>NC_060149.1:641692707-644192707 GCF_021461385.2 Schistocerca piceifrons
CAAAATTGATGTATTATTTTAATTTCAGCCGGCCGGTGTGGCCGAGCGGCTCTAGGCGCGTCAGTCTGGAACAGCGCGACTGCTACGGTCGCAGGTTCGAATCCTGCTTCAGGCATGGATGTGTGTGATGTCCTTAGGTTAGTTAGGTTTAAGTAGTTCTAAGTTCTAGGGGACTGATGACCTGCGATGTTAAGTCCCATAGTGCTTAGAGCCATTTTTTTGAATTTCTGTGACGAAATGAGAAAATATAAATAAACTTCAGCAAATGAACCAAGCAAAGAGGAATTCCGGCCTTTTAAAAATTAATATTTATGTAAATTACAAACTGGCAAACTAAGAATTCTACTACAGAAATTAAAAGCTGCAGAGGCATGCATGACAATGGGAAAGGTAGATACCGTCTAGAGGCAAATTAAAGAAACGTTTGGAGAAAAGAGAAGCAGATCGCAGATGCCAAGCCAGTATTAAGCAAAGAACGGAAGGCCAAGATGTGGAAGCAAAGTACAGACAGTCTATATAAACAAAAGGTACTGGAAGAGAATATTATATGGGAAGGGAACAGGAATTAGGTGAAGACGAAATTGGGGATGCGATACTGTGACAAGAATTAAACAAAGCATGTTATGACCTGAGTCAAAACAAGACACCTGGAGCATAGAACATTCCCTCAGAATTACTAACATCCTTGAGAGAACGTATCTCGCTAAAACTGTGCCACCTGGTGCACAAATTACATGAGTCAGGTGAAATATCCTCAGACTTTATGAACTATGTATTAATCACAAGTCTTAAGAAAACAGGTTCTGACAGGTGCGAATATTACCGAAACAGCAATGAATAATTTATGACGCGAATTGTGTACAGAAGGATGGAAAAACTGGCAGAAATTATCATGCGGGAAGATCAATTAGTGTTCCGGAAAAACGTAGGAACACAATACTGACCTTAAGATATATCTTACATGGCAGACTGAGGGTAGAATAACCTACGTTCACAGAATTTGTAGATTTAGAGGCAGGTTTTGACAGTGTTGACTGAAATACACATCTGTGAAATTCATGGAGCGAAACGCTATCTACAATTTGTTAATGAACCTTACTGCAATTAGAAAAGTCGAAAAATATGAAAGGGAAACCGTAGCTGAAAACGAAGTGACGCAGGGCTGTAGCCTATCCCCGAAGCTATTCAGTCTGTACATTGAACAAACTGTGAAGGAAACCAAAGTTTGCCGATGACATCGTAATTGTGACAGAGAGGGACAAAGATATCAGTAGTGAGGTTATAGGATGAAAAAGAACAAAAATAAAACAAGAGTAAAGGAATTAAATAAGGTGACGCTGAAGGAATTAGATTACGAGACGAGGCGCTAAACAAAAAGATTTTTTATTCGTGCTGCAAAATAAGAGCCGAAGTAGAGACGATATGTAATCCAGACAGGCAATAGCAAGAAAAGTATCATAGACAATGTGAAATTTGTTGACATCGAAAGTAAATTTAGGTGTCAAGAAGCTTTTCTGAAAGTATTCGCCTCAAGGTTAGCCTTGCACAAAAACGAACCGTCGGCGATAAATTGAGAGATCTATGAACAGTGTAGCACTAGCCTTTTACATTATTAAGTAATTTCTTTGCAGAATCGGTATTGTACACTATGGATAAACCGAATGATGTAGCACTGTTTTAATGGGACTTACCTTGTGTCCGAGAGGGTGGAGGCTTCCATCTTCGTCCAGGCACCCTAGTTTACGTTTCCTGTGATTACCCTAAATTACTTCAGACACATCCCGAGTTGGTTCATACCATAGGGCCATGGTCGTCCTTGTCAAATTATACCTGTTACTACATAAATACCTGTTTATATGAATTAGGTTATTTTTGTTATTCTTAATTTGTAATACAATAACAAGTAAGTACGTAAATTCCTCTATATATTTATATGAAATATTTTATTATTGTTGTTCTTAAATTGCAATACCTTGACATGTTCAATATACAGTACTTGTAAAAGTGATGTGCGGATGAATGAAACTATAACTACTACTATTAGACTACAGTCACCACGAATCTAAGTTATTACAAAGAATAGAAAGAAGGAGAGAAGATTAGGTTTTAACATGAGGTCACAGACATGTTCATTAGAGATTAAGCACAACCTCAGATAGGAAATGAATAAGAAAGTAAATCGCCAGCGTCTGTTTCAAACAACAATTCAGCCATTTGCTGTCTCCTGGTTAGGAAAACCACGAGAAACCTAAGTCACAATCGCTAGACAACTGTGCCATATCGGCCAGTTGCCTTAAAGGAAAAGACTGTCTGCGTATCGTGTAAATACTGTTGAGTTCGTAGTCTTACCTTAACTTCTTATAGGTTATGTTTCTAATGTGGAGACATTCTACCAGACCAAAAGACTTAACTAACGGTGAAAAAACATACTAAATCCGTTCAATGTACCAGACTAACAGTGGTTCATTCGGCGAAGTGGTTCTATCCACGTGTGACCTGCATTAGGCTAAATGTGCTGGTCCATAATTATATGGCTATAGTGATACTTAATTTACGAACGCTATAAATATAGTCTATAAGCGGTTATTTAACCCACCAATGAAATGTGCCAGGAATAATTAAATGAAAAATGAAAACGTCGCCTTTTTCAATCGTTCGTATTCCATTGTTTCGTTATATATTTTGGACAAACAGCTATAAATATAGAGTAAACCTATTTATTTAGTTACAAACGTAATGAATCAGTAATAAATTAACAGAAACTGACAAGTCACTTCGCGTCATTCATTTTAATTACATTTCCGTCACTATTTCCCTGTCGCTTTTGCTATCTTCAGACCAAGCTGCCTATGTGGAACTTTATGTCTGGCGTTGGTGTAGAGAACCTACAATTTTTTTCCTTCCATAAATTTATTGATTAATTATGTGTAATCTGGATCACATAAATGTGGTGAATCCTTTCCACGTTCCGTGTCTGTCGGAACTGTTGTTGAATTGCAGTAGATGGAAAATTAGCCAGTGTTCTATACCAAAAACAAAGTAGTATGTTGTAAAGACATTTCGGTGATTACTGTGACAATCTTCCTAAACTAAACTAAACTCCTCCCGAACAGGCCATGAAGGCCCAAAGGTATCGACCGGCCCCCGTGTCATCCTCAGCCCACAGGCGTCGCTGGATACGGATATGGAGGGGCATGTGGTCAGCACACCGCTCTTCCAGCCGTATTTCAGTTTCCGAGACCGGAGCCGCTACTTCTCAATCAAGTAACTCCTCAGTTTGCTTCACAAGGGCTGAGTGCACCCCGCTTACCAACAGCGCTCGGCAGACTGGATGGTCTCCCGTCCAAGTGCTAGCCCAGCCCGGTAGCGCTTAATTTAGGAGACCTGACGAGAACTGGAGTTCCCACTGCGGCAAGGCCGTTGGCCAACAATCTTTCTACCGTCCTTAAAAATCATAGTATTCACCGCAATGCCACGGAACAAGTGCTTATATTTAGGAAACTGTGCCTACAAGAATTTCAAAGAACTTCAACATGTCTCTGTCTACTTATACTCACCTTGGTTGATTTTGCGTTTCCACTTTAATTTTTTTTTTTTTTTGTACCATGTGTATTACAAAAATTGTCACCGAAGTTACATAAACTGTTTCGCTTGAGTGCTTGTAATGTAGATCATAGCTGTGTTTCCCCAATCGTGCTACACCGTAGGCGTATCATTCTCGATAGTCATGCCAGCTTTTGTCGTCGTTATCAGACTGAAATTGTATTTTTCTGCTTTGTTAGAAATGGTCGAAGCTGAGTGGTGAACATGCGTAACCATTGTTACCTTCACAAATAATAGAGACGCAGCGGAATATGGCACGCACATTAAAGATATTTGAAAGAATCTTGGATGATTCTATCCACATGATTATCTACAGTAGTTCCTTGATAATTCGTGTATGCAACTGATTACATATTTACTGAGCGTCAAGTCATTGAAAGAAAGCCACACTATCATAGCTCTTACCATCGAAAACACAAAAGGAAAATTTTAGTATCAGCATCTCCTTCGTGCTTAGTACTGCAGTACTGCCGTTGAGCAGCTGTATCTGAATTGGTCAGTTGATGCACTAGTGTTGCTTTGCGAGAGTTCAGTTTCAGATTGTGCCTGACAATGAAAGTGAAGTTACCTGAGGATTCAGGGAGATATCAAGGTAATTTTGGATACTTACACGCCATCGGCGGATATGTAAATGATTAGAACTGTAGTTCTCTGTGACAGGTAGAACAGTCTCCTGATTACATTAGTGCTGTTCGTGTTTAGTGTTGTTACTGGGCCTGTTAGGATATATAAGAGGTATAAACAGTGTAAGATGCTGAGTGATCTTTGTTAAGGACACGGAGATGTCACGTACAGGTGTGAGATTCCGTTATCAGCACTTCACAGAGATTGAAAGGGGCCTCAGTGTACGTCTCCATTTGACCGGCTGGTCTAATCGAGCAACATACAGATTTTTAGGGCATTCTGTTGTAACAGTAGCCATATGTTGCACTGGATGGGAATTTGAGGAAAGGCATACTTGTCATCAAGGTTCTGGTCAATCATGTCCAACCACCACAAGGGAGGATCGCCGTATTGTTTTTTTTTTTTTTTTTCCTTATTGTAATTTTGCACCTTATACAAGGTGGGCCGGCAGCGGCAGTTTTACGCCGCTCTTCAGCCTCAGGCAGCACAGACAGAGATAAATAATGAAGACACATAAGTAACAGAACATAATGGTGGTCAAAATAACAGTAGACACAGTAATTAAAGAAACACGAAGCCGTTCACATGCGAAGAAAACAAAAGACTGTTAGCACTGTGCACGAACACTGATGATGGTGACGATACACGTGAACGATGGAGCGTGGGTGGCGAAAAACACTAAAGCACAAACACGACGGCACACACACAAAACTGATGGCGACGATCTCCGGCGCGCTAGTGTTCACGAGGCGTGTGCGAGTCCGGGGACCTGCCAAAAGGCGAGGGTGGGGGAGAAGGGAGAGTTTAGATGCAAGGGGTAGAGGAGATGGAGGGAGGAAAGAAGGTATGGGGGTAGGGGAAGCACGCGGGGAGGAGGGGGGAGGAAGGGAGGAGGGAGAGAAGGGAGGGAGGGTGCCCTGAGGAAAAAACACAGGAAATGGAAGAGGAGGATCAAAGTTGATAGGAGGGGTAGATGGAGGGGATGAGGGCATCATCAGGGAGGGGGAGCTGGTGGAAGCCACCTTCGGAGAGGGTAAGGAGAGTGGAGAGATGGAGAGCAGGTGGGACGTGGGAATACAGGCGCAGCAGAGGACGGGAGTGGGAGAGGATGGGATAGACAAGCGAGTGAGGGGGATCTAGTTTACGGGAGGTGTAGAGGACCTGTATCCATTCGAGGAAAAGGAGGCGGTGGGGGAACGGAATAAGGTCGTACAGGATCTGCGTGGGGGAGGGGAGACAGATGAGATAGGCGAGGTGGAGAGCATGGTATTTGAAGATTTGAAGATATTTGTAAAAGGTAGGAGGGGTGAAGATCCAGGCAGGGTAAGCATAGCAGACGATAGGGCGGATGAGGGATTTATAAGTGTGGATGATGGTGGAGGGGTCCAGACCCCATGTGCCACCAGAAAGGAGCTTGAGGAGATGGAGCTGGGAGCGTGCCTTGGCTTGGATTGTCTGGAGATGGGGTGGTCCAGGAGAGGCGACGGTCAAGGGTGACGCCAAGGTACTCAAGGGTGGGGGTGAGGGCGATAGGACGGCCTTAAATGGTGAGATAGAAGTCGAGGAGACGGAAGGAAGGGGTGGTTTTGCCTACAATGATCGCCTGGGTCTTGGAAGGATTGACCTTGAGCAACCACTGGTTGCACCAAGTCTTGAACCGGTCAACATGGGATTAGAGAAGGTGTTGAGAGCGCTGCAGGGTGGGGGCGAGGGCAAGGAAGGCGGTGTCATCGGCGTACTGGAGAAGGTGTATGGGGGATGAAGGCGGCGGCATGTCCGCCGTATACAAAAGGTACAGAAGAGAGTAGAGGACGGAACCTTGGGGCACACCGGCGGAGGGGAAAAAGGTATAGGAATCCTTGTTATGGATGGGCCGTATTGTGCACCAAGCACATCATAACCCCTTCACATCTGCGATTCCAATCCGAGAACAAGTAATGAACTCCTGCGGCATACTGTGACATCCTACAGACAAGCAGCAGCCGGACTAAGGCATTACCTTCCCAAGGGTAGGCTGTCGTTAGCACAACAGAAATTGCTGCGTATGGATTGGTGCCACGTCCGGGAAGCATGGACTGCTGATAAATGCCGTTGCACTGTGTTCAGCGATGAATCACGGGCCTGCATTACCCCGGATGCCCATTGTCGGCACGTATTGTGGCGACTTGGGGAGATGTCGACATTCTTCGAATCTTTTGCAGAGTCACAGCGGTGATACACCTGGTGTCATTGTGATGGGAACTATCGAGTATGACTTCGGGTCAGATTTTATTCAACATGACAGTCCCCACATCATGTAATTGTCATAAAACGCATCATCATCACAAGACGAACATAATGGGCTGGAAATGGCAGTGTACGATAAATAAAAACTAATAAAATCAGCTGACATGTCGTTATTCACAAAAATGTCCTCCTCTGGTAGCTGAGTGGTCAGCGCGACGGAATGTCGTACCTAACGGGCCGGGAAGGATTCCCGGCTGGGTCAGAGATTTTCTCTGCTCAGGGACTGGGTGTTGTGTTGTCCTTATCATCATCAGTTCATCCCCATCGACACGCAAGTCGCCGAAGAGGCGTCAACTCGAAAGACTTGCACCAGGCGAACGGTCTACCCGACAGGAAGCCCTAGACACACGGCATTTCCATTTCCATTCCCAAAAATACAGTTTTAAAATGGCGTTCATGCTGATTCAATGGAAAGAAGAAATATTAATAAAACCAGTTTTACAGCTGATGATTCTCTGTGAAACCACAAAGGGAATAATTCTACAGCTGATAACTAGTTAACACTGTAACTAATAGTCTTTTATGGCTGAGTAAAAATTTTTAGTATAGGTGCTCGATATTCTGTAACACAGACAGTAAAGCTTACATTTATAGGTACCTGAAGGACAAAGAAAGGGACCATTTGCTAAAGTGGAAAGTATGCTAGGAGCTATGGACTATTTTCTAACCTTTGCTGCCACCCTAAAGTCACTGAAAGCCAAATACAACTTACACAACCGCGGGTAGCAGCTGTTTTACTTTGTACATATTTTGTATAAAGTCTATGGTATTCTACTTTCTGCATTCCTCCGTGAAGATTATGAAAGAAAACAACCAATAGACCGTAAACTGCCGGTCACACCCACGGCTCCGTAGTGTAAAATTCTCGTAACTACTCCAACCCTCCGTCGACTTCTAGGGTATGAAACAAAGAAAATTTGCTTGCTTGGAAATGGACGTTGGGTGGAACTGGCAGTGACCTTTTTTAAAATTAAGTTGTATTACCCGTATTAGCCTCATGTGATTTAGGGGCATCACAGGCTAGAAGTTAACATCTGGGCTATGGGGTGGGTACCTGAGAATCGATCATATTTATCGACACAACTAACTCTCCCTGAACAAAATAATTAGAAAAACGTTTGCAGTATTTGCATATTTTTGATACTGGGAAGTGGCTTCGTGGCACTCGTCGACGGAGCAGTGTTTATGATTTTTCTACGTGGCTTCCTCCTGTTATTTTTTAACATTACAATTAGCTGTCAGTAATGCAATAACAGTGAATCATTTCCTAGCCCAGCTGCAAATGCCAAATAGACGACTAATACAATCTAATCAAGGTAGAAAAGAGACTCAACAGCGTACTACTCAGTGTAGTCACAAGATTTCAGATCGAATACAGCAGTTAAAGTGCTGCCGCAGTTGAGAGATGCTCCTGGGTTGGAACCCGTATCTGTCTTACACCTAGCCGTCATTATGAACTGTTGCTCCCTTGCTAGCAGTGTCTCCTTCTGGATCTGACTGGCCTGTGGCTGTAGCCAACGGTAGGCTCAAAGTCTGTTTTTAGTAAAAGTGCGACGTTATTGGCAGATGCATGGCTTGTGTTTGCAAACCACGGGCGAAGTCTAATTGCCCTGTCGACAATGGCTACATGCCAGTTCCGATCGGTATGTTACTCCTGTGCGTAGGGCTCTATACAGGGGTTGGACAAAAATTCGGAAACACCGCAAGAAATGTAATTGAGGAAAGTATGAAGGCCCAGCCATACCTCACAGACATCCTGCGACGATGCGACAATGTTGTGGTTCCATTTTTCGAAATGAAACTGCTCGTGCGCACATGGTACTCCCTCTGTGAAATGTTTGCGTAATACTGAGGTACTCCGGTTTTCAGCAAAGTCCCCAGATTCATCATTGATGAAACATGTGTAAGACTTGCTCTGACGTCAGCTCTGTCCCTGTGCAAGTATACAGGACATAAAGTGCCAGTTAAAATTGTTGTTGGCCAGATTGCCTCACGAGAGGATACAATGGCGTTATGACACTCTTCCCAATCGAAGCAGTGCATGCATCCAATCCAGAGGGGGGTGCAACGTCATACTGATAAATGGGATCATACTACCAAGTTCACTGTAAATTTGACTCGATTTTGCAATCGCCTAAATTACATCATATACCCCTACATCCTGTGAAGCTTCATTTTGTTTCTACCTCCCGTTCTGTGTGCTTCACTTTTTTTCAGGCAGTTTATATCAGCAGATGCTAAATAGCGCAATAATTTTCTCGGAGTTCTTTCAAGGGCCGCACCTACCTTTTCTAGTTTATTCTCCACTAAATACGAGACACCAGTTGCCACACTGCCACGCGGTGTGGCAGCGTGGTTAGAGGCGTCATGTCACGGATTGCGGAGCCCCTCCCGCTGGAGGTTCAAGTCCTCCCTCCTCCCTCGGGTGTGTGTGTGTGTGTGTGTGTGTGTGTGTGTGTGTGTGTGTGTGTGTGTGTATTGTTCTTAGCATAAGTTCCAAGATGCTACTCCAGGCGGGTGTAAAATGAATGTGCGCGACGGAAAGTACCGAATGCATAAATGAAGATTTTGCCCTGTCTTACTACCCCCTGAAGCATATCCTAGGATCTCTTAATGATGATATTATCTCCTCCTTATTGCTCTTTAACACATAAATTACAACATAAACATAAATGAATGATTAAGGGAACTAGTAACTACAAATGGTAAATGCTGTTTCTGCTTATACATTCATTTTCGATTAAAACCCCTTTATATATTACAAATGTTTATATATCACTTTCCAGTGGACATAAACAGATACAAATGGATTTCCTAACTAATATGATTGATCAGTTGTCCAAATCTGCCACTTTTTATGGCTACGCGATCTAATATACATAATGCGAGATGACTGACATCACCTACGTACCAAACAGTAGAACACACTACTTTCAAAGATGATCTACAGTGGTGTGCAACCTTAGTGGAAATAAAATTTACGTGATCACAACTGTTTAGATTTATAGCCCCAATAGGCCGAAGCAATTAGCAATATCACCGTATGTACTTCGTCCGGTTCACCGGAGTGATGGTTCTCGTACACGTCTGCGACGACGGAAGAACTCCGGCCACAAAATATAAACAAAAACTCATTCAGACACTACGATAGAAGAAGACGGTCCTCTGACTGGTATAATATAATACTGTCTTCTTCTCTCTGTGTTCTACGGACGAGAAACGTGAACTCCCAGCCACAAGGACGGAGTTCAAATAACGTCTCAACTTCAGTATAGGCAGAAGAAGTGCTCTCAATCACTGAACGCTGCGTACTCAACGACGACTCCCTACCCGGAGGCGAAGCCCAGACTCGTATAAGTTCGCAACAGCACAGTGCCTAACCGTTCTAACTATAAAATCTCCTGCGAGCAGAGACAGCAAGTCCATCTGTACCAACAAAAGCTGATACCGAGCGACCGTCAACATGGGCGCTCAAATCGGAAGACCTCTTTCTCTCCATCGCTGTCTTCCCAGCAAATCTTGGCTCCCCTCCCTCGTAACTGCAGAAGGCAAATCATATTCTCGAGACCACGGAATATTCTCCCTCTCTACAGATTCTTCCGAACGCCAACCAACCACATTTTAGTCTTTTGTCGTCCAGCGCGGAAAGCTTGCGAGGAAATACCTGTCCTCGGTAATTAGGAATTCATACAATGGTACGCTTCTCAGAGTAAAAATCCTCGGAAATAACCCAGCCTGCGTGATTTCCGAGGTAATGCTTCCTCGTTACTCTCTGCTGCCTCCAAGATTTTCAGAGCTTCTGAAGTATTATCCGGTTATCTTTCAGGCCCCGCTACAACACCGGCTGTCCGCCACTCTATTGTGCTTTAGCACTCAGGTGACCCGATCCACTGGCTACGGCTTCTTCTTCTGTTAAGAAGGACCAGCCGGCCGCGGTGGTCTAGCGGTTCTGGCGCTGCAGTCCGGAACCGCGGGACTGCTACGGTCGCAGGTTCGAATCCTGCCTCGGGCATGGGTGTGTGTGATGTCCTTAGGTTAGTTAGGTTTAAGTAGTTCTAAGTTCTAGGGGACTTATGACCTAAGATGTTGAGTCCCATAGTGCTCAGAGCCATTTGAACCAAGAAGGACCTACACATCTGTGTGGACTTTTCCACCATGGGCCTGAGTTACGCCTGCCGTTTCATCTCCACTGGCGTTCCAACCTCTACTAGTACAGGAAATCATTCATTACGTCGTTTTGATAATAAAGACACTCCATCACCTTTCATGTAACAAGCGTTTACAAGTATTTACACGGTGTACGTGACAATGTCAGTCTTCTTTAAATATTCATATATACGATGTACAACCCATCAAATGATACCCAATTTCAGTTGTAAATCACTGCAAAGTATGTAGATGAGTGCTTGTAAGGTGCGAAATTATAGCCACCTTATAAAGTTAGTTAGTTTAAGTAGTTTGGTTTGTTAGGAATTTACACACATTTGAACATTTGTACCTGCCACACTGTTCGAGAAGCGGGCCATAGCATGACTCAGTGATCGGGGCCTGCCTACGGGGACTTCTGGTTCTGACATGTCATGGGTACCGCCAAAACCACGTTCAGCTTGGAAACTAATGCTAGGCGAGCACGTAGAAGCCCTAAGCAGTAACAGAAAAAATATCATTAACGAGGTGTGAATGTTCTCAGGAGGCGCATATCAATGAAAATAGAAAATTAAACATTTGTACAGTATATTGCAGTGTGTCCGACCTGGTTCCAGAAGACTGACATTGTCACGTACACCATGTAAATAGTTGTTAACGCTTGTTGCATGAAAGGTGATGGAGTGTCTTTTATGTATAGATTACAAATATTCATCGCGCAGTGTAGTAAAGTATTTCCTCTAGTTAAGATCAATAGCTTCGCTCTCATTGTACCAGCAGGTAGCTTTCTTTGTCTGCCACTTTGCTGAGGTTAGCCAGAATGTTATAAAATGATGATCGTGGTGGCAAATCTACCAGCGTATGATGCGACGGCCAACTCAATAGAGCGTTGATGAGGAGCACCAGACCAGTATTTAGGTAACTTTTTCTATGTGCCACACTTTTTAATTTATCGATCTACCCTCTTAAGCTCCTTACAAGCCACAAATTATTGTTAGTTGTATGCCATTAGTCAGGAGTGTTATGTCGTTCTGTCAATCATGGAATCTTCTAACCGCCATTCTTTCCTCTTACTTCTTACCTCCAAGTCGATTAGTGACTGTCGGGTTTCACCTGCATGTCATACTGTTTCAGGCAACGCAACGGTGGGGAATATATCAGTCGAAATCATCGACTGGGCATCCCATAGTACATGAATTCATGTTATCTTCTCACACTAAGAGCAGCGAGGAACAACTAAGAATGCAGATGATGCGAGTGTATAGTATGCAGTAGATATGAAGAAAGGTACACTGCTGGATGAGATTTTTCTAATTGCTTTGTTGCAGGGTTTAAGGGAGAAATTATGGATACATAGCTAAAAGCAAATTTTATTCAACACGACAGGCTCACAACATTTAATTTTCCTAAGACGCATCATCATTAGAAGACGAACATAATGGGCTGGAAACGGGCAATGTACGATAAACAGAAGCTAATAAAATCAGTTGACAGGTCTTTATTCCCAGAAATACTGTTTTAAAATGGCATTCATGAAGATTCAGTGGAAAGAAAAAGTATTAATAAAACCAGTTTTACGGCTGATGATTATCTGTGAAACCACAAAGGGAATAATTCTACAGCTGGTAACTAGTTAACACTGTAACTAATAGTTTTTTTGGCTGAGTGAAATTTGTTAGTATAGGCACTCGATATTCGGTAATACAGACAATAAAGCTTACAATTGTAAGTACCTGAAGGATAAAGAAAGGGACCATTTGCTAAAGTGGAAAGTATGCTAGGAGCTATGGACTATTTTCTAACCTTTGCTACTTTCCTGAAGTCGCTAAAAGCCAATGTTTTACATTGTACATATTTTGTATGAGAGGAAGTCTACGGTATTCTACTTTCTGCCGTCCTCCGTAGAGATTATGAAAGAAAACAACCAATAAACCGTAAACTGTCAGTCACTCACGGTTCCATAGTGTAAAATTCTCGTAACTACTTCAACTTTCCGTCGACTTCTAGGGTATTAAACAAAGAAAATTTGCTTACTTGGAAATAGACGTTGAATGGAATTGGCAGTGGCCTCCTTTTTTAAAAAAAATTAAGATTACCCGTATTAGCCTCATGTAATTTATGAACATCACAGGCTAGAAGTTAACATCTGGGCTATGGGATGGGGACATGCGTATCGATCAGATTGTTCGACCCAGCTATCTCTCCCAGAACAAAATAAATTGAAAAACTTTTGCAGTATTTGCATATTTCTGCAACTGGGAAGTGGCTTCGTGGCACTCGTCAAGGGAGTGGTGTTCGTGATTACTCTAAATGGCTTCCTCCTGTTATTTTTTAACATTACAATTAGCTGTCAGTAATGCAATAACAGTGAATCATTTCCTAGCCTAGCTGTAAATGACAAATAGACGACTAATACAATCTAATCAAGGTAGGAAAGAGACTCGACAGCGTACTACTCAGTGTAGTCACAAGCTTTCAGGTCGAATACAGCAGTTAAAGTGCTGCCGCAGTTGAAAGATGCTCCTGGATTGGAACCCGTATCGGACTTATACCTAGCCGTCATTATGAACAGTAGCTCCTTTGCTAGCAGTGTCTTCTTCTGGATCTGACTGGCCTGTGGCTGTAGCCAACGGTAGTCTCGAAGTTTGGTTCAGTAAAAGCGCGACATTAGTGGCAGTTGCATGGCTTGTGCTTACAGACCACGTGCGAAGTCTAATTGTCCTGTCGATAAGGCCAACTTCGTAGTTCCGAACGGTATGTTATTCCTGTGAGTAGAACGTTATACGGGGGTTGGACACAAATCCGAGGAACGTATGTTTCAACATAAATCCAGAAGCTAGCCAAGCCTGCAGGTTGCGCAGTGGTATTTGACAGCTAGCATCACCCGTGCATCGTCCTTAATCGTTGCAAGTGTCAGTCGTGACCAGAACAGCGTTCTGCGAAGTCGTGAGTGCAGTGTGCCGGAGAAAAGTGAATTCAAATTTGGGCAGTTATTTGGTGCTCGTATTGTGGGTGCTTCCGTAACCAAGATAGCCGAAGTGTCTGGTTTTTCAAGAAGCACCATATCGATGTTTATATCTCATACAGGAAAGCTAAATAACATCATCCGCTAAATCAAAGCGCGGGTGAAAGTGTGTGTTGAGTGACAGTAACATACCGTCATTGGGGAGAACTGTGATGAAAAATAAGAGGGCGGCAGCTGTAAAAGTCACTGCAGAACTCAATATTGCACTCGTGAAATCTGTCAGTATCAAAAAACACAAAGAGAGCTCTATAAGCTGGGAATTGCAGGGCTGTCTGCAATTCCAAAACTATACCTCAGTGATGCAGATTCCTATAGTAGGTAAAAGTGACGCCATAAAACCTGGGCTATGGAGCGATGGAAGAAAGTCATTTGGTCGGGCGAGTCTCGTTTCACACTGTATCCAACTTCTGGCAATGTTTACGTCCCAATAGTGAAATGTGGGGGAAGGGGGCGAGGCAGGCTGTGTGACGGTGATGATTTGGGCAGCTACACCTTGATACTTAGTGGGTCCCATGCGTTCTCTGGAAGTTCACATTACTGCCAGGGATTATGTGACTATTTTGGCTGATCACATGCATTCCATGGTACAGTGTTTGTTCTCCAGTTTTGGTGCTGTGTTCCCAGACGAAAGGAGCCCTGTTTATTCAGCTCGCATTGTCCAGGACTAGTTTTGGAATCAACAGGGTGAACTGTAGCTTCCCCCCTGCCCACCACAGTCACCTGATCTAAATATTATTGAGTCTTAGATCTCAACGCCATCCAGACTTTGTGGTCCACTTTGGAGAGAACGGAGCGTGATCGTCGTCCTCCTGTATTATCGTTAGCAGAACTTGCCACTGTTTCGCAGGAAGAATTTTACAAGATCCAATTAAAAAGCACACAGGACCTGTATTTATCTATTATTAGACTGATCTGAATATCGACAGTTTTTCTAGACTGTATTAGACATTGTGTTTGTGGCATTTCCAGATTTTCTTCCAACTCCTGTTTTACTTTGCGTATTATGTGACAATGTGGCGTATGTGTCATAACTTAAATATTTTTTTTCTCTGTTCTGTGGTGCCTTTCATTTTCCGTATCAAGCAGAGATCATAAAATGAATTTAGTTCTTTGTATATTGTTATGGTTTTTACGGATACACGCTTGGATGACAGTTACTACCTTTTAAGGAGAGCGTGAAACATAACCGGAGTTTTCAGATACTGGACCTGGTACGTACCTGGTTTCGTTCCCTTTGACGTCTACAAAGAATTCTGGCACTTGGTTTCACGTTTTCACTTAATTCGAAGAGTTTTTATTGACAATGCATGGCTTGACATAGACGTATCAGTTCACCTCAGAAAGAGTGCTACTGCACCCGCGTGTTCACCTAATTTCTCTAACTTTAAAGGCTTATTTGCATTAATTGATGGTTTAGTTTGTTGCTGTTATAATATTTTATACGCCATGAAAGCGAAAACACACGATACTGGTGAAATATTTTACAATATTTATTATTTTAGAAACCAGTTTCCGACTCTTACCCATCGTCAGATACAAAGATAAATATGTGTGGCTGTTAAAAAGGAATCTATTGATAATCTTAGTTGGATTTCAAAAATGATAATTTTTAATGATTGATTTAGGACTAAAAAGAGGAATTAGTTCAGTAAAATGCGATATAAAACTATTTAGCTTATATGAAATATGTAACATATTAAATAATGAACTATATGACAAATTACAAAAAATTTTCCGAGAGGAATAAGTTGAACAACATACAGTAGGCCTTGGTGACATGTTTCATGGGAATCGTTTATTACTCGTACAACATTCTTGGTAAATTGGCTAAAATATGTGATAATAGGTAACTAACTGCATTATCATAGTATAAGCAACGAAGGACTAGATGATTGAAGTATCGAGTCAAAAAGGGTACAGCATTCTGCTTAGTTTAGCTCGGAAGCTTCATTATAAATCACATGTGCTCTTTAATTATATTTTGCGAAGGCACAATGGGCCATGGTACATGAGCTCTGCTGTATGGGCACAACTTGGAGAAACCACGATATTGTCCCTGGTATTGTACCCTTTGTATCCAAACAGATTAGAATCCATAGGAAAATCCCACATGTCCGGGAAATAGCAGGGACGGCCATTTGATTGAAGAGCTGATTACATAATTGATGTGCACACTTGAGGACCCTTTCAAGAATTGTGTTTAATGGCATTTTCCTCACTTGGAGAGTGTCTTTCACTAGGTAAGAGGAAGAATGACAGAGTGAGAATCCTGAATTCCTGATCGGTGGGGGAAGAACATCCTTTATAAGAAACGTGCCGCCGTTTTCCCACCAATGGCACTCGCAGCGATACACTGCACGCAACTGTGAAATGCGACACGATTTTTCACCAGTCAAATTTCCGTACAGTTTGCCAGACCTCGCAAGTCAGTGAAATCATCTGTGCATGAGCACAACAACTGAACACTAATCGTCCCATCTTTGTAATAGGCCTGAAAATGCCCTAATGTAACATGAGTATCTCTGTATAAAAATTAGTATGTGTTCAGCATGTTTTGTTACTCAGACAATGTTCTTGAGTCTTCGATCACAATTTTTGAAAGCACAGGTAATTAATATCATTCAGCTATGAATATATTAATTTCTTTGTGATGTCATGCAGAAGTCTCAGACAAGCAGACGACTACGCCACAAATGTGCAGCCATATTACTGACGTAACCCGAACAGGATTAGTTCAGAATTAACAGATATGTACTTCAATTTCTTCCCTTCTGTATTCATTGCACTTTTCCAGGGCTATTAATCTTATGACGCGTTCCTTTTTTTGAAATCTCCTGTTTTAAACTATTCATCACTATGTTAACTTGGCTCTAAGATTGCGGTCTATAGTTTCAGTATGTTACTTTTATTATTAGTAACGTCCATTGTTTAATATCACCTGTTTATTTTGCTGAGAAATATGTTAACAGTGCAAAAACTAATTGTTTTCATTTACCCTTTGATTCCAGTGCTTGCAATTACAGTGGAAACAGTACACTGGTGTCCAAAATTAAAGCAACAAACCGCAATTTTCCCGTCCTATATTCACGATATGATTATTCAAACTGTCAACAGAGGTCCGTGCGATCGTGTTCTGCACCGACGATGGCATTTTGGTCAACGGAAAACCACGCCAACGACGACGTCAGGGTACCTATCAAATGGAGTAATACACTCCTGGAAATTGAAATAAGAACACCGTGAATTCATTGTCCCAGGAAGGGGAAACTTTATTGACACATTCCTGGGGTCAGATACATCACATGATCACACTGACAGAACCACAGGCACATAGACACAGGCAACAGAGCATGCACAATGTCGGCACTAGTACAGTGTATATCCACCTTTCGCAGCAATGCAGGCTGCTATTCTTCCATGGAGACGATCGTAGAGATTCTGGATGTAGTCCTGTGGAACGGCTTGCCATGCCATTTCCACCTGGCGCCTCAGTTGGACCAGCGTTCGTGCTGGACGTGCAGACCGCGTGAGACGCCGCTTCATCCAGTCCCAAACATGATCAATGGGGGACAGATCCGGAGATCTTGCTGGCCAGGGTAGTTGACTTACACCTTCTAGAGCACGTTGGGTGGCACGGGATAGATGCGGACGTGCATTGTCCTGTTGGAACAGCAAGTTCCCTTGCCGGTCTAGGAATGGTAGAACGATGGGTTCGATGACGGTTTGGATGTACCGTGCACTATTCAGTGTCCCCTCGACGATCACCAGTGGTGTACGGCCAGTGTAGGAGATCGCTCCCCACACCATGATGCCGGGTGTTGGCCCTGTGTGCCTCGGTCGTATGCAGTCCTGATTGTGGCGCTCACCTGCACGGCGCCAAACACGCATACGACCATCATTGGCACCAAGGCAGAAGCGACTCTCATCGCTGAAGACGACACGTCTCCATTCGTCCCTCCATTCACGCCTGTCGCGACACCACTGGAGACGGGCTGCACGATGTTGGGGCGTGAGCGGAAGACGGCCTAACGGTGTGCGGGACCGTAGCCCAGCTTCATGGAGACGGTTGCGAATGGTCCTCGCCGATACCCCAGGAGCAACAGTGTCCCTAATTTGCTGGGAAGTGGCGGTGCGGTCCCCTACGGTACTGCGTAGGATCCTACGGTCTTGGCGTGCATCCGTGCGTCGCTGCGGTCCGGTCCCAGGTCGACGGGCACGTGCACCTTCCGCCGACCACTGGCGACAACATCGATGTACTGTGGAGACCTCACGCCCCACGTGTTGAGCAATTCGGCGGTACGTCCACCCGGCCTCCCGCATGCCCACTATACGCCCTCGCTCAAAGTCCGTCAACTGCACATACGGTTCACGTCCACGCTGTCGCGGCATGCTACCAGTGTTAAACACTGCGATGGAGATCCGTATGCCACGGCAAACTGGCTGACACTGACGGCGGCGGTGCACAAATGCTGCGCAGCTAGCGCCATTCGACGGCCAACACCGCGGTTCCTGGTGTGTCCGCTGTGCCGTGCGTGTGATCATTGCTTGTACAGCCCTCTCGCAGTGTCCGGAGCAAGTATGGTGGGTCTGACACACCGGTGTCAATGTGTTCTTTTTTCCATTTCCAGGAGTGTATTTTCTGGGTACTCCCACATCCACAATTTCTGTGTACACAGTCACAGTGCAGTATGGCATACAAAAGACGCCTACCAGAGTCTCTGCGGTGGAGGGCCATAGGAATAATGGAAGCAGGACAGTCGCAAACTCATGTGGCCTGCTGGCTTAACGTGAATCGTTCTGTTGTTTCTCAGATGTGGTGACAGCTGACAGAGACCGGAACTGTATCCCAAAGACCAGGGTAGGGAAGACCACGAGTGGCACCAGAAAGGGAAGACCGTTATTTGGTTGTTAGGACACAACGGAACCGCCTTAGTACTGCGCAGCAACTAACACCTGTCCTCGCAGCATCCACTGGACAATGGACGTGTTATATCGAAGCAAACGATGTAGAGAAGGCTTCGATAGAGTGGCCTTTATTGTCGAATACCTGCTGTATGTGTGCCTCTGACGCGTTTCCACAAAAATGAACGTCTAGAGTGGATTCGTCAACATGCCACCTGGACAGCTGAACAGTGGGCCAGTGTTCTGTTCACAGATGAGTCCCGATTTGATCTGGAGAGTGGTTCTCGAGGGATTCGCATCTGAAGGGAATGTACAACACTATTTTGAGACCCGAACATTGTAGGGAGAGGCCGATGTCGAGCAGGATCGCTAATAGTGTGGACAGGGAATATGTTGATCATTCGAAAATCTCTTCATGAAATTTTGCGGATGAATCAGAAAGGTTTAACTGCTGACAGATATCGTGACGAGATCTTGGGGCCTCATGCACAGTTGTTGCGAGGTGCTGTGCGCTCAGACTTCGTATTGATGGACGCTAATGCTCGACCTCGTAGAGCACGAGTGGTTGATGTTTACTTGGAAACGGAAGATACTGCACGCATCGCATGGCCTACTCGCTCTCCCTCTTTGAATCCCGTAGAGCATGTCTGGGATGCACTAGGGAGACGGGTTGCATCACGTCAGCATCCACCAATCACTCTCCAAGAGTTGCGAGCAGCTCTGCAGGAAGAATGGGCGTTATTGACTCAACATTACATTGATGACGTTATTCACAGCAGCTCCGTCGTTGTCAGGCCTGCATTCTTGTCAGAGGTGGTCACACCCCATAGACAACACATTAACCAGTTGTCGGAAAGTGTCTTCAAATCTGTTAAGTTGGAAAAAAAAAATCTCTGAATGGAAAGACGTCTGATTGTCAATACATCTGTCCATTGCTTGATGAATCACATTTTGTCGCATTTCACAGTCTCCAAGGCTGTTTTGCTGTGAGTTCAATTTGAAGTTTTTTGTTCCTGTCGCCATCTACACTTATGATTCAAATTTAATTTCATTTTACTTTCTGATTCGTATTTCCATTGGTGGTTGGGCTGTGGAAACTATAATTTTGTCACTGACTTATCAGTGCTGAAGTGTAATTAATATAGACAGGAAGAGAGCTGTAATTTAACCTTGGTCTACCAGGAATCCATCGCAGAAAGTGAGAAAGATTGCAAAAGTTATTTGATAAATCGTAAAATACAGGCGGGAAGTGTAGAAACGAGTCTTAATACAGGTCGCACCAGGATTATGAGTGAAAGTGTCACATGTTGGAAAGCAAAGAGCCTGTGGGTGGTGGGGTTTGGTCGAGCGCGGCAGTTGTTTCCGAGCGCCGCTCAGATACTTGACAGGAGGCCGGAGGCTAGGTACTCGGCGGGCGAGAGATGGCTTACGCACGCGCTCCTGTCCGATCCACACAGGTACAGACGACATCACGTCTGCCACTGCAGCTTGGACAGTGAGCTGATAGCTTTGTACGCGTTTGCATATGTTGAGTACTAAGTACAAAACTTGCAGTGGAGTACGGTAGAGAAACTTCAAGATGATGTATCGATCGAGTATGCAAACAACAATTTTAATTAGTTAATCAAACAAGATTGTAAGTGTAACGAACTTTCACAATATTTTTAATAACAATTCTAATAATTCTAAGAGACCGACTTACCATGTAAAAGCGCACACACATCTAGACGCTTCGACTGAGGTACTTACGTGCTCATTTACATACGTAATAAGTCAGTGAGAGGCGATTAAACCAGATGTCTAATTTAAGTCACCATAATTAATCACCGTACCCAAGATAGCCACACGAGAAGCGTGACAGTTACGTTCCATTAGTAAAAATAGTCAAGATCGCAGACTATCTCATTTATTAAAATGACTGTTTTTACTAGTTGATCATAAAGAACAGATTGCTATTACCTTCGTACGAATTTGATAAAAATTCTGGCGATAATGTGGTGGGCAGCGTAGGTATACTTCACAGATAACACTCAGATCATAAGCTTTTAATGTTAAATTACTAATTTAAATTAAATAATTAGAATTTTTATAGTTTCGCCGGCAATTTAAGTTCAATTAAAGATATATCAGTTTGGATAGCAGCAATGGAAGGAGGGGATAATTTCCTACAAAAATGTTGTGGCATTTATGTGTGCAACATAACTGCTCGAGGCACAATCAACAAAAACTGAAAATTGATATATTCATTTGAAATGTGTAAACTTTCGAATTAAGCCTGTGTACGTACTTCTTAACAAACTTTTTTTTGCACTATATCTTTTCAATCAGCTTTTCAGCGGCTGCTACTGATATCTCTAGCTTTAAGATCACATTTCTGGATCAAAAATTGTAACTTACACTGGTAATCTCTCTAACCTTCTGAATGACGTAAATGCTCGGAAATTCCAGGGGTAGGGGAACCATTCTTTTATAAGGTGGCAGCCATTTATGCACTGGGTCAGTCAGAGTGAGGCGCTGTGGTTTTAACCCTTCGGTTTCACAGATTTAGAAATTTCTTTGGGGATTACAGTCAACAGTGAGAGTACTTTCTTGTGTGGTTCTTTTCAATTTGTGATTTTCACGCGTATAGCTGTTTCCGACTTCGAGCAAATTTGCAGTGAAGTCGACTCTAAATCAGTTTGTTTCAGTCGGAAGTTAGAAGCATTCCGTGGAGCGTCGTCTAGACTTGGTTTTATCGTAAATAATGCCACTAATCACTTAGAACTATCTCGTAGCGAGTTGGTCTCTAATTCTGAAAGTTCATTGGCACTGTGAATCTTTTACAGTGGTCGACACTTACGCGAATTTCGTCGAATGTTGGATGGACTTGAGCTTACTGTGGTTAGTACTGGTCTGGACATAACATTTTGGGACAGCGAATTTCTGGACTTTAAATAAATTTTGCGGTGATACCGGATTTATTTAAAATTTATGGGGAGTTTCTGACCTCTATAAGGCAGCTCGAACTACCTCAAAAAAATGGTTCAAATGGCTCTGAGTACTATGGGACTTAACATCTGAGGTCATCAGTCCCCTAGAACTTAGAACTACTTAAACCTAACTAACCTAAGGACATCACACACATCCATGCCCGAGGCAGGATTCGAACCTGCGACCGTAGCGGTCGCGCGGTTCCAGACTGAAGCGCCTAGAACTGCTCGGCCACACCGTCCGGCCGAACTACCTCAGATTTGATTAGATACAGCGAGTAGATTTTTCGCCTGTCTCCCGTTTAATATACGCATTTGATGACTGAACTATTTTTGAAATTGAACTCTAATTTTTTTGCTGGGCAACATTATTTGCATGCAGCACCTATGAACCAACCTAACAATCAGAAACAATGCATTTTTGCTGGGCAACATTATTTGCATTCAGCACCTATAAATCAACCTAACAAACAGACACAATGCATTTGAAGTTTTTTACACGCCCGGGTTTCCGGGTTCGATTCCCGGCGGGGTCAGGGATTTTCTCTTCCTCGTGATGACTGGGTGTTGTGTGATGTCCTTAGGTTAGTTAGGTTTAAGTAGTTCTAAGTTCTAGGGGACTGATGACCAGAGATGTTAAGTCCCACAGTGCTCAGAGCCATTTTTGAAGTTTATTATTGACAAAGCGACAGATACGAGCCAAAGATATATATTCTAAATATTATTACCTTACAGTCGAAATGGTAGACTTGTAACGCGACAATATCGCCTATCAATTTTCATAACTATGCAAATGATTACACAAATCTGGGATCATAATCGGGCACACACATTTACAATGTGATGCGTGAAAGTAGAGAAAGTATGACTATTATGATAGATATTATATCAGCTTGGTGAAAATAATATATATCTTCGACTCAGCTATAGTGGGAAGTACAGATTTAAAACCCGATGTAAATGAACAAATACACAGATTGAAAGGGAAAGTGTTACGCCATGAACAACTAATACTCCGCTACTTTTATGCCTATGGGGTATGTTGATCACTATTTCATTCTTAGGGCCTACTCGAGATTATTTCAGTATTTTCAGTAAATGAAGAATGACGTGAGTACGTAAGGGCTGTTGGGTATGTAAAACTACCGGAACTTTTTAGGTGGAGACCACAACACAGTATTCTAAGAGGACGTAAGTGTGCAGCTTGTGGCCATCTTGAAAGGTCAAATCATTGACATGAGGGGCAGGAAACCATCATACTCACATATCGCAGAGACAGCTGGATGTAGCGCAACGACTGAAGAACGAGTAGTGACGAGATTGACTGGGACGTCACTGCGGCGATAAGAGCCGACACGGGTCCTTCCAGGACGATTACCTCACGAGAATATTGGCTCTAGCGAACACACGGATCCCTACACTTGAAATATTATTGACAGTGTTCCACCACGAACCGTAGGGAATAGATTACTGGAAGCTGGAATATGATCTTAAGTTGCTATGGATCGTTTTCCGCTGATACCATACGACAAACAACAGAGACTTGCATGCAGCTGAATCAGAAACAACTGTGACGAGGAGTGGCAATCTGTGGTGTTCAGTGATGAGTCTCGCTTCTGTTTCTAGCAGCCAGGTCCGGCCAGATATGGTAATTGTTGAAGGGAGATTCAATGCTTACCAGTTTGTGGAATTAATTGTGAGTCTTGCTGTCACATCCTCGATGACCAGGGTCCCAAATGGAATATTCCAGCATAATAATTCAATACCTGACACTGAAATTTACAACACAAATGCTTTTAGAAGCATACTGATCCTTCATTGGCCTATCCAGTCTCTTATCCGTCACCCGCAGACCAAGTTTCCGATGCGGTGGGAAGACGTATAACTCCCAGATCCGTCACCAGCCAGAAGACTGTGAGGCATGACAAGAAATTCCTCAATATGACATTCGGCGGCTGTTTGATTTCGTGCGACGATGAAACAAGAGTAGATTCACGCCTGTGAGAGTCACATCTCATACTGATATTGCCGGCCGGTGTAGCCGAGCCGTTCTAGTCGCTACAGTCTGGAACCACGCGAACGCTACGGTCGCATGTTCGAATCCTGCCTCGGGCATGGATGTGTGTGATGTCCTTATGTTAGTTAGGTTTAAGTAGTTCTAGGGGACTGATGATCTCAGATGTTAAGTCCCATAGTGCTTAGAGCCATTTGAACCATCATACTGATATTGATGATGCAAATCAATTCCGAATACAATGAAAGTTTAATAATTTAAAACCTTTTATGTGATGAATATCTCCGAAATGTCTGATGAATATAGGACTGGTGTCACATAGTGTAATACATTCCATTTCCGTCAGCATAGGTACAGGATACGGCGTACGATGTGCTACTGTGCACTGGAGAAGGATAAAAGATAGAACAAAGCATCTGCTGAGCTACACATACGTGCAGAAAATAAAGACCTATTTGAACAATTTATCCAACCAAAAGGGTTTAATCTGCTACCGAGAAACACAGTCTAGATACTAGATACTACCGAAGTTATGGGTACAGAAAACAAGGATTGTGTGACACGAATTGTGGTGCAAGTAAAACAATTCGACAACCACTGTTTTCCTGCAAATAGATGATCCTCTCGAGGAGTTGAGACAAGATGTAGCAGACATGAAGATGACCGTCTTAAGGCTTTGCCGAATACGGGCACTGAAGACAGGACAGCCTAGCATACAATAATCTGTACACGAATGTATAACTATTCGACAAGTTACGTTGTTATTTACTTGGTGTTACTCACCAGTTTCATTAATGAAGATGCGTGTCTCTGGCACCCATTAACGTAACTTTGACACTTTAAGCATATTGTATCAGTTTATGACAATCATCCCTTTAAACTATTTTCTCGTTGGTTCAGATTATTTCAGCAAAGGATATGATTCTTCTTCCGACACAGCATTCATTCCTATTATTCGTTCTGGGAGTGCAGTCTTCGTTAAGGTAGTCATAAAATTTTAATTCTTCTTCTTCTTCTTCTTCTTAGCACCGTCCCGTTGGGCGGGGTCCGCTTTTTCTGTCAATGCGCGCAATTCCTTACCGTCTAACGCTGCCTGTGGATTTAGGTTTCTTGATCTAAGATCTGCGTTCTGAGTTCATAGTGTCCAGCAACCGTAATTTAGGCCTTCGATGTTGTCTGTTTCCTTCGACAGTGAAATCATAGTCTGAGCTTATGACTGAAGTAGGTGGTTCCGCTATGATGTGTCCATACCACCGAAGTCTCCGTTCTTGTACCTTTTCATTGCTTCGAGCCACTACAGCTAGCTGTCTGATCTTTGTATTGTTGATGTGGTCGAGGAGGGAAATGCCTAATGATCTTCTCAGTATCTACACTTCCATGGCATGTAGTGAGTGCTCAGTATTTCTAGATATGGGACAACACTCTGTACTTTGTAATACCACTGGCCTCACCATTGTCCGGTATGTCGTTGATTTTCGGTGGGTAGGCATTTTCTTACGACAAAGAATGCCAGTGACGTCTATAAATCGCATCCAGACCGTTTTCATTCTTGATCAAACATCTTCATTCCCGCCTCTGTCACCCTGTAATCGAGAAACTAGGTTCGGAATGTGTCCACTTTGATAAGAGGAGCTCCATTAAGTTTCAAAGTACTCAGTCTTGGGTATGTTTGAAGGGAGGCCAAATCTTAATAGATGATCATAACGTGTTTGGACAAGAGTTTCAGAATCCTCCCTGGCATCCACCGCAAACATTACATTATTAGCACACAGCATTGTCCACAGAACACACTTCTATAAGCCGGTGACGCAGTTAAGTCATCCTTCAACGCGATTCATTCTCCGAACGAGAGATGCATTTTCGCTGTTCTATATCGAAAATACTTCTTCGTTACTTTTAAGATACCTGCCAAGCAACCGTTTCATCATCCGCAGAAACAGGAAGAAGTTCCTGCGTATCATGTCAGGAGAATACGGGGCGATGAAAATTGAATGCCCCAAAGAAGAAACAAACATGTGTGACTCTATTCTGTGCAGAACGAGCTCAGCATTTTTGCGCAGAAAAAGATAGCCCATTGGTCAGCTTTCCGCGACCCTTCGTCTTGAAAGCCTCCCGTGAAACCGTCAAAGAATGCCGGTAGTACACTGAGGTGACAAATCATCAGATAGCGCTATGCACATACACAAATGGCGGTAGTTCAGAGCACACAAGATATAAAAGGGCATTGCGCTGGGGGAGCTGTCATTTGTACTCAGGTGATCCATGCCAAAAGGTTTCCGACCTGATTATGGCCGCACGACGGGAATTAACAGACTGAACGCGGAATGGTAGTTTGAGCTAGACGCGTGGGACATTTCATTACGTAAATAGGGAATTCAATATTCCAAGTTCCACAGTGTCAAATTGTACCGAGAGTACCAGATTTCAGGAATTACCTCTCACCGCGAGCACGTACTGGCTAACGGCCTTCACTTAACGACCAAGAGCATCGGCATTTGTGTAGAGTTGTCAGTGCTAACAGACAAGCAACACTGCTTGTAATAACCGCAGAAATCAATTTTGGACGTACGACGAACATATCTGTTGGGACAGCGCGGCGAAATTTGGTGCTAATGGGCCATGGCAGCAGTCGACCGGCACATATGCCTTTGCAGAGAGCACGACATCGCCTGCAGCGCTTCTCCTGGGCTCGGGACCATATCGGTTGAACCATGTTCTTGTTGTCTTCAGTCCTGAGACTGGTTTGATGCAGCTCTCCATGCCACTCTATCCTGTGCAAGCTTTTTCATCTCCCAGTACCTACTGCAACCTACATCCTTCTGAATCCGCTTAGTGTACTCGTCTCTTGGTCTCCCTCTACGATTTTTACCCTCCACGCTGCCCTCCAATACTAAATTGGTGATCCCTTGATGCCTCAGAACATGTCCTACCAACCGATCCCTTCTTCTGGTCAAGTTGTGCCACAAACTTCTCTTCTCCCCAATCCTATTCAATACTTCCTCGTTAGTTATGTGATCTACCCATCTAATCTTCAGCATTCTTCTGTAGCACCACATTTCGAAAGCTTCTATTCTCTTCTTGTCCAAACTATTTATCGTCCATGTTTCACTTCCATACATGGCTACACTCCATACAAATACTTTCAGAAATGACTTCCTGACACTTAAATCAATACAGGATGTTAACAAATTTCTCTTCTTCAGAAACGCTTTCCTTGCCATTGCCAGCCTACATTTTATATCCTCTCTACTTCGACCATCATCAGTTATTTTGCTCCCTAAATAGCAAAACTCCTTTACTACTTTAAGTGCCTCATTTCCTACAATAATTCCCTCAGCATCACCCGACTTAATTAGACTACATTCCATTATCCTTGTTTTGCTTTTGTTGATGTTCATCTTATATCCTCCTTTCAAGACACTGTCCATTCCATTCAACTGCTCTTCCAAGTCCTTTCCTGTTTCTGACAGAATTACAATGTCATCAGCGAACCTCAAAGTTTTTATTTCTTCTCCATGAATTTTAATACCTACTCCAAATTTTTCTTTTGTTTCCTTTACTGCTTGCTCAATATACAGATTGAACAACATCGGGGAGAGGCTACAACCCTGTCTTACTCCCTTCCCAACCACTGCTTCCCTTTCATGCCCCTCAACTCTTATAACTGCCATCTGGTTTCTGTACAAATTGTAAATAGCCTTTCGCTCGCTGTATTTTACCCCTGCCACCTTTAGAATTTGGAAGAGAGTATTCCAGTTAACATTGTCAAAAGCTTTCTCTAAGTCTACAAATGCTAGAAACGTAGGTTTGCCTTTCCTTAATCTTTCTTCTAAGATAAGTCGTAAGGTCAGTATTGCCTCGGGTGAACCATAGGCTACTAGAAAACCGTGGCCTCTTCGAATGAGCCCCGATTCCATTTGGTAAACGCTGATGGTAGGATTCGTGTGTGGCGCAGACCGCACCAAGCAATGGACCCAGGTTGTCAACAAGGCACCGTGCAAGCTGGTGGTAATTCCATTATGATGTAGGCTTTGTTTACATGGAATCGACTGGGTCTTCTGGTCCAGTTGAACTGATCACTGAATGGAACTGATTCTATTCGGCTACTAGGAGACCTTTTTCAGCCATTCATGGTCTTCATGTTCCCAAACAACGATGGAATTTTTTTATGGATGACAGTGAGTCCACCGGGCCGCAGTTGTACTCGATTGGTTTGAAAACATTCTGGACTTTTCGAGCGAATTATTTGGCCACCCAGATCGCACGGCATGAATTCCGTCGAAAACATATGGCATAATTGAAGGGTCAGTTCGTCTTCAAAACACTTTCGCAGTTATAGACGGCCCTATAGGCAGCATAGCTTAATATTTCTGCACCGGATTTCCAACGTCTTCTTGATTCCATGCCACGTCGAGATCCTGCACTACTCCGGGAAAAGGAGATCCGACACACTATTAGGAGGTATCCCATGACTTGTCATCTCAGTGTGAATTTCTGTGACGATTTGCCTCTTACGACCATAACCCTTAGCACCACTTTATTACAGTCCCAAAACGCTCGACAATCCTTTGCCCGATAACGGTTTGTGCTTCGCTTTTTTCAGCGGTGGTGAATCCATTTGCTTCAATTGCATGAACCGGCTGGAGTGGCCGCGCGGTTCTAGGCGCTACAGCCTGGAACCGCGTGACCGCTACGGTCGCAGGTTCGAATCCTCCCTCGGGCATGGATGCGTGTGATGTCCTTAGGTTAGGTTTAAGTAGTTCTAAGTTCTAGGGGACTGATGGCCTCCGAAGTTAAGTCCCATGGTGCTCAGAGCCATATGAACCATTTCAATTGCATGCTTTGCTCACTAGTCTTCGGGTCATGGCGACACGCCCAGCACTCTTCCGGTGATTATGTAATGTAAAGGAGTCACCTGGATTGACCCGATAGAATGCAACATTTATACTGCTGCTTCCGTTCGGTGGACTTTAAATGTGTGCGAATAGTCGTGGACCACACTGGGTGGCGAACTTTCTCACGTCGAAAACATCGCGCAAGGTTGAAAACTGGTCCATGCTTATTTGCAGATTTTCCACTGGTCTTCCAGCACCAGGTCTTCCATTTTTAGTCTGATAACCGGTCTGTCACGGAAATATGACCTGTATCTTCGGTCTTCATCTTTCTGACTTGTGTGTCCAAACTGGAAGCGTCTGCAGTTCCTAATTACCGTGTCATGTAATGATTTATTGTTCCTATACATCTTCACGAATTTGGCATGGATTGTTCTCTTCAAATTCAATAAACGAATTATTTCACGATTCTACATTCTGCGAATGTGCTGCGCCATCTTTTTTGGCTCCTCTAGCGGAGTGCTACGGTGCTGTGGTGCGGGGACTTCAGTGTGCTCCAGGGCATCAAACATATTCCTGTAAACAAGGAAAAAGTTCATTATGTAGCTTTATTTTCTTGAGGTGATAATTATAACTTCATGACAACGTCTCGTATGACAGTGTGCCACGGTAACCGTTCCATGACGAAGAAGTGAGAAGGTCGGTAAGACTGCGGCCACTGACGCGCCCCTGAGCGAGAGGATGGCAGCAGCGCACAAGCCCGGCCGAGGTCAACGCCCACGTCGCCCGCAGCGTCTATTCAGCCAAAAGGCTTTCCCACGTCCAGCTGCGCCCAACCGGCCACGTCTCAGTTTCATCCTTCAAGACGAATCACGGAAGATGGGGAGACTAATAAATAAACTGAGCATTTCCGGCCTATGGATTCCTGTGAGCAGTGGGCACCGCTGGAGGTAACTGGTATCAGCACTCACTCACATTATTTAATATACAGCTGGCAGTATACCGTATTCTACAAGTCGTCACCAATCCTTTCGTCGCTTTGGCAAAACGAATACGACGTTCATAACCTTATCTTCAGTTTAGAAAAAAAAAAAAAAGTAGAACATTGGGTAAGATGTTACAACTTGGGAAACTCGAAGTTCAAATTCCTGTCCGGCCATGCGATTTAGTTGTTTGATGGTTTTCCTTAATCAACTGACCCAAATTCCGGGATGGTTCATTAAAAAAGTCATAATGAAGCCGGTACTCCGTCTCTAATGGCCTCAACATCATCGTAATTTGAGCACTAAACTTCATTCCGCAATTTCATTTTCCTACTGCCTCTTATCATCCTTTTAACGTCTCGTTCGTCATAGATATTAATATATAATAAAGTATTATTAGAAGGTGACACTTTTACTTAAATTCAGTTGCGTGTTTCATTTGCACATTGAATGACTGTCCAGCATGAATAAATATTGTTACGCTTATATAATTCAATCAGCAAACTGCAAACACTGATGGTTAAATTCCCCAGAAACATGAGTGCAATCTAACTAAATCTCATTTTACAGGATGTTATGATTAATGGAAAAAAGTAAGCCGGCCGAAGTGGCCGTGCGGTTAACGGCGCTGCAGTCTGGAACTGCAAGACCGCTTCGGTCGCAGGTTCGAATCCTGCTTCGGGCATGGATGTTTGTGATGTCCTTAGGTTAGTTAGGTTTAACTAGTTCTAAGTTCTAGGGAACTAATGACCTCAGCAGTTGAGTCCCACAGTGCTCAGAGCCATTTGAACCATTTTTTGAAAAAAGTAACGTGAGTAGAGGTATCTGTTAATAAGAGCAGAAACGTTCAAGTAAACTTGGGTCTGCCGACGAGCCGTTTGCGAGGTATTCGAAAATGTGTGGTTACGAGCCGCCACTGACATCAGGATGAAATACTAACTAATTTTGTACAAATGTATTTGTACTTGAGCACGGTACATGTTATAATTTGCTGTGCTGTTGAACCTGTTCAGTGAGGTGTTTAATGCGTCGCCCTCGCATTTCCTCTGTAATGAATTTCGAATAATATCTTGAATGTTGACAAGACTGTACAATTCGCTGCAGAATTCCGCCAACCTTACCAACGAGAATGAGTCTGAAAATTGAATTTTGCTAACTGATGTGACTAAATATCCTTATCTTAATTCTATAAACGGATAGAAATCATCACCTGCTTAGTCTTAGTAACCACACTGGTACCGAAAAGGAATATGACAGAGAGACGACTGAAACTGTTTAACCGCGGAATATCACATTACGATCCTGTCTTTCAGTCGTGACACGAAATGGCAGACATTAAGGTAAGTAAGTGAAATATATTCGTAGTTGCGGATATGAACAACCATCAGCTATGTAATGGAATGACGACAGTGAAAAATTAGTGACGGACCGGAACTCAAACCCGGATTTCTAGCTTATTGAAGGCGGTCGCCTTAGCTTTTTTTTTTTTTTTTTTTATCGTTGGGTTTGGTCGTTGCGGACGTCACATAACATCCGTTAAAGTTCGTTTGTTGACCCATCCACTCAGTTTTTTTTTTAATTACAGAGGCCAACCAGCTCTCTGACCGAACACGCTGAGCTACCGTGACGGTGCCGACGGCTGTCCGAGCACGCCTCACAACCAGACTGAAACTTCATACGTCCTCAACCATGTGTCTCCAACCTATACTCCCACATCAGTTATGCATATTCCTGTTCAAGGGAGTAGTTTTAATTGAAAGTCACTTGACCGATGTCGGCGGATAAGTACGATTTTGCAGTGCCCGTGTTGTCCAGACGTACGATGCGACGTTCTTTCGGTGATGTGTGCGTCCATGGTACTTCTGAACAACACGGGCATTCTTAAATCGTATTTATTCGCCGACACCGCGTAAGCGACTTTCAATAAAAATGTCTCCCCTGTACTGTAATATTGCAGGTTGTAGACACATTGTTGACGACATATGGAAGATTGGGTTTGAACGTGAGACCTGTTCGGTCAACCTAAAGGTAAGGCAACCGCTCGAGGTAAGAGCGAACAGTGTGCCTTCGGCAGGTGAGCGGCGACGGCGTCTTGTTTGCGTCCTGTCCGCAGAGGCGCTAGCGTGCGTAGTTTGTTTACTTCCCCGCCGTAGCTAGTTCTTGGCGTCTGTTGACATTGTGTCGCTTGGCTCATCCCTGCAGAAAAGCTACCAACAGGATCAGCTTCCAATCCAACCACGCAAGACCACGAGCATTTGAAATCGAACGCTTCATCCGTGACGAAGTTCAAATAGCGCCGCAGCACATGGTCATTATCCAGCTCACCATCACAAATACCGCCGTCTACGTCTAGATGGTCGGTGACGCGATATGTAACGCTGTTGCGAGTAGATGCGCGGACACTCCCAAGTTCCAACATTCCGATGGTCGCATCGGAGCGATTACCGTTTACCATGAAAGACAACGATTACGCGCGCTACGAGTCTTCGAACTCCCGTTCGAAGTACCGCTGGACGTAGTCACCGCGGCTTTCCGACCGTTGTGTAATTTACGTGGCCCTAAAATATTATTGTGGTAGTCAAATACGAGCAGTTTTTCAGCAAATGGAGAATGGAACAGAAATATGGATCCTTTCTGTAGTCTTGATTGATGTTGAGCCAAAGCCTGAAAAATTATTCTGCGTTAATACTTGTCCTAGAAAAGCGACGTTTATGTGCTTTGCTGATGCTGTGAGCATTACAGCTTACTGTTTTCGCTGGTGCGGGATGCACTGCAGCCTACATGATTTGTACTGAGGAAATTTCTCTCTTGAAGGTAGAGGAAGATTAAATAATTTTGATTATGGGACCGAAGGAAAGCTTGGTTTAAGGTAATAAGGATGAAGCAAAACAGTTGTCATTTAAACTACAGGAGGATTCGGATCTTTTGTGTCTGTTGTGAGTTCAATATGTTAAGATGAAACTGTTTTACAGAACAGAGGAGACCACAATTTTGCCATTCATGAGAAATGAATCCAGAATAACCACCACAGGCGAAATAACTGATTTGGAAGCGAAAGGTAACTTAAAGAAGGAACGAAATCGCAGCGAAACGGGTAAGAAAATGTAGTATAACCTGTATGATGCAGATATTTTTACCGTTCTCAGAGTCATCTGTGTGATTAATTCTTGTGATAACGTAATTTTAGATGAAATTGTCTGACTGTTTTATGTATAAACATATGAGTATGATAGATGTATAATTGCGAGTCTCTTATCAGGTGTGTCAGCTGGTATAAATGTTTTTGCGTTTAAATAACCATTGTTCTTTTTACTGTGTATGTTTAAGCAAAGTTCTCCACATTTAGTATGTGACAAGACATATGCAGCGAGCGACAGGAAGAGGACGAATTAGAACAATGTTGTAGTGGTGTAAACACTTTGTTGAAGTAGCATTGAAGTAGCTTGTTGGATTAACTAGTAGTGGATAGAAGTAGAATTTTGAGTAATGCATGTTTATGGGTAGTTAGTTTGTAGAATAGACAACAGGTGTGCATGTGTGTGTGTAAATAACATATGAACCCTATGCTGTCCTGACCTATACTTGCACAAGGCATAATCCTATTCGTTTTAGTGAATTAATAAGTAGCATTTGATTTATTAAAACGTAAGTGAACCACATTAGTGATGTGGATTTAAATATTATATTGTCAGTTCATTTAATTTTTATTTTTATACTGTCAAGTCATTTCACTTTTATTTTTTTATATTGTCAAGTCATTTAACTTTTATTTTTATATTGTCGATTCATGTAATTTTTTTATTTTAAAAAAATTAAGTCTCACTTTCGTTCTTAAAAATTGTGAAAGACAATACAAAGTGGTATTATGTATGACATTTTGTAATCACATAAGTATGATGAACAATTTCTGTGAATGCAGTTGAGAACGTGAAAGCGAACCGGCTAAACTCTTACGAGACAGAGGGAGCAGCGAGGAGGAGGGCTAGTTGTAAACTGGCGGGTTTCCCAGCAGGACACGCTGTCAACCAGGCCACTTCGGGAGCGCGGTCGACAACAAAAGAAGGGCACGCGACAAACACTTTCCCTTGCACCTGGAGCTAATGGGCGGCCGCCCCGTGCGACCCTTCCTGGAGGCGATGACCTGAGATGGGCGAGCGGTCCACCGCGCGGAAATCCATCTGCTGGCAACGCACCACACGCACGCGACCGTGGGGAGACGGGTGCGGTGAAGCGACCAAAGACAGGGAATAAAGGGGCGTGGAGCCTTTTGACACGTACTGTCCAGAGAAATTGGCAGACTTCAACGACGCCTATCAACATTTCCTGACGGGTACCCACTGTCAAGCGACAGTAAATCATGGTTCGAAGTTCTCTGGTCGCTAAGGGTGGCACAAAGAAGAGCCATTAAGTGTCATCCTTGCCCAGGAATATCAAACCGGCGAGCCATTTGAGGATAACTCAAGAATGTAATGACACAAGGGGCGTGGAGCCTTTTGACACGCACTGTCCAGAGAAATTGACAGACTTCAACGATGCCTATCAACATTTCCTGACGGATGCCCACTGTCAAGCAACAGTAAATCATGGTTCGATGTTCTCTGGTCGCTAAGGGTGGCACAAAGAAGAGCCATTAAGTGTCATCCTTGCCCAGGAATATCAACCTGGCGTGTCAATCGAGGATACCGCACGAATTTGACAACACAAACATGGAACCAAATCGAGATGTACGTGACACGGGCCACCAAGAGAAACTTCATGAGAGGGCAGAGACGGCGGGATTGCACGCAACAGATGGACAAAAATCCCTACTGACAGCTGCGGCGACGAACCCCCCCCCCCCTTTCCCCTTATATTGTGCCTCGGAACAGTGGAACTACTGAGTGTGTCAGTGAACAGTGATTATTCGGTTCTTAGTTCAATGCATATATGTGTGTTTCTGTCACAGAAACTTTGACTCGTGTGTTTTGCAGGGGTTCGATTTATTGGTGTTTATTAGACTGACTCTTGTATTTTGCAGGTGTTCTATTTATTGTTTTTTTGTTTTAGACTTTGACTCTTGTATTTTGCAGGTGTTTTATTTATTGGTGTTTTTTTTAGATGTTGACTATTGTACTGTTTTATTGATCAGTGTTTGTTCTTGTGTGATGTATTAGATTTGTGATATTTTGTTTCCTAAATTCATTCAAGTGGCACTGCTTCGTTTATCAGTCAGATAGCTATTCATTCTCATTGGACTGTGATCGATTAGCCTTTGCATGGGGCATATTTATTGTGAGGAACCCCTTAAGGGTAACAATCACATAATTATTGTAGTTTCAGTATAATGACACATTGCTCATTGTTTGCTAACTAATTGAAATATAGTAGAGTGATTAAATTAGTGCCACAAAGTTATTTTAATTCTACAAATTATTAGTTTTATAAGATATAGAATTTTTTTTGCGATAACCACTTTGTAAAACATGTTTTTTTCTCTTATCTTTTTTTTTTTTTGCTTTTGCGGATTGTGCATTGTAATATTCTACTTTATAATACTGATGTTATGTTCATGTTCTTTTTTAATTGCTGTGGCACCTTTGCTATTTTCATAAATTTTACTTGTTAATAAACAGTCATAAATTTTCCTGTGATCAGTTGGCTCTTGCAATGAGCAAATACTGGTGAACCCCATAAGGGTAACAACCAGAAATTGTTTTCATATTAATGACACAGGAGCCATTGTTTTTACTTGCTGACCGAATTAGGTCTACAATATCTTTTAAATAGGTGTCACAGATTGTTTTTTTTTCCTCCTTGAAATTGGTAGATTCTAAAGATGTGTTGAAATTATTGTGTTTTAGCAAGTAGCTGGTGACCTTTTGCCTTTTCTTTACATTTTTGGTTTAAGTTGGGTGTGAGAAGCCTGCTTGGGAATGTCCTAGCATGGCCAGAAAATTCCCTGTACAGTCTTTTCCCGGAGCGTTGGGGTTATGAAAGGTCTCTGTTGGATTCCTTTCATGTTTGATTTCTTAAATCTGTTGTCATTTACGGCATAAATTCCTCTTCTAAATTTACTGTGGCGTTTCTGACTATCTGGGAGGAGACTGAGTAGTGGAACGTGTTACTTTTACACATAAACAAGAACGATCTGTCACACTACTACACTTTAAAACACAGTTTATATGTAATTCATGTCACACAGTCTCATACGGAACCTACATCCGCTTTCTTTTATATACTGTATATGATAAGATACTGTCATCCCCCTTCCCTTCTGTGTGAGAGGATGAATGAGCAAATGTACACTCCTGGAAATGGAAAAAAGAACACGTTGACACCGGTGTGTCAGACCCACCATACTTGCTCCGGACACTGCGAGAGGGCTGTACAAGCAATGATCACACGCACGGCACAGCGGACACACCAGGAACCGCGGTGTTGGCCGTCGAATGGCGCTAGCTGCGCAGCATTTGTGCACCGCCGCCGTCAGTGTCAGCCAGTTTGCCGTGGCATACGGAGCTCCATCGCAGTCTTTAACACTGGTAGCATGCCGCGACAGCGTGGACGTGAACCGTATGTGCAGTTGACGGACTTTGAGCGAGGGCGTATAGTGGGCATGCGGGAGGCCGGGTGGACGTACCGCCGAATTGCTCAACACGTGGGGCGTGAGGTCTCCACAGTACATCGATGTTGTCGCCAGTGGTCGGCGGAAGGTGCACGTGCCCGTCGACCTGGGACCGGACCGCAGCGACGCACGGATGCATGCCAAGACCGTAGGATCCTACGCAGTGCCGTAGGGGACCGCACCGCCACTTCCCAGCAAATTAGGGACACTGTTGCTCCTGGGGTATCGGCGAGGATCATTCGCAACCGTCTCCATGAAGCTGGGCTACGGTCCCGCACACCGTTAGGCCGTCTTCTGCTCACGCCCCAACATCGTGCAGCCCGCCTCCAGTGGTGTCGCGACAGGCGTGAATGGAGGGACGAATGGAGACGTGTCGTCTTCAGCGATGAGAGTCGCTTCTGCCTTGGTGCCAATGATGGTCGTATGCGTGTTTGGCGCCGTGCAGGTGAGCGCCACAATCAGGACTGCATACGACCGAGGCACACAGGGCCAACACCCGGCATCATGGTGTGGGGAGCGATCTCCTACACTGGCCGTACACCACTGGTGATCGTCGAGGGGACACTGAATAGTGCACGGTACATCCAAACCGTCATCGAACCCATCGTTCTACCATTCCTAGACCGGCAAGGGAACTTGCTGTTCCAACAGGACAATGCACGTCCGCATCTATCCCGTGCCACCCAACGTGCTCTAGAAGGTGTAAGTCAACTACCCTGGCCAGCAAGATCTCCGGATCTGTCCCCCATTGAGCATGTTTGGGACTGGATGAAGCGTCGTCTCACGCGGTCTGCACGTCCAGCACGAACGCTGGTCCAACTGGGGCGCCAGGTGGAAATGGCATGGCAAGCCGTTCCACAGGACTACATCCAGCATCTCTACGATCGTCTCCATGGGAGAATAGCAGCCTGCATTGCTGCGAAAGGTGGATATACACTGTACTAGTGCCGACATTGTGCATGCTCTGTTGCCTGTGTCTATGTGCCTGTGGTTCTGTCAGTGTGATCATGTGATGTATCTGACCCCAGGAATGTGTCAATAAAGTTTCCCCTTCATGGAACAATGAATTCACGGTGTTCTTATTTCAATTTCCAGGAGTGTATTTCTAGTTGCATGCTTGAGGGTAGCAGACAAGCCTGTCTGCTAGAGAACAGTAGGACCAACGTCTCAACAGGTAGCTACGCTTTCTAAAAGCAAAGAGGTTTCTATCCTTAGTATGGTCCTGTCCGTCTCTTGTCATGTTGGTATAGGAAGCTGCCCCTCTGGCCACTTCCGTTTGTATTTGTGAGCCACCCCTCAGGATGGGACCAGGTCAGTCTGTCCGTGGCAAGCGTCTGAAGTGGTAAGATCTCCGGCTAAGCGCGTGTCTGCTAAGTCCGTAGGACAATGGATTTCTTAAGTTCAGCCTAACTGAAAATTTAATCACCTTTATTTCAGGTTTAGCTCTAAAATATCTAATGTTATCTTGTAAATTGCTTTTCGATCTAATTTATTTTAATTATCAAAATTATTGTGGAGTTACACGCTTTGTGTAAACCAAGTTGACCACGTGAAGCATGTGGTGTAATCATCAAAGTAGCCTTCAGCTATTCTTTTTGGGAAGATTTCACAGAGAGTTAGTATGAATTTAGTATACCAGTGTGTGGTAATTATATGACGGATAGGATTGTGCTACGAACGTAACTTCTTTGGGTGAAAATTGAATCGGTTGGTGGTGGTTAATTTTCTCTTGCATATGTTTCAACGTTCTTTGTGTGTTGTTTTATGAATGCAGTGTCGTATGCAGTCTCCCAATCTTGGCTCCATATTTGATGTGTTCCGTAAGATTACAAACTCACATTTTCATAGTCCTAAATAAGGCACCAGCTCAGTTATAACTCACGTTTAATATGCTGAAATTTCAATGATCAATGTTAAAATAAATTTCCAAATATAAACTGATTTATTTCTTTTTATTTAAATTCTCTTTTATATATATATCACCGGTTGTCGTATGACTATTAAAAGATTATAATTAATGTTCGTCTGGTTGGGAATTTGGTAAGCTAGACAGGATACCTGGTGAAACAGTTGCTCAGTAATGCAAGATTAACTTCCCCAGACAGCTCACAGCTTTTAACCCGCTTTTATTGTCGAGCAGCACCGCTTACACACCAAAATTAAAGCAACAACGTTACAATGTCCTTAGGTTAGTTAGGTTTAAGTAGTTCTAAGTTCTAGGGGACTGATGACCTCAGAAGTTAAGTCCCATAGTACTCAGAGCCATTTGAACCATCTCGCTTTTCCGGATTATCGACGAGCCGCGAGGTCACATGTAGCTCGTGCGTCAGCCGCCTCCCTACGTATCCTACATCGATCAGTAGGTGATTAAACTGTGCCAACTCGGAAGTACGGAGAACCTCGATTACGTATGGTTGTGAGACTACTGCTTAGAGGCGGAGCAACGTCGATTTTTATTTTATCGTCCTTCGCGATTGTGCCTCCTTGCCGAAGGGACGATCGTCTGAGCACGAACACATGAATTCGAGAATGTAAACTACAGCGACGGGCGCTGATAAACGCCATCACCACTGTGGACCACTGTCGCCCCACCGCACAACGCGGTACTGGTGCAGCCTTGTTCGATCGTTAAGCACGACTTTACTCTGCTCAGTGTTCCGACCCGGTGATGATGACAGGAGTCTCACGATTGTTTTATGGCATTGCTACATAGGACTTAGAATCTGAATTACTGGACAAAATTACGGAAGACGAAGTTATTGACGCGATAGGCGAAGGAGCGTCGAACAAATCTCCTAGCCCCGACGGACTCCCGGTGGAGTTTTATAGAACCTTTCAGTACTTACTGGCTACGAGTTGGTGTCGGGATCTTACATCACCCACGGTGCCGCACCAGCAGCATTCGTCGAAGGAATGATTATAGCTGATCACAAACCGACAGGTGGCGCTCGAATGCATGATTACCGCCCCTTAAACTTCTCAGCTGTGACATGAAGATATTCACAAGACTATTAGCAAACCGTATACGACCGATCGTACCTCATGTCATTTCACCAGATTAGGCTTTTCTAGGGGATATCAATAACATTCACACAGCACTGTGTCGATACCGTGACATAACAGCCCTAGCGACGCATCCCAGGAGCGCTGAAATCACTAGATCTTAGCGAAGCTTTCGATCGAGTGGATCACGTGGACCTGACGTCCGTTTTCCAACACATGCAGTATCCACAGCAATTCATAGACGTCGTGATACGCCTCCTACGAGGGACGACCTCCTATGTGCTCGTCAACGGGAGTCTCACGCAGTCCCTCCCGATTTCCAGATCGTTGCGTCAAGGCTGCCCCCTGTCGACCTTACTCTAAGCTCTGGTTCTGGAATCGCCGCTCTCCAGCCTCCGTCTGCGCCTCACCGGACTAACGTTACGTGGCGTCACATTTCGCTGTGTTTCATTTGCAGACGACCTGGTTCTCGTACTCCGCAACCGTAACGATGTAACCAGCGCACTAGAATGGATTGCCAAGTACAGCGTGGCTTCCGCCAGCTGTCTCAACATCATCAAATCGGTCGCCATGAACATAGGAGACGGGTTGACCACAGTGTGTGTCAATCCCCACAGCTTAGTGGTACTACCAAACGCCTCGGAGTAGAGTTTCACGATGACATGCGGCGCACTGCGGTCCTTAACTGCGGCAGCTTGTTACAACAAATTCGGATCCAGATCGCCAGCTTTCGTCTGCGGGGTTTCGACATTCTACAAAGGACACACTTCGTCAATATTTACCTAGCATCACGCATTCCACACATAGCCCCTATACTTCCAGTACCGTTACTGATGGCTTGACGTAAGTTAGCGGCATTAGGAGACTACGTCAGTACATGCAAGCTCTTCAAAGTCAGTTATGAATCGCTGAACCTTCCCCTGTCCAGAGGAGGTCCTGGCCGAGTTCACATCCACGACAGAGTAGTGGTCCTGTTTGTCAGCTCGCACATCAAGCTGTGGCGTCACCACCCGGAAAATTTGACGGGTTTGCTGTTGGAGTCCTTAGCCCCGTCCCCCCTTACGGCTCCACTGACAACATAAGATATACCTCCACCTATCTACTACTTCGATCACTTTTAAAGTCAACATAGCTATGTCCCTATCCCAGTACTTCCGACGGAACAGGCGACAGTGCGTGAGATACCTTGAGTTCTACAACGGAGGTGTCCACCAAATGTCGTGCATGCCAAGAGTCCTCAAGTTACACTCATGCTCACAAATTAAGGATAATTGCAGAATGTTGTGCCACACAACATGGCACTACACAAAATTGGCGCTAATAGCATAGGCACACAGGGAACACACGCGACACAGATCTGTAAGTCCACGGTATTGGTGATAAATTGAGAAAAACGTCCCGAAACACATGTGCTACAAAACGCCACTGCTTTCTGCGCATGTACCCCGACATCAGTGTGGAATATGATCACCATGCACACGTACACAGGCCGCACAACGGGTTGGCGTACTCTGGATCAGGTGGTCGAGCAGCTGCTAAGGTATAGCCTCCCATTCTTGCACCACTGCCTGTCATAGCTCCTGAAGTGTCGTAGGGGTTTGAAGACGTGCAGCGTTACGTCGACCGAGAGCATCCCAGACGTTGTCGAGGGGGTTTAGGTCTGGAGAACAGGCAGGCCACTCCATTCGCCTGATATCTTCTGTTTCAAGGTACTCCTCCGTGATGGCAGCTCGGTGGGGTCGTACGTTACCGTCCAACAGGAAAAAGGTGGGACCCACTGCTCCCCTGGAAAGGCGGACATACTGGTGCAAAATGACGTCCCGATACACTTGACCTGTTACAGTTCCTCTGTCAAAGACATGCAGGGGTGTACGTGCGCTAATCATAATCCCACCCCACACCATAAAACCACGACCTCCATACAGGTCCCTTTCAAGGACATTAAGGGGTTGGTATCTGGTTCCCGGTTCACGCCAGATGAAAACCCGGCGATAGTCACTGTTCAGACTATACCTGGACTCGTCCGTGAACATAACCTGGGACCACTGTTCCAATGACCATGTACTGTGTTCTTGACACCAGGCCTTACGGGCTGCCCTGTGACCAGGGGTCAGTGGAATGCACCTCGTAGGTCTCCGGGCGAATAAACCATGTCTGTTCAGTCGTCTGTAGACTGTGTGTCTGGAGACAACTGTTCCAGTGGCTGCGGTAAGGTCCCGAGCAAGGCTATCTGCTGTACTCCGTGGCCGTCTACGGGCACTAATGGTGAGATATCGGCGTTATTGTGGTGTTGTACACTGTGGACGTCCCGTACTGTAGCGCCTGGACACGTTTCCTGTCTGCTGGAATCGTTGCCATAATCTTGAGATAACACTTTGTGGCACACGGAGGGCCTGTGCTACGACCTGCTGTGTTTGACCAGCCTCCAGTCACCCTAGAATTCTACCCCTCACAATGTCATCAATATGTGTTCTTTGAGCCATTTTCATCACTGAGTCGCCATTAGCATGTCTGAAAACGTCTCCACACTTACTCGCTGCACCGTAGTGTGACGTGCACCAACACAGCTCTGCGTATGTGGCCACCGTGCGACGACCAAAGGTCAAATGCACCGCATGGTCATACCCCGAGGTGATTTAAACCCGCAAACCGCCCACCAGAGCGTTGTTTCACCACGTATCAGCATTATCCTTAATTTATGAGCATGAGTGTAGTCGGAAGGTGGTGTTGTGGACGATACACATTGTTACACTGGATACAGACGTCCGATCCAGATGATACATCACGGTCAATGGTAGACAGATCACCTGATCGCGGCCCCAAAAGTTACATGTGGCGGACTGACTTCTGGGCCTGGAAAGTGGAGTATCACACATGGAAAAGCACCGTCTCAGATGTGATGCGGCAGAAGACGTATGGCGCTTGGTGTGACAAACTTTGTTGTACTTTCTATTAGTGACTCCGAACATATCGCACCTCGGCTTTTACTTTCACCAGATGAGCTGTATTTCCCGCTCACCAAAATTAACACAGTCAAGTGAGTCCGTGGGCACGTGGAGAAATATTTATTTCACAGATGGAGCTAGTATTGAACTTTTGGAACTACCCACAAGAATGTCATTGGAAAACTGTACGGAACCCAGAGTGTAGGCAATATTTTTCTAGTTACTTAGCGAGTGCTCTACGCGACCCTCCACGTACCTGGATCATCAACAGATAGAAGAAGATAAACATTGACCAACCTTACAATAACACGACCGATTATCGGAGGAATAACATACGACATGCGTGAAGACGTACCTGGATGATAAAGCGTTAGCAGAGTAGCGGCGCACCCTTTTGCATCGTGTACGAAGCACATTTTCCGTTTCCCCATATATATTACCTTGCCGTAGGGCATTCCCAAGATTATTTGTTTTGTTTACTTAGTGGCCAGGACTCGTATTATGACACCCTCCCACTCTGCCCCACCTGCCCTCCCGTCATTTCCTCCTTCCTTTTTTTAAAAAATAAAAAAAGAGGTTCAGGTTACCGCTCGAGAGAACAGAGAAATCCGGGTTCCAGTCCCGGTCCAGCAAAAATTTTCACTGTCGTTATTCCATTACACAACTGATGGTTGTTCATACTCGCAACTGCGAATGCATTTCATGTATTTCATAACGGCCGTAGTCGTCGCAGTGCCAGTTCCTTCGGACATGAATCCAGGTCCGAAGAAACTTCGCATCGTAGTTCTGAACGACACAGGTGCTGCAAAATCGTGTTTATCCGACGACAGCCGGCCGAAGTGGCCGTGCGGTTAGAGGCGCTGCAGTCTGGAACCGCAAGACCGCTACGGTCGCAGGTTCGAATCCTGCCTCGGGCATGGATGCTTGTGATGTCCTTAGGTTAGTTAGGTTTAACTAGTTCTAAGTTCTAGGGGACTAATGACCTCAGTAGTTGAGTCCCATAGTGCTCAGAGCCTTTTTTTTTTTTTTATCCGACGACACCGGGAAAGCGACTTTCAACTTAAACGTCTACCCTGGACGGGAATGCACATAATGGATTGCTCCAAATGGTTCAAATGACTCTAAGCACTATGGAAATTAAAATATAAGGTCATCAGTCCACTAGACTTAGAATTACTTAAACCTAACTAACCTAAGGACATCACACACATCCATGCCCGAGGCAGGATTCGAACCTGCGACCGTAGCCTAGAACCGCTAGGCCTCAACGACCGGCAGTGGATTACTATTACAAGTTGTAGACACATGGTTGACGACATATTCAAGTCTGGGTCTGGCCATGAGGCGTGCTTGGATACCCAAAAGGAGTGGCGACCGCTCGAAATAAGAGAGAAATCCGAGGAAACATTCCATCGTATTTCTGAAGAACACAGACGCTGCAAAATCGTATTAATATAAGTGATCGCGGAGAGAAGTACTATTAACTAAAAGTGGAAACATGTCTACACTAGATGAGATACCTCTGCAGTTCGACAGACAGCATGAAAGAGGACTTACTCTCCTTCTAGCAGTAGTTCATTGCAGGTCGCTGAAGCTGCGAAAGTTACCAAGCGACAGGAAAAAAGCGTATGTCATTCCCGTTTCCAAGAAGGACCGCAGGACAGATGCACATAGTTATAGGCCTATACCAGTAATGTCATACTGTTGTGGAACTGTGGAGCATTTTTTTATGCTCACGTTTTATGGCGTGGCTACAGAAAGAAAATTTCATCAATAAAAATAACATTGATTCTGTCCCCTCTATGCTACCAGAGGATTGCAGACATCCGTGCCCAGGTTGATGCCATGTGCTCTGACTTCAGAAGTGCATCTGATATATTTCTTCAAATCCGTTCAGTGAAAAAAAAAATACGACCTTACTTAGTATCGGACCAAATTTCAGACTGGATTCAGGAAGCCATTGCAGATAGAACTCAACACGTCGTTCTCAACGCAACAAAATCGACATATATAAAAGTTATTTCAGGAGTACCTCGGAAAAATGTGGTATGACCATTAGTGTTTATAATGTACACTGGTAAGTCAGTACATTATGACCACAGCCCAACGCAACGTTGTATGCTTCCTGGTGACGTTGCGGGCATCTGACAATCTATGAAAAGTATGTAAGCGCCGCAGAGACGGATGGAGGATCACCCTAGCAAAGATATGGGCTGCAAATTGGGAAATCCTCTGAAATGAGCGGCTTTGTCAAAGGGCGGATTATTATTGCGCAAAGCCTGTGAACCAGTATCTCGAAAACGGCGAAGCTGGTCGAATTCTCACGTGCTACTGTTGTGAGCATCTACGGAAAAAGGCAGAAGGACAGTGAAACTACTACTATGCGCTAAATGGTTGGACGTCCAGGACTCTTCACAGAACGAGGGGTTCGGGAGGCTTGTCTGCTCTGTAAAGTAGGATAGATGGTGATCTGTGGAATCTCTGTCTAAAGAGCACAACACTGGTGCACGCACAAGTGTTTCGGAGCACACCGTTCATCCTATACTGTTGAAAATGGAGCTCCGAAGCAAACCACCCTTACGTGTTCACATGTTGATTCAACGACATCGTCCATTATGATTGCAGTGCTCAGGAAATCATCGGGATCCGACCGTCGATCAGTGGAAACATGTCGGCTCTTCGGGCGAATCACGTTTTTGTTAAACTAGATCGATGGTCGTCTCCACAAACGCTGTCATCGAGGTGAACGGCGGCTCGAAACATGCAACGCGCCACGGACGCAGGCTGGTGAGATCCATATTATGCTGCCGGAGACATTCACCTGCGCGTGCATGGGACCTGTGACAGCAATCGAAGACACGCTGACAGCAGCGAACCACCATATCCCCCCATGCTTGATGTCTTCCACGACGGCGATGTCATCTTTCAGCAGTATAATTATCCGTATCTTGGAGCCAGAACCGTGCTACAGTTGTTTGCGGAGCATTATAGTGAGCTCACGTTGATGCCTCAACGAGCAAATTCGCCTGATGTAAATCCTACCGACACCATCTGGGTTGCTATCTGGCACCATCGCCGCGTGCGCAAATCGGAGGCCCGTTATTTACGCATATTGCATGATCTGTGCGTATGCATCTAATCCACAAACCTACCAACAAACTGTCCTGTCAGTGTTACGCAAAATCAGTAACGTATTTCGTTCCAAAGACGGACAAACAAGCTGTTAAGCAGGTGGTCATAATGTTTTGTCTTATCAGTGTATATAAATCATCTTCTAGTGGATAGCGCCACAAGCTCCATAAGGATGTTTGAAACAGAATCGTTTGTGAGTGGGGCCAGAAGACTGTAGGTAGTTGCATGAAAACCTGCAGACGATTGCTGATTATTGCAGGAACTCGGAGTTCACTGTGGACACAAATATAACAAACATATTGCGAATGAGTGGGCAAAGAAATCTGCTCCTCAACAATTGCACTATTGGTGATAAATACACTACTAGCCATTAAAATTGCTACACCACTAAGATAACGTGCTACAAAAATGGTTCAAATGGCTCTGAGCACTATGGGACTTCTGAGGTCATCAGTGCCCTAGAACTTAGAACTACTTAAACCTATGGTTGGAGCCGGTGGCGACACCTACAACGTGCTGACATGAGGAAAGTTTCCAACCGATTTCTCATACACAAACAGCAGTTGACCGGCCTTGCCTGGTGAAACGTTTTTGTGATGCCTTTTATAAGGAGGAGAAACGCGTACCATCACGTTTTCGACTTTGATAAAGGTCGGATTGTAGCCTATCGCGATTGCGGTTTATCGTATCGCGACATTGCTGCTCGCGTTGGTCGAGATCCAATGACTGTTAGCAGAATATGGAATCGGTGTGTTCAGGAGGGTAATACGGAACGCCGTGCTGGATCCCAACGGCCTCGTATCACTAGCAGTCGAGATGGCAGGCATCTTATCCGCATGGCTGTAACGGATCGTGCAGCTACGTCTCCATCCCTGAGTCAACAGATGGGGACGTTTGAAAGACAACAACCATCTGCACGAACAGTTCGACGACGTTTGCAGCAGCATGGACTATCAGCTCCCTAAGGCGCTGCAGTCATGGACTGTGCGGCTGGTCCCGGCGGAGGTTAGAGTCCTCCCTCGGGCATGGATGTGTGTGTTTGTCCTTAGGATAATTTAGGTTATGTAGTGTGTAAGCTTAGGGACTGATGACCTTAGCAGTTAAGTCCCATAAGATTTCACACACACACACACACACACACACACACACACACACACACACACACGCGCACACACACACTATCAGCTCGGAGACCATGGCTGCGGTTACCCTTGACGCTGTACCACAGGCATGAGCGCCTGCGATGGTGTACTCAACGGCAAACCTAGGTGCACGAGTGGCAAAACGTAATTTTTTCGGTTGAATCCAGGTTCTGTTTACAGCATCATGAATGTTTGGCGACATCGCGGTGAACGCACATTGGAAGCGTGTATTCGTCATCGCCATACTGGCGTATCACCCGGCGTGATGGTATGAGGTGCCATTGGTTACACGTCTCGGTCACCTCTTGTTCGCATTGACGGCACTTTGAACAGTGGACGTTACATTTCAGATGTGTTACGACCCGTTGCTATACCCTTCATTCGATCCGTGCGAACACATACATTTCAGCAGGATAATGCACGACCACATGTTGCAGGTCCTGTACGGGCCTTTCTGGATACAGAAAATGTTCGACTGCTGCCCTGGCCAGCACATTCTCCAGATCTCTCACCAACTGAAAACGTCTGGTCAATGGTGGCCGAGCAATTGGCTCGTCACAATACGACAGTCACTACTCTTGATGAACTGTGGTATCGTTTTGAAGCTGCATGGGCAGCTGTACCTGTACACGAAATCCAAGCTCCGTTTGACCCAATGCCCAGGCGTATCAAGGCTGTTATTACGGGCAGAGGTGATTGTTCTGGGTACTGATTTCTCAGGATCTATGCGTCCAAACTGCGTGAAAATGTAGTCACATGTCAGTTCTAGTATAATATATTTGTCCAATGAATACCCGTTTATCATCTGCATTTCTTTTTTGTGTAGCAATTTTAATGGCCAGTAGTGTAACTGGAAACATTAACTACAGGAAAATTCCTACTAGTCACTAGCCAGAACGGCCTATAGCGGAATTACCACATCTATACTAACAATAAAACCATAAAACCGGCTTTTCTGTTTGTTTGTTGGTTTGAAAACTCTCCTCTCCAAAACTACTAGACACATATCCATGTGGTTTCCAGCGCTAACCTGAGAGGAGCTTGGGGAAACGTATAGGATAGATTTCATAAAAGTAGGATTATGGGAAAAAAGATACCACAATTTAAAGCTTTACGTAAAACCGTCGAGTCTGTTCATATCTCCGTCTGAAAACATTAATCTCCAAAATTGCTGGATGAATTTTGGTGGTTTTTCACATATAACCTGAGCGTAGCTTGAGGATAACATACAGGATGTATTTCATGAAAATCGGATCATGAAGAAAAAATATATCCTAGTTTACAGTTTTATAAATACGAAAGCAACTCTGTCTCTTACGTTTTCATGACTAAACTGCTCACATGATTTCGACAAAATGTGGCACTGAATCAGCTAGAACCCTCAGGAAGAACACAGACTGTTTTAGAAAGTAATAACAATCGGTCTCTAAGAGAGTGAATCAAGGTGTGAAACATATTTTCGTTACATCAGTGAAAACAAATAACGTTAAAAAATTATTAAATTTGTTGCATAATGTACACGTTATATAATGTATAGCTCCTTCAGTAACACGATGCATAGATGCTTTCTCCTGCCCATGCCCCTCCTCCATACAGCTGAGTCTGCAAGCTGGTAGATCCAGATGTGACGTCACTATGACGTGTACACGGTGTCGAAGACGACAGAGGCAGTGTGCCGAATTTTGCGATGGTTCGAGACACTAAACTGCGGTAGCCAATTTTGCAGACGAATAAACGGAGCACTCCGTTATGTCATGAATTGGTATATTCACAGCAATTTTGGAAGCTACTATTGTCTTTATTTTCTTGCTCTGTGTCCTCTGTGGACGCCTGTCTGGGATGTCTCTCGGTGCCCATGTCTTTTGCTGCACTGCGTATGCAGACGATCTCGTCTTCCTTATTTGTAGTGGTGCTGAGGTCAGGGAGTCCTTGGTATGAGTTACTATTTACAGCGAAGCTTTTGGTAGCTACCTTAGTGTCCACAAATCGAGCGCTATGGCTATAGATATGGGGTTTCCTACGGACAGCGCTAATCCACTGCGTATAGCTGCTACTATCTGATGCTTAGGATTCGATTTCGTGTGAGATCTATTGTGCACGATTGCCGTCAAATGCCGGTACCTACTGTCCCAATTACGAACTGGACTTCCAGATCATCGTTTACGAGCCATCGATATTCTGCAACGCACGCAGTATATTAATGTCTATTTGGCGTCACGTATCTCCCACAGATACGGACACTCCCCATTCGGCCATCCATGTACGGCCGCAAGCTAGCGGCATTGTAGATCATCGATTGCGAGCTCTCGATCTTCTGCAACGGGGGCAGTATGTTAATGTCTATTTCGCATCACTTATTCCCCACATAGCGCAAATACTACCCATTCTGCTATTCATGGTCAGCCGCATGCCAGCGGGATTGGGCTCGTACGTTTGCCATGGCTTGCTGTTGAAGATTCGGCACGAGATCCTCATCCTCCCGCCATGCAGTGATGGTGTATCATGTCCCCGACAGAACGACAGCCCTTTTTGTAAGCTCTCAGATGGTGCTGTGATGCCGATGTCCCACAAGCCTCACCAGCCTGTCGCTGGAGACGCTTGCTCAACGCTCTCTCTCAGCCCCTATACAGTTTACAGACGCCGCCCTTCTTTTGTGTCAGCTTTTTTTTTCTGAAGCTGAGCTTTGTCCGTAATGCGCTATTGTCAATACGCTTGATGTCCACGAATACCATCTATGGCTTTTTTCAGCAGAACAGGGCACAGAATGTGGTTGAAGGAGAACACTACCACGTCGACTGGAGTGCCATCAGGCGATCAGTGTGCACTCCTTATCTTGTTATTGACGTCCAGTCTGCATGATGCCTTACAGCAAAAGGAAAGCAAGTATGCCAGTCATGCCTTCACAGCATTCACCTTGCAGACGCTCCAGTGTGAGTATGCTGTGATGATGTGGTCACGTACGAGCACAGCTGGTGTACGGATCGGCGATAGGCGTCTGGTTCTTGCAGCAACAGGTGCTGGCCCAAATTACCCATACGACTACTCATCAGACACCTCCTCAGCTGCTCCTCATTCTGGAATCGGGATACTTCCCAGCCGGCCGGAGTGGCCGAGCGGTTCTAGGCGCTTCAGTCTGGAACCACGCGACCGCTACGGTCGCAGGTTCGAATCCTGCCTCATAGTGCTCAGAGCCATTTGAACCATTTTGATACTTCCCACAAGCGAATACGAACTCTGTAAAGAGGATTTGTGGACACGCAGTTCACTACTTGTTTGTTGACGGCGGGAAAAGTGTTCATCATTTATGGCACTTCATTAATATACGACATTGTACAGTTGTCCGCAATTCCAAATATAGACAATTTTTCTGTAATTTTTGTTTGTAGTGTTCTTCTTAGCCCACCATGGAGTTGGTGTGTTAGGGTGTTACCTCAATGTTCAGTTGATCCACGCTTTTTCCGATCTTAGTACCGATTATTCTCTGGTCACTGGAAGGTTCTTCTCCAAGAAAATATGCATCGATAGTCCCACCGAGTGTGCGAATTGACGCTCCCTCCTCTTCTAGATGTCGATTTCCTACCACACGGGCTTGTGTTAACAATAGAGAAATAGAAACACTTGCCTCGTTGATATACTCTGTACCTCTACTACTCCTTGTTCCCGGCGGTTTCCTTAGATCCTGGAGTAGGGAGCAGGACATGGTAGTCAAGGCTCAGGTTGTGACCCTTTTCAACTTGGGCACTGCCCCTTCCTTTGGCTGCCGGGAAGGATTCATTTGAAAAAAAAAAAAAAAAATGCAGTTATATTATGACAGAGCTCCCGTATTCGAAACTTCCGAGAGTCTGTTTTTTTATGCGAAAATTGCCCGCAAGTAGCAGTCTGGTACGGGATTCCCGTTAAACTCGACGCAAATAGGGAATTACCTTCAGAAATAATCCAGTTGTTAAAATTGAAGACTTAAACGTCTAACACCAAAGCATTATTGGACGATATCCTCCACATGGTAAACCATTCACACATGTTATTGCAGAATTACGTTAGTGTGTCTGAAGGTTCCTAGCAGTTATTACTAATGATTATTTAATCTGACCTTGAAACACAGTTCTGAGATTTTTGGTCTCACCAGGGAAAAAGAAAGGTGCCAGTCTGACTTCTTTGCTGTAAGACATGAAGGAAGTCATTAGTCAAATCTAATGGTAAAGTTAAGTTCCCGTTTCGTTTCTGTGTACATGACAGCTGCTTCTTGGCTGCAATTTTCGTATTAAAAAGAATCAGATTCTCGGTAGTTCCGTACACGGCAGCTCTTTCAGAACATAGCAGCAGTTAACTAACTTAGCCACGGTGGCTTTGCCTCCAAAAGTGTCAATTTTACCGTTTACAAATATTATTGTGATGTAATTTCTTTTCCAGAAGTTATCAGGTCCACACTTCCAAAGAAAATAAAGACGTCAATGGCTTCTAAAATTGCAGTGATCATACCAATTGTAAATATAATGAGTTACTCCTTTAATTCATCGACAAAAATGACTACCGCATTATTTATCACAAAAGTCGTTACACGGCTTCTGTCGTCTCCGATACAGCATGTACACGTCATAATGACGTCGCGCCTGATTTTACCAGCGTGCGAAACGACTCACCCCCTCCCCACGCCCCCCCTCAGAAGCGATGCTGCACGTGCTGTGCCGACTCGCATGCATGCGTTGGGGCAGTAGGGCTGGGCGAAGGGGGAGGGAGGGGGAGGAATGCCACATGTCACAAGTTATGATTACCCGAACACACAGAGATGTGAGGGCACCTGACTTTAACTGCACGTGCAATAGCTTACCAATTCACCATCACTCATCAAAACGAAACTACTGATACGCGAGCGCAGCTGCGGTGTGGGTAACAGCTAGTAGAACATACAGTAGGAAAGGCAGATTCCAGGCTGCGATTCATATTAAAAATCTTACTGAAATTTAATTAGTCCACAAACGAAGTGGCTTACAAAACACTTGTTCTACCGATTTTTGAGTACTGCAAGAAGTTGCTAACAAAATACTTCTTAGCCGATTCTTGAGCATTGCTCATCAGCTGGGACTCTTACCAAGTTTCATTACAAGAAGAGATAGACAAGATCCAACGAAGAACGGGGAGTTTCCCCACGGGATCATTCAACTGGTGCGAGAGTGTTACGGAGATGCTCAACGAATTACAGTGGCAGACGCTACATGAGAGGCATTGTGCATCAAGGAGAGGTTAAATATTGAACTTCAGAGAGATTACATTCCGGAAAGAGTCGGACACCATATTACTTCCTCGCATATTCGTGTCGCGAAATGACCACAACGAGAAAATCCGTGTCCCGTCATTCGCAAATGGAACAGGGAGACAGGGAGGGCGGTGAGATCAGGTGGGGAACTAAAAATATCCTCCGCCACACACCACACGGTAGCTTGCAGAGTACGGATATAGATGTAGATATAGAATGATCTTTCAGGCCAAGGTACACCTGCTCGCCCTAACCATCTTGGAAAATATTGCCGCGTACACGTCGTCTTACATCAGCTAGCATATGTGACAGTTCGCCATCATGCATGTACTAAAGTCCCCAATGATGAGCCCTGATTGAAATTTGAGCCCAGTTAGATGGGGACTTTCCATTTCAAATACTTCTGTACTAACTGGGACACTACTTCATACTGAAGACAAAAGTGGCTCATAACCATACATTTGCAATTACCTGGGAAACGACTAGTGCCAGTTTTCACTGTTACTTGTGATACATTCTATATACTGAGCATACTGTAGTAATTTTAGTTGAATTATCAACATCATTTGTTTGATATATTATTTCCAATTTTCTTATTATGTATTGTTTCGTCAAATAGTGTGATTTCGTTTACTCTGTATCATGTATACGCCATGGAAAGGTACTGAAAGACTTACCTCTACTTTGCGGGAATGCTTGAAGAGTCAGAAATCAGGAAGTTGAGGATTGCATAAAAATAATAATAATTCTTATTATTATTATTACTATAAAATGTACGGAAGTGATCTCATCGTGGAGTGAGAGGAAAAGATATCGAAAGACTGAACTGTAACAGACGTTTGTAAATATGCAAAAAGTACCTCGAAACAAATCCACAGAGAAAAATAAGCTTACGACAAAAATACTTATTGAAATAGAATTACATTTCTTTCAGAACTAATAGTAGCGAATTATTCTAGAAGTTCAGTAAGAAACAGTCCAATTACCACGCTCTCGTCGAGAAAACGTGTCTATACTGTCGGACCAAAAGGAAATGCATGATTATATTTGGCCACTTAAGAACCACCCAACTGTGCGTCATGAAAATAAGTCTGTTCTTGGAACTATCCATGCCAAATCCGTAATCCAAACACTTGATAATATTGTGGAGGTCACTCGTTTGGTTGAAAACAGTAAAGCTTCTTGCGAAGACGGCATTCCTGCTGATGTGTGAAAGCTAGGAGAAGAAGAACTTACAATAAGTATCGATAAATTCTTAATAGATACTTGGGAAACTGTAACGATCCCACGGAAATACAAATGCGCTTTGATATACCAACTGTATAAGAATGGTGATAAGGTGGGCTTAACAGCTACAGATTTCTTTTGTTAAAGAGACATAAAATTCTTTCTAAGGCTTCCCTAAACGGATTAGTCCAGTAAACGGACTGTCTGATTGGGAAGTACTAAGTGGAATTTAGGATGTCATGCTGCATCTAAAAACTGAAGATGATATTAGAGACTCGGCAGTATACTAGAATGCCTATGACTCTGTGATAAAGTAGATCATTTCTGCACTGCATCTAATGTGAAATTCATTTCTGAAATTCCCATTCATCCACAGCGAGGAGACGGCCTACAAATTTTTTTATACGACTACATTAGAGGAAAGTGACCACGAGGAAGATACAAAGACAGAAAACTCAGAATGTAATCTTAACGACATACAAATTTACATTTCCCTTGATTTTCGTAAACAGTTTAAGGCAAATATCGAGATGACTATTTGTACGAGAACATGGGCAAATTCTCACTGGTCTTGTCCATCGGAACTTCTGTTCTATCTCCAAAGATCTCGTTATCGACGATACTTTAAACCTTACCTTTTCATACACACCAGAAAATCTGATTTATTCTTTGCATTTAGTCAACACTTTCAATCTTTCATTGCCATCCATTATAAAAATCTGAGTTTTGTAGTAGCACTTCCCTCATGACTATTATTTGCACTCAGATACGTATTCGAAATCTTTTATAGTTTTAATTTTAACTTACTTTCGTTTGCATGACATTTCTTTGTCGATCTCATAGGTATAAACACAGAGTCTGAAGGGTTAGCGACCACAGTAAATCATTTCCTGTAGATCATTTTCAGACAATCAGTTACCACAAGCTAGACATAATAGTGAGAACGCACTACGTACAAAGGTAACGTAAAAGGAACATAAAGCCGACGCGAGGATTATACCTAAGGCCTGCTCCAGTCGACCGACTGCTGCCTAGAAGACAGCACAAGATCGACCTATGATCGTGGGACATGCATGTCGTGAATCCCTCCAGCCATTATTGCCTGCAGAAGAACCCTGACGATGCCGCTGTTTCTTTATTCAAGCATTCCTCGTTTGGTACTAGTAAGTGACGAAGTTTCCACATGTAGCTTAGACATATTTCACTTTATCAGTGGTTACGCGCTTACCATTTCTAACGCGAGTTTTGTTTCTCAAAGAAGGTACATACGTATTTATCGTCTGAACAACGAGAGAGAAGGTTTAAGGGTTTTGAGTAAAGGAAGTGAAACGCAAAGTTATCTCACTCACCTGCGGCTGTAGGAATATAGTGCTGCCTCTCCAAATTAAATTTCTGTGGAATACTAACACGCCTCTTACGTCCATTGTTGGAAAATTTCGTAGTATAGTAAATCTTAAGCTGCTCGCGGAACATTATAATTATACATATGCAGACCAGTCAGAATATTATGTCAGTCCTTTCAGAATAGCAACGAACACTCATGATCACGTGATATACACTCCTGGAAATTGAAATAAGAACACCGTGAATTCATTGTCCCAGGAAGGGGAATCTTTATTGACACATTCCTGGGGTCAGATACATCACATGATCACACTGACACAACCACAGGCACATAGACACAGGCAACAGAGCATGCACAATGTCGGCACTAGTACAGTGTATATCCACCTTTCGCAGCAATGCAGGCTGCTATTCTCCCATGGAGACGATCGTAGAGATGCTGGATGTAGTCCTGTGGAACGGCTTGCCATGCCATTTCCACCTGGCGCCTCAGTTGGACCAGCGTTCGTGCTGGACGTGCAGACCGCGTGAGACGACGCTTCATCCAGTCCCAAACATGCTCAATCGGGGACAGATCCGGAGATCTTGCTGGCCAGGGTAGTTGACTTACACCTTCTAGAGCACGTTGGGTGGCACGGGATACATGCGGACGTGCATTGTCCTGTTGGAACAGCGAGTTCCCTTGCCGGTCTAGGAATGGTAGAACGATGGGTTCGATGACGGTTTGGATGTACCGTGCACTATTCAGTGTCCCCTCGACGATCACCAGTGGTGTACGGCCAGTGTAGGAGATCGCTCCCCACACCATGATGCCGGGTGTTGGCCCTGTGGGCCTCGGTCGTATGCAGTCCTGATTGTGGCGCTCACCTGCACGGCGCCAAACACGCATACGACCATCATTGGCACCAAGGCAGAAGCGACTCTCATCGCTGAAGACGACACGTCTCCATTCGTCCCTCCATTCACGCCTGTCGCGACTCCACTGGAGGCGGGCTGCGCGATGTTGGGGCGTGAGCGGAAGACGGCCTAACGGTGTGCGGGACCGTAGCCCAGCTTCATGGAGACGGTTGCGAATGGTCCTCGCCGATACCCCAGGAGCAACAGTGTCCCTAATTTGCTGGGAAGTGGCGGTGCGGTCCCCTACGGCACTGCGTAGGATCCTACGGTCTTGGCGTGCATCCGTGCGTCGCTGCGGTCCGGTCCCAGGTCGACGGGCACGTGCACCTTCCGCCGACCACTGGCGACAGCATCGATGTACTGTGGAGACCTCACGCCCCACGTGTTGAGCAATTCGGCGGTACGTCCACCCGGCCTCCCGCATGCTCACTATACGCCCTTGCTCAAAGTCCGTCAACTGCACATACGGTTCACGTCCACGCTGTCGCGGCATGCTACCAGTGTTAAAGACTGCGATGGAGCTCCGTATGCCACGGCAAACTGGCTGACACAGACGGCGGCGGTGCACAAATGCTGCGCAGCTAGCGCCATTCGACGGCCAACACCGCGGTTCCTGGTGTGTCCGCTGTGCCGTCCGTGTGATCATTGCTTGTACAGCCCTCTCGCAGTGTCCGGAGCAAGTATGGTGGGTCTGACACACCGGTGTCAATGTGTTCTTTTTTCCATTTCCAGGAGTGTACATATGACAAGCTACGGAATATCTACAACAGGTGACAAGGAACAAAGGAATCCAATTAAAGAAAGACACAACAGAAAGAGACAAGCCCAATGATATAACAAAAAAGCTTGACGAAAAAATTAATACTGAACAAAAAGACGTTACGATAGCTACACAATTAAAAAAAGATAACATCAAGTGGCGCTCTAAGTCAAAAACTGCTTCTGATACTGAATTTGAACAAAGATTAAACTCCCCACCAACTAATGTTTATAAAGACAATTACCGACACTGGAAAAAATATCCAAAGACAGACGTAATGAAATGATTTTGTGAGTGTAAGTGCCCCTGACCAGGTCTTTCTACTGTGTGCCAGTTTGGCGAAATGCGTGTCCCTAATCCAAACCACTTCTCCAACCGGAGAAAGGGGACCTACAGTTTAACGTGAATTCCGAAATATCTGTCGTTCCTGGCGGCTCGTCACATCTTGAAGAGACGATCCCACTTTCTCACGGTTTCCAAACACGCGCTTCACGACCACACCACCAGGCGAATTCCACGCTGAACTATAGGTCCCATGTCCCCGGCTGAAAACCTGGAGTAGGTATGGGTCACAAAAGTCTCCGAAATGGCGTCCAGTTGGATTGCAATTATAATAAATAACTGAAAACTGAATACTGATGACGTGTAAAGGAAACGATACCGTCATAATGAGGAACTCTTTCCAGAGACGCAGATGCTCGGAATAAATTAACGCGTAAAAAAATGGAAAAGCCTACGATAAAATACACACTTCTAGAAAGTCAAAACTGGGACGATTGGCAGCAGTCTTGGAAAGCTACAAACAACCCAAAAAAAATTCTAAGTTTGGGAATAAGCACCGCATATTTACGGAAAGGCCAGTAAAAAGCAGTCGTGGACCAATTAACATTTACATAATATTAAAGGTCTCTAATCATTCCTTATATTCAGATGTCGTCAGTATCAGCTAAGGCCAGTTAAGGCTGTCTGTGGAAACTGAAGTCCTGAAGTGATAGACGGTATCACATCCAGAGGCTATCTTATGAACTACACCAACAAGAAAAGTATGAGGTGTTAACATGCATTAACAGCTATTTACACGTTATGTCTAATGCGCTTCTATCCCTGTATCAGCTACTAACGTAAAACAAGTTGTAATGAGAACAACAGAAATTATTCAAAACTTGCTACTACCATCGAACCTTTCGAAATCAACGACAATGAGAAGAATTATAAAATTCGCAAGAGACACATGAATAACCTCCTCTGTCAAGCACCTAGGTAGACGTGTATAAGGGATATTGCTTGGTTCATATGCAAAAGAAGCTCTTTAAGGATTGTTACTAAAAAATATCAAGATTCTAAAAAAAAAATTATTGTTCAATCTCTGGAGGCAAGTAAACAGATGAGAAAATAATTTTTATGCTTTAATTAAGCAAGACTTGGAAACAGATCTTGTAGAAATACGCTCTATCGTACTTAATAGAGAAAATAATTCTTTTAATGTTGAACATATACACTGAAGGGCCAAAGAAACTGGTACACCTGCCTAACATTGTGTACGACCCCCGTGAGCAGGCAGGAGTGCCGCAATACGACGTGGCATGAACTCGACGAATGTCTGAAGTAGTGCTGGAGGGAACTGACACCATGAATCCTGCAGGGCTGTCCATAAATCCGTAAGAGCACGAGGACGTGGAGATCTCTTCTGAACAGCACATTGCAAGACATCCAAGATATGGTCAACAATGTTCATATCTTGGGAGTTTGGTAGCCAGCGGAAGTGTTTAAACTCAGAAGAATGTTCCTGGAGCCACTCTGTAGCAATTCTGAACGTTTGGGATGTCACAGTGTCCTGCTGGAAATGCCCAAGTCAGTCGGAATGCACAATGGACCTGAATGGATGCAGGCGATCAGACAGGATGCTTACGTACGAGCCGCGCGGGATTAGCCGAGCGGTCTAAGGATCTGCAGTCATGAACTGTACGGCAGGTCCTGGCGGAGGTTCGAGTCCTCCCTCGGGCATGGGTGTGTGTTTGTCCTTAGGATAATTAAGGTTAAGTAGTGTGTAAGCTTAGGGACTGATGACCTTAGCAGTTAAGTCCCATAAGATTTCACACACATTTGAACATTTTCTTACGTACGTGTCACCTGTCAGAGTCGTATCTAAACGTATCAGGGGTCCCAAATCACTCCAACCTCACATGCATCACACCATTACAGAGCCTCCATCAGCTTGAACAGTCCCCTGCTGACATTCAGGGCCCATGGATTCATGTGGTTGTCTCCGTACCCATACACGTCCATACGTTAGATATAATTTGAAACGAGACTCGTCCGACCAGGCAACATGTTTCCAGTCATCAACCGTTCAATGTCGATGTTGACGAGCCCAGGCGAGTCATGTAGCTTTGTGTCGTGCAGTCATCATGGTTACACGAGTGGGTCTTCTGCTTCGAAAGCCAATATCGATGATGTTTCGTTGAATGGTTCACACTCTGACACTTGTTGATAGCCCAGCACTGAAATCTGCAGCAATTAGCGAAGGGTTACACTTCTGTCACGTTGAACGATTCTCTTCAGTCGTCGTTGGTCCCGTTCTTGCAGTATCTTTCTCCGGCTGTAGCGATGTCGGAGATTTGATGTTTTACCGGATTTCTTATATTCGCGATACACTCGTGAAATGGTCGCACGGGACAATCCTCCCCTCATCGCAACCTCGGAGATGCTGTGACCCATCGTTCGTGCGCCGACTAGAACACCACGTTCAAACTCACTTAAATCTTGCTAATCTGCCATTGTAGCAGCAGTAACCGATCTAACAACTGCGCCAGACACTTGCTGTCTTATACAGGTATTGCCGACTGCAGCGCCGTATTCTGCCTCATTACATCTCTCTGTATTTAAATACTCATGCCCTTACCAATTTCTTTGGCTCTTCAGTGTATAACAGCTAGTGAAACTAAATTAAGTTGTTTTATGGAGGGATGGACAGTAATGACCAGAAAATTTTGCACCAGACAATCCACGCTTGTAATTGTGAACTGGAGTACCTAAAGTACTGTGTACTGTTTAACATATTAGTTTTGTTGAAGCTAAGTTTCCACTGAGTAAAATCAAAATGGTTCAAATGGCTCGGGGGCACAATGGGACTTAACATGTGCGGTCATCAGTCCCCTAGAACTTAGAACTACTTAAACCTAACTATACTAAGGACATCACACACATCCATGCCCGAGGCAGGATTCGAACCTGCGACCGTAGCGGTCACGCGGTTCCAGACTGAAGCGCTTGTAACCGCACGGCCACACCGGCCGGCCTCCACTGAGTAGGCAGCACCTGTGACATACTGCAGACTAACATAAGTACATGGACATGCATCGTCATAGTGTGTGTGACTGTGAAAAGACACCAAGTTCCTTAACCTTTGCTCTTCCTTGACTTTACACTTCCACATTTTACTATGAAACAGCGTAAAGATCATTGCGATCGTAACAGCAGTAGATGAGTTTCTTTTTTTTTTTTTTGGTGGAGGCGGGGGTGGGAGATGGCATAAGTAGAATTCTAGAAGTTTGTTGCGGTGCAAGTTATGTATTGAATAACTTCAATGGCTGAAGAAATGTAAAGAGTTCAGCAATTCATTACCAACAAGGTCATCACTGTTGAAGCACTAGCCTAAACGGCTAGGAATGGGGAACGAACTGGATGTGGTCTTGAGAAGGAGCAATCCCTGCCATTCCACCTAGTCAAGTTTGCAATAACGTGAAAAATGGAAATTACGGTGACTAGATGGATACTTGAACACTGCTACTACAGAATACGTCTCCCTTGTAGTAATCACTGCATTCCTGTAAGTCTACGTTTTGTAATCCTAGCCTTTGGTTGTTCTTTTACATATAGGGTGTTTCAGAAGCTCACTGTCAAATTTTGAGGCATGATAGGGAACATGTAGGCAATCACTTTCGCTCGGGAACAAATACTTTTTAACCAGCTGCTTATGAGTAACGCACCCAGGACATCCATAAGGTTCCGAGAATGAATAATAAATACTATACACAAATCACGTTTCATAAATGAAATTTAACGTGGGTTCGAACATATTAACAAACAGCATGTGGTGACTCTCGTTATGTGCCTGTTACCTGGGTAGCAACGACCTTCCAATTCTGTCCTGTATGACTAGACTCTCTTTTATGTCGTGGTAGACAAAATTGTTTGGGAAATAGGCTCAGCTCCTGCATGCTACGTAAGCAGTAGCAAGATCCTTAAATCAAACGAAGTCACTAGCGACGCTATGGATCATGCTCGAGTTATCCAGTGCTCTCCGAAGTCGACAGTTGTGCTACAGCTCAACACTGTAATGTGGCTGGGCTTCACTTCCCCTGCTTTTCTCCACTTATGTCTTACTCCCCCTCCATAAACCACGAACTTTGCCTAGGTGGAGTGGCGAGCGTGCTTCATGACACAAATAGGCTTACCACATATGTAGGCACAGTTGAGGGGTATTTGTAGAGAGGTCGGACTAACACTGGCGACAGCAATTGTTTCAACAGTTGCGGGAGAATTTGTCTGGATGATGAACTGACCTGGCCTTGTAATTAATCATTGCTGGTACTGTTAGCAGAGAAAGCAAGGGAAAACTACAGCTGTTATTTTTCTCGAGGACATGTAGGTCTACTGTATGGTTAAATGATGATGGTATTCTCCTGGGTAAAATATCTAAGAGGTAAAATAGTCCCCCATTGGGATCTCCGGGCGGGGAATACTAGTGAGAACGTCGTCAACAGGAAAATGGATCTGGCACTTTACGGGTCGTAGCGTGAAATTTCAGAGCCCTTAATGGGGTAGATAGGCTACAGAATTTAAAAAACGGAAATGGATAGGTTAAAGTTAGATAAAGTGGGAATTAGCGAAGAGCGGTGACAGGAAGAAAAATACTTCTGGTTAAGTGAGTACAGGATTGTAAATGCGAAGCCAATCAGACGTAATGCAGGAGTACGTCTAATAATGAATAAGAAAGTAGGACTGCAAAAAAGCTACTATGAACAGCATACTGAACGCATTATCGTAGCCACTGTAGACGCAAAACCAACAGCCCCCACAGTAGTACAAGCTTACATGACAACAAGCTCCACAGATGAAAAAGAGATTGAAATAAAGTATGATAAGATACAATAGATTATTCAAATACTTCAAATGAAAATTTTAATGTGTGAGAGATTGGAATCTGGTAGCAGGAAAAAGAAGAAAAGAAAAAATAGTAGCATAACAGGTATGCGGGAAATGAATTAAAAAGTAACCTGACAGAATTTTGCACGGAACATAACTAAAGCCGACCGCGGTGGCCGTGCGGTTCTAGGCGCTTCAGTCCGGAACCGCGGGACTGCTACGGTCGCAGGTTCGAATCCTGCCTCGGGCATGGATGTGTGTGATGTCCTTAGGTTAGTTAGGTTTAAGTAGTTCTAAGTTCTAGGGGACTGATGACCTAAGATGTTAAGTCCCATAGTGCTCAGAGCCATTTGAACATAACTAAATCATCGCTAATACTTGGTTTAAAAATCATGAAAGGAAGTTATATTCGCGCAGGGGTCCTAGAACCACAGGAAGGTTTCAGATATATTTCATAATACTAAAGATTTAGAATAATAATAGAAATTTAGAAACCAAATTTTAAACTGCAAAACTTTTCCAGGGGCAGATATGGACTCTGGCCATAATTTAATGGTAATGAAATGCAGATTAACACTGAAGAAACTATAGCAACGAGACGAGACTTGGATGAGTTGAAAGAATAAGAGGTTGTTGAGAGTTTCAAAGGCAGCATTAGTCAACAGCTAACTGAAACAGGGGGATAAAGAGCACAACAGGAGACAAATGGGTAGCTCTGAGACAAGAAATACGAGTAGTTAAGACAGCAAGGACAAAATATGCAAAAAGCCATGACCCAAAAGAAATCTTTGGATAAAGCACGAGACGTTAACCTAAGTGACCACAGGAGAAAATATAAAAATTTAGGAAATGAAGAACGACAAAAGAGAATACAGACATCTGTAAAAATAAGACTGACAAAAAGTTCAATATTGCAGAGCAGGAACGGATGGACGAGAAATGGAAGGATTTGGAACCATGCATAACTAGGGGAAAGGTTAAAGAGAACTTTGGAGAAAAGTAGAAGCAGCTGTATGAATATCAAGCGCTCGGATCTCTAGCCAGCTATGTGCAAAGAAGGGTAAGCTGAAGGAATATACGGAAGGGCTATGCAAAGGGAAATGAAGTTAGAGGCAAGTTTATCTATCTACATCATACACCGCAAGCCACCTAACGGTGTTTGACGGAGGGTACTTTCGGTACCACTATCTGATCTCTCCATCCATGTTCCACTCGCGAATAGTGCGTGAGAAGAATGGTTCGGTAAGCCTCTGTATTGGATCTAATTTCTCGAATTTTCTCCTCGTGGTCAATACTCGAGATTATGTGGGGGGAAGTAATATGTGTCTGACTCCTCCTGCCGGCCGCGGTGGCCGTGCGGTTCTGGAACTCCAGTCCGGAACCGCACGGCCGCGGTGGCCGTGCGGTTCTGGCACTGCAGTCCGGAACCGCGGGACCGCTACGGTCGCAGGTTCGAATCCTGCCTCGGGCATGGGTGTGTGTGATGTCCTTAGGTTAGTTAGGTTTAAGTAGTTCTAAGTTCTAGGGGACTTATGACCTAAGATGTTGAGTCCCATAGTGCTCAGAGCCATTTGAACCATTTGACGCCTCCTGAAAAGTGTTGTCCCGAAATTTCAATAGTAAGTGTCTCCGTGATGCACAACGTCTCTCTTGTAACGTCTGCCAGTGGTGTTTGCTTAGCATCTCCGTAACGCTCTCTTGCCAGCTAACCGATCCCGTGACGAAACGCACCGTTATTTGTTGGACCTTCTCTATCCCCTCTATCAGTCCTACCTGGTAGTGATCCTAGATAGGTGAACGGTACACAAGAATCAAGCGAACAAGCGCCTTATAAGCCACTTGTTTCTTGGATGAGCTAAATTTCCTTAAGATTCTTCCAATGAATCTGAGTCTTCTGTCTGCTTTCCCCACTATAAGTTTCACATGGTCATTCCACTTAAGGTCGCTTAGGATAGTTACGCCTAGATACTTTACGGCAGACGCTGTCTCTAGCTGATTGTCATCAATAGTGTAGCTGTACAGTAGTCGATTTCTTTTCCTATGTATGCGCAATATGTTACATTTATTTGCGTTCAGGGTCAACTGCCAGAGTCTGCGCCATTCATCAATTCTCTGCAGGTTGTTCTGCAAATTCTTACTATATTCTGACGTTGCTACTTTGGTATAAACAACTGCATCATCTGCGAATACCCTTAAAGAGCATCCGACGCTGTCTACTAGATAATATATATGTATATAGACTGGGAACAGCAACGAGTCCTATCACACTTCCCTGTGGTACTCCGCATATTATCTTTACCTCTGTCGATTTAGTTCCGTTAAGAGAGACGTGTTGAGTTATATCTGCAAGAAAGTCTTGAATCCAATCGCAGGTCCACTCCGATACTCTGTAAGCTCATAATTTTTTCATTAAACGGCAGTGCGGGACGGTGTCAAATGCCTTACTGAAGTCAAGGAAAACGGCATCAGCCTGAGCGCCGTTGTCCACTGCGCTGTGGATCTCATGGAGGAACAGAGCAAGCTGAGTTTCACAGGATTCTGTTTGTGGAATCCATGTTGATTTTTATAGAGGAGCTGTTAATCTTCCAAAAACGTTATAATTCTTTAGCATAAAATATGTTCCATAATTCTACAACAGATTGAAGTCAACGATATTGGTCTATAATTGTGTGGATCTGTCTTACGGCCTTTCTTAAAAACGGAATGACCTGCGCTTTTTTCTAGTCGTTGGGCACCTTTCGTTGCTCAAGCGATCTACTATAAATTACTGCTAGAAAGGGAGCAAGTTCTTTCGTATAATCTTTACATAATCTTATAGGTATCTCATCTGGTCCTGAAGCCTTTCCACTATTAAGCGATTGTAGCTGCTTTTCAATTCCACGATCGGTTATCTCAATATTAGCCATTTCGACGTTCGCACGATGATTGAAAGGAGGGACAGTGTTACGATCTTCCGCGGTGAAACAACTTCGGAAGACTGAATTCAGCATTTCGGCCTTCTCCCTGTTATTTTCCGTTTCGGTGCCGGTGTGGTCGCTCAGGAAATGAACAGATGATTTTGGCCCACTTACTGATTTTACATACGACCAATATCTCTTAGGGTTTTTACTCAGGTCAGTTGACAACGTCTTACTTTCGAAACCATTGAACGCTTCTCTCATTGCTCTCCTTACCCTCATTTTTGCTTCGTTCAGCTTTTCTTTGTCAGCTAGGTTTTTACTTCTCTTGAATCTGAGATGAAGTGCTCTTACATACATACAAACATACGTACATACATACTTTAATCCTTGTTCCATAGATCATGAATACGACATTTAGTAATGATGTGGAACGTGTCACTTTAACATAAGTTTTCCTTGCGCAAAATAATTAACTAATTTTTTTTACAGTTACTACTTCGTATCTATATCTTTGTTTACGTAGCGCTTTTCTAACACGGCTATTAAACCATGGTGGATCTTTCCCAGCCCCTAAAACCTTACTCGGAACATACTTGTCTAGGGCATATTGAACGATGCCTTTGAATTTTTTCCATTTGTTCTCCACATCTTCGTCCTCATCACCGAATATTTGATGCTCATTGCTGAGATATTCTGAAATTTTTATCCTGACACAAATGTATCTTCCTACTTTTCTTAACGTTCCTTGTAGGAATACTTTATCAAGTATTACCTTGCTCGAGGTAATTATCGGACAATACATCCAGAACAGTGCCGCACGATTCGCTGTCTCTGGCGCCAGTTTTGATGGCATAAAACTCCCAATCTATACCTGGCAAGTTGAAGTCCCACCTATTACAAGGGCGTGATCAGGAAAATTATTAATGATATTCTGCAAGCTCTGTCTGAAGCGCTCTACAACTACAGATCCTGACCCAGGTGGTCTGTAAAAGCATCCGATCACCATTTTTGACCGTTCTTTGATACTCAGTTTCACCCAGATTAATTCACATTCGGAATCCTTAATAACCTCGCTTGATTTTATCGAATTTTTTACTGCAATAAACACCCCGCCACCATTGGTGACTAGCCTATCGTTACGATAAACATTCTAGTCTGAACTTATCTTTTCTATCTCTGATCTGCGAGGACCAAGATTCCATGAGGTAGCTGTGGCTGATTTAACTGGCAAATTGAGCTTGCTCCCAAGGGAGGGGTCCTCTAACCTAAAAATGCCCCGTGTGCAAGCCACACGTACTCTGCTACCCTAGTAGCTGCTCCCTACGTGTAGTGCATGCCTGACCTATTAAGGGGAGCCCTAAAATTCTGCACCCGAAAGCGGAGGTCGAGAAATTCGCATCCGATACCGTCGCAGAGCCGTCTGAGCCTCTGGTTTAGAACTTCCACTCTGCTCCAAGCGAGAGGACCGCGATCAACCCTGGGTACGATGCTACAAAGAGACAGCTTAGCCTGCACCCCGCGTGCGTTGCTTGTTGCCTTCAAAAAATTAGCCAGCTTCCGAAAGGAGCCGCGGATGGCCTCAAACCCAAGCGGCAGGCGTCAGGTGTGCCGCCATGTACCACTACATGCAGTCGGTTGCACCCACTGCGCTCGATAGCCGCCGGCAGGACCTCCTCCACATCACGGATGAGACCTCCCGGCAAACGTACCGAATGCACACTGGAATTCTTTCTCGCCTTGCCTGCTATCTCCTTGAGGGGCTCCATCACCCGCCTAACATTGAAACTCCCAACGACTAGCATAACCACCCTCTGTACTTGTCCGGACTGGGCAGGAAAATCGACCGCTGGCCCAACAGGAGAGGCAGCCCGTGCTGGCTCAGAGCTATCATCAACACTGGGAAGCACCTCGTACCTGTTGCTAAGACGCAGGGAGCTAGCTGCACGGCCTGATCCCTCTTTCGCCTTCCGCCCAGTAGCTCGCGAGCCCACCACTGTCTGCCACCCACTCTGAAGTGAGGACGGACAGGTCAGATGTTGCGTATCGGAAGCTGCAGTGACATCCGGACCACCAGGGGATGGTGTCACAGGTCTCGTCACTGGCGCCCCGATGTCACCGCAACTTTGAGCATTAGCTAGAAGCTTGTCGACGGCAGCCAACGCAGCTTCCAGCTGTTTACGGACAGCAGCCAACTCTCCTTGTGTCCGTTCACAACAAGCACAGTCCCTAGCCATATCGTACTGTGTATAAAATAGATATAAGATCTCAAATGGCGCTACTGAGTTTGAAAATATGAAACATTAAAAGTTGGTGTGCAGATTTCTCACTGAACTCTGAAGCCGCAAGCTATTAAACAGAAATAAATTTCTGCACACGGAAAATTTACACAAGGAAGCCCCCCTACACAAGGATATTCGCAAGACTTACGCAAAAAAACTACGATCAATTTTCTAAGCACTAGTCTATACAGTAAAATACACACGTACAGAAATATATGAACAAAAAACAAAGACTAAATTAATTTACAGTTTATCGCACAAGTGCTGCTGTTGCTCCGCTGCGCGTCCTCTCGGCTCGGAGGCTGCCGCTACACTCTTATTGAAAGGGAAGATGAAACAGATGTAGATGCGATGGGAGGTACGACATTGCGACAAGAATTTTCAGAGCACTGAAAGACTTAAATCGAAATAAGGCCCCTACAGTAGGCGACATTATTTTAGAATTATTGAGCTCCTTCAGAGAGCCAGCTACAACAAAACAAATCCGCATGGTGTGCAAGATATATGAAATAGGTGGATCACTTTAGGACTTCAAGAAGACTGTAATAATTCCAATTAAAAAGAATCATGTACTGACAGATGTGAATATTAACTAACTGTCAGTTTAACAAACCATGGTCACAAAATACTGAATGAATTATTTACGGAACATAGGAAACACCAGTAGAAACCCACTTTGGAGAATATCAGTTTGGGTATTTGGGTAATGTAGGAACACCAGAGGCAGTAGTGACGCTATGATTTGTCTTAGAAGATAGGTTAACGGAAGGCAAATCTATGTTTATATATTGGTAGATACATACAAAGCTTTTAACAGTGATGACTGGACAACATACAGCAGGGATACAATACAAGGACCGGTAGGTTGCCTAAAACTGGTACACAAAAGAGTGCTGTCGCAAGAGTCGAAAGACATAAAAGCAGTCTTTGAAAAGCGAGTGAAATAAGATTGGTAGCCTATCCAGACATGATGTAATCTGTACATTGAATAGACAGTAAAGAAAAATCTGATGAAAAACGAAGTCGAGAAGATATAAAATGCATACTGGAAACAGCACAAAAAAAGAAAAAAATTCGGAAAAAGAAGAATTTCTTAACATCTAATGTAAATTTATTCGTTAGGAGGTGTTTTCTGAAGGTGTTTGTCTGTACTGTAGCTTGAAACAGAAGTGAGACGTAAGCGATAAGCAGTACAGACAAGAAGAGAATAAAAGCTCTGAGGCGCTACGTAAGAGTGACGAAAATCAGATGAGTAATAGGATAACTTATGAGTCAGTACCGAATGGTATCGGGGAAAAAAGAAATTTATGACTCAACGAGACTAAAAGAAGGAACCGGTTGTTAGGACGCATACTGAGTCATGAAGGAATCATCAGGTTTGTAATGGAGGGACGTATGGGGAATAAAAATTGTAGAGAGAGACCAAGGGATGGAAGTAAGCAGGTTCAGATGGATGCAACTTGCAGTAGTTATTCGGAGATGAAGAGGCTTAGATAGGAAAGAGTAGTGTGAAGAGCTACATCAGTATAGTGTTCGGACTAAAGACTACAGCAACAACTACTGCTGCTTAGTCTAGCATTTCCGTAAGCGTGATATGTATGAACTAGTGACAATCTGCTCCAGTTCACCATACTCGCAGTAGAACACATACTAGAAAATTTTTATCAAGTATTAAATACCAGACGTTCAAAACGCGTGTTGAAGAGAGCTTACAGCTATCGTATAAGTTTCCCGTATATTCCTATGTGACAGTTCTGACTTTTAAAATAACAGGAAACCGTAAAGGAAGCCTCATCTGTCAATAAATAGTGTGAGGGGAAGTTACCATCACTATCACTCCAATCAAGAAGCCATTGCACAGTTCCCATACGAAGTGCGAAGTTAGTTGGTAATTGTAGCGGCCTTCCCTGAAAATCTTATAAACGTATTTTGCCCTCCTGAAACAACCTCAAAACGATTACTTGGCCATGTACCCACAGCAAGAGCAACATGACATCGTCAAAGTTCTCACATCCCACATTCCTCCACCAACACGCTCACGACGAAGATTCCCCGTTCCCTGAAGGTGCCGATACAGTGCGGCGGAGGTACTGTTATATGGATGTCTCCACCTGGTCGTGTATGCGACGGGCGTCAGTTCCATTGCTCCTCGTCTCATCTCACCATAATAAATGTCATGTTACTGACCTAAAATAATTAGTAATACGTACCACATTCAGAAGCTCACAAGGAAACTATTAGTACCAAGACACACAACCAAATTAGATACAGAACAGTGGTTAACTACAGTGCGCTGCGTAACATGGACAGCCTTACTCATACGGATAATTCACAAACATCGTGTTAAACGGAGTACTTTTCCCATCCTACCAGATCTACCGCTTCATGGTTGAGTTCCCGAAACACCATGAATGTCACTAAAATTCTTGACATTACTCTCTGGATTTTCTCATTGAATCCATACAAAGGAGATAAGTTACGCTTCTTAGTATTACGTAGCTATACCATTCCTGATTACCAAACATGAAAATTCCTACCCTCCGTGAAGCCGCTCTTATTATTACGGAACCGTTTGTCGTAGCGTATTATTGTGTGAATGTTAATTTAACTGCAACTGTATCCTTACGCTTTTTCGTCAAAGCCGACCTAGTCTCTCGCACTGGATGAGCAGTTTACTGCAGATGTGATGTTACGCTCCACTGGAAAGCGGAAACATCGCAGTGCCTGCGCATCGTCAGGTAAAATGACGTACAGATACTTTCCGAGAAGTGCAGGATACGAATGCAGAAGCGTGTGAACTCAAGTGGGCCAAAATTGCAAAGCGACCACCACTAAATGAACGTATTTTCTGGGTACCTCATTTTGCTGCAATAATCTCGTTGTGTCACACCTGTAGATCGACGTTCTCAGACAGGGAAAGAGAGAATGCGCGAGTAGTAAACTGCTCATACCTTGCCACCGAGCTGTTCCATTTTGGTTAAACTTGTTACAGAGGAAGGACACAACGTATAATTTAAACGACGTTATGAACTAACTTGTCTTGAGAAACAGCTCTTTCGTGATGAGAGCCATCTTCCATTTTTGGGTTGTGGAAGTTTCCCTATGCCACCTAAAAGTTCTTACGCTTTACAAGCGTTATTTCGCAAGTCTCTAAACTAATGAGACAAAAAATTATAACCACTTGCTTAATAGCGTGCCGCTCCACCATTGAAACGCAATACAGCATCGATTCTGCTTGGCATAGATTTTACAAGTCCTTGGTAGGTTTTCGGGGGCATGTGTCACAAAAAGTCTACGCACAGGTCACGTAGTTCCCCTAAATTAGGGGCCAGTGTTTTGTGGGCGTTGAGATAGCACCCGATAACTTTCTGTATGCGTTTAATCGGGAACTGCTCAGGCGAATTTGGTGAAATACATCAACATCAGTTTACTTTCATGCTCCACAAATCACTGTAACACAGTTCTGGCTTTTTGAAACAGACAATATTATTCTGCTGGAAGATTCATCGCCGTCGGGGATGACATCAAGCAGGGAAGGTTGCAAGTGATCAACGAAACTGTTCATGTAGTCCACAGCTGTCACGATGAGTTCGATTACTATTCCCATGGAAGTCCAGGTGACTTTTCCATTTATCGACGGTCCAGTCTCAATGATCCCGTTCTCATCACTGCACGAACATGGGAACACGTAGGGATCATCTTTCACGGAGCCCAATGTTCAAGAAAATGCCTTGAACTGAGTACTTCTCAATACTTGTGGCTGCATCAATATTGTACTCTGTCGTCAGATCTGAAGCACATCGCCGCCCATTCTGCTTTACGAAGAATTACGCCACGAGCCTCCAAGTTCTGTAACGAGATGTGGACACCCAACACATTGTCGCCTACTCTTGGTTTCATCGTCCTTCGACCATTTTTCATGGCACTCACGTCATTAGCACTCGAACAGCCGACCACCTACGCCGTTTCTGAGGTGTTCGTTCTCATGCGCCGGTTCCTAACAATCTGACCTTTGTCAAAGTCGCTTACGTGAGAGGATTTCCCCAGTTGCGGCCCGTGTAGCTGCTACAATTGTTACCCACTGGCCTCCGCTCCGCTTATGCCCTTTCCTTACCGCAACGCCACCAAGCAGCATTCAACCTCGCTGTGGGCAGTGTCTTAAGATTTTGACTCAACAGTGTATATGATACAAAATACATTTGCACTTCATAGCCCGTTTTTTTCTTTATTTATTTGAAGGCTGTTAATCATCTTATGACTGTGAAAACTTCCTTGCACCCAACGAGCACCGGCCAGTGACAACCTAGTGAGTAACTGTAGACGTCACTTGAACATTACAAAGCCACAAGTCTTAGAAAACGTACCTCTACAGAGTGACAACATGATTATTTCTTTGGTTTCCTGGTGTGACAGATATGGCAAGCCTGCAGGTGTCTGTTGGAGATGACGATTAATTTTCTTTGCCAAAAGAGAAACGTGAATCCGAACTGTCTTCCGACAACATACCGTCGAAGCATCATCAATATAACACGCATTTTCGTCTGTGGTACGACGCTCAGTCTCTTGGTACAACGTTAAAATGAGACATTTTAAAGCGACGGAAACTTGAGATCTGTTTCTAAAGTCAGAAACAACTCGCGGTGCCTTTGCAATGGTAAACCGTACATGGAATGTTAATCTTCTCCTTTATAAATGTTATTTCTTTTACATTGCATTACAGCACACGTAATCCCACGGAGATGGGTCTCTCGATTGTGTAAAGAAGTCAAAGACATACATTTAATATAATATAAGGGCAATGCTAAGAAATAGCTTAACCTCACGAAAGACTATCGCGTTAAGTGATAATGCTAATTACAAAATCACGTAAAACAATAACTTTGAGACTTTTTGTGGAGATACTCTTCAATGGACTCCAAGTTGCCTAACACGAAGTTCTTTAATTAAGTCTTAAGCTCCACGAAGTTAGCTACAATGTTTACACGTTGAAGACATGAAAAGTTTATTTGGTTCTAGTGTTATACCCACGCTTTTCATTGTATTTTGAGAAAAGAGAAGTGCTGATAGTGACAAGGCACATTAATTATGTACATTTTTTGTGGAAGTTGTCAAAATACCAGAATTCTGAAGTGGTCTCTGTAAGACATCAAAAACATATATTTTTTAATTTTTTATTTCATGGAATCATGTAAGAAAAGCTATTCAGCTATGAAATAAGTCATTGCGTGCGCCGGCCGAGGTGGCCGGGTGATTCTAGGCGCTACAGCCTGGAACCGCGCGACCGCTATCGTCGCAGGTTCGAATCCTGCCTCGGGCATGGATGTGTGTGATGTCCTTAGGTTAGCTAGGTTTAAGTAGTTCTAAGTTCTAGGGGACTGATGACCTCAGAAGTTAAGTCCCATAGTGCTCAGAGCCAATTGAGCCTTTTTTTTTAAGTCATTGTGTGCATATTTCCCAGAACGCCGATTGAAAAAAAATCACGAAACAGCATATTTGTGATGGTAACTCGAAATGAAAACTAAAATAGCGAAGCAGAAAGATCTAAAACACTCTCAGGAATTCCGTTACAGAAAAACCATAAACCTTATATTTGAAAATCTGGAGTTGACCATTAATATCTTTCACTTTTTCTGTAGTCTACTGTAGTGGTGAACTCACAGGGTACTTAGTACACACTCATTTATTTATCAGGTTCCGTGGGACAATGCGAGCCACAACCATTTGGTCATGGGACCAGTTGGTACATATTTTTCAGAACGCTCATCAGAAAATTTGTTAACAAAGACTTAAATAATTAATAAAACAGGAAAACAAAGCGTACGCGAATATATAACACATTAAAGAGAAAAGTTCTCAACTGCTGTGAAGAAGGCCTGCATTTATCAAAGGAGTGTGTCACAAGGAAACATATCAGAAAAATGGCTCTAAGCTCTGTGGGACTTAACTTCTGAGGTCATCAGTCCCCTAGAACTTAAAACTAATTAAACCTAACTTACCTAAGGACATCACACACACCCACGCCTAGAACCGCTCAGCCACTCCGGCCAGCGGAAACATATCACTTCGAATTTGAGTACATGAGGTTTATGATTCAATTTCTTTTTCAGTTTTGTTGGAAACCTACTGGAAATGAAACCTGCTCAATGGAACACAATTTTCTGTGCAGTGCTTAAGTAAGTACATACATCTGCATGTACGTGATTACTCTGCTATTCACAATAAAGTGCCTGGCAGAGGGTTCAATGAACCACCATCAAGCTGTCTCTCTACCGTTCCACTCTCGAATGACGCCCGGGAAAAACGAGCAGTTAAATTTTTCTGTGCGAGCCCTGATTTCTCTTATTTTATCGTGATGATCATTTCTACCTATGTAGGTACATGCCAACAGAACGTTTTCGCAATCGGAGGAGAAAACTGGTGATTTAAATTTCATGAGAAGATCCCGTCGCAAAGAAAAACGCCTTTGTTTTAATGATTGCCACTCCAATTCACGAATTATGTCTGTGGTATTATCTCCCCTATTTCGCGATAGTAGAAAAGTTTTTCGATGTCATCCGTCAGTCCCACCTGATTCGGACCTCACACCGCACAGCAATACTCAAGGGTGGTGTAAGCAGTCTCTTTAGTAGACCTGTTACACCTTGTAAGTGTTCTGCCAATAAACCGCAGTCTTTGGTTTGCCCTACCGACAACATTATCTATGTGATCGTTCCAATTTAGATTATCCAAGTGTACAACTATATCGTTTTTTACATCTAGCGTTCAACGAATGACTGTTGCAGTTTCTTTTGTACAAGTGAATGTTGTCAACATGAAATCCCACGATGGAATACATGGACAGGAATGACAGAACTAGAGTTCAAAGACATCGGAACAACATACAACTAGAAGTTCGTGAACTGAAACGGTAGATCTGTTTGACCTCCAGTTTCTGGGCTAAGAATATTCATGATGAGTGTACATAGTTGTCTCAAAATATCACACCATATGAGATAACAGAGTGGAAGTAATCAAAATAAACAAGCCTTCGTGTTTCATTGTCAGAGATAATGGAGATCATTCATACAGTGACGAAAGCAGCATTCAGTTTCTGCAGATCTTCAACGTGATACTTACTACAATGTTTTGCATCTACCCTCAGTGCTAAGAATCTAAAATTTCCGACCTCATTGACTGTTTGGCCACCTTCTGACAGTAAAATTTCGCTTTTACAAGAGTTCCGTGTCACAGTCCGCAATGCCTTGCGCTTTGTTATAGTTAAACGTTGATCATTTTTCTGAAAGCACGAGCTGATGTTACTGAGTACCCTATTGGTAACATCATTTATATTACGTTCCACTTCTTAAACCATAACGCTGGTCTCATCAGCAAATAGAACAATTTTTGTATCATCTTTCATACTTAGTGGTAGATCACAATTGAAGCAGAACGGAACCCCATGGCACATCCCACTTTAAATGACCACACTGACAATTTTTAGTTAGTGCAATGGTTAATTAATTAGTTTCTAAGAGTAAACTTTCATTAAAGACATCTGTGTTGGAACTCCGAAGTCTCGGGGTATGATATTTTTATCAGTAATGCAAACGTGTGAATTCAAAACAATTATAGTATTTTTTAAACAGTAAAATTTTCTGTATATGAACCAACGAGTCAAGTATGTCCTTCGAATATTTTACTTCTTATGGCGAGACAAAGAAAGCAGATCTATTTCGAGTAGTTCGGCCAGGTGTGTACGCATACAGCAGGACGGGAAAAGAGTTGTCGGAAGTCAGCGAGATATTTGTGCACGTGAGATGTAGTGGGTTATATTTAGCGACTCACGTGCGGCGGCGACGGCTGCACGCGACGGCTGGCCTTGACCCCTTGCTCACGCGGCGCGCCACACGCCCGTTGCACAACTCGCTGCAGACCCGCCCGCAAGGACACTTTCATCGCTCGCCCCTTACGTAAACCCCGCAACACAAGTCTGCATTACGACACTCCCGCCACCTAACGAATTCGCTGTTATTCGCTTACATTAACGCTCCTTGCGTCAAAGTGTCACGTGGCTCCCTAGTTGCTGTGTTCACTCTGCAGAAACTTATATAGCAAGTACACAACACAGTTCACGTGATCATCTGTTGGGCACCACAAAGAGCTGCGATTAATTGCTTCCTGAATAGCTTTGTCACATCCAGTTTTCAGAAAATCGTGGCTCAGGGACTGATGGTCTAAAAAATCTACGGTAGAAGGGCCTAAAAGTCGGGACATAAAGGAATGATAGAGAGTAGAAGCAGATGTAAACTTTCAGTCATTACGTAAGTATTTCCTTTAATATATTATGAGCAATGCTGATACACTGGCACAACTACACCTACAGGAGAAATATAGATTCTCCTTACAGTTTCTTGCTTGAGAAGTTGTTGTGGTAACTTAAACAAACATCATAAAACTACCTTGACCCTTCAATGCATCCATCGACTGCGTCTTTGCAAAAATTTTTGGCCCATGATAATAAATAGAATGTCATTAGCCACGCGCATGAGACGAATCCAATTCATGGGGCATTTAGAAAGAATGGATTCAAAGAGGTTAACCCACAATATCCATACATTTTTTAAGAACAAAACTACAAGACCAAACTGGTACAAACAGACGGAAAAAGACCTGAGAGAATTAGGGTCTCCAAATCTACATGACAGAAACGAAATCATAAAAATTACAAACACACGGGGTTGGTTGGTTGTTTTGGGGAAGGAGACCAGACAGCGAGGTCATCGGTCTCATCGGATTAGGGAAGGACGGGGAAGGAAGTCGGCCGTGCCCTTTGAAAGGAACCATCCCGGCATTTGCCTGGCGCGATTTAGGGAAATCACGGAAAACCTAAATCATGATGGCCGGACGCGGGATTGAACCGTCGTCCTCCCGAATGCGAGTCCAGTGTCTAACCACTGCGCCACCTCGCTCGGTAAACACACGGGGTTTTGAGGAAGAAGGAAGAAAAACTAACCGACATACCTGGTCTGCGCAACGAAAACTAGCCCATTCCTCACGTATAAAGGAATATACTGGGCGAAAAGGAAGGCCAACAAATGTTGGTTCACGCGTGTTCCTAAGTGATCCATCCGCGAAGAAGAAGAAGAAATAGAATGTCGTGTGACTAGGGCCTCCCGTCGGGTCGACCGTTCGCCGCGTGCAAGTCTTTCGATTTGACGCCACTTGGGCGACTTGCGCGTCGATTTGGATGAAATGATGATGATTAAGACAACACAACACCCAGTCTCTGAGTGGAGAAAATCTCCGACCCAGCCGGGAATCGGACCCGTGCCATTAGGATTGCAATGCTGTCGAGCTGACCACTCAGCTACCGGGGCGGACGGCCCATGAAAATTGTGTTTATATACACGCATGTTTGGACACGTGAGGTACAAATAAAGACTGCAATTTTCTGCTAAAAAGTAAAATCATTTTCTGATTCATAAATTCGTCTGCAAAAATCCGTACTAAAACCAAAAAAGGCCATTAAAGTGGCATAAATAAACACAGGCACAATAATGAATTGTATGCTTTGTGTTTCTTAGGAACGCTAATGAATCTTCAAAAGGTAGGACTGAATGATGTTTGGGCTTCTTAGTGCAGTTAATTGATATACCGAACTAACATGGAGTTTCATTCTAATAATTTGTACTTTTGTGTTTCGGAATAGACATATACACTGTTAATTACTTACCAATCGTATTTCCACTGGCTAAATGAATTGAGAACGTCGGCAGGTGTTGTTACGACACATAAAAGTCACAAAAAACGCTGTCAAGAAAAGATGAAGTGGGCGGACGTGAGGGGCCATGGAATGGAAGCATTAACCCTCGGACGCCCAAGCCTTTTTTTCTAACTTGGATGCCTAAAGGGGGGAGGGGGGGGGGGTTGACGAGCCCACAGGTATTAAATAAGTTTACTGACGAAAAATTCCAACTTTCAAAATGGTTTATGTATTTTAACTAAGGCATCGGCTTATAAATGTTGTTAATTGTTATAAATATTGGATTGAGTGAATAAAAAATTGACATATTACAATACAAAATACAGATGTGTTCATATACAATAGACTACTCTGAGTCCTCAACTTCAAGGCAAGAGACACACTTCACAATTTTTTCTGAATGTGTGCTACACGCATGTTTATGACACTGTCCACAATACTGTTTTGGTTTACTTAGATTGTTGTACTTCTGCATCTTTGTTTTAGCTTCTCCTACACAAATATGGCACCGACCTTTCCCTGCAGGAGGCTGAGGTGCTTCTGTTGTCACTTCTTTGATTTTCTTTTGTAGAATAGTCTCCATTGATTTAACAATTTGGTTAGATAACCCTCTTGCATTGGCATTTCTTTCTTCTACCTGCAATTTCACTAGTTCCATCCCAGCTTGCAGAAGATAAAGTTTCTGTTTGTTGTGTTTCTTTTAATTCCATCTTGGATGTTGCTGGACGAATATGGTGGTTGCATTGATAGCACAAACGTCGATGAGAGAGTAAAATACAAATAGAGGCCATATATTTGTTCCCCTTTTACAGGTCTACATACGCGCCATTTGATCAATGGTATCAATGCCACCTTTAGTGGAATTATAATATGCATTTATCTCGGTTTTATTCTTCTCTCCTCCAACAGTGCCTTTATCTTGGTGCATTGTTGACAACATCGCTAAGTTCTTACTTGGTATCGTTTTTGCTGTGTAGGACATCAAAGTACCTGGAGGCCTACGTGTTGGGAACTGCACTAACTCACTGCAAGTTTACAAGATAAATAACAGCTGACCGATCTCAACAATCACTTTCTCTGAAAGTAAACCGATTGTTGTGAATATCAAGAATACCAACCAACAAGAAACTAACTTACATTGTTGTGGAGATGAGAAATACGAAATCCTACTAAGGGAAATTTTCTGTAGCATGGAAGCCTAAGGGGGGGGGGGGGGTTTGTTGGACCCATAATAAGTTTATTTATTTTTTTCTTTCAAAGCAGGAATTTTCTATAAAATATATTGACACTAACGTTTCATAAAATAGCCAACAAACAATAACTCAAAGGGAATATGTAGTATGAAAGTTACTTGGGCAAAAGCAGGGGACATAAAAGAACTGTGGGTTCAACGAAACCCCTCCCCCCCCCCCCCCCCCTAGATGTCCTAGGGTTAACTGGCGTGCCAGGAAAGTCGTGGGCGAGTGGTTGTTTGCGTGGGGGTGTTAATGGTAGGAGGAAGTTGAAACACTTTTGAGACAAAAAAGGCGTGACGGTAATAATGAAACAGTTGAATCCACGCGATTGGGTGGTTCGAGCCTTACAGTTCGGGCACTCGCTGAGACGTCTCTCTAGTTCATCGGCTGTTAGCGATCTCTTCGCACATGGAATTACAGCTTTTCCGGTTACAGCCATGACGCGTTGAGAACTTGAAGTACTCGTCCTGCGTGAAAGTAACGCGGGACAGGTCACGACGCCCCTAAAAGTCGGGAAATTTCTAAACGCCGCCATCTGTGACACTGCGTGAACTGCTGAGTCCGGGCTGTATTCCCCCGTTCGGGTCAGTTGTAGCTACCTCACCTGTCAGCGCTTCTCCCCTGACTGTATTTATTATTTTCCTTACTGGGTGATTCTGATATTCATTTGTGCACATAAGCACCTTCGAACTTTTATTCCTTACACTGAATATTTTTAAAAAAAGTAAGTCCTTTCTTTCGTTGACGCGGACCTCGATTTGTCGCAGCAAAGCTGCAGCGTTTATCCGCATACAATCGTTGTAAATTCCGGTAGTGAAAGGTCATTTCATTCTTAGAATTTAGTCAGTAATGGGTGGATGAAGAATGGAATGTTATACATTGCGTAACTTCGAGTACATTTAAGGTGGAGCACTAACACAGTTGGAGAAACCCTGGGACCGAAAGCGCGCTTGTCGCTTTATCGGAGCCATCGTGGCATTCAAGAGGTAGACATATTTATCATGACCATCCAGGATTATAAAAAACTGCCAATAGCCAATATGGCAAATATTACATCGAACAAAGTGAAAGAGCTTTCATGAAGTGCTTCAGGAAATGTATAGGCTGCTACAGACTAGGTAAAAATAACAAATTCATTGTCGCTGTCAGAACCACAACTCCAGTCATTCAACGTCTCTAGGAGGAAATTTCAGACTGCTACACTTCTCAGATAAGGGCATGACGCTAGACCTTACGGATGTGGTAAAGATTTGTGTATATAAACTAAAAGACACAGGCAACATCAGTAATAATGCCTTTTGAACTAATTTATAGTCCCTCGTCCTATAAAATGCCCAGAACACGCACGAATACATTTTTATTCTCACCCACTTCCTTTCAGATAAATAATAATTATAAAAAAGTATGATACACAGTGTCCCACCGGTTCAGTCACCAAAAACACCAAAAAGGATGATGCCATAATATACTGCGTTACAGTACTTCCATGTTAAAAAAAAAAAAATCCTTCAACATCCACTAACTCTCAAATCACAGCAAACTGTAGCGTCTGCGACAAGACATATTGTTCATTTGAAGCCTATACCCTAGTAGTTCTCAAACCGTCGGGTGCCACCCACAATGACAAAGGGCAAAGGGGGAGAAGGAGAAACGCGAATGGCGTGCAAGGGGCGCGATAATTTCGAAAAACCACTCTTAGTAACAAAAAATTACGTTTATTTTTTCCTTGGAACAAAGAAGATGCGGTTCACCTGGACTTACCTTTGCTCAACGTCGTTGTTATGTCAGACGCGGTCGACAATAATGAAACTGCGGTCACATTTTTAGTATTGTTTGAAATGACTGGGAGCGCTGGACGACGTCGGCCGTCGGAGGAATGGCCCGTTGTCGGCTGCACTATGACTTAACTGTCGTGCACAGTGCAAGCTTTGGCTCGTGTATCTCGATGCCTCCTTGTTGTATTTCAGACTTCGTAAGGTGGACGAGATTGCAGTATGAAGCGGTTTGGTTCCTGATTAGTGACATACATGAAGACAACATTGTTCCATCAATTGGCAGAGGGTGGGAGAGTGGGAGGGGGGGGGGGGGGAGATACTCCATGGGGCGAAACGAGAAGGTATGAGAACTAGGCTTCACGAAACTCCAGCCAATGTTGAAGAACGTCCTCAATGTGTAATATTTTTAATCACTGTATCTGCTGATATACAGCACTATTTTCTGCCCCATAGTACTGTACGGCTCAGAAAGCTGGACGCTTACAAAGAATGAAAGAGAAAAACTGAATGTTTTCGAAAGAAAAGTGATGAGAAAAATCTGGGGGCCTGTGTTGGAGAATGGCGTATGGAGAATTCGAAAGAACAATGAAAGAATGCATTTGAAGGAACTCTCCTGGCAACAAGACCACTGGGCCGACCTCGTACAAGGTGCCAAGATGACATCGCAACATTAGGAATTTCCATAGGGTGGAGAGAGGCTGCGAGAGATAGAAGACGGTGGAAGCAGATCGTTGATGCAGCGCGTGGTCTACAGGGCCTGTGATCGCTGAGGAGAGAGAGAGTAACTGCTGATAGCATGTATCCTAACAAGTTAACCCAGAAGAACTTTTCCAAAATGACGATTGTGACTTCTATAACCCCTTCAGCCTCTTACCAGATTTCGTATAGAACTGCTAAATGCAAGATACCAAACACGGTTGTAGAAACTCTGCTTTTACCAGCAGCAATTCATATACTATCAACTAAGTTTCATGCCTAATATGTTCAATAGTTGCAAAGTATTCCGTCTCTTTCTCATCAAAATGGCATAACATGGAACTGGTGCATTGAAGTATGCAAAGTTCAAGCTCGCTCAATATCTGAATTCATGGTGAATTGCATGCGAATGTTAAAGATGACAGCATCAAGCTCAACGCTGATCTTTCTTTTCCACTCCGGTACACAGAAAAAAAATGTTCAAATGGCTCTGAGCACTATGGGACTTAACATCTATGGTCATCAGTCCCCTAGAACTTAGAACTACTTAAACCTAACTAACCTAAAGACAGCACACAACACCCAGCCATCACGAGGCAGAGAAAATCCCTGACCCCGCCGGGAATCGAACCCGGGAACCCGGGCGTGGGAAGCGAGAACGCTACCGCACGACCACGAGATGCGGGCCCGGTACACAGAGCGCAGGCCACATGCGACAAGGAAAGTCTGTCTTCCGAGTTACAACATCTGCGCGAAACCTTTCGCAAGAAGGCTGCTCGGAGACAAAAATAAGGTGCGCTCTCCAACTGAGCTAAAAGGACAAATAAAACAACCCACAAGAAGAAATCAAGCGAATGGCGTTTCTTCCTTACGCAGGGCCACCCACAACCAAGACTTCCAGGATAATGGAGAAGCACAACAGAAAAATAACTTTGTACTCAACAGTTACGATCAAGAAAATGGTTGGGTCAGTCAAAGATCAACCAGGGCTCGAGTCACCTGGCGTCTACATCATCAGCTGCCAGTGTGGCATGCAGTACACCGGCCAGACTCAGTAATGCATCTCGCAGCGCTGTTCAGAACATTCGAGGAGCGTTCGTCTCCACCAAACCGACAATTCACCAGTGGCAGAGCACAGAATCAACGAAGGGCACATGTTTGTTTCCGAACAGACAACGGTGCTGTGCCGCGCCAACGGGTTCTGGTGCTGGGTCGTCAAAGCCGCAATGCAAATAAAAGAACGGGACGATCTTCTCAGTAGAGACAGTAGTTTCCAAGGACGCAGCCCCGAATCCTCCCGCAGTCAGAAAAATGGTACCGAATGTTCTCAAGCCCGAAAGGGTCTGAAAAACGATGGGATCGAATCCTCCCCTTTGAAGCAGGTAGCAGATCCAAACGTTATGAATACTCCACGCAGGCAAAGTAAAGCATATGAAGTTACAGTAGAAGATGCAAAAATTTTTCGCCTGTACTGTGAGTATGTTTAAAAGTTTTTTCTTTTATCTTATTTATATATTTATTTTTAGAAACTGGAATCATTTATAGCCTTGATTTCTTCATAATTAATTTATTAAAATAGCAAATCATGATTTCGCAACACATACTCTAACTCAGTGTTCATTTATGAGCTATGGTTACATTTCCAGCAAATCTATACATACAACAAATTGATAAGTGCCCGATGTCTGAATATAGGAGATGGTTAAGAAAACTTAATTTGAATGGTCTATAGAAGTGCAATAGACGGAAAAAAATATTAGAAGCAGAGTTACAACATTCAGCACTTCAAGATATCGGTAAATGTCAGGACTGGAGGACTAGAACTGACTATTATATTTGCTATGGAAACTTTCGCAAGCATTAGTTGTTCGCTGTCTGTTACAACTTAGTTCTGCCCACATGGGTGGAGGAACGAGTGCATTCTCTTCTATGTATGTTTCTACTAAATAGTCACAAAAGGCTTTCAATTTTTCCTATGCAGGTATCTCTGCCACGAAATCGTCAACAAAACAGTCGCCAACCATATCAGGAGCCAGCATGGGAAAACCAAATACACTCCTGGAAATTGAAATAAGAACACCGTGAATTCATTGTCCCAGGAAGGGGAAACTTTATTGACACATTCCTGGGGTCAGATACATCACATGATCACACTGACAGAACCACAGGCATATAGACACAAGCAACAGAGCATGCACAATGTCGGCACTAGTACAGTGTATATCCACCTTTCGCAGCCATGCAGGCTGCTATTTTCCCATGGAGACGATCGTAGAGATGCTGGATGTAGTCCTGTGGAACGGCTTGCCATGCCATTTCCACCTGGCGCCTCAGTTGGACCAGCGTTCGTGCTGGACGTGCAGACCGCGTGAGACGACGCTTCATCCAGTCCCAAACATGCTCAATCGGGGACAGATCCGGAGATCTTGCTGGCCAGGGTAGTTGACTTACACCTTCTAGAGCACGTTGGGTGGCACGGGATACATGCGGACGTGCATTGTCCTGTTGGAACAGCAAGTTCCCTTGCCGGTCTAGGAATGGTAGAACGATGGGTTCGATGACGGTTTGGATGTACCGTGCACTATTCAGTGTCCCCTCGACGATCACCAGTGGTGTACGGCCAGTGTAGGAGATCGCTCCCCACACCATGATGCCGGGTGTTGGCCCTGTGTGCCTCGGTCGTATGCAGTCCTGATTGTGGCGCTCACCTGCACGGCGCCAAACACGCATACGACCATCATTGGCACCAAGGCAGAAGCGACTCTCATCGCTGAAGACGACACGTCTCCATTCGTCCCTCCATTCACGCCTTTCGCGACACCACTGGAGGCGGGCTGCACGATGTTGGGGCGTGAGCGGAAGACGGCCTAACGGTGTGCCGGACCGTAGCCCAGCTTCATGGAGACGGTTGCGAATGGTCCTCGCCGATACCCCAGGAGCAACAGTGTCCCTAATTTGCTGGGAAGTGGCGGTGCGGTCCCCTACGGCACTGCGTAGGATCCTACGGTCTTGGCGTGCATCCGTGCGTCGCTGCGGTCCGGTCCCAGGTCGACGGGCACGTGCACCTTCCGCCGACCACTGGCGACAACATCGATGTACTGTGGAGACCTCACGCCCCACGTGTTGAGCAATTCGGCGGTACGTCCACCCGGCCTCCCGCATGCCCACTATACGCCCTCGCTCAAAGTCCGTCAACTGCACATACGGTTCACGTCCACGCTGTCGCGGCATGCTACCAGTGTTAAAGACTGCGATGGAGCTCCGTATGCCACGGCAAACTGGCTGACACAGACGGCGGCGGTGCACAAATGCTGCGCAGCTAGCGCCATTCGACGGCCAACACCGCGGTTCCTGGTGTGTCCGCTGTGCCGTGCGTGTGATCATTGCTTGTACAGCCCTCTCGCAGTGTCCGGAGCAAGTATGGTGGGTCTGACACACCGGTGTCAATGTGTTCTTTTTTCCATTTCCAGGAGTGTATGTACGATAGAAACCTTTCAATTTCATTTTTTTCGTAATAGTCATGTGCAAGCCCCAATGTTTGTATTTTTTTCCACCAGCTCTGTGTTAAATGAAATTTCCATCCTTGGATGCGAATATCAGGCCAGACCTCACTTACAGCTTTCATTATGCTCTCTTCAAAGTCAGAAAACATTGTTGATGGCGAAAAGTTCAAACCTATATCACTACATTTATCAACAACGCTTTGAAATACACACTGATACGACGAAGTTTCCTTGTCGTTCAATAAAGAGAAGAACAATGGAATGTAATGGCAATTAACTAACCCAAGTATTGTAAACAGTTAACAAAAAAACTTTGGACAGCACTTGAACGTACCATCGACATATATAGATTCACTGTGCGTTAATGTTTTAAGGTTTGCAGAGTCACAGAATATGATCACTTTTTTCTCGGTGTTATTTTCTAATAAACACTGCAGCATACGTGGGCAGTTTTGGCAGAATTTTGCACCTAGCTTTACAAATAGATTTACGAAAATTGTTGACATCTCTCGTAGTTATATCTTGTGTATCTTCTCTTCTTCTGGTAAGTTCTTCTCTTCTTCTGGTAAGTTATTGTTGACGGTCTCTCTCAAATATCATCTGCGGCTCTTCTCTTTAGGTCAGAAATGATGTCATGCCTCTGAATTTTGTTATGAGACATTTCTTCATGATTGTGCTCTTTTTGACACTCCACGACATCCAGTTCCTCAATAGAAATAGTTTTAGCAAAACTTCCGCAGTCATTAATGTTGCACGTCCATTGCGCTAGAACACCTTTCAGCAGTTTTTGAAAACCGAAAGCCGGCCAGTGTGGCCGTGCGGTTCTAGACGCTTCAGTCTGGAACCGCGTGACCGCTACGGTCGCAGGTTCGAATCCTGCCTCGGGCATTGATGTGTGTGATATCCTTAGGTTAGTTAGGTTTAAGTAGTTCTAAGTTCTAGGGGGCTGATGACCACAGATGTTAAGTCCCATAGTGCTCAGAGCCATTTGAAGCATTTGAAAACCGAAGGTGTTGCCTTTCAAAACCAACATTTTCCTTCCCTTCCTACCTACTGAAGCTGTAAGCTCGTCTGAGGACATGTTCACTCAACAAATATCTGCCGCGAACTGCGAAGTGGCCGCAGGCATGCTCTGTCGCCGCGAACTGCCAAGTGGCCGCAGGCAGCTGTGGTCATTAGCGTACACAATGCTCTGTCGCATTGTGTCAGTTTGGGAGGATTCGGTCCTGTTACCTGATTACCTACCTGGATTCGGGAGGATTCGGGGCTGCGCCCGTTTCCAACTGAGTTCCGCATGGGATGAGGAGTTAGGAACAATAGGTCAGGACCGCTCTAACGTGAAAGCGGAGGGAGCAGATGGAGGAAGAGACAGGCAGCGCCAGGATTCGACGCCCGGAACTCCTCTACCGCGCCTCCCTCTCCCCACCCCTTCCCCTGCTGCATCATCTGTAAGGCATGTGACTGTCCCACCCGCTGGGCCGTGTGTAGAGCAGCCTGCGTTCCAGCGGCTATAAGGGAACGAACTGAACACGAACCCGACACTTCGCCTGAAGACAAAGTGTAGGGGACTCGAAACGAAGCGACAACATGACGAAGCGACAACATGACGAAGCGACTCAGCTGATGAACCGAGAAGATTTAAACATGTTAGCTCCGTAATACGCTACCCAAGATGATGTCATAACCATTTAACCACAGAGTAGAGCTGCATGCCCTCGGGAAAAATAACAGCTGTAGTTTCCCATTGCTCGATTGGCAAGACCATGCTGGCTAACGTTACAAGGCCAGAGCAGTCCAACATTCAGACTGTTGCCGCTGAAAGTAATGAAAAGGTTGCTGCCTCTTTTAGGGAACCACAGTTAGTCTGGCCTCTCCGTTGTGGCTGCATCTACAGTGCAGCTATTTCTATCACTGAGGCCCGTAGACCTCCTCGCCTCAGGAAGGTCCATCGTTCATGGGGCACCCTAGTGGAATAACACCTACAATTTTGAAACAAATGCGATCGCAAGTCTGAACATTGCTGTAAATATATTTTGTATCAGTCAATTCTTTGGCTGGGTTTCGCTGTGCTACTTTAAGTAAAGTTGTGAAATAAGAAAACAAAGACAGAAACGTTCCACAAAAGCTGTTGATGTATACAGGGTGTTTCAAAAATGACCGGTATATTTGAAACGGCAATAAAAACTAAACGAGCAGCGATAGAAATACACCGTTTGTTGCAATATGCTTGGGACAACAGTACATTTTCAGGCGGACAAACTTTCGAAATTACAGTAGTTACAATTTTCAACAACAGATGGCGCTGCAAGTGATGTGAAAGATATAGAAGACAACGCAGTCTGTGGGTGCGCCATTCTGTACGTCGTCTTTCTGCTGTAAGCGTGTGCTGTTCACAACGTGCAAGTGTGCTGTGGACAACATGGTTTATTCCTTAGAACAGAGGATTTTTCTGGTGTTGGAATTCCACCGCCTAGAACACAGTGTTGTTGCAACAAGACGAAGTTTTCAACGGAGGTTTAATGTAACCAAAGGACCGAAAAGCGATACAATAAAGGATCTGTTTGAAAAATTTCAACGGGCTGGGAACGTGACGGATGAATGTGCTGGAAAGGTAGGGCGACCGCGTATGGCAACCACAGAGGGCAACGCGCAGCTAGTGCAGAAGGTGATCCAACACTGGCCTCGGGTTTCCGTTCGCCGTGTTGCAGCTGCGGTCCAAATGACGCCAACGTCCACGTATCGTCTCATGCGCCAGAGTTTACACCTCTATCCATACAAAATTCAAACGCGGCAACCCCTCAGCTCCGCTACCATTGCTGCACGAGAGACATTCGCTAACGATATGGTGCACAGGATTGATGACGGCGATATGCATGTGGGCAGCATTTGGTTTACTGACGAAGCTTATTTTTACCTGGACGGCTTCGTCAATAAACAGAACTGGCGCATATGGGGAACCGAAAAGCCCCATGTTGCAGTCCCATCATCCCTGCATCCTCAAAAAGTACTGGTCTGGGACGCCATTTCTTCCAAAGGAATCATTGGCCCATTTTTCAGATCCGAAACGATTACTGCATCTCGCTATCTGGACATTCTTCGTGAATTTGTGGCGGTACAAACTGCCTTAGACGACACTGCGAACACCTCGTGGTTTATGCAAGACGGTGCCCGGCCACATCGCACGGCCGACGTCTTTAATTTCCTGAATGAATATTTCGATGATCGTGTGATTGCTTTGGGCTATCCGAAACATACAGGAGGCGCCGTGGATTGGCCTCCCTATTCGCCAGACATGAACCCCTGTGACTTCTTTCTGTGGGGACACGTGAAAGACCAGGTGTACCGCCAGAATCCAGAAATAATTGAACAGCTGAAGCAATACATCTCATCTGCATGTGAAGCCATTCCGCCAGACACGTTGTCAAAGGTTTCGGGTAATTTCATTCAGAGACTACGCCATATTATTGCTACGCATGGTGGATATGTGGAAAATATCGTACTATAGAGTTTCCCAGACCGCAGCGCCATCAGTTGTTGACAATTGTAACTACTGTAATTTCGAAAGTTCGTCTGCCTGAAAATGTACTGTTGTCCCAAGCATATTGCAACAAACGGTGTATTTCTATCGCTGCTCGTTTAGTTTGTATTGCCGTTTCAAATACACTGGTCATTTTTGAAACACCCTGTATAAACAGATACTCTACTAATACGAAGACAACAGGGCGGATAGGAAATACGCCGACAGTAAATGGACAGTGATATGAAGGTACATGTCGAATAAACACATAATGCCAAAATTTCAGTCGGCTTTTTACCAAGAAATGAATGAAACAATTCCAACAAATGAAAAGCTAAGCTCTCTTATACTGTGAGAAACATGTGACTGTTGAGTAAGTAGACACTCTGGCATACAGGCTTGTTTGGACCAAATTCTAGTACGTACGCCAAGAGACACAAATCAAAATTGCAATTATGTACAACAGCCCCAATAATTTATACAAACAGAAATGAGATAAATCTGTCAATAAAACAAAAGGCTGTTCTACAGATGATGCAAAAATGTATTCACGACGGCTTAAGTGAAATAAATCAGTATTATGATACTATCTAAGAACAGAGTGGCTGAGAATAGAAGAATTAGAAAAATACATAGCCACGTTTCATATGTAGCTAAAAACTACTTTCAGCTAACTAAATCGTACTGCGAGTTTTAACGGGAGATCAAGCTGATTAGTTTACTCTTTTCATTACGGAAGGGTGACTAGTTAGCATTTCTTTTCGTAACGAACGATTACATCTGTAATATGTCATACAGGAGACATTAATTTTCATTTTCATGAGAGAATAAAATGGCTCTGAGCACTATGGGACTTAACTTCTGTGGTCGTCAGTCCCCTAGAACTTAGAACTACTTAAACCTAACTAACCTAAGGACATCACACACATCCATGCCCGAGGCAGGATTCGAACCTGCGACCGTAGCGGTCACGCGGTTCCAAACTGAAGCGCTTAGAACCTCACGGCCACACCGGCTGGCCTCTTGAGAGAATAGCGTAACAAGCTCGCCAAGGGATGTAATGTTGGAGATACTGAAGATAGAGCTTGTTTCAGGGAGCGAGTGTATGAACAAATCTGGAATGTTATAGAGAAAAGTATTAACTATGTAAACTAACAGTTCGTACAATAAAAAAAAACGAAGCGGTATAAGTTTTCCAGTTCGTGTACAAGAAATTTGTGTGGACATTGCGCTAAACGTCTGCTCTGGAAGTTATCTTTAGCGGCTGGTGAGATAATCTTCTGACAAGAGAAATGTGTTAATTCACTGACAAACAGGTCCAAACATTTTGAGCCTGTGTACATAGATACAGTAAGAACCCACAAGGCTATTTTAGAGTCATTGTTTGCTGGTGTTGAACGAAGAGATAAGAAAAGTAGGAAAATATTTCTGTTTAACAAGTGTGCGATAAGAACGCGATTGAAAACACCATGAACAGCCAGCAGTAAACATTCGTTAGCGACAAACGGAATGTGAACGCAGCAAAAACAAGTATAAAGATATCAATGCAAGGAGAGTTCAATGAATTTTAAATTATAACCTTAACTGTCGCGTTTTCAGTAAAAGCTTAAAACGTTTTGACCCTTCACCAAATCAGTTAATACAATTAAGTCATCTGTATAGATGCTCATTTAGCGTGATATCATAAAATGGAAGATGACAAAATTAAGGCTAAAGTACTTAATTACGTCTTCTGAAATTTTTAATGAACGTTGACGCACTTCCGTGAAAGCTGACAGATGGAGTGTTGGCTATGGAACCCAGTAATGATTTAAAGTGGTCCGTAGGTGTAAGGTCACTGCGCCTGATGTGGTACCTAGTATACACTATATGATCATCAGTATTCGGACACATCTATGTAATGCGGAATTGAGCAGTAGATGTCACGAGAGGTGGAGTGATGCTGCGCTACCTGCCTAGCACCAAATGGAGACACCAGCGACTAACAGTTAACACCTACCACATCCATTATGCCTAACGTTCCACAATTGTAATAACGATTGATGAAATAGCACGACGCTCTTGGCCCCGCCCACACCTTGAATTTCAGTATTTCCAGTTATGTTAATCAGCCAGCCAGTGGCAGATTAAAAATTTTTGCGCCCCTAAGCCCATCATATTAAATACACCCAAACCCCCCACCCAAAAAAAAACATGTTTTAAATAATATCACCGGATCACTTCACAATTGCCGTTTTGGGTGGGAGCACTGTGAGCTGTTTCCGTACTCTGCTATTCGTTGTTCTGAAGGACGCGTCAGCGGTCTAGTCGCGCTCAATCAAAATGTAATTTGGTTCCTGAACTGTACTTAGTGTACGGCAGCGGATAAAATAGACTTAAAACTGCGTTGTGTTAACACATTCTTCTGTCGAAAGACAACAGAAACGAACACAAGGAAAATAACTTTTCTCTTACTGTCTAAAAATTCAGCAGAGCGTGTAGGAGACAATGGTTTTTTGTTATACATTCACTTTTAATATGTTCTTTTACACGAAACCGTTGAAATAGAAAATAAAAAAAGTTATGTTACGATCTAAAAATTGAAGCGAACGTGTCATACATTAGAAATTAATATGTACTTTTACAGACATGCGTTCAAACTTAAAATTAAACTGTCGTTTTACGATATAATAACTTGAATGTGTAGCAGATAAAAAAAAACACGTTTGGTATTAATACGTGAATCTATGGGAAAGCGTAAGAAATGAATATGAAAAAAAGATTTCGGTACACGACCTAATAACTAAATACTGACGAACAAACGCAGGACTGGATTTGCTATTACGTAATTTTACAGACTAGTGTGGAAAATCAAATTTGTTTTATAATCTAATAATTAACGTGTAAAGCATTAGGGTCTGTGTAGCTAGATGCTGTATAATAAGTGTACACAATAACTTTAATCCACGTAAGTGCTGAACAGTTTTGTACTGCAGCTGCTGCTCTCACCATAGCTCTTTCTAACGGTACTAGCAAAGCTTTTACATATCTATCCACAGAACTGAAATATTTTTTTTTTATTAACACTTTTTCATCTGAGCGTACTCTCCGATGACGTATATTTCCGCGATAACTGTACATTTCAGCAGACGCCACGAATATGCATCAGTTGTAATATACTATAGTATCAGTATGACTTGACTATACAGCTCCGAGCGGCCTGGGCTATTCGAATATTATTTGGTATTGTCGAGCACCTTCGGTCACGTCTGCGCGTGAACTAGGTTTAGTTCCGCGTTCTGCCATTGGAAATTGTAAAATAAACAGGTAATACGTAGTTTGTAAATCCCATGAATGTGCTCTAAGTTATAACAAAAATCGGATTATATCTTAAATTTTTAAAACCAAGCCTGCCGGTGTGGCCGAGCGGTTCTAGGCGCTTCAGTCTGGAACCGCGCGACCGCTACGGTCGCAGGTTCGAATCCTGCCTCGGGCATGGATCTGTGTGATGTCCTTAGGTTAGTTAGGTTTAATTAGTTCTAAGTTCTAGGGGACTGATGACCTCAGATGTTAAGTCCCATAGTGCTCAGAGCCATTTGAACCTTTTTTTAAAACTAATTTGAATAAATAAACAAACACACCAGTCAGCAAAGTTTGCATCTGGCTTTGACGACAGAAAACTCGTTCATCATATCTTCACAGTTCAGACGGTTATCAGTTAGGAGGTCGGCTTCGATATGAAGAATGGACAAGGAGTTCAACCTCTCCTCAGACAACATAGAAGGTAGGTACGATTTCAGTCTTTTAAGAGCCGAAAACGAGCGTTCTGCTGAACAATTTGTAAGTGCCATACATAGAAATATTCTAAGAGCAATGTCAGCATTTGGAAACACGGACTGTAACCTCTCTTTTCGTAAAGGTTTACTCATTTCGACTGGTATATCGCTAATCTCAGAAGATTTCAAAAGTTCTCCGAAATGTACACATTCACTATGGAATGAAGGCTCTAAACCTGTGTCATATGACATTTGGAGTTTTTCTGCACTTTGAGCAATATCATCAGGTTCTTAAGATTACTGAGAATTGTGAAGGAGTCCCACAGTTTTCCATAGCTTTCCTTCCTCCTCACTAATTCGGCGTACAAGTTGTCGAGTACTGGGAGAAATATTTCGAATCTAAGTTTTTCCCTTCCAGTCAGAAAAACTTCTTCAGAGTCCGCTTCCTCGTCATCATGAAGTTTACGTTTTCGTGATCTTTTACAGGTGCATTCATAGACTATATCAGGCACAATCTCCATGGATTTATTTTCATAATAGTCGAACATGCCACGAATAGCTGCAATAAATTCTACGAGTGATTCATACACTTTATGCACTATTTTAGTATCAATATTTACACTTTGCGGTTTCAGATTTACTCTATTAAATCTCTGGAATATGTCCTTCCAAACTGTCATCATGAATACTGTTTCTAGTCTGCTGAATTGATTCAATAAAGCTGAAGCCTCATTTCGCACAAGTGGTTTTTCAAACGTATTATTGGCAATTTGTGTGAGGGCATTGATAACGCCCTCCCAGTTTTCATATAGACTTACACACGCTTCCTCTCTTGCTGACCAACGTGTTTTTGATTAACTTTTTACCGTTTTGCTTCCTGGTTCACGAAAGAAAGAAGTTTATCACAGCGCTGTGTAGAAGCAGTGAAAAAATTATAGAAGTTTTCCACTACACTGACAAATGAACATACTTCCCGACAACAGCTAGCAGCACTAGTGCCGACTAAATTCAAAAAGTGTGCTGCACAAGGCACATAATGAGCTTTCGGATTTCGTTGTTTAATGCGTGCCTGCAAGCCAGTGTAGGTTCCTGACATATTGCTTGAGTTGTCATATGACTGGGGTCTACAGTCAGTAATATAAATGGGGTTTCTAGACAGGACTTTTAGTACGGCCTCAGCTAAGTTTTCGTACTTGTGTCTCGGGTCTGATAAAAACAGAAGGAAACGTTCAACGGGTACACCATTCTCGTTTACATATCTTAATATGAAAGAAAATTGATCAATACGTGAAATATCCGCCGTAGAATCTACTATTATAGAGAAATATTTGGCGTGTTTTATTTCACTTATGATAATTCATTATACGTCCAGAAAGAAGCTCTATTATATCATAACAGATTTTTGAAGAAAGATAATTTATATGTCCCTGCCCTGGATTTCCATATGGTTCTATGTGCTTTGCGACAAAAGGATGAAACTCGGCTAGAAGCTCAATAGACACCATAACTTGACCATTATATAATGAATGGAATCCTTCAACGTGTCTGCAAAGGGGAAGTCCACGACTTTTAAGCTTCTTATTTATTGCAAACACCCTTTTCAACACACCCCGCCAGTACATTTCTTCAGTCTCAACATATGACTCGAAATGGTTATCGGTTGTTCCAAGTGACTTTTTTCTACTTAAGAGTGATAACTTAGAATTTTTGTGTTCAAGTGACTTCTCATGATGAGATAAAATATTAGAAATATTTTTCCAATCTGCAATACCATTAGTAGCAATCGCGGCCTTACCTCAGAACAATTTACATGGTGAACAAAAAAAAAAAAAAAAAGCACCGGTGCTACAAGAGTATACTAGAAAATCATGCAAAGTTGTTTCACTGTTCAAAAGTTTATCGTAAAATACGTTTTTGTTCAAAAATCTGGTTTTATCGCCTACTGCTCTTCTTGAGTTAGAAAAATCACCGTTACAATTTTGATTAATGCCACGTTGTAAGAGAATGTTGATTGTTGATTCATTGATACACCATTCTGTAGGATCATTACTAACGAGGTTATTTCTTTTTGTAATGTCTGACTAGCCACTTAGTTTTTCGTGAAACTCTAAATCGGGAACAATTTGCATTTCTTCATTTTTTACTTTTGATCGTCTGTGTTTACTTCTTTTACAACAGCTGCTGTGCCAGAAATATCATCTATACTACTTGAACTCGGAGTCGAACCAGCAACATTTTTTGCGAAAACTTTATGTACCCTGCCAAGCGCTTTTAGAACATTGGCTTCTCGTTCTCGCCTTTCCTTCGATAATTCCAGAAATGCCGCCCCACTTAATTTTGCACATTTGCTTTTTTCACTGTTATTCATGTTAAGGCACTCACAAAATTGTCAACCAACAGTCAAAACAAAGGAAAAAAAATTGTAAAAGGAAAGACTGAAAGACTGTATCCAGTTCCAGTCGTACTACACCGCATATGAGCACAAAACATTTTACTTTAAACACGGCACACGAGAACAAAGAGTTTTCCTTTAAACACGGAGCGATAAACTGACCAACTTGGATTACTCGTCGTAACTGTGCTATAAAAGAACGACAGTGCAGAATAATTTAATTTCATTGTCGCCTGTTTCTCTGTTATCAGTGACCAGTAGAAGCACACCTGCCGGCTGGAATTCGTCTCGTAAAGAAAACGGGACAGTCCCTTTTTCTGGCTTCTGTTTCCCGCGTCGCTGGAGTTTCAGCTGAGACACATATATGTTCTGAATATTCTTGACACTGTCTTTTTAATTTAAAAAGCAAATAATTTTTGCATATTCTTGTAGCGAGATGTGCTGGATCGACCCTTATCCCACTTATTCTTATAACATTTAGCGGTTTCTGTGGGCAGAGAAGACAGACTGCAAATTTAAGTAGTCTTGTTGACAGTTGATGTGGTGTGTTGTCGGTTGTGTAAACAGTGCTGTTATGTCTACACGCAAACGCTCCTTTTGTTCCAACATAAAATAAAAATAACCTTCCCTCGAAGAAAAAACCTTACTTAGGAAGCTTTGTAGAAAATTTGCAATGCCACTTACTATTTGATTGCACTGAGTGGGAACTTTGATCTCGTGCGGGCTGTAGCACAATAAATGAGACAAACGAAAGTTGGTTTCCTCTTCCTTTTTCGCCAAAAAAAGTAAATAAGTAAATAAATAAATAAAATGTTTAAACTGTTGTGAAGTGTATTTCTAACATTATTAGATGTTCTGCTTATGTTCTTTTCGTATAAACATGTGTTTAAAAACGTAAAACATTCCCAATATCATGTTTTGTTAAACGGGTGTCATTAAATCAAAGCTCAGATATTGGAGACCACAAGGCTTTCAGTAATGGAGGGTTGACTTGATACTTCCCCAACATTTCTACAAGAAATTTAAGTAGAGTCGGGTTTTACATACAGAGGCCCACACGTGTAACAGTATTTAAGAAACTGCAGATTAGTTTATCACAGCTTTTCAGGGGTCCCGGTATTTTCACGGAGAAAATATTGTAGGGTTAAGTATAAGCCGACAACATTCTCGGAATAATAATGTTTCAAACATTATATTTGTAGATTGCCGTCCTGACAGCTTATTTCAAAATATTTTGAACAATCATGAAGATGATACCAGACATAAACCCAACGTTAAATTTCCATTCAGTCACCAAGTAAACTATGTATATTTCCAAGCTTGTATTGTCGAATTTCGTTCTTAAGCCTTATTTAAACTAGCTAGTTGCTTAACAATATTAAAAATTTTTGGCGTTTGTAAGCGCAGTTATTTTAAAACGTAAAAGGTTAAAATACTGTAAGTGCGGAGTAAAAAATGCCATCCCCTTAAGATGCCGCCACTGCAGCCAGCTGGTGTTGTTAGAGGAGGTGCAGTAACAATGGAATGCGTGTTTGAAGACTGTTCAGTCACTTCTAACGTCGACTCGTGATTTGATGCCACTTGTGTAAAAAAAAACCTTCAGGAAAACTTCAACTCTTCTAAACTCTTCCGTGTCTCACAAGCGACTTCTAATCAAGCTGCGGGCCTATGGGGTATCGTCTCAGTTGTGCGACTGGATTCGTGATTTCCTGTCAGGAAGGTCGCAGTTCGTAGTAATAGGCGGCAAATCATAGAGTAAAACTGAAGTGATATCAGGTGTTCCCCAGGGAAGCGTCCTGGGACCTCTGCTGTTCCTGATCTATATAAATGATCTGGGTGACAATCTGAGCAGTTCTCTTAGGTTTTTCGCAGATGGTGCTGTAATTTACCGTCTAGTAATGTCATCCGAAGACCAGTATCAGCTGCAAAGCGATTTAGAAAAGATTGCTGTATGGTGTGGCAGGTGGCAGTTGGCGCTAAATAACGAAAAGTGGGAGGTGATGGAGTTCCAAAAGAAATCCGCTGGAATTCGATTACTCGATAAATAGTACAATTCTCAAGGCTGTCAATTCAACTAAGTACCTGGGTGTTAAAATTACGAATATCTTCAGTTGGAAAGACCACATAGATAATATTGTGGGGAAGGCGAGCCAAAGGTTGCGTTTCATTGGCAGGACACTTACAAGATGCAACAAATCCACTAAAGAGACAGCTTACACTACACTCGTTCGTCCTCTGTTAGAATATTGCTGCGCGGTGTGGGATCCTTACCAGGTGGGACTGACGGAGGACATCGAAAGGGTGCAAAAAAGGGCAGCTCGTTTTGTATTATCACGTAATAGGGGAGAGAGTGTGGCAGATATGATACGCGAGTTGGGATGGAAGTCATTAAAGCAAAGACGTTTTTCGTCGCGGCGAGATCTATTTACAAAATTTCAGTCACCAACTTTCTCTTCCGAATGCAAAAATATTTTGTTGAGCCCAACCTACATAGGTAGGAATGATCATCAAAATAAAATAAGAGAAATCAGAGCTCGAACAGAATGGTTTAGGTGTTCGTTTTTCCCGCGCGCTGTTCGGGAGTGGAATGGTAGAGAGATAGTATGATTGTGGTTCGATGAACCCTCTGCCAAGCACTTAAATGTGAATTGCAGAGTAATCATGTAGATGTAGATGAAAGCTGTCGAAGTCGCTGTTGGTATGTGATTGTGAAATGGAAATACGAGGAAACAATCAGAGCTAAACCAAGACCTCGGGCAGCTAAGTGTTGCGGATGGTGACTGTAAAAGTGGCATTAAATCAGCGGAAGGAATCACTCTTGAGTTCCGTAGTGCTACCAGTGTGTACAAAGAATGGGGTGACGCTTGAGGTGGTGTGCAGAGCGACGCCGTTGAACAGTGGACGTTTGAAACGAGTGATTTGGAGTGACGAATCACGCTATACCCCGTGACAACTCGATGGGAGAGCGTGGTGAATACCTGGAGGACGTTACCGGATATCATAATTAGTGCCAACAGAGAAATACGGAGGAAGTTGTGTAACGGTATGGGAGTGTTTTTTGTGGTTGGGTGTGTTCTCCTACTTGCACTTAGAGAAACACTAAAGTCGGAAGGATATGAACACATTTTACAGCATATAGTAGAGTAGAGAAACATTTCGAAGACGATGAGGGTATGTACCAGCATGACAAAGCATACTGTCATAAACCACCATCTGAGGAAATGGTTTGTTGTAACAATATTCCTGAAATTGACTAACCTACGCAGAGTCCTGATCTGAACGCTATGTGAGGAAATAGACGTGGCAACAGGAGTACGCGAGAGGCAAACTGTGTTTACAGCGGGTATAAAATGCTATAAGTGTGGTCGTATGGGACATGTGCAGAGGCAGTATACACAGTCACCAACGAATAGAGGAAGGGTGGAAATCAGCGTGGAGGATGGAGAAGTGGAGATAGGGGAGGTGGACATGCGTTAAACGGCAGAGGGGGCCCAAGATCCACCTACGGGAGCTCCCGTTTAATTTCAATGCTACGAATACATATGCAGAGGCGGAATGTTCAGTGGTAAGATCCGTAGGAACTAAAACGTTTAAGATTTTGTTGGACACAGGGACGCAAGTGTCAGTGGTTACTAAGAATATAATTGGACAAAGGAAGTTAGACCCACCACGTTATAGGTTGCGTGGAGTGGGTGATAAGGAGGTCACGCCTTTGGGGTCAATGACAGTTGACTTTCGCATAGGGAAAGTCCGATTTAATGCATGCATGGAGGTGGCACCACGGGTGAGCGAGGGCTACGACATGATCCTAGGAGTAGATTTCTTGCATCAACATCATGCCAAAATTGACCGTGGACAACGAACTGTGGAACTTGGTGGAATGTTATTTCCGCTAGGGGAAACTGTTGTCAATGCAGAGCTGTCGCGAGGGGCGTTCAACGTAAGGAACAAACCAATTGAACCGCATACATTAGCATTAAGGCTTAATTCGCATGAGGTTGTGTCTAGTGGCACCGGGAAGTCGCTTTGTTGAAGTGTGGAGTCGAATCTACCTGTGGGTACAGTATGTGTTATTGAACTATTGGAGGACAATGACGTTTTAGGTCCATTGGGTTGTTTTGTGAAACATAGTGTTGTACGCGTACAGGAGGGGAACGACGGGCAAGTAGTTCCCGTGAACGTGGATAATTTTAGCGCTGTAGACGCGAATTTGAGGAAAGAAGTTTTAGCAGCAAATTTGGATATGCCAGATGACGAAGACTGGTGTTCGAGAGGTAGGCGAAGCCATCAAACACTAACTGCCGATAGAACTGCATTGAGTGACAAAATTAAGCATTTGAAAGGAGGAGAAAGTGAGCATATGGAAGAAATATTGTGCGAATATAAGGATTTTTTTTCCTCAAGGGCCGTTACCAGCAACTCTATTAGTTCAACATAGGATACCAACAGGGAATGAAGCACCTGTTTACCGTAAACCACACAGAATACAGAGGTATTTGCAGCCGATTGTGGAAGATTTAATTGATCAACAGCTTGCAGACGGTATTATAGAGCAGAGTAATAGTTGCTGGGGAGCGGGCATTGTCATTGCGCCTAAAAAATCTACTGATGGGGCTAAGGAATACAAGTTCTGTTGTGACAGTATCTTGAGGGGTTTCAAACCACGGCAGTGTCTTGTCTATTGCGATCACATTATAGTGTTTTCAAGTAGTATGGAGCAACACAGACAGCGGTTAAGGGAAGTCTTTATGAGGTTAAGAGCAGCTTGTTTGAAGTTGAGCATGGAGAAGTGTCATTTCGCATTAGAATAAGTAAAATATTTGGCTCATATTATCAGTAAGGACGGAGTGCGAACAGATCCGAGGTTGGTACTGGCTGTAAGGGATTTTCAGGAACCGAAAACAGTTAAATGGTTCAAATGGCTCTGAGCACTATGGGACTCAACTGCTGAGGTCATAAGCCCCCTAGAACTTAGAACTACTTGACCCTAACTAACCTAAGTACATCACGCACATCCATGCCCGAGGCAGGAAAACAGTTAAGAAAGTGCAGTCATTCATCGGAATTTGCAATTTCTATTGAAAGTTTAGGAAGGGTTTTGCAGATTTAGCACAGCCGTTGACGCGATTGCTACGGAAGGGTGTGAAATTTGAATAGACAGGAGAGTGTCATATAACGTTTGACAAAGTGAAAGAACTTTTAGCATCAAGTCCGGTTCTTGCGTTTCCAGATTTTGAAAACGAGTTTATACTAGCATGCGATGCTTCGAATCAAGCATTAGGGTGTGTTCTTAGTCAGGAAATTGATGGGAAAGAACATCCTGTAGCCTACGCGTCTAGGCAGTTGAATGCAGCAGAGAAGGATTACTCTACAACAGAGAGGGAGATGCTTAGCGTAATCTATGGAATCACACATTTTAAATATTATTTATATGGGATAAGATTTCGGGTAGTGACAGATCATGCTGCGTTGAAGTGGTTGTTGGGGTTGAAGGATCCGTCCACTAGACTCGCTAGATGGGCTGTGAGGCTTAGTGAATTCGACTTCGAGGTGGTGTACAAGCCCTGGAAGAGGTACGGTAATGCGGATGCATTAAGTAGGAAGGTGGCAAAAGTAGAAGTCATAGGTTATGACCTAGCAGTATGGCAAGAATTACAGGACGCAGACAACGATCGTAAATGGTATCGGACACAGCCACAATTTAGTATGCTCAGCGATGCTAAGGGATGAGGTTTTAAAGACATGATCACATGCTATCAGTTCGTAGAGAGTGTAGAGCAACGAGTAGGAGAGTGGCGGAGAGGTATTGGTGGAGAGGTAGGAAAGGAGATGTGGATCAGTACGTCAAGAATTGTATACCATGTCCGCAGAGAGCAGATTTGAGTCAGAAACGCCGGCCGTGGTGGCCGAGCGGTTCTAGGCGCTACAGTCTAGAACCGCGTGACCGCTACGGTCGCAGGTTCGAATCCTGCCTCGGGCATGGATGTGTTTAATGTCCCTAGGTTAGTTAGGTTTAAGTAGTTCTAAGTTATAGGGGACTGATGACCTTGGAAGTTAAGTCCCATAGTGCTCAGAGCCATTTGAACCAATTTTTTGAGTCAGACACAGATACAGCTACAACGATTACCGGACGCGACATGTCCGTTTTCTTTTCTGGGGATTTATGTCTTAGGACCTTTTAGGCGAACACCATCGGGGAACAGATTCGTTCTGACAATAATAGACCATTTTTCAAGGTACGTGGAGATGGCGGCTATGCCAAATCAACGGGCAGCAATGGACCCGCAAGCGTTAGTAAACAACTGGATTTTGAGGTTTGGTGTACCGGAGACAGTAATTACCTGACCTATGGACATACTTCATGTCGGATTTAATGAAGGAACTGTGTAAATTTTTTAGCGTAAAGAAGTTGAGGACGAGTGCGTTGCATCCACATGCGAGCAGAAGGACAGAACGGGTACACAGAACAATCGAGAAGATGCTGAGTTCTTATGTGGATTCTCAACACCATCACTAGGACGAGTATTTGAAGCATATTGCATGCGCTTACAATGCAAAAGTCCATACAAACACCGGTTTGTCTACATATGAGATAGTGTACGGGCGAAAAATGCCGCCACCGTTTGATTTAGTGAAGCTACAGAAAGGAAGGACCGGTGAATCTGTACGTCAATTCGCGAGAACAATTTGGGATGTTTGGAAACGGGTACAAAAGGCGAATACACAGGCTTTGGTAAGGCAGGAAGACGCAGTGAAGCGGAAAGGAAGTTTACCGCACTATAGAGTGGGGCAATGGGTAATGCTGTCCAGCCCCTGCACGCAAAAAGGGAAAACGAAGTTCCTCACGAGGTATCAAGGGCCTTATCAAGTTGTTGAAACCACATCTCCCGTTAATGTTAAGCTTCAGCTGCCAACTAGAACGACGATAGTACACATTGGTCGGTTACGGCCATTAAAGGGTTGCCCTGATGTGATTCCAGACGTGTCACATGAAGGAAAGAGGAAGAAAGAGAGAGTGAAGAGAGGCGCTAAGTGCAGAGAAAACCAGGAAAATAGAGTACAGCATGAAGTACCGTATGCTTTGCAATCTAGAAAGTAGTAGAGTATTTGTATTTTTTTTTTTTTTTTGTTTGCTTGTCATGTATCATTGGGTTTGTGTAGATTCATTAGGCATTGTGTTTTTATTGGTTGTATGTGTTTTCGAGTGTTGTGAGCCTGCTTGGGCAGCAGTCCTTTCGAAGAGGGAGGAAGGGTGATGGTAATACCTGTCCTCAGGTCACAGGAAAGGGGAGTGTAGCGTCTGTAGTATGTGGATTGTTGTTGGAGGAGAAATCAAACGCAGTTCTGGAGAAATAAATGCGTCGGAGTAAATTTTGCGGCAAAGCCGTAATAAATATGTATCGAACAATGTCAGAGTCGTACGATTTGCTGTTTAATTTTTTTTATCAACAGTGCTGGGTCAGGAAATTCGTGTTTATTGCACCAGTTCATATAATGTAGATTTAAGGATGAAATCACAATCGGTGTTGAGTTTGAAAAAAAATAGTAAATGTTGGAGGAAAATCTGTGAAGCTACAAATATGGGACAATGGAACACGTGCACCGTGCAGTTATTTTTAGCTAGGAGGAAAGGAATAGACTGTCCAAGGGACGTCGTGGGGCCAAAACTGAACTTGCAACGGGTCGGGATGCATTGGATCTTCTCAACCTACGAGAATTTGGTAGTAGTAGGAAGTTGTTTTGAGCGGGGAGTATTTGCAGAAGCGAAACGTATAGAGCTCGAGGGGAGCGGAATTTTAATCATGGAACTAAGTGTAACATAATAGGACCAACCTTCCATCTGCCAACGTCAATTTCAGGGGTCACGCAATTGAATGTTACGTAGCCACAGCTGTACTGGCCAGAAACCACTGACCTTGTTGAATCAAACTCTGGAGCCAGGTCTGTTGAGATCCATCAACCAGTTCATTTTAGAGCAAGACGGGCGTATATCAGCCGAACAGCTTGTTCAATATGTCGCTCAGTATAGGGAAAGGCAACGACAGATTACGATCATTTTGAGCACCTCTGTCCCAAGTATCATCGCAACCTTAACTTTGTTATGTGTTGTTTTCTTTCTGATCAGGCAGAGAGCTAATTCCAAGAGGGAACCAAGGGCAGTCAAAAAAATGTTCAAATGTGTGTGAAATCTTATGGGACTTAACTGCTAATGTTATCAGTCCCTAAGCCTACACACTACTTAACCTAAATTATCCTAAGGACAAACACACCCACCCATGCCCGAAGGAGGACACGAACCTCCGCCGGGACCAGCCGCAAAGTCCATGACTGCAGCGCCTAGACCGCTCGGCTAAACCCGCGCGGCCAACGGTAGTCCAAGTCCCAGTAGATTACATACTGAGGGTGTAGGTAAGGGTGGAACTAACATTTAGTGGAGTAGTCATCCATTAAGGACTTTTTCTGTGTTTTTTCCCTCGTGTCATGTACTTAGGAGCACTAGACCACGTCTCAGTTTTCCAATAGTAAGTAAGTATGTCATAAGTGCCAATCCAAACAAGTTTAAGAGTTAGTTAAAGGACGACCCGGGGGCCGGGTCTTTCCAAAGAGGGGAATAATGTAGCGGCACCACTGTTTAGGATAGGGAAAGTTAGTTTTGGGCGATATTCGGAGCACTAGTTACAGCCAGGTGCGGCCCAGATTGCAGTAAGTTTCACATACCAGCAGTTGTGAAGGCAAATAGAGGCCACAGGGGCGTATAACTGCTGGAGAGGGCGCACACAGCAGTTTCCATGCCGCAAGACACAGGCAGAAGAGGGCCATTGGCCAACCTAGGTGTTATGCATATGTGACGCGAAGCGGCACGCTTGGCAAATCAGAGGCGTACAGCCGAGTATGAATACACTCCTGGAAATGGAAAAAAGAACACATTGACACCGGTGTGTCAGACCCACCATACTTGCTCCGGACACTGCGAGAGGGCTGTACAAGCAATGATCACACGCACGGCACAGCGGACACACCAGGAACCGCGGTGTTGGCCGTCGAATGGCGCTAGCTGCGCAGCATTTGTGCACCGCCGCCGTCTGTGTTAGCCAGTTTGCCGTGGCATACGGAGCTCCATCGCAGTCTTTAACACTGGTAGCATGCCGCGACAGCGTGGACGTGAACCGTATGTGCAGTTGACGGACTTTGAGCGAGGGCGTATAGTGGGCATGCGGGAGGCCGGGTGGACGTACCGCCGAATTGCTCAACACGTGGGGCGTGAGGTCTCCACAGTACATCGATGATGTCGCCAGTGGTCGGCGGAAGGTGCACGTGCCCGTCGACCTGGGACCGGACCGCAGCGACGCACGGATGCACGCCAAGACCGTAGGATCCTACGCAGTGCCGTAGGGGACCGCACCGCCACTTCCCAGCAAATTAGGGACACTGTTGCTCCTGGGGTATCGGCGAGGACCATTCGCATCCGTCTCCATGAAGCTGGGCTACGGTCCCGCACACCGTTAGGCCGTCTTCCGCTCACGCCCCAATATCGTGCAGCCCGCCTCCAGTGGTGTCGTGACAGGCGTGAATGGAGGGACGAATGGAGACGTGTCGTCTTCAGCGATGAGAGTCGCTTCTGCCTTGGTGCCAATGATGGTCGTATGCGTGTTTGGCGCCGTGCAGGTGAGCGCCACAATCAGGACTGCATACGACCGAGGCACACAGGGCCAACACCCGGCATCATGGTGTGGGGAGCGATCTCCTACACTGGCCGTACACCACTGGTGATCGTCGAGGGGACACTGAATAGTGCACGGTACATCCAAACCGTCATCGACCCATCGTTCTACCATTCCTAGACCGACAAGGGAACTTGCTGTTCCAACAGGACAATGCACGTCCGCATGTATCCCGTGCCACCCAACGTGCTCTAGAAGGTGTAAGTCAACTACCCTGGCCAGCAAGATCTCCGGATCTGTCCCCCATTGAGCATGTTTGGGACTGGATGAAGCGTCGTCTCACACGGTCTGCATGTCCAGCACGAACGCTGGTCCAACTGAGGCGCCAGGTGGAAATGGCATGGCAAGCCGTTCCACAGGACTACATCCAGCATCTCTACGATCGTCTCCATGGGAGAATAGCAGCCTGCATTGCTGCGAAAGGTGGATATACACTGTACTAGTGCCGACATTGTGCATGCTCTGTTGCCTGTGTCTATGTGCCTGTGGTTCTGTCAGTGTGATCATGTGATGTATCTGACCCCAGGAATGTGTCAATAAAGTTTCCCCTTCCTGGGACAATGTATTCACGGTGTTCTTATTTCAATTTCCAGGAGTGTAGTTGCCCTTTTTAACCGAGATTCATTTAAGTGTGGCAGCTGTCCTGGACGGCGGGGCATGTCACACCGCCGGGCTACATGTAGCAACAGATGGGGCGACATCATCCCAGTCCACGGCGGGTCGTTGGTTCCATCCTCTGAGGCCATTGCGGGGTCCGCAGCCAGCCTGCAGCAGGCCACTCTTCGGCTCACTACCGCGGGCAGTCGTCTCGGCTACCGACACAAGCCGGAGACTTCCGAGGCCAAAGCTGGCCGGGGTGGCCTAGCGGTTCTAGGCGCTATAGTCTGCAACCGCGCGACCGCTACGGTCGCAGGTTCGAATCCTGCCTCGGGCATGGATGTGTGTGATGTTCCTAGGTTAGTTAGGTTTAAGTAGGTCTAAGTTCTAGGGGACTGATGACCTCAGAAATTAAGTCTCATTGTGCTCAGAGCCATTTGAACCATTTTGAACTTCCGAGGCGAGGGCCGCAGATTCGGACATCAGATGGCGGGAGGTCGTTGCCGCCGCGTTCTCAGCTACGCCAGCGAGGAAGAAGCAGCAGCGGGGCCGGCCTACGGCTCCCGACGGAGCAGTGCGGAGTCGATGGGGACGGTGGCCGCTGAGTCGGCTGCTGGCGCAGCCACCCTGACGTAATCGAAACTCTGCAGCTGGCGTACAAGACCGGCACGACACAGAATTGCATTGCATGGTCCGCTGCGGTACTTCCTCAGCATTGCGGGTCCCTGTGATGCAGACCGAGGTGAATAGAGCCCTGTAGTGGAAACAAATAAATCATTTGGAAAGTTCTCGCCGAGTTTTAATGCAGCACCTCCTGGCACCTACTTCCGCTACATTTGGTCATCCTGATACATTCGGTGGCAGAAGTCGCCACAACACTATAACAGTCTTATTTACTGCTAAAGGACAACAAACTGTTTTATCCACCGAATGAAGCATACAATTAATTATCAAGGAAACAAGAGATTTAAAACATATACGGTGTCCTTGTCATAGGTGGATGGACTCATTATAAAAGCGACATAAAAACTGTTTTCGCAACATCATCAGTTAAAGTCAAAGTCATTGAAAAGCATGATCAAACACCAGTACTCTTCCCGAAGCGCGGTGTGGGGTCACCAGGCTGGCTGCGAAAATTACATCAGCAAAACGAAACCTTGATGAAGATAAGTGACTTCGCACTTGCCTCATTTCCATGAGTGCAAATATGGCCCACGCTTACCATTTTAGGAGAGTTCTGCTCTAAGTTGAAAACATTTCGTTCTGCAGCTCTAAGCTGAAGCATACCCTTTCAAGCCATGTGGAGGAGTCTTCTTTATGATACCCTAAGGAGAAGTGTTCACTACCATGCCCGTGGCGCAGGTGCTCTCTTACTCTCCTCTACAGAAACTTAACTGGCTCTGCCAGCACCGGAATATTGCCGGGATATTACGAAAGACAATGCAATTTCCGACCAATTATAATTTAATAAACGTATAAACATGTAAACAAATTCTATGCTCTTACAGTTTCTGCCATGGTTAACCAATGAAAGACGTTTCTCCCTTAGAGCGAGCTAGAAGGCAGAGGGTTTCCTCCATTATGTGACAGATTTCTAGTTACTGCCAATGAGAAGGTATAACATGCACATGCGTGAGTTCTCACACCTGCTTAGAAAAAAGAAATAAAAATTTAAAAAAAGATGAGCCAATCATGGACCTCCTTACCAAATTTTGAACAAAAATTCCAGCCCGTCTCCTTTAGGCCTAACGGGTGGGTCCCACACTGGCAGTGTCGTGTTTTCTCCTTCATATCTTATCTTTTTTGCACTTCCTGCACAATGAAATGTAATAATGGGCCGGGCTGCCCTCACTTGTCAAAAAATGGTTCAAATAGCTCTGAGCACTATGGGACTTAACTTCTAAGGTCATCAGTCCCCTAGAACTTAGAACTACCTAAACCTAACTAACCTAAGGACCTCACATACATCCATGCCCGACGCAGGATTCGAACCTGCGACCGTAGCGGTCGCGCGGTTCCAGACTGTAGCGCCTAGAACCGCTCGGCCACCCGGCCAGCTCTCACTTGTCACTCTCGCTGCATTTTGCCAGCAGAGTGCACTCCTCAACGTGTAAGCAGCCAAGACTACACTAGCAGCTGAAATATTTGTTCGGCCCTTTTTCTGTCACATAAAAGCTCGAGGCTGCAGCACATTACAGGAATCCGTCACTATACCAAAAGGAAAAGAGACAGAGCTAATTAGATTTGCAACCACTGGCATTTGTTGTTATCGCTTGCAGCTTTCATGGAAATTTAGTGATCTCTTTTGATGTAGTACTCATATCTGTAAATTGATTTACTAAACAGGTTATGGAACTGCTTTGAAGAAAACTGGCACGTAACAAACTCAGCCTTGGTCTGTTGGTTCAGTAGCTCCAGAAGTTTGTAGAGAGCGGATCTCCGGTTGATGTCCAGCTTCTTGACTTCCATAATGACTTCATACAGATCTGCAGATTAATCTAGTTAGCAAAGTTTTGTGGTAGTCGATTTAAGACTTTGTAACAAATCAAACCCAGTATGTCAGTCTTGATTGGGAGACCCTGTGCAAGAGGCACCTGACATACCTGAAGATACCATTAGGTTTAATGATACACGTAAATGACTGGAAAGATACCTGCCTCCATCGCCAAGGTCACTACTTGCAAGCCTTTGTGGTGGTGCTCGACTCAGAGGAAATCTGGTTGAAGCTCTTGTGGTGGATGAAATTTTCACTGTCACACTTCGTCTCAAGAGTGAAATATGATGGGGGGTTGGTGATGATTTGGGCAGTCGTATCGTGGTTTTTCACGGGACCCATGGTTCCTCTGCAAGGTCACACTACTGACAAGGATTAAGTGACCATTTTGACTAGTCAGGTCCAACCCAGGGCTCAATGTTTCTTCCGCAATGGTTATGCTACATTCCAACACAACACGGCTCCTGATCACACAGCTCCCATCATACAGGCCTGGTTTTGTGAGCACAAGGATGTACAATATTTCACACCTCCCCTGGCCACTACAGTCGCCCAACCTCAGTATGATTGAGCTTTTGTGGTCCTCTTTGGATAGCTGGGCGAGTAGTCGCTATCCACTTCCGTCATCATTACATGCACTTGCCACTATTTTGTAGGAATGATGGTACAATGTTTCACTGATAACTACACAGGACCTATATTTATCAATTCTGAGACGACTGCAAGCTGCTTTGAAAAGTGTATAAGATGATTTAATCTTTAACATGATGACCTTACAGTTTGAACTACTGCTTTTGTGAGTGACGCAAGCATTGACCGTGTGAAGCATGTGAGATTTCGCTTGAGATTTAGCACATGCTTGAGATCCTACAGAAACTATCCCCTGTGACCTACAGCGATAGATAGCTCCCCATAGCATCATCCCAAATAAAAGGAAACAAAGTCACGCATTGGAAAACTGTTTGTCTAATCAAATTACCAGAGGTGACTCAATGGAACTCGAAATTCGAGGAATCACAACTCATATAGACATGTTGACATTGGGGTCCATCAAACTATGAAAAGAAACCTAGGGTCACTCTAACAACCTGATTTATTGCTGAAGCATATCAAAAATCTTCATCCACTGAATCAAGAATATCATCAAATGTTTTTTATTCCATTCTTTGATCACAATATCAATTCTTTTGACGATGACCGGTTTCAGTCAGTAATGACCATCCTCAGATCTTTTCTACACCATGTCCTAAAGTGATAAGGCCGTAATGGCATCGTCAAAACATATAAATATACTAAGCACAGCATCGTCACATAGATCTAAAATAAAGTGTAGAATAGGCCACATCGTCCACACAGTCATTTTTGCAACTGTCTTCTATAAAAGTAGATATTCGCAAAGTAGGTAACATGGATAAATCACTCGAAAAGAGGAGACTAAGATCCAAGACAGTGTACAGCAAATTAACATTGCAATGAGAATGCGACTCTTTTAGAAAACGTAGAATAGTTTGATAAGATTAGAGTAAACATTATGGGTGGTGCTGGTGTCATGTGTAGACAAGACTAACAATGAAGTAACGATTTTCTCACAGTTGAGCCGTTCATATAATTGCGTTCAGCAACGAGGAGGGTTCGAATCAGTCCGTTTACTGACGACTATGTGGTGAAGCTCGTTTATAACAACATAAACCATATATAAAACGGAAACCTAGCGACATAGCTGTGTTGTTACTGTTAACGTACAACAAACGAAGTCGAGAAATAACCGAATTATTGAAGGCAGCCTAGAAGGGAAAACTAAGGTCGTCAATAGCACGTGTCGTCACTGAATGGAACAAGTTTTTTCCAGACAAGACGCTGCACATGCCGTCGACGTTTGAATTGTTGTGGAGATATCTTCAGTGCAATACAGACACAAAGTTAAGTGGTGTAAGATATCAAATGAAATGCAATTGCTCTGTAACGAGTGACTGGAGACCACATGTTTCTTATGCCACAATACCGAGAAAATGTCTTAAAAACCTCAAAATTTTTGTCGGTGGTGTTAGTGTTAACAATGTCGACTGAGTAGTCGTAATACAAATGTGTATAGTTTAAACAATGTATTACTAATTATTTTATTTACGCCGTGTTGAAACGTACAACTGAACCTTTTTCTTTTAGTTTGTTTTGTTCCAGAGTTTTACTCATCTTCAATATATTATTAACGAAAAAAGGTAAAAGAACAGTTTGTTTCAAAAAGAATGACCTGATTTGGGACGGTAATAATTACGAAACATGGGGCGTACTGGAAAGTAAATGTGTGTTGTTTCGATGGGCGTGGCCTAGAGTCTCAGAAAATAGCCATTAGATGACCGTTAGCGTATTTCTCAGTCTGCAGTCAGTCAGAAATAAGATGGCGTTCTGTGAGGTGCAGTTTGCAGAGAGTGATTCAGTGATTTCGGTCCAGCGTGCTTTTCGCCGGCGTTTTGTATTTGATCCGCCTGCACCCAAAAACATTCGTCGTGGGTATCGCCCATTTGAAGAGACAGATTCTAAGTCGACCTTGTACAGGAAAAACAGTGACTGGAATGAGCTATCTTCAAATGCATCAGAACTGGCTTTTTCCGCAACTACAGGAGGACTCCGATGACTTCATTTTCCAACAGACTTAAGCTCCATAACAGCGTAAGTCAGTTTCCCAATAACACTCTGTCTCAGCGATGGATAGTACGCAAGGGACACCGAGATACTGCCCTGCATTCATGCCCTCCAAGATAGCCAGACATGACTCCATGCGATTTTTTCTTGTGGGAATATGTGAAGGAAAGTGGTTTCATCTTCAGTTTACCTCAAGACAGAAGAAGTGAATAACATAATAACAGCCTCCATAACTTCTGTAAAAGCAGATGCATTGTGTAAAGTTTATGATGAATTTAGCTATCGTCTAGATGTTACTCGTGTTGCTGCTGGTGGACACATAGAGCATTTGTAATAGCATAGCTAAAACTTCAAGATTTTTTGAGTATTTTACAAATATGTTTGTAGTATGTTTCTAGCAATAGATATGGAATTTTGAAATCAGGCCACTCTTCTTGAAACACACTTTATTTCTGTACATTCATACTGTCATGAAACATTTAATGGTTAACACAACATGCTTCTCTCTGTGTAGAGTGGGAGGACACCAGACCAGAAAATAGTCACCCAGAGTGGGTGGTTTCTCAGTGATAAAAAAAGTCGGTTAAACATGTTGTCAGGTTTATCGTCTGTTCAGAAACACATGAGGCGCACGCAGGGAAACGCCAGAAGTCTGAAGGGCCACTGTGGCCAAAGGGTTCAGGTAGTATGGTACAGTCCAATGAAAACAATGGATTCATTTGGTTCTTGTCTGCCCCCGGTAGCTGAATGGTCAGCGCTACAGAACTTCAATGCTAAGGGCCTGGGTTCGATTCCCGGCTGGGTCGGAGATTTTCCCCGCTCAGTGACTGGGTGTTGTGTGGTCCTATCCCCATCGACGCGCAAGTCGCCGCAGTGACGTCAAATCGAAAGACTTGCACACGGCAAACGGTCTACCCGACGGTGGGCCCTAGTCACACGACATTTTTTTTTTTTTTAACAATCGGCTCTTTCGGTTGTAGTTATACGTACCGGCTGAATTATTCATTCATTCTTTTGAGTGAAACTATTCTGTGAGAGCAGCCGAATGAAAACAATCGGTTCAGTCGGTAGGACTACCCAATCACTGTTTCGATTGAAACTAGTCTGTGGGAGCAAACGAGTGAAAACAATTGTTCAGTTGGTCGCACTACTAGTTCACTGTTTTGAATGAAACTAGTATGTGCGAGCAACCGACTTATAATCGTGTCAGTCGGTTGTAGTTTTACCTGTCGGTTGGATTATTATTCATTAATTTTTTTCGAGTGAAAGTAGTCAGTGGGAGCAATCAAATGAAGAGATTCGAAACCACTGAAGTTTTACATACTGACTGAATTACTCATTCTTTCTTTTCAACTGAAAACAATCAGTAGTTTTTCCGTCGGTTGAACCACGTACTCAGTCTTTTAATTGAAATTGCTCTTTAGTGTTTTAGCTGAACGAGCTATCCATTCATTTTTCTGAGTGAAACCAGCCTGTTATACTTTAATTAGATGAACTAAAGCAGTACTTCATTTTATTGACAGAGGGTGGTCCTAAGTGAAGTGGTATCTCATGGGTATGCCGAGGTTAACATAAGAAGATACATGTTCATTTAATTATGAACTGAATGGATAAAATTTTTCTTTTTAACATTCAGAACTGCTTTATATACTGTTGTGGATCAAATTGTTCCAGGTGCCATTAATGCGCAACTAATTAATCTTACGGTATCACTGGGGTAGGTCTGGCATCACTTAAATTGCCGACTTGGGAAACCTCGGACATGTGGGTCAAATCAGATTATTTTCCCGGACACAAACAGTCTGTAGACGATAAGTTGGCCAATGGCCACGATATTCCGAGGAGAGCGGGGACATGAGAGGGGGAATGTTTCTTCGCTTGCGTTTCAGTGCTAACAATGCCAGCGGGCGCGTTCCTCCTACCGATTAGCAGATATGAATTACACGTGAGAGTAACAACGATTTGTGAAAGAGCTTGATAGAGACGTACATATTCACACGTAGTACTAATTTGCAGTAAGGAAAATGAACGTAAAGGAAATCAGTTTTATACAGTTCAGAGAGTAGAAGGCAAATGACATTTAAGACATTCATTTGTCTGGCGGGCGGGGCGGCGTCGCTACGTATGCGATCGTCCATTGTCGGTGGCTTCTCATTGTCTCAATAAAAAAATATGGAAAATATAGCTCGCTCCAAAATTGTCTTTACAACTTTGATTTCATATATTTCACAAATAGGGATAGTAAAACAGCGCGGTTTGCGGCATAATGTTCATATACACCTGAGGCTCTAGTAGCCGCTTAACAGAGTTCAGTGTGTTAAGGTGACCATACACTTAGGACACATTAAAAGTTTTTTCATTGCAAAAAGAGTCTGAATTGAAAGTAATAAAAGCAAACTATCACTTTAATTTGTTACTAAAGAGCATTAATTTATATGTTATTAGTTCCTTCTAAGATGAAAGAGTGCGGGAAGGCATACAGTATTTATCAGTGCTGTAAATTTTCTTCAGCATGTCTGTATTCTTCAACAATCTTATTAAAACATTCAGCTCGAGTGTCATAATAATTCACTCTAGTCACCAACATTGCTTTTGTCGTTTCTTTAACAAACTGTGTTTTGTCACTGCTCCATACATTACTCATTTGGGAAAATACCCTTTCAGTAACAGCATACAGGTGAAATGAACATACTGTTCAGGATAAATGGTTTCATAATTGTTAAATCTGGGACCAATAAGTGTCTCGAATTACTTTTGAAAAAACTCTGGACAGAACCAGAAAAATCGTAGCTATTTGCTGGTTCTTAACCCTACACTTTTTATTTTCAGATAGTAAGCACTATGTGCACCAAGTTTGGTTGAAATCGAGCCAGGAGCTTAGGAGGAGCTCTTTACCAGTGGCTTTGCCAACATACACATATGTACATTCTGCGATGAACCAAAATATTATGACCACCGGCTTAATAACTTGTTAGTCAGTCTTTGGAACGAAATACATCACTGATTTTATGTATCAGGGATCTGAGTTTCTTGGTAGGTTTGTGGACGTATGCGGCATTAGATATCTACGCACAGGTCGTGTAACTCCCGTAAATAACGGGCCGATGATTTGCGTACGCGATAATGGCATTCGATGGCGACCCACGTAGGTTCCATAGGTTTCATATCAGGCGAATTTGGTCACCGAGACACCAACGTGAATTCACTACAATGCTCCTGAAACGACTGTAGCACAGTTCTGGCTCCGAGACATGGACAATTATACTGTTGAAAGGCGATATCGCCGTCGAGGAAGACATCAAGCAGGATGGGATGCAGGTGGTTCACAGCTGTCAGCATGTCTTCGATAGCTACCACAGGTCTCGCTGCACGTTTCGAGAAACCGTTCACCGCGATGACGGCGCTTGTAGAGACGACCAGAGACCTTGTGTAGAAAAATGCGATTCTCCCAAACAGCTGACACGTTTCCATTGAGCTACGATGGGATTGCGTTGATTCCGTGCCCACTGAAATAGTAACTGACGATGTCGTTGGGCCAACATTGGGCGGTGTGATCTAAAACATGTGCGTGCAACAGCATTGCACTCTTTTGGCGAATCCAAGTTCTGTGAAGAGTTGTAGACGTCCAAAATATAGCGCCTAGTGGTAGCTTCACTGTCCTTCTACGTCTTTCTATAAATGCTCCAGCCAGTAGCACGTGAACATTCGACAAGTTTCGCCCGAGACACTCGTTCACAGGCTCTGCGTTATAGTAATCTGCTCTTTGTCAAAGTCACCAACGTCACTGTCGGCAGTGTTCATAATTTTTTTGGGTTATAATTGTATATCTCACGTATATTTAACATATTTCACACGTGTTTTTACACATACTTCACCAGCAACCCTAGCAAATATCGCTGTGCAATTTAATTTTCACGCAGCTCAAGGTTTCTGACACCATATGTCCTGAGCTATCTGTCGCACAATGACATAATTTTGCAGGTACATCCAGTGGTATATTTGGTCACTCTCCAAAAATTGATGCGAATAGAGTTAGTAGAAAGAGAAAAACGTCACACATTATGTGGCAGTTTATCGCGCATCTGTGTATGTGACGTTATGTCTCCTGAAGTGGACGTAGTATACTGGTACATTTTTGCTGGTACATTCAGTCGTTTATGCAAATAGTTTCTTCAAAATTAGTTGCGGGTAGAGTAATAGTAAGGAAGTAACAAATTAAAAGGTCATGCTTGATGCGGAAGTTTTACTGCGGGAACGGCGTAAATGTAGTATGCGATAAGCTTCTTCGCTTTCGTCATTTATTGGTGGGAGGGAGTGAGCGAGGAAAAGTCTCATAAAGGTTTGAAATTACGTGTAAAGCTCGTTGGAAGTGACTGTGTACTTTCATTCTCAAATACTGGGTGAATATAATCTGTCGCCGGCCGCAGTGGCCGAACGGTTCTAGGCTCTTCACTTTGGAACCGCGCGACCGCTACGGTCGCAGGTTCGAATCCTGCCTCGGGCATGGATGTGTATGATGTCCTTAGGTTAGTTAAATGGTTCAAATGGCTCTGAGCGCTATGGGACTTAACATCTGTGGTCAGTAGTCCCCTAGAACTTAGAACTACTTAAACCTAACTAACCTAAGGACATCACACACATCCATGCCCGAGGCAGGATTCGAACCTGCGACCGTATCAGTCGCGCGGTTAGGTTAGTTAGGTTTAAGTAGTTCTAAGTGCTAGGGGACTGATGACCTCAGATGTTAAGTCCCGTAGTGCTCAGATCCATTTGAACCATTTTTTATAATCTGGCTATTTGCGCGCCATGAGCTACGCTTCTCCTCACCCCACCCCTTTGAGAGGTACGTGATTTCTACTCTCACTGTGATTCTTTCCAGACAGTAAGTGGTATGTGTATCAAATTATGTGGAAACCGATCCAGTTGTTTAGGAGGAGGTGAAATGAAATGTCGTGTGGCTAGGGCCTCCCGTCGTGTAGACCTGTTGCCTGGTGCAAGTCTTTTGAGTTGACGCCACTTGGGCGACTTGCGTGTCGATGGGGATGATATGATGATGATGAAGACAACACAACATCCAGCCTGGAATCGAACCCGGGCCCCTATGCATGGTATTCCGTCGCGCTGACCACTAAGCTACTTTTCTTTTATCTCATTTCGTTCTATATTTCGTTGAACGTCGGACGTCCGATGACACCCGTTTACGTTCTTCGTTGGTCCGTTCACTCAGTTTTTTTGTTACAGAAGGTAGTTAACCCTCTGACCGAACACGCTGAGCTACTGTGCCGGCTATCGAGACGGACTATGAACAGGTCCGGAACATACATACATACACACATAGATACATACACACACACACTTTTAAAATATGTATGGATAACATGTTAATCGTAAGTGCGCAAATACTTCGAAAACTAAATGTTTACCAACTGTAAAGGAATACAAACTTGTTGTGATTAACGAGATGTACATGGAAAAAAATAAATTTGTAAGAAAGAGAAAAGGCTCTAGAGTGTTATAATGACTTTCGGAAACGAAAGTGAAATTAGCTGGCTAATACACCTCCGGAAAAAAATCAGCACCCTCAAGCTCTATGTTTATTGGCGCCAGAGTAAAACACGTGTATACTGAGTGGTTGAATCATATTTCACAGTTATCGGTAATCAAATGGCACCCGCAGGCCTGTCTGTGTGCCTCTGGAGGCAGTACTGTGCTGAGTTTAGGCGCCATCAGTATGTGCAACCTTCATTCAAGGATACAACCATGCCCCGCCGACGAGAACGTACTGCTGTTGAACAACTTCAGCCATGAAAGGAGTCGCATTATAGACCGGCTGGAAGCTGAATGGACGTATCGACGAGTTTGCTGTACTAATGGACGCAGTATATCGGTATGTGTCGCTGCTTCCAGTAGTGGTCTGTTGAACATTCCCAAAAACGTAGACCAGGTTGTGAACGTCCGCGTAGTGAAGACGTACATCAAGATCGAAACATTACGACAGCTGTAATAACCTACTGAACACCATCCATGGAATAAATCTGGGTACATGTAGCACCTGATGAGTCACTAATGACCGTTGGAGACTGTCTGCTTGCAGCAAGGCTAAGATAACGTGTGTCTCGGGCAGGCTACCACTGGCATCATGACACCACCAAGCACGGCGACAATGCTGTCGTGAAGGGGTCGGCTGGGGTGTGGGACGGCACTATTGTGTTCAGTGATGAGAGCTGATTCTGTCTGTACACCAGAGAAGGCTGTACAAGTGAGTTGGTGGGCGGTCTATTCCGGAATGCACGACGACATGCTGGAAAGTAATGCCTCCGATTTTTTAATATGAAAACTCTGAAAGCTTTTTAAATAAAACAGACGTTATTAACGTTCTACATCTTTATGTCTCACACTTGTAGCCCTCTGTCCTAGAGAGTTCCGCATTGTAATGTGTAACATGACAGTACGTAGCGTAATTATATCGGCGCGTGACAAACAGCATGCTGTGACCGAGTTGCGAATCCCAAGATTTCGTCCACGCGTGGAGCACCCTATTCTTCAGCTAGATAATGCCAGACCACACACGAGCGCTGCGACGTCTGCAGCCAGCCGACGTCTTGGGTTCACTGTCATCGATCATCCTCCATACAGTCCCGACTTGGTCCCATCCGACTTTCATCTATTTCCAAAACTTAAAGAACACCTTTGAGAACTTCGTTTTGATAGTGATGGGGCTGTGCAAGAAGAGGTGAAGTTGTGGCTCAGTCAAGAAAGTCGGAAGTGCTACAGTGATGGCATCAAAACGTGTTCGTCGCCAGGGTGACTATGTTGAGAATAAAATATGTAGACATGAAGAATAAGGATGTAGAATGGTAATAGCGGTTGTTTTATTAAAAAGATTTAAGAGTTTTCAGATAGAAAATTCGGGGGCATTAGTTTTCAGTGCGCCCTCGCATTCGCCCTGGGCACACAGGTCGTACCAGAGGCTTCATGGTGTGGGGAATGCATCAATTAGATCTGGCTGTCACATTTGGCGTTTATGCAGGGTAAAGGAACCAGTGCCCACTCCATTTCACAGGTTGTTACCTTCACATTTCTTCAATAGGAAGATAATGTGCTTTTCCAGCAGGACACGTCCGTATACGGCTGCTACGACGAAACATACTCTTCATAGTGTGGAATAACTGCCCTGGCCACCAAAACTATCAGATCTCTGGCCAATTGAACACGTATGTGACTTGATGAAGCTGGAACTCATTCTTTCTCCACAGTCTGCAAGAAAAACTGTTGAATTGCAACAAAAGGTGTAAGGTGGTAGTGCCTATCTATCGCAAGATGTCATTCGGCAACTTTATGGTCATGTGTATAATCAGTACAGAGGCGAGCGTTTGGACGTCCTTCACTGCGGTATCTGTGCTTCATTTCGTCTAAGTTTATTATCCTGTTTCCCTGCAGTGATGAACTACCCGTCACTTAACTCGTCAATATAATGGCCTTGTTGCTGAGTTGCATTTTTTTCAGCATTGTATTTAGACGAACTGACTGAAGAATAAGTAAGGAATTTTTTTCTCGAGTCCACGAGCTAAGAAACGACCTCATGAAAGATGGGTAGTCAGCGTTTGGAAAGAGGGTTCAAATGGCTCTGAGCACTATGGGACTTAACTTCAGAGTTCATCAGTCCCCTAGAACTACTTAAACCTAACTAACCTAAGGACATCACACACACATCCATGCCCGAGGTAGGATTCGAACCTGCGACCGTAGCGGGCGCGCGATTCCAGCCGGCTGGAAAGAGGGAGACCACGCAGCAGTGGCATTGTGGACTGGTCTTCAGCAGGAGCGAGGTTAAAATCCTAATCCGGCCATCGATATTTAAATTTTCCGTGATTTCATTAAGTCGCTCAGGCCTAAGACAGGGTGATTCATTTGAGAAGGACACGGCTGGTTTCCTTTCGCGTCCTTGTCCAATTCCAGCTTGTGTTCCATCACTAACGACTTCACCGTTCATTGAAAGTTAAACTGTAATTTTCATTGCTTACAAGATTAAAATATTAAGAAAAAGGTTAGTAGCCTGAAAGGTGAATATCGGAATACGAGGTGGGACAAAAAGTAATGTGACCGATTTTCTTCCTCCCTAGGGTGAAAGCCCTGCAGCCTGCTACTGCAGGCAGCGTGTGACCTTGGTCTTTCCCCACCACAACCGCAAGTGGCAGACACAATGTTTCAGTGCTTGAAAAGGGGAACTCCAGTGTTGGCTCCTAGTCACAATAAAATCTCGAAGTACTGCGCAGTGGTATGCCATCTCTCTCTATGTGAAACTCGGAGAGAATGCCGCAGTAACATCGGGAAGCTTCAGTAAGCTATTGGAAACTTGGTTTTGTCAGGAAGTGTTTCGTTGGCATAAAACTTTTGCTTAAGACAGAACCTTGCCGGCCGCGGTGGCCGTGCGGTTCTGGCGCTGCAGTCCGGAACCGCGAGGCTGCTACGGTCGCAGGTTCGAATCCTGCCTCGGGCATGGGTGTGTGTGATGTCCTTAGGTTAGTTAGGTTTAAGTAGTTCTAAGTTCTAGGGGACTTATGACCTAAGATGTTGAGTCCCATAGTGCTCAGAGCCATTTGAACCATTTTTGAACAGAACCAATGTCGCCGGCCGGAGTGGCCGTGCGATTCTAGGCGCTACAGTCTGGGCCCGAGCGACCGATCCGGTCGCAGGTTCGAATCCTGCCTCGGGCATGGATGTGTGTGATGTCCTTAGATTAGTTAGGTTTAATTAGTTCTAAGTTCTAGGCGACTGATGACCTCAGAAGTTAAGTAGCACAGTGCTCAGAGCCATTTCAACCATTTGAACCATTTGAGAACCAATGTCGAAGATGAAAGACGCACTGGGCGACCGTCAATAGCATGAACAGATGGCAACACAGTCAGGGCGAGTGAGCCTGTGCGAGCTGATAGAAGATTTATTGTGAAAACGGCTGTATACGAATTGAACATTAGTCGGGGAGCTGGTCGTCTAATATCGACTAAAAATCGTGGAATGAGAAAACTGTGTGCCGAAATGGCTCTGACAAATCTCATGCAGCAACAAAAAGATCAACGGAGGACTGTGGCTGTTGATGTGTTGGAACATGTGGAATTGGACTCAGAATTACTGAACCGAGCTATCATTGGCGATGAAACTTGATTTTTACAATGTGATCCCAAGACGAAACGTCAAAGATCGTAAAGGTGTTCGAAGCAGTCGTCAAGATCGAGGAAAGGGTGCATGTGGAAGTCTCAGGCGAAATGAATGTTTGTGTGTTTCTTTAACTGCATGGGTATTTAAAACAAAGAGTTGCTACGTTTAGGCCAAACAGCAGATCAATGCTACTACTAAGAAATTCTCGGAAGAATTCGAAAACAGGTCCTTCATATTTCTCCACACATTGCTAACAGCTGTATCTCGCATCACGATAACGCACCAACCCATACTGCATCGTCTATTAGGCAGTTTTTTGACGTCAAGTCGACTGCAGTGCGACCATAATCTCTTTATTCATCCGGAATGGACCGATTTTTTTTAATCCCAAAAGTAAAGTCAGTCGTTAAAGGACACCGTTTTGCGACATTACGGTATATCCAAACAGCTGTAACAACGGATTTTGCTGGTGCACCAGAAGATGAATTCCATAGATGCTCCCAACACCGATGGAGTAAGTGTGTGTACGTACAAGAGAGTTCTGTGAAGGTGATACCATTGTAATCGATTAAAAATGTCAGTAATGGTGTTTTTCCTGACCATTCACATTACTTTATTGTCGCACCTCGTACACAGTGAAGAATAAATGTAGTGGATTGAAAGTGGCTATTTTTTCGTGATTTTCATTTTGAGTAGGCTATAAGAAATGAAGGCAGGTTAGGGTTTGGCTTAGTGTCGACGACAAGGTCGGGAAAAACGGAGCACCTGTTCGAACTGTAAAAGGATAGGGAAAGGAAATCAGTTGCGCCTTTTCCAGGAAGCAATCTCAGAAACAATGGAAGATCTAAATATGGAGGGCAAGAGGGGTTTGGAAACGGGTTTCGAGGGACGAGATTGCAATTTGCTGGCTACTGCATCAAACTTATCGGTCTTAAGGTTGTCTTATTATTTCAAACGAACATTAGTAGGTGCCTATGGATTAACTCCAACTGCGGCGACCTCACTAAGCTGTTATAACTAAGAATCCATGCTTTAAATAGTACCAGATCGTATGTCTTTGCTATTTTGCTTACAGAATTAATTTCTATTTGTTAGATATTAGAGGTTAACCCGATGTCACAGTGTTTACAGAATGTAACAGATTTGGTGCAATCCTTATAAATCGTCGTACTCTGAGGATATTTGATTTTACTCGTTGTACTCTACAATTAGTCACTGACAAGAGTGGTTGCAGGAATTTGATTATTGTACTGGCTGATGTCTTGTATGTCGACTAACGATTCCTTGTCCTTTCGTATGATACACTGAGTCTTCGTGTATGGCCGGCACACTAGCATACTCAGCTCGTTCAGCTATCTGCTGCCGGAAGGAGATAAATGGTGGACTATATTCACTTTTTCCTGTTTCCTTGTTGCAAAAGTGTTCATCTCGAATGGCCTCACACATTAATAGATTCTAAAAACAACGAATATACTTGCAGTGTAGCCTTTCGTTATATTGACTTTCTATTCATTGAGCTCCTTAGCCTGTTAATGAAGTACCACTAAAGCAGCGTCCGTTTCAATAGAACAGCCGTAGCGAGAAACATATTATTACCTCATCTTAGAAGGAGATCGTTTACTATCTTCTGTGATAAGTGAAAGTAATCTGTATAAACTGAAACTCTTTAACGAACACCCACTCGTTTATTGAGTGCGTTTGGTACTAGAGTGATTTTCGATCTCAATTGTGGAGTTTCGAGGTAAGCTGATAGGGAGACCTATCGGCGTTAATCTGCGCAACGAAAACTTTAAATTAATACGATCTTGAAATCTGGCCTTGTCACTCATTAATACCCCCTGTGGCTAATGTTGGAATGCAAATTAAAACAATAATCATATCAGTAAAAGAAGGATCAAGGATAAACTGTAATACTACTGGAGGCACAAATGCTAGAGTTCACTATACAATTTATTTTTAATAAATGCCCAGAAATTTACCAACACAGACAAGAAGCAATACATATCTTGTGGATTCAAACAATTGTGAAATAAATGGAATTAACCTGCGACCGTAGCGTTCGCGCGGTTCCAGACTGTAGCACCTAGAACCGCCCGTCCACACCGGCCGGCCCGCCGACTTCATGTCAGGCCTCACCGGCCGACATCGATACCTCTCCTCAGTGCAGCACTCCGTGAAGAATGGGCTGCCATTCCCCAAGAAACCTTTTAGTACCTGATTGAACATATGCCTGCGAGAGTGGAAGCTGTCATCAAAGATAAGGGTGGGCCAACACCATATTTAATTCCAGTATTACCGATTGAGGGTGCCACGAAATTGTAAGTCATTTTCAGCCACGTATCCGGATACTTTTGATCACATAGTGTATCTGCCATAAGAAGCCGGTGCTGTTGGACTGCAGTGGTGATACTGTATGTAAATACCGCTGGCGTCAAAGTTGCAAATGTCTTGAGAGCTGAAACCTAAGAGCTTAGACAGCAGACTGCTTTCTATAACTGCTAAAGTAAAGTGGAATCTTGTCACTTTACTGCCAGCAACAAACATAAGACGCAAACTCCCAGCACAAGGCGGAATTCAGCAACGTCTTAAGCGCAAGTGAATAACAGCAAATATCTCCCAAGAACTGCGTACCCAACGTATGACGAGGCATACCAACACAAGGCGGAGTACAGTAACGTCTTTAAATGTACAGCAAAATAAGGTGCCCAAAATGATCTCTAAGACAGAAATTCTGCGTCGCACTGAGGCTAAAACAGAAATCTTCTATGCGCTCAGAAGCAAAGAAAAGAAAATGTTCCTGCTCTTTCGAGAGTTGAGACAGGGTCTCTTTCTCCTCCGAGAGATAAAACAGGAATCACGCAGCTAAAACTTCCAGCTCAGCACCTCGCCTCTCTTTACCTCCCTCCTAGATTCGAGCGAGTGAATCATAGCTTAGTAACCGCACTGCATACTCCCTCTCCCCTCATACTAAACGCCTCCGGCCAATCACACTCAAGTTTTCGTCGAATTTTTCAAAAGGCATCCCTCCTACCAATGCGTTAAGCAACTGTGCCAATTCGGAGCCTCCGACTCAGAATTTCGCAGGAACTAATCTGGTGTACGTACCAAAACAGCAAAAGGCTCGAGGCGCCAGACTGTCGCCTGGCCGCTTCAGTTCGCCACAGTATATTTTGAAACAATTTGCGTCCGCGACTACACGGCGGCGGTCAGCCTACACCGGTCATTGTGGAACAGTTCTCGCCATTCATACACCGCCTGCGCCCCACATAGAACTCGGCGCCTCGGCTCACCGCCGGTCGGTGATCTAAGTCATACAATGTTCTGCGTTTCGGCGACCGACCAAGGAGAGCGTCCCTCCAAGAACCAGCTACTGCCGCCCTGAGACATCCCGCTAGGCCTCTTGTCTGCTCCGACTGCGGCGTGAAGTTTCGGGCCCACGGCTCCACTAAGCTTACGCAGTCATTCTACATAGAAGCCCATCACTCAACAAACAAGTGAACTACAAGTATTAGTATATAGATGTACTTGACGATGTTAGTCATATTCTTTACCTTTAATAAACGGTTCCAAGCCTATCAACAGATGGTTGATCACTATATAATCGCATGTGCAGGAGTGGGATGGAATCTTAGTAATCTACCAAAATACTACCACCTTACAACTCTAAACCTATCCCTAATACTTGTTGGGATAGGGCAATCGGTAAGATGGTACCCGTGGAAGCCATGTGTATCTATTCGCTGTCCAATTCACAACACAATTTTTAAATTATCACACATAGTCACGACTTCTCTTGTATCGGTTAACGATGGAGCACATATAATTTTTTCCCACTACATTTTGTTGTTCAAATGGCAAATGTGCAACATTAATATCTCGCCTCTGAGTGCTCAGCAGATGAAATATAGCTGTTTATTGAGCCATTTAAAACATCGGTGAAGGGCAGGGCCATCCAATCTTTCCACTTACCTGGGCCACGTTGTAAGAAGATGAATATTTTTGGCCCGCACATAATATACTCAATACTAACAATGACGGATGTGGAAAAAAGGAAGGAAAAGAAAGGAAGAAACCCATAGGGACGGTCGAGCGTATATAGTTAAACACATGAGTAATTACAAATTACATAGTTAGTGTAAAATTTGACTTTGAATTTGGGAAAATAATCTATCAATACCAGGTTCAATCGAAGTGGGTGCAATTCTCAGGATGTTGCGAAGGCGGCAACCAGAGATTTTGGTTCTATGTTTACTTTTTGTGTGCTTTAGCCTTGAAAACAGCTGTTCACAAATGCATGTGCTTACAAACAGACGACATATATAACGCATGACTGTGAAGGAAGAGATATTTCTCCCTTGGTAGGTATGATTTGCGAAGGACCAACAAAAATACATGATAAATTTTTTCTTTCAGTTGAATGTCAGACTGCTGCTCTGTGCACTTCATCTGATAATATTCTGGCAACGTATTGTAAAAGTTGTCGCATAAAAATAAAAATTTTGATTTTTTTTTTCTAAAATTTTGAAGTATATTAGCAAGTTCTTCTGTCAAGTGGCAAAATGTGGCTGCATAATTCATCACGATTTTAGGATTAAATTTGGCCAATGTTTTGAAATGAAAATAATTGTTTACATTTACTAATGCTTGCCATAATTTCAGTTTCATTTGGAACGCGGTAATGTTTGAAACATTTTATTAGCTGGCTGCTGTGGCCGAGCGGTTCTAGGCGCTTCAGTCTGGAACCGCGCGACCACTACGGTCGCAAGTACGAATCCTGCCTCGGGCATGGATGTGCGTGATGTCCTTAGGTTAGTTAGGTTTAAGTAGTTCTAAGTTCTAGGCGACTGATGACCTCAGATGTTAAGTCCCATAGTGCTCAGAGCCATTTGAACCATTTTTTGATACATTGTATTGATAAGAAGGTTTCTGCTTTGAAGACACTTATTTAAGTCACTTATGAGAAGTCAAATCTACGAAAAATTCAGTACGTAGTTGGTACTGCCAAATTCTGGCAGCGATTTTGTTCTTGATTGCTTATTTGTCGCACGATATCAGATTAAACCTGTTATAACAGAGTTATGATGCTGTTATATAGAGAAACATTGGTAGTAATCGCAATCCCTATGAAGACTTCTAACTTCTACCGACATGTAGTGATCAGAACTATGACGGAAAAGGTTCTTTACAACAATTGTACAGAAATAACACAGGATTTCCTTGTATTTCCAGAAATTAATTTCATTAAACGTCTCTAAATTTCTGGTTTTGCAGTCGCATCTGAAGTAGCCGTAAGATGATAAATCAGAGCACCTGACAGATCAGCCGGTGATAAGAAAGAGACTCTGAAGGTTCACGTATAGCACGGGTGGCAATGTTAGGAATGTAATGGTCCAATGACAGAATAGCATCGTGTGGTGGGGGTCTCAAATAGAAAATATTCAATTTACCATAACTTTACTTTTTTTTAAATTGCGTGATAGATGCTCACTTTTTCAGCGGCATCGATACGTGCTTTGGACTGCATGCAGCCCACTAGAAAGGAATAACTGTAGGCTCTCTGATGGGGTCAATCGCGGGACATTTGATGCAGAATAAGTACGATCGGTTTGATATTGGAATATTACGAGTGAATCTAATATTTTATTACTAATCTTACTGCTACGCTGATTGCGCCAGTAATAGATTCCACAACAACAGCCAACAAAAAAGGGTTATTTGCCAAGTTCGTGTTAAATGTTATTATCATCAATGAATTTTCATGGCCGAGGAGCCATTATATTCCAAGCTAGATAATGAGATGCTAATCAACAGAGATAAGTCTGAGTAATTTGGCAGATAAGAGTACATTTCGTAATCCTGTTTTCTGGAAGTCTGTACAGACTTTAGTGCAAGACGTGGCCGTTTTACGAAAGATTAAACTACCACACCTGTAACCACTGCAACATTGTTTCAGTAAATCGGCTGGATACTTTTAAAGGACTTCAAACTTTATCGAGCTGCTGCTATTATCTGACTATTAAAAATCAGCAGCCTAGAAGAGTAACGCACTACTGTATCACATCCGGTGTGTTCTTGAAGCTGTGGCCACACGATACCATATAGCAGACAGTGACACGCCGAAGTTATTTTTACAGTGTGATAATGAGGTTTCTAAAAGAACTTAAAAATACGACTCCATACGATAACGGGTTCAAAATGACTTTCTTTAGTTTCAGTGTTAAAACATTCTCTAAATAGTGGAAGAATAATCTATCAACATGAAACTGCGTTCTTAAGGTCGAGATTAAATGCTCTCTCATGAAAACCTGAAGACCATACGATTGTGAAACGTAAAATCTGTTAATCAATTGCAGCTACCACAGAGCCTCAAGGAATAAAAAATTTGCATTCACCGTTGACAAACAATAGTTGTAGAGATTACTAATTTACACGGATTGTGGTTAGTCAGTCTTAAGTAGCTTGAAAAATGTAATCCACAGCAATAACCAACTTTCACGATATCCTTCACAACCACTTTTTGTATCTCATCAAAGACTTTTATTTACGTGAAAAACTACAATTTAATACAACATGCTGCAGGAGTGGATTTTTGAAGAGACTGCATTTTTCATAAGGTTTGTATCTTCATAAAAGAGCACGAGTCGAGCATTTCAGAACTGTACACTGGTCATTCTTGAAGCCACTCCTCCTCTTGCAGAAACCGCTTAACGAGAAGTCGCCCATGATTTTCTTTCTACTTATCGTTCGCTGATATCGTTCCAACTATCAATCATCGCAACTTATAAAGCAAAGCCTTAGAAAAGGGTATTTATAATACTAACCAGCCGAACTTGGGGATTACACCCCTCCGCTATCCTGCACACATACAAATCATTGATCCGACCTATCCTCTCATATGCTAATGTTGCTCGCAGATACGCTTTCTATTTGTCTCTCCAAACCCTTGAAACCATGCAGTCCACCTAGCTTTCTGCATCCGTTTACCTTCCCCCACATGGATCATTAACCATCTCATCAAATTCCCAGCTCCACCCACTCGCATTGAAGACCTCTGAACAACCATTTGAAAACTTGACTCCAACAATCCTATTGTCTATTCCCTAATTTCCAAACCTAGTACGCTGTCGCACCTATACCGAAACATTCCAACAACTCCACACTTATAAACGTTTCAAATTCTCTTCCAACAAAATGTCAGTCGTCTCCGGCTCTCAGACAACGTAATGCGATCAGATATTTATGGATCCTACCGACTATAACTACTCCACATCCATCCCACCTCATCAGGGTTCCTCTACTTCTCCGACTTTCCCTATGGATTTTTCCCTTCCCTACCCATCATATTACGGTCCTATATACACCGCAAACTTCCCTTCCTTTCGTGTCTTCCAGACTCCCACCTCAACACTTTCTCCATAGATACCACCCATCGGACCCCAGTAATTATACCCACACCCTACTACGCTGCTAAACATCTAAAGTTTTTATCCATCAAAAACAGAAAATTTTTTTCCTGTGCAGTTTCTCCTACTTCTGATGAAAGTGCTGTACTCCTTTATTAAGATCACCATTTTACAACGTGTCTTAAATGTATTCTTATTGTTTTTATTTTTGCTTTAGTTTTTTCGTGTTTTGATTTGGAAAACCAAAATAATAAAGTTGGTTTGTATAAAAACCTTCAGAAATTCATCCCTTTACAAATTTTAAAAACATTTGTAAGTACTTTACCTTCGAATTTATTGTTTTCGTCTTATATAGGTACAAATCCTTTCGCTGAAGAGGGGGTTAATTCTACCGCTGACAGATCACCCAGCCGGTATGGGGCGATGGAAATGAGACAATAATATCAAAAGTATATTTTGTTTTATTGGATAAATTCAAACATTTGGAATGGTTTGAAGACAGGAATAGCGACCAGCATTAAATAAATAAGATAGTGAATGTATGTTGCAAAAGCACAGAGGTAGCTTGAAGGTAGTTCAATGACTCCACTGGTAAGCATTTAACTCTGAATTTCAAAGTAATCAGGAAGATGAAGCTGTATCTGAGGATGCTTTGGGGAGTTTCGAAACTAGACGGCCATTCCATGGAACGGAAAGTGTCGTGGACCATTCAGACGTGTTCTCCAAGCAACGAAGCGTCGTATTAGTCTCGAAAATATTGAGAAACTACAATAAGAAAGCGCAAGTTAACTTACTCATTACACTAAATCGACAATAATGTAGGGATGCATCAGAACGATATCAGGTGGGAGCTTACGTGCCCACCAGCTACTGAATAAAGAAAGTAAATCTAGAGACAACCCAAAGATACACTGTCAAGGTCTTGCATTTTGACTAGTATCAAACAATACATAATATCTTTTTCGTCACAGAGAGCTATAGTGTTGAGGAGCGTCTGGGTTTTGCGTTGCACTTAAAAAGGCGAAGAATTCTATCATCGCTTTTCCGTGTTGAAATTACCTTACTCACTGTCTGTGACCCATGGAGCGATTACATTTCACAAGACAGCATAGTATGCAACGGCATTTGTCAGTAAAGTTTAACAAAATTCTTATGTTGTCATGAATGAGACTTCGCTGACAGGAACGTCTCACGACTCACGCAAGGAGGCAGTTTTCATGCGATTCCCGAAAAAACCTCAGGTCTGATATCGACGTAACAGCTACCTCTTGGGTCTAGAGATAAAAAAGCACAACTGTCGTGCTCACAGAGGTTTCAGTAGGTATCTCTCTATTTTACATTCTCGAATGCAGATATTGATACGCTTTCTCAATAATGAGTGTCTTTCACCCACTTTGGAAGTTCTACGATAGAAATCTTGAAGCCTTCATCAACAGATCTGGAAATATTCGACAAGTTTAGCTCTGGATTTTATTCGCCCATCGACTTTTTTTATGTTCGTGCAGCGACGTACTGTTAAACTGTTAACAGCGAGAGAGGATCAATTTTAAGTGTCACTCTCTTTCTAGTTATTGGTAATGATATTACTTCCTCGGAAGAGAATTCAGGGCAGTTGTAGGTGGCAATACACAAAATTCCATTTTCTTTTTGACTCTAGCGTAGACTGCGTGATAACAACGATACGTACCTAGAACAGACAATTACGGAGGACGAAGTAGCAGAGAAACTGCGTTAGGTTTTCTTTCATACGCTTCATAGTCCTGTCTAAGCTAATTTGAATTTCATATAACGAGCATTTTTAGATGTTAACAGTTCCTCTTAATGCCTGCGCTTCTATCTTAATGAGTAATCGTCTACTTTACCATATCACATGGCATAAAAATAAAGTCGATGCAGTGTTCCTTTACAATTCCGTACTGCCGCCTAACGAACAAAATACGAACGTACCGAACATCAGATCAACTGTGTTATAGTACTCAAGAGTTTCTAGCAAACGGAAAACAGCAAGTCATTAACATTGGATAGAAGCTTTCAGACGTAACAGCAGCTTCGGTCGTACCCCATGGGAGTCTTATTATAGGCCCATTATTTTTCACACTGTGTATATAAAAGGTATAATAGACAACATAGGAAGTTTCATGAGGCTTAACGCTGATAATGGTGTTGTATACAGAGAAGTCACAACGCAAGAAAATTGTAGCGAAACATGAAGACCTACAGAGGATTGGCCCTTGGTGCTGGGAGTGGCAATTGACCCCCCAACATAAAAAAAAAAATGTAGCGTATTGCGTATACATAGATGCTGTATGATCACACGATTGTAGAACAGTCACTGGAAGCCGTTACTCCCATAAAGTATCCAGGAGCATGCGTACAGAGCAGTTTAAGGTGGAGCGACAACATACTGTAAAACTAATCACAGTAAAGGCAGATACTAGATTTAGATTCAATGGAAGAATCCTCAGGAACTTTAGTTCCTCAACAGAAGAGGTAGCTTAAAAAACACTTTTTTGGCCAATACTTAAATATTGCTCGTCACTATGGGAGCCGTGTGTGAAAGGATTGATAGAGGAAGGAGAGAAGATCCGACGAAGAGGAGCGCGTTTTGTCACAGGTTCATTTAGTAAGCCAGAAAGCGTCACAGAGATGATCTTCAGTGACAGATGATGCAAAAGAGACTTTCAGCATCACGGTGTGGGTTACTGTTAAAGTTCCAGAGCGTATGTCCGTACAACAATCGAGAAATATATTGCTTCTTCCTATTTATATCTAGGGGAAAAAACAATGTAAATAACATTAGAGAGATTCGAGCCCATGCGGGGGCTTACTGACAACCATTCGGCCCCAAACCAGTCGCTACTGGAACAGGAAAAGAGGGAAGTGACAGTGACACACATATTACCCTCCGCCACACACCGGGAGGTGGCTTGCGAAGTGTAGATGTAGAGGTAGAAAGCTTTTACAAAATTTTATTCTAGTCTGGCTTACTTATGGACGCAGCACATGCGGATCAGCGCCAACGGCCTTCCCTCAATGGTAACACCGGTTCCCGTCAGATCACCAAAGTTAAGCGCTGTCGGGCTGGGCTAGCACTCGGATGGGTGACCATCCGGTCTGCCGAGCTCTGTTGGCAAACGGGGTGCACTCAGCCCTTGTGAGGCAAACTGAGGAGCTACTTGACTGAGAAGTAGCGGCTCCGATCTGGTAGACTGACATACGGCCGGGAGAGCGGTGTGCTGACCACATGCCCTTCCGTATCTGCATCCAGTGACGCCTCTGGGTGAGTATGACACGGCAGCTGGTCGGTACCGTTGGGCCTTCGTGGCCTGTTCGGACGGCGTTTAGTTTTACATGCGGATCAGCAAGTCCAAGTTACTTCCCGATACAACACGAAGAGCCTCAGAAGTGAATGAAATTATGTATGAGAAATTTCCGAGGAAGCCTATAACCATATTCAGGGAAGAGGTCGGAGAGCTACAGTGAGTTCCGAAATTTAATAAATAAGAAGCTAATAATTTCCAATATGTGCGCGTGGGTTATTTCGTTAACGATGTTTAAATAACTTACTAAAATTATCAACTATTTAACTGTTGCAGGCTATAACCGAAGTGTACAGTTAATAACTTTGAGTCCTGCTCTCTCATGGAACTCTGTTACAACACGGAAATAAATCAACCGTAGCACAGTAATCACCATCATTTCTGTAAAGTTACATGAAAATACATGTATCTGCACTCTTCCAGCTTACCTACGCTCCATTCCAGCGCGTACAAAAGTTTATATATTTTAATGTTGGCCCGCTGCAGATAAAAAGGCTGATCAGACGCATTATGTCATTATGTGAGCAGGAAGTAAATTATTCAGGTGTGAAATAAGGATACTGTGTACCAGTCTGAGAAGGAGAGAGAGTCATATGACGCCTACCTGACGCGTATTGTCACCTTACCTTCGCAATTTCTCAGCTGCATTCCTGGTTAGCATAGCGTGAGACAATAAGTAAACAAATGTGAACACTCATTTCAGACTGATGACCACATCAACACTCACTTGGAAATTCACGAGGAAGGAACTTCATATCAGCAAACCGAAGTTATACATAATCTCTAAGTTTATCTTTACCCTTCAGCAGGTTGTTAAGACTGTAATTCCTAGTAAAATAATATGTTCTCCCTTAAAAAAGAAGTGCAGCCAAGTAATTTTGCGTGTAAGGTTGATGATTGCGAAAGGATGAGTTTATTTGAACTTCCTAAACCCTTTCAAGACATATGCTTGGATGATTCCGAACAGTAGGCACTGGCTCTCAACCACCCAACTCACCCTTTTTTTTTCAGTCAGTCACATTTTCATGTGCCGTTATTTTAGCTCCTCTGTCTTTGCACTTACGTTTTAATCCCAGGTGTAGCACATTTCACCCTTTATCCGTCGTCTTAAGGCGTATGAGATACACTCCTGGAAATGGAAAAAAGAACACATTGACACCGGTGTGTCAGACCCACCATACTTGAACCGGACACTGCGAGAGGGCTGTACAAGCAATGATCACACGCACGGCACAGCGGACACACCAGGAACTGCGGTGTTGGCCGTCGAATGGCGCTAGCTGCGCAGCATTTGTGCACCGCCTTCGTCAGTGTCAGCCAGTTTGCCGTGGCATACGGAGCTCCATCGCAGTCTTTAACACTGGTAGCATGCCGCGACAGCGTGGACGTGAACCGTATGTGCAGTTGACGGACTTTGAGCGAGGGCGTATAGTGGGCATGCGGGAGGCCGGGTGGACGTACCGCCGAATTGCTCAACACGTGGGGCGTGAGGTCTCCACAGTACATCGATGTTGTCGCCAGTGGTCGGCGGAAGGTGCACGTGCCCGTCGACCTGGGACCGGACCGCAGCGACGCACGGATGCACGCCAAGACCGTAGGATCCTACGCAGTGCCGTAGGGGACCGCACCGCCACTTCCCAGCAAATTAGGGACACTGTTGCTCCTGGGGTATCGGCGAGGACCATTCGCAACCGTCTCCATGAAGCTGAGCTACGGTCCCGCACACCGTTAGGCCGTCTTCCGCTCACGCCCCAACATCATGCAGCCCGCCTCCAGTGGTGTCGCGACAGGCGTGAATGGAGGGACGAATGGAGACGTGTCGTCTTCAGCGATGAGAGTCGCTTCTGCCTTGGTGCCAATGATGGTCGTATGCGTGTTTGGCGCCGTGCAGGTGAGCGCCACAGTCAGGACTGCATACGACCGAAGCACACAGGGCCAACACCCGGCATCATGGTGTGGGGAGCGATCTCCTACACTGGCCGTACACCACTGGTGATCGTCGAGGGGACACTGAATAGTGCACGGTACATCCAAACCGTCATCGAACCCATCGTTCTACCATTCCTAGACCGGCAAGGGAACTTGCTGTTCCAACAGGACAATGCACGTCCGCATGTATCCCGTGCCACCAAACGTGCTCTAGAAGGTATAAGTCAACTACCCTGGCCAGCAAGATCTCCGGATCTGTCCCCCACTGAGCATGTTTGGGACTGGATGAAGCGGCGTCTCACGCGGTCTGCACGTCCGGCACGAACGCTGGTCCAACTGAGGCGCCAGGTGGAAATGGCATGGCAAGCCGTTCCACAGGACTACATCCAGCATCTCTACGATCGTCTCCATGGGAGAATAGCAGCCTGCATTGCTGCGAAAGGTGGATATACACTGTACTAGTGCCGATATTGTGCATGCTCTGTTGCCTGTGTCTATGTGCCTGTGGTTCTGTCAGTGTGATCATGTGATGTATCTGACCCCAGGAATGTGTCAATAAAGTTTCCCCTTCCTGGGACAATGAATTCACGGTGTTCTTATTTCAATTTCCAGGAGTGTAGATTGTTTGAGTGGGATGTGAGTTTGTGATTGAGTGTCATTTTGTAGATGACAACCTCGCCGTTGAGTGCCCATGAACTCCAAAATTAGACACGCACACATCCTTTGGAATGTATATAGGGTGATTCCTATAAACGTTTGAAAACCTACGAATCGATGTAGACGACGCTAAATTTAATATGAGACACATGGGGCCGCAAATGTCGGGAAATACCCCAAAAGCGGGTGACAAATGTTGACGTCACCAGATGACGCACCTTGAAGCACATGCAGCAGTTGAACCTGTGGGTATGTCACACCTGATCATCCCAACCCAAGTCACCAATTCACATCGGTGTGGCTCCGGGCCTACGTCTGTGACCGTAGATCGTGGGGCTCAGTGTTCGAGTCTTGCGCCTGGCAGTTTTTTCTTTTCGTTAGACAGTTATGTGTCTATACATTCAGGTAAGGTTAGTCATTTTGTTTATTGGTATCGCGGTCTCCGGTGGTTTATTGCAAAGTACACTACAACAAAAATCTACTATATTGCATCGAAAGTAAATGAATGTAAGCTTCCGAATAGCGTCATACCAGAAAATGACCTACGTTTTCCTTAGTAAATAATGCCTGTAAACGAAAAGAAAAGGGAGAAAACGAAAGAAGTACAAAATAAAAATAGCTTTTGCTTTGTTACAGTGACGACAATAATTTTGTAGCTTCAAGGTTTACAAAAAATCACATTTACAAGTGCTTTAGGAAATTTGTACCATTTGCTCAAATGCAGGTACTGCATCGCTCTATCATCACTTCACGCATGTACTCGAAAATTCCCTCCGTATTTCAGGTCTACGCAGCGGCAACGGCTATGCGGGCAATGAGATCTATTTTGGACCCCACTGGGATGTTGTAAATTAGCTCGTTCATACGATCCCAAAATAAAAAAAAAAAACATCTGTAGGACAGCCCCCTACTGGTGAGGGTAGGAACCACAAGCGCAACCATTACATGTGCAGCGAATGCGTCATCTGATGATGTCACATGTTCAACATTTGTCATCTAGTTTTAGGGTATTTCCCGACATTTGCGGTTCCATGTGTTTTATATTAATATACGTCATTTCACGCTCATCTACGGCACTTCGGAGTTATTTAAACGTTAATAAGAATAAGCCTGTATACATATTACAAAAATGTAAATATATGTGTGTATGCATGTGTGTATGTTCCACATCTTCTCCTGAAGCAACGGACCGATTTCAAACAAACGTGGGGGGCGTATCACCAACTGTCTAGAAAGAATCGCTCTGGCGATAAGAATCATCTGCCTTTCAGAGGGGTGGGGGTGAAAAGGAGGTGTAACCCTCAACGCTCGAATATCCAGTGTTAAATCAACCAGCATTTGAAAACGAGAGAAGTTAGTCCCGTCACAAAAGTTACAGTTCGTAATAATAGACGGAATGTCATCGAGTAAAACAGAGTTAATATGCTGCGTTCCCCAAGGAAGTGTTATAGGCCCTCTATTGTTCCTGATCTATATTAACCACATATGAGACAATCTGAGAAGCCATCTTAGATTGTTTGCAGATGATGCTTTCGTTTACCGTCTTGCAAAGTCATCAGATGACCAAAACAATTGCAAAATGATTTAGATAAGATATCTGTATTGCGCAAAAAGTGGAAATTGACCCTGAATAAAGAAAAGTGTGAAGTTATTCACATGAGTACTAAAAGAAATCCGCTAAATTTCGATTACGTGATTAGTCACACAAATGTTAAGGCTGTAAATTCAACTAAATACTTAGGGATTACAATTACAAATAACCTAAATTAGAACGATCACATAGATAATGTAGTGGGCAGGACAAACCAAAGACTGCTATTCATTGGCAGAACACTACACTTGGAATGTGCAACAGGTCTTAAAAAAATGGCTCTGAGCACTATGGGACTCAACTGCTGAGGTCATTAGTCCCCTAGAACTTAGAACTAGTTAAACCTAACTAACCTAAGGACATCACACACATCCATGCCCGAGGCAGGATTCGAACCTGCGACCGTAGCGGTCTCGCGGTTCCAGACTGCAGCGCCAGAACCGCGCGGCCACTTCGGCCGGCCAGGTCTTAAAGAGACTGCTTACACCACGATTGTCCGCCCTATTCTGGAGTATTGCTGCAAGGTGTGGGATCCGCATCAGGTGGGACTGACGGATGGCATCGAAAAAGTTCAAAGAAGGGAAGCTCCTTTTGTATTATCGCGAAATAGGGGACATGGTGCCACAGACATGATACGTGAATTGGAGCGGCAATCATTAAAACAAAGGCGTTTTTCGTTGCGACGGGATCGTCTCATGAAATTTCAATTACTAGTTTTCTCCTCCGATTGCGAAAATATTCTGTTGGCACCTACCTACATATGGAGAACGATCGTCACGATAAAATAAGAGAAATCAGGGCTCGCACAGAAAAATTTAAGTGCTCCTTTTTCCCGCACGCCGTTCGAGAGTGGAACGGTAGAGAGACAGCTTGAAGGTGGTTCATTGAACCATCTGCCAGGCACTTTACTGTGAATAGCAGAGTAATCACGTAGATGCAGATGTAGTGACTTGCAGCAAACTTCACACATAACTTGAAACTTTTAAGAAATTCTTTCTCGCTGATAACTCCAACAAAATGATGAAAGGAGAAAAGTTCATCCCTTACTACATTTTTGCTGTTCATGTAGTAAAATGTCGCCTCAGGAATGACGTCTTAATTTATTACTGCTTTACTATTAACGATATTTGCAACATATTGGGCATACAGTATCCACTGAATGTACCTAGAAAATTATATCGCTGTACGGCACATAGTTTAGGAGATATGGCGTCATAAACAGTGAGCTGCGTGAAAACGAAACTTCAGAGTGAAATTATTTACAGATATAGGTAAAATATGTGTACAGACATATGTGAAATATATCAAATGTACGTCTCATTCATTATCTGGCAAAATATTTGCTGAAGAAACTCCTTCTAAATGCCTGGATCGAATTACACCAAACGTGGTAAACACATTACTTATTTTCTCCAAAGAAAGACCGCAGAATCGTTTCAACCTCTGCTTTAGACCTTCCGCTCTGCTCCGAACTACAGGACCTCGACTGACCCATAATACGATGCTACTGTGATGAGCATAACCTGCACTCCGTATCCTTCGCCAAATCAGCCATCCGATAAAAACAAACGACGATGGCCTCAGAACCCAAGCGTAAGGTGTCATTCCAGCCGCCGGCCGATGTGGCCGAGCGGTTCTAGGCCCTTCAGTCTGGAAACCCGCGACTGCTACGGTCGCAGGTTCGAATCCTGCCTCGGGCGTGCATGTGTGTGATGTCCTTAGGTTAGTTAGGTTTAAGTAGTTCTAAGTTCTAGGGGACTGATGACCTCAGATGTTAAGCCCCATAGTGCTCAGAGCCATTTATTCATTCCGGCCGACATGTGTCACTATTTGCAGCTGGCTGCACCCAGTGCGCTCGATAGCTGCTGGCAGGGACTATAACACGTTTCGGACAAGACCACCCGGGATGAACATATCGAGAGCGCACTGATATTCCTTCCCGTCCTGCGTGCTATTTCCCTGAGCGGCTCCATTGTCGCCCGAACGTTGGATCTTGCAGTGACTAGTACTCCCACCCTTTACACTTGTCCCGACTGTACAGGATAATCTGCGGCTGGTCCACCTCAAGAGCCATCCCGTGCCGACTCAGAAGTATTATCAACACTTAGTAGCACCTTGCATCTGTAACTAAGGCGTAAGGAGCCAGCCGTGTAGCCCGTTGCTTCTTCGCCTTCCGCCGAGTAACATGGGCACCTTCCACTGTCCGTCACTCAATCTCGTATAAAGAAGGCCGGTCAGCAGTTACGATCGGAAGACACAGTGACAACCAGGTCACCAAGGGATTGCAACGGCAACAAAAGTGTCGCAGGTCTCGTCACTAGCGCGCCGATATTGCTGCAGCTTTGATCAGTAGCTAGAAGCTAGTCGACCGTGGCCAACGCAGGTTTCAGCTCTTTACATATAGCAGCCAGTTCTCCCTGCGTCCGCTCACAACAAGCACAGTTGCTAGCCATATCGTGCTGTCTGTGTAAAAAAAATCAGAAGTAACTTAGAAAGTTCTCCTGCAACAGAGAAAAATTGACCAACTGCGTCACTACTCAGGTTGGAGTGCACACAAAATATAAACGAGAGAAGAAACAAACACTAAAATCTGCTCTGCGTAATTGTCAGTACAGCCTGAGGTCGCAAGACCCGCAATCTCTCAAAACGGAAATGAATTTCTCTACTGGAAATGGATGTATCAACAGCTACTTTTTACTGGAAACTCTGCTTAAATAGAATCTATAGCAGGTAATAAATTCGCGAACTCGAAAGCGCTGATGTAAACTATACGCCGTGTACTGACACGAGATTTAAACGGAGTCACATGACGTGGCACTTCTAGCGGCGGGAAATTACACGAGGAAGGCGCCTCACAAGAGATATGCGCTAAGATTTACGCAAAAACAAAAACATCGAATAAGTTGGTAGGCACTCGTCTACACAGTTCAATTCTTCGCAGAAGTACATGAAAAAACAGAAACAAATGTAAATGACTGTGTATCAGAGAAACTGCCACACCTCCTACCGCTACAAGCGCTTCCGCTCGGCTCCGCGTCTGCCGCTGCAGATTGTACCAGATCGTACTTGCAGATGGGCAAGTGGTAAGGCTTGCGTTCTTTACGGATTATCAGACTGGCATCACATGTTCTTCCTCTGGGTAATAAGACTCCATAGACTGTACTTGGGTTCTATAAAACTGAAAAATTCAGTGTGCACATACAAAATATATTTATTCAGGTCTTTCAAATCCACCTTTGCAACTGCTATAACCTCCCTATTCATTTTACCGTAAGCGTTTTGTTTTATTAACGTAAAAAATCTTCATTGGTAACATATTTGCCTGATATCCAGTGTCGTCTATATACACATTTTCCATATATTCCTGTGTTTGGCTCTTATGCTTTTCGCCTAACAGTACTCTGTGCAGCACTCACACGTTACAACGTAAAGAAAAAAAAACGACTCAATATTGCAGCAATATAGTTTATTTGTGTGCTATTGGCCAAACATGTGGTAAATGCAGAAATATCTGGAAAATTAGCATGCAAATGACACTTCAAGACGTAAGTGAAAATCAGACGAAAATAATACCATGGACGATGAAAGGAACGCGTATGCTAAGATATATAAGCGTTCTTTATTTGTTGCACAGACGGATTTGAAATTACAGAAATGACGACTGTACAGCAACAATGGACGCTGTCTCACCAATGCAGAATATCAGATATGTTCTACGTTCTAAGACAGATGTCTTCTCTATGTTTACAAGTTCTTTCCACTTCGATTAAACTCCAGGACAATCGACACATAACTTTTTGAGTTATCGATCTGTCGTGATTTTTTTTCTATTCGTGGAAATTTCTGATAGTATCGACTAGTTATGACGTGATGTACGTTTGAATGGCGAACATAGATGACGGGGCCAAGACGCGTTAGGTTAATGACGTAAGGATTCTTCCGCCCAGTATTTTCAGGTTATTTTTTCAGAACTTCGTACAGGCTAGAGCGTTTCGTCATGTTCATGTTCATGTTCAATGTTATCGGAACAGCCCAAGAGGTGAACAGTCAGCGTGCCTCGGTAATCTGGCAATGTGGCAGCTTCTCAGTTCTGCTACAGTCGCACTGTCGGTGCTCATTCGCAGCTAAGTCACTCCGACGATTGCACTGATAGGACTGCCTTGTCGAGTGCATCCCGTCGTACTCATGACTCATACGGAGAAACGCAGAGCTCCAGATGAATATTCTACGCAGTCACTCATCACGAAAATAAATGACTGACTCATTTGCCTGGGTAGATACTGTCAGCCATTTTTCATTACTCCTGTTCATTACACTTACAGTGCGTTAACTGTTTACAGGTCACTATCAGAGCTAGCTCCACCATATTACCGATGATTATTAGTTTCATAAGCCGCAGAAGACAGCTTTTACTTAGCACGTAAAAAGTCTACATGTGTAGTGGGCTAGTGAGGCAAAAATTCTCTTTTACTGCAAGTAATGACAATCATCATGTTCAAAAGTTACGAAGCGACTAAAAACTATCCGATGTCTCAGTTACACTTCATTCTAATCACTTGCAAGGATACATACAGAGAGGATGTTCTCAATAAGGCTCCAATAAGCTGTTAGTGTAGGCTGAAGCACCTTCCCCACAATCATAGTAGTAAACTACCCAATTTCGTGATATTTGTAAAAGAAAAATCAAAACAGATACTCACTCTATTTTATACTGCGTTATAAGAAACAGCCTGAGAAGCTCGCAAGGGTGTTGCAACATAGGTCACTTAACACATTATTCACTCATTTTCAACAAACTTGTCATTTTCACTCACATATGGGCAGATACTGCATATAAATACTGTAGCATTACGTGAATCGATGGACTGACAACTTTCATGGAATCATCACAGACAGGAACAACACTAAATCCAAGCAATTTTAATCTTTTCACAATTGTAGCTCTCGTTACAGGCTGCACGGATATCACTTTTCTTATTCTTTCCTGCTTCCGTTGTGCTCCTTTCTGTTTATTACCAGGTAAGAACGTTACAGTTTCTGATCAAATTAAGTGTGGCACCCTTAAAAGTTAGCAACAGATGATGTGAAGCTTGTTGCTGAAATGGACGGCTAATTCTCATCACCCATAGACCTGCCTAAATGCTTCTTCCTTAGAGGGCTGGCGACAAATTCTTGAAGCTGTCGTGGAAGGTTCATCGGCATCTTCTTCAGTATTCAGAGTAAAAATTCCTATTTCATTGAAAGCAGGGTTGAGCAGTGCATGAAAATCACGCATCAGTGTTAGCAAATTATGGCTGGTATACGATTGTGTATTTTGTATTAAAGGGTGAACCTAGAAGCGACGTAGAGGCTTCCTCCCGCCGCAGCCCTCAGTGTTTCATAACCTAACAACAGGCCACAGCAGTCCACCCACCCCACCGCCGCCCCACACTGAACCCAGGATTATTGGGCGGTTCGGCTCCGTATGCGAAGCTTACTCAATAAGAAAACCGAAATTCCAATAGGAGGCAATCGTTGTGTGATATTCTCACTCTAGTTCTTACGAACAGCATTTGCTACTTGATTGCACGGCACAGCTGTTTGACCATTCCACAACCCCTCGAAAAACTGACCTGGCTATGTTATAAGGCCAAAACCGTAACGACTTCGTGAACGGCTGATGAAATTTCGCCTTATATTGCCAAAGCAACAAGAACAGTGCGTTCTTTAGGCCTAGTCGAGAAGTGCTGCTGAAGAAAAATGCACATTATAAAAGCAAACTAAAGAATTTGAAGTCAGCGAGCTAGTTTAGCATTACCTCGGGCGAAAAATCTAAACTTCCATCGAACAGCTACTACACAGAATCGCTACTATGAGTTATCTCATTGTTATTAATCACAATTATCACGGCTCGATGCAAGGCCTTGTGGTTAAGCCAACTTCAGTGGCTTGCTCATCATGTGCCCAAAGTGTTTAGTGCTGGTAACTGTGATGGGTGGGTGTTGAGTGTAACGTCGTGCATATTTTGCTGGTTTACGATTATGTGGACAAAGACGGTGAAATACAGGGTCGGCGCAAAGAAAACCTCCTATTCTCAAACAGCCCTTTGAGGGCTGTTAAGTTTCATGTCCCTCTCCCATCAACCGACTACGAACAGCGTAAAATGTCATCACTCCATTAGACATAGCTGGTAGGTTTGGGATTTTATCACAGGGGTTGACACACAGTCTGTTATCAGTAGCCCACACCAGACCAGATACTAGTCATGGAAACTTCACATTAGAGACCTCGGCGCCCTCAGACGAATATAGGTAATGAACTTAACGATTGCATTAATTTCATCGAGTTGGAGTTAATTGTGTAACTGCATGTCTTCGAACAGGAGCAAATGAAAGTCTCTGGAAACGAAGTCTGTGAGTTAGAATTACCAAATAGTCAGAACTACACAAAAAAACCTAATGATTCCATAGTATAATCGTTGTCTTTAATCGTTTGTTTCCTCTGTGGTACAGAAACGAAGCCGTTAAACATCTTCATGTTTCAAATGGTTCAAATGGCTCTAAGCACTATGGGACTTAACATCTGAGGTCATAAGTCCCCTAGACTTGCAACTACTGAAACCTAACTAACCTAAGGACATCATACACATCCATGCCCGAGGCAGGATTCGAACCTGCGACCGTATCAGCAGTGCGGTTCGGACTGAAGCGCGTAGAACCGCTCGGCCACAGCGGCCGGCTCTTCATGTTTTTAGTCACCATATGCACGTGTATGCGTGAAACTTAGGATCCCAGCAGTGTCTTCCATTTTTGCCGATCTGTCCATGATGCCAACTGAATCCAGCTGTCTTTCTTCAGTCTCTGTCCCATCTGTCACCCGGTCATCCTCTCGGTCTTTTTTGATAAATTGGGCTCCAATCTAGCATTTGTTTTGACCATCTGCCATCTTTTCTTCGAACGAATTGACCAGCCTATTTTCGTTTCAACATCTTTACTATTTCCATTATGTCACTAACGTTTTGTTGTACGTATGATAGGCCTATCTACTGCGTTATTTTTGTCTAGCCCAACATTGTTCTTTCTATTTCTCTTTCAGGTACTGAGAGTTTTCTGACCACGTTCGCACTTAATATCCTTGTCACACAGCCATAAATAATAATAATAATAATAATAATAATGAGCGTTTGGCATTGGTAGCCGGGAGACCCCTCGCGGGCTGGTTCGGCCGCCACTCGACAAGTTATTTAACGCCACTACGGCGACTTGCGAGTGAATGAGGAGGAAATGATGATGATAGACACACAACACCCAGTCATCTCGAGGCACAGAAAATCCCTAACCCAGCCGGGAATCGAACCCGCGGCCCCCTGAGCGAGAAGCGAGAACGCTACTGCAAGACCACGAGCCGCAGACAGCCATAAATTATTACTGGTAATATACATTGGCCAAAAACTGTTTCCTTCAGATCAGCCGACATCTTGGACTTGAAAACTGAAGAGTATGTTCGGTATGCTTGCCAGACTAATTTTATACGACGAAGTAATTACGATTTTAAGTCACCTTTCATATTTACGGGTTGACCTACGTAGACATTTTCTGTGACCCTTTGTAGTTGTGTACTTCCAGCACATATACAGGGTGGTCAGAAACAGTCTGGAAAGCTTGTAAGGGTGTTTCAGTGGAGGCTGTGCTGAGAAACAACTACTAGGAAAAAACTCGCTACGTTGCGTCGTTTCCGAGTTATTTTGTACTGAATTTAGCCAACAGACCGTTGCGAGAGAAAATTCAAGTACATGCACGCGTTAAATGCGGTAAAGCACAGACACTTGGGGGTCCGTGAGTTAACACTTGTTCGAATGCCTATTACTGGTTAAAATGTGCCTTTTTCGGAAGTGGTAAATTTAAGCTAGGTGAGTAAAATCTACGTTTGTTCGAACTGAGGAAACCAAACGAAGAAGATTGAGGACACTGTCTCTGTCAGGCTGCTTGAATTTGCTCGCGCGACAGCCTGATAGGTTAACGTCAATAGTACAACTCGGAAACAGCGCAACGTACCGAAGTTGTTTCTTAACAGTTATTTCATAGTACAGCCTTTTCTGCAGCACCCTTGCAAGCTATTCAGACTCTCTCTGGTGTCCATTCACTTATCGTGACCTTGGTTTTATTATAGTTCATATTTAGACCGACGTCAGAGTACTAATGCAAGTTCGCTATCTAATATTTGAAGTTGTTCTATATTATCTGCAAAATTGGATTACCTTTGCCTTCCAGTTCAATTGAGACATTGCTCTTTCTAGGATTGCTGAAAATAGTTTTGGACACATATAGTCACTTTGTTTTACCGCTTTTCAATGGGTAATTCATTGGTCTCTTGAAAAACACAAGTTCTTTGTAGATTTTGTGTATGTTCCACAAGATTTTAATATAGACTTGTTCTACTACTTGTTCTGTTAGAGCTTCAAACGCAGTTGGTTAACTGATCAAACAGAAAGCATTTTCAAAATGAATCCCTGTATACATGTATTTAATCCTGCCGTCTGATAAAATGTTGAGAATGCGAATGATAAAAACTCACGCTACGGTTCCTATTCACTTGAAGTTGTTTCAGTACTAGCTGGGAAGGCTACCTAATATGTCATAAGCATGCGTGGAAATGTTTAATAATAGAACATTTGCAGTCATCGGCTGTAGAGTAGAAATTAATTGTTATCATTATCATAAACATTTTAAAATCTGCTCAGGCAAAGCTCTGTTAACTCCACAAGACAAATACAATGGTATGACGCTACTAAATGCGTATTTCTTCAGAAAGCGCTTGAAGAACAACCTGAAATGCTATATATTTCCTTAACACTCCAAACCAGTAACTGTATTATTTTTTGTTGTTACTATACTGTATCCTCAGTCTTGCATTTCAGCCTCACCATTGTACATTATACTCAATGTTAATCAGAACGATAATGATCTTATTTTCATGATGTTTATATTATTAGCGAAACATTTTACTACCCGTTTATTTAAAGTCTGAGGTATGACGATTTTAACAGATCCAAGGCACATCGTGAAGTATGTACGCGAGTAACCTGATTGTGTTCCTGATGTCGCACACATGAAGAGTATGTGAAATTTACGATAGTAACTTACAGTTTTACAGCTCTTATAGATTATTTAAGTATGGCTCAAACTGCTTGAAGTTTCTTCAGCCGGCCGATGTGGCCGAGCGGTTCTAGGCACTTCAGTCCGGAACCGCGCTGTTGCTGCGGTCGCAGGTTCGAATCCTGCCTCGGGCATGGATGTGTGTGTTGTCCTTAGGTTAGTTAGGTTTAAGTAGTTCTAAGTCTAGGTGACTGATGATCTCAAATGTTAAGTCCCATAATGCTTAGAGCCATTTGAACCATTTGTAGTTTGTTCCTGCCTGGAAAACTGGTCAAATATAGTCATTATCCAGCGAAATACGCAAGGGCCTAATTGACGACTTAGTGTGATCCATCCGAAATGTGATGTGAAGAACGTCCTTGTGTGATTAAGCTTGCTGAAATTCACTTCGTCTGCCTCACCAGAGTCTTCTACTGACGCTTTCTGAAGTAGTGGTGAAGCTTCCGTTTTGCTTCTCAATAATGAAGTCACCACGGCGCGTGGGAATGCTGTACAAGATAGCCTGAGAGCACGTGACGCAACAAGCGTAGCTTTATCAATAGTACTCCTTGCGGTGCAGTGAGTCACGGATCACTGTCGTCATGCCGCTGACGTAATCTCCGGCAAGTCGTCCATTGCGTGAGCTGCCGCCGGGCGCCACGCCGCAGGCGCCACGTTGCCTCAACACCACAACAACGTCTTAAGATGCTCACCACACATCTAAAAATGTAACAGCGTTTACAGCCGTGTACAACAACAACAACGACTATAGCAAAAACTCTCTGGTATTACGTATATAAAATGATGGCAATCGACGTCACAATATATGTACTGCGAACTTCGCTCAAGTAAATTACAGCTTGTTTTTAACAGATAAGACAGTCTGCAAATATCAGGCACTGGTACAGAGGAATATTCCGATATCCCAGACTACCAAAAGATATATTTACTGTCTAGCAAAAATACGCTCATGAATAATTTTTTCCGTGTTAAGTACACTGGAGTTTTAGAGAGTTTTACATCAGACGCATTTCCTTTTTATTTACGAGGCATCAACGATGGTGGTTCTGTAAATACCGTACATGTAATAAGTTGCTGCGTTTTCCTATTTATATATTAAAAAAGTTTTCTACTTACGAGTTTGGTGTACAGTTCTACTTGCGGTGTTACTGCAGCTTTTCACATGTCCTGAAATCGACCGTTTTCCTCTCGTTGTTAGCCGAACAGGAAGTAGTAAACATCGTATGTAAAACTGTAAATCAAAATCATAAGTAAGAATGGTTTATAATCTATAAATAGAAAAATGTAGAAATATATTATGTACACTAATTACAGAATCTGATGATGTTTTATAAATAAAAGTGATATGCAGCTGGTGTAAAATTCTCTCAAATCGCAGCACGCTAAAGGCCTTACAAACAAAGAACAACTGATATATAATAGCTACTGCAGAAGGCGGGCTTCCAAACAAACAAAAAATACACTAGTTCGGAGTGTTTTCTCAAATACGTGATTGAATTAAAACATTTATGACGGAACTACTATGGACAACTAGTATTTAACAAAGCAAATGGAACGTGTGGTGTCCAACAAGGAAATGAAATTAAATTTTTTTTATTTAAGTTCCCGAGCAACTCCGTTACGTATTCATATCGACTGTAATAGCCTGATACGATCATAGCAGTGCACCTCTGGAATCTTTGAACGTCTGAGAATTCAACGTCTGATCTCAGGCTTACTCGGTAATGGCGTTAAACACTCCAGCGGTACTATAGAACTGTTTGCGCTTGCGTTTTGTATTCTGTTTATTTCACAGATACAAAACTCCGTCTCAAAACGAATTCAAGTCTTCTGTTCCATTTCCCTACTACTGATGCTAGATGTTCATTTCATTTTGCCTCTGGCCGTGCGGTTCTAGGCGCTACAGTCTGGAGCCGAGCGACCGCTACGGTCGCAGGTTCGAATCCTGCCTCGGGCATGGATGTATGTGATGTCCTTAGGTTAGTTAGGTTTAATTAGTTCTAAGTTCTAGGCGACTGATGACCTCAGAAGTTGAGTCGCATAGTGCTCAGAGCCATTTGAACCATTTTGCCTCGCTTCTAAGTATTCACGTTACAAATTAAAAAATAAGAAAGGCTCCAAAAGTATACCAGTAATCATCTAATAGGATACTGCTCGGTTCGTTCTGTATGTTATGGACATTATCTTATACAAGTTATCCAAGTTTAAAGGCAACCGCCTCTCAGCAGTGTAAGTCTTTCTGCGTTAATTTACGATCAGACAACTACTATACTTTCCTACGGACAGCAGTAACCTTTTCGATCCTACCATTCATATATATTAAGAATATAAGCAAATTAGCAGTCTTATAACGAATGTTTTCTGTCGCACATCAGATTCTCTTCCGCTTCTGTTGGACATGAAGCCTCTAGTATAACGTTCTGGATACCACTGATAAAACACTGTTCTAGCCAATCTTATATTTACGAAGATTTCGAACATGGCTGTTTTCCAATTACCGGGGTACACACTGGAGCAGATCAAATGCCTTTTGGTAACCTAGGAAAAGGAAATATAACTGTTTACTTCCATATTCTAGTTCCAAGACATAATGTGAGAAAATAAATGCTCTGGATTGCACAGTGGTTTTTCTTCAACACCTGCTGGTTCTTGGGTAGTATCTTCTTTCGCTTCAAGACCTTTATGAAAAGATATTACAAACGTGAACATTGATGTTGTACGCGAGTCTGTCTTACGGAGCCCACGGCGCTCAATTCGTAAGCAAGCAGCAGTGATTGGAATGTCCCAGGAGAGTGTTCGCCGAATTATTCATCTTGATTTAAAATTTCATCCGTACAAACTACAGATGGTGCAACAGCTGAAGGACAACGATTATCGGTTACGATTAGGATTCTGTCAACAAATGATAACAAAAACAAACGATGACGATGAATTTCTAAACAAGTTGTGGATGTTAGATGAGGCATATTTTCATCTCGCGGGTTATGTGAATAAACAGGACTACCGTTAGTGGGCAAACACAAATCCTAATGGCGTTCATGAGCGCTCTTTACACATTAGTAACGTGACAGTATGGTGTGGTGTTTCATCACATGGGATTATCGGACCGTATTTTTCGCAGATGAACAAGAAAACACAATGACTGTCAATGCTGATCGTTACGTGGAGATGATACGAACTTTCGTTGCATCTGCATTGAACAACTCTCCAAACGTTCAAGGAGCCTCGTGTCAACAGGACGGAGCGACATCACACACTGCACGGCAATATGTGCGAGAATTGTTTGGCAACCATGTGATGTCACTATTCGGTAACATTTCTTGGTCCCCCAGACTGCGATTTTTTTCTTGTGGGGCTACCTCAAGGGCAAAGTCTACACGAATCGACCAAGAACCCTGAATGAGTTAAAACAGAATTCGGGATGCAGTTCACAGTACCCCGGCTGAGATGTTGCAGTGGTCACTGAGGAATCTCAACAGCAGATTTCACTAATGTATTCGTACAGGAGGGCGCCATCTCAAGGACGCAATTTTTAAAAAAAATGATAAATGTCATCAGTGTTTCGTAAATGACAAAGTTGTATGGTTTCAGTTACTATGATTGCAATTTATTTCCTTCATCACTTCTAGTTTTATAGGATTGTGAAATGTTCCCGTTTTTCTGTGTCACCCTACTAGCAAACGGGTTCTAGGCGCTCAGTCCGGAGCCGCGCAGCTGCTACGGTCGCAGGTTCGAATCCTGCCTCGGGCATGGATGTGTGTGATGTCCTTAGCTTAGTTAGGTTTAAGTAGTTCTAAGTTCTAGGGGACTGATGACCACATATGTTAAGTCCCATAGTGCTCAGAGCCATTTGAACCATTTGAACTAGCAAACGCCTTAGATAAACAACGTTCTGAGTCGAGCAGCATTGCTACTCAAAACTGTGGTATGCTAAGTAAATTGTTTCTACGTAAATGAGAGACTATGCTTTAGTACATTACTTTTTCGACGACAATTTAGGAAAAAGATTTCAGGAAGAGAAAATAGGGCAATAGTTATTTAAATCTTTCTTGTCACCTTTATTACAACAGGGTTTAACAATTGCATATTTTAACCTGCCTGGAAAAGTCTCAGTAGCAGCGATGCATAGCATATATCACCAAGGGCTTCACTTGTTAAGTTAGATCAACTTTTCAAAATTCTGTTTGAAATTACAACAACATTATGTGAACTTTCGTATTTTGTAATTTTTAGAATTCTGCTAATTTTATTGAATGATGCTGGTGCTATTTCTAGTTGCTTGAAGTTTTGTGAAATGATATATTTAATATATTCTCTTGCTTCTTCAATTAAACCACTTAATTCTATTTTACTTCTAGTCCAATAGTTATGTTATATTGCACACTGTGTGATTGCCATGTCTCCGACATGTCAGTATCCAACCAACAATGGAATTACAAGGATGTGCAGGCAAATTCAGTGGTCGTGCCTTGTGGTGGAACAAAGGAAGACTAAGATATATTCGTTAGGATGTCACAATGAACATCAATGGGTGACAAACGGTAGACCGACCTGACGATAATTTTTCAATGACATTCCTGCGAAAATCATCGTAAAATACTTTTATTGCTTATAGTTATTATTGCGTTTAAGCAACGCTACGCATCATTAGTCGTTATTGATTCCCTAGGACTGTTTACTTCGAGTCATTATGGAGCACGATGTAATTCAAATGGTTTGGAAATCTGTAGGTGAAAAGCATTTCCTGCGTTATATTCGGCTAACAGTAGTAGAATTTGATAGGTGCTGTTCATCACAATCTGACTTATTATAAATATGTAACCAGCTGAGTCATAGCCTGAAAAGAAGATGCATAAAGTGCTAAAGGAAGTTATGAATTACTGGGACTGTGACGTTTTCCTGGGAAACCTTTTTACCTCCCAGCAAAACAAGTCTGCGTGGCAGCTATGTTGTGTATAAAAAAACTGTCTGTGCACAACGGAAATTTTATTATTGTTTGTATTGTTCATCTGACTGCGTTTTAGATGAAACCTAGCTAATTTTCGTAACTAAATTTAAATTCCCATGAAAGTTAATTATAGTATCTGTGTCATGCAAACCACTGAGCTATATTCACGTTATCATTAAGCGTTTCCCTCCTCAAATGGAGAAATATGTTGTAAATCCTGTAAAGCAATTGGTCTCTTCTTTCGTTACCTTCGCCGGCCGCGGTGGTCATGCGGTTCTAGGCGCTGCAGTCCGGAACCGCGGGACTGCTACGGTCGCAGGTTCGAATCCTGCGGCCGGCCGGAGTGGCCGAGCGGTTAAAGGCTCTACAGTCTGGAACCGCACGACCGCTACGGTCGCAGGTTCGAATCCTGCCTCGGGCATGGATGTGTGTGATGTCCTTAGGTTAGTTAGGTTTAAGTAGTTCTAAGTTCTAGGGGACTTATGACCACAGCAGTTGAGTCCCATAGTGCTCAGAGCCATTTCATTTTTTCGAATCCTGCCTCGGGCATGGATGTGTGTGATGTCCTTAGGTTAGTTAGGTTTAAGTAGTTCTAAGTTCCAGGGGACTGATGACCTAAGATGTTAAGTCCCATAGTGCTCATAGCCATTTGAACCATTTTTTGTTACCTTCTCATGACTTGGAATTGTCATGAGTTGTGTCGTTTTTATCTGTAAGGAAATTATCTATCAAAGTATTCAGTTGGAATATATAAGGAACTATCTGAGTACTCAGTGTTGCCCGACTATGTATTTATTGCAGTCTTCCATGAATTCATCTCCTCCTTTCACCTGTATGCGACCATCTCCTCTTCCCCCTGTCTGACAATTTCCCCTTTCTCTCCCTGTCCATCTCCCCCTTACCCGATATATTTCCATCTCCACCTCCCCCTCCCATTCTGTGTCCACCTCTTCCTCCTTCTCTCTCTCTGTCCATATTCTCCACCACTATCTGTGTCCATAGCCTACTTCTCCTCTATCTCTTCATCTCATCTTCCGATAACCTTCTCTGTCCAGACCCCAACCCAACAGCAGGGTGGTGATTCTTACCCGCACAGTAATTCTTTCGAAATAGCAAGTAACGTGTACCAACATTGTTCCAAATCGACCCAGGGGTCCAGCAGGAGCTTTTTATCGACAGCTTCACCTGTGTACGCAAATGGCGCATATACGTCACAAATATTTAATATGTTTCACGCTCTCAACCTGATACATCAGCTGTTCAGCCGTATCTGCCGATGTCTGCCTGCTTTTGCCTGCAGCCGCTGTCTACCTTCCTCTGTTGTTTGCCACCGTGTTCCGTGCTTGGATTCATCACTCGGTGCACATGTGTTACGTGCGATGCTTCTGGTGCTGTCCGCACGCTACCCACGTCACTTGCCACGTATTTCACTATGTGTTTCCATCTAATACAGGGATAAATTCAATGTTTATTCCTAGTAATTGTCTTTTTTTGGTTTGGTGCCTTGCTTTATAGCAAACTCTATGTCGTGTGGAGTTTGAATTCAAGATTGTTGCGCACCGTACTTCACAGACACAAATTTCTATTGTTTTTCAGTGCCTAAAATTGATAACGTAATGAGAGTTTATCAAATATACTGTCCCGTAACATAGTGTCATTTTCGCTGTACTTTCTGTATCCATTACCGCAAGCGCCTTTCAAACACTATCTTTCAAATTCTAAATGTGGCATGGGTGAAATACGAGGAGAGAAAGGCTGTTTACAATTTGTACAGAAACCAGATGGCAGTTATAAGAGTCGAGGGGCACGAAAGTGAAGCAGTCGTTAAGAAGGGAGTGAAACAAGGCTGTAGCCTATCCCCGATGTAATTCAGTCTGTATACTGAGCAAGCAGTAAAGGAAACAAAAGAAAAATTTGGAGTAGGAATTAAAGTCCAGGGAGAAGAAATAAAAATTTCAGGTTTGCTGATGGCATTATAATTCTGTCAGAGACAGCAAAGGTCTTGGAAGAGCAGTCGAATGGAATGGACAGTGTCTTGAAAAGAGGATATAAGATGAACATCAACTAAAGCAAAACGAGGGTAATGGAATGTAGTCGAATTAAATCAGGTGATGCTGAGGGAATTAGATTAGGAAATGAGAAATTTAAAGTAGTAAATGTGTTTTGCTGTTTGGGAAGCAAAATAACTGATGATGGTCGAAGTAGGGGGGATGTAAAATGTAGACTGGCAACTGCAAGAAAAGCGTTTCTCAAGAAGAGAAATTTGTCAACATCGAGTACAGATTCAAGTGTCAGGAAGTCCTTTCTGAAAGCAATTGTATGGAGTGTAGCCATGCATGGAAGTGAAATATGGACGATAAACAGTTGAGACAAGGAGAGAATAGAAGCTTTTGAAATGTGGCGCTACAGAAGAATGCTGAAGATTAGAGAGTAGATCACGTAACTAATGAGAAGGTACTGAATAGAATTGGGGAGAAGAGAAATTTGTGGTACAACCTGACTAGAAGAACGGATCGGCTGGTAGAACACACTCTGAGGCATGAAGGGATCACCAATTTAGTGCTGGAGGGAAGCGTGTGGGGTAAAAATCGTAAAGGAAGACCAAGAGATGAATAAAGTACGCACAGAGGCAGATGGGTGTAGGCTGCAGTAGTTACTCGGATATAGTAGGATAGAGTAGCATGAAGAGCTGCATCAAACCAGTCTTTGGACTAAAGACCACAACAACAACAACAACAACGCCAGCACCCGTAACAGCGAACACCTGCATATAACACTCACACATTGCAGTGATCTACACTACAATTTATCAAATTAGCTATAATGTGAAGTGAAACCACACCAATTAAGAATTTGACAGTTTCAGAATGAGTAGCTTTCACTGGAAAAATCACAATACGGAATACATTCTTTCATCCCGTAATCAGGGAGATATCAAAAAATTTCCGATTGAGGACGTTGCTGCAATGTATGTGCAACGTAGCGCGAATCCGATGTCAGTATACAAGCACCGAATAGTAGGCTAGGGATTATTGCGACGTTAGTGTCTTTCCGACGTGCGTGCGGTAAATGAGGAAACTTGTACTATGGTGACGTTATTATCAAATGCGTCCAAACAGGACGAACGCGTTGTTATTCCTTTCTTGGCTGCCAAAGGACAAACACCGGTAGACGTCCATTAGAGAATGAAGAACGTATGCTGTCACATCGTTGAACAGCAATCTTCTCCATGATGCACAGTGCGTCTCCTGTTCCGTCTGCGACTGGAATTGATTAGCTTCACATAATACTCTCTCGAACCTGTCACGAAACACGTAGGTCATTTTGGTTACTTTGTTTGCCACCGTGTGCCGTGCTTGGATTCATCACTCGGTGCACAAGTGTTTCGTGCGACGCTTCTGGTGCTGTCCGCACGCTACCCACGTCACTTGCCACATATTTCACTACGTATTTCACTATACACCCCACCTGATACGGTTCTCAGATTGTCTATCAAACTCAATAATCAGTCAATCGAATGTCTAACAAGCCCCTTATTTCGTAATTTCCTGAGTAATGAGTGTGTCATGAGAACTGAAAACTCGGACTAGATGTAGACTCGAACGTGTATTGTATGCTTTTCGTGAGCATCCACCTTAACCATTGGCAAGCTGCGCACATCTTCAGACTATCACTCAAACTCTCATTATCATTGATGTTTCCATTTATGACTTCAGAACGCATCTACCAGTGGTTCCCCCAAGGAGAGTGTGGGAATATACAAAGAGTTAGGTAAACTTCTCTCGAAAGGAAGGGTAATTCCGGTTCGAGTTTCGTTATCTCCCAAATTTTCGGTAACCACAATTGTTAAAGCTCTTCTGGCCACTTGTTAACAAATTGACTATTGGTTTCTATCTCAGGTTCTTCGGTCGACGTTTGTTTGATAATTTTTCTGACGTTTCACCAGCACGAGTGGATGGCATTGCTAAAGCTTCACCCTCCACTCTCCACCGCTGGTGGTCCCCGCAACACAAGATTGAAGACAACGTTGTCAAGGTTTTCACGAAGGTCGACATGTCAGGGGACGCTGGCATCGGTTGGCACCATCCATCCGGAATGTTGGCATAAACGTCGACTGCCTAAGCCCATTGTGCGATGGTAACCGCCTTAAACACAAAAATCTCCTAGAAGAACAAAGACAGGTGTTTGGACACCACTAAAATAAGTTAACCCAACGACAGTTCCAAATTTTCATCCCAAAAATACTGTACTCGTATGTTTCTTGTCTTGAGGTTCTAAGGACCCGTAGCCGGCCGCGGTGGTCTAGCGGTTCAGGCGCTCAGTCCGGAACCGCGCGACTACTACGGTCGCAGGTTCGAATTCTGCCTCGGGCATGGATGTGTGTGATGTCCTTAGGTTAGTTAGGTTTAAGTAGTTGTAAGTTCTAGGGGACTGATGACCACAGATGTTAAGTCCCATAGTGCTCAGAGCCATTTGAACCATTTTTTAAGGACCCGTAGAGTGCCCAACAATCCTGACGAAGAGTAAAAATTGTAAATAAAGTTAAAATTCATTGTCTTACCTTGTAACTAATAAAAACAAACTCTCAAAGAGAGACGGTCCTGACTACCCAGCACCCAAAAAAAGGATGGAGAGGGAACATTCTAGCAACGGTATGGTACGCAAATGGGAAACACGCTGTTCATGTGGTACTGTCGTGAGCGTGTACGGAAAGTGTGATGAAACCACGAGTAGGCAACGCGATGTTGGATGTCGACAACTCATCACACAACGATGATGTCGGAGGCTTTCGCTCTGTAAAGCAGAACAGGAGACGATTGTGGCAGATCAGATTACAGTGCTAGCGCAGCCCAGTGTTCCGTGCGCATTGGTGAACATGAGACACTGTCACAGACGACCTCTGCTCGTTTCCATGTTGACCCAACAGCTTTCTCAATCACGCGTTTCTTGTTACACCAGGTCGATGATCGCATCGGGATTCTCCGTCACCCAGGCAACGGTTGCTCGAAACATGAACAGCACCACGGTTGCCTGCCGATGAGAGCAGTATTATACTATTGGGGACATACACCTAGGCTTCCACGGGGCCTGTGGTATTAACCGAACTCGTGGCAACGGTGAATCATATGAACATAACTGCAGATCACCTGCATCTCTTCATACTTGATATCTTTCCCGACGGCGATGGTATCTTCCAGCAGTATAACTAACAGTGTTACAAGACCAGAATCGTGCTACCGTGGTTCGAAGAACGTGAAGTGAACATTTTCTATCCTACTCTGCTTAGACAGGACACAGTGTATGATCACTCGCACTGGCGTTGATGCGGAGACCAGTGAAACAAACAGGCGGTTTCTGTTATCGATGACAGCGGAGTTCACGAAGAGGACAGAAGAAGTAGCCAAAGGAAAGGTCCAGCGAGTAGCGAATGTTGTAGTAAGCGGGCGCTAATCAGTCTAGGGAGGGATCCAGATCGATAATGTAACACTGGCAAGATCAATCACTCTATTTAGAGCTAATCGAATACTTCCGAGAACTTCCTGGTTCTCTGGTGTCAGTGAACGAGTCCACGTGACTTGCCTGTGGCGGCGTAGCAGTCAGTGCGGGCAGGCTACGACCGTGCTAAGAAGCCTAAGAATCTCTGACTTTTCTTCCAAATTGATGCTCAGGCTAGACGGCGAATTTAATTCACTGTCGAATAATGAAGAACGCACGTTTATGTCTTGATCACCAACGCCCGACCTGAAGCTGATGTAAGATTAGGAAGCTTTAATTTTCGAGTGCTACTAATAGTGTTCCATATATTTTATGTTTGTTTTGAATACAGTCAGAGAGACCCTTTAGTCAGCTGTAGTGCTGGTAGTGCTAGTGTTTGTTTTGAATACAGCCCAGAGACAGGTAGTGCTTATTTTCATTCTTTTCGACAAGAAGTGTCTAGTAACGACAGTTTAGTGCCGCCTTGAGTGAATTAGCAGTCTAGTTAAAAGTTGATTAACTCTCTACAGTAAATTGATTTCTTAGGATGTATAGGATGTGTGACTATTGTGTACGGCCGCAGGAGGAGCTGGCCACTGTTCGCGAACAGCTGAACGTGTTGACGGCCGCGGTCAGCCGTCTTCAGGCTGCTACCTCGGAGTGTAGCGGCAGTGGGGAGTCTGGTGTGTCGCACGGTACACCCCAGGTGTTACATGCTTCACCCACAGTCCCTGCTGTCGAGACATCTTCGCGGGTACCGGGCGCGGTTGGGCCACCCTCTCCCCAAGGGGAGTGGCGCGTTCAGCGGCGTTCGCGGTGCACGAGGCGGAGGGTCAATGTGGAGGCTGACCGTGTGGCATCGCGCGCTCTGCCTGTAAGTGGATATGTGGCCGCTACTTGAGCAAGGTCCAAGCAGGCCCAGGGGGGGGGGGGGGGGCAGGGGTTTATTAGTGATTGGGAGCTCCAACGTTAGGCGGGTGATGGAGCCCCTTAGGGAAATAGCGGAAAAGTCGGGGAAGAAGGCCAGTGTTCACTCTGTCTACTTGCCGGAGGGTCTCATCCGAGATGTGGAGGAGTCCCTGCCTGCGGCGATAGAGAGCACTGGGTGCACCCGACTGCAAATTGTTGCTCATGTCGGCACCAATGACTCCTGCCAGTGGGTTCAGAGGTCATCCCAGTTCATACAGGCGGTTGGCGGAGTTGGTGAAGGCGGAAAGCTTCGCTCGCGGGGTGGAATCTGAGCTAACTATTTGTAGTATCGTTCCCCGAACCGATCCCGGTCCTCTGGTTTGGAGCCGAGTGGAAGGCTTACACCAGAGGCTCAGACGATTCTGCGGAGATCTGGGGTGCAAATTTCTCGACCTCCGCTATCGGGTGGAGAAATGTAGGGTCCCCCTGAATAGGTCAGGCGTGCACTACACGCAGGAAGCGGCTACCAGGGTAGCGGAGTACGTCTGGAGAGCACATGTCGGTTTTTTATGTTAGAGAATTCCCTCCCTAGGCCCGACAAGACGCCTCCTGAGACGCGACAAGGTAGAAGTAGGCAAAACGCAAAAGGGAATAACAATATTAATGTGCTAATAGTAAACTGCAGTAGCGTCTATAGATAGGTCCCAGAACTGCTCTCATTAATAAACGGTCACAATGCCCACGTAGTACTGTGGACAGAAAGTTGGCTGAAACCGACGTAAACAGTAATGAAATTCTAAACTCAGATTGGAATGTATACCGCAGAGACAGGACGGACAGTGAGGGGGGAGGCGCGTTTATAGCGATAAAAAGTGCAATAGTATCGAAGGAAATTGACGGAGATCCGAAATGTGAAATGATTTGGGTGAAGGTCACGGTTAAAGCAGGCTCAAACATGGTAACTGGATGACTCTATACCACCCTGGCTCAGCAGCAGTTGTGGCAGAGCACCTGAAGGAAAATTTGGAAAATATTCCGAGTAGATTTCCCCACCATGTTATAGTTCTGGGTGGAGATTTTAAGATATAGACTGAGAGACTCAAACGTTTATAACAGGTGGCAGGGACAAGGAATCCAGTGAAATGTTTTTAAGTGCATTACCTGAAAACTACCTCAAGCAGTTACACAAAGAACCGCCTCGAGGCGATAACATATTAGACCATCTGGTGACAAACAGACCCGAATTATTTGAGACAGTTAACGCAGAACAGGGAATCAGCGATCATAAAGCGGTTACTGCATCGATGATTTCAGCCATAAATAGCAATATTAAAAAAGTTAGGAAAATTTTTCTGTTTAGCAAAAGTGACAAAAAGCAGATTTCAGAGTATTTGACGGCTCAGCACAAAAGATTTGTCTCAAGTACAGATAGTGTTGAGGATCAGTGGACAAAGTTCAGAACCATCGTACAATATGCATTAGATGAGTATGTGTCAAGCAAGATCGTAAGAGATGGAAAAGAGCCACCGTGGTACAACAACCGAGTTAGAAAACTGCTGCGGAAGCAAAGGGAACTTCACAGCAAACATAAATATAGCCAAAGCTTTGCAGACAAACAAAAATTACCTGAAGCAAAATGTAGTGTGAGGAGGGCTATGCGAGAGGCGTTCAATGAATTCGAAAGTAAAGTTCTATGTACTGACTTGGCAGAAAATCCTAAGAAATTTTGGTCTTATGTCAAAGCGGTAGGTGGATCAAAACAAAATGTCCAGACACTCTGTGACCAAAATGGTACTGAAACAGAGGATCACAGACTAAAGGCCGAAATACTAAATGTCTTTTCCCAAAGCTGTTTCACAGAGGAGGACTGCACTGTAGTTCCTTCTCTAGATTATTGCACAGATGACAAAATGGTAGATATCGAAACAGACGACAGAGGGATAGAGAAACCATTAAAATCGCTCAAAAGAGGAAAGGCCGCTGGGCCTGATGGGATTCCAGTTCCATTTTACACAGAGTACGCGAAGGAACTTGCCCCCCTTCTTGTCGCGGTGTACCGTAGGTCTCTAGAAGAGCGTAGCGTTCCAAAGGATTGGAAAAGAGCACAGGTCATCCCCGTTTTCAAGATGGGACGTCGAACAGATGTGCAGAACTATAGACCTATGTCTCTAACGTCGATGAGTTGTAGAAGTTTGGAAAATTTATTATGTTCGAGTATAATGACTTTTCTGGAGACTATAAATCTACTCTGTAGGAATCAACATGGGTTTCGAAAAAGATGATAGTGTGAAAGACAGCTCGCGCTATTCGTCCATGAGACTCAGAGGGCCATAGACACGGTTTCCCAGGTAGATGTCATTTTTCTTGACTTCCGCAAGGCGTTTGATACAGTTCCCCACAGTCGTTTAATGAACAAAGTAAGAGCATATGGACTATCAGACCAATTGTGTAATTGGATTGAAGAATTCCTAGATAACAGTACGCAGCCTGTCATTCTGAATGGAGAGAAGTCTTCTGAAGTAAGAGTGATTTCAGATGTGCCGCAGGGGAGTGTCGTAGGACCGTTGCTATTCACAATATACATAAATGACCTTGTGGATAACATCGGAAATTCACTGAGGCTTTTTGCGGATGATGCTGTGGTATATCGAGAGGTTGTAACAATGGAAAATTGTATTGAAATGCAGGAGGATCTGCAGCGAATTGACGCATGGTGCACGGAATGACAATTGAATATCAATGTAGACAAGTGTAATATGCTGCGAATATATAAAAAGAAAGATCCCTTATCATTTAGCTACAATATAGCAGGTTAGTAACTGGAAGCAGTTAATTCCATAAATCATCTGGGAGTAGGCATTTGGAGTGATTTAAAATGGAATGATCATATAAAGTTGATCGTGGGTAAAGCAGATGCCAGACTGAGATTCATTGGAAGAATCCTAAGGAAATGCAATCCGAAATCAAAGGAAGTAGATTAGAGTACGCTTGTTCGCCCACTGCTTGAATATTGCTCACCAGTGTGGGATCCGTACCAGATAGGGTTGATAGAAGAGATAGAGAAGATCCAACGGAGAGCAGCGCGCTTCGTTACAGGATCATTTAGTAATCGCGAAAGCGTTACGGAGATGATAGACAAACTCCAGTGGAAGACTCTGCGGGAGGGACGATCAGTAGCTCGGTACGGGCTTTTGTTAAAGTTTCGAGAACGTACCTTCACCGAAGAGTCAAGCAGTATATTACTCCCTCCTACGTATACCTCGCGAAGAGACCATGAGGATAAAATCAGAGAGATTATTACCCACAAAGAGGCATACCGACAATCTTTCTTTCCACGAACAATGCGATACTGGAATAGAAAGGAGAACCGATAGAGGTACTCAAGGTGCCCTCGACCACACAGGTGACCTGCGGAGTACGGATGTAGATGTAGATGTAACGGTTCCGCTCCCTTAAATTGCCGACCTGTAGTTTATGAGAATTGCCTGACCTGACTTGTAAGTAAACATATGGTGCCATATAACCTCCGGAAACCTACCAACACGACATTCCATGTCATTCTTCTGAACTCATCCCCAACGATTCATTCATTTTATGTCAATGTACTTAATTCATTTCAGGTTCGTATGTTGTTGCAGCGTAAGCCACAACCGTCCATCGACGCCGTTCTTCCAGAGGCTGACAGACAGCATCAGTTCCATCTCTAACATAGCTGAGCATAGGTCAGCACAGCAGCGTTCGTTCATTGTAAATATTGTCATGAATATACTTCACTTTCGCATTTACACAAAAATACAATTATGGCGCACATTGTGAGGAAATTTATATTAATACTAGCTGGGTACCCAGCATTGCCTGGGTTATGCATTTATTCCAATCTTCTGTTAGTCCACCTCCTCCATGCCCTTTTCTCTAACCATATCCTCTTCCCTCTTGCTCTGTAGATATCCTCCTCGCCCCCTGTCCATGCCCTCCTCGCCTCCTCTCCATCCACGTCCCCTTCCCCCTCTCTGTCCATCTCTAGCACCTTCTCCTCTCTGTCCAACTCCTCAGGCCCTTCTCTCTGTCAATCTGCAGTTCCTCCTTCTCTCTATCCATCTCCTCCTTCCGCCTTCCTCTGTTAATATCCTCCTCCCACCACCCTCTGTCCATCTCCACCTCCCCATATAAGTCTGTCTCCTCATCCACCCTCCAAGTCCACCTCTCATCCCCCAATACTTCCCCCTCCATGGCTCTCTGTCTGTCTCTTCCTCCGCCCTCTGTCTCATCATCTCATCTTCCCTGCTCTCTCTGTCCATCTCCTTATTTCTTTATCCATCTCCTCATCTAATCTCTCTCCGTCCATCTATTCCTCATCCATTTATCTACCAGCCTCCCCATCACCCTTCTCTCTGCCCATCTCCTCCCCCCTTCTCTCCCTGTCCATCTCCTCTTCCTTCTCTCTTCATGAATCTACTGCCCCCACCTGTACATCATCCCCATCCTCTCTCTATCCATCTCTTCCTCCTATCTCTCTCTGACCATTTTTTCCTCTTTCCTTCCTGTAGTCGTCACCCATCTTTCCCACCCTGTCCACCTCCTCTTTTTTCCTTTCAGTCGATCTCCCCCTCCTCTGTCTCTGTTTATCTCCTCCACCCCCTACCTCTGTTCAGCACTCTTTATCCCTCTCTGTCTGTACATCTCCTCCTCCCACTTTTCTCTCTACGTTATCACACCCAACACCAATTGGAGGTTGCTGCTCCTTACCGCTACAGTATTCATTCTCAATATGAATTAAAATGTGCACCTTGTTTGGCTGAACTCTATCCGAGACTTTAGGAGGAGCCTTTTACCAGTGGTTTCTCGCGTGTGTGCACACGTGACTCCTTTTTCACGTACTATGCGGTGACAAAAGTCATGGGATAGCAATGTACACAAATACATACAATAGTAGTACCACGTACAAAATGTACAAAAGGGAAATGCATAGGCGGAGCTGTCATTTGTACCCAGGCGATTCATTTGAAAAGGTTTCCGACGTGATTATGGCGCACGACGGGAAATAGCAGACTTTGAACGCGGAATGGTAGCTGGGGCTAGACACGTTTGACATTCCATTTCAGACATCATTAGGGAATTCAATATCCGTGATCCAAAGTGTCAAGAGTTATCCGAGAATACCAAATTTCCGGCATTACCTCTCACCACAGACCACGGCTTTCACGTAACGACCAAGTGCAGCGGCAATTGTGTGGAATTGTCAGTGCTAACAGACGTACAACACAGCGTGAAGTAACCGTATAAGTTAATGTGGAACATACGACGGATGTATTCGATGGGATAGTTAGGAGAAATTTGGCACTGATGGCTACAGCAGCAGACGACTGACGCTAATATCTTTGCTAACAGAACGACCTGAAGTGCCTCCCCTGGGCTTGTGACCACATCGGTTGAATCTTAGACGACTGGAAAACTGTGGTCTGCATATATGAGTCCCGGTTTCAGTAGGTAAGAGCTGATGGTAAGGTTCGAGTATGGGGCAGACCCCGAAGCCATGGATCCAAATTGTGAAGAAAGCGCTGTACAAGCTTTTGGTGGGTATATAATGTTGTGGCTGTGTTTACATGGAATGGACTCGGTCCTCTGGCCCAAGTGAGTCAACTGGGATTGATTGCAGCCATTCATGGGCTTCATGTTCCAAAACAACAATGGAATTTTTATGGATGACTGTGTGCCATTTCACCAGGCCACAGTTGTTCGCCACTTGTTTGAAGAACATTCTGGACAACTGGAGCAGTTGATTTGGCTACCCAGATCGCCCGACTTGAATCCCATCGAACATTTGTGAGACATGATTGAGAGGTCGATTTGTGCGCAACATCCTGCAGTGGCTATGATTTTGTCATTATGGGCGGCTATAGAGACTGCGTGGCTGAGTATTTCTGCATGGGACTTCTACCGACTTGTAGAGTCCGTTCCACATCCAGAAGCTGCATTACGTCGGGCAAAGGAAGGTCCTACACCATATTAGGAGGAATCCCATGAATTTTGTAACCTGAATGTATATTTAATATATTTCGCATATATTTGCACACATATTTCACTTCTACTTACAGTTAAATTCGCCCTTCAGTTTAGTTTTCTCACGTCAAATGTTTATAAAATCAGATCTCCAGAACGATGTGACGTACAATGATGTAATTTTTCAGGTACGTGCAGTAAGCATATGTGGATACTGTCTGCGAAATGTGTTGCAAATAATGGTAGTAGTAAATAAGTAATAAATTGAAAGGGGACGCCCGATGCTGAAATTTTACTGCATGAACTGTGAAAATGTACTAAGTGATTATTTTTTTCCTTTCACCATTTTAGGGTGTACCAGCGAGGAAAGCTACTTATAAGTTGGAAATTCTATGTGAAGTATGTTTCAAGTGTCTAAATGCTCTCATTCTCAAAGATTTGTTGAATTTAATCTGGCTATTTTCGCGTCATGACCTACGCTTCTATATCACTCTCACCCCTTTCTTACATCCACAGTGGTCCTTTCCAGACGGTAAGTGATATATGTAGGAAGTTTGGTTGAAATAGATCCAATGGCTTAAGAGGAGATGTGGAACATATATACCCAAATAATACATGGATATGTACACTTTTATAACACGTATGGACTGGCTGAGTACTCACTGTTGCCCAGTTATGTTTTTTTTTCAATCTTCTTTTAGTCCACCTTTCTCAGTGTGTCCATCTCCACCATCCCTTCTCTCTGTCCACCACCTCCATCCTTCATTCTTTGTCCATCTCCTCCTCCCCCTCTCTCTATCCATCTCCTCATCCCCTCTCTCTCTGTCCCTCTCTTCCTTTTCCCTTTCATGTCTATTTCGTCCTTCCGCTCTGTCCATCTCCTCCTCCCTCATTTCTCTGCCTATCTCTTCGCCCCAGTCTGTCCATCTCCTCCTCTTCACTTTCTCTGTCGATCTCCTCAACACCCTTCTCTTTCTATATCTCTCTCCCATATCTCTGTACATCTCCTACTCCTACTATCTCAGCTTATCTCCTACTTTCCCTTCGCTGTCTGTCCGTCTCCTTGTCCTCACTACTCTCTCCACGTTATCACATTCACCGAAATAGGAGGCTGGTGGTTCTTACCCCTAAAGTATTTCTGTCCAGATCTAACTTGTGGGTGCATCAAATTTGACTCAAATCGTTCGAGAGGCCTAGGATGAGCTCTTTACCCGTATCTTTGCTGGCATACGGACATGTCAAATATACTTCACACATATCTAATATACTTTACGCGTCTTTGAACACGTATTTTCACGCAGCTTAATGTTTAGGACGTCGTATCTCTTAAACTATGTGCTGTACAGTGACATACTCTTGCAGATACATCCAGTGGTGCATGGGCATATTGTCTGCAAAATGTGTTGTGAATAGTTAGTTATAAGTTAAAGAGTCAAGCAAGATGCATCAGTTTCTCAAGCATTTCAGTGCTTATTACGTCATACCTCCTGAACTATGTGTTGTGTAATGATATACTTTTCTAGGTACATTCAACGGCATTTGTGGATACCGCCTGCGAAGTGTATTGCGCATGGAGTAAGTGAGAAATAAATAATAAATTAAAATGTCACGCATGATGCGGCAGTTTCTTGTACATCTCAGTATTTGACGTCGTACCTTCTGAAGTATATGTCGTATGGGGTACATACACCGGCATATTTGGATGCTGTGTGCGAAAAGTGGTGCGAATACAGTAACAACTAAATAATAGATTTAAACGTGTTGCACGATGCGGTAGTTTTTCACGCATTCAGCATTTATGACGTCATACCTCCTGAACTAAGTGTCGCATAATGATATAATTTTTGTGGTACATTCAGTGGTATATGTGAATGATGTCTGCAGAATTTGTCACGAATACAGTTTGTAGTAATGAAGTACTAAATTAAAACTTCGTTCTTTATATGGTAGTTATACTGCATAAACAGAGAAAATGTAGTAAGTGTTAATTTTTCCTTTCAACATTTTGTGGGTGTCGTCAACAAGAAAAAGCTTCGTAAAGGTTTGATATTTTGTGTAAAGTTTGTTGGAAGCCTCTTCTCAATACTGGATGACTAAAATATGGATTTTCTCGTGTTGTGGGTTACACTGCATTTTCACCCCCACACCCACCCCTTCGATAGGTGTACGGTTCTTATCCCTACAGTGATTAGTTCCATACAGTAAATAATATGTGTATTATGTTTGGTTCAAATCAGTCGAATAATTTAGAAGGAGATGTGTAACACATACATAAATACGTACACACAGTCATTTTTATAATTTGTATAGATTTGCCACTGCTTTCACAGTATGAAATCCTACAGTTGCAGAAATCAATGACTGGACTTATGAAAAGATTAGGTTTTGAGTATCAGACGTACACGGTATACATTACTTTTTCATTATTAATGCGGTGTAGGTGCAGGTAATTTAAGACGAGGTATTGAAAGGGCTCCGTTTCGGACAGAGCGCCTTTCATTCATCGCAGAATTGCACCACAATCGTTGTGCTTTACGTAAGCTTTCCATGTCCTGCTACTAAGAAAGAGTCAGACTGCGTTTTTACTGGGTCAGATTTACTGACTGGATGTGTGTATCAGGGCACAAATCGTTGCTCACCACTTTGTACGAACTGTCGTGTATAGGTCTGAAATAAATGACAGTTTACAGCGTGTACAAGAATTATGCGGGAAACAGCACCACCAAAGAAGCTGTGTAGGAAAGTCGAGAAACCACTGCGGGTAGCTAACGACCTGTACTAATTATGCACTAATTGCGATTCAATGGCACTCATAAGAACTGCCGCACAGTTAGTGATTAACAACAAAATACAATTAGTGAGTTTTCCAATACATCTAACAAGACAACACCCGTACATACGCAGAGATAATAATGGCTGGGCCTTCGAGGGCGACAGAAAAAGATAAGCCCGTGGCAGCCACATAGTTAAAACTTAAAGTGGCAGACAAGATGGCGCGAGAAAGTGCTGTTCCGCCAGAATCACTTAATAATGGTGCACAACTGAGTTCCAGCAATCATTCGCTCCATCCTAACCTACGCAAACGTTGCCTGGATCTCTGCCTCACCTCATTTCTCTAAGTCCCTTGAAATCCTGGAAAGACCTTCAATCCGTCTCCCCTTCCGCATCAACCCACCTTCCACAACTCACATATTGTAACACCTCATCCACTTCTCACACCTACATCTCTTCCTAGAGCACCTTCGGATACGATACATTAATCAAATAATCTAGTCCCAGCACCCAGTTTCCCATCCACTAATACCCAATCCAGGTGGCCTCACGCACCACTACATCCATATTCCACCCTCCATGCACCTCCATGTCTTATCCATCCTCTCCCTGCGGAATTTTAACCAAATCAGACTCACCAATGATGAAATCCGTCCCGAGATATATCCCTATTCCCTGCCCTAACCACAACCCTCCACCTCACGCCTTTCGTTCCCCTTCATCCACTTTGTTGACTTCTAGTCGCTATCTACGGTTTTACGGGGACTCACTGTCATACTTATTATCGTACTTTCGTCACGACAAAATTTTCATGTGTCACCTAGTATCGCCATTACACCATGGCATCATTCACATTCATCAGTGTTGTTTGAATTTTTTCTTTTTAGAGTACTGAAGTGCTATCTGTTTAATAGTTAAAAACCATTCAGTAGCCAAGATCGCATAAAAAGAATTCTTTGTTTAAGACAACCGGTTTGAACAGCCTATGCTGTCATCTTCAGATCTTCAAATCTTTTTGTTGCAAAACATGTGAGGTCAGCGTAAAATGAACATGTTTTACAAGAAAAAGATTTTAAGACCTGAAGATGACAGCAAAGTCTGTTGAAAACGGTTGTCTTAAATAAGGAAATATTTTATGCGATCTTGGCTGTTGAATGGTTTTTAACATCAGTGTTGTATTTTAATTGTAATATAAAATCGTCAAACGAGTTTTTAAAGACCATCAATATTTTTCATCATGTGTATTTTACAAAATCCTCGTTTATTGTCACTTGTTTTTATGTAAAAATTTTCAGTATCGTCCACTTACGTATTTTTTACAAAATTACCTGTTGTTGTCCCCCTTTATATATTCTGACAGTCTTTAAATACAGTTTATGTAACCTCTGGCTGAAGAGCGGTTTTTATCCGCTGCCAGCCTGCCCCCATTGTGGGGAATTGAAATAACAATAAAGAAAGAAAAGTCCAGCAGACAGGAACAATATGCGCCTCACACGGACACATCGCTGTGTAACGTTACACAGGTGGGAGTGAGTAGACTCAAAGGCAATATGGAGGAAACATCATAAACAGAAACCTTGAACCAAGAGTTTCAGAGTGAGGAAACAGATTAAGAAGATTAACGATACAGCACAAAGCGAGATGTAAACCATTCAGAATTAAGGTAATGACGATCATACACACGAGAGAAATAGAGAAGAACAACATAGAAGTAGAAAGATAAGAAAGAAATAAGAAGTTGAGGAGATACATGTTTTTGAAACGGATAACTTTTCTCCAGAAACAGGAAAGAAAGACAGGTGAGAATTACACTCCTGGAAATGGAAAAAAGAACACATTGACACCGGTGTGTCAGACCCACCATACTTGCTCCGGACACTGCGAGAGGGCTGTACAAGCAATGATCACACGCACGGCACAGCGGACACACCAGGAACCGCGGTGTTGGCCGTCGAATGGCGCTAGCTGCGCAGCATTTGTGCACCGCCGCCGTCAGTGTCAGCCAGTTTGCCGTGGCATACGGAGCTTCATCGCAGTCTTTAACACTGGTAGCATGCCGCGACAGCCTGGACGTGAACCGTATGTGCAGTTGACGGACTTTGAGCGAGGGCATATAGTGGGCATGCGGGAGGCCGGGTGGACGTACCGCCGAATTGCTCGACACGTGGGGCGTGAGGTCTCCACAGTACATCGATGTTGTCGCCAGTGGTCGGCGGAAGGTGCACGTGCCCGTCGACCTGTGACCGGACCGCAGCGACGCACGGATGCACGCCAAGACCGTAGGATCCTACGCAGTGCCGTAGGGGACCGCACCGCCACTTCCCAGAAAATTAGGGACACTGTTGCTCCTGGGGTATCGGCGAGGACCATTCGCAACCGTCTCCATGAAGCTGGGCTACGGTCCCGCACACCATTAGGCCGTCTTCCGCTCACGCCCCAACATCGTGCAGCCCGCCTCCAGTGGTGTCGCGACAGGCGTGAATGGAGGGACGAATGGAGACGTGTCGTTTTCAGCGATGAGAGTCGCTTCTGCCTTGGTGCCAATGATGGTCGTATACGTGTTTGGCATCGTGCAGGTGAGCACCACAATCAGGACTGCATACGACTGAGGCACACAGGGCCAACACCCGCCATCTTGGTGTGGGGAGCGATCTCCTACACTGGCCGTATACCACTGGTGATCGTCGAGGGGACACTGAATAGTGCACGGTACATCCAAACCGTCATCGAACCCATCGTTCTACCATTCCTAGACCGGCAAGGGAACTTGCTGTTCCAACAGGACAATGCACGTCCGCATGAATCCCGAGCCACCCAACGTGCTCTAGAAGGTGTAAGTCAACTACCCTGGCCAGCAAGATCTCCGGATCTGTCCCCCATTGAGCATGTTTGGGACTGGATGAAGCGTCGTCTCACGCGGTCTGCACGTCCAGCACGAACGCTGGTCCAACTGAGGCGCCAGGTGTAAATGGCATGGCAAGCCGTTCCACAGGACTACATCCAGCATCTCTACGATCGTCTCCATGGGAGAATAGCAGCCTGCATTGCTGCGAAAGGTGGATATACACTGTACTAGTGCCGACATTGTGCATGCTCTGTTGCCTGTGTCTATGTGCCTGTGGTTCTGTCAGTGTGATCATGTGATGTATCTGACCCCAGGAATGTGTCAATAAAGTTTCCCCTTCCTGGGACAATGAATTCACGGTGTTCTTATTTCAATTTCCAGGAGTGTATGATGAAAAAAATCGAAGCGGAGAATGGAGACGAAGAATTCGTGATAACGAGTATACAAACATACGAAGTTCAGGAGAGGAGACTATTCGAAATTTCTGATAACCTTTGTAGAAATAGAATGTTAGAGTGGACACAACATGAATGAGATTATAGTGTTTGTGACTGGAAGACTACAAATTGGCTGTGGTTAATGTAAACGGGATTTATTCAGATGTGAAAATCCGGACACTGTAAAAATGTGTACGCAGTGGATACGTGCAAGATTTTAACTCTAGGAACTGATAACAATAAAACTAGATTCATTATTAGATTATGAGGGGATAATTAACATTAATAACAATTATAAACCTGATATTACATACCAGGTTGATAAGGTAATTAAGGAAGGAACTAGTCACGTAGCACAAGTAATGTTAACAAACAGTATAAGCACTGCAGTACAAATTCAAGACTAACTAGTAGTTTATAATTAAGCGCTGTCGTGTCTGATTTAAGAGACTCCCCAGAAATGACAGCCGTATAGTTTGCATTTCACCCGAACACCAGAGGTGTTAATAACGCGAGCGTAACAACAGCGATCAGACTAGACGGATGTTATACAAAACCAGTTGTTGTCAAATATCACCGAAATAGACCTGAGTCTTATGCTTTTCCAATCATGGTGCATCTCAAATTTGGATAAAAGCAACAGCACACAAAACTTCTATAGGACGTGACGTACGTCAGGCAACTCTTTTGTGTTCCACGACTCCGACAAAGGCTCAACAGAAACGATAGGTTTCAGGGATAACACAGGGGCAAAAATTATATGGAGTGGTGGGTGAAAATCCCAAATAATGTATGAAACAAACTGTAACATTGTAGGCTAAAAAGAGGTAGAGGGCAACAAACAAACCGCAAAAGATCTTTTCAGTTGTTGTTGTTGTTGTTGTGGTCTTCAGTCCTGAGACTGGTTTGATGCAGCTCTCCATGCTACTCTATCCTGTGCAAGCTTCTTCATCTCCCAGTATCTACTGCAAGCTACATCCTTCTGAATCTGCTTAGTGTATTCATCTCTTGGTCTCCCTCTACGATTTTTACCCTCCACGGTGCCCTCAAATGCTAAATTTGTGATCCCTCGATGCCTCAAAACATGTCCTACCAACTGATCCCTTCTTCTAGTCAAGTTGTGCCACAAACTCCTCTTCTCCCCAATCCTACTCAATACCTCCTCATTAGTTACGTGATCTACCCACCTTATCTTCAGCATTCTTCTGTAGCACCACAGTTCGAAAGCTTCTATTCTCTTCTTGTCCAAACTAGTTATCGTCCATGTTTCACTTCCATACATGGCTACACTCCATACAAATACTTTCAGAAACGACTTCCTGACACTTAAATCTATACTCGATGTTAACAAGTTTCTCTTCTTGAGAAACGCTTTCCTTGCCATTGCCAGTCTACATTTTATATCCTCTCTGCTTTGACCATCATCGGTTATTTTACTCCCTAAATAGCAAAACCCCTTTACTACTCTAAGTGTCTCTTTTCTTAATCTAATTCCCTCAGCATCACCCGACTTAATTTGACTACATTCCATTATCCTCGTTTTGCTTTTGTTGACGTTCATCTTATATACTCCTTTCAAGACACTGTCCATTCCGTTCAACGGCTCTTCCAAGTCCTTGGCTGTCTCTGACAGAATTATAATGTCATCGGCGAACCTCAAAGTTTTTACTTCTTCTCCATAAATTTTAATACCTACTCCGAATTTTTCTTTTGTTTCCTTTACTGCTTGCTCAGTATACAGATTTAATAACATCGGGGAAAGGCTACAACCCTGTCTCACTCCATTCCCAACCACTGCTTCCCTTTCATGCCCCTCGACTCTTATAACTGCCATCTGGTTTCTGTACAAGTTGTAAATAGCCTTTCGCTCCCTGTATTTTACCCCTGCCACCTTCAGAATTTGAAAGAGAGTATTCCAGTTAACATTGTCAAAAGCTTTCTCTAAGTCTACAAATGCTAGAAACGTAGGTTTGCCTTTTCTTAATCTTTCTTCTAAGATAAGTCGTAAGGTCAGTATTGCCTCACGTGTTCCAACATTTATACGGAATCCAAACTGATCTTCCCCGAGGTCGGCTTCTACCAGTTTTTCCATTCTTCTGTAAAGAATTCGCGTTAGTATTTTGCAGCTGTGACTTATTAAACTGATAGTTCGGTAATTTTCACATCTGTAAACACCTGCTTTCTTTGGGATTGGAATTATTATATTCTTCTTGAAGTCTGGGGGTATTTCGCCTGTCTCATACATCGTCCTCACCAGATGGTAGAGTTTTGTCATGACTGGCTCTCCCGAGGCCATCAGTAGTTCTGATGGAATGTTGTCTACTCCCGGGGACTTGTTTCGACTCAGGTCTTTCAGTGCTCTGTCAAATTCTTCACGCAGTATCTTATCTCCCATTTCGTCTTCATCTACATCCTCTTCCGTTTTCATAATATTGTCCTCAAGTACATCACCCTTGTATAAACCCTCTATATACTCCTTCCACCTTTCTGCCGTCCCTTCTTTGCTTAGAACTGGGTTGCCATCTGAGCTCTTGATATTCGTACAAGTGGTTCTCTTCTCTCCAAAGGTCTCTTTAATTTTCCTGTAGGCAGTATCTATGTTACCCCTAGTGAGACAAGCCTCTACATCCTTACATTTGTCCTCTAGCCATCCCTGCTTAGCCATTTTGCCCTTCCTGTCGGTCTCATTTTTGAGACGTTTGAATTCCTTTTTGCCTGCTTCATTTACTGCATTTTTATATTTTCTCCTTTCATCAATTAAATTCAATATTTCTTCTGTTACCCAAGGATTTCTATTAGCCCTCGTCTTTTTACCTACTTGATCGTCTGCTGCCTTCACTACTTCATCCCTCAGAGCTACCCATTTTTCTTCTACTTTATTTCTTTCCCCCATTCCTGTCAATTGTTTCCCTTATGCTCTCCCTGAAACTCTCTACAACCTCTGGTTCTTTCAGTTTATCCAGGTCCCATCTCCTTAAATTCCCACCTTTTTGCAGTTTCTTCAGTTTCAATCTGCAGTTCATAACCAATAGATTGTGGTCAGAATCCACATCTGCCCCTGGAAATGTCTTACAATTTAAAACCTGGTTCCTAAATCTCTGCCCGCATCTCGTGGTCGTGCGGTAGCGTTCTCGCTTCCCACGCCTGGGTTCCCGGGTTCGATTCCCGGCGGAGTCAGGGATTTTCTCTGCCTCGTGATGGCTGGGTGTTGTGTGATGTCCTTAGGTTAGTTAGGTTTAAGTAGTTTTAAGTCCTAGGGGACTGATGACCATAGATGTTAAGTCCCATAGTGCTCAGAGCCATTTTTTTCCTAAATCTCTGTCTTACCATTATATAATCTGTCTGATATCTTTTAGTATCTCCAGGATTCTTCCAGGTATACAACCTCCTTTTATGATTCTTGAACCAAGTGTTAGCTATAATTAAGTTATGCTCTGTGCAAAATTCAACAAGGCGGCTTCCTCTCTCATTCCTTCCCCCCAAACCATATTCACCTACTATGTTTCCTTCTTTCCCTTTTCCTACTGACGAATTCCAGTCACCCATGACTATTAAATTTTCGTCTCCCTTCACTAACTGAATAATTTCTTTTATCTCGTCATACATTTCATCTATTTTTTCATCATCTGCAGAGCTAGTTGGCATATAAACTTGTACTACTGTAGTAGGCATGGGCTTTGTGTCTATCTTGGCCACAATAATGCGTTCACTATGCTGTTTGTAGTAGCTAATCCGCACTCCTATTTTTTTATTCATTATTAAACCTACTCCTGCATTACCCCTATTTGATTTTGTATTTATAACCCTGTAATCACCTGACCAAAAGTCTTGTTCCTCCTGCCACCGAACTTCACTAATTCCCACTATATCTAACTTTAACCTATCCATTTCCCTTTTTAAATTTTCTAACCTACCTGCCCGATTAAGGGATCTGACATTCCACGCTCCGATCCGTAGAATGCCAGTTTTCTTTCTCCTGATAATGACGTTCTCTTGAGTAGTCCCCGCCCGGAGATCCGAATGGGGGACTATTTTACCTCCGGAATATTTTACCCAAGAGGACGCCATCATCATTTAATCATACAGTAAAGCTGCATGTCCTCGGGACAAATTACGGCTGTAGTTTGCCCTTGCTTTCAGCCGTTCGCAGTACCAGCACAGCGAGGCCGCTTTGGTTAATGTTACAAGGCCAGATCAGTCAATCATCCAGACTGTTGCCCCTGCAACTACTGAAAAGGCTGCTGTCCCTCTTCAGGAACCACATGTTTGTCTGGCCTCTCAACAGATACCCCTCCGTTGTGGTTGCACCTACTGTACGGCCATCTGTATCGCTGAGGCACGCAAGCCTCTCCACCAACAGCAAGGTCCATGGTTCATGGGGGGATCTTTTCAGTTGGGACAAAAAAAAAAAAGAGTTCAAATGTGTGTGAAATCTTATGGGACTTAACTGCTAAGGTCATCAGTCCCTAAGCTTACACACTACTTAACCTAAATTATCCTAAGGACAAACACACATACCCATGCCCGATGGAGGACTCGAACCTCTGCCGGGACCAGCCGCGCAGTCCGTGGCTGGGACTCAAGGACTAGTGATAAAGAGCATGCCTAATACTGAAACGTCGCGAGATCGAGTCTCTGTCGGACCGCGGAATGTTTAATTCTGTCTCTAACCTAGCCTTCACTTTTCAAAGATGTAATAATTTCGCCAGGAACAACACCTGATACTAATTCCACGTTAACTTGTAGGGCCCATGTCCCTGATGGGATTTGCGGAGTAGGTTAGGTACACGCAAGCAGTCGAAGTGATGTCTGCTTAAAAACCTTGCACTATCCGAGATTATTACTAACTGAATAAGAGACCTATACAGAATGCAAACATACTTACAGCGAAACATGCTTAAATTATAACGTGCAAAAGCAAAAACAGTAGACATAACATGATAACACGATAAAGGCTGCATGTTAGAACACACACTGACTGTGGCTAATAAAATGTAAGAAACACCATATTCCATACTCAATGAGAAGAAATAAGAGCAGAGTGAAAAGCAGCTGAGGAAGGACATCTGGGTTCATGAACTACAAAATATTAATTATATCTTGAAATGCTTCAGACATTTATACATGGGGAATCAGATCAAATCTCAACAAGAAGAAAAAATGGTAACCTTTTTAGACGATGGAATATACAGACAGAATAATGAGGCATTAGTGGAACGCAATGAACATCAACAGTTTTTTAATACAATTACAAAATCTCAACAACATAAACCATTGTGAATCGACAACTTCTCTCAACTATTTAATCAATGCATTTCGGACTTTATCGGCGCAGAGTTTACGGTCATGGTGTCCGAGACCAGAAGTTGACAGCATCACGGAAAGAATAATTGTTCTGATCACCGAGAACAAATCGACGAAAACCATATTGGAATGTAGACCATTTACGTTGCCAAGCCCGTTTAGAAGATACTTGTATGATTAACAACTGTATGAAACAGTTATAAGCAAAAGAGGTTGGCCTGTATCTGGCTACTGGAATAAAGGGCAGAAAGACATACAACAGAATAAAAGATAAATGTATTTAAAAAAATGTTCAAATGTGTGTGAAATCTTATGGGACTTAACTGCTATGGTCATCAGTCCCTAAGCTTACACACTACTTAACCTAAATTATCCTAAGGACAAACATACAGACCCATGCCCGAGGGAGGACTCGAACCTCCACCGGGACCGGCCGCACAGTCCATGACTGCAGCGCCTAAGACCGCTCGGCTAATCCCGCGCACCGATAAATGTATTATTTACGTCATTTCGACATACCTCACTACAAACAATTTAGGTTTTATTGACTCTGAAAAATACTACGGCGTTATTCGAAGATAAAAATCAACTACCACTGAACGCAGAAAGTCGATATAAATTAGTAATGTTATGGGTCTTGGTGTGCGTAGTTCTTCAAGGTTCGTAGGAGCCGTCTGGCTTTCAACAGTAGTGAATGCAAGTTCCCTGCCACACTTATGGACTCAAAGCACGATTAATTCTACAGCTATTCGACATCTTGTAGGTTGCGGAAAACACTAGTCTCGAAGAAAAACTAAGACGAGAAAAGTAGCAAGGCTATAAGAACGGGAAGGAGGCAATGTTAAAGAACAATAAATAATAATAAAATAGCCTAATGATTAAGATGACTGTTGTCGAAGAGCACGAAGTCTCGGTTCGAGACCTGGACTGGAACATATCTTCAATGGTTACAGTATGTTCATCAAGTTACAGATTCAGCATATCTGAACGGTGGGCACTAATATTATTTCAAGTCAATGTGTCTTTACTGATTTCATCCCTACCGATTTACTTATTTGAGTTCATTGCATTTAATTTATTTCACATTTCCTTGGAATTCTTCAACTGAATCTCACCCTGGTATCTGTTTCTCCTACAAAGTTTTATGTGCTCTTTCTTTGTTTTATCGCTAATATCCTAATCGAACCGTAATCGGTAATTGCCAGGCACTGCAGCAAACATCAATCCTCTGCAAGTCATTTCGTTATAGTTTTGTGCTATTGCAACGCTGATATATACAACACCATCATTCGCCAAGAGACTCACTGAACTTCCCACGTTGTCCACCAGATAATTTATACATACAGCGAGTAGTAATAATCCATAAAACTCTCGTAAAACTAGCAAATACTCATATAAATCAGCATATTGTTTTACTCATGAACTATATCTTCGTATCGCAGCGTTCCTTCTTGTCGGCAAACTCCTCACAGTGCAGCGTTTATTCATGTCTGCTATCCTCAAATTATCGTCACCTCATTACTGTTATTACTACCTAACATCACCGACATAAATTACCGAGCTCCAGGGCTTCTGGTTCACTGCTCCATCGCATCTGGTGACTAAATAAAGAAATAAGCCTCAAGACATGTGCACATCTTCATCAATGGACAACTACAGCCAATGATCCAATAAATGCATCTATATCTACGTGATTACCCCGCAATTCACGATTAAGTGCTTCGCAGGGGTTCTTTGAACCACCTTCAACCTATTTCGTTACTGTTCCAATCTCGAACAGTGAGCGGGAAAAACAAACATTTAAATCTTTCCGTGGAAGCTCTGATTTCCCTTATTTTCTGATAATGATCATTTCGCCCAATGTATGAGAGCACCAAATAATGTTTTCTAAGGAGAAAGTCGCTGACTGAAATTTCATGAGAAGATCCTGCCGCAATGAAAAATGTCTTTCTTTTAATTATTGCCACCCCAATCAGTGTATCATATCCATGGCACTCTCTCCTCAATTTCATGGTAGTAAAAGAACTTGCTGCCTTTCTTTGGACTTTTTCGATGTCCTCCGTCAGTCTTGTCTGATGGAGGTCCCATACCGCACAGAAGTACCACAGAAGAGGGCAGACAAGCGTAGTATAAGCAGTCTATTTAGTAGATGTGTTGCAGTTTCTAAATGTTCTGTGAATAAGTTGCAGTCTTTGGTTTGCTCACACAACAACAGTCTCTATGTGATCCTTCCAGTTTAAGTTGTTCGCAATTGTAACCCCTAAATATTTAGTTGCACTTACAGTCTTTAAACTTGTCTGATTGATCATGTACCCGAAATTTAACGGATTTCTTTTAATACTCATATGTTATACTTAACACTTTTCATTATTTAGAGTGATCTGACCCTTTCCGCATCATACAGATATCATATCTAAATCATTTTGCAATTGGTTTTAATCATCTGATGACTCTACAAGATGGCAAATGGAAGCATCATCTGCAAATAATCTAAGAGGGCTGCTCAGATTGTCTCCTAAATCGTTTATGTGTATAAGGAACTGGTCCTATAGCACTTCCTTGGGGAACGCCACATATGACTTCTGTTTTACTCGATGACATTCCGTCAGTTACTATGAGCTTCTCTTCTCTTCAGAGTCACTTCTCGTCCCATCATGTCCCATACAGGCTCAACTGGAGACAAGTCCAGAGATTGTGCTGGCCACGGAAGTTACTGCACGTCTTCCAGAGCACTTTGAGTTTGATATGCAGTGTGCGGGTGAGCACTATCCTGTTGGAACAACTTCTCTCCTTCCTGTTGGAAGTACAGCAAAGCAACAAGTGTAACAACACTCTGTATGTAGCAAGCGCTGGTTCATGTTCCCTCCAGAAACACCAAAGCTCAAGGAGAGTTGTAGCTTATCGCACCCCAGTCGAGCCATGCACTTCGATGCTGTGACGTGAGTGGAAGACGAGCTATAGGTGGCGTGCCTGTAGTCTCACTGCTAATAACCGGTTCGCTATAGTTCATCTTGACACGAATCAGCTCACGAGCCTTTGCTGTGTTAGCTGTACGACCTGCCACTGATGCCCTTACAATATGACAAAACCTGGAGGACGTCCGTGCTGCGTGGATGTCCAGAACCTCGACTACTGGTGTGAGAACGTTCACGTTGTTGTTCCAACAGGATAATGCTCGCCCACACACTGCATGTCAAACTCTTTCGAACAAGAAACTTCCTGGCAGATTAAAACTGTGTGCCGGGCCGAGACTCGAACTCGGGACCTTTGCCTTGGCGGGCAAATGCTCTACCAACTGAGCTACCCAAGCACGACTCACGCCCCGTCCTCACAGCTTCACTTCTGCCTGTTCCTCGTCTCCTACCTTCCATACTTTACAGAAGCTCTCCTGCATGGGCGTGAGTCGTGCTTGGGTAGCTCAGTTAGTAGAGCACTTGCCCGCGAAAAGCAAAAGTCCCGACTTCGAGTCTCGGCCCGGCACACAGTTTTAATCTGCCAGGAAGTTTCATATCAGCGCATACTCCGCTGCAGAGTGAAAATCTCTTTCTTTCGAACATGTCCGAAAGAACAGACATCACGCGGAATCCGCAGCTGTGTACACACACCATTGTTGAACAAGTAACCCAGAACGTCCAACTTCGAAAGGACTATCCCACTACTCGGAAGACCACAATATGACGCCTTTCAAACTCGCTCAGTTGTCTGTAGAAAGCAAGAGTGCATCTGCATGGCATGGGTGCCTGCTTGCTTCATACGTTTGAACCACACTGAGCCCTTCGGCTGTGAACACTCGCTATTAAATGACAGACACCGGTGGTGCTCTAGTAGGTATGCCATTACGTTGTCTGTTGGCGGACAATGTTGAAACCATTGTCAGTACATCTACCATCTCCCAGTTGGCATATGCCGCCATCGGATGAAAATCGACGTCATGTTTCCAGGTGTTCTATTTTTTCCGGTATTGTATTTTCCCAATTCTGCTCTACATTTCCTCGCCTACTTGGCGAAATAACATCTCTCACAAACTGGGAGTGCTCTTGCCTCTACGCAGTTTGGTTGGACCCTAAATTTGCCAACAACACCCGAGAAGTTTCTGCCTCACACGTCCCAGTCTCCGCTATGGGGGACAGAAATTTGTCACTACAAATACAGAGCAGTTCGTATTGTCCGTATGGGGAATCTAGGAAAGGGTTTATTGAAGAAAGGTAATAAGAGTAATCCATTGAATTACAGAACCATATCACTGTCCTCAATTTGCAGTAGGATTTTGGAACATATACTGTACTCGAACATTATGAATCACCTTGAAGAAAATGACTTATTGATACATAACCAACACGGATTCAGAAAATATCGTTCTTGTGCAACACAACTAGCTCATTATTCCCATGAAGTAATGAGTTCTGTCGAGAAGGGTTCTAAGATCGATTCCATATTCCCAGATTTCCAGAAGGCTTTTGATACCGTTCCTCACAAGCGACTGTTAATCAAATTGCGTCCATATGGAGTATCGTCTCAGTTGTGTGACTGGATTCGTGATTTCCTCTCAGAGAGCTCACAGTTAGTAGTGATAGATGGTAAATCATCGAGTAGAACAGAAGTGATATCTGGCGTTCCGCAAGGTAGTGTCATAAGCCCTCTGCTGCTCCTGAATTACGTAAATGATCTAGGTGATAATCTGAGCAGCCCCCTAAGATTGTTTGCAGATGACGCTGTAATTTACCGTCTGGTAAAATCATCAGCCATCAATTCCAATTACAAAATGATCTAGAGAGAATTTCCGTATGGTGCGAAAAGTGGCAATTGGAACTAAACAATGAAAAGTGCGAGATCATCCACATGGGTATTAACAGGAATCTGATAAATTTTGGGGATACGATAAATCGCACAAATCTAAGGGCTGTCAATTCAACTAAATACCTAGGAATTACAATTACGAGCAACTTAAATTGGAATGACCACATAGATAATATTGTGGGGAAGGCGAAACAAAGACTGCGCTGTTTTGGTAGAACACTTAGAAGATGCGACAAACACTTGTCCTTCCTCTACTGGAATATTGCTGCGCGGTGTGGGGATCCTTACCAGGTAGGATTGATGAAGGACATCGAAAAAGTGCAAAGAAGGGCAACTCGTTTCGTGTTATCGCGCAATATGGGTGAGAATGTCACTGATATGATACGCGAGTTGGGGTGGCAGTCACTGAAACAAAGGCGGTTTTCTTTGCAGCGAGATCCATTTACGAAATTTCAATCACCAACTTTCTCCTCCGAATGCGAAAATATTTTTTTGACACCACCTACGTAGGGAGAAATGATCATCATAATAAAATAAGAGAAATCAGAGCTCGAACGGAGAGATTTAGGTGTTCCTCTTTATCACGCGCCATTCGAGAGTGGAATGGTAGAGAAGTAGTATGAAAATGGTTCGATGAACCCTCTGCCAGGCACTTTAGAGTGAATTACAGTAACCATGTAGATGTAGATGTAGATGTAGATGGAGTTCTGGTGGGTTTCCATGTTCGATATACTTAACTTTACTTGCTCCTGTTTCACCATGGGCTATCACTGAATACTTCAGACCTTTCTCACTGTCCTGAATGACGTACATGCACTTTGCAGCCTCCTCACGCAAACGCTCATAAATGAGTTTAATTTCTCGGGTATCTGGAGAAGACAGGTGTAGCACATCTCGAGACGGACTGTTCCAGGTCCTTGGATGGAAATCGTTCGAGAGGTTAGGGAAGATCAAGTACTTCTGCACTAATATATTTTGCACCAAGCGTTTTCCTGTTCGTGGCCCTTACTTTTACCCTCCCGGTTTTCCCACAATCTTTCATGAATCACGGCAATGATTATATATCTTTGTACTTCCGAAGGGTGACTAGCTTTGTCCACTCCGACACAGAATTCCGTTTCAACGATGCCTTTTCTATTTTTTCATTTAATACTAGGACTTGTTCTTTTATTATTGTAAACTCAGTGGCCTGAACTTTAGTGCTTGCTTCAATGGCGAACACGTGGCTATTCATTTGTTCATTCGTGTTGGCTGTCACCTCTCGATTGTATTTTTTATTCTGTCACTTCATATTGCTGTGCATTGATATCTTTCACCGTCTTACTAACGTTGGAGATGCCTGCTCTTATTATTTGCATCCTTTCCTTACCTTGGGGTTCTAATACCTTAAATTTCCTGCCAGTTTCTTCTAAACTCTCGTCATTCTTCTACGTTCTTTCGTCATACTCCCTCTTTAATCACTCAAAATTCTAGCCATACTTCCAGCCTAACTGTCCAATATGCTCATCATACTTTTAGATTCACTCGCCTTTCTTTTCGTCTCTTTCTTCGATCGTTACGTTCATTCAATCCAGAAATCTTGAAGGGTGGTGAGATCAAAGTAAGGAATAGCTCCTGGATTCGAATCACAAGCCGTTGGCTCGTGCATTGGTTCCTTATGCACAGCCACTGCAGTACTTCTGCCTTCCTGTATTTCCGTCTGTGCTTCGTTTTTATTGACAGTTTTTCTACTGAATGTATCATCCTTCCGGTATAGATTTCTGTAGCACTCGTCAGTGTCTTTAAAGTCGGCTGCTTTCTGTTCATAAATCTTTTGTCGCTGTGGAGTAAATTTTACTGGCGAAAAATTTATTTCAGACATTCTAGTTACGGTTATGACCTCACACTCCAGCGATGCTTCCTCATGCGCAACAGGCAGTTAACCTGTTGATCCCTGACGGCCCCCGCCGCAGGTGTTCCTAATTCCACAACCAGGCCCTGGTCTGCTTTCAATACTCGATGTCTCTAATTCATCAGTTTCCTTGCTTTCCAAATTTCTCGACTTACTGACATGTATTTTGTCAATAATTGATTTTGGATCAAGTTCACCACAATTTTCATCAGCTGTACTAACACTATCTGTTAAACACCCTTTCTTACTTGAGAAGATCTGTCCGTCTCTTTAATTCCCACCAGTTCAACTATACCATCCACTAGCCGAGTGTTGGACCAGTTTTGTCCAAACAGCCTCCTGTGCTACCACGTTCCTTCCCTTACACTGGTGACTGTATGTATTACTAAAATGATTACGTTCTCTAAACATTCGATATAACAGAATAGAAACCTAGGTCTCGGACATCAATTAACTGAGTAGCAAGGTCACAAATCCCTCGATCGTTACTCCAAATCCTTTGTACAACAGTACTAAATACACTAAATAAGAAGGTAGTGAGCCCCTGCACTCGACCTCTTTCAGATCAACTGTAGATCTCACCAAACTGCACCGGATATCATTTATTAATGGGCTCAAACAAAACAAAATTGTAGAGAAAACAACCCACAAAAATTACAAATACGGATGTACGTTACCGGCGAGACAAAACATTATGAACACCTACCTTATAGCTTATTGCGCCAATTTTTGAAGGCAATACATCATAGATTCTGCGTCCCATATGTTCTACAGCTCGTTGATAGGCTTGTAGAGATATGTGGCAGTGGATGTCTATGCACAAGTCATGTAATTCGCTTAAACAACAGGCCAATTATTTGTGTACGTGGTTATGGGGCTTTACAGCCACCCAGATGGGTTCTATGGGATACACATAAGGCAAATTTGGTGGACAAGACGTAGACATGAGTTCATGATCATGCACCTCAAACCACGGTAGCACGATTCTGGCTTTGAGACACGGACAATTATATTGTTGAAAGACGACATCGCCGTCAGGTAAAACATCAAGGATGAAGTGGCGTAGGGCGTCCGCAGCTGTCAGCGTTTCTTCGGTTACTACCACAGGTCCCACAGGAGAATGCTGTCATAGCATATTACAGTTCCCGTCAACCTGCGTCAGTGGCGCGGTGCACGTTTCGAGCCGCCGTTCGCCTTGGTCACTGTGTTTTTGGAGATGACCACGGACCTAGTGTAACAGGAAACGTGATTCAACTGTCCTCGTGACAAGTTTCCATCAGTCCGTGGTCCAGTACCGCTGATCCCGTGCCCATAGCTTTCAAATGGTTCAGATGGCTCTGAGCACTATGGGACTTAACATCTGTGGTCATCAGTCCCCTAGAACTTAGAACTACTTAAACCTAACTACCCTAAGGATATCACACACATCCATGCCCGAGGTAGGATTCGAACCTGCGACCGTAGCAGTGGCGCGGTGTGTCCATAGCACCTCGTGATAATTTCACTGCCCTTCTACCACTTTCCTTACATGCTCATGACAGTAGCACGTGAACATTCGATCAAATTCGCCGTTTTGGAGATAATCGATCATAGATTCGGGGTACTAGTAAACTGGCCTATGTCAAAGACGCTTATGTCAGTGGATTTCTCCATGTTCAGCCACTATCGTCTCTAGAATGATTGCCCCATCCGTCTCTGCTCCGATCACATACTTTCCTTAACGCGTTACATTCCCGCAACGCCATCAGGCGACATCCAGCCTCGCAGTGGACGGTGTCATAATGTTTTGGCTTATCATTGTCCACATCTCCTCCTAAAGCACTGGGTCGATTTCAACAAAACTTGGTACACCTATCACTTACTGTCTAGAAAGAATCACTGAGACTGTAAGAACCACCTACTCATCAAAGGACGGGGTTGGGTTGACAAACCAGTGTAGACTACCCATACTTTAGTCATACAGTATTTCAGACTGGGAACACTTAAAGACTTGCGACAAACTTTACACTTAATTTCAAATCTTTACGAAACTTTTCCTCCTTACGACCCCCAAAACAATGAAAGGAAGGAGGTTTATCCCTTAGTACGTTTTCGCTATCTATGCCGTAAAACTGCCACAAGAAGCATGACATTTCAATTTATTACTTATTTACTAAAGACTGTGTTATGACACATTTTGCAGGCAGTATTTGCATATATCAGTGAATGTGTAAGAAAAATTACGGCAAAGTATGACTCTTAGTTCAGGAGATATGATTCAAACACTGAGATGCGTGAAAAACTGTCGCATCATGCATGACGTTTAAATTTACTGCTTGTTTACTACTACCTCTATTCGCAACATATTTCGCAGACATTATACACATACGCCGCTAATGTACCTAGAAAAATACGTCATTATACGACACATACAGGATGTCCATATTTAAAGATCCAGTTTCGAAACCCTTTATAAAGAGAACCACTGCTCAGAATTACTTCAAATTTGAACAGCACATTATTGACGCAAGGGGAAATATCAGGGAACAAAAAGATTTAATGAAAGTCTTACCAATAGACGGTGCTGTAAGCAACTTAACGTAAATGTGGTAGGCTGCAAATGACAGATGAAACCCCATAGGACGGCTGTGGTTTGAGATGCACGTTACACCATTTCTAATTTTCAATGTGCGTGACTGCACAAGTTCGTCAGTCAACAGCTGTGGCATTTTTAGTTAGGTAAACCCATCCACCACGGTAATGTCGCACAACTTCGGATCGGAAAAATCGGATCTTAATTGTCCTGAGGCCAACTATAGCATAAAAAGCCAAATTCAATTGTTCTGGGGCAAAAAGCCGCATAAAAAGCAAAATGAAATCGTTTTCTAATTTTCATCAGACTAGCGCAATACATGTTCAATACGCTGTCGTAAGAAAGGACACCTTCTATACAATGATATACAATCGCTGTGCGCAACGGTTCCGTATGGAATCAAAGTTGATCAATTTACTATCCACCGTTTTCTGCCTCAAGCTGAAATCGAGAAACAGCATGTATCATAACAGATCGGAGTGTCTCGAGGGTCATGTTCAATATTCGATGCGCAGTGCGAGCCTTCAGTTCAGCTACGTTCGTATTTGGAGCACTAAACACATCGTTCAAATAACTCCAGAACCAGAAGTCACACGGATTAAGATTAGGTGTTCAGGCTTTGCAATAAGCGGAGGAGCGCCATCTTGCACATCCATGTTGTTGAAGGAATGGAATGACGTTGGTGCCCAAAAGACTCTCATAGCGTTTATCAGAGACGGTACAGGTAACGGAACCGCAGGACTTATCTCCTCGAAAACATAATGATCTATGATAAACGGTGCCGTCAACCCGCACCACACAGTCACGTTCACGGAATGAAATCGTGCCTGTTGATAGGCGTGCGGATTTTCTGTTCCCAAAATTCCGAGTTTCCGCGTATTGACATGTCGTTGGAGATGGAAATGTTTCATGGCCGTTCATTGTCCACCTCCATGCGAGCAAGAAATTCCATACCGAACGTTTGTCTCGTTGGCAGGTCAGCAGGAAATTACTCCGGAACATGGCTGATTTTGTATGGATAGCGATGCAGGATGTTTAGTAGGATTTATGTCCGTGCTTGCAGGCATGTCCAACGTTCGGGCAATTCAACGTGCACTACATGTTTGCACACCAACGCTTGATCATTCCTGCAATTCTGTGGACACACCTTCAACAGACGTCAGATCAGTTGATTTCCTCCCTCTGTCACAATGCTATTCTGAAGAACCTGTCTTCCAGAATTTTGTAATCATTTTCTCAAGACCTTCAGCAGACACCTGACCAATGCCTTTTTTATATCCTTTTTGAGTGTCCGAAACTTTTGCAGGGCTACTGGCTCACAGTCACCTTTCTTGTAAAAGAGCTTTAACATCAACGCGTGACCATTCATGGAGATAGTCATGCTGGGCGTCTAGGACGCAAACTGAGAAACATCCGCAGCCCAAGCGTCTGTTGATGTGCATACTGTGACTCTTACAGCGTCTTACAGCGCCATCTATTGGTAAAATTTTCTTTAATTTCCTTTTTTTTCATGACATTTTCCTCTCTCTGTGATAATAATATGCTGCTCTAATTTGACCTTATTCTGAACAGTGGTTCTCTTTCGACAGCGTTTTGAAACTGAATGTTTAATTATGGACACCTTATAGTTCAGGAGATACCACGTTATAGACGCTGGTAAATTATCACTTGAGTGGAATCCTTAGTCAGACTCATTTCAAAGGCCGGCCGCGGTGGCCGTGCGGTTCTAGGCGCTGTCGTCCGGAACCGCGGGACTGCTACGGTCGCAGGTTCGAATCCTGCCTCGGTCATGGATGTGAGTGATGTCCTTAGGTTAGTTAGGTTTAAGTAGTTCTAAGTTCTAGGGGACTGATGACCTAATATGTTAAGTCCCATAGTGCTCAGAGCCATTTTTTTCATTTCAAAGTGATGTGGCAACAGTTATGACAGGAAAAATATTACTCATCATGTGCATCAGGAGGGCGACTGAAATTGAGTTTTCGGGGGGTGCTGAGATCAACTGTTATGTGATGTATGTATTGCGCTTCACAAAACGGCTGACGTCTACATTTAAGAAATGTTCAAAACGAACCATTAACTCACGCCATGAACACAGAATGAAAAATAGCGCACCAGAGTGACCACAAAGGCTCGCACCATCAAGACTGAAGGCGAACTCCTCCGGAGCTGCAAACGGTGCAGGCCGTTCAGTTAGGTATCCACTTGTAAGAATGCTTATCAAATCATATTAGTATAACGGGGTGATGTGAACTGATGGAATGTGATGGCTTGCAACCGAATGAGAAACAGTCTGTCGTGGAGCTTATCGTAAAACTGGCTATCCTTTAGGTTGTAGCTACAGACAGTGCAATAATATGTATTTTACGCACGGGAAAAGCAAACATCCAGAGGCTGAAGTTGGCCAGTGGTTCCAGGTGGTATGAATTGCGATGTCCAATACTTTTAAGGTGGGATAGTTGCCTCTAAATGTGTATGATTTTTAAACGCAGACCGGGAATCAAGCAAAAGCAAGTTATTTTTAGCAGCTGTTGGCTAAAAGCTGCCATTGCAAGATCACGCACACGAGAGAGAATCGTAGGGGGCGGAGCACCTCCAACTTCTCGCAGCGTAATAAATAACTTTCTAGCCAATTTATCATCCAGATGAACAGTCGGCATAATTGTATACGAATGCGGTAAGGCACTGATGTTAGTTGATCTTGATACAACTCACCTGGTACCTCCAGTTTCCAGGGTTCCTTTCATATGCGTTTCCTCTTCAAATCCAGATTGTTCGCAGTTGTAAAAAGATTCCTTACTGAATAATGCGAGCAGTTTGTTTGTCTCATCCACAAAATTTTCCTACCGATTCCGCAGATTGTTGTGCATCGTCAAGTTGACGCTTTGTTTGAAATTTCGGTATCTTACGTCTTCCAAATCAGTACCGAGGGAGGTGGCGCAGTGGTTAGACACTGGACTCGCATTCGGGAGGACGACGGTTCAATCCCGCGTCCGGCCATCCTGATTTAGGTTTTCCGTGATTTCCCTAAATCACTCCAGGCAAGTGCCGGGATGGTTCTTCTGAAAGGGCACGGCCGACTTCCTTCCCCATCCTTCCCTAATCTGATGATACCGATGACCTCGCTGTCTGGTCTCCTTTCCCAAACAACCCAACCCAACCCAACCCAACCCCAAATCAGTACCACTGTTTGAAGTTATAAAATCATCCACTGCTTCCCATGAAATCACTGTGATCTACGCCGAGAGCAAATTAATGTGCGTAACGCACACTGAAGAGCCAAAGAAACTGGTACACCTGCCTAGTATCCTGTAGGATCCTGTGAGCACGAAGAAGTGCCGAAACACGACGTGCCATGGACTCGACTAATGTCTGAAGTAGTGATGGAGGGAATTGACACCATCAATCCATAAATCCGTAACAGTACTAGGGGGTGGAGATTTCTTCTGAACAGCACGTTGCAAGACATCCCAGATATGCTCAATAATGTTCATGTCTAGGGAGTTTGGTGGTCAGTGGAAGTGTCTAAGCTCAGAAGAGTGTTCCTGGAGCCACTGTGTAGCAATTCTGGACGTGCGGGGTGTCGCATTGTCCTGCTAAAATTACCCCCAAAAAATGGCTCTGAGCACTATGGGACTTAACATCTGAGGTCATCAGTCCCCCAGAACTTAGAACTACTTAAACTTAACTAACCTAAGGACATCACACACATCCATGCCCGAGGCAGGATTCGAACCTGCGACCGTAATGGTCGCGCGGTTCCAGACTGAAGCGCCTAGAACTGCCCAAGTGCGTCGGAATTCACAATGTACATGAATGGATGCAAGTTATTAAACAGGATGTTTACGAACGTGTCACCTGTCAGACTCGTATGTAGACGTGTCAGGTGTCCCGTATCAGTCCAACTGCACACGTCCCACACCATTACATAGCCTCCACCAGCTTGGACAGTCCCGTGCTGACATGCGGGGTCCGTGGATTCATGAGGTTGTCTCCGTACCCGTACACGTCTATCCGCTCGATACAATCTGAAACGTGACTCGTCCGATCAGGAAACATATTTCCAGTCATCAGCAATCCAGTGTCGGCGTTGACGGGCCCAGGTGAAGCGTAAAGCTTTGTGTCGTGCCGTCATCGCGGTTACACGAGTGCGCCTTCGGCTCCGAAAGCCCATATCGATGATGTTTCGTTGAATGGTACCCACACTGACACTTGTTGATGGCCCAGCATTGAAATCTGCAGCAGTTTCCGGAATGGTTGCACTCCTATCACGTTGAACGATTCCCTTCAGTCGTCGTTGTTACCGTTCTTGCAGGACGTTTTTCCGGCCGCAGCGATGTCGGAGAGTTGATATTTTACCAGATTCCTGATATTCACGGTACACTCGCAAAATGGTCGTACGGGAAAATCCCCAATTCATCGCTACCTCGGAGATGCTGTGTTCCATCGCTCGTGCGCCGACTGTAGCACTACGTTCAAACTCACTTAAATCTTGATAACCTGCCATTGTAGCAGCAGTAACAGATTTAACCACTGCGCCAGACACTTGTTGTCTTATATAGGCGTTGCTGACAGCAGCACCGTATTCTGCTTGTTTACGTATCTCTGTAATTGAATACGCATGCCTATACCAGTTTCTTTGGCGCTTCAGTGTAGTAGCTCACTGTCATGCACATCTTGCAAATTTTATCGAGCATCCTTGAAATGCTCAACCACCATTTTTTGCATCAAGTGCGCCTTGTCCATAGTTTTTCTTATGCACAACACGATCATATTGCTGCAGAATTATTTGTAATATGTTCATCACTTTTTTCTTTACTATGCTGTGGATGATCTTCTGTGTACGTAATTGTGTTCAGTATCCGCTCCTTGGACAATGATTGTCCTTTACTGCGTTCCACTGTAGACGGGATTAGTGGCTCCTGTCCGATAAGGACAATGAAATACATGGCTCGACATCTATGAAGCACGTATCGCCATCATTGTACCCCTCATGTACATTGTCCGCACAATCGAGCGTGTACGACACCACACACTCCACTGACCCATCTTGCAGAAACGTTAATATTTCATCTGCCGTTATGCGCTATGCGAAATTCCTTCGGTTCCTTTCTGACAAAATGTCAACTTCGGCAACTGTTGTTGTAGGCAATGCTTTCTTTGTTTATCTTTACTATTGCTCTGCCTAATATCAACGCCACTAGCACTGTGGCATTGTTGTGAATTACTCGTAGACTAAGCAATTCAGATACGCTCCGTATGCCTATGCTGTGCTCACCATTGGATATCTCCAGTCCTGCCCCCTGTTGCCATTAGCAGCCATTATCGTGGATGCATGGTAATCAATGTGTGGGGTGTCGAATGCTGTAAACATTATTTGCCTTTTACGACGTCATAGTCTAGCGGTTTCTTGTGAGATGGGAGAAAAATTTTCGCACCATTCATAACATTTTAATTTATTAATTCCTTCCTACTAACTCTATTCACAACACATTCCACTTGCAGTAGCCACATACATCATTGGATGTACTTGCAAAATTAAACCATAGTGCATTACATAGTTCAGGAGATACGACGTCGTTGACAATGAGCTACGTGCATCACCGCTGAGAGCCCGCATTTGCCACGGGGCAGGATGTGTGATTGGGTCCCATCTCCAAATACAGCAATCCAATTTTATTGCTATTTTGAATAACGTTTAACATGATTTAAACATAACATAATTCGGGGAGTATTGGAACTATTTATTTAGTGTTTTTCAAATGGCTCTGAGCACTATGGGACTTAACATCTCAGGTCATCAGTCCCTTAGAACTTAGAACTACTTAAACCTAACTAGCCTAAGGACAGCACACAACACCCAGCCATCACGAGGCAGAGAAAATCCCTGACCCCGCCGGGAATCGAACCCGGGAACCCTGGCGTGGGAAGCGAGAACGCTACCGCACGACCACGAGATGCGGGCTATTGGAACTATACAAAAATATTCATCAGCATGAAATATAGAATAAATATAATTTATTATTAAACAGTGAACATATTTTCAAAAATGCAATTTATGCCGTGGTACCATATGTTGCTTGAGACAATGCCGGAGGAATTAGGGGGAACTAATAGTTCTGTATGGTGCAATAGACTGATTCAGAGCATGCAGTTGTATACACACCTGTATCGTCGAGCCACTGTTAAATAGCAAAGGTTCGGTTTCATGTTGGATATGTTCTGTATTAGAGATCCCCTAAGCATTTGAGGACATTATGCAAACTGTAACATGTCATTGCATTGTATCTAGAAAGCAGACGCCCCTGGAAGAAATCGCACGAAGTGTTCCGACGCAGAGCAGAAAATTTATATACATGTTTACTACAATAACTGTTCCTAGTTTTCTGATGCCACGGAGGAAGTGAACATGAACATTACTTATCAGTAATTCAGTGTCCACAAATGCTTCGTTCTCTATACACAAGCCAGTGGTCATCACCCAGAGTTTAGATGTTTTTGTTTCAGCTGTTATTTTTACCACGGAAACAACGAGCTACTTACGATAGTTTGTTATTATAAGTCACAGACGATCTTCTGTAAAATTTGTTTACTTAGTTTTGGTTATTAAAATTCATAACATTGTTGTTCTAGAACAGTGTGGAAAAATAGCTTCCTGATTACAGGACTGAAAGTTAAATTTCCTGACTCCAATGTGTAATTTTTTACCGAACACATTTTTTACATCCGTATTTTTGATTTCCATTCACATTTTCGCCCAGAGTTATAACAGACTACTGTAGCTCATCAGTAACATTTATAAATGCATTTGCAATGTTCATTAAATTTAATTACAACAATTTCGTATAAAGAGAACAGTATATAGCACAGCTGCGTGACGTGCCATTGCTAAGATCGTGCTCTAAATTTCTCAGTTTCACAGTGAAGTCCTTCGAGCAGTTTTTTGCAATGCACAGTCTCCTTCATTCCAATATAAGTTCAGTTTCTGGACATTGTATTATTAAGAAAACTATCCAATGTCACCCCTTATATTACTTCCATAAATTAGAAATAGTTGCTATGATACACGTTGTATATCATCCTATTACAATCAAAAGCATCTGGAATTTATTAAAGCAAAAAATGGACATAGACCAGCTCTGAGTACGCACGTGAGACATCTGACAGCTGCTTAAGCAAATGTCCTCATGTCCCCATTATCCCACTGCAACTTTGAAAGAACTGACATATCAGTCGGATGAATCATAAATTAACGTGTAAAAGTTAAATCCACTGAGATAAAACGTGCCAGCCACTTAATTTTAGTTCGTATATAGGTTTCATTTACTTTCATTTCACTTTTCAACGTAAGGCTCAGTATTATAGTGATTTACCCATTGAAGAATGTCTGGTGTCAAAACGATATGGAGTGTTAAATCCTCCCTGCCTCGCCCCCCCCCCCCCCTCTCCATCCTGCGTTCCCTGACGCGCTACACATTTCAGTAAACAGACAGCAGCGCGCTCACATGTAAACCGCAATAAGTCATGCGTCGGGTAACCTATTTGCCCATAAAGCTGCCAGTGACGCTTTGCGCGCCTTTTGTGGAACAAATGTTTGAATCACATTACCAAAGTCTAGTTTTCTTGCCAAATTAGATAAAATTGTCAAGGCCCCCAAATCTGTGAGACGCTGTAGATGCATAGTTGATATAGACAGTTTTTAACACAAGCCAGAATGCTGAATGATCTTTCTCCTTCAACTACAGTCATTTGAAAGAGTGCAAAAGAGGATAAAACTACACATACTTTCGGTAATAAGACTGAAATTTTAAGATCGTGCATCTTGTTCAAGATGCCTAATGCTTCGAAAGTAATGTCTCCAAAGTCTGAAGTATGAATTGTTTTCAAATATGTGATGCCTTCTCCATACATGGAGCTCATTTCGAAGTGGGTCTCATCACTAAAGGTAATTCTACTCCAGTCAGTGAGATTCCGGGTCGAAGACGTGTCTGGAGACGCCCCAGACAACGGTGGGATATTAACGGGACTGACTGACCTTACAGTGTATTTGGGGTGGCCTGTCTTAGTTTCCTCACGCTGTACATAAATATTTGCCAATTTTTGTTTGTATGCCTTACAGAAGTGCCCTCCAAAGCCTACTACTGCCTGTTAACCTACAGCTTCCCTCGACGCACGTAGTGGAATACTCACCCTCATTACGCGCGAATGAATGAGTGAATGAATTAACCAAGCGCCATTCATATCTCTTCTGGGCGGATGATATCTTAGTAGCCTCGGCGTCTTATCAAACTCAGCAAATGTAAAAAATAGCTTGTGAATCCCATGAGATATGTGGTTGGGAAATTCCACACGTTTATTTGTTTTGAATTTAAAGCAATGCTAACGAATATTTTGTATGTTGTTTCGCCAGAATACATAAATCTTGATATTCGTATGTACTTTCCTGGATTGGAAGACACACGGTCATGGATTTAATTTGTATAGACCGACGACAAAGTAAAATCTAAACAACAGGCATTTCTTACTAAACTAGGTATGGACTATGGAAATGGAAAACGTTTTAAGCGTTACATTTTACTTTTGTCAGGCGAATCAAAATAACAATGTATCCGGAAAGCTGCGAAAGTATTCTTACTCCACATAATCATGGTGCTCACCGCATCAATGTAAAATTATAAAATACTGTAAATACTATATTAAGAACGTTCTAAGCACCATATCAGTAAATGACTGGTTCTAAGAGTCAATAAGAAAGTTTTTACAAATTTATTCTTCCAAGGGAGAAATCGGCACCGAGGCACTGCTAATAATGCCATATTTACACAAATAGAGCTGTTATTGGTTTCGAACCAGCAGATTTATCTTCCGACGGCTATTCACGTTTATACTGCATTTGTTGTTGTTTACATTAGTTGTTTGCGGTTTTTTACCACAGCCTCAAAAGCGTTAGTTCTCGACAAAACAGCAGGAAGAATGTTCTTGATCCAAGGACATTAACACTAAGGTACTAATTTTTATTTGTGATGGTACAAGTACAGAACTGTAGCGGTAGATTTTTTAATAGTAGCACTGTATCAACAAGAACCACCCCTCATATCTTTTAAATATTGGAAGGGAAGCACAGGTTGCTGCAATGAACATGTGCTATGTACTCACACATGTTTCAGAAGACTTCCTCCATGATTTGGCACCTGGATTAAGTCTAGGGACATGCAACAGAGTACCGAGAACACAGTAGCACTGAAAACTTGTTTTGTGAAAAAATGACACTTAGAACGTTTTCCTTTTCCACACTTCATATCGCGATAAGTCTTCGCTTCCTAACAACACTGAACTGCATTGTACCGACGTATACCGGGGAGTTAAGGACAATTACCTGCAGCAATTTCGGACGTGAGAGGAATTCCCTTATTGAAATATTTAAAGAGCATTAATCGATCGGGCCCTCCCCGTGTGCCACAGGAGAAGTACTGTCAATAATACATTGCTGACTTTAGAAATCAATACAGAGTATGTGCTCGAGATTTTATGTTCATTTCTGTACAATATACAGGTTATTCAGTACGTAATGCCGTAATTTAGTTGACTGAGAGAGGTAGTGCAGTGGTTACTGCATTCGAGAGAAGTAGGGAAATACCAATCCGCCTTTCAGATTTTGGTATTGAGCAGTTTTTCTATGTCACTTGTCATATGTGAGATCATTCTCTAATGACATCGTTGTCGATGGAATGCTTGACCCTAATCTCCTTTCTAATTTGATTGCGGTTGAAATTCGAAATTGCTACGGTCGCAGGTTCGAATCCTGCTTCGGGCATGGATGTTTGTGATGTCCTTAGGTTAGTTAGGTTTAACTAGTTCTAAGTTCTAGGGGACTAATGACCTCAGTAGTTGAGTCCCATAGTGCCCAGAGCCATTTGAACCATTTTTGAAATTCGAGATTAATAAATATAGCTCTCACACGTAACTGATACAGGTCAAAAGTATCCTTTCCGTTTGATTTCCCTGATATCTGCGAGTTGGTATGTAAGGAAGAGGAAGTTACTAAGATGGCGACCCATACCGAGCTGTGTTGTTACGAGCTTCCGGTCGTAGTGCCAGTTGAGTTTCTTAGTCTACATTACAAAGTAGGACAAAATCGCAAAAGACTTACAGCATGGTATCCACAAATTCTGGACAAAGGAAGATGTTTAAAACGCAAGGAGAACATATTTCCAATGAAACAAGATATCCTTCAAAAATTCCTTTGCTGCTCAAGGAAGTCAATCCAGCAAATGCCGCTGGAACTTCAAATACCAAAAACATCTGTGCATGTTGTCCTCAAATACTGTCGACCAACTACTGAAAATGTACGAGGGTGTGCTGAAAAGAATAAGTCCAGTTTTTATGTGGAAACTCCTAGAGCCTTTTAAATAAAACAAAAGTTATTAACATTCTACACCTTTGTTTTTCGTGTTGCTTATTTATTCCTCAACATAGTCACGACAGCGACGAACGCATTTCTCTCGATGCGAGACCAGTTCATTGATATCGCCGCTGTAAAATGCTTGAATTTGTTGACGGAGCCACATCACCTCTCCTTGCACTGCTTCATCACTATCAAAGCGTAGTCGTAGAAGGTGTACTTTAAGTTTTGCAAAAAGACGAAAATCGGATGGTGCCAAGTCGGGACTGTTAGGGGGATGGTTGATGAAAGTGAGCACAAGGTTTCGGATTGTTGCAGACTTCGCGGTACTCGTGTGTGGTTTGACATTGTTATGTTGATAAAGCGAGTGCTCCATGTGTGGACGAACTCGTCGAATGTGAAACTCGATTATGTCACGCTGTTTCTCGCGCACCGACATATTTACATTACACTCCGCCATGTTGTAGGTTATAATTCGGATCCCTCTAGCGACAGAGGACTTCAAATATGTAAACACGAGGAATAAATATGTAGAATGTCAATAATGTTCGTTTTATTTAAAAAGCTCAAAGAAGTTCCAAATAAAAAATTCAGAAGCACTAAGTTCCAGCACGCCTTCGTATATAAGCGAATCTGAGAGGAAACAGAGGGTACTTCTAAGACGTAAACCAAAATGATTCGTATTTCCATGTGATGTGTTGAACACATTAATCAAATAAATAAAAAAGTAAATTGAATTTAAAAAGATAGAATTCATCATCTTCTCCGACGATAGTAGTACAGCCATGGCAAACCTCGGCCACAGTTCAAGCAGCCGCAGTTCAAGCAGTCACCACAACACTCAGGATAGTGATGGTCAATGGCACTGGAGTTGCCAAGAACAATGATCGCGGTGGCGCGCATTTTAAAAGAATCCAAGATGCGGAACTAGCCTAGTTGAACATTCTAACCCTCCTCCTCTCCTCCCCCCTTCTGACGTTTCAATTCAAGCTGATCTCATGTTTAAAATGATGTAACTACCCCAGGTGTTAGCAGGAAATTTAAAAAATGTTAAAGACGCACCAACGCACCTTAGAGTGGCCACTCTAAGGAAAATGTTGTTTTTCTCTGACGCAGTATCATAGACAGTCATGTTAAACATGTGTCTGTAAACTTTATATACTTCTTTCTTGAATTGGTGTGGCAGATTATTCAGCTCAACAGTCTGAAATTCCAGTGGCGTAAATCAGTTGCTAATACGCCATACGATCCACGTAAGAAATATGGTTAAGGAGTTCTTTCTCTTGGCGGAATACACATCTGAAGTTCCCAAGAAACAGTTTGTCTTCAGCAGCATCACTGTTTTTCTCAGAAATCTTTTAAGTGCGTTTCTTGAGTCACTGAATAGTTTGGCTTCTATAGCAAACGGCATCTTTTCTTTTCTTGGCGCATTTATTGTCAGTTGCATACGTTGGGACTTGCATGATTTCGGTACTGATTTTCTCAAATAATTTGATGGCACCATGCTACATGTGTAATAAGAGTACATGGATTTCAGCACAGTATTAATATACAAATCCTTAGTACACATATTTTATAAAATATTCTTGTATTGTTATCGATTACGTTTCTTGAAACAAGATAAGCCCTGTAGCTGTTGTGAAATTCAGTCCGATGGCTGGTTTGATGTAGCTTTCCATGATATTCCATCCTGTGCAAGACTCTTCATCTCCGAATAACTATTGCAACCTATAGACTATTGAACCTGCTTACTGTATTCATCTCTTTATCTCCCTCTATGATTTTAACCCAACACACTTGTCTCCAATATTAAATTGGTAATCTCTTGATGTCTCAGCATGTGTCATACCAACTGTCCCCTCTTTTAGTCAAGATGTGCAAAAATTTTTTTGTGTCCGCTGTTTTTCTCAATACCTCCTCATTTATTAAGTAATCACCCATCCGATCTTCAGAATTATTCTGTAACACTACATTTCAAAAGCATTTACTTTTTCTTGCATAAACTGTTTATCGTCCATGTTTCACATCCATTCATGGCTACACTCCTGACAAATACCTTCAGAAATGACTTCAAAAATGGTTCAAATAGCTCTGAGCACTATGGGACTTAACATCTGAGGTCATCAGTCCCCTAGAACTTAGAACTACTTAAACCTAACTAACCTAAGGATATCACACACATCCATGCCCGATGCAGGATTCGAACCTGCGACCGTAGCGGTCGCGCGGTTCCAGACTGAAGCGCCTTTAACCGCGTGGCCACACTGGCCGGCGAAATGACTTCCTAACACTTAAATCTATATTTAAGTGTTAACAAATTTTTCATCTTTTGAAATTCTTTTCTTGCCTCTCTACTTCGGTCATCATATATATATATATATATATATATATATATATATATATATATATATATATATATATATATATATATATTGCTACACCACGAAGATGATGTGCTACAGACGCGAAATTTAACCGACAGGAAGAAGATGCTGTGATATGCAAATGATTAGCTTTTCAGAGCATTCACACAAGGTTGGCGCCGGTGGCGACACCTACAACGTGCTGACAAGAGGAAAGTTTCCAACCGATTTCTCATACACAAACAACAATTGACCAGCGTTGCCAGGTGAAACGTTGTTGTGATGCCTCGTGTAAGGAGGAGAAATGCGTACCATCACGTTTCCGACTTTGATAAAGGTCGGATTGTAGCCTATCGTGATTGCGGTTTATCGTATCGCGACATTGCTGCTCGCGATGGTCAAGATCCAATGACTGTTAGCAGAACATGGAATCGGTGGCTTGAGGAAGGTAATACGGAACGCCGTGCTGGATCTGCACGAACAGTTCGACGACGTCTGCAGCAGCATGGACAATCAGCTCGGAGATCACGGGTGCGGTTACCCTTGACGCTGCATCACAGACAGGAGCGCCTGCGATAGTGTACTCAACGATGAACCTGGGTGCACGAATGGCAAAACGTCATTTTTTCGGATGAATCCAGGTTCTGTTTACAGCATCACAATGGTCGCATCTGTGTTTGGCGGCATCGCGGTGCACGCACTTTGGAAGCGTGTATTTGTCATCGCCTTACTGGCGTATCACCCGGCGTGATGATATGGGGTGCCATTGGTTACACGTCTCGGTCACCTCTTTTTCGCATTGACGGTACTATGAACAGTGGACGTTACATTTCAGATGTCATACGACCCGTGGCTCTACCCTTCATTCGATCCCTGCGAAACCCTACATTTCAGCAGGATAATGCACGACCGCATGTTGCAGGTCCTGTACGGGCCTTTCTGGATACAGAAAATGTTCGACCGTTATTACGGCCAAAGGTGATTGTTCTGGGTACTGATTTCTCAGGATCTATGCACCCAAATAGCGTGAAAATGTAATCACATATCAGTTTTAGTATAATATTGTTGTCCAATGAATACCCGTTTATCATCTGCATTTCTTCTTGGTGTAGCAATTTTAATGACCAGTAGTATATATATATATATATATATATATATATATATATATATATATATATATCCTCCTTTCAAGTCGCCGTCCATTCTGTTGCCCTGCTCTTGCAAGGCCTTTGCTTGTTGTGTCAGAATTTCAGTGTCAGCGGCTACCCTTATAGTTTTTATTTCTTCTACCTGAACTTTAATTCCTATTCCGTCTTATAAAAATATATGAATGTGTGTATGTATGTATGTATATTCCACATCTCCTCCTGAGTCACTAGACCGATTTCAAATGAATGGTTCACGTATCACTTACTGGCTAGAAAGAATTGCTATGGGGGTAAGAAGCTGTGGGAGGTGAAAAAGGAGTGTAGTTCACGACGCGTTAATACCCAGAGTTTATTCATCCACTATTTGAGAATGAAGGGGCTTGCTGACTTGCGCCACACTTTACACAAAATTACAAACTTTTAAGAATCGTTTTATTACCGACAGTACCTACAAAATGATGGAAACGAAAAAGTTTATCTCTTACTACATTTTCTCTGTTCATGCATTTAAACTATCGTTTCAGCCATGACGTTTTAATTTATTACTTCTTTTCAAGTAACTGTATTCATGACATATTTTTCATACAATATTCATATACAACCCTGCATGTACCTGCAAAATTATATCATTGTACGGTACATACTTCATGAGACATGATGTAGTAAACGCTGAGATGCATAAAAAAGTGCCGAATCATGCATGATGTTTAAATTAATTACTTATTTTCTACTATCACTATTCGTAATATATTTCGCAGACAGTATTCACATATGCCAGCCGAAATTCGCTAGAGATACAGATGAAATATGTGTGAAACATATTAAATATATGTGGCATATGCGTATGCAAGCAAACCCCAAACTTAGTACACATATTAATAACTACCTGGAAAGAAATGTTGTGGTGCTAGAACCAGGGTACTCCTATTGGGGTGGGAATGATAAGGTATAGACAGAAAGAGGGAGGAAGAGATGGACAGACAGGGTGTGGCAAGGAGGACAGGCACACAAATAAGAGGAAGGAGGAGATGGACAGAGAGAGGGGAATATAGGAGATGGACTAAGAGAATTAGAATATGTACGTACCTGGGCAGAGCCGTATACTCAGCTAGTACATTATGAAATGTCAGGCGAGTAACCATTATGTGCGACTATATGCCATTACGCTAAATGTTATCTGAATACGGAATTACATAACGTAGACAACTTACAAACACCTGATTTCGAAGGCTGAACTCTAAGGTTTTGTAAGCATTGTAGCAATTAACTGTCACTACATATATATTTTTAATACATGCAAATGAATTTAGCTCTTGTCTTAAATCAGACGTAGAAAAAAAACATTCTGCTGCAGAGGTGCACTGGTTTTAAATGTTCGCCACTATGCTCCTGCAGTCTCCAAGAGAATAAAACGAAGTGACCACCTTACCACCCTGGCCGCTATAGCTGTCCTTACTTTACGTATTCCACATTTTAGCTGCACACTGATCTCAGCGAAACAGTGATCAACCCCGTTGGTTCCTAGATGCATCAAGATGCATTAAGTGGTCAGGAACATAACCTAGTGTGACTCAATTTTTATTTACCTAGGACTACATAGGATCGCCTACCTCCACCAAAGTGTTTGATGTCCAAAATGCCAAGTCCCAAATTTTAGCGTTTTCGGCTCATTGACTTAAGATACGTTGGAGCAGAAGTTGGTGGAAACTGTGCATAGACTAGGTGATGTTTGTTGCATGGATATCATTGCATGGTCCAAGTCGCTGTACCCCTGATGATGTCTCCAGCATTAGGACGCGAAACTTTGGTCAAAGAAACAGTGCTTGTACAACGGCGTAATGACGATAAAACGAAGATGAGGCAAATACTGGCTGCATTCCTCAAATCGTCGTAATCACTGGGCGCTAGACGCTACAGCATGCTGCTGCCTAGAGTGACGCATATGTCTCAAAAATCAGCATGCTCTGTTGGATGACAGCAATGACTTCACTTTTTAAATAACTGTTTGCATCTGGATGAATCTATAGCTGCAACATACTAACCACTAACCAGCAGTAATATATTGTATCTTGTGTGTGATCTTTGTTTGCTTTCTTTCCATTTTGCTTTATAAATGTTATCTACATCTACATCTACATTTATACTCCTCATGCCACCCAACGGTGTGTGGCGGAGGGCACTTTACGTACCACTGTCATTACCTCCCTTTCCTGTTCCAGTAGCGTATGGTTCGCGGGAAGAACGACTGCCGCAAAGCCTCTGTGCGCGCTCGAATCTCTCTAATTTTATATTCGTGATCTCCTCGGGAGGTATAAGTAGGGGGAAGCAATATATTCGATACCTCATCCAGAAACGCACCCTCTCGAAACCTGGACAGCAAGCTACACCGCTATGCAGAGCGCCTCTCTTGCAGAGTCTGCCACTTGAGTTTGCTAAACATCTCCGAAACGCTATCACGCTTACCAAATAACCCTGTGTGTACAACTCAGTTAAATGGTCCTATAGAAACTGGAATACATACTCCAAAATGAAAAGTCAATGTTAGAATTAATCTTTAAGCAGTAAATTTTGTCCAATTCAAAATATGTATTATAATTTCGTAGTTCTTGCATAAATTAAAATGAAACGAGTGTAAGACATTGTTGGCCGGGCGGCCCCTTGCGGGGAAGTTCAGCCGCCGACTGCAAGTCCTATTCCAGTGGACGCAACACTGGGCGACTTGCGTGCCGTTAATGAGGTTGAAATGATGATGAGTTTAACGCAACCCCCAGTCCACGAACGGAGAAAATCTCCAACCCGGTAGGGAATCGAACCCGAGCCCGCTTGCATGGGAGGCAAGCACATTACCACTCAGCTAAGCTGGCGGACTCCTTACAGAACACTATCCTTATCGACAAATTACAAATCGCAGGACACAATTCATTCTCAGCTCGGCACAAATTAATTTTTCGTAACTGACGACAACGTTCGCAAAAAGTGATTTGTTTCTGGCGTGGTGCTTTACAGGAGCGCATACCTCTTGATATTTGTTCCCTGCGTCATTTAGTGGCCTTCAGCTGCGTTGTAGCGCGATGAGGTGCGTATTTCCACCATCAAGTGAGCTCTTGCATAATTGTTACGTCAGCGGCAGTTGACACACTTCTGCCGTCCTGTAAACAAAACGGCTTTATAAATACTGCACACTTCCTTTACTTCGTTCAGAATACAATGCCTCCGCAGAAAGAATTTTATGACCTACTTTTCTTTTTGTCCTCTAGCTGACATTTGTCTTCTGCAGAAAAACTGATGCCCTCGATAAATCGGTCACGTAACGTTCCTCTCACGTCGTAAGCCTCATCCTTCTCCCCCAAAACACAAACTGAATGCTTCAGCACACTATTTCGTCTCAAGGGATGATTTACTTCACGAAACCGGTTGTAGCATTATAAAGGAAATTCAATAAAACAAATACTTCAACAATAATCCACACAATGGGACACGTAACATAGCTCAGCAGAATGCTTTTAGTGATAGGTTAGACGCTTCAGGGAATATGGGGTGAGTCGCTCTTAAGTGTCCTCCATGCAAATAGTGGAGGCGATAAGTAATGTTTATTTTATTTGTATAAATAGCATTATATGATGCTACAGTTACAAGATATATTCCACCTATCTTCCTTCCATATGGACGCCTAATAGCTGTCGCTAGAACCAATTTTGATAAACACGTGACAACGTTTTTCCTATCATCTGTTAGCAAGCTAACGTGCTTCGTCTTTAAACATGGTCCACATCACGGATTTTCTGCTGATACGTCATCGATTTTAGGTAACCTCACTGATAAAAGTGGACTGGCGCACTTCATTTCCGTAATGCGGGGAGTCACGTCTTGCTGAAAGAACGTATGGAAGTCCCCACTTTCGTCCAGGACTGACATGACGATGCCATTTTTATGCATGTCAAGACAGGTAATCACATTCTTTCCCTCAACGGAGAATGAACCAACAGTTCTGTCACCCCAAATCAAACACCACATCATGAGTTGCTTCGCACTTTCACTTGGACAGTTCGACACTCAACGTGGATTGCTATACATCCAGTACTTGACATTTTGTTTGTTCACATCACTAGTGACACACAAATTCGCGCCATCTTATAAAAGATGACACTAACAAAACCAGCAATGTCCTTGTGCATGTCCAGTCCCCACTAACAGAACTCTGCACTATGGTCCTTTGTCAAACATTGCAGTATCTGAGGCCTGTAAGGAAGCCAATTGTTCGTCTGCAAAATGCACGCTTCACTGCTTTGGATGATTCCCATTGGCATAGAGACACATCGTGTCAGCTTTGTCGAACTGCTGGCAATCGCTGCTACCGTGTGTGTTGACGTACGTTCAAGTGTTGCCGTTCGTAGGCTTCCAGATGTGCCTGCGAGGGCTACGGAACCTGCTCATTTGAATTTCTTGATAAGTTTTGCTTCGGTGTCATGGGATATCTGCGTTCTGTGCGTTGCACTGAAAGGACGTACTGAAATACGGGTTGCACCACTCCCAGCCAACAGAAAAATATTTATCTTGTCTTCCTTGGTTAGTGGGGTTTGTTTTCAGTTGGTTCAACTTTCTGAAAATGAAAAAGTAATTAATCACTACTTTCACCAACTGTATGGAGACCTATGACTCACCCTGTAGTTTCTGCAGGTAAGGAGTAAATAGTGAAGTAATAATATTTCGAGCGTAAACGGATGTATGGAGAAAACACAATAGTGAACTTTCGTTTTATATCGAAATGCATTATATTCTAAATAAAATAATAGCAGTTCCTGAGTTGACAAATCCAATGCTATAGATAACTCATATGGCTACAAATAGGATTCTGTTCCTCTCGCAGAATGTTAAATAGTATAAGTTTCGTAGCTTTGTGCATGTCTCAGAGGGAAATACATCTAGCCGAGATGGAGTCTTCTCTTGGAAAGATTTAAATGAAGTCCACTGGAAGCAATGTATATAGATTTTGTGTGAACTCGGTAGTCAGTCATATACATTATGTTCATCTTAAAACCTTTACATTGTTGAATCGCTATTACTCTGCGGTTTCTTTTATGGTGTGAAAAGATATTTACAAATGAAGATTAGTTAATCGGGTGTTATTAATCGATGGAAACTGTTATAAAGTTCTGAGAGTAGTATAAATGTTGCCGAATGTAGTAAGTGATACAGAAGTTCATTCGACGTCAACAACAATTATCCAAAGACCTAAGAAATAGTTATTTCATTAAATTTTTCAGACCACAGCAGCAGTTTTGGAGGTAAAACACGCCATACTCCGTTTAATATAACAAAAGTGATTGTCCACCTCAGCACAACCTATTAACACCACATTATATGAGCCTTCCTCTCTAACGACTTCGATCTGCATCACTTTTATCTATAATTGAAAGTAGCTGTTTTATTCCCACCTGTTTTACATGCCTCAGACTTTATAGCAGAATTTTATGGATTCTTATTCAACCTATCAGTATTTAAAATCCACAGAGTTCAACGTTTCGTAGGTGTGGTTTGTAGATGCGTTTGTCTCAAACAAATGCTAAAGTTTTTCAAGAAACTATCTGCTTCTGATGAAATGGTTTTCAGTTTTTATTTGTGCTTTAAACGTGAAATATATCTTGTTTGTTACAGAAAGTAATTTAATTATTCGGGTGCATCGCGTCCAGGAGAAGGAGATAGTCAATGATGGACACAGGGAAACCAGAACAGAGTTCAAATAGCTGCCGATACCGAACTCGTTAGAAGCATCCGATTTTCTCATTGGAAGAAGGCTAGGAGTCGGAAATGTGCTTGTCCTGTTTAGAAAACTATTCCGACAGCCACTTGACGCTTTTTACACGAACTAATAATTACTATATCATCACGCCGGTCGAGTATTTGAACTTTGCCACCTCTGGCTCTAAGTGCAATAAGAAGAAGGCGTGTTAGTGTTGTGGTCATAGGAGGAAGAATACTAACTCATTTTAAGAGATCTTGAAGAGAAACTCACCAGTACCCTTTTTGAAAGAACTATCTCAGAATCGCCTGGCCGGATTTATGGAAAAGAAATCAAAATGAATGAAGGATAATTTTACTTTCCTCAACATTATACCTGTGACCTGATAACTTATATTAGTGAATGTCTCTCTGTTTGTGTATTTATGAGGGCACTGTTCTCATTTATATAGCTCACTTTCCTTCCCTCGCTCCTAATTTACTAAGAAACGTTTCTTACCTTCTGTAATCGTAATCTAAATAAAAATAACGTATTATACGGATATGGTGTCTGTTCTTTCGGACATAACTGTCCGAAACAGCAGGTAGCAGACCTATATAAAACATGTGTCTGATATGATATCGCTCTTTCAGTGCCGATGCATGATAGTTTCCGACCTCTCGCGAGAATACAGTTGGATTGCGAGCAAACAGGAATAGGGGACATGAGACTCTACTCTGCAGTTTGTGGCATGTGAAGAATTAGGTACAACGAGAAACATTTTCGAATAGCCGTAGCGTTAAGGCGACCCCTCACGTAAAGGGGGAAATCCGGGTTCGAACCCCCATCCAGCACAGATTTTCATAGGTGGACATGGAGTTACTTCAGTGCAGCAAAAGTCGGAAATTTTTTTCGTCGAAAATAATATACGAGACCGTACTGAAAAGCAATGCCTCCGAATTTGTTTTGCGAAAACCCTTAAACCTTTTTAAATAAAACAAACGTTATTAGCATTCTATATCATTATTCTACATATCTATACGTCGCCACTCCTTTGCCGCTAGAGAGCTCCGAATTCTAAACTGTAACATGGCGGTTTGCAACGTAACTACGTCGGTGCGTGAGAAACAGCAAGCTGTAATCGAGTTTCCAGTTCGAAGAGTTCGTCCACACACGTACACTCTCTACTTCAGCAGACCACACACGAGCGCTTCGACATCTGCAACAGTCCGGCTCCTTGTGTTCACTGTCTTCGATCATCCTCCATACAGTCCCGACTTGGCCTATCTGCTTTTCATCTATTTCCCAAATTTAAACATCTTCTACTACTTCACTTTGAAAGTGATGAAGCGGTGTAGAAGTGGAGCTGTGGCTCCGTCAACGAAGTCAAACATTCTACAGTGACGATATCAACAAACTGGTCTCTCGTTGGGAGAAATGTGTTCGTCCCCAGGGTGACTATGTTGAGCAATAAATATGTACACACAAAGAATGAAGATGTAGAATGTTAGTAACCTTTGTTTCATTCAAAAACATTTAAGAGTTCTCGCATAAAAAATTCGGAGGCACTACTTTTCACACTCCCTCGTAACTTCTGCGCCAGTCACATGTCTTTTTGTAACTTGCTATAGTCTTGTATGGTTATACATTCACCGTCAGGTGGTAGGAGTCTTTAATGACCAAAAGTTTAGTGCAAGTAAAGAAACCAATTACTGCTCGCAGAAACTTTTCCTCAGCTTCAACAGCGACAACACATTTGAAAGTTTGGTAACATCGGCTCTATTCTTAACCGCAAAGGCAGCCTAACCTTCTAGAGAAAGCAAAGTACCAAATATATAAAACGAAGACGTGACTGAATTCCAGTGTAAAAACGGGCACTTCAAGCTCGCAGCAAGAAGTATACAAAGAAAGTAACACACAGATTTTAAAAGTGTATGTCTCATTGTTCCTGAATGCTGAACTCTGCTGTCGTCTGACAGTAATTTTCTAACGGAGCTCTAAATAAGAACGCCATTTGCAAATAGTCCCATGTCCGGGTTTCAACTACTGCACGGTAAACAGTACAAACTTGTAATCAATGAGCAGCCAGTTTAATACTCCGTGAATGGTAAAAGACTTCAAACAAAGTAAATTTTTGGCGTATTGGCATCTCATTCGTTGCCATGCATATTCAGCTGAAACTTTTATTCACTCAAGCGCGCTGTCAGCGTCGGTAGCCAGAGTTCTCAGCTATCGCACGCATCTATGCATACTATAAATTAAGGGCCCCCCACCGAGATTTTCTGTCTGTATGTGAATGTTAATCTGAGAAACTACTGTAGGCATTTTGATGCCGATTTCGCTGATAGACAGACTGATTCGCGTTGAAAGTTTGCCGATATCTATACATATTATATGCAAGTCGTCCGGCCGTAAACCACTAGCTGGCCGAACTTGGGGATTACACCTACAAAACGTGATCTGACCCACCATGCTTTCTGGAAATATACTCATAGAATGGATGTCCGCCCCACTAAAGTTCTTTAAAGCACGTCATGGACTACAGCTTTTACTAGTAATTTGAAATTTAATTAATCGAAAAACTAAAGACATTTACGGCAAGATATGTCTGTCTGGGCCGGCCGCGGTGGTTTAGCGGTTCTAGGCGCTCAGTCCGGAACCGCGCGACTGCTACGGTCGCAGGTTCGAATCCTGCCTCGGGCATGGATGTGTGTGATGTCCTTAGGTTAGTTAGGTTTAATTAGTTCTAAGTTCTAGGGGACTGATGACCACAGATGTTAAGTCCCATAGTGCTCAGAGCCATTTGAACCATTTTGTCTGTCTGAAAATGCAAAAGTAAGGCACTACATTACAGTAGTGAAGCCAGAATGTCTGTACGTAAGCGGCTATCTAGCACTAAACTGTAATTTAAAAGAAAGCACTCCGTCTTCAGGCCACAAGTGGCCCATCGGGGCCATCCGACCGCCGTATCATCCTCAGATGAGGATGCGGATAGGAGGGGCATGTGGTCAGCACACCGCTCGCCCGGTCGTTAAGATGGTTTTCTTTGACCGGAGCCGCTACTATTCGGTCGAGTAGCTCCTCAATTGGCATCACGAGCCTGAGCGCACCCTAATCTGTAATTTAGATACATTAGAAATACTAGACAGGTGAATCATTAGTTAAATATCAGTTTCACGAAAACTATGGAAGGCTCGAAATAATGTAGTAATGATGAAATTTATCGAAACATAAAGAACGTATGAAAAGTAATGAGAAAAAAATACTTGTATTTTTTGGACATTTTTTTCGAACCGAGACAGCAGACCAACCAAAAAGATCTCCAAATATTTGTGAGATAAGAAGTGAACAACAAGTTGAATCCATAAGTGAAAAGTATTTAGAAAAAATAATACAAAAACTACAGAGAGAACTCACAGAGAAGTGTCTATGGAAAAAATATTGAATGTGGTAGGATTCTAAGGCAGGAGAATGGAATAAAGAAATGGCCTTCATGGTCAGAAGAGGGGAAGAACCAACATAGTGAACAGATAAAAGAGTACTGGAAGAAAAGAACAACGAATACTGAATTGAAAGAAAAAAATGATCGCACGGCCCTAGATACTTAGTGATATCCCGACGATGCTGGGTCAGGTCGTTAGCTCTACTTAAAGTTAATTATTAATGGTGACGGTTTGTTTGCGTGCAAACGGTATTAATTGCTGTTAAGTACGTAATGAAACTACTCATTCAATGATAGATGCGATGTTATTCCGATTCTCTATGCGTTCGTAATGGTTTCTTCTTCACAGATACACCCATGCGAGCCTTAAAGTGACTGATAGGTCGATGGAGCAAATATTTGTAGTACCTGGTCTGGAGCACGATGACGTGACGTAAGTTCATTTACTTAACTGTACCTTCATGTGTATTAACCTCAAATGGGTAGATCCTCTTCCTGTTTTCTTACGAAAGTATTTAAAAATTCCAGATTCGCAATTCTCTAGAGAGCACACAGCCAGGAAAACAGCTGTGTGTTGGATAAGTCCACTGACAAACACAAAAATTTACCTTTAATTTAATCTGGTTCATGGTTCCTTTTCTTAAAATACTTTCTGTAAAACCATTCCAATTTTAGCCCATCAGTTCCTTCGAACTTTCTAGATAAGTTTTCAGTTCACTTTTTAGCACAATTTCTCCGGAACTTCGAATGTCTTTCACTAAACCTAGACCTTAAATTCTATGTAGCATATTCACAGTTTCTTCACTCCAAACAAGTCTTCCGAAACATATACGCAGTTTTCCTTTTTTTCTTGCAGTCCAGGAAACAGAGATCGAATCTACACACTTCATCTTACCCTCTTTTTTTCTGTGACTTACGTAACAGAATTATTTTCACAAGCCGATTTAATACCCGCACAGTAAAGGTTACACATTAAAAAAGACATTTTCAATCTATATGTAGTTAACCTAACAAGTGGAACAATTTTCCACTTATGAAAGAGACTGTTTTATCAATATTTTTATCGCTTTATCACTGTTGCAACCCATTAATTTCAACTAACTGAAGTTAAGACTGGAGAAGACAGACAAACATTATGCCTTGCTGAAGTATTTGAAGAAATCTGGTCAGTGAAGCTTAGTTAGAGGCTTATATACTCGAGGTAAAATAATCGTATAGCTGCTCAAGAAAGAGGTATTAAAATATATTTAAGCTGCTATAATTATCAGACTGCAACTAACTATAATTAGATAAGCTCCACTATTTTATTCATCATTCTTCGATCTACCACAGAAAATAAAAGCAAATCAAGTACGTAGTATTCTCAGAACACATATCTTTCTTTTCTCTCTCATCGGTTGCTATTTTCTGGCAGTGCTTCGAATGTATGTACTATGCTTGTAAATACGGAGCGTACGGTAGTGATGCAGTCAAGGTATCTTCCTGCATACAGTCGTATTGCTGCTCAACATGAACGAACACAATATCGACTTTCTAGACTCTTGAGTAGAGTATTGTGCGAATCTGATAGAATTACGACAAGGTCTTCTGCTGGTACTGTGATACTCCACAGACTAATGATCTTATTGAAAACCAATGAAAAACCAAAACATGTTATACATACGGTAATATGAGGCAACCATTTGTTTCGTGAAGTAAAGAAGTCTTAAGCTGTAGTGGTAATGGATCTTCGGTGATTTTAATGAAGCCGCCCATGTAGTAACTTTAAGCGTCTTCAGACACTTCATTAAGATTTCCAGAATGAATCGTACAGTTACGTTTAAAATAAAATAAGTTGGCTGTGCTTTCCCCTCCATCTGTTCAGTTATGTACAGATTGTGAACTTTGAGCTTCTCCAAGCTTCTATACAGTTCGAAAAGGCCACCGGAATGTGGCAGGTTAATATCGTCAAGCAGCACCGATATTTCTACATAATAACATCCCCATCATTCTGAAGGCACGAAGACACGATGGTTTTTTAATTCAAATTCTGTGTCGGATCCGCTCACTCCCTGGTGAAACAGAAAGGACCATAATGGAGGGGAAAAAGCCTGAATATGGTCAGAGGAAAGGGCCGAAACCGGTTGCTATCAAACAAAAATCTAAAAACGCGATCGAGACAGTTTTTATTTGATTTTTAGCATTTTATACCCATCCCTGCTTTGCTCCAGTTACAAAATGCTATATAAAATTGTCAGACTCGTTTATCGCTGAAAGTATCTGTATGATTCAGCAAACCTGTTTCACGTCCATTACTTGTCTAGCTGTTGTCTCAACAATGCCTACCTGAGATTCCTATGTCTGCTGTAAAATGAGATTGTCTACTTTGTGTTCTACTTGTTTATCCATCTTACCGTGTGGCTGAGTTTCGACGTGCCTGTTGCGAACCACTGTACGACTCTTTAATTTTTAAATGTTGCACTTTAAAAGACTTTCTTCTTGTGTACGAATCAAATTCCCGGCTCTTTATTTGATAGGAAATAGGAAAGGAGTAGACAGACGCTTAGAAGTTGCTAGTAAAATAGATCGCCTGTTTTTAACCATTTCTATAGTCATGTGCCTGTAATTTATGTAGGTGCTAATATTCCAACAAAAATATAACTTACAGCACCTCCATACGCAAAATTTTACCAGAAAACTGTGGTATACCATTAAAATATCTTCCTCAACTGAAGCTGAATGTACAACGTGTGAACTAACGTTCCACTACGTCGTACGTATTGCAGTGGCTATTGTTCTACAAGTCTGAACATGCGCAACTCAGCCAGTTTATTTTTAATGTTCTCAGGATGTAGAAATCAATGGAGATGCTAGCCACGGCCCGCTGTAGTCGACTGTGCGTGACAGAGAACCCTTGCCCGCCCTCCATCCCCCCCTTCCCCCCTTTTTCCAACGCTTCAACTCTGTCGTGCACAACACTATTGCTTGCACTCTTTCGAGTAAACACCTTGTGTCATTTAGATCGTCTCCATTTTTTTAATACTCTTCCAGTTACAGCTTATCGGGAAAGCGTGCCTATGACTTTCCTCAGTCATGCCTTTTCATAAAGTCTCTCAACAAGTGTTCACAATTAGCTGTTAGTGGTTTTCGTCAGACACGTAACATTAACTATATGACCTAGAACACGGGTACTACGATGTGACCGGCCTGGCTGGCCGAGCGGTTCTAGGCGCTACAATCTGGAACCGCGTGACCGCTACGGTCGCAAGTTCGAATCCTACCTCGGGAATGGATGTGTGTGATGTCCTTAGGTTAGTTAGGTTTAAGTAGTTCTAAGTTCTAGGGGACTGATGACCTCAGAAGTTAAGTCCCATAGCGCTCAGAGCCATTTGAACTACGATGTGAATCAACCAATCCAGGTGTTTGTAAATTTGCAACTAAGCTTTACGGAAAGCGAATAACACAATTTTTACCAGAGAACCATGTTTCACGGACTTCCCTCTGCATTCATTACAAGCACCATCACCGTCCTTTGAACCATTGCCGTTTTCGATCTTCGCCTGTTATATACAGTAAGCTTTTTCTACCATAGAGAGATCGACACATCTCTGTCGTTGCCACGGCCGCCTTCGCTGTCTATATCGTCTTCCACTGCTACGTCGCCATCACCTCTCATCATCCTACGGTAGACATCACCTATGGTTATCACCCTAAAGAGCTTTCTACGTTCACATTTATTCCACTCAGGCAATTATACACGGCTATGCCATCTATTAATTACCCCCACCTGCTCTTCGCAACTTTCCAGTCTCTCTCTCTCTCTCTCTCTCTCTCTCTCTCTACTGGAATGGTCTCCTCTGTTTCTAACGCAATTCACTGGCCACTTCTTCCGCAACAGCTCTGCACCCAGCGCACGCTGCAGCGCCACTAACTGCTTCTCTAGTCTCACTTGTACTATACTCAGTTGTCCTGTTAACTTCAACAGCCACTGTACAAGAATCATTTGTACCATCTACATCTCCACCAGTTCCATTAACAAATTTCGCTAATCATTACCTGAGGGAGACCGCGCCCCCCCCCCCTCCCCACCACACAATCTCTATTACAAGGATCAACCCACAACTCCAAGAATGTAGAGAATGACACATTCTAAGCGTTATACGCGTTTTCCTTTGAATATGTATCGGCACCCCTGTTTTTGGAAGCATGCAGCCATCATCAGGCACCTGTTACTTATACGTTGCATGACAAAAAAACCAAATCACCCAGAAGACATTGTCGCATGTCAATGAAACTTCGTACACGTACACACCATCGGTGGATATGTAAATAATCAGAGCTACAGTTCTCTGAGAAAGTTTGAATGGCCACCAGAATCTGCAGAATCTGCAAGTGTTGTTACCAAGATTGGTATGCAATATTAGTGCGACAACAGCGTCAGATATTTAGTGATCATGCAAATTCATTGCGGCTTGGGCAACGATAAGATGAAGTTTATCACCAGTCAACATCAATTCGTTGGTACCTAACCAGCAAAGGGCCAGCAGACGACTTTTTATGCCCCATCTGGATAAAATGGGTTCGGTCATGCAGTGCTGCTTTAAGCTCTTATAGAACCATGAATTATTCACGGAACACATTAATTAACAATGGCAAGTAATGATATAATCAAACCAATAAAAACAGGTTGATTCCGCTGTCCCTATTGCTTTCGTTTTTTTTCCCCAATCCGCTGTGTAATATCTGGCCTTCAAAATCCACACGAGGGATTATTATACTCTCTCGTCCGCTACGTGCAAACTATTAGCCCCACAAAAAATGAGCAGGACCTTTTTAATATAGTTAAATTTTGTACTGAGGTACGTTTTCGCTGGAGGCCACGGTTTTTGAGTTATTCAAGCTAAAAGTATAAAAGTAACCTTCAAACGCACCTCTACCCCACATTCACCCTCACCAGTCAGGATTTCTAGTATGTTGTTCGTGACACTCCCTCCTATCATTATACAAATATTTCACATTCCCTCGTGAAGACAGTTGTAAGCCATCGCGGGGTAGCCGCGCGGTCTAGGGCGCCTTGTCACGGTCCGTATGGTTCCCTCCGTCGGAGGTTCGAGTCCACCCTCGGGCATGGGTGTGTGTGTTGTCCATAGCGTAAGTTAGTTTAAGTTAGATTAAGTAGTGTGTAGGCTTAATTGGGGGAAGTGGCAACAAAACGACTATTCACGTTGGTGTGTAGAATATATGAGTCTGGCGATATACCATCTGACTTTCGGAAAAGCATCATCCACACAATTCCGAAGACGGCAAGAGCTGACAAGTGCGAGAATTATCACACAATCACCTTAACAGCTCATGCATCGAAGCTGCTTACAAGAATAATATGCAGAAGAATGGAAAAGAAAATTGAGAATGCGCTAGGAGACGATCAGTTTAGCTTTAGGAAAAGTAAAGGGACGAGAGAGGCAATTCTGACGTTACGGCTAATATTGGAAGCAAGGCTAAAGAAAAATGAAGACACTTTCATAGGATTTGTCGACCTGGAAAAAGCGTTCGACAATATAAAATGGTGCAAGCTGTTCGAGATTCTGAAACAAGTAGGGGTAAGCTATAGGGAGAGACGAGTCATATAGAATATGTACAACAACCAAGAGGGAATAATAAGAGTGGACGATCAAGAACGAAGTGCTCGTATTAAGAAGGGTGTAAGACAAGGCTGTAGCCCTTCGCCCCTACTCTTCAATCTGTACATCGAGGAAGCAATGATGGAAATAAAAGAAAGGTTCAGGAGTGGAATTAAAATACAAGGTGAAAGGATATCAATGATACGATTCGCTGATGACATTGCTATCCTGAGTGAAAGTGAAGAAGAATTAAATGATCTGCTGAACGGAATGAACAGTCTAATGAGTACACAGTATGGTTTGAGAGTAAATCGGAGAAAGACGAAGGTAATGAGAAGTAGTAGAAATGAGAACAGCGAGAAACTTAACATCAGGATTGATGGTCACGAAGTCAATGAAGTTAAGGAATTCTGCTACCTAGGCAGTAAAATAACCAATGACGGACGGAGCAAGGAGGACATCAAAAGCTATGGCAAAAAAGGCATTTCTGGCCAAGAGAAGTCTACTAATATCAAATACCGGCCTTAATTTGAGGAAGAAATTTCTGAGGATGTACGTCTGGAGTAGAGCATTGTATGGTAGTGAAACATGGACTGTGGGAAAACAGGAACAGAAAAGAATCGAAGCATTTGAGATGTGGTGCTATAGACGAATGTTGAAAATTAGGTGGACTGATGAGGTAAGGAATTAGGAGGTTCTACGCAGAATCGGAGAGGAAAGGAATATGTGGAAAACACTGATAAGGAGAAGGGACAGGATGATAGGACATCTGCTAAGATATGAGGGAATGACTTCCATGGCACTAGAGGGAGCTGTAGAGGGCAAAAACTGAAGAGGAAGACAGAGATTGGAATACGTGAAGCAAATAATTGAGGACGTAGGTTGCAAGTGCTACTCTGAGATGAAGAGGTTAGCACAGGAAAGGAATTCGTGGCGGGCCGCATCAAACCAGTCAGTAGACTGATGACAAAAAAAAAAAAGGCTTAGGGAGCCTAGCAGTTTGATCCCCTAAGACTTTACCAAAAATTTCCAAATTTTACAGTTGTAAAATATCTGCGGACTTCTCATCGATTAAAAATTAAGTTGGAAGGCGCGAAAAAATATACTTCTTAGAAAAATGAGGAAGCTTCAACTTAACCAGGGGGGATGACAGGATTTTGCTGCGGGGAAATGAATACACAATTCTAACACTTTGAACCAATATGCGAGTTGCTGCTACGGACTTGCCAGAGGTAGCTGTCTTAACGAAACTGATTAATGTCTACATGCAACGTGGAGAGGCTGTGTGGAAGAAAACGCTCAACTCCAACCTATGTCTTGTTGACTGAAGCATATGAGCATCAAACTCAACAATGCTAACGGTGCTTGTACGCCAATTTTATTTCCAAAACTCATAAAGGAACATTTCCATGTGTAAATAAACTATCTTGATGAAACTTGATGGGTGTGTAGAATGCACAAAATAATGCAATACTTATTTTTTGGTTTTTGCCCAATTGCAATTTTAAGGGGTAAAACACACCCCAAAAGGTAATTTGGTATATTAAGTTTATGTGAATATCTTCGAATTCATGATATATAAAAATGTGTTTAATGTAAAAGCTGAAATGTAGTTCCTGAAAACTGTAAAATCAAGCTTTGTAATAACATGAAATTTTGCAAAATAACCCACCACCACTGAATAATTTTGAAAATTGAAAACTTTTGTTACAACATAAATTAAAGAAGCTTTAACGTCACATCCATTCGTGTGTAAGAAAGCTGGTTACTGGAATACCACTTCTGGAAAATAAGCTGTACACGATGTGCTCCTGGAGCATTTTCAACATACCTAGTCAAAATATCTAAACATTCTTTATTATTCTGATTATTAGTTTCAGTTATTTTTGTTTCATCTTTAAATTGTTATTTTACGCTTTAAATTTATGACTTTTTTCTTTTTTTTAGTTTACCGTTTCACGTACATCTGTTGTGTTGAATGAAAATAATAAGTAAATCGTTATTACGATACGAAACAATTCAAGTAATGATTACGTATAAGGAAATGCTTGAAAGACAATAAAATGTTTAACTAGGCTCTGATACAATGTTGATCCAAAACGTTATGGACACGTACCTAACAGCGTTTGTTGGTCCATATGTGGGACGCAATACAATAGTGATTCTTCATGCCATGGATTCCAGTACTTGGTAGGTTTACGAAGGTTTATGGCTCCAAGTGACTACACATAGGTGACCCATTTCCCGTAAAATTCGAGCCGGTGGTCTGTGGGCGCAGATCTGGCATCCAAAAGCGTTCCATATGTGAGTAAAGTATCAGTGGGCATAAGGAGCAACTTTCAAATGAACTTTGTTGTCATATTACAGCTGACACGATTTCACATGTCATATACAAGATCACTGCCGATACGTGTCAAGGTCACCTGCAGGGAGGGGGTGGTGGCAGATGGGGGAGGGGAGGAGAAGGAGAGTGAAGGGAAGGAAGATCGGTTAATCACGCTTACATAGACGACACCAGGCTGTCTGCCAATCGTTGTGGGGCCACTGATGTCTCGGCCAATGGCGTCTAAACTCAGCCTGCCCACTCCTTGAATAATTTTAATTTTTGTCAATCAGTTGTGTGACTGTCACCATTTTCCGTCTGCATGCCGTTAAGAGGACGAAACGCCAGCAGCAATAGTAATCACCAGGGCAGAATAAGAAGAAGAAGAAGGATACTATCAACAAGTATTTGCTCTATCCATCTCCAATTATTATAATTACTGTGATTGTGTTTCACTATACTTGGGTTTTATTGTCGTTACACGACATGATCAGATAATGGATGAGAACATGCAGATATTCCATGAGGTATTATTGTTTAAGCCACGACAACAGCTGCAGCTGCCCATAGCCTAATGTGTCCTTGATCCACTGCTGGCAGAACTGTTGGAGGCGCACGTGGAAGTATTCCATGACATGCTATTGCCTGAGCCACAGCAGCTGCAACAGCAACAGCCAACAAATGTGTATTCAAAGCTTTCTACATCGGGATATGGGCAACGGCCTTGCCGCAGTGGCTGCACCGCTTCCCGTGAGATCACCGAAGTTAAGAGCTGTCGGGCGTGGTCGGCACTTGGATGGGTGAACATCCACGCCGCCATGCGCTGTTATCATTTTTCGGGGTGCACTCAACCTCGTCATACCAATTGAGGAGTTACACGACCGAATAGTAGCGGCTTCGGTCAAGAATACCATCATAACGACCGGGAGAGCAGTGTGTGACCCCACGCCCCTCCTCTCCGCATCCTCCTCTGAGGATGACACGGCGGTCGGGTGGTCCCGATGGGCCACGTGTGGCTTGTAGGTGGAGTGGTTTTTTTTTTTTTTTTTTTTTTTTTTTTTTTTTTTTTACATCAGGATATGACAGACTCCCAAGCAATCAAGAGGAATATTGTCCAACAGAATGGCTCGAAGATGCATTACGAGACTGAACACTCAAAGACATTCAGTGGTAATCACTGTAATTGTCAGGTAGTACCAGTCCAATGAGTTACGTCATGTAAGGAAAAACAGCAATATACTACACAAAATAGTTCTTATTGCTTTTTGTTCAGCCCTGTCAATCAGTAACAAATTAAGTTCTGGGTTGTCATTATTAATATGGACTAGGGCAGCAAACGCACACTTGCAAGTCATAACACAGCTTGAAGTAAGAACCTGGGTGTCAGCAGTAACACCTATATGAACTCCACAAAAATTCTAGAGACTGCGCAGCAGCAGTATCTTGTAACTGTCAGTTGCTGGCGGTAGTACAACACTAGTTTTTATAGTCACATCACGTTAATACAGGGTCACACAATGTATAGAGGGAGATCATCAACTGTGAAACATACATTCGTATTTGACAGTGAACTAATAAGCCAGCCTCGGGAATATTCATTGACCACGCCATTAATATGTGTGGTGGTGATTAAATTGCTTGGTTTGAATGGACAGACGAAAATGCAGTCGTAAAATTCGGTGGCTGCTCGTAATGCAGATTCCCTCCCTGTAGGGTGAGGTGAGTGGCACGAAAGGAGTTACTGGTAATGAAGCTGTTGACGACCTAGCCAAAGCAGCTGCAAAGGCAGGGAGCGCATCTTACGCTGAAATCCAGTATATGAACTACATAGTTGTTCTATTTGGAGTCACGATAGTCTTGATAGAAGATTGACAGCAAAAATTAGAGCGGACAACAAGAGACAAGGGGAAGAATTATGTAACAAATAAACTTGCACCTGCTCAGTTCACAAAATCCCATAGGAGCATTGTTTCCCTAACAGCTAGATTCAGTTTCAAGCAAACATCTGCACAAGTTGAACATCGTAAAAGACACCTTCATGTGGGAAAAAGAAGGACTCAAATGATGGTCGGCAACCCTTTTACGTGAATTTGTGCAACTTGGCCGTTCGTTGCCAATCTTTATCACAGCTTTGTTTGCGAACCAAGATCACTTAACTTACTACGGACCTGCATATGTACTGCTGTATCTGCTACTACTGCTGTCATCCGTATGTGTTTCTCACACAATACAGTGCACGTGAGTAAAATAATACACCGAAGGCTAATAATCACAGAGAAATCAATAAAATATGTGCTTAGTCTGTACAAATGAACTGGCTGTATGGTGCAGCTTAAGAAGTAACTTTTATTTAACGTAGACAACATATGTCGTCGGCACATTAAGAACTTTAACTTTCTTTGAACTTGTAATGTTTAGATCAGTGGTGAAATTGTTGACTACGAGGGGCGCCAAAACTAAAGCTTCCTCCAACTCCATAGTCAAGTTCTTAGTCCTACTGTATGTCCTTCACGTACGAGAAGAAGCAGTCGATCATACAGGAATGGTAACACACCTTCTGGAAAAGTGTAATGTATGTTTTATCCGCTTACTGTCAAGACTAGTACAACGGTCCAAAGTTATCCCATAATCCTACGTGATGGAAACAGTCTCGACTGTTGTAAACAAAAGAGATCAATTTGTTTTTGTCAACAATGAATGTGTTATCCGAAATGAATGTTCAATTTACGTGAAAACGGATGGTATTGGTTTACATAAAAATTATTACTTTACTAACAATGGTGCATCCTGTACTTCAAATTGCGATAACCTGCTGATTGGATGGGCAAAATTCTAATCATAGAATAGGAAGTCGCTATACACAGTATTCAGAAAACAGAAACTCCTCTGTCCAGCAGCCGGCCGCGGTGATCTCGCGGTTAAGGCGCTCAGTCCGGAACCGCGCGACTGCTACGGTCGCATGTTCGAATCCTGCCTCGGGCATGGATGTGTGTGATGTCCTTAGGTTAGTTAGGTTTAAGTAGTTCTTAGTTCTAGGGGACTGATGACCACAGATGTTAAGTCCCATAGTGCTCAGAGCCATTTGAACCATTTGATTTCCTCTGTCCAGCAAAACATCGATAGGCATCTTAGCCCTCTTTGCCACATTAATGGTCGTATGTGTTGCACTTGTAATTATTGAACAAGTATTGTGAAAAACGCACTATAATTCTGGAGAAAAAGCCACCAAACGTAAATCAACTCAAGTACCAATTAACCGCCGTACTATGCTGCAAAAACCATATCTGCAAAAAAAATGGCATGAGTCGTTTTCGCCATCTAAAATTGTCGGTAGAATGCCCTTAACAGTTTACAGACAAGACTACAATAGAAATTCCTGTAACACTGGTAACACACTGAATATCTCAACCTCCACCTAAAATATTTTATTTGGTGGTACAAGGTTTGCAGTAGTAGAATGTATTGTCATATGTCTTCGATCTTAGATAAATCAACGTGTGGATATAGTTTCATAATTACTGAGGCAGATAAATGAATACGTAACAGTAACTGATAAACATATACGCTTACGATGAACACAGGCACTGATTGTATCTATTTAATAAGTAGCACAATTAATCGTAATAGTACGACTAGTAGTGGCCACATAAAAGGAAAGATTGTTTTAGGTGTGGATAGGAAGCGCTCCTACGCCCAAGACAGACATACAGGGTGTCCATAAAGTCCCATTGTCATTTCAAAACATCTAAATTTGGAAACTGTTAGAAATAGATCATTTTGGTTTGTTGTGAAAGATTTAGCTGTTCTCAGAGGTTTTTTCTGTTTTTCCCGAATGTGTGAGCTACGTTTCGCCCATAGAACATCAAAGCTATATTCTTGTGCCCATGTAATCGTCAGCACTACAGCATCAACAGTTCTGATGGTTTCACTGATTTGTGCACGAACGATATTTATTTATTACATTGCAGCCTGTTACCTAGAATTTAAAAAAACAGGCTGTATTCATTCATACAAAAATTATTTATTATCCTGTACTCCTGTAATTAATGATTCAATTCCCATTATTACGCCCTGCACAGTACTACTTCCCATCACCATAACTACTCCTGCTATTAATGAAACTATACCTACTGACAAGTCTACTTATGTCTACCACTGTTATTAGTCTGCGTATTATTTACCTCCTACCTGTCACTTCTATACATTAGAAATAACTGAAACTGATTATAAACAGTGATAACAAGAACAATTCTTCCGTCTTTTCTATCGGTGTTTGTTGCACTCTGGGGCAGCGTCGGAATCGTTGTTAATGAATTTGGCACGGTTAATTTAAAGTGTGGACGTATGCCTTCCTATCGTCACCCAGTTATCCCCCGTATGGCATGTGTGTACCGCAACTGTATTGCGTTTAGTAATGACCATGTAAAAATGGAATATTTGCGAATGGTGTAACTGAGGCGGGACTTTGGTACCAGGTCGGTATTCACCTAGTTGGATATTGAAAATCTCCTAAAATCCAGACTGGCAGCACATCGGCCTTCATCGTTAATCCGCAAGGCGGATTCAATCCGGGGCCGAATCACCTCCCGTACTAAAACCTGCGCTTTAACACGAGCGTGTTTGATAATATTCGTTCATGTCTGCCATATTCCAGAACACCCTCCATCGCTCTCCGGTCCTTAGGTACACCCTGCCAGGTCTTCGGGCACTGCGGAGGGCGTTGTAGTTGCATCTACCTCTCTCGATGTCCGTCGACTACCTCGTTGCTGTGGACGACTCCCTGTTCCTAGGAACCATCGTTGCGCCCGGTGAGGAGTGAAGCAACGTTTCTTCGGTGGTGAGACACGGCACAAGGCTGCACTTCCAGTCTAGTATTTGTTATTAACGACTTCCGTGCAAGCGCTGCTAGTTGTTCGTCAGTCGCAAATGTTGGCCTCAGCTGTCTTCGCTGCGTTGCTTCCCCATTTGCCAATGCAACAGCCCGTGGCGACGTACACGATGGTTTAGGTTGGTTGGTTGGTTTGGGGAAGGAGACCAGACATCGTGGTCATCGGTCTCATCGGATTAGGGAAGGATGGGGAAGGACGTCGTCCGTGCCCTTTCAGAGGAACCATCCCGGCATTCGCCTGGAGTGATTTAGGGAAATCACGGAAAACCTAAATCAGGATGGCCGGACGCGGGATTGAACCGTCGTCCTCCCGAATGCGAGTCCAGTGTCTAACCACTGCGCCACCTCGCTCGGTACACGATGGTTTATTGATAAGGTAACACGCTGACCAAGCCCTTCTTGAAGTAGCGTCGACAGTATTGTCCAGAATCTGCTATTCCTATTAGCAGCGCAGTATCACCTTGACATTGAGACTTCCATGCCGATTCATTAGTTATCGATCAGTAACAGAAACTCGGCATACAGAGGCTTACAGTACGTTCTGGCGTGTCTTCTTCACTACAGGGACATTCGTAGGTTTGTCTTCGACCACTCGAATGCCAGCAGGTGGAATAAGGCCCATGATTCATCAAAAAGTGTGTCTGGCCTCTTGCAGGATTCAGGTGCCCCATTCCCAATCTTGTATTTGGGAGAAATCCACAGGTGTCCCTCGCTGACTGGGCATCATCCCATCGTTTCTGTCACATGTGGAGGATCACATTGTGGATTTGCTGCTTTCTTGTGGCTAGCACTCCAATTAAATTCGGTATTACATGCTGTTTTTCTGTCTCCAGTCAATACATCACCGCTTTTTTCCGTATGCTGGAGAGCTGGTGCGCTGTCCAATATGAACGTCACAATGTTTAACGAACACGCAGTCGTAAGATTAATATCTGAAAGAGGCCTCACCACGAGTGATCACAACACCATAATTTTTATAGGCGACTTCACCAAAATTTAATTCAGCGATGACCATGCATTAAACACGTTAAAGAGTCGATACAACATAGGGAAAGCCGATTCGAACAATCTGAGAAATATTAAAGCTCAAGGACTTATCACCGCGACGTAAGAGACCATGAAAGGCGCAATACTAGTCATAAGACAAATGGGCTGGCGTGTTCACGTACCACTGTACGTGTCTCCAAAGACTGACAACAGAAGTTAGAAGAGCGAGGATATTCTACCTAACAGGCCTCTCTGGGGAAGAAACTGCTCGCAGACTGGGCACATAAAAAGACATTAAGCAATAATTTAAAGACCAACTGCGGCAGGCAAGAACGGGAAGCTGGAGCCGATTCGTAGCACATCCTGATGAGATACAAAATATTTTGTCAAAAGATAAAATTTCTGACAAAGTTAACAGGCGGCAGCATGACAGATAACCGGTGACAATTTGCAAAATTACTGATGACACTCTCTTTCCAGGTGACAATAGAGGGAACGAATTTGATGAACACAGAGACTTGTGGAACAAAACGAGTGAATCATACGGTGGAGACGGGATAGTATTTCCATTTTCGGGAGAAGAGGTGAGGAAGGAAATCCTGAAACTGAAAAGGCATAATGAAGTTCACATGCTCTTCATATACACGTAAGTTTATATTTGTGCCAACTCCACAACAAGCGTTTGTTGCAGTGAAGGATACCAGATATATGGAAGAAAGCAAATGTGATTATCTTGAAAAATTGCGAAGAAAAGGATCCCCGAGCTTCAAAGTCCTTCAGACCAAACATTCATTCTCAATGCCTTAGGGAAAGTACTGGAGAAGCTGCTATGCGGTACACTACAGGACAGTATGCACTCAGTAGTGGAAATTCAACAGAAGGCTTTGTGAATGAGACAATGAGGCTACACACAGAAATGTTATAGCCGTAATGGAGGACACCGCCGGGGATTTCGATCATTTATTGTGGCCAGTACGTCTAAGGGACTTGGATGGCCCATGAACTTTATAAAATTGTTTTATGAACTATTTCCAAAACAGAGAAGTAACTATTTAGTCCCCAGGAGAGACCCTTACAAAAGAAATTTCGCAAGCCTGTCTGCAGACATTCATAAATGGTAGTCTTTTCTGGTATTTGGTACTCGACCCCATATTAGGAAAGCTGCAGGATAACGAAGCATTCGTAGTAGTGGCACATGCCGACGACCTGATGATGCTTATGAAAGGAATTTCCAGAAGTAACCTGGAATAAGGATGTAACATCGTCCTTCAACAGTTAAAGCCTGGTGCCAAGGAGTTAAATTCTCTGTTGTTCCTGAAAAGACCATGTAAACGTTTTAAAACGGAAAATCCGTCACCATATAGCTAAGTGTCTTCTTGGACGAGCGACAAAATTAGAGTGCACATGTTGAGCAAATTAACAATTGTGGCAGTAACGTTATGAACAAAATTATTAGTCTATCCAGCCATGATCATAAACTACAAACGCATACAATAAGAACGTATCACAGCGCAATATTAACTGTGATCATGGAATACTCTGCAAGTGCTTGGGTGCACAGACTCCTCCTAAGAACACCACGTGTAGTTAACAGGGTGCAAAGCAAAATACTTCTTCGATAGACGGCGGCTTTTGGTATTGTGTCAGTTGAGAAGTCGCAGGTAATACTTGGGGTGTGTCCACTCGATCACCTGATGCGGAATCAAAGTACGAAGGGCACCAGTGTCAGTGACTAGTGTTATGTATACACTATCCTTGACGTAAGCCCACAAAAATAACTCTAATGGCGTGACGTCGGGAGAGCGCGGGGGTCATGTGATGATACCATCACGGCCCATCCACCACTCAGGAAATACGTCATTCAGAGCATCCTGCACGTTCAACCTCCAACGCTGGGGTGCACCATCATGCTGCAAGCTGAGGGACGCCTCTAGTTCTTCGGTCTGTGCTACCAGGAACTGTTCGAGCATGTCTAGGTAACCATTTCACATTATGGTTCTTTCCCGTGACGAAAAATATGCCTGTCCCCCTATCGTACATTAAGCCACACCAAACACTGCTGTGCGAGGTACCTGTTGAAAGGATGAAACCATGTACTAAACCACACTGATCTTCCCACTGTACCATTAACCTACGCCAAATTCGAATGAACACGTACCAAAATTATCACTCGACCTGCGAAACCAGAAAACCACGCAATATGTTTAAACAAAATGACCTACTAATTAAGACTCTACCGATATGATAATATACTTTCAATTCATCGACGAATATGACGTCCGTACACCTTCAAATGGAACTTCTCGATATTTATCTTCACCCAATGAAGTCTGTAAGAGTTGCATAGTACTCCCTCATAACCATTCCCCCTCGACCTAATTAAGTAAAATACCACACTGAAATGACGAGGAGAGGAAGTACGACTCTCATCATAGAAGTAGGATTTTACTTCTTGGAATAGTGTGCATTCATATTTGTAAAAAATCTCATTCACTGTACATTGAATCCTCAATGGGCAGGAAAATAATACTACATCAGTTGAGATAATGTTGCTCAGCACTCAAAAAACACTTATTAAAAGAGATAGAAGATGGTTCATGCACAGAGTATGCCGCTTACAACACTATTAGTAAGCTGCTGACCAAATATGTACATGACATTATCGGTTTGTTTAAAGACTGTCATAAATATGTAAAGCATTCCATAACTGCAAGTAACATGTAGTGAGATAAACACAAATTCCATCTGTATCCAAATATACTTAAGAACTTGAATTATTAATGTATTCTGCCAGAATCAATTCCGATAAGAACAAAGTTTACTCTAATATCACAAAGAAATAATGACAACAATAACATCTCACATCTTGTCCTACTGACAACTTTCACGTACACTGTGACATTCTAAAAACATAACCACGTACATGGCTTTTCCGGTCGGTGCTACTCCCAACTCAAGGAATATAGTCATACCGCTATTTTGTGCAATGAGACGTGGCAACATCCCTGACATCAAAAGCCATATTTCGATCCCACTCTCTCTCTGTTAGTTTCTACGCCCAGCTCAAGGAACGTAGTCTCACAATGTACCTCTTACAGGAAGGAACAAAGGAACTGGTCGAATCAAGTTCTTGGTTGTTTGTAGACATCCACATCACAAAAAATTTAAGATTTTACTGTGCCTGTATTGTTAAGAAGTACGATGCAACGTTCCTTTGGACTTGTACAGCAACTTTTAATTAAAAAATCCTCCCCCTGTACGGAAATTACATGATGTACACGAGGGCAGGTTGTGACACATGAACGACGAAATATAGAAGTTATTGGTTCTGGCCGTGAATCGTGCGCAGATAGCCAAAGCGGTTAAAGCGACTGCGCGCATAAAGCAGGAAATCCGGGTTCGAGTCCCGATCTGGCATAAGTTTTCATTGTCGTCATTCAGTTATACACGCGATGATTGTCTGTACTCGCAGCTGCGAATGCGTGTCGTGTATAAGTAAAAATCTGGTATATTCTTACTGAGAGAAAGTGTTTGTATTTTTCAGTATCCTATAAAAACCATAATTTCCAACGATTTATTTTCTTTCGGCTTGTGAACATTTTGTCCAACAGTTCACAAACTCTGTCAAAATGTTGAAGATGACTGTCATCAACAGCAACTCAATTTGTATGTTATCAACAGCAGAGAGTGCCTCACATCTCGTATTTTGCTCGCTTCTGGACCGTCTCCTGCTACTGACACCATATTTACACGTTCTGGTGGGGTGGATTTTAAATTATTTGGTTGTTTTTTGTGCCACAGATCACCAGTATTCGTTGATTTGGCACCGCGACTTTATTCTGCTTTTGTTTTCTGTTCTTCGCCTCTCACGAGGGTCCTTCCTCCCCCCCCCCCCCCTTTCCCCTTGATTCTCCAATATTTCGCCCAGACTCTCTTTTATTCTTACAAAATCCAATTTTTTATGTTATATTTCTTTAAAAATTTCTGTCATCGTAGCTTTAATGTGGTCATTTTGACTCTGACTACCCTCTGTTTGATTGGTACTTGTTGTCTTTGATCTCCGCCTCCTCTCCTCGCCCACAGGTGCACATTATCTCGCCCGTTTCATTTGCTCCCTGAACCAAATCATTCTCCGGTGCACTGACTCCTACATCTCACTCTGTAATCAATGTCACATTCATTTCACATACAAATTTTCTAGAATAGTTCCCCCCCTCAAGGGAAACACTATTTACTTACTGACAGGAGGCGATTATAACTGGCACAGAAGCTAGTTCAATACCACTTTCTCCTCTTGTAGAAGTGCTCTACTTAGAATGCTGCATCACCCAAGTGCCCTATGCTTTGATTAATGGTGGTCATACTCATTATAACAAATGGGAGTAATAGAAAGAGAGTGTTCAGGTGATAAATAAACCAAATATCACCACACTAATGGAACAAATTCACCAAATCGTTCACGATTACCTCAGTGTTGGAAGGAGAGTAACAAATTAATGCACAAAAAATTCAGGATTCTGAAAAGAAATATACCATAATACTGGTTTTATTACAAGATAGACACTGCATAGCAATAGTGAGCAACATTGCTCAGTACGCTCACTAACAACGAATTCGTAACACCCCTATCTCCAAAGAAATTAAACGTATTGTCAGATTTGCAAATCTGAATGTTCCGATAGAAATACTATAGCCTCATATCAGTGATACAGAAAAAGTACTGCATAAATCAGTTGATTCACTAAGGTCCTACAACAGGAAGTGAAAAAGTGATCGCCGGCTGGAGTGTCCGAGCGGTTCTAGGCGCTACAGTCTGGAACCACGCGACCGCGACGGTCGCAGGTTCGAATCCTGCCTCGGGCATGGATGTGTGTGATGTCCTTAGGTTAGTTAGGTTTAAGTAGTTCTAAGTTCTAGGCGACTGATGACCTCAGAAGTTAAGTCCCATAGTGCTCGGAGCCATTTGAACCAGCCATTTTTGAGAAAGTGATCACATGTTGACAAAATTCCACCTAACATTTCAACTGTTTCAGTGAGCAGGGGAGAGAAACTCTGCTCACTAAACTTACAGGAATATTCATCAACATAAAGAAAAGTTGTAACAACGATTGAAAAGAAAAGAGACGATCTGTTTACCAGTATCAGTAATTGTCACTTACGGGGATACAAAGCAAACCTACATAATCCTCCCGAAGGGTTCCCACGAAACTGAATAATATGCATCTAATTACACATGAATATAACCCTCCACAAATACTCTCTCAGAATGTACAAGCCGCTAAAAATGAAAGGGGAAGGGGTATAATTACAAAACTCAAATTTCATGTAACAGCACTTCATGTCGATGAAATTAAAGTAACGCAAATAATATTGAGTGAATCAAGCGCTGAATATCGAGAATTCAGTAACTCCAGCACAAATGTGGCAACCTACACTGAATGTCATCTTTTTCCACCAAGAAATGAAGTCTTATACACCAACGGCGTGTGAGACAAACGTTATGTGAGAACCACACACTTTAGGGCGGACTAAAGCGTAGTAATAGAGACTCGGCTTGCAATTTTGTATTATCAAAATCATTAGTAATAGGATCCATGTCTATACTCACTAGTCCTCTATCAACAGAGCTAGTGTAGTAAGCCTCCTCAGTTAACTCAGAAGTACAGACTACCACTACCTCTGTCCTACAGTTCCACACATCACAGTTACGGTTTTCCTTATCTTGCTGTATCAATACTAGGCGAAAAGATGTTACGTGGCACTGTCTGGTCGCTGTGCATGCCTTGCTCCAGAAAGAAATTTCCCACTGTCTGTCATAGTGCGTTTCAAAACAAAGCTAAGTAAGATTGAAATAACGTCTAACCGAAGATCATGGTCGGTTTTTTTTATGTGTTGAATTGGTTTAGGTATTGGAACACTGCAAAAATAAATAAATCCTCACCTCGAAAACACAGTCCTAATCTTTCACTTAGATTCAGTCCTGCCCTCAAGTCTCAACTGAAAGTCAATGATTAACAGTAACGGTGTTATTAGAATTTAATTCATTTTCTTGACACGGAGACTGCTTTTGATAATCATTTTATCATGGAAAACGATCTTCTTGAAATCTTATAGGGCTGTGGACATTAATGATCTTCGGTTGATGAACTGCTAAGATCAACATTAATTATAATGGACATAATCACTTACATACGTCAACCATGCACGGCATGGTCATTACCAGCGACTGTGGACTGCAGTATCCTGATGTACATTATAAGTAACGTGATAGCTCTCTGGACAATAAAACAGAGGTTCTCAACACACAATACGACGTCGGTTTTTACTTTACGTGAAACTCTGCATAAAGAACTGAGCACCCCTCTCTGCCATGCTGAAAAGAGGACTGATAATATTAATCTGGCCTCTTCACTGTCCGTTCCTAAGACGTATATAGAAATCCTGTCTCACGTATGTAAACTATACTATGAAGTAAAGTAAAATATAGACTGAACCAATAAATAAATTTCTCTCCTAATAAGCTTAATTTTTCTTGTAAAAAATAAAACAGATTTAACGTCAATTGTAATAAATGAGTTGTCCAGAATGTGGAACATCTTGGCGACATTTGTGCCACTGTTGTAATGGTTTTGAGGAAAATATCTGCGCAAATGCTACACTTTTTTTTAAATTTAAAACCACGGTCTGGTTGTACATGTCAGGCGTCCTGTGAGGCCACACGACAACCTCAGGAGTGCAGTCATCCTCTCCCCTCTCAGGATGTCTGACATATACAGTCAGATAAGGCCTTGGGGGCAGAAATCGGTAGAGGTTTTAAATATAAGGGAAGTGAAACTGGTAAAGACAATCTTCTTCAAAATCAGTTACGATAGGTTCAATGAATGTTATGTTCTCATTTTTGAGCAGTGTTGTCTTTTCTTTATTGGCCAGTACTCTCCTGTTGCACATCCACTAATGGGCTCATATTATTTAACATTATAGGGAAGCAGCAATGCTTTTAGTTTACCGTTGAGACTGTTACTTTAATTTCTACGAATTGTGTTTTTCACCAACCACAGTTTCTTCACATATTCGAAGTTCCAAGTTAACTACGTTAAATATTCATTTTTGTACAAGGTGATAGAGTGCTCTGATAACAAAATGCAGCCATTTGATGTCTTTCACGTGTAAATAATTACTGTAAACACCACGGTATCTTCCTAAATCAATTACAGCAGAGGGCTGCTTTACGATGTGACATAATACTGACGTCGCGAAATTTCCATATACTCGAGCATAACGGAATTTTCATTACATGTATCAGCAACCACTTAAGATGTTTTGTTTGGAGACAACTGAAGTATAAATGTAAACGTTCTCTGTAGGAAAGGAATAATTCTGTGGAGAGAAATTACCTTTGTTTCACGTTAATAGTCTATCATTTGACTGCAATAATGCAGTTTCCAAGGCGCAATTCTGATCACGGCGATGTTCAACACTCCCACAGAGCACATGATTTGCGAAAAACAAGCCACTTGATTTCTGAAACTGATGGCAGATTAGAACAACTTGTGAATAGCACAAATTAGCGACCTCCTTCAGAAATGGAATATTGTTACCTTAACAACTATGATCTTTGCCGAATTCAGCAGGTATGAAACTGAAACTTGTCTATTTTAAATACTTTCATTCCTCGATATCAAATGGAGGGATTTGTTGGGGCAATTCATTTTAAGTGTAAAGAGCATTATACCCTAAAAGCGAACCTTTCGTAATGATATATGATGAGAACTCACGACGATCGTGAAGGTGGCTGGTAAAGAAACTGTGGATCCTTACTTTGACATTGCAATATCTCAACTAACTTGTGACGCAATTGGTTGACATATGGACTTGTTCGTAACAAAAATCATCTCTTCCAAGTGGGCATGAAATTGAGAAAATGACAGTCTTTCTGTTGTGAGAAAATCTTATTCAAAAATCCATGCAGCACTTGGCTGCGTGTATTTGTAATAGGTTTCCACAAGAGATAAAGGCTTTTTACGATAATCCATAGGATTTCAAAGTCGACTTGAAAGCTCTTCACCATGGAAACTCCTTCTATTTTCTGCAGAAATGGTTTAGGCCTCATTCATGGTGTTATATGAATGTTGTCGCTAAAACGAATCCAGTGTTAAGTAGTACTGTAAATATTTAAGTCCGTTTCATATAATTCACTGTAATGAATTGGAAAGTAGGAAAGGCCATTTCATCTGAAGAAAATTTAAACTTTTTCCTTGATCCAACGTTGGACATTTTGGTTTTAACAATGCTGAACTGAATATTTCTAGACGAATGCCAGAATATTTCCTGTCAGTAGAGTGTGGTTCTTTCCAAGCTCGTTATTGGTATTAGTAAAACCAAGTATTTATTACTTTTATTACTATTATCATTATGTTTTTCATTGTTACTTTCATTTCTTAATTTTAAATTTTAGGTTCTGTTTTGAATTTTAGACAGTTCTTAGCATATCTGGCATTATGTGATCGTATATCACAGACAGAGAAGCCCAAATGACGAAACATAAATGAAAGCATGGCTCTATATTGTTAAAACTAATGCCCTGCCACGAATCTGACATGTTGCCACACTTCTTGTTTGTAATAAGCCAGTTTCATCAGCGTGTATTAGTTCAATACGTATCTTTTGTCGTGGTACATATTAAGCTCACTGACTTTCTTCGACAGATGCAAGGCAAACACAGTGAACGACTTCCTGTATATCACTGATGTCACATACCGTGTTCGAAGGACAGTAATACATTCATTTATGGGGCGAGGAACGACCAAACTTTGGTTGATAAACATACTGAAGTTATAAAAACAATGGCGTAGATAAACATATTGTCGCCCAGTATGAACTAATCTGAGAATTTACTACTTGTTTTGGAGCTATCTGCTGATCAACAGATCTTCAGTCAACGACTACCAGGACACTGAGAATCTTCAGAGACGAGATGATGCAGAATGCCCTCTGGGTTCTTCCGTCAACTCTTTAAGTCTGTGCCAAATTGCACATCGTTAACTGAGAGAATGCCTTTAAGATATTAACAAAGTATCCCGTCATAGCACGCATTGTAACGCTTGTGTCTTGTTTCGCTCCGCTGGGTGGCTCGAACGTGTTCTATTGTGTCACTTTAACGCTCTATTTTTTAATGACAGTCGTATCCCAGCAGTTACCTATATAAGTAATACTGGAACAAAGATTCTGTGCCTTAAAGTACTGTCTGTGACGGTTAGACAATATGACTTCTTTTAGCATGAAATTAACGGTACTAGAAAGAAAGTGGATGACTCTTGACCACTCCTAGTCTTGTTTTCAAAGTCAACATTCGACGGCTCCTCTTAATTGGGAGTTCTTACACAGATATCAACATATTTCTTCCGCTTCCTATTTTGTATCCGCCGCCAGGTATCCATTCTCAGCAGCCCTTTCAGCATCAAATTAACGTCACTGCACAACAGGTGGATGACTCTTGACCCTTCCTGGCCGTATTTTGAAGATCAACACTCGACAGCCCCTCTTAATTGAGCGTTCTTAGAAAGGGAACAACGTATCTCTTCCATGTGCTATTTTGTATCCTCCACCAGCTCGCCATTCCCAACAGCCCCATTTAGCATCAAATTAACGTTACTATAAAACAAGTCTATGACTCTGGACTTAATTCTCTGAATCCACGATGTCTTAACTCTCTGAACAAACGTCTTTACACAGCATGGAAGTACAAATTGGCGCCACAGCAGGTGCTGATTCCAAAAGACAAACACAAGAAGAAAACGAGTGAATTTCTATCGACTGTGTTCCAGAAGTAAACACTTATGCCCTTGATTTTTTTTGTTCAAATCTTTTGTTATCACTTTCATTTCACTTAATTTTATTTTACCCTATATGAAACATATACTAACGATGGATTTTAGTATCATTTTTATCCTTAAAAATGTTTACACGTGCATCGAACTAAATACACAACTAATGAATCGCTGCCATCTGCAGTGAAAAGATTATCTTGTAAGACAGCAAATGAATCGTTGTTTGATCATTTGTCTACCGGTGTTTGAATTAAGATTAGATCAGTATAACGACAAAGACATTTTACGCTCCACTGCAGAAAGAATGGGCTTCAGAATGACGATAGACACGGGCAGAGCACAGGTTATAAACAGGGGTGGTCATTACAGCACTCTAGTGTGGTCTGTGTTGAAGGTTACGAGCGCTTATTGGTGAAATTTGGCGGAACAGTGACTCAGATTAAACGCTTTAAAATAAATAATAATAGAAGAATTTCGGGCTAAGACACAGTTGAAACTCCCTTTTTTCGGGAGACTGACGAAATGAGAAATATGTTTGCAGTGGCTGTTGCGCAGTTCAATTCTAAACTACTAAGTATTGTGACTCACTAGGAGTACTTCTTGGAATACTGTGTTGTCAAATAGTTTCAACCCGTGTACTGAACATTTTAGATGCAGGGTGACCAGCTACCTGTCGTCACGTCCGATTCCTTTGAAATTTTTGTTAGTATACAATTTTAGTGAAAACTTCACTCGCTGTGTAGGAGACAGCTAATTTCAACCTCCTTCATTCTGCCTGCATCTTCTATTAACGGGAACATTTTACTGGGCCATGCGCTGAAAATGTAACTACCACTAGAAGACAGTCATTATATTTACTGAAAAAAAGGGTCACTCTTCCCTTAAAGCAGTTTGTTAGAGTCACTATGCCACATTGAACGAAAAACGATTTTACTGCATTCTCATTGATCCAGTCGTGTATCAGTGCTGTGGAATCGTCGTCAGTCGGTTTGTTTTAATAGTCGTTATTACATGCAAGATACAGTGAAAACAACTGCGTAGAAATATAGTTAACGCCATGGGTTTCACAGAAAATGTTTGCTTCACTTGCGTTGAAGTAGAGATATTATTGTTAAAAAAAATTACGAACTTTACGGAAAATTGAGCTGTAACGACAAAGGTAAACATCCTCATAGAAATCCAAATGGGGAACTAAGATGCTTTGAAAAAAGTTTCATTTGTGTATATGACTTTAAACAAAGTCAAATGCCAAAACCGTTAAGGGGTGCTGTTCACATAGTTCTTTGTTCACTGCTGCTAGAATAAACAAATAATTATATGAACAGGAGCTCTTGTCAGTTTTATAATGTGGCTTTTTTAAAATAGTTAAAATCTGTGGGGTACCACCTGGCCAAAATATATTTAGATTTATGACTACAGCCATGTCTATAAGTACTTATGAATACAACTACACAAAGACAAGTAGTAGCTCAAACTTGTTACCAAACGACTCGAGAAATCTAGATCGATTTGCTTCAGTTTTTTACACGGTACTCGAACAAACATTCGGATGGACATAGGATGCTCACATTTGTAACATAAATTTTATATAAGTGTATATATACTACATAAAAGAGGAAACTTCTTGGCAGTACTCTCAAAACGCTCTTGCCCGATTTACTTCAGATTTCCTTACGACTCCCAAATAAACATTCTGACATACTTAGGCTACATATTTTTAATATGTATATCCGATGAAGTAAATTGGTCAAAAACTTTTTGAGAGCATTGCCAAAAACTTTTCTCTTATATGAATGGGAAAAGCTGTTAACAAAAATCTCGAAAAGTTCTTAGCTAGTTTACTTCAGTACACAGTACTCCAATAAACATTTGGGTAGACATAAGGTAAATAAATTTTAACACATGTAACTTACTATACGGAGTGAATTTTCACAGAACGGATTGGTAGTCAGGGACTCGTATTGCTAGCTTATAAGCATATTATAACACTACTCAGAAAGTGTGTTTTTTGTGCAAACATGCACATTTTAAAAGGGACTATGCCTATTGACGTTAACAAACTGAAAGTTGGACTGATCAGAATGTCAGTGGCGTTTGTTGCAGGATTCTAGCGTGATTGGTTTTCGAGATATCGTATTTTGGAAAGCTTCCACACCGACACTTGTCTGTGGTATTCAACCTGTGTAGTTGCTAGGTACGATGTTGGTATATTTGCTTACAGTATGTTTGTGCAAATCTCGAGTGCATTGCGACATACTAGTCAGTTAGTGCGCGACAGTCCAAGGAGTAGGTTCTGAATAGATGATGGGATTTCCCAGTTCAGAAAAAGTCAACATGCTCATGGTGTATGGAGAGTGTAGCAAGAATGCAGTTCATTCTTTTACGGTGTATGTGGCAAGCTATCCCAACCATCATTACTTATAAACTTCTTCAACCAGTTACGTGAAAGTACTAGTGTAACACCTAGACAAAGCAACAGCAGGAAACAAGTAATGACTAAAGAGGGGAAAATTAATGTTCTTGATGGTGGCAGTTGATCAGCACGTTAGCTTCCGCGCAGTCGCACGAGCAAGTGGCATGAGTCAGGCAAGTGTCGTACGCATTCTCCATCGACATAGGTTCCATCCCTGCCACATCTGTCTCCATTAAGAGTCGCATGGAAACGATTATGAGAATCGTGTTAACTTCTGTACATGAGCATTAAGACAAGGTACTACGGATGTATCACGTATCTTGTTTAGTGATGAAGATTCATTTACCAATCTTTGCCAGGTAAACCGCCGAAACATGCACTATTGGTCAGATGACAATCCCCGTTGGCTTCGTCTGCTGGAACTTCAGCGCCCTTGTAGTGAAAACGTATGGTGTGGGATACTGGACCATCAGCTCATTGGCCCGTTTTTCATATACGGAACGCTGAACGTGCACAAGTATCGCAGTCTCCTAACAGACCATCTTCCACAGTTGCTACAAGATGTTCCTCTGCATACTAGGAAGAACCTGTGGCACCATCATCACGGCTATTCAGCCCGCAGTGCACGGAGTACTACAGCATGTTGTTTCCAAATCGCTGGATTGGACGCTGAGGGCCTGTACCTTGGCAGGCCCGTTCCTCGGATTTGACGTCTGTAGACTTTTTCTGTGGGAAAAGCTGAAAGACACTGCCTATAATGACATACCAACTACACCCAATGATATGATACGAGGTATTACTGCAGATAGCTCGGACATCTCGTCTGAAATTATATCACGTGTGCAACAGTCGTTCCATACCACACTAGAAGCGTGTATTGCCGTTGCCGTTGCCTGTGATCGTCAGTTGTCTCGTGACTGGTCAGGATCCACATAACTAGGGTATGCACTTGTGTTGTTCTTCAGTGTGTTCTGCCACAGTGTCGGTGTGGAAACTTTTCAAAATACGATTTCTCGTAAATGACTCTTACCGTAAAACTGCAACAAACACACTGCCATTCTAATTTACCCTAACTTTGGCTTGCTAATGTCAACAGGCATTGTTCTATTTAAAAAAGTGTACTTTTCCATAAAAATACATTTCTAAATATTAGAAAAATCTGTTTATTGGCTAAAAATGCTAGCCCCTGACTACCAAACCATTCTCTAAAAACCACACTTCAACAGCACTCCCCATTTCTGCAATGCTTCCGGTACAAGTTCAAAGTGATTTACGCTGCATAATAACAAGGCATTGTTTAACTTTGTTACCAAACATTTCGTGTAGTTCTTCACCGATTTACTTCAAATATTTTCATGCCACTTTAATAAGCATTCGGACGGATTTAGGCTACGTATATTAATATATATACTATAAAAATATATAAAAAAAACATCGTTAGCAAAAATCTTGAAAAGTTGTTGGCAAATTTACATCACATTTTTACACAGTACTTTACTAAATGTTCGGACGGAAATACACTCCACACTCCTTATATATATGGCACATAAATATATGCCTATGTCTAAACGTTGGGTTAGACATAGGCAACATAGTTTTTAAATATATATTGTATATAAATATATGGGCAATACACACAGTGGAAAAGTTGTTAGAAAAAATCTCGAAAAGTTCATGATCGATTGACTTCAATTTTCAGCAACAATACTCTACTAAACATCGAGACGGATATAGGCTACATGTTTTTTAAACAACGAGGGACGTGTTTTCTGTTCAAACCGATTACGAGAAAAAAAATGTTGTGCGAAGCTGTGAAAATGTGCTTCTTAATTATTTTTCTGGCAATTAGTTCGAACTACAATATCAGGACATTTGGACGATCCTCCTATACATATTCTTTATCCTTATATATTATTTTAAATAAAATGTGTATGCAAAACAATGTGCCGATTGTTTTATTCCTTGCAGTCGGTTTTAACAGAAGGCAAAAAAGTTGTATTTATGGCGTATTGGCTTGCGATTAGAGTACTACCATGAAACATGAATACTCCAAAATATTTTAATCCTAATTATTCATTGATTAGAACCATGCTAGACACAGGTGAAAGGCAAAATAATGTGGACAATGATAATAATGGGATGGTTGTGTTTGACGGTCAACAACGCAGGTAAGGCACGTGTCGCGCTGGACTGTGCGTGTTCAGTACGAACAAGGCACCAGTGCAGGTTGTTTACGAGTGGTGCACACTTCTTATTTGCATTCAGAGGCCGAGGTCTACGAGCAATAAAATACCTAAGAGAGTTCCAAAGAGGGCAGATTGTAGGGGCCCGAATATCTGGAACATCAGTAACCAAGTCCACCAACTTATTGAATGTTTGAAGAGCAACTGTTTCAACAGTCATGACAGCCCACACAAAACATGGAAAGACACCATCGTGTAAACGTAATAGTGGGGGAAACTAAACCTAAATGACAGAGATTGTCCTACGCTAACATGAATTGTGTCAAAACAACACAAGACTACGGGGGCTAAAGTGACTGCAGAACCCAATAGCCTTTTTTGAGACCCAGTATCTATTGACACTGACCGCCGAGAATTCCATAAAGTGAATATTCATGAGCGAACTGCTGTACTGAAACCATTAATGATGACAACCAACGTGAAGAAGAATAAAACATGGTTTCAGGAGCATAAATCCTGGACGGATAATCAGTGGAAACACGTCATATGTTCCGACGAGTCAACGTTTTCGTTATTTCCAACATAGGTCCGGGTTTACGTCTGGAGAATGCAAAAAGATGCTGACTATCCTGATTGCTTGATTCGAACGGCTAAGCATGGAGGTGGAAGTGTGATGATGTGGGCAGCCATATCATGGTATTCTGCTGATCCCATGATTACTCTCAAAGGCCGTGCTACAGCCAACGATTATGCGAACATTTTAGGTGATCAGGTGCACCCTATGATTGAAATGTTGTTTCCCAAAAATGGTGCGATATTTCAGGACGACAGTGCACCCATTTAAACTGCCAGGACAGTACAATCGTGGTATGAGAGGCATGCAACTGAACTGCAGCACCTTCCATGGCCAGCACAGCCCTTTAGACTTGAACTTTACCGAAACCTTGTGGGCGGTATTGGCGCACAGTCTCCGTAGCAGATTTCCGTCTCGCGTCATCACTACAGGAGTTAGAAGAGGTTCTGAACGAAGAGTGGCATAACATTCCACTGGACACTATACAATCATTATATGCCAGTATTCCAAGAGGAATCACAGCTGTATTATGGGCAAATGAGGGTCCAACCCCTTACTAATAAACCATTCCCAAGTAAGTACACGTGTTCATATTATTTTGCCTATCCCCTGTACTGTAATTAGAACAACTATCCTCAAAGATCCAGCAGCTAGAGAGGTCACTCTCATACCAATGATACCAACCGATTTACCCATTTATTTTTAACGACTTGAGTTCGCTATGAAGCTTTCCTTAACAAAACCAATAAACAATGCCCAAAGTAAGAGAGAGGGGGAAGAAGAGCAGGTGGTCAGAGGGGGGGGGGGGGGGAATGAACATAGAGAGGGGGAGAGAGGCAACGGACAGAGAGAGAAGGGGGAGGCAGAGATTAGGACGTAGATCCAATTTCCATACATAAATTTATGTTCAGAAGAAACAGAACACCTTGAACGAATAGAGATGTCATTCACGTAGGTCACACTGGTCACAGTGCCGTGGACACCCATCAACTGTGATTTGTAATTGTATCCATAAGCATCCCACACCATAAGGCCTTGACTTGGTGCCGTATCTCTTGTGCGAATGTAGTCACTGTGGTGTCGTTCCCCTGTCTGCGGACAACCAAATGCGGCCGTCATTTTCAAACAAACAGAACGTCCTAAAACACTATCTAATGCCTTTCCTGTGCACAGTGACGTCGTTACACACACCATTTCCGTCTAGCATCTTTCTACACATTCGTCAAAGACAGGCACGTTACCCATGGTGTAATAAACGGCGACGGATTCTCACCAGAGTCGAGGAGGACGCAGATCTGCAATGCCATTCGGAGGAGGTGTCGATCTTCTCGGAGGTGGTCTGGGTGGTGCGACCTGACCCATCTCGTCGTGTTCTACAGCCTTCCGTGAACCATTCTCCACACACCCGTTGTACTGCTGAAACACATCATCCAAAAGGAGGAGCCATTTCCCGTATAGATGCATCGCATTCTCTCATGCCAATAATGCACCCTCTTTCATATTCACTGATGTGATCGAACGGTTCGCGCATACGTCTGCGAAGCATCTTGCACGTATGCTCAAGTCACACTGATCCATTATTTTCGGTTTATAGCGACAACGACAGCCGCAGGCTCATTTCACCGGAAGGTGGTGTTGCACCGCGATATCGATGTTGTCCTTGAACCAACGTGCTGACATGGTCCAAATACTAATCATTTTTGCAGCACATTCTTTTGTACATGTCCTGTGAATATGAACGTCCTATCTCTAGTCATTCTGTCGTGTCTAGGTCACAGATAGGTTGGTTGCAGACCTTCACATGGCCACCTTCTAGCCAACACACGGCCACCACTGCCACCGAGCCAGAACTGACTTCCATCAGAAAGACTGCAGACGTTGGACCATTATGGAGTAAGGGGAATAGCTTACAATTGGTTCGCCTCTTACTTTAAGAACAGAAAGCAGAGGGTAATTCTCCGCAATATTGAGAGTGGTAGTGATGTTCCGTCCCAATGGGGCACTGTTAAGTGGGGCGTTCCCCAAGGGTCGGTGCTGGGGCCACTGCTGTTTCTTATTTATATAAATGATATGCCTTCTAGTATTACAGGTGATTCAAAAATATTTCTGTTTGCTGATGACACCAGCTTGATAGTGAAGGATCTTGTGTGTAATATTGAAACAGTAACAAATAATGTAGTTCATGAAATAAGTTCGTGGCCTGTGGAAAATAATTTGATGCTAAATCACAGTAAGACTCAGTTTTTAGTTTCTAACTTACAATTCAACAAGAACCGATATTTTGATCAGACAGAATAGGCATATTATAAGCGAGACGGAACAGTTCAAGTTCCTAGGCGTTCGGATAGATAGTAAGCTGTTGTGGAAAGCCCATGTCCAGGGTCTTGTTCAGAAGCTAAATGCTGCTTTATTTACCATTAGAACAGTATCTGAAATAGCATTCTTAATTAGCATCAACTCACCACGTCCAGTTTCAAAGGTAATTAACGCTCACGACCGTTACATTGTATATTTAAAACAAACCTGATACGCATCCTCATAGCCACTCTTATGCGACTGGCGCAACATCTAAACAGACATCATCTTTCAGAAGTAGAAACATTCCTACTAATTTTAGTTTATATCATATAGTACCTTTTTCATGTTGCGATTTTTTTCCGCCATTGTAATTCCATAATTAACAATGTCACTTCTAACACATAAAAACTGGTTTTATTCTGCAAGATATCTTCAAAGTACTTTAATAGTATATTTCTTGGTGTAATCCTTTGTAGCGACCTCTCGTTCCGCAATGTGCATAAACTTCCACCTTCATGTAGAAGTAGAAGTAAATTTATCCATTCTCTGGTTATATTCATCTGTCACCAGCGAGTACACTACCTCCATGACTATAAGATAAGAAATCAGTGTATAAAATCCTTCGAGAAAATCTCGAGCTAGTCGAGGAACTGAAATTCACGATTTCTACACTCGTTATAAGCTATGGAATGAGCGGCAGGTGAGCTGTGCGGAGAGACGGTGACATCGGAGCCGCTCGCTGTAACTTGATTTCCACAGTAATGAGCGCGGTCTGTCGCTGCACCACCATTTCGCGAACGCTACCGGATACTCCAAACGTCCACCACCTTCCTACAGCACGCCATTTCTTCGTAAGAAAACAGCTTATATATTATCAGTTTGCTTATTCCATTTCCATTTCGTATAAAATGCTGAAGTTTGTCATGGTGTCTTCACTAAGGTAATAATAGGATTTCCACATGTATCATAACTATGAAATATCTTTCCAAACATTTATCGCTGCAGCAAAGGAGGCTGAGTAAAGGTACTAAGACATGCAACAAGTTATGCTGAAAACGAAACAATCGTATAGCCTTTTCTTTAAATAAAGTCGTAGATTATAAAGATTTTTGTGACAAGAATGGTTAACAGAAATACCTTCACAAGATGTATGAGAAATTCAAAGACGTGAAGAAATATTCCTTTACATCTGCTAATGATTTGTGAGTTCAAACAATTCTCATTGTCAATAACAATGACTAGTATGTGATACTGGAATATCGTAACAGAAGACCATAGCAATAAACATGAAGGTAAATAAATCCTGATTTGGATTTTCCATGTTCTTCCTGATTTAATTTAGGCGAAATCTCGGATCGTTCCTACTGTTATATGGGCTAAATATAAAAAACCTCTGTAGCATTTGCTTCTAATTTTTGTTTTCTCTTTGATATATTCGATTTAACTGTCAGCTTCTTTCCACCCAATCCCAGCTTTGTTCGTCCAGGACTAATCTTTCATTATGCAAAGATGTGCAGGTTGTGAAGTCGCCTGACAAACTAAACTTGTGTGTGCTAGACTGCGACTCGGTTCAAATGGTTCAAATGGCTCTGAGCACTATCGGACTCAACATCTTAGGTCATAAGTCCCCTAGAACTTAGAACTACTTAAACCTAACTAACCTAAGGACATCACACACACCCATGCCCGAGGCAGGATTCGAACCTGCGACCTTAGCAGTCCAGCGGTTCCGGACTGCAGCGCCAGAACCGCACGGCCACCGCGGCCGGCTCTGCGACTCGGTATCCGGAACCCTGCATTTCGCGAACACATTGTAACCCGACCAGCAGCCTCCGGTATGTTAATGACACGGACGACCAAATGTTCAGTAATTCCCAGTATAGGCATCAGTTCCGAAGAACAATCTGATCAAAAGGATGCCAGCGAGGTTACTACTGATCTCTGAAGCACATATAACAATACCGCACAATAACGATCTAAAACAAACATTGTAATCAAATTAAATATCCATGTACGATTAGTCTACTGAAATTCACTGAAATATTAATTATTGAATGATAATATACTGTCGCCAGATCGTGTCCTAATAAAAGTTACCGATGGCACACATTGAAGCTCAAATGAAAATGCCACTATAATGACTTGAACGAAATTTAATTATCGCTGTACTGAACACTTTAGAACCAGCTAAAACAAATAATTATCAGTTTAAAAAAATTAAAAATGTTTGTACTAAAATCTTCAAAACAGTTCTAGAGTCCGCTTGCAGGTGCTAATCCGTGTTTATCAAGGGAAACCGGGTTCGCGATAATGTATCGCATCTTCAGGTTAAATTTGGCTGGATTTCATTAAGCCATTAAACCAATACGATTTTTCAACCTTCTATGAGGCATATAGCCTGGCGTCATCAAATGCAATGGATGTTGAAAGATCCATCAATAATCTTAGATAATTACGAGTAATCAGTCAGGGACATACTAATTTTGACTCCTGATGGTACTTTCAAAAGCAACTGTCTCAACTGCGGTGAAGAAATCACAATATCATGTTCAGATGCAACCTCTTGTAGGTCATACGTATGATTAATCAATGATCCATACCAGATTTTACAACAGTTACACTCAAAATGACTTCAGAAAATAGTAACAATCCATTTAGGTTTACGAGAGCCAAGATCACACACAATACTTAAAGAGCACACAAATTATAACCTGTTTTGGTAATCATAATGTAGCAAATCGCTTTGGCTGTATTTTAGAGTTATTTTTAATATGCACTAATTTATTTTTCTAATAATTATAGGAAGCAGTGAACGTATTACAATGAATTAATTACTTCAGTTACTTATTACTGTTTCTCTTTTCATGAAGTAGAAACAATTAAGTTTTTCTGGATAGTGCATTCAAGTTCTTTTACATCAAATTATATGCCTTATAATAATGATTCACTTGGTAAGAACGATGATAGGAAAAGGAAGCTACTGTTGGTTAATGACTTGGGAAAATTATAACACTGAGTGCTGTTTACATTGATCTTCTTCTTCCTCTTTTTCTTCTTCTTTTGCTTGTGCCTTGGTCCCGCAGTTTTGGCAGGGTCACCATGGTTAAGATAGGATTTGGCATGGTTAATAGAAGGGTGGCCTGATGCCCTTACTGTCGCCACCCCATAACCCCCCTGGATGGAATCACTGTACCCCAGCTGTCTGCGTCTAGTGTAAACCATGAAATAACTGAGGCGGCATGTGGGGACCAACCCAGTATTCACCTAGTGGGATGTGAAAAACTGCCTGAAAACCAAATCCAGGCTGGCTGGCACACCGGCCCTAGTCGTTAATCTGTCGGGCGGATTCGATCTGGGGCCAGCGCACCTACCCGAGTCCAGGAAGCAACACATTAGAGCTCTCGGCTATCCTGGCGGGTGCTATTTACATTGTTCTGCCAGAACATTATGATCACCTACCTAATAGCCGATATGTCTATTTTGGCATGGATAACAGAACGGCAATTCGTGGCATTGAAGCAATGAGGCCTTGGTAGGCCGCTGGTCGGAATTGGCACCACATTTGCACATACATCACCCCATTCCCGTAATCACTGGGGAGGGGGATCGATGAACTCTGTCACCACGTTCAATCACCTCCAAGATATATTCGACCTGGCTCAGATCCGAAGAATTGGGAGGAAGCGGGTGGAGGCGCAGCACATCAACTGGAACTCGTCACTGTTTTCCTCAAACCACTCTAGCACACCTTTGGCCTCGTGACATGATGCTGAAAAATCCCACTGCTGTCGGCAAACGTCATCATGAAGAGCTGTAAGTAATTTGTAACCAGTGTGCGATACTCCTCGGCCGCCATGATGCCCTGCACGAGCGCCACTTGACCTATGGATGCCCACGTGAATGTTCTCCAGAGCATAATGGAGCCGCCGCCAGCTTGTCTCCTTCCTGCCGCACAGGTGTCAAGGAGCTATTCCCTTGGAAGACGACGGATTCATACCCTCAAAACTGAGATACAAACGGAACACGATGAGCATCTTGTAAATAGTCTCTGCGTGAATAAATTCCTCAGAAAAGGTTTTGCACCACTCTCACCACTTGCATAAGTCATGTTGTTTTGATTGGAGACATCTTTCCCGGTAATCTTTTAACCAGGGAAAAACGCTATGAACAGCCAGCTGTGTAATGGGAATACCATTAAACCTGCATTCTCATTGTAGTTTAGTAGCATGAGATTTGTCTCCAGTCAAGAACGGGATAATGAAGACTTCACTACTCACAAGGGGAAGGCCTCAGAGACGGCCAACCGATTCGGCTTAGATTTGGCAGGTCGTTTGTGTACAACCTAAAACGAAGGAATCTAAGATATTTTGGGTCAACACACCCACGTTTTTGAGAAAATCACCCCTAGTGGTTATGACGAGCGATCGACTCAAAATTGGCGGGATCGATAGATAATTGTAAATAGAGTATTTTTGATAATCAGGTATGGGGTCCGAAAATGCATATTTTTCCAGAAATCTAGGTAAGAAACTTTTACAACTGCCGCGTCTGTACCCACATGATTAACGCCTGTCACCGACAGAGCCGACAGCATGCCGGCACGGTAGCTCAGCGTGTTCGGTCAGAGAGCCAGTTGGCCTATGTAATAAAAAAAACTGAGTTGAAGGATCAACAAACGAACTTGAACAGATGTCATTTAACGTCCGGAACGACCAAACACAACGATCGACGAAAAAATAAATAAATAAAATAAAAATAAAAAATAGTGCAACGGCAAAGGTAACTGGCTGGTAATCGGAAAAGCCGGGTTCGAATCTCGAAGAAACCTAGCGGATGTTATTCTTTTCGTTTGTATTTTTCCATATCTCAATTGTTAGGGATAGGAGGGTTAATAAGGTAAGTAAATCAATAAGGAATGATAATAATAAAGTAGGCAAACTAATTTCCCAAACGCCGTGAGTTAGTAAAGTATTAAACTTTTAAGCCTTCTTACATGAAAACAACTCCGAGTAAAAGTGCTGCGACTTCCTCACGAGGGATCACAGACAGTTAACCGTGCGACGCTTGTTTACAACGAGGCACGGGATAGAATGCACGCGGGGAGTGTTATGTTGTCCCGGTTGCCTCTTCGTCATATCATAGGGAAGGAATAGTGTAGCTGTTGAAAGATTGCATTCATTAGATGCTCTTGGAGCCGTGAGTATATTTGTTTCGAATTTTTATTTGACAAGTACCATCCATCTAGTTGTTCGAAGAAAAGGGAGGACACGTAACAGTGACTGGAAGAGCCATTGTAAAGTGACCTGGAGTGACATTTTAGTTGTTACCTATCCCAAGAGGTTTGAGAAATTTATTTGCCTACCTTTCCCTGTTGATTTACTTACCTTATTAAACCTCCTATCCCTATCAATTGAGATATGGAAAAATACAAACCAAAAGAATAACATCCACTACGTTTCTTCGAGATTCGCAGCCAGTTACCTTGGCCGTTGCGCTATCGGTGCTATCGGCGAAAAGCGTTGACCATGTGGGTAGAGAAGCGACAGTTGTAAAAGTTTCTTACCTCGATTTCTGGAAAAGTATGCATTTTCGGACCCCATACCTGGTGATGAAAAATGCTCTATTTACAATTATCTATAGATCCTACCAACTTTGAGTCGATCGCTCGTCATAACCATTAGGGGTGATTTTCTCAAAAACGCAGGGGTGTTGACCCAAAATTTCTTAGATTCCTTCGTTTTGGGTTGTACACAAGCGACATGCCAAATCTGAGCCGAATCGGTTGGCCGTGTCTGAGGCCTTCCCCTTGTCAGTCGGTCAACAAGCCTCTGACGCACATGATCACTTAATGACAGTACGAGTTGTCAGTACGGGAAGTTCACCGCCGAACTGGCTTACATCTCATTGATGTTCAAAATGGTTCAAATGGCTCTGAGCACTATGGGACTTAACTTCTGAGGTCATCATTCCCCTAGAACTTAGAACTACTTAAACCTAACTAACTTAAGGACATCACACACATCCATGCCCGAGGCATGATTCGAACCTGCGACCGTAGCGGTAGCGCGGCTCCAGACTGAAGCGCCTAGAACCGCTCGGCCACTCCGGCCGGCTCATTGATGTTATTAGAACATCCAACCCCTGTCGTGACCAACACAACATTGACGCAGTCACCAACAGCCAACATCACCAGCTGATGAGCACTACGTAACAATTACTCTCCTTAGCCACCCCAACGAGAAGGCAGTTGAGCTGCGTTCTGCCCTTTGGTGGCAACTGGGAGGGCTGTGTCCAGGCAGACAGTACCCTGCTGTCCCCTCACGATCACTTTGGCCTCTACGCTTCCATTACTACCAACAGCACAAACCGCCCGGAGCCGTGGTGAGCGAATATTTTGGGAAAGGAAACACCAGGAATGGTAGCTGGATCCGTTGCGTCGAGTTCTTTTCACTGATGAGGGCAGCATTTGTCTGAAGCCTAGTGATCGTCGTACCAGCGTACGTCTCAGGCACGTGATCCCACAGCTTCAGCAGGGACGTGAGTCTGTCGTGTTTTGAGCCAGCATCGTGTACGAATTTTGAAGCTATACGTTATGAGGACAGGATTCTCCAATGTAATGTCAGATACAGTTGTAAATTCGTCTTTTAAGACGTGATGTCGGGCACACTGCGTTCAAGTGGTTAATCTCTATCTCCAGGAGGCAGTAATCAGTGTACTGGAGTATCCTGGAGTATCTGATAGCATACATTTGACGTCCTTGGAAGCAGTTGAAACTTGCAATGTGTCGTTGCTGTGAGCTTCTCACACACCGGCTAACTTTAGCAAGTCCGCTGTCGAAGAGTTGAGTAGGCCTGAGCACTTATGCCTCCACCACCTTGTGAACAACATACCAAGCATATTAGAAATTACTGAGTGTAAGAAAAAGGAACTTAGCGTCAGTCAGTAGCACATTTTGATTTCACAGACGAGCAAAGAAGTACATTTTCCCACAGACTGCCTTTATTTGTGATACTGTTTTATTGTAATTTCACGGTAAAGTTTTCTTTTAGTTTCATAAGCTTGAGTCTTTCACTTCCTGCAGCCCTTGAGTTTAGCCTACACAGACTAGCAGACATGCATATGGTGCAAAACCCTTTTTTGTAGCAGTTTTTATAAAATTCCAACGTCTAATTAACCTGTGCCCAAAAGACTGAGTCGGAGTTATTTTTGCCGTTTTTCTATTATGTTGACCGGACCTCTTCATATTCTTACTACTACGTAAATGTGTCTTATGTTTGTTATAAAAATGTCATTTGCAAGCAGTTCTCTATTAATTTCATTGTGATTTATCATACGGTGCAGTTCCGTGTCACCAAAGTTAAAACTCTACACATCATTTTATTACCAGAAAACGCAGCAAATATAGATATCGAGGAATTCAGAGAAAAAGAAGGCACTCACACAAGAATAAATGAGTTAGACAAAAAGCCAGATAAATAATAAAATAATAACAAATTCCTATTCAATTCACAACTGGAGCACCACATTGTAACAGCCTATTCACGTGTATAAACTTCACCAGAAACTAACAGGGGTGCTGCTGCTCTCTAGGGGAAAGGTAAAGAAACCTAACTCACGTCCAGATTTAGCCGTCAGATTCACGATCTTACAATACTATGGAAGAAGGGAAGGTCAGTGTGTAACGTCTCTACTATGAAGACTGCTACATGTGGATCGTCTTGCCCGCCGATTTGCTGAGTTGAACGCTACTCTCGCGTTCATCAGAACGCTGTACAGCATTCCAAGTAGCTGCAATCCTAACCCGGTGGTTGATTACCTAAAAATGACATTACTCTAATTATTCACAGATGATAACTTAAGTTCACTGTGAAATAATATGACTGTCGGAGACACGACTGCAGATGACCGACCGACTGTCTGTACTACGGAACCGAGTTGCATGAGAGTGTGACCTGCTGTACAAAATGTTATAAAGCCTCGATCTCGTGAACGGAGCAAGATAGCTGTGACGTGGTGATCCATGAATCTGCCAACCTGACCTATGCTCCGAGAGTGTGACTTCGCACCACACTGAGGAAGGTGTCCTACCGACCCTGCCACTCTACTTTCAGTTATTCTGACCGGACCTCTTCAGATTCTTATTACTGTGTAAGTGTGTCTTATCTTTGTAATAATGATGTTTGTGTTTCCATAATTAGTCGCCGCATTGGTCTTAAACTTTATCAAAACATAGCATTTTTTTTTCATACTTTAGCTGATTAATTTCTTCTCTCCCCTTTAAGTACATGTATACAGTGAAACTTCCCCTTTGAACATTTCTACATGACTGTGCTTAACCTGACACACAATATTTTGTTAGCGCAACGCAATCTGACTTTCAATAATTCGTACAAAAGAATGGGCCCTGACTAACATTAACCTATACCTTTCACAAATCACTTACCTCACAATCTTCGCTGCTCAAGCTACTGCAATACAGCGAGCGCCACTACTGCCAGCTAAATAAAAGGTTCAAACTACTGAAGGCACTAACTACTGATAGGGATAGTTAGCAAATGAAAGATATTAATAGAGAACAAACAATGTATTTACCTTAATATCATCACAAGTCATAATATATATATCAGTTCATGACAAATTACAAATCTCCGCCATCTCTCTCCCCACATCCACCACTGCTGGCGGCTCACCTCCAACTGCGCAACGCTACGCGCTGTTCACAGCCAGCTGCCTAACACTACAATGGCGAGTATTACAACAATGCAAAGCAGACACAGACTGCCCACAGCACAGCCAGTGATTGTCATACAGAGGTGGCGTTACCAATAAAAAACCTAAACAGCCTACTTACATAGAGAAAACATAAACAGCCTACTTACAACAGGGCTTGCTGAGTATACCAGTGTGCAGTGAGTAAACGCGTAGGGTTTGTGGTTTTAGAAAGAGTTTACTGTTGTAGCCATCTAAAACGACCAGGACAGGTTTTTTTCATGATGTAATACTTTTTAGTCCGTAATTTAAGTGGATTATCTTAGCATCGCCGCAATTATGTTGTTCGAACATCGTTCAGTTGAATGATGTGACTCACATTAGTGTTCTGCTTGTAAGCTACATACACTACTGGCCAATAAAATTGCTACACCAAGAAGAAATGCAGATGATAAACGGGTATTCATTGGACACATATATTATACTAGAACTGACATAAGATTACATTTTCACGCAATTTGGGTGCATAGATCCTGAGAAATCAGTACCCAGAACAACCACCTCTGGCCGTAATAACGGCGTTGATACGCCTGGGCATTGAGTCAAACAGAGCTTGGATGGCATGTACAGGTACAGCTGCCCATGCAGCTTCAACACGATACCACAGTTCATCAAGAGTAGTGACTGGCGTATTGTGACGAGCCAGTTGCTAGGCCCCCATTGACCAGATGTTTTCAATTGGTGTGAGATCTGGAGAATCTGCTGGCCAGGGCAGCAGTCGAACATTTTCTGTATGTAGAAAGACCCGTACAGGACCTGCATAATGCGGTCGTGCATTATCCTGCTGAAATGTAGGGTTTCGCAGGGATCGAATGAAGGGTAAAGCCACGGGTCATAACACATCTGAAATGTAACGTCCACTGTTCGACGTGCCATCAATGCTAACAAGAGGTGACCGAGACGTGTAACCAATGGCACCACATACCATCAAGCCGGGTGACACGCCAGTATGGCGATGACGAATACATGCTTCAAATGTGCGTTCACCGCGATGTTGCCAAACACGGATGCGGCCATCATGATGCTGTAAACAGGACCTGTATTCATCCGAAAAAATGACGTTTTGCCATTCGTGCACCCAGGTTCGTCGTTGAGTACACCATCGCAGGCGCTCCTGTCTGTGATACAGCGTCAAGGGTAACCGCGGCCATAGTCTCCGAGCTGATAGTCCATGCTGCTGCAGACGTCGTCAAACTGTTCGTGCAGATGGTTGTTGTCTTGCAAACGTCCCCAGCTGTTGACTCAGGGATCGAGACGTGGCTGCACGATCCGTTACAGCCATGCGGATAAGATGCCTGTCATCTCGACTGCTAGTGCTACTAGGCCATTGGGATCCAGCACGGCGTTCCATATTACCCTCCTGAACCCACCGATTCCATATTCTGCTGACAGTCATTGGATCGCGACCAACACGAGCAGCTATGTCGAGATACGATAAACCGTAATCGCGATAGGCTCCAATCCGATCTTTATCAAAGCCGGAAACGTGATGGTACGCATTTCTCCTCCTTACAGGAAGCATCGCAACAACGTTTCACCAGGCAACGCCGGTCAACTGCTGTTTATGTATGAGAAATCGGTTGGAAACTTCCCTCATGTCAGCACGTTGTAGGTGTCGCCACCGGCGCCAACCTTGTGTGAATGCTCTAAAAAGCTAACCATTTGCATATCACAGCATCTACTTCCTGTCGGTTAAATTTCGTGTCTGTAGCACATCATCATCGTGGCGTAGCATTTAATGGCCAGTAGTGTAGAAATATTCAATGTGTGTGGTTATTCTAGAGCTTAGCAGATATTTTAGATTTTTGTTTTTATGAAAGAAATTAATTTCTTCACTGTCTGAAATGAAATAGGATTCCTTTTTTATTTTATTGTTTATAGTTATCAATGAGAGGACATTCGAGCCTTTACACAACTTCCTCAATTTTTTGAGAACTGGGTAGAAGCATAGCTAGCGATTTTCAGCATCGTATACAGAACCTATCACGTCCTATGTGTATTAACCGAATGAAGGATCCTAAACCAGAGACTCATACGTATCTAAGACAAGCTCGGACGCGGATTTCTTGACCCACGATATCGGGTGGAAAGTATAGGGTAATCTCAATAAATGAGACTGCACTACATGCAACAAGTGGCTTCGCATCTACGCGCGCACTGAACATAAGGTTTTTTTGCGGAGCAACACCAGGAGCGTCCATGGTAGCGTCCCTGTATTGGTCTCTCTTATTGGTGTTGATAATGTCCACATACTAACAGAAACAGAAAGATGGCAGAATCGAGTGTGAGTCGCACATTAAACACATTAGATAATGGTGGAGTATATTAACATAAGCATTTGCTGTGGTATTTAAAGGCGTCAATAAAATCCATTTCATGAATAGTAAATGCAACTTGTGTACTGACATGCTGATAGCGACAAACAGTCTTGTTTATATTTCCGCTGCCACATCAACACTTAGCCTCTGGCGAAAGGACAGTGTATCCGTGATTTTTTGTTTTATTATTATTTTCAACTTGTTCTGTCCCTTTCCCTTCGTTCCTTTCCCCTGTGCGCGTGTATGTGTAAATGGAAGGAAACAAATGATTTGAAATCCGCTCCAGTGCAGTCAGAGTCGTAGGTTCGTAGGGCCAACGTAAGCATTTGGCAGTTTGGGCTAAAGCCAGAAATGCTGATCAGTCATAGAGGGTCGAAGTCCCTTTTCGCAGGATACAGGTACTTAGTTGGCAATGGATCTTTCCCCCACCACCAACTTAGGGTGAACGCGTGCCCACGCAAGGAAGAGAGGGCACTTCCCTGTGGGACTTACTAAGTGGTGGAAGGGCTTCTACGACCACTGCTCTAGCCCCATGGGCAAAGCATTCGGTTAGAACAGCTCAGCTTGAATTTGCAGTTATTTTGGTAATCTCTTTAGGGAGATAATGTAAAAGTTTCGCGAAGCTTGTTTATTCTAAATTTTTTTGAGCTAAATTAACTCTTTTTATACAGTGTCGTGGCCACTGCTTTTTCCCGAGAGGATAAACTTTAAACTTGTAACTTCATGAGGTTTTTGACAGTGCAAAATGGATGTATTACTCGCATTGTATTTTCATGTTTCTACAATTCACGTATTAGAGTTTATGTGTTGGATTTTCCGTATTTTAATGCGAGTTCTGTCTATCAGGTACCCACATGGTCCTCATTCCAAGATTATCAGTCCGTACCTGTGTTAAAACGTTAGTTATCATTCTCCCGATTATTATGAATATCAGCCAGCTGCACTGTTCTTTAAGTGGTTTTAATGTATAAATTATTAACAATTAGCCCATTGCGGCATACTACCATCATAAGGTGCTCTGGAAATACATAAGTAGGCGATGGTCTTAATGTAATTGTCAGTAACTGTACCGTAACAAAAGTTATGGACTTCATTCTCCTGAGTTTAATGAGTACCCATTTACAGGTGTAATTCTGACTTATTTAGTGGTTTCTGAGTTTATCAAAGAAAGACTACATTTTGTCGATCAGCCCACAACATGGTCTGATTACGACTACTACTATAATGCAACATGAATAGTCCCTTGTTCTTATGCCAGGCTACAAGCTTGTCACGTATATATGACGAAAGTTCCTCCCAGTTAAAGATTTTTATATCGTTGTACTCATATATGTGTTGGCCGTTGAGCCCACTACATCGTCTCCCCGGTACTCTCCAGTGCACTCTAGATTTTGGGGAGTGTTTAGCCAGTTAGACTGGAATAAGAGATCCTGTATGCCTTAGTGTGCATGTGATTCGAACATGCAACCCTTCTGGTTCCTAGTTGATACTCTGATCCGTACGTAATGGATTTCAATATTTTGTTATTTCAATATTTTGCATGAGCCTGGTTCGTATGGGATTATTTATAGCAGTGTATATTATATTGCTTCATGAGTCTTTGTGTGGAATTGTTTCCATTTTGGTATTAATGAATAAATTAACTTCATGGTCGGTAAATTTCAAGATGACTAATCATACCCACGTAATTCATAACCACCGTCCCATCCAGTCACTCTCAAACAACCCAAGAGCAATACACTGAATTAGAGTTCTGAATATGCCCAGTATTGAAATGGAACTGGGCCCTGTGTAAGTTGAATTAATGAAACCACAAAGAGTACTGCACTTTTCGCGACACTATTTTCCCCATCAATTTTATGGCCATCGTTATACGTTGTACTTCAGAAGTAGATCCGTTATTAATTACCTTGTTGGGCTGATTACGTGAATGGTTACGTAATTCATCCAATTGGCACACAGGCATGTGAATATGAAGTGCGTTAGCGAGACTTGACTATGAGAGACGGACATAGAAGGTCAAAATTGAATTGAAAGAGCACAGGAACAGCTTTCAGCGTATCATATCGATCGAAGTGCCAAAGTGTCTGTAGATGAAGTCTTAATTCCTTCGAAATCGGTAGCAAATTAAAGGAAGTAGTTAACACAGCTGACTAGAAGAAAAGAAGAGAAAAGCCTTTATTCTTCGTAAGAAATAAAAATATGTCCGTTAGCAATTAGCCTGAAGATGTTATGATGAAATAGATTTCAACGTAAATAATACTCATAACTGTTTCGTACGATTAACCCTTATCAGGTGATTAAAAAATAATAAAGGATCAAGCTGTATCGCAGGAGAGCTTCTGTAAAGTTTGGAAGGTAGGAGACGAGATACTGGCAGAAGTAAAGCTGCGAGTACCGGGGTTGAGTCGTGCTGCGGTAGCTCAGATGGTAGAGCACGAAAGGCAAAGGTCCCGAGTTCGAGTCTCGGTCGGGCACACAGTTTTAATCTGCCAGGAAGTTTCAAAATTAATTTAGTTGGATATATCCGTGAAGCGATTAGATCATTAGAGGACTATATCTCCGGTAACTGGCTTCAGTATAGCTGAATAATTCGCATAATTTTTAAGTAGGAGGTCAACTACGAAAGCAGTAATATGATTTGATAGTATTGGGATTTCCTAAGTGTTGGAGCTTCAGGTGTCCATGAACTGCCATATGGAACCTGTAAATACAGAATAGCAGAAAGTAATGCCAAACCGAACAAGAGAATGGTTAAATTTGACATGTCGAAACCTTCCCTGAAATTTTCCACACAGGAAGAATACACAGAAACAAATGCACTGCAAAATGTTAGCTATTAAGGTGCATTGCAAGTGTTTTTTTAAAATATTAAAGTCACTCAGTTTTACCTCGGGAAGAACCTCTTATAACACTGGTTTGTACAGCCTTTCCTGCCTAGCGCCTAGTTCGGCGAATAAGCAGACAAAGCAATGATAAGAGGATGTAGCGCCGCGTAGCGCTAAGTCCAAAGTGCCCAACAAAAATTTTAAGCACTTAAACAAACCAAAATCAGTTAAATCACTAATTTTTGAATAACTTCCAGTTTATATCAACTGCTAAACCATTTCAGATGTGACTGTTACACAAGTGACTAGCAGAGGAAAGAAAATAAAGGCAGTGTATAATGGTACATTACAGACGACTTCCATCAATCGAGACTTTAATTTGTTGACATTAAATATTTTACAACAATTCCAGTAGTACAGTTCTTACGATAATTTTTGAATAATGTATATTTGGTTAACTACGAAACAGTTTCCTTATTATTCCCTGTGGTCGTTACAAAAATGCAAAGTGTCTATTGGATGACGAAATCAAACAGCAGGCACAGCTGATAAAAGAACCATTAGTGCATTCAGGCACTTCACAGTAAGTACTACTTTTATTCCAACAGAACGGAAATGGAGTAAGAAATGTTCGTGGCCATTGTTCTGCATATTGTGCTACATACCAAACATACTCGATCAAATTTGTAAAACATTTTGTTACAAACTAACAATGCAGAAATAAGTGAAATTTGACAATATTGTTCCATCAATAAACATGAACTGCCAAAAAGCTAACGCAAATTATATTGCTCGACAATGTTGTGAAAATGCTTTAGATTGTTAAAACAAAAAATTTATCGTGAGGCTGAACGCTATTAGTTCCAGGTGGAATCCGAATTATATCAACAGTCTTTTTGTCATCCTCCTAACGATAGAGGTGTCATTACATCTGGATCAAGAGTCCAAAAAAAGCAATGAAACTTAATTGTCACTCATTTTTCCAGATTTTGCTAGGTCGATTACAATATATTTGCAAATAAACAGTTTAATTTAAACTGTTGGTCCTAATCTGCTTTGATGTTCCTCAGGACAGACATAAAGCTGCGAAAACAGTAATCTACTGATACTTATTACTGGCGTTGTTGCATACGAATGCGTCACAGATTAACCGGCTGCACAAGTAGCACTGTCTTTTTTTCGCTCGAACCGATAAAGTGCGGTTTGCAGGAAAGATGACTAATTGGCTTCATATGCAGCATTTTGGGACTTTACAAAAAGCTTCGTCTTCACGTCAGCTACGTGTTTCTCTATGATATTGCCTATTAATTACACCTCCTCTACACGTTTACTTGAGGTAAACTTCGTAATTTTGCAATTTCCCTTTCGCTATAAGTTCCTGAACCTGTTTAACCAGGCCGAAAAGCCTGGATATCAGTAATATTCATCTCAAATCCTATTCAGAGCGCCCTCGGTAACACATTGACTCTCACGCATGTGTCTAAATCTTGGGAATAATTCTCTTGAGGTTGAAGCTCTTCTGTCCGAGTTTGCTTGCTAATAGATTTGTTTTTGGAGAGGGTGTGCCATGAGAAACACACCATTTTGATTTTTCTTCTTATCTCCCAGACTGTGAAATAAAGCAACTGCATAAAGTTACGTAAAATGCAGGAAATCCACAAAATGTGGTAACAAGGTGTATATACAAAATTTTGTCTGTTTTTCAAAAGTGTAAATACTCTCTTAAAAATTCCAATTTATATGTCTAGAAGTAATAAAAAGCATTTTTACCTGTTTGGTAGAAGATAATATAAAACCCTCTGATGATGATGAAACTTCAGCGAAACATGTCTGGGTAACAAAATGAAAAATTGGGTTTTGCTCAAGGCGGACCCTCTCAAAAAGACAAATCTTTCGAAAAGCTTTTCTTTCACACTTTCGCGAGTTTAGTTTTCGTGCATATTTAGTATTTGGTATGTATCTTTCTTTCCATTTATACAATACATGTTCAGATTCTACGAAACGAAATCGGTTTTGCACACTGCTTACGTATACGCGTTTCTTCGCTCCTTCGTTTAGGTAAAACTTTTTTCTTTTTTCTTTCTGTTTAAATTTCTCACTGAAAGTTATTATTACACACGTTTTCTTTGGACTTGGAAGGCACTATGTATTTGTTCTGGACTTAAATTAGCATAAGCATCACTCTTCGAACCGCAGTTCACGGAATCGATAAAGTTGTTTCGTGTTTCCTCCAATGTTTCCAGAATTTCTAACGAAATGTCGACATCATTCGAATGAACGTCCGAGATATTAATTGATAAATAACATACATGTAGGCCTTCAGGAGAAGTAGGTTATTTTGATTGCATACCACGTTGTTCAATTTCATTTTAGCAAGGTTGAAAACATTAATTGGATTCCACGTTACTGTGAAACTCTGGAACTTGTACAAAGACAGCATATTCGAAGAAATCGCAAAGAAAATTAATTCAGTTTTATCTCAATTGTTAACATTGGGCGATACCATAAAGGCAACTGCTAATTGTTATGGACATTAAATACGTTGCAAATAGGAGCGAATAGTAACTGTGAACAATTGTGTCAGAGGGACTATCATCGGAAAATGGATTTCGCTTTACAAACTGCGATCGCGTTGTACCGCGTTATCTGTTAATCGATGTGCCGACAACAAAGGACATGTGCCCGCTGTGTTGCGCTGTCTGCTACAGCTACGTTAGCCTGGCAGGCTACAAGTTTGGCAAATTTCAACATTTTTTAATACTTGCAGTGTGTCTTAGCAGAAAAAATTTTGACATTGTGTTTATTTCTGTGTATTCCTCCTGTACAATAGATTTCACCGCGGGTTTCAACATGTCGAACTGGGCAGTTCCCTTGTGAGACCAGCAAAAGATGCAACACTAAAAGTTCTATAGATAAGAAGGTTTATGTTTGTACCTACAGTGGATTCTTTGAAGACTGCTTAACAACACGGGAACTCGAGTCTGATAGTTCAGATGAACTACACTCCTGGAAATGGAAAAAAGAACACATTGACACCGGTGTGTCAGACCCACCATACTTGCTCCGGACACTGCGAGAGGGCTGTACAAGCAATGATCACACGCACGGCACAGCGGACACACCAGGAACCGCGGTGTTGGCCGTCGAATGGCGCTAGCTGCGCAGCATTTGTGCACCGCCGCCGTCAGTGTCAGCCAGTTTCCCGTGGCATACGGAGCTCCATCGCAGTCTTTAACACTGGTAGCATGCCGCGACAGCGTGGACGTGAACCGTATGTGCAGTTGACGGACTTTGAGCGAGGGCGTATAGTGGGCATGCGGGAGGCCGGGTGGACGTACCGCCGAATTGCTCGACACGTGGGGCGTGAGGTCTCCACAGTACATCGATGTTGTCGCCAGTGGTCGGCGGAAGGTGCACGTGCCCGTCGACCTGTGACCGGACCGCAGCGACGCACGGATGCACGCCAAGACCGTAGGATCCTACGCAGTGCCGTAGGGGACCGCACCGCCACTTCCCAGCAAATTAGGGACACTGTTGCTCCTGGGGTATCGGCGAGGACCATTCGCAACCGTCTCCATGAAGCTGGGCTACGGTCCCGCACACCGTTAGGCCGTCTTTCGCTCACGCCCCAACATCGTGCAGCCCGCCTCCAGTGGTGTCGCGACAGGCGTGAATGGAGGGACGAATGGAGACGTGTCGTCTTCAGCCATGAGAGTCGCTTCTGCCTTGGTGCCAATGATGGTCGTATGCGTGTTTGGCGCCGTGCAGGTGAGCGCCACAATCAGGACTGCATACGACCGAGGCACACAGGGCCAACACCCGGCATCATGGTGTGGGGAGCGATCTCCTACACTGGCCGTACACCACTGGTGATCGTCGAGGGGACACTGAATAGTGCACGGTACATCCAAACCGTCATCGAACCCATCGTTCTACCATTCCTAGACCGGCAAGGGAACTTGCTGTTCCAACAGGACAATGCACGTCCGCATGTGTCCCGTGCCACCCAACGTGCTCTAGAAGGTGTAAGTCAACTACCCTGGCCAGCAAGATCTCCGGATCTGTCCCCCATTGAGCATGTTTGGGACTGGATGAAGCGTCGTCTCACGCGGTCTGCACGTCCAGCACGAACGCTGGTCCAACTGAGGCGCCAGGTGGAAATGGCATGGCAAGCCGTTCCAAAGGACTACATCCAGCATCTCTACGATCGTCTCCATGGGAGAATAGCATCCTGCATTGCTGCGAAAGGTGGATATACACTGTACTAGTGCCGACATTGTGCATGCTCTGTTGCCTGTGTCTATGTGCCTGTGGTTCTGTCAGTGTGATCATGTGATGTATCTGACCCCAGGAATGTGTCAATAAAGTTTCCCCTTCCTGGGACAATGAATTCACGGTGTTCTTATTTCAATTTCCAGGGGTGTATTAATATGTCTACTTACTAATGTAGAGAATACCAGTTTGTTCAAAACTGGCTCTGAGCACTATAGGACTTAACATCTGAGGTCATCAGTCCCCTAGAACTTAGAACTACTTAAACCTAACTAACCTAAGGACAGCACACACATCCATGCCCGAGGTAGGATTCGAACCTGCGACCGTAGCGGTCGTTCGGTTCCAGACTGAAGCGACGAGAACCGCACGGCCACACCGGCCGGCTATCAGTTTGTGAACGTATTCTTTGTGTGCTGAGTCCACACACCTAGCGCAACTGTACTGGTTTCCATAAATCGAGGAAAAGTCATTAAATTAAAGTCAGTCCCAAGGGTTAGTTGTCACGTTTGAGGAAACATATGAAAACTCGACATATATCTTTGAAACATAAAGACAGAACACCTAATAAAAATTGTACACCCCATTTTAAAATGTTTCATATGCACTAAGTGGATGTCAGTCTACACAGTTCATGGATGTGTCAGTCTACCCAGCGCATCACATTTAATGGATTACTTTTTCGAAACTCAATGATTGTCTTCCATTGCAACGTTTAAGTTTGAAATTTGGCTAAAAGGTGCCTAAAACCTTCATCTGCAATGGTGCAAAAGCGTGGTGCCGTGAGACCTCACCCTCGGGTTCAGGGCCGCTTCAAACAGCAGTCTCCACAAATGCGAAAAAATGGCCACAGCTCAAAAGTTCATGTGAGGTGTAAGGTGAGTTAATGACATTGACACCAAATTTCACCACAATTCTGCCCAACGGCACCGCGGATAATGGGACTGTCGTCACAACCCTCTTAACCGCATTTCACAACTACTTTTGACGCCTCTGCGACAGAGGCCAAAATAGCGGTGCCCAGCGTTGAAATCACGCAGTTGTCTTACGGGGGACCGACGAAAACACTTCAGACAAGCCGACCTTTAGAAACGACACGAAAAGACCTTAGGGGGTAGCATGATGGACGTCAATGATATCACGCCTTTCAATGGAGCGTTAATGCCCAAAAATTTCCCGTTCGAAAGCGTCATTTTACAGGGTGATGAGCAGAAGGATGACGTTCTTGTCAGCCTTTGACTCTCCCCACACGCCTGAATGATTCAACCACTCGCTAACGACATCGTGGGACAGCGACCCCATTGAACCTGTCGCACTCCTTTGGAGCGCACTGCGAATGCAACTTTTCCTCTGCTGTAAGGGTGGAGCCACTAGGGATAGTTGAAAACTATTCGACGAAATTTGAACGTGATTTGAAGCAGCAAAGGTTGCTTATATTTTTCAGCCCTTCTGATCGCGCTCTCGAATGGCGTGATCATGGAAGAGTCAGAAATTGAGACATGAGTGTATAAAATAAAACGGCAAAGGGTCACTCTAAGACTACCCATTTCGTTAACAGCCTCGGTGCCACTACTTGCCGGCCGGGGTGGCCGAGCGGTTCTAGGCGCTACAGTCTGGAACCGCGTGACCGCTACGGTCGCAGGTTCGAATCCTGCCTCGGGCATGGATGTGTGTGATGTCCTTAGGTTAGGGATAGGACTTCGTGATGGGTTGTCTCTGTACAGGTACGTTTTTGATGTACTCAGCAAAGATGGGTGAGTGATACTGAGGTTGTTGCCGAACTGAGGGGTCTTAAAATTACCCTTGTGTTTTATTCAAGAATGTGTCACTTTTCCATACGTCAGTGACCACGCAACAGGTGGGCGCAAAACAGGAGGTTAAAAAAAGCGTTAGCACCTTTCCATCTTTCGGTTCACATTCAGATTTCGTCGAATGGTTTTGAATAGTCCCTAGTGACACCACCCTGTACACCACAGCTGAAGTATATTACAACCCAGAAACATAAACTGTGTTGTTACGTTGTACAACTACACAACGCCTGACGTTATATACAGCGTTATTGACGACGGAGTTGAAAATAATGCATTTCATATCGTAAAGATGCTATCAAGACGCGAAAGTTATGGGCAGTGTGGCTACAATCACCAACACACGTCTCGTGAGCATTTCAAGTGTCATCTACAGGATTAAGTGTGCGAGATGGAGCTAGTGAATCCACGTACTAAACTTTCCTGTTCAATAGTATCGCCTATGAAATGAACACTGCATGGTCGAACATTATCGTCCAGCAAAATGAAAGCATCATGTGTTACAATGTCATAAGGATGCACACAACTATCAACTACCTGGCGTTATCATAGGTCCACGAAGGAACATATGGAAGTCTGTTGGCCCACCTATGAACGTACCACTCAAAACACACACCCTGCGTCGCCTGAAGGGATCCAATTCGCGGATGTTTGATAAAGCATTTCAATTTTTCGCCAAATTAAAACGTGTTTGCTACTACAACACCGAGTCCTAGATGAAGAGAATTGTTCCCACTTGATCTTGTGTGCTGTGCACAACTTGGAACACCACAGCAGACACTCAGTCCCGCAGTGACCGTCGAGCGTAGCTGGTTGACACTCACACACCACTTCTAGATGGCATCACCTTTCCCACAGCTGTAGTAATGGCAGACCTTAGTTGACAGCGCGTGACTGCAGTATTCTTCCTACTGTATACCAGGAAGCATCGATGCACGTCATAGCCCTTTCCCGTTCATAACTGAACTTCGGGGATGGAGTCAGTGGTTATAAATTGTTGCTCAAATCCACGAGCAATAAAATGAAAAATTTCTGCCGGACTTTTGCTCGTATCAACCTGTCAACGGCACACCAAAACCGCTAGTGTAGCAGACCAACTGAAGTCACGCAATACTAAGACACTGAACTCGCATTCTGGAAGACCAAGGTTCAGTTCTCCGGCCAGCCATTAAAATTTATCTAAATCGATGAAGGTGATTCCTGGATGTTGCCTTTCAAAAGGAGGCGGCCGATTTCCTAACCCATCCTTTCTCAGTACGAACTTTTGCACTGTCGCTAACTACCTCTTCGTCAGTGGGACGTTAAACCATAACATTCCATCCTTCGAGCGGTAAATAATGCCTCACGAACATTAGCACAATCTGGATGACTTAAGTTGTCTTCCCCCGGTCTGCTTGCACCAACTGACCTTCTACACTCGATTTCTCTGTTTTGAACAGTAGAATCAAGCACGTTTCAAATCGTCCAGTTTGTTCTGTGAAGCACTGTTTTCTAAAAAAAAAATTACACAGCTTCTGGTCTAATCAACCCTCCGATACTGAAGGGTATCGATATTCTTATATTAAGTGAAAAAGTTAATTTAAGACCAATGTTTAGTATAATGAATTATTTCATGCATGACTGTTAGTATTTTATGCGATTAGGATAATTTTGAAACTTTAACATAAAAATATGCAAAGTCATTTTCACTAACTTCCGTTAAATATATGACCTTATTTAAAAAACTTCTTTACCAGAGATTTAAATACTTAAGTTACTTACATTTACATTTAAACTTTGTTCGTTCTCGCTCTTGAGTGGAAGAACGGTAGAAACTCAGCCTTATTTGAGTTATTTTACAAAGCAGTTGTGAAACATAGTCTTTGAAATTTTTTCTTCCAGATGTAACGAACAATCAGAACTTTATAGTCAACTGAGAAACTAAAACTAAAGAAGATATAATAAAAAAACTATATCTGTTTGTTAGTTAGTGCATCCTGGAACTTCTGCTTGTTAGTTAGGAATCCTCGAACTTTACAAACGTGGAGAAAGTTTTGATTTCTTCTTACGGAAGCCAGTAACAGAATCAGCTAAGTACCAAAGTATTAAATTCATTAATGTAGGAATGCCTTTCAATATCAGTAAGAAATTAAGAACATCCGGGAAGTGGCTACGTTATGAGACAGTTAGTCCATGTTGTAACGGCATCTTACAAGCTTTATCAGTTATTTCAGTGTTTGCTATTTTCCCGTGATTCATAGGAAATATCTTTGATCACAAAGCTCGACGTCGTGAAACTTCCAGTGCCATGTAACAAGGACGAACCTATAACCAAAGAGCGAAAGAGAGACGTGGGACCAAAAGCAACATATCGTCGAAGAAAAAAGCTGAAAGCTTACCAGCAGTTCAGCACAACGCGGAGCCAGCAAGGCGAGCCAGAGCAAGCACTGGCCGCAGTGTTATATAGCACAAGATGTTTATCGTGGCCCAGCCTTTTATTCACTGTCTATCCGCCCTACAGAATTATGACATTAATTATGAAGATTGTCCCTTCCATATTCTTCGCCAAGTTGTTCACCATGTTTTAGTTTCGTAAGTGCACTTGCATTTTTATCTATTCTGGTAATTAGATGCTGTTGGTTGTGATATTAATTTTATGTACAGGAGTTCAGTCACTGATATTGTTTACTTCTTATTGTTCAAATATGCATGTGACGGTGTGGCTATAAGGCACGAAAGGAGTAGTGTCTTAATAAAACTGGTTCAATATACAGCTGTTTGGGAAGTTCTTGCTATAAAATTTGCTACCACAGCCGCGGATGCCCCGACCACAAAGTCGTTTGTGTAAGTTTTTTAGCCTGGTACCCTTTTACAGCCGAATATCACAATAAAATTCGTATGGAAATGAAGTCCCATGCTCCTAGGCAGAGCGAGACACCCGCACCTCCGTACTAGGCAAGGTGCTAATGCAGGTGGTTTGCAGTTGCCTTCTTCCGACCGTAATGGGGATGAATGATGATTATGAAAACGACACAACAACACCCAGTCATCTCAGGGCAAGTGAAAAGCCCTGACCCCACCGGGAATCGAACCCGGGACCCCGTACTCAAGAACGCTACCGTGAGACCACGAGCTGCGAATAAAATTCGCGTAAAAATGTTCAGTAAGTCAGTGTGCTTGTAACTATAGCTTTTAACAGTACAAACTGTCACAGTAGCGTACTTGTTACCATATTCAAAGCTATTTTGTGAGTTAGGCTAGTACAAATGATGTAAAATATGCAGAAACACATTCAAACTTACAGCAATATTGATTAAATATGGCTCTATTGCGATAACGATTCCCATATACACAGTGAACTACTCGTCAATCACAGGCAGCTGTAAGTGTCATTGAGTGCTTTTGAGCAATACAAGTTACTACAAATAAGTGTCCGAACAGCTATTCGGATCAGCCTACTTGAGAAATCCACGGTGTTTCAAGTACTTTTATTTTTATCTCCCAGTGTGTTTATTCCTTCTACTAGAGACTCGCCTGTCAATTATACGCTCACTTTAGGATGAGTGTGCTTTCAGTCGCACGACCAGCGTTTCTGTAAAGCGCTATAGTTCGGACTAGGGTGCTATAATCAACCCATCTTTGGAAGAACATAAGTGTACATGCAAAGGGAATGTGTGTATCAAACTAGTACTGATTAATCTGTTGTAGTATATGATGGAATTAGTAATGTGAAGCTAATACTTGGGACTGTTTGCGGAAGTAGTTGATCACAAATGTCAAGGGCAAGCAGTAGCCTTCTGATTTTATCATTGTACCTGCCATTAAGACTCACTCCTTACAATAAGTTGGCACTTCTGAGAAAATCTCATTTTAGCATTGCATAAGTTCTTCAGGTGTGCCGTTACATGTGAAAGAGGTTTTGATCATCCAGCAACATAAACAAAAAATTTCAATTTTATAAGTGACGGATTAAACTGTTTTTACGGTTGGCACAAAAACAATTGGAACAGGTAGTTCCACATTACTGTTTGTGAAAACTGAAACACTAAGATAATAGTATAGACATACTATGAACCTCACAATGCAAGCAAAAGTAAAAATTATGGATCTGCAGTACGAACGTTGGGTAATACTTCACATTGAATAGCCGATAGGCTACTACGCCCTGGGCCAAAAGTATTCAGTACGATAAGTAACTCTGAGTGTTGTGAAATAGACACAATTTCTTCGAGTTTATAATGTTTATTAGTAACACAAAACAAAAATTTCGTGATCCCACCTTTCGTCTTTATTAGAGTAGAAACTCTTTTTGGTAGAGTGTACCCGAGTTTTTACAGACTTCGGAACTTACGGCGTTTCACTCAAGGCGCAGGCGGTCTTTTAATTCTTCTTTTTACATAATTGTGTGCCTTCTGACTTTGCGCTTCAGTAAACCCCATAAACGCTTTATGGGTTTCAGATCCGGTGATTGGGCAGTAAAGTCCAGAAGCTCGATGTTATCTTCCCAAAGCCAAGTCACTGAACAGAGATTTATGGTATGTTGCATTGTCGTGCTGGAGTTCAACGCCATCCATGTTCGTATCGCCAAAAAGGATTGTAGAAGAGTGCACTAAAGCAGAGTCTAGGACGTCTATGTATTTTGTGGAGCCCATGTGGCCTGTACACACGACCGGTTGTCCCACTCTTGCAGCACTCATGCAACCCCAGATCATGACGATCCCTCCACCGTGTTTTACGGTAGGTACCACACACACTGGGTAATGGTTCAAATGACTCTGAGCACTATGGGACTTAACATCTGAGGTCATGAGTCCCCTAGAACTTAGAGCTATTTAAACCTAACATAAGGACATCACACACACCCATGCCCGAGGCAGGACTCGAACCTGCGACCGTAGCGGTCGCGCGGTTCCAGACTGAAGCGCCTAGAACCGCTCGGCCACAACGGTCGGCACACTCAGTAATATTCCTCGTCCATCCGGCGATGGGCATAGGTCACACGCGGTGTACCAAAAATCTGAAATGTGGATAAATATTGTATAGAATTCTTTAATGAATTTTTAAATCAATACGTTTTATTTTTTACCCAAACTGGTATGTGTTGTTAGAGCATCAAATTGACAAACCTACTTCAATGTTTACCTCGTTAGACCACACCATATTTGACCACTCTTGTTCGGTGAACGTTTGGTGTTTTACAGGGCACTCATACCATGCATTTCTATTCTTGTCAGAGAGCCATGACTTCTTCCTGGCTTTACAGTCTTTTATACCAGCTTCTTGAAGCTGTCTGCAAGTGGTGCGAACAGATGTTGTTTTGTAAACTTGCAGACAACTCAGCAGCGAGGTCTAAAGAGGTTTTCTTCGTATTTTTTAACGACTCTCTTATATATTATTCGGTGCTCACCATCTGTTGTGATCCACTTGCGCCCAGTTCTGCACCTATTAACCGACTCGGTCATGACGAATAGCTCAACAGCATATTGTACAGATCGACATGAACATTTCACCGTTTTCGAAATCTCCACCTGAGACTTCCCTTGTTCATGCGAAAGCTTTATCTGCACTCGTTTTTCTAAACTGAGTTCGTTTCTTTTAGACTTAATGCAGTAGCATCACCTGTGTCACCAATTCAATAGATTAGTGACATGTATCAACAACGAGTGAATTTAGCAAACTGACACAGAAAAATATTCAGTTGACTAATTTTATTACACCAGATATTTTATTGGGGACTTTGAGGTGGATCTTTGTTTATGGCCTTTTTCGATGCACACAAACTACTTTTTAAACCAAAGGGTTTATTTACTGTTATGTGTATCGCACACGTGCAAAATTTCTAGGATGCTCAGTACCTTTGGCCAAGGATGTATATGTGTACCGGTAACGCCTCCAGTTCCGAAGTGCAAGCATAAGGAAGCCTGGTTGTAAGTGATTTCACAGTCTATATACATGAGTATTATAAATTACGGCTACCTTGTGCTGCACTGCGAGAGAAGCCTTTACATACGCTGAAGTTGAGGTTAAACAAGAAGAGACCTTGGAGAGAGAGAGAGAGAGAGAGAGAGAGAAAGAGAGACGGTCCTGATGAATCCGTCACTACCACCCACCTCAACAATGGCTTTCTATGGGTCAATAGCGCCTGTCCGTGCTCAAAGATCCTCTAAGTAAGAATTCCTCAACTCAAAGAATTGGAGGAGTGGAGGACTTCCACGAGAAGTCTTGTCAGATTTGCTAAGGCGTAATGTAAGTAAGAGTATTGATATTTTATACCATGTATAATTATGACAAAGCAGCTTTCTACAATATGAGTGACGCATTTGTTGATGATGATGAAATGTGAGCCCATAAAGAATACCACAGCTTCGTTTGAACCGTTTCTAAGAAAACACAAACGATTTTTTGCTTCAGTGTGTTTCTTTGGTCTCTTTGGAGGAGACACGTGCCCATCATTGTACGAGTATTGGGGAAGAGAAATCATTGCAATGGCAAGAAGCCGGTGATCGTGCACCAAGAACGACGAAGCTTATTAAATCTACAGGAAAGATTGTGACTAACGTCTTATACATTGTAAATGGAATTTTTATTCTTTACCTTCCGAAGGATAGATGATGAAACAAAACTAGCAAACATCATCCATGTCTTTTGGATAACTGTGTGATGAAATACGCGACGAGATACCTGGATTTCAAAATACAGTATTGCGTCTCTTTCGAAGTTTGAAAGGGTTGTTTTGGTAATGGGAATGCTAAGGAATTTAAAGAAAGAATTTTGGAACCTGTTACTCATTCGACATCATGAACTCTCTGAGTTTCACTTACAACCAGGTCTAAAGATGAGTCCTCTGAAGAAGCAGTGGCAGCTTCTAATGTGTATTTCACGGATGCTCGTGGAGTGACCTTCAGGAATGGAATCTACTAAACGCCATAACACGGGACAAAATGTATCATCCCAAACCGAGACAATATCGGAAAATGACAATATTTTCCTTGCGAAAATATCTTCTTTTTCTGACAGTAGCTTCCAAGGGACAAGACTGTTACTGTCTGTCTGACATTTCGTTTACTCGAATAGTTTCATATTTGTATCATTCACTTCAGTCTGTGCCACAGCTAGGATTATTGGTAGTTAGTGCTGCTTTTGATTTTCTAATTTTGTGTTTGGGAATATATCTATTACTGTTAAAATTAAATGAACTGAAAACAGCAAACTTCATCAGTTACTTGATTTACTGTGAATTTGCTGTGAAAAATTCCAGCTTCAGAAAGAGACGACTAGAAAAAACGCCTCGCATCTAAAGCCTGAAGGTCATTGTTTCTGCATTGAATTCCATTTGACTGAGTTGGAAAGTATTGTGGTGGGCGTCAGTGAAACAACATACACTGAGGTGACAAAAGCATTGGATACCTCCTAATAGCGCATCGGACCTCCTTTTGCCCGGCTTAGTGCAGCAAGTAGACTTGGCAAGGAATCCACAAGTCTATGGATGTCAAAATGGTTCAAATGGCTCTAAGTACTGTGGGACTTAACATCTGAGGTCATCAGTCCCCTAGACTTAGAACTACTTAAACGTAACTAACCTAAGGACATCACACACATCCATGTCCGAGGCAGGATTCGAACCTGCGACCGTAGCAGTAGCGCGGTTCCGGACAGAAGCGCCTAGAACCGCTCGGCCACAGCGGCTGGTGACAAGTCGTGCAGTTTTCGATATGCTCGTGCCGGGCGTCCAGGACATCACAATCTGCCCTCGGTCAAACCGCGCCCCTTCCCCATTCTACATACGGACAACACGATCACTATACTACATGTACCGTGCGTCTGTCTGACTAGCAGTCATTCCTGGTCAGGTGACGCTGCTATCGCCAAGATGGATTTATGTCGCTAGTAGGTCGGTGGTCATAATGTACTGGCTAATCAGTCTATGAAGAGAAACAGTAGAAAAGTGCTGACTTAACGTCAACATCACAGGTAAAATTACCCTACTTATACATCTACATTAGTTTATGCACTGAAAAGCCAAAGAAAGTAGAACACTTGCCTAATTTCTTGTAGGGCCCCCACGAGCAAGCAGAAGTTCCGCAACACGACGTGGAATTGACTCGATTAATGTCTGAAGTAGTGCTGGAGGGAATTGACACATGAATCCTGCCGTAAGAGTACTAGCGTGTGGAGCTCTCTTCTGAACAGCACGTTGCAAGGCATTCCAGAAATGCACAATAATATACATGTCTGGGGAGCCTGGTGTCAGCGGAAGAAGAGTTCTCCTAGAGCCACTCTGTAGCTATCCTGGACGTGTGGAGTGCCGTGTTGTCCTGATGGAATTGGCCAAGTCCATCGGAATGCACAATGGACATGAATGGATGCAGGTGATCAGACAGGATGCTTACATACGTGTCACCTGTCAGAGTAGTATCTAGACGTGTCATGGGTCCCATATCACTCCAACTGCACAACCCCCCTCCCCCCCCCCCCCCCACTATTACAGAGCCTCCACCAGCTTGAACACTCTGCTCCTGACATTCAAGGTCCATGGATTCATGACGTTGTGTCCATACCCGTGCACGTCCATCCGTTGATACAGTTTGAAACTGCGACCAGACAACATATTTCCAGTCAGCAATAGTCCACTGTCGGTGTTGACGGTCCCATGCGAGGGTTAAAGCTTTGTGTCGTACAGTCATCAAGGGTACACGAGTGGGCCTTCGGCTCCGAAAGCCCATATCGATGATGTTTCGTTGAATGGTTCGAACACTGACACTAGTTGGCGGCCCAGCACTTAAATCTGCAGCAGTTTGCGCTAGGGTTTCAAATGGTTCAAATGGCTCTGAGCACTATGGGACTTAACATCTGAGGTCATCAGTCCCCTAGAACTTAGAACTACTTAAACCTAATTAACCTAAGGACATCACACACATCCATGCCCGAGGCAGGATTCGAACCTGCGACCGTAGCAGTAGCGCGGTTCCGGACTGAAGAGCCTAGAACCGCTTGGCCACCGCGGCCGGCGCTAGGGTTTCATTTCTGTCACGTTGACGATTCTCTTCAGCCGTCTTTGGTCTCGTTCTTGCAGTATCTTTTTCCGGCCGCAGCGATGTCAGACTTGACGTTTCACCGGATTCCTGATATTCACGGTACACTCGTGAAATGGTCGTATGGGAAAATCCCCTACTTCATAGCTATCTCGGAGATGCAGTTTACGATTGCTCGTGTGCCGACTACAACACCACGTTCAAACTCACTTAAATCACGATAACCAGCCATGTAGCAGCAGTATCTGATCTAACAACTGCGCCAGACACTCGTTTTCTTATATAGGTTGCCGATCACAGCCCCGTATTCTCCCTGTTTTCGTTAGGGATACGTACAGGCGAAGTGGAGTATTTGCCTTCTGCCCGTCTTACGATCATTACCATAGGTGGAGTACGTTTGGCCAATATACACGCACCGTCAGGCTCTGATAAGAGATGGGAACTACCAGGTTTTTACGACCATGACGTTACACCGTTGTTACTGGGATGATACGATGCTTGCACACTCGGCGGAGATTTTTATTGTGTGCTCGACAGGAAAGACCAAAATCCTAACTATATTCCTAGTCAAAAACTTCGGGAGCTGGTCAGCGGGGTACAATTAGGCTATACATGGGACCTATAGTATCGCAACCATACGGGATACACAATTTTTACGAGCCACACCGCGAGCCTTTTGGATCAGATCTATGTCTCAAGGGAGTCAGCGTTGTCGACGGTGGACGCAGAAATCTGGCCGACAGCGTTTACAGACCATGAGGAATATATTTGTACGTTTACCCTTGCTAGACAGCAGGTATGGAGACGGAGTGGTAATTGGAAGAGAACGTCTCCCACTTGCGTAGTGCAGAATGCCGACGCATGGCGGAGAACACGTGACATGGCTGCCTACGTCAACGAAATTCTTGTGGTTCTGTCCTACAGTGGTGGATCTACATCTACATCTACATCTACATTTATACTCCACAAGCCACCCAACGGTGTGTGGCGGAGGGCACTTTACGTGCCACTGTCATTACCTCCCTTTTCTGTTCCAGTCGCGTATGGTTCGCGGGAAGAACGACTGTCTGAAAGCCTCCGTGCGCGCTCGAATCTCTCTAATTTTACATTCGTGATCTCCTCGGGAGGTATAAGTAGGGGGAAGCAATATATTCGATACCTCATCTAGAAACGCACCCTCTCGGAACCTGGCGAGCAAGCTACACCGAGATGCAGAGCGCCTCTCTTGCAGAGTCTGCCACTTGAGTTTGCTAATCATCTCCGTAAGGCTATCACGGTTACCAAATAACCCTGTGACGAAACGCGCCGCTCTTCTTTGGATCTTCTCTATCTCTTCCGTCAACCCGATCTGGTACGGATCCCACACTGATGAGCAATACTCAAGTATAGGTCGAACGAGTGTTTTGTAAGCCACCTCCTTTGTTGATGGACTACATTTTCTAAGGACTCTCCCAATGAATCTCAACCTGGTACCCGCCTTACCAACAATTAATTTTATATGATCATTCCACTTCAAATCGTTCCACACGCATACTCCCAGATATTTTACAGAAATAACTGCTACCAGTGTTTGTTCCGGTATCATGTAATCATACAATAAAGGATCCTTCTTTCTATGTATTCGCAATACATTACATTTGTCTATGCTAAGGGTCAGTTGCCAATCCCTGCACCAAGTGCCTATCCGCTGCAGATCTTCCTGCATTTCACTACAATTTTCTAATGCTGCAACTTCTCTGTATACTACAGCATCATCCGCGAAAAGCCGCATGGAACTTCCGACACTATCTACTGGGCCATTTATATATATTGTGAAAAGCAATGGTCCCATAACACTCCACTGTGGCACGCCAGAGGTTACTTTAACGTCTGTAGACGTCTCTCCATTGATAACAACATGCTGTGTTCTGCTTGCTAAAAATTCTTCAATCCAGCCACACAGCTGGTCTGATATTCCGTAGGCTCTTACTTTGTTTATCAGGCGACAGTGCGGAACTGTATCGAACGCCTTCCGGAAGTCAAGGAAAATAGCATCTACCTGGGAGCCTGTATCTACTATTTTCTGGATCTCATGAACAAATAAAGCGAGTTAGGTCTCACACGATCGCTGTTTCCGGAATCCACGTTGATTCCTACAGAGCAGATTCTGGGTTTCCAAAAACGACATGATACTCGAGCAAAAAACATGTTCTAAAATTCTACAACAGATCGATGTCAGAGATATAGGTCTACAGTTTTGCGCATCTGCTCGACGACCCTTCTTGAAGACTGGGACTACCTGTGCTCTTTTCCAATCATTTGGAACCTTCCGTTCCTCTAGAGACTTGCGGTACACGGCTGTTAGAAGGGGGGCAAGTTCTTTCGCGTACTCTGTGTAGAATCGAATTGGTATCCCGTCAGGTCCAGTGGACTTTCCTCTCTCGAGTGATTCCAGTTGCTTTTCTATTCCTTGGACACTTATTTCGACGTCCGCCATTTTTTCGTTTGTGCGAGGATTTAGAGAAGGAACTGCAGTGCGGTCTTCCTCTGTGAAACAGCTTTGGAAAAGGGTGTTTAGTATTTCAGCTTTACGCGTGTCATCCTCTGTTTCAATGCCATCATCATCCGGGAGTGTCTGGATATGCTGTTTCGAGCCTCTTACTGATTTAACGTAAGACCAGAACTTCCTAGGATTTTCTGTCAAGTCGGTACATAGAATTTTACTTTCGAATTCACTGAACGCTTCACGCATAGCCCTCCTTACGCTAACTTTGACATCGTTTAGCTTCTGTTTGTCTGACAGGTTTTGGCTGCGTTTAAACTTGGAGTGAAGCTCTCTTTGCTTTCGCAGTAGTTCCCTAACTTTGTTGTTGAACCACGGTGGGTTTTTCCCGTCCCTCACAGTTTTACTCGGCTTGTACCTGTCTAAAACGCATTTTGCGATTGCCTTGAACTTTTTCCTTAAACACTCAACGTTGTCAGTGTCGGAACAGAAATTTTCGTTTTGATCTGTTAGGTAGTCTGAAATCTGCCTTCTATTACTCTTGCTAAACAGATAAACCTTCCTCCCTTTTTTTATATTCCTATTAACTTCCATATTCAGGGATGCTGCAACGGCCTTATGATCACCGATTCCCTGTTCTGCATTTACAGAGTCGAAAAGTTCTGGTCTGTTTGTTATCAGTAGGTCCAAGATGTTATCTCCACGAGTCGGTTCTCTGTTTAATTGCTCGATGTAATTTTCGGATAGTGCACTCAGTATAATGTCACTCGATGCTCTGTCCCTACCAGCCGTCCTAAACATCTGAGTGTCCCAGTCTATATCTGGTAAATTGAAATCTCCACCTAAGACTATAACATGCTGAGAAAATTTATGTGAAATGTATTCCAAATTTTCTCTCAGTTGTTCTGCCACTAATGCTGCTGAGTCGGGAGGTCGGTAAAAAGAGCCAATTATTAACCTAGCTCGGTTGTTGAGTGTAGCCTCCACCCATAATAATTCACAGGAACTATCCACTTCTACTTCACTACGTGATAAACTACTAAAGTGCGCTAAGCCAGCTTTACGGTAGACGTTAATAGGTTATGGGAAGGAGCTTTCTCCATGGTAGCGCACGATCTCTGACTTTTACTTTACGGCCCTCTTGGAACTGTTAGCTCAACCATCTACACCGGAACGCCAGACAGCCACCCACCGAGCCAAGGCGAAGTTGATACAACTTGCGACGCTAAGGACGGCGGCTACGATGATACAAGCGAGTTCGCAGAACTGCCTGCCCAACGAACTTCCATCGATGCATTATGTGATAAAGGAAAAAAGAATGAGGCGAAGGACGTTAATTCATTGGCTCGACCTCGGTGATGGTCGTTTTTTCAACACAAAGAGGCACAGCACAGGCGTTCACGAATCATTTCAGCAGATTCTACGCTAGCGAAGGGGAGGGCCAGAGGGAGCTGGGGACCGTCCTGGACTAGACCACAGACGCGTCGCGTGTGAACGGGGAAGCGGACGTGTTAACTGAAATTACGTGGGAGGAGCTGGAGGAAGCGATTACACGACGTGCCTCCAACAAGTCCTCAGGAACTGATGGAATTTTTCTGTACCTTTGTGACTATCATGAAACTGATGTGCTTATGCATGTTTAATGAACTTCTGCAGCAATAAGTCTGAGTTCCCGTAGAATTCATGGAAGGGCTCATGATCCCGATACCCGAGCCAAGTGGCGGCAAACGACCTTGTGATTATCATCTCCTGACAGTCCTTAGTAGTGACTGCAAGATCTTTATGCGCATACTGGGCAGTCGTATCAAAACGTCGTAGGCGCATAGGATACATGCCGATCAGACGTGTCTAGGCGGCATCAGTAATAACCACACAGCCTTAGGAGACTATCTTGACGTCGTCGTCCTTGTGGCTGCATGCCGCCTCCGAGGGGCACTGGTTGCTATAGATTTCGATCATGCTTTTGATCGGGTGGCTCCTGTGTACTTCGCGACCGTACTGAAAAGGATGGGTGCCTCGCCATTATTGACCACTGCAGTGACGTGGCTGTTGCACGGCGCCAGATCAGTAATGGTGATCAACAGAGGGAGATCTTAAGATCTGTCAGACAGGGTTGCCCCTTGTCGATTCTCCTACATGCGATCGAATTAGAACCGTGCCTCGCAAGCCTTCACCGCCGACTTATTGCGATCTCCCTGCTGCACCTACTATTCAAACGTAGAGCATACTCAGATGACATTGTGTTCCTCTTACAGAGTGAGGGGGAGACTCGATCAGCACTGGATTGGCTACAGACGTACTGGATGGCAGCAGACAGCGAGGTCAACTTCCGAAAATCACAATTCTTGCATGTGGGGCGTGGACTAGAACTGGGTGAGATGTATTTTGGGAGAAGGGAATATGTTTCATAAGGTTGAATCGTGTATATGGAGAAGATAGGGTTCAGTTAGGTAGGAATATTATGGAGATGAAGGTATGGGTTGGGGTGGACAGTGCGAAACAGAAGGTGGGAAAGACAGAAGATGAAAAGGAGTGTGGTGTATGGACAGGGTAGTGCTAACAATTGTTAAAAATGTTTTTGAGACATAAATCTAGTTAAAAAACTGAAGTGCAATTTGAGTACAGTCTGCCATCTGTGACGTCACATGCATGAAGAGGGAAGAGGATAGCAGGGATCTGATGCGGTGTGGGATAGGTAGAAAGGAGTTAAAGTTGGTAGGAGAAATAAATATCGCGGCGGATCTCACTGTGTGGGAGACGAAGTTGGTTGAAATTTCATTCCGCAGAGCCTTTTCCGAAGGTGGTTCCTTTGTTATCTATTAAAGGCGCAGCTCTAACACCAATCACTACAGGATTTTCTCATCCGTGAACCCATCATCCCTTACTACACTATAATAACTTTGGCAACGACAGCGACCAGAGACTCCTCTCCTCTAAACGGTGACAGTTAGTCGAATTCATTTGTGATACACGAAGTAAACCATTTGAATATATTCTTTTCCTAGCAGTCTTCTTATGAACTGACAGTTCCCATTCTCCAGCCGCAATCCGTCTCCTAACCCTATCTTGTTCCTCTTTTTATTTTATAACTGCGCCTGAAGGCTACAGATCCTATGCTCCTGCTTCTCTGTTAAATTAGTTTTGCTATGCTCCATCCAGTTCCAGGAGAGGGTCTCACTAAAATGAACACTGGCTTTCCCGCTGCTTTCTCCAGAATGGAAATAATTCACACAAATCTCACACCGTAACTCACTACTGACAAACCTACGAGAAAGTCCACTATCTTACCCGTGATAAAAATTTTACAAATATATATATATATATATATATATATATATATATATATACGTCTACGTTACACAAGTTATTCTAGCACAGTTAAGTGATTTTATGAACTAACTACAATGACTTCAGATTTTAATCTGTAGAAAGAATGTAACTAATACCGCTAACACCAATACTTCAGTAATAATAGCACCACTACAAAGAGCTCACATGATTACTGGTCTAAAATAACAATTCTATGAGTCCACTGGTCCAGTCAGTGAAATTCAACTCTATACAGTGAATGAACTGAACCGAAACTTTTATGCACAGTTATTTCATAAGACATAGCAATAAATACTGGTTGTAAACTACCAAAATTAATAACTGACTACAATGCACAAACAAATATATCACTACTTGGCTTTCAGATCCACTCCCACCGCTAATTGCTGGCCACGGTATGCAAACACACTCAGTTGACAGATTTCGATGCGAAATGTAAGCACAACAGCACAAGATAGTCAGAGATGGATGAAAACTACTAATAAATTATCTGCAGAGAAAATATCATCACCAACAATTGTTAAAAATGTTTTTGAGACATAAATCTAGTTAAAAAACTGAAGTGCAATTTGAGTACAGTCTGCCATCTGTGACGTCACATCAATGACTTTTTAAATTTAATTTCATTTGATTTATTCATCCAGGTATCATTTTACAGTGATAGTGGATTTTTCATCATAATACAATGTAAATAAACAGCTCAAAAATACATATACACGTAGAATATATGAATAATATGCTTCATAATGGTAGGACAGGAGGTCGGCCTTCACAGAAAAACCATAGAGCATCTGTCTGAAACGATTTAGGAATCAAGGTAGTCGGACAGGGAAAAACTTTATCTTCTCGAATTTGAGGTCAGCGCCTTAACGGCTGCACCGCCCCATTCGGTAGGTCCCCATTACATGCAGGATCCAGAAATATCTCACCAGAGTAACTGTTCCAGACTTTTCCCAAATATATTTTCAACGTAGTTAAAAATAGTTCATGTTAATAAAAAGGTCATATACTTTCCTTCTGAAATACAATTAAGTCTGCAGTTATGTAGAAGTCAATCATTAGTCTGTATGTTGAATACAGAAAGGCGACAATCTAGATGTTTATCTTTTGCCCTAAACTTTAATTTGCTTTGGTCTTACATCTGCGTGGACATGGGAAAAGTGGAGTTTAGCCCACTGACATGTATTCAAAGTAGATGTGGATTTAAATCCTCATCTATAAATTAATGGAAATCACTTTTTACGACAAAGTCAGTAGAGGGCTACGTCTCCAGCTCTATTAATCTCACTTGCTGCTCATTTATTGATCAACTCGCTGACTTAAAACTCTTAACCTTCTTTATTTTCTTCTATCTACGTTTTCTGATGCCGATGTAGTATTTTTACTGAATGGAGAACGTATAAATTCACGAGAAGTAAAGCGCCTAATTGCTTATGATGTGCTTCACTAGCCAACTGTATTTGTGTATTTTATATCTATATATTTTTTTTTAATCTGGAAGTAAATCAGCCTGTCGACATATGATGCGACCACATTATTCTTCGCAATTTTCTGCTTGATTTCCAACATACATGCATTTTCATTAATCGATCACGATAGTCGAGTATTTTTTTCACTTGTTATAAATTCTTCCTAACTTAGAACGAGCCGGCCAACTGATATCCGCCATATTAAGCACTGTCGTACGGGTTTTTGTAATTTCCGTCCGCTGTTCTCGACAGCTAGTTCGTTAACGGTATATCCCCAGAAATGGGACAAACTGCAATTGACACTCGTTTGAAAATTGACCGCAGGTGCAAAATGCTTAGCCAACGAAGCGTTCTGGGATTGGTTCATTTGCATACGTTCGGTGTGACGCATGGCTTTTAATTAGAGGTAACATTTATCATTAATTTTCACTGTTCCGCTGCAGTGTCACTGGGGCCATCTCCTCCGATGATGAAACTCCGACACCAACCTATACATTATGTTCACTTCCTGGTGGCTAAGATGATGGCGTCCCAAGTAGTTACCTAACACAGAAGTAATATTTCGGCTGATAGCTGAAGAGAGCAGTCGGTGCACAATCCGATTAAAAGCATCCGAAATCCCGTATTTAATGCTACATTACCCACTAAATGTCACAAGAGAGGCATCCGCCAGTATAAAAGAAGGATGGGAGTGTTGTGTAGCGAGTATTGTGATGTAGGGAGTATTGTGATAAGCGATTACAACAGAATGGATCGATCATGAAAGCTCATTTACTTTGAACGTTGACTAATCACCAGAGCAACAAACACATCACGGATATTTCAACCCTTTTAAATCTGGCCGAGACGACTGTTGGTTATGCGACTGGGAAGTGGGAAAACGAAGGAAGAATCACAGTAGAACCAAGACCAGGCAGACGTCACGTACTGACGGACAGGGACCGTCCAACATTCAAAAGGGTTGGTGTAAAAAATGGCATGAAATCAGCGGAAGGAATCCCGCGTGGGTTACCAAGTGCTACAAGCACCCCACAGAGCACAACTGCTGTGCATACGGAATGAAAAGGAATTGGGTACAATGGTAGAGCAACTCCTCATCAGCCACATATTTCTATATTTGAAATGATACAAAGAGCACCGCCGTCGGATAGTGTATGACTGGAAATGAGTATTTTGCAATGATGAATCGCTCTATACCATGCAGCAATCCGCGGTTTGGCGGTTGCCTGTAAAGCGTTACCTGATTCATGCGTAGTGCCAACAGCACGAAGGAGGTGGTGTTACGTTATGGGGGTCTTTCTCGTCTTTATACTGTGTTCCCGTTATTTTGCATAAGAAACCGGTATATTCTCAAGGATATCAACACAAATTACAGTCTGAGCACTGCGTTCAGTGGAGGAACACTTGGTAAACGATGATAGTTTTCAGCAGCATCAAAATGCACTCTGTCATAAAGTAGCATCTGTGAGGAAATAATTTGTGTACAATAAACTAAACAAAACGGCATCCGAACAGATCCCGGAAGGCCCAGCGGTACCGACCGGCCGCCGTGTCATCCTCAGCCGATGGGAGTCACTTGATGCGGTTGTGGAGGGCCGTGTAGTCAGCACACCGCTCTCCCGGCCGTTGTCACTTTTCATGCCTACAGCCGCTACAGCTCAGTCAAGTAGCTCCTCAGTTGGCGTCACAAGGGCTGAATGCATTCCACTCACCAACAATGCTTGGCAAGCCCGGATGGTCACCCATCCAAGTACTAGCCAAGTCCGACAAAGCTTAACTTCAGTAATCTGTCGGAAACCGATGCTACCACTGCGGCAAGGCTGTGATTTGTGTACAACAACATTCTGGAAATAGAGTTGCCTGCTCAAACTCCCATCCTAAACCCAATGGAACACCTTTGGGATGAGTCAGAACGTTGAATTCGCCCCAAAGCCCAGCATTCAACATTACCACCGTCTCCAATTCACGTTCTTGAGGAAGAATGCGCTGCCCTTCCTCCTCAGACATTCAGACTCACTGAAAATGTCCTCCGCAGAGTTCAATGTCCATTATTAAGTGGCCAGATAGTTTTGATCAGATAGGTTGGGTTTGCAAATTTAACAGACATACTATGGGACATTAAGACAATACGGTCTCGAACATTATTACAGCTACTGGAACTCAAAAGGGAATAAATCAATAAATAAAAATATTGCAAGAAGTGAGAGAGCTATAATTTAATGTTCAATAGAGATAGATGTAATTTCAAATGGGCACAGATGGGGAACTTCCTCTTTTGAAGGAACCATCCTAGGATTTCCATACAGATGATTTGGATGTGTGATCCAAAATAAACCTTTGTTGCAGGTTAAAATCATCTTACGTTCAGTAACTCGAGACCGCTTTTCTGTCACCTCAAATAAGCGACAGCTCCATGTGAACTAACACAGAGTTTGTTTGCTAAGCAGGCGTACCTAGATCGTACCCTTCACAAGAGGCTTTCGCGATAAAAGTAAAATACGGATTATGTGGAAAGAGCAGGTAACGGTCTATTTACAAAGAATTGATTCCATAGTAAATATTCACACTCTGCAGTGCTGTAAGAGATGAAATGAGTCTCCGAGACACTTTAGTGACTTTTAGTATTTTTCCTGAAGTAATCGAATGGATATACTCTAACCACATAAGCACCATCAAAATATCTAAGTAATCGATATAAGATTAGGCTTCACCACCCCGGCAACATTTATATCAATCTACACACAAGCGCATGCTCCGATCAACCAAGGAAACCGACTTTGTAGTTTTCGAAAGACTCAGCAAGACGTTCGTGTTGGTGATTCAGGGAAAAACGCGAAATCTTAATTTGTATGACAGAACAAGTATTTGATTACCGTACGTCGGAATGTAAGTACAGTACCGCTAGCACTTCACCATCTCACTCATGCAGAATATGCAATTTTCGGAGCTTTACGATATCAGACTGAAATAATTTACAACTGCTGCCTATCAGATAATATGAGTCGTATGAGAAGTTAGTTAAAAGTTCATCTGCCGTGTCTCTTTTTATTTTTTGTTTTTCTAGTAGTTCTATTATTTTTGATTTGTTACCAGAAATTACGTCCACGTCTGATAGCAATTATATAAACTATTGTATTTTATAGCATTCAGATGTGTAATAGAGTAATTTTACTTTTGATATTGAAGTAAGGTCAGCACTGTTCTACTGTTTCTTTTCAGACACTAATCAGCCAGTACATAATGACCACCGACCTACTATCGATATAAATCCGTCCAGGCGATAGCAGCATCACATGGCGAGGAATGAATTCTGGTCAGAAATGCGCACGGTACATGTGTTATCAGTGAGCGTGCGTGCTGTCCGTATGTAGAATAAGGAGGCGCGCGATGTATCTGAGTTTGACCAAGGGCAGATTACGAAATCCAGGAGGCTTGGCACTAGCATCTCGGTAGCTGCACGACTTGCAGGATGTTCGAGGTGTGCAGTGGTAAGTGTCTCCAAACCAAGGTGAAACAACGTCCAGCCGTCTCGGGGTTGGGCGGCCACTCCTCGTTACAGATGTGGGACGTCGTAAGCAGGGCAGACTGGAAAAACAGGACAGGCGGCAAACTATGGCAAAACTAACTACACACTTTTAATACTGGGCAGAGTGCAATGTGTCTGAACACAAAGTGCACCGTGCAGCACTAACGATGGGTCTCCGCAGCCAACGACCAATCCATGCGCCAACGTTAACACCATGACAAGAGCAACCACGACTGAAATGGGCATGTGACCATAGGCACTGGACGATGGCGAAGTGATAGAAGATTGCATGGTGTGATGAATCCTGATATCGTCTTCATCATGCTCATGGGAAGGCGCGAATTCGTCGTCTTGCTGGGGTACAGCTCCTTGACGACTACACTGCAGGGTGGAGACAAGCTGGCGGCGGCTCCATTATGCTCTCGGGACCATTAACGTGGGCATCCATGGGTCAAGTGGATATTGTGCAAGGCACCATGACGACCAAGGAGTATCCTACACTGGTTGCAGATCACTTACACCCCTGCATGACGATCATGTTTCTCGACGGCAGTGGCAGTTTTCACCATGATAATGCACCATGTCACAAGGCATAGAGTGTGATGGAGTGGTTCGAGGAACACAGTGGCGAGTGCCAATTGATGTGCTGTCTCTCACTCCCCCCCCCCTCCCCTCCTCCACCAAACTCGCCATATCTGAACCCGACCGAACACATCTGGAATGTGATTGAATCTGGCGTCAGAGATCATAGACCGCTACCGGGAATTTACGGGAATTAGACGATATATGTTTTGCAGATATGATACCAACTCCCTCCAGCGAACTACCAAGGCCTCATTGCTTCCGAGTCACGACGCGTCGCCGCTGTTACCCGTGCCAAAGGTCTGTGTTACTGTTAAGTGAAGACCGAAAAGATGTCGTCTTCCATGTAGCGGCTAACTGACGGCTGCAGCACGCATCTGTGACTATGCAACTGATGTGTTCCAGCTAAATAATAATTGAAAGAAAGAGGAATATGTGTCGTCAGAGTATAATGTCCTTCTGCTGATCTCCCGCAAGCTTGAGTAATTACGAAATAGGAACTGCATAGTATGTCAAATCAAATACCATTAAATAAAAATAGATGCATGTCAGGTGTCTCTTAATGAAACTGAAAAAGTGAGTTTTTCTTTAGCTAAAACGCTGCAGTAAATCATAAAGTAAATAATGTTAGTGAAGAACGGAACAGGCCACAAATACCTTTAAAAAAAGGTTTATTTTTAATGATGTCAACTCACAGCGTTCATTACGGCTTTAAAACAAATCTTTCTAAAATTTGTTTGTTGCTACTTGAGATGTTCACCAACAAATCTGGACGTCAGCGGAGTTCACAATATGCATCATGGATAAAATAATGCATAACAGTACCTCTGAGAATTTTGCGTTAGTTTTTCAGAAAACCACAGATCTTTGATGGGGGTAAATACATGACATTACATTTATTAGACATTAAAATCTGTGCACGATGATAGTTGATTACTGAATGATATGTGTGGGCTAAACAGCACGTGCTGCAGGGCTGCATTCGAGGAAATTTTAAACAGTGTGTTGTGTCCAACCAGTAAATATAGTGTGAGAGGTCGTGACACCTCACTGAATATGAAGGGCATCATGGGACGAAGTTGAGGAAGTAGGAGGACGCGGAAGAGTCAGCCTTTGTTAATGCAGTCTGTCATATCGAAAACTTGTTCCTAGAATGGGTCGAATGTGGGTACACGTTTACTAGGTAGAGCCGGACAAGACATGTATTCAGGTTCAAATGGTTCAAATGGCTCTGAGCACTATGGGACTTAACTTCTGAGGTCATCAGTCCCCTAGAACTTAGAACTACTTAAACCAAACTAACCTAAGAACTTCACACACATCAATGCCCGAGGCAGGATTCGAACCTGCGACCGTAGTGGCATGTATTCAGGACTGCACCGCAAAAATGCAGGAGTATCTCTGTTCCTGAGCTGTGGCTAGTGTCGACACCACTGCTGCTCCGTGGGGTACATGTTCAAGTCGGGGTTTCCTCACTGAGCAATGCTTTGCATTTGTGGTCATGCACATCGCCGCTCTTTTTAGCGTTTTCATTTGCTCCAGCACTCCCCCACATGGTAAAAAGACAGACACCGGCGCCAGCGGCTGGCAGTCCGAAAGTTTACTGGGCACACCCTTCCTGGAAATGTCGTCCGGAGTAATTGTGATCTTCCATGAACACTTTAACATAAGTCTCAGGTTGCTCAGATTAGTTAAATGTTCGTTTTCATTGCAGGTAACCACCGCGTTTTTCTCAAATTAATAGTCAAAACTGTTATTCAGGGCCGGCCGCGGTGGTCTAGCGGTTCTAGGCGCTCAGTCCGGAACCGCGCGACTGGTACGGTCGCAGGTTCGAAACCTGCCTCGGGCATGGATGTGTGTGATGTCCTTAGGTTAGTTAGGTTTAAGTAGTTCTAAGTTCTAGGGGACTGATGACCACAGATGTTAAGTCCCATAGTGCTCAGAGCCATTTGAACCATTTGTTATTCAGGAAAGGTCACTTTTTATTCTAAAAGTTTCTCAGGATAATGTGGACTTCGCTGTTACTGCTTTGTTTTAAGTCTGATGCTAAACATGTGCCTTCAGCATATCTTTTAGGTAAATTTAGACCTTTCTTCTGTATTTATTAGTTAACTCATGCGCAATGGTGGAGCGGGAAGTGAATATTCGGTATATCGTCCTTGGTTTCGCGAACCATGGGTGAAGTCTTTCTACTGATTTTCCTCTGTGCGACACTCTGTAGCCCTTCAGTTTATTGACCACTTTCAGCGAATCGTCTGTAGTTTCTGTTTCAATTCAAATTGTTGTAATTGTGACCCACTTTCCTATAATATTATTCATGCTGAATTTGTACTTTCGTGTGGCATCAAGCACCATATCAATCTGAATAAAGGATTCCAAGTAGGACACTGGCTAATCGAATTGTTCCCTATTCACTATGTAGAACGAATTCCCATATATGTATGCAGACTGGTGGGTACTGTGCTACATTGATTTTATTTCACTTTTACAGACTGGCTCTGGATCTATTGTCCTCCCTCAGAAGGCTCACGTAATTACACTGTGTAAGTTCTCGAGTAGTTTTCTGTCGGGTTAGTTATTGTTTATTCAGAGGCTCAGAGTTATTTGTTTCCTGATGTGCACACACTCCCTATTTCTTCTCATGAGGTTGACATGGTGATGTTGATGATATCGGTTGTTGCTATTAACTCCTCATATATCGAAGTGAACCATGTCAATTAAGTGTCTTTCTTGAGTCATATCATGTGCTGTGAGAGTGAAGGGTTTTATTTCAATAAATGTCCATTTTATAGAATATGAGTCTGTTTCGCCCTTGACTCCCTACGAGATCTACCGTTTCCCCACATTCCTTGTAAAATCAGTAATGGAAAGAAAATCTCTTTAGGAAAAATTTTGCTGAAACAAAAAGAAACATCGTCCTTGTATAGTTGCGTCGAAGTCTTTGCACAAATTCCTTTGGGCATTTAACTCATCTTCAGGTCCATAAAGTAAAGTTTATGTTGACGTCACATGATATTGTACACACACACCGGAACTGTAGCACAAAAATGCCACTTCACCCAGTTTGTAATAGTAATACCTTTCTTCAAAAGCCCATGATATACGGCGAGAGAGGTGTCCCAGAGAATAATTGTTCAATAACAGTAAGGATTAGAATAAGAGCAAGATTAGGTAAGAACAAAAGATAGCGGTTCTCTTGTAATCTTATTTGATGATCCTTTTTTCAACGTGGACTATGATGATGAACGAGGACTCATAATTTAGAGAAATGATCTACTTCTCCTATACTGCATTACCCAGCATCATATTTGAGATACGTCGGGCGTCCCTTTAGTATCATCAGTGGTCCCAGTTGCTAGTAATTGCGAATATTCTTAGAGGTTAATTCTAAATTATCGGAATTTCAGCTCTTATAATGTTACCGCGACTTCTTCCTTCCTAGAACTACACTCCTGGAAATGGAAAAAAGAACACATTGACACCGGTGTGTCAGACCCACCATACTTGCTCCGGACACTGCGAGAGGGCTGTACAAGCAATGATCACACGCACGGCACAGCGGACACACCAGGAACCGCGGCGTTGGCCGTCGATTGGCGCTACCTGCGCAGCATTTGTGCACCGCCGCCGTCAGTGTCAGCCAGTTTGCCGTGGCATACGGAGCTCCATCGCAGTCTTTAACAATGGTAGCATGCCGCGACTGCGTGGACGTGAACCGTATGTGCAGTTGACGGACTTTGAGCGAGGGCGTATAGTGGGCATGCGGGAGGCCGGGTGGACGTACCGCCGAATTGCTCAACACGTGGGGCCTGAGGTCTCCACAGTACATCGATGTTGTCGCCAGTGGTCGGCGGAAGGTGCACGTGCCCGTCGACCTGGGACCGGACCGCAGCGACGCACGGATGCACGCCAAGACCGTAGGATCCTACGCAGTGCCGTAGGGGACCGCACCGCCACTTCCCAGCAAATTAGGGACACTGTTGCTCCTGGGGTATCGGCGAGGACCATTCGCAACCGTCTCCATGAAGCTGGGCTACGGTCCCGCACACCGTTAGGCCGTCTTCCGCTCACGCCCCAACATCGTGCAGCCCGCCTCCAGTGGTGTCGCGACAGGCGATGAGAGTCGCTTCTGCCTTGGTGCCAATGATGGTCGTATGCGTGTTTGGCGCCGTGCAGGTGAGCGCCACAATCAGGACTGCATACGACCGAGGCACACAGGGCCAACACCCGGCCTTATGGTGTGGGGAGCGATCTCCTACACTGGCCGTACACCACTGGTGATCGTCGAGGGGACACTGAATAGTGCACGGTACATCCAAACCGTCATCGAACCCATCGTTCTACCATTCCTAGACCGGCAAGGGATCTTGCTGTTCCAACAGGACAATGCACGTCCGCATGTGTCCCGTGCCACCCAACGTGCTCTAGAAGGTGTAAGTCAACTACCCTGGCCAGCAAGGTCTCCGGATCTGTCCCCCATTGAGCATGTTTGGGACTGGATGAAGCGTCGTCTCACGCGGTCTGCACGTCCAGCACGAACGCTGGTCCAACTGAGGCGCCAGGTGTAAATGGCATGGCAAGCCGTTCCACAGGACTACATCCAGCATCTCTACGATCGTCTCCATGGGAGAATAGCAGCCTGCATTGCTGCGAAAGGTGGATATACACTGTACTAGTGCCGACATTGTGCATGCTCTGTTGCCTGTGTCTATGTGCCTGTGGTTCTGTCAGTGTGATCATGTGATGTATCTGACCCCAGGAATGTGTCAATAAAGTTTCCCCTTCCTGGGACAATGAATTCACGGTGTTCTTATTTCAATTTCCAGGAGTGTATGTTAAATCGGCATTGCCTATATCCTAACCCACTAATTACCCTGATAACCAACTATTGCAGATCATCTGAAGTTTCACTGGTCAGAGGCTCGGTCGTACCATTTGCTCAACAGATACGAGGACTAATCCTTAGACTCTGGTAGAAGCTATGGGATTAAATCGCTTGACATGTGCTAGCTCTTTAGATTTTATTTCCTCCAGTAACGATTATGCCATGTTCCTCGGGAATCTGTTCACATTAATCAATAGGCAGTCACACAGTAGAGTGATTTTATTTCCGTTAAGATTCACACTTGTTCATGGAGCAATTACCGCGTATTTTATCTGATGTTTCCCCGGAGTATTTCGAACTTTAAGAGTTCTGGAGTGTCCGCCCGTGTCTTGTCGTAAGTCCTCCACGATATCCCGGCAAACAAAATCGTTACCATCTACACGTGGTTCTTGATGACTGCTGCTCTGCTCTGGTCAGCAACATACATCCATACTCTGCAAAACACTGTGAGGTGCACGGTAAGAGGCACTTCCCATTGTAACTGTTATTAGGTCTTCTTCTTGTTCCATTCACATATGGAATGCGTGAAGGATGACTGTTTAAATTCCTCCGTGCGCATTGTAAATTAATCTTATCTTGTCCTCATGATCCCTGCGGGTGTGATACATAGGTAGTTGTAGCATATTTCTAGATTCGTCGTTTAAAGCTGGTTCCTGAAGCTTCGTAAGTAGGTTTTATCGGTACAGTCTGCTTCCATCATAAGGTGTCTGCCAGTTCAATTTCCTCAGCATCTCTGAGACACTCTCCCATAGCTCAAACAAACTTGTGACCATTCGTGTTGACATCCTCCATATACGTTCATTATCCTCTTTTTGTCCTATACGGTATCAGTCCCGCACACATGAGTAATTATCCACGATGTGTTGTACGTGTGATTTGTAAGCAGTCGTCTTTGTAGACACTGCAGTTACGTAGTATACTACCAATGAACCGAAATCTGCCTGTATTTTTACACACGACTGAGCCTATGTGACCACTCCGTTTCATATCCCTATAACTACACATTTTACGTTGTGTCGCTCCACGATTCTGCTGACTTTTCTGGAGGTATTTCCGACAAACGGGTTTAACCGTAGTGATTTGTGTTCCCCTTTTTTCATCTGCTGTTGCTTAAGTAAATCTTCTCTAAACGCACTCTTTATCTGCTTGTTAATGTACCCGCCCCCTCAGAATGCTGTCTCCAGGTAATTCAGTTGAATGAGAAGGTTACCTTGGGCGGAGCAAACCCAACAAAAGCCAACGTTTTTCATGGTTGACACTTTCGTAATTTTTCCAAGTGCACGGGACAGCTGCCTGGTGATTGTTGCATGATATTTCATGATATTTCACTAAATTCAAGCTAGCCATACCTTCTCTTTTGTCTGATTTCCCACTGTAGTGCACTGACCCATAATTCGGAAATCTGGCATATACTCACCTTCGGATTTGATGTGACGTTTACTTCATGTCGTCGCACAGCTTCATTTTGTTACTGTGATTGTTCTGAAGTCTAATTATTTCCACTTACAGTCTGGAATCGTGAGTTTACTATCCAGAATGACCAACTAAATAACTAAACCACGACATATGTTGTTCATACGGAGTGCTCTCTGTGGTTATGCATCTCCCAGTCCTGAAAAAACACTTAGCGTACCACTCGATACTAGTTGACTATTAGAAGGATAATGAAGAATATTTCCCAAGGTGGTCTGTTAGGAAGGTGGTTTGTGCATCAATATAAATACAGCTGCAACTTCTGAAAATTAACAAAACTCTTTGAAAAGTGTGCCCTGTATGATAGGCTAAAATAAGACGAAAACATTTTTCGTAAAACTTCTTTCTGATATTGCCACGCTGTTATACGAGAGACTATACAAATACGGACTGCGGCTAATTTCCCTCTGAGCACTTTATTGGCAGTCAGTGCCGAGGACTTCAAGCACAGCCGAGAGGCGTTTATCAAGCAACCTTGTGATAGTTGTCCGATACCGCCCTATCCCAAAGCTACTTTGCAGCTACTTAGTCAGTGAATCGAACGGAGTGAAGCGTAGCGGTTACTTAGATGTGCTGGTGCAATGATTAAAAAAAAACTGAATTTGTATTCTGAAGGAGCAGCACTCGATTCTCAGTTCTGTTTTTCTGTTTTAGGTTTTCAGTGTTTTCCATTGCTCACTTCAAGTCAATTTCAGTACAGTTAGAGCATCAATGTACACCCGCAACTAAACTCTAGGACTTAATATAAATTGCAGGCAGATGATATGCTTTCCTGTAGCATATGTGAAGGTTTCTTCAACAGATAGAGTGTGGAAAGAATGATTGTTTATACACGTCTGGGAGAGCTGTTCTTCACTAATTTTATCTTCACGCACTGTAAGAGAGCAATACACAGGTGCGTAAAGGATATTTGTAGATAACGCCCTGAAATCCAGTTCGTGATATTGGACATCTTTCTTTGCATATCTGCCAGTTCATATTTTGCTATATTTCTCTACACACCCAAGCGAATCAAACAAGTGCGTGACCGTCGACTATCCTGTTCCTCTTATACATTCGACGACACCTGGCATTCCACGCTGTTATAGATTCAACACATTAAGAGCAGTAATAATGTTTTTAAATTATCTCTTCTACGAGGCCTGTCCGGAAAGTAAGTTACGATTGATCGCGAAATGAAAATCACAGTGAAAATCAGAAATGTTTCATTTGTAACAGTTAGCTACACCTTTCAGCTACTTCTCTACGTAGTCGCCGTTCTGACTCAGACATTCGTCGTAGCGTTGCACCAACTTTCCAATACCCTCATCATAGAATGCAGCCGCCAGTGCTTTCCGCCAATTCTCTACACTGGCCTAAAGCTCGTTGTCTTCATAGCCAGCGGTTCTTTGAGCAGAGATGAAACTCAGTGGGAGACAATTACGGGGTGTATTGTGGGTAACCAAACATTTCCAATTGAAACGATGCAGGAACATCTTCATTGCCCCTGCAGAATGAGGCTGAGAATTGTCTTGAAGAAGAAACCGCACGACAGTTATGTAATGTTGGTTGCATAGCTTCAGGGGAAAATTCTCACCAGGCCCACGTACTGAGCGGGAGACACTATTTTCTATAACATCTTTACGCGCTCACTGAGAGCTCAGGAATGAAAAGAGCGACATAATTCTACCTAGAGTCATACTAGAGATACTGCCCAACACATCTTTGCAAAGCTTTATCGGATTTTCATAGTCGTTTCCATTTCGCGACCGATCGTAACTTACTTTCTGGACAGCCCTCGTAGTAGAAAAACAGCAGTAACCTACTATCCTATCAACAAATCAGAGCCTGCCACATGATTAAGATACAACTGAGTGTAGGCGATAATTCCACACTGTTTTTGTAACCGGTGTTACTGAAAACTTTCACGGCCGAAAATGTCACCTGTCAAAATATTCCGTGTCATTATGTCGTGGTCCGAAGAAATCGATTGTTTAGTCCTCATCTCCGAAAGACATCCTCAAGACACTGTAACTTTCATGAAGGTCCACTTCAAACCCCGACTCGCTACTGGCTTGCTACATTAGCAAGCCAGAATATCCATTGAAACATAACAGAAGCTACAAACCCCTTGAAGGCGTCCTCCGCAGATGGGGACGAAACATTAGATCTCTTCCAGAAATTCATTCGACCACGACATAGTAGCCCAGAATATATTAGTACGTGCGAGTCAAATATTAGTCTATACTTACATTAAATGAAGTGCAAAACTTCATGAAGGTCCAGTTCAAACCACGACTCGCTACTGGCTTGCTACATTAGCAAGCCAGGATATCCATTGGAACATAACAGATGCTACAAACCCCTTGAAGGCGTCCTCCGCAGATGGGGACGAAACATTAGATCTCTTCCAGAAATTCATTCGACCACGACATAGTAGCCCAGAATATATTAGTACGTGCGAGTCAAATATTAGTCCATACTTACGTTAAATGAAGTGCAAAATTTTGAATTTCTCTTCAGTGGGAGATAATTACCGCTTTTGCAGCAGGTCGATTCTTTGTCGATGTTTAACTGCAAATTACTACAATTTTTACCGGATGAAATTTCCTCACAGGTAACAGAATAAGATGTCAAAAGTTTCACATTGCAACTGAAAGCATCGCAAAGACAGTGATATATGACATGAACAGTAATGATCCTAACACGCGTTCCAGAGTACTTTAAAAATTACTTTTTTATTTGTGGGTGACTCTCGATCCTTTATAAATTGCTGCGTTCTGCCTCTCAAAACGTTTGCAGTCTGGTTTCAGACTTGTCAGATATCCAACAAGTTTGTTTTAATTGGCGTTCTTTTGTATTGAATCAAAAGTCTACAAAAAAGGAATCCCCGTGGTTACCTCTTTATGTAGCGGGATGTCACGTGTCAATAGCGTTTGATGAGTTTTGCACAATTGCTGTTGTAACCCAAAGTTTTCGAGGACGTTTAAAGCTCGTGGCGAAGTTACTGCCGCTGTCCAGTCCAGTCCCATTACAAAGGAAGAAAGTTAAATAAAATCACAACAACATTTTCAATCATAGGTTCATACTTCTTAAATAATTACGAGTTAAATAGTAGGAGACACAGTCCTGCAATTCATTTAATTAAAAAGTGAATGAATGAAATCTGCATATTGATACATTAAAAGTAATTTTCCCCAGCCAACTGAAGCCATTGATAGTTTACGTAAGTAGAGGGCTACCGGCTGAAGGGGGTGGGGCTGTTTTCATGATCATCAATCATTTAATCCATAAAATACACAAGATGGCGTAAGTCAGCAGAAGTTACAGGAGCTGTGAACTTCTAGCCAAGGCAATGGTGGCGCGTAGGGACGCTGATCGCTCCTGGATTTAGTGGACTGGTGCCTCCCCAGGACCACCAACTTGTGCCTTCACTGGGACGAACTGCCCTCACGAGGAAGCCGTAGTAACTGTCTGCATTGCCCTTTACTTTCAAAAATAAAGCACAATGCTGTGCTGTATCCAAAGAGACAAAACCACTAAGAGACACTCTCTCGGTCTCAGTTAGTTACTGTCCTCGCTAGGCATCACTTCGTGACTAGCCCCAGTGCGTTAATTGCTACCTTTTTCGTAATACTTGTACATGTGTTGGTTCCACCACCTTGGAAGCAACCGTGCGCAGGTATGTTCACACTTAAGCAAGACATTCACGGTATACTGCTCGTAGCCCCTGTCCATGATTGAGCTACAAACAGGAGATTTGCATCACGAGAAATTACCTTCACTGTACTGTGTTAGAGCGATAAACCTTGTCGCACTGTCCCTGTTTACTTGCTGTAAAGTCGTGAATACTCATGGTTCATTACTTTCGTTCTTGACTCTGAATTCTCAAGATTCTCTCATATTTTCTGATTAGCGTTCTCTCTAGGGGCCGAACAAATTATAAACTACTTCTAATGTGTTTCCGTGTCTTTTCATGAACATTTAGCCTGACCCACAGCAAGCCTGCAGATCGCTGTACATCCCGAAATTGTGGGCTAACGAATTCCCACTTTATGTAATGATACTGTCTGGCTGGCTGTTCCTCCTCTGTACTTTCCCTATGTTCCCTTCATTAATCAATTTACTTATTTACCTTCGGTAATAGAATCCGCTTCAGTGAGGGAAGAGATCCGATGCCTCCACTGGCCCTAATGTGATGGCAGGGGAAAGAGTGGGAGGAAGAGTGCATTTTTTCTTGGTATTCAATTCCACCATGTCCAAACATCTACAGTGTTTGCAGAATATGTATTTCACAGAATTTTTGCTATTTATAATGGAGAATGTCGTTTTTAATCAAAAATGAGACTACGTTCTAGAATTCAGATACGAGAAGAAGTTTGTAATGTAGGACTGTAGTTTTGTGAATAACTTATTCTGCTTTTCATGCAGAAGATTCTTTTGCAGCCCTAGAAGCCGTTTATATACTTAAGAGACCTGTAGTAAATTATGGCTAAGGGTATATTACTTTCCTCCTCCCTTATTCACCCGTGATTTAGGTGGATGGAACGATAAACCACAAACTTTACAAATCGTTTTCTGCCTTCGCACACTAACAGAAAAGCACTCGACCTCGTATTGTAGCGAGCTGTAAAGTAGAGTAACGTACAAATGTAGTGCTACGCAGCTCAGAGATTTCCTTTCTTCACTTTGCATATCTCGTTCAGACTGTGCGGACGTAGGCGGCTGTTGCACTGGGCGCCGCCCCCGCCGCGCCTCGTGACGTCACCTGCTGCGGCTGCGAAATCCCCGCGGCATGCCACTTCTGCGGATACCGGAAACTGCGAGCTGGGCTTGCACGCTCTGGTGACGAACGCTAACGCGCCCGAGTCTAAACACAGCGTTTAATTTGAGGTAAAGCGCTGTGGAAAATGGAGAGGAAGGTAACCAAAACCGAAGACTCGTAATATTTTTCTTAACAAGGTCTTCTGTAATCGTAGTCAACAAAAAGAAGTTATCATTAACTACTTGTACTTTTGATCTCAGTTAAATGCTGTAATTAATTTGTGTTGTCACCCAGAAATTTTTGAGTCAATGTAATACGCACATTTACGATTTGAGTTCAGCATATAAATTCATTGACAGTGTAATCACTCAGTGAGAAAGGCAGTTAGCCTCGCTACACGAACACGTTGTAAGCTTCTTTATAATGCTTCAGCTATTGCCTACTCTAGATTGCAAAGAGTATCAAACCTTGTTGGCGGAAGAACAGGCGATATACACTCCTGGAAATTGAAATAAGAACACCGTGAATTCATTGTCCCAGGAAGGGGAAACTTTATTGACACATTCCTGGGGTCAGATACATCACATGATCACACTGACAGAACCACAGGCACATAGACACAGGCAACAGAGCATGCACAATGTCGGCACTAGTACAGTGTATATCCACCTTTCGCAGCAATGCAGGCTGCTATTCTCCCATGGAGACGATCGTACAGATGCTGTATGTAGTCCTGTGGAACGGCTTGCCATGCCATTTCCACCTGGCACCTCAGTTGGATCAGCGCTCGTGTTGGACGTGCAGACCGCGTGAGACGACGCTTCATCCAGTCCCAAACATGCTCAATGGGGGACAGATCCGGAGATCTTGCTGGCCAGGGTAGTTGACTTATACCTTCTAGAGCACGTTGGGTGGCACGGGATACATGCGGACGTGCATTGTCCTGTTGGAACAGCAAGTTCCCTTGCCGGTCTAGGAATGTTAGAACAATGGGATCGATGACGGTTTGGATGTACCGTGCACTATTCAGTGTCCCCTCGACGATCACCAGTGGTGTACGGCCAGTGTAGGAGATCGCTCCCCACACCATGATGCCGGGTGTTGGCCCTGTGTGCCTCGGTCGTATGCAGTCCTGATTGTGGCGCTCACCTGCACGGCGCCAAACACGCATACGACCATCATTGGCACCAAGGCAGAAGCGACTCTCATCGCTGAAGACGACACGTCTCCATTCGTCCCTCCATTCACGCCTGTCGCGACACCACTGGAGGCGGGCTGCACGATGTTGGGGCGTAAGCGGAAGACGGCATAACGGTGTGCGGGACCGTAGCCCAGCTTCATGGAGACGGTTGCGAATGGTCCTCGCCGATACCCCAGGAGCAACAGTGTCCCTAATTTGCTGGGAAGTGGCGGTGCGGTCCCCTACGGCACTGCGTAGGATCCTACGGTCTTGGCGTGCATCCGTGCGTCGCTGCGGTCCGGTCCCAGGTCGACGGGCACGTGCACCTTCCGCCGACCACTGGCGACAACATCGATGTACTGTGGAGACCTCACGCCCCACGTGTTGAGCAATTCGGCGGTACGTCCACCCGGCCTCCCGCATGCCCACTATACGCCCTCGCTCAAAGTCCGTCAACTGCACATACGGTTCACGTCCACGCTGTCGCGGCATGCTACCAGTGTTAAAGACTGCGATGGAGCTCCGTATGCCACGGCAAACTGGCTGACACTGACGGCGGCGGTGCACAAATGCTGCGCAGCTAGCGCCATTCGACGGCCAACACCGCGGTGCCTGGTGTGTCCGCTGTGCCGTGCGTGTGATCATTGCTTGTACAGCCCTCTCGCAGTGTCCGGAGCAAGTATGGTGGGTCTGACACACCGGTGTCAATGTGTTCTTTTTTCCATTTCCAGGAGTGTAACACGTGTTGTCCACAACGAATTTGAGAATTTGCATATCGCTGTTGCGGCAAGTAGAAAACAAAAGGAAGAAGAAAAAGTTGCAAAATTTAACGACAACGAGGATCAGTGTATGAGACAGGAACTAAACAATAAGCTCCGTCTTTGACAAGAGCACATGCTAAGTTAAATGGAACACAATTAAAGGAAATATTTATGGAGATGTGATAAATTCAGTTATGCAGTTTGTAGGATGTTGTCGAACACATAGGTGCTTTATAAAAAATTCCTAGACTGTCATAACAAAAATTAAAGGCTGGAAAATCAGTATGAGATACATCCTAGGCAGGGATCTGCTATATACAGAGTGTTCGGGAAGTCCAGTTACAAACTTCTGGAACTTATAGGGGAGAGTGAGTACATAATATTTTGAATAGGAACCCATGTCCGGAAACGTATCGTTCCAGTTCTACAACAGTTTCAATCTAGATGTTTAACTCATTCACTTCTGCTTGAGGAATTGAATTAGGCGTGACACATTACAATTATTAGGTAACAACTGGCAAGGAGACATAACGAAACATTGATTTATCACTTAAACACGGTTTTTTGTACTAACACTTGAACATTACGTGTTTACATTACTCCAAACCAAAAAAAGAAGCCAGTATGTTGTACGTATAGAAGAGTACTGACGCGTTACATCAGCGGCTTGGTGTGGCGACCACCAACGTTGTGACAGCCATTGTACCTAAGAAGCACGTTCTGGTACACGCTCTCCATACCACATGGTGTCCCTTCAACTTCTAATGCAGCAGCCAGAACTCGTGCCAGTAGATATTCATCTGTCTTTACAGGAATCTCGTAAGTCAAACTTTGCAAGGCAGACGTTGAGCGACATCAGGTGACCGTCTCACTACACGTCATCCTATCTACCCTATTGCATATCAGTACATGGAACTCTGAGACTTTTCTCTTTCCCTCAGCAGACAAGGACGCGATACACACCTGAACTGAAACCGTCATAGAACGGAAACGGTATGTTTCCGGACATGGGTTAATATTCAGAGTATCATGTACTCACTCCCCTCTACAAGTGCTAGAAGTTTGTAATGGGAATTCCCTAACACGCTGCATAAACGGAATCGAAGGAAAGACATTCCTGTCTTGGATTGCAGCATGTCGACGGAGTATAAAGGATAACTGCAGTATATTTAATATCTACGTCAACTGGAAACGAGCCTAGCACCTCATAATAGAGGACAGTAGTTCTGGGCTGAAACAAGATAAAAGAAAATCAGTGTAACAAGGTACTGACCATAGCTGTTAAAGACGGATAACACCGCGTAACACAGTCACAGTGTAGTCATAACTGGAAAAGGAAGGAAGCCATCCACAAAATGAAATTTAAAGTTCAGCAGAAGAGGTTCCAGGGCATTATAGGTTCGTGAGTCTGAACAGTCAAGAGTTCTTAATAGAAGCATAGAGCAAGACAGACATCACTGTACAACTTTAACTGAAAGGAAATTGTATACTGAAGGAGCAGCTACAGACCTACTAAGAACGTGAAACAGATAGGAAACATGCCAAGGAAAAACCATACTCTCTGCAGATCAACGAAATACCCTATGTGATCAAAAGTATCCGGGCACCTCAAAAGACATACGTTTTCCATACTACGTGTATTGTGCGACCACCTACTGCCAGGTACTCCATATCGGTGACTTCAGTAGTCACTACAGATCGTGAGAGAGCAGAATGGGGCACTCCGCGGAACTCACGGACTTCGTACGTGATCAGGTTATTGGGTGTCACTTGCGTCATACGTCGGTACGCGAGACTTTCACACTCCAAAACATCCTTAGGTCCACTGTTTCCAATGTGATAGTGAAGTGGAAACGTAAAGGGACTCGTACAGCATAAAAGCGTACAGGCCGACCTCGTTTGTTGTCTGACAGAGACCGCCGACAGTTGAAAACGTTCGTAATGTGCAATACGCAGACATCTATCCAGACCATCACACAGGAATTCCAAACTGCATCAGGACCGTTGCAAGTACTATGACTGTTAGGCGGGAGGTAAGAAAACATGGATTTCATCGTCGAGCGGCTGCTCATAAGCCACACATAACGCCGGTAAATGCCAAACGACGCCTCGCTTGGTGTAAGGAGCGTAAACATTGGAAGACTGAACAGTGGAAAAACGTTTTATGGAGTGACGTATCACGGTACACACTGTGGCGATCCGATGGCAGGGTGTGGGTATGGCGAATGTCCGGTGAACGTCATCTGTCAGCGTGTGTAGTGCCAACAGTAAAATTCGGAGGCGGTGGCGTTATGGTGTGGTCATCTTCCTCATGGAGTGGACTGGTACCCCTTGTTTTTTTTTGCGTAGCACTATTACAGCACAGGCCTACAGTGATGTTTTAAGCACCTTCCAGCTTCCCACTGTTGAAGAGCAATTCTGGGATGGTGATTGCATCTTTCAGCACGATCGAGCACCTGTCCATAATGCACGGCCTGTGGCGGAGTGGTTATTTCACAATAACATCTCTGTAATGGACTGGCCTGCACAGAGTTCTGACTTGAATACTATAGAACACCTTTGGGATGTTTTGGAACGACGACTTTATGCCGGGCCTCATAGATCGACATCGATACCTCTCCTCAGTGCAGCACTCTGTGAAGAATGGGCTGCCATTCCTCAAGAAATCTTCCAACACCTAATTCAACGTATGCATGCGAGAGTGGAAGCTGTCATCAAGGCTAAGGGTGGGTCAACACCGTATTGAATTCCAGGATTACCGATGGAAGGCGGCACGAACTTGTAAGTCATTTTCGGCCAGATGTCCGTACACTTTTGATCACATAGTGCATATCAAGAGTCAGTAAGGCTCGCTAGACAGAAGAATCATCAGGCCTACTAATAGCGCTGAGACGTACATTAGAAACCAAACGGCTTTGTCTCCTTTAATAAACTGGTTCAATTCAGTTCAACGAACTCAAACAACGTCGAGTGCGGCCAGTACTTGTATGGGTAGGATACATCACGGTGTGTCGGTTGCTTTCCATTTGCCTTTACGGCAAAGGGGAGGAAGGGTGGTGCTTTAAGTCCTTGATCACCAGTCTCTGCACCAAATTTTTCTTCAGTGTCTCATGAAGTGAGGCCATATGATACTGTTGATGCTCATCTGTACGTCGACACTCTTGGTGCTATTTGATAGGTGGAGGGCCTGGCTATGTGGCACCACCAGATTTCACCCTCTTTCTCCTCTCGCGTCATCATCCAACACAAACATGACACTGCACTAAACACACATCCATTACCGTCACCTACAATTACCAGATACTCTTAAACACACAACTCTCATGCTTTGTGAAGAAAGGTGCCATTTTGCGTGAAGAATAAGGAAAATGTTACCTACAGGCCAGCTGAACCTTGCCTTCGGGTCCTTCCAGCCAACAATGTCAGGTGACTTTAATATTATGTGACCACTGTCGACTGCGAGGCTAAATGATAATATTGGACCGTGGATCAGTGGAAAATGTCGCCTGGTCCCATGAATTTCGTTTCTTGTTAAACTATGTCGAATGATCGTATCCCTATATGCCGTCATCCATGAAACTGCTGCTCGAAACATGCATTGCAGTGTGGACACTAACTCGAGGGGACTGTATTATGCAGCAGGGACAGCCACTTGGGCCTCCACGGAACCTCTGGTAGAAATCTAAGGCACGATGACAGCTGTAGATTACCTGAACATTACTTCAGTTCACCTGCGTCGCTTGAAGCTTGATATCTTCCCTGACGGCCACGGCATTTTCCAGCAGTATAACTATCTGTGTCACAAAATCAGAATCGTGCTATAATGGTTTGAGGAGCATGATGGTGAACTCTCGTTGACGTCCTGGTCACCAAATTCGCCTGATCTGAACCCGTTGGAACACACCTGGGACGCTTTCGGACGCTAGCGCCGAGCTCACAAACCACCGACCCGTAATTAACGGGAATTGCATTACACCTGAGTAGATATTTGTTACCAGTTACCAAGGACTTAACGAATCCATGCCACGCAGAATCACTACTGTACTGCGTTCAGTAGGTGGACATACATGAGACAGGGGTGGGGAAAAAATCGCAACTTAAAAAATAATTAATGTAGTTTTAGCAAATTTTGTTAGATAACATACTTCAGCGATTAACATTGAAAGATCACAGGTCAATATAAGCACGAAATAACCCATTGCAAATGTGAAATGCTGGTTCATTAATAACCGGTGTAATCGCCAGACTGTTGAACGCAAGCATGCAAACGTGCATGCCATGTGTTGTATAGGTGGCGGATGTCAGTTTGTGGGATGGAATTCCATGCCTGTTGGACTTTGTCGGTCACTACAGGGACGGTTAATGCTGTCTGTGATGATGTTGGAGTTGTCGTCCAAGAATATACCAGATGTGCTCGATTGCAGACAGATCTAGTGCTCAAGCAGGCCAAGCCGACATGTCGACACACTGTAGGGGATGTTGGATTACAGCGGTATGTGAGCGAACGTTATCCTTTTGGAAAACACCCCCTGTAATTCTGTTCATGAATGGGAGCAAAACAGGTCGAATCACCAGACTGATACACAGTTTCACAGACAGGTTGTGTGGGATAACCACGAGAGTGTTCCTGCTGTCATACAAAATCGCATCCCAGACCATAACTCCAGTTGTAGGGCCAGTGTGACTAACATGCAGACAGGTTGGTTACAGCCTTCAACTGGTCTCCTTCTAATCAACAAATGGCCATTTCTGGCACCAAGGCAGAACCAGCTTTCATCAGAAAACATAAAAAGTCTCCACCGGCGGCTATGGCCGAGTGGTTCTAGGCACTTCAGTCCGGAACCGCGTTGCTGCTACGGTCGCAGGTTCGAATCCTGCCTCAGGCATGTATGTGTGTGATGTCCTTAAGTTGGTTAGGTTTAAGTACTTCTAAGTCTAGGGGACTGATGACCTCAGATGTTAAGTCCCATAGTGGTTAGAGCCATTTGAACCATTAAAAGGTCTCCACCCTGCCGTCCAACACCACTGAAGTCGCTGACGGCGGTGGTTTGTGGCCAGTGGAACACACGCTACACGGCGTCTGTCTGGCAGCTGTCCTTGAAGTAACCGATTTGGAGCAGTTCGTTGTTTCACTTTGGTACCAATTGCTGCGCAGATTGCTGCTGCAGATGCATTACGCTGCGCCAGAGCCATACGCCGGACGCGGTGGTCTTTCCTCTCGGTTATCCAACGTGGCCGTCCGGAATCTGATCGTCTTGTGACCTTACATTCTCGTGAAAACCGCTGCAAGCAATCATGTACAGTGGCTACATTCCTGCTAAGTCTTTCTACAGTATCGCAGAAGGAACATCGAGCTTCTCGTGGCTGTATTACACGACCTCGTTGAAACTCAGTCAGGAGCTGATAACGGCGTTTTTGTCGCCTTAAAGGCATTCTTCATTAACATCAAAAAACCATATCCAATCTCACGACCGTTAAGTGTGTATTTAAAGCAGACCTGATTTTCATCGTCGTAGTAGAGCTACTAGCGCCACTCTTACGCGACTGGCGCGAAATTTCAATAGACATCATGTTTCAGATGTAGAAACACGCCTACCAACTTTCGTTTACATCGAACAACTCCTTCTTGGTGCTGCGATTTTTTTCCGTCAGTGCATTAACTAGATGATCATAATGATTAAGCTCATCAATTTAGACGTCATAATAATCAATCATCACTCTGTCAGAAGCGTCAGAAACTAGAAAATCGTGAGGGACCTCACGATGAGTGACTATAAAGTTGTTTGCTGTACAAGCGAATTCAGAGACGAATATGTATAAAATTATAGACGATACAAAATCAGGAAAAGCGACTGAAGCTACCTGATGACTATTTTCAGCTATCAGGAACCGATGTGAATATGAACACGAAAACCCGAAAACTCGTGACCACAGCAAAAGTTTCCATAGAAGGTGAAATACCAGTCATAATAAAAACGGTTCTGAGTTCACGAGTATCATGGAACGAGAGCCTTCAAAAACTGAGAACATAAGTCAGAAAAGCAAGACTATTCTACCAGATAAGCCTCGTGCAGGAGAAAGATCTCGTAGGCCGTTCAGATACAGAGGCCTCAAGTAACAATTTGAAGACCACTCTTGCGTGGAAAGATGGAGAGACGGAACCGATTCGTGGCACATAATTTGTACCTTGACCCACGGAGCACACCGTATAAAATCATCTGCCATAAGATGAAATCCCCAAAAATGTTATCAACCCTCAAACAAGCAGACGGCAGTGACAGAGAATTGGCAGCAGTCGGCACGGTTTCTAATGAACACACTGTTTTCGGATTGCGTTAGGCAGGATGAATTTGACGAAAAAAGCGAACTGCGCGACAAAATCTCAGGCGAATGAGATGGAGACGTGATAGGTTTCTCAATTTTCAGATCAAGAAGTTGTAACACAACACCTGCAGAATTAAATTAATACTTTTTCTTACTAGACTTGAACTAGCGTAGTGCTTTGAATGTCTCAGACACGATTTCCGTACAATACTTCCCATACTATCAATTTTGCCATAATGAAAAAGTTCTATGTTTGTAACAAAATAATTAGTAGACAAAGATAAAACGTCCTTATAAATGTTAATAACTTGAATTGTAATGAAACTGAAAACTCATTATGAACATGTAATATCGGTAGAAGTGTAAAGAAGTAGTGTTTTTTAAAAGTCATTGTTGAAGCGCGGCGTTCAAGTAAAAGTTGAATGCTAGACAGTAATCTGTACGTACGCTAGTGACGAAATAGGAGTTAACCTGTGGTCGTCCAGCAAGTTGGCGTGAAAAGTATTTGCAATGGACACATTACACTGCTCATTAGTCTGAGGAAGGCACCCAGCCAGAAGGACACGGACATGCAAATGACTGAAGGTACACTCAGAGTTACGCTGTTGGGCACGTGAAAAGCAATTTCATCTCTGGAATGTCCAGATAATGCACCATTTTCGTACGGCTTCCAGGACTGGTATTTAGATCTGCATTGTAAACTCGAGGACTCATTTCATTTATAAAAACAAACCGTAACACATCAAGAGTCAATGCAGTAAGTTTCCCATTACAAGAAATAGTTCCTCTGTCCTGGTGAATAATTTTAAAATTAAGAACTTCTAGAGAAATAATTAAGATTGAAACCGTGTGCACAACATTATTAAATTTACTACAAATATTAATAGAAGTGTTTAATATAGGTTGCGCTTAGTAGCCATTCGGATAGCAAAAGCAGCTGCTGCATTGTACCGTCGCTACTAGTAACTGATGTTGAAATACGCATGTTAAAAATACATTGCTTTGCAACTGAAACGTGTGTGGTACTATGAATAGCGCGTAACCGCGCCGACACAAATGCATGCCTGGATGAGTTGTGTTGCGTTATTGTTGTCAGTTCTACTTCTTGGAACTGCTGTTTAAGTCGAAGCGATTTCGAGAGCGCTGTTTGAATATACGGTGTTGCGGGCCGAGCTGACTTTTAAATTAAGTGTGTCACGCATCGTTTCCCATCAATGCTTTAATCCGGCTACTGCTGGTGTTCTGATATTATTTCCATGTGGGGGGACCAAATTTACATACATATTGATTTCATTGCGTCATATTTCCCGTATCTTATTTGATTAATCGTACTTGCGCTGACCTATTGCCAATATTTAAAAAGTGTAGGCCTTTTATGCAGTAGGACTGATGTTACAGCGTTACTGTTCTGCAAATATACACTCTAAGACAAGAGCTCAGATGGCAGCCCAGTTCTAAGCAAAGAAGGGAAGGCAGAAAGGTGGAAGGAGTATATAGAGGGTTTATACAAGGGCGATGTACTTGAGGACAATATTATGGAAATGGAAGAGGATGTAGATGAAGATGAAATGGGAGATAAGATACTGCGTGAAGAGTTTGACAGAGCACTGAAAGACTTGAATCGAAACAAGGCCCCGGGAGTAGACAACATTCCATTAGAACTACTGATGGCCTTGGGAGAGCCAGTCATGACAAAACTCTACCATCTGGTGAGCAGGATGTATGAGACAGGCGAAATACCCACAGACTTCAAGAAGAATATAATAATTCCAATCCCAAAGAAAGCAGGTGTTGACAGATGTGAAAATTACCGAACTATCAGTTTAATAAGAAATGTTGGAAAACGCGAGGCAATACTAACCTTACGACTTATCTTAGAAGAAAGATTAAGAAAAGGCAAATCTACGTTTCTAGCATTTGTAGACTTAGAGAAAGCTTTTGACAACGTTAACTGGAATACTCTCTTTCAAATTCTGAAGGTGGCAGGGGTAAAATACAGGTAGCGAAAGGCTATTTACAATTTGTACAGAAACCAGATGGCAGTTATAAGAGTCGAGGGGCATGAAAGGGAAGCAGTGGTTGGGAAAGGAGTTAGACAGGGTTCTAGCCTCTCCCCGATGTTATTCAATCTGTATATTGAGCAAGCAGTAAAGGAAACAAAAGAAAAATTCGGAGTAGGTATTAAAATCCATGGAGAAGAAATAAAAAACTTTGAGGTTCGCCGATGACATTGTAATTCTGTCAGAGACAGCAAAGGACTTGGAAGAGCAGTTGAACGGAATGGACAGTGTCTTGAAATGGGGATATAAGATGAACATCAACAAAAGCAAAACGAGGATAATGGAATGTAGTCAAATTAAATCGGGTGATGCTGAGGGGATTAGATTAGGAAATGAGACACTTAAAGTAGTAAAGGAGTTTTGCTATTTAGGGAGTAAAATAACTGATGATGGTCGAAGTAGAGAGGATATAAAATGTAGACTGGCAATGGCAAGGAAATCGTTTCTGAAGAAGAGAAATTTGTTAACATCGAGTATAGATTTAAGTGTCAGGAAGTCGTTTCTGAAAGTATTTGTATGGAGTGTAGCCATGTATGGAAGTGAAACATGGACGATAACTAGTTTGGACAAGAAGAGAATAGAAGCTTTCGAAATGTGGTGCTACAGAAGAATGCTGAAGATAAGGTGGGTAGATCACGTAACTAATGAGGAGGTATTGAATAGGATTGGGGAGAAGAGAAGTTTGTGGCACAACTTGACTAGAAGAAGGGATCGGTTGGTAGGACATGTTTTGAGGCATCAGGGGATCACAAATTTAGCATTGGAGGGCAGCGTGGAGGGTAAAAATCGTAGAGGGAGACCAAGAGATCAATACACTAAGCAGATTCAGAAAGATGTAGGTTGCAGCAGGTACTGGGAGATGAAGAAGCTTGCACAGGATAGAGTATCATGGAGAGCTGCATCAAACCAGTCTCAGGACTGAAGACCACAACAACAACAACAAGACAATGCCTAAGAGCGTTATACAAGTGTTTTTGAAAATTGTGAAAAAGTGAAGAGGCAACACCGTCGTGTCCAGGAGAGATCTTTACGAAAGAAATTTTGAAAGGATGCTCCTAGTAATCCATATGTGGTATTTTATACTGTGATATGGTACACGACCCAGTATTAGGAAAATTGCCGGATAACGAAGGCGTCGTAGAAACAATGGTATATGCTGACGAAGTGATGATTGTTCCGAATTGTAAATCCAGAATTAATCTAGAAGAAGAATGTAAATACAATCCTTCATCAAATACGTCAGTAGTGCCAAGGAGGCAGTTTTTCTCCGTCGTCCGAAAAAACACGACATGATACTAAAACCGAACTTTTGAATATACTCATTAATGAAACTAAACAACATACCACAAAACAAAAATCAGTCTCCTTTTATGCCGAGAGACCCAATTTTGTGTATACATGGAAATGAAATAGAGCGAAGCCGGTCGGTGTGGCCGAGCGGTTCTAGGCGATTCGATCTGGAACCGCGTGACCGCTACGCTCGCAGGTTCGAATCCTGCGTCGGGCATGGATGTGTGTGATGTCCTTAAGTTACTTAGGTTTAAGTAGTTCTAAGTTCTAGGGGACTGATGACCTCAGATGTTAAGTCCCATAGTGCTCAGAGCCATTTGAACCATTTGAACTAGAGCGTGAAGTACATCATCAACAAAATTATTAACCTACCCCGTTATGATTCAATTTATCTACGCGAACGAGAAGGACGTATCATGACTCTATCCTAAATGTAATAACAGAATATTGTGCAAGTGCTTTAATGCACACCCTTCTGCTCAAAACACCACAGTAGGTAGTCAAAAGGGTGAACAGCTATATAATTCTAGCGCTGACGCTGGCATTTTGTAACTTAAGCAGTTGAAGCCGTTGCATGTAATACTTGGAATATGCACTCTCGATCTATGGACAAGAAAGAAAGTGGCAATGTATTGCATGTAAAGGAAAGAATGAAATCAATAGCAGTATATAACATAAACTGGGCCACAAGCAGACAGCAAAAATCTGAGACCCTGCCACATTCAGCGAGATGCAAATACGGCTTCCTCCTCAACAAAGACTGAAAATGAGGTACCTGAATTCCTCAACGTCTTTGATACTCTTCTTGACAGCCCATGGCCCTTATGAGAGACGCGAAAGTGGCGGCGAAGTCAAGCCAGAACACACTGCTTAGAAATCACCTCTTCATACAGTTATTATTGAGGCTGACGGTCAGCAACGGAATTTACACGGAAAATCTGACGTGATGGATGACGCTGCGTTGTAATAATACAAGGCAGCCCCTAAATAATATCGCCAACACCATTTCAAGAAATCCTTACAAATCAACCTTCTTCCGTTAAACTACGGAAGGCTGCGCCTGAAGACAGAGAGGCAACGCAGAGAAGGTGTCAACTGTCAGCGACCACGGTAGTCGGACAGCTAAAAGAGTACGCTCGGTGAACATTAGCAGCAACAATTCGCCTGTCTCTCGTTATACAGGGAGCCACGAGCGGACTGACGTCCCAATAACATGGCTTCAGAAGTTCGACGTCAACAGAGGATGTCGTAAAGAACAGTATAAAACTTGCGAAAAACAATCCGTACAAATATGTTGCACCCTTGGTGATAGATATCACTGATGCAATTGATAATTCATGTAGCTAATCATTTATGATGTGGCACTTCATCCTGCAACAGTGACTTTCTCTCGGAACAGGTGAGTCGTCCCCTGCGACAAAGGAGCCAGCGGAAAATTGTGCACCTAGCAGTTAGCGTCGAAAATCCACGAAGATTTTTGCGAATAATGTTATTGTATACAGAGAAGTTGCAACTCTAGAAAATTGTAGTAAATTCAGAAAGATCTGCGGAGTATCCACGCTTGATACAGGGATTGGCAGTTGACCCTCAACGTAAACAATTGTAACATACTGCGCATAAATAGGCAGAAACACTCATTGTATGATTACATGACTGCAGAGCAGTCGCTGGGGGTAGTCATCTCCGTAAAATACCTGTACCTAGGAGTATGCGCTCGGAGAGATTTAAACTGGAACGATCACATAAACGTAATCGCAGCTAAGGAAGATTTCAGACGGAGATTCACTGGAAGACACCCAGGAAATACAGTGGGCAGGTAGCTTACAAAAACCCTCGTTCAAACAATTCAAGAATGTTACTCGTCAGTTTGGGATGTGTACCAAATAGGATTGATTGAGGAAATAAAGAAGATGCGAAGATTACCAGCATACTTCGTTACAGGCTGGTTTAGTAAGCACGGAAGAGACACAGAGATGATCAGCTGACTCCAGTGTTCAAAAATGGTTCAAATTGCTCTGAGCACTATGGGACTAAACTTCTGAGGTCATTAGTCCCCTAGAACTTAGAACTAGTTAAACCTAACTAACCTAAGGACATCACACACATCCATGCCCGAGGCAGGATTCGAACCTGCGACCGTAGAGGTCTCGCGGTACCAGACTGCAGCGCCTAGAACCGCACGGCCGCTTCGGCCGGCATGACTCTAGTGTCAGACACTACAAGAAAGGTGTCCTGAATCACAGTGAGGGTTATCGTAAAACAATCCGAAAGCGTATGTTTCTAGAAGTGTCAAACAACATCTTGCGAAAATACCATGAAAGCAGAATTAGAGAGATTCGAGCACACACGGAAGCTCAGCAGCACTCGCTCTTACCTTGAACCATTCGCGACTGGGACAGGACAGGAGAGAAGTGACAGTGGAACACAAAGACCTCTCCACCACACCCCATAAACTGACTGACGGAGTGGAGGTGCATATGTAGATGAAAATGTGAAGGCTCATTCCACCACAGCGCCCAAGGGACCGGTATAGTGCGCCTACGGATGGTGAGTAATACAGTGCATTGTGGAATCTGGCACACACAAGACTGTTTTTGTAACAGTTTCTAATGTACGTTCAAACAAATTCTGGGCTTTCAGCCGGTCACCATTTAGTTTCCCTCTATGGCTCACCTGTACGTGACTGGCAGGTGATCAGTCGAAATATTGTGCTATGAATTAAACGACGACCAGATGCAAGCCCGACATTTGAACACTCAATTAGCCGGGAACATTTTAAAATTCGCGTGTTTATATGTAATTCAATTAGGTATAGTGAACTATAGTGACAGGCAGTAGTAGAACTAACTGTCGGTCAATAATAATAGCAGGCACAAGTTACTTGTGATAGTGGTAGTGCTACTCCAAAAAGGATAGTGAAATACGAAATTTACGTACCTTGCATGTATATTATAGCACGAAGAATACATGATTAAGGTTTTTGGTGATTTGGGGGTAGCCGGCCGAAGTGGCCGTGCGGTTAAAGGCGCTGCAGTCTGGAACCGCAAGACCGCTACGGTCGCAGGTTCGAATCCTGCCTCGGGCATGGATGTTTTTGATGTGCTTAGGTTAGTTAGGTTTAACTAGTTCTAAGTTCTAGGGGACTAATGACCTCAGCAGTTGAGTCCCATAGTGCTCAGAGCCATTTTTGATTTGGGGGTATACAGCGTGCAAAACGTAGTTCATAGAGCCGTCACTTCTAGCAGAAACAACGGCTGTAGCCCGGCTCGGCATCTAGTCGAAAAGAGCTTTGAAGCACTGTTGTGTAAGGAGCATGCATATTTCGTAACAGTGTGTGTGTGTGTGTGTGTGTGTGTGTGTGTGTGTGTGTGTGTGTGTGTGTGTGGTTTTTCGTGAAATCCGAAGAAAAATGTTCAAATGTATGTAAAGTCTATGGGACTTAACTACTAAGGTCATCAGTCCCTAGTCTTACACATTATTAACCTAAGTTTAACTTCCGCTAAGTACAACACACACACACACACACACACACATATGCCCGAGGGACGACTCGAACCTCCGGCGGGAGTGGCCGCGCAATCCACGACGACAAGGCGCCTTAGACTGCGCGGCCATTCCGCGTGGCTGTGAAGAAAAGAGGCAGACCCATGATTCGGAATACAAACACATCACGAAAGAAAAGAGGCCAAGGAATTGTCTTTAAAGGACTATTGTGACATCTGTTGTGCAATGCGTGGGAATACATTCACCCAGTTTACATGCGTTTCCAAAACCGTATTTCGTAAGCCGATGTCCCAGACCCGCTTTTGGTTGGTCAGGCAAACATTTCAAAATCGATTCTGGAAATCTGCTTTTATAAAGCCGCTTTCCAGTTCCACAACTGATTTTCGTGCCCATGTAAACAGCTCGGAGAGTCTAGTTATTTTTACGTCATTGCGTATCTACTGAACGGCAACTGTCAGCCCATAGCCGGCAGCTAGCAGGCCGCGTTGCAACAGTGTAATGTCAGTTGTTAGCTGGCAAACTGGCAGGCGGCGCGGCAACAGTTTAGCCACAGCTGACAACTTCAACTACTACTTGGACACTATATCGTGGCAGTCAGCCTCGACTGTAAACAAAGTAGGAAAACAAACAAACAGATTCTCCTATTTCTATATAAGAAAACAAAGCATTTCACAGGAAGTAAGACTTTTTTCTCAAAGGAAACAATTCTGGCAGAGGAGGTTTATCTTTTACAAGGTGGCACGTGGAAAGTCCTCATTTGTTTACGCTCGCAGCCAGTTGCTACAATATAGTGTCAGAGTAATAGCATGTAATTGTAATTGTAATTGAAGTATAGGCAGGCCATATTTTAAACTGAGAAGACGGAATATATTATAAAAAAAAGAAATTAGCTTTAGAGATCATTTTAATTTTCGTAACAAATATATCAATGCCAACAGAATTCAATTAATAATTATTTTGTAAATGATAGAAGACAGAAACAAAATTCCTACAGAGTTACAGTTCAGGTACGTTAGCTGAGCAACTACGAAGAAAAATGCTTTCTTCTTTACTATAGACGAGTCTGTAGGAGTAATAATGGAATCCTAATGTGATGGTTGAGGGCGCTTCTGCTGACACAATTTTGGAAAGTTGGGTTCAATTCTTGACAACTGGAGACGGATGTCTGGTTCCGCATCTAGACAGCTTTGGTACTTAGTTTTGTGGCCAGCTTGGATCGAGAATCCAGATTCACACATGTATGTTTTGGTAAACGGAAGAAGTACACGTTTTGCCTTTTCAACAAAGGGGTAGTATTTCTTGTTATCCAAACGGATCCAAAAGTGTGAGTAACAGTCAATGTCAAAACTTGATTTCAAGCTAGGGTCTGCGGCAATTTCTATCAACAACTCATATTCATTTGGTTCGGCTTTTTGGATACAGTGAATGAGTTGACCACCCATTCGTATTTCTGCAGCTTCTTATCTTCAGCTGTTGGGAAATAATGCTCCAACAATGACATCAAGCTTCGGAGATGTTCCAGGATTTGATGAAACAAATTCTTTCCAAGCGCCAATGTTTTGTTTTGCAAAAACTCCTTGAGAAGAGGAAAACACTCGACCTCCCGCTCCTCGACACTCTCTGCCCAAAAACTAATTTTCTTCTTGAATGCTCGAACCTTGTCGATAGCCACTGATTGTTTCACTTTGCCCTTGGAGTGAAATATTCATTTCGTTCATTTTGGAGAAAACATCTGACAAATAAGCAAGTATACACCGCCAATTTTCGTCATTAATAAAGTTTCCTAATTTGGTGTTATGCTCCAAAAGGAAAGCTAAGACTTCCAATCTTAATTCGTACAACCGACAGAGTGCATTCCCGCGTGAGAGCCACCTCATTTCTGTGTGGAGAAGCAGGGAACGATGAAGGCTTCCCATATCTTCACACAGTATTGAGAAAAGTCTTGACTTCAACAGGCTTGATTTTATGTAGTTAATGATTTGAATGGATTTGTCTAAAACTTTCTTGAACGAAACAGGCATTTGTTTCGTAGCTAAAGCGTATCTATGGAGAGCATAATGACTACTGCTGTAATTCTTGGCGTAGCTAAAGCGTATCTATGGAGAGCATAATGACTACTGCTGTAATTCTTGGCGTTTTCTTTTATTTTCGTTATTGCTCCGACTGTAGGACACGTCATAGCTTTTGCACCATCTGTGCACACATCTATCCAATTAGACCATGAAACGTCGTTAATCCTTAAAAAATCATCCAATAGACGCAATATTTCAGCACCTGCTTTGTTGGCAAGTGGTGGTCTGCACAATAAGAGGTCCTCCTCAAAACGTCCAGAATATTCATAACGGACAAAAGCCAATAAAATTGCTAATCCTGCAACATCAGTGGATTCATCTATCTGCAGAGAAAATGAATTGGTGTTGGATACGAGAAACAAGAGTGCCTTTCACATCATTTGACATGTCAACAATGCGTCTCTTGACAGTATTGTTTGATAATGGCACCGAAGATACAAGCTTTACTGCCTTTTCGTCTAGCAAGCAAGAAACAATGTCATTAACACACGGCTTTATGAGATTTTCTGCAATGGTATGAGCTTTGCCTGTTTTTGCCACTCGATAACTAACCAAGAAATAAGCTTTTAATGATTTTCCATCAATTGTTTTTGCATGAGTTTTCACCCAATGCTGAGAAGCAGCTAGTTCAGCACTCATCCTTTTGAAAAAATCGATGTCTTTAGCGTGGAAATGCGGGTGAGTACCTTCAAAATGACGGCGCAATTTAACTGGAGCCATTGAACTGTTCGGAAGGGCTCACGCACAAATTACACACTGAGCTTTACCCTCCTTTGTCTCCATAATGCCCATTTCTAAATAGCTTTCGTGTACTTATGCTTCTTGGTTATTCCACTTCCACAGGATATTGCAACCAATGGAGTTCAGATGGCGCTGAGCACTATGGGACTTAACATCAGAGGTCTTCATCCCCTAGAACTTAGAACTACTTAAACTTAACTAACCTAAGGACATCACACACATCCATGCCCGAGGCAGGATTCGAACCTGCGACCGTAGTGGTCGCGCGGTTCCGTACTGAAGCGCCTAGAAGCGCTCACCCACCGCGACAGGCTACCAATGGAGTACTTGCTACGTTTTCACATAATAAATCCGGCTGTGGAGCTTCTTGTGATTTTTCTTTCTTTGGTCGTCCTCCCTCCTCATTCATTTCAATTGGAAACTTCCCTTGTTGTGAAGGCCATGGAGAAACTGCACCCTTCTTCAATGGTCCTGACTTCAGCCACCGATCGATGTTAGCAGTAATAAACTGGTCACAAATCGAGTTATGAAATAGGTAGTGCACTGACAAAGCAAGTTTAACATTTAATGATGCCTGGGGCCCCATACGTGCCAGCGAGCACTGTGATTGGTCGACATAGCTCGCTCCGCGCATGCGTAAAAGGTTTCAGCGCATCTAGCGCCATGAGCCGGCGCACCAACGACCCCCGGCATTGTTGCGAAACAGTCGATCAGAGAAGCCGCATTCCCCAGCATTAAACTGTATTTGCGTTCTCACTTAGGAACCGCAAAGGCTGCTTGGGAATACGACCTGAAGTAAAAGTACACATGTTTTACACAAAAAAATAGTGATGAATTTGATTTTCACATTTTTATTCAATAATTTTACTCTTTATTTTACAGGATTTGGTGGAAGGTGGCAGCGGACCCCCTAGAAAGAGCTGGCGGACCCCTAAGGGGTCCGCAGACCACACGTTGGGAAGCCCTGCCCTAACGATTCCCGAAATGGAATGTCCCATGCGTGCAACTCCAACTACCATTCTGCGTTCAAAGTCTGTTAATTCCCGTCGAGTGGCAAAAATCACGTCTGAAACCTTTTCACATGAATCACCTGAATACGAATGACAGTTCCGTCAATTTAACTACCATTTTATACCTAGCATATGTGATACTACCGTCATTTACACATTTGGATACCGCTGTCCCATGACATTTGTCAGCTCAGTGTATTTGCGTATCTAAGCATGTACACTACTGGCCATTAAAATTGCTGTACCACGAAGATGACGTGCTACAGACGCGAAATTTAACCGACAGGAAGAAGATTCTGTGATATGCAGATGATTAGCTTTTCAGAGCATTCACACAAGGCTGGTGCCGGTGGCGACACCTACAACGCGCTCACATGAGGAAAGTTTCCAACCGATTTCTCATACACAAACATCCGTTGACCGTTTTTGATGAAGGTCGGATTGTAGCCTATCACGATTGCAGTTTATCGTATCGCAACATTGCTGCTCGCGTTGGTCGAGTTCCAATGATTGTTAGCAGAATATGGAATAAGTGGGTTTAGGAGGGTAATACAGATCGCCGTGGTGGATCCCAACGGCCTCGTATCACTAGCAGTCGAGATGACAGGCATCTTATCCGCACGGCTGTAACGGATTGTGCAGCTACAGCGCGATCCCTGAGTCAACAGATGGGGACGTTTGTAAGTTTGTAAGACAACAACCATCTGCACGAACAGTTCGACGACGTTTGCAGCAGCATGGACTATCAACTCGGAGACCATGGCTGCGGTTACCCTTGACGCTGCATCACAGACATTAGCGCAAGCGATGGTGTACTCAACGACGAACCTGGGTGCACGAATGGCAAAACGTCATTTTTTCGGATGAATCCAGGTTCTGTTTACAGCATCATGATGGTCGCATCCGTGTTTGGCGACACTGCGGTGAACGCACATTGGAAGGGTGTATTCGTCATCGCCATACGGCGTGATAGTATGGGGTGCCATTGGTTACACGTCTCGGTCACCTCTTGTTCGCATTGACGGCACTTTGAACAGCGGACGTTACATATCAGATGTGTTACGATCTGTGGCTCTACCCTTCATTCGATCCCTGAGAAACCCTACATTTCAGCAGGATAATGCACGACCGCTTGTTGCAGGTCCTGTACGGGCCTTTCTGGATACAGAAAATGTTCGACTGCTGCCCTGACCAGCACATTCTCCAGATCTCTCAGCAATTGAAAACGTCTGGTTAATGGTGGCCGAGTAAGTGACTCGTCATAATATGCCAGGCACTACTCTTGATGAACTGTGGTATCGTGTTAAAGCTGCATGGGCAGCTGTACCTGTACACGCCATCCAAGCTCTGTTTGACTCAATGCCCAGGCGTATCAAGGCCGTTATTACGGCCAGAGATGGTTGTTGTGGGTACTGATTTCTCAGGATCTATGCACCCAAACTGCGTGAAAATGTAATCACTTTTCAGTTCTAGTATAATATATTTGTCCAATGAATACCCGTTTATCATCTGCATTTCTTCTTGGTGTAGCAATTTTAATGGCCAGTAGTGTAGTTCGCTTTGTGGCAGTTTGGGGTTTGTTGCATACTGTCGTTAAGGTGTTGCAATTTTAGTGACTATCAGTGTGCTAAAAGCTGAAATAGCTATGATAATGACAAGTAGTACTCTGTTACCTGTAGTGCTAAATTTGTATTCATTCCTTGCCGATTTAATATATTAGTATTAACTGTTGATATTAACAATCTAACTAAAGATGAGTGCTGCGTGTGTTTAAATTGTGGACAACAGACTTAAATACCCAGAAACGCATAAACAATAATAAACTTCGATGGTGAGATTGTTCTCGGATATATATCTGATACAGAGACAATGTCTGACGCTTAGTGTATAGAATTCTGACACTTGAAGTGGCAACATTTCCGACCTCCCACAACTTCAAGCTCATTGCCCCCGGCACTCGATGTGAGTTAATTACTCGTCCAGACACCAATTACGTAATTTCCCATGTCCTGAATGCATGTCTCCAAGCCGAGAATGAATTACGCACATAGAAAAAAAGCGCTGAGAAACAGAACTAATACAAGCTGAAACTTGAAACTAGTATGCACATCATAACGCACCAGTTGTCTAAATGAATGACCTATTTAATTGAAAAGGACAGCTGTTCCGGGCAATAATGATCCCATTATAAATTTCTTAAGAGTATTATGCCATTAAGCACAGTTGAAAATGTTTGACAACGCATTCTGCAGCTTGCATATTTTTGACTGTCTCTATTGACACAATAATTTTAAAAGTTTGATATTGGGATCATGTCATCACGAAAAACTCTCTGTTTTCAAACTGAATAAACCATAGGTTAGAACAGCTAGTGCTCCGTGATGCCCGTGCTTTACCTGCACACCGGCTTCACAGCAGTTTTTCTAGAAAGTCGACACATTTTAAAGACAATACCTTGTTCCTTTTAGTAGCCATAATTTCCTTATATTGACCTATTGATCCTCAATTTTATTTGGTTATCAAACCAAAATTATGAATCAGATAACCACCGTCTAATAAAAGAGTTAAAGTGAGAAATAAAAAATACGCGTGATATATTGTGTACCCATTGGCCATTCCCATTCCTTGTTGCTGACGCACCTAATCCACAAGTTTTCTTTAACTGGTGTTGTCACATCCAAGAGAAATTTAAATAATCCACTTCATTAAAAATAGTAATCAGTGAACATCAAAATTCTAGTGGTTGATTAATTAGTTGTAGTACACTACACGTAATGGCATTGAAGAACGAGAGACCACGAGGTACAATTCTTGTACTCTTTTGTAGAGATACTGTGATAATTACACGTGGCTGACTAAAACTGTGTGTCATTCCGGTATTCGACGTCGGATACGTTTCTTTTTTTGGCAGTCGGATTCATATTTTGTCACATACAACTCTAACTTTGTATGTACAACCTTCTCCAGATTCGTATTAATCTCCTCACACACTCGACGAGGGTGCGGAGAACTCCTAGCCAAGAGAAGAACTGTATGCATCCACATTTTGTGACATGAGAACTTCTATTTAATCATTCATCTACCTCCACATACATACTCCGCCAGCCACCATATGATGTATGGCGGAAGGTATAATGTACCATTACTAGTCATTTACTTTCCTATTCCACTCGCAAATGGAATGAGAGTAAAACGATTGTCCACCGTTTCACGGTGCCTGAAGACTCATCGTCAGATGGTAAACAGTTCTTAGTAATTGTCTGTAGCATTGTGGACGCCGGCCGGTGTGGCCGTGCGGTTATAGGCGCTTCAGTCTGGAAACGCGTGACCGATACGGTCACAGGTTCGAATCCTGCCTCGGGTATGGATATGTGTGATGTCCTTAGGTTAGTTAGGTTTAAGTAGTTCTAAGTTCTAGGGGACTGATGACCACAGATGTTAAGTCCCATAGTGCTCAGAGCCAGAGCCATTGTGGACGTCGTTGTATAGCAGTGACAAGAAAGAATCAAATCGAAACATGTAAACAATGAATGTGGTAACGTAACTGGAAGGTAGATTTGATGACATTACTTACAGTTATTTGAATCCATGGGATTAGTCCTGGTACACAAGGGTCGACTTGATGACATTACTTGCAGTTATTTGAATCCAAGGGATGATCCCTGGTAAACAAATCACTTTCAGAAATGTTGTTTATATTTTCTGAAGTACAATAGAAATTTTACCATAACAAAAGGCGACTGGTTGCAGTTATTTCTGAAAACCTTCATCCACCGCAGTCGCAATGTCTCACATCCACAATGGATCAAAATGGTTTTAGCCTTAGTGATCGCTGGAGAGAGGAGTGGACCAGACAGGCACCCCCTGCCTTTCATAACACGTCTTTCCACGTCACCACACCATCTGGATTTGATAACCCTGGGGTACTCTAAATAGAGCACGAATAAACAGTGATAGACGCGCTGACTCGCTGTATATAAGGGGAAAAATAGCTTCTCCCTTGCGTGACGTGGCGCTGCTAGGCAAACTGCAATAGATATAGTTGAAGCTTGCCTATCGACAACTTTCAGAGGCGACCGCTCCAAATTATTGCATGCTAAGGTGACAGAATACATCAGCAACATGATGGACATTCTGCTTTCGTTGTGTTCCCACGTATTTTGTGGTAGTATATTTTTATGATTTTGTACAACTATTGCTTTTCACTTTCTGTATGACCTGAATGTCTCATATGCATTCTTAATGTTTGTATTGTCGATTATCTATACGTAATTAATTCAAGTCATGTAAGATGTCATACGACAAATAAATAAGTAAATAAATGGGTAAAGTTTTATCTCCTTGCCGTATCCATTATCCGAGAGGAGCCACTCCCGGAGTATCGAGAGATACTTGCTATAGATAGAGACTTTGCACTGTTCCATGACTGCAAACACAGTTACCTCGTTCAAGTCACCATCTAGCGCATTGTAGTGAAACTGAGTATTAATATAAGGGGTGCGGCAAACCGTTATGACCAAAATAATGATGGCAGGAACTCCTAAACCGAGTAACTTGAGATGAGTAGCTAGCGATCGGAAACCAGAATTTGTTTTTTGTTGACATAAATAATTTTCACCTTACAGTAACAATTTAACATCACAGCAACTGTTAAGTCTGACGTTCGTCAATATCAATGCATGCATTATTGCAGAGCCATGACATTTTGACACACTTTCTCAAATATCTTTGCTGTCCGTTATGTAATGAGACAGTCAGCAAGGACCCAACCAGTCAGTTTTCTTCTTGGGTTGCATATAAAAATGATTTCATTGAACTCCGTAGGAAAAATTACAGCGTGGACGCATCACAGGCGATTATGTACTGCCACCAGTGTCGATTTAGAAACACGTCAAGCAGTTTAAAAACTTGTGCCTCATACGTAATGCTTGTACCGCCCTAAATATTCATTTCCGTTGATCTGTTCCGTAACTCAGAATAATGAGTTTAGTATCGTCTATCAGATGTATAAATTTATCCTTAAAGTTTTGGAACATACCCTTTTAAGACGAAGTAGCAGTTTCACTATACCGGCATATGAACAGTGATGCACAATACCGCTTTACAGGTGCAAAGTATGAAAACAGTGTTCCATAACCCGCATTAGTACGTGATTTAAAGATAACAAATAGCGCTGCATTATACTCATTCTTAAACTTCCATTTCACTGAGAAATTGTCTCTTAAAGAAGTTGGCGACATAATACGCAGACTCATCAGACGCCTTGATTCAAGTCAGGTAAGGACTCTAATCTCACCAACGTTGAGAGTGCAACAACATGTTATTCCGAGATCTTTGTGACAATTCCAGGATACAGAAGACATCTACCATTAGCCAGTAGTATACCTCCACCAGTAGAACGTTATCTGAGCTTAACTGCAAGCTGTAATTTAACGATGACTATCGTGCAATTGTCTACGGAGCTCAAAGTTGCCTGAAGAGGCTCAAAGCAGCTACTCTGCAGTTTTTGTCCCACCCACCGCAGACGACCGCATTAACAACAGTGAAAAAAGGAGGATTGCAGTTTAAGGTGCCATCAACAAAGAGGTCATTAGAGATGGAAGCAGTACTGAAACTGAACCAAGGATGATTGAGGAATTTGTTCTTTACTCATTAATCAAGTCTCAGGAGCAGAGTGAATATCGTCAAACATCGTTTTTAGGGACAATTGAGGCCAATAGGACGATGTGACCATTGTAAAATAAGACCAGTCTGACTAAGGGGTCCTTGTGTGATGAAGCGTCAGGTTAGAAACCGCGAAAAAGCGGAGTCTAGAGTAGAGGAAAGAAAAGCAATTTGAGATTTACTCTCCTAAATGCGATTCTACCTTTTCACACATATTCCACAAGCCACTGTACCCATGTATGACAGAGGGTATATCGTACTATTATTACCGATTTTCTGTCTCGTTCCATTCGCGTACTGAGGGGTGAAAAATTGTTGTCTAAATTAATGCCACAGGAATCGTTCTAATCTCTAGTGTCTTATTCCCTTGATCCTTACGCAAGATATGCGATGGTGACAGAAGAAAAGCTGCAATTCTTTCTTCGATCGCAGGCTATCTACATTTACCCAACAGGATGTCGAAGTAATTACGTCACCTTTCTTCCAAAAATTCTTATTTAATCTCCTCAAGAATTTCTGTTACAGATTCGTATGAACTATATTGACTTGTTGCGACCCTAGTAGCGCGTCTCTGCATTCGTTCTGTCTGTGCTCATACTAGGTTTATAAGAAATCCAAACACTGGGACGACAGTCTACAATTGGCAGCGCTGGAGTGTTATACGCGATTTCCCTTACATACGCCTTCCAGTTTCGGAAAACACTTCCTACAAATATGAGTCTTTCATTCTGCTTTCCTAAAACTGATTTTACATGAACGTCCCACTTCACATTGCGTCTTAGTATTACCCCTAGATACTTATACGATGTGACATGCTCAAGATGATCATCATTAATCTTGTTCTTAGCTACTACTAGGTTCTTTCTCTTTGTTATCAGCATTATCTTGCATATTCCCACATTTAAAAAGACCTGCCATTTATTACAACAAGTGTAAATTTTGTCCATATCTTTCTGCAGGTGCCGGCCGGTGTATCTGAGCAGTTCTAGGCGCTTCAGTCTGGAACCGCGCGACCGCTACGGTCGCAGGTTCGAATCCTGCCTCGTGCATGGATGTGTGTGATATCCTTAGGTTAGTTAAGTTTAAGTTGTTCTAAGTTCTAGGGGACTTATGACCTCAGATGTTGAGTCCCATAGTGCTCAGAGCCATTTGAACCATTTTTTTCTGCGGGTCCAGTACACAAAAACACCGTCAGTGAAAAATATTGTACTGCTACTGATCCCGTGTGATAATCATCAATCTATACTGAAAAAAATCAGTGGTCATATTACGCCTACTTCACCTCGTTCGGCTGTTTATAATTTGTTATCAGTGTAGCTGGTCACTCGCCAGTTCAGTGCTGAAGAACAGCAGCATGCCATCAGTTACATAATAGTGAGTGAACGACCTCTTCTCTCTGGAGAATAAAATATAGAGAATAAAATATATCTTACCATAAGAGCACCTGTACAGCAAACCATCAAATTACAGTACTTGGCCGTCCCTTGTGGCCGAGTGGTTCTAGGCGCTTCAGTCCGGAGCCGGGCTACTGCTACGGTCGCAGGTTCGAATCCTGCCTCGGGCATGGATGTGTGTGGTGCCCTTAGGTTAGTTAGGTTTAACTAGTTCTAAGTCTAGGCCACTGATGACCTCAGATATTAAATCCCATAGTGCTTACAGCCATTTGAACCATTTAGAGCACCTGAGTCAAGTCGCATGGGAAAGGATCGCCTCTTCACTTGATTCAAGGAATAAGCAGGTTTACATAGATTGTAGAACAAAAATGGTATAACGTGAAGAATCCATATAGTTAGCTCAGTACTGTTCATTACAGTTAAGATTCTACCTTATGTATCATTTTTCTCGGGGCAAAGTTGAATAAAATGGTTCAAATGGTTCAAATTGATCTGAGCACTATGAGACTTAACTTCTGAGGTCATCAGTCCCCTAGAACTTAGAACTATTTAAACCTAACTAACCTAAGGACATCACACACATCTATGCCCGAGGCAGGATTCGAACCTGCGACCGTAGCGGTCGCAGGCTTCCAGACTGTAGTGCCTAGAACCGCTCGGCCACTCCGGCCGGCGAAAGTGGAATATATATTACTTTGTAATCATCACTCGCAGTCGAATTATAAGAGACCCTCCTGAAGCATCCAGCATCGCACTCAAAACCAACAGGTCTTACAAGACCATCCATCACTCACCAGTACTTTGTGTCAAAATAATTCTATGAATGGTACAGTGACAAGAGGGCTCTCGCCTGGGCTCCAACGTCACTAATCTCAGCGCTGTGCAACCCACTTGGTATTCTGTCGGCAGGCGTGTGAATCACAGGTCTCCACGAATGGTGGGCCACCTTTGAACGGACGTGGATGCCATATCCGCCTAATGCCCCCATTGTTTTTGGGAGTCTGTTGTTGTTGTTGTAATTTATGTTGTTGTTGTGATCAGTCCAAAGACCAGTTTGATGCGCTTTCCACTGTAGTCTCTCACGTACAAGACGCATCATCTCTGAATAACAATTGCAACCTGCATCCATTTGAAGGTGCATGGTGTATCATGCCAAGGTCTCCCCCTCCCCCCCCCCCCCCGCCCAATAATTTTTACCCCCAAATTCCCCTCTGTTGCTGAATAGACGTTCCCATGATGCCTCAGGATGCGTCCTATCGCCGGACAGTGCAGCTGAGTGGTTCTAGGCGCTTTAGTCTGGAACCGCGCGACTGCTACGGTCGCAGGTTCGAATCCTGCCTCGGGCATGGATGTGTGTTATGTCCTTAGGTTAGTTAGGTTTAAGTAGTTCTAAGTTCTAGGGGTCTGATGACCTTAGATAGTGCTCAGAGCCATTTGAACCATTTGATGCGTCCTATAAAGCGAGCCCTTTTTTAGTCAGATTCTGCCAAAGATTTATTTTTTTCTTCGTTCGTTATTCTGTCTACCTGTCTAATCATCAGTATTCTTCTGTACCACTGGGTTTAAAAAGCTTCTGTCCTTGCTTGTCTGAACTACTTATCATCTACGTTTCGCGTCCGCACAAAGCAACACTCCAGGCAGTTAACTTTGGGAAATGTCTTCCTAGCACTTAATTCAATTTTAGCTGTTAACGATTTCACCTTTTTCAGAAATTGTCAAAATCTTCTTCTAAATCTACAAATTCCATAAACGTAGGTTTGCCTTTCTTTAACCGAAAGGGATTGGACAAGAATATGGAAGAACTGCGAGAAATGTTTGCTTGAACATAAATGAAGATGTTAGCCAAGCCTGCAGCTTGCGCTGTTGTAACTGACCACCAACGACACCTCTAAAATGTCCTCAGTTCGTTGCAAGTGTCAGTCTGATCAGAACAGTGTTCTACGTAGTTGTTAGTGCGCATTGTTGGTGCTAAGTTAATTCTAACGTGGGCAAATTGTTGGCGCTCGTGTGATGGGAGCTTCCGCCATCAAGGTAGCCGAAAGTCGAAGATTCACATCGCACACAGGGATAGCGGGAAGGTATCATCCGCTAAGTCACATCGCAGACGGAAGTGTGTGTTAAGTGATCGAGTCAGACGGCAACTGAAAAGGATTGAGACGAAAAATAAGAGTACGCAGCTGCAGAAGTCACTGCAGAACAGAGAGTCACGCTCTCGAAACCTATCAGCAGCAAAACAACACAAAGGGCGCTCCATAAGAAGAGAATTGCAGGGTGCGCTAGAATTCCAAAAGCACGCATCAGTGATGCAAATTCTTCTAACAGGACAACGTGCTGCCGAAATCATAGAACTTAGACTATGGAGCAATGGAAGAACGTCATCCTGTAGAATGAGTCTTGTTCAACACTGTTTCCAACTTCTGGCCGAGTTTACGTCCCAAGAGTGAAATGTGGCGGGGATTCGGTGATGAATGGGTCATATTAATGACGGTATTTCATAGGCCTCACGGTTACTCTGCAAGGTAACTAAGGTTTACGTGACCATTTTGGCTCATTAAGTCTAACATATAATTCCTCGTTTATTACCCAGTGGTGAGGCTGTGTTCCAAGACATCGGGGCCCCTCTTCACACAGCTCGCATAGTCCGGTACTGGATTAGCACACCGCTCCCCCGGCCGTTGATCGGTAAGCACGCCTGGTGCCGCTACTGGTCGGTCAAGTAGCTTCTGAACTGGCATCACGAGGCCGTGACAGTCCTCCTACCAAGGAAAAATCCCTCACAGTACCGAGAATTGACTCTGGGTCCTCTGCATGTCAGCCAGGCACACTGACCGCTCAGGCACTGACGCGGTCTATGTAAAACGAAATAGATGAAGTACAAACACTTTATGATATGACTGTAGTGTCAAGGAACACTTTCGACCTGTTGAAAGACACATCTGTCTCGCCTCTACTGAATTTGACTTAGCAGAAGATGGAGTCTTCATTGTCCTTTACATATATCATCTCATAATTCGTACTATTATACCCCATGAGAAAATTTCGTTATCAAAGATAATTTAGAATTCCGCAATTTATTTACTTCCATGTTTCGCGTCTTGGCTTTCTCACAGACCTAGACGTGCGGATCAAACGTATGATTCAAATACTTCTTTGTTCCAAGTTTCTATGTAGATGGTTTCCCTTACACTTACTTTTACGTAAACCTTTTCAGTCGCTCTAAGCATTCCAAACGAATAATTAGAAAAGTGTTTTTTTTTTTTCAAAACTTCATGCCAATGGGCATGGTAACAGGTACAAAGACTTTGTTAAAATAATTAATTTAAAATAATTGCTACTATTCATGCGCGTCATGCTCTGATTTTCGAGGTTACATGCCTGTAATTACTTTTGTTGAAATAGGAGTAATTGCTGTGATTTTATTAGATAGGTTCCCCGTGTAATCAGTATCCGATTAATCTGCTACCTGGAAACTGACGCATCTGTTTTTTGATACAGACCATTTATATGCTAAATTATTGTTTGAAGCTAGTTTAAAGCGTATTAATTACCATGACATCAACAACAATTTTGAATTTATATATACACTGAAGGAAAGAATTACACAGCGAAAGCTATAGGAAATACCTTCGAAAAATTTCGTGTAGAAGTTAAATAAAATTTAAGTTTTTTTTGTTAGTATCGCTTACCTTAGAATGAAATAAGCAAATAAGCAAAACGAATTACACAGCAAAACCTATAGGAAATGCCATCTAATAATTTCATGTAGCAGTTTTTTTGCTGGCATCACTTACCTAAGAACGAAATAAGCAATTTAAAAAAAAAGTTACCTGTCTATATTATGAAATACAGCCGTTATTAACTATTTATTTTATTGTGTATTCCATGCAAAACATGTATTATTCAAGTACTGTTAAAACAGCACCACTACCACGGCTCAGGCATCGTATTTTCTATTTTATTATGTAGTCTCATGTTCACGCGTGCTACGGCCATTTGTGTGAAGCTACTTCATTTTGCTTCACGTTTTCATGGTAATTATCATTTACTCAACGTCGTTGGCTTCCTTCACCTTCAAATAAACATTACCGTGCGGTTTGACTCTGTCACTGTTGATAGTGCTACTATGCAACTGTTTTCCTTTTCTACATCAAACTATGCTCCCAGCTATCTAGGAAAAAAGCACTAAAATACGTTAGGAAGGTGAAGTTCAACCAAAGAGTAGCTTGTTTGAATACCGGTGGAGGAAGTATAGCTCTATAAATGTGGCGTACAGTTCTTGATCATTACGCCGTGCATAATTTCCTAGATGATTCTAACCACTCTGTGGTGCCTTTTACAATTGAGGGGTGTGACGCTGTTATTGGTGATCCCTTTCTTGGATGGTACTTGCTGGCTTACTTGGTGTTGTTCTCTGTTACGCCTGTATCGACTGCGCTTCTTTCTCTCCCCGCGATATCCATGGTTGTCGATATAAACACATACAAGTCACTACACTGCACAACCACTCTTCACAGTCATCAACACCATACGGTTACACACATTATACAAGGCACCGAAGAAAAACTGGACATTTGCCTCAGTATTTAAGTACATCCCGAGACCGCCGATGAAAGTGACCACAGAGGGAAATGGATAGTGTTTAAGACACTCTACTCGTATTCGAAAGGAACGTCATTCACCGATTTTCCTTGTTTGACATAAATAAGACGTATATTGTAACGGTTCCTTTGAACAATACCGGGCGAATTTTCTTCTTACCTTTGTCCAACTGAGCATTATGTCCATCTCTAAAGAAAAAGCCCTTGACAGGATGTTAAACTGTAAACTCCGTGCCCGCATCTCGTGGTCGTGCGGTAGCGTTCTCGCTTCCCACGCGCGGGTTCCCGGGTTCGATTCCCGGCGGGGTCAGGGATTTTCTCTGCCTCGTGATGGCTGGGTGTTGTGTGATGTCCTTAGGTTAGTTAGGTTTAAGTAGTTCTAAGTTATAGGGGACTGATGACCATAGATGTTAAGTCCCATAGTGCTCAGAGCCATTTTGTAAACTCCGTACGTGAAAATGATTCATAACATTCGCAGTAATGATTAGGTCTACGTGGTAACCAAAAATTAAGAAAAAGCACGAGTGCTTCTGTTTATGACACACGTATTAGCAAACTTTGTGACTGTGGTACAACTTTGTAACACCAGTACGCTCTACCTTTTAAGTCTTATACGCTGTAACTTGGATCAACATTCAAAATGTAGCCCTTTCTTGCATAGTACTGCCATCAATGAGGTATACTACTCGTAGGCCCTATGTGTGCTACACTTGATGTGGTCACAAAATCATTTTGTTTGTAGGTGGAAAAACGTAGTTAGCTTGGAAAATTTCTGCGATTGGCGATAACTTTGAATAGCTGACAAACTGAATGTAAGTTGATATAAATAACTTATATGTACCGACAATTCTATACCAGAGCAAAATTTTATAAATATTTTCTTTGGTCGTTTGAAAGCAAAATAAGTTGTTTCTGTAGATAACATGGGTATCGAGGGCTGTATGACGTGGACTAGTCGGTTTTTTAGGTTATAACATCTCGGAGAAACACAAAAATGGCTTCAGTCCCAAAGGGTGCAGGTCGAACACAGGAAGAACGTAGATCTAGGAACCATCGATGTAATAGTTGCGAATTGTCGTAACTATGTTGGGAAAGTACCAGAGCTCCAAGAGCTAATAGAAAGCACTGATGCTCAAATCGTTACAGGCACTGAAAGCTGGCTAAAGACAGAGGTAAGTTCAGCTGAAATTTTTACGAAGGGCCTAACAGTGATCAGAAAGGATAGGCTAAATACAGCTGGCGGTGGTTATTTCTGTTAGAAGTAGTTTGTATTGCAGCGAAATTGAAGTAGATAGTTCCTATGTGTTAGTATGGACAGCAGTCATTCTTGGCAACCTGAATATAATAACAAACGTATCAATTTACAAACTTCCCAACTCATATGATACAACTGCAGAAACGTTCAAAGAAAACTTGAATCTCATTTCAAACACGTACGTGACTCATACTATTATGGTTGGTGGTGGCTTACCCTCTCGATGTATTGGCGAAAATACATGTTTATATCCGGAGGTAACCATAAAACATCATCCGAAATTGGGCTAAATGCATTCTTTGAAAATTATTTCAGGCAGTTAGTTTATGAGCCCTCTCGAATAGTAAACGCTTGTGGAAATACATTTCACCTCTTAGCAACAATTAATCATGAGCTAATAACGTGCATCCAAAGGGATACAGGGATTAGTGAACACAGGGTTGTCGTAGCGACACTGAATACCGTAACTCCTATATCCACCAAAAATAAACAAAAAATACATCTATTAAAGAAAACAGATAAAAATTCGTTTTACGGATTCCCAAGAGACGATCTCCACTCCTTCCAAATTAACAATTTAAGTGCAGACGATATGTGACCCGAATTCAATGAAATAGTATCGACAGCAACTGAGAGATTTACACCAAGTAAATTAAAAAGGACGGAGCTGATCCACCATGGTACACAAAACTGGTCCGAATAGTGCTGTAGAAAAAAACATGTAAAATTTAAATGAAGACAAAATCCCCAAGATTGGCGATCTTTAACAGAAGTTTGAAATTTAGCTATAACTTAAATACGAGACGCTTATAATACACACACCAAAAAAAGTTTTTCATTATCCCGGTTCTTAGAACTCCTGAAGATAGACGTTGGCTGTGGATATTGTATCACAGGCACAGTCCCTTTGACTTTTCAGAGATGTCACTAAACCCGCCCAAAGATGTAAACAGCCATGCATGAGCAGCGCGTATGAGACGGGGGGTCCGACAGCCGATCAGTTCCAGTCATTCCACCAGGAAGGAGGTACACGGCTCGTGTTGTCTGTAGTTCAACCATGCCTAGACGATCAATACCGCTGTTCCATCGCGTCCGCATGGTTGCTTTGTCCCAGGACGGGCTCTCAACAAGGGAAGTGTCCAGGTGTCTTGGAGTGAACCAAAGCGATGTTGTTCGGACATGGAGGAGACATAGAGAGACAGGAACTGTCGATGACATGCTTCGCTCAGGCCGCCCAAGGGCTACTACTGCAGTGGATGACCGCAACCTACGGATTATGGCTCGGAGGAACCCTGACGGCAATGCTTTTCGTGCAGCCACAGGATGTCATGTTAGGACCCAAACTGTGCGCAATAGGCTGCATGATGTGCAACTTCACTCCTGACGTCCATGGCGAGGTCCATCTTTGTAACCACCACACCATGCAGCACTGTACAGATGGGCCCAACAATATGCCGAATGGACCGCTCAGGATTGGCATCACGTTCTCTTCACCGATGAGTGTCGCATATGCCTTCAACCAACAATCATCAGAGACATGTTTGGAGGCAACCCAGTCAGGCAGAATGCCTTAGACACACTGTCCAGCGAGTGCAGCAAGGTAGAGGTTCCCTGATGTTTTGGGGTGGCTTTACGTGGGGCCGACGGACGCCGCTAGTGGTCATGGAAGGCGCCGTAACGGCTGTACGATTAGTAAATGCCATCCTCTGATTGATAGTGCAACCATATCGGCAGCATATTGGCGAGTCATTCGTCTTCATGGATGACAATTCGCGCCCTATCGTACTCATCTTGTGAATGACTTCTTTCAGGAGAGCGACATCGCTCGACTAGAGTGGCCAGCATAGTCTCCAGACATGAACCTTATCGAACATGCCTGGGATAGAGTGAAAAGGGTTGTTTATGGACGACGTGACCCACCAACCAGTCTGAGGGATCTATGTCGAATCGCCGTTGAGGAGTGGGACAATCTGGACCAACAGTGCCTTGATGAACTTGTGGATAGTATGCCACGACGAATACAGACATGCATCAATGCAAGAGGGCGTGCTACTGGGTATTAGAGGTACCGGTGTGTACACCAATCTGGACCACCACCTCTGAAGGTCTCACTGTGTTGTGGTACAACATGCAATGTGTGGTTTTCATGAAAATAAAAAGGGCGGAAATGATGTTTATGTTGATATCTATTCCAATTTTCTGTACGGATTCCGGAACTCTCGGCACCGAGGTGATGCAAAACATTTTTTGATGTGTGTGGTTTCCATAAAGAAACTTTGTCTCTAAACCTGGCAAAAAATACAAAGAGATTCTAGTCGTATGTAAAGTATTTTAGCGGCAAGACCCTGTACACTCGATGAGAGTGTTACTAAAGTAGAGTTACCAAAAACAGCCTTCCGAAATTCCTTCACCAAAAAAGACGAAGAAAATATTCAAGAATTTCAATCAAGAACAGGTGACAACTTGAGTAACTTAGAAATAAATATCCTCGAAGTAACGAAACAACTTAAATCATCTAATAAAAGCAAATCTTCCGGTCCAGATTGTATACCAGTTAGGTACCTTTCATAGTGTGCTGAGTTAATAACACCTTACTTAACAGTCACATACAACCGCTCGCTCGACGAAAGATCCGTACCGAAAGACGAGAAAGTTGCACAGATCAAGCTAATAATCATGAAAGGCAGCAGGAGTAATCCACCAAATTACAGGCCCTTATAATTGACATCGATATGCAGCAGGTTTCTGGAACATATATTGTGATCAAACATTATGAGTTATCTCGAAGAGAACGGCCTATTAACACATAGTCATCACGGATTTAGAAAACATCGTTCTTGTGAAACACAACCAGCTTTTTACTCACACGAAGTGTTGAGTGCTATCGACAAGGGATTTCAAATTGATTCCGTATTTCTAAATTTCCACAAGGCTTTTGTCACCGTACCTCATAAGCGGCTTGTAGTCAAATTGCGAGCTTATGGAATATTGTCTCACTTGTGCGACTGGATTCGTGATTTCCTGTCTGAGATGTCACAGTTCGTAATATCTGAAGGAAAGTCATTCTAGTTAAACAGAAGGGATTTGTGGCGTTCCCCAAAGTAGTGTTATAGGCCCTCTGCTGTTCCTTTTCTACGAGGGTTGCCCGAAAGTAATGCACCGTATTTTTTCTTCTTGAACAATTCTTTATTGAACATAATGAGAATTACACACTCGAAAGAATGGTGTTTTATCTATACACCCTATTTTTCCACATAATCTCCATCTCGTTCTATGGTCTTTCTCCAGCGCGAAACAAGGGCGTTTACATCCTGTCGGTACCAATCCTTGTCCTGGTGGCGGATCCAGTGCTTCACTTTGTAAACTTGCTTTGCTGATTGAGAGATGCAGCGTCAACTGCCGAGTCGTAATGCATCTGTCCTCGCGAATGACATCAGCTCGATGCAACATACCAGGTGTGACAGCCGTGGATGGTCTTCCCGACCGCTGCAAATCGTGGAGCTCCGCCGAACCGCCTTCTGATTAACCACACCCTCCGTTCACAGCAACCAACTGTACTTCTGTCGCCAGCAAATGCTCCATAGACTTAAAAGAAGCGTTTTTGAATATTCCCCAAAGTTTCTTTCTCTGCAGTGAGAAATTCAATGACAGCATGTTGCTTAAAACGTGCATCATCCACAGACGCCATTTTGAAACTGTCCTGCATCTACGATATCTGTCGAAAGCGACGGAAACTTGGCGCACTCACTCAGGAGACTTCAAATAATACATAAGAAACGTTTCGTATTCATAGCATTGATTGCGGCTGAGAAAAAAGAGGCTGTGCATTACTATCTGGGCAACCCTCATACATAAACGATTTAGGAGACAATCTGAGCAGTCGTCTAAGGTTGTTTGCAGATGATGCTATCTTTTATCGCCGAGTAAAGACATCAGAAGATCAAAAGCAATTGAAAACTATTTAGATAAGATATCTGGATGGTGCGAAAATTGGCAGCTGACCCTAAATAATGAAAACTGTGATGTCATCCACATGAGTGCTAAAAGAAGTACATTAAACTTCTGTTACACAATAGATCAATAAAATCTAAAAGCGGTAAATTCAGCTAAAAATGTTGTGAGAGAGACGAACCAAAGTCTGCGTTTTGTTGGCAGAACACTGAGAAGATGCAACAGATCTACTAAAGAGACTGTCAGCACTACCCTTGTTCGTCCTCTTTTGGAGTCCTTACCAAACAGGACTAACGGCGTACGTCAAGAAAATTCAAAGAAGGGTAGCACGTTTTGTATTATCGAGACACAGGGAAGAGAGTATCACCGACGTGATACAGAATTTGGGTAGGACATCATTAAAACAAAGGTTGAGGTCGGATCTTCTCATGAAATTTTGATCACCAACTTTCTTCTCCGAATGAGAAATATTTTGTTGAGGCTGACCTACATAGGAAGAGACGATCACTATAATATAATAAGAGAAATCAGATCTCGCACTGAAAGACATATGTATTCGTTTCTTCCGAGCTCTGTTCAAGAGTGGAATAATAGAGAACTAGTGTGAAGCTGGTCTGATGAGCCCTGTGCCAGGCACTGAAGCGTGATTTGCAGAGTATCCATGTAGATGTAGATATAGATGAAGATAGGTAACTTTAGGACAACATATCTGCACAAAGAAGTCCTAAAGAACAGTTGTGAATAATTCAGTAAAAAGACAAAGTTTTATTTAGCATTATACCTTTGCTTCTGAATAAAACATACTCTTGTTTGGAATATTGTAATAAATGTGTCATGACTTTTTTCTCATACCACTGAACTTACAAATAAGTTTCTACCAGTTTAAACTGATTACCTTGCTTAGAGGATATTGTGTTTAATTTAAGCGTAGTGATACGTTTTTTTCTCATAGTGTTCCACTGAACAGATCTGTAAATACGTGTGTAAAACGTATATTTAATTGACTTGCTTAATTCAGTTAAGTTTTATTTCAATCTTATTTTGTTTCAATAAGGATAGGTCTACAATTATGGATTTTAAGGAAATTAGACAACTAAATCTCGTGAAACCGGCAAACGTGGTGACAAATCTTTCTCCGTGTATGGATGGGCAAATCTGTAACAAACTTGTAATTGTGTGGCAGAAAGAATCACTAGGTCAGCCCATCATTGCGACAGATGAATTTAACAGTACTTTCCCTTTATTAGACTTCATGTCGCAATGTTGTTCTGAGCTGGGGAGTAGTTTTGTAGCATTAATATTCCATATTCCAAATACCTCATTCCACATAAAAACAATATTTGCTACGAAAATTAAAGGATAAAAGTTATGAAATTCCACAGAATTAGATGTTAAATGTCGCAGTAAATGTCTGTATAATGTCATATAACAGAAAGAGCTGAAAGTTGGAAGACGGCAGGTCCTTTCGACCAGCCTTTCTTCCACTTTATTTGTTCATGTTCTGTGGTCAATGAGATTATTAGAGATGGTTGACAGTGGGTGTAACGCTGAATTCAATCGCAGCTAAATGCATGTGGTCATTTCAGTAGGAGGAAATGGGTGCTTGTTTTCCATCGAGACTTCTAAAAGGAACAGGTCGTAGATACACAAAAGGCAGCCGGTTGGCGCTTTGGCAAGACAGTGGCCGCCACAAGAGGACGCAGCCCGAGCCACAGGGAGTCACTGGACACAGAAGTGGAAAGGCAGTAGCAGGAGCTCCGCTGTATTGTCGCTGTAGCCAGAGGAGAATGCACGACTTCTTTCACAGAAGTCGCGTAGGAATATGAGAGCGACAGTTGTTCCCGTGTGAAGCGAAGCGCAGTCCACATTCCAGTTATGGGTCTCATATAGTCTCCTGTTTCCGCTAATATCGGTATCTGCTTGTTGGCGAAAACATTTCTCGGAGACAATGCTGATGGCCGGGGACTGGGTGGCCGAGAAGGCTGTTGCATTTTTTCCAGGTCACACACGCGCTTTGATCCGTGCGGTGTCTTGCTTGCGAAAAGTAACGGTATGTTGACAGAACCGCAGTCCGTGAAATAAGAAATCGTAACAGCGTACGCCTCTCGATGTACTAGGATTGAAGGACAGTTCTTTTCCCGTCTTATGGGTGGAGGGCTGTACAGTACACGAAGTGATGCGCAACTGGCGCACGAGTGTTTTCCGATCTTTCGAATGGCTGTTTTAGTTTGTTGGCAAAAACTCCACCCGGAGCTTTCCACGGCCTGAGAGATAGTGTGTGAAAATTTGGGTGTAAAACCCTGTCGCGGTCCGTGGCGTGGCAGACTGCGGACATCAGGATATTCGTTCGGGATCCATGGAAGAGCGCGGACAACATTTGGTCATGCTTCGAGGAAGAATATGGACGAAAGGTCCACCGTGAGAACCCGACACAGAGGCGCACTGCGCATCGGATTTCGAGTTTTTTACTTGTAGGGTGAGCATTGCGCAGCACCGGCATTAGTAATCTCGAGGGAAAATTATCTTAATTTACTGCTCGCCCACGGAAGCAGCAGTTGTCCGATCAAAGAGCGTCGTAGGTGTTTGTTTCCGAGTGCAGTTCGAAAATCAGTGTCGGTTCAAAAAATGTGTGTGAAATCTTATGGGACTTAACAGCTAAGGTCATCAGTCCCTAAGCTTCCACACTACTTAACCTAAATTATCCTAAGGACAAACACACACACCCATGCCCGAGGGAGGACTCGAACCTCCGCCGGGTCCAGCCGCACAGTGTCGGTCATACTGATCATAGATATCATTATTACTAAGTCAGTAATAATGAACTATTTATTTAAGAATAAAATTCACATGAGAAGCAAGCTAAACTGTGGAATTTGTTGTTGCATTATTTTTTATTAATATTATCAGAAAACAATTAACTTATGATGGTTTTTTTGTACATCCTCAGTTTTAATTTATGAGCTGAAAGTTGCAAGATGAAATGATATCTTGTGTATACTTTAGAAAAAAGATTCCCTATTATGAGCGAAAAAACCTTGTTTTTCGAAAAACTTTTTCCTACTTGTGCTGACATAAGAGGAGCACATAGCAAATTTAAAATGGACAATCATTCGAATTTAAATTTAAACTATTCAGAGAGCACTTTTCATCCACCAAGATCACCGAAATGGAACACAATGTTTTTTCTAACACCTTTTCCATTTTCTTTGATACTTCTCTTCCTACGTTACTACAATCACTTTCTAATTTATTCACAGTTGTTTCACTTGTTCTATCCGCGTCGCATCTTATTGTTCCTAAGCAGTTATGGCAGCAGGAATAAAACCAAAATTTGGTTTTATGTGCGAAAATTTGACTGAAGTTTCTGCTTTAGCCATTAGTTCTTGAGCTAGTCCAATTAAAGCTGCTTCAGTTCTACAGAGTGAAACAAGTATGCTTTCCAAAACGCTGAAGTTGTGGCAGTAATAGTTGTAGGGATCAATCCAGGAACCCAATTTGAGAAAATGGGAGATGGTAGCAAGGAAATATCTGGAACTAACAACTGAAATACTGTAAAACATGAAGGGTCTTCCAAAGATAACTTTGACACATCTAAAAACTTTGTCGCCATCATTGAATTAGCCACGAACCTCTTCTGCAACTCTGTGTAAGGCCTGAGTTAACAAGTCATTTGCACTATTCCAGTGTATAATGCTTTTAGTGAATTTGGAGCTTTCACCATTTGAGACACAGAATCCGCCACAAACAGAAGTATATTGTCATGAGTAACACCTTCTAACTGCATGGCTGTCGAACAGTTTACTAATGGTGGAAAGACATACTTTTTCTACAGTTTCACAGTTTATTAAAAACTAGAACATCTTCTCTCAAAGTTCCCCCAAAAACATTTACAATATATCTTCCCATAGGAGTCTATGGTTTCATCAGTTGATACTTATATTCTTGTTATTTGCAATCCTTTGCCTGATTGGTCTCATTTTTTCTTATCTTACGTAGTTCTTTCTTAATATTTTTTTAAGGAATCAGAAAATTTTGGATAATGCAGTTTACTTAAGGGAAAGTTGGCATATGGGAAAGCTGTACGAAGTTCTTCACGGAATCGTGAATAAGGTTTGCGGAATTCCACTAGGAATATTTGCAATAGTACTTTTTCCATTTCCAAATCGTTGCACTCAACGTTTGTGTTTTTCTGTTGCCACATGCTGCTGAACATTAAATGACTTCTTCGCAGTTACTCCTACGTCGTACGATTTACAATACAGTATTTTATCATCACCTGAAAACACTTTTTCACCACATGGCGACACTAACTGTTGTTGTTTCACTTGAATACTTTGCTTCACTTTAGGCATTTATTATTTTGTGGAGCTGGTAGTGCACACATTTCCGACTAGAACAAAACTGAATAACACAATGAGTCACTTGTCTGCAGTCCAGAGTCCAGAATGGCTTAAGCAGCTACCTGCTCGCAGACCAGCGATAGGCTGCGCAAACTCACTGTTGAGTAACTGTGAAGTCCATATTATGATACGGGAGGAAGGTAGATTTTTACCATTTTCTAGGAAACAAAATGAGGTATTCAAGCCTGAGAAATATAACACAGCAGGAAGAAACTGCATGAGAAAAGTTCTTTACTTCTTTAAAGAGCGAAAATATAACGAATATAAGAACAAAATATTTCCCGTCACAGAGAAATGTCTATATACAGGTGGTCAGAAAGAGCTTGAAAAGCTTGCAAGTGTGTTGTAAGGTAGGCTATGGAGAAAGGTAAATGTGTCAATGTGAGATAAGGGACCCAAATACGGAAGCGACCGTGTCAAAATATATGGGTGAAAATTCTTCTGATACTTCTGACAGTGGAATATGTGTACCAGTACTGTCATTGCTAAGATTGTAGAATAGGCATCTTTTAGAGGTGGTAGTAAATCCCAAAACAAGAAAAAAGTCCGATAAACATTGGCTCTGAAACTCATACCTGAAGAGCTATGAGCACTTGTTCATCTTCGATACTGTGAAACACATTTCTTCTAGTGCAAGCTCTTTAGATTCCATACTTTTGGAGGAAGTAATGTAGATCAAAACAAAAAGAAACAGTAAATATGGGCTCTATAATGTATACCTTAAGAGCTATGAGCACTTGGTCAGTACAAGAGAAGTGTTTCACAGCAGCGAAGATGAACAAGTGCTCATAGCTCATAAGGTATGCATTTAGAGCCAATGTTTACTAGATTTTTTTCTTCTCTTAGTCCATACTACCTCATCTGAAAGTTACCTACTCCAAAATCTTAGCAACGATAGCACCGGTACCAGAAAGATTTTCGTTAATAACTTTCGACTCGGTCGTTTCCTGATAGTGGTCCCTTATCTCATATTGACACAGTTGCCCTTCTCCATCGCCCATGATATCTGGTAACTTCATCCCAGAATCATCCTGTACAAACAAGGGTAGCACATGGTCACAGATTTGATAGACTCGTGGCAGAGCGGTCCAATACTGAAAAAAATGCAGTTGACAGACGCTTGCCAGTAGATGTTAACTCTACTACGAAAGTCGGCTAAAGAGTCTTAAGGACCATTGATTATAACTACTAGGCGAACAGATTAAGAATGTGCTACAGCCATCTATGTATCGATCCCGTTAGGACCGCGAAGACTAGGCTAGACTAACTAGAACGCTCACAGAATCACTTAAACAATCATTCCACACACTTTCGATGCCCGAATGGTACCCACTGTAGGTGACAAACGTGGAAGTACTCTTTGCAGTGCACTTGTAAGTAGTTTTGCAGAGCCTGGAAGTTGAGGAAGAACGTTTTATAACCTCCTACTTCCATGCGTGAATTACATTTTCTAAGGAATCTTCCGATCAAGCTTATTCTGAAATATTGTTTTCCAACAACCAGTTTAATGTGGTCGGTGAACTTTTAAGTCACTGTAACGTATACTGGCAGCTCGCTAATGACTGATGCCACTGCTTGATCTCCATTTGTGAAAACGAACGTTAGTGAGGTTTTCAGCCTGTTTCTGACAAAACATCACTTTTATTTATTTAGAGGATCAACAACATCAATCGTCAATATTACGCAGGTCTTCTTGCATTTCGCTACACATTCACGTTACGAATTTAGTTTTCAGGGTGGTTAGAAAAAGTTGTAAGAATGTTGCAGGGGGAGTTATACAGAGGAATAATTCTTGAGCAAAAAATTCGGTACGTTGAGCCGTTTCCGAGTTATTTAGCATTGACGTTAGCCAATCAAGTCGTTGCGCGCCCAAATTGCAGCACTTGGACATGTTAAAAAGAGGTAATGTAACTGTGGGTCTGACAATTATCAGTTCTTGAAATGCTCTGTATCAGTTAAAATCGGCTGTTTAGGAAGTAATAAATTTATTATAGGTAATACAATAGGTACGTTTGTTCGGTTTGAGGAAACAAAACAAAGAATATGTTTGTTGACACCGCCTCTGGCACGCTGTTTGAATTTGGGTGCGCGTCGACATGACTGGCTAACATCAGCGCTAAATAACTCGGAAACGGAGCAAAGTATCGAATTCTTTTCTGAATAATTATTTCTCATCAGAACTTCCTCAACAACACCCGTAAAAGCTTCTCAGACTGTTTATGACCACGCTACATACAAGAGCACAATATGTGAACACATTCACTTAAAACGTTACATAGCGTGAACAGTAACAGCTGTATAACACTCATCGTGTGAAGCATAGCAATGGTAAGACACTGGGGTTGTACACTGAGGCGATAAAAATCATGGGATAGCGATATCCACATATACAGACGGAGGTAGTACCGCCTACACAAAGTATAAACAGGCAGTGCATTGGCGGAGATGTCATTTATACTCAGGTGATTCGTGTGGAAAGGTCTTTGACGTAACAGGCTTTTAACGCGGAGTGGTAGCTGGAGCTTGGCGCATGGGACATTCCCTATTCCGAGATCCACAGTGGTCAAGACTGTGCCGCCAATTCAGAGCATTACCTTTCACCACGGACAACGTAGTGGCCGATGGCCTTCACTTAACGACCGAGAGCAGTGGCGCTTGCGTAGAGTTGTCAGTGCTAACAGACAATCAACACTGGGTAAATGACCACAGAAATCAACTAACGTATCCGTTAGCACAGAGCGATGAAATTTAGCTTTAATGGGCTATGGCACCAGACGACCGATGTATGTGCCTTTGCTATCAGAACGTCATCGCCCGTAGCGCCTCTCCTGGGCCGGCCGGTGTGGCCGAGCGGTTCTAGGCGCTTCAGTCTGGAACCTCGCGCCCATTATGGTCGCAGAATCGAATCCTGCCTCGGGCATGGATGTGTGTGATGTCCTTAGGTTAGTTAGGTTTAAGTAGTTCTAAGTTCTAGGGGACTGATGACTTCAGACATTAAGTCCCTTAGTGCTCAGAGCCATTTGAACCATTTGATCTGCAATCTATTGTGTTTAGACGGACAGCATATTAAAGTGAAATCAAGTTTTCGAGCGTCCAACCAAACTGACTAGAGGTGACTCGCAACCCGATACCGTATGATCAGGCAAGGACGCCGTGAAATTTTCCATATAACATACCATGAACATACAAATATCTCCGTGTCTTCTTTGAGGTGTATTGGTGCAACCTAAAATATCGACCGTACTCCGTATGTCAGTGTGTTTTGACGATCACAACCCACGGAAAATATAGATTTGCACTGTCACAAGCTGAGTCAATCAGTACACATCTAAGTCTACCTAAATACTTCGAAAGTCACTGAATAGAGAATGGCAGAAGTTACCTCGCATCAAAATTATCGACTTCCTGCCCTGTGCAATTCGCACGCTGAATGAGTAAAAAACTGCTGCCTGTATCCCTCTGCACGCGTTCTAATCTCTCGTATCTTCTTCTCGCGATCTCTGTGCAAAATCTACGATGTTGGAAACATAGTGGCCGCAAATTCTTCTTCGAATGCAGTTAATCTAAATTTACCCAGTAGGTTTTCGCTTGCAGTGCGTCGTCTTTTTTCCAAGGATCCCAATTTAAGTTACCTAAGCAGATCTGTTGCACTTTCATACGAAACATACCTACTTGTTACGATTCTAGCAGCGCTTCTCTGAATCCGTTCGATGTCTAATGTCATACCTACGTGATAAGGGCTCAAAACGCTGGAACAATGTATGAGAATAGGTCACACTGGCGTCTTGTACGCGATTTCCTTGATGGATGCATTCAGCTTTAGCTGTACTCTTTCCACAACTCTTCATTTTCCGTTCACCTTGCCTAACAGTGCTTTCATGTGAACGTCTTCTTATTATTACCTTTAAATACTGATATAACGTAGGTGGCCAGTATGTTCATCACCATTCTTTTAATCGGACTGTCCGTGTTCTTTCTCTTTGTTATAGGCGTTAATTTACGGTTAACCACATTTAAGGAGAGCTGCCATTCATTACACCAAGTGGAAACTGAATTAATCCCACCAGTAACACGACAGCCTTGTACCTGTATAATAACACGAAGCTCGCTTGTTATTTAAGCTCATAGACTAGTACTTTGGTGCAACTGCTTTTGATTTGTGACTGCTTTGGCTTCGTCTTGGCTTCTGGTTTGCTTTTCGATTCTATTCGCCATCCTCTAGGACAGTTTAGCGATATTCCGTATCAGTCGCTGTTGTACAGTATCCCCGCTACAGCTAATGTGACCTTCATGTTTTTACTCCTGCTAGCAGTTGCCACTCGCTACGCAACTTTATGCTCCACTGAGAGACCACTTTCTAGTAATATGGTGGTGTCTTCCTGCGTCATTTCGTCCTTTACTGCAAAGCACCGGGCGAGATGGGTACCCAATTCATATTCGCGAGAACGGCGTTTCAAATCTCGGTTCAGCCATCTACACTTACGTTTTCCGTGGTTTCCCTAAATCGCTTAAGGAAAATTCCAAGATAGTTCCTTTGAAAAAAACATTCGTTTGTTTATCCTTCCCCATTCTTCCGAAGTCCAAGGTTGTGCGCCACCTCTAATGACCTCATCGTCGACAAGACCTTAAACTATAATCCACCAACCATCTTTTTCTTTCCTACAAGGAAAGAGCCATATTTGACCTGTTCGTAAATGTGCTAGTTTCACGTCTTTAAAATAGTAAAATATGTGAATTATGTCAAACATTACACCCGCTGATTGACTGTTGTAATTTAGAGCTTCCCATGATTTATAATCTGTGGTTTTCGGTGTAAATATCACATTAAGATATAAATATTACATTACAGTGGAAATGCTGAAGTTTAATCAATGTGCTGAACATCTGAGTTAATCTTACGTGCCATGCGCTTCAAAAACACCGGGTTTATCTAGACAATATAAGTTTTCTATGCGTCATGCAATTCGTTGTACACGCATACCTTCATTCGTGACGTCATCGTCGGGTTATCTCGTCACAAACAAGTCATAAAGCTAAGATTCGTGGAATTCGAAGTGGCAGTTTCCGCCTAGCAGTCGTTCGAAGACAACGTCGATATCTGCAAAATCCCTAAGTAGTCATCTTTATGAATTATTTGATGAAAAACAAGAGTCATCATCCTCATGAACAGTTCCTGACTAAGTTCGCTACCGTGAGGTATCTCGAAAACATGCCGTGCAACTGGATGTAAATCAATGAGTTGTTCACCTCACCAGCGTGGTAGCCGCCGAGCGTGTAGTGCACCGTCGGCCTTCAGCTCATAAAGCACCTAACAGCCGCCCCAACACAACGTAGTTACCTTAGCCCCAGAATTCCACGTTGCAGAAATCGTGCGCCGACTATTACAAAAAACATGAGCGATACCAGTTTCCACAATACGACGCAGAGTGGAGCGCATGCCACAGGTCAGGCCACCGACCCAGTGTGTGGCTGGGCAAGTGAACAACAGTACAGCGATACAACACTCCGCTCCACCTCCTGATCTCGCAATTTCCAGTAAATGAAACACCACTTGAGCTTGTAGTCCATCAGACCATCAACAATCACAAGTAGACGGGGGAATTTTCATGTCTTTAATTAAATGGGACTCTTACAACACATCGTCGCTCCACGATTCCGATCACCATAGTAGCACCTACTTTTCTTTGATTGACCAGCGGATCCCACTAAAGGATCAAATTAAAGTTTATATGCGTTATGTATACGTAGCTCAAACTCTAACTCAGTAACAACTGTTGTAGGTGCTGTTGTCTTCAGTCCAGAGATTGGTTTGATACACACCCCCATGCTACTCTATCCTGTGCAAACTTCATCTCCGAGTAACTAATGCAACCTACATCCTTCTGAACATGCTTAGTGTATTCATTCCATGGTCTCCTTCTACAATTTTTACCTTCCACGCTTGCCTACAATACTAAATTGGTGATTCCTTGATGCCTCAGAACGTATCCTACCAACCTAACCCTTCTTCTAGTCAAGTTGTGCCACAAATTCCTCTTCTCCCCAATTCTATGCAGTACGTCCACACCAGTTACTTGATCTATTTACCTAACCTTCAGCATTCTTCTGTAGCACTACATTTCGAAAGCTTCTATTCTCTTCTTGTCTAAACTACTTATCGTCCATGTTTCACTTCCATACATGGCTACACTCCGTACAAATACTTTCAGAGAAGACTTCCTGACATTTAAATCTATACTCAATGTTAACAAATTTTTCTTCTTTAGAAACGCTTTCCTTGCCATCGGCCGTCTTCATTTTATATCCTCTCTACTTCGACCATCATCAGTTATTTTGCTCCCCAAATAGCAAAACACATCTACTACTTTAAGTGTCTCGTTTCCTAATCTAATTCCCCCAGCATCATCTGATTTAATTTGACTACATTCCATTATCCTCATTTTGCTTTTGTTGATGTTCATCCTATATCCTCCTTTCAAGACACTGCCCATTCCGTTCAACTGCTCTTCCAGGTCCTCTGTTGTCTCTGACAGAATTACAAGTCATCGGCAAACCTCAAAGTTTTTATTTCTTCGTCGTGGATTTTAATTCCTACTCCAAATTTTTCTTTTCTTTCCTTTATTGCTTGCTCACTATACAGACTGAATAACATCGGAGATAGGGTACAACCCTGTCTCACTCCCTTCCCAACCACTGCTTCCCTTTCGTGCCCCTCGACTCTTATAACTGACATCAGTATTCTGTACAATCTGTAAATAGCCTTTCGCTCCCTGTATATGACCCCTGCCACCTTCAGAATTTGAAAGAGAGTATTCCAGTCAACACTGTCAAAAGCTTTCTCTAAGTGCACCAATGCTAGAAACATAGGTTTGCCTTTCCTTAATCTATCTTCTAAGATAAGTCGTAGGGCCAGTATTGCCTCGCATGTTCCAACGTTTCTACGTAATCCAAACTGATCTTCCCGAGATCGGCTTCTACCAGTTTTTCCATTCTTCTGTAAAGAATTCGCGTTAGTGTTTTGCAGCAGTGACTTATTAAACTGATAGTTCTATAATTTTCACAGCTGTCAACACCTGCTTTCTTTGGGATTGGAATTATTATATTCTTCTTGAAGTCTGAGCGTATTTCGCCTGTCTCATACACCTTGCTCACCAGATGGCAGAGTTTTGTCATTTCTGGCTCTCTCAAGGCTACAAGTAGCTCTAAAGGAATGTTGTTTACTCGCGAGACCTTGTTTCGACTTAGGTCTTTCAGTGCTATGTCAAATTCTTCACGAAGTGTCGTATCTCCCATTTCATCCTCATCTACATCCTCTTCCATTTCCTTAATATTGCCCTGAAGTATATCGCCCTTGTAGAGACTCTATTATATATACTCCTTCCACATTTCTGTTTTCCCTTCTTTGCTTAGAATTGGTTTTCCAGCTGAGCTCTTGATATTCACGCAAGTGGTTCTTCTTTCTCCAAAAGTCTCTTTAGTTGTCCTGTAGGCGGTATATATCTTACCCCTAGTGATATATGCCTTTACATCCTTATGTCAGTCCTCTAGCCATCCTTGCCTAGCCATTTAACACTTCCTGTCGATCTCATTCTCGAGACGTTTGTATTCCTTTTCACTTACTTCATTTACTGAGTTTTTACATTTTCTCCTTTCATCAACTAAAATCAATATCTCTTCTGCTACCCAAGGATTTCCACTAGCCTCGTCTTTTTACATACTTTATCCTTTTGTGCCTTCACTATTTCATCTCTCAAAGCTACCCATTCTTCTTCTACTGCCATTCCTTCCCCTGTTCTTGTCAATCGTTCCCTAAAGCTCTTCTGAAACTCTCTACAATCTCTGGTTCTTTCAGTTTATCCAGGTCCCATCTCCTTAACTTCCCACCTTTTTGCAGTTGTTTTAATCTACAATTCATAACCAGTAAATTGTTGTCAGAGTCCACATCTGCCCACGGAAATGCCTTACAATTAAAACCTCGTTCTTGAGCCCCTGTCTTACCATTATATAATCTATCTGAAACCTTCCAGTATCTCCAGGCCTCTTCCATGTATACAACGTTCTTTCATGATTCTTGAACCAAGTGTTAGCTATTATTAAGTTACTCTCTGTGCAAAATTCTACCAGGCGGCTTCCTTACCCCCATTTCATATTCACATACTACTTTTCCTTCTTTTCCTTTTCCTGCTATCGAATTCCAGTCCCCCATTACTATTAAATTTTCGTGTCCCTTCACTATCTGAATAATTTCTTTTATCGCATAATACATTTCTTCAGTCTTCATCATCTGCGAAGCTAGTGGGCACATAAACTTGTATTACTGTGGTAGGCGTGGGCTTCATGTCTATCTTGGCTGCAATAATGCATTCACTATGCTGTTCATATTAGCTTACCCGCGCTCCTATTTTTTTATTCATTATTAAACCTACTCCTGTATTACCCATATTTGATTTTGTATTTATAACCCAGTATTCACCCGACCAGAAGTCTTGTTCCTCCTACCACCGAACTTCACTAATTCCCACTATATCTAACTTTAACCTCCCCATTCCCATTTTTAAATTTTCTAACCCACCAGCCCGATCAAGGGATCTGACATTTCACCGCGCTCCGATCCGTAGAACGCCAGTTTTTTTTTTTTCTTTCTTCTCCTGATAACGAGGTCCTCCTGAAGTACCTGTCGTGCAAAGTACACTGATCAGCCAAAACATCATGACGACAGCCCACTGCGACAATGGGTGACGCCTGGTGGCGTTGTGGGGACGTGACGCGGTAACAAAAGTTACCGGAGCGAAACAGACACAGACGGAGGATCATCCTAGCGAATATATGGGCTGCAAATTGGGATATCCGTTGAGATAAGCGACTTTGACTAATAGCAGATTGTTATTACGCAGACTTTATGTAAGAGTGTCTCGAAAACGGCGAAGCTGGTGGAATGGCCATGTGCTACTGTTGTGAACATCTACGGAAAGAGGTAGGATGACAGAGAAACTATCACTAGGCGCTAAATGGTTGGTCGTCCGTGACTCTTCACAGAAAGTGTGGTTCAGAGGTTTCTTTGCACTGTAAAGTAGGATAGATGGTGATCTGCAGCATCTCTACTGAAAGAGCACAGTGTTGGTGTAGGCACAAGGGTTTCAAAGCACACCGTTCATGTAAACTATTGAGCATGGGGCTTCGCAGCAGACCACCCTACACATTCACATGTTGACCCAACGACATCGCCGGTTAAGAGTGAAGTTGGCACGGGACTATCGGGATTCGACCGTCGATCAATGAAAACGAGTCGGCTCTTCGGTTGAATCACATTTTTGCTACAGTAGGTCAATGGTCGTCCCCACAAACGCCGTCATCGAGGCGAACGGCGACTCGAAACGTGAAGCGCGCCACGGGTGCAGGCTGGTGGGAGCAGTATTACGCGCTTGCATGGGACCTGTGTCTCTGTGACGGAATTCAACTGATGTAAATCCTATGAAGTCCATCTGGGTTTCTATAGGGCGTCATCAGCGAGTACGCAAATCAGCGGTCCGTTATTTATGAGAATTAGATGATCTGTGCGTAGACATCTAATGCCACACACCTCTACAAACGTATCACCAAACTGTCGGATCCCTGATACGCAGAATTAGTGACGTAGTTCGTTCCAAAGACGGACAAATAAGCTATTAAACAGGTGGTCATAATGTCTTCATCTCCTCTTCGTCTAGAGGAAATAATTTATTTGCACTAAAATTGGATTTTGAATTTTTTCAAAACTCTATAAATATACATTTGTCTACCGAGATATTGTTCGTGCAGTTTCACAAAAACTGAAAAACCAGTTATCGTATCTTTTTTTGTTTTGTCACCTAGGCTATCACTAAGCATAATTTTTATGAATTGTGAGGTGGAACCAAAAAGGCGGAAAAGTCAGAAGGATTCAAGTGGAAATCGATAAAAAAAATTCCAAATATGATCAGTAAGAGGACTGAGGAGATTTTTTAAAATAAAATAAGAGTATTTTTACCAGATTTGACTTCTGTTATGAGTTCATTAAAAGTAGTCCTTCGCAGAGGGATGAAAATTAAGATTTCGTCGCAAGTCTGTGCCTAGTCATTAAAACAGACGTTGTAAATGATCTGACTGAGAGCAGCAACAAATGTTTTAGAAGAACTATAATAAATGATTTACAAAATACAATGAAAAGAAGAGGTACGTACTTCCGACTTTATGTAAGTGCCACCGTAAATTTCCAGAACATAAAAAGGCACTTTATGAAATGAGTAGAGTTTTTAAAAGAAAACGTGATTTTATTGCAATACTAGCTAAGGAACCCAGCGTTGACTGGGTATTTATTTATAGCTGTGCCCGAGGCTTCGTACGCGTGGAATTTATTTTTTACTTATAAAGGTTATTCGTCTATAATAAGTATTTGAAGAGGTATGACTGAGGACATGAACGAAGAGATTATTTGTTTCACAAACACGGGAGAGAGCAAAAAGCAACAGATAGGATGGTCCACACCCACAAGACGCAGCGTCAGGTCTTTTGCTTTGGTTATGGCCGAGGCGTAACATAAACTTTCCAGTAATTGTACACATTTAAAGCGAAATGGTAAACAAGCGGGATTCAAGGTATAAAATATTCTCTCGCGTGCAGCACTTCCCGTCAAAATTTCCGCTTCTATGGTGTTACGTTGGAGAGAAGCAACTTTAAGCCTCTGTGAGCGAAGGGTCTGAGGACCGAGATATGTATGACGCTCTCGATCAGAGCCGTCTTGTTTCCTTTTCGGAAGGAGTTTCCTGCAGGAACTCTCGTCTCAAGATCTTCATTGTTTTCTTGAGACTGCACAATCCTCAGTCTTTTAGTCATTACATTGTATTCCGACAGGTTCAACCGTTTTCTAAATATTTTTATTCACAAACAAAACGAAATCAAGCTGTAATAAGTAGTCACCTAAATCAGATGGGGTACTCAATAAATTCGTTTTCCCTAGCAAAGATATAAATAAAACCTGTCGAAAGAAGCAAAGCAATGTCGTTAAGTTTTTAATACACAAAGAGAAATCAGTAAATTCATATATCCTGTCCAAATAAATTCAGTTTTAGGTTGTATTCCTAATGACAAGATTGCAGCGCTTAATTTGTCAATGAAGCGAAATCCCCAAAATGAATCTTTCATTGAGTTGAAAACAACTAACTATGCCATACTTTGGTTCTTTGGTGTCCTGCGAAATTAACAGTGCCATCTATTGGTTCTTTGGTGTACTACATCATGGTGATTAAACATCTGAACTACTAAGCCGAGCAGATGATTTCAGATAAAATTTTTAATTACGACATCTTTTTTCCCATGTTCCTATTTTGATGAAATAAAGCCCATACGTTGCCCCAAGCAAAGCTGAAGTTTCCTGTGAAAACCCTATGAAAATTCGTCTTAGCAGGTTTGGGGATTAGCGTGTTCAAGCAGAGAGCACATACAAGCGCGATGGTTTTATAGTTTTATTATTAGTGTAGATCTGCGTGACAAACGACGTACAGAGTCCCTTTATCAGTTATATTGTGAAAGTTAATTTACCAGTATTAATAATTATGTCTAAAGTAATTAAATTTTGGTCGATCAGCCACAGGTAATTTTGAATAACACTATTTCTGAGTTAAAAGATAGTATTTTAATGTGATATTTGGGTTTTTAAAATTTATTTCCAAATGTAAAGGCGAGGGGCCCCCTTTCTCCTTATCCTGCTAAGTGCAGTCTTTTGTGTAATGACACCGAACTGGAGGAGGGAAAAGGGGGGGGGGGGTAGCATAATGAAAAAATTAAATTTGGAAAATAAGTGCCAACCTTCTGGCTGTGGCATCCTCCCGAGCAGTAATATGGAATTAATCCAGAGTTTGGCACAGGTTGCCGTGGAGCTCTAAGAACATGGTCTCATGCGGTATTTATGGTAGACGGGACGTAAGGCTGCAGTAAGCCTTGAAATTGCCACATGGCCTAACAGATACATTCGTTTCTTTTTTCTTTTTTTTTAATTGCTCCCACTGGCGTAATCCACTAGCTAGTCGATGTGGCTGTAATGACATCCAGCTTTTGTAGTCAGTTTTATCTCGGTTTAGAGGCATACCACATGGCACTGGTATTGGCCGTGCTGGCCAGAAATGCGCTTGTGCCAAAGATTTTGGTGAGATATGCATCTGGATATCTTCTGCGCACTGGAGTCAGATTTCTAGTAGTTGCTTATTCTTGGTGCACAGCGAGTCTATATAAATGATCTGGATGACAGTTGATACCAGTGACAATTGGTAATAAGTTCGGAACCCAAAAAATGTAAATTAACCTAAATATGAGATGTTAGTTTTTAATTGTTACTGCCCCCCATGAGCCATGGACCAAGCCGTTAGTGGGGAGGCTTGCGTGCCTCAACGATACACATAGTCGTACAGTAGGTGCAACCAAAACGGAGGGGTATCTGGTGAGAGGCCAGACAAACGTGTGGTTTCTGAAGAAGGGCAGCAGCCTTTTCAGTAGTTGCAAGTTCAACAGTGTGGATGACTAACTGATCTGGCCTTGTAACATTAACCAAAACAGCCTTGCTGTGCTGGTACTACGGACGGCTGAAAGCAAGGAGAAACTACAGCCGTAATTTTTCCCGAGGACGTGCAGCTTTACTGTATGGTTAAATGATGGTGGCTTCCTCTTGGGTAAAATATTACGGAGGTAAAATAGTCCCCACTCGGATCCCTTTTTTCTTGAAATTTACAAGACATTTTATATCATAAGAATGTTCCTTTGTTATAAGGTTTTTTGTAATACGATAATAGCTATATCAATATACAATGTTCAAACTACCAATCATTCCTAAATTTATTGCGATTTAAGTGTTTATATATTGAAAAAAATTAATTTGAAAAAAATGTGCGGTGTCGGTCCGCCTTTGCATTAATAAAACATTATTTATCAAAATTGTATTTTTTACATCTTCATGATATATAAGTAACTCCTGCTATTAACAATAATTATTACTTGAAAACGATCTATGACTGAAACCAATCGTACAATAAAAAGTAAAGTGTATAGCAACTGCTCGTGTTACATAAGTGTGAAGGATGTCCACATTCCACACTGGAGGACGACCAGAATGAAGGCTGTAGTATGACACTAGGTTTCTTAGCTTTTAAATTACTCTGTCCTGGCCTATTACGCTTGCACCTTCTTCCTGGTCAAAACCTGAGAACTATATCCTGGTGCAAAGACACGATAGCCGATTGAAAGCAGCAAGACGAGGTCATTGCAGATATCTCCCGAATGCTATAATCCGTTTCATAAAAGCTGTTGCATTGTGAGAAACCATTATGAGGATTCCAGAGACAGGTGTACTATGGACGAGAACGGTTTCAATAAATACTAGAAGGGCTCTGAGAGCGCGCATATAGTAGCAGATTATGTCACTGCAGTGTCTGTTACAGGTAGAAATATACATTATGGAAACAGATAATCTATACTTAGGTTTAACCGATAGTAAAGCCACCAGTGGATCTCCTTTATATAGTTTGTGGGTTCCATGTCGACTGTTGAACGTGGTATAAAGTATAGTCAGGACAACATACACTGAAGCACGTTGTGAAGCATCGCAGAACATGTTGAGGAAATCGCCTTCTACCTTCATAATTCTGTATGTACGATATGAAAATGACCCCAGTATTGGAAGCAAACTATTGTAATCATTGTCCCAAAGTTTTGAACCATGCACTGACGTAGCTGTCAGTGCATAGTACACATCGAGAATAACTTACATGAACAAGCAGTTTCAAAGATGTTTTTAGATTATATCACAGGGATAATGTTGCAGGCCCTCTACAAATTTGCTTTTGAACAGACGTTGTTATCTTAACAATATGGATTATAATTTGCTTACATATATTTTACAATGGTGCCTATTTCTATGTGACACTAGTTTTATTTAAGTATATTGTTGAAGCATCGAAGAAATTCACTGATTCATTTTTTATATGTTGCGGTAAAGTCAACAAAATAAAGCAGAACCTCACACATCGAAAAAATTATGTAAAAATGTCATAGTTCAAAGATATACACACTTGAAAGTGGATATCATTTCCCGAAACGTGTCATGTAAAATGTGAATAAAAGAAAATCGTGACTGGCAGCAGAAAAGTTATTTATAAACAAAAACCTCGTGGATATTACTCGCTTCTCGACCACTGCTTCCCTGTCATGCCCCTCCACTCTCATAACTGCCATCTTGTTTCTGTGCAAGTTGCAAATAATCTTCTGCTCCCTTTTTTTGCCCCTGCTACCTTCAGAATTTCAATGAGAGTGCTTCACTCAACACTGTCAAAAGCTTTCTCTGAGTCTACAAAATCCATAAACGTAGGTTTACCTTTCCTTAACCTATCTTCTAAGATAAGTCGTGGGGTCAGTACTGTACCTACATTTCTCCGGAACCCTAACAGATCTTCCCCAAAGTTTGCCTCTATCGACCTTTCTGTTCTTCTGTAAAGGATTTGGGTTAGTATTTTGCAACCATTACTTATTAAAATGATAGTTCGGTAATATTCACAATTTTCAGCACTTGTTTTCTTTGGAATCAAAGTTATTACATTGTTCTTAAAGTCTGAGGGCATTGAAAGGATGCAGAATAAATGAAGGTCAATTTCGCACCTTACATAAGAGTTTATACATCGTAATGGGAAGGTGAATATGACACCTAACTTACATCGGCATTAATGAGCAGATTTGCCTATAAGTATGGAATGCAAAAGGGATGACACTCAATGGAGTGTATTAACACATCACTCCTACATAATGCATGTCAATGAGCAGAAGGTGAAACAAGCAGCGAGGGAAACGTTTTGTGTGGAAGCCAGCTTGGGCAGACACAGAGGCCGCACCCTGGGAGACATTACAGAAAGCTCTTAAGGGGGGCATCCCACGGCGGGTCAGCGACAGGACAGGTGACGCATACTGCAGGGCGAATAACGGGGCACCAGTACAGAATGAAGCTTTAGAAAACTGCGTTGCGGCATTCCAAATGGATACGAACAAAACCCGTGACGCATTCGATCATGTGAACTGCAAGTGGTACACCCACAGACACATGTAACTTTTTAGACGTCTGGAGCAGCCACAAAACGTACGATTGGCGGAGACACACCGGGAAGGAGTAAAGTGCCGAGATTTCGACGCAGTTTAATGGTAGGACCCTTCCGATTGGTGGAGAGAGTTTCCACAAAATAAGAGGAATGCTCTTATTGGTCGAAGAAAGCCGTGACATGGAGAACAAAAGAATCAAGGTGGGGAGAGAGAACGGCTACGAGAAAGACTAGAGCGAAATTTTCGGGCACTCTTCTCTGAACTGGCGTCAAGTGCAGAGCGGAGCGCATAACGCTCTGTGCGAAACAGAGGAGAAATTTGTGTGAACACTGCATTCACAGTGGCTGACCTCCAGCAATACATTAGCTGTAGCATCGTTAAGCTCCAACTCTGGTGAAACAAACCAGCCAGTTAGTTAATTGTTCTTGTGAGAACTGAGAGGGCATTATAATATGCACACTGCTCAAGCCATGCTCGTATATATCACCATAGTCTGAGACTAGGGATGAGTTCATGTTTTCTCGCATATCGAGAAACATAGGGAGTGCTTCTGCTGGAAAATTCAGCAAAGGCTTAATTAGATTTTATAGGAATTTCAGTGGGCGAGAGCACTCATGCAGATGACAACTCATTGCAGCTAAGGTAAATACCGCATGCAGAGGCGTAAACTTGTTGGTTCACCAGCTTGCGTCCACTGTAAACTCGAGTGACCTTGGGTAATCTTTAGCTCGACTTGTCACAAAACTAACCATCCTCCATAGACTTGATTGAAATCCTAAAAATAGTACCGAACTTTGAACCGAAATCGGATGATTTATCATAGTACTGGCCTACATCATAACGTAATCGAAAGAATAATTTTGTAAAGAAACTTCTAGTAAAAAATTTAATATTGTTGTGTTTAGGACTATTTAACTTTTTGAGAGTTACAATTTAATACTGTTTTGTCTAGGATTAGTTCACTTTCAGAGGCTGAGATGCGTCATTTTGACAACTGTCTTAACATTGTCACACTGTAGCCTGTGTAAGAGCGTGTATTTTCGTGACAAAATTACAATATTAAAAAATGTCATTACAGCTTACACAGATACTTTCAGTCGTAGAATAAGAAACCACCTAACCATAACCTTACAGTATTTCGCCTGTCTCATGTATCTTGTACAGCAGATGGAAGAGTTTTGTCATGGCTGACACAACCAAGGCTATCAGTAGCTCCGGCGTAATGTTGAGCTCCTGATATTTATACAGTTGTTTCTCTTTTCTCCAAAGGACCCATTAATTTTCTTGTAGACGGTATCTATCTTTCCCATAATCATACATGCTTCTGAATCCTGACATTTGTCCTCTAGCCATTCTTCCTTAACCATTTTTCAGTTCCTATCAATATGATTTTTGAGACGTTTGTATACCCTTTTACATTTTCTCCATTCAGCAATGAAATTCAATATCTCTTGTGTTATCCGAGGATTTCTACTTAGCCTTGTCTGTTTACCTATTTGATACTCTACTGCCAGCATCATTTCAACTCTCAAAGACACCATTCGTCTTCTACTGTATTCCTTTCTCCCGTACTGGCCAACCGTTGCCTAATGTTCCCTCTGTAGCTCTGGACAACCTCTGGCCCTTTCGAAGTATGCACGTCCCACCTCCTTAATTTCTTACCTTCGAACCTGCCAATAATAAATCCAGCAGCCCGCCTCTGAATAACTTCGGCGTCATCTTTTAATCCGACGTGGTAGATATCTGAAATACTCTAGAAGCACTCAAGAATGTGTAGCACTAGTGTTCTATTCTCGGTCTCCTTTACAGATGAACCACACTTTCCTAAAATCCCAATAAACCGAAGTCAACCATTCGATTTCTCTTCTACAGTCATTACGTGCCCGTTAATTTCGTATCGCTGAGCAGTGTTATGCCTAGATCTTTATCGAGGTGACTGTCAAGTAGCACACTACTAATTCTGAATTAGAATACGGCGGTATTATTTTTCCAACTCACCTGCATTAACTTAATTTTTTCTACATTTACAGATACCTGCCATTCATCACACCAGCTAGAAATTTGGTCTAAGTCATCTTGTATTCTACTAGAATCACTCAACTACGACACCTTCCCGTACACCACAGCATCATCAGCAAATAGCCTCAGATTCCTGTTCATCATGTCAGTCACATCATTTATGTATATAGGGAATAAGAGCGGTCCTGTCAAACTTCCCCGGGACACTCCTGACGATATCCTTATGTCTGATGAACACTCGCCGTCGAAAACAGCGTATTGGGCTCTATTAATTAAGAAGTCTTCAAGTCATGGACATATCTGGTAACCTATTCCGTGCGCTCATACCTTCATTAACAGTCTGCAGTTGGGCACCGTGCCGAACTCTTGCTGGAAATCTAGAAATATGAAATCTACCTGTCGCCTTTATCCATAATTCTCAGGTTATCATGTGAGTAACGGGAAAACTGAGTTTCACACGAGCTATGCTTTCTAAAACCGTGCAGATTTGTGGACGGAAGCTTCTCTCTACTCCCTACGCAACCTCCGTCCTGAGGCACATGAAACATAATACTTACCATATGGTGAAATCTGCCTCCTATTCGACACGCACCAAGGTTCCTCGGCGTGATTAATTGATGGTATGTTTCTCGGATAGTAGCCAGTTTGACCATTCCAATATTTAGATGAGAACGTAAATCTTTTAGAAACGCAAAAACATTTTATTTAAGTTCCCAGCTCACCCTCTTTTATTGCTGTTGTTGTTGTAAATATTTTCTCTGAACCACTATGGGCAACGACTTCATAGGGGTTCGTGCTAAGATCATCCTTGCACATCTATATACTGGCCAAAGGATCACTGTTGTCCCTGGCCGGAACACATGATCACAATTTAAACAAGTAATAGACAGCCCGTGCTTCAGAACACGTGTGTCTTGCCCTGTTTTACTATGTCTTGATGGAGTAGCATTTTTCGCCATTCGATTATGCTAGTAGTTCAAATGAGGAGCCGTTTCAACTACTGGACAGAAGTACTCATCAGAGAGAGTGGCTCCTAATACCTCAGACCTTCTTCTCTTCCTGGAAAGGCGTCTGGGTAACAGGACTACCGGGGATCCAAGGAGATGGACAAGATGCTAAACAGGTATTATTGAGGATGAAGTCATTTGAATACGGGAGACTCAGTGACTGGAAGAAATTAACAACATTACACAGTTTTCAAATTTACCACTCTACAGTGTCAAACTCTTCGATGGAAAGAATGAACGTCAGAATTTAACGGCCCTTTCACATCGAGATAGTTGGAGACAGAGTGCTGACTCAGATTGAACATGCATAGCGGAATGAATCAGCCACCGTGTTGTTCAAAAAATCATTCCATTAACTGAATTTATGTAGGTTATTCATGGGAAACCTAAATTACAGTTGCTGGAGGTACCGAGATTTGAGGCGCGATGCTCCCAGTTGTCTATCGCACCTATTAACGAGTAGATCTCATGGTTCGTTCAAGGCAAAAAAATTCTCCCTGGCACGTTCACGAATATGTCACTATAAGATAACATATGGTTTCATCTTCTGACCCCTAGTTTGTTGTGCTGTTGGTACAGAGATGTGACTTCTGCTGTAGATTTGCTCCAAGTGCTCCTTTTTGACGTGGTTTTTACCGTATGTTTGTGATGTTTTTATATCTAATTTAGTAGTTATGTCCTTGCTTTTATTCGTACAGTTACTCCAATTTATATATTTGTTGGTGCCGGAACGACTACAACTGAGCATAAAAATATAAAATCACCATAATTTAACCCCAACAGCAGAACAGGAGCTGAACAGCCTACAATGGGTCTAATTGTTGGATATCGAACGTTCCCTGTTGATTACTCCATTTACGAATAAATGAAGTACAAGAGCAACAAACATACACTATGTGATCAAAAGCATTCGGACACATGGCTGAAAATGACTTACAAGTTCGTGGCGCCCTCCGTCGGTAATGCTGGAATTCAATATGGTGTTGGCCCACCGTTCGCCTTGATAGTAGCTTTCACTCTCTCAGGCATGCGTTCAATCAGGTGCTGTAAGGCTTCTTGGGGAATGGCAGCCCATTCTTCACGGACTGCTGCACTGAGCAGAGGTATCGATGTCGGTCGATGAGGCCTGGCACGAAGTCGGCATTCCAAAACATCCCAAAGGTGTTCTACAGGGTTCAAGTCAGGACTCTGAGCAAGCCAGTCTATTGCAGGGATGTTATTGTCGTGTAACCACTCCGCCACAGGCTGTGCATTATGAACAGTTTCTTGATCGTGTTGAAAGATGCAATCGCCATCCCCGAATTGCTCTTCAACAGTGGGAAGCAAGAAGGTGCTCAGAACATCAATGTAGGCCTGCATGGTGATAGTGCCACGCAAAACAGCAAGGGGTGCAAGCCCCCCACTATGAAAAACACGACCATACCATAACATCGCCGCCTCCGAATTTTACTGTTGGCACTGCATACGTTGGCAGATGACGTTCACCGGGCATTCGTCATATCCACACCCTGCCATCGGATCGCCACATTGTGTACCGCGATTCGTCACTCAAAACAACGTTTTTCCACTGTTCAATCGTCCAATGTTTACGCTCCTTACACCAAGCGAGGCGTCGTTTGGCATTTACCGCCGTGATGCGTGGCTCATGAGCAGCCGCTCGATGATGAAATCCAAGTTTTCACGCCTCCCGCCTAAATGTCATAGTACTTGCAGTGGAGCCTGATGCAGTTTAGAATTCCTGTGGGATGGTCTGGATAGATGTCTGCCTATTACACATTACGACCCTCTTCAACTGTAGGCGGCCTCTATCAATAACATCCCGTACGCTTTTGTGCTGTAAGTGTCCCTCCACGTTTCCCCTCCACTATCACATCGGAAACAGTGAACCTGGGGATGTTTAGGAGTGCGGAAATCTCGCGTACAGACTGTGACGTCCCCTCTCTGCAGCGTGCTGGTGTTGTCGACGCCGTGGAGCTGTTACTGCTACAGCTCGGTTAGTGGAGTCGAGACGCGATGCGCGATGATGAATGTCTCAGTCGGTTAACGAGAGACAATATCTGGAAAAACTTTTAAAAAATCGTCCCTCGCGTAATGATTAAAGTTTGATTGCGAGTCCGCACAGTTTCTTTATTAATGCGAACTGAGCACTCTGATTGTCTCTTATGGTTTGAAGTTGAATTATTATATGTCCGGTTAATACTTTAATGTAGTAATTGATGAATCTTCCCCCGTGCGCATCGTCCACATCACCAAAAGCGAGGATAAAGTTCAATTGCAGATCGTATTGGTCGTTGTTTGTTCGTTCCTAAGTAAAATTGTTCCTTCTATATGACGCGAGATCCACAGGTACTCTTTAATAATGTCTTAATTATCTTGCGTCGTAATATTGTGTATGTCCAAACCTTCCTTGTCACAACTAACAGTCCACGAATTTACTTCTAAGTTAAATAGTCACTGTTCATTAACTTCTGATGAGCAATTACCAAATATTCATAGAATGATGGAGGCGACACGTTGAATTTCCACTTTTGATGAACAATTTTATTGTTCCTTTTCGCTAAATACTTTATAAACATCACGCCACACGCACACACGATTAACTAGCACTGGCAGTTCTGTTAGTTTCAAGTATCGTGACAATTACGACAGCTTTAACCATCGTCGTAATTTTATCTTCTTCACGTATTCATGTCAATGTCTCCCACTCGAGACTAAACGTGTATTATAGTCTTTTGAAACTTTGTCCATTCCTTTCTATAATTTCACTTATATTAATGTTGAGTCCAAAAAAAAATGTTCAAATGTGTGTGAAATCTTATGGGACTTAACTGCTAAGGTCATCAGTCCCTAAGCTTACACACTACTTAACCTAAATTATCCTAAGGACAAGCACACACAGCCATGCCCGAGGGAGGACTCGAACCTCCGCCGGGACCAGCCGCACTGCAGCGCCTTTTTTTTTTTAATCACATTTTGTTCGTTTCGTTCGTTGCATCTGCTCGTGGCGGACATCGCAAGACACCCGTTTCAGTTCGTCGTTGATCCATTAACTCAGTTTTTTTTTATTACAGAGGATAGCTAACCCTCTGACCGAACACGCTGAGTTACCGTACCAGCTGTGCCTTAGACCGCTCGGCTAATCCCGCGCGGCAATGTTGAGTCCAATATTGCCTACTTCCGTTAACAAAGTCCACCAACTCGGTATATATAGCCAGCATACTATCTCGGTTCAAGTCTCTAGTCTGAATATCAGTGCACAAAATCCGTGCATCTACGTCACGCAACAAAGACTCTTGAAAGTAAAACAATCTCGTCACGCTCCGTTCGCTCAACTATGGCAAGAGCTGCTCTCGTATGACTTGAGAGCACGATAGCTAGCAAGCGACTTACTTTTTCCGTGAATGAGTATTGTAGACGCACTGAAGTTATTCGTTGCGTTTACAACTCTCTTTCACATAAAAGTTATCTCTGACCGACATTACTTTGGACTTAACTTTCATGGTATTAATTTGCAATTATTACTTAGATGATTGGCAAATAACTAAAGATGACCTTTCTCTCTTCTTCCTTTCTACCAAAACACACTCTGTAATGCTTAATGTTGGTGTTTATCAAGACTTTCTGGTGTTATATCATCGGAATAGTTGTCGTACCTGTCAGGATAACTTTTCCCTACTTTGCATCATGATGATCTTTACTAATTGGGTTTTGGGGTTCATTAGGGTGTTACAAGACGTAAGACACAAGTGACACCCTATCACCTGACCGCGTTCGAAGTCCGTGAGTTCCGCGGAGTTCCCCACTGTGCTCTCTCACGATGTCTCATGACTACTGAGGTCGGTGATATGGAGTACCTGGCAGTAGGTGGCAGCACAATGCACCTAATATGAAAAACGTATGTTTTAAATTTATTTAGTGCACATGTTGCGAGTATAGAGGACAGACAACTGTCTTACCCTACTGCGACTGTACGTGCTTCATACAATCAACGTGGAAGTGTGTTTCTGTGATTCTGTAAGATCTGCCATGTCTTTGGCAATTGTTTTCAAGTCATTTATTGTTCGACTTTATCGAACTGTCATTAATTATCTTATCGATCTCTTGCATTGGAGAAAGCAACGGTCAGTGTTTCCGTACGTTTGAATCTTCTCGCGGTAGTGCGTGTGGGACTAATATGAGTAACATCTGCGACCTTTCCTTTGTTCTGAGCCGCCCGCGTGAATTGCTTATTCACAGGATGTTGAGCCACGAATCACTGTACACAAGTCGGCTGACGTAATGAGGCGGCAGGTGACGCTATTGGACTTCCTACCGGTGCTTCCCTCTTCCCTGCTACTTCTGAGTGTTGCGCTGTGCGCCACACTGCGTATCTCCTAACCTCGAACCAAAACACTCGATCCTCACAGCGGGAAACGCCCTCGCCCGAATGATCAGTCACGTAACTTTACTGACTACATACTATCGTCCGTAGCAGCCTGTCCATTCCTAAACAGCTAGTTCAGAGCAACGAAACACAAGGTTCATTTTAGGCTCTTTTACTGGGCGTGATAACGATGAAGGCAGCTGCATCTAAACTGTGATTTTCCGCTGTAATGAAATTATTGATTTATAATAGTAATTTCCATGGAGAAAAAATTAATGTGAAATATGTTGCGAGCTTATTCAACTAGCTCTGGAACTTACCACAATGAGTTACTACAACTACATAAGTTCAAATATGAATGGTCTAAATCTACATGAAACAGGAAAGGCTTTCAGAGCTGAACGATATAAGTGAAGATATTTTGCATTTCTGAGAACCTAATTCTACGCTGCATTAATTTATCGCTGACAGATAAACGGTTATCGTACTGCAGATGCAGTATCCGCGATTTCACAATCGCTGGCGCTCTTTTATTGTTTGATTCCTTAGGTGTATATCATTATACGTAGTTTAACTTGGATACGGAAGACAAGGGATCTTCTTTTGTCACAGATTTTCACCTAGTTTCTGGTTATGTCCTATTGGCTTGTTGTTCAAATGGTTCATGCCCGAGGCAGGATTCGAACCTGCGACCGTAGCGGTCGCGCGGTTCCAGACTGAAGCGCCTAGAACCGCTCGGCCATTCTGGCTTGTTGTTGATAAAGTCAAAAGATATCTAAGCATTTGTCATACCACAGTATGATTTTTTCGTTTTCGAACCATAAGAAGCGCATTCTGACTGTTCAGAGATCTATTTCGTCCTCTGCTGGAAAATCTTCTGCCTGTAGATGTTTGTTAATTGTCTGTATCGTACTCCGAAAGTGGAAAACGCAAACCACATATTTGCTATCCGTCTTGGTAATTCCAGAAGTACTGTGAGGATCTCTGTCATAACGTAATGTTGTGTCATTTGACTGCACTTACATAATAAATGACACTAACATACATGTCTTCATGCATGAGATCCGAATTAGAATGAGCTGCAGATTTCCTTTCATAGCAACACAATACTATAGATTAAGCAGAAGAAGGCTTCGTTTGGCGCATAAATACACGTCATTACAGCGAAACCGATTGGCGAAAATTATTAGACTTACAGGATTTGAACTTGGAAGGCAATTCAGCCCTCTCTCTTGAAATTAGTAGCGTGATATACATGAAGAGCGGTCGGCTTCTTTAATAGTCGTAGGCCACTCAATGTCTATAACGAATTTTTTATATGTTTTCGTTACCACTTTAATTTCGACTCTAACAATATCAAGCTCGTCACTGACTACTGACAAGTAATCCCCCTGCGCTACCGACCGAGTGCTGGGTCGTCTGCCACAAGGCGTTGCTCGACATCAGTGTGGTTAGTTTCCTCTCTCGGCTTTCCCAAACCATAACCGCTACTTCTCCTTCAAGTAGCTCCTCAGCTGAAAACGTGTCATAATGCTACAAAGGAAGACTATTGGAAACAAGTGAGAATTACGAAGCTGAAACAGTTTTAAGAACGTGTGGAATTATGACTAAAAAATAATAATATTACAATCTTTTAAATTTAAGAACCACAGTTAACTAGACGAAAGAATGATGTTTATTAAATTTCTCTCGGGAGGTTATTTTATATTAATTCATGGACATCCGTTTACCAGCTTAGTTACAAACACATTTTTCAGCTGGACATAAACCTGTAATCGTTTTTAGTTGGAAGAAATTAAAATATAAATTTACCTGCCAATTTCATAATTATGGCTTCCTTAATTCATCATTCTGGAGTTGTTCCTAAGTAACACGAAACGTAATTAATCCTTTCATCTACGTTTTGAGAGGTTGTGAGCATGAACTCATCCAACCTCATAATCACCTACCTGCATAAGGGTCCCGAGGCTTCGCATCCTTCACTATGAGAATATGATATATACTGTATTCTTGTGTAAGTAATCGAATCTCATATTCACGTTATTGGCTGTGAAGCGGATGCTTCCTTACATAATAAGTTCAAATTGGCAGTGTCTCATAAATTACTGCTCATAATAGACGTTATAGTTCTTAGACCCAACAAAATATTTTAATTACCTCGAAGTCAGAAACTGCAGGTTACCTCTCAGTGGGCGCATGGAATATATCTGATGATTTCTCTGTTAGGTGTTGAGACATACATCGTAAGAAATCTGTCAGTGACCCACTGCAGTGGAGCTAGCAATGTTTTAGTAATTATTATGCAATTAATGATTGATTTTAACGTGTTTTCAATAAATGCCGTCTAATATTTATGCTGCTAATGTTCGAATATTACAATAGAGGCTGCTAGTGGCAACAGTGACAACGAGCTCATTTCAAACAGAGTATTATAAGTCAATCGTTTGACGTCCCTCTACCAGCGACAATGAGCAGAGAGTGTGCTGGTCTTAAAGATACACTGTTGTAACAACTGACGGGATGGTGTCTACTAGTACAATCCGTTGCAAAGCATTTCCGACATTGGCTGAAAGATCAGTGTGCATATGATGCCCACTTAAAAGTCACGAGTGTCAGTGTATTGTTTACCAGTAATCCTTCTAATCAGACGCTACATGCAGTCTCTAGTTATACAGTAAACAATAGTCATCTGGCAACAGACAATGATATGTACTATACTGAAATCTGTAGTTTATAGAGCCGGCCGCTATGGACGAGCGGTTCTAGGCGCTTCAGTCCGGAACCGCGCTGCTGCCATGGTCGCAGGCTCGAATCCTGCCTCGGGCATAGATGTGTGTGATGTCCTTAGGGTAGTTGGGTTTAAGTAGTTCTAAGTTCTAGGGGACTGATGACCTCAGATGAAAAGTTCCATAGCGCTTAGAGCCATTTGAACCATTTTTGTGGTGTTTGGAGACTGTACCTTCCCACCTTGCATGTTAATATCTTCTCTCCCGTTCGTGAATTTCTCCTTTCCTGCTCATGTAGTCAGTATACGTCGCTGCTGCCGGTAACGGTTCGTCAGACGGATTGTAAACAGTTGGCGCTTGTGTACACCATTTTCTTTCCGGCCGGTAATTGCTCAGGTCATTCGTTAATATTATTCCATAAGTAAGTGGCATAAAATCTTTGATTTGTTGCCAGCTGTAAAGTAACAGTTGTGCCGACAGGTGTATAATCTGTCTCTTAAGAGGTCAGATTTCAGTATCTAACGTTAACGAGAAGCACTCTCAAAATCTTACTTGCTGTATAAATAAAATACGTTGTTCCGTAGTGTGTGAAGCTGTCTTCACCCTGAAAGCCTACTTCAAACACCACAGCTCTTTACTAGGCGTGGTACAATTGAAGGTTGGACGCCCTTGCCATTCTGCAACGTTGGAGCTAACCTAATCAACCAATTACAGAACTTCATTCAGTTCTACGTGCATTCCAAACCATGCCGCAACTCGGAATTTTTCACTCTGCATTTGTGTGAGGCTTCAATAACGAATAAACTTCTAATGCATACACAGTTTTTATGAATTATGTTTACCTGGCTTGTAACAGTCGTAACTGCAAATCTTACAGCACAGTTACACAAAACTCGTTGACTATGCAGTGCTGTGCATGGGTAGTCTGTCACAGATTTCCTGGTGAGCCTCCTACGATTTATCAGTCAGCTGCAGGCCACAGAACCACTGCCTCCAGCCGCTTCCTCGCTATAGCCGCACAACTTCCTGTCACTCCTTGGGGAAGCACAATCACTCATTGTTTCAAACTTTGTGGGGCTTCACATTCTATTGTCAGTCACATACGATTTCATTTCTTTTTCTCGATGTTGAACTATGGAATCCATGTACTGACACTTATCGTATAAAAGCAAAAGAGAAGCAAAGCTCCACATTCTCACCCTGATGGATCTACCGCGACCGGCCGACCACCGTGTCATCCTCTGCCAACAGCGTCACTGGTTTCAGTATGGGGTTCGCACACCGCTCTTCCTGCCGTTGTCGACTTTCTTGACATTGGAGACGTTACTGCTCATTTAACCCTTTCAGCTCCAGCGCTTTCTGCCTCAAACCACAATTTTATTAATTTCGTTTCGAAGTACCAGAGTCCCTAGCATGAACCACCGATGCTACGAAAGCCCCTATCACGGGCTATCGTAGCATCGCTGGTTCATGCTAAGGGCGCTGGTGCTTCAAAACAAAATGAATCAAATTGCGGTTTGAGGCATGAAACCAATAGGGCTCAAAGGGTAAAGCAGATGTTCAATTGGCATCACGAGGCTGACTGCACTCCTTTCTAGTTCTCCCGCCAAGGAAAAATCACTGTAAACAACGGAATCGGACCAACGTGTTCCACATTGTAGCCAGTATGTTGACCACTGAGTTACGGACGTAGGCCATTATACAATAAGGCTGCAATAAAATTCGTAACTATCAATGACTGAGCAGCCAACTTTCCCACAGCACATTCAAAAGTTACTTTTTTTATTTGTAAGGTGATTACTGCTCATAATTTGCAATAAAGTGAAGTAAGGAGCACTCACGTAGTCATCAGCTGCTATATTATTCACAGACGTTTTACCTAATTTTTCATTTAATTAAAAGAAAATATAATTATGCGTCTGAGAACCCAGCTGGGAGCAGTTACCGTATGCTGTCTTTCTAATTTAGAATGTGTTATGAGTTGTTCCTCAAAACGAACAACTGCACTGATATGTAACATTCTTCCACAGTCCACTCTAATTTTTTACCAATCATAAGCGCCCTCTGGTACTAAATGAAATTCAGATTCTGCAGTACAGACATTTAAATCTGTTCCTTTCATTACTATAGACAAAAAAACTATAAGAGATGTGTAAAACCGACACAAAGATGTTTTAAGAGTCCACCCCTCAGACTCTTTCAGTAAATGGGATTACCGGCAGTAAATGTAAGACTTGGCGAAGGGAACACCGACTCTGTCTCTGAAATATACCATCTACTTCTTGTTAAAGCACCAGCTGTCTCATAGCGCTCCACATTATTCTCGACGGCGGCCTTTATTTTCTGTAGGTTTTGCGTACTGTCTTCAGCAAGCTCGTTAGAGACAATTTAAAGGCTAACTTACATTTATGACACTCTAGCTTGTTACTGAGTGACAGCAGGTGCTACCGAAACTTGTAGCGTCTTTAGAAATTTAAATCATGTTACTTACATCTGTAAATAGGAGTGCATGCCTTTGAACGTAAGCACAAAACAAATGAACTAGTGATAACATTTCGTTCCGTTAAATAGGCCAATAAGAACGCAATAATAAAAGGTCCAGCACAATATTAATCACTTTAAGAGCATATGCCGGTTATAGTATGCGAGCCAGCGAACATACAGTCTGCGGAACGCTATAAAGGACTTGGCAGAGGGTATACTGTATTTATTCTTTTACTTACTTGTTTATTAAGACAGCTTTCAAGCTGTACAGGTCACCATCCACATTTACAAACATACGTGTTAGTGATATCGAAATACAACAGGATGCAGTTGTATAATCAGACTTCAGTTAAACATTTGGTAAACAGAGTAAATTTGCTTATGCTCTACATAGTTGTTGGAAACAGCTTCTTAAAAATAGTAAGGATAGAAGCCATTTGTCCATAACTAAATTAATAGATCAATTGCATCACTCTTTGCAAATTCATCAACAGTGTAGAAATCTTTTTCTTTCAGCCAAGATTCCATATGTAATTTTTCTAGTTTTCTGGATTTAATAATTTTCAGCTGTCTCGTTCCACTAGGTAGTTTGTTAATACGAGATTTTCCTGCGTATAGTTTTTTATTTTTATTTTTGTTAGTCTAGTCCGGGGAACATTCAAACAGCTCCTATTCCTAGTTATAGAAGAGTGAATTGTATCATACACAATAATTACTAACCTTCTTTGCGTGGTCCCTACATCTCCTCTTAGTTGGAGTTGATGTGGATCGCACACATTATTGTTACACTTCAGCGTAGACGGTAAATGTCTTGTACACAGTCTCTTTCGTAAATAAACTACTGTTGTCCAGTATTCCACGAATAAATAGTAGCCTTCTATTTACTCTACCTACAACTGAGCATATATGATCTTCCACTTCATATCTCCACAGACTTATCTCTAGACTATTTGTATGAAATGAATTACTCTGTTTGTGACTCGTTAATCGTGTATCCAGAGCTCATTACTGCAAGTCAGAAAGTTAGAATTTAGCATTAAGTTGCCGACGACGTAAATTTTAAGCCTCCTTCTTGCGGGTACAGTACACAGTAACGAGAAAAGTTCACTCGTTCACTTGTTGGTTTGTCATGTTGCCAGATATATCGGACAGAATCAGACTGGTCGTATCTGACTGATGGAACCGAAGTAAGTCATGTAGATACTCATCAAGTCAAAGTACCGTTGTCCCGTCTTCTTATCCGACAGTCTCCGTTACATTAGATCACGTGTAACTATATCGATCCCATATGAAGTCAAATAAGGCGAGGTTTGAAAGAGAGATAGAGGTAAAATTGCGTCGACGACGAGTTAATTACAGGCGGATATTGGTTTGACGTGATTTACATTTCACCGCTAATCGCTCCTGACGTCAGCGTTTTGAAACTGTTGAACTTCGGTACTCAGTTACGGAAGAATTGGTGTCAGCGCTTGGAATCTGCTGGCGCACTCATCAGTGACAAAGCAAAGCGAGGCCGCGCAACATTTGGCCAGGAGCTGGACGCTGGCGCTTGCGTCACGCGTGGGAAGTCCAGCCACAGGAAGGCACCCTGCCTCCCTCCCCCATCTCCCCCCCCCCCCCCCCCCCCACTGTCAAAGAGGCCGGAGCTACCTTTCTTCCTACCGGCCGAATCACCACACCACGGCCACGGCACCAGGAAGAGACACCCGCAGCCGCACTCAGCCAGCCAGTAGCGTCGACGTGACTTTCGCATTTCGCATAGGGGATTTTAATAATTATGCGTCAGAGGAACAACAGTGTCGCCACGGCTGCTACACCTACGCAACCGTCAGGTTTCCCTAACCGCGAAGTTTCCGCTTTGTTGCCGCAATATACCGCTACAATAAATTAGCTTACAAGAAGTATAATTTTCTACTTGTCTTTTCTTACCAGCCCTCCTGACAATACTTGCTATCACACTTTGAGCTAATCGCCTCACAATCCACGCACTTGATGTGTGCATCATTTGTAAGAGAAAGTGCAGACAACAGATTCTTCGCCTACTATTTTCCATTCTGATTGTGTGTGTGTGTGTGTGTGTGTGTGTGTGTGTGTGTGTGCGTGCGTGTGTGTGGTGTCAGTGGATATGAGAGAGGGGTGGGACGGGGGGGGGAGGGGGGTGACGAGCCTTGGACTAAATGTTGAAGGACGGGGGACCTGGGACTTGAAATAGAACGCGCAAAATAAAATATACAACCGAAAGTGATTAATATTAAGTTGACATACTACCGAGCCACCAGTTAGATTCGGAAAGCTAATTAATATTATAAAAACCGTATTATCTTCCCACATTTGCATTTCAGCAATTCAATGTTTACATGATCCCCAAACTTGTTCTTTTCTTAGTAAAATGCTCGTACAGTAACGGAATTCAAGATCTTGACGTTCATGTTTCTTCCTTTATTGCTAAGTATCTCCAGGAAATTTAGTGTTCGGGCTGCAATCGTGAAGGGAAAACTATATTGAATTCGATACGATGGTTAACACTGATGAGTGCCACCCGTGTTACTGATAGTTGCGAAGTTCCGTCCTCCCATAAAAAAACGGGAGTGCTTGAAACCTCAATAAAGATTCCTCTGGAGTGGCAAGAAAGTCAAATCGAAATTCTAGGTGACAGACCATCCCTAAATTTCATTACTATTCGAGAGATAGACGAATGTCAATTACATCGAATATTTTGACACTTAAACAAACGTATAAGTGTAGTTTCTACGTGAATTTATGTATGTAGTCAAGAAATTACCACCGTTTCAGTATGGTTATTTCTCTGCTGAGAGCCCTGTTCGAAAAATGTAGAATACTATGAATGGTCAGATATCCGCACAAGAGATGCCACTACATAGTCCGAAAAGAGGCTTGTGTTAGGCAGTAAATGCACGGAACATAACTGTTGCACAGCATGGACTTCCTGTTTCTTTCATGACATGTGAGAAAAAAATTCACTGCATTTCTTAATTTTCAATAGATGAGAACAAACTGTTAGGTCGTTTTCAGAAAGACAGAGATACAACACTTACTGTACATTCCACAAACACTGTCTATGATGGGGCGCGGGGTGGTCTTAAATTACAACTCCGAATGCTTGATGGAGCATGTGCGCTAATGCTGCTTCTGCTGGAGCTAGTGAAACAACAACGTTATAACCCTGAATCTGGCCACTATACACACCAACAACACCGACGCCTACACATCAAAGCACACCTTGATAGTGCACCAGATTATCTTCATCCTGTCTAACCAGAGAATTATGGAACAATTTAGGGGTCTTGTAATGGAGCTTTTAACAAAATTTTTCTTTACTCCAAAGTTGGACAAGATGAGTCTAAAATTTATTTGTCTTAAACAGCTATTTTTTAGTTTCACCTATTTTGAAAATGAGATTACTTACAATAACTCTGCTATTATCAGAAATGATTTTTCTCTTAAGCTGAGCAGTTAACAATGAAAGATACAATTAACGTGCTTTTCGAAGAATCTGATTTTGCTCTTGAGCTGCGCAAATATTAAACAAACTTCGACAATGAAAGAAATAAATCGATAGGCCTTAGAATTAGTTTAACCAACTGGATTACATTAATATCGTGGAAAGGCCCTTATGGAAGGAAGACTGTATGGAAGCAACGGCGCCAGTGACTGAAAAAATGACTCTGAGCACTATGGGACTCAACTGCTTTGGTCATCAGTCCCCTAGAACTTAGAACTACTTAAACCTAACTAACCTAAGGACATCACACACATCCATGCCCGAGGCAGGATTCGAACCTGCGACCGTAGCAGTCGCACGGTTCCGGACTGCGCGCCTAGAACCGCGAGACCACCGCGGAACGGCGCCAGTATTTCCTTAGCTGTGCAGCTTGCTGATGCTAGATAAAAGAAGTTAAATTCCAGCTGGAGTCATGGCATCAACTTAGATTGCACATTCAAACATATGAAAAACGAACTGCTTATATTTCGGATGCGCTGCTGAGGACTGCGAAAGCTCTGCTCCAAACCAACATTGCTGCAGAACAGCCACAGATGGTTGGCAATTCCTGTCTCTGGCGATCAGCGGCCGCACCACTCGAACCTCCATCCGCGACTCCTGAAAAAATTTCTTTCTCCAGTCTCCCAAAAAATAACAGGAGGACGGGCTAACTCTATATTACCAACATAACGCCCGAGAAATGCCACAAAATTTGCAAAAAAATCCGGGAAAACACAGAAGATTTCCCCTTTTCTGTGTACGCCACCCTCAATGTTCTTTACGAAGATGGACTGAAACCAAGTTATTTCTGATTGACCTGGGCGTTGGTCCTCAAGACGCCAGCAAACAGCAGCTTGATTAGCGTACCACTTACCTGCACGGGGTGGCAGGGTAGGTATCTACTGCAGTACCCTCGGCGTTACTCACCAATGCACAATGTGGGGGTGTTCAGACGGATGAGAATGGTTAGGCCACCTACAAGGAGGATGTGTTTGGAGCGGCCAGATATATCGATTGCCTTCTTTGCCGCTATAAAACAACCCTCAGTCCGATACGAACTTCCGTCTTCCACACACAAAGCCCAACAAATCGCTGACTTAAAAATGGTAGAATATGCAGGCACTAAAATAGAAATGAGCGTTTGGGGTCATTGGCCGGGAGGTCCTTTACGGGGCAGGTTCGGCCGCCTTGGTGCAGGTCTTATTACATTCGACGCCACATTAGGCGACCTGCGCACCGGATGGGGATGAAATGATGATGAAGACATCACAACACCCAGTCCCTGAGCGGAGAAAATCCCAGACCCAGCCGGGAATCGTACCCGGGCCCGAAGGACGGCAATCCGTCACGCTGACCACTTTATTTTCATTTTGTTCGTTGTTTTTTTTTTTTTTTTTTTTTTTTTTGTCGTTGCGGGTGCCACATGACATCCGTTTAAGTTCGTTGTTGATCCTTTCACTCAGTTTTTTTTTTTTTATTACAGAGGCAAACCAGCTCTCTGACCGAACACGCTGAGCTACCGTGCCGGCACCACTCAGCTATCGGGGCGGACAGGCACTAAAATGAATCAGTATCTCACTGCGATATGTAACGATCACGTCACAAATGTATGCTAAATTTTCGATGACACCAAATAATCAGTCATTGTCTTTTGTGGCTCCGAGATCCACTGACAGTAACTATGATTTAAGGCATGAGAAAGTCTATAGGTGAAAGACTACAAAAGCAGCCGCATCTGTAGAAGAATAGAGGGACGCAATAAGACTTGAAATTACCACAATAATTCATAATGAATTGGAGAAAGTGTCAGAAAACGTGTTCAAACAGAATGAGACAAGTCTTACAGCACGTGGAGAACATTTTCACAAATATTGCATGATGGAGAGAACTACGGAAAGATTTGTAACCCACAGATTTTTAGTGGACGGACACAGCATGTGGTAAAGTCACCCAGACTGCAATTGCTAGTACCAAGAAACAGAAATTAATCAAGAAAATCCGGGTACAGATTCATGTTGCTAATAAGATGGCGAGTTTATGCCTGAAAATCACAGACCTATCAGATATGTAATTAAAAAGCTACATAGTTAAATCAGACAGAATTATTATCAAAACAAATATTCTCTGAACAACAAACACCACCAATATCATGCCTGCATGGCATCATTAAAGAAATATTAAAATCACACAAGATAGCGAGTTTTCTTAAATTTGGTACTGTTACTTTCTGGCTTGGCCATGGAGCATCCCGGCATGTAGGGACACCAAAAACGTCAAATGGCCGAGCCGCAGAGGAACCGTAAGTGCATCCTCCTCTGTGGAAGCATACTGTGGGGTGGTGCCTAAGGCAAGCATGAATACTCAATCTCTGGGACTAAGTTGGAGGCAGTCACTTGAAGATTTTTGACGTGTTGCTTTGTGAATAGCTGCAAAGTTGAAGTTACCACCATCTTAGAACACGGCTGTCTCTCCTACCCCCTGGAAGCAGCAATGTGGAACAGAGACCAGTCGAGCAACATGATAACTGGTCGGGAGCTTGCAGCTACTACTGTGGTCACTGTCGTGCAGTCACCCATAATGCTTCCCTCACATTCAGCATCGCGTGTCCTTCAGCCATAATACAGTAAGCTTCAATGTTGAGGCCCTGTTTCTGCTAACGTATCGCAATTCCCATTTCTGAGGTTCAGCTCTCGCCGTTAGCTCTCGTTCTCACCCCAGATCCTAGTTCTCCATTTCATTTTCTTTATTAAACATCTTGATGTGTTTGTCATGTGTTATACCTGTCCTCCAGTAATAGTTTGTAACTGTGAGTGGACAAATATAATTGTGTGACAGGACTATTTCAGTTTGTTTCTTTTGGTTTACAATATATTTTTATGTTAAAGTCCACTGAAGGCCTTTCACTTACTGTAGCATTCCCCTGAACCCTCCCCCCCCCTCCCCCATTCTCAACTCGCAGGGCGCTTGCGACGTGCGACACAAGCCCACTCTAAATCCCTAGCGGTCTTAAAGACTCAAGGTAACATTGCGGTTACGAACATCACGAAACGAATGAAAGAAGTAGAGAGTCGGATAGGAAAACTAGAGCGAAACGGACACACGAGCACTGCGCGTTCGGATATCAATGATGGAGTACACAGAATTGTGTCTCCGAGGAAAAGCCCGCCGTGCTCTAGCCCAGTGACAGAGTGCGGAACTAACAATGCACACGCAGAAACAGCGAGTAATAGCTCCAATAATTGCAGCCCACTTAGAAGAGTGAATGCTGAATGCCACTTCCACTGTGATACAGAGGTAACACATCACAGTTATCAGCAAGATAGATCAGGACACTCAGCAGACGTGCAAGTATCGGAAACGAGCCACAACACCAGTGCGAGGATCGGACAGGATTTTGATCAGAATCACTTCCTGTCGATACTAAAATTCCAGAAATTCAAAGATAATGGAGGGTCGATGCATCCGAAGAGCTGGGTGATGCAGTTTACAAATTCATTACCGTCGTCATGGCCAACCCAGGCAAAATTAGAATTCATGTGTGGACACATCGAAGGCCAAGCCGCGGAAAAGATGCGGGGCGTGGCAGCGACGTGTCGGACTTATCAGGAATTTGTTGGTGCATTCCTGCGGACCTACTGGTCAAAGGAAGCGAAAGACAGGATTAAAGAGGAAATAATATTTTGTCCTGAACTGGAAGTGTCCGGGCATAGGAGCGCAACCAAATTTTTTGATGATTTACTCAAGAAGAATCAGTTTTTAGATAGTCCATATAGCAACGGAGAAATCATTAAATTTTGCTTTTCCAAATTGCCAGTTAGGTACCAACAGACACTTGTCGGGAAGTGTGGATCTGACATAGAAGCATTCAAGAGTCTATTGCGCGAACTCGAAGTAGTCTTTGATAAACAAGATGCAAAGGACAGGAAGAAGGCGCAAAATAACAAATACCACGGGCCAGCAAGGGAAGATGACAACAGATCGCATAATCGCACTGGTCAGTTAGGAAACCAGGATTACGGAAATCAAGGTTACGCTATTCAAGGTTATGGAAACCAGAGACACGGAAACCAGAACGTCAGGGAACAGGGTCAATCTAGACAAGGAATCTGGGACAGGAGGAATAACGAACGGCAAAGCGACAGTAATTGCAGAGAGCGAAATCAAGGACAACAGGAGGACCAGGAGATTGAAATTAGGCCTGCAAATCCTAATGCACGTCAGAGGAGGGGGAGTCTAACAAGGGATTGGCGCTAGTCCATAGGACTCCACCACATCTCTCACACAAAGACGTTCGTGGAATAATACTAGTGTAAGTGGTGTATATAGTAGAATAGGCAAATATATGAACCTTTCTTCAAGGAACAATAATCGTTGCATTAATACATTAAGATTGCTAAAGTATTAACACGCTGCGTTGTCTCGCATAATAATTTACTGCTGCTATCCTTTTTTGTTTATGTTCGCGACTTCCAACGTCGATGGAGTAGGAGACACTACCTTTCCATGAGCAATGTTTTTGTCCTTTCCTGTCTAGTGTCCATGTTGAGGAATAATGATGAGTGAGGAGATGTCGCACAAACGGGCGCATGCAAGAACGTGCTCTTAGAAGCGTTCTGAGAAGTCGTGATACGCTCCATAGTGACCACAACCAGTTCGTGAGACGTTCATACCAGTGCTTGCAGGCACGCGTCAGTGTACTGCAAGATTGTGGTATATTGCGTGATTTCGAGGATGAATATGGGCAGTATAGTTTTTACAGTGATTCGCCAGCATCGTTGTCTTGCAAGTCGGGGTGAACCTGTGAGCGTTTGACTCCAATGGTGCCCTAGACGGTAGAAATGCGGGCATAAAGCCTACCATGCCAATGTGCTGGTTGGGGATTTAGCGTGCTGCTTGTGACTGTCACAGATGAACAACCAAGGAATTATACTTGGAGATTCGTGACATACTGTGTAGCTGGTGTGTGGTGGGCGACGGAATCCTCAATAGGAACCAGTCCTGGCTTGGTCATATTACATTGCCTCTGGAAAGGTGTGCTTTGATCGCGAGAACCGCATCACATAGAAAAAAGAAGTTGCAACTATAATTTACTGTCTCGTATAGCCATGGCTAACCCAGTCTCTGGAGTTTCAGTGAGGCGTAGTGAGAACTCGGAGGCCGTGTCGTACGGCGCGCACGTCACTGTCGCCGTCAATAGCTGCGAGCAGCGAGACATCTCAGCGTAACAGGAATTATATAAGATTATTGTATAAGGTTAAAAAAATAAAATAAAATAAAAAATGAAAAAAGTACCATATACTAGGATAAATTAAACTGTAGGATTTAACAATAACTAGATCAATATTGTTGGGGTTTTCTACCACAAGTAGGAATGTTTGGCGCGCGCCTGTTGGGATGCTACTTTTCAGGTCACCAAATCACAGACCCGAGATGGAGGGACGACCGGTGAGCGAAAGTAGAATAGTTGCATGTTCTTTATAGCTCAGTAAAACTTCAGCCTGCATAATAACATAATTTATTCAAAAGACATAGAATGTAGATCGTTGGCGTATGGTAGTTAATTCTTGAGCATGTCTACTGTCGATCTATATAAGTAATAGTAATATTAGTGCGGGCCCGCACATTTTGTTGTTCATCCAATACATAGCATCAGTTGTCACACATCATGTACAGTAGTGAGATCGTGCTTTACACAAATATATAGATAAATTATTTCCATGTCTAGATTAGATACACCAAGATTTTGTTATAATGATAGCCATAGATTAATAACTATAAAATTAAAATAAGAGTGTCTGAAATGACAGACCATCAACGTGTCATTATGTAAATTTATTATAACATAGAAAGTCATGGGAAAAAGTTAGGCATAAGATTTTTGTCAGAACTGTGCAGATGACGGGAATCGTGGCAATGCAGAGGCCGGCCGGAGCAAAAAAACAAGAGGTCATCGGCTATCTGCAAGAAGGGGAGCGTCGGCGCGCCACCTGACGAGAAGGGTGCGGCAGCGTCCTGTCCTACAAGCTGACAGTCACCGGGCCGTACACCTGAGGGATTAAGCGGCAGACAGCCCTCGCCGGGCCACAAGCGAAAGTGTGGCTGCCCGTTGACACTGACACGTGACCAGCACGCAACAGCCAGCTAGCTCTCCGGACGCGGCAGCCGTTTGGAGGGATTCCCTGCGGCAGACCACGTTGTCGTGGGTACACGAAGATCACATAAGGTGTCAGAACCTGCGCCTCATGTGCCTCAGGACAGGAAGGGACGCTATATAATCACCTATTTGAGTTTTTACAACTCACTAGCATTGGCCGATCTGCATACACAAATCAGTATCGTGCCACAAACTCTAACAAATGAATTGTCTCATTTATAACTTCTCCTCTCACTTAGAGAGCAGTTGTAGCAATCATCGCTCCTAGTTCGATCCTGTCTGGATCACCTCACACACTTGTGGAGTCACTCCACGTGCCATCATCCCTCTTCGAACTGCAATATTGGGAAACGTACTGTCCAGGGAGAGAAGAGACCTGGACTACTGATGAATCCCAACTAGTAGACCTCAGAGACATTTAATCGACATGAGGAGAGCCTATGTCTTCCTACCGTACTGCCGTGATCATATGCGTGGGTCTTGCTGCAATCCCAACAGCGTACTGCAGATGCTCCAGCACACCCTATTGCTGTTGCAACAACGTAGCAACAACACCCGACGTTTAGCCCTATGTGATGTCAGTACTGTGGCCCCATCCCAAAAGCCCCCCTCCGATGCTCAAGACATGGAACCACATGCATCAATGCATATGACTCAACATACCAACCCCCTCAGAGAAACTAACGAATTTGTGAAGTGCTTCGAATATTTCTAACAAAGTGATTTAGTGCCTCATTCTTAGCACAGTCGTGAACATTGTGCAATGTGCAAGCACAACTTGACACCCCATGAACCTCGTTTTTTTTTCTTAAATTTCTTTCTCTAGTGTTGTTTTTGTAATGTATGTTATACCTTGTATGTGTTTGTGTTGTACACTGTAATTCTTATGTAAGTGATAGAGTAGGGCGCACAAATTACAAATTACTGTATTGTTCTCCACACCATGTTGTTTTTTTTTTGTATTTTGTATTTATTGTTGTGTGTGTGCAAACAGTGTGCCTGAAGTCCCCATAAACTGAGCAGATACCACCACTGCCATTGTGAATGGACCATCAGTTCAGGGAACATTTTGTAAAGATTATTCTTGCTGCAGGGAGACAGAATGAATCGGAGGTTGTAATTAGATTCTGAAAGCTCACAAAGAGATTGTTAACTTAAATAGTATCATGTGTGAGTGAGTTCACGTTAGTTTAATGATTCAAATTGTTGTAACATCTTGGGCATTTAATTGCGGAGCACTCCAACTCTGATTGTAAAGAATAAACTGCTCCCTATTTGGCTCACATGCCCGGGCCATATTTAGAGCGTGAATGTCTGTGTGAATCGGTGTTTGGAAGGGGCTCCCTGGGTATGGATGTGTGATGTGAGTCTTAGAGTTCCATATTAAGAAGGTGAAGTTGGCTACATCATAAATAATCCTCCCTCTATGAGCTGCATTTTTCAGTTGCAGTGATTTTTTTTTTTTTTTTTATAGAGTGCGGCATGTGGAGTCAGTTTGCAAGGTTGTTCTTGGGCAATTGACTCACTACCTTGCTCCTAAGTGAGCCAACCGCTCACCAATTACAATCTAAAATGGCGTATGGGCTATGAGAGGTGGCATGAGCCCCTTCTAATATTTCTATCTTAGTCTGAGTAATTCGATCTTCCTCTCTAATGCATGCGGTGAAAAGTCGCTATTCCTTAACACGCGGACTTCCCACGCAGCGTCTCTCGTCACCCGGGTGGTCCGGGTACAGGCGGGCATTGAAAGGGTTAAGCCGACGGTTGTGAGGGAGTCGAGTGAATGCTTTCCAGACGCCGACATTGTCAGTATAGCGGCGGAGACACGGCCGCAGGGACCTGAAGGAGCGGCTCGGCTAGAGATTCCGTTACTTCGCAGAAACTTTGCGAAAGCACTTTCTGGCGGGCTACCAGCGAGGCGTGGGAATGACTTGTGTTCCCATGCAATCTTGGCGGACAAATTCCCGCGTTTTCTGCAAAATTGTAACTGTGATTGGCTTGCTCAGGGCATAGCTCCGTGACGTAGCAAAATCGTCGCAGAAATTGGCGCCAAGAATCTCCATTGGTGGAATGGTAGTGCTTCGGCAATAGAGTGGAATTTTCTACCGATTTTCGAGTTGCTGATTGGAACGTTTAACCACGACAACTGTCATGGGGGCGGGAATGTTCTGTGTTCGGTTTGTACGGATGCTCTGGTGGTAGTCGGCTCTCGCCTTTCGGTCGGAGTAGGTTACAAAACTCAGCTCTCGCTGCTCTGGAAAGCCTGCCTTCCGTTGGCTGTCTAATATACTTTTATTTAATTGTAACTGTTTGACGAAGTTGCTGAAGTTTCGACTTCAACGTAACTTTCCGAGTACAGTTGGTGTTGTGGACTGACAAGACAGCCAGTCCACAGTGACGGGTAATGGAAAGGCACGCGCTTAAACTCACGCAGGCTGGCGTGAGGTCTGAAACAGGATACGTAATGAATGCTATAAAGAAAAGTACGTAGCTGCTGGAATACTTAACTTTAATCCACAATTGGTGACATTGGTCTTGTTACTGTACATGCTTCATTAGATACATAGCAAAGGATAAATGGCGCATGGCTAGGTCGTAGCAAATGTAGCTGAAGACTATGCTAACTATCGTCTCGGCAAATGAGAGCGTAATTGTCAGTGAACCATGGCTAGCAACGTCGGCTGTACAACTGGGCGAGTGCCAGTACGTCTCTCTAGACCTGCCGTGTGATGGCGCTCGGTCTGCAATTACTGACAGTGGCGACACGCGGGTCCGACGTATACTAATGGACCGCGGCCGATTTAAAGCTACCACCTAGCAAGTGTGGTGTCTGGTGGTGACACCACATTCCTCCCCCGCAAATGGGCATACGGTTAATGTGACACACAGCTGGCGAAGTTTCAAACGATTCCTGAGCAAAGTCAAGTGTGTCTTGCCTATCCAATATGTCTATCACTTGTTGAAGGGAGGGATTGACGAGTTTCAAAATTTGCTCCCGTATACGAACATCAGAAACGTTCTGTGCAATTGCATCACATACCATAGTATCTGAATAAGGGAGTCCACAGTCACACTCAAAAGCACAATCCCTTGAAAGGCCTTGCAATGTTGCAACCCAGTCCCGATTAGTTTGACCGGCCGTACGTTTTGTACGAAAGAAAGTATACCTTTTTGCAAGTACATTGACTGATTCTTTGAGATAGGCATCTAAAGCAGACAAAATTTCTTCGTAGGACAGAGTTGCTACGTCGCGTCGGCGAAATAATTTCACTATCACACGGTACGTTTGCACCCCTACACACGCCAATATATGAGGCTGCCGCTCGTTACCTTGAATTCTGTAGGCGGCGAGATGAAATCCAAATTGGCGTGACCACTACGTCCAGCTTTCCATTTCCGCGTCAAACGGGCGAAAAGGTGGTGCAACTGCGTGTTGCGGCTGCGTGAGCGGGGAAGCGGCGGCTGCCGCATCGTTTTGCATCGCACGTTGACCCTGGACGAGCTGTCCAAGGGCATCCAATAAGGCCTGCGTCTGCTGATTCTGCAAGAGATAAAATTCGGACAGTACATTTGGAGATTGTGGCGAAGCCATGACACAAGTAATCGAAGCAAGGATAAAGAACAAGACCCTGTTTTTACTCGTCGCCAAAAATGTTGTGGACTGACAAGACAGCCAGTCCACAGTGACGTGTAACCGAAAGGCACGCGCTTAAACTCACGCAGGCTGGCGTGAGGTCTGAAACAGGATACGTAATGAATGCTATAAAGAAAAGTACGTAGCTGCTGGAATACTTAACTTTAATCCACAATTGGTGACATTGGTCTTGTTACTGTACATGCTTCATTAGATACATAGCAAAGGATAAATGGCGCATGGCTAGGTCGTAGCAAATGTAGCTGAAGACTATGCTAACTATCGTCTCGGCAAATGAGAGCGTAATTCTCAATGAACCATGGCTAGCAACGTCGGCTGTACAACTGGGCGAGTGCCAGTACGTCTCTCTAGACCTGCCGTGTGGTGGCGCTCGGTCTGCAATTACTGACAGTGGCGACACGCGGGTCCGACGTATACTAATGGACCGCAGCCGATTTAAAGCTACCACCTAGCAAGTGTGGTGTCTGGCGGTGACACCACAGTTGGCAATTGAGCGTTCTGCGTGCAAGAGGCCTATGTTGTCTGTCTTGAGGAGTTTTGGCTAAAGTTGACTGTATCGGAGTTACTGTGTGACTTCGCTTGTTAAAATCAATCACTGTACCGTCAGTGATTGTGTGGCGAGCCTTCTTTGTCTCCCTCAGAGGCGCATTTGTATTGCTAGGAAGTCTTTAGTCTGGAACAACCAGGCCAGGATAATTTGTTTCGGGCTATACTCGCGACATTATCATCACCACGACGGGACGTCGAAGCAACCAGCCATCGCCTCCGGTACGCCAGATCGTGTCCGTGTAGTTAAGAAGACAGCTTGGTAATGCACGTCCGCAGCACCAGCAAAGCAGGCAATTTTTCTAGGTGATAATCCGAGCTCAGCAGACCGCGCATGTTTGTCTTTTCTAACTTTGATCTGTCTTAGGTGTTCATTGTCTGAGTTCTCACTAATATAGCAGCAATGAATGCTGGGTTGGCTGTGTGTCTCTCTTATGACTTGAGTTGCAAGGAATTGGCTCCACATACCACTTCGTCATAAATGTCACAATCTAGTTTAGGGACAACTTCACCTTCACAGCAATTATTTGAGTATCCAATTTGAGCCAATTTGATGTATTGTAAATGTTTCATGTGTTTTTGTTTATTATTTTGAGTTATAATAAATCATATTGTTATTTTGGACAGAACTTTCATTCTGTTAATCGGTAGAGCAACCCTATCATTTCTCACTACGTTAATGAAACTTTCCTTTATTTAACTTATTTATCAAATGAAGTTATTGCAGGTGCCAAACTCTTTTCTACTCCACTTGCAGGGTCGATTACAGTCAGTTCGCGTTTCTTTTTAATCCATGTGCAACAGCAAAAGTCGGAGTTAGAATAGGGGGGGGGGGCTTAGAGCATCATTTACATATGTAGATTCTAAAAAAATTTAGTGTTAAATACACTGCTAGCCCCGGCACCTCGCAACCTCCACAGTCCAGGGACAAATGATCAACAAGTGAGTGACACTCTCGCTGTCTGATAGGGAGAAGGTGTTACATGATTCTCCATTATTTTACTCTCAGTCGCCACTTACATGATGATAGGTACTGTCACTATAACTCTCCGTTACGATCACGTGATAAAACTTCAATCGCTACAAATCCATACCTAAAATCTAGACGCAAGAAAAAACGCCAGCCTTTTATAAAGCCTGTGATCCGGTTTGCCACATTTCCTCATGAAATGAACATACTGTATGTCATCGACACTTAAACGTAGAAGCGAGTTTTATCCAAGTCTGACTCCAATGACTGTGTCGATATGTGTCGTTTAAATGAATCATGTGGAATTTTCAGTATTAAAAATTAATGCAAATAGTATTTTACCTCTGAAAAATTTTACTAGAATATTACTGAATTGTGTGGGATTTGTGACGTTTGTAAGGTTAAATATCCATGAGAAATAAAGAAAAGAGCATGTGAGCTCTATGCCAGACTTCAAGGAGAAAGGGAGCACTAATTTTTACTGCTTCGCTCACATCAACAGAACCTATCGCGGAGATAATAAATAATATATTAGAAGAGATAGCGGGAGGAGGCTATGACTGAATCAGGAAAAGCGACACACAGGTTTTTGAAGAACGAGTTTTTCAACAGAATTTGTATAAATTCTTTCAGCTGTCTACACACAGCGCAGGCATTGTTTAAAAGATTGAAGAAATATTTTTAAAGCGTGCACAGAGGTATGTCAATAATTACTTTTGTATGTGTTTATCCCTAAACAGCATTCTTAAATGTAATGTGACTATAGCCTAAAGGTCTATAAAAAGTTATAGAAAATGAACATCGTTTTAGATAGACAGATATACCTTTTGCTCCATAGTTATATAGTGAGAAGATTCTCAGAGCTGAAGAACATATAATAAAAAAATCATTATACATTATTTAGGAATGGAGAGATATGCTGATATTTTCTCAACAGGTCGTAGGTGTAATGGTCCTCGGAGGAATGAAATGAGTTAAAAATCGGAGAAATATTTTCATTTAAACTTAATTCCAAACTTGCCACAAACATGTGGATGTATAAGGTAATTTTACAGTATTTACAATACTGCACTGAAGATATGGAGACGTCAGTTTTTGTGCAACGCTTACGTTATTTTATGCTGTTAATTAGCTGAGTACCAGGTATTACCCAGGTATGTATTTATTCCAATTCTGTTAGTGCATCTCCTCCTCTCCCTGTCTCTGCCCATCTCCTCCTTCCCCCTCCCTGCCCATCTCCTCCTCGCCAGTCTCTCTGCCAATCTCCTCCTCTTCCCTTTCTTTGTTCATTTCCCATTATCCCTCTCTGCGTCCATCTCTTCCTTCCTCCTTCTGTACACATGTTATTACCCCCTCCCAAATAGGAGCTGGTCCTTGCCCCACATTATTTCTTTCCAGATAATAAGTAATATGTTAACAAGCTTTGTTGAAATCGGTACAGGGGTTTAGGAGGAGCTTTTCATCCACGACTTTGACCGCTGCTATGCCCACGGCTTCGCCCGCATACACGCGTCACTTATATTTCATATATATTTAACATATTTCACACATATTTGCCCTGCATCTCTGGGAAATTTCACCCGCGGTTTCGTTACTACGCAGCTCAGTTTTTGTGCCGTCATATCTTCTGAAGTATGTGCTGTAAAACGATATAATTTGTACATACATCCACCTGTATATGTGCCTACTGTCTGCGAAATGTGTTGTGAATAATGTTAGTAGTAAAGAAGTAATAAATTAAAAAGTCATGTGCGCGTGCGGCAGTTTTTCACGCATCTCATTGTTTATTACGTTATATCATGTGAATACTGTCTGCAAAATGTGTTGAAATAGAGATATGAGTAAAGAAGTAATAAATTAAAAGGTCATGCCTGATGTGGTAGTTTTATTAGAAAAGCAGCGAAAATATAGTGAACGATAAACTTTTTCCTTTCATAATTTTTTGGATGTATTTGAGCGGGAAAAAGTGTCGTAAGAGTTTGAAATTATGTATAATTTTCGATGCAAATCACTAAGTGCTCTCTTTCTCAAATACTGGAAGAATACAGTCTGGCTATTTGCGCATCGTGAGCTACACTTTTCTTTTTTTCACCTCCAACTCAACGCCTTTGAGAAGTAATTGGTTTTACCCCAAAAGTGGTTCTTTCCAGACAGTAAGTAATATGTGTACCAGGTTTGGTTGAAATCCGCCGGCCTGTGTGGCCGAGCGGTCCTAGGCGCTTCAGTCTGGAACTGCGCGACCGCTACGATCGCAGGTTCAAATCCTACCTCTTGCATGGATGTGTGTGATGTCCTTAGGTTAGTTAGGTTTAAGTAGTTTTAAGTTCTAGAGGACTGATGACCTCAGATGTTAAGTCCCATAGTGCTCAGAGCCATTTGAACCATTTTTGAAATCGATCCAGTGGTTTAGGAGGAGGTGTGGAGGATATATACATACACTTTTGTAGTATGTATGGATGTGTAGAGTGTTTCTCAAGTTCTATTTTAGGCTTCTAGGGACTGTAGAGGGGACGTCGTTGATAGAGTTTTTACAGGGAACCCATGTCCGAAAATGTATATATTTGACGTAAAATAAGTTTGAAGACTGTATCACTTTCAAATCCCCCTTTTCACGGTACGCACACAGATGAGGCAGTGATGTCTGGCCTGTGTGCTCTACAGGAGCTACTCCACGAGGTGTCATTGCTGTTCGTTTATAACGTGTATCTGCGACGTATGCTTTCATACGCACGGTTCACAAGCCCTGGTGCATGTCCGTGGAGTGCCCCAGTGAACTCTCTCAGTAACGAAAGTGCCAGTTTCTCGTAAACGTTGGTGTAATTGTACGTAAACGTCATGTGATGGACTGAGGCGATTCGGAAAACGTTCTCGATACATACTTTGTGCAGCTCTGTCATTGCGTGGCCTACCGTAAAGCGGGAGGTTTGAAACTGATACGATCTTCAAACTTATTTTACAGGAATGTACAAACGGTAAATTTCCGGACATGGGGTCCTCATCAAAACTTCTGTACTAAGTCCCCTCTTCAATCCTAGGAAACCAGTAATAGAAATTGTGAAACACCCTGTAAACCTCAATTAGTTCTGCTAAGAAACTGGAGTAGAAGGAGTTAGTCACCAATAAATCCCTTAGCCTACTCTAAATTTTACTTTATCAGAAATCAAAACATTCTCCATCTACTGGCAAGTTGCATGTATAATGGACATCTCTCTGGGCCACCGTAAGTAACTAAATCTTTTATAGATTATTCGTATTTGTAGAATTAATCCCATGAAACGAGCTGTTGATTCGATAAAAGAAGCATATTATGTACGACAAATTTCATTATTAATAACTATACTGGGAAGCAGCAGTTAGTATTATCAGTTTCTTTGAACAGGCCTCAGCAACAAAAAAAAATGGTTCAAATGGTTCTGAGCACTATGGGACTTAACTTCTGAGGTCATCAGTCCCCTAGAACTTAGAACTACTTAATCCTAACTAACCTAAGGACATCACACACATCCATGCCCGAGGCAGGATTCGAACCTGCGACCGTAGTGGTCACGTGGTTCCAGACTGTAGCGCCTAGAACCGCTCGGCCACTCCGGCCGGCCCTCAGCAATACATATGGATTTTTCATCACAAGTACTTCGTACTACATGCTTTTGGATTCACCAGACTGGCTTGATGAATTACCCTAAAATACGATCCCATATGACGTTATGGAATTACAGTAAGCGAAGTATGCCAACTTTTTTACTTTTATAACGTATATGTCTAACAACATTTGCATTGCAAATGAAGATTTGTTTATGCGTTTCAGAAGCTCTCTGGAGTGTTCCTCCCAATTTAATTTATTATCAAGTTGTAACCCAAAAAATTTAACACTGTCAAGCTCTTCTACCTGTTTGCCATGATATTTTAGATGTAGGCTAACTGGATAGTATTTGCAGATTCTGAACTGCATATAGTGTGTCCTTTCAATGTTTGATTACAAATAATTACTTAGAAACGAGTTATTAACTGCCATGAAAATATCATGACATCTGTTTGCAAAAGTATTCACGATCTGCTTATGATTGCAATGTTTTTACCATCTGAAAACAAAACAAATATATCTTTAGGTAATGTTAGTGTCGAAAAGTCATCGATATCATCAGAAACAGTAAGGCCCATAAGATGGAGCGTCGTGGGACACTACGTGTAATTAATTCCCAGCTGTATGAAGACTGATAACTTGATACAGGGCTATTTCCCAATGACAGACTTTGTTTTCTGCTTCTTAGTTATGACTTGAACCATTTCGTAGAAGTTCCTGTGATGCCGAAATGTTCTAATTTACTTAAAAGTTATTGTGATTTAGGGACGCAAACGTCTTAGACAGATCACAGAATATAACAGTGGTCTGTATGGTGAAATAACCTTCTCAATATTGGAACCCTTAAGAAATTCATACTGTGGCCTGGACAATATATTACCTGTAATCAGATGGCTAAGAAGTTACTTGAATGTTACCTCTTCTAAAATTTTCGAGAAAACAAGCAAAAGTGAAACTGGGCCGAAGTCTGATATTATTTCGTTGTCTCCTTTCTTACACAGATGCTTACCTTCAGCACATTTCAGCTAATCATGAAATATTCAGGTGATAAATAACTGTTTACACAAACAACTTAATATGCGTATGTACACAGCAATGTTGAGTTACGTAATCGACTGTGGCTTTATAACTGAGCAAAAACGTCTTATTAAGATGCCGCATAACAGTCTGCAATACGTAAAAACTGGTATGCTTGCACCAGTATACAAAAAAGTTTATGAACTGTGAAAAATCGATGCTGCTATTGTATGAAGTTGCCATTCTCAGCAGCTGTATGAGGTGTGACGTATCTCGAAAGCAGGATTTGCCTTAAAAACGTATGATTATCACAAAACGTGTCTTATTATGGTGCAGCATACTAATATCCCTCACACTTCATTACTTGCTTGTCTAGACTTTTCAGCATTGATTACATTGTGAATACAAAGTTAGCTAATTAACCGGAACTTCCCCTGTGACTATTTGATAACTAATGTGAATGGTTGGAGATTTCTTTTGTATTGCGGTCATTGCCTGAATTTAAAGCACATGCCGCAGTGTGTACCGGTACATGGAAGGTAGCAAGCTAGAAAGAGAAAAATATTGAGATCCGAAATTATTTAGTAACTGTTATTTGTTGACCAGATGACCGACGACGTAGAGTTTCTACACATCTTTTTTTGTTATTATTGTTTTTTCGGTAAGCATCTAAATACTTTATCTCAATATGACACGCTTGCCAAGCAATACTGAAAATGAGAAGCGTTAAAGGAGCTGGGAAACAACACAAGGAAAGATGCGCTATTTTCAACATCGAACGGGTCTACCAAAGTGTATGACTTTCTCAGTTATCTGTAAATGGTGATTTTAAACACAGCTGTCCGCCATAACTGACCTTCTTCAGAGAAAACAGCAGTTTCGGCATACTTTTTGGGTCATCTAACAACATTTCTTTTAGTGTTACACTATCTGGACAATTCCAAACGGGTTTGTTGGATTCGGTAAATTCGAGGCACCACGTCCCATACAGATGGCTTTGTTTTCAGTATTTCAATCCCCCAGTGCTCTTCCAGTATACTAATGAATTCAAAATAGCAACACAAAGAAGATTACATGTGAGTGACGTAAACTTAATACTTCAGACTAGACTCATGGTCTAAATTTACTTATGTATGTGCATTTATGTTTAGCAGAGTACTTCTAGTACTTCTAGTACCACTGTCTATACCTGTCGTGTTCCATTCACGAATGGAGCGCGGGAAGAATGATTCTCGGTAAAGATCCAGATGTGCTGTAATTTCTCCAATTTTATCTTCCTGATCATTTCGCGAGACGTATTTGGAAAGAATTAATATGTTGCACTAATCGTCTTGAAAGGTACGTTCTCTAAATTTCAATAGAAAAACTCTCCGTGATGGACAACGTCTCTGTTATAGCGCCTGCCACATGAGTTTGTTGAGCATCTTCGCAACGCTCTCGTGTGTAGTAAACGATCTCGTGACAAAACACGCCACCCTTCGTTGGATCTTCTCTATTTCTCTATTAATCCAGTTTATTAAGGGTCCAACACTGATGAGCAAAACCAAAGAATCGGTCGAACGAGTGTTTTGAAAGTCACTTCTTTAGTGTACGAATTACATTTCCTTAATACTCACCCAATGAATGTCACTCTGGTATCTGCTTTTCCTACTACTTGTTTTAAGTGGTAATTCGACTTTAAGTTCCCATACTTGGTTACTCGTAGATATTTTAGGTAGTTGCTGTCACCACTAGTGCAATCGAAGGGTAGTGGATCTCTTCGTTTTTTTTTCTTGTCTGCAATACGTTGCCTTTATCTACGTTCAAGATCAATTGCCTGTTTCAGCACCAATCGTCAATGCTTTGCAGGTCTTCCTGCTTTTCGCTACCGTCTTCTAGCGCTGCAACAGTCTTACAGAGTACAAGATCGCCAACGAATATCCACAGTGAGTCTCCAGCGTTATTCACTATATCATTAATATAAATTGAAATAATGAGAAGAAAGCAATTATTAAAATTATAAAAATTTAATGGAGGTACGACATAGGACAGCAGCACTGTGCGAAGCCCACACGTGCTGCAATTCGATACTCTCAGCGCTGTGGTTCAAGTTTATCAGAGCCTGAATATGTTCGCAGGGCAGCTGCCTTCTCGCGGCATGTATTGGCGCCTACGGATAATTAAAAACAGCATTTGCTTAAAGACCATGGCGAACAAGGTGCCGACCATCCATACTCAGACGCCTACTTCTACATAAATACTCCGCAAACTACTGTACAGTGCATCACGGAGAGTACACTATAACTATATTATCGATTGTCTGTCCTGTTCCATTAGCGTAATGAGCGAGAGAAAAATGACTGTCTGCATGCCTCTGTAAGAGCCCTAATCTCAGTTTTCTTATTTCGTTATCTCTACGCGAGTTATACGATTTTGGCAGCATAATGGTTGAACAGCCATCATCGAATACGGGATCTCTAAATCTATCCAACAGGGTTTCATCATCTACATCTACATCTACATGGATAATCTGCAAAATCACATTTAAGTGCCTGGCAGAGGGGATATCGAACCACCTTTACAATTCTCTATTATTCCAATCTCGTACAGCGCGCGGAAAGAATGAACACCTGTGTCTTACCGTACGAGCTCTGATTTCCCTTATTTTATCTTGGTGATCGTTCCTCCCTATGTATGTTGGTGTCAACAAAATATTTTCGCCTCCGGCGGAGAAAGTTGGTGATTGGAATTTCGTGAGAAGATTCCGTCGCAACGAGAAACGCCTTTCTTTTAATGATGTCCAGCCCAGAGCCTATATCATTTCTGTGACACTTTCTCCCATATTTCGTGATAATACAAAACGTGCTGCCTTTCTTTGAACTTTTTCGATGTACTCCCTCAGTCCTATCTGGTAAGGATCCCACACCGCGCAGCACACCCTCTAAAAGAGGACGACCAAGCGTAGTGTAGGCAATCTCCTTAAGAGGTCTGTTAAATTTTCTAAGTGTCCTGCCAATAAAACGTAGTCGTTGGTTAGCCTTCCCCACAACATTTTCTATGTGTTCCTTCCAATTTAAGTTGTTTGTTATTGTAATACCTAGGTACTTAGTTGAATTTACTGCTTTTAGATGAGACTGATTTATTGTGTAACCGAAGTTTAACGAGTTCCTTTTAGCACTCATGAGGATGACCTCACACTTTTCGTTATTTAGGGTCAATTGCCACTTTTCTCGACATTCAGATATCCTTTCTAAATCGTTTTGCAGTTTGTTTTGGTCTTCTGATGACTTTATTAGTCGATAAACGACAGCGTAATCTGCAAACAACCGAAGACGGCTGCTCAGATTGTCTCCAAAATCATTTATGTAGATAAGGAATTGTCAACTGGACGTAAAACACTAATCTCCTCCTCCTTCTCCTCGTGATACAGTGGTTTGAGAAGCATGGCAGTTGACTCACGTAGATCTACTGGCCATTAAAATCGCCTGATCTGAACTCGATGGATTACATTTGAGACGATATCGGGCACCAGCGCCGTTTGCACAAACCACTGGCCCGTAACTTACAGGGATTGCTTAATCTTTAAGTAAACATCCGGTACCACATATCTACCGAGCGAAGTGGCGCAGTGGTTAGACACTGGACTCGCATTCGGGAGGACGACGGTTCAATGCCGGGTCCGGCCATCTTGATTTAGGTTTTCCGTGATTTCCCTAAATCGCTCCAGGCAAATGCCGGGATGGTTCCTTTGACAGGGCACGGCCGACTTCCTTCCCCGTCCTTCCATAATCCAATGAGACCGATGACCTCGCTGTCTGGTCTCCTTCCCCAAACAACCCAACGCCCAAACACATATCCTCGGAAGCCGCTGTGCGGCTGGTCCCGGCGGAGGTTCGCGTCCTCCCTCGGGCATGGGTGTGTGTGTTTGTCCTTAGGATAATTTAGATTAAGTAGTGTGTAAGCTTAGGGATTGATGACCTTAGCAGTTAAGTCACATAAGGTTTCACACACATTTGTACATTTTTTCGGAAGCCGACCTAGAACTTTTCGAATCCATGCCACTCTGTGTCCAGGGGTAGACCAACAGCCTATTAAGCAGGTTAGTCAACCTCAAAGTAACCGCTCACTGTATTCGAAGAAGTGGACCAATCCTTGGCTACTACGAACACTTGAATAAACCCCTACGGAATTCCTCCTGTGAGGTTATGCCAAGTGAACAGTATCCTTGCATGAGTTGTGGAAACGTACGAGACAGTTTTCAGTGTGCCTGGTACAGCGTATTCAACCGTGATCGGAGCTCATCGCGGTGACGAGCACAAGCGTATATTCAGACGAATGATTGAATATTTCTTCTGTTTGATTCAAATGGCTCTGGCACTATGGGACTTAACATCTGAGGTCATCAGTCCCCTAGAACCTAGAACTACTTAAACCGAACTAACCTAAGAACATCACACACATCCATGCACGAGCCAGGATTCGAACCTGCGACCGTAGCGGTCGCGAAGTTCCAGACTGAAGCGCCTAGAACCGCTCGGCCACACCGGCCGTCTTTCTTCTGTTTGATGTGTTTTCTGAACCACTCGTATAATGCACCAAACGGTCATACTGCTAGGCGTTACAGCGTCATAATTTAGAAGCTAAGCACAACTGTATCCACTGTGACATTGCGATATAAACTAATGTACTGTAAATACCGTTAATTGTATTATCTTTTCTTTAAATACGTTTTCGACTGTTTTCAGTACACACTTTATGTAAAATAATATAACATGTGTAGAAGGTGAATCTTAATTCAACCTACATACTTTTAGAGGCAGATATAAGTTGTTTCGATGCACACCGTCTGACAGAAAAAGTGAAGCAAAAATGTTCAAACGTGTGTGAAATCTTATGGGACTTAACTGCTAAGGTCATCAGTTCCTAAGCTTACACGCTACTTAACCTAAGTTATCCTAAGGACAAATACACACAGCCTTGCCCGAGGGAGGACTCGAACCTCCGCCGGGACCAGCCGCACAGTCTATGACTGCAGCGCCTTAGACCGCACGGCTAACCCCACGAGGCAAAAGTGAAACACCAAGAAGCAGAGGGAAAATGGAATGAAACTTCATCGGTTGAAAGGATGTGGCATGTTATTTCAATGACTGCAAATATGCGTCTAATTTACAAAGAACATGGCAGCAGTATGAGCCAGCTTATTAGTATGGAGTTGCACCCCCTCTGGCGTGCAAGCATACATTAAGTCGGCTGAATAAGGTGTCAATAAGTCGTTGGATTCTCTCGTTTGGCAAGCTAGTTCACAAATGTTGTAACAGATCCTTGATATCATGGATACTGACAATGGAACGGAGCTAACCTCCGACTTGGTCCCACACACGTTCTTTCGGGAAGATAAAATATTGGAAGAATGCGAGAACTCCCCAGGTTACCGCCAAATTCGCCGAAGACAGTCATCCGTAGTAGTAGTTCTCAGTCACGATTCATCGCTGAACACAATGCGACGTCATTCATCGGCAGTCTGTGCTTCCTGATCGCGGCACCACTCCAAACGCAGCCGTTCGTGCTGTGATAACAGCTGCCTTCGCGTGGAACGGTAATTCCGTAGCCCTCCTGTTCCTAGTCTCCGACCAATGATGTGAGACGACACAGAAAGTTGCAAGAAGTCAATTACTGCGTTTTGGATGGCAGGTGTAGATGTCATGTCAAATGATTCGGATGAGCTTGGTGCACAATCCGGCGAGCCTCCCTTGTAGTAGTCAGATGTGGTCGCCCGGAATCTTAACGATAAGAATGCTTGCTATCACGTTCCCATTCATCGCAACCTCGAACCACTGTCACATCTGATACACCAAAGATGAGGATATCGCATAATTCGAACAGCCGGCCAATGGAGACACACAGTTAGGTCTCTTTCCAACTATGTCAGGCGCTAATAACACTCTCTCATACGAGTACGCGGTGTCTCCGAGTCCTTCACAGAAGTCGCCCAACATCTGACGCTGTTCACGTCTACTATGTACCCTACCAAATATGGCGACACCATTAAATATGAACAACACTAATGCATTCTGATGGCCGTTCTACCTGTCACAGAGAACTGCAACTCTACAAGTATTTACATACCTGCCAATAGTGTGTATGTGTACGAAGTTACATTGTCATCTGACCATGTCTTCCAGGTGCTTCACATTCTTCGCCGGCAGCGCACGTTACACACGGTCTCCTGTGGCACACAAAAGAGTATTTTGTTCGATTTACAACCCTAGCTACATTTGTGACTCTCTTGCACTGATAACAGCGAAATACATGATGCGTGTCGTATCTGTTACGAAAAATTCTTCATTAACTGTGGTACTCGCTGTTGACAAAACACTTAAATGATACTATCCCCCTTCGAAATCGGTTCAAAATGGTTCGAATGGCTCTGAGCGCTATGGGACTTAACTTCTGAGGTCATCAGTCCCCTAGAACTTAGAACTACTTAAACCTAACTAACCTAAGGACATCACACACATAATTCCCGAGGCAGGATTCGAACCTGCGACTGTAGCGGTCGCGCGGTTCCAGACTGTAGCGCCTAGAACCACTCGGCCACCCCGGCCGGCTTTCGAAATCAGATTTCATTTGTGTGTGGCTGATTGTTTTAAACAACTACTGTAAATGAATTATTGTATACTGTTATGTACTCTATTGTACTGTATGGTAACAGATTCGCTCCATTACTTTACGCAATTTAATCTTTCAAAATTAATCTTGTACGATTGAACAAGCTATCCGAATCGATGAGTTACGTACTTGCATTCGCAGGACACGTCTTCCGTTATCCTTTCAGCCATGCTGACGTAAGTTTTCGATGGTTTCCCTGAAGCAATCAAAACAAATTCCGGCATGATTCCTTTGAAAATGACACTGCCGATTTCCTTCCCCGATCAGAGTGCTTGCTACATCTCCAATGACCTTGTTGTAGACGGAATGTTTAACTCTAACCTTGAAAATGGCGCGGCCGATTTCCTTTCCCGCCCATTCCTGAACTTCCTTCCTTGTTATTCTACGCACATTGGCATTCTATAGTAATCAGATGTACTCTTGGTAGCAAGAGATAATATGTAATTTAATGTTGTTAACAGCAAATACCAAAGTTAAATGGAAGTGCTCCTTTACACAGAATATATCAAAAGTATTGGTGAAAACAAATACGTTCTAGCATACATGGGTCGGCAAACAAGACGTTTGCGAGATTATTCCGCATGTTTGGTTACGACCCGCCACTGACTTCAGTAAGAAATGTTGTCATAGTCAGTGCATATATTTTTGAAATGTGAAATTTTTATTAAGCTTCTATCTAATTGGCTTCAAATTTCACCTTTGACCTGTGATGGGAGACAATTGTAGATGCATTATGGGGTAGCAGAACATTTTGTTGCTGATGTAAGACGACATATAAGGCCCCAATATGATCCAAGACGGATAGGTGGAGCAGGGCCTTCACCTTGGTCTCCAAGATCCAAGGTATCAAATCTCTGGATTTTTCTGTGTGCAGTTATCCCAAAGGTTGTGCAGAACTTTCACTGTCACGATTTAAGAACTGGAGCACCAATTATACGATCTTGACCAGATTTACTAGATGATCCGTGGTTGTTTGAAAAAACTTCGTGGTTCACGACAAAGATGAGTGCAATATTGCATCAAACTACTACGACGTCACGTAAAACAAGTCAGTTACTACGTACAGTTTGTAACATGCAACGTATTAAAGCACTATTGTGTTTCTTGTTAAGGTAGGCGATGAATGAAATTTGAGTCTAATTAAAATGTCATATCAACATCCGTGGTGCCTACCTATCACACATTTGCAGATAACTCTCCAATAGCTTATTTGCAGATCCATTTTTATTGCAACTATTTGGTTCTACACTGAAGAGCCAAAGAAACTGGCACACTTAACTAATACCGTGCAGGCCCCCCGCGAGTATGCAGTAGTGGCGCAACACAACGTGGCATGGACTTGACTAATATCTGAGGTAGTACTGGAGGGAACTGACACTATGAATCCTGAAGGGCTCTCCATAAATTCGTAAAGTACAACGGGGTGGAGATCTCTTCTGAACAGCACATTGTAAGGCATCCCACATACGCTCAATAATGTTCATATCTGGGTACTTTTGTGCCAGCGTAAGTATTTAAACTAATAAGAGTGTCTTGGAGCCACTCTGTAGCAATTTTGGACATGTGGGGTGTCGCATTGCCCTTCTTCAATTGCCCGAGTCCGTCGAAACGCACAATGAACATGAAAGGGTGCATGTGATCAGACAGGATACTTACGTATGTGTCCCTATCAGAGTCGTATCTAGACGTATCAGGGGCCCCACATCGATCCAACTGCACAAGCCCCATATCCTTACAGAGCCCCCACTTGCTTGAAAAGTCCCCTGGTGACATGCAGGGTCCATGGATTTATGAGGTTGTCTCAAAAATGGTTCAAATGGCTCTGAGCACTATGCGACTTAACTTCTGAGGTCATCAGTCCCCTAGAACTTAGAACTACTTAAACCTAACTAACCTAAGGACAGCACACAACACCCAGCCATCACGAGGCAGAGAAAATCCCTAACCACGCCGGGAATCGAACCCGGGAACCCGGGCGTGGGAAGCGAGAACGCTACCGCACGACCACGAGATGCCGGCTGAGGTTGTCTCCATATCCGTACACGTCCACGCGCTCGATACAATTTAAAACGAGACTAGTCCGACCAGGCAACAAGTTTCCAGTCATCAACAATCCATTGTCGGCGTTTACAGGCTCAGGTGAGGCGTAAAGCTTTTTGTTGTGCGGTCATCAAGAGTACACGAGTGGGTCTTCGACTCCGAAAGCCCATATCGATGATGTCTCATTGAATGGTTCGCACGCTGACACTTGTTGATGGCCCAGCATTGAAATGTGCAGTAATTTGCAGAGGGGTTGCACTTCTGTCATGTTGAACGATTCTCTTCAGTCGTCGTTGGTCCCGTTCCTGCGGAATCTTTTTCTGACAGCAGGGATGTCGGAGATCTGATGTCTTACCGGATTCCTGATATTCACGGTACACTTGTGAAATGGTCGTACGGGGAAATTCCCACTTCATCGCTACCTCAGAGATGCTGTGTCCCATCGCTCGTGCGCCGACTATAACACCACGTTCAAACTCACTTAAATCTTGATAACCTGCCATTGTAGCAGCAGTAACCGATCTAACAACTGCACCAGACACTTGTTGTCTCATAAAGGTGTTGCCGACCGCAGCGCCATATTCTGCCTGCTTACATATCTCTGTATTTCAATACGCATGCCTATACCAGTTTCTTTGGCGCTTCAGTGTATTATTGTGTATCTTGGAGTACATTTCTTTCTTTCCGTCCATGATCACAAACCCTTTAGGTCCTTAGAGTACCGGTCATGGGCAGCAACGACCTTCTTGAGATCTGTTTTAAAAACATGTCCTAGTATAATGCAGTCATAGTGGCATCGCCGAAAGATAAACACAAAATCAGCTTAGCATCGTCGCACAAATTTTAAATATTGTGTCATGGCCTATTATATAGATTTTAAGTACTGCGAAGATGCTAACTAAGCTGATTTTGTTTTTATATTTTGACGGTGCCAATATGGTTCTTTTATGATAGGCCATGTTTTTAAAACACTGCTGACCGATATCGGTAGTCTAAGGACCTAAAAAGTTTATGATCATAGACAGAAACAAAGAAATATATTCTCCACTTTCTGGATCACTGTTCTGTTCACGACCATCTCGCAGCTTGTGAAATTGTGTATTTTAATCTGTTTCAGTTTCATTGTTCCTAAGGAAATGCAATCCGAAAACAAAGGAAATAGATTACAGTACGCTTGTTCGCCCACTGCTTGAATACTGCTCAGCAGTGTGGGATCCGTACCAGATAGGATTGATAGAAGAGATAGAGAAGATCCAACTGAGAGCAGCGCGCTTCGTTACAGGATCATTTAGTAATCGCGAAAGCGTTACGGAGATGATAGATAAACTCCAGTGGAAAACTCTGCAGGAGAGACGCTCAGCAGCTCGGTACGGGCTTTTGTTGAAGTTTCGAGAACATACCTTCACCGAAGAGTCAAGCAGTATATTGCTCCCTCCTACGTATATCTCGCGAAGAGACCATGAGGATAAAATCAGAGAGATTAGAGCCCACACAGAAGCATACCGACAATCCTTCTTTCCACGAACAATACGAGACTGGAATAGAAAGGAGAACCGATAGAGGTACTCAGGGTACCCTCCGCCACACACCGTCAGGTGGCTTGCGGAGTATGGATGTAGATGTAGATTGTGATACACCCTGTATATATGACACATATTTCCTATTTTACGCATTCACTTTGGCCTGCAGGTATTGTCTCTGCATTAAGGTCACGAATGTATTTGAGATAATAAGATGAAAGAAACAACTCTGTAAAGAGCAACTGGTGACTAAATTTTCACTTTTAATAGACCACAACCCTGTCAACATGAAAAAGTGTATTGGTAGAGTTCTGTCTCTTCCTGTATCTTCAAAAATGGTTGGCTCTGAGCACTATGGGACTTAACATCTGAAGTCATCAGTCCCCTAGAGCTTATAAGTACTTAACCCTAACTAACCTAAGGACATCATACACATCCATGCCCGAGGCAGGATTCAAACCTGCGACCGTAGCGGTCGCGCGGTTCCAGACTGAAGCGCCTGGAACCACTCGGCTACTGTGACCGGTTCCTCTATCTTCGTCTGATGTTATAACAGTTCTGATATAAACAATTTTTGTGGGATCACAGAGCAAAAGATCATGAAAGTATGCCATCAAAAGGAAGCAAGGATGGAAGGAAGATTAGGGCTTAACCTCCCGTCGAAAGCGAGGTCATTATAGACCGAAGCACAAGTTCGGACTTCGAAAAGATGGGGATGAAAATCGGTCACATCCTTTTCATCAGAGCCATCCTGGCATTCTCCCAAAGGGATTCAGGAAAACCACAGAATAACCTAAACCTGGATGGCCGGAAGTGGATTTGAAGCATCGTCCTCCCGAATGCGAGTCCATTGTGCCAATTACAGCGCAGCCTCGCTCGGTTACATCATTAGATATGTAACACACGAAATACATGGCATTCAAAAAAGGATTCCTTTATTTAGAGATGGTAGTACGAACCGAAACAAGACAAAAACGTCTGTTAAACATGGGCTCTAAAATGCATTCCTTAAGGGGCTAGGACGTCAAACGGGCCGACTTGGAGCAGGAGAGGCACTACCAGACCTTTTAATTCTCAGTGCCTATACTTTTACAAATAAATTCATAAAGCTTTGTCAGCACGCCCAGGAAGGATTCAAGATTCTCACTTATAATAGTGGAAGTTCAAAAACATAAAAAATATTTTTTTTAGATATGAATTTTCATCATTTCTTCACTTACTGTTGGCTGCATTTGTTGCTATAGGTACATTTTTCTTCACAAGTAAGAGAAATTCTTTGATGAATTTTGCACAGCATACAAACCATACTTACAGATGTATGAAACTCTAGAATTTTCCAAATCTATTAAAAACTGTGGTAAAAATTGAGATAATTAAGTACAAAATTTGATTTTTTTCTAAACATAAAGTTTAAAACGTAATAGCTCATTCATTTTTTCATAAGTTAAATACATTCTAGAGTTTAAGACACCTGTAAACATGGTTTGTATGCTGTGCAAAATTCACCGAAGAATTTCTCTTACTTATGATGAAAAGTGTACCTATAGCAACAAAGGCAGCCAATAGTAAGTGAAAAAATGATGAAATTTCACATGTAAAAGAATTTATTTTGTTATGTTTTTGAAATTCCGCTGCTATGAGTGTGAATCCTGAATCGTTCCTGGTCATGATGCAAAAGTTTTATGAATTTACTTGTAAAATTATAGACAGTGGAAATTAAAATGTCCTGTGGTGCATCTCCTGCTCTAAGTCGGCCCGTTTGACGTCCTACCCCCTTAAGACTTATGAGCACTTGTTCATCTTCGCTACTGCTAAACATACCTATTCTACTGCAAGATCCCTCGTATTACGAGCGACCTACAGAACGAAGTAAATAAATGAGGACAAATTGCTCTGTTTTGGGTCATGGATAGAGCATGCAGTAAACATCTGTTAATGTTGATAAAATTCTCTCATGCTTCCAGCCGAGTCAAGTGATTTAAAATTGACGAGATTTCGGCCGATGAGTACTCAGCCGAACCCTCGTGGGTTTTAAACCACATGACGCCGCTTGAAACTCGAAGCAGAATTTTACCAGTACATGTCGCAGTGAAACCATGGTTTCGTACAGCTGTTAGTGTCGTTACTGTAAACCCTATTCACAATTCCGAGTACTTGCAGCGCGTACAATAGTTCTAATGTAACCAGTTTGTGTTTTCATAAGTTTGTGAAATGATTTTACATTGTATCCTCTAGCTTTGCACTTACCAGCAGAACAGAAACCTTTATTCCACACAGGAAACGACAGATATGATGTTCTATTATGGTCTGCTAAATGGAAAGAACTGAAGGGCCCGTCTCATTACATTAGAAGCTCTGATGTTTCACAGTAACAGAATAATATGTTCTCATTTATTTACAGTAGCCAGTCGGGGTGATCGAGCGGTTCTAGGCGCTACAGTCTGGAACCGCGCGACCGCTACGGTCGCAGGTTCGAATCCTGACTCTACTGCAAGATCCCTCGTATTACGAGCGACCTACAGAACGAAGTAAATAAATGAGGACAAATTGCTCTGTTTTGGGTCATGGATAGAGCATGCAGTAAACATCTGTTAATGTTGATAAAATTCTCTCATGCTTCCAGCCGAGTCAAGGTTAGTTAGGTTTAAGTAGTTCTAAGTTCTAGAGGACTGATGACCTCAGAAGTTAAGTCCCATAGTGCTCAGAGCCATTTGAACCATTTATTTACAGCAATCTGTAGGTTGCTGGTAATAGCGAAGAGCTCGCACTAGAAGAAATGTGTTTCTCTGTTGCGAAGACGAACAAGTGCTCATAGCTCTTCAGGTATGCATTATAGAGCTCAAGGGTACCGGAAATTTTTCCTTCTTTTGGTCCATACTACCACCTCTCAAAATCTAAATTATTTTCTAAACATCCTGTATATCAAAACATTTGCTCCTTAATCTTACTAGCTGGTTCATTTTATACAACCTCTACAGGAGGTCTGCGTTTTCTGGAGAGAAAAGATGCGCAGTAAAAAAGCATTGGTCATCGCAGCAGAGGAGGAAATGAGGTGGTGACGACAGGGGGACGGGCGGCTCGCAGCCTTGGCGGTACGTGCTCGTCCGCAGGCGGCCGTCGGTTCCCTTGGCTGGTAAACACAGCGCGTGATCGCTCGGAAAGTTCCCTCTGCCTCTTAGCACAGCGCCTGGCCGCTTCCACCGTACCGCCGCCGGCCATTCACACCCGCAACGCTCGTTCCTCGTAATTTCTCCTGCACGCCCGCAAGCACAGCGTGTTGTCATGTTACGTGACTATATTACGTTGCACTTAATTTACGCCCGCTTCACAGGACAAACGAATGCCGGAACAGCTCTTCGAGTTTCAGCAGGTTACCTGGCTTACAAACTGGCCATCAGATGTGCAGATGCTCCCAATACACAAAAACCTATTGTGTGTGTGTGTGTGTGTGTGTGTGTGTGTGTGAATTCCTAAGGGACCAAACTGATGAGGTCATCGGTCCCTAGACTTACACACTACTTAAACTAACTTATACTAAGAAGAACAGACACACTCATGCCCGAGGGAGGACTCGAATCTCCGGCCGGAGGAGCCGCGCAATCCATGACATGGCACCTCAAACCGAACGGCCACTCAGCGCGGCAAAGAAAACCTGTTCTCGGGATTTCATGTGTCGTATATTTCCCTAACTCGATCTATTCTACGTTTCAGTCGTTCGTTCGTTGTGTAGCACAAGCTTTTTCACTGTGACCATTTTTTGCGCAAACGCACAGCATACTCCTCCTGTCTTCATATTACTTCTGAAATTAGTCTGAAGGAATATAAGGGTAAGGGTTTAACGTCCAGTCCACGATAAGGTCATTAGTAATAATAATAATGGCTTGTGGCTAGGGCCTCCCGTCAGATAGACCGTTCGCCTGGTGCAAGTATTTCGATTTGACGCCACTTTGGCGACTTGCTCGTCGATGAGGATGAAATGATGATGATTAGGACAACACAACACCCAGTCTCTGAGCGGAGAAAATCTCCGACCCAGCCGGGAATCGAAGCCGGGCCCTGATCACTCAGCTACCGGGGGCGGACAGCTCATTAGTGACAGAGCACAATCTGAGATAAGGAAAAGATGAAATAAATCTGTCGTGTCCTTTCAGACTTATCAGCCCGATCTCTCCCTAAGCGATTCAGGGAAATCACGAAATCTTAAAAGCTGGATAGCCGGATGGGGATTTGAATCTTGCTCCCCCCGAATAGCCAGTTTCTCAAATATTACCTCCATGCTCAACAGAGGTTGAACAAAAATTACAGCTCTCGCCCACTGAACATGGCGTTCAGAGTCATTTGATATAGAAAACAGCCTGAACAACCAAGGAATAAGTCAATGTAATTCCTGAATGATAGACAACAGAATTTTTTACCACTCATTGCTGAGAAACAAATTCTGTTTCTTTAAAGATACTGTAACAATGTATGGACCCTTAATTGCATTTCCAATAGAGATGACAGTGGTAGCAAAACCGTCAAACCCGACCATTTCGGGGGTCGGGGAAGACGTGTCATTTCATCCTCATGATCATCAAACCTACCTTGTATATTTACAGGCATGTGAGAATCCCGTGCTGGGAACGTTGTCGCAGGGACTGAATGATAGGGTCACGACAAATTATTTTGTAGACCTTATCAATTACTATTCATTTTAGTGAGAGATAATATTCCACTGAAAATAGTGACATGAGCTTCAGCCTATTACGTCGTCATGTTTTACAGTTCGAAGAAGACAGTCTGAATTATACGTTTTGTGTGATGTTCTCGATACGTTAACGCATCCTGCCAATGCTGAGAAGAAGTCGATTCTTTCGACCACATTATATTTCGCCATGGATCTATAGTCCAGGCTTTGTTCCCTGAGTGCCACTAAGCTGCTTTATCTCATTCATACGGTTCATTAGATGTCGGTAACAGCAACTGTGTAACACGACCAAACAAAACGTCCCCCTGCAACGAGAACAGTTTATATTCGAAGCATTTTAGGTGCAGTATATTCAGGTCCTTTCGTCTTCTTCTTCTATGTTACTTTTCTGCTCCTATGGAGAGGAAAGCAATACAGATGCAAAACATTATATTTTGTGTTCCCTTTCTAATTTGACTTGGTTATACGATGAACTCCACTTTATTTCCGCAGCACAATACAATTTAATGCTATCCCCATCGCCACATAATTCTTTCAGTCCGATTATATAACCCGTTCAAATTGTATGTATCCCCGGCCGTAGATTGAGCTGTCTTGGTCACATGACTAGATACAGCCAAGGACTGTTGTCATTGTGTGTTGTTACCTCGCATCGCAAGTACGGAAAGTGATCGCAGAAAATGGCTTCCCGGGCAGTCAGTCTCAACGGCTTCACGTTAACACCATCAAACTTATTGACGATGCTGACGTGCAAACAAATGTTAAAGTCAAGTAAGCCACTGGTGTACAAATCACGGAAGGAGGGACACGGTGATTTAAGCGTGTACTTTAGAGAAGAAAAATAGTGCTCACAATAATTATCCCATGGATGATATCGACAAAAATTTGTTATTTCATCAGCCCGTACGATATTACAGACAATTTACAGAAACAACAGCTTTGCGAAAACTACACACCTATTGCCCTACGGATATAGATTTCAAGGCTAGCAATCAGATTTTACTGTCTATGAGATTTGGTTTTAAACGGAGCCAAACTAAATGGTTTGGTTACCAGAAAAAATAAATCACTGGAATTGAAGCAGTCAGTGGTTTATTCAGATGAAACGTAAATTCTTACAATTACACTGTGAATAAATGTTTTCGAAATACTAATGTGCAAGTAGTGTTGTCAAACAAAGCTGTCCGCCAATGGTTAACTAAAAAAATGTCGTGTGACTACGGCCTCCCGTCGGGAGACCGTACGCCTGGTGCAAGTCTTTCGATTTGACACCACTGCGGCGACTTCCGCGTCGATGGGGATGAAATGATGATGATTAGGACAACACAACGCCCAACCGGGAATCGAACCCGGGCCCTTCGGATTGACATTCTGTCGCGCTGACCACTCAGCTACCGGGGGCGGACAACGGTTACGTGATGTGCTATGTGAGGCATTGGGGTATAGACGTGTCGAATGTGACCTGGATCAACACGTAAGAGTTCCACATTGTTGCCTCCATACCCTGTCCCTCGGTACTTTCAATGTGACAGAGTCTTCTGTTTGCTTTGCCGGGTATTACCATGAATTGATGCATACATGCAGTTAAGCTGGGTAGTTATTTTCATGCCGGCCGCGGTGGCCGTGCGGTTCTACGCTTCAGTCCGAAACCGCGAGACTGCTACGGCCGCAGGTTCGACTCATGCCTCGGGCATGGATGTGTGTGATGTCCTTAGGTTAGTTAGGTTAAGTAATTCTAAGTTCCAGGGGACTGATGACCTCAGATGTTCAGTCCCATAGTGCTCAGAGCCATTTCATTTAGTTATTTTCATAACAGCTGTTCTTTCATTATAGGCAACTATGCTTTTTAATGTTCCTCTGTCTCCACCAGAAAATTTAGTTATTCTCCCACTGTAGTGCTAAGCAGGTGAAGTTTCCCAGCGAACTCGCTACAGTGTTGTGACTACTATGCTGTACTCACAGATGTACTAACTACGCAGTTTTCCCTCGTTGGAGCAGTAATAAAGTCTGACATCAAGTTAGATCATCACAACGCCACAACGGTCACATATGTGTTTGGCAGTCAAAGGGGTGCATGGTAAAACGTTAGCATGTAACAAAAAAAAAAAAAAATGGTTCAAATGGCTCTGAGCACTATGGGACTTAACTTCTGCGGTCATCAGTCCACTAGAACTTAGAACTACTTCAACCTAACTAACCTAAGGACGTCACACACATCCATGCCCGAGGCAAGATTCGAACCTACGACCGTAGCGGTCGCGCGGATCCAGACTGTAGCGCCTAGAACCGCTCGGCCACATCGGCGGGCAGCATGTAACAGATGAGTCAAATAACATTGTCTGGAAGTGACTGGTATTTTCGAGGCCGTTCATATCATTTTATTCATTCCTGTACTGTTAGTGGGAAAGACTGAGTACGTCACAGACAAACTTTGCACAATCGCTCGTGTTAAACAGCCATCGAAGGGACTAATCAGGCAACATGTACCTAACTTCCAGACTTGGCCAACGTTATGGTAATTACGGAAAACCACAGTACATATGTCGAATGACCTGTAAATATTCCTGTTATGTAGTGAGTTACAGCTCTCCTTAAATTGAGAGTAATATGCATAAAAAGGGAAGAAATATTCTAAAACACGCCGGAGCAGAGTTATTGGCGTTGTTCTGGACTATAACTTGATAAATTATAAATTATTTGAAGTGATATTCCTAGCGGTGTACAGCAGTTGTTGAGGCACTGGATTCATACCCTGGTAGAGTGGGCTATAAACCCACATATGACCCTATTCCTCTAACATAAAGCCATATTAACACAGGCTGCTTCCTTTAGTGCAAGTTTGATCTACAAATAAATAACATTTTGTAAATACTTTCTTAAATTTGATACTTATTACTCACGGCGCGTTTCGGAGGGTTCACACCATCACTAGGTGGCCATGTCGGTTTAGGTTTTAGGTGGTTTTCCTAGTCCAGTTCTGGAAAATGACGTTTCCGATCTTCCAACAAGGTAATGACAGTCTTCCTTCCACACACTTATTCAACAAGGCCAGTGTTCAGTATTTTATCGGACCATTGTCACTGGAATTTTAAAGCACAAATTTCCTCGCAGTATGCTTTAGAAGGCAGCTAACACCAAAGTAGTGTCAGATTGTCGTTCGCTATAAAAGGGAATTTGTATTGTAACTGTAAACGAGACGACTAGTAAAACTTTGCCTCGAGTTTTGTTCCGTTGTCAACGATGTGTTTCACGCAGGGTGCAAGGAAAGTACTGGAATCAGTTCCACATGCGCTGTTCGATTCGGGACCTGCTGATTTTTAACTGAATGTGTAATGCATATTATATTGCTTGAGAAATAGCTGTGACATTTCTCTTGACACACACAACGGACAAAATATGAAAAACTGGCATCGATAGGACCGAGGATGATTCCGCCAGAAATTACAAAAGAAACACAGTAAATAATGTTAACACTAATTCCTATCTTCCGTGCATTTAACAATGATGTGCAGACAACAGGTATATAAACACGCAGGCCAGTAACGTAAAAACAGACTGATATTTATAGCGTAGCTTTCTTTATGCGAGGTATATCTGGTGCGGAAACAGAGCAATAGTGCAGCAATGACCGAGACGAGAAACCGCATGTAAACCACATCCAGGCAGCGACGTGCCATATCGTGGTCGTTCCCGATTGTCTTTCCTTAGCCCTGAACATTGCGCAACCCAGGAACACCTGACTGTAAAATATTAAAGTATTCTGCTCTGTTAGCATCAACGTCAAGACTTGAAAGGAAAATTAGTACATCAAGACTTGAAAGGAAAATCAGTACAACAAACACTCTTACTGAGAAATAGAGCCTAAGGAATATGCCCACGTCAAGTTCGCTGCTCTGTTTTGATACAACATATGTAAAGACGTGTCGTCTCGTTGGTCTAGCGAGAAGTAAATTTCGGTTCGCCTGTGGCATTCATAAGTTCCACGTGTCCCTTGTGTCGTGCCAACGGTGAGTAGCTCAGAGAGCTCGATCATCATTGGCCATGTACGGGTTTAACGAACCTGGGGTACCAGAGCTGAGGACTATGGAGTGCCGCCAGTCCTCCGTATCCGTAATCTCTGGGTGTGCTTCAGCGACCAGCGTGCTGCGTGGCGGTGGATTGGTGTGAGTCACGGGAAGCTGGGATATTGACTCAACCACCTACGTCGCAAGAGTGCTTCAGATCCATCTAAGGAAAACCTTATCCGAAAAGTGTGCCACGTGCTGATCAAGCGAACAGCTGTTGAGGCAAATCAATTGCTAGAGGACAACCTCGAAGGAACAAGACCCACCAAATTACTCTTACATGAACTGTTGCCACTTGGCAGCATAATCTGCCGGCAACTCAACGCCCGTCTAGACTGTCTCTTTGCTATACATCACCACTATTCAATATCATGATGGAAAAGACTTCTGCAGCTGTATAATAAGTATTTATTTATGATCCAACTAGTTTCGCGGCGTTAGAGCCACATCTTCATACATCTGTATATAAACACCTGAAAAACGTATAAAGATAATGTTTCAGTGAAAATATAGTTGAGCTATACACGAAACTATGCAGTAAAATTACGTACTCACATTTATTTTATAATTCAGTTCATGCGATAACCAATAGACAACCCAACTTCCTTTGTCCAAATGTGATAAAAATGTTCAACCGTCAAGAAGTCGGTAGTCCAATTTAAAATATGACAGAGTGCAGGGAACATCATTTCGACACAGGGAATCTAGAATAAGGATAATGTGGTCAACCAGATGGAATGTAAAAGTATAAAACAAATGATGTGTAGGTGATGAAACCTACGTTCGTCTGGTAGGTAGAATAAATCTCATAAAGCAGAGACTGAATGATTATGTGGTAGGTAATGAAGGTCCAGTTAGACAACATGCTGCTTAAAAAACAAATCATAAACTAGATCTCCCAGTTGGGACCAGATTATCGGCTCATCGCTCCCAGACCTATCTACATCTACATCCATACTCCGCAAGCCACCTGACGGTGTGTGGCGGAGGGTACCCTGAGTACCTCTATCGGTTCTCCCTTCTATTCCACTCTCATATTATTCGTGGAAAGAAGGATTGTCGGTATGGCTCTGTGTGGGCTCTAATCTCTCTGATTTTATCTTCATGGTCTCTTCGCGAGATATACGTAGGAGGGAGCAATATACTGCTTGACTCCTTGGTGAAGGTATGTTCTCGAAACTTCAACAAAAGCCCGTACCGAGCTGCTGAGCGTCTCTCCTGCAGAGTTTTCCACTGGAGTTTATCTATCATCTCCGTAACGCTTTTGCGATTACTAAATGATCCTGTAACGAAGCGCGCTGCTCTCCGTTGGATCTTCTCTATCTCTTCTATCAACTCTATCGGGTACGGATCCCACACTGGTGAGCAATATTCAAGCAGTGTGCGAACAAATGTGCTGTAACCTACTTCCTTTGTTTTCGGATTGCTTTTCCTTAGGATTCTTCCAAGGAATCTCAGTCTGGCATCTGCTTTACCGACGATCAACTTTATATGATCATTCCGTTTTAACCCACGCCTAATGCTTACTCCCAGATAATTTATGGAATTAACTGCTTCCAGTTGCTGACTTGCTATATTGTAGCTAAATGATAGAGGATATTTCTTTCTATGTATTCGCAGCACATTACACTTGTCTACATTGAGATTCAATTGCCATTCCATGCACCATGCGTCAATTCGTTGCAGGTCCTCCTGCATTTCAGTACAATTTTCCATTGTTACAACCTCTCGATTGTTGTTGTTGTTGTTGTTGTTGTGGTCTTCAGTCCTGAGACTGGTTTGATGCAGCTCTCCATGCTACTCTATCCTGTGCAAGCTTCTTCAGCTCCCAGTACATACTGCAGCCTACATCCTTCTGAATCTGCTTAGTGTATTCATCTCTTGGTCTCCCTCTACGATTTTTACCCTGCACGCTGCCCTCCAATACTAAATTGGTGATCCCTTGATGCCTCAGAACATGTCCTACCAACCGATCCCTTCTTCTAGTAAAGTTGTGCCACAAACTCCTCTTCTCCCCAGTTCTATTCAATACCTCCTCATTAGTTATGTGATATACCCATCTAATCTTCAGCATTTTTCTGTAACACCACATTTCGAAAGCTTGTATTCTCTTCTTGTCTAAACTATTTATCGTCCATGTTTCACTTCCATACATGGCTACACTCCATACAAATGCTTTCATAAACGACTTCCTGACACTTAAATCAATACTCGATGTTAACAAATGTCTCTTCTTCAGAAACGCTTTCCTTGCCATTGCCAGTCTACATTTTATATCCTCTCTACTTCGACCATTATCAGTTATTTTGCTCCCCAAATAGCAAAACTCCTTTACTACTTTAAGTGTCTCATTTCCTAATCTAATTCCCTCAGCATCACCCGACTTAATTCGACTACATTCTATTATACTCGTTTTGCTTTTGTTGATGTTCATCTTACACCCTCGTTTCAAGACACTGTCCATTCCGATCAACTGCTCTTCCAAGTCCTTTGCTGTCTCTGACAGAATTACAATGTCGTCGGCGAACCTCAAAGTTTTTATTTCTTCTCCATGGATTTTAATACCTACTCCGAACTTTCCTTTTGTTTCCTTTACTGCTTGCTCAATATACAGATTGAATAGCATGGGGGATATATCACAGCAACATCCGCAAAAAGCCTCAGTGAACTTCCGATGTTATCCACAAGGTCATTTTTGTATATTGTGAATAGCAACAATCCTACGACACCCCCCCTGGGGCACACCTGAAATCACTCTTACTTCCGAAGACTTCTCTCCATTGAGAATGACAATCTGCGTTCTGTTATCTAGGAACTCTTCAATCTAATCACACAATTGGTCTGATAGTCCATATGCTCTTACTTTGTTCATTAAACGACTGTGGCAAACTGTAGCAAACGCCTTGCGGAAGTTAAGAAACACGGAATCTACCTGGGAACCCGTGTCTATGGCCCTCTTGAGTCTCGTGGACAACATCGCAGACCCGCATCCTATGAATCACAGATAACAGCCTAACTTCTCGCAGATATACCGTCGAACGTTTTGTGACGGTCACCCGTGAAGTGCGAGCGGGTAGGGACTCTATTAAAAATCCTGTTTGAAAATGTTGGACATGGTGCACCATGAGCGAATTTGTGTGGCCACAGAGAATTTCCGTACAAGGTTTATTTGAAGCCTCTTTGATGATTCTGGTGAGCAGCCGCCTACAATAAGGCGGCGAATCCTCTTCTTGCGGTAAGTTTATAAAACTCGGACACCCAGATACCACACTGCTGCTCATTTCAACAATCGAGAGCTAGCTGTGAGGCTTCTGAAATCGTTGAGAATGACTGCCTTTTAGATTTCAGTTGAATTGAAAGTGCAACGTTCATGTTGGTTTAAGTCCCTACCTTAGCTTCGTAAGACGCACATAATTAGGATTTGTTTGATAAATTTTTAGACGAAAAACACTTTCATTTTAGCTTTGATATCATTATTTTGTAATATTTTAGGCAGCAGTCACGATTTTAATATAAACTGCTCAAGAAATGTGATGCACTACCTTCATGACTTGGATAGTTTATTGGTTTTTGTAAGATCAGAAGCCTCAGTCTCGGTACTATTTAACCATAGGACAATTACGAATTGTCCTCTCATGGTTGGGATGCACAGTTATATAATATTTCTTAAAAAACATCATAGTCGCCGTTGACTGTTTAAAATATTTATTGTTACTATTGCAATTTCGGCCTTATGGCCATTTGCAAGTAACACTGCAAAGTCACATTCTGTCAGAATATGAAACTATCTGACATGAGTACATGTCGCCGTCAAAATGCAGCCTTTTGACTTAGCTCCACATGTTGTCAGTGTACCTGAACTTCTATGTGTGATAGATCATTAGAACGATGATAACATCGACAATTCAGTATATATTTAAAACATTTTACGACGTAATAAGTCTCATACTCTGATAACATGGCTCGAAGGGTCATTTCAAACTCAGACCGTGCGCACATTGTCACTTTACGTCTTGAAGGGTTGTCAGAGTGTGAATTATCCGCCGAAATTGGCGTGCACGACAGCTGCGTGTTTCGAACACTTTGCCGCTATCGTGAAACAGAAAACATTGAGTATCTGGCTCGCAGTGGTTGCATTGGGGAACAAGACAAGCTGATGACTGCTACCTATAAATTATGGTTCGTAGGTGCCCCGATGATGTTGCAACACAACTGCGTGCTGCCTGTTGAGAGGCGACTATGAGGACTGAATCAACGTATGCAGTCGTCTCTAAAGAATCATTTTGGCTTATATGTGTCAATAGTCAGTTGCGAGCAACAATACAAATCACCTAGCACTATAGTATTCGAAGAAGGAACACACAAAATGGTACATGGATCAGTGGTTTTGGATTCTTTTCGTCGGTCGTCTTAGAAGAGTGTAGATATGTTCACATATCAGGGCACGCCTCTAGTACTCTTTGTAACCATATGTAGTATGTATCGCTTTTCTCACGAGATAAGAGAAATTTATGAATATTGTGAAAGACATCCTTGGCATAGGCCCGCTCAGATGCTTCCAATACGCACTGTTGTCCATCTTAATAGACGCTTCCCTCTGTCGAGCCACAAATTTACTTCGCTTACCCATTTTGACAGAACAAAATACCATTGACGCGTTGTATCTATGCTCAGGTGGAACGCGTCTACATGTTTTAGCCGATGTATTGAATATTTTCATGTATCAAAGTGGATAAACACGAGTACTGCTCATAATACTTTTCCAATATTTTCTCCATTATGCGTATTTTTGTGAACAATAATAAATTTTACTTCAAGCTTGTTAGGAATTTTTTTCTTTGCATGGTTGTATGTACAACTACATTTGAGCTATTGCTTAAACACAGGTCAGATACTAAATATGAAGAATAATCTCGATTATTTGCGTTACAGTTACATTACAGTACCTACCGAGCCTTTGTTTATAAAACTGTGCTGTTCCTCGGAGCTTATGGCTGTCCACGTAATCAACCGAAAACAATGTAAAGTCAATATTTACGAAGGTGCCCTGCAGGCAACACGAAAATTTCTCATTGAATTCTAGATCAGTGGAGCTTGTTTACCATTTCCTGCCTCCAGTCAATGGGTGTGCTGTTAACCCCTCAACCCACCATTTAAGTTCCAACGGCCTACGCGCAAAACGTAAACACGTTCGCCCGGTCTTCGAGCCATTCCACGGTTCGGCAAATCGGTCTGACGATGTACCAATGGCTCGTGACTTACTGTTTGTAAGTACATGTGTAAGATCCAACTCGTTTAATTTTGTGAAACATTTCATAAGTAATTACAACCTTATCTAATAATTCTGTTATGAAGCCCACAAAAGATCTATTGTCAATCAGTGAAATATAATATAAATCAATACCATTTATCTCCAATCACTGAATACATTCGTAATTCACATAATTATAACTCTTACAAAAAACAACAACACAAACCAGTAATCTCCAAGGGTGTGATATCGTTCGAAACGTACGGGTACATGTAATGGTACTTTGCACTTCTTGCACTCCCACGTTGCTTCACGATTTGTTTTTTGTTATTTTTCGTGCAAACTTTTCGGAGTCTTGTTGGCATTGATTCTGATGCTGTTAGGCCAATACCCTTAAGAAAACGGGCCCAATGCTTTGCGTAGAGTCTCTCTGGTAAATCTTCGTACGATACTCGTCCTCATCTTTTATAATCTGGTTTTGGAATACTCTTCAGTAACGTTTCGGCGCCGGTCGGAGTGGCCGAGCGGTTCTAGGCGCTACAGTCTGGAACCGCGCGACCGCTGTGGTCGCAGGTTTGAATCCTGCCTCGGGCATGGATGTGTGTGATGTCCTTAGGTTAGTTAGGTTTAAGTAGTTCTAAATTCTAGGGGACTGATGACCACAGCAATTAAGTCTCATAGTGCTCAGAGCCATTTGAACCAATGTTTCGGCTATTTCAACCATGTAATCAACATAATTCAGTCTTTTCCCGTTATTTATTTTGTTGCACAAGATGCACGAGTTGAAAACACCCGTATCGAACACATAAAAGAAAATTTCTCGATATCGTTTCATATACTTTCTCATGGTTGGTGAGCATGGTAGGATTTGGTCTTGCCGATCAGTTCTAGTCATTCCCTTCTTGTACCCAACAATACAACCCGGTTTTGAAGTACGACTGGATCCTTGTGCAACCATTTCTATTGTTTCGTGTTTTGATGTCTTAATATGAACATCACGCGCATCTTTCCTTTTTACAACGGATACTGGATTGCAGCTTCTCTTTCTGTATTCTTCCCTTTACAGAAATCTTTTGGCATATTATTCCTATCTGCACGTACTGTGGCAATGCAATTTACTTTATAATTGTGATATAGTGTCATAAATAATATTGGTAAAGAGCACCAGTTATCTAAGTATAAAGTGTGTCCTCTGTGTAACACCGACAGCGACAGCCCTTTGAGAACACTTTCGAAGGCGTGTCATCACAATTCATCTTATCGTGGCCTGTATAGTTTCTAAAGTCGTAACAATAACCTAAAACTGACTCACATAACTTGTAAAATTAAAAACTGAAACTCGCCCTTTTTCATGGATTGAATTGTTTTTCAGATATGCGCCTCAAGTTTTGTGAGCGATTCATCTATAGTAATGTTCTGTTTCACTGTATACACTTACTTAAATTACTTTGCTCAGTTTATCTGTATTGACAACCACATCATTATTTGCAAAATGCAAACTTCTTGTTATTTGTAGTTATCTTTATAGCGACATTGGTTTTCTTAATATGCACATTTATACAACAGTCTTTCTTGTCCAGTTCAGTCAAATTCTTGGTTTTTTCACCTGCACCATTATTACGAACAATGCAAAATATTTTCTAATTTCATTACAGTCCACAGAAAATCAATTGTTGTCGATTCTCCGTGTTCTGTTTTTATTGGTTCGTATTCGTTATGCGACTGGTTGACTGCGGTTACAATATTCTCCTAGAACACGTTATCAAATGTAATATAACAAATATATTTAACACTCTGTTACTATAGGTTATCCGTCCTGAGCTGTCTGCAACCAAATTAAACAGAATTACACCAGACTCGTTTCGCTTTTATTTACAAATCATCTTCCGTGGTTATTCTGTAAATTTGATTGTTTTAGGTTAAAAACAGCGTTTTCTTTATCAAATTGTTTTGCAAGCTTCTTAAGGTGTTTCTTTACATAATCTGCTCCTTCCCTTCTTGTTAGCAGTGGTTGGTGTCGACAGCCTTCATTTCACATCTCCACTTGGCATTTTGCAGTATTCCGTGCGCTGCACTATTTACAGTTGACTCTCTTAGCTGTTTTTCATTCTGCACTGCCACATTGTTTATGGCTATTCGTTTGTTTTCGATCACGTTGTGAGTGTCAGTGTCGCCAGCCTATGAAACGATCTTGTGTGTGTGTGTGTGTGTGTGTGTGTGTGTGTGTGTGTGTGTGAGAGAGAGAGAGAGAGAGAGAGAGAGAGTTAGTAAAATCGTCTCATAGGTAGGTAGAGACGCGAGAGGAGTAGAGGAGTAGAGTTGTTTGATTTTTTTTTTTTTTTTTTTTTTTGCAATTCTCACAACGTGAACGAAAACAAACGAACAGGCATAAACACCGCGGCAAGTGCAGACTGAAAAACAGTTAAGAAAGTCTGCAGAATGCAAAAAACTGCCAAGTGGAGATGTGAAATGAGCCTATCGACACCAACCACTGCTAGCAAGAAGGGAAGGAGAAGATTATGTAAAGAAACACCGTAAGTACCATGTAAACCAACTTTATTCAGAAAACGCTGTTTTTAACTTAAAACAATCAAAAAATGTACAAACGTATGTCTCCAGTTTACAGATTAACCACAGAAGATGCTTTGTAAATAAAAGCGAGACGCGTCTGGTGTAGTTCTTTTTAATTAGACTGAAGCCATGTCAAGACGGATAACCATAGTAAAAGATGTTAACCGCTGCTGCGGAAGATGGTCCCGCAAATAAACGTATTATATACAATACTCTTTTATCTATTCGTACCAGACGTAACGTTGCCTCTTTTATGGCAGGGGTCATTGTATAATTTCAGATTTTTGGACAATTTCGTATATATTTCAAAACCAGGGCGCTAGTAGTTGATCTTCTTCAGCAGTATAATCCTCAATAGCATATCGCCTGCATTTTTGTCGTACAGGGCGCATGATGTCACTACAGTCACTGTCGGTAGCACAAGTGTCAACGTAACGCTCAGTGTTCTCATTACAATATTTACGTTTAGAAGTCATTCTGTAAGAATATGTACCTAATATTTAAGAACATATATTTCGACATGTGAAAATGATAAACAATGACATGTAACTGAGTGTGACTCAAAGAGATAATAAGAGTGCATCAAGAGCGTGGCCTGTGTTGCGTGTGGTGGGGAACATCAAAAGTTACGACCCACGTACCGCGCCAAGGCCCGTGAAGTTAAACATTTCGCCTGACGGACGTACCACAGGCCAGACTCGTGTTAATCAGATTTGTCCCGGATACCGGACCACGAGTCTCTCACGTGGTTGCAAGTTAAGAGGTAAACTGCATAACTGAATCGCGTGGATTATTATACTGAGTGCATGTATGTTGTCGATTTGTATCTGGTGTGGATAGGGTATAACGGAATGGACGACACAAAGCATTGTAGAAGCATGTAATCTGTCTGCTACTCTCAAATGGCACGAATGAGTTCATCGAGCTTAATTTACCCATGGAGCGGATGGATCGCCGTCACTCTCTATAATACAATATAAGTAAGTCTGTAATCTAACGCACGACTGTGGTGCACAATTTGGTGATCACCAACCTTACGCCAGCAACTCTCTCTCGCCAGTCGCCGACCATATTGCGAGGCAAAATTGTCTTCCAAACCTAGGATTTGAACCGACTGCCGTCGTGGTTGCAACAGCCTACCAACGTCTGCTACGGAAGCATGTCATTATTTACGTTTTCATTGTAACGTTTACTCAATAATTTCTGAAATATTTATCGTCATCTCCAACACTAGGTGTTGTCACGTAATTTATGAAACTGTATTCAATTACTCAGCATTATCAATATATGGAAAACAGGGATGGTGGCGTCGATAGAAAGACTCAAACGGCACCATATGGGATGGTTGACGAGGAAACGTAGATTATATCTACTTCTTATGGTTACAAATACTCATTTACAATACATAATGATAAACATTTCAGAAGACAATATTCATGAATTTATTGAAAACTGTGTCAAGAAACAGTGATTACTTTTTTAGTCTCACTCTTTTCTTCAGAGTTATCCTGCCCGTGGCAGATGGGTATGGTCTATTTAGTAATTACGTGTAATTTTTTTCAGTGGCCGGATGACCTTCCTGTCGTCACAAACGTCTCGTGTAATAGGTTAACAACGTTTAACATATGTATGACACGATCACCTGATGTCACAAGAAGCTCTATGTTTACAAACTGCCTCGCCCAATTGATCGCCACTTGCCATTCAGTCTCTAAGGAAGGTGGTACAGAGTTCCAATTAGTATGCATTAGTTTGCATGGTCAGAGGACGCCGACGTGTTAATTTACGGCGAAGAGCAACTTAATAGGAGAGAAGCTCGAAGCCTCTACGAGTAATATTTTCCGCAACGCTTGATGTCATCTCAACACTTTTTGACACAGTAGAACAGCCACTGTGGGAAGCAGGAACGTTCACAGTCAACAGAGAAAAGTGTAGTGCTTCAACGAAATAACGCTCTGTCAACTCTAAAGTTGCGACCATAGCGATCGCGCGGTTCCAGACTGAAGCGCCTAGAACCGCTCGGTCACACCGGCCGTCTAACGGAATGCAGCTTAGTGTACTATAAAGTTGGGGAAGCAAGTTCTCTAAGGTCTCAGCAATTTTTTTTATACTTTCTCTAGCTTTGTTCCGAGCAACATCGCGCCATGCTTAGCACACTGGACTTGCAGTCGCGATGATGACGGTTCAGATCTCCACCCGAAGCAGATTTAGGTTTTCTGTGATTTCCTTGATCGCTTAAGGCAAATTCCACGAGAGTCCCTTTGAAATGACACTTCGGATTTTCTTCCTCATCCTTCCACAATCTGAACTTGTGCTCCGTCCTAGCGATGTCGTTGTCGACTAACGTTGAACATTAATCTTCCTTCCATCCTAATTCCGTATTTTGCAGTTCCCGTACGAAGTAATCTCGAAGCGAGTTTCAGGGGAAGGTACATAGGTCACGGAAGACTACATGCTTGCCCGTGAAGGCCACCAGATTTGAATCCTTTACATTTTTTCTTGACTGTATTCTTGAGGAGTGTTGGTTACGACAACCTTGTTCCATTGGAGGAACATATGGTTACTCAGCACGCAGATGAATAAAAAAAGATTGACCAGGTAGTGTAAAATAAATTACTTCACAGATACAATTTGGGCAACTAACATGGCGCGCATCATATTGACTAGTTCTTGCAACTACATCACTGGCCTTGTTATTAATACTTGAGTTAAAAGCATCTGCGAATTTGGGTTTCTGTGTAGTATGGAAACGAAACTTTTCTCTGCTTTTACCACCATGTAATTTTTTATGTAATTTCATCTCGTCTAAATGTAATGGGACTGCAGCTGATGGAAGACTTGAAGAAAATATATATCAACACCCTTAACTATATTTAGTAACTTTATTTAGCTACCAGTTTCGGAGTCTCGTTGGCACCATCTTCAAGTTCCTATACACGTAACTGTGTAAGTCATCTAATCGTTTGTGCTATTATAGGGACCACTAATTCCAACTGGTTTCCGCAAGACTCCTAAAAACTTCTCGGACGACGTGGACCTTCGCACCTATAACGACAACTCTAGTCGAGTTCTTAGAGGTGCGGAGGGTCAACGTCAACCGACAAGTTTTTAGAAGTCTGCGTAAACTAGATGGATTTTGTGGTTCCTATAATAACACAAAATACTAGATGCCTTACCTAGTTTCGTGTATAAGCGCCTGAAGATGGTAGCTAAATAAAATACTAAATAATATTGTGGCTGTTGATGTCTGTTTTCTTCAAATGTAAATTTTTATCAGTCAAGTCCTCTTTACATCATCTAGAAGTGTGCATTATCAAGCAAAAACATCCAGTATAGATGTCATAGTACTGTGCGTACACGATTAATTATCTTTGGTATTGTATTCAATGAGTTTACGTTGGAAGTTCCTTCGCAAAGCAATAAACACGACGAATTTCATCGTTGTACGGTGTCAACATTTAAATGGGAACATAAGAGATGTTTCATTTCCGCTAGCGGAACAGCGTCCGGTTTTTTTGAGTAGTGAGTCTCGTGCCAGTATGTCACAGGAACAGACGTATGCAGTGAATCCATGGACGTCACAGACTGAGAACAAGCAGGAATGCATGGGAACGCCGGAAACCGCAAAGGAAGTCCGTTAACACCCTGGCACACTGTGCCAGCCTACTCTCCGTTCTCTCCTCCGCAGTGTGGTTTTCTGTGAACATTTTTCAGTTACATGACTCAATGGAACGTGGAATCTTGTTGACGCAACGTTTTATCAACATTATTTACAAAAAAATACGTGATTATGGGTAAATCTTTTACATGTTTTGCATACGAATCAAAATTATTCATTGGAAGCTAAATATGTGAATATACACTGCCTGACAAAAAGTGACGCACTCAGAACCGGAGGAGGAACAGAAATGAAACTTCACGAGCTGAGAGGGTATGTGATGCTATTACAGTGATTACAAAATTGAGTCAAACTTACAAAGAACTTGGCAGTATGAACCCACATAATCATCTCTGGCCTGAATGCATGTACTGACTCGGTTGGGAAGGATTTCATAAATCCGTATTATCCTTCCCTGATCCAAACTGGTACACAGATGTTGCAACTGATACGCAACGTATACTGGATACTGACACTGGACGGAGATGATGTCTTGTTGGACCACACAATTTGTATCGCGGACAGATATGGGACTCCAAATTGCCGCGCGAGTACCTCAGTGTTACGCGTACAGTTCATAGAGACACATACCATGTGTGGACGAGCACTGTCCTGTTGAAAAACGCTCAAGATATTGTCACATGAGAGATAACACCTGAGGACGCAGTATGTCCGTGACGCACAGTTCTGTCGCCATTTTTTACGCAAACACTAATAGACGTGACCTGAAGTCATATTCAACGGCTCCCCACATCATGATGCTGGTAATAACGCCCCTAAGCCTGTCCAAAACATTGCAAGAATGAGACCTCTCCCCAGATAGACGCCATAGTATCAGGCGATGGTCTTATTGGGTAGTGTAGAGCCCAGATTTATCGCAGTTCCACGCTATACATCAGCAATCGATGCTTCCTGGTATCGGCGCTATTTCAGACACAGCCGTTTGTGTTGTGGTGTTAACGGCAGCCCACACATGGGACGGTAATTCCCTAGACCAGATACTGATAGTCTCTGATCATCATTGCGAGATGAATATTGCAGGAACTCCGCTGTTTGTTCTCGGATGGCAGGTGTAGACGTGAAAGGATTACGATTTAACGACCCAGCCTGGTTGTGATGACAAGCATGTCTGCCCTCACGTTCCTAAGCAGCCCAACGATGGGTTACATCCAAACGCCCAAAAACCTGGACATTGCATGAATCGACCAGTTGGCCAGATGGAGAGCCAGTGTGGCCACAACGTCCGTCACTGTGCTCACTCAACATATGTCGTTGTTCACGCCCCACATATACCCTACTAGGCTTGGTATCAACACTAACGGTCGTTCTACCTGTCACAGAAAATTGTAACTCTAATCATTTACATAATCGCTGATGGCGCTTACGTGTATGGAGCTACATTGACGTCCAATCATGTCTTCCTGGTGCTTCACATTTTCTTCGAGCAGTGTAGAATGCCAAGGAATGTATCACGTGAAAGCGAAAGCGTCAAATGAAACTACGCAGTCCAGTCACGTTACTGTGACCACGGCTTTTTATTTTATGTCGTGTGACTAGGGTCGCCCGTCGGGTAGGCCGTTCTCCGCGTGCAAGTCTTTCGATTTGACGCCACTTCGGTGACTTGCGCGTCGATGGGGATGAAGTGATGATGATTAGGACAACACAACAACCAGTCCTTGAGCGGAGAAAATCTCCGAGCCAGCTGGTAATGGAACCCGGGCCCTTAGGATTGACATTCTATCGCGCTGACCACTCAGCGACCGGGGGCGGACACCACGGCCTATGTTCGACGTCTACGAGCATTAATCACTCACATACGGCAGGTGGCACTACTAGCAGGTGATAGTATATAAAGCGTGTCGGGGAGAGGGGGGGGGGGGGCGACGGAATACAGTGCAGCCGTTGTCGTAATGTCGTAAGCGCAAACGGAGGGATTTAAAAAGAGCATGATTGTTGGCTTTCGGGCCAAGGGTGGACGCATTTTTTAAATAGCTAATTTTGTAAACTGTTCACTTCCCGGCGTGGGTAAGTATACCGTGCATGTCAAAAGTGCGCTGTCCAAAAACGGTGCCGAGGCAACTGTGGTGTACCACGGGCCATAGATGACATGAGTGAACGTCGGCTGTGGAAATGTGTACTGGCGCATCGACGTGCAAATGTTGAGCAACTGACCACCCAGATGCTACCAATAATGTCTCCTCAACAACTATTCATAGAACGTTGTTGCGTATGGGCTCCACGGCAGGCGCCTATTTCACGCGCCCATGTTGACTGCTGTTCATCAGCGACGAAGGCTGTAATTTGCACGCCACTGGACGTCCACTGACTGGTGACAGGTGGCATTTTCAAGTGAAATACTTTTTATGTTCCAGAGGACTGATGGCCGTTGGCGGGTACGGGACGTCTGAAAGCAAACTCCATGCAACAGTCGTCGAAAGGGTCCAGACAGGAGGAAGCAGCGTTATGGTCTGGGAAATGTTTCTGTGGCATTCACTGGGTGATCTCGTAATTCTGGAAGGCACAATGGATCAACATAAGTAGGCATCTATCCTTGGGGACAATGTCCACCCCTACATGCACTTTGTTTCTTCTCGGCATGATGTCATCTGCCAACAGGACATTGCAATGCGTCACAGAGCTTACAGCGAACGTGCGTGGTTCGAAGAGTACCAGGATGAAATTGCCGTGCTCCCCTGGCCACCAAACACCTCGGAGTTAAACCCAATCTGTGGGACCACCTCGATCTTGCTGTTTGCACCATGGATCCTTAACCGAGAAACCTTTCGCAGCTCGCCACAGCCCTGGAGTCAGCATGGCTCCACATCCCTGTTGGAAGCTTCCAGAGTCTCACTGACTCTCTTCCTGCACGTCTCGTGGGAGTCTGCGCTCCAAAACCTTCAGGCTTTTGACAGGTGGTCATATGTATGTGACAGGACAGCGTATAATAAACACACAAACTGAAACAAAAAGTGATGCATCCAAAAGTCTCGACCAGATGTCAACGTAGCTTTGTACACATATACGCCACTGTCGAGTATGTAAATGATTAGAGCTGCAAATCTCTGTGCCAGGCAAAACTATAACCAGAGCGCATTGTGGGTCTCCATTTCTCCTTCTGGTCAAATCGTGCAACATCGAGATATGTGGGATGTGACAGTGATCCAGTGTTGGTCTGCATTGTAACGCGAGGACAGTAATACTAGTCATTAAGGTTTCAGTCGACAACGTCTGACCTTCGTGTGGAGGATTACTGTGTTGTACACCAAGCAAGTCGTACCTCCTTCACATCTGTGCGTGGTATGGGAGAACAATTAATGAACACCCTGCAACGTTCTGTGTCATCCCGCACCATTGGTCAGAGGTTATCAGCATCCGGACTAGGGAACGATCACCTACGATCGCTGGAAGTTTTAGCTGTTTATAGTTCTGCTAATAAACGACTATCTTCAGAATAGTTGCTTTGAAAATTCACATGATTTTATTATTATTATTATGAAAACCCTATGTGTGCATCTAAAGTTGTTGCTAATCATATAAAAATAACAAATTTTTAAGCAAGTAAACAATTTTAATTTGTGCCCCTTACCATTGTTTACATGAATTTACGTGACGTCGCGATGGCAGAAATCTTAAGGGCCATTCTTGACATTGTTTACGTGCTGCCTTAACAGGGGTAGGACGTCAAACGGGCTGACTTGGAGCAGGAGAGGCATCACATTTTAATTTCCACTGTATATACTTTTACAAGTAAATTCGTAAAACTTTGTGAGCATGGCCATGATTCATGATTCGCACTCGTAGCAGCGGAAGTTCAAAAACATAACAAAATAATTTTTTTTCATGTGAAATGTCATCATTTTTTCACTTACTATTGGCTGCATTTGCTGCTATAGGTACACTTTTCTTCATAAGTAAGAAAGACTGTTCGATGAATTTTGCAGAGCATGCAATCCATACTTACAGGTGTCTGAAACTCTAAATCTATTTAATTTATGAAAAACTGAATGAGCTGTTACGTTTTAAAGTTTATGTTGAGAAAAAAATCAAATTTTGTAGTTAATTATCTCAATTTTTACCACTGTTTTCAATAGATTTGTAAAATTCTAGAGTTTCATACACCTGTAAGTATGGTTTGTATGCTGTGCAAAATTCATCAAAGAATCTCTCTTACTTGTGAAGATAAATGTACCTACAGCAACAAATGCAGCCAACAGTAGGTTAAAAAATGATGAAATTTCATATCCAAAAAAAAATTTATTTTGTTATGTTTTTGCACTTCCACTGCTATGATTGTGAATCCGCAATCCTTCCTGGTCATGCTGACAAAGTTTTATCAATTTATTTGTAAAAGTATACACTGTAGAAAATAAAATGGCCTGTGGTGCCTCTCCTGCTCCAAGTCGGCCCCGTTTGTCGTCCTACCCGCCTTAAGGCAATAATAAAATTAGTTATATATTGTGATGAATCGTAGATGAATTTTTGAGGTTGTTGTATTCCACTATTTCAAAAATTGGCAATGCAAATCTTAGTATTACAAACTTAAATGTTCGGACTTTTTAAACATGTTTTTTTTTTTGAGAAGGTTCATAGTAATTATTTGTAAACTAGCTCCTTTACTAAACAGGGGGAAGTCAATGCTAATTCATGTTTAGTGTACTGTGTTTGCCAGCAAACCGTGTGAGTACTCATTGATGTATTTAAAGAATAAAATTTGAGACAGAATTTACGATTTTAAAAGCATGTCGTTACTCTAGGACTATTTGAAAACTATGTCATGTGAATAAAATAATCACAATTAATGTCCTTGGATTGTCTCAATTATGAGATTTTATTTAAACTTTAATGTGCAATTTCTCAAAACAATCAACTTGTCCGCCATTGTTTACAGCCAAGGTCTTCAATTCAGATCCGAGTACGTGGTTGTATATACTTAGCTAAACAGAAGCCAGTCTCCACTCGTATTATCATGGCTCAGTAAAATGTGTTGTTATAATTAATATGAGCACGCAATCTGACTGACAAGTACGCACGAGGCGTCCACCACATGACGTAATGACTCCAACATACCTTGCGTCACCCAGGTCTCAAACCTTCATACGTTAGTCAGTACGATCGTCAGTTAATGACAATAAGAAAATCCGTTAGACTGACGAGTCACGCAATATACTCCACTCCCCTCACGAAAGCGTGCATGTTTTGCGTCCTTCACATGAGGCTATGGATGTGTCGTGCTCTACGCCCACAATACAGAGAGTGGCGGAAATTGATTTTTGTGGGCCATATTTGGATGATAATAGCGGGGACCCTTCGTGCCGTACGGGAATCCACATCTCGTTTCCGGCATTTCGATCACCTTCCTGACCTAGTACCTTATTATGTACGCTCCTCTTCTAGTAGCAATATACCGTAGGTCACTGAAGGAGCGAAGCATTCCTCATGATAAGGAAACGCGCAGGTCAGTCCAGTTTTCATGAAGGATCGTCGAAAATAAGCACAGAGCTATAGGCATCTGTCTCTGACGTTGGCCCGTTGTATAATTTTGGAACATCTTTTAAGCTTGTGTGTTATGATATTTCTGGAGACAGAAAAAGTTCTCTGTAGAAATCAGCATGGGTTCCAAAACCAACTTTCATCTGAATTCCAGCTTGCTGTGTTAGTCTACGACACCCAGAAAGTAGTTGACAATAACGCCAAGGTTGATTCAGTGTTCCTTAACTGCCGGAAGGTGTTACATACAATTCCGCACTGTCGCCTAATGAATAAAAAACGAGCGTACGGAATATCACACCTGCTGTGTGACCGGATTGAAAACTTTCTAGCAAACACAACGGCGAGAAATATTCAGATGGAAAAGTTGCTTCTGGCGTACAGCAGGAGAGTGTTATAGGACCATTAATTTTCACAATGTATGTAAATGACCCATCAAATAACGTCGGAAGTTCCATGAGGCATTTTGGGGATGATTCTGCTGTATACAGAGTAATCGCAACGCTTGGAAATTGTAGCAAAATACAGAAATACCGGCAGAGGGTTGATGCATGACGCAGGGAGTGGAAATTGACTCTCAACACAAATTAATGCAACGTATTGCGCATTAAAAGGCAGAAAAATTTATTATCATACAGTATGACTACACGATTGCAGAAAAATCACTGGAAGCAGTGTCACATCCATACAATATCCAGGAAAATGCACACAGTGCGATATAAGGTTTAACGACCACATAAAAATAACTGCAGGTAAATCAGATGCCAGACTGAGATTAATTGGAAGAATGCTCAGGAAATGCAGCGCACCCACAAATGAGATTGCTTACAAAACCCTCTTTCGACCAATACTTGAACATTGCTGCAGACCCAGCAAGAGAGGCGTTCTGCATCACGGTGTACTTTACTGCTAACATTTCGAGATCGTAGGTTCCTAGAAGGGTCGACCAATACATTACTTCCTTCTACATACATCTCGCGAAAAGACCATTAGAAAGATTCGAGTTCACACGGAGGCTTACCAGCAATCGTTCTTCTCGCGAACCATTAGTGACTGGAACAGGGATAGGGGAAAAGAGAGTGGTACACAAAGTATTCTCCGCTACACACAGTAAGGTGGCTTGCGCAATAGATTTAGGCGTATGTGTAGCTTTCAGTAGCTTTCAAAATATGCAACGTACATACGCCATGGACAAGAGTAGTTCCAAAAATACACTTTCGTCATTTTGAGTGGGACACCAAATTCTTGAGTTATCAGTTCCGTTAAGCACATGCAGGACATGCGGGACTTCGTGAAGTGCCAAATCCTGAGTCTCGATACATCCCTCGGATTCACGGGCGACACGCCGCGTCGTTGGCGCCACGATAAAAATATCTGAAGTTACAGCATAGCCACCCATCTCAAACACGTCAAGCAAGTTATCTATCTATGTTTTCTGCTCTTCTCTCTTCTCGGTACTTAGGTATTTAAGTTAAAATAATACACAATGATTCGATTTATTCACTGTTTACATTCGCATTGGCATATCGATGACAAGATTCCTTCCCTATCACATGAGAGCTTAACAGACCGCTCCGTCGCCATGATTAGGAAAACAGTCACTTCGTTTACTAATCATAAGAGAGGTTCGGTTTTCACTGCGTGTATTCCCAATCTTTCTGTTCATTTTTAGTGTTTGGCACTGTGTAGAAATTCATACGCCATCTCCCATGACGATTCATTTCAAGAAACAAGAAACAGTCAGCGTGCTGTCAACGTAGACATCACCCCCTTGTGTATCCGAGACACACATGTCGCAAAACACTGTCATTCCTCACTTTATGGTGACCAATTGGTCAGTCTTTTCTCGTAATCACCTACTCGGCAGAATGATTTTAAAAATGATTTACAACGCTATATGATATTTGCAAAATATCTGACTTACAGATAAATAGCTAAAACACTTCACCCGATTTCAGTAATGCTAGAAATTTAATATTAGACACGCTCACACAGCTGGTGTGTAACTCCAAATAGGAGGAGAAATTATATTCTGAATTTAATTTGGTAATTACAAATATACATGAGGGTATTTTTGAACCAAAGTATAAGAAAAATTAAAATACAACATATTCTGCGCTCTTTTATAGCCAACCTTACCGAAATAAAATATAACAATGACACAGTTACTAATTTAAATGTACACCATTTTGAAATAATTTTAGTGAATGTTGCTTTTTGGATTTGGGGACTTTTCATGGGGTGCCTGTTCAAACTTCAACGCCAAGTAGGCTTCAAAGGGAAGTTTTAAAATTCACGAAATACAGTTTCTTTTTTCGCATGTTCCAGTTTGCAACAGTAAACTTTCCCCTTTATCGTAGCATGTATCTCACCGGTAAAGCTAGATACCTATCCGATGTAATCAAAAGAAATACAGTGATACACAAAATACGCTGTCCGATTTATAAACATACTGGCATCAAATTGTGTGTTGTTTGGTATAGTCTTGTTCCTGTTATGTATATTTTAAATGAAATAGTTCCATTTGAATTTGTTCAAAGACTGAACATTATATTTTATAATGTGGCTTTAGCCAAAAGTGTACCAATGGTAGAAGAATCTATACTGAAATAATCTGTTCGCCAGAACTATTCCAGCTTCCAGCAGCAAGCTTCACAAATAATATCGTAACTGCTACCGATAACTCACTACAATAAAGGCTGTAAGAAAGATGGACTGCCGCGAGGGTTATCCCGCGGTCTCGGGCGTCTTGTCATTGTTCGCGCGGCTCCCCCCGTCGGAGGTTCGAGTCCTCCCTCGGGCATGGGTGTGTGTGTCGTCCTTAGCGCAAGTTAGTTTAAGTTAGATTAAGTAGTGTGTAAGTTTAGGGACGGATGACCTCAGCAGTTTCGTCCCATAAGACCTTACCACAAATTTCCTAATTTCCAAAAGATGGACTACAACTTACGTTACATAACATTTATACTTCATTAGTCAGACAATGTGCTATGAACCTTAGCGGTCCTGTAGCACGAATCTGATGCTACTTTACTCTAATGACCAAACAAGTTCGTCCCCTCAAAACAAAACGGCAAAGACCGGAAATGCAGGGAAGGGTATGAAATAATTAGACTTCTATCTCTCCAACTGATCATTATTTTCTTCTTTATTGAATTCCAGACAAATTTCAGAATTCAGGAAAAGTACTGTTTGTCGAATTGGTGACATGAACTGGAAAACCCGGCCATTCATCCAACCGGAAAACTGGCCTCGGGCAACGACCTGCCTTTTGTAGTGTTGCGTTCGCCGTGCAGGATGAAGGACCAAATGGCGCCGTGTCACACGAAGCAGCAGAAATGAGGTTTCCTACCGAATGACGTGGCCACGATGAGTGAACGTAGAGTCATCGAAGATCTGAACCACCTGCCCCAATGCCACACGATGAACAGCTCACACACAGAAGAATAAATTTTAATCCTCAGTGAAAACGTAATTTAGGCAGTTAATTTTGGACGAACACGAAAGAGTTCCATTGATTGTCACATACGAATACATCTGATTTTGAAGCAATCAAGAGTAAAAATACTGCCCATGTCATCACATGAGAGCTTAACAGACCAGCTCCGTCGCCATGATTAGGAAAACAGTCACTTCGTTTCCTAATCATAAGAAAGGTTCGGTTTTCATTGCGTGCATTCCCAATCTTTCTGTTCATTTTTAGTGTTTGGAACTGTGTAGAAATTCATACGCATCTCCCATGACGATTCATTTCAAGAAACAAGAGACAGTCAACGTTATTAATATAACATACTGGCCGTTCTTGCTAGAGATTTTTTGTTTATAAATGTAGAGTTCTCCCTGTAAGCCATCATCGACACCCTGGCATTCTATGTGAGCTCTTCTGCTTTTGTACTTAATTGATGTGCTGCTGACACGCGTCTTTGTTATCAAGGGAGTCGCTTCTTCGCACGGGAGCGTTATCTTAATCTAGTCATATTGGGGGCCATGATTATTCAGGAACCTGACAACTGTGCTCTGAACAATGCGATAAAAAATTTCTCTTCGTGACAGAGAAAAACTGTTCTGGACTGAGAGTCAAACCTAAAACACCGAATTCACATTCAGTTCTTCACCATCTAAACTCCTCCACACACCTATCCAAACCTTCCGTCTGCCATTTCACCTCTCGTTCTCTTAGAAAAATCAACAGACTCAGAGTGATACCAGTGTAGGTGTACCGCCTTCAGAGAATATCTGCCCCAGTCACTGCTTTAGAATTCCTTGTAAAATGAAATATCTCGCTCTACAGTGGGGTGACTGATTCAAGAGAAAATCTCAGAAAGCAAATCGTTTAGAGCCCTGTACACAAAGGCTGCTTGCATTATATTATTTTTTATAGGGAGCAACATTCACACGAGCCACGTTCCTGGAGCATAAGTTGCCAATGTAACTTAAGCGAGTAGTTGCACACACAACATATCATTCTTCAGAACTCCAAGAGAGAAGCCCTCTGCTCACATCTCGACCATAATTCTAAAATTAATGCTTCACACACTGCTTCAAAGTGCGCCAAGACAAATTTGAGAGTTTTCTGGAGCTACATGTCGCAAAATCATCCCTGCTGACTCAATATCATAGATGTGTATGGGGCTTTGGAATCTGTTATATAACTATTCTGTTATAGTCCAAATCTCGCTGCAAACTATATGTCACATACTCTATTTATTTAAAAAGTCAAAAAATGGTTCAAGTGGCTCTGCGCACTATGGGACTTAATTTCTGAGGTCATCAGTCCGCGAGAACTTAGAACTACTTAAACCTAACTAACCTAAGGACATCACATACATCCATGCCCGAGGAGGATTCGAACCTGCGACCGTAGCGGTCGCGCGGTTCCAGACTGTAGCACCTAGAACAGTACGGCCACCCCGGCCGGCCTTAAAAAGTCAGTTTGATGTTCTGTTCGTATAATTAACTTACCTTTTTTTAAGATCCAAAATCTTAAAATTTTTGTTATGTATTCTCTTGTATGGATCAATACAATTTTTACAAGCAGTTGCCATGCGAATCGTGGTTCGGCCTGTTCGTCCATAATATCCAGAAGACAGCAGCAAGTGGCCAACAGTTGCATTCTCACTGACCATTTGCATTTTATTTGTACACATTGCTCTCGATTTTTCAGAAATGAACATTATGATCTCAAGTTCTTTGCCCCTTATACTCGTACAATAATAGCTACGTTTTGGTGTTAGTTCGTTGTGGCAAACACTGTAAAATCCTTTTGAAATGTCAAATAACGATCCATATACTTTTCTAGGGCTTCTGTTACACGAGCTATAGTGTTTTCTGTTGCTCCTCTACGCCAATCCTTCTAGGGTTGACGATTTTATCACAACAGTCAGTGGCTTCACCAACCAAAGCGAACAGCTTTCATTTGCCCTAAGAAGAACGCCGTTTAAACACTCAATGTTTTTTGGCTTAACGTAGTGTAGCCGGCCGGCGTGGCCGAGCGGTTCTAGGCGCTTCAGTCTGGAACCGCGCGACCTCTACGGTCGCAACTTCGAATCCTGCCTCGGGCATGGATGTGTGTGATGTCCTTAGGTTAGTTAGGTTTAAGTAGTTCTACGGGACTGATGACCTCAGATGTTAAGTCCCATAGTGCTCAGAGCCATTTGAACCATTTGAGCATAACGTAGTGTATTATATTTGCCACTCTTGACTAATATTTTTCAAGCTGGACCAAACATTCTATCACATTGAGGGTGCTGTTGATTCTTTTCACTTTAGGAGATTTGTCATTTACGCGTGTGTCCATTCCCTTAATATAAAGACGTTTCAAATATTCAAATGTGTTTGAATCCTAAAGGACCAAACTGCTTAGGTCATCAGTCGGTAGACTTACACACTACTTAAACTAACTTATGCTAAGAACAACACACACACCCATGCTCGAGGGAGGACTCGAAGCTCCGGTGGGAGGGGCCGTGCAATCCGTGACAGGACACCTCAAACCACACGGCCACTCTGCGCGGTATAATGACGTTTAAGGAATCTACTGAACCCAGCTGGTTTCTTCATTCCTTCCCTATCTCGTTTACACTATCTAATCAGAAGTATCCCGGTAACGCGTAACTGACCATCAGATGTCAAGAGAGGCGAACACGCCAGTGTAAAATTAGGCTGAGAGTGTTGAATTGTCAGTAGAGAACCAGTAGCCGTAGAATGAGTTTACCGGTACACTTCAGTGACTTCGAATGTGTACCAGTCATTGAATGTTACCTGAGTAACAAATCTGTGAGGATCATTTGAACCTTTCTGAAGTTGCCCAAGTCGCCTGTTGGTGATGTGATTGGGATCGCGAATGAACCTCCACAGCTAAAACAAAGCCAGGCAAACCTCATTTACTGACGGAGAGGGTCCACCGATCATTGCGACATTGAGGCAATGGTTCGTGGACAATGACATTCCTGAAATGGACTGGCCTGTCCAGAGTCCCGGCGTGAACCCAGTGGAACAGATTTGGGACGAGGCAGAACGTCGACCTCGATCCATACCCCAGTGTCCAACATCTCTTTCTCTAGTTTCGGCTCTTGAGGTAGAGTGGGGAACAGACATTCAGACACTTCATTGAATGTTTCCCCCGTCAGAATTCAGGCCGTCATAAAGGTCAACAGTGGACACGCCGTGTACTAATGGCCAATAGTAGATGTCCGGATACTTTTGATCAGGTAGCGTATATGCCAGTTTTCATATGCCGTTTATAGTTATTCCGTACCTTCGTAACCTTAGTTATGTCTAATTTCTTACTCTTCTCTGTATTTACATTTCTGTGTACCATAAGGTAAAAAGTTTTTATTTTGTAGTCTGGTATTGAGCAGAAGCCATTTCATTAATATTTTATGATTTTAGATTAATTACTTCCCTCCAGTATTACGCCTTACAGTAAACTTTCTAACATACTTAAATTTTTTGGTTTTGTTTCCTTTACCTCAACAAACATCTTTTCTAAGCTCGCTTTTACGTCTGCTTTCCCAACTATTCTACCATATGGATATGGACTTACTGTATTTATCAACTACATATATGGCCTTCTGTGAGGTATCTTAATATTTACCTGATATTTTAAAGACTGTGCCATTTGGTTACACGTTTTTGGGCTTCCTGCGAATAACATAATATTGTAAATGCCTATCAGACCACTGAAGCGTTTTGTATAGCAGTTATCTTCCAGCAACCTTAGAATTTATAAAGATTTCATCCGTCGTGGATGTGGAACACTACGACTATGGAGAATAAAGGTTTCCAGTAATTGCTGCAACCATTCGCCTTTTATTTTATCCTTCAGTTTTTATTTTCCGCTGCCGGTTTCGAATCGCCTTGCAGTTCATCATCAGTTGCTCATGTAGGGTTAAGAACTAAGAGAAAATAACAACTCTACACGACCCCACAATGATCCAAACATGCAACAAATATATACCATCTGTTGAATCGCTAGGCGGTTCGAAACTGGTAATGGCAACTGAAGAATAAAACGGAAGGCGACTCCTTGTAGTAATTTCTGGAAACCCTCGTAATTTTTGTTTAGATCACAACGATGTATGGGCCTTCCTTAATAGTTTTATGCACAGGTACTACTAATTTGTTAATAATATGGTGGACAGCTACATGATTAGTAAGAGGTAGTGGAACATACTACCCCCGTCACACGGAATGGTTTTCTATTACCCATACGGTGCACCGCTTGATTTCATTGCTTACATATATTGTGACTACCCCTCCACTGAGTTCAGTACGGAATAATTGTATTAGCCTTTCATTTTTTGTAGGTAAAACGACATTTCATATACTTTCAAATGAATTTCTTCTTCAAGATAAAAACATGGCAACTCACTAGCTATTAATATTTTTATTTTTTCTTATTTTCTTGAATCATCAGAAGATTTTGCCGCAAGAAACCTGTATAGAGATAATTTGAGTCTCTCTTTTTTTTTACTTTGGGTGGCGAAATCCTCGTCCTTTACCTGTATGGCCTTGTGACTTTATCCACAGAGGTGGCAATCCATTGATCTTAATATTATCCCGCTGCTGCCAGACACTGGAATCAACTTTTAATATGATGACAGATCTGTTCTGCTATCATTTAGGAGATAATTTGTTTCTATTCCTTCTACTGATGTTTATGGTTGATTACAAGCCATCTGCAGTTGGCGATCAGAAATGATGAAGAATTGAATAAACTGTTGTCTCGGCTGTCACCAATTCACAAGGAGGGGTTTTACCTAACATTCAAGCAGTTCTTTTGCCTAAAAAGACAGGACAAGCACCAGCAGCAGGAAAAACGGGTAAGTCATCGGAGACCCAGAGTTCCCAGGATTACTGAATAACATTTTGGTTTATGTGAATACTGAATGTCAAATTTGGATCAAGAAGACTTCCGCATTTTTTTTATGTTTAGATATGTGAAAGACCTTCAGTTTGGGAATTCGTAAATTCCAACTTAAATTTTTAGCGTTTAACTCGTGTTATTTGTTAATCGTGCCATATTGCATGTTCTTCCTCTGTTAACAACCTTAAATATAGTTCAACATTGTGTTTCTAAGATGCTTAATGACAATGAATCCTCACATCTGTTTTGTCGTGTAATGTGTGTAGACATTGTGAGAAACTGATTTATTCTTAAAATAATAAACTAGAACTTGAGCAAAGAAAAGGTGGTGTAGATGGTTAACGCATCTGTTTGGTAAACAGGAGGCCTGCGTTCGACTCTCGGCCTTGGAACAAATTTTCATCTGTCGCCAATGAATTCTTTCATTGAAAGAATGCGGCAGAGATCGTCATTTCTCCTTTCTGAGTATACTCCCCCAAATTAGTTTATAGAAAGCTAATCATAAAGCTGGTACCACTCACAAGTGCATATTGATGTGTAAAGTCGAGGAAGTCATGTCCAAGACACCGTCTACATTTTAGAAAAAATTTCTCGCTGCGTCTTTGCTTTTAACGGCATTGATTTTCTTGTCGTGTCAGACAAAGAGCTTTAATTTGACGCATCAGGAACAACGAGACCATCTGTGTTATCCACAATGCCCCCGTTCATAATATTAGCCTCCCCACTCTCTATTACTATTTAATGTTACGTTGCAAATTCCGTAAGTAGAGTACTTAGATCTTCTGTTACATTATTATTTCCTCCAATGTGCTTGACGGTAGTGATCAAGTGGAACTTCGACCCTAGTATTTCTTGCATCTAACAACGTGCAACTTCTCTTTGGCTGCTTCGTGGTGGTAGCACTTTAATTTCCGTAACAGTTCTTTCTGTCTTAGGTCTTTGCATTAGTACTAGAGTCTGCAACGTTTTTATATATCTAGCCCTACATATACCACAAATTTCTCTCTGTTAACCCGTACATTAGCCGAAATCTGTTTCATCCCACTTGCTGCTCAACTTTGCGGATGTACATTATTCCCAGAGGTGTTCTAGAACATATGGGCTGGTGGAATCACAGTTAGCTAATGAATAATGCGTGTGAAGGAGGGTAGACGGATGTGAAAGGCAAGGTGACGACCGCGTCATGCAAGAGTTTGTAGCGACTGATAAAATTTGGGAGGAACAGAGACACATTCCTTAGGCCAGCTTTTTTTCTCGTACAGTCGAGCGTTTGTTAACAAGTCAAACACGACTTATTAGCAGACATTCAAGGCGTCCAGATTCTTATCCAGAAAATACTATGCAGCATGTCTAAAGCGTTTCGATTATTTTGACGGCCTTAAAACCGACATTCGTCTTCTAAGAATATGTAAGAATGGCGAGAGCAGTACGTTGCAAGCGCCGTCCCACTGACAGCAGCTGTCCCTATGTGCCAACGATCGAGAGGGCGGGCCCTGTTGCAACATTAGTTTCCGTCACAATAGCTGTCGAAACTTCCTGTGTCTCCCTACCGCCGAACTTCTGCACCAACGCGGTACACAGGAACTTTACAGTCGGCAACAACTTCTTATTTCTTCCGCCGTGATAGTAAGGACTAGTTATTTATGGCACGAGACGACACGAAAGAGGGCTTAAATCGCAAAAATGATGCCATCCAGTCTGCATTTCCAGCTTCGCCACCGAAATGGTTGTTATGACTAAGTTCATGCGTGAATGTACAGCATCACCTGAGAGTCTTCATTGTGTCCACACAGATGCCGAAATTTCAAAATTAATAAAGGAATGAGTGTACAGTCTGTGAAAAGAATTTCTATAGGCTTACAGAAGAAGCTAAAGCTTCACCACAAGTCATTTTGCATGCAACACTGATACAAACACGGAGGCAGTACGCAATAAGAGTATGGAAGAGGTAATCGGAGAACATCGGGATTAAACAGAAAGTCTTAAACCCGTAAATATAGTGATTATTACGAATACCAGGTAGCTACACTGTTTTGTAAATTGTTTTTATCTTATATTTTATAAATCATTCACGATGAGCCCATTTCGGCAATATTTCCTTCATCAGGTGCTCTGTAAATACATAAATAAGCGATGCTCTTAATATAATGGTCTGTAACTATGATCAGAATAGTTATATTACATCGTTAAGTGTTTTCACCGAATATGTAATATCGTTGCTGTCATAGCCTGTCTTTTTTAGAGTTATTACTTTGTCCTTAGATGTACACTGGAGATATATGTGTGATTTTAGTTGCTTTCCACGTATGCTATTTTTCTGACAGCTTGAATGACAGTAGATCAGCAACAGTACATGTTTATTACCATTATAAATAAGACATGTGTGGAAATTCAGTTGCTTTTTAATTATTGTTATAGGTTTGGTTCTAATTATGCTTTTGCCTGGAATTTACACACATAACTTATTTATAACGGTAGCTATGCAAACATGTAACATCGTCATCTATTGTAATCCGAGTTGTCAGAAAAATAGCGTACATGTAACCAACTAAAATCAGATATACATCTGCAATCTACATCTAAGGAGAAAGTTATAATTCTAAAAAAGACAGGACATGACAGTAATGTTATTACATATAAGGTGAAAACACATAACGATGTATTATAACTTTTCTGATCATAGGTACAGACCATTATATTAAGACCATCGCTTACTTATGTATTTACAGAGCACCTGATGATGGCAGTATGCCGAAATAGGCTCATAGTGAATAATTTATAAAATATAAAATAAAAACAGTTTACAGTCAGCGTAGCTGGTTGATATTCGTATTAATCACATCATTAAAAGTCGTATTTTGCACAGCGGGCCCCAAAGAAAAAAACCGTAGATGTAAATTCAACGCCATGAAACTTGTACGAAGCATAAAAAATTGGTTCAAATGGCTCTGAGCACTATGGGACTTAACATCTGTGGTCATCAGTCCCCTAGAACATAGAACTACTTAAACCTAACTAACCTAAGGACAGCACACACATCCATTCCCGAGGCAGGATTCGAACCTGCGACCGTAGCGGTCACGTGGTTCCAGACTGAAGCGCCTAGAACCGTACGGCCACACCGGCCGGCGTATGAAGCATACGTCACATAGGGATGAAGTGTACTACATAGTTGGACATGAAAACGATTAGCATTTCAGTGCACCCCTACAAAGCAGGCAGGAGTAACGCTATCTACATTTTGTGTCTACAGGAAGATTACACATCGGGTTTCTCACTATCAAATCTCAGATAATTGTTGGTTGGTTGTTATAAGATCGTGTTATACCTCGTGTAAGAAATACAAAAGTCTACCAGTACATGTCGGAGTTCGACAGCGGCGACGTCGTTCGCTATCGAGATTGCGAATTCATGACTATCATGCAAATATGGAATCGATGGGCTTAAGAGGGTCATATACATCATCGTGGAATATCTCGTGTCCCCTCGTCCCCAGCGCTCGAAAGACAGACATATTGTAGGCTTGAGCGTGCAGGATCGTATAGCCACGTCACGCACCTTGAGCAAGCACATGAGTCATTCTTGCTACAAGATAAGTATCCACACGATCAGAGCTACAGCGTATAGAGCACCACGGACTGCCAGCACCATTGTTGCGGCTTGCCTAGATGCGGCAGCAGAGACGTGCTGACAGTGGTGCGCCCAACAACAATGGACACTGGAATGGCACTCCGAGTTCTTTTCAGACGAGTCCCGGTCCCGCGTGCAGCACTTCGATGGGCATAACATTGTGTGGAGGCTCTGAGGAAAACGAATGTTGCTAGATCGTATTCGTCGTCGTCGCACGGGCTCAGCAACTGACGTTACTGTGCCACTGAGTACACATGTTTACCCCTGGTTCGCAAAGCCGCCAATTTGGATAGCAGCCGTTACATTTCTGACATCATTGAGGCCTGTGGCTATGTCCTCTCTTTAAGGTGTCCGTCACGTTATCTTTCAAAAGATAACGCAAGACCGCATATTGTCCGTGCTGCCCTGACGCACCTCGATTCGGAGGGTTTCCGATTGTTGCAATGGCCAATACTTTCTCCAGTTCTCTCACACACTGTAAACACAAGGTCATGGGTTGCCAAGATACTGACACGCCACTACCCACGATCCTCTACAACTGATGTACTCTGGTATGGAGTTGAAGCAGCATGGAATAATGTTTTACTATCTGTGCTCATATCGGGGTGCTGTCTAGCCGGTTTAGAGGACATCGTTGGCAGAAAGGAGGGGGGGAGGGAGGGGGCAGCTCAGCGTACTCAATTCCCACCGTATCACCTACAAATTTAATTCTTCCACTGTACTGTATACTCACTATAAATAAAATTTCACTATTTTCTGCCCTTCCTAGAGCTGTAGTTTTAATCTCCAGCAGTGTATAGCTTTTACAAAAAATGCCACGCAGCCGAAAATTTTCTTTGCTATAACAAACCAGTTATTCGAGTCCACTGTTGCCCTTTATCACACCCCACATTCTTAACAATATTCTCGTATGAGACAGTACAGATTCTTAATCCCATCCAGTTTGAACCTTCCTCATTCTAGAAGCCCTCTCTGCCAAACCGATCTCCTTCCACGGTAATTCTGTAACAGAACCGTCTATGATATTTCTTTTAAACGTTGAGGCTTGTGAAGACAACTATATTCATCTGTGACATCCAAATCCCGTCTTCGCTCATAATGCAGCATCGATCTTGCTGACTCGACAATATAGGCGTCAGTCTGAGCTCCTGTAAACTGTACATACTGCCCTATGTTTATCATACAGGCAAACCCCTCTGAACTCTCGCTAAGCAGTTATTTGGAAAATGTAACTCAAGAGGCAACTGTAACTTGTGGAGAAAAATTCTGGTCACTCCCGTTTGATTAGGTTTTAGCAGTTACGGCCAGATTTTGTACCTGATGATGGCTATGTCTGCTAGGTCGAAATTACGTTGGTCTAAGCCGAACTTTTCTAATGCTTCATCAAAACCTTGAACTGGCACTTCGTGGCATATTTGATGTCAGGTCAGCTTCAGTGCAAGAAGCAGTTCCACGACACACAACAATGGTCTAATAGCATCTTCGGGGCATTACTTCACCGACAGATCACATTTGGCTTACAGCAAACTTACAGACACGACGGAGACTTCAAAGGCCTTATCCGAAGCGTAGAGGTACAGATTTCTTATGCAGATAGCACAATCTCGGTTTGTAAGGATGTCTCGACGGTCACTATCAGGGGTTCCTCGCCTTTTTCCACTTTCCTCTTTCCAAAATTGGATACTCCTGTATTCCGAGAAGCATGCTGACAAACCGACGAACAAATCCCGGTAATTACTCTTAAAACCCCACGCAACTGTCTAGACGATAAAGCGATTACTCCGTTTCCTCATAACGATATTTCACGTAATCATCGAAGCGATAAAAGAAGAAAAATCAAGGAAATGATTCAGAGTTATAGGTAATAAAAATATGATTAGTTACAGGACCTTACACTTTAGGGAGGCACGATGTACGTGATTTTGAGTACAGTATAATGCACACCACAACCTTCAGACTCAAATTGCTTTCCGGATTTGGGACTTTCCTTTGTTTATAGACATTTTTACATTATTGTAGTATTTCCTTTGCTTATAAAACTCCGTCCGAACTGGCCTCGAAAGACCCTAACGGTTCTGACCGACCGCCGTGTCATCCTCAGCCTATAGGCGTCACTGAATAAGGATATGGAGGAGCGTGTTGTCAGCACACCGTTGTCTCGGCCGTTGTCAGCTTTCGCGACCGGAGCCGCTACTTCTCAATCAAGTATCTCCTCAGTTTGCCTCACAAGGGCTGTGGGTACCACGCTTCGCAGCAGCGCTCGGCAGACCGAACGGTCACCCATCCAAGTGCTAGCCTAGCCCGACAGCGCTAAACTTCGGTGAGCTGACGGGAACTGGTGTTATCACTGCGGCAAGGCCGTTGGCTCGATTTGCTTGTGAAGATCATTTATTATTGGTTCTTGTTAGCCTTCTGACAGTAGTTTTCTTCCGATACGTTATGCTTTTTTGATAAAAGTTTCGGAAAGCTTATGACCTCCTCACTCATAGTAATTCATATGAATATCACAGACAAGATAAGCATTTCTCTTTTGTCGAAATTCTGCTTATCGTGTCTTTTTCGGGCTGAGTTAGTGCGTGCGTAGATATGTGATAGTCGATATTCGTAGTATCTTTGATTCGACTTTGCTAATTCGCGGAACACCATTACGTAATACGTTCGAAAGACGTTTCTCAAGACAGATATTTAGTGACACCAGCTGCATAAATTTACATTAAAAGAGGTGGTTGACCAATAGATAAAGAGTATATTTTTAAAGCTGTCAAGCATACAACATTGGTCAGACAGCCAACCACCTCCACGTACGTGTGAAAGAGCGTATGGATGCATTTCGCCTGAACCATATTCCTAGGTCTCCAAACACTAGCTGCATAGACAACTGTGGGCTTGCTGTGAATGGCACAGATAAAAAATGGAAAATTTTGCCACGGTAAATATCAAAAGAAATCGTCATACTTTGGAAGAAACTGAAACTTACTTACACTCTGCGAAGGTATCTAACGGCATCCTCAATGAAGTAAAAGAAGTTTCTTATCTTAATCAGAAATTTTCAGCAATTTTATAAAAATATTTTTGAACACAGGACTACGGACAAATGGTTGTCTTCAAACTGTTACTTCTTTCTCACAACCTAACAGAAACGTAATATCTCCGAAACTGACAGCGATAGAATATCTTTGAAACCGTACTACATCTCTGACATGTTTTCTGTAAGTGTTAGTCGTGAACTAAAAAACAGTGGAAAATGTGATAGTTCAATTGTTGTGCGAATAAAGAAGTACCAAAATGTAGCTGCTAAAATTTACAGCAAAAGTACCCGGTGATCAAAAAGTCAGTATAAATTTGAAAACTTACACGGAATAATGTAGATAGAGAGGTTAAAATTGACACACATGCTTGGATTGACAGATTGACATGGGGTTTTATTAGAACTAAAAAAAAAAAAAAAAAAAGTGTTGCTAGACGCGTGAAAGATCTCTTGCGCGCGTCGTTTGGTGATGATCATGTGCTCAGCCGCCACTTTCGTCATGCTTGGCCTCCCAGGTCCCCAGACCTCAGTCCGTGCGATTATTGGCTTTGAGGTTACCTGAAGTCGCAAGTGTATCGTGATCGACCGACATCTCTAGGGATGCTGAAAGACAACATCCGACGCCAATGCCTCACCATAACTCCGGACATGCTTTACAGTGCTGTTCACAACATTATTCCTCGACTACAGCTATTGTTGAGTAATGATGGTGGACATATTGAGCATTTTCTGTAATGAACATCATCTTTGCTTTTTCTTACTTTGTTATGCTAATTATTGCTATTCCGTTCAGATGAAGCGCCATCTGTCGGACTTTTTTGAACTTTCTATTTTTTTGGTTCTAATAAAACCCCATGTCATTCCAAGAATGTGTGTCAATTTGTACCTCTCTATCTACATTATTCCGTGATTTATTCAGTTTTCAAATTTATACTGACTTTTTGATCACCCGATACATTCAGCTGTATTTTTAAATATCTTTAAAGTACATTACAAATGAATGCTTGTGCATTATACGTCTGCAGCATTCCTCTGTTTGACCTCATACGTCCAGTTAGGATGGTTGCGCTCTGGAAAGTTGCGTAACGACCATACACTGTGTCTACTTCATCGACTCCTTGGTGCGCATGTTTCCCAATACATCACATCAGAGATCAAGTACCTAGCATCCACCACAACAGCAACACAAGATCTCACTTAGCTAACAACCTGCTCAAAAATATTTGAAAATTCCTTCTGTGTTGGTACTATCCTCCTCTGGAACAAGTTACCTGCACTCTGCGCACAATTCGGTGTGCTGTTACATTTAAGAACATGTGAAGCAATTTCTTTCGTTAGCATCATAACTTCCTCTAAAATTGGACACAAATGGCCAGTATTGTCTCTTTTAAACAGTAAAGTAGATGCCTTGATGTTCTCTCAGTTCTGCTACGCTCTCTTCTCGTTTCTCAGTCCATCACACCGCTTACGTTACCCTCTCTTCATTATTTGTTTTTCCCTCATGTTCGTCATTCTCTTCCTCCCCCTATCCGTTCCCTCACACCCATCACTGTCGGTGGCCTCACTTTAAACCTACCTGTCTCTGATCTGCCTTTGTTGTTCTACCTTGCATGAATAAAATAAAGATTATTTTTTATTTATTTTTTATTTTATGTTTTACTGTTAATGTTACAGTTCTTGTAAGTGTTGTATCCCGTATTTAATGTGCACTGAGGTGACAAAACTCATGGGATAAAGGTATGCACATATGCAGATGGTGGTAGTATCGTGTACACAAGGTATAAAAAGGCAGAGCATTGGCGGAGCTGTCATTTTCACTCAGGTGATTCATCCGAAAATTTTTCTGGCATGATTATCGCCGCACGACGGGAATTAACAGACTTTGAACGCGGAATGGTAGTTGGAGCTAGGCACATGGACATTCCATTTTGGAAGTCGTTAGGGAATTTAGTATTCCGAGATCCACAGTGTCAAGAGTGTGACGAGAATACCAAACTTCAGGCATTATCTCTCACCAAGGACAATGCTGTGGCCGATGGCCCTTCCGTAACGCCGCGGTGGTCTGGCGGTTCAGGCGCTCAGTCCGGAACTGCGGGACTGCTACGGTCGCAGGTTCGAATCCTGCCTCGGGCATGGATGTGTGTGATGTCCTTAGGTTAGTTAGGTTTAAGTAGTTCTAAGTTCTAGGGGACTGATGACCACAGATGTTAAGTCCCATAGTGCTCAGAGCCATTTGAACCTTCCGTAACGACCGAGAGCAGCGGCGTTTGCTGCGGGTTGCGAGTGCTAACAGGCAAGCAACGCTGCTTGAAATAACCGTAGACATCAATGTGGAATATCCGATGAACGTATCCGTTATGACACTGCGGCGAACTCTAGCGTTAATGGCTATGGCAGCAGTCAACAGATGCGAGTGCCTTTGCTAACAGCACGACATAGCCTGTAGCGCCTCCCCTGGCCTCTTGCGCATATCGATTGGACCCTAGACTAATAGTAAACCATGGCCTGCTCGGATGAGTCCCGATTTCAGTTGGTAAGAGCTGATGTTAGGGTTCAAGTGCAGTGCAGACCCCACGAAGCCATGGACCCAAGTTGTCAATAAGGCACTGTACAAGCTGGTGGTGGCTTCATCATAGTGTGGGAGGTGTTTACATGGAATGGACTGGGTCATCTGGTCCAGCTGAACCGATCATTGACTGGAAATGGTTATGTTCGAGTACTTTGAGCCCATCTGCAGCCATTCATGGACGTCATGTTCCCAAACAACGATGGAATTTTTATGGATGACAATGTACTATGTTACCAGGGCGTTGCTTTCAAGATCATTCTGGATACTTCAAGAGAATAATTTTATCACCCAGATTTCCCGATTTGAATCCCGACCCGCCAGGGTAGCCGAGGGCGCTAACGCGCTGCTTCCTGGACTCGGGTAGACGTGCCGGCCGCAGATCGATTAACGACGAGGGCCGATGTGCCGGCCAGCCTGGATGTGGTTTTTAGGCGGTTTTCCACATCTCGCTAGGTGAATACCGGGCTGGTCCCCATGTTTCGCCTCAGTTACAAGGCTCGCAGACATCTGAACACATTCACACTATTCCATGGATTACACTCGGTGCAGACAGCTGGGGTACACTAAATCCATCCCAGGGGATACGGGGTGGAGGCAGGGAGGGCATCCGGCCACCCCTTAACCATTAACACGCCAAATCCGATTAACGTGGGCTGACCCTGCGTAATTGCGTGACAAGGCTCAAGCGATAGAATAGAATTTCCCGATTTGAATCCCATCGAACATTTATGGGATATAATCGAGAAATCAGTTCGTACCCAAAATCCTGCACTGGTAACACTTTCACAGTTATAGACGGCTATAGAGACAGCATGGCCCATTATTTCTGCTGGGGACTTCCAACGACTTGATGAGTCCATGCCACGTAGAGTTGCTGCACTACGCCGAGCAAAAGGAGGTCCAACACGATGTTAGTAGGTATCCCCTGACTTTTGTCACCTCAGTTTAAGTCTTTTTATAACTTACCTATCGTTATGTGAACATAATTTAAAATATGCAGAACACCTGGCTAAATCTAAGGTAAGGTCTGATGGTCCTAATCTTGCCAGGATAAATAAATCAATCAACATTAAAAAAACGAAGGAAACTACAATTATTTTCGGAACAAGCACAGAGACGGCCCATCGGCTACTATAACTGCGCGCTACGACCCCAAGCAGTTTCAGACTCACATGAAGGAATGCGCACTAGAGACCACCAAAAGCAGTTTCCGCCATTTTCTGCAGGTTGGTTCAAATGGCTCTGAGTACTATGCGACTTAACTTCTGAGGTCATCAGTCGCCTAGAACTTAAAACTAATTAAAACTAATTAACCTAAGGACATCACACACATCCATGCCCGAGGCAGGATTGGAACCTGCGACCGTAGCGGTCGCACGGTTCCAGACTGCAGCGCCTAGAACAGCATGACCAATTTTCTACAGTTCTTGTTGTTGTCAGACATAAGGTTGTGTTTTCCGCAGCATTTTAAAATATTTAGCGTTTTACACATTTAAATGCTGTATAATATATTAAAGCTATTTGTGATGTATTGCTAATTCTTCATGTACAGAATTTTATGGTGAGTAAAAGTCTATACATGTTTAGAGCTATTTTTATAGCATCTGGTGAATTAAGCCACACTTCCATTACCATCTTGTAACAGAGAAAGACCTTTTGCCATGTAACATGAGATACTTGCAAACGAACTGAGTTTGTTTAATTTCTTAACAAGTTCACCAGTTTTGAAATGGATTGCGTGTTAGTTTCCAATTCAAAATGTATTCAATTTGTATCTGGGATTCCATAATAATTCTGTTTAATTTGATTTTATTGACTGGTTATTGGTGAGCAGCAGAGTAATAGTGTAACAGATAGATAATTAAATACGTTATTGAAAATATTTTATCGGTTTCAACGCTTTTAAATTTCAATCGAATGTATGTTCATAGGTACATCACCATGTTGCACCTTCTAACATGTTTTCACATTCAGAAAAACTTCGGTTTTCCGGAGAAGTCTCTGTAATTTCTGAAAAGACTGCAGAACATAAAAAGTGAATGCTGTCATTTAAAAATGAAATGAAAACATATGTTAAACTTCTACGACAGGGCTGGAATGAGGCGAAACTCTGAAAAGTGGACCAAGGTATAAGACTTTCCTCTACTGCTTACAATGGAGAGCACATTGTGGGTATGGGATGTTGTAGTGTTCAACCTTATAAGGAATATGTGCAGCCCAGGCTATAACTCTTCAGTATGGGCTACAGCTTGAACTAACAGAAAATTTCAAATTTTATTATTATATTAACTATCAAATATATCGAGAATATCACTTTTAACACGACGTAACATTACAGTTCCTTAGTAGCCATGTGCAACTGTCGGTGGGGCTTATGTAAAATAAGCGTTTTGGGGGCGGAGTTAATTTCAACAAAATTCTTCTGCGTGAGAGAACACTTCATAGTATGATAAAACCGCCGACGATTTTGCTACCACTGCAAAAAGGAAATAGTTCCATCTAATCATAACGTTCGCACTCTCCCAGAAAACTTCTGTTGGAATGTCAGTGAGTTTGCTATAATTACTGTAAAAGACAATATATATCGAAAACAATTACATAAAGAAAGCATTATAGTCGCCAACTTCACTGAATTTAAATAAAAAAAAAAGAAGACATGCAGTGGGTTCTTATGTTGCTCTCTCACTTAGTTGGCATAAGTTTGAGGTCTAGAATCAAGAACGATTTTACGTTTGGGACACTTACTGTGATAAAATTATAGATTCTGAAATCACATTATTTGAGCTACTTTTCCGTAAAGTGCGATAGGGCTTGCTACTGAGCATCTCGGCCAAGCTGTTATGAAAAAATTTGTCAATTTATTGAGAGGTTTATTTATGCCTTTAATTTTTGCAGTTGTTTCCGAAAGAGGTCCCACTGAAAATTCAGGATGATACTAATTCACTCTGGAAGTGTGCAAAATTAAAGTAATTTGAAACAAAACTAAAAATATTTTTCATGCATGCAAACATTACGGATTTAAATCCAAATAATTCTTTTTTTTTTCTTATAATCAAAAACATCTTCTCAAACGCACCTCATCTTCTCAAACGCACCTCATCTCCAAATCTGCACGAAGTGCAGAGTAGACGCACATATATAACTATATGACAGACTTTCGACAGTGAATTTTCCATTCACAGCAGTGCAGAGAATGGTCCGTGTATTGTGCTGGAATCAACAGCATCAAGATTGTACCACCAATGAGCATAGAAGTTTGCCCGTCACACAATAATCAGTTTACAGAATAATTCTCATTCGAGCATTTGCTCACGGGGAAAGTGGCGACCCGCAGAACCACAGGAACATCGCTGAAAGAGGCCAGTTTGCTAATGGTGGATGCTAGTATGAGAAGTGTCATTGATTAGATGTGAGAAGCTTACGTCGTCGTTGATGGTTTGAAACATACATTTAACGCAAACAGACACAGAGATGAGACACTGCAACCACATGTGCAGATTTTAAAGGCCACGAAGAACAACCGCTCAGCCACCTCAAAAGACTCCTAAACACCTCAGTTCAGTTCCTACTCAGGAATGGAATCGACCACCAATATAACTCTTGAATCGTCTCATGGAGAGTATGTGGTGTCAAGCACTTTAAACTTTTATGTATCAACTCATCTTTCAAACAAGAAACACATGAAACTAGAATTATCATAGTGCATCTGCAATTAATGTAATTTCTCTCATTTTAACATTACGAAGTTTGTGTGTGCCATGCACGGGAATAAAAAAATCAGAACTACAGTTCAGACTCGAGTCATATATCAGGAGTTGTGAAAGCGATAGTGCCACAACCTACAAAACAATCCTTTCCATCCTTTCCGATGGGGTTGAGGGACACACGGCCGCAGTTATATGTTGTCTGAATTCGCTGGCTCCTCTGACTAACCCATATTGATTTTATTGGAACCGCGCGACTGCTACGGTCGCAGGTTCGAATCCTGCCTCGGGCATGGATGTTTGTGATGTCATTAGGTTAGTTAGCTTTAAGTAGTTCTAAGTTCTAGGGGACTGATGACCACAGATGTTAAGTCCCATAGTGCTCAGAGCCATTTGAACCATTTTTTTATTGCTTTATTTCACGTTTTGGATTTCGGTATATTTTGTCATAATATCAGATGTGCCTCAAAACCCAGCTACATCAAATGAAAATAAGGTATGTCTACTGTGTGAACCTGTCTACTGGTCTTGTCACCATTAACCGCTGTAAAACGGTTCACATTTGTACCACACAAGGTTTTCCGTCAACACTCCAAACCTGTTCTGCATAACGTAGAACGGATCGTAAGTTCAAGCACTCGAGGTGTGGACGTTGCGTAACTTGCTACTTACACAGACAACTTTCGGATAAGCAGATTAGTAAAGCTTCTTGTTACTACACACAGACTCAGCAGTGTCTAAGCAGGTTAACACTTTTTCTTTTTATTAGTAATATTGTTATTATTATTATCAAAATTAGTTGTTAACATTCCGTTTATAAGAAACTCATCAATGACGGAAATCAGAGCGAAGATTTCAGCGACAAGCGCAACAAAGTCACATCGCTGGATCTTTCCCAAAACTCTAAGTAATTTAGTCATGTGCAGTAATTTGCAGTGGTACAAAAACTAATGCCACCGACATAGACAACAGCAAAACGATACCAGAAATAATGAAATGTAAGTGCAGCTATTACGACACGAAGAAAAATTAACCGATGTTGCCGCCGTTTAATTTCTGTGCCAATGTAAAAATGCCAGATATAGTAAAGATGTGAGTGAAGTTAAACCAGCTCTGTTTCCAGTGATTGGAAAAGGTCACATGTCAGCCCTACAGAAAAGGCAGAAGAACTGGTCTACGTAGCTACCGACTCATGACACTCATCTAGATTTGTTACAGGTTTCTATAACATACTCATAGTTCAAACGTAATGATCTACCCATACAGCAAATTGCAATCTCGTCAATAAACACCACTCGTGTTAAACAAACTTCCGGTAACCATTCACGATATCCTAAGGGTGCAAATTGGTGTTTATCTGATTTCTGTGTTTCTAGTCTGACCGAAAGCAATAGATTTAGTACCACATTGTTCAAATATGCCAGAAGCAGTGTAGGAGCTTTAGCAACATCCTGTTGTATCCTGACAAAATATCCACTGGTGAAACGTAGTGCACTTCGCGAAATGTACACTACTGGCTATTAAAATTGCTACACCAATAATTTAGCAACATCCTGTTGTATCCTGACAAAATATCCACTGGTGAAACGTAGTGCACTTCGCGAAATGTACACTACTGGCTATTAAAATTGCTACACCAATAAGAAATGCAAATGATAAACGGATATTCATTGGACAAATATATTATACAAGAACTGACATGTGATTACATTTTCACGCAAATTGGGTGCGTAGTCCCTGAGAAATCAGTACCCAGAACAACCATCTCTGGCCTTAATAACGGCCTTGATACGCCTAGGCATTGAGTCAAACAGAACTTGGATGGCGTGTACAGGTACAGCTGCCCGTGTAGCTTCAACACGATACCACAGTTCATCGAGAGTAGTGATGGTCGTATTGTGACGAGCCAGTTGCTCGGCCACCATTGACCAGACGTTTTCAGTTGGTGAGAGATCTGGAGACCGTGATGGTCAGGGCAGCAGTCGAACATTTTGTGTATCCAGAAAGACCCGTACAGGACCTGCAACATGCTGTCGTTCATTATCCTGCTGAAATGTAGGGTTTCGCAGGGATCAAATGAAGGGTAGAGCCACGGGTCGTAACACATCTGAAATGTAACGTCCACTGTTCAAAGTGCCGTCAATGCGAACAAGAGGTGACCGAGACGTGTAACCAATGGCACCCCCTACCATCACGCCGGGTGATACGCCAGTATGGCGATGACGAATACACGTTTCCAATGTGCGTTCACCGCGATATCGCCAAACACGGATGCGACCATCATGATGATGTTAACAAAACCTAGATTCATCCGAAAAGATTACGTTTTTCCGTTCGTGCATCCAGGTTCGTCGTTGAGTACACCATCGCAGGTGCTCCTTCTGTGATGCAGCGTCAAGGGTAGCCGCAGCCATGGTCTCCGAGCTAATAGTCCATGCTGCTGCAAACGTCGTCGAACTGTTCGTGCAGATGGTTCTTGTCTAGCAAACGTTCCCATCTGTTGACTCAGGGATCGAGACATAGCTGCACGATCCGTTACAGCCATGCGGACAAGATGCCCGTCATCTCGACTGCTAGTGATACGAGGCCGTTGGGATCCAGCACGGCGTTCCGTATTACCCTCCTGAACCCACCGAATCCATATTCTGCTAACAGTCATTGGATCATGACCAACACGAGCAGCAATGTCGCGACACGATAAACCACAATCACGACAGGCTACAATGTGACCTTTATCTACATCTACATCTACATCTACATCTATACTCCGCGAGCCACCTTACGGTGTGTGGCGGAGGGTACTTATTGTACCACTATCTGATCCCCCCTTCCCTGTTCCATTCACGAATTGTGCGTGGGAAGAACGACTGCTTGTAAGTCTCCGTATTTGCTCTAATTTCTCGGATCTTTTCGTTGTGATCATTACGCGAGATATATGTGGGCGGTAGTAATATGTTGCCCATCTCTTCCCGGAATGTGCTCTCTCGTAATTTCGATAATAAACCTCTCCGTATTGCGTAACGCCTTTCTTGAAGTGTCCGCCACTGGAGCTTGTTCAGCATCTCCGTAACGCTCTCGCGCTGACTAAATGTCCCCATGACGAATCGCGCTGCTTTTCGCTGGATCATGTCTATCTCTTCTATTAATCCAACCTGGTAAGGGTCCCATACTGATGAGCAATACTCAAGAATCGGACGAACAAGCGTTTTGTAAGCTACTTCTTTCGTCGATGAGTCACATTTTCTTAGAATTCTTCCTATGAATCTCAACCTGGCGCCTGCTTTTCCCACTATTTGTTTTATGTGATCATTCCACTTCAGATCGCTCCGGATAGTAACTCCTAAGTATTTTACGGTCGTTACCGCTTCCAATGATTTACCACCTATGGCATAATCGTACTGGAATGGATTTCTGCCCCTATGTATGCGCATTATATTACATTTATCTACGTTTAGGGAAAGCTGCCAGCTGTCGCACCATGCATTAATCCTCTGCAGGTCCTCCTGGGGTACGTACGAGTCTTCTGATGTTGCTACTTTCTTGTAGACAACCGTGTCATCTGCAAATAGCCTCACGGAGCTACCGATGTTGTCAACTAAGTCATTTATGTATATTGTAAACAATAAAGGTCCTATCACGCTTCCCTGCGGTACTCCCGAAATTACCTCTACATCTGCAGATTTTGAACCGTTAAGAATGACATGTTGGGTTCTTTCTTCTAGGAAATCCTGAATCCAATCACAAACCTGGTCCGATATTCCGTAAGCTCGTATTTTTTTCACTAAACGTAAGTGCGGAACCGTATCAAATGCCTTCCTGAAGTCCAGGAATACGGCATCAATCTGCTCGCCAGTGTCTACGGCACTGTGAATTTCTTGGGCAAATAGGGCGAGCTGAGTTTCACATGATCTCTGTTTGCGGAATCCATGTTGGTTATGATGAAGGAGATTTGTATTATCTAAGATTTGTATTATCTAAGAACGTCATAATACGAGAACACAAAACATGTTCCATTATTCTACAACAGATTGACGTAAGCGAAATAGGCCTATAATTATTCGCATCTGATTTATGACCCTTCTTGAAAATGGGAACGACCTGCGCTTTCTTCCAGTCGCTAGGTACTTTACGTTCTTCCAGAGATCTACGATAAATTGCTGATAGAAAGGGGGCAAGTTCTTTAGCATAATCACTGTAGAATCTTAAGGGTATCTCGTCTGGTCCGGATGCTTTTCCGCTACTAAGTGATAGCAGTTGTTTTTCAATTCCGATATCGTTTATTTCAATATTTTCCATTTTGGCGTCCGTGCGACGGCTGAAGTCAGGGACCGTGTTACGATTTTCCGCAGGGAAACAGTTTCGGAACAATGAATTCAGTATTTCTGCCTTTCTTCGGTCGTCCTCTGTTTCGGTGCCATCGTGGTCAACGAGTGACTGAATAGGGGATTTAGATCCGCTTACCGATTTTACATATGACCAAAACTTTTTAGGGTTCTTGTTTAGATTGTTTGCCAATGTTTTATGTTCGAATTCGTTGAATGCTTCTCTCATTGCTCTCTTTACGCTCTTTTTCGCTTCGTTCAGCTTTTCCTTATCAGCTATGATTCGACTACTCTTAAACCTATGATGAAGCTTTCTTTGTTTCCGTAGTACCTTTCGTACATGATTGTTATACCACGGTGGATCTTTCCCCTCGCTTTGGACCTTAGTCGGTACGAACTTATCTAAGGCGTACTGGACGATGTTTCTGAATTTTTTCCATTTTTGTTCCACATCCTCTTCCTCAGAAATGAACGTTTGATGGTGGTCACTCAGATATTCTGCGATTTGTGCCCTATCACTCTTGTTAAGCAAATATATTTTCCTTCCTTTCTTGGCATTCCTTATTACACTTGTAGTCATTGATGCAACCACTGACTTATGATCACTGATACCCTCTTCTACATTCACGGAGTCGAAAAGTTCCGGTCTATTTGTTGCTATGAGGTCTAAAACGTTAGCTTCACGAGTTGGTTCTCTAACTATCTGCTCGAAGTAATTCTCGGACAAGGCAGTCAGGATAATGTCACAAGAGTCTCTGTCCCTGGCTCCAGTTCTGATTGTGTGACTATCCCATTCTATACCTGGTAGATTGAAGTCTCCCCCTATTACAATAGTATGATCACGAAACTTCTTCACGACGTTCTGCAGGTTCTCTCTGAGGCGCTCAACTACTACGGTTGCTGATGCAGGTGGTCTATAGAAGCATCCGACTATCATATCTGACCCACCTTTGATACTTAACTTAACCCAGATTATTTCACATTCGCATTCGCTAATAACTTCACTGGATATTATTGAATTCTTTACTGCTATAAATACTCCTCCACCATTGGCGTTTATCCTATCCTTGCGGTATATATTCCATTCTGTGTCTAGGATTTCGTTACTGTTCACTTCCGGTTTTAACCAACTTTCCGTTCCTAATACTATATGCGCACTATTTCCTTCAATAAGAGATACTAATTCAGGAACCTTGCCCTGGATACTCCTGCAGTTTACCAATATTACGTTAACTTTTCCTGTTTTTGGTCTCTGAGGACGGACGTTCTTTATCAACGACGATAATGTCCTCTCTGGTAAGCCGTCAGGTATTTTATCGTTTCGCCCAAGGGGGGGTCCCTCTAACCTAAAAAACCCCCGTGTGCACGCCACACGTACTCTGCTACCCTAGTAGCTGCTTCCGGTGTGTAGTGCACGCCTGACCTGTCTAGGGGGGCCCTACAGTTCTCCACCCAATAACGGAGGTCGATGAATTTGCAACCATTATAGTCGCAGAGTCGTCTGAGCCTCTGGTTTAGACCCTCCACACGGCTCCAAACCAGAGGACCGCGATCGACTCTGGGCACTATGCTGCAGATATTAAGCTCAGCTTGCACTCCGCGTGCGATGCTGGTTGTCTTCACCAAATCAGCCAGCCGCCGGAAGGAACCAAGGATGGCCTCAGAACCCAAGCGGCAGGCGTCATTCGTTCCGACATGTGCTACTATCTGCAGCCGGTCACACCCAGTGCGTTCAATAGCTGCCGGAAGGGCCTCCTCCACATTACGGACGAGACCCCCCGGCAAGCACACCGAGTGCACACTGGCATTCTTCCCCGACCTACCCGCTATTTTCCTGAGGGGCTCCATAACCCGCCTAACGTTGGAGCTCCCTATAACTAATAGGCCCGCCCTCTGTGACTGTCGGGACCTTGCAGGAGAATCGGCCACTGGCCCAACAGGCGAGGCATCCTGTGGTGGCTCGGAAACGATGTCATCACCACTAGGAAGCACCCCGTACCTGTTGGAAAGGGGTAAGGCAGCTGCCACGCGGCCAGATCCCACCTTTGCCTTTCGGCCAGGCACGCGCGAGCCCACCACTGACCGCCATTCACCCTGGAGTGATGGCTGACCGGTAAGATGCTCACTGCCGGAAGACGCAGCGACATCAGGGGTTCCATGCGATTCCAAGGCCACCGAAGTAGGCATAGGTCTCACCACAGTTGCCCCAACGCCACTACGAGCCGACGCCTGCGCCTCGAGCTCGATGAGCCTAACAGACAAAGCCTCCACCTGCCCCCGAAGAGTGGCCAATTCTCCTTGCGTCCGCTCACAACAACCACAGTCCCTACACATGACTATGTTTACCCTACTCTATACGGTGACAAATTCCCAAGATAATCTTCTGATGAGCTACTCTGATAATCAAGAAACACTCACTGAAATACGAGACGCGAAAACTACGCTAGGTTTTCCCAGAAAAACTATTTAAAAGCTAAGCGCAGCAAATAAGTACAAAAACGCTTTATGCAAAGAGTACTCGCTGCTGCTGGTGCTCTCGCTCTGATGGTACGCATTTCTCCTCCTTACACGAGGCATCCCAACAACGTTTCACCAGGCAACGCCGATCTACTGCTGTTTGTGTATGAGAAATCGGTTAGAAACTTTCCTCATGTCAGCACGTTTTAGGTGTCGCCACTGGCGCCAACCTTTTGTGAATGCTCTGAAAAGCTAATCATTTGCATATCAAAGCATCTTCTTCCTGTCGGTTAAATTTCGCGTCTGTAGCACGTCATCTTCGTGATGTAGCAATCTTAATGGCCAGTAGTGTAAAATAAAAAATTGTATGCTTTGATTACAGGATTAATGGTTTACAACAGGAATTATTCGTTGTTATATTTACAAGTAACCATATATGGATGTATCACATAGCTTCAGTTGGAAGTAAAGCAAATAGGAAAATCAGAATCATTGGTAGGATACAAGGAAACTGCATTTTGTGTACAAAAGATTTTGTTGACGACACTCTTCTACAGATCATGCTTGAATACATCCCAAGCGGGCGATATTAGCATCAGGACTAACAAACAGAAAACATTGTGAGTATAGGAAGAAGAACGACATGAACAGACAGAGGACTTTCAGACTACAGAGGAAGTGTGATAGACGCATCGAAACATCTTAACTGGAAGAAACACGCCGTCGCCTCGCGGAAAACTGCTTACCAAGTTCCAAGAAACAGCTATCAGGACGGAAACTGCGAGTACTCTTTAGCAGTCCAGAAACCATAGCAAATTTACTACACAAATGTACGGGAAATGCATTCGTTAGTTCCTTCGGTAGTTGATGCATGACGGATCGCTACGTCCCTGAGTTGAGCGTTAACTACGTAACACTGCGAGTAAATTACGCTTACGACTGTTTACAGGAGGTGCTCAAAAGAAGCTTGCAGTGCACATTGTTCATACACCTATAGGAAGTTATGTTATTGGGGGAAAATCGGTAAAATAACTTGTATTTCATTAGTTGTACACCACACTCCTCTTTCAACATAATGCAGAGCTCTTGATATAGTTGACGGGTTTCAGATCTCCAACGCCGACTGTTTTCTGAGTTCGTGTACCCCGATTAAAGAAACCTTAATTCATCAGAAAAAATAACTGCTCCATCATGCACAGACTGACAGCTGCGATAATGACGCCGAATGTGAATTTGTCAGCCGATGCAACAATACTGCTTTATAGGGTTTAAGTTCCGGCTTTTTCACTGGTCTGTGAGCAGATATAGCTACTACTGACACACCCGTTTGGTGTGCTAAATGAATATACTATTTTCTTGGGCTTCATGGCAAAGCCGCTTCTATCTCGTCTCGTTTATCCGCGGCTGAAACACTTGGTTTTCTAGACATTTGTTCGTTTAAAACGGATCCAGCCTCCTGACATTTCTTAATTAACAGACGGTTGGTGGAAACATTGGTAGCTTGTACAGTGGAAAATTTTTGTGTAAAGGCAAGCAGAGATTTCACACACTACTCTGTTCTTCTGGCTACAATACTGAATGGAAATTATACACAACAACAAATAAAACAAGACGTAAACTTGGTCGCACAGCGAACTAGGCACAACACGTACTCACTGTGACCTTACCTATGCTTATGGTCGATAAAAATGAAATCTGAGACCCCATTCAATCATGGCACAAATCCAGCTTGCGGATGTCATCGATGTCATATGATGAATTAAATGGCTGCATCCATTTGTAGGTCTCTTCTCACGAACTTCACTTGTACTCTCAGGATTTTATAAGTATGCACAATGCTAATATTGATAAATCAAACGTGTCTTCACAGCACAGTGCTTATTTCGTAAACAACTTACAAAAGACGCTCGCAACCACAAGTGAAATCGTACTCGTTTTTGAATTGTTGTCAACCTACATTTGCTTGGCATACACAAAAATTAATAGTGTTGCAGACCTAAATGATCCACTGCAATGTCTATTCATTCTGATGAAACATTTGGCATCTATTAAAAATATATTTAAAGACATCCCTCTCCCCGCCAATTTCAGGGACGCGGTTCACAGAACGATGTATAATTAGGAATTTAAAATTGGAATAAACTACCTGAAGGCTAGTGCTGTTTTAACTTACATTTATATTAACTTTAAGGAAGTTTTTCTTGCATACTAAGTTTTTCTAACGTATATTAATGTGCAGCGAACGTACTTTAGTCTACTATTATTTCTTCAAAACTTTCTTCCATCTTAGCAAATTAAAATAAACGAAAATTTTCTGAAATTTATTACGTCTGAGCATTTATATGTGAAGTGTCTCATCTTAAAGGAATTCCAAAACTGGTCTTAGATTTTTCAAATCTGTAATATTTCTGAAGTTATGGAGAATTTAATATTATGATTCATATTTTAGGAATATTAATTGAGCTGATACGTCTGGGTTACAGTTGTATGTGTAAAACATTACCTTTTGTCCTCCAGCATCTGCTGAATAAACATTACGTTTCAAAAAAGTCATTTAATTGAATTTTAATATTGCTCACAGCTTCCTCTGTTAATACGTAATACAATTTTGGAATTAGATACAATTTTGTAGGTTTGTATGGTATCAACGGAATCAAATGCAATTACCAATGTTATTCTGTTGTCATGAATATACCCTATGTATAAGAAAACAGAATTAACTTCAGATAAATTTTGGCTGAGATGAAGAGTTTGTTGTTAGGTGTCGCAATCGACTTCGCTTTGATAATCGATTATGAAATTATATCACAAAACACACGCATCCAAACCCAGTTACACAGTCATGCACACACACACACACACACACACACACACACACACACACACACACACACTGTTAACTGATACCTCACTTTGTCGGAACAACGAGCAGTAGCCTCGTGAGGTGATAAGAGCCTGCCTACGGGCGTTTCGTTCCAGTGCAACTCCGGTGGCAACATTTGTGTCGACGTAAAACACACAGTGCATGGTATAATAAAAATTGTGCCTCATTTTTCCCCCACCGATCAGCCCCACACCGAGCGAATCAGGCTGTACGCTGATTCGCGTCGGTTATTACTGCTGTGAGCGGTGGATGGATGATTTTCGGTGAGCGCAATGGTTACTGCGTGATTTCTCGCAGGGATATGTACAAAGAGGCTGCCGGCTGGCGCTTGCCTAATACGCCGTGGTGGTTATAGCGCGCAGCGTGACGCCGGCACAGTGAGAAGGACGCGCCGCAAGGCCGGCGCTGCAGAAATAGTCGCGCAACTTACGACCAGCGAACATCCGCGAAGAAACCTCCAATATATTTTGGCCGCGTTTCACAGCCAAAGCGAACAAAGCCGGCGACGACCACGTGCGTTAGTCAGGCGCGACCTCGACGCTGTAGGGGGACAGACGCGAGTATTTCCTCTCTCAAGGAGTTTCTTCTGTTGTCCACTCGCTTCTCGTGCCCAGAGCAGAGAAACCGAGCGCTTAAGCCAAAACCTTGTGGAATGCGTCATAGTCCACTTCTGGAAAAAATTAACAACAAAGATCTCGACAAAAAGAGCATTAATTTAGGTTACACATGTCCAACAGTGATTCACTTAGCCGCTTATATCGGCTGAGATGTAGCCACCAGAATAACACTGCCACTTCTAGCGATATACAGGCATGCTTCAGACGGACGTTGCTGGATAAGGTGCGGTCTTAAAAGCCTGTGGGTAGATGAACGGATGAAGAACATGTGACAATTAACTCAGTGTCCTTTCTTTTTTTTTATTGCACCAACTGAAAGAACGGCAGCACCTGCTCCTTCGTTGATAACAATTTACCACAAGTTAAAAAATTGTCTGTCCTTTCTTTACTTCTAACCTTTAAGGTACATCACAAAAGTAAACTTAATTTAATGAAGAGTCTGTAATATGGTGGGTTACGAAGTACTGAAAATGAACATCGTCGCATTTCGCACCAAACTTGATCAGCGTAAGCACTGGTTCCACTCCACTAGCATATTCTCTGTAAAACACTAAATAACTAAGTGTACTGCAGCCCAGCAGAAAGTATTTACTTCAAGAATGGCATGAAATTACGAATGGTACACCTTCTAATGCACCTCGAGAATACCAGAAGTATCTCAGTTTTAAATCCACATGTCTTGTGTAAATTCGTTTCTGGTCTACGAAACTGTTGAAACGCTTACCGTATTTGCCGGCATATAAACTCACCGACGTAAGAGAAGCACCCCGCTTTTCAAGGCTCCTTTTAGGGAAAAAATTTCTCAATACATCTACTGCAAAGCAATTACAACACATATGCGCACGTACATTAAATTTCTGGGCGATATTAGTAGGACAAAGTGCTCACCTTTCAATTTTTGTCCTCAGTCCGCAAAACATCCTCCGACCTGAAGGAAGAAATACTCGAAGCCTCCATGTCAGAATGTGAATCCTCGTACGATAAATTATCCTGTATAACATCCAGTGCATTATTTATACAAAATGTCTTAAACGATTTAATCACTGTTTCAGTTTTTATTGCCGGCCGTAGTGGCCGAGCGGTTTTAGGCGCTACAGTCTGGAACCACGCTACCGCAACGGTCGCAAGTTCGAATCCTGCCTCGTACATGAATGTGTGTGATGTCCTTAGGTTAATTTGGTTTAAGTAGCTCAAAGTTCTAGGGGACTGATGACCTCAGAAGTTAAGTCCCATAGTGCTCTGAGCCATTCGAACCATTCAGTTTTTATTGAGCTCCATGGCGCTTTTATCCACTCACAAACATCAGAAACGTTAGGTCTCTTCCTCCTTCCTGACGATGTACTTTCAAGTCTGTAGATTTACATCAATTTGTTCCACTCCTCCTTCATATGTCCCTTAAATAGTCTGTTGACAAACACATCTAATATTTAAAGTAAACTAGTTAGCCCTCCTGCAATTACAGCTAACTGAGACTTCTGTTCATTCAGTCTATTTTTAACGTTTTCTGTTCTGTGAGAACGAAACTGATATACTAGCGGGGTAATCGTCTTCAGCAGGCCTCCTGGTATCTTAGACCACATTTCATCTACCCTCAACCTCATTCCTTCTCCATCTATACAGCGTTTATTGTGTGCATTGACAAATGTTCCATTCGGCAGATGTTCCTCAGCAAGCGTCTTTCTTTTAAAAACCAAAAGTGGAGTCAATTTTGTCCCATCAGCGCAGCAGGACAAAACGGTTGTGTAATGAGTATTTTCGTGTCCTGAACTTTCAGCAATAACGCATTTTGTGTTATTGAAATCCACAGTTCTGTCAAAATCCACTTCAAAGGTTATCGGACTCTCGTCCGTATTTCCAATTTCCGAAAGTTCAAACTTTTCCCTTTCCATTGCATTAACGACAAATCGATGAAATTCAACAATTTGATCTTCGTACTCATCTGGCATATTGTGTGATATTTTTGTCTCAGTCCGCATACAAAGCCGATACTTCTTCATAAATCTTGAATACAATGATGAACCAGTTAAGTCGGCTATCCCTTTATAGTGGTTGTTGCTTTCGCTTGATGAATGATCATTTTCGTAGAAACTGAAATTTCCGCTTGTTTGTTCTTTAAAATTCGAGTATTGAGTCCTGCTTCAAGTTTTGACCAGTTAACAGTTCCAATTCTCAGATTCCGTTTACTCCTAGGTGATTTTTTTAAAACATCTTCCTGTTTCCGCCAAATTCTTATCATTTCTTCAGTTGGAAGTGGCTCGAAATGTTTTTCTGCAGCATTGTTCTCAAGCTGTCTAGCTTATGCAGTCACTTGCAGTTTAAATTCAATAGTATAGCAATGCAGTTTTTCAGTCATAGTTTGCAAAATAAAATCACAGTATAGGTACGACATAGGTACCACGCTAAACATAACAATAACTGAACCTTGAACGCGCAATATATACATATAAAAAAGTTTTGCATCACCTCGGTTCCAAGAGTTCCGGAACCTATACAGAAAATTGGAATAGAGATCAACATAAACATCATTTCCGCACTTTTTACTGCTCATGAAAACCACACATTGCATGTTGTACCACCATGCAGCGAGACCTTCATAGGTGGTGGTCCAGATCACTGTACACACCGGTACCTCTAATACCCAGTAGAACGTCCTCTTGCATTGCTGCAAGCCTGTATTCGTCGTGGCATACTATCCACAGGTTCATCAAGGCACTTTTGGTCCAGATTGTCCCACTCCTCCACCGCGATTCGGCATAGATCCCTCAGTGGTTGGTGGGTCACGTCGTCCATACACAGTCCTTTTCACTCTATCCCAGGCTTGTTCGATAGGATCCATGTTTGGAGAACATGCTGGCCTCTCTCGTCGAGCGATGTCGTTATCCTGTAGGAAGTTATTCTCAAGATGCGCACGATGGGGGCGCGAATTGTCGTCCATGAAGACGATTGCCTCGCCAATATGCTGCCTATATGGTTGCACTATCGGTCGGAGGATGGCATTCACGTATCGTATAGCCGTTACGGCGCCTTCCATGACCACCAGCGAAGTACGTCGGCCCCACATACTGCCACCCCAAAATAGCAGGTAACCTTCACCTTGCTGCACCCGCTGGACAGTGTGTCTAAGTCGTTCAGCCTGACCGGGTTGCCTCCGAACACGTTTCCGACGATTGTCTGGTTGAAGGCACATGTGACACTCAACGGTGAAGAGAACGTGATGCTAATCCTGAGCGCTCCATTCGGCAAGTTGGGCCCCATCTGTACCGCGCTGCATGGTGTCGTGGTTGCAAAAATGGACCTCGCCATGGACGTCGGGACCGAAGTAGCGCATCATACAGCCTATTGCCCACAGTTTGAGTCGTAGCACGATGTCCTGTGGCTGCAAGAAAAGCATTATTCAACGTGGTGACGTTGCTGTCAGCGTTCCTCCGAGCCATAATCCGTAGATAGCGGTTATCCATGGCAGTAGTAGCCCCTGAGCGGCCTGAGTGAGGCATGTCATCGACAGTCCCTGTCTCTCTGCATCTCCTCCATGTCCGAACATCATCGCTTTGGTTCACTCCGAGACGCCCGAACGCTTCGCTTGTTGAGAGCCCTTCTGGCACAAAGTAACATTGCGGAAGCAATCGAACCGCGATATTGGCCATCTAGGCATGGTTGAAGTACAGACAACACGAGCCGTGTACCTTCTTCCTGGTGGAATGGAAATGGAAATAAGCGTTTGGCGTCATTGGCCGCCTTGGTGCAGGTCGTATTACATTCGACGCCACATTGGGCGATCTGCGCGCCGGATGGGGATGAAATGATTATGAAGACAACACAACACCCAGTCCCTGAGCGGATAAAATCTCCGACCCAGCACGGAATCGAACCCGGGCCTGTAGGACGGCAATCCGTCACTCTGATCACTTTTTTTTTTTTTTTAATTGAACAAACGGAGAGTACATATATATATACACAAAGCAAAAGTTCTTCAAGGTACCAGTTAAACATATACAAAGGAGTGTTAGGTAAACAAATTATTAGAATAACATGAAATACAACAAATTAGAACATATCCTGTTTTCCTTCTTTTTTTTTTTTTGTTTAAAAATTTGTATTGAACAAACTAAAAGTACATATATATTCACTATGGAAGAGTTCTTCAAGGTACCATTTAAAAATATACAAATGACTGTTAGTTAAACAAAAAAATATTAAAAAAGAAATACATTAAATACAACAAAATATAACATATTCTGTCTTCTTCCATTAAAAAAAAAAAAAAAAAAAAAAATTTGTTTGTGTTTGGTCGATGCATGAGAACGTGGATAAGGGTGTTGCATCATGTGACAGGTAGGCATGGTACACCCCAACGTTGAGGGGGGTCAAGGAAGACGCTGCGGAGATAACCGGCAAAAGTTTGTCGGTAAGATGGTCTTCGGGTGAGGGTGCTATGCGCGGTCACAACTTTGTACCAGAAGTCAAGGACTGTATGCGGACCACTTCGAAAGAGATATTCTAAAGCCTGTCCTCGAAACCAGATTAGGGTATGGTGCTTAGCAAGAGGGTAGTGAAATGTCTGGGGCAACAACAGGAAATCCGGGGTTACCGTCGTTGGCGGGGCACGGAGGTAAAAGCCCACGATTCGTTGGATGAGGAGCCATACGTTTTGTTTCAGGGGGCACGTAAGACGGTGCTCGTCGGTGTCTTCAAGCTGACAGTCAGGGCAGAATGGGGAGGTGGCCAGTCCTATGCGATAAAGTCGACTATTAGTCGGGAATTTTCCATAGACTAAAACATACCAGAGTGCAGACACAGACGACGGTAAAAAGGGTGCATGCACACACCCCCAAACCGTGCGCCAGTTAATGTCAGGATGCTGTAGCACCATGGGGTCGCAAGGGTTGGACAGCATAAACAAACGATAATAATCTTTTGTACGGGGAGGACGGGTGACTGGAAGATCGGCCCGAACGTAGCTGAGTTCTACGAAACAATTGGCGACGTAGTACAATAATGGAGAAATAGGTGCCACATTGATCGGTGGATCGAGAGAAGCTGGTCGGAGGATATCTAAGAGACTGCGTGTTAAAGACGGGACCGGCCCCTGCCAGTGCCGCAACAGAGTGTGGACAAAGAGTGCAGAAGAGCGTGCCCGCACGTTGATGAGTCCGAGGCCACCTTTTGCAGGAGCCAGTGTTAGAGTGTTGTAGCGGACTTTGAAAAGTGCCCCTGCTGACACGAAATATCCAAAGGCTGATTGGATGCGGCGGCCAAGGAGTAACGGCATTGGGAGGATCTGGGCGACGTGTACCAGTTTAGGGGCGACATAGATGTTGACATAGGACACACGTTGCAGTTGGTTTAAGTTACGGTGCACTTGACCACGGACATGGTGCCGAATCGACTGCAAAAGCCGCCGGTAAGCCAGGGCCACTGTGCGGTGTGTGGAGCTCGTAAATTCGATACCCAAGTAACGAAGGGTGGTACTAACTGGGAGTGGGGTCGGCACCATAGCCGGGAGGCCGCGCCCAATGTGCATCATAGTCGATTTACGGACATTAAGAATGCTACCAGAAAGACGTCCATACTGGTGGATCCATTGGATGGCGTCATTGAGTTCCGTGGAGGAGCAGGTGAGAAAGAGGAGATCGTCCGCATAAGCCCTACAGTGAAAGGTGTGGTCACGCAAAGTGAGGCCCTGCAGTCTAGAGGTAAGTCCAGTGATGAGGGGCTCAAGTGCAATGGCATACAGTAAAGTAGACATAGGGCATCCTTGACGCACAGAGCGGCGTATAGGAATCGGTCCTACAAGCCTCCCATTGACTTGTACCATCGAGACCGCGGGAAGGAGTAACCGGCGAATGGCATCGACAAAAAGCAATGGGAACCCCATACGTGTCGCCACCATGAGGAGGAATGGGTGTCGAACGCGATCAAAGGCACTCGTGAAATCGACGGATACCAGAGCTGCACGAAGGCGACAAACCGACGCCAGTGCAATGAGGTCACGACATTCTCCTAGGGCTGTTTGTAAGGTGGCCCCACAACCACGTGCAGTCTGCTCAGGTGAAAGGACCGTAGGTAAGACGGTGCGTATGCGCGCTGCTAAGAGGCGTGCATAGATTTTATAGTCTGCATTCAGTAGTGTAAGGGGGCGATATGCAGAGACATGAGACCCTCCCTTCGGTTTGGGCACAGGTAGAAGAATGCCAGTGACGAATTAAGGTGGAATTGGGAAGGACGGAGTAAAGAGTTCCTGAATCATTTCCGTCCAGCGGGGAAGCATTAACGTGGTGAACGCCCGGTAAAACTCCACTGGGAGACCATCTGGTCCGGGTGATTTGTTCTTGGCCCCTTTGTTGATCGCATCTACCACCTCATCTGCGGTGATTGCAGACATCATGGACGTTGACTCCGCTACGGTGAGGGTCCGATCAGGGGAAGGACGGAGGTCATCAGGAATGGGCGTCGCCATCGGTTCATCATCATAAAATTGGCGATAATGTTCAGCAAAGGCGGACACGACCGCCGCCTGTGTTGTGTGGTGAACACTATCGGAGGTCGTGATGTTGGGGACGAAAAGCCGACGTCGACGACTATGGTCGGATGCGGCATGGATTGTGGATGGGGTTTCGTCGTGGAGGAGGTCTTGTCGTCGGGAACGCACCACGACGCCATGCAGTCGTGCACGTTGGAGAGAGAGGAGACGAGCTTTAGTACGTTGTCGTTCCCTGTGGGTGTCAGGTGATGGAGGGAGCGCATCGAGCTCACGGAGGACGGCGTAGTGAAAATTTGTGGTGTCTCGATGCCATGCTGCTGCTTCCTTGCCACATTGTATGAAGGCCTTTCTGATCGCAGGTTTGGCACATTTGAGCCACCAATGGAACGTGGATGTGTACTGCGGAAGGCGTCTTTCGCAAGACGCCCATGTAGTGGCAATACATTGTCGGCAGTGTGGATCATTAAGGAGGGAGGTATTAAGCTTCCAGTAACCTCTGCTGCGCCACACTGACTGAGGTGGCAGAGCCAGGGAGCAAATGACGGCGCAATGGTCCGAAAATGCAAGGGGCCATCGTTCAGCTTGGGCGACTTCATTGCCGAGGTGAACAGAGACATAAAACCGGTCCAGTCTGCTCGCAGAATGTGCTGTATAATGGGTAAAACCGGGGGTATTGCCATGAATTTTCTCCCAAACGTCCACTAGATGAAAATCTTCGATTAAGGTGAGCAGCGCCGGGCATGGCGAATAACCAGGTACTTGGTCCTGCGGATGGAGAACACAGTTGAAATCGCCTCCCATGATAAGGCGATCATAGCGTCCAGAAAACAGGGGCGCCACGTCATGTCCGAAGAAAGTGGACCGCTGCCGACGGTTCGTGGAGCCAGACGGAGCGTAGATATTGATGACGCGCGTGTCGAAGATGGTAACAGCCATGCCTCTTCCACAGGGAAGGATTGTCGTGTCCGTGAGTGGGATTCCTTCGCGTATGTAGAAAGCCACTCCACGCCCTGATTGATCACATGTGGACGTGTATGAGTCGTAGCCGTAGACTGGTGGTAGTGTGGCAACGCGTACTTCCTGAAGAAGGGCGACGTCAACGTCAGAGGCCCGAAGCATGTCACATAGGAGTTGCAGCTTGGGTGCAGTGCCGATCATGTTGATGTTCAGTGTGGCAAACCGGTATGTTTGTTTCAGTGGTGGTGGACGCGCATCTACCATCACCAAGGGAAGTAAGAGGAAGGCACCGACAGGAAGTCCCGTCCCATCAGCTGCAATGCCTCGCTTTTGATGTTAACAGGCAGCCTCGTCCGGCGGAGGTAACTCATCCGGAGGAGGGGGCGTACCTTCCTCAATGTCGTCGGCCCATGCTCCTGTGCCGTGGGTCTGTCCAATGTCCATGGGAATTGCGTCGTGGCGAGAGAGATCTGGAGTTGTCGGCGGGGAGACAGGCGTCTCAACCGGCGCACCGATCGTTACATTGTGCGTGGCGACCTCCATAGTGGTCCCGTCCTGCGAAACGTCTTGTTCATCGTGAAAGTTGTCCGCCGACCTCTGCGTGGAAATGTCGGCTGCTTGGGTGTCGTCTACGTCGTCGCGGGTGGCAACGCTCGGAGAGCCCGTGGGTGAACGGCGACGGCGTTTGCGCCTACGTGGCGAGCGTTGTTTGCGCACGTGTTCCTCAGTGTCGGACGACGGCAAGGAGGAGCGTCGACCTGGTTCGAAGGCGTCGGTTGGTACAATGAAATTGTCGAACAGGTGTTGTGAAGATGTACTGGTCTCCTCAGCGTCCGGTGCAGGAGCCTGTTCGGCGGCAAGGTTGTCAGGTGGGACGTCTGTACCGTCCGTTGGTGACTGAGACGGTGGGACGTGCCGATCGGAAGGACCGGGCGACGGACTGGACGAAACGGTAGACGTGGCAAGAGCCGCTGCGTAAGTGACCGGTAGGGCGGTCATCGTGGGTGTGACGGACACTTCCGACAACGGGAGCTGCGCGACACGTCGTTGAATGCATTCAGACCGTAGGTGACCTTCTTTCCCGCAACCGGAACAGGTCCGAGGTTGGCCGTCGTACATTATAATGGCACGGCAGCCTCCGATACGTAGATAGGAAGGCACGTGTTTCTGCAACTCGATGCGGACCTGTCTAACACCGTTTAAAACTGGATAGGTCTGAAATTGGACCCATCGCTCGGCAACATGTTCCAGAACGTTGCCATAGGGACGGAGCGCCTCGATGACGACGTCTGCAGGTAGTTCGAACGGCAGTTCGAAGATCCTTATCGTCCGTGTGCCGAGACCTGCGTGATCGACTGTAACGGGTCCGACGTTGCCGTCGGAATGACAGAAGCGCAGTCCACGTTTTGCCTCTTGAAGCAGCTTGTCGCACGCCGCATCGTTGATCATTTTGACGTAGACGGTACTGCTAACTATGGACAAGTGGATACCAATTAGATCCGTTGGTGGTATCTTAACTTCATCGCGTATAAATCGTTCTACCTCCAGGGCCTTGGGTCGGGCGAAGTCGGAACAAAAGTCGAAACGTAATGTCTTCTTCCGATAGTTGTGCGCCATGGTGGTCTAGAAGGAAAACGGCACTTACAGCGGCCGAAGAAAACACAAACACACCGTGCGCGCCTCGCCCGCAGCGCTCTGGCGCGTGACCGCCTCGCAGCACTGCCGGCGGCAGACTGTGTCACTCAGCTATCGGGGCGGACCCTGGTGGAATGACTGGAATTGATAGACTGTCGGGCCCCTTCGTCTAATGGGCGCTGCTCATGCGTGGCTATTTACATCATTGGGCGGGGTTTAGTGACATCTCTGAACAGTCAAAGGGACTCTGTCTATGATAAAATATCCACAGTCAACGTCTATCCTCAGGAGTTCTGGGGACCGGGGTGACGCAAAACTTTGTTTGCTGTGTATAAAAACAGTTAATGACGGTGCATGTGCAGATACTGAATTCTATGTAACAGGAATACTCTACATTCGCAAGGAAATTAACAATGAATTACTTCAAGCGGAAATAATGGTATCTTGTGGAAACGAAGCTCATAGGCACACTTACCTTAACTTGCTACCGGCGTATCCATTTTTGGGCCTATTTTCAGAGTAAAATGATGAGTCTTATACGCCGGAAAATACAATTATCATTCATCAAGAACTGTTTTGTAAATAAAAAACCGCATAGTTCCATCCAAGACAACATTATTAGGGCATAGTAACATAGTTGAGTGCTGTACATCCTACATCCGTACATCTACGAAAGTAAATACCTCACTGATATTTTAATCTCTAGCAGCTCTTAACTGTATCAGTTTTGTCTGCAGCTAAATCTGTCCTTGTAATTCAGATGGCCAGTTTTGTGTACCAGGGCCTGTAAACAACCACACAACTGTCAAACGTTTATATTTTGTAGCGCCGCCAAGACCTCTAGTAAGTTTCTTGCATTGAACAATATCATCTGCCACTATACAACTGATTGGTATTGGATACTCATGACGTCGTTAGTCAGTTATCTTGTCCATTATTTCTCAATCGTCGGGAAGCCAGTCCAACAACCACTCCATATATCAAGAGCTATAAGTTGCAGTGTGTATAAGCCTTCGAGTTCCCAGAAAAAATTTGATGTAGCGTCACCCTGTGAGAGTTAAAGACCTGTAAGATACACAATCAATGATATGATTTTCCTATATAGCTTTCAGTTTTATTTAATTAGTGCTGAAGCAATCCCACGGACTAAAACTATCGTAGGTTACAGGTGTACAGTAATATATCTGTAAAGATAAGTATGCAACATGACACCTTTTGTCTCAAAATTATAACAAGAAATATCGAGGTATTGCAGAAGCTGCCAGAGGAAACAAATTGAAGGATAGTTGCAGTGACCTGAAACCATCTCCTACCGGTACGCCATCAGTGCTAAACTTGGCGTTTGGAAGTGACGATAACCGGTCAAGATACTTAAGTAAAAATACAGTTGCGTATTATTCGCTAATTTTCTGTGTGAAAGAAAGAAAAACTAAATACAGATGTAAAATAAACTGAAGCATAAATTACCTACAGTGATTGGCGAACAACACAGTATAAAGTTTAAGATGAAGACACTGCCACTGAAAACTGCTGGAAGTGTTCGAACTACCTGACACCAGTTCCGGCTATGTCAGACTTGTGAAACTCATTAAAAACAGATTACTTATTACATTCACAGTTGCTATGAACCTACCTAACAATCGTGTCACCTGCGACTATAATCCAACAGTACTTCTATCTTCCTACAGACATTTAGCATCTCTTTATTAATCGAGAACTTTCTAGAATAAACTAAGTATATAACATTAAATATGTAGGTGTACAACAGTTCACATAATTTGATAAACTAAAAGAACTGTAATTATCCCCGTCACAAAGACGTACGTAATATTTATTCTGGTTGTCTCTTGCTTTAATGTGAGCGTGGTTAGAATATTCTTTCTTGCGCTTGCTAAGTATTTTATATGCGATCTGGAATTTTCCCGGCGTATTTCAAACTTGTAGAATTCTTCTGGTGAGCAACTAATCTGAATAACAGTCGAGATTGCCCAAAAACAGGATTTTTACTATTCGTATTCTGAAGGAGTAATCCTAGCTAGGAATACGCACTTGATTCAAACACGTCGAAACGAAAGTTTTGCATTCGTAATGTCTCAGTTGCTTTTGGATGACAGGGTGGTCACGGGGTTCATGGAACACCACTTTCATAAAAATACATTTCCGTTCTTTTTATTTTTACATATATCAGTTTCGAAATTTCACAACCAACTTTCGGAGAATATAGTTGCATGAAAACCACGAGCCTCTAAATAGCAAAGAGTGTTATATGAGAATGCAGGCTTTCTCGGCGAATCTCGATGATAAAGTCTTCTCGGGTTGACAGCCGAGTCAATGGTCTGTTCTCCAGCAACGTTTCAGCTAGTTTCTTACTTCTTCGCCTGAAGATGGCAATTAATAAACTTGCTGAAACGTTGCTGGAGAACAACGCATTGACTCGGCTGTCAACCACGAAGATTTTATCAGCAAAGAGTGTTGTTCAGTATGAGTAATTTTAGTTTCTGATGTATTAGTCAGTTTCGATGTAGTGTCGTTGTTCACAGTGGTCCCTCTTTCGGAATCATTATTTCCTATTTGCAAAGGTTCCTCTTTCGGAATCATTATTTCCCATTGGAAAAACGTTTGATAAAGAGATTTCAGCTTTGTATAAATATATCTTGGCCTCGGCATATATTTATTCAATAACGAATTTTATGAACAGATTGACGGTGACGCCACGGGTAGTCATTTGTCGCAAGCCCACAGTATTTTGGAGGTGTATTGATGACACGTCTGTATTGTGGCCCTATGGTGAAAATAAATTAAAAGAATTTTTAAATCATCTGAATCCCATTCATAGACAAATTCAGTTCACAATGGAAACCAAAAAAGATGTATGTCTCCCACTTTTGGGTATCCTGGTACGACGCAACGATGAAGGCACTTTGGGACATGCAGTACATCGGAAACCGAACCACATGGATTTATATTTACGTACAGATAGCTGCCACCATCCTTGGCTGACGATGAGTGTTCTAAGAACTCTGGTACACAGAGCATACATCATTGATGACGAGGGTAGTCTGGAGGGCGTGCTTTTACACTTGAGAAGAGTTTTCAAGCCAACTGGTAGTTGTGTTACCTGTACTGTTATGCAGGTGTTGTGGCTTAAACACCTGCCTAGTAAGCAGAAAACGTGGGTTCAAGTCCCACGGGAGGCCCAAATTTTAATTCATTTCTTCAGATTCTATCGTTACTTTAATAAGACATTGGCAGATATGCGAGAGATTGGGAAGCAGTACTGTCCGTCATGACATTTGCAAACACTACGGTGAAGAAGACACTACAGGTTTCACATAGTCAATTTTGGACCATTGTCACAAGGCCAAAACAACAATGTATACCCTGTTACCACATCTACTGGATCACACTCAGGATGACTACACGAAATACCTCATCACCAGGATGGAAGAAGCAAGACTATTGGCTCACATAGTGACCATTGTGGCTCAGGAGGCCAAGAGCGTTATATCACCAAGCACCGGTTAGTGGAATACTGCTCATGAGATTTGGTATCGATTATTATGCCAGTGCAGACAATTACACTATCGGAAAAGCTACTAAAGCGCTACTTTTGACTGTAGCATATCCATCGTCACTTGTCAGACATCATAAACGAAGGCACGACCCTTCATCAAGAAGACAAAAGTGCAGAAAGGTCATCCATGTTCTATGTATGAAACACTACTACAGTTCGGATGTGCCGATAGGTGGCGGTGGCTTCTTGGCCAAGGAAACCGAACGCCCACTCGACGATCCCGAAGTGACAGTGGGAAGAGCTGACTTTGTTGCTCGTCATGCTGAAGATATTGTGACAACACGACCAAAAACCGAGGATTCGCATACGTAGAACCGTTGGAAAGATCTGCATAGAGGGAGCTGTAGCGGGCTTAAATGAGCGCTTCTGGAAGAGCGGGGCGCTGTTTTTTCAGGAGCAATGGCACGATGTGTGCAGCATGCAGCGTTGCATAGCCGTTAGCGTCGCTGCCTGGCATGCTATGGGCCGCCAGTTTAAACCTGACCAACAGTAGTTGCTTAGTATTTATCATTTCTGGAAGGTACTACAAATTTCTCGTGTTTGTAATGTTCTTGTAGTCTAGAATATTAAATGTTTGTGTACATAGCTGCACTCTCCATGCGGGAGTTCTGTTCTGCTCTGACGGGACATTGGTGTCTGTAATGAACACGCTTCAGTGCTAAGTGTCTTTCTTCATTGACGGGTTTGGACTCGATTCTGGTTGTGATGTGACAACATGAACTGTCAAATATTCCACTGTAGAAAGTTAAAGTTTTATAAGGGGGCTGCAGTGCGCAGACTGGAAAAGAAAAAAGTTCAGAAAATTCTTGGAGAGTATCCATCACACAAAAGAACAAGAGGCTTCAACCACAAATTAACGACCACAAAATTTAAGAAAATGCCAAAGACGCTACAAACAGAGAACTTAGAAATTACCTAGTACAAACGTAGGAGACTTTCATATCAAGCAATGTAGCTACATCTTTTAACAAAAAAAAGGGATCATGTACGTAAATGTTACAAATTGTGCATACACAGAAATTCATCACTATCTAACTACAACAAAAATGAAATTTATCTCACAAACAAGGATTCCAAGAGAAGTGCTTGGGTTTCACAAAACTGATACTGAAACTCTGAAAGCAAACAAACAAGAATGTCAGGAACAGCTAAGTGAAGATCTAGAAGATTAAGAAGAGATTAAAACAAAATTAGTCAAGTCAGCCCTTTATATAGCACCATTCAAAAGAAACAACAACATTCAGATGATGGAATGAACGGTGTGAAAAAGCACTATTGCTTAGAAAACAGGTCTGGCAGAAATGCTATTGCATCAAAAAACGTGATGACTTTAGTAGTTTTAAACAAAAAGTTTCTAACATGAAACGTAATGAAGACAGAGGAAAGAAAGTTTGAAAGGAATCACCTGTTATTAACTGAGGAAGACTTCTAAAAGAACAAAACCACGAATTTCTACAAAAGTTTTAAACAAAGCTTCCAATCTTACCTGCTGCCTAACTTCTCCTTCAAAAATGAAGATGAAAAGTAAGCCATAAACAACAAAGAAAACCGTGAAATGCTAACATGCTACTGCAAGAAGTTGTTAAATTGTGAGTAAACCAAGAGAAAAATTTCTAGAACAAAATCTGAGATGCACTCATACAAACTCAGAACCTTCCAGGGTGGCTGAACCCCAAAACATCATGAAACATCTGAGCAATGCTATGCCCTTGGGGAGGATTCAGTATTTGCTGAAACGTGGAAAATTGCGCACGCTGGGATAGTCAAGAAGCTACATGGAATTCTTCAAAAAGTCTGGGAAACAGAAGCTATACCAGAAGACTGGAAAACAACATTAATAAACCCAGTCCACAAAAAAGAGATAATACTGACGCTAACAACTACAGAGAAATTTCTCTCCTATCAGTGAATTACTAAATAATTCCAAAATCAGTAGAAAATAGACTGGAAAGCTACGTGGATTAGAAGTTAGGAGAATAACAAGGAGTGTTCGGAAAACAATGTTTCAATATGGAACAAATTTTAATTCTGAAATTTATAATCATTACAGAAGAACGAAAATCAAAAGCGTTTATATGACACTCGATGACTTAAAAAAATCATGTGATACGATTGACATGGAAACATTATTCAACACCTTAATACATTTCGGAGCTGACAACAAATAAGTTGCAATCATAAAAGACACATTAAGAAACACAAAATCCAAATCAAATTTGTAGGTGTAATTTCCAAAGCTCTTCAGACCAAAACTGGCGTAAGACAAGAAGATGGACTCTCCTCATTGCTGTTCGACTGCGTACTGGAGAGGGTAATGATTCAATGGAGGAAAAGATGAGAAGAAGGAAAAATCATAAAATCATAATTGGTAGAAAATGGGATAATCTGTAAACTTGTAAGTAGACTGTTTAGGTTTTTATGTTTGTAACGCCACATAGCACTCGGTATGAAAATCACTGGCTGTGATGTGTGCAGTCTGTGGCTGGTTTGCATTGTTGTTTGCTATTGTAGTGTTGGGCACCTGGATGTGAACAGCGCATAGCGTTGCGCAGTTGGAGGTGAGCCGCCAGCAGTGGTGGACACTGAAAAAAACCCTGTCCTTTCCTTTTGTGTTATTCCACTATTCGTCTGTGTACCTTGTGTATTTGTGTTCTTCCTGTCTTTATGTGTTTATCTGATAAGACTTACGTTGTAGAATTTTTCTAATACTGAGCTACATTCACTATGATGAGGAATACTGTCATCCTCAAATATAATTTGCATTAATAATGTGTTATTTACTTTGTAAAGATGTTTAGACATTATTTATTCCGTTTTGTTTTAATGCTCATGTGTGAAATTAATGTTTCGAAAACTATTCTCATTATTTTATATATTTATTTATGTCATAATTCCTGTAACACTGATGTATATGTTTATTTCTATTCAAAGCCTGTATTACTAAAAATGTTATCTGTATTGTTATGTCCCTTAATGATGTATTTTTTGCCTTTGTAATCGTATTCTTATGTTGTAAATTTATAATTGTATAGACACCAGTTCTTCAAATTAAGTTTCCTTTCACTGAACACATTTCTGTTGGTCATAGTATATGCACAATATGTAAAAAAAAAAAAAAGAGGACTGTTAGTGTTTGGACGTGTGTTTATAATTCAGCAAGGGACTGATTAACAGCATTGCTGGTTCTAAGGACAATTCCAAAAACTTTGTGAGTGCACAAGTGATGGTTCGTGGACTTGCTATATTATCTGCAAGACTCTTCAATGGTGATTGTGCACCCCCACAGTCACAACGGATGGCTGCTAGCCATCTCTACAAGGACTATAGTGGGTCTGCACCTTTGGTAGCCCACCAATACCATAATATCTATCAGGACTACAGTGATGACCTACCTACCAATATTCTTCAAACCTTCGACTGACTGCTGTGGGTTTGCTCTGTTGTGGCCCATTACCTGTCTGCATGTCAAGAGTCAGCACTGTCTTCCCGTTGGAAGGACAATACTATTTCTTCAAGACTGCATGGAAATCCATTACTTTCGTGTGCATTCTCTTTTACTGCTCAGACTTTGAAAAAAAAAACACTGGAATTTTACTGTGATGAATGATGAGGACTGTCATTATGGACTGTGAGAAACTTTTAGCTTTTGACCATGTGTGCATTGGATATCTTAGTTATTGTAATTATTAAAAAAATTTTCAAATATGTATTGGCCACTCCCCAAAACAATTTGTAAAATTTTTTGTGGGGAGCATGGGGGCTATGTAAGTAGGCTGTTTAGGTTTTTATGTTGGTAACGTCACGTAGAACTCGGTATGAAAATCACTGGCTGTGCTGTGTGCAGTCTGTGGCTGGTTTGCATTGTTGTTTGCTATTGTAGTGTTGGGCAGCTGGATGTGAACAGCGCGCAGCGTTGCGCAGTTGGAGGTGAGCCGCCAGCAGTGGTGGATGTGGGGAGAGAGATGGCGGAGTTTTGAGAGCGGATGATCTGGACGTGTGTCCATCAGAGACAGTAAATTTGCAACACTGGATGTCATGAACTGCTATATATATTATGACTTTTGAACACTATTAAGGTAAATACATTGTTTGTTCTCTATCAAAATCTTTCATTTGCTAACTATGCCTATCAGTAGTTAGTGCCTTCAGTAGTTTGAATCTTTTATTTAGCTAGCAGTAGTGGCGCTCGCTGTATTGCAGTAGTTCGATTTTTGTGAGGTAAGTGATTTGTGGAAGGTATAGGTTAATGTTAGTCAGGGCCAGTCTTTTGTTGGGATTATTGAAAGTCAGATTGCGTTGCGCTAAAAATATTATGTGTCAGCTTAGTGTTGATCAGAATACGTAAAGAGCGAAATGTCTGAGTACGTTCAGTTCTGCTCAGCTGTTTGAAAAGCAAATAACGTAAGGGGTTTACCAGCACAGTAGTTCACAAATTTTTTAAGGGGACGTTTCAAACTGATTGTTTAACTTTTCCAGGCAGTTTGAGCATCTTTGCTGAATCTATAGCCGATGAAACGTTATAGTTATTTCTCCTACAAGAGACAGTTCCAAAAGCAGGCCTATGTATGTCGTTGGAAAATGCAGAGTATATGACAGAAGCGAAGGAGGCACAAAAACATGGAAACTGGTTATAGAGGAATAAAAAAGGCTACAAAATTTAAACAGCTAGATGAAATAATAAAACCGAATGCTTTGGATAGAGAATCTAACTTAGTAAGGGCGACGGGATTGGAGGAGGAGGAGATTGGTGTTCAACGTCCCGTCGACAACGAGGTCATGAGAGACGGAGCGCAAGCTCGGATTTCACAGGAACCATCACAGCATTTGCCAGAAGCGATTTAGGGAAATCATGGAAAACCTAAATCAAAATGACCGGATGCGGGTTTGAACCGACGTCCTCCCAAATGCGAGTCCAGTGTGCTAACCACTGCGCCACCAGGGGATTGGAAATGGCTTTTCTGTCAAAAAAAAAATTGAATAAAAAGTAGTTTTTTATCCATACGCTGAAATTGACACCTACAGAAGACCAAAATGCCTTTATCCTTCAGAGTGCCTTTCGTTAAATACAGCCAAACAGTTAGGAGAAATATGAAAATAGCCAGAAAAGCCTTCAGACGAAAATGTTTTTGTCGTGCTCTTCAGTCCAAAGGTTGGTTTAATACTCCTCTCCATGCTGTACTGTTCTGTGTATGCCTCTTCATCTCCGAACGACTATTGCAACCTACATCCTTCTGAACCTGCTTATTTTATTCGTCTCTTGGGCTCCCTCTACGATTTTTACCCCCACACTTCCCTCAGATACTAAATTGGTGACTCCTTGATGTCTCAAAATGTGTCCTACCAACCGATCCCTTCTCTTGGTAGAGTTGTGCCACAAATTTCTTTTCTGCCCAATTATATTCAATACCTCCTCATTAGTTACACGATCTGTCCATCTAATCTTCAGCATTCTTCTGTAGCACCACATTTCCAAAGCTTCTATTCTCTTCTTATTGAAACTTTTCATTGTCCTTGTTTCGCTTGCATACATGGCTACATTCCAGACAAATACCTTCATAAAACTCTTCCTAACACGTGAATCTATATTCGATATTAAGAAATTTGTCTTCTTCAGAAGAGCTTTTCTTTCCACTGCCAGTCTACATTTTATACCCTCTCTATTTCGGCCATTAATTCAAAAAATTGTTCAAATAGCTCTGAGCACTATGGGACTTAACATCTGAGGTCATCAGTCCCCTAGACTTAGAAATACTTAAGCCTAACTAACCTAAGGACATCACACACATCCATGCCCGAGGCAGGATTCGAACCTGCGACCGTAGCAGCAGCGCGGTTCCGGCCTGAAGCGCCCAGAACCGCTCGGCCACAATGGCCGGCTGGCCATTAATTAGTTATTCTACTGCCCAACTAGCAAAACTCGTCTACTGCTTTAAGTGTCTCGTTTCCTAGTCTAATTCCCTCAGCATCGCCTGATTTAAGTCGATTACATTCATTCTTTTGCTTTTGTTGAGGTTCATGTTGTATCCTCCTTTCAAGACACTCTCTATCACGTTCATCTGCTCTTCCATGTCCTTTGCTGTCTCTAACAAAATTACAATTTGATCGGCAAACCTCGAAGTTTTTGATTCTTCTCTGTGAACTTTAATTTCTCCGCAAAATTTTCCTTTCGTTTCCTTTACTGATTGCTCGATGTAAAGACTGAATAACATCCGGGATAGGGTGTTTTACTCCCTTCTCAGCCACTGACTCCCTACCATGCTCCTCGACTCTTATAACTTCCCGCTCCCTGTACAAGGCTGTCTTTAATTATTGAATCTATTTCATAAATTCAGTGTAGCTACAATAATTGACATATTGCCACAAAGATCAGTACTCATATAGAATAACTCAAAAGTCTTATACTGTTGCAGCCAGACTTCAGCTTTCTGTCATGAGAGCACAGCACTGAGCAGGTTGGTAAGATGGCGATAGGCGAAGAAGAAGTGTATATTGTGCTTGAAACGCGTTCACATCAGTCTGCCGTTAACAGTGCAACAACACTTCAGAATGAAGTTCAACAAAGATCCACCAACTGCCAATTCCGTTCGGTGATGGTATGCACATTTAAAAGCTTCAGGGTACCACTGCAATGGGAAATCAAAGAGTTGCACTGTAATCGGTGAAGAAACGATTGATCGTGTGTGGGCGTTTTATGAACGTAGCCCACAGAAGTCGACGAACAGACAACAGAACAAAGAGCTGAACACATCACAACCGACTGTTTGGAAAACCTTCACGAAACGATTAAAGCTGAAGCATTACCACTTGCATTGCTTTTGAACACATTGACAGGGACATGCTGCGTTGGACATGGGAAGAACTTTTTGTCGACTTGATATCTGCAGAATCAGTAGAGGGGCACATGCGGAAGCACCTGTAATATGTCAACAAAACTTTTCGAGTTTTTCTATGTGTGTGCAAAACCCTGTGACAATATGCCAAGTAATATAGCCACAGCAAACCTGTGAAATCGCTGCAGCCATTTATAATAAACTCGTATTTTACCCTTACTATGTCCATAAACTGGAAAAGAGTATTTCAGTCAGCAGTGTCAAAAGCTTTCACTAAGTTATCAAATGTTATAAACATAGATTTGCCTTTCTTGAACCTATCTTCTAAGAGAAGTCGTAGGGATAGTATTGTCTCGCATGTTCCTACGTTTCTCCGGAATTCAAAATGATCTTAGTCAAGGTCGGCTTCTATCAGTTCTTCCATTCTTCTGTTAGGAATTTGTGTCATTGTTTTCCAACGATGATTTATGAAACTGACAGTTCGGTAATATTCACACCTGTCAGCAGCTGCTTTCTTTGGAGTAGGAATTATTATATTCTTCTTGAAATCTGAGGGTATTTCGCCTGTCTCACACACTGCACACCAGGTGGAATAGCTTTGCCATGGCTGGCTTTCCCAAAGATATCAGTAATTTTGACAGAATGTCAACTACTCAAGCGGCCTTGTTTCAAATTAGGTCTTTCAGTGCTCTGTCAAATTTTCCTCGCAGTATCGTATCTTCTATCTCATCTTCATCTAAGTCCTCTTCCCTGTCTATAATATTGTATTCAAGTTCATCTCCCTTGTATAGCCCCTGAACATATTACTTCCACATACCAGCTTTCCTTTCATTGCTGAGTACTGGATTTCTGTCCGAGCTCTTGATATTCATATAGCTGTTTCTCTTTCCCCAAATGCCTCTTCAGTTTTAAATATGTGGTATCTATCTTTTCCCTAGTGATATATGCTTCTATATCTTTATTTCTTACATTTGTCCACTAGCCATGTGTGTACCTGCTTAGCAATTTTGCTATTTTGTTATACACTGGCATTTCCTTTCGCCTGCTTCATTTGCTGCATTTCTTTATTTTCTTCTTTCATCAGTTAAATTCAGTATCTCCTGTGATATCCAAGGATTTCTACTAGGCCTTGTCTTTTCGTCTATTTGATCCTCTGCTGCCTTCACTCAGATCTCCCAAAGTTACCCATTCGTCTTGTACTGTATTCTTTTCTCCTGTTGCAGTCAATCCTTACCTAACGCTCCTTCTGAAAATTTCAGCAGCCTCTGGATGTTTCAGCTCGCAAATGCCACATCTCTCTAATTTCTTATCTTGTTTCGTCTGAAGTTCATAACCAATAAATTGTGGTCATAGTCCACATCTCGCCCTGACGATGTCTTATAGTTTAAAACCTGGTCCTGAAATCCTTGTCTTATCGTTATATAATCATTCTGAAACATTCTGGTGTCTATAGGTCTTTTCCAAGTATAAAATGTTCTTCATGTTTCTAAAAGCCAAGTGTTATAGATAATGAAGTTATGATCTGTGCAAAATTCTACCAGGCAGCTTCCTCTTTCACTCTTTTCGCACAGTCCATATTCACCTATTATTTTCCTTCTCTCCCTTTTCCTGCTAGCGAATTGCAGTCCCCCATCACAATCAAATTTTCGTAAAAGGTCAGTCTAATTCTGACGAAGAGTTGCCACTCCACAACAGGATCGATATCCAGCTTTAAATGCAAACCAGATGCAACAATGCCTGCAAAGAAAAATGTCTGCTGAACTTACAGTTGCTACATAACCAACAGTTTCCCTACTAAGTGAGTACTGAGCCTAGGAGCAATTGATCCGTGTGTCAGGCGTGTGCCACTCACAGCAGTGCAGAGAAGGGCCGCAGCATCGAGTGAGATGGAACTGTAGTAAGACGCCTCATTCACGATCGATTACCGAGCTTCATTTCATCGTCGAGACATCCAGATTTAGCTTTTTCATAGTTTCCCTAAAACGCCAAAAGCAGAAGCCAGAATCGTTTCTTTCCCCAATCCGAGGATGCAGTCGCTCTTTAGTGACTCCGTCGTCAATGAGACACTAAACCTAATCTTCCTTATTTCCTTTACTGGATAATTGATTAAGCAACCCGATATTGTATTGGAAGAAGCAATGTGATCATCGCAGATTAATTACGCTTCAGTTGTTAGAATTATTCTCATTACACAATCTTTGATACGGAAAGTGGCAGCCGGTTCATTCACTGGATCACAGAGGAAATAGAACGGTCTAGTGGTAGTGCACTGCCACGTAGGGAGACACCGTGTTTCATGGGTGAGAAAGATTTACATCTTTCTTCTTGTTAGATGACTGCAGCTAACTTTCAGTGATAGAGGTCTCAGCTATTGCAACCACATGTGGTAAGTTTCAGAAGTGGTGCAGTTTGTTCAGAGTTCCTATTTATGGACAGTAATGCTCGCTCTTAATCTCACCGGGCAAATATTATTCACTCTCTTAATAGAGCACAATGGTCTCTTTACAGCAGTGTAGATGGTGTGGAACTAGTACCAGGCAGTCGCGTGAACCTCCAAAGCTGACGTATCTAACGACGATGAAGTGCTATGTATGTGCCAGTCGGCTGTGTGCAGTCTGCGAAGTCAGGTGGGTTGACGTGAAGACGTGACATAATGGCAGAAAGGAGCCATCGTCTTTGGACGTCCATGACCACACCATGAATGAAGTTGTCCGTTTCATTGGTGAATCAAAGCGGACTACCCAAATTGTCTACAACGAATGGTGTACCACTTGCAACCATGTAACACGGTGTAAGAACAATTGTCAAAAAAGGTCCCACACAGCAGGGACCAGAGACGACCGCCACGCCTTGTCAATAACAGTCGGTTTCAAACCCGACAATAATTGCGTTTGTCAATCAGTTTCCGAGAGAAAAGGCCATTTCCTGCAGCAAGCACATAAAGCTGCGCGTCTTCAACATGTCAAACAACACAGAAATTATACAGTAGCTGTTTGGAGACGTGAAGTGTGGTCCAACGAGTTGCGACCGTACCTCTTTCTAAATAATGCAAGACGTCGAATGACCAACGGCTGTATGAAGAGTTTACCCCGCAGTGTGTGGAGATTGTAGTTCAGACGGAGGGTTGTTCTGCGATGCCTGAGGTGCGATTTTAGTGCCATGATGAGTATTCTGTGGACACTCCCGTTTCCCAAGATGACAACAGCCGTGTTCATAAGACTAGCGCTTTTGTCCCTTGTCTGAAGAACACTCAGACAGACTGTCGCATCTTGACTGGGCAGTTATCACTCGATCTCAACCTCACTGAAAATTTTGTAACTATTTCGAACTGTGAGTGAAAAATAGCGATCATCATCCCAATAATCTGATAGCTGTACGCAATTTAATCGCCAATACGTGGTTTTTAACTGGATAATGCATACTTGTAGAAATTTTTCGACTGTCTTCCTCAAAGATTTCGGGTCATTACAATGGCTAGAGGTGGGGTTACACGGCGTCAGCGTGTTGTCTGTCTGGGGATGTGTTTATCAAGCTGTTCTAGGGGATAAATATATTTCAGATGAATACACAAACCAGTCACATTAATGTGACGACTGCCTATTTTCAACGTCAACGTGCAGTAAGTGGATGGTATACAAGAGCTTGTTTGGTAGTGGTGGCGGGGGGGGGGGGGGGGAAGAGGGGGGGACGGACAAACGCATGGAGTCGTTGTGGTGATGCGGAAAGGGGGCCATTTATCTGACGTCCAAAATGGCATGATAATTTGCTTGCGGATCAAGAGTGGAAACATTTCTCAAACGACTAAGTTTTCAAACTGCTCGAGTGGCGCTGTGATTAAAGTATACCGTGCATGGCAAAATGGCGCTTTCCAAAACCGACGCCGAGGCAACTGTGGTGCATCACGGGTCGTAGACATCAGGGATGTACGACACCTGGTGTATAGACGTGCAACTGTTGTGAAGCTGACGGCCCAGATGAACAGAGGGGCTACCAACAGTGTCTCCTCAACGACTGTTCAGCAAACGTTGCTGCGTATGGATCTCCGCAGCAGGTACCTGGTTGATGCACTCATACTACTGCTGTTCATTGGCAGCAAGGCTCGAATCTGCACGCCTGTGCCTCAACTGGACGTCCAGTGACTGGCGGCAGTTGACCTTTTCAGATGAATCATGTTTTATGCTCCATCGGACAGATGTTCGTTGGTTCGGTGGAAGTGTTCAGACCGAAGGAGCGAGCGTTATGGCCTGGGGGATATCTTCGCGGCATTACCGGGATGATCTCATCATTCTGGAAGGATCAGTGAATCAAAACAAGTATGTATCTACCCTTAAGGACCACATCTAGTCATACACACAGTTTGTTTTTCCTCAGCACGATGGTCTCTACCAGCAGGACAATGCTACTCTCCCGGCCACCAGATTCCCCGGATTTAAACTCAAGCTAGAATTTGTGGTACCATCTCGATCGAACTGCTCGCCCCTCAGATCCTCAACGGAGAAACCTAGCGCAGCTTGGCCAAGACACTGGAGTCAGCATGACTCCACATCCTTGTCGGTACTTTCCAGAATCCCATTGACTGTCTGACTGTACGTCTCTCAAAAGCTGTAAAAGGTGGTTATTCAGGCTTTTGATAGGTGATGACATTAACGTGACTGGCCACAGAGTCAACGGCTAGCTGCACCTTTGAATTTGATTCTTACAGATCATGTGCAAGGGGGGCATTCTTCCACCCATCATCCAACCTGAAGGACTGTTCCAGTCCTCCTCTCTGCTCTTTCTCGGTAGTTACAACAATTGTCACTAGACCTCTTGCAGTACGTGGGATAGCACGTGAAACGTCGCTGCCAACCATATTCGTCAGTCTAGGAGTAGTACTTCTTGGTTGCAGAAGTCTAAATTTTGGCTGTTCAGGTAACCTACCGTCTAGGAAATCACCTCGCCATCGTTCTGGTAATGCCTGCCATGAATTGTTTCCTTCGGCCGAGGAAAGCCGAAGACTTCACTGGATCTCAAGAGAATACGGGGATGAGACGAAGTTGAATGAAATACGGAAGCGAATGCTACACATTTGCACAAAGATAAAGTACAATCGTGAGTTGTTCTGACATGTAAAGCCACCCATCCCTGATGATTATGGAGGTAACTGCAGCTACGCCGCTCTCATGCCCTGACATATTCATTTTGTGGATGTTACGAGTAGCCACGTGTGAAACTCTGCCTGTAAATCCTGGTAAAAGTATTTTCGTAACAACACTTCGTTCCTAAAGGGTTAATTGTGAATGTACATAGTGTGGGTGAACTTCAACAAAGAACTTCTGAAAGATGTTTAGGGTTATGAACTGAGTGTTGTAATATAAGGAACCATTGGCCCCCGTACAAGTGGTGCGAAGGCTGTGACACTGGGTTTGAACTTGGGAGGACTGGGGTTCAGTATCAAGTACGACAATCCAGATTTAGGTTTTCCGTGTTTTCCCTAATTCACTTACAACAAATGCTGGGATGACTCTTTAGAAAAGGACACAGCAGATATCCTCCTTCACTCTTCCGCAGTCCGACATAGGGTACAGTATACCACGGACCTGTAATAAATGGTGCGTTTGATCTTAGTTTCTTCGTCCTTTCCTTGATCCTTGTAGCTCTATCAGGAATAGTCATAAGGTTTTAATTATCACTCCATCAAATCAAGCTGCTGTAATGAAACATGTTTATGGTGTTATAGCTTCTCAACAATATCAGTCTTCAATGCCATACGTTTTTCCCAACGATGGATGACTTGGCGGAGTACTTGGTGTATAAGTCTGCGTTTTGGCTATTCAGAAAGGGTTTCACCTCGAAATTCACCTCGTCTTCATTCAAGAAACGCCACACCATCGTTTCTTCATCGAAAGGAAAGAGGAGTGCGGGCCGGTGTGGCCGTGCGGTTCTAGGCGCTTGAGTCTGGAACCGCGTGACCGCCTCGGTCGCAGGTTCGAATCCTGCCTCGGGCATGGATGTGTGTGATGTCCTTAGGTTAGTTAGGTTTAAGTAGTTCTAAGTTCTAGGGGACTGATGACCACAGATGTTAAGTCCCATAGTGCTAAGAGCCATTTGAACCATTTTTTTGAAAGAGGGGTAAGCCACTTGGTGCCATTTCCGGATAACACGGTTGGTGAGGCAAAATTTGATAGCCCAAAGAAACAGTGTGTGTGACTTTGTCTTGTGCAGAACGAATTGTGGCATTGTCGATTAAGAAAAACACACTCTTGGATAGCTTCCCGTGACATTTTGTCTTGACAGCCTCCCATAACTTTCTCAGAAGACTTACGTGGAATGCTCCTGTGACAATTTGATTCTTACCAGCATAATCTGTTAGCACGACGCTATGGCAGCCGCAAGAAACATCGTCACCTTGCCCGATGTGGTTAAGTCTTTACCTTTTTCAACAGTGGTGAATACACATACTGCCACTAATCGTAAGTTTGAGATACACTCTAAGAAAAAAAATGCACCACGAAGGAGTTATGCAAATTGGTCACAAGCTGATACAGGTATCCACGGAAAATGCAAAATAGTAAATTTTGGCGGCCGATGGATGAATATGTGACCCTGCGGCACAATTTCACCTCCCAGCTGCCAAGAATGGTTAACAGGGGACATGTCAATACCGAAGAATAACGTCTTTGCGAATTTTATTCCGTGTACTCAGTTGGACAATACCTATGTCTTGCAGACAGGCGTGTGAACAAGCCGCTTGGAATAATCGGCGAACTGTTCAACGTTTGATTAGGAGCTATGATACTATTCGACGATGTTGGCAGAAATGGGTGAACCAAGGTCGAACGCAGCGTCTAGAAGGAAGCGGTCGACCTAGAGAGACGACAGAACGTGAGGACCGAGCAACCGTGAGAGTGGCTCCCAGAGCCCCGGCTCCATCATTATCATCGGCCCGACGTGCAACTGGTGCTTCCATGACCACAAGGACCACAGAAAGGGGCTGAGCTTCCGGGTCCCCTTGTGCCGACTATCATTGACCTCTGTACGGCCACAAGCCTGTTTGCCGTGGTGTCGCATACATTCGGCCCGTATTCTCATTCCCTGCAGAAGAACTGTCTTTAGTGATGAGCCCCCAACTTCGAACTGTGCCCCGATGACCAATGGAGACTTGAGTAGGGACGCCCCAGACGGTGGCCGGATACCATCCTGACTGTCGCCCATCATACGGCACGACAGCCGGGAGTGATGGTCTAGGGTGGCATTTCATTTCATAGCACAATACCTTTGGTTATCACACGCGGCAGCCTTACAGCACAGAGGTACGTCGACGATATTCTACACCCCGTTTTGTTGCCGTTCGTGGTAAGCCATCCTGGGCTTACCTTTCAGTAAGATGATGGCCGACCGCACACAGCGAGCTTCGTGCTGGCCAAACTAGACCTTGGCCAGTAGGGTCGCTGATATCTCCCCAATAGGGAACATTTGGAGCATTATGGGCTGGACCCTCGAACCATCTTCGGATTTAAGCGATCTAAAACGCCAGTTGCAAAAAAATTGGAACGATATCCTTGGAAGTACATCCAGTAACTCTATCAATGAATGCCAAGCCGAAAAACTGCGTATAAGCCAGAGGTGGACGAACGCGTTACTGATTTGCTAAATTTGTGAAGCTATTTCTCTTGAATACATCATCCAATGTCTCTGAGATTGTAATCTTTTGTTTGTCAGTAATCAAATCTACCGACTTCCGTCTCATTCGGATTATTCCTTCGTGATGCCTCTTTTTCTTTTTTGTCTTAGAGTGTAATGCCGCCGTGATCGCATGCTGGCAACCTTTGAGATCCTACTGCTTACGACATGCGATCTCAATTCCTACGTACTGAGGGTAATCAGAACAGTAGCCACTACATTGGGGATTTTTTTGAGACTAAGGTCTGCCCCTTCTTCAGGAAACACAACGTGACGTCAATAATTTGTCCAATTTACTGGATGTTCAGTTCTATAGCTGTGGTGTATATTATTTCTCAGTAGAACAGTGCCCTACCACGTTTGGAATGTGTAAACATTCTTTTACAAATGACGTGTGGGCCATACAGTGTCTTGACTACTGGTATGTTCGTTTGATATGTTGCTCATCGCTCATGTGTGTGATATTGTTGGTTGGAGAACTTGCTTGTCACGGTCCTCCAGCACCCACTATTGAAGCTTCCTTCAGTCACATACGGACAACATTAATGAAGATTCTTCTGGAACCTATTAAAACACTGATTCCTTGCTCTGACGTTTTGATGTTCTTATACTTACGAGCCCTATATCACATTCTGTTCATTAACTCAGAGATATCGTACATTTCTGTAACCATAACAATAAGTTTTATCATGTTCCTAAGTTATCTTAATATGTAAATTATCTTGATTCAGAGTGCTGGAATACAAAAATTCTGCATCTCTAAGTGAGGACTGACCTCGGGAGAGTCACATTTCATCAATTTCATCGGCGTATGGCAATAGCTGCTTTGTATGAGTCTGAAACGCCAAACAAGAATAATGTTACAGTCTCATAAGACGAGGGTTCCTTGAATGAGTGCTCATTTTGATCCACAAGTTAACGCTCTCACGAAAACTTATGGTTTATTAACACGCAAGGCGTATGTTTCTTTGAATTTCTCCGCATCGTTTAGACTTTGCTACTGAAATGCTAAAATCTCGCTTGCCTTCACAGAGATATACGCTCAGATTTGTGTCTAACGCAGCCATAATTTCCTTTAAAACGGGATTCTACCATGAAAGTGTGTAAGTAGGCTGTTTATGTTTCCTTATTGGCAACGTTTATGAAAATTACTGGCGTGCTGTGTGCAGTCTGTGGCTAGTTTGCATTGTTGTCTGCCATTGTAGTGTTGGGCAGCTGGATGTGAACAGCGCGTAGCGTTGCGCAGTTGGAGGTGAGCGGCCAGCAGTGGTGGATGTGGGGAGAGAAATGGCGGAGTTTTGATATTTGTAAGAATGGATGTTATGAACTCCTATATATATTATGACTTTTGATGACTATTAAGGTAAATACATTGTTCTTTATCAAAATCTTTCATTTGCTAACTATGCCTATCAGTAGTTAGTGCCTTCCGTAGTTTGAATCTTTTATTTAGCTGGCAGTAGTGGCGCTCGCTGTATTGCAGTAGTTTGAGTAACGAAGATTTTTGTGAGGTAAGTGATTTGTGAAAGGTATAGGTTAATGTTAGTCAGGGCCATTCTTTTGTATGGATTATTGAAAGTCAGATTGCGTTGCGCTAAAAATATTGTGTGTCAGTTTAAGCACAGTCGTATATAATTTTTCAAAAGGGGACGTTTCATATGGCGACCCAGCCAGGATACCTTACTGGAATCTTCTGATTTTTTCTTGTAGTTTGTGTAATTAGTGTAGCTTTTGTTTATTGCTAGCGCATAATTATAGAGAGAATTTCCTTTGTAGTTGTAGTTTTTCATTGTTGTACAGTAAAACAGTTGTGGCATGCACTTTGATTTGCAGCAAGTATTTCGCAGCTGCGCTTGCAATTAACTCGATATCATTATCAGTGCTATGTTATGTGTTCTCTTATTTTTGCTGTTCAAATTGTGTTTTTCTGTGTTGTCGTGTGAAATATTGTGACAATAATGGCGTGTGAAAAACGTAATACTAGGCTCCAAAGTAAACTGAGAAATGACAGTGAAGACGAAAACAGTGTGTTAGCGCCACCGTGTAATGAATTAACTAATGTTCAACATAGCAATTTGGTAATTGTGCATAGGGAAATGGCGCGGGCGGCAAACAATGGCGTAGGCAGTGAAACAATTAGTGAACAGGGAAGCATTATCGATCGATCGGTCAGCAAGAGCTCGCCTCAGGAATCCGAAATGACAGGACACAATTTTGCAAATACTGTAGATTCAGTTTTTGCGTCCTCACCGTTCTCTCAAATAATAAGTCAAGACACATTTTCTTCTTGTCAAAATGTGAATGTTGCCGGTGCAAATGCACTGCCGAAAAGCGTAGAGGAACAGCTTCCAGACACTAATGCACTGTTATTACAGCTAATGCAACAAATGGAACAAAATCAGAGACAAACACAGCAAAAGCTTCAAAAGTTAGACACAATGGAACAACACCAGAGACAAACACAGCAACAGTTAGACGCAATGGAACAAAATCTTCACACCACGCTTGAACAAACATGTGAAGATTTAACTACTGAGTTACATAAAATCGAATCGAAATGTCAAAAAATCTTTAACGACGTACAAACACAAATTTGTGAGCATTTTCAACCTATTTTTTCGCGCCATGAAAATCCATTACAGAATCACGAAGCAGCCATAAAAGAACTGGAAACCATTGTTCATGAAAATCATGAGACCTTGTGGGCTAAAATTGACTCAGTTGCATCTACCGATTCGGTTATGCAACTTGCAAAAACTCAGGAAAACTTAAAGGACACAGTAGATTCGATTTCAACACAAATGGACACTCTGAAACTTGGTTCAGAAAAACACACTGAGGAAATGTGTTCACTATCGGAGAAGGTAGCCGAACTTTCGGATCAGTTCACTAACTTATCTACGAAGGTAGATGACAATCTGAATGACACAAGGCCGGCAGTCTTTAATGACACAGAAGAGTGCGAACAAATTAGGAAATTCAAACAAAATCAGAATCAAATTAATATGCAACACCAAAGAGAAATCCGGGAGGTACAAGATCAGCTGACTCAGGTAATACAAGAATTACGTATTTCAGAGGCCACTCGTGCTCCGATACGGGAAGAGGGACTTAGAAATACGGAACAACCACAAAATAATAACACAGGACACTTCGAAAATTATGAAAGAAATTGCCAAGGCACACCGAATTTTGAGATGGAACCGCCGAAACGACGTAACAATGACCGACATGCGACTCGCCGACATGATGATTTTGACTATAAGCTGTTCATTACTAGACGTAAATTCAAAACATTTAAGAATTCTGACAACGACATTCATCCACAAGCAAGGCTTCATCAATTCTCTCATTGTTTTCCTCCCAACTGGTCACTGGAGCACAGGTTATAATTTATGTGTGGCTATTTAGAGAATGAACCAGCTGTAAGAATGCGATCGGTCATTCACGATTGCAACAGTGAAGGAGAATTTTATCATGCCTTCCTCTCAGCATATTGGTCTCAAGCCCCACAAGACCGAGTAAAACATAGCATCATAATGATGAAACGTTTTGAACAATCTGAATTTCCCAGTCTTATGAAATATTTTGAAGACATGTTGCATAAGAATCAGTATCTTTCAAACCCATACAGCCCCTCAGAACACTCCGCATTTGCTTAATCAAACTGCCTGAACATTTACGACATATTATTTTGGCAGGACGTTGCAAAGACCACATTGAAGCATTTCAGGGACTCTTACAAGAATTAGAAATTGACACTGACAATTGCAGAACGCGAAAACAGGAACACAACAATTACAGGTCACATCCGTCGCAATTCCGTGATGAAAGAAGTAATAACTGGACACGACAAGGCTATTCTTACGACGCAAATCGTGAACAAAACAGACGCCACCCATATGACAACCACTGGCAGAGTAATAGTTACAGAGAAAGATCGCATTTCCGTAGTAATGAATATGACAGAGATTACCATAGAAACAGACAATATGGGAACCAAAATAATTATTATCAAGGGAGACAGAATAACTTTAGACGCAACGGACCAGCGCGCAGTTACGATTCAGGGAGAAGTTCTCCACCACGTGACCGACAAGAAAGAAACTATGGAATCTACCGACAGGACGACAGACGATATGATCGTAACGACAGACCTGAATTGCATCAGAACTGGCGGGATTCAAACAGAGCAGGGCCTTCTCGTCAAGGTGAATTTGTAGAAGTTCGGTCTCCTAATCCCAATAACGGCGCGCGCCAACAAAGAGACAGACAAGACTCGCACCGCAGGCAGCCGCGTGCGCCGGCTGGCTCAGAGAAAAATAACATAGACGCTAGCCTTCAGAAAAATTCCAGCATTCTTTACCGACGTATACAACATGATAATTACTTTGAAGTTGAAACTCTGCGTACTAGAAAGGGTAAAGGATTGCACCACATTTCACATGTAAAATCGTTTATTGAGAGATGATCTGCTTTTTAACTTAGTCTTTGCCATAAAATTTTTCACTTTACATTACTAGTATGCTTTGTTAGACTTAGAAACTGTTAACATGCAACAGTGTTTGAAGTTAACTATCCAATCTAGAACCCAGGATACATATTTAGACAGTAGTTAAGAGTGCATTGTTATAGTGAACAGACAACACAGTGTTACTGTGTGTGTACATTCTTACTTGTTAGTTGCACAATCACGTAACGACTATAAGGCTCACATACTTAGAACATATACCGGCGCTGCTAATGAGATTTTCATGCAACATTTTGGTTTACTTGAAAAGACATTCTTTATTTGAAGTAATTTCTGTGGGATTAAATATGACTTAGCATTTGGTTTCTTTGACAGCTACACAATTATATCACGACGCTACTAATGTGTGACACAATTTACATTGTTGCTTTTGCGGTGTATCTGTTTTATATCTGCACAGTTTTTCTGAATTATTCTGGAAAGTAAAACATGTTTTAGTAGTAACTTTTGTGGTATAGCTACAATGAGACAGCCTCTTCCGTAGCACAACAGTACGTTACAGTACAGTACTTTCTTCATCACGGTAAAGTACGTAATAACTACGATATCTATACGCAAAGCATTTCACTTTCGTTTATCATTAGGTAAGTACATTGACTTCAGCAGAACTTTGCTTATAGAGGACGATAACTACGACAGTTCCACAGAATTATCTTACAGCAAGACGCACATTCAGCGCTACGGGAGACGCATTTGAGTGATTAATTTTGTACTTAAACCATTTGTTTTTAAAGATTTTTGAACAAAGGTTTTCCGTGATACATTTCATTCCATTGCAATAATCTGTAACACCTGAGGGTATAATTACATTAATCCTCAGGGGGGTACACATTTACTTTTTGTACCATGTGTGTGGCAAGCACAAGGATCCCTAGCTTATATGGTATTTGCTTATACAACTTTACACATCGGTACCATATTTCTCCAACACAGAATTACACAGCTATCTGATTATTTAACAAAGAAACAAAAATTTTTTTTATGTCAGTGGCACATGTTTACGCAATTACACAGTTGGATAATTTCACATTTATGAAATTGTATTTTGTCTGTACTTTGTGAACTGTTCATATTTTTTTGGAACCATTGTGATACTATGAGAGCTTTGAATGATGTATTTGGTATGGGATCATGATTTTAAAGTACCTTCGAGGTAGATGACACTATTGAAATGAGCAGAGAATTTTTTTTAGGTTTTGAAATTATTGGAGGAAGCTACGACGATTTTGAGAGTTGACTGAGGTGTTATGATGTTATTATTACGATGACTATGTGTATTATGCTGTTGAGGTATGTTTATGATCAATAATCTGATGCTATATGAGAACTTTGATAATGCTACGTATCTGTTATGATGAAATATTGAAGAAGTGTCGACGAATAAGGTAAGGAATAATGAGTAGTGTTTAGGGACTCTGATTTGTGAAAAAGGTTGTTGGAAACAAAGAATCGTACTTTAAGAGTTATGAAATGTATGTAAATGTGTGAATGTATTACAATGCCGCTGAAAATTTTTTGGACTCTGTTATGTCAATAGGATTTTGTTTCTACAGATTTGTAACGCAAATTCTTGACCTGTGAAATATTTTTATATGAGACTCTCACTGTAGCGGAAACTGCTGTTGTAAATATTTCCGTAAGAAAGTTAAGTGACCACCTGCACGTAATGCGTCGTGGGCATCCAGCTGTGGCAGACGCCTGGAGAAAAAGCCATTAGTGTGTGCCTTTTCAGAGGCACAGGTAGAAAAAAAAGGGAGGCCATTATCTTCGCTATTGACATTCCTTTGTAGAAAGCATTGCAAATACGACACGCTCAAACTTGAAAACATATTATTATACTGTGGAGCTCTTAATTTATGATATTTACTAAAATGCCTAATGAAACGATGAGAAACATTTCACAGCTATTGTCTTGCTAGTTGAGAGAAATGCCATATGGCTTGCTTTATGTATTTATTTACTCATTTTGTTTAATATCTAGTTTCTAGCTGCACTGCAGCATTGGTTAAAATAAAATTTAATAGATGTACTAATATAAATATTTTATGCCTACAGATCCAGTAAATAATTTTATGATCTATTCAAAAAAAAACGAAGGAGCACAAAAAGACATTTCCCTTCACAGGAATAGCATACGGAATTTTCTTTTCAACTACTTGGTAATTTTTTTGGTAGAATAACTTCTTGTGGTGCACCACTTTAATTACATAGACATTAAGATGTGAATATACATTTCCCTTGTCTGCATTGTTGTCTTTAGTGTAATATTTTTTTCTGCTTGAGCTATGTCATGTTTAGATATAAGTTATTGCATTTGCTGCTGCTGTGTGCCAGGCATAGTGCTACTGAATTTGACTTTGTATTACGCTGTTAAGCCAGTTTTACTACGGATTTATTTTTCTTGTTTGCTGCACAGTGCCCTATATTAGTTGTAATATTGCAATTGCTTTGCCAATTTGGATTTTTTGTCATTGCTGTTTGTGTTAATTGTTTTGTGCTGCTGCATTGGCTCGTCCCTTAGTTTGGCATCTGAGCTCAGTAGATTTAAGTTAGCTTAAGAGGGGGTAGACTATATAAGAAATTAACTATGATGAATTGGAAGAAATGCATTGAGAAGCTATAAGGAAATGGTTTGGCCAAAAAAATATTTTGAAAGAGGATATGAACCAAAAAAGTAGGGTTTAGGGACAACAGGTTTGGGTAGGATTTTCTTGGAAATAAATGATGAGGTAAGGTAATGGAAAATAAATAATGAGGTAAGAAATGTGTGAACATATAAATACAGAAAGCATGCTTGGATAGAATTTTTTTGGTGGAAACAAATGTTGAAATAAGAGGAAAGATATATGGAATGAAGTTTTGGGGTGGACTGCAGTACCAAATGTCACACGGAAAACAAACCCTGTCCTGTATTTTTGTGTTATTACACTATGTGAATTTGTGTTTTTCCTGTCTGTATGTGTCTAGCTAATAAGATTTATGTTGTAGAATTTTTCTGATAATGTGTTATTTACCATGTAAATATGCTTAGACATTATTTATTCTGTTTTGTTTTAATGCTCATGTGTAAAGTTGATGTTCCGAAAGTTATTCTGATCTTTTATGTATGTACTCATGTCATAATTCCTGTAACGCTGATGTATATGTTATTTCGATTCTTTTGTAAAGCCTGTACTACAAATGTTATCTGTCTTGTTATGTTCTTTAATGATGTGTTTTGTACCTTTGTTATTGTGTTCTTATGTTATAAAATTGTACTTGACACCAGTTCATCAAATTAAGTAACTTGTAAGTTACATTTCACTACACACATTCCTGTTGGTCATAGTATATGGACAATATGTGAGAAGTAGGGACTGATAGTGTTTGCACGTGTGTTAATGATTCAGCAAGGGACTGGATAACAGCATTGCTGTTTCTAAGGACAATTCCAAAAACTTTGTGAGTGCACAAGTGGTGGTTATGGACTTGCTATATTATCCGCAAGACTCTTCAATGGTGATTGTGCACCTGCACAGTCACAACAGATGGCTGCTGGCCATTTATACAAGGACTACAGTGGGTCTACACCTTTGCTGACTCACCAGTACCATTATTTCCACAAGGACTGCAGTGAGTCTGCATCTCTGGTGGCCCACCAGTACCGTAATCTCTAACAGGACTACAGTGGGTCTGCTCTGTGATGACCTACCTACCAATACTCTTCAAAATTTCGACTGACTCTGCTGTGGGTTTGCTCTGTTGTGGACCAATACCTGTCTGCATGTCAAGAGTCAGCACTATCTTTTCGTTGGAAGGACAACACTACTTCTTCAAGACTGCATGGAAATTCACTGTGTGCATTTCCTTCTACTCCTCAGACTTTGAGAAAAACACTACTATTTTACTGTGATGAACGATCAGGACTGTCTTTATGGACTATGAGAAAATTTTAGCTTTTGACCAACATCGTATCAATAAGTGTGTGCATTTGATATATTTGTTATTGTAATTATGAAAAATTTTATCAAATCATTATTGGCCACGGCTCAAAACAATTTGTAAAATTTTTTGTGGGGAGCATGGGGGCTATGTAAGTAGGCTGTTTATGTTTTCTTATTGGCAACGTTTATGAAAATTACTGGCGTGCTGTGTGCAGTCTGTGGCTAGTTTGCATTGTTGTCTGCCATTGTAGTGTTGGGCAGCTGGATGTGAACAGCGCGTAGCGTTGCGCAGTTGGAGGTGAGCGGCCAGCAGTGGTGGATGTGGGGAGAGAAATGGCGGAGTTTTGATATTTGTAAGAATGGATGTTATGAACTCCTATATATATTATGACTTTTGATGACTATTAAGGTAAATACATTGTTCTTTATCAAAATCTTTCATTTGCTAACTTTGCCTATCAGTAGTTAGTGCCTTCCGTAGTTTGAATCTTTTATTTAGCTGGCAGTAGTGGCGCTCGCTGTATTGCAGTAGTTCGAGTAACGAAGATTTTTGTGAGGTAAGTGATTTGTGAAAGGTATAGGTTAATGTTAGTCAGTCCCATTCTTTTGTATGGATTATTGAAAGTCAGATTGCGTTGCGCTAAAAATATTGTGTGTCAGTTTAAGCACAGTCGTATGTAATTTTTCAAAAGGGGACGTTTCAAGTGTATCTGAAGGAGAAAAATAAACGTCGGAAACACAGATTCCACGCCCGGTTATTATCTTCACTAAATCTCATATCGTGCCTCGTCTTTCCATCTCAGAATGCTACCAAGCTAGCAATTATTTGACAATATTGCTGATTCACCCTGTTGTTGTTGTTGTTGTTGTTGTGGCCTTCAGTCCAGAGATTGGTTTGATACAGCTCTCCATGCTACTCTATCGTGTGCAAGCTTCTTCATCTCCCAGTACCAACTGCAACCTACATTCTTCTGAATCTGCTTAGTGTATTCATCTCTTGGTCTCCCTCTACGATTTTTACCCTCCACGCTGCCCTCCAATACTAAATTAGTGATCCCTTGACGCCTCATAACATGTCCTACCAACTGATCCCTTCTTCTAGTCAAGTTGTGCCACAAATTTCTCTTCTCCCCAATTCTTTTCAGTACCTATTCATTAGTTATGTGGTCTACCCATCTAATCTTCAGATTTCTTCTGTAGCATTACGTTTCGAAAGCTTCTATTCTCTTTTTGCCTAAACTATCTATAGTCCATGTTTCACTTCCATACTTGGCTACACTCCACACAAATAATTTCAGAAACGACTTCCTGACACTTAAATCTATACTCGATGTTAAAAATTTCTCTTCTTCAGAAACACTTTCCTTGCCATTGCCAGTCTACATTTTATATCCTCTCTACTTCGACCATCATCAGTTATTTTGCTTCCAAATAGCAAAACTCATTTACTACTTTATGTGTCTCATTTCCTAATCTAATTCCCTCAGCATTACCCGATTTAATTCGACTACATTCCACTATCCTCGTTTTGCTTATGTTGATGTTCATCTTATATGCTCCTTGCAAGACACTATCCATTCCGTTCAACTGCTCTTCCAGGTTCTTTGCTGTCTCTGACAGAATTACAGTGTCATCGGAGAACCTAAAAGTTGTTATTTCTTCTCCATGGATTTTAATTCCAACTCCGAATTTTCCTTTTGTTTCCTTTAATGCTTGCTCAATACACAAATTTAATAACGTCGGGGATAGGCTACAACCTTGTCTCACTCCCTTCCCAACCACTGCTTCCCTTTCATGCCCCTCGACTCTTATAACTGCCATCTGGTTTTTGTACAAATTGAAAGTAGCCTTTCGCTCCCTGAATTTTACACCTGCCACCTTCACAATTTGAAAGAGAGTATTCCAGTCAACATTGTCAAAAGCTTTCTCTAAGTCTACAAATGCTAGTAACGTGGGTTTGCCTTTTTTTAATCTATCTTCTAAGGTAACTCGTAGGGTCAGTATTACCTCACGTGTTCCAAACCTTCTACCGAATCCAAACTGATCTTCCCCGAGGTCGGCTTCTAACAGTTTTTCCATTCGTCTGTAAAGAAATCACGTTAGTATTTTGCAGCTGTGACTTATTAAACTAGTAGTTCGGTAATTTTCACAGCTGTCCACACCTGCTTTCTTTGGGATTGGAATTATTATATTCTTCTTGAAGTCTGAGGGTATTTCGCCTGTCTCATGCATCTTGCTCACCAGATGGTACAGTTTTGTCAGGACTGGCTCTCCCAAGGCTGTCAGTAGTTCTAAAGGAATGTAGTCTACTCCCGGGGTCTTGTTTCGACTTAGATCTTTCAGTGCTCTGTCGAACTCTTCACGCAGTATAATTTCTCCCATTTCATCTTCACCTACGTCCTCTTCCATTTCCGTAATATTGTCCTCAAGTACATCGCCCTTGTGTAGACCCTCTATATACTCCTTCCACCTCTTTACTTTCCCTTCTTTGCTTAGACTGGGTTTCCATCTGAGCTCCTGATATTCATACAAGTTGTTCTCTTTCCTCCAAAGGTATCTTTAATTTTCCTGTAGGCAGTATCTATCCTACCCCTAGTGATAAACGCCTCTACATCCTTACATTTGTCCTCTAGCCACCCCAGCTTAGCCATTTTGCACTTCGTGTCGATCTCATTTTTGATAAGTTTGTATTCCTTTTTGTCTGCTTCATTTATTGCAGTTTTATATTTTCTCCTTTCATCACTTAAATTCAATATTTCTTCTGTTACCCAAGGATTTCTACTAACCCTCGTCTTTTTACCTACTTGACCCTCAGCTACCTTCACTATTTTCTCTCTCAAACCTACACATTTCTTTCCACCGTTCTTGTCAATCGTTCCCTAATGCTCTCCCTGAAACTCTCTGCAACCTCTGGTTCTGTCAGTTTATCCAGGTCCCATCTCCTTAAATTTCCACCTTTTTGCAGTTTCTTCAGTTTTAATCTACAGTTCATAACCAATAGATTGTGGTCAGAGTCCACATATGCCCCTGGAAATGTCTTACAATTTAAAACCTGGTTCCTAAATCTCTGTCTTACCATTATATAATCTATGTGCAACCTGTCAGTATCTCCAGGCTTCTTCCACGTATACAACCTTCTTTGATGATTCTTGAACCATGTGTTAGCTATGATTAAGTTATGCTCTCTACAAAATTCTACCAGATGGCTTACTCTTTCATTCCTTCCCCCCATTCCATATTCACCTACGACATTTCCTTCCCTTCCTTTTCCTACTATCGAATTCCAGTCACCCATGACTATTAAATTTTCGTCTCCCTTCACTATTTGAATAATTTCTTTTATCTCATCACACATTTCTTCAATCTCTTCGTCATCTGCAGAGCTAGTTGGCATATAAACTTGTACTACTGTGGTAGGCGTGGGCTTCGTGTCTATCTTGGCCACAATAATGCGTTCACTATGCTGTTTGTAGTAGCTTACCCGCACTTTTTTTTTATTCATTATTAAACCGACTCCTGCGTTACCCCTATTTGATTTTGTATTAATAACCCTGTAGTCACCTAACCAGGAGTCTTGTTCCTCCTGCCAGCGAACTTCACTAATTCCCACTATATCTAACTTTATCCTATCCATTTCCCTTTTTAAATTTTCTAACCTACCTACCCGATTAAGGGATCTGACATTCCACGCTCCGATCCGTAGAACGCCAATTTCCTTTCTCCTGATAACGACGTCCTCTTGAGTAGTCCCCGCCCGGAGATCCGAATGAGGGACTATTTTACCTCCGGAGTATTTTACCCAAGAGGGCTCCATCATCATTTAACCATACAGTAAAGCTGCATGCCCTCGGGAAGAATTACGGCTGTAGTTTCCTCTTGCTTTCGGCCGTTCGCAGTACCAGAACCGTAAGACCGTTTTGGTTAGTATTACAAGGCCAGATCAGTCAATCATCCAGACTGTTGCCCCTGCAACTACTGAAAAGACTGCTGCCCCTCTTCAGGAACCACACATTTGTCTGGCCTCTCAACAGATACCCCTCCGTTGTGGTTACACCTACGTAAGGTATCGGTATCGCTGAGTCACGCAAGCCTCCCCACCAACGGCAAGGTCCACGGTTCATGGGGAGATTCTCCCTGTATCCAGACTAGAACGTCAACAAAGTTCGATCTGCATGGCAAGAATTACTGCCCAAAGGTAGTCTGCTAGTTAAATGCCATCATTCAGCTCATGTCCTCCTGTTTTCGTTACACATTATTTGGCCATAATCTATTTCGGAAGCCTGTAGGCTAGTTGTTGCACAATCGTAGGTTGTATCTTAGATCATACTGTCATTGTAATGTCATAACAATAGACTCTTCATTTGAGAATGAGAAATTTCTTCTTAGAATGTTGTGGTCTTATATCAGAATGATGGGAAATATCGGTACTTGATCCGATGGTACGTGCTGAGATCGCAGTTATTTATCTTCAGTAATAGCATTTTATTCCTTAGTGTTCTTGCAATTACATTAATTTATTGAAGATAGATATCGCATGAATGGCCGACAACGATAGCAGCTTTTATAGAGGTGTTTCTCCTGAGCTACGCTACTGAGCTCTCTGTTTAATGAGAAGGTATGTGCCTATGAGCTCTCGCAGTACGCTATTGCCGACAGGGAGCTCAAATGTTCTGTAGGCAGAAGGTCGTCATGTACGTGCTGACATGAGCAAATCAGTTAGAGAAAGCGGAGGAAATGTGATAACTACCTTTCTCTTTTAATAGTGTAAAGTACGGGTATTGGGTAGTTTGATATACGTCTAATCTGCCGTTATTACGCGACCTTAGAACTTTAGATAAGAGGAGCTGTAAACAAGGTTTCAAAAACGCACGTAATAACGGAGAGCAGATAGTGCTAAGCTTCCACTGATTCGCGGTAACAGTTGTATTGTAACTGCTGCTTCGTTAATTTTGTGTTAAGGATACAATTGTCAGAATATTCATTATTAAAATGCTTCTCTCAACCTTCTCAGTAACTAACACGTCACTATTGTCTTCAATTTTCATGTTGCATGATTGTATTCAGTTGCACTAGATTTCCTGCAAAACACGCCCAATTATTTTTATTTACCTGTTACTTTCCCCCGGGCATGGGCGTGTGTGTTGTTCTTAGCAGTTAGTTTAAGTAGTATGTAAGTCTAGGGACCGATGACCTCAGCAGTTTGGTCCCTTAGGAATTCACTCACATTTGAACATTTTTTTGAACCTGTTACTTTTATGCGTTTATATGCGCATACATAACCTTGCAAATCACCATAACCGTGCGACAGAAAGCACTTTCACTCTCTGTTTGTTGCTGTTTCTACTCGTTCCATTCAGGGATATAGCACTGGAAAAGTGACTGGTAAAGTGCCTCTGTCAAAGTTACTATTAGTGTAACTTTATTGGTATGCTCTCTGAAAGAAAAGTACGTAAGGTTCAGAAGAATGTTCGATATTTCCTCCCTGAAAACCGGATATAGGTGATTTTAAGCTGATTTTCACAAGACACAAGGCAGAATTCATCAAGTGTCTTGCAACTGAGATGGTTTCAGCAATTTCTGTTTCACGGTAACGTAACGCAAACAGATTTTTGTCACATTCGCATTTTTCTTGTATGCATATGCTCAGACATTATATGGCTTCATCACGCTTCAACATTATTCCATTATAAGCCATGTAAGTGTTGTAGCAATTTCAGCTGTAGGTTAATTTATGTTACCCAGCACCACGATAATAAATCAAAGTCTGGTATTTGGTTCTCTTACAACAGAGATTGGTGACCATCCTACTGTTCTCACACACTGGGTAAACACTCGTAAACTGTTGGCAGACGTCCTGATTGCTATCAAACGACTGGAAGCTGCAGCGAATGGCTGTGGTGGGAGTGCGCCCGGGAGTCCTGTACCAGAGGTGCTAAAGGTACCTCAAGTACAGTCTTCTCCTGTGCATCTTTTGTCCTCCGCAGCAGGTACAGTATCTGTCACTACTTGTCCACTTGACTGTGAGTGGGGTGTTAGTGCTATGGCCATGTGATGTGTACACTGATCCTCCTAACCAACCAGTTCGAGTTCCTGCCGTCCACCGAAACCGCAACTGAGCCAGTGAGACTCACTTCGCCTGTTGGAAAACCTGCAGTGTCCTGTGTCAAGAGCAGCATACACGAAGTAGTAAAGGTCTTTTTCTCTTTGACAGTTCAGACATACGGTCAATAATGGTCCCAATTAGGTAAATGGTAGCAACGAATGAGAAGAAGCGCCAGGTGCGCTCAGTATCTATTCCTGGGGGCCTCATTCAACATGCTGAAGAGGCTATTTCGATAGCCATTGAGGGAACAGCGTAAAAGAAACTACAGATTGCAGTACACATTGTAACAAATGATGCCTGTTGTCTGGGCTCTGAAGTCATATTATGATCATTCCGGAGACTGGCGGAGAGTATTAAGATGACCATACTTCCTCACAGAGTTTCAACGAATATCGCAATTTGCTGCATTGTCCCCAGAACTGACGGTGGTCGCCCGTTTCTGAATCAAATGGAAGGATTGTACCATAAGGCTTTTGCTGCGAATTTATGGACTTTTGGGTCCCCTAAACGCGTCAGTTGTACAATACAGAGTCTGCTACTCGGGTCCCCTAAACGCGTCAGTTGTACAATACAGAGTCTGCTACTCAGGTAGTCGACTGTGTATGGGGTGCCCAAATGTTTTCTAGATTAGGTGACTCTCGACCCAGTACAGATTACGATAGCTTTAGGGGACCCTGAAGAGTCAGTATAACATCCAAAGAAGTGCCCCCTAGAGGAGAGAGTATTAACATCCTAGTGATTAGCTACGAAAGCATTCGCAGCTAAGTGCCAGAGTATGAAGCCTCCTAAAAGGATATGGAGCTTATACGCTGGAAGCTTCATATTTTCCTAGTTAAAGCCAACTGATGGACTTCGAACAAAGTAAATAGTCTGGTCCAATGTGACTGGCAATAGATTAAAATTTTTCGAATAAAACTTTCTAATACATTGAACTGAAAATCCCTAAGTAATACTACCCGTTAAGTCTTTGCCGTAAAATGTCGACTGATCTGGTGGGTGAATGCATAGATTCCACGTTGAAGTGCTGATCCCCTTATAAATTGGTTCACAGATTGAAGGAAGTGGGCTACTTGACTTTCATATAATATCAGTAGTAATGATCTGCCGTATTTTCCTGGGACACAACCGAAATCACTTCTGCCTGAGTAGAAGGTTCTTCATTCAGACAGAGCACTCTTTTCTACTTGTCAAGAAGTTCTCAGTGTAGAGAAAACCTTGACAATATGCCATGTACGAACGCGTATTCTTTAGTAGGACGAGGTGCTTTTTAATGAACAGTTTTTCGGAAGTGTACATACACTGAATCCATCTCTATCTGCGGATCTCAGAATGTCACGTGCAAAGGATGCGAAATGGGTTTAGCATGATTGGTGTTCTCAGCATCCAAGGTGGTTGTCATTCGCTACTGATTAAACTTCAGCATCTAGGCAACATATTTCAGTGATTAAGATCACATTTCAAGTGTGAAAAGGTGGTGCATTAATAATCGGTGTAACCGTAAGAATGTTGAATGCAAGCATGCAAACGTGCTAGAGATCAGTTTGTGGGCTGGAGTTCCATGCTTGTTGCACTTGGTCGGTCAACACAGCGGCGGTTAATGCTATCTGTGGATGATGCCGGAGTTGTCGCCTGATGATGCTCCATATGTGCTCCATTGCAAACAGATCTGGTGATCGAGCACGCCACGACAACATGCCGACACTCTGAAGAGCAAGGTGGATTACAGCAGCGATATGCGGGCGAGCGTTATCGTCTTGGAAAACCTCCCCTGTAATTATGTTCGTGAATGGTGACACTACAAGTCGTACCACCAGATTGACGTACAAAGCTGCAGTCAGGGAGCATGGGATAACTACGACAGTTCTCCTGCTGTCAAAGGAAATCGCACCCCCAAACTATAACCTCAGGTGTATGTCCAGTGTGTCTAGCACCGTAGACAGGTTGTTTGCATGACCTTAGCTGATCTCCTTTTAACGATCACACGGCCATCACTGGCACCAAGGCAGAACTAACTTTCATCAGAAAACACAACAGGCCTCCAATGAGCTCTCGCTTGACATGACTGAAGTCGCAGTCACAGGGCGTCTGGGTCGGAGCTGTCCTTGAAGCAACCGATTTGTAACAGTTCGTTGTATGACTGCGGTGCCAACTACTGCCTAAATTGCTGCTGCAAATGTAGTACGAGGCCCCAGAGCCATACTCTGAACACGGTGGTCTTCCCTCTCGTTAGTGCCACGTGGGCGTCCGGAGCCCGGTCTTCTTGCGGCCGTGCATTCCCGTGACCACCGCTGCCAGCAGTCATGTACAGTGGCTACATTCCTGCCAAATTCTTCTGGAGTATCGCAGAAGGAGCATCCAGATTCTTGTAGCCCTATTACACGACCTCGTTCAAATTCAGTGAAATGTTGGTAGTGGCATCTTTGTATCGTTAAAGGCATTTTTGACTAACATCAACTCATCACTTCCAGCCTCATAGGTAACTAACGCTCACGACTCTTACAGCGCGTATTTAAAGCAAACCTAATTTGCATCCTCACTGTGGTGCTACTATCTCACTATTATCCGAGTGGCGCGAAATTTGAGTAGACATCATCTTTAAGATACAGAAACACGCACACCAACTTTCCATGTCGCACAACTCCTTTTTGGTGCTGCGATTTTTTTCCGTCAGTGTATTCCAGTGGACTGCGCTTTATCTTGTTTTGGGCCATATGCATTTCCAGAATGCTTTCTAAGCTGTCGTCCGCCTCCATAGCTCTGTGATCAGCATGTCTGGCTGCTATACTGGGGACCCGCTGTCGATTCCCAGTAATACTTCGGATTTGTTCCTTGGTGTGAGGTCTGAAACGGGGTGCACTCAGTCTCGTGATGCCAGTTGAGGAGCTGCCTTAGTGATAAGCAGCGACTCCAAAGTCAAGGAAGCCGACAATGGCCAGGAGAGCGGTGGGCTGGCCCCATGCCCCTCCATACCACATCCACTCAAGCCGTTGACAAAGGATGACATTAGCCCATCAAGGCCAGAACGGGAAACAGCTTGCTTTATGTAAGTTGTTGCAGTGCAAACAGCACACATATTCAATATAAATCACTGTGAAAATGTACGTTGTCAGCATTGTAACAGCTTACGCAGAGTTCTGGAAATGCATATCGACCACAACAAGAGAAAGTGCCATCCACTGGAATTAATTGCTGGAGCTGACGACACGCTGCCGATGAAAACATTGAAAAACTGGAAAGATTAGCCATTTGAAAGTGGGCACGTATGTCAGAAATCGGTTACGGCACTGAGATAAGGAAATTTAAAAGTATTTGTGGCTGGTTTCGTTATTCGCCAACAACTTTCGGTATTGGTTTTGCCATGAGATAGCTTGATATTGCCCTTGGTGAAGAATTTAAATGCTTCCTAAATTATGAAATAAGGTGTTTATTTAAAAATTAAATAAGAGTCTGCACGGGAAAATGACTTTCTTCCAGAAATCCAAAGTGGCTGCTGACCCATACATACGAAAGACTGTTCAGCTTGATATATGAGGCCATTTATGCGCATAATACACACACAATTGGTACTTTACAATTGTACATATTTAACAACTCGTGGATTGCTATTAGAGGAGGTTATAGATTTTTTGGCAATTGTGATTTTCGAAGTTAAGAGCTTATGATTTATGCTAGTCAAGAGTTTATTTTTTAAGACATCACTATATTAGACTGTAGAGCTACAAGAAGGCTGGTGAAGGCTTTCGTAATTCAATATCACGTAAAATCTTGGTTATATTGTTTAGTTTCTGCATTCCTAGAAACAATGCAGTTTACCTTGTGGTGTCTTGCAGCATCAAAATGTAGATGTAGCTTTAGATTTTAGAAGCTGCTTTAATGTTGCACTTAATTCATTTAACAAATAATTTTTGTATAGACCGTGTTAGATCCGTTCCAGTAGCTGTTGAAAAAAATGGAAAGTAATTCTAATGCTTCTCACTCTGACAGGGAGTAAATTGCAAATTAGCTAACATTGGAATACGAATATAATCATACTGTAGAAATAACTGTTGATACAGTGGCTTTCTCTGGGAGATGAAAGTAGCACTTTATGTTCTGCTTTTCCCTGTTGTACATACACACTTTGGTCTGAGAATGAAAAGCATTTCTGGAGCGAATGAAATGTCAGGTGTTTGCGAGACTGAGGCGGGTAGCAACTGCTATCTCTTTCCCGATATTTATTGAACAGCGCGTATATACCGATCAACGCCATTATCGTGGGCATCTGGCTTGACGCAAATTCAGATATCAGCTATCAACGGCAACTGTTCTATTCTTTGAAAGAATCTGAAGGCGATCAGCGTTTCCTCAGCTTTATTTATTGCGCAACAGGTTTTGCGTAATCACTTTTATTGTGCGGTTCGCTTGTATAACAGTCACAAGTACAGTTTAATTTGGAGCTAAGCAAAAATTTAATTAATACAGAAGTTCATAAAAAGTTTGAGTGAAGAGAAAAAAAAAAGAAAACAGAAATGTTACAGACAACAAAACACATTTATATTGGTAATTAATGCATTATTAAACTGATTCCAGTTAAGCATTACATGCACAGAGATCTAAGAAATTATTGAAGACAGTATTTTAGTTGGATTACATAAAAGTTTCCTTTCCTCGCAGAAACCTCCTAGCTCAGTGCAAGCACTTACTTTCAACCTGATGGGAAAGTTCAGCGATCATGTAGAGTACTATCACTATTAAGGACATCAGAAAGTTTTTAAAACTTTTCAAAAAATATTCTTGAAATCTTGATGTAAACCTTGCATTTTCAAATTTTATTAAATAGTATAGGGTGGTTATAATCATCTAAGGTTGAAGCTCTTATTTCCATGTTTGCTTACAAGCATATCTGTTTTTGGATGGGGTTTGCCTTGAGCAAAACGCAATTCTGTCCTTTTTATTTCCCAGGCACATTTCGTTGAAATTTTAACATCATCAGAGGGCTTTTATTTTTTCTATTAAACAAGAAAACTGCACTCTTCTGCTTGCACACGTTTAAATTTTAATTTTTGGGACACCATTTACAAATCTGAAAAAACTGACAAAGTTTTGTATGTGTAATTTGTTACCGCATGCTGTGGTTTTCTTTGGTTTTTATGCTTTTATTGCACTTGTTTTCCTTCACAGTATGTCAGCCGCAGCCGTATAAAACTTAATGTATAAAACTTATCTACTTCGAAATTTTACGACTGTGAATATTATATTTAGGCCGAAAATTATTAATTCTACGTAGATAAGTGTGTGTGTGTGTGTGTGTGTGTGTGTGTGTGTGTGTGTGTGTAAGTGAATTGGTGTGGGTTTCATTTATTAATTGTTATTATTATGAATTAAAATAATAATAATAACAGTAATTAAATAAATAAAACCCACAACCATTCACCTTCTCTCTCTCTCTCTTTCTCTCTCTCTCTCTCTCTCTCTCTCTCTCTCTCTCTCTCTATCTCTCTCTCTCACACTCACACACACAAAATTGCAGATACACTTCACCAGAACACATTCACCCGTTCAACAACCCGCCATCTTGGTTTCGTAGCTCGTAAACAGTGACAGTGAAAGTAACATAGTGCAGGTATTCATACTGAAGATAATGAAGAAACTAGAAAAAGTAAGTGAAACACATTGCAAACGCGCACTCCCCCTCCCCTTCCCCCCTCTCCCTAACACACACACTTTCACATAGAAGTAGTTTATGTTAGAGCTAACCATGACATTCCCAGTTTTAAAACTTTCGAAGTAAATGAATTTCCTATATTAAGTTGTGTATGGTTTCAGATGACAAACTGTGAAAGAAAACATGTTCCCAAGTGCAATAAAAACACAAAAACTCAGAAAAACCGCAGCATGTGGTAACAAGATATATATACAGCCGCTCGCTCACAGAAAGATGCGTACCTAAAGACTGGAAAATTTCTCAAGTCACACCAATACCCAAATAGGGACACAAGAGTAATCTGCCGAATTACACTAACGTCGATTTGCAGTTGGGTTTTGGAAGATATACTGTATTCGAACATTATGAATTACCTCGAAGAAAACGATTTCTTGACACATAGCAGGGATTCAGAAAATATCGTACATGTGAAGCACAACTAGCTCTTTATAGTTATAAAGTACTGAGTGCTATCGATCGGGTATATCAAATTGATTCCATATTTTTAGATTTCCAGAAGGCTTTCGACACCCTTCCTCACAAGCTTCTTCTAACCAAACTGCGTTCCTATGGAATATCGCGTCAGTTGTGCGACTGGATTTGTGATTTCCTGTCAGAAAGGTCACAGTTCGTAGTAATAGACGGAAAGTCATCGAGTATAAACAGAAGTAATAGCCGGCGCTCCCCAAGGAACTGTTATTGGCCCTCTATTGTTCCTGGTCTATATTAACGACGTAGGAGACAACCTGAGTAGCCCTCTTAGATTGTTTGCAGATGATACTATCATTTACCGTCTTGTAAAGTCATCAGATGACCAAAACGAATTGCAAAATAATTTAGATATCTGTATGGTTCGAAAATTGGCAATTGACCCTGAATAAAGAAGAGTGTGAAGTTATTCACATGAGTACTAAAAGAAATCCGCTAAATTTCGATTACACGGTTAGTCACACAAATCTGAAGGCTGTAAACTCAACTAAATACTTAGAGATTACAGTTACAAATAACATAAATTTGAACGATCACATGGATAATATTGTGGGTAGAGGAAACCAAAGACTGGAATTCATTGGCAGAACACTTAGAAGGTGCAACAGATCTACTAAAGAGACTGCTTACTCCACGCTTGTCAGCCGTTCTGGTGTATTGCTGTGCGATGTGGGATCCGCATCAGGTGGGACTGATGGATGACATCGAAAAAGTTCAAAGAGGGGCACCTCGTTTTGTAATATCGCGAAATAGGGGAGATAGTGCGACAGACATGATACGTAAATTGGAGTGGCAATCATTAAAACAAAGGCGTTTTTCGTTGCCACGAGATCATGTCATGAAATTTCCATCACCAGTTTTATTCTCTGACTGCGAAAACATTCTGTTGATACCCACGTACTTAGGGAGAAATGATCATCACGATAAAATAAGAGAAATCAGTGCTCACACAGAAAAATTTAAGTGCTCGTTTTTCCGGCGGGCCGTTCAAGAATGGAACGGTGGAGAGACAGCTTGAAGGTAGTTCATTGCACGCTCAGCCGGGTACTTTATTGTGAATATCAGAGTAATCACGTAATTGTAGATGTACTTATACAAAGCTTTGTTTTCCAAACTTGTAAATAATGCCGTAAAGGCTCAAATTTATTTGTGAACCAACAGTAAAGAGCATTTTTCCCCTTTAATAGAAAGAAAATAGAAGCTCACTAATGATGCTGGAACTTCAGCGAAACACGTCTGGGAAATAGAAGTAAAGATAAAATCATGTTTTGCTCAAGGCGAATCCCTCTCATCCAAAAAAAAAATCTAGGATGGTTATAATTAATCTATCGCTACTTTAGGGGGCCTCATGAAAGACAAGTGACCGTAAGACAGTGAAACTTTGTGGAAACATTTGAAAGGACGTGCAGAAGAGAAATAACGAATAAACCATTAAAAGAAACATATTAATTTCCACGTGAGATGGTAACATTTGTTAATTGTGTACCATGTTTACGTTCCAGGTTGCAAGCCTTGCTCAATACGATGACCATCTGCATTCAGAACAGCCTAGAACCACACTACAGATATAATTTCACAGTTGGTCGCAGCAGTTTTCAAACGGTGAACCTGTGTCGTGACACAGTTCGTGAACAACTTGAAGATAGCACACTGCGTCCAGCATTGTCAGCCATGGCTACAGTAACTTCTTCAACAATTTGTGGATCAGTTTGCCATCGGTCTCTCTTAGAAGCATTTATCAAATTACAAGTTAATTCTAACTTCCGAATCACGTTTTTCAACCCTGGTACAGAAATCTGACCTCTCAGTACTTCTTTAATGCGTGATATTCGCGAAGAGCAGCAGCCCTGCTGCTGTTGTTCTGATAAAATAGCGTTATGAGTAAAGCTCTGCTAACGTTGTCCAGATCCACATGTTCATTGTCTGCAACTGTAATGCACACTGATGCTTCTGTTTCAGGCCCATATCGCCATACTAGCACCGGTGCCTAACGGCAAGTTATGACACTAGCACCACTAACAACAGAAATCCTGCAGTGCGCTGTCTGAACGTTAGTCCTATAAAGTTGAGCACCCATTCGGTAAATATTTTTCAGTCTACACTGCCTCAAATAGCGGAAGTTTAATTCTAACCATCACGTACTGCTTGACAACATTATTTTACGGGGTCTTACATGAGCAGCACCTCCCTCCCCTCAATGAAAAAAAAGGTCGCATTTATTTCACAATACAGTGTGTCCCAAAAATTACCATTAAAATTATCCTTCACAAACGTTTGCTATTTCATGCCTGTAAGAACCAGCTATGGATGAGGGTAAGCCTGAGAACGGATAACTTAAAGTCGAAATTTTAGACTTCGATGATGGATAAAATAGATGATAATGATGATGATGGTGGTGGTGGTGGTGGTTGTGATGGTGATGGTGGTGTCGGTGGTGATGATGACAGTGACGTAAGCTTCCTACATCGTATTCTTTTTGGAGACGAGGCAGCTGGGGTGCGATGGTTATCACCGGCATCTATCTGCTGAAGATTTCTGGAACACTACAACATACCTTGAACAAAACGTCCTTCAGTATGACAGATATGCTAGTCAAAATAATTAGGGGAACAAAAGATATATCACAGGTTATGTAAAGATAAGTTTTTAATTCACACTGTTATCACACATACAAGGATTTAGCTTCAGATACAGTATCAAATGCTGGAATATACTTATTTGAGTGCTCCGTATTTTTTATCCGTTTGACGCGAGACAAATATTACGCGAGTGGAATATCTCAAAAATAGAACAAGCCACCACAAATGAGTTTGGCGAGAACTGAGGAAGATTACCGATGGAGAAACATTCTGCTGGTTTTCAAGAATGATCTTTTATAACAGCAATAATTCTTGCAAGCGAATATGAATTATGTTCAGTAGGAGTGAGTTCTGTACCAGGCGAACAACACACTTGTTTCATGAAGCGTCGTTCATTGTATGAATTCTTTGAGAATGAGATAAACTGTCAACATATGTGGACATAAAATTTGAAAGGGTGTTGTTCCCACACTTTCGAGCGGAGGAGTGTAGGTCCGCTACTGAAGTTCCCTATCCGGATTGTCAGTCCGATACTATCATATTGAACTGTTCCGCTTTAAAGTGTTTCTGTTTCGCATTTTGCGGACCCTTACATGTCTGTTGTCAGGTTCGACATTAAAGCATGACTCATCAGAGAATAAAACCCGATACCATTCGATGTAAGCAAATCACGAGGTTGCGTTGTCAAATGGACTCTCGACAATGTGTATGGAAAATGGATTTACGAAGATGATTGCGGAGAATTAAGGTTGATGTAATGTGTCATGTCAGCACGAGTCACATTCTTCTGTCTATTCCGCTGGACTGTATATGAGAAGCAATGATTATTTGTTTCTGTAGTTTCCCTGGACGATCTTGCCTTGATCTTCTTCAAATATGTCTCGTTATCTGAAATCGAGTCCAGAGTCTTAAAATTCCAATGACCGCTGCTCTTTAACGGTAGTTCCGTAATATCAGTGGCTTCCCAACCGACAGAGTTAGTAAAATAAGCGAGCGAGATTTCACAGTGTTTAGCACACATGACCTTCATTGTGGAGTAGTGCGGCTAAAATTCCCATCCAGTCACCAAGTTTTAGGTTTTCCATGGTTTTCATAAGCCGGTTCAGGTGAATGTTAGGATAATTCCTTTGAAAAACAGTCTCCTGATTTCCTGCTCCATTTTCGTTGTATACACGCTTGTGTTGCGTCTCTAATGTCCCCATGTCCACTTGCTGGAGTTCCAGGAAATCTCCAATTATCAGTCTTATGTACAAGCCTCTTTCTATAGTAATACTGTGCTATTGTACTCCAAGCTGTCCCAGACACAGCATTCTTCTTAGGAAGTATCAAGGTTATCTTGGCTGATGCTGTAATGCTATTGCCCAGTGCTAGTGTATGGACACAGAAAAAGGAAAACTCTCATGTGATGTTAACCTTACGGATTTCGCCGAAACGCATTGGATGAGGTAACCTGGTGGGTTCGGTGTTATGTGATCAAAAATGGTTCAAATGGCTCTGAGCACTATGGGACTTAACATCTGAGGTCATCAGTCCTCTAGAACTTAGAACTACTTAAACCTAACTAACCTAAAGACATCACACACATCCATGCCCGAGGCAGGATTCGAACCAGCGACCGTAGCAGTCTCGCGGTTCCGGACTGAATCGCCTAGAACCGCTCGGCCACCGCGGCCGGCGGTGTTATGTGTCTTTCTAAAAATAACAGCAATGCTGTTTTTAAAATAACTGCTTCGAATAGTGGAAGGTTTAATATCGATAAACTGACAGGGGCAGAGACAGCAGTACATGCCAACCTAAAGCCCAGAAAGGCAGAAAAGTTGTGCAGCGTAGGTACCAAGGCGTATGCATGAACTAAACAGTCTGCCCATTGTAACCGTGGAAACTAATAGCTGGCAATCCGGCGCAGTTCTGCGCTCTATCAATTCAACTTTTCCATAAAGAATCAACGTATGTTATAGTTACTACTGATTAGATGAAATTGGAGAAGATGAACAAACATAATCGGATTCGTTCTGATTGCAAAAAAGCAGCCATGTCGTTGCTAGATTGTGCCACAGCATCAGACAAGGAAACTTCATGCACTTAACATTAGAATGGTACGCTGGTTGACTATTTTTTTATTAAATCGGTTAAAACAACTATACTTGGTGTTTAAAACTGAGTAATCTACTGATGTGAAGTTTGTTGCGCTTTATCATTTTCTCTTAATCCGTCTACTAACTTCCTCTCATTACTAATGTATCATGTCTGATGTGTCAATACGTTCAAGTAAAGCATTTTTTACCTCTAGTATTTGAATAATATTGCAGGATGTTGGAGAGAACGACACTGGGTCGGCTGGAGACGCACAGTGACTGATTGTTCTGAAAATACTGTATCATCCCACGTAATCACAATAATTTCAAAAGAAATTACGAGTCCCCGCCGACATCAAGCATCCTCTCATTTAAAAGACAAATAATTTTCTAATGTAAAAGAGACGTTATGCGGACTATGTCAAGATTAAAATATAGTAACGTAAGGTGGCGTCATAGAAGAAAAAGCACTTAAACCGAATGGACAAAAGAGGATTCTCAAGAAGATACTTGAAAAGGAGCTGTGAAGGAAACGACCAAACTGAAGACCAAGGGATAGATGACCGAAAAGTGAAGAGGAGTATGTTGAAAACAGAGGCGAGGACTGAACCAGAGTGAACATCGGAAGATGGTGGGAAAACAGGACTAGATGGCGAGGCTTACATTCCAAACAGATCCAGGCTGGGGCTGGAAACTGTTCAAGATTATGATGATGGTGATGAGGATGATACACGAGATGGGGTCTGTAGCCCATCAGTGGATTAGGTTTTATATACAATTCCCTGTAGCCCATCTGCGGATTAGCTTTCATATACAGGTCCCTCCTTATGTATATCTGTTGACAGTGTTGATGCATGTGATAGTGCAGTGAATTCCTCAATTGTTCTCAGTGCGAATCGAGATTAGACGTACCATAGTCTGTATATCATGACGTGTAAATGCCCCACATACAAGAATACTACAACCATCTGCCAGAATGTTTCAAGCGAGATGCAAAACTTCAGGTAGTTTCGATGTGTTCGCAGCCTGACATAGGCATGTGGGAGTGATGTTTACTGAGTAGTAACGCGCTTTTTAGTCTCTAGGTGGAGGGTGGGGTTTAGAGTAGGCATATCTGCACTGATTAGGAAACTTACTGTACACCCTTGATACGACGGCACTTAAAGCGCCCAGTGCTTCCACGACCTCAGAGATGGAGTGTGGCGTGCGTCGGGAAGCCACTATGTGATAGATCAGATGCTCTCATATCTTGAGTCTTGTCCATCGTGCGCTTGACTGTCAGGACGTGACGAGTATCGGTCACATGACATGACACTCTCTTCCATTCGCTCGGCGAGAGAAGACCTCTTTCGTTTAATTTGCACGTATGTTTAGAGCGCTTGTAAGCAAGCTAACGCTTAGCGTTCATTCACTAATTAGGTGAGCTGTAAATGTAATCTAACGACATCATACGCGTAATGTATCAGGGCAGCTAATAACAAAATAATTCTGAAAATGAAGTAGTGATGATCAATTATAATAGGACTCGAGAAAAAACTATCGGGAACAGTTAGTACAGGAAGCCATATGCTTTTTGGACATACGTATAGAGCTGTCTATGAATGACTGACGTAACTGAACCACAGGTATATTTACAAAAATTATTTAACAACAAATTCCATTCAAGAGCTTAAAAATTAATTACCTTTGAGCCACGCTATAAAAGAACATAAAGAGAACTATCGTCTTGTTTTGAAGTTCTGTAGCAGACGTCTTTGCAGATCAAGTAATCGGAATTCAGGTCCACTTAATATGCAAACAACTGCTGCTTTTATTGCCCAAACACGTTTCGTAGCATTTCTGATATCATCAGTGGTTAATTTTAATAGGGTCTTACTCTCCAGAATGTTAGATTCCACAGAACCTTCTTTAAATTATTATATAGTTTGGCGTAGTTATTTTCGTGGCACTTGTCATCTTCATGCTCATCTGTTATAGAGATACAAACAGCAAAATGCTACACGTTGCTCCTGAACAACACCCACAGCTTAAAGCTTAGAACTTCACAAAATTCGATGTTTATGTTGCTGCTGTGTTCTTGCTTCTCTGGGCGGACCTTACAGAGATGATTTAAAGTAGAAAGATGTAGACGTCAAAGAGCATCAGTTGAGAATATGACAGAACATAGAAGAAAAAGGATACGACAAATGAGAAAGATTTGTAAATGGTGCATGTTTCTTATACTGACCTTGCGAAATGGAAAAATGATAGCAATGAAGCATATTCTCCACTTGGAACGGGTCTGTGACACAGAGAAACAATCCTAGAACCCGATGGTGACTGTTAAGTATCTGCCTAATCAGTTCTCCTCTTTTTTACAGTTATAACTACTTAACTGTGAGAAGGCTTTTTCAAGTAGATAAAAAGCTTCTCAGCATATCTTGTTTTGCTGACAGAACCCATTATCATGTAGATTTGAAAAAAGAAATTTTATTTTAACAATACATCAACAAAAAGAAGTAAACAGCTGCCAGTAAGTCTAACATACGCTTTAGCTTTTCAGTCATTCAGATATTTCAGCACTCCCTTGATTTAAAAAAATGGGAAACAGTGTCAAATTTTTTCATTTCTAATAAAACAGTAATGAATGATCTCATTAAAGCTCTAGGATTAAATATGTATTTCAGTGAGCGCTCTTACTCTTGGAATCACTTTACGAGAACCACTAGTATAAATAAAGAAAAGGTAGGCAGTTGTCGATTGAACAGCCACTGACAGAGTGAATATGTTTGCTTCTTCCACGTCCAGTGACTCACAGGCAATCTGAAACTGTTTCGTAACAGAGAGCTCATTCGTTTCACAACGCAGCGTATTAACGGCGATTACTTGTGTTTGTTGTATCTCAAGGAAGAACAGCCACTTGACATTCGCTCTGAATTGCCCACTCATCTTATTCCGTAACCGTTACATCATTCAGGCAATGTTTAGATCAGCTAGGACGCATTTACCTGATAACTTTTTCTCAACTTCGTAATAAGCGACTGATAATCTGATTTTAGATGGAGCGTTCGTGAGATTCGGCACGTACACTGTTTCATAGAATCGTCCGTCCTTGTTAAGGCGATAACAAGTGCGATCGAGGTTATCTGAGCTAATCGCTGGATTTCACCTGACAGTGATATCTCTCCCGCCTACGCAGCGAATGCCGATGTGCTTGGGTAACGCGCTCAATAGCGTACAAAGTCGACTCAGATTAACGCTCGTCTCGCGGGGAAAATATTTTCATCCGCCACGAACTCTTGAATAAGGAGAACAGATAAAAATCTTGAAGCGTTGAAATATTTCACTAGTACCAGAAATCGTTTGGACAAAAATTTTAGTTGCACTGATATCCACCGCAGAAAATTCCGTTTCACTGTTTCCTCACTAAATGGTGACAGCGAATCGTCCCTAGTTATATACTCCACATCTTAATTCGTCTACGCATTTTACGGCGTCTGGCACAGTATATCTCTGCCATGACTATCATTTCTCCCTTTTCCGTTTCATTCGCAAATGGTTCGTGGGGAGACAGACTGTCTGGAAGTCTCCGTGTGAGCTAGAATATCTCTGTTTTTACCGTCAAAGTCGTTTCGTAAGACAGGTCTGGGAGGAAGTAAAATGTTGGTTGACTGTTCTTGGCACGTGCGCTGTCAGAATTTTAACAGCATATCTCTCCATGATGTACTACGCCTAAATTGTAGCATCAGCAGCTGGAGTTTGGTGAGCGTATCTATCAGTTACTGAACGAAACGATGATGACACGTACTACCAGTCTTTTAATAATGTCCATGTCTTCTTTGAATCCTAACTACTAAGGACCCCAAATTGATGAGCAAAACTCAAGTATCAATCGAACGAGGATTTTGTAAACTAAGTAAAATATTATGTTTTAACAAAATTTTCTGGCTTTTTCCAGAGGTGTGCTCAGCTCTTATTTACCAGAATTGCTGGTCGCTTCGGTACCGTGGCATTAAGGAAAAAATCGTTTCTCATGCGTCTCATGTGTACACGGCAGTCGAACTAACAGTGTCTACGTGACTTATGTACTAGAATGTCAATGGCAACAAAATATTACTAAATTTTTCAGTAAACTTGTGTTTCTGTGTGCTGATGATTTTACTGTTGTCACATTTTCCATTAAGCAAATATCGTTCTGGAAATACAAATTCTGTGAAATCTGACGCAGGATTTCCTAAAATTAATTTCGGACTGCTATAAATTATTAGAGTGCTATAGAATTGTTAAGTGCATCAGTGAGACGTCTATATGCTCTTCGTAATTTCGTAAAATTTCTTTTATCCGTAATACAGTTTACATTTGTCAGGTATTTTCACGTTCATTTCTGTTCGCAATAAAATGTCAATCTCTTCTACCTAAGCTTATACTGTGCCTCTCGCATCTACTACTATCCTGTCGAACGTGTTTCTCATACATCAACGCACGAAAATCAAATACATGATGAGCAGGGGAAGACCGTCAAAGCCTTTCAGCCAAAATAATTTCTTCCATCAACAGTCGAAGCACGTTTAAACCAAATCTACTTCAATGTTTCCTGTGAGTCTATTCGATAAGACATCTGTATGAACTGATTTGTAGTAGCTGTTTCTCTGTTTCTACTTAAAACAGGACACGGGTTTTAACGAACAGTTGTACTCTTACTGGCCAAGTCTACTCACATCTATAATACTATTTAGTGTCTCGTTTGAAATATGCTGTGAAGTGAAAATGTTGCACCTCAAACCACTCTATCTCGGTAACAGTATTTACCAGGGACTGCAAAACGTAAGATGCACATTATTATGACAGGTCAAGTAACTTTTATTGAATGCTGCACTACAACTGAAAGTGACATACAAGGGGCAGTCAACTGACAACGCGACAGACCGAAAAAAAAGTATAAGGGGCGTCCAAAAAGAACCGAGCCGGAAGCATAAGTACAGAAACCAGTAACTGTGTGTTAGAAGTACTGACCCTGGCTGTTGAAACACTTGTCCCACTGTGACACAAGGCGGTGAATGACTGCCTCATAAAATCCCCGGGGCTGCAATGTTAAGCCAGTTCCGCATGTACTGCTGAACGTCGTCATCCGAGGGGAATCGTTTTGCGGTTCAGAGCCTTTTTAAGAAGACCAAAAATGGCGTAATCACAGGGAGAGAGGTCCGTACTGTATGGAGGGTGGCCGAGAAACTCCCATTTGAGTTTCTGCATGAGTGCCGCGACTGTGTTGGCCGTATGAGCCTTTGTATTGTCGTGGAGCAGAATGACCCCACGGGTGAGATTGCCTGGTCGTTTTGATTTGACCGCTTGACGTAGGGTGACCAAGGTTTGCGAGTAACGCTGGGTATTCACTGTCATCCCGTGCTGCAGGAAGTGAATCAAAAGGGGGCCTTCTTGGTCAAAGAAGAACGTCATCATAGTCTTTCCGACACTCCTGTGAACGGCGACGTCCAGCTGTACGTGCGGAACTGGTTCACATCGCAGACCCGGGAATTTTATGAGACAGCCATTTACCGCCTTGTGTCACAGTGGGGTAAGTGTATCAACAGCCAGGGTAATTACTTCTAACACACTGGTACTGGTTTCCCTTCTTTTTGAACGACCCTTATAATCTCCATTGATGTAGCAACGATGGTTGGTATGCACTTGTGTAGTGTTGAGAACAGACTCTGCACTTCGGTAAGTGTTGGTCGTTACCTAGTAAGGCGTTAATAGAAATGGAACTTACCAGCAAATATCAACTAGCACCATACAGGAACAAGTATGGGCATGATGGTTAGGACAACTATAGACTACGGTGGCAGTACATCTCTGTTGTTAGATGTAGGAACACTGAACATTGCAGCATACACCTAGAGTATCACCCAGTCCAATTCTACTGTTGTTCCCACAACTCGGGATATATGCTCTTCCAACACAACGGCCATGTACATATTTTCCGTGTTGCCGAATGGACTCTGCAAGATGACTATCAGCGATGGTTTCTCGTCTGATGCATCAATTTAGACGTCACTGTAATGCCGATGATGTCTGAAAGTAGACTGACGTGCTTGTGTATCTCTTTGGCCCAGCGGTAGTAATATTGATAATCTGACGACACCCCACGTCGAATATTTTGGACAATGCTTTGGATTGACCATCCAGCTTTCTGCAGATTTTCAATGTCATCTCACCGAAACTCCGATGAATACACCTCTTGTACCCGTCAACATTCTTCTGGAGTGTTTGATAACACAGCAGAATGTTTACAACTTCGGATAACTCTTCCATAAAAATCAAATGCGTTCATTATTTGCATTCTCAGTGTGTCGTTCATATCCTAGCTGACAACACGGCGCCTTAAGCTTATACTTCTACTAACGCCCCATCCAAACGCTATGCTTCTGCTTTACGTCTTAGAGGTGTTCATTCTCCAATTTCCACTTTTATGTACGAGGGCCATTCGGAAAGTAAGGTCTGATCGATAGCGAAATGGAAACGACTGTGAAAATACGATGAAACTTTCACAGATGTGTTGTCCAGTGTCTCTAGTACGCCCGTCGATCACGTCACGTCTCTGTTTTCAATTCTGAGCACACAGTGAGCACGTAAAGATGCCTGCAAAAAAGTGTCTCCCGCCAAGTGTGAGGGTCTGGTGAGAGATTTCGCCTGAAGCTACTCAGCCCACATAACATGATTGTCATGCATTACCTTCTTCATGACAATTCTCCCCCACATTCTGCAGGGGCAATGAAGATGCTCCTGCAACGCTTTCGATGGTAAGTGTTTGATTACCAACAATACAGCCCGTAATTGGCTCCCACTGAGTTTCGTTTCCGCTCACATGAACCGCTGGCTATGAATACAACATTTTGGCACAGACAATGAGCTGTAGACCAGCGTAGAGATTTGGCGGAACGCACAGGCGGCTGCCTTCTATGACGAGAGCATTAGAAAGCTGGTACAACGCTATGACAAATGTCTAAGTCTGAGCGGCGACTATGTAGAGAAGTAGATGGAAGGTCAAGCTAATTGTTTCAACTAAAACATTTTTGAATTCAACAGTGGTTTCCATTTCGCGACCGATCGGACCTTACTTTCCGAATACCCCTCGTAATTCAGTGTTCATTCCTCACAGAATTCTAAACTAGAAGTCATACTTCTGGAAATATCCAGTTCATATGAGGTATCGATATTTTGATTTTTTTTAGCTATACAAAATAAAATATTAATTAAGACTTCAACAAGCTTATTCGCGTTACCTTTTCGATCACTTCGAGTTTGGAAACAAAAACAAAATACTTGACATTGAAAAAAAACGTGCACGTAACTTTCTCTGCATTGGAGTATTAATGTTCTCCCTCGCACTGTCAGTCAAAACGACTTACAGAAAATGAGCATCTTGCAACTGTAATCGACAACTTCGACTTTCGGGAACTTCAGTAACGCTTCTCGTGAGAGGTGACGTGAAACATTCCGTTGCAACGGAATATTAGGAGCAGTTCGATAATTTCTAACTACGTCAGGAACAACGAATTCAGGGAAAAGGAAACCGTTGGCTCGCTTATGCGGAAAAAAGCGTTGCACGTGCGACTGGTGGGATTGCGCATTCGCAAGGCAGTTCCGGCCGGCTTCAGGCTGGCGTGATACGCGCACACTGGCGCCATCTGTGTGCTGGCTTACGAAACGCTTACGTACCGGCTGCGGCGAGCGCAGGAGCTGCCGGTCTCTCACGAACTTCTCGTATTCGACTGTCACGTGTTATTAGTTGCTCGGAAATTCTAATGATACAGGGGATGAAACTATAACAAGTCTATTGTTAAACTTCATCTTATCATACAGTGAGAGTAAAATTTCTTCATTTTGTTTATAGTTGGCGAAGTGTCCCCAAAGCTTTCCGCTTGCTCTCTGGTTCCAATTACCTTCTCCTTCACATATACATCATCATTCGGGCAAGTCTGTTGTCATTTACACCTTCATTGAACGACTAAATATTTTCAATACCGTCTCCCAACGCAATCTCAACAGACACCCACTTTCCTTTTTCCTAGGGATCTGTTCGTTTCTTTTGTCATCATACATCCAGGTTGCATATCCTGTGGGTACCACATTTCCTAATCACTGAATTTTCTAAGTTACACTTACCCCTCAGCCGTAGCCCATAGAATCTCGTCTGTTTCATTACTATTCGACACTTTAATCCACCACAGAAACACACTATGCACCCTTTCTCTACTCATACTCTCCCCCTGTGGGATTGTCTTTATCTATGCAATGAAGTGCTCTTTTTTTTAACTTTATTTGCATCGGAATTTGTAACACAAGTAGATATCAACACGAGGTGTATTCAACATGAAAGAAGGAGGTATGACACGGACCACGCTTACGGGAGAACGGCGGTTCAGATCTCCGTGCGGCCATCCAGATTATGTGGTTTCCCTTCCTCATCCTTCCCCAGTTCGAGAGCGTTCTCCATCTCTAATGAGCTCTTCGTCTACAGAACCTTGAACCCTAATCTTCCTTCATTTGGTAAAGCTAGAGTCATTTGGTCATAAAATAAATACCCTATAAAAATTATTATTGGTATATACAGTTTCCAACAAACCTTCTTTTCATTACCATCTTGTCGATCGTTGTCCGAAGACGCTCGTCTTTTCCACATTATTTGCTCTTTTCCTTACACTGCAAGAATTTTCGGTACTCCATTTACCCACAATATAATAGTGATACGTCCAAATGTAGAAATGTATTAGAAAGAGCTCGAGTCGTCAATCGTCGATCAGAAACTAGTTTTGATACGCTTGATGCATGAGTTCATCTGTCTGATTACTGGGATCGCCACTTCGCTCTTCATATCGCAGATCTATTGTATTGTATTGCATGTTAACCGGGGACCTAGAAACGACGGAGAGTCTCCGTCCCCGCCGCAGCCGCAGTGGTCCGCAACTCCACGACGACTACCGCAGTCCACTTCACCCGTCCGCCGCCCCACACCGGACCCAGGGTTATTGCGCGGTTCGGCCCCCGGTGGAATCCCCAGGGAACGTCTCACACCAGACGAGTGTAACCCCTATGTTTGCGTGGTAGAGTAATGGTGGTGTACGCGTACGTGGAGAACTTGTTTGCGCAGCAATCGCCGACATAGTGTAACTGAGGTGGAATAAGGGAAACCAGTCCGCATTCGCCGAGGCAGATGGAAAACAGCCTAAAAACCATCCACAAACTGGCCGGCTCACCGGACCTCAACACAAATCCGCCGGGCGGATTCGTGCGGGGGACCAGGCGCTCCTTCCCACCCGGAAAACCGTGCGTTAGACCGCACGGCCAACCGGGCGGGCAACGTAGATCTATACAGCCACTTCAAAGGCTCGACACTATTGTCTAATCTTTCCTACATTCATTACTGTAGGCGCGTTAACTAGGCACTATCGGTGATGAATGTGACTAATTGTAGGCCATTTTGCACACAACAATCGAACTAGAGCACCAACTTTGCAACTGGTAGGAGGAACGATTATCGAAGCCATTGCTATTTGCCTTTACCCACAGTCAACAATAATTTTATGGCGTCTTAAACAATCAGTAGATGGCGCTGCATTCGTACTACTTTGTTCTCAGCTGACAACATGTAAATACCGTACGAGCAAACAGCCCCAAATTTTCAAGTACGTCTCATATCATCTAGACTTATCGATCCTTTCAATAATGTTAAAAACAGATAATATGCAGAACTTACCACGACGTTAGAAAAGTTGAGTCATGTTTGTTAATATCCAAGATTTTTAAACTATATCTGTTTTAAAAGTAGTTTTCTTATTCTATTTTGAACGCCGATAAGGGAACGATTCAATGATAAGTATGCAGTCCATGTATTAGCCAGTACTCAGTTTTTCTCGGCAACATTCGTATCATGAGATGAGATAGTTATAACTGAACAACGGAATGAAAGCAGATATCTGACGGTAGTGTTTTGCATCTGAACTTTTTCATACCATAGAAACTGGGTGGCAAAATTGGGTCACTCTCAAATGACTATTTGTTTAACGGCCCTATGAAATACCAAACAATCTACGACAAATGCAAAGCCGCAAAACATACAGTTAATGCAACGAAACTGCGTTTTAGCGGTGAGGGCTGGTTCGGAATGTGCATAATGTTGGAGTGCGATCTTAGAGGAAGACAGACTTTTTCAATGCAGCTTACTAACTACATTCGCCGCCCTTAGACCTTGGTTTGAAATTGTGCGGCTGCGCTTCAGCTTAACACTTAGACTGATTGAAGGAGGTCTTTTTCGTTTTTTGTCATTTATTTCGTTTGTTTCCATTTGTTGAAAGTATTGCTTTTCAGTAGTGCGAATTCCATAAAATGATAATAGGCATCGATTGCTTTTAAGGACGCCGTACTTCACACAGTCTTAAAGGTACGTAAAAAACTACAAAAACATCCAGTGACGCTTATGGAGCCGCAATTATTACTGTTTAGTTGACCATTGTTCTCGTACTTTTTCCCGTGCTTTCAAACTTGCCCAGGTGGCACTCAGTGCTAGTTTTGGTTTCTCATTTCCTTTCCTTCCACAGGAAGGAAAACCCTGTTGCCTTTGAGACAAGCCTCAGGCCTTGGTGGTCGGCACACCGTTGACTCTCACTCACTTTGAGATTGGAAGCCAAACAATGATGTTGCATGGAATCAGCCCTCCTCGCCACTTCATCACATATACAACTGTCAATGTGATGGAAACGAAAATACCAAAATTTTTCTAACAATATAATTAGATTTTCCCATCGAAGTGACGCTAAAGCGATTAACCTGTTACGCAACATACAATGTACAGTATTCATATAATGGTACATTATTTTCTGTTTTGTCCAGCAAAGCAAAGATGTAGTCTCAGTACATAAGCCATAAATATTAAATAACGGAGCATAATGGAATATTTGCAGAAGTTGATCGACAGAACCCATAAGAGATCAGTTTCTTAGCATACGTCAGTTTATAAGACTAACGTTAAAAGAAGTTCTAACTTCACACTACTGAAACATGTGCGAGAAAATGAGTAAGAGGAAGAATGTAGGAAAGTGGTCACAGATATCTGTGTCGAACAGGATGGCTTGCTGTTCAGACTATTTCGTTTTCAAAAGTTGGCGTGACTCAGACATTTTCATCAAGTGTGTATGTGTGTGTGTGTGTAAATGTTTACCGAGAGAAATAGGGAAACGAAGGCTGACATGTCGTATCCGCATCTTAAGAAACGCGCTGTCAAGTGATGAAGTAAGACATCACAACAGGACGTGGGTGTCGATAAGCTCCTTTGATAAGTTGCATTGTCCGCCTAAGTTGCGACCGTGGAAGGTTCCGCTGGCGCTTATGTAAGAATAACCTGTGCCCTGCATCCACCAGTCTCTGTGGGCTTCGTGTTTCTGTTCCTCAACTACTCTCACGCAAACGTACAAACGACATGGCTGCCACTGGACCTGTCACGATGTTAGTTTTCGCTCCAAAAATAGTAGTGTGACATAAACCGCTGGATTGTACCCCATTCAACTAATTGCTAGAACATCGAAATGAAGCCAAATGTACTCGCATTTCTACTCCGTAATCCGTTGTTAAACGTAGGAAACAGTTACATAACTGAATCCGTGTAATCGAGAACCGCTGTTCAGGACCTACAATTGTTCTCTGAGAAGAAATGAGAGGAGATGCCTCTTTGTCAGTGTTAAGTGACGTTAAGGAAATGCATTTCGTAACAATGCTTCGTAACAATGCTTCGTTGCTATACGCTTAACTACGAGTATACAGTCTATGGGTGAACTCTAATGACGAACACTAGGCCTTGGCAACCACACTATACGTCCAGGTGAAAATATTGCAAATATATTTAGCGTGCCAAAAGATATTTGAACTCTAAAGAAGAGAGTACAATTATGATTTAATAGCTTGCGAACGGCGAGGCCATTATAGACAGATCACAAGCTAGCTACGGAGAAGGGTGCTTAAGGAAATCGGCAACGTCCTTTCCAAAGGAACTGTTTTGGCGCTAACCTTCTGGTGAAACCACGGAAAATTTATATTTGTATGAACGAACAAGAATTAAGCCCAAGTCCTCCGGAATATGAGTCCAGTGTCTTCCATATGTATCGTATCTTCGGTGAGGTTTAATTTTGGAGCCATCTTGTGTGGTGATATGTACCATTTCTTTTTTTTTTTTTTTTTTTTTACTGTGTCCAACCCTAAATCGTCTCACTTAGATCCAAGCATCTTATTGTTTTCTTTCTGCGTTATCAAAATCACTAGCGATTACCTTGTCGTTTGCAGTGTATAAGGAAAAACGAGTCGCCAGTTTTTCAAACTCAGTGTCTGGTATTTCCTTGTACAGATCGATAGAGTATATGAGGTAAGTATTTTAAACGGAATTGGCGAACGATCCCTCAAGGAAGTTGACTGAACCTTTACCTCTGAATCACAGTTTTAGTTTAAGAAGTGAGGTAATATTTCCTTTTTTCAAATGTTTGTTATATCTAAATTAAATTAAACCTAGTAAGTTAAATTCAGCCTATGGAAAAAAATAAAAAACTGCACTGATTTGTTAAACTATAATATAGTGCAGCGTCGGCGACTAAACGAGTAGGATAAAGTGTAGATAAATGTGAGAATTATTCCGGGTAAAAGCAAAATATGATCAGTAAAGTGCTACCGAGAACGGTTTTGGGCACACATAACAGAAAACACGAAATAGCAGTCTCTGCAACTGAACATTTGAAAGTGTCTGAACTGAAGTTCCCAAACAGTCGTTAGATCCTTCACAGGTAGATTCACGTTTAGAGAATGTAAGTCAGCCCAAACAGGAACAGCAATCGGTAACATGGGGAACAGGTTTGTGTAGGGCGCAGACTGGTGGTGCAAAGTTAGACCGGGTTGGATTGCGGGGACGAAAGTTGACCGAGTGCTGAGGGCAAGCCGGCTGAAGAAAGCGGGCCGCCAGAGAAACGCCCGCCGTGACCGTGAAACATTATAGACCCACCAGGCCAAGTGTCTGCCTGCGAGGACAACTGTATATCCGGAAGTACATTAGGGGGCAATGTGTTTGTCATCCAGATAGGAGACCGATCTGGATTGTAAAGTCTCGTATTTACTGGTTCATTTACTGTTAGCCTGACCACACAAACAACTCCATTATGAACAATACAATCACAGCTCTATATCTACTCATCACCGTTCCCTACACTAAACAGACACATTTAAAACAGAATAACGTCACACTCAAAAATTGCCAATGTACACGAAGAACGACATAATTTCCAGTTACTCGTCTGAACAACGCCTAAGGATCTTATAGCCAACAGTGTTACGCGACTCCATTGTTATTTCTTACGTGAATTGTATACAAAGACTATTCACTTGCGCCTCTTGACTTGTTTGAATAGCAAATCCGCAAACCGCCGTCTTGCCGGAAGGGTAGAAGAGCCAAATGTGGATTGGAAACGATTGTTGGACTGGTACGCCATCCAGAAGGAATACCGTCCTTTTTTTTGGGAAGTTCCGTTCCGAGTAGCAATTTCATTCTTTGGTAAATAGTTCTGGTATTGCCAGCAGGAACATTCGAACAAGGGAACAACTAGCAAGCCTATGATAAACAAAGACTCGTCAAATCAGGTAATGCAGGCATGCTATCGAAGTTACTTACGGAAACCACAGGAAACCTAAATCAGGTTGGGAGGACACTGTTATGGGTGTCAGTCATATCGAAACAGATAAATAAGAGCTAAACGTCAATCAACGACGAGTTCATTGACATAATGCTGCTGACAATGGGATGCGCTCTTTGTAATGGAACCATTCCACCATTTTCATGAAGTGACGTTTTTCTTTGTGTTCAAACTGTGCTTTTGAGGAACAGATTGAATATTTCCCAAAAACTGAGGAATTATAAGAGGATAATGGAGATTCAATTGGCAAAAATAGGACTAGGACCGTGAAGTCCTTCATATCATTATGTGAGATCGCATATCTGTCTTTCCTGCCTCTAGACCTCCCGAAAATAGTCACTGTTCACGTGTGTCCGCGGCTATTCACGAGTACCTTCACTGTGAATTAATCGTTCTCGTAGACAGTGAAAGTAATTTCAAATACAAACAAAATTAATTCTGTCTGAGAACTCCTCCTCCACATGGGAACTATTAAATAAATAACGTTTCATTATTATTATTGTGTGTGTGTGGAAGTGGGGGAGGGGCGGGGGGTGGGTGATTTCATTTCGACCCTACAAGCAAATGAATGAAACATTCTGCATTCATGAGGCAATATGTAGAAATTATAACACATGGGAAAACACTATCACAATAGCTGTCGTGTGTGAGAGCTCCATTTCCGAGACAAAATTCGAAATTTAGTGAAATTATTCGAAGCAAATGAGCCGAATCTAACTCCAAGAGAGGGAATATAGAGAAGTAAATCAATTATCGTTAGTTTCTGTTGCAGTTCATTGGAGTAAGCTTAAGACAGAGAAAAACCAATTGTAATTGATTTTGACGGTTGCTGCGGAAGATGGCAGCGCAAACAAACATATTAGAGCAGTAAAAGTTGTTGTTTGAACTTTTCTTCTAGCCTTCCAGACGTCAACGTCAGTCCTAAATGAAATCAATTAAATTAGTTTGCAGTAAGCTAGTTCATATTCTGAACTCCAGATACACCATTTACTATAGCAAAACATATCAATAATTTTAATTTTATCTTATAGCCGATGTTTAAGATACAAGTGAATTGTCAGAAGTCCTCTAACCACTATAACAATTATTCCACCGTAACGCCGACAATAACATCATATTTCACAGGTATTCCATTCTCATCCACGATTCTCGACGAGTGTTGGTTGCTTCCTGTTGAGGAAAGGTGAGAAAAAGAGTAACCAAGTACCACACATTTGCGCAAAGATGAAGTACAGTCGTGAATTGTTGTAACATGCAGTATTGCCCATCCTCGTGAGTGTAGGAGGAGCTGCAGTTACACTCCTCACATGCTCTGACGTATTCATACTGTCAATGTCTGGCTCGTTATCGACCAGCCTTGGGTGAAGCTCTGCCACACAAGCCTGATATAAGGCTTTTCGTAATAATGCTTCGTTGCTATACGCTTAACTACGAGTATACAGTCTATGGGTGAACTCTAATGACGAACTTCCAAACGCTGTGCAGGTTTATAATATGAGTGTCGCAACATGAGGAACCGTTGGTCCTAGATCCAACCGAAATGGCGCAGTGATTCTGACACTGAACTTGAACTCGGAAGTACTGTGGTTCATTATCAAGTACGAAAATCCAGATTTAAATTTTCATACCTACCTAATTTACTTAAGGAAAATACTGGAATTAATCTTTAGAAAAGTAAAAAGCTGATTTTCTCCTCGACACTCTGCAAGCTGTGAGTGGAGCTTGGGTTCTGTCAACAAAGATCGCATCCTCAACGAGACGTTAAATCTTTATCTTCCTTTCTTCTTCTTTCTCTTGATCCTAGTGCCTCACTGACGGGTAATTATAAAGTTGTAATAATCGCTTCGAAGGAAAGCAAACTGCGACGATGACACATGCTATTAGTGTTAGTCGTTCTCTGCACATTTCCTCTTAAATGGGACACATTTTTCCCAACGATGGACGACCTGGAGGATGCCGTGGTCGCAGAAGTCTGCATTTGAGTGTTCAGGAACTGTTCTGTCTCGACAGTCACCTTGTCGACACTCTTGAAATGCCTGTCATTTAATGGATTCTTCATCCGAGGGAGGTGGAAGAATTCACTCGGTGCTTAGTCATGATAATATTGGAGGGAGGGGAGGGGGGATTTGATTACTCAAAGCAGTAGTATGTGTGACTGTGTCCTCTTTAGGCGTTGTCGTGGAGTAAAACCAACACTTTGGCCCAGCTTCTCATGACACTTCGTTTTGACAGCCACCTGTTACCTCGTAAGGAGATGTCAGCAGGTTGCGTTGTTGTATTTGACTGTGAACGGTTCCTGTGCAATGTCTTCAATACGTTGGAAGTGTCATCCGTAGTCAGATAAGTGTTCCGTGTAGTTGTGAGTGCGTTGTGTCTCAGCGAAACGAATTCGAACATGGATAAATTGCTGTTGTTCATACGATGTGTGCTTCCGTAACCAAGTGAGCCGATGCGCTTGCTGTTTCAAGAGGCTCCGTATGGAAGATTTATACCACATACAGAGAAAGCGGGCAAACGGTGTCCGCTAAGTTACAACACACACAAAAGTGTGTGTTGATTGATCGTGACAGACCGTCGCTGAAGAGAATTGCGATTAAAAAGAAGCGGATGACAGCTGTAAAAGTTACTATAGAACAGAATGTCACGCTCATGAACCCGGTCACCACAAAAACACGGCGAAGGGAGCTCGAGAAGACAGGAATTAAAAGGCGAAATGGAATCCAAAACCATATCAGTTATGCAATTTCACGTAATAGGAAAACGTGGTGCTGAAGCCATAAAACCTGGACTACGTAGCAGTGGAAGAAAGTATTTTTTATATGACCCTGTTTCACACGGTTTGCAACTTCTGGCCGAGCTTACGTCCTAAGAGTGAAACATGGTGGGGGTTCAATAAAGATTTGGGGAGCCATATTGTGGTATTCCATGGGCCCCATCCTTACTCTGCAAGGTCGCATTATTACCAAGGATTCTCTGTCCATTTTGGCTTATTAGGTCCGTCTCGTGGTACAATGTTTGTTCCTCAACAGTAATGCTATGTTCGAAGACGACATAGCACCTGCACACACAGCTCGCACCATCCAAGTCTGTTTTTGTGAGTACGAGAATTAATTGTCACATCTTCCCTGGCCACCGCAGTCACCAGATCTCAATATTAATGAACCTTTGTGGTCTACTTTGGAGAGAAGGGGGCGTTGTCGCTATCCACCTCCATCATCGTTATCTGATCTTGCCACAATTTTGCGGGAAGAATGGTATAAAATTCCTTCGAAAACCATACAGGATCTGTATTTATGCATTCTGAGACTACTGAAAGCTGTTTTGAATATCAACAGGTTTCCTACGCTCTATTAGGCATGGTAATATGTTGTGTTTTTGGTGTTCCTATGTTTCTGTTCAACCCCTGTTGTTTCAAAGCATTATAATCACAAAGGTGATTGCGTAACAAACGGAACGAATTATTCTGTAACAAGTCACTGTTGGCCAAAGATTTCTTGTATCAAAACATCAACAAAACAGTCCTGATAAAGCTATGAAACTGTCGGTAGAGCTTAACTTCACCCTGCATGCAACTTATACACTAATGGCCATTAAAATTGCTACACCACGAAGACGCGAAATTTAACCGACAGGAAGGAGATGCTTTGATCTGCAAATGATTAGCTTTTCAGAGCATTCACAAAAGGTTGGTGCCGGCGGCGACGCCTACAATGAGCTGACAAGAGGAAAGTTTGCAACCGATTTCTCATACACAAACAGCAGTTGACCGGCGTTGCCTGGTGAAACATTGTTGTGATGCCTCGTGTAAGGAGGAGAAATGCGTACCATCACGTTTCCGACTTGATAAAAGTCGGATTTTAGCCTATCGCGATTGCGGTTTATCGTATCGCGACATTGCTGCTCGCGTTGGTCGAAATCCAATGACTACTAGCAGAATATGGAATCGGTGGGCTCAGGAGGGTAATACGGAACGCCGTGCTGGATCCCAACGGCCTCGTATAAATAGCAGTCGAGATGACAGGCATCTTATCGACATGGCTATAACGGATCGTGCAGCCACGTCTCGATCCCTGAGTCAATAGATGAGGACGTTTGCAAGACAACAACTATCTGCACAAACAGTTCGACGACGTTTGCAGTAGCATGGACTATCAGCTCGGAGACCATGGCTGCGGTTACCCTTGATGCTGCATCACAGACAGGAACGCCTGCGATGGTGTAGGCCTACTCAACGACGAACCTGGGTGCACGAATGGCAAAACGTCATTTTTTCGGATGTATCCAGGTTCTGTTTACAGCATCATGATGGTCGCATCCGTGCTTGGCGACATCGCGCTGAACGCTGTCATCGCCATACTGGCGTATCACCCGGCGTGATGGTATGGGGTGCCATTGGTTAAACATCTCGGTCACCTCCTGTTCGCATTGACGGCACTTTGAACAGAGGATGTTACATTTCAGATGTATTACGACCTGTGGCTCTATCCTTCATTCGATCCCTGCGAAACCCTACATTTCAGCAGGATAATGCACGACCGCATTTTTCAGGTCCTGTACGGGTCTTTCTGGATACAGAAAATTTTCGATTGATGCCCTGGCCAGTACATTCTCCAATCTCTCACCAATTGAAAACGTCTGGTCAATAGTGGCCGAGCAACTGGCTCGTCACAATACGCCAATCACTACTCTTGATGAACTGTGGTATCGTGTTGAAACTGCATGGGCAACTGTACCTGTACACGCCATCCAAGCTCTGTTTGACTCAATGCCCAGAGGTGGTGGTTCTGGGTACTGATTTCTCGGGATCTATGCCTCCAAACTGTGTGAAAATGTAATCACATGTCAGTTCTAGTATGATATATTTGTCCAATGAATACCCGTTTATCATCTGCATTTCTTCTTGGTGTAGCAATTTTAATGGCCAGTAGTGTATCAAGTATTTTCGTGAGTAATCTAAGTCTATTTCACCCTCCACTGAAACTATCCGTGGCACAGAAAGGAGTGCAGTATACAGCTATAAAACTGAACAAAAAATGAAACAAAATGTCTGACAGATAGCAGAATCTTTTCAAATGCAGACTGAAGTTCTTTCTCCGTAACATGTCCTTCGTCTGCCGCAAAGGAGTCACTAAACAGCAATAAATGTCAGCAGTAGGGCTATGTATGTTCCAGGGTATCCCTTATGACGTAGGAGATTATTCCCAATTATCAATCCTTGTAGTAAAGTACACGATCTTACTGTACGAGTAAGCCGTGTCCTACAGCCGAGAGGGAGATTCTTTTCTCTCTCTCTCTCTCTCTCTCTCTCTCTCTCTAGTATACGGGTAGCTGACGCTTGGGCACTGAACCAGCTAGGCATAATATCGAAACGGATGTTCACATCCTCTGTGAATCTAAAGGAAATTCAATTTCTCTCTTTTTTTTTTTTCAATCTTCATGTGTGGTCTTTTGTTGCTACTAAAACTACACGGTTCAAATCTCAGACCGTTATATACGACACTTTCAGGCATATAAAATTTTACCCAAAAACTTTTCTTGTACTACAAAACAGAGTTAGGAATTGTAATATATTAGCTTGTAATCTCAACCCAAACTACAACTTTAAACATCAGCTCATAGCGATTTTTAACTGCAGTTTCCTTTTTTGTGATTACAATAGTTTCCTGGCATAAAAATAATTATTTCGAAATTATTATTTAATTATATTTCGTTGTGTATGTGTTTTGGAAAGAGTGGAAGAGTGTATGGAGGGCACACGTAAAATGTGAATGTTTTATTTTATTGCAAACTCTGTAAAAGTGTTCGTGGGAAAATCTTGGGCAATCGTGAGTAATGTGACATGTGTCTAGTGTGCATGCTTTTGTGTAAGTGCAATGAATGAATGTTATGAGTGAAACGAATCAATATTTTATTTCTGGGGATAATGCGGACTTGGTTATGTTTTTATTTAAATCTGTTTACATAAATTTAGGAGTTTTTGCATATTTACTTTCTGGAAATTTGTTCGAAGATTTGAGAGTAGGAGCATTTCTAATTGGCCATTCAGATCATCAGCCAGTGAGAATTAAGCATTTCCAACATTTAGTGTGTGACTGGGTGTTGTAGTTCAGTGAGTCTACCGGTTACTCGGTAGCAATATTAGTGAGCACATCGTGTGAAACTCCGCCACATCAGTTTAGGCTAAGATGAAGAAAATCATTCATTTTTTTGGTTCTCTTACCATAAATAAGAAGAGATAGCAGTTGCAAACCAGTCAGTGAAATTATAGAATGATATTTATATGAATTTGTTTGGATGTTATTTGAGCGTGAAATTTCTGGTCGATTAACAGTGTGCTCTTGAACTTTACGAAATGTTATGACAAGCACTTCTTTGAAAGAAGACCACTGAACGAGTTGATATAGTAACTTGCGAATAGCAGTGGATCAGTGATTTAGTGGATCGTGGAATTTACCCGGTTTGACCATTTAAATTCTGGCTGCTTTACATGTGAAAACTTGTAGCAGAACAATATAATAGTGAACTTCCGATGATGATAGGTTTCTAGCAATAATTAACACATGATAGCCATTCAAAATTTGCTTTACAGACAATAAAGGTAATTAAATGAACGTCAAACCTTTTATGCTAGTAAACAGATTCCGGGCGCTCGCTATTTTCTTACGAACTTACGGATACTGTCTCCAATTTTGAGTTATGTGGCCCCTGTTTCGTAGACATTAGTAGACATTTCCTCCACGCTGGTTTCATCGACTGAACCAGTATCTATTCGCACAGAGTGAAGGTGATGGATTTCCAGAATCGTATCAAGGTAGGTGACTGAATGTTCTGCACCAAAACTGAAACACGGACTTTTTGACTGAACAGTGATCTGCAGTAATTCCATGCACCTTCCTTATCTACGACGTCTTCAGGTGACAAGTCATCCCACTTCACCTCCATAGGATTAAAATTACGCGTGAAAATGGCCCCATTTCGAAGTTACGTACTAAAAATTATAATTATGTAAATTGTTGCTATGCACACACTAACACTTGCTCACTCACATACAGACACACACACACACACACCCACACACACGCATGCACACACACACACACACACACACACACACACACACACACATACACACACACACGCACACACATTTTATGCTAAATAATATACTATAACGTGACTGATAAAAGACAACTGTATCACATGAGAGCTGTGTGAAGGCTTTGTCAGCAACTTTGTGGAGTCTAGACTTGTCTAAATTCGCTGAAACCAGACATACAGTGTGTAACAGAGACAGAGAGGTGCGATGCTTTTGTCAGCATCTTTCTCAAGTTTGAATTTGGATGAATTCGCAGTAATCAGACACACGTTGCGCAACGTCAGCACCTGTTTGCTTTACTCCTTACACATCCAGCATCCAGTCTCCTGTAAAGCCATCCAGGACTTCTGTGTTTTATCAAAACCCAGTCATTTTACAAACGCTTTGTTTCACTTTCTTCATATGACTTCTTCAATTCGATATCTGGATGGATGTTTTTGTGCTGTAGAAAGCTCCATGTATACATAGCGAGATATAATTTCCTAACAGGCAGGTTCTTGGGCTGGCCATCTGAACAGCTGTAATTTTGCATATCTCAGTAGACCGGTAAGCCCTTCCCGAAAATCGACTTATGTTTACTAAACCTACCAAAGTCGCTGCCTTTGGGACTTCTCCTACAACCCCTCTCAGTCAATCTCCTCCTCCCTCCTCTCTCTGCCCATCTCTCCCTCTTCCCTTTCTCTAACCATTTCCCCTCCCCCTCACTCAGTCTATCTCTTCCTCCCTCATGTATGTGTCCATGTCCTCTTTCTCAGTCTCTGTCTGTACATCTCTTCCTCCCCTCTTCTATTTCCACGTTATCACCCTCACCCCAATTGTTAGAGGTTGCTGGTTCTAAACCCCACAGTATTTCCTGCTTCCAAATGGTAGTATGTTACCACTTTTGGCTGAAATCGATCCAAGGGCTTAGGAGGAGTTTTTATTCTCAGCCTTGCTAGAGTATGCACGTGTCATGTATTTCACATATATTTAACATATTTCACACATATTTGTACACATATTTCAGTTTTGTCTGTATGAACTTAATACTGCAGTTTCTGTTTCATGCAGCTCAATCGCTGTGAAGTTGTAACTACTGAACTATGTGTCATACAATGATATAGTTTTGCAGGTGGGTACATTAGGTGGTATACATGGATACTGTCTCCAAAATGTCTCATGAATATAGTTAGTAGGGAAGAAGTAATAAATTGAAACATCATGGCTGATGCTTACTTTTACTACATGAACAGTGAAAACGTTGTAAGTAACATTATTTTCCTTTCATCATTTTGTGTGAGTCATCAGCAAGAAGAAGTTTCATAGAGGTTTGTGTAAAGTTTGTCGCAACTCACTAAGTGCTCTCACCCTCAATTACTGGATGAATTAAGTCTGCAAATTTGCACGATGTGAGCTACACTACTTTTGCACCTGCACCTGTGCCCCTTTGATAGGTAGGTGGTTCTTACCCCTCACAGCAATTATTCTCACACAGTAAGTGACATGTGTACCAATTGTTAGTGAGATCGATCAATTGGTTTAGGAGGAGCTGTAGAACATACATACATCTGATTTTATAAAATGTATCGACTACAGAATGAGAGGAAAGAAACAAAAGGCAAACCAAAATACTTTATGTATGAATTTTATTTTAAAAAATTGCAAGTAGGTTGTATTTGTGGTTACTGCCAAAATTTTGTAATTTTTAACCATTTATGAGAAAGTGAGGAAGCCCCAAATATCACCTACTACTAGGGAAAAAATCCATTTAAATTCTGTGAGCACAACTGACTGAAAAAAACAGCTAAGTTTTAGATTTAACTGAATGTGAAAATGGTTTAAAACCAGCTAAATTATAAATTTAACCAAATATGAATATTATTAGAATCTGTTAATTAGAAATCTTGTTCATAACTTTTTTTTAAAATATACACTTTGGAAACAGAAACCTAATAAAAAATACTCACTTTTTCATTTTTCAAAATTCTAATAAATTTTTAACCAATACATTAGCTTCCCAAAACTAACGTTCAAATACTCACAACCTAGATAAGAACATAAATTTTTTCATTTAAAAAAAATCAAATTATCTTTTTATCTTTAAATTAGCTTCCCAAATCAAGTATTCAAATATCCACAGCCTTGACAAAGAATAATGATAGATAATGATAGAAGCTGAAGAAATGAATTAAAATGCGTGTGATGCCTGGGACTTGAACTCAGACATCCTTTCATTTTTAAAAATATAGTAAATATTTTATCTTATAAATTAGCTCCCAAAATGTATTATTCAAATAGTCACATCCTGATTAAAAATAATCGTAGATAATGACAGAAGCTGAAGAAATGAATTAAAATTTGTTCCATAGTTGGGAGTTGTAATGGTACTTGAATTACGTAACCATTATGGTACCTAACCTGAACCTCCCGATACCAGTAATATTCTACTGTATTTCTGGTAACTACATAACATATTTTGGAGACAACATTCAGATCTGATTTCACTTTTGATACATCGATATGTTTATATTGCAATGATATTATTCTTGTGTGTATTCTTTCTTTTGTCACTATGATCTTTGACGTACTTGTAACTCTGATTTTTGGGTGTGTAAGCGATTGTTAGTTAGTTGTTAAGTTGTTAGAGAGTCGGACCTTGAAAAATTCAAGTGTTAGATGTCATATTGGAAAGACGCATAATGTAGTTAGCTTATAAAATGTGAACTTTAACAGTGACTGTGAGGAAGATGTTTTCAAGTATGTTTTGTATTGTGAAGTGATGTTTTGTGTTTACGTGATATTGCAATAAAAGCAATTAAATGGAAGTGTAACTTAAATTCGGAGTGCTAATTATTTTTTTACATCACCATTGTCCAGCAAAAGTGTAATTTTCAAGAATAGTTTGTGAAGCGCATCTACAAAACTTTTGAATATAGCAGGAAAAACCTAGGAACCTAGGCCTCTTTACATCCGAGATTGGAATCATAACCACCTAGATTTTCAACGATTCAGCCATGATTTTACGACGAGACCAGTGTGGGAAACACAAAAAGATGAATGCCTAGTTTTTTCATTATTACATGAAATGACTATTAACTGTGATCTAATGACACCTGCCACATAATATACCTGTTGTTGCCCGATAATGCAGTATTTAGCAGTGTGAGCAACACCACAATCGTTATTAAAATTTTGACCTTTGTTGTGGTAGGGTTGTTAGAGGGTCAAGCCCAGGCCACCTTCCACTTTTAAAAATGAAATAATTTTTTTATCTTGTAAATAAGAACAAATAAATTACGACTAATACGTGTGATGAATTTAAATTTGACAAAAATATTTTTGTTGAGAAACCAAAAGACAAACAGATTAAATGTAATATGTGCAAGAATGATTTTAAACAGTCTATAAATACTGAACATTTGAGAAGTTTAAAATATAACAATATTACTGTTTATATTCAATGGCTTCATGGAGAAGAATTATGCAAATCTGAATATAATTACCAGGGAAATGATATAGATATTTGGGAAGAAAGTGCGAAGAAAACTCTCTCTTGTCTATGACTGTAAAAAAGATTGTGAATTATTAACTTTATGAATATCGTTATTATTTACTGGCATATTATAATTTACCATTAAATCATTTACCAAAAATATTAAACAGTACAGTTTACCAATACAAATTTACTGAAAGTATCACAAAATTGTATTCATGCATATATATTATTTTTGATACTTTCTTACTCAATAACCCAAGAAATATAAGCATGAAACTTAAAAATTTTGAAAGACAAAATTTTTCATATTGTATAAAAATCCTCAGATTGTATTCATTAAAAGTAGCATATAATGTCATAGTAGTTTTTGTGTTGTTACAGTATTTTCTCTTTGACTCATATTATAAATAGGATAATTTGTGATAAAATTATATGGATTTATATCAGTATCTTCTCTTAATTGGGTTACATGTTTAAAATCACAAAATCACTTATAGGAGTCTAAAAAGTTATTTCTTGGATGTATCTTCCATATTTCTTGAGAGAAAATTTCATTCCTTCCATTTTAAAATAAATATTCTGTAATTTGACATTCTGAAATAATGTAGAATCAACCAACTACTTGTTTTTTTCTATTAGTTAGAAAAACAACAAAATTAAAATAAGGCATATGAAATGCTCTTGAATTATAACTTCATTATCCAAATAACTTCTTATTAATCTTTAAAAATCCTCCTAATTTTTCTGAAATATAAATAACTTCATGTTTCTACTTCTTAGTTTACTGTCATTAAGTATATATCATTCTACATAAATTTTATCAGAAAGAGACTAACTTATGTTTAATGAAACTGGTGAAGAAATAAACAATTCTTATTAGATTTTACACCATATATAGGGTACTCTGAACCATCATCCTGAATAATTTTTGAACTCATATATAATTCAGTAGGATTTTGATGAACCCAGCCATCGCCAATATTTACATTAATTTCAATACTGAATAATTTTAATTTTTTCATTTATTGGAAAAAGCATAAAAATTTATAGTTGGCAATCTTGTTCGTTTATAAACACAAAAATGTATTTCTAAAGATCAAAAATTTTTCAATTCATTTCTAAATTAACTGTTACATTAGCAACATTAAAATCTATCAAGTTCCTATTTTCATCAATAATATTTACATCTAAATCCTGAATTCTTATATCACAAATTCGATACCCTATGTCATAAATTATAGGAGCAGCAAAGTCTAAATTAGGTTTAAAAGAACAAAGAATGTTACTATCCTGATGAAAATATTTATATTTTTCTAGAAAGCGCTCATCAGTTAAATTAACATTTATATTTATTAGTTGAAATGCTACAATTATTAGCATTAGCTTTTTTATTAGCTTCAGTAATTTGATTATTAAGGTCTACAACTTCTCCAACACCATCTTTTCTCTCTGTATATAGAGTAGGGCAAATAAAAATTGCCTGGATAAGTGTATACAATTGGACGTGATTGTATGCATATAACCATACCCCATGACATGCACATCATGTATACATCCACCATATGATCCACACTTATCAGTGTGTAAAGTGGGCTGTGGCACTGTCAGTGATGCGGCGCAAAGCAGATGATACTCACAGCGGAGTAGTGGATGTCCTTTGTGGAAAGTTACGTGACAATAAAGTCATGAAAAGTATGTGGTCAGTTGTTTACTGAGAATTTTAATGGTGTCAATGTGCCAGCAAAGAATGCCATCCAACACTTAGGCCAAAAATGGTGTCATACAGGATCTGTCCTGAACAGGCAAAAATAATTCTGAAACATGCCCACACACCAGGAAATGCGCAGTTAGCCAGAAAATGCTTCAGAGTCCTACTAAATGAATCCAATGCCTGTCACAGGAGACCGACATGCAGGTGAATACTCTATTTGGACCTGTACATGCATCCCTATCAGGGGTCTGTTGCTCAGGCATTAACACTAGCAAATGCTCCTCAGTGCCTCTTATTTTGTGAGTGGCTATTCACTGTGATAACACTGAGTGGCTCTGAGATGGATCTGTTCGTTACATCTGATGGCACCTAGTCTTATAGCAATGGTTATGTCACCCAGAGGATCATAGGTGCTGGGCAGCAGAAAATCCATGTAACTTCCACAAAACACCACTGCATGATCAGAAAGTTGGGATTTTGTTTGCAGTGTCTACACACAGCATTATCGTTCCCTTCTTCTTTCATCAGATACTGACATTGCCAACATTCTGAAACCATATGTGGCAGCTTTAATGGTGGAGGAAAAGATCTACAGTTACTTCCAACAAGCTAAACCAACTGCTCATACAGCCAGAGAAGCATTGGAGCATATTTACACAATCTTCATTCCTGACAGATCTTATCAGAGATCAGCCTGGTCGTCGCCCTAGCTGGCCATCAACATCACCTGAACTGTTAATGTGTGATTACTTTATGCGGGGAGCCCTCAAGTCTAAGGTTTATCGTAACAACCCTCTTAGTCTTCAAGAACTGCAGTTGAACATTTCAGGTGGGACTGCAGCAATTTCAGCAGTCTTGCTTCGATCTACTTTCAGCAACTTGCTGACCAGGGTCCAAGACTGAGAGATGAATGGTGGCCACTTTCTACATTTTCTATAGCCAGGTTAGTACTGTATTTCCTTTCCCCTGCTGTGTTCTGTTATATAGTGGAACTGTTTTCTCTGGGCCTTTTTCATTTTCACCACACTGTATAATGTAACTTCCCTCTATGTAATAAATTTGTTTAAAATTTTATCTTTTTTAATATATCTATTACGTCTTTTAGAATGAATAAATTATTCTACAGATTCTAAACTGTATTGTGCAGTAGCAATTATTATCGTTTCTCCATTACAATGTGATTTACTTTTAAGTAATCTTTGGTACTGAAAAAGTTGTAAAGACCCAACTACTGCAACATTTTTGTAAATATCTCTCATAGGGAAAGGTAGTATTTATTTGAGAACTGATGAACTACTTTTTGCTTGAAACAAGTGCCTAATTAATATTACTAAAAGTTATTTAACATCAATAAAAATAATTAATGAAAATAAAACTGAGAGGAAACAAAAACTAAGAGTTCCAGAAAAGGAATTAGGGAATAAGCATGGTTAACTTTTATTAAATTCTCTTTGACATTCCATAATAGGGCTAAATGGTTGCGGTAAAACAACATTAGTGGTTGATCATCATGTTTTAATGTCAGGATAGTAAAATTTAGATAAAATTAATATTTTATATATTCATTATAAAAGTTTATATGAACCAAAACATCAAGAATTTGTGGAATTGAGTAAAAAAAGTTAAATAACGAAACTGGAGACTGACTCTCTTATATTTACTAACAATAATATACTATACCAGTAGATGCATGTGAAAATAATTCAGTTGTTTTATTTTATGGTTTTATTCTTGAAAACTGACATATAGTTAAAGTATATTTGACTACAAGTAGACATAAAGCACTATATTGTTTTTATTTAGCCCAAGCATTTTAAAAACTACCAAAATAATTAATTGGAGATCATATAAACTTTTAAAATGCTTTCAGACAGTATAATATAAATTTTAATCATATACACCATGAGTATGAAAGAAATATATAGTTATTAATGGAATGAGGATAAATTTGTATCTATTACAACAAACACGACAAAAAAATTAATGAGTGTAATACAGAAATAAAATTAAATGTTTTTAATGGCGTTAAACGTAAAAATTTCGAAAAATATAACAGTACAAAAATAAAAAAACTTTAAAATATAAAAATATAAAGATCAATGTTTTGTTATCTTTAGTAAATGTTAGCGAAATATGACTCCCAAGTTGTTAAAAAAACAAAATGAAGTTAAAAGATAAGGGAAGAATTAAAAGAAGAATTTGAAAATGAATGACACAATTTAGGATGAAACATGAGAAATTTAAAAAAAAGATCAAACTGTTACTGATGATATAGAAAAAGCATGAATTCATGGTTTAGGTGACGGTGTACCGATAGCTATAGAAGAAAATAGAGAAAAAGACAAACCAGTGGTTTGGTATAATCAACAATATTTAGAAAAATTGGCTGGCATATTAACAATTAAAGAATATGATTATACGTTACATGAGTCATAAATACAATATTCAGTGAATAAAAATGAACAAAATGTTAAAAAATAAACATAAGTGAAATACTCATGGAACATATAAACCAAATGCAAATAACAAGTTATGGAATGTTATCAATCTGTTGGAAAATTACCAGTAAAATTTCATGGAGATAAATTAACATAAATACAGTATGGGTATAAAATCAGGATGATAAAATTTTTCATTAAGATGCATTATATTCTGAAACGAATGCAGATAAAATATTATCAAGTAGAAGTATTAAATATACTAATTTGATAAATTAAACTGTTTGTATGTATGTACCAAAATTAGCAGCAGATCTAGTCTCAAGTGTAGATGAAAAAACAGATAAGGCTGCATAAAAATGTACCAAAAAGCGAATGTGCTAAATTTGGATGAATGATGTTAGTGACTTAATCGATAGATTAGCTATTGTTCATTGAGAAAAATTAGGAGGAAATGAAAATTATCATATTGAAAGTGCTGGGGTAACAAAAATGTTAACAGAACCATTTAATGATTTTAATATTAATAATCAACAGTTATGCCTTATTTAGATTTTTGAAAATTTACCTCATATATTTAGGAAATCATAAATTACTAATGAAATGTTTCTTCCTGGTTATAATTATTGTGATTAAGGAGCAGAATTAGAATAAAGATTAGCTACAGTTCATCAAGGAATAAATAAAATACATAAAGCTTCCAAAATAACTTAAATTGTTGTAGAGAGCTAATAAACAATTACAAAAATGACATAAAGCAGATAAAGTACTTGAAAATTTCAAAAGGAGGAATATATCCTCAAGATTCAACGATAAGCAGAAAATGTTGCAACAGCACTAAGAAGAATAACGTTTATATAAAATGACATTAGGTAGTGATATTTAGGAAAATGATTGGGAATAATAAAATTTATAAAATATGACAATTTTAAATAGGATGATTTCAAAATATTTTAAAGAAGATAATTTCATTACTTTAATAAATATCAAAATTTTGAACCAAATTTCGTTTCATGAAACCCTTAGAAAAGTGAGTAATTTTAGTATGGGATATTATTTGCTGGTGAGTGACAAATATATAACTAAAGTAATTAAAATTAAACTAAAATATGAACAGTAAAATACTAATAGTAATTTTTAACATATACTGAAGAAAGGAAGAGACACAAAAAACAGCAGAATATTTTCTTATAACTTTAGGTTTACCTATTGTGAAAAAATTTATTGAACATTTAAAAAGAAGGATTACTTCTCTTGTTATTGACTGCATTACAAACTTTAGTTGGTGGTTCATTAGCTGGTGGAGCAGTTTCTAACTAATGCAGTAATCAACAAGAAAAAAGCCAATAAGGAGTCTAACGAACAAGACTGAGATAATTTAACAATAGAAAGGGAAGGCTCAGGAGTGAAAAGTTTCTAATAAATAATTAAATGTGCGATAAAATTTTATCAAATTGTCAATCAGAAATAATGTATAATAATTAATGCAAAATCTGTTTTTGATTCATTTGTTGGGAACACACTAAAGGAATTAAGTAGTTGTTGGGGAAAATTATTTATACCACAATGCTGAAACAATACAAAATTTTGATGAGCTTATTTGTTTTTATTTCTGTTACAGAATAATATTATCTAGTTATAAATTTTATGACATTTAAACCAATTGGTGTGCATATTCAGCAATTTCACGAACACAAAATGTGGCAGATTTTATATAACAAAGAGGAACCAGATGAAAATAGTAAGAATCATAAATTGGAATATAATAAATTTAGGAGAAAAAGAAACAAATAGAATATGAAAATTAGTGAAGAATTATAATCAAAAGTTAGTAAATATGATATAAAAATAAAATGAAAACAAATTAATAACCAGATTGAAAAATTGATAAACATCAATTAGTAACAGACTCAAAAACTTAAAAAGAACAAAAATCAAAAATTACTGGAAAATAAATTCAGGAAAAGTAGAATCAAAAATTCATACATGTACAACATAAAAAATAAAATTTCCGATTAGTGCTTATGACACCATCACAAAACAAAAATAACAAGAAGAATTAATATATCATTGTAACCACAGAAGATTAAATACTATTTTGACCACAATTTCATTATTATGTTAGTAACAATTGTAATTAAAAGAATTAAAAATTTTCGATACAAAATTGAATATAAAAGTACACAATAATTCAATAAAGTAAATAGCTTTTATGATAGTGTAACAGAAGATTATCAAAAAGAGATAAATACATGAGTTCGATATTTATTTATGCTTCACTTAAATTTACTGGATTAGGAAATACAGCATATCGCTTAACAAATAATTAAATTTTCATTTATAACTGGAAATTGACAAAAACACATAACTGTAAGTACACTTTTATCCTTAAATGATAAGGTTTATGAATAATGATTTTGAATTGTCGTTAAGTGTGTTTGATAATCTTTATGAGATAATTACTGGTAACAAATTAATAAACAACAAAGCATGAATCAAATTCTATAACTGAAAAGTAAATTTACTTTACCGTTATACATAATAGTAATCTCATTTAGTAAAAATTTAATCTTATATAAGCTGATAACCTATTCATATATGCTGTTTGAAACAAATAAAAATTAAACTCTCAGAGTGCAAGAACAACAACAGAAGTGGAAGAAAAAGGAATGGGAGATGTTTCTACATTTATACAATTTGTACAAATAGGCATTGAGATGCAGCCTAATAATATTTGAGTGAAACGATTAATGAATCAAATCAACTAATAACCGAAAATTTTAAAAGAAGTAATATTATTTATTTTGGTATACATCATTTATGGCAAGCAGGTTTATTAGCAGTGGATCTGGGAACTTGAAATATATCTCAATAATAAACTAAGGATTCTTTTAAAATTTGCTTCAGATACTTCAGCTAATTATAAAACCAATAAAAATATTTCATAAGCTTTCAAATAATTTTAAAGTTAGGAACTCCAAGAAATTTCCAAACAGATAATGGCAAAGCATTTTGTTATAAACATTTTCAAGACCTTAATAAAATGTACAAGTTTACTCACGACTCATCTTTTTAAGAATTAAAGGTTTGAGTTGTTGAAATATTTAACAGAATATTAGAAGAAATAAGTGGAAAAATTCGTTCTTCAAGATAATTATCAAAGAATTGATTTAGTTAAAAACTAATGGATCAATTTAATAATGTAAATTATTCAACACTAGAAAAGGAGTCAACAGAAGTTACTGAAGGAAATTACAAAACCGTGTTTGAGTATATAGCCAAAAATCCAAATATAATGTGGGTGATAATGTTCGTACCTGTAAATTAAAACGTATTTTTGAAAAAGCCTACTCAACTAAACTGTGAACAGAATTTTTTTAAATTGTAGAGGTTATTTATTCAATCCAATTACATATAAATTAAAAGACATAAACGAAAATTATTATGTACAAGAACTGCAAAGAAGCAACATTTCCACATGCATATCTTTTAGAAATAGTTATAAAGAAGAAAGACAATAAAGTTTTTCTTGAATAGTTTGGTTTGATAATTCTTATAATAGTTGGCTGTCAAAAAATTAGGTTTTAATACTAAAAAATGAAGATTAAGTTTTTGAAGGGAATAAGATTATAATTAAAAATTTTGGAAGTAGAAAATATAAAAATTAAAGTGACTATCATAAAGGATTCAGTTTACTACATTATAAATAAAGTTCTCTGTTGAAACTAATGTGTTAAAATAATTGCAGTGATACATAATTCTTAAATTTTCTTCGATACTTTGATATAAATTAATTTAATTTGGAGAATAATAGAGTAATAACATTGATAGAGAGTATTGTTGGAGTATAAACATCTGTAGACAAAGATTCTGTTTTTAATTTAATTTGTGTTTCCAGTCTTTTTCTTTGTGTTCTAGGAATATAAGAATTATACATGAAGTTATCATGACATAATGTCAAAATAACAAAAGCTGGCCTTAAGTCTGCATCAGTTCTTTGAGAAGTTGTGTGTAGTAAAATCTATTTATTTCAGCATCTTTGTTTTGTTTATTATCTCTGAAGCAATTTTAATTGTTTCTCTAAAATTTGCTGTTCATCTCGCACTGAGATCTATTATTTCTACATTGTTTTTATCTATTTCTTCGTTTTTAAGTATTTTTGATATATTGTATAAATAAATTTTTGTGTTCTATTTGGTTTCCATACGTATTATTATTTTTTCCAATTTTATATTCTCCATATTCTCTCATAGATGATAAAACATCTTTAGTAAACCATTTCCTAAAAAATTTTGACTTACTCTCTTTTAAGAGATAAAATTAAGGGATATCAACCAGATTCTTCAATGAGTATAGATGATGATTCATTTCCTCTTCAATGCATCTGCAAGACAACCTTTATAGTTTTGTACATAATTTATCATTTACATCAATTTTTTTCTAACCACTTGCTTTGCATCTTTATATTCTAAAATTTTACCAACATCATTTGCTTTAAACCAAGGATTACTGTTTTCATCAATTAAAGTAAAAATTTCATTAAATATGAAGTACAAAATTGTTATTATTTAATTTGTTTCTTCATTTATAGGAATATCAGAAGAAATTTTCTATCGTTAAATCTTTCTTAATATCTTAAATCTTTCTTAATATTCATTTCTTTTTTGGTCTTTTCAAATTAACGTTTTTCCTAAATAAATACAATCTGTAACTTGTGAAATTTTTAGGTTTGAGAAGTTAATTGATAATTTTGCTTCACAAGAAAAATATGAAAGATGGTAATACAACCATTTCTTGACATTTTTTAAATGGCCATTACAAAAACACATAAAATAATTTATTCTTTGGTTTTGTGGAATATGTGTTTCTAAATATTATTACAAAAATCACTAAAAACCAATTCTGAGTCAGGAAGACTAAAAAATATTGTTATCCTAAAAAAGGGATGAAACACAACTCAAAAATTGAAGAACAGTAATTGAAAAAATATATAAGTTGTAAGAATTTATAGACTTAATTTTTTTGATAAGAACCCAACATTTAAGAACAAAATAATCATGAAAATATAACAAATTTCTTCTAGAATACAACAAAAACAGAAACTTTACAGTAGTTTGTGATTCTAAATTTTTAATTTTATTAGTAACACAAGTATTCCATAAAATATCAAAAAGAAGATAATTTTTATAATTCTTGTTGTAAATTCCTTTTATTTTATTATAAAAAATGAAAATTAATCTGTATCAGTGGTTAATTATATTTTTCACAATAATGATTGACAGCCAAAAACAGTTGCAGGATAAAAATTTATTAATATCCTTGACCAAGGTTTCGGTACATATAAATATAGCTTCATCAGAAGTAAAAAATCCTGAACAGGAAGACACTTTCATTAGAAAAGCCTTAGCATCTGAAGTGAGAAACACAAAAGCTTAAGTAATAGTGAAATTACCAGAGTAATACAGGCATAAAATCTTTAGTTACTTACTAAAATTACATCATGCAATGGAGATTAATAAAACAATTGTGCCAAAGGCGTCGTCAATAATTAAGACATCTTCTCCATTTGTACAACATGACTATATGCACAGGGTTAAAGCGAATAGTTTAGCACCATTACTTCGCCTATGAACTATCGAGACAATAGTGTGAAAGCACTAGGGCAGATGGTTTCGCCGAGAGAGGGCACTTGTATGTGCCAGACACTCACGCATATTAAAATCCATGAATACATACATAAGCACATCAAAAATTATTAAAAGTTGTGTTAATTCAGACTTTCTGTCTTAATAAATAAAACATATCAGACCATTAAAAACATTTATGTAAAATATAAAATATAGAAACAATTTACCTGTGTCCTACTGTCAAACAGATAAAGCTTGCGCTAAGGAACATCTAACGAGAGAGGGCACTAGTGTAATGCGCGAGAATCTCGCGTAAAGTAGGCGGTGAAATACATACTAGCGAAAACAACCAAAATGTTATAATAAAACGAAACCATCTGTCGTTGTGAATAAAAACATACTAGTCGATTAACCACACATACACATCGATAATCACAAACAACAAAGATCAAAAATGGATACGTAAAATGCCAACAAGACAAGAAAAGCGCATTTCACCAGCATCAACAAGCAAGAAAACTAACTTCTAGTCAGTCAGACTATATTATATTAAGGCAAGGAGGGGTTTGAAACTATCTAAAAAATTTTTGTTTCTAAGCTTCACCTGTTCATTAAGAACAAAACTATCTTTTAGAGACAGATGCTTGAAAATCTCTAATTCTTCGAGCAAGTCCAGTTTGTAACCTTTATTAGCTTCATGAAGCAACTCTACGTCGCCCAGTTCACGTGGCGTATGCTGTAAGAGCCATAGATGTTCAGCAAACGAGGAATTATATATGTTTTCCCCATTTTTACCTAACATGTGTTCTTTATACCTAACCTTAATGGGTCTATCTGTCTGTCTAATGTAATAGTTTGGGCAGTCGTTACAAGTAATTTTGTATACACCAGACTTAGTGCTGAGTTCTCCCCGTGCTCCAACGGTATGAATTACTCTTTGTTTCAGGCTATTATTTACGGAAAATGCCACTCTGTAACCATATTGTTTCTGTAAAAGTCTTCTTATCTTATATGAAACGTTCCCCAAAAATGGAATAGAAATAAAGTTATTACCCCCACTCTTTTTCGCCCTGTTATCTCCTAATGTTGAACATTTTACAGCTGCTTTTTTCTTAACAATTTGGTCAATTAATTTAGGATCATATCCATTGTTAGTAGCCATTGACTTTAATAAAGATATTTCTTTTTCGAAACAATTCTGTGCTAAAGGTGTGCTCACAGCACGATGAACAGCAGACTGAAAGAAGGCGATTTTGTGAGTTTGAGGATGACAAGAATCTACTGGAATAATATTATCAGAAAAAGTTTCTTTACGAAAAATGTCGAAGCTAATAGTGTTACCGATAACTTAAGTTTCAAGTTGAGAAAATGGAGTTCTCTCTCATTGTTTTGTATCTCTTTTGTGAATTTCATTTTCTCGTGAAAACTGTTGAAAACATGAAACAGTTGTTGTAGATCTTGGTCTCTCAATTGAAATATTATGAGTGTATCATCAACATGCTTGTTGATGCTGGTGAAATGCGCTTTTCTAGTCTTGTTGGGATTTTACATATCTATTTTTGATGTTTGTTGTTTGTGATTTTCGATGTGTATGTGTGGTTAATCGCATAGTATGTTTTTTATCACAATGACAGATGGTTTCGTTTTATTATAACATTTTGGTTGTTTTCGCTAGTATGTATTTCACCGCCTACTTTACGCGAGATTCTCGCGCATTACACTAGTGCCCTCTCTCGTTAGATGTTCTATAGCGCAAGCTTTATCTGTTTGACACTAGGACACAGGTAAATTGTTTCTATATTTTATATTTTACATAAATGTTTTTAATGGTCTGATATGTTTTATTTATTAAGACAGAAAGTTTGATTTAGCACAACTTTTAATAATTTTTGATGCGCTTATGTATGTATTCATGGATTTTAATATGCGTGAGTGTCTGGCACATACAAGTGCCCTCTCTCGGCGAAACAATCTGCCCTAGTGCTTTCAAAATCTTGTCTCGATAGTTCATAGGAGAAGTAATGGTGCTAAACTATTCGCTTTGACCCTGTGCATATAGTCATGTTGTACAAATGGAGAAGATGTCTTAATTATTGACGACGCCTTTGGCACAATTGTTTTATTAATCTCCATTGCATGATGTAATTTTAGTAAGTAACTAAAGATTTTATGCCTGTATTACTCTGGTAATATCACTATTACTTAAGCTTTTGTGTTTCTCACTTCCGATGCTAAGGCTTTTCTAATGAAAGTGTCTTCCCGTTCAGGATTTTTTACTTCTGATGAAGGTATATTTATATGTACCGAAACCTTGGTCAAGAATTTTAATAAATTTTTATCCTGCAACTGTTTTTGGCTGTCATCCATTATCGTGAAGAATTTCAACAGTTGCTGCTGCAGCCATGTTTAAAATCTTTAATTATATTTTATAATGTCTATTTGGTAATGAACCCATTTTATTTTTAAAAATTATCTTTATTATCATGATGTCTTAAAGTTTATTTAATGATTTCCAGAGAACAAATTTCATGTTTAAGGCTTTGTATTAAATTCATAGTTGTATATTGATGTTTATTATTAAATAAAGACTTTATAATCCTGTAAATTTAATTTATTTTAACAACAAATTCTCTATTTCTTTTGATATTTTCTCTTGTTATAAAATTTATAAGCATACATTTTATGCTTTCACACCACCAAATTCTTCCATTACCTCGAATAATATTCATCTTTCATATTTCTCAATTTCTTTATTTACTTGAGGTATATTATCAATATTATCTTCTGATCACTAGTTTCAAACTTATTAAGCATTGATTTCACATCTCCATAGCAAACGTCAGATTTATTTTATAAGTAAAACTGTCAGCATCTCAATAACAAAGTTCAATAATTCCTTCATATTATCCGTTCTTAACATTATAGTGAAAATTATACATTAATTCTTTCCATTAATCAAGGATACAAATTCCAGTACAAATAGGTTTTTTGAACAGTATTTTTGATTTATTTTGATGCCTTCAAAATCTGATTCTTAATTAGGTTTTTATTTGCTACTAATTTACCATATTATATGAATTTGAAACCAATTACTATTTTTCCATTGTTCTCCCAAATACTGAATTATTTATCATTTCATAGGTACTTTTTTATAAATTTTTATTGCTTTAGTTCTCATTTCTGTATTTAAAACTATGCACTTTTTTAAGAATTACGTTTTTTAAATTTCAAATTTTTGTGTTAATTTCACCCACAGAGATAAATATTTTTTTATTTCTGTAGTGATAACCAAATTTACACTTATTACCTAAAGTATTTCTTAATTTTGTTTCGTTAGTTCTTAGCACAACTTGACTTTGTGCGGCAAGATGCAAATCTTTGTGTAGATCATGCTCATTCATTGAGTATTCTATATTTACTTCATAAATATAACCTATTCCAAAAGTGAAACTTCCTGGCAGACTAAAACTGTGTGCCTGACCAAGACTCAAACTCGGGACCTTTGCCGTTCGTGGGCAACTGAGCTACCCAAGCACAACTCACGTCCGTCCTCACAGCTTTACTTCTGCCAGTATCTTGGTAGGAGACAAGATGCTGGCAGAAATAAAGCTGTGAGGATGGTGTGTGAGTCCTGCTTCGGTAGCTCAGTTGGTAGAGCACTGGCCCGCTAAAGGCAAAGGTCCTGAGTTCGAATCTCGGTCTGACACACAGTTTTAATCTGCCAGGAAGTATCATATCAGCGCACACTCCGCTGCAGAGTGGAAATCTCATTCTGGAAATATTTCTGAAGTGTTTGAAATTTCACTTTATTTTCGATTCAAACGACTTTGATTCATCCAATTCGGAACCTCCATAAGATAAATACTGAATAACAGAATAGATATATAAATTGTTTGCTTTTAAATATGTTAAAAAATTCGATGTTGTTGTACTCTCTTAATCTTTTATATATGTATTATATGCTTAGCATATTTTTTACACACATTGGCATATACCGCTTCACATATCTTTTTAAAGAAATAAAATTATATCTTAATCATGTAATAATTCAAGTTGTTATTTAACATCACAGCAACCTGTAGCATCAAAATACCAAGAATGGTTTAAATCGTAAGCTTTCTAATAAGTTTTTCTAAAATTTTCAGAAACATTTGTTAATTCTGAAACACCAACTTATAAATATAAATCTCGCTATTCTCCAAAATTGTTATATTAATATTGTAGCACATCAAATTAGCATAGTTATAACCTTCTTCACTGATATCTTAATCATACAAATTGTTATAAAATTCTGTTGGAAATAATTGTTCATGAAATTTTTTATATAATCATCAGGATAAACTCAGTATTCAGTTACTAAATTTATAAGACCTTTTTGGGGAATTTATTTAATATATTTCATTTGTTTTTCTTTTAAATCTGAAGAAATTTTATCAATGCTTGAAACCATACCTTTAAACCAGCAAATCAATAAATCAGTAAATCTTAGTTTTGAAATCTTCTATTTCTCCCGACTTTAATATATCTATTTGCATTATTTTGTTTTAAATCTGTTTTGTCTTCACCCTAACCAAGTTCTCTTATGAATAAATGAGCATCTAATCTTGATGAATTATGTAAATAAACGGGTAAAAAGTGTGGATGTTTTAATTGTAAATTACTATTATTACAAATCGATTGATATATTTTACTGTTGAATGATCATGATGATGAACTTTTTATTATTTGGTGTATAATGGTATGTACACAAAGAACCAATTTTAGATTTATTACAACATTACTTGACAGCAGTTAAAGGTTTCATTTCTACTTCACAAGAAGAAATTCTTCATGTTTCTATAACTTCTATTTTCATACATTCTATGAAGTTATTATGGTAGTTTGGTCCTACATACACAACAGAAGTATTAAAGTGTCTGTCTATATACTTAATGACATAAGAAAACGACTTGTTTCATGTTTTGACATTTTGTAGTGTAAGGTTGTTTATTTAATTTTAATTCCATTGGATTTACTTGTTTATTGTTACATTTACTGTGTCTTTTAATTTGTTTCTATCAATACCTTTAATAATATCAGCTGCTGATAATTCAGGACTATTAACTAATTTTTATAACAAATGGGCTAATGTAACAATAGGAACTTTTTGTGTGTACTTATAATTTAAATTAAACAATTTTTGAGTACTTGTTTAATTTTTTTCATTATTAAAATGTAACTAATGTAAATTGCAAAGTAATTTGAATTTTTTATATTTAATATCTGGGTGGAAACAACTCTAGAATAATCTTATATCCAACACTAGAGTCAATTATTTTCTTCTTTAAAATATAATAATTTAATAACTTTTCTTTTTTTACATTTCATTGTTTTTAATGGGTAAGCTTGACTTTTTCATCAAATGAAAAAACATTAATACATATATTAGTTAAAGGGTCGATTTTTTAAATATTAGCAATTGAAACAGAAAATGAAATATTGGGTATTTCTTGTTCAAGTTTCATAAGCAATTTGTTATCATAACTCGTTCTATTTGGACTCTTATATTTCTATTTAGTAAATGAATATTTTGCTGAAACTATAGCCCACAGAAAATATATAGATTTTTATTTTTGTATTAATAAAAGCATTTTCATTTATTTTTTCTCTTAATTCAATATAACATGAACCTCTGACCTATATGTACGAAAATTAGACAATTACGTTAAAATATTATCGTTATGAAACTTCCTGGCAGATTAAAACTGTGTACCGGACCGAGACTCGAACTCGGGACTTCCTGGCAGATTAACCTGCCCGCAGGCTGCGGCTAAGCCATGTCTCCGTAATATCCTTTCTGTCAGGAGTGCTAGTTCTGCAAGGTTCGCAGGAGAGCTTCTGTAAAGTTTGGGAGGTAGGAGATGAGGTACTGGCAGAAGTAAAGCTGTGAGGACGGAGCGTGAGTCGTGCTTGGGTAGCTCATTTGGTAGAGCACTTGCACGCGAAAGGCGAAGGTCCCGAGTTCGAGTCTCAGTCCGGCACACAGTTTTAATCTGCCAGGAAGTTTCATATCAGCGCACACTCCGCTGTAGAGTGAATTTTTCATTCTATTATCGTTATGTCTCTTGAATTTTTTAGATAAATGTTTTTCTGTAGTATTCCTCTAAATTTGAGTCCAATAACGAAACTTTCTGGATTAATTACTGGCCTGCCTTCTGTATTCACAATAAAATAATAATATTAGTTTCAACCCATTATACGATTTTAAACTAAGTTTTATTGAATACATTAATAGTTTTTTGTTCAATGCATTTAAGAAATGATTACGTGTAGCTGCGCTTATATTGCTTTCGAAATTTATAGTATATGATCTTTCGTAAATGCCACATTAACTAAATATTGATTTACTGTTTTTCTTTTTTTCCAAAAATATATTACTCAAAAAAGTAATAGTTCTTTTAACAGTTTAGCTTCACCACTCTTTAAAATTATATCACTATTTTGAATTTTCTTCTGATTCTTCCCTGTTTGATGATGACGCATTTTAGTAGAAAACCGATTAATTACTCTTTTCTTAATTGATAATATTCATTTAAATTATTTTTTTATTATATTCGGGAATCTGAACTACATTGGTTAATTACTCATTTATAAGAAAAAAAATTAATGCCTTTTCTGAAAAAAATTAATAGCTTACAATAACAATAAGAACTGTAGATTTTAAAAAATGAATAAACGATTTTATATTTGTTATATAGGTTTCGAATATAAGAATACTATAATTGGGAAGGTAATTAACAAGATAAAAATAGTTTTAATCTTTTAATAATGGAAAACAAATAATTTATTAGATTTTTTAAAATAGAAAAGAGTTTATTCCTTTATGAGGTGTATATTTTTAAATTTTAAATTTTGGATTTTGGTTGAATTTTGTTTTAGTAGTAGCTGATTTTTAGGGCTGTTTTTGTCTGATTATGATAAAAATCTGTTCCATAACTCGAAATATCAACTATTATATTTATGTGTTTCTCAACAATATTCATTTTGCTGATTTACTGCTAGACATACATTTTAACTTAAATCTACGTTGCATTTTCTTCATTATTTAACATGGTCCATTCTGCTGAAAGGTGTCACCTGGGAAATCTTGCAAGTGACTACCACATCACCACTGTTCCAGAAAATTCACATTTACCTCACCAGTCGCTGGTCCATATTTGTCAATATCCATTTTCAGTCAGAGGACAGATAGTGAAAGGGGTAAACCTTGTCCCAATTATTATGCATGTCACATTCTGGTAACAAGCCTTTAATCCACTTCACTTTCTCCAAGCCATTCTCAAAGATCTACAACTCTGGTGGAACAACTGAGCATATACCTTTCAGAGTCATCTTTAATGGCATATCAGCTGAGCCCATACTATACTAATGATGATCTTCCATCTACCACTTTTGCTGGTTATATCTCATATAGGGTGTTGTCCGCTGTAGAATGAGTCCACTAGATCCAACCATGCTACTTTGAGAACTAATCAACATCCAAAATGCTAGTTCATTTGGAAGAAATCGATTGTCTGTGATGTGAAATTCTTAGCAATCAAACAGCACACTGTACACGATTCTGGAAAGAACAAAATCTTAGCAATGAACAATCTAATGCTAGGAAATGTAATCCTAAGCTTGAGAGAAACATTTCCCTTACCTTGTGTAATATGCCTGTCTGCTCCAGTGTGTACACATCTGTGAACTGACTCGCAACATAGCTTCCAGATTCGTCCGTAATAGAGAAATGAATTAACAGCATACTTTTTGGTTATAAACAAGGTTGCTGAGGGATAGAAATACCCATGTGTAATATAATGAACGTCTCTTCCTAAACATAAGTTTTCCCTCTCTGACATTAAGTAAGTTGTCCTGCAGAGTACTGACCTGTTGTGGCTATATCATTGGTTTTTTTTAATATTCTAAACATCCAAGATGGTCTCACTGCTGGTCACATGACCATGATGTCAATTCTAGTTGAGAAACTGCAAGATCCCTTTCATGTGTAAAGCAGTAAATCTCTGATATATGGGTTTGCCTTGTTAACTACTTGGCTGAAGGTGTTTTTATGACAGAATGATAAATAAATAAGCATTATGGTATTTTTTGGGAATGGTGTTTTTGTTTCCATTTCCATTCTCACATCAGCGACAGTTTATTTCAATGTTTCTTTATTCTGACCTCAACAATTGATGAAATGTACGAGACATTTCGAGAATTCTGCACGACTCAGAGTGGATTTATCTTTAGTCCTCTCTGCCCATAATACAGTGACTGATAATTGCAGTACATTTCATACGCTTGTCCTGTATTTCTTGTGCTAAAATCAAGTTTCATGCTATCTAGACGAATTCAGATGTACTTTCAACTGTGTTACATCTATTGTGCCGAATAGTCTGCAATCATCTGAAATCTAATTCTTGTTTGCTTGGAAATTAACTTGTCATGTCCATGTTCTAACTCCTGGGGCAACACATTTATTTAGATACCAGCGACAGAATGCTAGAGTCAGATTTAGACAATTGTTGAAGATGTTCCATAACGATATTTGCTTTTTGTCTGGCATTTCCCAATACAATTTTCGACTTTGTCTCTGCATTAGTTGCTGTATTAAGATGAGTGTCTTGTCTTCAGTAAATCAATACAAGTTCATGAGGAGGGTTTAAAACATTCTTCCTGTAACCCTCCACGCACGTGAGTGCCAAACTGCATGAGTTATAGAAACTGATACATCCACTTGCATCAACAAGTTCCATCAACAAGTTCTCTTAGTTCATTTCTCATTCCCCTACCAGCATTCTACAGTGTGACTGTGTGATTTTATGTATGTATAGCTTTGCAGTTCCTGGATTCCTTTCATGATTAATGATTTGAAAATTCAAATGATACTGAATTCCCAAAAACAAATATGTATTTCATATATAATATGAATATCTGTAGCTTTCGGCTATCCTTTTTCATTAGAAAGTATTCCTTCAACATACAGACAGCTCTCGTATGGCAGTAGGTCAGTGTTTTCATTTTGTGTCAAAGTCGATATGGGTTCATTGTGAGTGAAATATTTTTGACAAAATGTTTTATATGTGCGATATTTGAAGTGAATAATAGAGCTGTCAACGAGAATTTTGTCTCTCACATTCAGTGTGTGACTTATCATCCTCCTCTTTTCCTTCACTCCTCTGAACGTCGAATGGAACCTCATAGCAAATAAAGTTAGTATTTATAGCACTGTGTATCCTAGCGATGATAGTATTTGTCGATTGTTAGGAGTCAACACATTTATAACTTCTCCTTCTTCTTCTTCTTCTTCTTCTTCTTCTTCTTCTCCTCCTCCTTCTCCTTCTCCTTCTTCATTTTCTTTGTTACTTTTTTTTCGTTTAAGCATAATGTGCTGTCTGATAAAATTAATTTTGAAACGTGTCGTACCATGACTGATAAGTAAATAGTCGAATTTCTTGATTCCACAACCTTATAAACAGGTGTTACTACAGGCCATACTGATGGTAACATGCGTCTAGGAGCAGCATCATGGAATGAATCTTCACAAATGTAGCAATCAACCAATAGAACGTTGACATTTTGATTATTTTCTGGATGGTCAACAGCCTCAAAGATATCTTTTTCAACAATATTTCTTTCAAAATCTAAAACTGAGCCTGCAGTATTGTCCTGCTTAAAATCAACATGACCATCGCTCTTCATTTCGCATTATTTGAGTGTTTTATTATAAGTGATTTTTCTTTTTCTCTCCATCATCTTACCGATCATTCTGGTTATTGTATGAGTCCTGTACCATTAACGAGTTGGAAACAATCACATGGAGTTGAGAAGTTCCATGTTTAAAAAATAGAATTTGTCCAGAATTGCCACATCGCCCATGTGATTATAAAAGTAGCAGTTAGTGATTCTTGGCGTAATATTCAGTATGAAATTGTAGGTAAACAAGTTGAATAAGACAATCCTGTGTGAGTGTAGAGATAAATTTAGCATAGGGTTAAAGACAGCATAGGCTAAACATTACTCCATCCTCGATGACCTCCGTTATTATGCTGCCAGTGTGTGCTAAAAAATTGTAATTTATATAGAGTTCAGAATTTTTTTAACAATGGTGACCACAGTTCTAACTTTAAGGTGTGTGAAAGGTATTTTGTTTGTATTGTATGGTACAGTTTTTGATATATTGCACTCTTTCCCAAGGAGGTGGTAACTTACTGAAGCTATCAAAATAATACAAAATGTTGCCTTTCTTCTAATAGGACATCCAACGTGAATGAGGTTCATTTTCCGTCTGGTCGTTAACAATTGCCTTCCCATATCTTTTACGTGTTTTTGGGGGAAGTATCGTTCATGTGCATACTTGCCCTGTGGTATTTTCAGTTTTTTTGCATAATATTCTAAACCAGTATTAGTAACTGCTTTTGATGGAAAACTACTTTAGTAGAACTTATTTTTGTTAACTATAGATCACACCTGTTTTCCCATAAGGTCCAAAACACAACCCTTTCTCTTCAAGAAATGCTGTTGCTTACATTGTTTGATTACTTCTTTGCTTCTCAGCTAGCTGTCTGCGAGCAGCTTTCGCATCATATACAGCCTTACCAACACCTGCTACACCTCTTGCTACACCTCCTGCTAATCCTCCACGTACAGATAATGCAGCAAATATGGCAATGAGAGGTAATATTCCACTTGTTTTGGGATGGATATTTCAAACTACCTGTCGAAAGATTTTTCTGTAGGAACGACTTGTGAAGCAATTTTACGAGCGATTTTTAGGGTTACTATGAGACTACTGTCTGGCTTCCTACACGTTAGACCAGTCTGAACTGTTTTACTTACATTGCTTATTACATTATCCGCATTCTCCTTCTCCTATTACATCTGCATCGACATGACTACTCTGCAAATCACCTGCCTTGCAGAGGGCCCATCGAACCTCATTCACTCCACTCTCGAATACTGCACAGGATAAATGAACACATAGTTTTCCACGTGAACTCTGGTTTTATTTTATTTATTCTTTATTTAGACTGACCTGATTTCTTCTTCTTCTTTTTGTTCTTGTTGTTGTTGTTGTTCTTCTTCTCCTCCTCCTCCTCCTAATCCTTCTTCATTGTTTGAATTGCACCATACGCGTGAGGTACTAGAATCTAGGCGAACCTCTTGTATATTAGTTGGGATAAGTCAGAAGAATCATTAGTGTGTTTGAAAATGCGATTACAGAAGCGTGCACCTAAAATTCCTATCAGTCTCATTACTGACGAAAGTGGGTTACAATCACAAAGTCACAAAGGTGGCGATCCATTCCTACATACAACTCGATACATCATATCTGGTCCTTTTAAGCGCTGAATAGCGTATGTGAATGTTAACCTTCTCCTTCATGAAAATGGTCTCAGTTTTAAGAATAAACAAATAAATATATGTATTCTTAAAACTGAGACAATTTTCATGAAGGAGAAGCTTCTTCGATTTTTGTTTTGGAAGACATTGCTTGTGATAAGCGAGATCATTAGAGGGCTTACTTTTCTATGGGTCGTCATCAAGTACACAGCTTTTATCTATGTCAGACTAACAGCAAAATTCCGAAGCAATTAATCAGGGACACTGTAATGTAATTATTCTTTTCAGACAAGACGAATCTAATCTGAGACATGTGTTCAGCGACGTTTTGACCCAGACATGACATTTCATGCGTTTCTCGAAATGAGAAAAAATGATGATGTAAATAACGGGCGATAGCGTACTAATTTCGATATCTACATTTGTATTTAACATCATCGCTACGTGTGAGCCGTAGTATATAATGAGATGTTTGCTTATAATCAGTTCAGATGTTGATTCAGCGTTGTGGTCGTCAACATGTCCCTCAATTTCGTTGGACCTAAGATTAGTCTTAAGTGTCGGGTATTGAAATCTCGATGACAGATCGGCAGAAACAGGTTTTGTTGCAAAAAATGCAAGAAACACCTGACTCTGTACTAAAAAATGTATTTAAACCCGGTTATACAGCTACATTTACATAAACAGTACCCAAGTCACCATACGGCGCTTAGCAGAGGGTACCCTGTACCATTACTAGTCGTTTCCTTTCCTGTTCCAATCTCAAATAAAGCGAGGGACGACGATTACCTATGTGCCTCCGTATGACCCCAAATTTCTCGTATCTTATGTTCCTTGGTCTTCACGCAAAACGTATATTGGCGGCAATAGGATCGTTCTGTAGTCAACTTCAAATGCCGGTTCTCTAAATTATCCTTGAAAGGAACTTCATCTTCCCTCCAGGGATTCCCATTTTAGGTTCCCGAAGCTAATCCATAACACTTGCGTGTCGTTCGTACCTACCGCTAGCAAATCTAGCACCTCACCTCTGAATTGCTTCGATGTCTTCCTTTAATCCGAACCGGTGCAGATCTCAAACATTCGAGCAGTACTCAAGAGTATATCGCGCTAGCGTCGTATATGCGGTCTCCTTCGAGATGAACCACTCTTTCCCAAAATTCTCTTAGTAAACCGAAGTCGCCTTCGCTACCACGATCGGCAAATGCTCCTTAAATTTCGTATCGCTTTGTAACGCTACACTCAGATATTTAAACGACGTGAGTGTGTCAAACAGGAGACTACTAATACCGTATCTGTACGTTACGAGTCTGTTTCTCCTACTCATTCACAATAACTTACATTTTTCAACATTTAGAGCCAGCTGCCATTCATCACATGAACTTGAAATTTTATCATCTTGTATCACCCTACATTTACTAATCCTCGACACCTTCCAGTACACTATAGCATCATCAGCAAACAACCACAAATTGCTGCCCACCCTGTCCGCCAGATTATTTATATATACAGAAAATAATAGCGATCCTATCACACTTCACTGGCGCACTCCTGACAATACCATTGTCTCTGATGAACACTCGCAGTCGAGGCGAAGGTACTGGGTTGTTTTGCTTAAGTAGTCTTCGATCCATTCACATTGTAAGTAGGCTGTTTAAGTTTTTATGTTGGTGACGCCACGTAGCGGTGAGCCACCTGCAGTGCTGGATGTGGGGAGAGAGATGGCAGAATTTTGAGAGCGGACGATCTGGACGTGGGTCCGCCAGAAAAAGGAAATTTGTAAGACTGGATATCATGAACTTTTATATATATATATATACAGCAAGCACCAACAGTGCCAGCTAAATAAAAGATTCTAACTACGGAACGCACTAACTACTGATAGGCATAGTCAGCAAATGAAAGATTTTGATAGAGAACAAACAATGTATTTACCTTAATAATGTTCGAAAGTCATTATATATATATATATATATATATATATATATTATTAAGGTAAATACATTGTTTGTTCTCTATCAAAATCTTTCATTTGCTGACTATGCCTATCAGTAGTTAGTGCGTTCCGTAGTTAGAATCTTTTATTTTGATAGAGAACAAACAATGTATTTACCTTAATAATGTTCGAAAGTCATTATATATATATATATATATATATATATATATATATATATATATATATATATATATATATATATTATTAAGGTAAATACATTGTTTGTTCTCTATCAAAATCTTTCATTTGCTGACTATGCCTATCAGTAGTTAGTGCGTTCCGTAGTTAGAATCTTTTATTTAGCTGGCACTGTTGGTGCTTGCTGTATTGCAGTAGTTCGAGTAACGAAGATTTTTCTGAGGTAAGTGATTCATGAACGGTATAGGTTATTGTTAGTCAGGGCCATTCTTTTGTAGAGTTTATTGAAACTCACATTGCGTTGCGCTAAAAATATTGTGTGTCAGTTTATTGATGATCAGAATAAGTAAACAGAGAAATGTCTGAGCACTTTCAGTTTTGCTCAGCTGTTTGAAAATCAAATAACGTAAGAGGTTTACCAGCACTGTCATTCTTAATTTTTCTAAGGGGATGTTTCAACATATCTGGGAACCCATTCCGTATGCTCGTACCTTCGTTAACAGTCTGCAGTGGGGTGCCGTGTTAAATGCTTTTTCGGAAATTACAACATGGAATCTGCTCGTTGCCCTTCATCCACGAAAGCAGTACATCAAGTGGGAAAAGAATAAACTAAGTTTCACGCGAGTAATGCTTCCTAAAACTTGCTGATTCGTGGACATAAGCTTCTCGGTCTCTTGAAAATTTGTTATATTCGAACTCAGAATATGTTCTACAATCTACTGAAAACTGATGTTAAGGCTATTAGTATGTAATTTTGCGGGTCCGTCCTTTCACCCTTCTTATATACAGGAGTCACCTATGCTTTTTTCCAATCGCTTGAACTTTGCACTGTGCGAGAGACTCGCGATAATTGCGAACTAAGTAAGGGGCCAATGCCGTAGAGTACTCTTTGTAAAACCGAACTGGGATTCCATTGGACTTGGCGACTTATTTGTTTCCAACTCTGTCAGTTGTTTCTCTACGCCAGGGAAGTTTATTAGGATGTCATCCATATGGGACTACGTGCGACGGTCAAATGAAGGTATATTTTTATGACTCTCTTACATAAACGAGTTCTTAAAAACGGAATTTAAAACTTTGGCTTACGTTTTGCTAGCTGCAGCTGCCATCCCACACGACACTAATATCATAAACAGTCCAAGCATACATACAGCAACATAAGAAATGATAAACATGGTTGTTAAAAGTATTATTGACAGGTTCTTGCAAATTTTCTCAGCCTCAATTGTAAAATGACATAACATATTCAGTCCTGCGCATCTAGGAGTACTACACCAGTGGTAAGTGTAGAACTTGGTGAGAAAATAATAAATATGGTGGAAACTTCAAAATTATTAGGTGTCAATAATGATGAAAACTTAAATTTAATAAAGCACACTTTGGAACTCCTAAAACAATTTAGTTAAACCACATTTGCACTTGTTAGAAACACTACAAACCTCGGAGAGAGACAGATCAGTAAGTTAGATTTTGAATATTTTCCTTCGATAATTTCCTTAGTTAAACCACATTTGCACTTGTTAGCAACACTACAAACCTCGGAGAGAGAGAGATCAGTAAGTTAGATTTTGAATATTTTCCTTCGATAATTTCCTTAGTTAAACCACATTTGCACTTGTTAGAAACACTACAAACCTCGGAGAGAGACAGATCAGTAAGTTAGATTTTGAATATTTTCCTTCGATAATATCACATGGAATAATGTTCTGGGGCTCCCATCTTTAAGAAAGAAACACTTCATTGCTAAGAAATGTACTGAGACACGATTGTTTTGTAGATATCTGATTAGGGAGTTGGGTGTTCCGACTACTGCTCATGAAGTTTATTCACTATAATCCACTGCAGCTCAACGGGAACAATGATGTACATAGTTACAATACAAAAAGCCTTTAGCACGAAAAGGGGTGTCCATTGCCACAACTAAAATTTTTGATCACTTATCTAGTGATATAAAATATCTGATAGGCAGCAAAGTAACATTTGAAAACAAACTGAAAAAATTTCTCCTTGACAGCTCCTTCTATTTTTGTACAAGAATTTCTATTATTGAAATGTGTTAAAGTCGATGGGAAGAAAGTACTTACTCACATCTGCCCAATTAATAATAATAATAAAAAAAGATAAAGACATCTTATAAATATTCAGTATGTAGTCACACTTACAAATTAATTGGCTATGTGAATGTAAAACAACTCGTTCCACATCATTACGATTTAGCATGCAAATCATCCGTAGAACATGAAACTAACTGACTAAACTGTAGTTGTGGATACTCCAAATTTAAATTGTACAGAGGTAGTGATCGTATGAAATCATTCACTTAAAGACTTTATGCAATGGCTAAGACTCTAAATACTCTAAATACAAAACAGGAAGATGGAAATGCCCTCTGAGGAATGAGTAGCGTTTTGCTGGGCTGAGATTTGCGATACTTGCTGCGGAGTATTGAAGGAAGGTAATGTAAATCTGAGATCACTGCCATTTGAGTGGCACATATAGGGGTGCCGCTCATGCAAGTTGCAACATGAATTATTGACCTTGCTATAAATTCCCGGTCAAACTCCACGATCTTGGCAATTAAAACAGACATTTCTTGATCAAAAACCTATGTGAACAAAGTACAGTCATGAGAATGAAGAACGAATTAAGCTAAATCCAGTTTGTGTTTCCCTGATTCAATCAACTATAGAAAAATACAAATAATTTCCAAAGCGTATTTCAGTAATGCAACAAGAGAAGAGATGTAATATAAATTTCAGTTTTATGTATTCACAAAATTTTCCAACGTGTTCCCTTGAAAAGTGGATATCTTACTTGAAATCCAAAGAACTCCACCTAATAAGTTATTTTCCCAACAATCGTAAGTTTAATTTAGTTCTCCAGAAGAGCATTTCCACACATGAATGTGTAAGCAATGAATCGTTTCTACTGCAGGATCACTTACCTCAGATTGAAAAGTATAAAAGTTTTTTAACAGGTGAAACAGTAGTAGAATCCAAATGCCTAAGAGCTCGCAGTGTTAGGATACTTCAGTTCGTTGGGAGAATTATAGGAACGTTTGGCTCATCCGTAGAAGAGATAAAGGAGACCGTTTATAGAAAAAACAGTGCAACCTATTTTTGAGTACTGCTCGAGTGTTAAGTATCCCCAACACATCGGACTAAAGAAAGACATTGAACCAATTCAGAGGCCAGCCGCTAGATTTGTTACGTGTAGATTCGATGGATTTGCCTCGTGAGCTCAAATGGGAATCCCTGGAGACAAGGGGACATTTTCTACGAAACGTTGCTGAGAAAGTTTAGAGGAACAGTATTTGAACCTGACTGCAGAATGATTCTCTGCCAACAAAGTACATTTCGTCTAAGGACCATGAACATATGCTAGAGAAATTGGGGCTCATGCGGAGGCATAAAGGCAGTTGTTTTTCCCTTGCCTTATTTTCGAGTGGAACAGAACAGGATACGAGGTAGTGATACAAGGCAACCACCGTCATGCACCATGCTATGGCTTGTGGAGTATGTATGTATGCAAATGTAGATTATACTTATTTATTTATTTATCATATGGTGACAACAGTAAATATTATGAAATAAATATAGTTTACAATTACGCATTTAAGGATGTACACACAAAGCGAATACATTCGAATTCTGAAAATTTATAGTTCAATAATACTAACAAGGAGAATTTTTAAACTATAAAATTAAGACTGTTAATTAAAATATTTTGAAAGGAGCATAATTTTTAAAGCAAACTTTGTTGCCATTGGACAGAGCAGGCTTAGTGTGGTCTTCATTAAACCTATTGCAGTTGGAATGGACATTTTGGTTATTCTGTGACGCTTCTTTACCTCTTCCAGTATAGATATATGTTTTAAAAAACTCTTCCTAATCGCGTAAAACCGTGCTACACGGAGTCAGATAGCCTCACATACAACATTACGATTTTAAATCTCTGCGGGAATATGAAGAATGATGTGCATACAAAGTTCGATACTTCGGCAAATGACACAAACGATATTCCCCTCGTGAATAAAAAAGTGGTTAGGTTAATAAAAGACGAAATGAATGGTGAACCTATTGCCGAATTTATTGGCCTACGTCCAAAAATGTGTGCTTTCGAGACCAAGTCTGGATGTATAGTGCACAGAGCACAAGGCATAAAACAGTTTTCTGTAAATAGTGTGCAGTTTGTTGTTCAGGCAAACCAGCGTGCTGTTTGAGCTATTAGGTAACATACACTTTCTTTGTCTACAAAGGACGACAAACATCATACACTTCACGATAAGTAAATAAAGTGGCCTGGGATCATCACCACACCAAAAATCACAATTAACTGTAGATAATGTAAATTATAGATTTAATTAGCGATCGCTACCGTCTTTGTAGCAAATGTGAATTCGACGTACATTGTAGATTGTAATCTGAGTTGACTATCACCTTTGCCTATTGCAGTCCTGCCTACCTTAGATTAATCTGAGAAGATACAAGGAATGGAAACCAAATCTTCTCACACCAAACACGGCTATGGAAGTGATCGATATTTTCACATGTATGAGAAAGTGTGAAAACATTAAATGTGATAACCATTTAATTGTGTGGAAAAACCTATAGTATCTTCACGTATGGGTCCAAAGGCCCGGTGTATATTCTAAACGATGGAATCATTTTAACCAATGAAGCCTGTAAGTTTTATTCGTTTAATGCACCATGCATAAAATTACATTACTGGTTGGATTCAGCCTTACGCCATTATCAAACGTCTGCACTATAATACCAAAAATACAGTAAAAGGGTAAGACATATTAGTGGTTAGGATAACATTTGCGTATTACAACTGTTGTTTAAATTACTTACATGGCACAGGTGATGTGCGTGTCATATTTAAAAATGTTTGTTCCATGTTGTGTGGGAACAGATACGTTCCCACACATACACATGACGAAGGTTACAGACATGGTCTTGCACATACCAATCAGCTAACGAACAGAACTTATTAACAGGTAGCTCACTAGCCCTTGCACTTTCGCTTAGCAGCATACTGTGTACTTTTCCGCACACATACACACAGTGACCTGACAGAAGTCATGGGATAGCGATATGCATATATACAGATGGCGGTTGTATCGCGTACACAAGGTATAAAAGGGCAGTACATTGGCGGAACTGTCATTTGTACTCAGACGATTTACATGGAAAGGTTTCCGATTTGATTATGGCCGCAAAACAGGAATTAATCGAATAAGATTTTCACTCTGCAGCGGAGAGTGGGCTAATATGAATCTTCCTGGCAGATTAAAACTGTGTGCCAGACCGAAACTCGAATTCGGGACTTTTGCCTTTCACGGGCAAGTGCTCTACGAACCCAGCTACCCAAGCACGACTCTCATCCCGTCCTCACAGGTCTACTAGTGCCAGTACCTCGTCCCCCTCCTTCCGAACTTCACAGAAGCTCTCCTGCAAACTTTGCAGAACTAGCACTTAACCGTGAAAGGCAAAGGCCCCAAATTCTAGTCTCGGCCTGGCACACAGTTTTAATCTGCCAGGAAGTTTCAGGAATTAACAGACTTTGAACGTGGAATGATAGTTGAGCTAGATGTGAAACAATCTATTTTGGAAATCATGAAGGAATTCAATATTCGGAGATCCACAGTGTCAAGAGTGTGCCGAGGATACTAAATTTCAGGCATTATCTCTCACCACAGACAGCAGAGTGGCCGAAGTCCTTCACTTATCGACAGAGAGCTGCGGCGTTTGCGTAGAGTTGTCATTACTAATAGACAAGCAATCAATGTGGGACGTACGACGAACATATCTGCTAGGATGGATAATGCGGCGAAATTTGGCGTTGACGGACTATAACGGCAGACGCAGTGCCTTGCTAACAGCACATCGCCTGTAGCGTCTCCTCTTAATCGTGACCATATCGTTTGGACCCTAGACGACTGGAAAACCGTCGGCTTGTCAGATGAGTCCAGATCACCGTTGGTATGAGCTGACAGTTGAGTTCGAGTGTGGCGCAGACCCCACGAAGCTATGAGCCCAAGTTGTCAACAAGGCATTGTGCAAGCTGATGGTGGCCTCATAATGGTGTGGGCTGTGTTTACATAGGATGGACTGGATCCTCTGGCCCAACTGAACCGATCATTGACTGGAAATAGCTATGTTCGTCTTCTTGGAGACCCTTTGCAGCCATTCATGGACTTCATGTTCCCAAACAACGATGGAATTTTTATGGAGGACAATGCGATATGTCAGTGGGCCACAACAGTTCGTGTTGGTTTGAAGAACATTCTGGACATTTCGAGCGAATGATTTGGCCACCCAGATTGCTCTTCATGAATACCATCGAACATTTATGGAACATACTCCAGAGATACGTTTGTGCTCGAACTCCTCACCTGCAACACTTTCGCAATCATGGACGGCTATGGAGGCAGTATGGCTCAATATTTCTGCAGGGATCTTCCAACGACTTGTTGAATCCATACCATGTCGAGATACTGCACTACGCAGGGAGAAACGAGGTCCGACACGATATTAGGTGGTATGCTATGACTTTTGTCACCTTAGTGTACATGTAACTCTTACAAATGGCGGGAAACATGCTTCAACCAAAGAGCATGCTAAAAACTGTCATTTTACGGAGATAAAGTTATCGCCAGAGGGAGCTGTAGTCATGCGATCATACTCTTGCGTACATGTCATTAATTCTTATTAAATTTCTTACATGATGGACTATGGCAATTCTTATAATTATTATCGGCATAATTAAACTTCCGTTAGTGTTGCAATGGTGTTACGTGGTCTTATTACATCCAAACTGCGGATATTGCGTTAAATTTTACGTTAGCCAAACGGGGAGAAATTTGAGCACACTGGTGAAAGTAATTCGTCCACCTTTAGCATGTATCTGAGGGAAAGCAGCCACTCCGCATTAGACATAAACAAAACACTAAATTTTTACACACAGCAGATAAGGGAAAACCATGGAAATCTCGCAAGAGACTGAGATATGAGAGCACCTTACAAAATAGCGAATAAAAGTGTTAAATGAGCAGACAGACTTGCGTAACAGAAGATATTTTGACGATTTTAACCGTATTTTACGAGCATTGTGAATTAAGTATCAAGAGTGACTAATCTTATCGCCAAGAAATCTGGTTGGTGGTTGCAGCGCGGTGTGGATAATTATAAATTTTAGTACATTATTTTAGGAAAACGAACAGATGATACCACCTCAGTTCAAAATATTACCAGAAAGATGCTTGCTTTTATACATCAACAACGGCTGTAGTGCTTGACAGTATCGTAAATAACTTTAGTAATATTGTCAATAATTTTATAAGTTCACAAATCGATGTGACATGGGACTGTGATCAAATGTAAGGACCGTTTCAGTACAGCAGCGAGGGACAGTAATGTTGGGCCACATTATGTTTTGTGAAATGACAACAAATGTAGAAGTTACTTTCAGCAATGGCTTATAAAACTGAAGCTACTTTTACAAACATATAATAATATCACGTAGCTCCATTGCAGAAGTAACGGAAGATTAATTATGCCGATAATAATTATAAGAATTGTCAAAGTCCACCAATTAAGAAGTTTAATAAGAATTAATGACATGTATGTAACACTGTAATCATATGACTGCAGCTCTCTCTGGTGGTAACTTTGTCTCTGTAAAATCACAGGTCTCAGAAGGCTCTTTGATTCATGCATGTTTCACATGATTTGTAATAGTTACATGTATGTATGAGTGTGGTACAGTACACAATATGCTGCTAATCGAATGTGCAATGGCTAGAAAGCTACCAGTTAGTAAGATTTTTGCCTACATAACTTGTTTTGAAAGCTGTCTCTGTAAGCTGGTTGCTGTGTGCAAGACCATATCTGCAACATTCGACATGTGCACCGAAGCAGGAACAGCTGGCTCTGCTTAATCTGCATCGAATGTGCATGGAATGCGTGTGTGTCCCGTCTGTCTGTCTCGACATAACATTAAACAAACATTTTTAAATGTGACACACACATCGCCAGTATCAAGCAAGTAATTTAAATAACAGCTGTAATACGCAGGTGTAATGTTATGCAATAATACATCTAACTGTTTACTCAATTTACTGTACTTCAGTTATTATAGTGCATACATTTATAATGTCCTAAGGTCGAAATGGGCCATTAATGTAATTTATATGCACTCTGTGTTAAAGGAATAAAACTGACAGCCGACAAAAGTTAAAATAGTTTCATCAAACCTGAAATACATAAATTTTATTTATTTCAACTGAAACTTCCTCCAGTTTATTACGAGGCTGACATTAACCTTAGAAATTGTAATGTTGAGCAGTTGGTGGAGATGTCTCAAACGTTTACTCATATTGTAACAACCTACTATTTACAATAGGTGATAGAGAAAAAAGTGTCAAAGATAAACTAACATGTGTATGATAGCATAAAAAGTGAGTCTGTTTCGTTATAACAACCTAGTTGGAAGGATCCTAGAGTATTTTTGTAGTTTAAAAAATGTAAAAAACATTAAATGTGTGTAAGAATGTTGAATGTAAAAAACATTTTACAATTTACAGTCTGAATATTTCTTGGTCAATGTGCAGAGTAATCCAGGTCTCATATCAACTGAGTGTAATATTTTTCATTATAAATTTATTGTCTAGACTACTCATTATTTCAGTTTTCATGTTCTTTTTCAGTTCCTCTGTAATTCACTGATGAGGAGGTAGTACAGTTTTGACATAAACGTTAGAGAGAGAGAGAGAGAGAGAGAGAGAATGACATTTATTGCTAAGACGGTATAGTATTTAAGTAAGAAAACGGGTAATGCATAAAGGCGATAAAATTTATTGATGAACCTACAGCATTTGACATAAACAATTTGTGTATGTGCGCGTGCTTATGCAATTCAGAGGCAAATATGTTACATAAATATCTTTGACTAACTGAAATAATACATATATCTGATCTGGGCGTAGGTGTGTAGGTTTGTGTGTGTGTGTGTGTGTGTGTGTGTGTGTGTATATGTGTGTGTGTTCAAGAGCAACAGTTTATCCAATTATTACTTTTTACTCCATATCGTAGTTCTTTGTGGCATTTTAATGCATAATTTTAATACTATACTGAGACTGACTGCAGAGGAGATGGAAGGGGTGAAGAAGGGAGTAAGGAGAGAAAGGGATTAGCTTGTCACGTGGTGCTGATGACGTCATAGATAAAGAGAGTGAATGACATGTGATGTTATATGTTTGCCCCTGACATGTTGGCAACCCGCATGATCGATTGCACTTGACGTCATTGATATTGGAACATTAAATACCGCTTTTTAGTCCAAAGTGGCTGCCATCATGGATCGTTATGGCAGTGCCCCTGCATCTAGGCAACCCGCAAATATTGGGAAACATGCCCTAACCAGATACTGAAGTCAGGACCTCTAGATCCGAACACAGGGTTGACGGGTGCACTGGAACATACATGGCTCTATTACTATTACCTATTACAGACCTGTAAATGGCTATGGTGTGGCCATATATTGGTATTCATTAAATAGCAAAAAAAAAAAAAAAAGTGACGATCTACTCAATAGCGTGTTGGTCCACCTTTGGAACCCAATGCAACAGTATTTATGCATGATATGGATTTGGTAAGTCCTTGGTAGCTTTCCAAAGGCATGTGGCACCAAATCTCTACGCACAGCGCACGCAGTTCCTGTAACTTATCGGCAGGAGGTTTCCAGCTGCAAGTCCGAGCTAGGTGGCGTGCTGGTTAACACATAGACTCGCATTCGGGAGGCGGTGGTTGAAATTCGCATCCAGCCATCCAGATTTAGGGTTTTTCTGATTTCCCTAAATCGCTCTAGGCAAATGCCTCGATGGTTCCTCTGAAAGAGCACAGCTGTTTTCCCTCCCATCACTGAAACAATCTGAGCTACTGCTCCGTGTCCAATGACCTTGATGTCGAGTGGATGCTAAACCCTGATATTCCTTTTTTGCGGGCACAGAGCTGACACTCGATATAGTTCCAGATGTGTTCTGTCATGTTCATTTCAGGCGAATTTGGTGGCCAAGACATCAACGTGAGTTTACAAGCATGCTCCTCAAAGCACTATATACACTACTGGCCATTAAAATTGCTACACCACGAAGATGACTTGCTACAGGCGCGAAATTTAACCGACAGGAAGAAGATGCTGTGATATGAATATGAGTAGCTTTTCAGAGCATTCACAAAAATGAAAAATGGAACGCTCAATGAGAAAGTACAATATATGAGACTATGAAAATTACATCATTCCAGACACGATTACTAAATCAGAGAGCGACACCTACAACGTGCTGACACGAGGAAAGTTTCCAAGCGTTTTCTCATACACAAACAGCAGTTGACCATCGTTGCCTGGAGAAACGTTGTTGTAATGCCTCGTGTAAGGAAGAGAAATGCGTACCATCACGTTTCCGACTTTGATAAAGGTCGGATTGTAGCCTATCGCGATTGCGGTTTATCGTATCGCGACATTGCTGCTCGCGTTGGTCAAGATCCAATGAATGTTAGCAGAATATGGAATCGGTGTGTTCAGGAGGGTAATACGGAACGTCGTGCTGGATCCCAACGGCCTCGTATTACTAGCAGTCGAGATTACAGGCATCTTATCCGCATGGCTCTAACGGATCGTGCAGCCACGTCTCGATCCCTGAGTCAACATATGGGGACGTTTGCAAGACAACAACCATCTGCACGAACAGTTCAACGACATTTGCAGCAGCAAGGACTATCATCTAGGAGAGCATGGCTGCGGTTACCCTTGACGCTGCATCACAGACAGGAGCGCCTGCGATGGTACTCAACGACGAACCTGGGTGCACGAATGGCAGAACGTCATTTTTTCGGATGAATCCAGGTTCTGTTTACAGCATCATGATGGTTGCATACGTGTTTGGCGACATCGCGGTGAACGCACATTGGAAGTGTGTATTCGTCATCGCCATACTGGCGTATCACCCGGTGTGGTGGTATGGGGTGCCATTGGTTACAGTCTCGGTCACTTCTTGTTCGCATTGACGGCACTTTGAACAGTGGTCGTTACATCTCAGATGTGTTACGACCCGTGGCTCTACCCTTCATTCGATCCCTGCGAAACTCTACATTTCAGCAGGATAATGCACGACCGCGTGTTGGAGCTCCTGTACGGGTCTTTCTGGATACAAAAAATGTTCGACTGCTGCCCTGGCCTGCACGTTCTCCAGATCTCTCACCAATTGGAAACGTCTGGTCAATGGTGGCTGAGCAACTGGCTCGTCACAATACCCCAGTCACTACCCTTGATGAACTGTGGTATCGTGTTTAAGCTGCATGCGCAGCTATACTGTACACGCCATCCAAGCTCTGTTTGACTCAATGCCCAGGCATATCAAGGCCATTATTACGGCCAGAGGTGGTTGTTCTGGGTACTGATTTCTCAGTATCTGTGCACCCAAATTGCATGAAAATGTAATCACATGGCAGTTCTAGTATAATATATTTGTCTAATGTATACCCGTTTATCAGCTGCATTTCTTCTTGGTGTAGCAGTTTTAATGGCCAGTAGTGTACGATTTTGGCACTGTGACATACACAGTTAATCTGCTGGAAAATTCCATCACTGTGGAGGAAGGTATCACGAATGAAGGGATGCAGTTGCTCCGATATAATATTAGTGAAGTCCACAGCTGACATGGTGCCTTCGATTGCCATCACAGGTTGCATGGAACATCCACAGTAGCATTATACTGTCCCCACTGGCCAACGTTTGTGGCGCATTGCACGTTTCGAACAGCTCTTCACCTGGATGACAGTGAATCCAGACACAATCATAGACATGATGTGGCAAGAAACTTGATTCATCCGACCAAGCACCTCGTTTCCGTTGATCCACCGTCCATTCTAGATGACCATTTGCCTCCTGCAATCGGAACTGACAACGTCGTTGGTTCAATAATGGAACCTGCGGGAGTTCATGTTCAACACTATGCCCTGAATGTTGTGCTCAAAGCACTTGTGCCTCCACCAGCATTGTACTCTTTGGTCAGATCTGTCACAGATCGCCATCAATCCTATTGTTTCTCCTTCACTCTCAACCCTAAGGGGGAAGGGTGGGCAGCTTAATGCTTCTTCTTCCTCTGTTTAACCGCTGGATTTTACACAAATTTTAGTTTAGGGCAGTTTCATTTTGTAAACCAGTTTCAATATGTGTTTTTTCCGTTACGCACACTTAAAAATTGATAAACATAAAATTCTCTCATTTTGTTGTTAAAAGTGGTTATGACCTAGGTGTTTATAAATCTCACTGCTTTGCGCATTGACTCTTTATTACATTTTATATATATTGAAACTTTACATTTTGGCGACTTATTCCGTTGCTTTATACAATGGATGATTAAAACAACGTTTATTCTACACCGTACATGCAAAAAAGTTCCGAGGTTCCTGGCGTGTGAGCGACGTTGGCTCAATAACTACCATGGCAGTTTGAACTAGCAACTGTAAACAACAGATGTGCATTCGGCCAGTGATCTGTGAGCACGCACAGACAGTGGACAAGCGGTTGTAGTTTGTCAACGTTTCGTGTAACGTATCACAACGCAGTAACATCTCTAAACAAAGTGTTCTTCAGAATGTATTAAAGAAGAGAAAAGTTTGTACAGTGTTTATCCCATACACCATGAGTTCAGAACCAAAACAATGTCGGGTGGACGCCTGCAGCGAATTTATTGTAATACAAGACCCGAAAAACTCTTTTCTGGAAAAATTAATAACTGGTGACGAGAACTGGTGTTATCAATATGAAGCTACCACAAAAGGACAAAGTGCAGAGATCCGCACGAAGGGTCAATGCCTTGACGACATCACTGAAATTTTAGCAAATGTGACATGCGAGTTGAACATCACAAACGATAACTTTTTTGACAGATTTACACTGCTGTGTGAACATTCTGTGTGTTGTACTGAAGTTGGGGGAGACTATCTAGACACCTGAAGCCTTAAAAGCCTCGTATTAATGTTTCTCATTTGTTTATTAATCCAGTACCAAGACGTTTTGGACTGATGGGGTATACTATCTTATTCTGAGTTACTGTCCTTCATTTAGATGTGGTGGGGTTTCTTCATTTTCTTTTAGAGGAAACGTGGCAAGTGCTAGTTCTGGGAATATTTTTGTTGTGTTTACGGACATTATTGAGTTTGGACATCCGTATTTATGTTTTTTTGTTCTTGTTGGCTTCATTGATGTTTTATCTTCCAAGGCAATTTTGGTGTAAGAGCCTACCATATCTCGCTCTCTGATTTAGTAATCGTGTCTGGAGTGATGTAATTTTCATAGTCTCATATATTGTACTTTCTCATTGAGCGTTCCATTTTTCATTTTCCTCAAACTGCGTAGTAGTCTTCTCTCCATTGATTACATTTTGTTTGCCACTGTTGTCGTCATTCATCCTAGAAGGGGGGAGGGGGGGGGCTCATACTACTAATGGTCTTACATAGGTTTTATATTTGTGCACCACTGTTTTGGTGCCACATCCATCGTCTCTCCCTTGCTCTTGCCTCAACTAGTCACTGCCTCTGCCAGGTCCCATCAGTTATTTCGAGTATGGTCGCATATAGTGTGAGATTTATATATCCCTTTCGTCTTACTGTTCCTTCTTCGTTTTTTTTTTTACCACCAGTGGCGTATGTCGGTCCCACATAATGCCACACTAAAACATCAGGGAACCTCCACTTTGCTGCACTCGCCGGACAGCGTGTCTAAAGCGTTCAGCCTGACGGAGTTGCCCCCAAACACGCCTCCGACGATTGCCTGGTTGAAGGCACATGCGACACTCTTCGATGAAGAGAACGTAATGCCAATCCTGAGCGGTACGTTCGGCATGTTGTTGGGCCCATATGTACCGCGCTGCATGGTGTCGTGGTTGCAAAGATGGACCCCGCAATGGACATCGGGAGTGAAGTTGCGCATCATGCAGCCTATTGCGCACAGTTTGAGTCGTAACACGACATCCTGTGGCTGCACGAAAAGCATTATTCAACAGGGTGGCGTAGCTGTCAGGGTTCCTCCGAGCCATAATCCGTAGGCACCGATCATACACTGCAGTAGTAGTCCTTGGGCGACCTGTCATCGACAGTTCTTGTCTCTCTGTCTCCCCTCCATATCCGAACAACATCGCTTTGATGCACTCCGAGACGCCTGGACACTTCCCTTGTTGCGAGCCCTTCCTGGCACAACGTAACAATGTGGACGCGATCGAATCGCGGTATTGACCATCTAGGCATGGTTGAAGTACAGACAACGCGAACCGTATACATCGTTGCTGGTGGAATGACGAACTGATCCGGCTGTCGGACCCCTTCTGTCTAATGGGCGCTGCTCATGCATGGCTCTTTACATCTTTGGGCGGGTTTAGTGACATCTCTGAAAAGTGAAAGTTTCTGTGATCCAGTATCCACAGTCAACGTCCATCTTCAGGAGTTCTGGGAACCAGAGTGATGCAAAACTTTTTTTGATGTACAGGGTGAAGTGAAATTCGTGCACTCGGGCTTCGTAGCGCGACTCCTCGCATGCAAGCGACAAAAAAAAAAATGTCACAAAATTTCGTCCGGCGAGTACATCCGGTAGAAGAAGGGCGTAAAAGGGTGGCAATCTGGCAACACTATAACCGCATGTACGATAACTATCTCTCAGAGCACAAATTAACAGTGCTGCAAAGTTAGCACAGTGGATAGAGGTTTGGGTTAGCATGCAGGAGATCGATGGTCCGACCCTGGGTCGAGGCACATGTAATTATTTTCTAAATGTAGTCCGGGTTGTACGGTATCTGGCATCTTAATCGTCAACAGCGTATGCAGAGGGTCCTCTATATAACATTTGCACTTACATACTACAATCGTAGAAATGGAAGATTAATCAGCTTTGAAAGAAGCCATTTCCACGTCGTGGGAGTGAATTTATTCGCACCAATTCATATATTAATTGCGATACCTGTTTTCTTTGTACCCTCCTCCACTGGTCCCAAAGATCAGTACCAACCATTATTCGTGCCTCGTTCAGATCCTTTACATTTCGTTAGGGTCTACGTTACCAGTAGGACCAGCAACGTGCTTTGCGAATAATATCCAAACTCGGTTACTATTTGTATGTGTTATCACCATGGTCCCCCTAATTATGCCTTTCAACATCGAGTCTGGTAACCGAATGCTGTTTAGTACGTATCTCAACGCATTAATATTGTTATTGTTACTATTATTCTTTCGATCGGATTATGGAAACATCACGTCTGTTACCGGTAGGGGAAACTGTGTAATTCGAAACCGAACATTTCACAATTGGCGGTATCGGGATGAATCATGCAGAACAATATCTGTCAGGGGTAATGCAAGTTAGATGGAACAGAGCGCAGGACTGACGGCGTGTTTATACTGCACGTGCTGTCCATCAGACAGGGGCTAGTTGCGAGCGGAGTACCGCGCCTGTGACAGACTCCAATGTACAGTCGTGGACGAAACGGGCGAGACCCCTCGCCTTTTCGTTATGCTGATCCGCACAGCTTTAAAGTCTGCTACAAAGCATTACAGGCAAGGCGACGAAGTGCTACCAACATAATATGCATAGGCGTGAATTTGAAATACTATCCGAACTTTGTCAGACTGTTTTCAATCATTTGTAAGACTATTTTAATGCTGATTAGTATGTTAAACACAACACGTAAAAATAAGATATAAATGAAAGAAGAAACGCTAATTAGTATGAACTGTACCAATAAAAATGAATTTCAGCTTATCGAGATAGCCGGCCGCGGTGGTCTAGCGGTTCTTGGCGCTCAGTCCCGAGCCGCGCGACTGCTATGGTCGCAGGTTCGAATCCTGCCTCGGGCATGGATGTGTGTGATGTTCTTAGGTTAGTTAGGTTTAAGTAGTTCTAAGTTCTAGGGGACTGATGACCATAGATGTTAAGTCCCATAGTGCTCAGAGCCATTTGAACTTATCGAGATAACATAACTGTTTTAGTAAGACAAAGTACCCCAGATCGTTACGAATTAGCAAAATATTATGCGCATCGGTCTGTGTCAACGTTCACACCAGTCATACTGCATTACCGTTGCTGAACTACCATGGCCAGCCGGAGTTGCCGGGCAGTTCTAGGCGCTACAGTCTGGAAATGCGCGACTGCTACGATCGCAGATTCGAATCCTGCCTCGGGCATGGATGTGTGTGATGTCCTTAGGTTAGTTAGGTTTAAGTAGTTCTAAGTTCTAGGGGACTGATGACCTCTGAAGTTAAGTTCCATAGTGCTCAGAGTCATTTTTTTGACCTACCACGAAAGGGTGCAAATTTAGCAATGCGTGCAGATTCATAACGAAATTCATTTAAAAATCATTCAGTGCCACCCTTAAATCAATTCAATTATTGACAAAAAAGTAGGCAGTAACAAGTATAAAATCCTACAAGAGTTTCATATTGACATCCACAGGGCGCCGATACAGAATAAAGGTAGCAATAAAGTGTATTGGGGGCGCGAGAATTTCTTAAAATTGCTTTGCCGATAGTCTACCTGCCTCCATCGAGATTAGAACAGAAAACAAACCAGACCTCCGTTGTAGTAGCAAACACCTTTCACTACGCTAGCAGACAACCCAGGTTCGAATCCTGCATAGTGCTCAGAGCCATTTGAACCAGACAACCCAGGCAAACAGCCCTCTATTATTACGCCAGACATGAATAAGCCGGCAATTTCGCAATGAAAATGAAAAAATGATCTGCAGTTTCTGTTGCATAGAGCTTTCTGGACTGAAAAAGATGAATTTTCTTACTTTATGTCACCGCTTATATGACAGTCATTCGGGATGTTTATCGAAATAACAAAATACTGTTATTAGCGAGTAAATTTAGTAGGATAATACTGCATTACCCCAGGAGGCTACACAGCTGCCAAACGTATTCTACAATCTTTCACCAACTGCGACATAATCAGTGTTTCGAATTGTCCATTAGACTCGCGACAGCCAGAAAACGTTTATTAGCCGATGTGTTTCTTAAGCTAGCTGGCAATGGGAATGCTCGCACTTCTAAAACGCGTTTGCATTAATACAGGGATCTGAATTACCACGTGTATAGGCAAATGGACTTTATTTGCGTTTCTGTAAACGTGATTTGCATCGCAAGCGTAGCTACGATTAATATGCTGATGTATCGACTGCAACTAGAACATTTCGAATAAAGAGTAGGGGGAATTATTTATGCGGCCCTCATCTTCAGTAACTGTCGTAGCTATTTTCGTTGTTGGGATTTCGTCACCTAAACCGGTAAAAATGGAGCCCTACCAATCTCACTTTCTTGACCGTCTACCTGTCTACCCAACCCTTAAAACCCGTTTACCTCGAGCACGGGGAGACATAATAAGCGGAAATGTATCGCACTTCCTTTGGTATTCGGTCCCTTGGTGGTGTAAAAAAGTGAGCTTCTGTCAACGCAGTCTAAAGATACGGCCGTTTATGTAAAGAAAATTTTCGCCTAAGGTCAAAAAATTGCTCTAAGAACTATGCTACCAAACTACTTAGATCATCAGTTCCCTAGACCTAGAACTACTTAAATCTACATGACCTAAGGACATCACACACACCCATGCCCGAGGTAGGATTCCACCCTGCCACTGAAGCAGCCTCGCAGTTCGTGACTGAAACGCCTAGAACCGCTCGGCCACCGCACCTGGCGAAATCCTTTTCACCTCATGTATAATGATAATATATACTGTGTAGTGAGGATAAACTGTATTCGCCAGCAATTCAGATCGTTTGATGATGTAACTCTTACGAAGCTACGTTCAAATTTTGTTCGAAGTCGTCTGCAATATCCTCTTATAAACATCCTAGGAACGTCGTATGCGATATTCACTTCTGAAGACGCTGGCAGATAATGCAGTACCATAAGCATAACATTGGTCCATGCATGACACATTATTTCAATATCAATTTAACACACCTAGATGTTTGTCTATGGCTGAAAATGATGAACAAAAAATAAATAAACAGCAAACAACTTCGATGTTCAAATCAAATGTAATTCACATGTCGCAATTACAACGTAATTTCGTTGTTACATCTACAGGATTTCTTTGCAATCCAGACTTACGTGCCTGGCAGAGGGTTTGTCGATCCACCTTCGGACTATTTCTCTACCACACCACTCTTTAACAGCGTGCGGGAAAAAGGACTACTTAATTGTTTTCTTACGGGCCCTGAATTACATTATTACTATGGTCATTTCTTCCTGTGTAAGTTCCCGAGGAAATAATGTTTTGGCATTCAGAACAGATGTTGGTGATTGAAATTTCGTGAAAAGATCTCGCGGCAACGAAAAACGCTTTTGTTTTCATGAATGTCACTCCAACTCGCTTATCAGATCTGTCACTCTCTCTCCCCTATTTCGTGACATTACAAATCGTGCTACCGTTCCTTGGACTTTTTGACGTGCACCGTCAATCACGTCTGTCAAGGATCCCATACCGCCCAGGAATACTATAGCAGTGGACGGACAAACGTAGTGTAGGCAGTGTTTTCAGTAGACCTGTTGTGTATTCTTCCTGTGCGGCCAATAAAAGGCAGCCTTTCGTTTGCCTTCCCCACAAAAGTATATTTGCAGTCGTTCAAGTTTAAATTTTACTGGGTACTGAGATGAACTGACAGTATTTCGACTTGTGTTTTGTCATGTAACCGAAAGTTAATTATTGTTACTGGATGTAGCTTTCGTGTTTAATGTATTCCTCATTCAACTGAGTACACTCCTCGTACACCACACGTAACTGTTTCAAAATATTAAACTGTTACTGATATTACCAAGTTGCAGTGGTCATCTAAACTTGCCGTTTTGAAACAAAGGAAAATATTATAGCGAAATATGGCCACTAAGAAGCGGACTATCCAAATAAACAAACATTTCCGGTTCAAGTCGTTGCAATAGGCCTACTACACAGTAACGCAAATCAGAAGCAAAGTCCATTAGTAGATCGTCATCAGGAAAACCAGCCCTGCAAACTGCCACTACAAGAACGAAAGTTTCCAAACATGTCAATGAGTAGATGAAGAAAGCGGAAGCATTCTGTCTACTGAATCGCAACGTACGCCACTTACCAGGGGACCTGCCAAGTGTTATACCCCGATCTTGCTGAAACTTCGCCGGCCACTGTGGTCGAGCGGTTTTAGGCGCTTCAGTTCAGAACCACGCGGCTGCTACGGTCGTAGGTTCGAATTCTGCCTCGGTCATGGATGTGTGTGATGCCCTTAGGTTAGTTCGGTTTAAGTAGTTCTAAGTCTAGGGGACTGATGACCTCAGATGTTCAGTCCCATGGTGCTTAGGGCCCATTTTTGAGCTCAAATTTCGCTCAAAATAAGCGAACATGTGTCTCGGCTTATCTGCATACACTCGACCGCTTCTGCGAAAACGACGGTCAACGTTTTCAATGCGCTGTTGCTATAGTGTAGATACCTTTTAGCGTGTAAGGATTCAACTGAAGCGGTGACTCAGCGGCTACCGTCGCGAATTCAGAACTTTGCGCTGCGAGTTCAAAACCCGGTTGTTCCTCCCCCCTCACTCCCTGAATTATCTACGAATGTTTATTCTAATTTATGTTGAAACAGTGTTGTCGTTATTTGTCAATTAATTTACAGTGTAATGAAATAAGTTAAAAAAATTAACGAAAGACAATATAATGTGAAATATTTGTGAATGTCCTTGCAACCTTACAAGTTGTAAGGAGGTTCAAAAATATTTCACATTATTTTCTCATTCGTTTATTATTTTTTAATTCATTAATTACACAGAAAGTTAATTGATGAATAACGACAAATTATTTTAACATAAATCGGAAAAAACATTCGTAGATAATTCTGATAGAGAGAGAGGAAAAAATAATAATAAAAAAACAATGTGGTCTCGAACTCAGGAATCAAAGTTAAGAAGGAACGACGGTAGCAACTGAGCCACCATTTCAATTGCATTCTATGGCGCATAAGGTATCTACATTATAGCAACAGCGCGTTGATAACTTTGACCGTCGTTTTCTCGGAAACAGTCGAGTGTCTGCAGATAAGCCGAAACACATGTTCGCGTATTTTGTCCTCTCCCTCACTGAGCAAAGTTTCCGGACAATCAGCGTATGGCACCTGGCGAGTTATCCTCGTTAGTCGAGTCGCTTCTTACACCCGACGAGAACTATGTATGCCTCAGAGTAAACTGCGCCACTTGGAAACACGCCGAGCGAGGATAAACACGTTTTCATTCGTATAAGGCAACCTTCTACAGCTAAAATTCACGGAGTGTTCTTCAGGTTGCCTCAGATATTTCAGAAATGTTTCTTGCGTTAGGCCTGCCGTATATGCAAAACGTAAACACTCCATTTCATGTAGTAGTTATCAGGATACGACATGACAAGAGCGGACCAGTCCCTTCTGAGAAAAAATACAGCTTCTAAGTTGCTCCACTATGTAATGAAACGGGTACGAGCTTGCGATCTCTCGTTTATGCCATCGATTTCCGGGTTACACATACTTGTCCACTGCGTTGTGGCTGCAGTCGTGGAGGAGGCAGTCTGTTTCCTACTAGTGCTGTTTTCGCAGCAGATATTAACCACGACGAATCATTCAGTCAACGCTAAATGGCCCATCTGGCTGAGGCAGACAAGGGCGCTATAATACCACTCCATGCAGAGGCATTTTCAAATGACTATATAGCAAGAACTATGGGTCTTCACAAGTCGACGGTAGCCAGATGGATTAGACGAAAGAAAGAGGGTGGTAACCTGAATGGAAGGCTCCGTGGCCATCGCCGCAAAACAACAGCAGCTCAGGATCGGCAGATACGCCGTTTCAGTGAGAACCACCCATTTGTCAGCGCACGACAAATTCAGCAGACTTTGGGTCTCAATGTTAGCAATAAGACTGTCACTCGTCTAAGGGCAGATGGACTGAGAACAAGAAGCACTGCTGTGAAACAGACATTGACTGTTTCCCACAGAAAAGCCCGCCTTGCTTTTGTTGCTGAAACTGTCGACAAACCTCTCCAGTTTTGGAGGCGAGTGATTTTCGCGAACGAAAAAGTTTTCTCTACGGCATCAACCGGAAAAGTGCTTGTTTAGCGGCCAAAAAGTGCTAGGTATAATCCAAAATATATTTACAGTTGCCGAAGGAGTGGCAGCGAGTCGGTAACGGTATGGGCATGGATATCGGCCGAAGGGTGTGGGCTCCTGTGGGAAGTGGAAGGAAGACCTGATGCGCGCAATTATATATCAGTTCTGGAGAACGTGATGTTGCCTTCTGTGACAGCAAGATTTGGTGATGATCAGATTATGTTCCAACAAGATCGCTCTCCTATTCATATGGCACGTGTGGTTACGAGGTGGTTTGACGACCATAGTAATATTAATGTAATGGAATGGCCACCTAAAGGAGCTGACATGAATCCCATTGAGAATATTTGGGCAGAAATGGTCAGAGTAATACGGGAAAAGGGAGAGTCACCGTCGACTCGCCGACAGCTTGCTGATGTGATCCATGACACTTGGAATGACTTACTTGAATCTCCTAGTTATGTGGCTAGAGTTGTGGGCTCAATGCCCAACAGACTTCGGGCCGTTGTGGAAGCCGATGGAGGCTATACGCGATACTAAGCAGCATCAGCACAGGTGTTTTCTCTCAGCCCTTAACCAATCAGCTGCAACAGATGTTTCAAGTTTTTTTTACAGACCTATATTTTATATAATTTTAAGGAAACACAATAAGTGGAATCTCGACAAACAAATTAATTCACAACAAGATACGTAATATTTAATTTTCTAAGAGAAGAAATACTCACGTTATATATTCATGCAGTCTCTAAAAAGTATATGACACACGTGTATATGCAAGAAGGGTAAAAAGCAATTCAATACAAATGAAAAATATTGAGGAAAAGCTCGCCGATGAAGGCGTCATTGGAGAGCGAAGGTTGGGCTAGAAGGGGAGGTTGGGAGGCCCGGAACCGCGGGACTGCTACGGTCGCAGGTTCGAATCCTGCCTCAGGCATGGATGTGTGCGATGTCCTTAGGTTAGTTAGGTTTAAGTAGTTCTAAGTTCTAGGGGACTGATGACCTAAGATGTTAAGTCCCATAGTGCTCAGAGCCATTTAAACCATTTTTTTAGGAGGCCCGAAAAAGAAGAGAAAAATCAAATACCCAATAGACTTCGAGTCGTTGTCGCAGCAAAGGGCGGTTGGTATATGCGATTCGGAGCAACAGTAAAAGAATAGTTTCATTTACTGATTTTTGAGGCTTTATTTTGTGACGGCTAAACAGCGCTGCTTGATGAGACCCACTGTTTGTCCATATGTGGCTAAACATCAGAGGTGTAAAAAATTTTGAGAGGTGCTGAAGTTCTCTGGAATAGTAACGTGTTTTAGACAAGAAGAGGATTTTTAGTTCATTTCATTTTAACCATTAACAGTATGCTTTGAGATTCCAATCTATGATTTCATTTTATTATTATGTATCTTTTCTTCAGTGAAAGTGAACGGTAGTAAGTATCTAGATATAAAGAATAACTGGAAGTTTTTAATTTGTGGAATGGCGTATTTAACAGTTAATATTTTCAACAAATCTGTAGTTATAGGACACATTAAGATGCCAGTCAAAAATGGCATTGTGGAAAGATCAGGTTGGTCTCTAAAGGGTAACGACGGTCAAATAGCAAATACAAAACTATGGGTAAGAACTATTGTTGATAGTGAGAAGCCATAATCGATATGCCACTATTCTGTAATTGTATTTCTGAAGTTTACTGTCGATCCTAGGAATGAAACCGATACTCTGTTTTACATAAAGAATATAACCTTTAAAATTTACGTAGCAGCGCAGAATATTAATACACAGTATGCAGTTCAGGAACCTAATCCCACTGCCTTTAATTTTAGTTTCACGGATGACATCGAGACAGTAAATAACAAGAGGAATAATAAAACTGTCAGAATCAATATAGAGAATTAAGGTGTCCAATGGATTCAAAAGTTTGCTATCATAGCGAATAATTGCTTTCACGGACTCCTTCATGCCTACGTTTCCTCAGTCAGACAATGTTTGAAACTAGGACTAGCAAGGTAAAACATTTTTCCACAAATTGTCAAATTGGAATTCGAAGAGCAAGCGACATAAATTACGATGACAACAAACGTTTTTCAAGTAGACTGATCACTGCAGGCATCCAACTCTTTTTATTGTGTGTTACATGCGCTGTATGTAAACTGGCAACGCCACCAGCACACAATACCACTAAGCTATGAAACAACTGTAGCAAAACAGAGCACCCTCGTTGTCCATGTGATGGGTAAGACGACTAATTCGCAACATAAACGTAAATGTAAGCAGCAATTTCTGTTGGAAAGTGCTTCCTGGACCAAACAACAAACATTTCCTACGCCTTCAGTGCGAATCATGTAGCAAATGTAATTTAAAGGACATAAAAATATCGAGTGGATTTACTAACATAATTATGAACCACTCAAGAACGTAAATCGATGGTCACATAGTTGTCAAACGTATTCTACGGTGTCGCCATTGTCCATTAGACTAGCAGTAGGAAGAAAACGTTCGCTCACCTGATGTGCTGAGATAGCTAGCACTGGCGAAGCTCGCGCTTCGAAGACACCACAGCATCGTCTGCCACCACTTCGCGGAAAACGAAACACCTCAAGTATAAGTCAATATGTTGCATTCGCATATCTGTGACTATGACTTGGCGCTAAAGTGTGGTTATGGATAGTATGTACGCCCAGATTGCGAATCTCACATCATAAATAAAGACAAGGGGAAATAAATTAGGCGTCCTTCCTCTTCCGTATCATCAAGTATATTTTAGTTATTCTATCTTAAATGAACTGCGCAGGAAATCATTCACCAGAAGTGAAAAACTTTTTAGCAGCACCAGATGAATTAACAGCTTGTCGACGTGGGTTAGCCGTGCGTTCAACGGCGTCATATCGCGGACCGCGCGGCTGCTTGCGCCGTCAGTTCGAATCCTTCCCCGGGCATGGATGTGTTTTAGGATAGGTAGGTTTAAGTAGTTCTAGGTCCAGGTTACTGATGACCTAAGCACTTTGGTCGCATAGTTCTTAAAGTCATTTTTTGACCTATCGCCGGCTTCGCTTCTGTCAATAATTGAATTGACTTAAGAGTGGCACTGAATGATTTTTAACTGATTTTCGTTGTGAATCTCCACGCATTGCTAAATTTGCACACTCCCGTGGTAGGTCAGCGACGGTAATCCAGTATGACCGGTCTGAACGTTGACACAAACCGATTTGCATAATATTTTGCTAATTCGTAACGATTTGGGGTACTTTGTCTTACTAAAACAGTTATGTTATCTCGATAAGCTGAAATTCATTTTTATTAGTACAGTTCATACTAATTAGCGTTTCTTCTTCCATTTATAACTTATATTTACGTGTTGTGTTTAACACACTAATCAGCATTAATATAGTCTTACACACGATTGAAAACTGTCTGACAAAGATCGGATAGTTTTTCAATTTCACGCCTGTGCGTATTATGTTGGCCTCACTTCGTCGCGTTGCCTGTTATTCTGTATGTTAAGTCCCATAGTGCTCAGAGCCTGTTACGCTGTATAGCAGACTTTAAAGCCTTGCGGATCAGCATAACGAAAAGGCGAGGGGTCTCACTCGTTTTGTCCACGACTGCACATGCGTACACGTATCGAATTTTCCCACCGTAAACCTCTAAACCAGTGTGGCAGACGTATGGTATACACAAACGACTAATATGTGGATATGCTTCTGTTCCTTGGTGCCTCTGACAACCGGGCTGGTGTTCCCGCTCGTGAATATGCTGCTATATATCCTCGTCAACGCCATCCAGATCAAAATGTGTTTCGTCGTCTGGAGCTGCGCCTTCGGGAATCAGGTTCTATCCTTCCACCACTGCGTGACATAGGTCGTCCACAGACCCGCTGTACTCCAGCTACTGAGGAGGCTATTCTGGACGTCGTGCACAAAGACCCTCAGCGAAGTACACGTAGCATAGCAAGGCAGCTGCCTGTCTCGCGACGCACGGTCGTTAACGTGCTGCACGAGCATGGGCTGCACCCCTCTCATTATGCTTTCATGCCACACCTGCATCCTGCAGATCGCATTCAGCGGATGCAATTTTGTGAATGGTTCCAACAACAACAGGAAGCCAACTATCACTTTGTGAACACCGTAACAAGGTCGGATGAAGCAGCATTGACTCGTGAGTGTGTCTTCAGTATGCACAATCCATTGGTGTGAGGTTAACCCGCTCGCCACCCGCGACCGTGGATATCAAGTTCGCTTTGGTATCAGCGTCTGGGCCAGAATATTGGGCGACATGTGTTTGGGCCCCTACATGTTACCTTACCGGTTGGCTGCACTAAGGTATCATGTATTCCTCTCGAACAATCTGCCTGGTACGCTGGAAGATGTTCCGTTATATGTTTGACAGAGGATATGGTTCCAACATGATGGTGCACCTTCACACTCTTGAATTAATGTGCGACAGTATTTGGATAGAAAATTCCCAGGGAAATGGCTCGGACGTGGAGGTCCAGTAGCATGGCCACAGCGTTCACCTGACCTAAATCCCCTGAATTTCTTTCTGTGGGGACACCTTAAGGAACACGTGTACTCTACCACCGAGCGAGGTGGCGCAGTGGTTAGACACTGGACTCGCATTCGGGAGGACGACGGTTCAATCCCGCGTCCGGCCATCCTGATTTGGGTTTTCCGTGATTTCCCTAAATCACTCCAGGCAAATGCCGGGATGGTTCCTCTGAAAGGGCACGGCTGACGTCCTTCCCCATCCTTCCCTGATCCGATGAGACCGATGACCAACCAACCAACCAATCTACTCTACCGACAAATGTGGAAGAATTGATAGCACGTGTTCATGCTGCTCTTGTTGCTGTGGACGCAGCTTTGCTTCAGAGCTGTATGGTCGAGCGGGTTGGGCAACGTTTGGATGTGCAGGGAGGTCGCTTTGAGCATCTTTTGTTCTGAGAACAACGTATTCTGTTGTAAAGGTCAGTGGCCGAGTGTTTCTAGGCGCTTCAGTTTGGAACCGCGCGACCGCTACGGTCGCAGGTTCGAATCCTGCCTCGGGCATGGATGTGTGTAATGTCCTTAGGTTAGTTAGGTTTAAGTAGTTCTAAGTTCTAGGAGACTGATGACCTCAGATGTTAAGTCCCATAATGTTCAGATCCATTTGAACCATTTTGTAAAGGTCATGGGTCATTAATGTGGACATTATTATTGTCACTGGTTGCTAATGTGCGAATCTGAGCACTCGTATAACTTGTAGTATACATGACAAGTAAACATTGTGTTATTGTACTGTGCTATCATCTTTAGCATCTCGAAATTGATACTGGTTTTGTAGTTATTCTGTTCTATGACAGGCCACTTGTTTCAACTGTCTGTTTCCTATTTGTCTAACCACATATTTGATATGTTCAGCTTTACAAAATGTTGTAAATTTGGAATACATGTGACCTAAGAAACGGTGTATATTGTAGTATGATATGTTTGAATGAAATTAGCAAATAAAAAAAATGCATCCCAAGCCAGGATCGAACCCTCGACCTCACGTATAATAACCCAAAATTCTATCCACTGCACCAACTGTACAGAAGTATTACAATACCCTGACCGAGACAGTTAGTATACATCTGGTTACAGTGCTGCCAGATTGCCACTCTGTAACGTCCTTATACTGCCGTATGTACTCGCCAGACGAAATTTTGTGAGAGACATTTTTTTTTATCGCTGGCATATGAGGAGTCGCGCTGCGAAGCCCGAGTGCGCGAATTTCGCTTCACCCTATATATATATATATATATATATATATATATATATATATATGCTACGCTCAGGGACTGGGTGTTCGGTGTTGTGTTGTCTTCATCATCATTATATCATCCCCATCAACTAAAACGAGTTGCACCATGCGACCGGTCTACCCGACGGGAGGCCCTCACCACACGGCATGTCATTTCAGCGCGTTGGTCGACGGCCTTTACTTTACAAGCGAAAGCAGCAGCGTTTGCGTAGAGTTGTCAGTGCCAATAGACATGCAGCACTGCGTAACATAACTGCAGAAATCAATGTAGGACGTACGACGAACGTATCCATTAGGACAGTGTGACGAAATCTGGCGTAAACAGACTACGGCAGGAGACGACGCACGTGAGTGCCTCGGCTAACATCACGATATCGCCTGCAGAACCTCTCTTAGGCTCGTGACTGTATCATTTGGACCCCAGACGACAGGAAAACCGTGGGCTGGTCAGATGGGTCCAGATTTCTGTTGGTATGATCTGATGTTAGGGTTCGAATGTGGCGCAGGTCCCTCGAAGCCATCGACCCAGGTCATCAACAAGGCACTGCGCAACCAGTTGATGGCCCTGTAGATGTGAGCTGTGTTCACAGGAAATTGAATGGGTCCTCTTGTCCGTCTGGACCAATCGGTGACTGAAAATGATTATGTTCGGCTACTTGGAGACCACTTTCGGCCATTCATGGACTTAATGTTCTCAGACAACGATGGAATTATTATGGATTACAATGTGCCATGTCAACAGGCCACATCTGTTCGCGATTGGTTTGAAGTAAATTCTGGACAGTTCGAACGAATGATTTAGCCACCCATCGAACATTTGTGGGACATAATCAAGAGGTTAGTTCCTGCCCAAGATCCTCCTCCGGCAACAGTGTCTCAATTATGGACAGTTATAGAGGCAGCATGGCTCAACAATTCTGGCGGGGACTTCCAACGACTTGTAGAGTTCATGACATGAGGAGTTGCTCTGCTACACGGGGCCATAGGAGGTCACGCACGATATTAGAAAGTATCCCATGACTTTTGACTCCTCAGTGTCAAAAACTTTTCTTGCTTAATTCTGTACGCTAAATACTACACTACTGGCCATTAAAATTGCTACACAAAGAAGAAATGCAGATGATAAACGGCTATTGATTGGACAAATATATTATACTAGAACTGACATGTGATTACATTTTCACGCAATTTGGGTGCATAGATACTGAGAAATCAGTACCCTGAACAACCACCTCTGGCCGTAATAATGGCCTTTATACGCCTGGGCGTTGAGTCAAACAGAGCTTGGATGGCGTGTACAGGTACAGCTGCCCATGCAGCTTCAACACGATACCATAGATCATCAAGAGTAGTAACTGGCGTATTGTGACGAGCCAGTTGCACGGCCACCATTGATCAGACGTTTTCAATAGGTGAGAGATCTGGAGAATGTGCTGGCCAGAGCAGCAGTCGAACATTTTCTGTATCCAGGCAGGACCATACAGGACCTACAACACGCGGTCGTGCATTATGCTGCTGAAATGTAGGGTTTCGCAGGGATCGAATGAAGGGTAGAGCCACGGGTCGTAACACATCTGAAATGTAACGTCCACTGTTCAAAGTACCGTCAATGCGAACAAGAAGTGACCGAGACGTGTAACCAATGGCACCCCATACCATCACGCCGGGTGATACGCCAGTATGGCGATGACGAATACACGCTTCCAATGTGCGTTCACTGGGATGTCGCCAAACACGTATGCAACCATCATGATGCTGTAAACAGAACCTGGATTCATCCGAAAAAATGACGTTCTGCCATTCGTGCACCCAGGTTCGTCGTTGAGTACCATCGCAGGCGCTCCTGTCTGTGATGCAGCGTCAAGGGTAACCGCAGCCATGCTCTCCTAGATGATAGTCCTTGCTGCTGCAAATGTCGTTGAACTGTTCGTGCAGATGGTTGTTGTCTTGCAAACGTCCCCATATGTTGACTCAGGGATCGAGACGTGGCTGCACGATCCGTTAGAGCCATGCGGATAAGATGCCTGTAATCTCGACTGCTAGTAATACGAGGCCGTTGGGATCCAGCACGACGTTCCGTATTACCCTCCTGAACACACCGATTCCATATTCTGCTAACATTCATTGGATCTTGACCAACGCGAGCAGCAATGTCGCGATACGATAAACCGCAATCGCGATAGGCTACAATCCGACCTTTATCAAAGTCGGAAACGTGATGGTACGCATTTCTCTTCCTTACACGAGGCATTACAACAACGTTTCTCCAGGCAACGATGGTCAACTGCTGTTTGTGTATGAGAAATCGCTTGGAAACTTTCCTCGTGTCAGCACGCTGTAGGTGTCGCCACCGGCGCCAACCTTTTGTGAATGCTCTGAAAAGCTAATCATTTGCATATCACAGCATCTTCTTCCTGTCGGTTAATTTTCGCGTCCGTAGCACGTCATCTTCGTGGTGTAGCAATTTTAATGGCCAGTAGTGTATATGTGTAAGATCTCACGAAAGTAAATTATGTACATAAAATTAAAAAATGAGTGAATATGTTTTCAGAATAAATGAAAAACATGAGCCTTTTTAAGGTCGTCTTTAACAATTCGGATCCCCCCCACCACCACCTCTTGGAAAAATCGTGGTTACGTCCTAGGATGTGAAGTCATAGAACAAAGGAAAACTTTTTGCGTACGTATTCACAAGGGAAAAAAACACAACAGAAACAAGAAGCGTACTGGTACGTTCATGGTTTGTTCACATTTTACTGCAGGTTTTTCATGAAGTTGAGACCCAAACGAACCCTAACAAAGGTTTATAAACATCATCCATAATATTCACTTATGAGTAAGTCCTACGCTGAAATCACTTATCTCAAACCAACCGGTATTTCCTTCCCGCTTAACTGGCTCGAGGAATGGATAAAGCGTAGATCTTTTTAAAACTACACTCCACCTGTATAACTTTGTTTGGTAGTCGAAACTAGACTAAAATGAAGTTCGGTGGCTATTTTCCATTTGGTTAATGCTGGAATTCTGGAATAAATGATTTTTTTTTCCAAATGAATATAAACTAACTACCATGTGATGAATGTATACCATGTAACAGAAGTAGTTCTCTATTAACAAGTTTCTTCACGTGGCCGTCATCGGTACCAAGCACAGAAACATTCGTTTCGTAAATAAAACCCCCCTTTTCTTGCTGCAACGTATTTTATTTCTTTCAGACGCGTTTTGTCTTTCCCTTTAAGGCATCTTCAGTGGGATCTGGAATGATACAGTTTTGTTTTGATATACGATATTTGTAGATTATAAAACAGTTCACGTTTTGTTTTTTACGCAAATAAGTGCTTACTTACAGTTCATCGCGTTTTTGGTTGGCTTCTGCCTTTCCTCTCACCTGGTCAGATGCTGAAGGTCGTACTATGACTTCACTTCTTCTTAAGAGCTTTTTTCCATACAGTTTTCATATTATTTGTGCTAACTGCTGTGGAGAACTATTAGTCTTCTGTCACTAGTTGCAGACATGTTACCGGAAATTGTGAATTAAAGTCGTAACTACTGTCTGTTCACTTAATGTCTGTCCTGTTTGGTTTGTTTACATACACCCACAAAAGCAAGCATCACTTCGATATATTCTCCATAAACTCAACACAGTGACTCTCAACATAGCAAATAACCAAAAATAAATTTACATAATTATGCAGATAGCGAAAAACAACGATTACGATAGTTAACATAGTCACAAAGCTAAACAACAACATTAAAAGTACAATAAAAGCAGCAAACATGAAACCACAGAGAAATACACAACAGAACCAAACACAGTCACAAACACTCAGTACCATAGCAACTACACTGAATAATTAAAAACATGTAAGAGAAAACAGAAGATGCTACACAGTGATATACAAAGTCATACATAAAATCTCCAACATTTTCAAAAGACAGTGCATAAACACAGCATACACAACAGTCAGTTCTAACCAAAAATAAACCCCAAAATTGAGAAAGATATAGACATATACCAGAAAGCACGTATATATTAATTATAGTGTAACACTTGTAATGGCAGATACATAGGACAAGCAGAACAGAACATTTGATGTCAGATGCAAAGAGCAAATGAGAAGCTGGACGTATGGTACAAATCACTCCACAATTGCCGAACATCTATGAGAAGACAATCACAAACCAACGTCTAGAGAAGAAGACATGAAAATAATTAGAATCAGCAATAAAAAACACCTCCTAACCCTGCAAGAAAATTACCACATACAAAAACCCAAAGTAGCAAAGAAAGCCATGTTCAGTGATCAAGTACATATAACAGCCAATTCATTGTTTACAATAACAGATAAACTAATGGAGTAATACTCCAGCAGAGGATTATTATTATAATAAAAATGCTACCCCACCCCCTTCCACTCACTCATCCATGAACCCCTCCACAAAACATTTAAACCAAAACTCAAATCAGCTGAACTCCAAAACTTTCATCCACCTTCTAATAGCTATTAAATTCATATTCAACTTTCTACAAAACGCCATGAATAACCACTGACACTCCCACACATACACAAACCCATATCCAAAAAACCGTACATATACACTCTCTCTATCACACACACACACACACACACACACACACACACTAGAGGTCTGCATCTGCGTTAATGCTCACTCGAATTGCTCGGTGCATGTAGTTTGACATATGTCAATACAGACTCTTTAGTCTGAGAAAGCAGCTGCATTCAACCTATTTGACCCTCGTTCAAGCATCCCATGCTCGAATTGCCCGGCCGGCGACTATAGCTACCCGAGCGCCACTCAGTCACCTGCTGAAAGATCATGGCGTGTGAAGGTGAGAGGAAGGAGAGTGTGAAAGTGAAACAAAATTCGAAAGAATATATGCTGAGTGTGAAAGACGGTGGTTGTAACAATGTTTCGGAGAGGTATTCATTAGTGACTGATAAGAATATTGGCCACATGTGCTGTGGCAAGCGATCTTCTCTTCTGTCTCACAGGTCCGCCACTACTCATCTGAAGGCACATGTCTGAAGAACACGACAAAATGTAGCATTATCAGTTTCAGTGAAAGCCACTGTAATTAAAAAAGTGTATATAAATGTGTACCAGAGATCTTCTTCCACTTGCATTAACATTAAATGTTGGATTTAGCATTTTATTTCGTTGTTGTGGTCTTCAGTCCTGAGACTGGTTTGATGCAGCTCTCCATGCTACTCTATCCTGTGCAAGCTTCTTCATCTCCCAGTACCTACTGCAACCTACATCCTTCTGAATCTGCTTAGTGTATTCATCTCTTGGTCTCCCTCTACGATTTTTACCCTCCACGCTGCCCTCCAATGCTAAATTTGTGATCCCTTGATGCCTCAAAACATGTCCTACCAACCGATCCCTTCTTCTAGTCAAGTTGTGCCACAAACTTCTCTTCTCCCCAATCCTATTCAATACCTCCTCATTAGTTATATGATCTACCCACCTTATCTTCAGCATTCTTCTGTAGCACCACATTTCGAAAGCTTCTATTCTCTTCTTGTCCATACTAGTTATCGTCCATGTTTCACTTCAATACATGGCTACACTCCATACAAATACTTTCGGAAACGACTTCCTGACACTTAAATCTATACTCGATGTTAACAAATTTCTCTTCTTTAGAAACGATTTCCTTGCCATTGCCAGTCTACATTTTATATCCTCTCTACTTCGACCATCATCAGTTATTTTACTCCCTAAATAGCAAAACTCCTTTACTACTTTAAGTATCTCATTTCCTAATCTAATTCCCTCAGAATCACCCGATTTAATTTGACTACATTCCATTATCCTCGTTTTGCTTTTGTTGATGTTCATCCTATATCCTCCTTTCAAGACACTGTCCATTCCGTTCAACTGCTCTTCCAAGTCCTTTGCTGTCTCTGACAGAATTACAATGTCATCGGCGAACCTCAAAGTTTTTACTTCTTCTCCATGAATTTTAATACCTACTCCGAATTTTTCTTTTGTTTCCTTTATTGCTTGCTCAATATACAGATTGAATAACATCGGAGAGAGGCTACAACCCTGTCTCGCTCCTTTCCCAACCACTGCTTCCCTTTCATGCCCCTCGACTCCTATAACTGCCATCTGGTTTCTGTACAAATTGTAAATAGCCTTTCGCTCCCTGTATTTTACCCCTGCCACCTTTAGAATGTGAAAGAGAGTATTCCAGTCAACATTGTCAAAAGCTTTCTCTAAGTCTGCAAATGCTAGAAACGTAGGTTTGCCTTTTCTTAATCTTTCTTCTAAGATAAGTCGTAAGGTTAGTATTGCCTCACGTGTTGCAACATTTCTACGGAATCCAAACTGATCTTCCCCGAGGTCCACTTCTACCAGTTTTTCCATTCGTCTGTAAAGAATTCGTGTTAGTATTTTGCAGCTGTGACTTATTAAACTGATAGTTCGGTAATTTTCACATCTGTAAACACCTGCTTTCTTTGGGATTGGAATTATTATATTCTTCTTGAAGTCTGAGGGTATTTCACCTGTCTCATACATCTTGCTCACCAGATGGTAGAGTTTTGTCAGGACTGGCTCTCCCAAGGCCGTCAGTAGTTCTAATGGAATGTTGTCTACTCCCGGGGCCTTGTTTCGACTCAGGTCTTTCAGTGCTCTGTCAAACTCTTCACGCAGTATCGTATCTCCCATTTCATCTTCATCTACATCCTCTTCCATTTCCATAATATTGTCCTCAAGTACATCGCCCTTGTATAAACCCTCTATATACTCCTTCCACCTTTCTGCTTTCCCTTCTTTGCTTAGAACTGGGTTGCCATATGAGCTCTTGATATTCATACAAGTGGTTCTCTTCTATCCAAAGGTCTCTTTAATTTTCCTGTAGGCAGTATCTATCTTACCCCTAGTGAGACAAGCCTCTACATCCTTACAATTGTCCTCTAGCCATCCCTGCTTAGCCATTTTGCACTTCCTGTCGATCTCATTTTTGAGACGTTTGAATTCCTTTTTGCCTGCTTCATTTACTACATTTTTATATTTTCTCCTTTCATCAATTAAATTCAATATTTCTTCTGTTACCCAAGGATTTCAATTAGCCCTCGTCTTTTTACCTACTTGATCGTCTGCTGCTTTCACTACTTCATCCCTCAGAGCTACCCATTCTTCTTCTACTGTATTTCTTTCCCCCATTCCTGTCAATTGTCCCCTTATGCTCTCCCTTAAACTCTCTAAAACCTCTCGTTCTTTCAGTTTATCCAGGTCCCATCTCCTTAAATTCCCACCTTTTTGCAGTTTCTTCAGTTTCAATCTGCAGTTCATAACCAAGAGATTGTGGTCAGAATCCACATCTGCCCCTGGAAATGTCTTACAATTTAAAACCTGGTTCCTAAATCTCTGTCTTACCATTATATAATCTATCTGATACCTTTTAGTATCTCCAGGATTCTTCCAGGTGTACAACCTTCTTTTATGATTCTTGAACCAAGTGTTAGCTATGATTAAGTTATGCTCTGTGCAAAATTCTACAAGGCGGCTTCCTCTTTCATTTCTTCCCCCCAATCCATATTCACCTACTATGTTTCTTTCTCTCCCTTTTCCTACTGACGAATTCCAGTCACCCATGACTATTATATTTTCGTCTCCCTTCACTACCTGAATAATTTCTTTTATCTCGTCATACATCTCATCAATTTCTTCATAATCTGCAGAGCTAGTTGGCATATAAACTTGTACTACTGTAGTAGGCATGGGCTTTGTGTCTATCTTGGCCACAATAATGCGTTCACTATGCTGTTTGTAGTAGCTAACCCGCACTCCTATTTTTTTATTCATTATTAAACCTACTCCTGCATTACCTCTATTTGATTTTGTATTTATAACCCTGTAATCACCTGACCAAAAGTCTTGTTCCTCCTGCCACCGAACTTCACTAATTCCCACTATATCTAACTTTAACCTATCCATTTCCCTTTTTAAATTTTCTAACCTACCTGCCCGATTAAGGGATCTGACATTCCACGCTCCGATCCGTAGAACGCCAGTTTTCTTTCTCCTGATAACGACGTCCTCTTGAGTAGTCCCCGCCCGGAGGTGCGAATGGGGGACTATTTTACCTTCGGAATATTTTACCCAAGAGGACGCCATCATCATTTAATCATACAGTAAAGCTGCATGTCCTCGGGAAAAATTACGGCTGTAGTTTCCCCTTGCTTTCAGCCGTTCGCAGTACCAGCACAGCAAGGCCGTTTTGGTTAATGTTACAAGGCCAGATCAGTCAATCATCCAGACTGTTGCCCCTGCAACTACTGAAAAGGCTGCTGCCCCTCTTCAGGAACGACATGTTTGTCTGGCCTCTCAACAGATACCCCTCCGTTGTGGTTGCACCTGCGGTACGGCCATCTGTATCGCTGAGGCACGCAAGCCTCCCCACCAACGGCAAGGTCCATGGTTCATGGATTATTTCAGGAGCTTGTAAATGTCGGTTCATAATCGGGACATGTAGACGTTTCCAGCATTTAGCTTCATCCTACGACAAAAGCACGAAACTCTGAAAGACAAGCTGATGAAATTCGAGCGATTATGTTGTATGGCATTATCCAGGCCATACGCATCAATGCATATTGATTTGCAACGGATGTATAGATGGGTACCTATTACTGAGCACTTTTCTTATAAAAATTAGGCACTGTGTAATATGACATAGTCTACAACTCACTTTTCTGAGAGGAAAAATTATCCATGGACTTTATGAAGAACTACATCTAGGAAATATTATTCAATTTCCATTTAATTTGCCATTGACTAAGACGCTAATATATGCCAGGTATTGAGATCCTTTCAGCATTAGGCATGCATTACATCGCTGTGTTCATCCCACAGATGAGGAGCTTGAAATTCCGACGTTGCACAAAATAGTATCGATTCCATGGTCACCCTTCCGATTATTGGAAATAATGTCTGTTTCTGAAAGAGATCAGAATATTGTGCGTCAAATGTGTGGTGAAATAGCAGTTTCTGATAAGCTAGAAGAAAATTATAATGTGGCAGTAATATCTTACTCTGTTTTTTTATATCTGTAAATATTTGTTTAGGGCACGCTCAGCAACCAAAAAAATGAACTCTGTTTCCGGAGTGACTAGACTGTGGGCCTTGTTATACTCAATCTACCGATGAAGTTGATTTGTATTCAACCTGAATGGATAGTGGTGGTGACGAATATCTGATTGAGAGGTGAAAATGTAAGTGTAGTCTCTTTCCCAAGCTATCTAATTTAGAGAGAAGGATGTTTTGTGTTCCAGACTCAAATGTGACCAATGAAAGAAATTTCAATGCGGTTTGGAACGTTATTTCGCATTAATAAGTGATCCAAAACGAGTCGATTCATTGTAATTACGCCAACAGGGAATAATTGGGAGACAATTTCGTTCTTGTTAGATTTCTAATTTCTTGTGTGGCCAAGTTCATATAGCTACATCTACAGTGTAACTGCTAAACTGATATGACTGTAATTAAATCAGCTGGTGAGAATCATAGGCTCTCTAGTGGGAGCATGTCAGAAGCGACAATAGCCTGCAGACACACAAAGTTGCTATAGTGGCCAGCACAAAAGTAGAGTCCTCAAGGTCACGGCCGCTACCTGCCACCAGTAGGGGCTGCGGGCTGTGATTCGCCCGCCTCTTGGATTTGTTGCCATATAGCTACCATTAGCGGTGCGGTAGTTCAGAGCAGTTGAAAGCTAAATGTTACTGCGGTATATCGAGTGTTCACGTCTGATCTCAGTGTCTTACTGTCTTTAGAAAGGTGCTTTGACGTGTGTTCAGTGGTGAACTACAATGCAGGAGGAATGGCCTACTTGTAGTACTCCTCCAATCGGAGTGCATAATGGGTGGAAAGACATTCATAAGCAGACGAAAATTATCATATCGAATGTACTTAAGTTTTTTACTGATCTCGCCAACAATGAAGAAGCGAAGAATAAGTTAAAGTTTGCGCAAATTCATAAGCTTACTGCTAAAGTGTGTGGTGTCTCCAAGTCAACTGTAGGCCGTATTAGCAAACTGTGTCATTGGTAGAATCTCCAGACATGAATGAGTGTTTCGATTCTCCAAGAAAGGGATATGAACGTAAACGGAAATCAACCGACTTTGACGGTTTTAACAAAGAGCTCGTGCGTAGAACTGTACTTGGATATTACAACAGAGGAGAGTACCCAACAGCTAAAAAAATACAGGCTGACCTCCGCGAAAAAATTAATTACTCGGCCTCAGAAACTTCCGTTCTTCGTCTTCTCCGCTCCGTTGGTTTCCGATTCAAGAAGTGTAATGACGGACGGATATTCTTAATAGAACGCAGTGACATTGCAGCAGCAAGAGCGAAGCTTTAGCGTACAGTGGGCGCTGAAGATACCAGGCTTGTAGTGTACTTGGATAAAACTTGGGTTTCACAGAACCACACCAATCAAGTATACACGGCACGACTCGAAAGGAAACGGCGGTTTGAAAGTGCCTACTGGTAGAGGTGGCCGATCAATGACCGCTCACGTTGGTTAATTAACCACAGGCTTCATACTAGAGGCCAAACTTGTTTTTTGTGGTGGGAAAACTTCTTACCAGTCCGATTACCATTCAGAAATGAATGGAGATGTTTCTAAGAATTGGTTTATTCTACTGTTGACTGCGCTGGAAGAAGGGTCAATTATCGTGATGGATAACGCCGGCTACCACTCCATTCAGATAGAAAAGTTGCCACGTTCAAACTGGCACAAGGCAGATATTATGGAGTGGTTGAAGAGAAAGAATGTTTCATTTTCAATCAATGAAACGAATGCTGAACTCCTGTGCATGGAAGAAATCGTAGGTGCCATAAATACTTATGAATTAGACCAACTGGCAAACGAAATGGGACACCAAGTGGTACGTCTACCATCGTATCATTGCCAGTATAATCCCATTGAAATGCTATGAGCCCAAGTAAAGCGAGAAGTAGCGAAAAGAAATATTACTTTCAAACTGGCTGATGTCGATTAGCTAACACACGAAGCTCTTGACAGTGTTACTCAGCAGGACTGGGAGAGGTTTTAATATATTTTGTATGGGATCTAAAATTTAAAAACCTCTCTCACACCGGCCTGATTTAGCTTCACTGATCAGGATAGTAAAAAACATGCGTATATTAAGGGAATTTTCATTGACAAAGCAGGCTTATCACATTCACACAGTTCAATACTGTTCTATCCTGATTAAATTAAGCTTAACTTAAATTCCATAAGGCAGTGAGGCAATTTCGAAGTCTCGGTGCGACGAAAATTGTCAGTCGATCTCCTGGAAACATTTGTAATAATTATTAACTTTCGGTGATCACATGGGGAAGACCGGAGATCTGCTGGTAAGACCGTGTTGGCCTATTTATTTGAAGTAACTGGATATCTTGAGCATACAAAACGGCAGGTTCGTCCAGTGTAAATCAGACGTTCCCCACTGATCCCGTGCAACACAGCGTAGTAAGCAGACACTGTCAATAATAATAATCCGTTAAATAATACGCGAACACACTTACTTTAGTTTATGTATTAAATTCCTTCTCATACAGAATCTCATCAAGATGGCGACTAGCTCAACAATACATACATATACATCCTTCTTTCACGACTAATCGGCAAGAAGTCCCCTATTCTTTTTCCTAAGAGAAAACATAGATAGCAGAGAAGCTATTCCATGGAGTAAATGGACGCTCCAAGGAATAATTGGGCTTGAAACTCTTTGCATTGATAATCGGTAAGATAAGAAGAGATATATCGAGATATGTACTGAGCTATATAATTTATAAAATTTCTGAAAATATCGTGGAGAGACCGCTGCAAGAGACATTACATCGCCCCTCGCAGCGAGCAAAGTTGATATGTATCCACTTTGCGAGCTAACTATTGGCTTAGCTAACTCGTTAGAATTTTGTGGAACATACGTTCCTATAAATTTTAAGAAGTTAGTAAGAATTTTTTTTTTTTTGATTACAAGAATTGAAAGAGATTTGGTATCTTCGTTACCTAGATACCTAGTTGTTGCTTTCACGTGTAATGGGGCATACCCGCATCTAACGTACACAACCAGGGAAGATGGACTTATATAGTTGTTAATCAGGTCTACCTATTCAGGAACTGGCCTTCACAGGGATACCCCGGAAAACCTGGAGGCTTAGACCCCAACTAGGTATCACAGATGATAGGAAAGACAGAATAATTTAGAAATTTGAGAGTTATCTAGAATTCATAGGAAAGATAAAACCTGCCTCATAGCCAAAAAAAAAAAAATCTTTACACATGCAATTTTTTTACAATCTTCTGAAAAATTTTCTTCATCGATGTCTTGCTGAACTGCGGTGAAACTGATCGAACAGGAACATGGGACACGGCACGGAGGACAGGCGTCGCATTGGCGTACCGCACAGGAGACGTAACGGATTTGAGAGACCAGAAGGAACCTCACGAACAGGTACTCAGGATTGTGGCATGAAACAATCGAAATTCGTCTAAGGAATGGTCAACTATTAAAGATTCCTGGAAGAGAATGGTTAGTCGAAATTTTCCAGATTCATTTTGAACTCAAATATGGACCTGATCCATCCAATCTTCCATCTGAGGAATGGGAAAATCCATTCGTCTTATACTTTCCACACTTAGGTGTCTTAATCGATACTGTAGTTGCACAATATCACAACTCCAGATCGGAAAACAATTTTGAAAACATGGATAATTTCATCCATCTTCTTGAGTAAGCCGAAAGGTTCTAATCCTGGTTTTAATTATTTTTTATTTATTTATTTTTCGTTGGCTTTTCCAGGTGGAAGTAGATCTGAATCTTTCCTAATTTGGTTTCAAGTACGAATGTGGATAGCATGTCAGAATGTTACAAACTTTATTATTGGAGACAATTTCCAAAAAAAAAAGAAAATTATATCTTACTCAAACATGATTAAAATGAAATTTTGCTGAAAGAGAACGTTTGATTAAGTCTCGCTGCATGACCTCTCTAGCTGAAATTAATTTTTCTCTTTTATACTCCAAATGCCGCATTTTCTCATGAACATATATGAATGCAATATAACAATAAACAAACCCAACTGGAAAATGACACATTATTATAAATTCAATGAAGAACTATCTTATTAACTCTAATTTTATAAACACACACTAAGCTGGTTAATTAAATTCTCTTGAATAGAATTTAGCTCGCGCCAAAAAAAAAAAAAAAAACAGCGAGTCTTTATGTCTGTGGACAGTAGCAATCGATTCTAATTTCCTAACGCAGTTCATTTGTTCTCCTGTGAACTGTCAGTTTACAAACACTAACTTCACACGCAAGCGCCGTATTCGACCATATAGTTTCAGTAAACTTATTCTCACTGGAGATTAACACTCGCTGAATGTATATTATTTCACACGCACAAGCTTCTTTGGTGATCATCGTGTAGACAGATAAACCGCAAGTCTTCACAGCAGCAATAGCTACAGTTCCACTTACTTTTCTAAATGTTCCTATACTATCACAGAAGCAATCGCTTACTGTTCATTGAACTATCACAGATGCTTGGCATGCAATCATTTAACCTATCACAGTAGCTGAGGCATACTGTCCTTCGCACTTCATTTTTAACACCCAAATACTTCATACAGACTTTTCATTTAATTTGAAACACTTTTCTCAAAAGTACCTCTTTAGGTCTACGTGGGGAAATAATCCTTTTATTCTTCCAGAATCCGGATATGCTAATAAATACGCACCAGGATTCGGTATATCAACTATTATATATGGACCTGTATAAATTAGATTCCATTTTCTGATGGTCTTCTTCAACCTTGATGACTTGATGTGTCTTCTTAAAAGAATTTTTTGTCTGATATTGAAAGTCTGAATCCGTTTGATGTTTCTGTCATGGATTGCCTTTCGCTGTCTTGCTTTCTCCGTAATATTAATGAGAGCATTGCGAATTTTTTCTTCCCATGACATTTTTGTGTCCTCGAGTTTAGGCAAGTTATCTACCCAAAAGTTTCTTTCGTTATCCCTGAACATCAGTTCATTCGGGGTAAAGTCTGTAGAACTATGAGGTAAATTATTATAAATCTGCTCAAACTCGGTCAAATAGTTTATCCAGGTAGTTTGTTTATCATGACAGTACGTTCTCATGAATCTGTTTAGTTCTCGAAAAACCCGTTCGATTAAATTCCCTTGTGGATGATAGCAAGATGTAAATATCTGTTTTATTCCTAGTTATGATACTAATTTTCTCCATAAATATCCAGTAAATATCTTCGCATTGTCGGAGATTATAGATTTTGGAATCCCTGCATGAGGAATGTAGTCATTTACAAACTTTACTGCGGCAGCTCTTGCAGTTGCTGATTTTATAGGATATAGTTTAACATATTTTGTAAACACATCACAAAATCTAATAATGTACTTAACACCACCTCTGGCTCTAAGAAGTGGTCCACAAATATCACATGATATAAGTGATCTTGGTGCTTCAGGTATTATTGAGTGAAGCGCAATGTTATTTCCCTTATTGTCCGGCTTAGCCTTTTGACAGAGAATACATTTCTGGATGGCTCTGTGCACTTTTCGCCTTATATTTGGGAAGTAACAATAATATCTAATCTTATTAGCACACTTTACAACACCAACATGACCCCAGGTCAATGTGTAAACGAAATTAATCGTTCTTCATATTCTTCGGGTATGCAGACACACCACTTTGGATTCTCAGCCTTCCCAGATTTAAAAAATAAAATATTATTCACAAGCCGGTAGTATTCCAAATTGACCATAGGATTTTGTTGATTGAATTGTCGTATTATAGCATTCCATCGTCGATCCTTCTTCTGAAGCTGAGCCATTGTCTTACATAAATGAATATAATATAACTTGTAATTATTTTCTTGAAGAAGAAGCACTGGAAATTGTGCCTTATTATTTACATCCAGTTCAGGTGTTATTCCTTCTGGAGATCTTGACAACGCGTCAGCTATAATATTTTCTTTTCCGGCTACATGAATAATTTGAAACTGATATTCTTGCAGCGCCAGCGTCCACCTTGACAAGCGAGGATGCAGCAACTTACAAGTTTGTAAAAAGGTTAGTGATTGGTGGTCACAATAGCAAATGCAATTGGATAAAAGGTTTTTACACCATCGATGTACCTAATTTGAAATAAACAAGATCCTAATCCCACATCTGATGAATCAGTGGCTAAACAGAATCCGACATTCATATCAGGGTGGTATAATAACGAAGCATTTATCAGTTGATCCTTAATTTCACAAAAAGCCTTTTCACAATCATTAGACCATTGCCATGGTACATCTTTTCTCAGGAGCCGGTTTAGTGCTTCAGAGTTCATTGCTTGAGTTTTAATAAATCGACGAAAAAATGAAGCCAAGCCTATAAAGCCTTTCAGTTGTCTTCTGTTTCTTGGAGTTGGAAATTTTTTTATCGCACTAATCTTCGCTTCTGTTGGAAGAATGCCTTTTGCATTAATCATATGTCCTAAGAATTTAATTCTCTGTAGAGAAAATTGGGATTTTTTTTAGATTTGCAGATATACCAGTTTGTTTGAACACAGCAAAAATCCTCCTAATAAGTTGTATATGTTCCTCCCAAGTTTTAGAGGCAATTAATAGATCGTCCACAAAAATTGTTATTCGACTACGTAGTTCTGGTCCTAGGGCATAGTCCAACGCAGAAATAAAAACTCCAGAGCTGATATTGAGACCAAACATAACGACCTTGAACTGATAGCTTCTCCCTCCATATATAAAAGCAGTATATTTTCTTGAGTCCTTGTCTAACTGGACTTGCCAGAACGAACTTCTCAAATCAATACTGGTTAAATAGGATACATCTTGAAATTTCTGTATTAACTCATCGATGTTCTCCGGATGTGTGGGCACAGGTACTATAATTTTGTTAATTTCCCTTGCATCTAATACCAATCGAACTTTTCCTCCTGTCTTTGGTACAACAAGCAACGGAGAACAATATGGGCTGTTCGACGGTTCAATAAGATTCCAGTTTAACATTTTTTGTATCTCTTCCTGAACTGGTTGTTTTAATCGCCAGGGAATGGGATAGTGTGTGCGGCAAAATGTCTTATGGGGCTTAATCTGTAATGTACAAACATATCCTCTAATAATTCCGGGCTTTTCATCGAAAACTGACTCATATTCTGTTAATATATTGAATAATTGTTCCCTCTGACTATCCGTTAGGCAATCTGACTCAGCAATCTTCTGTTCGATTGTTTGTCTGAAATCCTCTTCTTGAATTGACTTGATCGGTAGTCGGCACGTATTATTATTTTCAGCACAAATCAACTGCACAGCAGCACCACGGAAATATCGCTCATATACTGCCTCCTTTCTCAGTAAGATCAGTGCAACAAATTGATCTTCGATTTTAAAATGCACCTTTCCTTCTACCAAATCCAACTTGCAATTGCAGGCTTGCAAAGTTCCAATGCCAAGAATACAATCTACTAACAACTTTTCCACTACAAGGAATGTGCATTGTTTAGCTACATTTCCCAATTTTATCTCTATAAGCGTTTGTATCTTGACGTTTATGGATTTTGCTCCCGCTGCACCTATAACTCGGCAATTTTGTACTGGTAGGACAGGGATTTTCTTAATTTTACTAATTCTGCGAAACAAAGTTCCGGATACTACGTCTGTAGATGAAGCTGTGTCCAATACAACATTGGTTAAAATTCCTCCCACTTCTGTGATGATCTCAGACACAGGAACCCTTTTATCTTTGACTACACAGGCCTCTAAGTCTCTTGTCAATTCATCTGTCATTAATTCGCCTTCATTATATCTCAACATTGCCACGGAATTAATTTCGTTTAAAACAGGTTTGCCCCTTTTGTATTCCCCGGCCGATTTTACGGAGCATAAAGCGGCCCTCTTCAGTTTAAATGTCGATTATTATTTCCTCTTGAATCATCTACTACTTCTGTTATGACTGGTTGTGGTTGATGACTGGTTGTGTTATTTGCTTCAAATCGAGTGTCAGAATTTCTGTACGCATTATTATTATTTGAAAACTGCTGGTTCTGATAATCTCTTGTATTTCCAAACATTGGGTTGTATCTGCGACCTGTTCTATTGTCTCTGAATCTGCCCCTCGCAGCACTGTTATTGAAATTTCCATTTCCATTGCAATTGCTTCCGTTGAATCTCTGACTATTCCTAGTATAATAATTATTAAATCCGTTTCCGTTCCGGTTTGCGTTTGGCGCCTCAATCGCTCTCTTCTGCATAACCGGTTGTCTTGGCCGATGTTCATCTTCCTCGATCATATCTATAGTGTCAAGCGTAGTCATGAAAGAGTCAAGGTCATGCTCATTAATATACAGCATTCTATTTCTGATGCTGGCCGGAAGTCGAGATTTTAATATGCCAATCACGTCTTGTAGAGGCATAGGCTTATCCCAATACCGCGATTTGTTTATATATTTCTCAAAGTATTTCTTTAAAGACCCACGTGAAAAGGAAAAAGGTTCCGGGTATAATACCTCCTGCCTTAAACGTTCTTGTACACCTTCAGACCAGTACTTGGATAAAAATGCTCGTTCAAAATCTTCATATGTGTCCCAAGTTGATATCATATCAGATGCCCATATAGCTCCTGACCCCTGAATATAACCGGTCACGAAACTAACCTTTTGCCCTAAAACTTCTTATAAACACTACGGGATGAACATTTTTCTTGTCTGGGTTGTAGATCTGGAATTGACGTTGTTTCAGCATTTTCTCCTCAGTATTGCTTTTACAATTACAGGCATTATGACTACCCTCATAGTGTTGTGATTGATGTTGATTGCAAAAACGAACGTGTGCACTAATGTCCCTGTCTGTACTTGATCGAGTAAATAATGTAGTTTCATTGATAGATTTTCAAAAAATCAAATGGCTCTGAGCACTATGGGACTTAACATCTATGGTCATCAGTCCCCTAGAACTTAGAACTACTTAAACCTAACTAACCTAAGGACAGCACACAACACCCAGCCATCACGAGGCAGAGAAAATCCCTGACCCCTCCGGGAATCGAACCCGGGAACCTGGGCGTGGGAAGCGAGAACGCTACCGCATGATAGATCTTGTCATGGGTTCATTTCCTTGCGTGGAATACAAATCTTCTCGAGATAGATTTAAAGATCTCTCAATGTTTTCTTTCCATTGTTTAAGTTCTTCGCCTAGTTGTTGTTTGGCTTCTCGAAAACTTTTATTAAATAAATTTTCTTCAGAACTCTCGGTCATAGATTGTATAGCTGCTCTGACCGTATGTTCAATATTGTCTGAAGAAATGCTTTTCCTTTCTAAACTTAACTGCGAGAATGTTTACCTTATGATCAACCCCGTCTTGTCTCTCCTTTATGTTATTTATGGATTTATCCAAATTTTGGATGTCCTTCGGGATCTTGTCTTGTGATTGTCTCAAATCCTGGATATCTGCTGACACCTCGTTTACTTGTTGCTTTAACTCATCTTGAACCTGAACTAATACCGGAATTACTGCGATAGAACAATGCATCTGTTCTTGTGCTTGAACTATCTGTGGGATTGACTCGACCTGCTCTTTAATAGTATCAAGCTTAGTAGCAACATACTCAGTTAGCTCTAGGCGTAACTTCTTCGCATTTTCATTACACTGCTGAGTGGCTTGCTCAATTTGAGCAGCTGATTTTAATTCTGTCTTTTAATTCTGAATTTTCAATTCTTCCGTAGTTTCATTTAATTTATCAACAAGTTTCTGGAAACTCTCTACTAATTTATTATTTAATTCCACTTTATTGGCTGCTAATTGTTCATTTATTTCCCTTTTAGTCTCTATTTGCGCTTTAGTTAAGTCTGTTACATTTTTGGCTAACAGTGTTAACTGCTGCATGATTACAGTCAGTGGGTTTAACTCATCCTGCTCAGCTGACATCGAAACACTTAAGCTTTGTTGTGGGGCCTGACTAATGCTGCCGCGAGGCACTACTTCAGTTAAGCTAGCGTCTAATGTTTCACTAACCTCAGAAACAGCTGAGGGCTGTTGTGATTCGTTCTGCTGTTGCATTGCCATTTTATAAGCCGCCCTAGTAAGAACCATTAATACACCGAACAACAAATATATAAAGTCACTCGCATCTGAGTTAATAATGTCACTGACCTAAATTTTGCATAATACTCACTTATAATAAACACTTCCTATCTAAAGTTCAACTCAACATTGACTTAATGAATCTGATTCAAACCGATAGACATTTAAATAGTTATTCTAAATTTCTATCTACAAAAATTTAATTGTATATTGTCTGGGCTGAACGACGTTCTCGTAGGTTGTGGCGAAATTGTGACTTCTGGAACAGGCCTCGTCTTCTTTTCTCTCGTGCACATGCAACATAAAATTCACACAATGTTTAAGTAATGCTCAAAAATGTGTCCTGTCACAGTGAAGCCAAATTTAATATATTTTGTATGGGATCTAAAATTTAAAAACCTCTCTCACACCGGCCTGATTTAGCTTCACTGATCAGGATAGTAAAAAACATGCGTATATTAAGGGAATTTTCATTGACAAAGCAGGCTTATCACATTCACACAGTTCAATACTGTTCTATCCTGATTAAATTAAGCTTAACTTAAATTCCATAAGGCAGTGAAGCAATTTCGAAGTCTCGGTGCGACGAAAATTGTCAGTCGATCTCCTGGAAACATTTGTAATAATTATTAACTTTCGGTGATCACATGGGGAAGACCGGAGATCTGCTGGTAAGACCGTGTTAGTCTATTTATTTGAAGTAACTGGATATCTTGAGCATACAAAACGGCAGGTTCGTCCAGTGTAAATCAGACGTTCCCCACTGATCCCGTGCAACACAGCGTAGTAAGCAGACACTGTCAATAATAATAATCCGTTAAATAATACGCGAACACGCTTACTTTAGTTTAGTTCATGTATTAAATTCCTTCTCATACAGAATCTCATCAAGATGGCGACTAGCTCAACAATACATACATATACATCCTTCTTTCACGACTAATCGGCAAGAAGTCCCCTATTCTTTTTCCTAAGAGAAAACATAGATAGCAGAGAAGCTATTCCATGGAGTAAATGGACGCTCCAAGGAATAATTGGGCTTGAAACTACTTTGTATTGATAATCGGTAAGATAAGAAGAGATATTTCGAGATATGTACTGAGTTATATAATTTATAAAATTTCTGAAAATATCGTGGAGAGACCGCTGCAAGAGACATTACAAGGTGCGTAAAACACGCAGAAGCATTGCAAGAAACTGATTTCTTGAACCAGGGTTTAAGAGACACTATAGTGTAATCTGTGATGATACACCTGGCTGAAACAAGCGGCAGTGACTCTGAAGACACGGAGCCAGAAGATCCTTCAGTTTAGGTAAGAGCTGTCTATGTAAAAAGCTGACTTGATTTAAATGTTTGTCTATTCATTTCAGTTATACAGGACATACTGCGAATGTTTTTTCCTTACAGTAGATGGCTGATAAACTTATCACAAGTGGTGGCGATTAGTTTACTCGACAGCAACTGTCAATTAAAATTCTGCATTAATTAACAACAGTTTTTCATAAAAACCTGTATCGAATGTCTTTACATCCGGATATAATCTTACTGCATTCGGTTTACTTGTACATTCGAAATTTAACTTCTTTTTTTCGTAGAAGGATTTACTAGCTGTTTCACAGTAAGGGTAACGCAGTTCATAAAATGACAAGACGTTGTGGTGCTTCTGTATCGACTGTATATATAAACAGTGCAGTAACATCAGAACCGTCCCAGCACCTATTTAGATTCTTCGAGAAAAGCATAGAATTCTATAATATTTCACGACTTTTACATAAAGCTAGAACTTAGAATTGTATTACTTTAGTATGACAGTGGATAGTATCCGATGGCTTAGAGAAATACAGCGTAATGTCCGTGATAAAACTGATTATCCTGGCCAGCCGCTTCAATGCACTGTTTTCTCCGCCCACTTGATTTTTACTTCAGAAACTGTAGTGATGGACGAAATTTGTAATGCAAGACAGGGACATTGAAGTAGTAAGAACGACGTTTTTGTATACAAAGCACGTATTGTGTGCTGAGAATAATAGGCTTACAGCAAATATAAATAAAACTTGTGTTTCACAAAACCTTTCCAACAAATATTTTGTTCGACTTCCGTGAAAATATTGGCTTCAAAATAACTACAATTACTTTTGCGTAGCGTATATTGGCTTTTTGAGTGATGGATGCAATGACGAATTATACGTATTAGCAGCCAGTAAAATAATCTCGGGATGTAGGGAATATTAAAGCGAGCCGTCCGAACAAAACTCTCGCGCGCTGCTGCGCACGGAACATCACGAAAGTAATTTGCCTTTGTACGTGATACGATACACTAATGATGTCTGAAATGTTACCAAAAATAATTTTGTAGTTTTCTTAACAACTTTCTCGCGAGAAGTCTCCTCGCAGTCCTACAGAACGAAAATTCATCTACGACTACATTTTTCGTTACGCAGTCGGCAGTTTCACACCTCTTATAATATTTTATTTTTTACCTCAGAATACGTTAATGTTTCCGAAATAAAAGACACAGCACATGCATCTGTAAACTTTGAGGATGTTCATTTTTTTCAGTCCAATTACATTAGTGATTCTGTTATTACCACAGGTTGAAGTAAAAAATTATTTTCCTTCCAAATTTCTTGTAACTTTAGTTTTCATTTTTTTTCCTAGCAGCCGGTGAGAATTTTCTTTTGGAAAGCACTCTATCATATTCTAGACTAAAAATAGAGTTACCCAATAATTTTTTGAATTTTTACGAGCATTTGAAATTATCACTATAAAAAAATTTGGGAATGCTGTAAGACGGCGAGATGACCTTGCAGGCCTATTTTCGTGCCGGCCACTACACTAAAATCGTCGCAACAGCAGCGCGGCGAGAATGCTAGACCGGGCGGCCTCTACAGTCCCGTCCACATGGCGCCTCGTTGGCCACCGTTTTCCCGCTTCGAGCTTACGTACCCGGGCATGCCATGTCCTTTGGCACGCGCACACACACACGCACAGATATAAACAGAACAGAAATGAATAGACGTTAGTTTCCAGCATACACGTGTTTAGGTTGGCAACATGTACGTAAACAAACCAAACAGGAAGAGACATTAAGTGGACACACAGTAGTTACGACTTTAAATCACAGTCTTCGGTAAAATTATCTACAACTAGTGACAGAAGACTGATACTACTCCACAGAAATTAGCGCAAACAATACGAAAATTGTGAAGAAAAAAGTTCATAACATGAAAACGTGCTTATGTTTCGTAACGGAAGTTATAGTGCGACCATGAGCATGTGACCACGTGACAAGGGAAACGCAGATGCCAGACAAAAACGTGAAGAACTGGAACTAGTCACCTATTTACGAAAAAACAAAAAGTGAACTGTTTTTAATTTACAGATATCGCATATCGAAGCAATACTGTATCAGATTCTTCAATTTCTCCAGGCGTATTTTATGACGAAATAAATGTCGGGTGAACAGCTTGGTATGTGTGTGCACACTCATACCAGGCTGTTCACCCCAGATTTATTTCGTAATACTGTATCATCCTAGATTCCACTGAAGATGCCTTAAAGTAAAAAGCAAACGCATCTGAAGGAAATACAATACATTGCTGCAAGAAAAAAGTGGTTTTTCTTTGCAAAACAAATAATTCTCAGTTATTGTACTATTGTTGGCTTCTTTTGTATTTACGAGGCATTTAAACAGCCTCACAGAAATTTCAGTACCTTATACTCTGCACTTTGTACAGTGATTAAAATTCCAAGATAAAATCGTAATTTCCCACGTAATCGTGATGCACTCTGTTGACTGGCAATCTGTCCCTCGCATCAAGTTGGCACCTTCAGATAAGAGACTGCTCTCTCGTTACCAGATAAAACAAAGAAAGCTTCGAAATACTTGACTGTAATCCTGTACTTGTTTGTCCAAGTTAAGAGGCTCGTAATACCAGACTGCGAGGCGTGTTTACTGCTGGTGTCGTGGATTGCAGTAACAACTCCCCTCCATAGTCGCGACTAGGAGTGTGTTCTGCGCAGCTATCGACATCTTACGTTCTCCTTAGTTACTACTCTGTTGAGTACCTGTTGTACAGATTACAGAGGCCGATAAACGTACTATCTTTATTACGCGACATTTTAGTTCGACATTAATTTATCCACGACAATGGTGGCTGAGCTTCGAGGCGGTGGATTGAATTACCGGTAGAAATACGGCAGCCAGTCACTTATTACAAAACTTTATTTGAGTCATGGTGTGTTTCGGGTTCTCACCCACTTTCAGTTGCCATTGCACATATTTTCAACCTTATAACCTTTACGTTACTAAGACCACGTTTTTATGTCCGTTTCGTACAATCACTAGCAGTGGCTTGTTCTGTTGTACAGATTACAGAGGCCGATAAACGTACTATCTTTATTACGCGACATTTTAGTTCGACATTAATTTATCCACGATAATGGTGGCTGAGCTTCGAGGCTGTGGATAGAATTACCGGTAGAAATACGGTAGCCAGTCACTTATTACAAAACTTTATTTGAGTCATGGTGTGTTTCGGGTTCTCACCCACTTTCAGTTGGCATTGCACGTATTTTCAACCTTATAACCTCTACGTTACTAAGACCACGTTTTTATGTCCGTTTCGTACACTCACTAGCAGTGGCTTGTTCTCGTGCGGCCACTTTTTTTCATCCACCGTAGAGTTGGCGCATTCCTGCTCCCTCCTCTGTACTTCCACCGTCGGAGGGTGGCACGGAACTTAAAGTTCCACCGCAGCTCCTTCAAATTGCTATGCTCGGCTGTTATTCACCCGTTGCTTTGAGTCTCCACTCACTTGTCCACCGAGACAGTTGGACCTAATCTGAACCGGTGACGTTGTGTGACAGTCAACTGCCACAAAAAACCCTTAACGTTGATTGTTCTTTGGAAGCTGCAGTTCCTCTGCGCAGAATGAGAATTCATTTAGCTACCACTTTCCTCAGGTATTTCTGATTTATAGTTAGGTAAACTTTTATTCCGAATCTTGTAAATTATGTGATCAAAAGTATCCGGACATCTATTAGTTAACATTAAATATGGGGTTGTCCACCCTTCACCTTTATGACAGCCTGGACTCTACAGGGAACATTTCGAATAATATGTCTGAATGTCTGTGGAGGAATGGCAACCCATTCTTCCTTAACAGCCGAAACGGCAGAAAGTTTGAGTCTGAAGCGAAGTTTAACTCATCCAAAAGTTGTTCTATTGGGTTCAGGTCGGAACTCTGGGTAGACTATTTCATTTCTGGATTGTCTAGCGGTAGCGACTTTCCACGGTCCCGGGTTCGAACCAAGTCATCGGTTAAATTTTGAATAGAAATCATCAGCAGTGGCGGCCGAAGACCTCCTGCATAAGAAGTCACCTGTTATTCAGTCAGGGGCCTTGTCAAAGAGGGCGGAGGAGCGGACAGAGTTTCAGGGCACTCTCTTGCCCTTGGGGTGCGAAACTGTCCCTAAAGGTGGAAGAATCAACAATGATCAACGGCATGAGGATGCAAAATGCAATGGAAACAACTGCATTAAAGATACATAATGTGTATCCACAGAATATGTGGCCTTTAACTGAAAAGTGTCATGATAATCTCTCCATGGGGAAAAGATTCCAGACTAGTCCCTCATTTGGATCTCTGGGAGAGGTCTGCCAAGGGTGAGGTCACCACGAGAAAAATACGGAATAACCAATGAAAAGATGACGTTCTACGAAACGGCGCGTGGGATGTCAAGAAGTTTGAACGTGGTCCGCAAACTATAAAATCTGAAATGGGAAATGCTAAAACTCAATCTAGATATAGTAACGGCCAGTGAAGTTACCACATAAAACAAAGAAAGCTTCGAAATACTTGACTGCAAATGAGTACAGAGTAATATCAACAGCGGCAGAAAATGGTATAACGACAAGAAAAACGACTATTCACGTTTGTGAGTAGGATATTTGAGTCTGGCGATAGATCATCTGACTTTCGGGAAAATATCGTCCGCACAATTCCGTAGATTGCAAAATCCGACAGGTGCGGGAATTATCGCACCATCAGCTTAACAGCTCATGCATACAAGTTGCTGAGAAGAATAATAACAAAAGACTGGAGAAGAGAATTGAGGAATTGTTAGATGACGATCAGTTTGGCTTTAAGAAAGGTAAAAGCGCCAGGGAGGGAATTCTGACGTTTCGGTTGATAACAGAAGCAGGAATAAAGAAAAATCAAGGATCATAGGATTTGTAGACCTGGAAGAAGCGTTAGATAATGTAAAATGGTGCAGGATGTTCGAAATTCTGAGAAAAATAGGGATAAGCTATAGGGAAAGACGGATAATATACAATATCTACAAGAACCAAGAGGGAATAATGAGAGTGAAAGACCAAGTACGAAGTCCTCGGATTAAAAAGACAGGGATGTAGCCATTCGCCCCTACTGCTCAGTCTATACATCGAAGAAGCTGTGACGGAAATAAAAGAAAGATTCAAAAGTGGAATTAAAATTTGAGGTAAAAAGATATCAATGATAAGATTCGCTGATGACATTGCTATCCTCATTGAAAGTAAAGAAGAATTACAGGATGTGCTGAATGGAATGAACAGTCTAATTAGTACAAAATATGAACTGAGAATAAATCCAAGAAAGACGAAAGTAATGAGTAGTAGCAGAAATGAAAGCAGTGAGAAACTAAACATCAGGATTGGAGATCATGAAGTAGATGAAGTAAAGGAATTCTGCCACCTAGGCAGCAAAATAGCCCGTGATGGACGGAGCAAGGACGACATTAAAAGCAGACTGGTAGTGATATAACGGCATTCCTGGCCAAGAGAAGTCTACTAGTGTCAAACATTGACCTTAATTAGCAGAAGAAATTTCTGAGAATGCACGTTTGGAGCACTGCATTGTATGATTGTGAAACATGGACTGTGGTAAAACCGGAAAAGAAGAGACTCGAAGCATTTGAGATGTGGTGTTACAGAAGAATCTTGAAACTTAGGTGTACTGATAAGGTAAGCAATGAGGAGCTTCTCCGCAGAATCTATGAAGAAAGGAATATATGGAAAACATTGACAAGAAGAAGGGACAGTACGGTAAGACATTAGCTAGTAGCTTCCATGCTACTAGAGGGAGGTGTAGAGGAAGACAGAGAGTGGAACACATCCAGCAAATAATTGAGGACGTAGGTTGCAAGTGGTGATCCGAGATGAAGTGGTTGGCACGGGAGGAGAACAGAAGACTAATTACTCAAAAAACAAAACAAAAAATGATCGACAAATCACAGCCTCGCTGATGCTACTTTATGAGTGGGTGCGTTGTCATGTTGAAACAAACAATCATCGTCTTCTAACTGTTCATCAATTGTACGTAATACACAGAGCTGTAAAATGGGTTCATATACTGTAAGTAGGCTGTTTAGGTTTTTATGTTGGTAACGTCACGTAGCGCTCTGTATGAAAATTACTGGCTGTGCTATGTGCAGTCTGTGGCTGGTTGGCATTGTTGTAATATTCGCTATTGTAGTTTTGTGCAGTTGGATGTGAACAGCGCGTAGCGTTGCGCAGTTGGGGATGAGACGCCAGTAGTGGTGGATGTGCGGAGAGAGATGGCGGAGTTTTGAGAGCGGATGATCTGGACGTGTGTCCATCAGAGACAGTAAATTTGTAAGACTGGATGTCATGAACTGATATATATTATGACTTTTGAACACTATTAGGGTAAATACATTGTTTGTTCTCTATCAAAATATTTCATTTGCTAACTATGCCTATCAGTAGTTAGTGACTTCAGTAGTTAGAATCTTTTATTTAGCGGGCAGTATTGGCGCTCGCTATATTGCAGTAGTTCGAGTAACGAAGATTTTTGTGAGGTAAGTGATTCGTGAAAGGTATAGGTTAAGGTTAGTCGGGGCCATTCTTTTGTAGGGATTATTGAAAGTCAGATTGCGTTGTGCTAAAAACATTGTGTGTCAGTTTAGTGATGATATGAATAAGTAAAGAGAGAATTGTCTGTGCACGTTCAGTTTTGCTCATCTGTTTGAAAATCAAATAACGTAAGGGGTTTATCAGCACAATCATTCATAAATTTTTCCAAGGGGAGGTTTCATAACACTTCAGCAATAAGGGGATCACACCCTAACCACAGGAAACCCCCATACCGAAACACCGTCTCCTCTGTACTTCACTGGTGGCACTACACAGAACGGCAGGTAACGTTCTCCAGGCATTCGCCGAACACAAACTCTTCCATCGGATTGCCAAAGCGCATTCCAATCACCCACTGTCCAGTTGACGTCGCTCTCTATACCATCTCAAGCGTAGCTTAGTATTGAATACAGAAATATGTGACTTACGAGGGAAAGCTCGACCAATCCACCCCAACTTTTTGCTCCCTAAGCTCAGTCTTTGTGCTAGCAGGACTGCTGGCAGCACTTTGGAACTCACGAATGACTCTTTCCGCTGGTTTCAAGCTGTTCTTTACTGTACCCTCCGCAATGCTCGACTGCCCTCGTCCGTCTGCACTTGCGGTCTACCTGGTTATGGTTTATTTATCATGATTCTTTCGCCTTTCCACTTCAGAATCACATCATCAACAGTCGACTTAGGAAGCCTTAGAAGGGTCCCTGATGGATTTGTTACTCAGGTGACGTCCAACGACTATTCCCCGTTCGAAATCACTGAGCTCTCCTCATCCATCCATTTTGGTGTTACCGCCTCCTTACTGACAGCTCAATACTCCCCGCCTCATTTCATACTGCCGAATCCGCCTCTCGTGACATCTAATAGTCATTTCGGCATTACACAGCGGTGTCATTGCCAAATCTTGGCTCCACAGTAACGACTCCCCCGACAACGAAAATTTCTTACACAACAGTCCGTTAAAGAGAAAAGTAAACTAAATCATCAGTACTCCTTATGCAGTAAGCTGACGATGATTCCAGTTCGCCGGCTCATAGAAAATCTCCTTACTAATTTCACCCTACATTTAAGCATAAACAAACACACATATGCATACAACTAAGTATTTGCAATCAAATAAATACAACTGACAATCAGGTACTGCTGATTTTAACGCTTGACGAAGATCTTTCGTGTTCTGTACAACGCTCCTGGACAGTTCGTGTCGTCTGGCCTATATATGTACAGTAACTCACTCACAGAGAATTTTGTAAACGTCCGCTTTTTTCAGTTGTAAGTCGTCTTTAACGGATCACAACAGGTCCAAGCTCTTTGCTGGTGGATGGAAGACAAATGGTTCAAATGGCTCTGAGCACTATGGGACTTAACTTCTAAGAACTTAGAACTACTTAAACCTAACTAACCTAAGGACATCACACACATCCATGCCCGAGGCAGGGTTCGAACCTGCGACCGTAGCGGTCGCGCGGTTCCAAACTGCAGTGCCTAGAACCGCTCGGCCACCCAGGTCGGCGATGGAAGACAATTTTGATTTAATTTTTTCTAAGAAATCTGCCTACTTTAAAAGACACATTCCCGGAATATGCAGCAAAAGCAAAGCACTGTGACCAGAGAATATAGCAAGTCTGCAGTATGCAATAACATGGTCTGTTGAGTGAAAGACAAAGGGCAATAGAATCCGCAGTGGAAATTGAATGAGTAACAGCAGGATGAGAAATAAGGGCTAAGGTAAAACAATAAGAGCTTCTTATATACTTTTGAACTTGTTTGCATTGGATACACGAAGAATGGGGCCTGCCAAGATTGAGAGTGAAAATGTTTCGAAATCCAAATTGTGATCGAAATGATTAATTAAGCCGTTTTATCCTCCTAACATGCTTATTTTCACTTGAATTTCAGTATTGTTCTATAAAAACGGAAATGAATTTCAGATTATTTGAAAGCCCGCTAAAACTCTCCATTCGAGTCTAGTTCTGTGACTTCACTGGCTAGCTCGCTACTCCTACTGTATTAATGCTAATTCACAGTGATGTCTTGTTTTGGAATTTACGTTTCGGAAAATGGGTTATAAATGATGTGTAGTACCAAACTGTATAATTACATCCATAAATCTGTAAAAACTCTTGGAAAGTCGTTTTTGAATGTTCCAGAGAGTGAGAAGATGCGTAAAATGTGGTTTCACTGTATCGGCAAACTGTCACCACGTCGACACACAAGTTCACTAACTTAATTTAAAATGTGTTGCACTGTGAAGTTAACATTAATTTACCTGCCAGATATACTCCCCCACTGTTGCAACGAAGCCTAGTGTCATTCAAAAAAATTAAACTCCAAGTGAAAATTATCGTTTACCCAAATACATGTTCATTATTTGGGAGCTCAGTTGTTACCGCGGTAGAGCGTCGAAATTTAGAAGATAATCTCTATAGATCGCTTGTTCGAATGTATCCCGATAGAACATTTTAAATTATTTGTAAAATGACTCGACATTCCTCTCATATGAAAACCAAATCACAGTTACTAAATTTCACCATACCGATTAGAAACAGAATGTTATTGTGTTTTCCTTACTGTTTACATGGGCTTACATTTGCATTCACTGTTCACACACGTCACGTTCGAAAAGATATTTTGTAGTTAATGTGACCATTCACATTTTACTTTACTAGAAGCAATGTTTTTATCTTCGTACTGTCCAGCTAGGGTCCCTATTGTTTAAACTTTTGCAGTTTCATCATCTTACATAAAGGTGAAGTAAGTCTGCTTCAGACACTGGCGATGTTTACACTCACAAACATCGCAGCCCTTTTGTTTGTGTCACTTGCATGTTGTGCACGCCATACATCTCCCCGTATGGAAAACAACATCTTTATACACTACGTTGTACTGAGGGCGTATGGTCATATCTCCACTACTAGTGATCAAAATGGTTCAAATGGCTCTAAGCACTATGGGACTTAACTTCTGAGGTCATCAGCCCCCTAGAACTTAGAACCACTTAAACCTAACTAACATAAGGACATCACACACACCCACGCCCGAGGCAGGATTCGAACCTGCGACCGTAGCGGTCGCGTGGTTCCAGACTGTTGCGCCTAGTAATCCTTTCCAGAAAAGTGAAGTGTTTGCAAATTAAATGCATTTATCCTCTGTTGTCCAATCCTCAGACTAAGACTAATGTGAAGCTATATGTAATACATCCCACAATCAAAACAACTGGTACAATCAGTTCTTGCTAACGCTATTATCATATTCCGTGTAAAACTTCTAAAAATCTATCACCCTTCCACAATCCGAGCATGTGACCTATTTGTCTGCAGTCGGATGCGCTAGCCGTTGCGCCACCGAACACCTGCTGAATACCTTCTACAGATGAAATCAGCAGTAAGTTTTGCCAAGAATAATTTTATTGTGCTTTGGATCGTAGCTCACGACTGATAGTCGACAATCTAGTCACAGCATACGCATTCATTTTCAAAAGTTCTACAATTCCTTAGTTTTGAGCGAGTTTAATGATGTTGCAGGGAGCAGGGAAAAGAATGTCCGTCGTTGCACATATTCCGGCTCTAGATGGGGGAGGATAAACGCATCAGCTTTCTCAAGGCTTCCACTACAAGCGTTCACAAACTGCCGTTCTATTGTTACTTAAAAGTTGTAGTTGAATTTTCCGTCACCAAATAGGTAAACTGTTTGCAGAAAAAGTACGTTAACACCTCGTACTTTCGGCTAACGATCCTGTAACACACGTATAGCTTCGACTTACTCCTAATCTATGACGTCCCAAGAGCATCGGCAAATAACAGAGCGTTTCCGATCACATGACCAGATCTTCGTATTTCATGATTTTAAAGCTTCAATTACATAAAAATAACAGGTTTTTTTGTCAGAATATTGACCGCAAATGCTGTTTAAATGTTATAATCAGTCAAAATAACAACAATCCGAGCCATGTTTTTAACACAGGAAAATAGCCTATTCTGTATGCATGCACTGCTCTCGTTTGCATGCTGAGTTCCGTAACCTGGCTGTACACTTTGCCCACTATCGCGCCACGCAGTCTGAGGGGGAAGAGGAGTAACTGTGAATGCACCACATTTAGATGGCAATGCAACCGCTCAAGGAGCACTTAACGTTTTGCATGTGGCTTGATATCATATTTCGTAGCAACATGGATCACAAAAATCGATATTACATAGTTATTCACGGTGTGCTAAAGACACAATATTTTTATATGGTATAGACTTTCGGCAAACGGACAGATCCAGACAATTTCGCACGTTTTTGTCACTTGAGTTGCAACGTAATCATGATCAAATTAGTTTCATAATCGAAAAAACCCGTTCAGCCACATATGTTGATCGAAACATTGTATCACCCTTGCATCTTCATTATGGAGACGTGGAAACTCTTCCCAAGGAAAACAATGTAGAGCTCCTGGACAATTCTACCGTAACAGAATTTGTCTTTTAAACGGGAACAGCACTGCAGACCGGTTGGTTCCATTTGCACATGGACGCTTTCAATTGAAAAACGAGCAGTATCAAAAAGAGCTGAGACACAGGTGTGAGATTGGCAATCTCATCAAAACGTTTAGAAAACTATTCCTGTAATTCTATCAACGGCATAATGAATTATTCCACTTTCGCATTTTGTTTAACGTTAGTTCGCTCAGGGAAATGGGCGGTTATTTGGTAAGAAGTTCCCCCTGCCACAATACTTTCAAATGCATCCACACAAAATCAGAAATAAGTTGTTTCCCAGTTTTCATAGCCTTACTGTGGGCAATGTGCAGTGAAGCACTCTTAAGGTGAGAGGTCTGCAATTCGTTCTGGATGTTCTAATTTTCGTTGCTGCTTTCCTTTTTCCTTCAGAAACTCAACACAGGCGGGTCTTAAATCTAAAAGTCTTTCCAGGCATGGACAGTGGCTGACCAAACGTTCTCTGCAGTAATGTATACGGTCTTCATACTCTTTGTTCAGTTACATCAAAAACTGGAGATGTAATAATGAGTGCGACATCAAAAATTTACTGTTCGTATTGCTAATTTAGCGCAGAGTACTTCGTGATGTACAGAACAATGAATCACTTACAAATCATTTGTCGAGTGTTGTAATTTTTTGCTCTTTCCTCGTCAACGATATCTTTAAATACTTTCAGCTTAGTATTGTAATGCCGTTCTAGAGCAAATTTGCAATATCCGTCGATTATGGGACCGCATAATAGATAGTGAGAAATCTTAACCTTCGCTTTTGTGATTTCCATTCATTTTTAAAGGCTGGCTCGACTGGTCGCTTTACTGCTCTTTCTGTGCAGACAGCCGCTAGACCTACGAGCTTCCATTACGAGGGGCGTTTGAAAAGTCCGTCCAAAAATAAAAACTACTAACGTGTTTGGGGTAAACGTTTTTTAATTTTTTGACATAGTCTCCTTTCAGACTTATACACTTCGTACAACGCTTTTCTAATTTGTCGATCCCTTCCGAAAAATAGGAATTGTCCAAGTCTGCAAAATAGCTAATAGTTGCTGCAATCACCTTCTCGTTTGATTAAAATCTTTGTCCCGCCAGCCATTTCTTCAAATTGGGGAACAAATAGTAGTCCGAGGGAGCCAAGTCTGGAGAGCAGGGGGGATGTGAACCGAGTTGAAATCCTGTTTCCATTAATTTTGCGACCACAACTGCTGAGGTGTATGCTGGTGCACTGTCGTGATGGAAAAGGACTTTTTTGCGGTCCAATCACCGGCGTTTTTCTTGCAGCTCGGTTTTCAAACAGTCCAATAACGATTAATAATATGCACCTGCAATAATTTTACCCTTTTCCAGATAGTCGATGAGGATTATCCCTTGCGAACCCCAAAGGACAGTCGCCATAACCTTACTGGTCGAAGGAATGGTCTTCGCCTTTTTTGGTGCAGATTCTCCCTTGGTAACCCATTGTTTAGATTGTTGTTTGGTCTCAGCAGTATAGTAATGTATCCATGTTTAATTCACAGTGACGAAACGACGCTTGAAGTCCTGCGGATTCTTCCTGAACAGCTGCAAACCATCCTTGCAACACTTCACACGATTCCATTTTTGGTCAAGCGTGAGCAATCGCGGAACCCATCTTGCGGATAGCTTTCTCATGTCCAAATGTTTATGCAATATATTATGTACCCATTCATTCGAGATGCCCACAGCACTAGCAATCTCACTCACTTTAACTCTTCTGTCATTCATCACCATATCATGGATTTTATCACTGATTTATGGAGTCATAACATCCACAGGGCGTGTGGAACGTTCAGCATCACTTGCGCCCATATGGCCACTTTGAAAATTTTGAAACCACTTATAAACTGTTCTAATCGAAGGTGCAGAGTCACCGTAATGTTTATCAAGCTTCTCTTTAGTCTCCTGAGGTGTTTTGCCGTTCATAAAGCAATGTTTAATCACCACACGAAACTCTTTTTCGTCCATTTTTTCACAATCACTCGACTTTCTTGGTTCACACGAATTCCAAACACAAAGAAATAGGCGAATATGGCTGAAACTTGGTGTGTGCTCTTTCCAAAGATGCTACTAACTAAACATGACCTCGATACGCGCCGACGGTGTCATCTCTCGGACTTTGCACGGACTTTTCAAACGCCCCTCGTATACCACGAGTTAACAGTGAAGAACAAACAGCTCTGACACCACAATTGCCGGCCGGAGTGGCCGAGCGGTTCTAGGCGCTACAGTCTGGAACCGCGCGACCGCTACAGTAGCAGGTTCGAATCCTGCCTCGGGCATGGGTGTGTGTGATGTCCTTAGGTTAGTTGGGTTTAAGTAGTTCTAAGTTCTAGGGGACCTCAGCAGTTAAGTCCCATAGTGCTCAGAGCCATTTGAACCATTTTGAACACCACAATTCAACGACTGCAAAAGCACGCACCAGATGCCGGAAGAAGAGTTTTACTATGCACTGCCATGTAGTGCTGCGCTGTACGGAGTACTTCCGAGAAGGACCAGGCAAAATTAAGACGTACAGAGACGGGCCAAGCCTCGGACTGCTTGCGTGCAGCACATCGGGCACACATGAAGTTTCGCACGCAGTGGCAGACTCTACGGTAGATCTTCCCCAGTCTGTAGTAGTCGATAATTCTGAAGGGGAGCCGAGCTCTGCGTTAGAGAGTATTCAGCTGGAAATTAAAATAGAAGCAGAGACAGTGGTCGATGTGGGGCTAGCAGGCATAGGCAACACGAGTACATCCAACAAGGGCATAAGATTTGAAGCAGTCTTGCAAGCTATGTACTACACGTTAGTTATCATTAAGCAAGACTCAGACTAGAAATTTTCAAGTGTGAACCTAATGTTTGCTAGCTCTAAGCAATAGTTTTGTAGAACTCAGCAAGAATCAAGGCACAAATTTTCTAGCTTTAAGTAAGACCCAGGCCAAAACTTTTCTACTAGAAACAAAATATTTGTTATCATTAAGCAAGACTCAGACCAGAAGTTTACAGATTTTAAAAGTGTCACTGACCAAATAACATCATTTCGTCAACGAATTTAATAAAGTCGTTAACTCTTGGAATTGTAACCTAGACCATAAAATAGAGAAACTGGAAAAAATCCTGTAGAGATAGGAATCAAGCAATGGAAATTCGTTGTACTGAACAGATGAGAAAGTTTGGCAATGACTGTAGTGGTAGGCACAAAAAAACTGTGGGTCAGTGGACGTAAGCTAAATCACCTATAAAAGACCGTTTAATGCAGCTGCAGGCTTTATGTACAGCAGAGCATGAAGGTATAGAAGCCAAAAACTGTGGATGTGGAGAATGTTATAATTAAATGTAAGGATTATTGAAAGCTTGATGCAGCAAAATCAGTTCATCCTGTAACTTTATTTGACAGATATTAAAGGTGTTTTACCCAGATTCCGGAATGAAAAGGAGAAGACTTCGTTTATCAAGAGTAGTCTGAGTAACGTAGTTTTTGCATTCGCGAGAGGGAGGGGGTGGGCAGTCGCTGCAAAGGCTTGTCAAATAGTTACATAGTTCGAAGCTGTGTTTCTCTTTAAGTATTGGGTGAAGAGATGCCAGCAAGCTATACTTAGCTCTATTCCAACAATAGGCATTCCAAAAGTATTTTTGTCCTGTAAGGTAGCACAATACGTTTCTAACCTATTTCTGAAGTGCTTGAAGAGGGATAACGTAAAACGTGTACGGATTTATTTCTAATAGATAGCAGGAGTGAAATTAATCAGCTTATGCAGTACACATTTTTCCAAAAAGAATTCAGCTTGGGCTAATTGTGCTCGTGCCTCAGAGAAAATTATTAGTAACTTGTGTCACGAAGTGAAGAATGTGTCTCATGTGCGTTTATGTAAAATAAAAAGTTAAGAAATATTATGGAGGAGGCAAGGCTTTCAATGATTAGGGATCTGGCCTTTGAACAAAAGAAGACTTTAACCAAGGGAAGGTTGAAAAGGAAATCAGGAGAGAGAGAAAAGAGACATGATGAAAACGTCAAACATATCAGCTTTGAAGTATGAGACTTAGTTTTAGTAGAGACCAAAAAGAAATCTAAGCAAATAAATGCAGAAATAAAGACATTCTGGATGATTTGTCATGGCCTGTTCAAGGTGGTAGGTAAACCACAGGACATGGCCTATAGTTTGACATATCCCAAATCGGGGAATGAGCTTGTGCTCTGAAACATAATAGAATTGAGGACTTATATACAGAGAAACTGCTAAAATTCCTACATACTCTGTCACTCTATAGGTGATGCATAATTATCAAATAGAGATTGTCGAACTGGCTATGGATTTCCTTCCTTTTCATAACTTAGCAGTTCTATTCCTCTTATTGTAGTGTGTATTATCTGAAGGGTATTTCAATTCTTCTGCTATCTCATAGGTGCAGGCAGTATTATGAGACAAGAGACTATAAGTTGTAATAACTATTAGAAGTGACTTAATGTGTTTCCATGACAGTGAAATTTAGCAGTTCTTTGAAGAAGGCATGAGAGGCATCTGAATGTGGAGCCGTATTTTACAGAGGCAGTAGTAAGCGTTATAAAGATGTGAATGTTTACAACAGGTCACAGCTACAAGTGGTTTGGTAACACTATGCAAAATATAGCCTGAAGACATGTAGTTGGTAGATTATTACAGGTAGCAAGTGTAGTGCTTCGTGAGTTACCATCTTTCAGAGCCCTTTGCATTTAAGACGTCAGGAAAGTGATAATCTACGTTTAAATTGTAGAATAATACTGTTACTATATTACTTCTGTTGTGTGAAGGTAAAAGGTGTTGAGAAGAGTAAGAATGTTCACTAGGATAAGACGCTAAGGAGGGATGTTACTTTCTTTTAATGATGCTAAAGGGTATGGAGTGCCTAAAAGGAGGAACTAAGTTTGCATTTTTGAGATGGAGGAGACAATGGAAATGGCTCTTGAAAACAATGTTTAATTTAGGTATTCATACGAGGGGGCACAAAAAAAACGGGAAATTCGTCATAACGTCTTCATTTCTTAATATTTTTACACCAAATTTCGATCATCTTCGAAGTATTCTCCATTGACCACAACGCACTTCTTCTAACGATCGTTCCGTTGTTCAAAACAGTTTTTAAATTCACTGTCTGGGATGTTCTTTAGGCCGTCTATCGGTTTTTATTTTACCTCCTCCACAGTGGCAAAAAGCTTTCCTTCCATGTCCCTTTTGAACCTGGGGAACAAAAAGAAATCATAGGGAGCTAGATCCGGTACTAGAGAATGGGGAGGGGGTGGATAATCGGTGTCATGTCGTTTTTGTTCAAAAACTGCTTTACGGAGAGGGTGGTGTGGGCCGGCGCGTTGCCTTGACAGAGGAACTAGTCGCCTGTGCGCCAAAGATCTGCCCTTTTCTTCCGGATATTCTCTCTCAATCTTTTCAAAACCTCCAAGTAGAATACCCGGTTTACAGTTTCACCTGGTGGAACGAACTCCGCGTGCACAACACCTGTGCAATCGAAGAAACAACTGAGTATTGTCTTGATGTTCGACTTCACTTGGCGAGTTTTTCTGGGACGAGGAGAGCCACTTGTCTTCCACTGGCTTCACTGCTGCTCCGTTTCGAGGTCGTATCCATAGCACCACGATTCATCGCCAGTTGATCAATAGTTCAGCGACGCTCTTCACGAATGAGGTCGCTTCTTGACGTTGAGGGGCGTCCTGAACGGGGGTGTTCTTCAGTTGCCATTTCTCCATTTTTAAAACGTAAAAATTACTCCTAGACCTTGTTTTTACTTAAGGAATCATCCCCACGAGCTGTGCCGGCCAGAGTGGCCGAGCGGTTCTAGGTGCTACAGTCTGGAACCGCGCGTCGGCTGCGGTCGCAGGTTCGAATCCTGCCTCGGAATTCAGCGACGCTCTTCACGAATGAGGTCGCTTCTTGACGTTGAGGGGCGTCCTGAACGGGGTTGGTCTTCAGTTGCCATTTCTCCATTTTTAAAACGTGGAAACCACTCCTGGACCTTGTTTTTACTTAAGGAATCATCCCAATAAGCTGTGCCGGCCAGAGTGGCCGAGCGGTTCTAGGCGCTACAGTCTGGAACCGCGTGACCGCTACTGTCGCAGGTTCGAATCCTGCCTCGGGCATGGGTGTGTGTGATGATTAGTTTTCATAATGAATGCCATTACCCCAATAATGGTGACAACCATTACCCTAACAAATGGTGAGTACTTCTGGATGGGACACTAATGGTCAGTTGACATATGGGCATTGCTGTTTCCCTGACCAGAGTGACTACCGTTACTCTAAATGTATAATGGATTAAAGAAAAACTTAGTTTCCACAGGGAGTCATTTAACACTCTTACAAAATACCTTTTCGAGACTGATATCTAAAATACTCCTCTGTGGTGCTAACAAGGGAGAAATTGAGTCAATAATTAAATCACTGAAGACTAAGGACTCTCATGGATATTATGGAGTACCTAGTAGAACAGTAAAGTATTGTGCTGCACATGTCAGCCCTGTACTTAGCCATATTTGTAATTTTTCCTTTAAGAATGGCCAGTTTCCTGAATTTTTAAAATACTCAGTAGTATTCTGCTTTATAAAAAGGGAAAAAGGGATAATGTAGACAATTTCAGACATCTCTCTATGCCTAAGTGTTTGCTAAAGTTATTGAAAAGGCTGTGTATATAAGGATGACTGATTATTTTATATCACATAATTTGCTATCAGATATACAGTTCAGTTTTAGAAATGGTTTAACATCTGAGGTAGGGGATAGATTTAACAAAAGGTTTTGAACGCTAGGCATCTTTTTTGATTCAACTAAAAATTTTGATTGTGTTGATCACAAAATACTGCTCCAGAAATTAGACCATTACAGAACACGGGGAGTAGCTCTCTATTGGTTCACCTCTTACTTTAACATCAGAGAGAAAAATATCATTATCCACCGTGTTGAGAATGGCTATGATGTGGAGCCTGAATGGGACACAGTTAAATGGCAGTGCCCCAGGGATCAGTGCTGGAGCCACTTCTGTTCCTTATTTATATTAATGATATGCCCTATAGTATTACAGGTGACTCTAAAATATTTCTGTTTGGTGATATCAATAGCTTGGTAGTAAATGATGTTGTGTGCAATGTCGGCACTGTTTAAAGTAGTGCACTTCATGGCATAAGTTCATGGCTTTTAGAAAATAATCCAATGCTAAATCACAGTAAAACTCTGTTTTTAAAGTTTCTAACACACATTCAACAAAACCCAACGTTATCATTTCACAGAATGGGCATATGATTAGTGAAACTGAACAGTTCAAATTTCTAGGTGTTCAGATAGAAAGTAAACTGCTGTGGAAAGCCCACATTCAGGATCTTGTTCAAAGACTTAATGCTGCCATTTTCACTATTCAAACGGTATCTGACGTAAGTGATAGTTCGACGTGAAAAGTACTCTATTTAGCTTATTTCCGTTCGCTTGCGACAAATAGTATTATATTTTGGAGTAACTCTTCCTATTCTCAAAGGATATTTTTGCGTCAGAAATGGGTGGTTTGGGCAGTAAGTGGTGTAGGTTTGAAAAACCTCTTGTAACGCCTGTTCATTAGTCTGGGTATTCTGATATTGACCTCTCTATATATATAGATTTTTAGCTGTCGTTTCTTGCCAACGATATAAGCTTATTCCCAAGAATTAGCTGTTATAACTCAGTTAATACTAGGCAGAAATCCAGTCTGCATTTGGATCACACTTCCTAGACACATGTGCAGGAAGGTGTGCAGCATACTGCTGCATCTATTTTTAGTAGGCTACCACAAGAATACAAAAATCTTACCAGTAATCAACGCGCTTTCAAATCGAAACTGAAGAGTATTTTCATGGGTCAGTCCTTCTATTCTGTTTAGGAGTTCCTTGAAACATTAAGCTGATTCCTGTGTTATATTGTTGAATGTGTTTATATAAACTTATGGCTTGTCTTCTTTTGGATTCATAAACATGTAATTTCATGTACTGACACGTTCCATGATCTTGAACATTTGCTCCTCACTCTGGTCCTATGCAGCTAGATGTGTAAAATAAAAAATAATATTGGGGAGCAGTGAAGGTTCACTGACATGGTGACTATTATTACATCATCCTTGGTGACTCCCATTACCACAGACACATAGCTAATACTTTTAGGTGGACCAACAGTGGTCAGTTGACATATGGTGATTGCTGTTACCTTGATCACAGTCACTACAGTTACTATGAACGCTTGGTGGGTTCTACAAAGCGGCAATGATGGTCAGTTGACATGGAGATTGCCATTATCCCGATCATTGTGGCTAACAAAATGGTTCAAATGGCTCTGAGCACTATGGGACTTAACATCTGAGGTCATCAGTCCCCTAGAACTTAGAACTACTTCGACCTAACTAACCTAAGGACATCACCCACATCCATGCCCGAGGCAGGATTCGAACCTGCGACCGTAGCAGTCACGCGGTTCTGGACTGAAGCGCCCTAACCGCACGGCCACCGCGGCCGGCTGTGGCTAACACTACCTCGAATGTATGGCGGGTACAGTTGCGTGAAGCAATGATGGGCAGTTTACTGGGTGAGAACTGTTACCTCAGATACCATGAGGTGGCGGCAATGATGGTCAGTTGACATGTGTTGACTGTCATTACTCATACTGTGGTAACTATTCTTGTACTGACTGCATGGTGCACACTATTATAGAAGCAGTTATGATCAGTTGACATAATGACTGCCATTATCCAGATCAAGGTGACTATCCTGAATTCATGGTGAGTACTATGGAGTGGGCAAATGACCATCAGTTGACAAATGGTAACTATCATTACCCTGGCTATGATAACTACTGTTACCGTGAAAACATGGTGGATGCTATTATGGGAGGAAGGATGGTTAGCTGAAGTGATGACTGCTGTTGCCCCAATCATGATGACTGCCATTATCCTGAAATGCACTGTATTATTCTACAATTAAGAAAAATTATGTGCTTACAATTGGTGTCAGTTAATGGGTATTAAAATTGTATTGTAAAACCAGAAGCTGACCTGATTTAACGAAAATAAAAATTTTCTGTATTATGTGTCAAAATCAACTCCAAAAAACTATAACACCTTCATTGGGCATGTGCAAGTGTCAACAAGCCCTGTCTTTCCTGAGAGAGTTCATGTGCATTTATGTCAACTCGCTAAAATATGACATCCCTGGATATTGTGTCAATAATGCACATGCACAGGCATCAACAGGTCCAATCATTTTGTCACTTCCAGTTATGCCTCCTAAATTTAAGACAACTCTCGACTCATCTGAGAGCTTACTAATTAACAATGTGTACACACCTCATGACAGCCTCTCTGACATCTCGTGCATACAATGAAGAGGGAGGAGAAGAGGTCAGAGCTTGGATGGATGTGTGAAACTTATGGCTATGGCGACTTGGCCCAGGATGATCTCCAATCATCTGCTGAAGGTCATCACTCATCCATCATGTGCAAGCATCATGTCATCATTGACTATGACTGCATGGTGTCATCAACAAAGTGGTGGTGGGAAATTTAAAAGTGCAAGATAGTTTTGGTGGGAACTTAAAAAGAATGCAAGACTACAGCGACAGTAACATTTTTAAAAAAAACTGGAATGGCACTGGTGGAAACTTAAAAAAGCTTAACATCCATTAAAATGAAACATCCAATCACAGCACAATATGCTTTTACCTATAACTAAAAAGTCAAGGAATATGTAGTCAGTGCATCAATAATGCTGCATTGTCTACCATAAATAAAACGTACTACTTACGTTATGGATGTAGGTTAATGATGCAACTGATGTTTATCGATATTGAGTTTGATGTTTCTATTAACCACTCTGGAAAGTATTGTAAATTTCGTTTTGCAGCTCATGCTTGTCGTCAATGAATCTGAATTATCACAGCAAAATATGACACTCGTTTTGATTACTTGGCAAATAACTGAAACTCAGAACTTGTTACTGAGCATTTTGCTTGTTGGAATAAGTTGTAACTTATCCTCACTTGTCTGTGAGGAAGCACATTTCCATTTTTGTTGAGTCGGGGAAATGTGACAGGCTTGGAGTTTACAAAATTACTGACATGCTGACTAAGTGAAAAAATAGGTAATAAAGTAAGGTGTCTACTCTTAGAAAATTATTAATGTTCAGCCAGTGGGACAATCACTCAGCGCTTTCTTAACACACACACACACACACACACACACACACACAACGCCACAAAAAATTGAAACTCTGACGTACATTACTGTTAACAACTTTACATTTTCCAGCTACTGATTATTTGCAGCAATTCAGGAATGTTTTCTCTCATTCAGTATTGCACAATCTGAAGCAGCTGGGAGCACAAAATGTACGCAGGGGCAGCTGTCTCCAAAAAATACCTGACCATGATATCATTCAGAGCAGTGGTCATCATCGTGTATCTGAAGGACTGCAAAAGACTGAAGATTGAATTGAGTTTCTGATCTCTTGACATATCTCAGTAGGCTGAACAACAAGGACACTGGGGATATTTGAGATCGACTTCTAATATATAACTTATGTCAGATTCATCTAGTATATTTTTCACAGTTCCACCTATGAAACCATGCTCAACAAATTGTAGTTGTGCTATGTCCATATTAAATTGCAATTTTTCATTACAAATTTTCGACAATGCATCCCATATCAGGCTAGGTGAGATCAAATGGTGGGCTGGATCTATTTCGCATGTTTTAAGACAGAGTACGTAGAAAATTTCAAATACATTGTCCAAAAGCAAGAAACTAGTTTTCAAATATAACTGAGTTAAATTTCCTAATGCCTTGCATTCAGATAAGCTCCACACTTTGCATGCTCTAGGGTAATCCAAACATTTGATTACTGTGTCACCAGTCAACAAGCTTTAGAACACCTCAGTTGACAACACCCTGTTCTTCCAACAAAACTATTTCGTTAGTTACATACCTGTGAGGTATTTATGAAATGAAACTGCTTACTGTCATGGATAACGCTCTCTTGTTTTTTTTTTTTTTTTCAATTCGGAAAATTTTAAATATAAGTCATATTGTTCTAGAGAGCATATCAGAAATCTGAACGAATGTGTAAGCTGAAATTTTGTGTCGCCACAATAGCCCACTGCAACAGATTTAATGAACGCTCAAAGCGCCTCTTCCTCTTTGGGACTAATAATCATCTGTTTATTTTGCAACAAGTAATTTTTATGTGGTCTGCAATCAGATGCAGCTGTCTGCTAAACCTATCGATGCAGTCAATATTTCAGTACCGCTGAATCTCCGAATATTCATCAGTGTAACTGCCGTACACATAAAATGCAGTACTACGTGGTTTGTGGACATGAATTTCGTTGCTAACGTCCCACTGTATCAGGGAGTCAGCGTCTCAATAAATGACAAATGGTAACTTTAATTAGTTGCTATATCAGTCGAATTTTATATATTGTTTCTCTAACTGATATTGCATTCCACTTGAAAATAAAACGGAGATTGGACTAATGAAAGACATTCTGATGACGCTGTTACTGAATTTTTTGGTCTGTATGCTAAAACATATGTGCTTAAGACTGAGTCAAGGTGTGTTACTTGTAAAGCAAAGGGTATGGAACAGTTTTGTGTTAAAGAATTAAGCATAGCTGATTAACAGCAATGAGTGTTGAATTCTGAAGTTTAATTAACTGTACAGCATCCCATTGCCATGTCCTTTCTAGTGTTAAACAGCACAAGCCATGTTTATTAGCATAAAATGATAAACGTTTTATATTCCCAGATAAAGTGAATGTGTTAGCTTAGAGTCAAAAATTGCCTGAAAAATGGTGATGATGGCTAATTTTGTGGCATGTGTATAAAACTACAAAATGTTATTTTTAACTGATTTTTACTAGAAGATAAAGTTAAATGTGATTTCTGTGTATGTATGAAAGCATACAGAACATTAAATGTGATTTGCAACTAATTAATAACATGAAAATATGAACAAAGAATTAAATGTGATTTCTAACTGATTTACTACGTGAAAAATAACAAATTAATGTATAATATATCTATTTTATCCATGTAATCAGTAAGTACCTTCAGTTCTTTGGTTTAAGAGTGCATCTACATCTACATCCATACTCCGCAAGCCACCTGACGGTGTGTGGCGGAGGGTGCCCTGAGTACCTCTATCGGTTCTCTCTTCTATTCCAGTCTCGTATTGTTTGTGGAAAGAAGGATTGTCGGTATGCTTCTGTGTGGGCTCTAATCTCTCTGATTTTATCCTCATGGTCTCTTCGCGAGATATACGTAGGAGGGAGCAATATACTGCTTGACTCTTCCGTGAAGGTATGTTCTCGAAACATTAACAAAAGCCCGTACCGAGCTACTGAGCGTCTCTCCTGCAGTCTTCCACTGGAGTTTATCTATCATCTCCGTAACGCTTTCGCGATTACTAAATGATCCTATAACGAAGCACACTGCTCTCCGTTGGATCTTCTCTATCTCTTCTATCAATCCTATCTGGTACGGATCCCACACTGCTGAGCAGTATTCAAGCAGTGGGCGAACAAGCGTACTGTAACCTACTTCCTTTGTTTTCAGATTGCATTTCCTTAGGATTCTTCCAATGAATCTCAGTCTGGAATCTGCTTTACCGACGATCAACTTTATATGATCATTCCATTTTAAATCACTGCTAATGCGTACTCCCAGATGATTTATGGAATTAACTGCTTCCAGTTGCTGACCTACTATTTTGTAGCCAAATGATAAGGGATCTATCTTTCTATGTATTCGCAGCACATTATACTTCTCTACATTGAGATTCAATTGCCATTCCCTGCACTATGCGTCTATTCGCTGCAGATCGTTCTGCATTTCAGTACAATTTTCCATTGTTACAACCTCTCGATACACCACAGCATCATCTGCAAAAAGCCTCAGTGAACTTCCGATGTCATCCACAAGGTCATTTATGTATATTGTGAATAGCAACGGTCATAGACACTCCCCTGCGGCACACCTGAAATCACTCTTACTTCGGAAGACTTCTCTCCATTGAGAATGACATGCTGCGTTCTGTTATCTAGGAACTCTTCAATCCAATCACACAATTGGTCTGATGGTCCATATGCTCTTACTTTGTTCATTAAACGACTGTGGGGAACTGTATCGAACGCGTTGCGCAAGTCAAGAAACACGGCATCTACCTGTGAACCCGTGTCTATGGCCCTCTGAGTCTCGTGGACGAATAGCACGAGCTGGGTTTCACACGACCGTCTTTTTCGAAACACATGCTGATTCCTACAGAGTAGATTTCTAGTCTCCAGAAAAGTCATTATACTCGAACATAATACGTGTTCCAAAATTCTACAACTGATCGACGTTAGAGATATAGGTCTATAGTTCTGCACATCTGTTCGACGTCCCTTCTTGAAAACGGGGATGACCGGTGCCCTTTTCCAATCCTTTGGAACGCTACGCTCTTCTAGAGACCTACGGTACACCGCTGCAAGAAGGGGGGCAGGTTCCTTCGCGTACTCTGTGTAATATCGAACTGGTATCCCATCAGGTCCAGCGGTCTTTCCTCTTTTGAGCGATTTTAATTGTTTCTCTATCCCTCTGTCGTCTATTTCGATATCTACCATTTTGTCATCTGTACGACAATCTAGAGAAGGAACTACAGTGCAGTCTTCCTCTGTGAAACAGCTTTGGAAAAAGACATTTAGTATTTCGGCCTTTAGTCTGTCATCCTCTGTTTCAGTACCATTTTGGTCACAGAGTGTCTGGACATTTTGTTTTGATCCACCTACTATTTGACATCTCTTGGTTCTGACCTCCATCGTAGAGAAGTCGAAAGAAGGGGTAAAATGTGGGTAAGAGGGGCTGTGACGACCTTCTCATCGAGTGACACCTCCACAGTGACGTTGGGCAGAACTGTGGAGAAACCTCGTGCTAACGTGACATCTTTAACCCACCATACAACTCACATAAACCTCTGAGCTGTGGCCTTTTTTCAAAGGTGATATCACTAAATGAACGTACAAAATGTCACTTTTAACTGATTTGTACTGCAAGAGAAAATTAAATGTGATTTTTACGTGTGTGTGATATTATAAAGAAAATTAAATTCGATTTGCAGCTGATCAGTGCTGCTAAAATCTAAAAAACGAATTAGATGTGGTTTGTAATTGATTTACTGCGTGAGAAATCAAAAATAAACATATAATACATTTATTTAATTTATCTCATCTGTCAGTTCCTTCAGTTTTTTGGTGTAAAAGTACTGTAATGTTGTTAATATATTTGATAAATGATTCGATACTCTCCAACGTGATGGCTACATACTGACTGGTTGTTTCTTTTTAATGCCCAGTAGAATACTAGAGGTACTGTGACGACCTTCTCATCGTGTGACACTTCCACGATGGCGTTGGACAGAACTGTGGTAAAATCTGGTGCCTATGTGACATCATTTACCCACCTCACGGCTCACATGAACTTCCTAGCTGTGCCCCTTTTTCCTATGGGATGTCCCTAAACATCTTAAAACGAATTTCGGTGTAGTTCCTTTGAAAGAGCAAGTCCTATTTCTTATTACATCCCGAGCTTCCGCTTCATTTCTAATGATGTAGGCGACGGAACGTCCAGTCTTAAAGTTCATTACATACTGTTCAGGGATAGATTAGACGCATTGCGTCACGTGATGACAGAGAATATCAGTCAGAGGGAACCGGGTCAAAAGACGTGAACCTCACAGTTTGCAAACATACAGAGTTATACTGGAAACAGATGGACGAAGTGCTAAATAAGGTTAGAGAACAAGCAGTCCACGCCATCGACAAAGGTACTAGAAGGCAGAACGCGAAAGGCAATCATGTTTCAGTGGTCGAAAAGGATGTAGCTAGAATTAGGAAGAGAGTCACACATTAGGCTCAGACACGTCTATACCCACAAGAGCACATGCTGGAAATTCCTCTCCCGAAATTCGAATGTAACAAAGTATTAAAGAAAGTTTTTCTCTTTTAGTCACATATTTCGAAATTAAAGATACTGCTGAATACCATAAACCATATTTATATCTGACGCTAATCATTTGCACTAAAACGACTAGAGAATGAATGGTTTCGGGATAGGGAAAAACAAACACCACTACAGCGACATAAATCGTTAACAACACCTTACCACTGATTTGTTCCTCTGTGCTGAATCCTATCTGCCAGGTCATGAGTGCAGAGGAAAAAGTCTTGCTCATCCGCTGTTCTTGAGTGCCCAGAAAGAAACTTCCTTTTCGAGCTGAATCGTCTTTCGCACAGTGAATGTAACTGATCAGTTCTCCAAGGTAAGTCCTAAGTGAGGAGAATGTAATGTGGAGGTCGCTCATTCTGCTAAACAATTAGTAAGTGGCTAGAAAGCTACTCGATCGAGGGCCACTCATCACTTCATAAACATCAGTTACTCGTCATAGGTGGCTGAGGACGCTCTCGACAGGAACATAGACGAACCTCTGCCATTCCACCACTCTAGCGATATGTACACGGTGACAATTATTGAACTATATGAAAAAAGAAAATTAGTTAAAAACTAAGGTGTGCACACACTTTATTTGACATATAAACGTCACTACAGATATCCGGATTTAGGCTATAACATGTTCGATATGCCTGCCACCATTGACGACGATGTGGCGCAAACGAATAGCGAAATTCTGTATGACCCGCTCAAGTGTCATAACATCGATCCTGTCGGTGTCCTCCTGAATGGCTGTTTTCAGTTCAGCAATGGTTTTGGGGTTATTGCTCTACACCTTGACTTTAATATAACTGCACAAAAAGGAGTCACGTGTGTTCAGATCCGGAGAATATGGAGACCAATCGAGACCCGTGCCAGTAGCCTTCTGGGTACCCAGAGCGAGAATGCGGTCCCTTAAGCGCTCCTCCTGGATATCAAACACTCTCGTGCTTGGATGGGGTTGAGCTCCGTCTTCCATGAACCACATCTTGTCGAAATGAGGGTCATTTTGAATAATGGGGATGAAATCATCTTCCAAAACCTTCAAGTGCCGTTTGGTAATCACGGTGCCATCAAGGAATATCGCACCGTTTATTCCGTGAGTGGACACTGCACACCACACAGAGAGTGAAGAGACTTCCCGATCGCGGAATACGGATTCTCAGTCCCACAAGTGCGTCGGTTTTGCTTATTGTCAGACCCAGCCAAATGAAAGTGGGCTTCGTTGCATGCATGCGCATACTAATTCCCATCATGCTCCGCGGCCAACCCAGCTGTTTGAACCTCCTAACGGAAACCGCTCAGAAATTATGACGATTTTATTTCGTATAGTTCAATAACTGCCACCCTGTAACTGGAATGTAAAAAACGTGGGCACATGGCTGCAGTCGGTCAAAGCTTGCCTAGGCCTTAGCATGGCGTGGCACATCATTGCAAAGCATCAAGGCGATGCCATTAACCGATGGCAAAAATCCACTCAACCTGATGTTCCCACTGTTCATCAGCAATATGGACGTGGATCCTCAAGTGGATACAAGAGTTTCCACGTGCCTAATTAACGTTAGAAGCTGCAGGTGCATCGTCTCTTATTCTTTGGTACTACTACTGTGAACATCATATCATAACATATAGAGTAGTCAGCACATTACGAACTGGCAGAATACGGCGCTGCAGTCGGCAACGCCTATATAAGACAGCAAGTGTCTCGAGCAGTTGTTAGAGCGGTTACTGCCGCTACAATGGCAGGTTATCAAGATTTAAGTGAGTTTGAGTGTGGAGTTATAGTCGGAGAGCGAGCGATGGCACACAGAATCTCCGAGGTAGCGATGAAGTAGCGATTTTGCAGTACGACAATTTCACGAGTGTTTCGTGAAAATCAGGAATCCGGTAAAATATTAAATCTCTGACATCGCTGCGGCCGGAAAAAGATCCTGGAAGAACAGGACAGACGACGACTGAAGACAATCGTTCAACGTGACAGAAGTGCGAGCCTTCCGCAAACTGTTGCAGATTTCAATGCTGCGCCATCAGCAAGTGTCAGCGTGCGAACCATTCAACGAAACATCATCGTAACGGGCTTTCGGAGACGATGGCCCACTCGTGTACCCTTGATGACTGCATGATACAAAGCTTTACACTTCACCTTGTCGCGACAACACCGGCAATGGACTATCGATGACTGGAAACTTGTTGCGTGGTCGGACGAGTCTCGTTTCAAATTGTATGGAGCGGATGGACGTGTACGGGTATGGAGACAACCTCATGAATCCATGGACCCTGCATGTCAGCAGAGCACTGTTCAAGCTGGTAGAGGTTCTGTAATGGTGTGAGGCATGATCAGTTGGAGTGATGTGGGACCCTTGATACTTCTAGATACGACTCTGACAGGTGACACGTATGTAACCATCCTGTCTGATCGCCTGTATCCATCCATGTCCATTGTGCACTCCGACGGATTTGGGCAATTCCAGCAGGACAATGCGACACCCCACACGTCCAGAAATGCTACAGAGTGGCTCCAGGAACACTCTTCTGAGTTTAAACACTTCCGCTGGCCACCAAACTCCTCAGAGTTGAACATTATTGAGCTTATCTGGGATGCCTTGCAACGTGCTGTTCAGAAGAGATCTCCACCCCCTCCAAGATTCATGGTGTCAGTACCCTCGAGCACTACGTCAGACATTAGTCGAATCCATACCACGTCATGTTGCGGCACTTCTGCGTGGTCACAGGGGTCGTTCACAATATTAGGCAGACGTACCAGTTTTTTTGGCTCTGCAGTGTATAAGACCATGTATTTAGAGACGAGTATCATTTTTTCACGAGTAGCAGTTAACATTTTAAGTTTGGACTCCTTTACTAGCTTTAGTCTTCAAATATAATATTCAGGTTTCATGTTTTCTAATAGTTTCTCTTTTAGTGTTTTGCCGCTTTACGTAAGGATACTTTGATTTATTTGAAGCTAATCTGGGTTATGAACAGAACTTTGAAGCGCATATGCCATTGAAACCTAATGCTATTCCTCCTTTACTCAGTCTCGACACAAGTCTTTTGGTATGAAGCAAATAGTGAAAGTAGAACTCGACTGTTTGGCGGTACAAGGTTAGACACCAGTTGCATCTGACAACTAGGCGACGCCCATGGCAATAACTAAAAAGCATGGCAGAATCAAATTGTTATATGGCAACCATGTAACTTTCGAGCTATATCAACCATTTAGTGTTGCTAGAACCCCACAATATTTCAAAAATGCTTGGATCAGCTTATACAAGAGTACCACCAGCAATGAATTACTCGACGACGTTTTAGTTACTGGAACTACCAGGAACCAACAGTTAAGAACTTTAAAATGACTGTTAATAGACTTTGAGTTAATGGGATCAAATGCAAATTAATGATACGTAGTTTCTATACCTGAGCAGTCAATATCTGAACCATATACTGAGCGAAGGTGCTCTCATGCCCTTGCCAGCCCAAGTCGAAACGATTATCAATCTTCCTGGATTCAGAGATTTGAGATAACCCCAGTGTTTCTTGAACCAGGTAAATTATTAAGGCAAATTTATGCCGAATTTTGCGCAGCTGACTTACCCCCTTAATTATCTTCGGAAAAGGGAACTTAAACTTCAGTAGCCCCTGACTTGCAAGGCAGCGTTCTTTAGCAAAAAAGCGTTTGATGCCTACTCCTTGTCTGATCATACTTCTCAAGGTTGGTGACAGATGCTTCATATGGAATACGCGCCATTCTATCACACAAGTCCCAAAATGGCATGTAATAACTGAGTGCATATGTGACTAAAACACTTACAATAGCAAAGGTTAATTATAGCCAAATAGAAAAGGAGGCACTGACTAATATTTACGGTGTTGAGAATACCCGTATTTTCTTGTACAGAACAAATTCCACATGGTCATGAACCACAAACTGCTTATTTTATTCTTTGGCTTCCAAATGAATCTATTAGATAAGATGGCATAATAATTAAAGTAGTGGATGGAGTTTTGGACCAACTACCACCATCGGATATACTACTGACTGACTACTCATCATACTAATTCCAAGTCCCTATTGTGTCTGCTGTTGGTTTCTGATTATCAGAAAGATAAGTCAGAGGCATTTTGTTTCCATCTCGATGAAAATATCCTCACAATGGTACAGAAGACGGATAGATTCACAGATCAGGACCAATGCTCGGCAAAGTAGCACGCTATGGGTGACTCGACAGGCCTGAGCACCCATCCAAGCTATTGAACTAGAACTATGAGCCTATTTCTCGAGGTGCCATAGGCTGTTCTGCTGATCACAGAAAAGTCAGTGTGCTAGGTTGTAATCCAGACTCAAATTCACAAGCTAAACTACGCTCAGTGAGAGTTGTTGAAGATGAAGGAGATTGTAACGCACCACACACTAACGGAAAAAGCGTCAACGCCAAGAAGGAGCTGTGCAACGTAAAAGAAAATTGGCTGGTATGTTTCTACATCTGAAAGCTGATGTCTGTTCAGACTGTGCGCCAGTCGCATCGAGAGGCGCTAGTAGTTCCACTATGAGGACATAAATCAGGTTTGCTTTAAATACAAGCTGTAACAATACCAAACTCATCCACCCTCACCACACTACACTTCCTCTGCAGGCCATCCTTCTCTGTAAATCCCAAAGGCTCTATCGCTCATTCCTCTGCACCCATGAGCAGAATACTCTCCTCTGCCACTGGCAATTACAGTGACACATTGGCAATCTCCTCACAGCAAAGAAATGCTGGGTATGGCGCCAGAGATGTACACGCCTCAACTCCACCCTCCTTGTCAACTCCTCCAAGTACAGGTCTGCTTTCCACCACCGTACTGGTAGCCATCCTGTCCCGCATTACCCTCTTCTCCATGACAACTGCCCCTTCCCTGACAACCTCAGTAAGACCTCTCTGATTTCTTCTCCAGTCCTGACGATCCCCATTTTGATTACTTCCTCTTCCCCCACCATCCTTGAACGCATGATACCTCTGTCTCGCCACTCCTCCCCCCCCCCCCCCCCCTGCAGTTTCTTGTACTTGTATCAGCTAATCCCTTCCGACATAAACACTCCCATTAGCGTACATGACATCACACTCATCCTCTATTCCAAACGCAACACCGCTCCTGGTCACGATGGTGTCATCTACTGCCATCTCAAGGAATCCCCCCTGTCCTTCCTCGCTGCCTTTGCTACCCTGTACAAGGTCCTCCTCTCCACTGGCATTTACCCTGGCCTGTGGAAGACTTCCCATGAAATGCTGTTCCCTAAACCCAACAAACTCCCCTCTGACATCTCTTCCTATTGTCCCACCTGCCACACCTCCATGTTCAGTAAGGTCTTCAAGTCCATCTTCTTCCGCCATATTCATCACCAACTTAACCAGCACCACCTGCTTCCCCTTACCCAGTGCAGCTTCCGGCCCTCCTTCTCAGCTGACGACCAGCTCCTTAACCTTACCAATCTCCTGTCCCTGCAACGTTACTCCTATCACTCTGCTATTTCTGCTGCCTCGACCTCCAGAACGCCTATGACCATGCCTACTATCCTGGGCTCCTCTTCAAACACCAGACCTATGCTCTCTCCACGAATTTCGTCCGTCTCATTGCTTCCTTCCTCTCCCATAATCTCTCCTATGTCACTATCCACAATACCAACTCTTGTACTTTCTATTCCACTGTCAGAGTGCCCCAAGGCTCTGTTCTTTCCCCTCTCCTCTATCTCCTGTACACTACCAATATGCCCAAACATCACCCACCTGATCATCTCCTCCAATTTGCTGGTGACACCACCTTCCTGGGCTTTTATCCTACCCTTCAACGGTCCCAATGTACCCTGAAAAGCCACCTTGACCAGTTCACTGCCTGGTACAACAAGTGGCTCCTTCGCATCAATCCTTCCAAGACCCAGGCAATCATCATAGGTTGTAACACCCACTCCTCCCAGCTCCACTATTTTCCTCACCATTTATGGTCTTCCTATCCACCTCACTCCTACCATGAAATACCTTGGCCTCACCCAGACTGCCACCTCACCTGGACTCTCTATCTCCTTATGATCCAACACAAAGCCCACAATAGACACTGCCTCCAGAAACTCCTGTCTGGCCAGACATGTGGACTGCATCCTTCCACCATCCTTCACACCTACAAATCCTTGAGCTGCCCCATCCTTTGTTATTATGCCAGTGTCACTTGGATTTCCGCCCCTCCCAGATTCTATCAAGCCCTCCAGATCCTAGAACACCATGCACTCCACCTTGCCTTCTGTATCTGCCTTCCATCCCCCATGTGAATCCTCTACAATCTCATCCCCTTCCCCCACCTTCTTCTTTTCCTGAAACACATCTGAACCCTGTACTCCAGCGACTCAGATCTCCCACACCCCCTGGTGTCCCCCTTCCTCTCCACCCCCAGCCCATTGACTCGCCTTTACCGTTGTGTCCCGCTCTTTCTCCATCTACACACCCTCCACCTCCTTTCCCAACGCAACTTCCAGCACCTATCTCTCGCAGATGATGAGCTTCGCCCTGACATCTACCCTTCCTACCAACTCTAATCTCACCTTCCCCCTCCTCTTCCTCAGGGTTCCCTCTCCCCTCCTCTTCACTTTCCCTGAGCAGTTTTCCTGCCTCCCATGCCCCCTCCCCTTTCCTGTGCCCCCCTTCTGTGTCTCTGCGTTTCCTCCTGCCTTGCCTTTCCCCTTTATATCCCGCCCCGTCTGTCCCTTGCCTCTTCTTGCACCCTGACCACCTTTTATTTTCTTTTTCTCGCACCCCCTCCACCCCCCCCCCCACTGTACCTTCCTCACCCCTCTTTTTCTCTCCTCTCAGGCCTCCCGTCCCACAGCAGGTCCCTACCAGCGGCTTTTATTCTTCGTATGTTCTCTGTCACTTACAGTGGTTTTTTGTCAGTCTCTCACTCTGTCTGTTTTTATCCTGTGGCCAACATTTAACTTGTGTGTGTAGCTTCAGTGTATTTTAAGTGCCCCACAAATCGCTGACTGTGTTTTTTTAACTCTATGATGACTTTTTTAACTGTCCCCCAATGAATGTCCCCAGTGTTATTGTATATTTTAACCTCCATTATCTCCATTTACTGCGTTTTTATATCCCCTTTCTTACGTATAAGGCCCGCATCTCGTGGTCGTGCAGTAGCGTTCTCGCTTCCCACGCCCGGGTTCCCGGGTTCAATTCCCGGCGGGGTCAGGGATTTTCTCTGCCTCGTGATGGCTGGGTGTTGTGTGCTGTCCTTAGGTTAGTTAGGTTTAAGTAGTTCTAAGTTCTAGGGGACTGATGACCATAGATGTTAAGTCCCATAGTGCTCAGAGCCATTTGAACCATTTTTATGTATAAGTTTGCCCTTTTGTTATTTGTATGCCACTCGGCTGAAGAGCAGTGGATTGTGCTGCTGCCCGTAGGGGAATGAAATTAAAATATAGGGAAAAAAAGGCTGTGAAGACGATGGAGGAAGGCATTTGGAAGACTCTACTCTCAGTATTTCTTTGCAACCACATTCTGTTTCTGAATTTTCCTGTTTTTTGTTTGCTGTGTGAAAGTGCATGAAACGAGTCTTAATAACGTTGAGCGACAGACTATTTGAAGAGAACTAACCAAGAGACATGCAAAACACACACACACACACACACACACACACACACACACACACACACACACACACATATATATATATATATATATATATATATATATATATATATGTGTGTGTGTGTGTGTGTGTGTGTGTGTGTGTGTGTGTGTGTGTGTTTTGCATATATAATCTGACCAGTTAATCGTAATTTCAGTCCCAAAAATTATAACAGATGTGACATCTTCAAGTGCAGTTTTATAGACTTTGTAAATAGCAGATTTTAAATTTTTGACAGTGCGTACATGTTTCTTTTGTAATAATGAATGCAATTTCTATAGGTTTTCAAAAATGCAAACGGTAACAAAGGCAAATCTCTGCTCCAACGTATAAACTTTGCACACGAGCTTTAGCCACAACCACAACCTTTGGTTTGTTTACATCCTGGAAAGCACGTTGGAGTCATTGGCTGTGGTAAAGTTTGTGGTGTCAGAATCTGTATTTATCTGCGTGTCAGAAAACCATAAGTTTACCCCACTTGTGCTATGTTCACCAAGATTAAACCAATGGATGTTAATAAGTTTAAATAAAGCCTTCTGTTTGACGTTGTGGTGTAAATAATTCCTGTCGTCACAGCAAATGCTTGTTTATTTTGTTTTATTTCTTTGTATGGCTTTCACATTAAGAACCGTTCTACAGCTACTTGTCTGTCTTTAATGTTTTAGTACATATAAAAACGAAGCATGCTAACAAAGTGAAGACGTCTTTAGGTTTAGAAGAGATGAAATGTGGGGATGAACTAGGCAAGATTTCCATTGCTATTGCACGCAAATATGTTTTCACGTGGATTTATTTCTAATCTGTTTCTTGTACATCTGTTAAGAAGTGTACAAAATTAGCAAAATATGAAATATTATTGTTGTTATGTTTCTAAAATACCGTGAAGAGCTATAACCTCCATTAGTAGGGGAGTAAGTTTATTTACGTTCCCCAAGTTCTACCAGGCCATGTCAACGAAAGTTGCTTTATCATGGACCATAGCGAAATGATTTACAGGGTGGTGGTACAAAAACAAATTTAAATAACAAAAAAATAAAAAATCTTGAAAGCGAAACCAGCATTAAAGTATATACAAATAAATTGTGATAGCACCAGAGACTGTATGCGACTTGTAGCTACTCAAGGAGAGAGAGAGAGGAGTTGACCCCAGTGAAGTCTTTCACATTAGTAAAAACAAAGAAAGCGTGTGCTACATAATGGTATTTGAATGTCACAAATTTATTACTCAATTTTAAATGTGATTTCCTTTATCGATTGTATAATATATAGAGCATATGTAAATGCTTTCCTTTAAACAAAACAATTCCCACAAGGTGTGTCAAATGTTTGTTTTGCCACACATTTGATATAATTTGTTTGTGGTTTACGGTTGTATAAAATTTTGTAAATGACCTCCTCATTGGTACCTACAATTGTTAAAGGTATTTATTTGCAGTTTTGGCCATTATGAAGTGGTATAAGTGTGCTTTACCGTGCATCAAAATCTAGAAATCTTATGGCATGCATACACAGTGTCATATCTTTGTGTTGGGTCTTTTCAGCATTGTTAAAACAGTCTCACCAAATTGCTGCTCATGGACACTGGGTACACAGGAAACATCTGTGCACTATTTATGTTCCATTTTGTTGATGTATTGGATATTCTGGTGAAAACAGAATTGTGACTGGATAAGTGTAGTACTTGTTTCAATCTCATGTTTGATATGATTCAAGAAGTTGGAGAAATTAAAAGTAGAGCTACATTCCTGTGCTCCAAATTTGTATCAAATGTCTAATATGCTAGACTACAAATGGAACTATGCTTCTTTTGAAAAGTTGTATAATTTAGAGGAACTGGAAGCTGAGAAACATACAATAACTTTTTACCTCTTATTGAATCAATTTGCCTTATTTTATAGAAAGAAAGAGAGTGATGAACTGCATTGAGTAAAAGCAGAGTTTATCACTTTCTTTCGATACGCAAGTTAAATCATAAAAGTAATTACTGGTAGAAATTGTGAACAGATTTACAAAGAAAACTTTACATTTTATACACATGTTCGCGCAGTACTTCACTCGTGTTCTCCTGTAGCAGAAGTGGGAAGAGAGAGCTTGAGTTATCTTAAAATATCTTTTGCTGCCAAGAGAACTCTATTTAAATTGGAGTATGGGCTGTGAACAAGAATAATCAGTCTGCAAGAAATGACACAGAAAGGTAAATAAGAATTGAAGAATGGCATAAATTACGTTCATACACCAGTTGCAGAAGGAAATGAAATTCATTACACACAAAAGGGACAGTTAGTCGACTGTGGCCTTACAGTAATCGTTATTGCAGCATTTGCCTGAAGTAATTTAAGGAAACCGATGAAAACCTATATCACGATGGTTGGATGAAGATTGGAGCCTCCACCCTTCTGAGTACAAGACCAGTTTCTTTGGAACAGTGGTACTGCATTCACTTTTTCCTAGTGTACAAAACAGTGTTAGATTCACTAGGCTAGACATTGAGTATGCTGCTAACAGTCACTAATTAAAACTGTGTTACACATAAAGAACTTAACAAATCACTAGGCTATATTAAAGTTATGTTTCGTATGGGGATATGGAGGAGTGTTTGATACAACTCATCAGCTTTGACCAGTGGCATAGGAATCATGTGACAAACACCATAAACAGTATGGCAACTACAATATGACATTATTGAGCTACAGATGAGTCTGTCACCACAGCCAGATTTCTTAGTATCATATTTGTTGATTTCACCTACTCAAAACTGAACCGTTACCTTCCAACCTAACCTGTACCTCAGGCTAAGCTACGGGTCAATGTGTCACTACAACCAGCCTTGCCCCACCCATTGGCTTCACCATCTAACAACAAATCTGTGAATATATGCACCAAAAGCTGACCAACAGCATCCATTAACATTACGCCATTGGCCAAATCCAACAACTCGTATCGAACATGCCTCTTGACCCGCTTATAGCTGTGGTTGCGTTTTTAGTAGAGTACAAAATATTGTGCTTTTGTGAGAAAGTATTCTTCAATAGAGTATGATTTATTTTTATGAGAACTACTTGTCAACAGCAACTCAGGTTGCTTTATGCAAAGAATGAATTATTTACGGGGACCATATTTGTATGTGACCTCACACATGAAGCCTTGGCAGTGCTAAAGAGGGAAAATATTTACACAACACTTTCAGTTGTTGATTGTGTGATCCATAAAATTTTGTTTGACGAACCTGGATTGTTATTCCATCTACAACATGCTTTCTTCTTCTAGATGGAATATAACCTTCATAACAGAAGACAGTGAGTCTCATGGACAAGCTGCTCCTTAGGATTAAAACTAAATTCAGTATAGGAACACACAAAATATGGAGTCTCAGAAGTTCACTGCTGTGTTCAGCATTAATGGTCATATACTTTTTATAGTACTGTGTCGAAACCTACACACAAAAATGGGAGTCTAAGCAGTCAGTTTGTGTTTTGGTCTTAGGAACATCTTTATATTCTGATGAAATGAAGAGAATGATGTCAACATATTTTGCACAGTTTCATTTCTTGCTGGCATTTGGAATTATGCAAAAGGGGCAGAGAAATATGTTGCACACAATGATAACCATCAATATTGCATTGCCTTTGAAACTACTTAGATACTCACTCACTCCTTAATGATATTTGTGGTTAAGGAAATATTGTTGGCCAACTGCCGTCTTAATAGCCAAAATCTCTAAGAGAAAAAGTAAATTTTAGTCAAGACTTTTATTTATTTTGTGTGTGGGGTTCTAGATTCTGGTGTGAGTGTCTTCAAGAAGATATCGGCAGATGTAGGTTATAGTATGAAATTAGGGCCCTGTCAATTTATTTGATGTATAAAATGACTTTATTCCTCTTACAAAGTATCATTACCTTCAGTCAAGGAACTAAAATGTATCAGCTAGGATTTCACCAACTCTCATACAAAATGTCATCTCCTAACCTAGATCTGCGAGTATTCGACAGTCTATCACCACAACCAGCATTCCAGAAAATAATATAGGCACAAAAGAAATAATGCATGTGTTGTGGTCTCTCTCTGTTTGCACACATATGGCGCATGCCACATCATAATTACCTTGCAGGATGAAGCCAACACCTGGTGTCAGTATGTTGATTTTACCCATGATTCTTGAAGTTTTCCCAGCGTACTGAATATTCCATGAAGTTTCTCAATTGCAATATCCTGTGAGGTTTTGGGTTGCAGCTGGATCTTGTTGAATTCTTGCCAAAATATATTGGGTGGCAACCATTTAGCAGACACTCACCTGAAGATGGCTGGAAAGTTGCCAGTCACAATATTGTGGCAAGAAGTCAGCATGATCCAGCTGCAATCCTGAAACCTCATAGAGTATTAAATTTACCTATTTGCAGCAATGTTCATAATGAATAGATGTGTAGGCATACAGCATGTAGACAGCTGATACTCTTTGACCATTGTCAGTATATTAATATAAATATTAAATAATTAAAATAAACAGCAGCTGCAGTACCTAGTATAATAGGAAGTCTACATTTTCCTTCATGGTTGTGATTTTCTTGCCTTTTGTATGCTAACCTCTGGTCTGTATAAGAACAAATGAAAGTGTAGCAACTCTATTATAGGCAATTGTTAATATACTCAACACAACTGTTTTGACAACTATAGCTCTCTGTTAATTGATATCTCTACTTATTATAGATTCCTAACAATTTATTAATGTACGGGGTCCTCAGAATATGCTGAATGGGAAGTTAATCATGGCAATGAATAGTAACCTAATCCAAGCTTGTGCTCAATCTCTAATGTGTTGTCAATGGTATATTAAACTCTAAACTTACTTACTTCCTTTCTTTGTACAGGATTATGTCAAGCCAATGATTAACACACCACCTATCAGTGATAAAGCTTCTCTTCTTCCACAGGTCATGAAAGCATTTGAAACAGTACACTACTTGCTAGATGAATTGTGCATATTCAGAACTCTGTGCAGTGATCTGCCAATAATCAAGTAGAACGTGGATGTTTGGAATGTTTTCTTTAAAACAATGTGAACTATTCATAAAATGCAGTAGGTCGTGTCATGAACAGGTGATCGACAGAAGTACTGTGTATGGCAGTCTCATAATTTTGAAAATAAACATATCTGACCCTTTATTGACCCACAATTACTTTTGTTTACATGTCTTTAATTTTAACTTAGTTACAATACCAATATAATTAGGTTTACGGGTTTTCTCCTTTAGAAAGTCACTGAGTTTTGTTGACCCTATTACTGTGTACGTTTTATTGCAAAATATTGTGAAGTGATCTGTGAGCATGATCTGCAATTTTTTACATTAAAAGCAACAATTGTCATCTAGATAACATAGGTGGTACTCATGGTATGGTACAAGCAGTCATAGAGGGTGGTTACGGCAGACAGCAAAATAGTCATTAGTGGGAAAACTCGTGGGCACCTGCTGTATGACAACCCATTAACGAAAATCCAGAGGGCAGCCATTCAGATCCAGTGTCCTTAAATCAAAACAAGTAACAGGACGCATCCAATGTGTCACAAAGTTTGTGTGTGTAAGAGAAAATAGTGATTCGTGGAGGAAGTATTTCCATTGTATGTTTAAAATGATTTAAAGGGTCTGGCCAGAATTCTATGAAATGCTCTACTTGTGGAAACTTCCATCTACAGTCAGAAAAATAATTTACTTAAAGTAAGATTCTTTTCAAATGTGTAACAGCAGCAGGGTGTAGAATACTCTGAAGAGTGTTGTTTCTTGTAGGGATGTAATGGATATTAGCACTTTTGAACTGTAGGAATGGGAAGAGGATGGAATTACGAAAGTGAGAAACATAATGACAAAGATTAACTGTGACCTTTAAGCCATTGCCTGAATATATTAAAATGGGCCTTTTACACCCCAAGATATGGCTGTACAGTTCAGACCAAGCAAGATATTACAAGTGCCAGAAGTTTGGCCAAACATCTTGGGATCTGTCCCTCAGGAGAGTGGAGTCTCCCAGGTGAGTTCTAAGTGACATCTTGTATTCTTTGATGATAAATGTTATATCATCCATAGTTAGAAGTTCTGTTTAACATTCTGTGTTTGTGGATGACTTTTTTTTATTTGCTGTTAATTCTGTAGTCTTTTGTTGTGATGATCTTCACTCCAAAGACTGGTTTGATGTAGTTCTCTACACTAGTCTATAGTGTGCAAGCCTCTTCATTTCTGTGTAATTACTGGAACCTACAGTCATCTGAACCTGCTTAGTGTACTAAAGCCTTGGTCTGCATCTGCAACTTTTACTCTACACATGATTCACCACATAACTAAATTGATGATTTCATGTTGCTTCAGCATATGACCTGTCAACAGACCCCTTCATTTAGCCAATTTTTGCAATACATTTCATTTCTCCCCTGTTTCATTCAGTTCCTTCTCAGTTAACTGACCTACCTATCTATTTTTCAGCATTATTCTGTGGAAAACATTTGAAAAGCTTCTCTTCTGGTCTGAACAGTTTATTGTCCACATTTAATTTCCAACTGAGGCTACATTCCATACAGATATCCTCAGAAAAGACTTACTGGTAATTAAATTTATGTTCATGGTTAAGGAATTTCTCTTTTTCAAAAACGTTGTTATTGCAAATTTCCATTTTATATCCCATCTTGTTTTGCCATTGTCAGTTATTTTTACGCTCAGAAAGAAAACTTCTACTTTTAGTGTATCATTTCCTAATCTAACTCCCTCAGCATCGCCTGATTTAATTTGACAACGTTCAATTCTCCTTTTACTTTTGTTGATGTTCATCGAATAACTGGTTTCAAGACACTATTCAACCTGCCTCCATGGCCGAGGATGCTAACATGTGCTTGTGTGGTGGTGCTCGATCCAGGGGTAAACCAGTTCGAATCCAGATGGTGGAAAAAAATTTTCACTGTCACTATCTGGCTGGCAAGGGGAGGAAAGGTGGTGCTGTAAAGTTGCTGATAAACAAACTTTGCGCCAATATCCTGGTTTAAATACAAAACCTCTCCATGGTATCTCATGAAGTGAGGCCATGTGACACAGCTGATGGTGATCCATCCATCAGTGGCCCTCTTGGTGCTGTTCGAGAGGAGTAGGCTATGTGTGGACACCAGGTTTCACACTCTCCCTTCTCTTGCTATCATCAGTATTATCATTGTCAAACAACACAAACATTATGTTACATTTAACTACAAATAACAGCACACTACACTGTACACATAGTGTGTAACAGAGCATGTTGTAAGTAAACAAAAGGCAGTGCTCATTCTATTCAACTGCTATTCCAAATACTTTGCTGTTGCTGACACATTTAAAATCTCATCAAAAACATCACTTTTTTTAATTCTCTCACTAAACTTTTAATTCCTTTCAAAAATCCTTCTTGGTTTCCGTCACAAATGGCTCGGTGAACAGATTGAATAACACTGGGGATAGTTTACAACCCTGCTTCACTTTCTTGTCAACTGTTGCTTCCCTTTCATCTCCTTAGACCCTTATAACTGCAGTCTGCTTTCGGTACAAGTTGCAGATAACTGTTCACTCAATGATTGCACCCCTGACCTGCTGAATTTTAATGAGGGAGTTCAGTCAGCATTGTTGTCAACAGCTTCATCATAATCAACAAATACTCCAAACATAGGTTTGTCTTTATTTCAAATATCTTCTAAGCTAAGTTTTAGGGTCAATATTGCTTCACATGTGGCTACATTTCCCTGGAATCAAAACTGATCTTCAAGGTATGTTTCTACCAATTTTTGAGTTGTGCTGTAATTAATTTGTGTCAATATTTTGCAACAGTAACTTATTAAGCTGATGTTTCGATAGTGTTCGAACATGTCAGCATCTGCCTTCTTTGGGATAAATACATGCTCCGTGAAAGGTCAGGGTATTTCACTCATCTCATGTATCCTGCATACCAGGCAGAGTTGTTGTAATTTAACCCAACCCAAAGGAAATCATCCTTTTTTATTATTTTTAAAGTTTATTTTTTCTTACACCCGCCAAAAAATGCTACAGTACCCAACTATTATTTGTGAAAATTTAATTGATACACAAAATTTTACATAGTTAGCCTTACACAAATTAAAAAGAACCATCATATTTATTGAAGGTAACTATTTACTGTTACAAGAATTTCTTTTAAACATTGTGTTTTGACTTTTCATGCAGTATAAGAAACACAGGTAAATAACATTTATATTTCGAGACAAAAAATAACTCTTCCAGAAGGAAGCTAATTATTTTGTGTAGTCTGAATGCAGAAATTTATAGATCTTCACTGATTTCTCACACCTTTTCTCTCAGAAATTATTCTTAATTTTGGCCAAACAAGCTTGGTTCAAATATCTCTTGAGCACTATGGGACTTAACATCTGTGGTCATCAGTCCCCTAGAATTTAGAACTACTTAAACCTAACTAACCTAAGGACATCACACACACCCATGCCCGAGGCAGGATTCGAACCTGCGACCGTAGCAGTCGCGTGGTTCCGGACTGCGCGCCTAGAACCGCGAGACCACCACGGCCGGCAAACAAGCTTGTAGGTGGAGAAGATTCTCTCAATGGATACAGTGCTGGTAGGGCAAGAAATGAGGCACTAATAAAGCTGTAGGATTGGATTAGTGTTTTGAGTAAATTAATCATAGGAATTTAAACTGAACTATTTAATCATCAGTATGAAAAAAACTCCCAAGAAACCCATTAAAACTCAATTTTATCCTTTTTTTTAATTTCTCTGGTCCCTGTTCAGGCAAAAGGAGTGCTTGCTCTGGATGTAGCAAAAAATATTCTCCCACTCCTTTCAGTCTAAAAACCCTGTGACTTCATGCCACCCATCTCTGTATACTTTTGGTATCTGCCGTTAGTCCTATTTGGTACGCTCCCACACACCTGAACATTATTCTAAGAATATACACACAAATGAACTGTAAGTGTTATTGTGTTCAGACTGAATGCATTGACTTAGTATCCTCCCAGCAAAACTAAGTCATTCACCTGCAGCTGAGCATATTTGGTCATTCCATTTTGTATCCCAACAAATTATTGTTGTCTTAGTTGACTGACTATGCTTGTGAATCATTGATGTTGTTTTAATAGGGTACAGTGTTATTTCATATCGTGAAGTGCAGAATTTTACATTTTTGGTCATTTAAAGCAAGTTGCTAATCGTATCACCTCATTAAAATCCTTACAAAATCTGATGGATTATTTAAACAGTTTTTTTTTCCTCTTAGATAATGTTTCATTATCAATAACAGCATCATCTACTTAAAGTATGAGGTTGCTATTAATTCTGTTAGTTTGGTCATTAATGTACAACACCGCCCTCTGGTGCAAGCCTGATGTTACTTTCAGTTCTGTTGATGAGTCTCCATCCAACATACAGCATTGGCCCTACCAGGAAATCCTCAGTTCAGAAAGAAATCTTGTTTGATGCCCCAAATAATCATACTCTTGTTCATAATCAGTGATAGTGTACAGAGTAAATGCCTTCCAGAGGTCAAAACATACTGTAGCCAAACAATTCCCTTAATCTGTGACTTACAGTATTTTGTGTGAGATAATTACAATCTGTGTTACAGATGGCATCAAGGTGAAATAGGGTTATTTATTTTTTTAAATTAATATCTGTTATGTCTGCTTTGAAAGGTATTACTCTGTGGTGTTTGATTTATGCTTGAATTCAATTTTTTTTGTAGGTACTGTGTACCTGCTCCAAAAGCTGTAAAATAGACGAATTTTAAAAAATGTCAAAACTTCCATCACTAGGTGCCAAAAGCCACTCTTTGGTAGCAAGTGATTTGACAGATAAGACATTTGCTTGCTTCATAGTAGACTTTGAGGGAAATGTGGGCAAAGAGAAAGAAAACAAATAAAATTTAAATAACAAATTGATTTTTTAAATTATCGTGTTGCTATAGAGGTAAGCGAACATTGCAGATTGGCACTCTACAATAAGTAGTAATGTTTAGAGGGCGATTTCTTTATTCCATATTCATGACGCATTTCCAAATCATCATCTACGGATTACTATATTGTAGTATACACTTATCCCAAAACATATTTGAGATTCTTAAATAGGAACATTCACAGTATTACCCTGGACTGGAACAACGTAACTGCATTCTTAGGCAAGGGTTTGACACCTTCTCCTTGTGCCTTGAAACAAGGATTATTGTTCCTACAATCCTACCTGTCTCTCGCAAAGTGGTGTTTTGCAGCCTGAGTGGCTTTTGAAATAACGTGGTCTGTCTGTGGGCCACACTTACTCACCACCCCTCGCCACATCGGTTCTGTTGCCCCTCCCCTTGCACCACACTCATTCACAATAAATTGTGCAACATACCCAACTTCCCGTGCCTGCCCATTCATGGATCTCCTGGACCACGTACCCGTCCTGTTCCCTCGATGCCATTCGCCCACCCCCTGTTACCCACCCCCTTACGGCTCCTATCACCCAATCTGTCCTACATAACACCTCACCCCAGTTGGGGTGCAGTGCTGGGACAATGTAGTCGCATGTGGTTAAGAGATTTCTGTGCTTTCAGACAATGTTCACCTTTAGAGCTAATGAAAACTGCATATACAAAGCCTCATTTTATCTGCCTGTCAACTACTCGATCTCCTACCTATATGGTGAGAGGTTACTTTTATTCCTTCCTTTAGTTAGAGGGTGAGGTTGTTTTGGGGAAGAGACCAAACTGTGAGGTCATTGGTCCTTTAGTTAGACTCAGCTCATTCGTTGCTAGGTGTTTTTTAGTTCACTTAAATCTCTCTTGATTGCTATGTTGTTATCAGTTGCACATTTTACTTTCACATTTAATTCTTGTAAATAATTGTTCAGATGAAATGTTATACACTGATCTGCAGGGACTCTTAAGAATGGATTGAAAACTGCAGATATACAGGTAGCATGAACTATCTATTTTAGTGTTGAAAATCCTTAATTTCTTGTTTGGTTGTTTTAGATTTGTGCATAAAGTTCAACATTTTGTTGTAGTAACTCAAAGTTGTTTGTTTTTTGTCAGTCAGGTGAACCACAAGGGAGCAGATACATATTACCACTCATTGACATAGTAGCAGTATTACCATCTGCATCATGAGATGATTTGAATGTCAATATACATACAGAGCTGCTATCACCGATAGTGAGTTTAGTCTTTGGTGGTGGTGGTGGTGCAGCAGCACTTTTAATATTGAGATGCCATTATTGGCATGGGATTGCCCCACTCACCCACATTCCTTCCTGCCCTCCTTCCAATGACAACTTTCTTCCATACGGGGCTCAGAGCCATTGCAATATTCCTTCCTTTTCTGTGCTGCTATTGCTTTCTCTCACTATTTCTTTCTCTAAAACTAAGCATTCCACAACAGGAGAGAGTTACTTATGATAACATTACCAACTTATTTTATCAAATAACCTGCCTTAGATACTCTTGTGGTTGTAGTCCCCTGACAGCAGATGGATGCACCAGGGGTGTTTATTTCAGTTTCCTGCAAAAAAGTCTGTCAACTGTGGTATCTATAGGGAGATTTGGCAGGAAACTGACAATAGTCGCAAACTACACTCTCAGAAGTTCTCAGAGTGTTAGCTTTGTGTGTGGATAGTGCTGTGATTTGTGTTGTGATTACAATCTTTCTCATCTATATGGAAGTTTTGGTAAAATAAATAAGAGCAGATGTAAGTATGCCATTGCTCATTATAACAAAGGTACCTAGAAAATTCAGGATGTTATCTAGCATCATTTCCTGAAAATAATTACTATTCAGTGCACATGAGTACTGCGGTGCAAAGAAGTTGATAAAATTAATATACATGAGCATATACTCAGAACATTTTGCACCAGAGATAGCACCCAGAATGCTGTAAGATATGCAGCAGTGCAGGAAATTAAAAGTACCAAATGATTTCTTACTTATGTTAAATTTGCATTAACAAACACTTCCCTGAACTAAAACTTTCCTTTTTGTTATTACGTGTATGCACTTGGTGAACTATCATTTTTGTGCACATTACCAGTGAGAGAATCTATATGTACATTCCTAGGATTTATCTCTATTTGTATGTCATCATGGAAAGACAGCATCGCTGTGATATGTGATCTGTGCTAAACACAAAATGACTTTATATTCATTAAACATGACAATTACTGCTTATGGTTATCTAAACTATCTATTTATTGCAATTGTAATTTCAAGCATTCCTCATTTTCAAGTAAATGTCGAACTTGAAGTTACATATTTAAACAGCTCTCGAAAATGCAGGAAAGGTTGCTCTTCTTGTGACAATCATGGCCAAAATAACTTCCAGAAATTTACTAAATATTTTCTTGGTATTTAAATTGATGTCACATGCACTTCTCAGAGAAGTTGTCTCATGTTTGGGATCTCTTGAGTTTACCGCATGACATTTAGAAATTCAAGAAAAATAATTTCTTTTTCTTCAGCACATGTATAACGGTTTGTGCAGTGTGATGGAAAAGGAACTATGTAGCTATTTTCACCCTTTGGGATTTACTTCAAATAATATTCAGATAGTTCCTGAAATGCATAATAATATTGTACACATGGCCTCTTCCTTCCATGTTGGTACATTTGAGTTTGCATGTATAGTGTGAGAGGACGCACTGTCCTCCCCTTATTTCCACGCACAATAATTAGTCATAACACAATATCTGTTATAATGTTTATTCTAATAACCTTTACAATGTGCACAGGCAGCGCACTAACTGCGGCTCCTGGCTTAGCTGAGAGACATACATACCCATCTGCTAGGGGGCCTAAAAGCTACCTGCTTGGCTGTTACAATGGTGCTAATCTTCCCTGTGTGCACAAAGGACCCGGCAGATCCACTTCTGCACATAGGTTACAAGGTCTTCTGGCAGGGAGCAGACTATACTGGACAGTCTGACCTGCCCAGTTTGGAAGCTGCCACTAGATGGCAGTTGGAGTGAGTTGCAGACTTCAAACAACAATCAAACTATAATTCTTATAATGATCCCTCAGGTCTTGTTTTGACTCCTTGTCATCGTCATGACATCTGGCAAAATGAGTCCTTCATCTATTAAATGGTGTCGTAGCACTATCAATAATGGATACATTACATCCTTTAAGGTATGTTGGGCTCCAGAAATGTATGTTATCTGCGACAGCTGAAGCTGCTTCCGGAGTTAACATGTAAATATATAAATACACATAGATTAACTCTGTTTATTAAATATTGTCCTAATACAGACAAGAGTTTCACATTTATTGTTGATCAGCTGTTGAAGGGTTAGTGAGAATATGAGAAGCAGCCAGAGAGTGTTGCCTCGTTGCATGTTCTATTCAGTGAATGAGAGCTTCACGCTGTACTGGCATTATTTCACAACACATTGGCAGAACTGAAATGTCTCAGAAATGATAATAAAACATGCATTTTGAAGTCTTTAATTGCACATAGTGAAAAGGAAAATTTCACTCCCATGAATAATTACCCCGGCCTCAGGGAGAAAAAGAAAAGGATCTTCATTTTTTGGAGAACTACAGTCTGATCTCTTTCTCAAATTGAATGTGGCAAATGCACAAAAGGATGGTGAACTGACAACTTTTCAGATCCACTGAGTGAGGCTGTGCAGTTGTTAGCACACTGGACTCTCATTTGAGAGGACGTCAGTTCAAACTCACATCTGGCCATCCAGATTTAAGTATTCTGTGATTTCCCTAAATCACTGCAGGAAAATGCTGGGATGGTTGCTTTGAAAGGACATGGCTGATTTCCTTCCCCATCCTTGACACCATCCAAGCTTGTGCTCCATCTTTAATGATCTTTATGCCGATGGGACATTAAACTCATTTTTCCTCCCCTCTTTTTAACTTTTCAGCTCCGAGGTATACTGATTCCAATATCAATGCAGCTTTAGACTGTCTTATACTCTTAGAATACTCAATTAGAAATGCATTCATGAAACACCAATATTTAATCTCAATATTCTTGAATTTGCAGAAAGTGCAAGATCCTATCTGGCCATACCAGATCCATTCTACACTCCACAACTGGTGCTTCCAAAGGCTATGCATGTTTCTTGTTTTAGTCGGATCATTTGTCAGCAACAAATACATACAAGTGAATTGTGTTCCCAGCGTATAGATCTTGAGTGTGCATTGGGCTTCACAGTTTCTGCATAGCTGTGTGTATATGACTTCTGTCTACATTGCAGCTCCATACCAGTGGTAGCTCCTGCAAGCTATTCAAATGGTTCAAGACTGGCAGCTAAACATTTGTATCCAGTTCTTCTCTATAAAAACCTACATCGAGCTCTTCTGCAGACTCTGAACTGACACCCCTATCCTGAATGAATTAGAGATATTCGAGTATTCAAAGTGGTGCAGTATTGTTACTTATGAGGCTTGTATTTCATGAGTATCTAAAATGGTTACCACATGCACATCAGTTAAAGATTACTGTGTGAAAAAAGTACTCTTAGATTCATAAGTGCACATTGTAGGCAGCTGCCCACCTTGTTATCTACAAATAAATAATCTTATCCAGTGTAGGGTAGAGATGCATAGCATGTGGATCAAGAGTACCAATGGCATTAAGTTAGAACCTGTATACTATAACCCCATGAGCGTGACAAATGGAGCCATTTGCACAGGTCCCATTTTCAGCCTTCTGGTAGAAGAGATGGGCAAAACTGTTCTTTTCAGAGATTGGATCAGATCTGGCCACACACTGAAATACGCTAGCTCATTTTCATGACTTAGCTCTCACTATTCACTCACAAAAATAAGTAAAAGGAAAATACATTGCCTTTTAAATTCAGGTCACAAAAACTATATTTTTATCTGATTTGGTCTTATTTTGAAAGAACATATAAAGAGCAGTAATAATTTTGAGTTGTGTCCCTAGTAATTTTCAGATACAAGAGTTTTAAATTTCATATGGTGTAAAAATTATAAATATTACAAGAAAATCCTAAATATGTTTTATCAAGTGGAAAAATTTTAAGAATCAAGACTGATCCTTGTTATATTTTTATTCTTTTATTGGGAAAAAAAATACAAAAATTATAACAACTGTAACTGAAGTGTATCTGCAGTCATCAAAACTTACTGTCAATGTTACCATATACGCTCCCATCAAGGAAAAATTAATCAGTATTGTCATTTATACATAAAATTTGACCCATTTTAGTTGATGTGAGTTTCTTTCACTTCTTAGTGGACATTTGTCCTGCATTTGAAAATATTCATTCACAGGCCACTCATGTTGCTGTGACACACGCTAGTTTTAGAACCAGCTGATACAGCGCTGGCCACAGCAATTTTCTCGTTTCCCACCAGTTTAAGGGATTGCTGTTTCTAGGCAAATATCCCTCTAATAAATATTTGTCTAGTTTGACAATTGCTGCACTTTCTAAGTTGTGACTTGCTTGGAGCTGACTAATAGTTTCTTTGAACTCCTCCCAGACTGAAGAAGTCTCATGTGTCACAGTTGTAACTGGTTGAGAAATAAGCTCTGTTTTTTGTTGTTGAACAACCAACACATCCATTTCTGCAATATCCTTCACATAGCAGTCCTGAAATGTTTTGCCTTCTGAAAATCCTTGCCTTTGAATCGGGGGTCTAGTAACATTGCCTGACTAATCAGTGCGTTGATGGAGATAACCCCAAACCACTCTGATAACTCTTTAACTCAAATTATCAACTAATAACTAGGATATTCTTTATTTTTATCTTTAAAAGATTTTAGTTGCCATTCCATTAATCTCGGCAAGATTTTAATTTTTAAAAGTGAGACTGTTTTCTCTGAGGACGCTTCTTTGGTTATTTCATTGAAAACTCTCAAAATCCTCAAGGCCTGTTGCATTATCTCCCAGTCTGTGCCTTATAAGTTTATGGTGATTGATTTTCCACCCAAAAGAGTGAGGCTAAAGTAAATCTTTGCAACATTTCATAAGTGATGTTCCATATGGTTGGCACATCTTGTTTCAGTTTCAGTCGGTCTTTTTTTTCCCTCTAGTTTGCTTAAAGCAAAGGGTTTCTTCTTAAGAAAGATAACAACTCATTTGACCTTGTCAACGGCTTTCTATATGGACTTCTGAATTGAGTGATGTGCAGTGAGGTTTAAACAATGTGCAAAGCATGGGATATGTCGAAGTTTTAGAAGCATGGCAGTTAATTTCATATTTGACACATCATCTGTTATTGGGGAAGTGATTTTTAAACTGATATTGCATTTGGGATAACAGACTTTACTCAGTTTGACATGTTTCCTGCAGTGTGTCTGCCTTCGAATTGTGAGCACTCGAAAAGGCGTGACTTCAGTTCACTCTTCTCATCTATGAAATGTGCAGTGGGTGACTAGAAACTAATGTTATTTACACTTATGCATGCATCAGAAAAAAGGAAGACTGCCTTTGCAGTGTTCAGATCATTTTTAATTTTATCAAATAACCCATGTTGCGAACTGGGCATTAGGGAGTTTGACAACATTTTTCGTCTTGATTAATTATAATCTGGGCAAAGCATATGTACTAAATTCTCTCTCTTCAACTGTAGAGAAAGGATGGTATTCTCTACAAATCAAGTTTAAAAGCTGTACATGTAATAACATACTTTTATTTAATATGATCGGCTTCACAATATTTTAAAAAAATTACTTATTGGTTGTTGTAAATGAACAGCAGTTGGGGATGAGGCCACCACAAAAGGCAATGTGGATGACATATTGTTGTGCAGCACTGAAAAGTACACTGGTAAAATTAAAATATTTACTAGTAACATCACCATTTTAAACTGAAAATGCTTAAAACGAGAACAAATACACACTGACACTGACGGGCTGGATACAGCTGAGACACACTTGCCTTTCTGGAAGGATACCTTCACCAGAGGTGGAAGCTGATGTCAATGAGGATGGTTGACGAGAAATAATTTCTCAAATTTCTGCATCGGTTGATGGCAATCTTATTTGGCTTCCTGATCCACATCATTCCAGTGGAAGTGTAGGGTGCTTCATGTTTAGATGTCTCTTCAGGTTTGATGATGTGCTAGAAGCAATGGTAATTATTTGCTGTCTTTAGTGGCCTTTTCCTTTTTCTTCCATTTTGGTAAAATTGTACTGAACATCACTCGTAATTTCGCTATGTGAAGGCAATGTGGATGACATATTGTTGTGCAGCACTGAAAAGTACACTGGTAAAATTAAAATATTTACTAGTAACATCACCATTTTAAACTGAAAATGCTTAAAACGAGAACAAATACACATGCAGCCCATTCTGTAATCAGAAGTTATAGAGAAGGATGTAGAACACTGTGATCTGTGAAATCTACACCCGCAATCGTGAAGTTTGTATCATATACAAAAAGGCCTGAAACAGTTATAGTGATTAAGAAACTCACAAAGACAAGCCTGATAACACGCAAGAATTTCACTGCTGAAAGATAAAAATTGTGAATCGTGATCTCTGAATTTGGGCTACATAGCAAGTGAACAAGAGATGGCAGGATAAAGGCTGGAGAAAAGCAGAGCAAATGAACTCTAAAGCCTGTGCTTTAGGAGCTATGAACTTGTCTATTCATACAGCTACTAGTTCTACCAGTGTGTCTGTATTGTTACTGTAAAACAATAAACATTTACATATTTTTAGTGAGTTGTTACTTCTTATCCTTTGACTGAGCACTGCACTTGGAATGTGTTGGCAACCATCAGAAAATCTGTGGTTTTCAGCTACCATGCGTTCAGAGATTATCGCAAAGTGATCCAAGTGTCAAACCCCTCCCAGGAGCTCAGGCTACCCACCACTCTCACCGATCAGACCCTAGGCCATGTCACTAGCTCACTGCTCTCCCCACTACTATGAGGAATCAGACTGCAAGATTGCTCTGTAGCTCACTACTCCCCACCGCTCCTACAGATCGGATTGCAAGCTAGCTCATTGTTCCCCGCCATGACAACTTGCTCTCATGGTGACTTGAGGCATCAATCCATTCGCTGCACTCTTTTCACAGTGATGCAGTTTACAACTGCGGGCTTTCCAATAGATAAAATGATGAGGTTGTGGCCCTCAACTATGTATCCTCCGACTCAGAGTTGCAGTATTAAAAGTTTTGGCTGGTTTCATTGTCTAGGGGCTGGGATTCATAGTTGCTGCATTACAGGCCAAATACTGCCAAGTCTACAGTATATGATAAGAATACACACATGAATCAAATTGCTGAAGGTTTCTGTCACTCGGCAATTGTGAATTTTTAAAGCAACATAGTAATTTATAAATGAAAGATTGCAATTAAATAAAATCTGTAGGTGTTATCTTAATGACTTTAAATGATGTGTATAGTCGTAAAAGTACTTTTGAGAATGTGGTATATTTCTGCAAAACACTTATTGGTGTCGACGGTCCAGCAATTAAATAAAATATAAGTTGAATAACAGAGAAACAATAGATTCTTACAGCACATGATTAGTTACGAACAACAACACAGCTCACGGGGTATTCACTTCTCAATGCATACTACATCTTCACTGTAGAAGCCATGGAAATCTCACAAGTGCACAAGTTGGCACTCTAAAGTTCTTCTATCTGTCACGAACACGCACGAACCGCTCCACACTCTCCAAGTCTCTCCGCGACTGTGCGTCCGTCGCACTGTCGTGTCCAACACTTCCCATGTCACGTGCTGTACCCTCCAGCACTGCCTTGTGTCCTCTCTCCTGAACTCACTTCCATCCAGTCTCCCCATTCACGAGCACTGTAATTGGCTAGAGCGCTCGTGCTATGTCTTCAAGCCAACGCACCCATACACATATTTAACACATACGAATTACTGGAGTTACATTTAAATAACTTTAAATTAAATAAATATTCCTATGGCTGGACCATAAACATGCCTTAACACACATTATTAAATACATAAACAATTAAATAAACATATATCAAAAGAAAGGAAGCAAAAGGTAGGCCAGGAGCCTAATGTCTCTGTGCTTTCTAAAATACAGTAAATAATTGACCAGTTTCTTCATGAATAGCATATATCGGATATTAACAACAACATGGGTGACTCAATATATTTATAACTATGCTGCTACCACTTTTTCGTGTAACTGTGGAGTACTTATGGCCTGATGCGATCGATAGTAATCGGCCACTTTGACCTCCAATAACTCATGTACTATTTAAGTTACATGCCTGTAATTCATACCAATTTAGGTCAACACTAATAGCTTTCTAAAGACATGGCAATTGACAAAATTGGAGGAAGCATTTATTTTTTGGAAATTTGTTGCTGGGTGTTACTTGTATAATTTACCATCAGATACTAAACTTTAAACTAATAAAGATATTGAAAATCTGATGACACCATCAGAATTATTGTGTAAATAATAGTAATGTACATGTTTCTTTTTGAGGTATTACGATTCATCTGGCTACTATTAATTTTTATACGAACTGTGAAATGTCTGCCATTGAGGTTTCACAAAGTCCGCCATTTTGGCACTCCCAGCATAGACATCTCCTTCATTGACACAAAGCACCAGCATAATCACAGTGGAATTCCCAGCCATGTGGCTGGACCACACGCTGGGGCAACCCCTCTCATCCGGCAAACTTTTGGCACCACGTGGTCGCCCAGCCGAGCGGCCCGCCCCCACTGACCGGCCCGTGCGGCCACTGCTTTCTCCAAATTTAGAATATTTAAAGGGTGCCATGACTCGCCTGTTACCTCATACACCTCACTTCCTTGACTGAGCACCTCTCCATCCAAGTTCAGCTCTTTATTCTTATTTGATTTGTTCTAGTCATCATCTTATGTCATTGCTTCTCTGTTTACTTGTTGTGTGAGTGTTCTTGTTAGGTGTACTATTATGTCTTCTTCTGTGTCTGTTGCATTTATAGTTGCCGTTGTTGGTGTGTTGGTAGCCTTTATGAAGGTTTTAATTACTTTGGTTGGATTGGATTACACACAATTATTTTAACATACATTATAGCCCATGTATAAAGGTTGTCTCAGGAGAAATAGTCAATGTTCAGAAATATGACAGGAATGATCATTTGAAGCAAAAATCTAAATGTGGACATATGCCCTATTCCAAATTGTTTCTGAGATGGAACATATTTTAAGTTCCTTTTGTATGTTTTTCTTGAATAACACAAAATCTGCAGTCTCTAACGAAAACTTGTCGCAGTATAAAATTAAACTAAATTAAATTTCCTTTAAAAATGACTATTCATTTTTTCTCAAGGACTTACAGTTTGCCTGAAGAGAGTGAGAGAATATGGAAAATCTTGTGCAACATGCATGTGTTGAGGTGTAAGTAAGCAAGTTTGTGGTAGTTTTCCGACATGATAGACCATGTGTCCAACATCAAATTACTCATCTCAACTTTGTCTAAACTACTGTGGCACATTGTAAACAGTAACAATGTACATTAAATATGTTCTGTCTCAGAAACCATTCAGAATAGTGCATATGTCCACATGAAGTTTTCTGCTTCAAATGATTGTTCCTGTCATACTCCTGAATATTGATCATTCATCCTGGGAATATTATGTTCAATTTTTTTATTTATTCATTTAACCTGAACAGATTCATGCCTTCAGGAGTCCACTTACATCAGAGCAGAGTTTTATATGTAATTACAAAACTTATTGAAATCACAGTTACTTAAGAAAATCATAATATTTTTAAAATGATATCTCTTCTCTCTGCATATATCAGGCATTTGCCTGTTATGTCCTCTTGGTTGAAATTGTTGATTTTCCTAAATCTTCCTAAGTGTCTTCCGTTCACTCGGTAATAATTATCACAAATTTTGGTAATCTGTCATCTTCCATTCTTGTGACATAAACCTTCCAGTTGTTTCTGTATTCTTTAATCTGCTCATTTATGTTTTTCACTTGCAGTTCTTTTCTGACTTCTGCATTCACTCTCCTGTCAGACAGAATGTACCCACCCATTCTTTTTAGCAATCGGATCTCTAGTGCTTGTATTCTGATGGTAATGAGTTTTTCTGATGTGTTGTCCAGGCAAGAGCTTCGATGTCTAGGGAGCAGCAGTTATTGTGAGCAGTAGTGGGTCAACAATAAGCTTGATTATTCGGACTGCAATGCCATCCTGTACAGTAAACACTGAGCTGAAGGATTTTTCGACAGTGTTTCAGCTACTACGATCATTTACCTTCTCAAAATAATCAGTAAGTCTATGTTTTGTTTATGGTTCTGTGAAGGTTGTCACTAAAGTCAAGTACTGACTTAGTTCCTTGGTTGGGACAGTGGGATCAGCTGCAGCATCTACTTTGCATACTCTTCCCTAGATCAGAGAAGCTTCTCCATAGAACACCTGGTCTTTATGTTTTAGATTAATGTATTGGCATGTCTTGGTTATTGTTTCTCTCAGATTTATTGATTCTGTTTGCTTTATGCTTGTAATCAATTTTATTTTCGAGGGTAGGAGGTCATTTGTAAGCCTGGTGTGCAGTCTCTGAGATACATGAACTGTTTTTGCTCTTCCATTAGCCAAGGTGCAGGTTTTCCCTTCAGTTCTTTGGGGGAGCATATTTATTGTGTAATAGATTTAATTTGATACTAAATTCATGGAGTTGGTCTTTCACTTTCGAGAATGGCATGGAAGGCAACCCCCAAATCATCTCTTGTATCTCCCTGCAAATGCAGGCACACTGATACACTTAAAGTCTCTGTATGTTGGCACAGTTTATTTGTTACCTATTTTAGAGAGTAAGTCGTGAATATTATGTTGTAAGCTAGTATTCCAGGTACTAATTTCTTTGCTTGTGGATTTAGTGGAAAATATATGCATGGGGGCCGGACTGTAGGCTGCTTTATGGATAGGTACAAAGTGGAATACTGTTACATTTGTGGAAGGAACCACACACTTGAATTTCACAGTGAAGGGGCAGAGTATTTATGTTATGGGTTCCTATCATTATTTGTATGCTCCTAAGTAGAAATGAATTTTGAAAGATCAGTTTTGAAACAGGCTATCCCACCTACTTTCATAGGTCTGTAAAGGATGCACACTAGGCAAATTTTCTTAAGGGATTTGATATTTATGAACATATATTTAATTTGTTTGTATTCATTACTAATGTATGTGAGTAGCATGGTCCGCAATAAGTTAAAGCGTTTGTAAGCAACTACCCTCCTGAGTCTATGTTTACACAAACTGGGGAACATGCTTAGCTTGAGCCAGGTGTCCACATTATTTACAAGAAAGACATGGATATTGCTATTCTGAAAAAATGTGTCAGAGTTCATTGGAATGAGTTGAAAGTGATAGACAACTATGTTCTAAACTAACAATACAGACACACTGGTAGAACTAGTGGCTGCATGAGTAGACAAGTTCATAGCTCCTAAAGCACAGGCTTTAGAGTTCATTTGCTCTGCTGTTCTCCAGTGTTTATCCTGCCATCTCTTGTTCACTTGCTATGTAGCCCAAATTCAGAGATCACGATTCACAATTTTTATCTTTCAGCAGTGAAATTCTTGTGTGTTATCAGGCTGGTCTTTGTGAGTTTCTTAATCACTATAACTGTTTCAGACCTTTTTGTATATGATACAAACTTCGTGATTGTGGGTGTAGATTTCATAGATCACAATGTTCTACATCCTTCTCTATAACTTCTGATCACAGAATGGGCTGCATGTATATTTGTTCTTGTTTTAAGCATTTTCAGTTTAAAATGGTGATGTTACTCGTAAATATTTTAATTTTACCAGTGTACTTTTCAGTGCTGCACAACAATATGTCATCCACATTGTCTTCATCTAGTGAAATTACGAGTGATGTTCAGCACCATTTTACCAAGATGGAAGAAAAAGGAAAAGGCCACTAAAGACAGCAAATAATTAGCATTGATTCTGGCACATCATGAAACATGAAGAGACATCTAAACTTGAAGCACTCTACAGTACCTCTGGAATGATGTGGGTCAGCAAGCCATCAACCAATGCAGAAATTCAAGAAATTATTTCTCGTCAGCCATTCTCACTGACATCAGCTTCCACCTCTGGTAAAGGTATCCAACCAGAAAGGCAAGTGTGTCTCAGCTGTATCCAGCCCATCAGTGTCATCAGTTTCTGGAACAAGTCCTGATTTGTTTCCTTTTGTGGTGGCCTCATCCTCAACTGCTTTTCATTTACAACAGCCAATAAGTAATTTAATTTTTTTTTTAATATTGTAAAGCCCCTCATATTAAATAAAAGTATGTCATTACATGTACAGCTTTTAAACAGTTGAAGAGAGAGAATTTAGTACATATGCTTTGCCAAGATTATAATTAATCAAGACGAAAAATGTTGTCAAACTCTCTAATGCCTAGTTTGCATCATGAGTTACTTGATAAAATTAAAAATGATTTGAATGCTGAAAAGGCAGTCTTCGTTTTGTCTGATGCATGGATGAGTGTAAACAACATTAGTTTCTAGTCACCCACTGCACATTTCATAGATAAGAAGAGTGAACTGAAGCCACACCTTTTCGAGTGCTCACAATTCGAAGGGAGACACACTGCAGGAAACATGTCAAACTGAGTAAAGTCTGTTATCCCAAATGAAATATCAGTTTAAAAATCACTTCCATAATAACAGATGATGTGTCAAATATGAAATTAACTACTGTGCTTCTGAAACTTCGACATATCCCATGCTTTGCATATTGTTTAAACATCACTGCGCAACACACAATTCAGAAGTTCATACAGAAAACTGTTAATGAGGCCAAATGAGTTGTTATCTTTCTTAAGTAGAAACCCTTTGCTTTAAGCAAAGTAGGGGAAAAAAAGACCAACTGAAACTGAAACAAGATGTGCCATCCGCAGGGAACTTCACTTATGAAATGTTGCAAAGATTTACTTTACATAAAGATGCCATAATTTGTTGCCTCACTATTTTGGCTGGAAAATCGATCACCATAAACTTATAAGGCACAGACTGGGAGATAATGCAACAGGCCTTGAGGATTTTGAGAGTTTTCAATGAAATAACCAAAGAAGCGTCCTCAGAGAAAACAGTCTCACTTTTAAAAATTAAAATCTTGCCAAGATTAATGGAATGGCAACTAAAATCTTTTAAAGATAAAAATAAAGAATATCCTAGTTATTAGTTGATAATTTGAGTTAAAGAGTTATCAGAGTGGTTTGGGGTTATCTCCATCAACGAACTGATTAGTCAGGCAATGTTACTAGACCCCCGATTCAAAGGCAAGGATTTTCAGAAGGCAAAACATTTCAGGACTGCTATGTGAAGGATATTGCAGAAATGGATGTGTTGGTTGTTCAACAACAAAAAACAGAGCTTATTTCTCAACCAGTTACAACTGTGACACATGAGACTTCTTCAGTCTGGGAGGAGTTCAAAGAAACTATTAGTCAGCTCCAAGCAAGTCACAACTTAGAAAGTGCAGCAATTGTCAAACTAGACAAATATTTATTAGAGGGATATTTGCCTAGAAACAGCAATCCCTTAAACTGGTGGGAAACGAGAAAATTGCTGTGGCCAGCGCTGTATCAGCTGGTTCTAAAACTAGCGTGTGTCACAGCAACATGAGTGGCCTGTGAATGAATATTTTCAAATGCAGGACAAATGTCCACTAAGAAGTGAAAGAAACTCACATCAACTAAAATGGGTCAAATTTTATGTATAAATGACAATACTGATTAATTTTTCCTTGATGGGAGCGTATATGGTAACATTGACAGTAAGTTTTGATGACTGCAGATACACTTCAGTTACAGTTGTTATAATTTTTGTATTTTTTTTCCCAATAAAAGAATAAAAATATAACAAGGATCAGTCTTGATTCTTAAAATTTTTCCACTTGATAAAACATATTTAGGATTTTCTTGTAATATTTATAATTTTTACACCATATGAAATTTAAAACTCTTGTATCTGAAAATTACTAGGGACACAACTCAAAATTATTACTGCTCTTTATATGTTCTTTCAAAATAAGACCAAATCAGATAAAAATATAGTTTTTGTGACCTGAATTTAAAAGGCAATGTATTTTCCTTTTACTTATTTTTGTGAGTGAATAGTGAGAGCTAAGTCATGAAAATGAGCTAGCGTACTTCAGTGTGTGGCCAGATCTGATCCAATCTCTGAAAAGAACAGCTTTTCCCATCTCTACCAGAGGTGCATTTTGAAAGGAGATGAGCTGCCAATCATTATTTCTGAATCATCCATCATCCACTCTTTAGAAAGATTTTGCATCAATTTAGGAGTGGACTGCCCATTTCTAGCTACCACCATTGTGAGTCTAGTGTCAGGAACTTCTAGTTAATTGTGTAATAATAATTAATAAATTGCCTGGCAATCAATGCCATACTACTCTGTCTGTCAGTTAGGAAAGTATGAAGGAATTATCTTCAGCTATATCCAGTTACAAGCATGCACAGGCCCTATTCTCAGACCCTTCCTTGGCACATAGCTCAGCCAAAGATATCGTTTGATCTGCTCTGTGGAGCTGAAGGTAACACAGACCTTAATGTCTATAGACAACTGTTTCTTTTAACTTGTGTTGAATATGCAGTTGTGTACACAAGTAACTATGAACTATTGTTTTTGTCAAATGTATGTAGCACATTGACTGCGGAGCCAACAGTAACTCATTGGAAACAAAGAGAATAAAAATTTTCTGTCATGCTGTGACTCATTATACTGTCTTGATGCTGTTAGCCAGCATTACCCATGGAACACATTTTGTGAACTTGACCAGGCTATTGCTGTCATGATACTTCTGTGGTCACTGAAGCATGTAGGTATACCAGGAAACAGGCTTGCTGACTGACTTGCTGAAAAATCTGCTAAGAATGAATTACTAGACATTGGGATACCTGGTATTGACTTAAGATGAAACAAAATCATCTAATCCTGAAAACTTGGGGTAGGGATTGGTAAGCTTTTAGTTCCCCCCAGTAGATTGATAATGATCAAGGAAACCACTATCAAACATTGTGGAAAGTATCTTATCACTTTATGCAGACTGCAGATTACATACCCTAACCCTACTCGTAATTTTATCTTATGGAAAGAGGAAAAACTCAAGTTTGTGTGCCTCCCTTCTCACATTGGCCCATATATTGACAAAGTATGTTGTCCTGGCTGACCTGTGGAGAGACGGGTGCTAAGTACTTCTCTCCCTTCATACTGACATATGATGAAACAGGTGTTGGATGAGTCCTAAGATTCATGAGGCTGGATTCCACCACAAAACTAGATGATACTCTCAGCTTTCTCACTGTTCAACATAAATGTCGAGGGAGGGACACTTGCCACAGTTAAGAACTCTGAAGGGCCTCCACCTATGCTGCTCCCCCATATTGATGTACTTGATAAATTCTTATAGCCTGTTAGGAATTCAGTCCTCTTACACCCAAACCTTCGGATGTCAGACACCCAGATCAGTACCAAACATTGCATGTCAATGGAGTATGAACTAAAACACTGATTTAGTTCATACTGTGTGTTGTCGTCCAGTATAACATGCGTAAATGATAATTAAAAGTATCACCAGAGCTATGGAGCCCAGGAAAAACATATCTGTGAGTGATTGTGTTGTTGAGCTTGTGTGGGAGAAGATACAGCATTCAGTCCCCACTGATGACAATTTTTCTTAACTGTTTACATGTGAAACTTGTATATGGGAGAACATTTTCCTGACATGTAAAATGTCTTTTTGGTGTTTGTAGTAATTTTCTTTTGGCAGTCTGCTTTCACTTTGTTAATTGAACCTTATGTGCTTATTATAGATCTTATTATTTTCTTTGAATCTTCAGTGTTACAACTCTCGAAATATTTGTCACTGCTCTCTGCCCTAAATGAAAAAAAAAGTGCCTGGGTTAAATTTTCTAATCTGGTAGTAACTCTTCCTCTCTAGACATTATTATTACCCAATGCAAAAGACAATTTAACTCCAGAGAAGATGCTAAATCTAACAGAAGGACACAATAAAAATGTTGTTAGTACCAAATTTCTACTATTCTCAATGTTTCACGAATACTCTCAGTGTTCAGCCCTCTGTTTTAAGTCACATTTTCAGTGCATTTACTTTGATCTTTAATAAATCAATCTGAATATGCACTCTCAGCAATATCTCCATTAATGGCGTTAACTACTCAAATGACTATTTTGTTCAGTGGTAATTATGGTAGAAACTTTTCACTTCAAATTGACTTTGTCATATACAGTCTACAATACCTGAATTTAAGATTTTACCCATCTACAGTTATTATTGTGCAGTGCCCAGTTATTAAATGTTACTTGAACACTGTGACTCTGTTACCAATATTGGCATGCTTAGAGGATGACGGGGGAAAATCTAATAGTAAATAAAAGATTACAGCTTTGAGGAAAAGACTAGTTTGCTGAAACATGTGTTCTGATTCCTTTTAAATTTCTCTCAATTACACCATGAGCAAACAGCTTATTATATTACTGACAAAACTTAGAGGACTCTCCCCATGACTGTAGTGGATGTTGGGCAAATAGTCTTTGTGCAGTATGGTACTTTTTTTGTCCAAGCAGGGAATATTGGAAGTTTATAGAATCAGGTAAATTGGGTTAAATCCCTCTCAGAACATATGTACACATTTTACTGGATATACTGTAGCAGCAAACGGGTCACCTCAGTTAGGTACATTTCCTCCTACAATTAGCGCCATGTGAAAATGAAGTTTTGGTGCACTGCTGATATAGATGCACCACTGCTGATCTGAAATAGAGCAACTTACACATCAGAGCATTGTTCTCACATACATACATTGTTTTAAAAGCACTTAAAATCTTCTTCTGCCCAGTCCACTAACTCACCAACCCTACGTCTCTCTCTCCACCAATGTGTCTGTTCTCTTTCTCTGGTGCAGATGTGTCTTAACCTAAGTCTACCTTTGTTGCTTTTTCTCTCTGGGACATTTGTCTATGGCTTGAGTGAGAGCTGAGGTAAAGCCTTCCCATTAGCTATGAGACATCTCGTAGTCTCTTTGAATATTTTTAAATTAATGTACAATTTTTATATTCATAATGATTTTTCTTACATACAGATATTTATTGACAGTAATACACAATTTCAAATATTTTTCGTTCTGACATTTCTTTTGCTTTTTGAATTATTTTCAGAACTTACCTCAGCCTCTATACTTCTACTCTACCTCTCTTGCCCGTTCCACATTCATCCTGTACTCCGTATGTAACTGGGTCAGGAAGAAACTGTAATATGTGGTTCTATGGGCAGTAGGTATGGAGCTACTGATGATAGTGTTGCCATGTACCTGTAAAACAACCGTGATCATACATGATCAGTAGCGAAGGCAGCAGCACCAGGAGCAAGCTCTATTACTCATTCAGATATTCACTTATGAAAATATTGTCATGTCTTGTTGTTTACACAAATTATTGATATGTTTGGTTTTTAAATGATACTGTTCGAAGCTGAAATCCTATAAAAATATATTTCTGTGATACACTGTTCCTTAGTAGAGTAATTTAATAATTATTAAATTTTTCAGCCAGCGTCTCATTTTGTCAGGTACAATAAAATACCTACTTTTGTTTCCATTTCTTTTGCCGAATTCTTATCCAGTCTTATCTTCGATTTCTCTTTTGGTTTGGTCTTCCCTTATACTAGCCATGTTTGTGGATTATGCTCCTGATTCTTTTGTATCATGTCAGTTCTGGAATAGTTGTTATAATCCTTATGTTTTACCTTTCAAATCAGTGTGTGTCCTTCATTATTATCGCTCAGTCACAGGCTTGGACATGTTTGTTTTCCAGCTTAGAATTTCTTCTCTTTTTGTGTATTTTACCTTCTTGAGGAGACTGGTTTTATCTTTGGTTGTTATTGTTTATGCAAAACATTAATTTTTAGAATGATGGCAGGCATATCTCTAAGAGCTTTCTGATCTGTCCTGGATATAAGATATGTATAAGGGCTACACAGCATGCATGAATATCTTTTATTGAAAGAATTAGAAAATCAATGGGTCACACCCTGTGGAAGGAGGATGTATTGTAGTTTACAATGAATATAACATGATTACTGTCAAGAAAATGATACATGTAATTTGAGTGAATATGGTATAAAGAAATGAGGTAAGTGAATCAAATTCCCAGTTTTAAATATGTATGAGTGAGACAGTATTTATTTGAACCTTCAGCTAGTATGAACTTGGTGGGGCTAGTAACACATTTCAGCTAAGATTTGTTTCCCTTCATTTTTTATACAGGGTGTCCCACCTAAATATTTCACCACGAATATCTCTGGAACACAATACTTGTTGACAAATGGCTTTCAAGGGTATGAATCTATGGCAGGCTCTCATGAAAATAAATACTATGAGACATTCTAAACTGTGTGCAAATAGCCGGGATGGTTCCTTTGAAAGAGCACGGCCGATTTCCTTCCCCATCCTTCCCTCACCCGAGCTTGCGCTCCGTCTCTAATGAACTCGTTGTCGACGGGACGTTAAACACTAATCTCCTCCTCCTCCTCCTCCTCCTCCTCCTCCTCCTGTGTGCAAATATTTCTTTCAACACAAACGTTTTCAAAGGACACCCCATATTATTCCATACCCAATCAATAACATGATAAATCACAATAGTAATGACATTGGTTGCGTCACAATGTGTCAATTACATCCAGAGAAATTGGAATGTGAAGTTGAAGCATGAAATGAATGAAACACACCACTATTGCACTTCCTACTATGCAAGTGTGACCCACACATTGCTCATAATCATGATGTACTACGATACAGCAAATGCTGTACCTACATATTGCTATGTAAACTGATAGTATGTGTTCTGGGAAACATATGGATATCCAGTCACCCACAGTGAAAACAAGGACACAGTTTACTTGTACATGCTTTATTGAACTTTTTGACAATACTACAATGAACACAATGGTAACAGAATACTGATAACCACCGGCCAGAGTAAACAAAATTAATTACTGTCAAAAGGTCGCACAGAGGGAGACATGCTATTTGTATGTAGTTCTACATCAATTACACAATAGTACATGCCACATACAGGACATGTCACTGAACATCTTTAATGACTGTGACACAGCTGAATCATTGCAGATGGTGCAATGAACACATAAACATACAGTAGTACCAACAAAACAAACATATGTCTTCTCCATGTCTCACAGCCAAAATGCTACAACATATGTTCAAAGAGATCGCCATTTGATTGGCACCACCACTGTGCTCGCTCCTTGATGGATCCACTCACAGCTGTCAGTGATTGTGGTATTATTACAGGGTATGCAGTGGTAATACAGGGTTTCATATTGGCTACTGTTTTAGGACATGCTGATAACCACATCTTTCACATCTACATCTACATCTACATTGATACTCCGCAAGCCACCCAACGGTGTGTGGCGGAGGGCACTTTACGTGCCACTGTCATTACCTCCCTTTCCTGTTCCAGTCGCGTATGGTTCGCGGGAAGAACGACTGTCTGAAAGCCTCCGTGCGCCCTCTAATCTCTCTAATTTTACATTCGTGATCTCCTCGGGAAGTATAAGTAGGGGGAAGCAATATATTCGATACCTCATCCAGAAACGCACCCTCTCGAATCCTGGCGAGCAAGCTACACCGCGATGCAGAGCGCCTCTCTTGCAGAGTCTGCCACTTGAGTTTATTAAACATCTCCGTAACGCTATCACGGTTACCAAATAACCCAGTGACGAAACGCGCCGCTCTTCTTTGGATCTTCTCTATCTCCTCCGTCAACCCGACCTGGTACGGATCCCACACTGATGAGCAATACTCAAGTAAAGGTCGAACGAGTGTTTTGTAAGCCACCTCCTTTGTTGATGGACTACATTTTCTAAGCACTCTCCCAATGAATCTCAACCTGGTACCCGCCTTACCAAAAATTAGTTTTATATGATCATTCCACTTCAAATCGTTCCGCACGCATACTCCCAGATATTTTACAGAAGTAACTGCTACCAGTGTTTGTTCCGCTATCATATAATCATACAATAAAGGATCCTTCTTTCTATGTATTCGCAATACATTACATTTGTCTATGTTAAGGGTCAGTTGCCACTCCCTGCACCAAGTGCCTATCCGCTGCAGATCTTCCTGTATTTCGATACAATTTTCTAATGCAGCAACTTCTCTGTATACTACAGCATCATCCGCGAAAAGCCGCATGGAACTTCCGACACTATCTACTAGGTCATTTATATATATTGTGAAAAGCAATGGTCCCATAACACTCCCCTGTGGCACGCCAGAGGTTACTTTAACGTCTGTAGACGTCTCTCCATTGATAACAACATGCTGTGTTCTGTTTGCTAAAAACTCTTCAATCCAGCCACACAGCTGGTCTGATATTCCGTAGGCTCTTACTTTGTTTATCAGGCGACAGTGCGGAACTGTATCTAACGCCTTCCGGAAGTCAAGAAAAATAGCATCTACCTGGGAGCCTGTATCTAATATTTTCTGGGTCTCATGAACAAATAAGGCGAGTTGGGTCTCACACGATCGCTGTTTCCAGAATCCATGTTGATTCCTACATAATAGATTCTGGGTTTCCAGAAATGACATGATACGCAAGCAAAAAACATGTTCTAAAATTCTACAAGAGATCGACGTAAGAGATATAGGTCTATAGTTTTGCGCATCTGCTCGACGACCCTTCTTGAAGACTGGGACTATCTGTGCTCTTTTCCAATCATTTGGAACCCTCCGTTCCTCTAGAGACTTGCGGTACATGGCTGTTAGAAGGGGGGCAAGTTCTTTCGCGTACTCTGTGTAGAATCGAATTGGTATCCCGTCAGGTCCAGTGGACTTTCCTCTATTGAGTGATTCCAGTTGCTTTTCTATTCCTTGGACACTTATTTCGATGTCAGCCATTTTTTCATTTGTGCGAGGATTTAGAGAAGGAACTGCAGTGCGGTCTTCCTCTGTGAAACAGCTTTGGAAAAAGGTGTTTAGTATTTCAGCTTTACGCGTGTCATCCTCTGTTTCAATGCCATCATCATCCCGTAGTGTCTGGATATGCTGTTTCGAGCCACTTACTGATTTAACGTAAGACCAGAACTTCCTAGGATTTTCTGTCAAGTCGGTACATAGAATTTTACTTTCGAATTCAATGAACGCTTCACGCATAGCCCTCCTTACGCTAACTTTGACATCGTTTAGCTTCTGTTTGTCTGAGAGGTTTTGGCTGCGTTTAAACTTGGAGTGGAGCTCTCTTTGCTTTCGCAGTAGTTTCCTAACTTTGTTGTTGTACCACGGTGGGTTTTTCCCGTCCCTCACAGTTTTACTCGGCACGTACCTGTCTAAAACGCATTTTACGATTGCCTTGAACTTTTTCCATAAACACTCAACATTGTCATTGTCGGAACAGAAATTTTCGTTTTGATCTGTTAGGTAGTCTGAAATCTGCCTTCTATTACTCTTGCTAAACAGATAAACCTTCCTCCCTTTTTTTATATTCCTATTAACTTCCATATTCAGGGATGCTGCAACGGCCTTATGATCACTGATTCCCTGTTCTGTACATACAGATTCGAAAAGTTCGGGTCTGTTTGTTATCAGTAGGTCCAATATGTTATCTCCACGAGTCGGTTCTCTGTTTAATTGCTCGAGGTAATTTTCGGATAGTGCACTCAGTATAATGTCACTCGATGCTCTGTCCCTACCACCCGTCCTAAACATCTGAGTGTCCCAGTCTATATCTGGTAAATTGAAATCTCCACCTAAGACTATAACATGCTGAGAAAATTTATGTGAAATGTATTCCAAATTTTCTCTCAGTTGTTCTGCCACTAATGCTGCTGAGTCGGGAGGTCGGTAAAAGGAGCCAATTATTAACCTAGTTCGGTTGTTTAGTGTAACCTCCACCCATAATAATTCACAGGAACTATCCACTTCTACTTCACTACAGGATAAACTACTACTAACAGCGATGAACACTCCACCACCGGTTGCATGCAATCTATCCTTTCTAAACACCGTCTGTACCTTTGTAAAAATTTCGGCAGAATTTATCTCTGGCTTAAGCCAGCTTTCTGTACCTATAACGATTTCAGCTTCGGTGCTTTCTATCAGCGCTTGAAGTTCCGGTACTTTACCAACGCAGCTTCGACAGTTGACAATTACAATACCGATTGCTGCTTGGTCCCCGCATGTCCTGACTTTGCCCCGCACCCGTTGAGGCTGTTGCCCTTTCTGTACTTGCCCAAGGCCATCTAACCTAAAAAACCGCCCAGCCCACGCCACACAACCCCTGCTACCCGTGTAGCCGCTTGTTGCGTGTAGTGGACTCCTGACCTATCCAGCGGAACCCGAAACCCCACCACCCTATGGCGCAAGTCGAGGAATCTGCAGCCCACACGGTCGCAGAACCGTCTCAGCCTCTGATTCAGACCCTCCACTCGGGTCTGTACCAAAGGTCCGCATTCAGTCCTGTCGACGATGCTGCAGATGGTGAGCTCTGCTTTCATCCCGCTAGCGAGACTGGCAGTCTTCACCAAATCAGATAGCCGCCGGAAGCCAGAGAGGATTTCCTCCGATCCATAGCGACACACATCATTGGTGCCGACATGAGCGACCACCTGCAGATGGGTGCACCCTGTACCCTTCATGGCATCCGGAAGGACCCTTTCCACATCTGGGATGACTCCCCCCGGTATGCACACGGAGTGCACATTGCTTTTCTTCCCCTCTCTTGCTGCCATTTCCCTAAGGGGCCCCATTACGCGCCTGACGTTGGAGCTCCCAACTACCAGTAAGCCCACCCTCTGCGACTGCCCGGATCTTGCAGACTGAGGGGCAACCTCTGGAACAGGACAAGCAGCCATGTCAGGCCGAAGATCAGTATCAGCCTGTGACAGTGCCTGAAACCGGTTCGTCAGACAAACTGGAGAGGCTTTCCGTTCAGCCCTCCGGAATGTCTTTCGCCCCCTGCCACACCTTGAAACGACCTCCCACTCTACCACAGGTGAGGGATCAGCCTCAATGCGGGCAGTATCCCGGGCAACCACAGTCGTAGTCCAATCAGGGGATGCATGGGACAAGCTGGCCGTCCCCGACAAACCCCCATCCCGACCCCCACAGTGATGCCCATTGGCAACAGCCTCAAGCTGTGTGACCGAAGCCAACACTGCCTGAAGCTGGGAGCGAAGGGATGCCAACTCAGCCTGCATCCGAACACAGCAGTTGCAGTCCCTATCCATGTTCCCAGAGATAAAAGTCCATGGTGGTGAGGTCCAGTGGCCATGCTGGAAATCCCTGAATGGGATTGCCCCATCCAATCGAACAATGTGGGAATTCCAGAACGAAATTTTCAGACTGCAATGGAGTGTGTGCTGATATGAAACTTCCTGGCAGATTAAAACTGTGTGCCAGACCGAGACTTGAACTTGGAACCTTTGCCTTTCGTGGGCAAGTGCTCTACCAACTGGGCTACCCAAGTACGACTCACGACCCATCCTCACAGCACTTTCCCATGAAAGGCAAAGGTTCCAAGTTCAAGTCTTGGTCTGGCACACAGTTTTAATCTGCCAGGAAGTTTCATAAACGTGGGAATTGTTAGTTTACTGCCTGTTGTGCCACCATGGCATTATATGCAGTGCATCCATCATGTTGATACCACATTATTTGGTGCAAATGAAGAGGTAGGTGTAGGTCTTCCAGCAGTCCTGGTAAGGTGCATCTCAGAAACTGCTTGTACTGTCACCTGATAAGAGTGCCATCAATGAAATACGAACCAATGATGTAGTGTCTACAATACCACACCATACACTGACACTCCACCGATGATGACCAACCTGTCGAATCCAGTGTGGGTTTTCTGGTGACCAGTAGTGCATATAGAGTAAGTTGACATTCCCATGGTTTATAAATGTCATCTCTTTGGCAAACTGTACACTACACATAAGGTCATGGCCTTGCTGCATTACCCAGTATTCCAGGTGACTGTGAACATTGTTTGCCATAGAGGCTTTCATACTCTACGTTGTGATATAGGTGGCATCTGTGCCTGTGCAGAATATGTATGACTTTTGTTTGAGGGATTCCCACCTGCCCCTCATTTCATGGATCTTTCATGAGTATTGTTTATTGCAGTGCCTTACCTCTACTGCTTCATGTGTTACGTTTCCACTCCAAATCTGCATTCATGGAGACAACCGTCCTGTCATGCAAAGCCTTCTAACAATATTCATGAAGGTAGGGCAGGTTGGATGATGTCTATTAAGGCACTACTGGGCATACAACTGTACCACAAGTGTGCCATTTTGGTGAGATTCTCCATACACTAATATAATGTCAACCATTTTTGCACTTGTGAATACCATGTCGAATGCCTAGAACAAACAGACAGGTAAATTAATGTCATAATTTGCAAGTGATACCAATTACAGTGTACAGTACACCAGTCCCATATACCTGTACGTACTTCCACACAGGACAACCTGCTTCACAGTGAGCCATCCCACACACAGCGCCAATTGCTGCCCATTCCTTTACGCAACTACAGAGGTGAAATGTTGACCTGGTTGGTGGAATAGGGTGACATACACCAGCCTGTACTGTTCTGTAGTCTGTATGTTGATAAATACAACATACATGAGGGACACCAATATGTACATATCAGTGTTTGTGGCAGGAATCTCTATTATTACTTTCGGCCTTCATGATAACATTGAAAATAAAAATATGTATATCAATCACATCGTGATTGCAAGCAACATGTGGGTCACGCTTGCATCTCGAGAAGTACAATAATGGTGCATTTCATTCATTTCACAGGTCAGTTTCACATTTCAATTTCTTGGGATGTAACTGATGTATTGTCACGTAGAAGAAGGTGTAATTAGATGAATGTGTAATTAGATGAATGATAAACACCAACTTCACTTAACAAAGGTTTATTCAGCACATACAAGATCGTGGAGCGAACTGCCTCTGGCCAGAACACATACAGTATATGTACAGTTACAGAACATTCCAGTACAATGATTCTTGACATTTGTGAATACTTCTAGAATGTACTTGAACCAAATATGGAAATTAAAATTTTATAGTTCAGGTGAGTTTTGAACTTACAACCTTCCATGCAATAGTCTTCCTGTCTTATTGATTGTGTATGGAATAATATGGGGTGTCCATTTCTTTTTAAAAAAAAAAAAAAAAAAAAAAAAAAAAAAAAAAAAAAAAATATATATAATATCCATGAGTTTGAGTTGAAACTGTGGTAACCACAACCAACAGTGGGAACGCCATGGGCTGTGGATCGGAGCCGCCAGGCGGGGAAGCCGCCGGCGGTGGAGCACGCACCACCGGGTAAACACAGGACGAGTCGGACGACAGACCAACGACAACTGACAACAACCGACCACGACCGACTATGAGCTACACGACAAGGAACAGATAAACAATGGAGGCTTGTGGAAACCACAACACCAAATACCAAACGTAAATCCACTCAGAACCAGAGCCAGGCAAATGTCAACAACGAGCAACGGCCAGAACGCAGTACCGCCGAGATAGAAACGAAATCCAGAGCGAGTACCAGACTGGCTGGACTAGGGCAGAGCGGGTCCCTATATTTGAAACCACAGGGAGCAGCTATTGGCCGCTGTCTGCACGCGGCTTAGCGGTGGCGCCCTCGCTGTATGAGAGCCGCTGCGCGGAATAGCCACCGCGGAGGCGGAGCCCTCTACGGGCTGACCACGTCCATTTGTTCTGCCGCGTGTTCGACTTCCGCGGCGGAAGGTACTAGAGAAACTAATATTTGCACACAGTTTAGAATGTCTTGTAATATTTACTTTTGTAAGCCCCTGCTGTACATTCATACCCATGAAAGCTGTTTGTCAATATCTATTGTCAGTGCAGAGATATTGGCTGTGGAAAGTTGAGGTGGAGAATGCTGTATACGATGTAGCAGCCATTATAACTTAAGACACGAAGGAACTACAGACATTGCCTGCGAGCGGACATTGTTAATAATTTGTGCCAGACCAGGATTTGATCCTGGGGCTCTTGTGTAGGAGGCAGATGCTCTGACCACTGAACTATTTGGACACAGTGGCCAGTGCATTTACATGGACTACGCTAGCACACTTCCCGTCAGACCCAAATGCTCAGCTTATCCACACACTACGAATGTAGTGCCCCTTGCCCATTATTCTCATTACTGCATGGAATTTAGCCAGTTCCTGTAAGAGTTTTACTCTGGTGCGCATCTGCACTGAAGAGCCCATTAGCTTTCTCACCTTAATTATATGTATATGTGGTGTCCGTTCATTGGGCCGCAAGCACCAGCGCGAGCCCACGTGCGCACAGGCGAGACAACCCATGGTCTACTTAGTCCAGATACATACCAGATGGCTCAACTCCTGTGTCCAGATGGCTTAGTGGTTAGAGCATCTGCCTAGTAACCAGGAAACCTGGGTTTGAATTCCGATGTAGCACAAATTTTCGACCTTACCCATTGATTTCAATAAATGCTCACTCGCAGCCAGTGTCTGTAATTCCTTTGAGCCTCCATTCTTTATTATTGTTTTGGAGTGCTATGTTTGGCTAGCTTAGTAGGATGTGTGGTTTTCAAATATCTGAAGTGATTTGTGAGTAATCTACAATGTAATATACATACATTGAAAGCGTGTTTGTTTGTTTTTAAAACACTGTAATTAAATTTACAAAATTATTAGTAGGCCTAGTGTGTAAGTAGTCAATAACTGAATGAAGAAAAGTAGAAGGTCTCAAATATGACATGGACAGACATTGTTCTATACATTTGTTGTAATTATAAAAGTGAAAAGTTTTCTCTGAGAATCATATTGTACTGTCTTCTCACATAATTAATTGTGGTTTATGTCGCAATTGACTCCTGTGAACTGTCTTTCGACGGGGAGGTTATTATGAAGTTAAAGTTAACAACTTTAATTTATGTTTGTAAAATAAATAACTTAAATTAGAAAAAAAAGAAAATGTTCCTGCTTTCAGGAAAAAACATGGGTGATAATAACATAGCCAAAAATTATGGACATTGATCACAAGACATTCCAGGGAGGTTACTGTAAGCAATGATAGATAGAATAAGTGTGACAGCCACTACTAAGGAATTCTGAGTACCTTAACAAACTATGTAAGTGCATTCAAAGTAGCAGCCATGAACGGAAAATGGGTAGACTCTCACTGTATTAACCTTGGAGCAAGAAAAAGGGCCTTGTGGAAGATTATTTAGACTGGCGGATGTACGTGTTCCCTTGACAAGCATACTTTCTAAAGGATCAGTCTTTATTTTTTTCAAAATGAATAGTACTTAAACTCCCATCGGTAAGGTAAATAAGCTAACTGGCAAGACATTGTTGACACTCCTTCTTCAGTGCCATTCTCATGTTGTCAAATGGAGAGCTCAAATAAAGAATTTAGACAGAGCTTCCAAATCAAACAAATTTACTTTGGAAAATTGAGAACTCATTGATTGGTAATACCTTGTGGTGACTATCGACCAAGTCATGTGTAACATTTTTGTCACGCACGAAACGATAAGCACGTGTACTGAGAATCAAGAGATGTGTATATCTGTATATGTGTGCTTCAGAGCAACAAAATAGTGCTTATTACATGTGGTATAGTGTACATCATTGGATCTGGCAATCATACAACACTAAACCTGTAACTTTATTAGAAATCTCGATAATATAGAGAGTGATGATAAGAAGTGTTGCCACGTGACTCATGCATTTTCTTTTCTTTCTTTTTTTCTTCTTTTTCTTTTTTTTTTAATGAAAGCAAACCAATAATACCAAACTATTATTTATGAACATGTAATTGAGATACAAAATGTTATGTGGTTAGAGTTACAAAAATTAAAAAGAGCCATGCCATTTACCGTAGGCAACGCTTTCCAATCATAAGAACTTATTTTATAAGTATTGTGTTTTAACTTTTCTTTCAATATAAGAAACACAGTTAACTGATGCAGAAACAGAAGCACAATTTCAAACAGCCAAGATCACTACTGCACAGCATTTATTGTGATGACCGGTTTCAGCCATCATCTGATCTGCACTACATTTCACTGAATCTTGACCAAATGCATCTTACATCGTTTCATATCAGAGAATGATATTTCATGAACATGAGAACAATAGTATATCAGAAAGTCAAGCATAAATTGACTATTACATAAAACAATGTACATTTTGCACTGATCATCAAACTGTATATCAATGCAATATGTACTTTGTTGTATGTGACAGTTATTTTATTCTTGAGTTTCTGATATACTATTGTTGTCATGTTCATAAAATATGATATAACATGATTTAAGATGCATTTGGTCAAGATTCAGTTAAATGTACTGCAGAAGATCTAATGGTGGCAGCATAGTTTGCTGAAAGCAGTCATCACAATAAATGCTGTACAATAGTGATCTTGGCTGTTTGAAGTTGTACTTCTGTTTCTGCTTAAATCTAGATTGCCCCCTAACTTGAATGTCAAACATACAATTAACTAACATTTACATTTCCAGAAACAAAAAGCACTAACTTCATGCAGAATTATAATGACTGTAAAGTACAATTAAGTTTAAATGCAGAAATTTATAGATCTTCACTAATTTCTTAGCCCTTTTCTTTCACAAAAAATCCCAAAATACTCAATAAAACTCATTAAAATCCAATTGTACCCACTGGTTTTTTAGAAATACCCAGTTTTTCCTCAATCCTGAGGTCAGGTGAAATAATTTTGTCATCCTTGGCTCTCCTGAGGATTTCATGAGGGAACGTTGTCTACTCTAGGTGCCATGTTTCGACATAGGTCTTTTAAGGCTGCAATGTACATAACTGCACACTTGACAATCACACATACACAAGTTTGCTTGCTCCAGAATGGTCAAACATGTCAAGGATAAATTTGTGCAAGCATCAGGACTGTACAAGTGATTTGATGCTTCATCAGATTTCAACTATGCTTGCTTTTTGCAAACATTCAAGCATGTGGGTGCTTGAGAGTGTGTACCAGGGATTGAGAGGCTTGTGGAAGCATTTATCAGTTCTGAGACAGTCTGCTCAACATGAATAACATGTTGTGTTTCAGAAATATAAATCACAAATTATTGGAGGAGTTTATTCAAATCTCTGAATGACACCCCAGTTAATGGAATATAAAAAGTAAAGAGTATCTCTACAAAGCAAAAAGGTATGCTGCATATGAAGTACAAAGAATTAGATGCTGAAACAGCAACAGATACTGTGATTTTTGATAACATTATTGAAAACACAATGATCTATGTTGAAATTTTAAAGGGAAAAAATCAGTCTTGACTGCAAAAGTATTTTTTAGATATTTGATTTTAATAGCAACTGGTTGTCTTGATGATCAGTATCAGATCATTACATGTCTCTGAGATGTAAACATCATTTTACTTCAATGGAATTAACTAAAAAGGAAATAAGTGATAACAACATGTACAATAAACATTATAACAACATGTAGAAAGATTTATAACCTAGGTGGTGTGCAGAGATGTCGAGCAGAGCACCAACATATTGAGACATTTTTGTTCATTATACTGAAATTAAATTCTTTAAAGAAAATCCTGAAATTACCAGTAAAATTATTTATTACAGGAGATATGTGAATGACACACTGCTTCTCTGCAAAAGCTCAAAAAATGAAATAGATACTGTAGCTGAAGTGTTAAGTAAAATTCATCCAAAATTGCCATTTACTGGAGAATGTGAAAATGACAAAAATAATGTCCTTGACCTCATTACTACCAACCATAATGGCAAACATTATTTTCTTGTTTACAGAAAACTTACTTCTAAGGGTCTCCCTCCGTCCGCCACCACCAGCAGCCATAATGGTGGTGAAAAGCCTGAAACTGGTTGCTAACAAATAAAAAAAATCTGAAATGTGATTTAGAATGTTTTTATTCGATTTTTAGGTTTCAGATGTGATTTGTGCTCATTCAAAATATGTTCTGCTTGGTAGATTCAATTTGAAATTTTTTGCAGTTGTAGATAACTTTAACAATAATGAGTACCTTAGTTGTGCAAAATGGCTGACTTCATGTTGCAAGCACTCATAATGGTGCAGCAATATTTTATTCTTTCATCTCAATATTGCCGTATTCTAGAAATTTATTGTCCAGCAAATTTAATCATTTGTATGCCGTTGTTGAACAGGATTAAGCGATTTCACATATGTGATTTCAGTCATTTTCCATGTTGTGGTGAAGTTATGGGAAATTAGCTAAAATGGAACCCAAAACTTTACATTAAATAGAATTTAGTGGTGGTGAAAACAAATATGTTGATGTGGCTATACATGTTGTAGGTGCTCTGGCTCTATACATGTTGTAGGTGCTTTGGCTCATGGAACTGAATCACATACTGAAAGCAAAGTAATTAATCCTTATGTAGTCCAACCAGCAGCCATATATCAGATGCAAATACTGCACTGCATTGCAGTTTAGTGAATATCTTAAATCAAATTTCATATCAGTTGTCATCTCAAATAACAACTTTATCTCATGCAATAACCCCTAAACTTAATGTACTGTCAGATCAGTTGTCATCTGGAAACTGTCATTTGAAATGTCAGCTAAGATAGATGATATTTCTTCTCAAATAACAAGCTTAACCAATAATGTCTCAAGTTTCATATTGCAGCAAAATGCTATGAAAGCTGATATGATGGATTTGCCTTTACAGTGTGGCACGTTAACTATTGAAGTCACTGCATTGAATGACGTGTACTAGGGCCTCCCTGGGGAAACCGACATTAATGAAAGACTGAATTCAGAATTGCTGCATTATGTTCAACAGACAGTTAATGAGGTATTATCACAGGGAGGAACTTCTGGAGAAACCATTAACATTGAGTTAACCCAAATGAAAACAGCACTAGACAAAGGCTTGCTGAAGCGGGAGAAAACATCACTTCACAAGTTAATAACATCCAACTTGAACAAAAGTCAGTTAGCCAGAGTGTCAACAACTCTACCCCGTCTGTTGTTAAAGTAGAAGACAGTCACAGTAGTTGTACAGTATATGAGGGAAGGCATGGCAATGATTTAAATAACACAGACTTTTCTAAGAACATCCCAATTAGATAAGGGCTCATCCCAGTATCTTGTTTTATCTAGGCATTTTTCAAAGTACTTGCCAAGGCTAACCTATTTGCTTATTAAAGGATTCCAGATTAAAAGCCTCCTTTCATAGTCTTTCCTCTACACACTGAAACCAAATACTTAGCTAAAAATGCTCTCTCAAACTGCCTATAATCATGACAATTCTTTGTAGTCTCTGTGGCCCAAAGGGCAGCATTTCCCTGTATGAAACCTGTGATGAAGTGAATTCTTTGTTGGTCAGTCCATGACCTTGATGGTACACCTTTAAAAGACTTTATGGAAGTGGTGGGATGGGGACTTTTATCTGGAGTAATCACTTGAAATTGTCTGTGTTTCAATAGACTTCTGTCCAATAGGACAGATGACAATTGAGGTGCTGCTCCCATCCCAAACAATGCAGAAACTGTGAGAGTTTCTGGTCCCCACACTGCTTGAAGGAAAAGACAACCCAGATGCACTGCATTTTGGACAATGTGAGTTGGGTTATGAACCAGCGCCAGAGTGTCTTGTAGCAGCTGGTGACTGGGAGCAATGGAAAGACTTTGGACGTTGTGGACTTCGATTGCATATGTCAGCAAGAGCTGACTGAGCACCATAGTAAACTTGGTGGCATCCTGGGTGATGCCACAGCTGGCGAAGATCATATCCACTGAGGAAAACCACAGGTGTGGGTCCCTTAGACTGAAAGGCAGTAGGTGAGCCATGACATGGCCAGACAGAGTGGTGGCAGAACGTGGTGCAATGAGGATCTGCATGTTGAGGCTGGGAGGGATGGCATTGGAGGCAGCAAAAGCAAGGCCATTGCGGACATCAGTGTCGATTCTGGCACCGGTGTCTGGCCTGCTGGTGATCACATTGCTGCGAGTTGCACATGCAGCTCAACTTTGCTGCATTCCTCCACAAGGTGTGAGGTCAGCTTGACAATGTCGTCATGTGGCACCAGAACAGAAACCATGTATGTGCAGTGATGTGTTGGTTGAAGGGGGGGGGGGGGGGGGGGGAGCCATGGCCACTAGATTGCACAGAGGACAGCAAAACATGCAAGGCAAACAGCATGTGATGCAAAATACTAGTGTCTGTAGCATGAAAATGGGAGCTGCTGGTGGAGTGCACACATGCCTGAGAGTCAAAATGAGTGCTAATGGAATGAGGCAGCCAACACCATGCTAGAAAAGGAAATTAAGTTGATGGAGTCTGTTGTCGGGCCACCAGTGTAGGAATGTTTCTTTATTTAACTTATAAGTCAATTACCAAATAGTAGAGCAAGGCATGGTAGGTGCTGCACAAAGAACAATGCTCATGTGTGGTCAAGGAACACATATAATTACTGACAAAATAAATACAGAGAAACACATAAAATAGCCTCAAAATTCATAAGTTCTGCACCTTCTCCTTCATATATGCTGACACTTTTCACTGTGTGTGTGTGTGTGTGTGTGCGCGCGCGCGCGCGCGCGTGTGCGCCATTTTATTACTTCTCTTCAAATCACATTAATCATGGAACGGAAACACACAGCAACAGAACGTACCAGTGTGACTTCAAACACTTTGTTACAGGAAATGTTCAGAATGTCCTCCGTTAGCGAGGATACATGCATCTATCTTCCGTCGCATGGAATCCCTGATGCACTGATGCAGCCCTGGAGAATGGCGTATTGTATCACAGCCATCCACAATACGAGCACGAAGAGTCTCTACATTTGGTACCGGGGTTACGTAGACAAGAGCTTTCAAATGCCCCCATAAATGAAAGTCAAAAGGGTTGAGGTCAGGAGAGTGTGGAGGCCATGGAATTGGTCCGCCTCTACCAATCCATTGATCACCAAATCTGTTGTTGAGAAGCGTACGAACACTTTGACTGAAATGTGCAGGAGCTCCATCGTGCCAGCCGAAATGGCCGTGCGGTTAAATGCGCTGCAGTCTGGAACCGCAAGACCGCTACGGTTGCAGGTTCGAATCCTGCCTCGGGCATGGATGTTTGTGATATCCTTAGGTTAGTTAGGTTTAACTAGTTCTAAGTTCTAGGGGACTAATGACCTCATCAGTTGAGTCCCATAGTGCTCAGAGCCATTTGAAGCCATTTTTAGCTCCATCGTGCATGAACCACATGTTGTGTCGTACTTGTAAAGGCACATGTTCTAGCAGCACAGGTAGAGTACCCCGTATGAAATCACGATAACGTGCTCCATTGAGCGTAGGTGGAAGAACATGGGGCCCAATCAAGACATCACCAACAATGCCTGCCCAAACATTCACAGAAAATCTGTGTTGATGATGTGATTGCACAATTGCGTGCGGATTCTCGTCAGCCCACACATGTTGATTGTGAAAATTTACAATTTGATCACAAAACTAAAATGAGCTCTAGCATGGAAATTAAGCATTTCTGGACACATGTCCACATAACATCTTTTCTTTATTTGTGTGTGAGGAATGTTTCCTGAAAGTTTGGCCGTACCTTTTTGTAACACCAACACTGGAGAAACCTTTTCTAAAGTATTCCTATACTAAAGTATGCTGCTGTACAAAATCACATGAAAGTCGAGGATAGAATGCCTCTGACTCACTTATAAACTATAGATAGGATAGGAAAAGTGTTTGACTGTCTCAGGAAACATGAAAAATGAGACAGACAGCTGGTGTAAGCATTATTGCGACCACATAATGAATCCAACGCAGAATGTTGAACTGCCTACTTGCTTATAGCTCTTACTTCTGATTCAATGCAAATTATAGCAAGTTCCTCCTCTCTTTCCACAGGATAAACATTGCTACATGCACCATCATTCAAGATATCACTAGAATTAGAATTTGCAGTCGTCTTACTACCACCATTTACATTACCCTTACCTGTTATCACAGCACATTTATATATATGTGGCTCTTCATCATTATCTGCTGGAGTGCAAGCCAAAACTGGAGCATTATCTAGTTTAAATGGTTTGATCCAGAATTAAAATCATTTCGTCCATTTATTTTACTTTAATTTCTCCTATCATTTCCGTGCCCATTCTGGCTATCCTCCACCCAACCATTCCTTGAATTTCTACCTTAATTAGTCCTGTTCATCTTATTTACTTGAAAATCTCTCCCTGTTTGATTATTGTCATCAAAATTCCTCCTACGATCTTCCACTGAGGGCTTCACCTTCTCCACTTTACCAACATAATATTACCCCTAGGGGCAGGTACAAGCAATTCTCTAACTTTCTGAGGCAACTTAGTTTCTAAACCCATAATTATTGATTCACTACCTAGCTCTTTGTCCAAATACTTCAGTTTGCTTATCCAAAGCTGATAGAAACCTTTCACAGTACCTTTCATGTAATCAAATCTCTCTCCTCCACAAAATTCACTCAAAATTCGCTGCTCCTTCTCTTTGTACCAATATTCATCTAAAAATGCTTTCTCAAATCTATGCCATAAAGTACAACTATCAGCTACTTCAGCTGCCCATCTATAAGCATCCCATTTCAAAAAACCTCTCACAATTGACATTTTCTCTTTTTCATTCCATGCTTCAGGCAAATCATTAAATTCACGTATGAAATCCAGTGGATGCACTTCCCCATATGGTTCAAAATTGTTAAATTTCTTACAACTAACAAATGAAGGACTGTTTGGGACACTACAAACTCTATCCTTTAGATTTCGTACGTCTTCCATTTTTTTCTCTATTTCAACCAATTTTTGCTCTATATTTTTATTTTCTTTTACCAGTTTTTTCTCCACCACTACTGCACACTTGTTTTCTACCTCTGTTTCAAACTCATTTTTAATCTGATCGATTTGGTTCTCAAGTTTAACCCGGTTTTCAGCACAAAATTTCCTGGCAGCTTTGACTTCATCTTTATACTGTTTTTCAGAAGCCTCCACACTCCTACTATAGTCATCAAAAAGTTTTTTCCTCTCTTCTACACATTTACTACTCATTAATGTTAATTTGTCATTAGTATTCTGCTCTACTTCCTTTATCTTTTCATCATAATCTTTAACTACTGCCTAAACCTTCTTATTTATTTATGAAGGATTAGAGCTGACTACCTTAATCTCCTTTTTAATTTCTTTCTTCAGTTCATCCTTTAAGCTATCCATATCAGTTCTAATGCTATCAGTTTTCTTTTTTACACTACTAATGTCTTCTTTATTACTACTAATGTCTTCTTTCATACACATGCTAATCATAATTTGCCTTAACATTGCTTACAATTTTCTGCCTGCCATAACTTGTTTCCCTAGCTGAATTTCACTGCTAGATTCCCCCTCCGTAACCTTAACAATCTCATCCACTTCATTACTGTTTTCGTCCATTTTGCTCACATCACCATACAATGTACATGACGTTTTTATCATTCCATCTACAATAGGACTTTTGTCCCCATCATTCAAAGTTACATTCATGTCTGATTCATAACTACTATCATTTACGGAACCAGCTTTCTTTTCATTTAAGAACTTCACCTCCACAGCTTTGTTATCAATTTTCACATCACTTCTCCATTGCACATACTCGTCCATCACACTGTCATGTTCATTAAGGCCACTTATTATGTATCACTTAATATAAGACAATTTTTGCTATGAAATTACCTTCTTCTTATTCACTCTCCTCCTGCTGCTCTGCTGCTGTGGTTGTCATCTCAATTTGTCATTTGCATGGCTACTGCAAGTTTCAATTCTCTCAGCAAGGTGTCTTGTTTATCCCAGTCAATTATGTCCACCTGCATGCTAATTGGCAGCTCCTGTACTCAGTGGCTGCTTCCACAGAACCCACTTACTGATTGGTTGCTGTTATACTGTGGCCAGGAAACCCATGCACTGATTGGCTGTAGCACTTCCTTCGATAAATCATTGCACTGTAAACCGCTCTTGAGTTCACTGTTCAAAGTTTGTGAGTCCTAGTTTATTGTGCCCAATTATAATATTCCTCACCCAGGGCACCATATGTGACATTTGCGTGCTTTATTTCTTCATTGATTGTCCTCAGTGTTGACATACTACGTTACTACACTGGCTGAAAAATGGGGTGGAAGTTCAATACTGACTACTTTAAATGATGCAGCCAACAGGTGCACATTTGCATTTCACAGTTATTTACTTTCACTGTTCACAATCCCCCCCCAATAATGCACAGCTATAAGGCCAGTGCACTATTGTTTAACTTTTGATAAGCCTCTTTAATAGTTTGCAGGCAAACATCAACATATTGCTATAATAGTTTAGTGTTGAACATCTACAAGCAGTAAAAACCTAACCACACATTTCACAGTATTTCAAACAAATTGAACAGACATTGTCATTGTTTCAACACATGGCCTATTGCTGTAACACTTATTTCACAGTTAAGTTGATGCATTGTTGTTGGTCTAACCAAAACAGGTTTCTTGTCTGAAACTCGGCCGTGGACTGACTGACTTGGGACCAAAGATTGGGCCCTTATATATCATTACAATAATAGGCACTGAAACTACACATTGTTTGATGTTTAATATACAGAAATTACAATTACAACATACTTCATTCAATTAACTGAATACATTGAAAAATTGGTTCCTTTTAACAGTTTCCTCTACTACAAGGGTTAGGCTGAATTATTTGCTTAAATGATGAATTTAACACTGAAGCAGCAAGTCGTATACTCCTAGCTCACTCATTTGTTACATAGTTTAATTCTTAATTTCTTTGCGTGTTTTTGGTACTTGCATTGTCTAATTCATAAATTTCTGGCGTATTATAGTATTTGAGAGTTGTAGCATCGCGTTTTAGTACCTGAATAGTGTAAATTCGCGTAGTCGTTTGTCTTCTGTTTTTGTTTTGAACGGCCAGTGTCGGTTGGTCACAGTCAGTGTGATCCGTGCCGCCGTTGGATAAGCAGCTGCAGCAGCAAGTCGTATACTCCTAGCTCACTCATTTGTTACATAGTTTAATTCTTAATTTCTTTGCGTGTTTTTGGACTTGCATTGTTTAATTCATAAATTTCGGGCGTATTATAGTTTTTGAGAGTTGTAGCATCGCGTTTTAGTACCTGAATAGTGTAAAATCGCGTAGTCTCCTTCCGTTGCCGAGCAGTGTGTCAGCAGTGCGCAAGTAGCAGCATTACTGCATTTACTAGGCAATCTTGTATTTTAATAACCGTTTAAATTTTGTGTCGATTTGTTTGCGCTCTCTGTAGATTAGTTCAGACGTTCTCTGCACAACAGTTTTTAGCATGGATGGGGACTGCAACTGCTGTGTTCGGATGCAGGCTGAGTTGGCATCCCTTCGCTCCCAGCTTCAGGCAGTGTTGGCTTCGGTCACACAGCTTGAGGCTGTTGTCAATGGGCGTCACTGTGGGGTTCCGGAAGGGGGTTTGTCGGGGATGGCCAGCTCGTCCCACGCATCCCCCGATCGGACTAAGACTGTGGTTGCCCGGGACACTGCCCGCATTGAGGCTGATCCCTCACCTGTGGTAGAGTGGGAGGTCGTCTCAAGGTGTGGCAGGGGGCAAAAGACATTCCGGAGGGCTGAAAGGAAGGCCTCTCCAGTTTGTCTGACAAACCGGTTTCAGGCTCTGTCTCAGGCTGATACTGATCTTCGGCCTGACATGGCTGCTTGTCCTGTTCCAGATCCGAGCGGTCGCAAAGGGTGGGCTTACTGGTAGTTGGGAGCTCCAACGTCAGGCGCGTAATGGGGCCCCTTAGGAATATGGCAGCAAGAGAGGGGAAGAAAACCAATGTGCACTTCGTGTGCATACTGGGGGGAGTCATTCCAGATGTGGAAAGGGTCCTTCCGGATGCCATGAAGGGTACAGGGTGCACCCATCTGCAGGTGGTCGCTCATGTCAGCACCAATGATGTGTGTCGCTATGGATCCGAGGAAATCCTCTCTGGCTTCCGGCGGCTATCTGATTTGGTGAAGACTGCCAGTCTCGCTAGCGGGATGAAAGCAGAGCTCACCATCTGCAGCATCGTCGACAGGACTGACTGCGAACCTTTGGTACAGAGCCGAGTGGAGGGTCTGAATCAGAGGCTGAGACGGTTCTGCAACCGTGTGGACTGCAGATTCCTCGACTTGCGCCATAGGGTGGTGGGGTTTCGGGTTCCGCTGGATAGGTCAGGAGTCCACTACACGCAACAAGCGGCTACGCGGGTAGCAGTGGTTGTGTGGCGTGGGCTGAGCGGTTTTTTAGGTTAGATGGCCTTCGGCAAGTACAGAAAGGGCAACAGCCTCAATGAGTGCAGGGCAAAGTCAGGACATGCGGGGACCAAGCAGCAATCGGTATTGTAATTGTAAACTGTCGAAGCTGCATTGGTAAAGTACCAGAACTTCAAGCGCTGATAGAAAGCACCAAAGCCGAAATCGTTATAGGTGCAGAAAGCTGGTTGAAGCCCGAGATAAATTCTGCCGAAATTTTTACAAAGGTACAGACGGTGTTTAGAAAGGATAGATTGCATGCAACCAGTGGTGGAGTGTTCATCACTGTTAGTAGTAGTTTATCCTGTAGTGAAATAGAAGTGGATAGTTCCTGTGAATTATTATGGGTGGAGGTTACACTCAACAACCGAAATAGGTTAATAATTGGCTCCTTTTACTGACCTCCCGACTCAGCAGCATTAGTGGCAGAACAACTGAGAGAAAATTTGGAAAACATGTCACATAAACTTTCTCAGCATGTTATAGTCTTAGGTGGAGATTTCAATTTACCAGATATAGACTGGGACACTCAGATGTTTAGGACGGGTGGTAGGGACAGAGCATCGAGTGACATTATACTGAGTGCACTATCCGAAAATTACCTCGAGCAATTAAACCGAGAAACGACTCATGGAGATAACATCTTGGACCTACTGATAACAAACAGACCTGAACTTTTCGACTCTGTATGTACAGAACAGGGAATCAGTGATCATAGGGCCGTTGCAGCATCCCTGAATATGGAAATTAGTAGGAATATAAAAAAAGGGAGGAAGGTTTATCTGTTTAGCAAGAGTAATAGAAGGCAGTTTTCAGACTACCTAACAGATCAAAACGAAAATTTCTGTTCCGACACTGACAATGTTGAGTGTTTATGGAAAAAGTTCAAGGCAATCGTAAAATGCGTTTTAGACAGGTACGTGCCGAGTAAAACTGTGAGGGACGGGAAAAACCCACCGTGGTACAACAACAAAGTTAGGAAACTACTGCGAAAGCAAAGAGAGCTTCACTCTAAGTTTAAACGCAGCCAAAACCTCTCAGACAAACAGAAGCTAAACGATGTCAAAGTTAGCATAAGGAGGGCTATGCGTGAAGCATTTAGTGAATTCGAAAGTAAAATTCTATGTACCGACTTGACAGAAAATCCTAGGAAGTTCTGGTCTTACGTTAAATCAGTAAGTGGCTCGAAACAGCATATCCAGACACTCCGGGATGATGATGGCATTGAAACAGAGGATGACACGCGTAAAGCTGAAATACTAAACACCTTTTTCCAAAGCTGTTTCACAGAGGAAGACCACACTGCAGTTCCTTCTCTAAATCCTCGCACAAACGAAAAAATGGCTGACATCGAAATAAGTGTCCAAGGAATAGAAAAGCAACTGGAATCACTCAATAGAGGAAAGTCCACTGGACCTGACGGGATACCAATTCGATTCTACACAGAGTACGCGAAAGAACTTGCCCCCCTTCTAACAGCCATGTACCGCAAGTCTCTAGAGGAACGGAAGGTTCCAAACGATTGGAAAAGAGCACAGGTAATCCCAGTCTTCAGGAAGGGTCGTCGAGCAGATGCGCAAAACTATAGACCTATATCTCTGACGTCAATCTGTTGTAGAATTTTAGAACATGTTTTTTGCTCGAGTATCATGTCGTTTTTGGAAACCCAGAATCTACTATGTAGGAATCAACATGGATTCCGGAAACAGCGATCGTGTGAGACCCAACTCGCTTTATTTGTTCATGAGACCCAGAAAATATTAGATACAGGCTCCCAGGTAGATGCTATTTTTCTTGACTTCCGGAAGGCGTTCGATACAGTTCCGCACTGTCGCCTGATAAACAAAGTAAGAGCCTACGGAATATCAGACCAGCTGTGTGGCTGGATTGAAGAGTTTTTAGCAAACAGAACACAGCATGTTGTTATCAATGGAGAGACGTCTACAGACGTTAAAGTAACCTCTGGCGTGCCACAGGGGAGTGTTATGGGACCATTGCTTTTCACAATATATATAAATGACCTAGTAGATAGTGTCAGAAGTCCCATGCGGCTTTTCGCGGATGATGCTGTAGTATACAGAGAAGTTGCAGCATTAGAAAATTGTATCGAAATGCAGGAAGATCTGCAGCGGATAGGCACTTGGTGCAGGGATTGGCAACTGACCCTTAGCATAGACAAATGTAATGTATTGCGAATACATAGAAAGAAGGATCCTTTATTGTATGATTATATGATAGCGGAACAAACACTGGTAGCAGTTACTTCTGTAAAATATCTGGGAGTATGCGTGCGGAACGATTTGAAGTGGAATGATCATATAAAATTAATTGTTGGTAAGGCGGGTACCAGGTTGAGATTCATTGGGAGAGTCCTTAGAAAATGTAGTCCATCAACAAAGGAGGTGGCTTACAAAACACTCGTTCGACCTATACTTGAGTTTTGCTCATCAGTGTGGGATCCGTACCAGATCGGGTTGACGGAGGTGATAGAGAAGATCCAAAGAAGAGTGGCGCGTTTTGTCACAGGGTTATTTGGTAACCGTGATAGCGTTACGGAGATGTTTAACAAACTCAAGTGGCAGACTCTGCAAAAGAGGCGCTCTGCATCGCGGTGTAGCTTGCTCGCCAGGTTTCGAGAGGGTGCGTTTCTGGATGAGGTATCGAATCTATTGCTTCCTCCTACTTATACCTCCCAAGGAGATCACAAACGTAAAATTAGAGAGTTTCGAGCGCGCACGGAGGCTTTCAGACAGTCGTTCTTCTCGCGAACCATACGCGACTGGAACAGGAGAGGGAGGTAATGACAGTGGCACATAAAGTGCCCTCCGCCACACAACGTTGGGTGGCTTGCGGAGTATAAATGTAGATGTAGATGTAGATAGTTATGCAAACAATACTTTTGACAAAACTCGTAAATACTTTGGAATTAATTGAGGGCTGGCTTCGCTAACATGTTTTCGAATAGAGCCAAATAGCTCCTTTAAGAATGCTATTAGTTGGTACTCCAAATGTTTATAATTAGTACAGAATTTATATTTGTTTATAAGTCAACAATAGAGTTTAAGTTATGAAACAATTACTGATTTCACCCCGCAACAAAAGATATTAACTAGGAATAGTCAAAATAAACTAGAAAATCAATTGCATACATAAAACTAACCACAAAATTAGATCTGGTGTTATATTCTTTAAAACTGAGAGCCAACCTTTCTCTTTCATAGAAATGCAGACTATACTCATATATGTTAATGGTAATTAGTCAGACATGAAAAACAATCTTAAGGATGCAGATGGCAAAAGAAGAGTGGAAGGAAAAGTATCCCAGCTCTCTTCATCACATCCACAGCCATCACAGAAGTCCTAGTCATACCTGTCAATAACAGATGACAATAGCTGACCTTTGGGACACAGCTCATCACTGTATACTGAACAAGGTCACCTCTACCAAACTGTAGCTGTTCCTCTTTGTTGAATATATGTACCAGGCGCTCACCTTGCCACCAGATTTGGGAAAAAAAATTGACATGACAATCATTGGAGGTGAGGCCATCACTGATGAAAATCTTCCATGAACAACAGTTGCCAAGATGTCAGGAAATCTCATTGATGGCCAACTGGTCCAGCACCTGTCAACTCAGGAGCTTCTGTTTCTGTAGTTTCAAATGCTTATCATTGTCAGCTAAAGAGGTCAGTGTTCCGTGATACAAAAGGAGTGGTACTGAAGGTTGCAAACTGCAAATACATCCAGCCTACAGAAACACATATTGAAAGAATAACTATCAAAGACATAACACCCTTCATCTTTGTTGTTTTAGCAGACTGTAGTTGTAATATTCATCTCAGACGGGAGTTCTTGCAGTCATTACTATCAGTCATGGACAGTGGATGATAAAAGCTTGAGATTAATGAAGCTATTCCAACAAGCACACAAAACAAATATTCCTCTGGATGATCATATGACACTGAAGATTTTGTTATCCCACCATCTTCATTGAATGGGTTTCAGTCATCAGTCTAGATGATTTTCACAATTGCAAAAAACTACTCCAGCTCACAAAAGAAATCTACATGGCAGCAATGATCATAAGCATTTCAGGTGGTCAAGGAGAACATTGGATGACTACTTATCATGAGCAGCCCCAACTCATCCCTATAAGTATGTGCATGGGAACAGCTGAGCCAGTCCAGAATGAGCAGCTCAGTTCCATTGACTAAGAATTGTGCTCTGCTGCCACTACAGAAAATGCACTGAAAGAAGCTACTATTGAACTACCAATAGGATCTGAACCAAGCAAGCAAGCCTTAGCTGTTCTGCAACAATTTTCAGATGCTTTCAAATCCAGAGTGCAGAAAAGTCAGACTAATTGGCCAATGGTAAAACAGCACATCAACACTGCACATCATCCATCAATTAGCTAGCACTCATATCAGGTTCTGCTAGGTGAACAATTCTTAATTTGGCTGGAAGTGAAGAAGGTGCAACAGAATGACATCACTGAACCTTCAAAGAGTCCTTAGTCCTCCTCTGTGGTCCTTGAGAAGAAGGACAAGACATGGGATTTCTGTGTTGACTGCTGCTGATTAAACAAAATTACAAAAAAAGATATCAACACATTGCTGCACATTATGACACCTTAGACTGCTTGAAAGGGGTAAAATATTACTTAACTACAAATATGTAGACAGGCTGCTAACAAATCGAGGTTGATGAGGTTAACTTGCTAAAGACTGCCTTCATAACACCTGACACTCTCTATGAGTTCAAAGTTAAACCATTTGGACTGTGTAACACTACAGTCACGTTTGAGTATACGATGCAACCTGCTTCAACACCTTAAATGGAGGACATGTCTCTGCTGTCTGAATGATCTTGTCATTTTAAATTTGATGATCTAAGTTGCCTGACAACTGTGTTGAAGTGTGATCAGATTGCAGGCCTCCACCTCAATCTAAGTGCCTTTTTGTTGACTCAGGAATAAAAATCTTGAGGCACCTAATGAATGCAGATAGAGTCTGCCCCAATACAGTGAAAATAAGAGCAGTCAGATTTTTCAACACATTGGCAGATCCAGAATGTGAGAAGTTTTTGTCATAATGTGCTCATACTACTGGTGATTTATAAAGGACTTCTGTATCAACGCACGTCCCTTTGCACGAACTACTGTACAGAGACACAAGAACTGCTGTGCAGAGGCACAAGAAAGACCTGTCCTTGTCTTTAAGGAGGCGGAAACATCTTGAGTCCTAGCATTGTATGGCGAGAATGCCAAGACAGAACTATGCACCAATGCTACTAGTTATGGTTCAGATGCAGTTCTAGTACAAATTCATGTAGGTACTATAAAAGTGATAGATTATGCTTCCAGAGTGCTCTCCTAGTCTGATATTAACTACTCTACCACTGAGAAAGAGTGCTATATTTAGCAAACTATTTGCCATTATGATGGTCCATCATTCTCTATGCTGGTTGACCTGCCTTTTGGATCCATTGGGTTGGCTGGCAAGATGTGCATTTAGACTTCAGGAGTATGACATCACAGTGGCATACAAATACAAGGGCACTGACTGTTATTCAGTGAATTCTTTACCAAAACATAGTAACAAGACCAAAATCTTGCTTGTCACTGTGTTAAATGGCATTGCTGGTGAACAGAGGGAACACCCAGAATTGTGGAAAATAATAGAAGCCTTAAAAAGAGGAAGAACTGACAAAGGGAGAATTTCAATTAATAAATGGAACATTGTATAAGAGGAATTATGATGTGATAGGGTGGCAATAGTTGCTCATCATCCCCGATCATCTATAGCCAGCTATTGTGAGGATTTTCCATAGTGTTCCAACACTGGGCCACATGTGGTTTCCAGACACTCTAGACAGAATCAGATGTAGGCATCACTGACCAGGTATCTACAGATGTGCTAAACACTGTGTGAGCTACTGTAAGGAATGTCACCAACAGAAATGTATACCGCAATTACCTCCAGACCATCTGTTAGCAATTCTGCCAGCAGCAGTGCCACTCCACTGAACTGGGATCAGCCTCTTGAGGATGTTTTCGGAGTTGATGAACAGTCTGTATTGCCATACCTCAACTGCTGCACTGTCACCAGAGCTGTGCCAACTATCAAAGCTCCAGAAATTGCAAGGGCCTTGCAGAAGACATTATTCTGAAGTAGCGCCCTATGTGATAGTATCTCATTGTGGATAGTCTGCCAATTGAGACAAGTATTGAAAGGTAATTTCTCACAGGACAACAACTGACTACCATCCACTGATGAATGGCTACAGAGGGCTGAGCAGAGACACCTATGCATGAAGTCAAGATAGCTGTTGGGAACCTGTGAAGCATCAGCAATGCCTGATAAAACATTACTAGAGCTCAATTATTTATTCATAATGTTTACTAGCAGTCACTCTTCTGCAGCAGACTTGGCTGTTGCTGAGGCAGCTGCATGTTGGATTCAAGCTGACATCCATTGAGTCAGCTCAGAATTTGCGTGCCCAGATGGTGGTGTCAGTGACCCATTGGTTACTGGGGGGAGGAGGGGGGGGGGGGGGAGCAGCTGCCAGCGTGAAGTTGTTCTAGCACCAGCTGTAGAGTGTATTTGGACCCACTCTGAATTATACAATGACCCATAATGACCCATCCACGATGTACCTGGTGTCAGTAGTCACGTGGTCGGTTGATCTCATCCCTACCCCTGGTAGGTTTCAGCACCGAAATGTGCCTGAGTGTTGAACAGCAACATGGACACCAAGAGGCACTACTGCTGGCTTCCATGTTGATGTCCAGTATTAGCAGCACTCTGTGATGTGGTGTTGTCAGACGACAGTCAGTTCCACCAACAGTAGATGGTAAGTGACAAGTAGCATGAGGTTCATCCAATGAAGGGAATTATTTTGAGTTCATCTTTGCCAAGGTCATAGCTGGTGCATCTCAGTCATGGATTCACTACAGTATTGTAATCATGGAATCAAGTTCTGTTACTGTGAATGCTACTGATCCCAATGATCAACTCTTGGCAAGAGCTGGAGAGCTGGAGTATTTAACGTGTGCTAGCATGAGGCTGTGATGCAAAGCTCAATTTGTAATGACTGAATGTGTCCTTATTCTGCTACTTGCACTTAACAGGCTTTTAAGTGCTGTGTTGTTCCCTCAGTATGTGCTCTTATGAAATAGATATAGTTTCTGGCAACATGCCTTGGGAGCTAACAAATATGTTTTTCTTCCTTCCTTTGGTTTTCCACTCTCTTTTCTGCTGAATGCTCACTTCTTACTTGGCAGACAGTATCATCAACGTGACCCACTTTTGACATAAAGGCTCACTTCCTGCTTCTGCCTCTGCCCATGGCATGGCTTGAATTTGCCTGAGGCAATGTAAGAAAGTTTTGATAATTTTTTTTTCGCTTATTACTAGTTAGCCTATACCTGTATTGCATTTAGAAAAAAATTGCTCTCTAACTGTTTTCTGCTTTGCTTCTCAACCTAAGTCTTGAAACTTAGTTTGCTTAATTAATCTACTATGTCACTCTGTCCTGGTTGAATTTACTATTTACAGTTTGTGCTTACATTACTCATCGCTGGTTCATATCCACTCCACAGGCATCTGATAGATGGTGGTGTCTTTCGAATGAGATATCTTATGCTTTACACACACAAATGAACACTATAACCAAGTTTATCTTCACCATTGATACACTGAAAATAATTATATTTTGTCTATATTTCTTGCAATATTGTATCAAATTTTGCATTATTTGATTGACTGAAATTTGTCCTATTTCTGAAGTTAATAATTCACCTAGGGATTGTAGCAAAGTGAAATCTAAGGCACCATTAGTAAAGATTATGTTTTGTTTAGGTAATATGTGTGGTGGTTCGTCTGGTCAATACAAGGTTGCTTGGGCCATATCAAATTGTGGTGCCCATGATGGTAGCTGGAAGATGAAATTGTCCTCCTGCCATTTCACATCTTCTTACATTAATTAATAATCCACTGCCCTGCAATTACAGTTTCATTATCCTGCTTAGTTTACCATTGTATAGCAGGGGATAATTACTGTTTCAGGTGCAAATACTGAATAAATGTAGTGACCTCCAATTTTCTGGAAGTTTTGGCTAAGGAGCTAAAACTCTTTCCTCACACACTACTGCTTCTAATTTCTCTAAGAATAACTGCATTTCATCACTGGTTGTTTGTTTGTAACACCTTTGTTGGACAAATAATACCATTTTCTTTAATACAATATCATATGGGTTTAGTGTTGTAAGACTGTCGGATCCAATGATGTACACTATACCACATGTAATAATCACTATTTTATTAGGTCTGAAGCACACATATACAGGTATACACATCTCTTCATTCTCAATACACGTGTTTGTCATTTCGTGCGAAACCACAGACTGTTCACAAAGAGCTTGCAAAACAAAGACGTACGTGACTTGGTCAATAGTCGCCACATTAGCACCCCACCTAGAGTGTGGAGCACAAACATGAATATGAGGTCATACATATAAAGGAAGCACCCAGGGGGGAGGGATAGGATGTTTAAACATAAACAATATATTACATTACATTAATAAATGAAGTCTTTGAGCTAGCGAGGGTGGCGGATGGTCATCCCCGACAAGGCAAATCCTTGTACAGCAGTGGAGCGATCCGGGGAGGGGGTAGTGGATTGTGAGGAGCCCGGGTAGCAAACCTGAATGCCTGTAGCAGTACAAAGGACATTCACCATTGATAAGTCAGTACCAATACGCTAGGGGACAGACTGGAGAACGTGAATGTAGGTCAAGTTGTCATAGGAGAAGCTGGCTTGTTCATAGAATACAAGCATGTTATCATGATGCACAACAAGAAACACTTTTGAACTGCAAGTGAAATCAGTGTTGACATTAATTACCACTTCAATATAGACGTTGACAGAATCTCCACGTGAGTCATCGTCAGCAATGTCACATGTTCCAAGGCTGGCCCGTGATATGTTGATATGTCACTAAATCCTAACAGGGGAGAGGTGGGACTGACTGTAGGAGGGGGAGTCATCACACCATCACATGCATCACTCTGTAGGGTGATGTCACATGCACCTGTAGCATTTTCACATGACTGCGAGTAGGTAATGTTACACGTGTGGGGTTGGTCATCACTCACCCACAGACCGTCAGTGGATACCGCATGTGAGGCAGGTGTAGCAGGAGGTGGGGACTGACTGGGTGGGGTATCGAACAGTTCTCCTAGCGACCACACTGGCTTGAGGCGGTAGACAGATACAGTTTGGGGTGTGTCGTTAATGAGCACTTCAAACGTGTTGTTACCCCGCGAGATGACTCTGTGCAGGGCCGAGTATGGAGGGCTAAGTGCCAGGTGAACAGTGTCATTACACACCATGACATGAGTGCGCGATGCTCAGTCCTTATGCAGGAATATGGGAGAAAGTGAGTGCACCTGAGGAGGGAGCACGTGAATGTTAGTGATAAGCTGCTTAACATGCAGTGTTGAGTTGCATATTTCATCGGGGGGGGGGGGGGGGGGGGGGGCTCGACTAGCTCTCCATCTAGTACTTCTGCCTGGGACATGGACATGCCAAGGTCCTCTTTGTATGTGACACGAATGCCTAACTTTACCCACAGTAGGGCGTCGGTCCACTCGCCTCTGTGGAACATCATCTATTAGCAGTCTAGGGAGTGCACTGAGGTCCAGTTGTTACGATAATACCAACACATGAGATAAAAAATCAGCAACGATGTTGTCTGCCCCTCTGATGTAACGTATGTCATTCGTAAACTGGCATACGAGGTTTCGGGGATGAATCCTTGCCTGGGTTGTGGAAAGCGTATATGAGCGGTTTGTGGTTAGTAAATACCACGAGATTGCCACCTTCAGTTTCGTCTTGGAAATATTTGACAGAGGCATAAATCGCATATAGTTCCCGATTGAAGGTCGACCATTTGCGTTGGGAAGCAGATACTTTGTGGGAGAAAAATCTGAGCAGCTGTACAGCAGAACCCACAGCTTGCTGAATTACCTCCCACACTGCTGTATCATTCATGTCTGTAGTAAGTGAGATGGGGGCATCAGGCATGGGATGAGCGAGCATAATGGCCATCTGTAAGGCTGACTTGAGATTATCAAATGCCTGTCGCATGCTCGGAGTCCACGTGACCGCCCGAGACCCTAAAGTGTCATTGCCTGCTAGAGCATCCGTCAGCACCCCCCTGCTGGTCCGGGGGTTAGAAGAGGCCCGAGGTATTCCTGCCTGTCGTAAGAGGTGACTAAAAGGAGTCCATCCCCTTCAAGTGGGTAGTTAGCGCCTGCGTCCGGAGACGGACGGTTCCACGACCTATATTTGTGATCTTTTTGGTTTTTCACTTCTCGTTTCTTCCTTCCTTTGGTTGGTTCATTTCTTTGTTCTTCTCCATCTCACTGTCTTCCTTACTCTTTCCCTTGCCTTCTTCTCCTTGCCTTCTTCTCCTTGCCTTCTTCTCCTTGCCTTCTTCTCCTTGCCTTCTCTGGTCTCCGCTTCAGCGTTTGAGACAGTCTGTCCTCTCTCTCTTCCTTTTCCTCTTCTTCCATCCTCCCTGTGTGCACCTGAAGGCCGACCCACGCGTTCGCACGCATAGCCAGTGACGGGGCAACGCGTAATTCCCCGCCCTGGGTAGACAAGTAAGGCACCCACGTACCCCCTGGTAAAGGCCAGGCCCAGGGAGGGGTGATTGCCTGAGCTGATACCTTCTGACCATGCCAATTGGTCCCTCCGTCTGTTTCTTGGGAGGTGTGACCTGAGGTGTAAACATTCACCTAAGGCGGGAGTGCCCTCTGCGAGGGTCCCCATAAGGAAGGAGCGTGCCATCGGAGATGCTGGCAATCATGGGGGATTCCTCCGCAATGGATTTCTCTTCTTCTCTCTCGACTTCTGCCCACAAACGGAAACATGACCAGCCACCAGTGACAAAAGTACTACCGCCTGTCCCACAGTTCCTCATCGTTTCTCGATCTAAGGACGGAACGGATTTTTCCTCTGTCAACCCTTTCGTTATCCAGAAGGGCGTAGATGCCGTAGCCGGTACTGTTAAGTCTTGTACAAGGTTGCGTAATGGTACCTTGTTACTAGAAACTGAGAGCGCCTTTCAGGCACAGAAACTGCTTCGAGCCACACTCCTGTACACGTTCCCTGTTCGGGTGGAGGCTCACCGAACTTTGAATTCGTCTCGTGGTGTGGTCTATACTAGATCCCTCGACGGATTGACTGACGAGGAGATTCAGTCTTTCCTCGCTGAGCAGGGCGTGACGGCTGTCCATAGGGTCATGAAAAAGGTCAACAATGACCTTGTACCGGCCCGGACACTTTTCTTGACCTTTGATAGTGTTAAGCTGCCATCGCACATCAAAGCGGGCTACGAGGTTATTTCTGTTCGCCCCTATGTCCCGACACCTACGCGCTGCTACCAGTGTCAGCGTTTTAATCACACTCGCCAGTCTTGTTCCAATATGGCTAAATGTGTCACTTGTGACAGGAATGCCCATGAGGGTGACTGTCCACCTCCGTCTCCTCGTTGTGTGAACTGTCAGGGTGACCATGCAGCGTCCTCCCGCGACTGTCCCGTCTATAAGGAAGAACGCTGTATCCAAGAAATTCGGGTCAAAGAGAAAGTGTCCACCTCGGCTGCTCGCAAGATATTAGCTAGTAGGAAGCCCACGCTGCTCCCAGCGGGGAAATACAGTACTGTCCTCGCCTCTCCTCGGACTACCAGGGAGGTGGCAACCCAGACATGCGATCTGACCTTCAGCACCACGGTCGTCCGTTCGGCCAGTGCTAAGATCGCGCGGTCGACGTCTCCTCTTCCTCCCATCACCCCACAGACACAAGCCCCTTCATCAGATTCTGCTAAGACGAAGACCCAGAAGTCAGATGCACGGGCCTTCAAGAAGGAACCGTCCCGTGCAGACTTCCTACGTACCTCGACCTCCCAGCCATCGACCAGTGCTTCCACCAAACGACCTTCCAATAAGGCTTTTAGGATGCACAGTTCTCCTTCTCCGCCATGGTGCATTTCTTCTCCTGCGCCACCCAGCGGTTGCCGCCCCAGGCCGTCATCCGTTTCGCCTGGCCACACCGCTGGTAGCCGAACATCTGGCCGTTCACCGGCGGAGGAAGCTCCCCCTCCAGGCCATCTTACCAAGATGGCCGATGAACCTATAGAACCAATGGACGATGGCTGTCCGCCTATTGATAGCGGCGGCAGTGCTCGCTCGAAGCCAGGCCCTCAGCGGCCTTCGAGGTGACCCCTTCTTTCATCTTCCTTTTCTTCTTACGATGGCACTTATTCACTGGAATATTCGCAGCATTCGCTCCAACCGAGAGGATTTGAAGTTGCTGCTCCGCTTGCACCGTCCGCTCGTCGTAGCCCTCCAGGAAACGAAGCTACGCCCGTGCAATCAAATTGCCTTGGCACACTACACCTCTGTGCGTTTTGACCTACCCCCTGTCGTAGGTATTCCGGCTCATGGAGGGGTTATGTTGCTGGTCCGGGATGATATTTACTACGATCCCATCACGTTGCACACCGGCCTGCGGGCAGTTGCCATCCGAATTACTCTCCCCACTTTTACAGTTTCCATTTGTACCGTTTACACTCCATCGTCGTCTGCCGTTATCAGGGCAGACATGATGCAACTTATTGCTCAGCTACCTGCACCATTTTTGTTAACTGGAGACTTCAGTGCCCACCATCCCCTTTGGGGCTCTCCAGCATCCTACCCGAGGGGCTCCCTGTTAGCAGACCTTTTCAACCAGCTCAATCTTGTCTGCCTCAATACTGGCGCCCCTACTTTTCTTTCGGACACATCTCACACCTATTCCCATTTAGACCTCTCTATATGTACTACCCAACTTGCACGCCGGTTTGAGTGGTATGCAATTTCTGATACATATTCGAGCGACCACTTCCCGTGTGTTATCCATCTCCTGCAGCATACCCCCTCTCCGTACTCATCTAGTTGGACCATCTCCAAAGCAGACTGGGGGCTCTTCTCTTCCAGGGCGACCTTTCAGGATCAAACCTTCACAAGCTGCGATCGTCAGGTCGCACACCTCATGGAAGTCATTCTCACTGCTGCTAAATATTCCATCCCTCACCCTACTTCTTCTCCACGTCGCGTACCGGTCCCCTGGTGGACCGCAGCATGTAGAGACGCTTTACGTGCTCGTCGACGTGCTTTACGCACCTTTAAACGCCACCCTACAGTGGCGAATTGTATCAATTATAAACGATTACGTGCACAGTGTCGTCGTATTATTAAAGAAAGCAAGACAGCCAGCTGGGCTGCTTTCACAAGCACCTTCAACAGTTTTACTCCTTCTTCTGTTGTCTGGCGTAGCCTGCGCCGGCTATCTAGCACTAAGGTCCACTCACCAGTTTCTGGCTTGACGGTCGCGAATGACATCCTTGTGGCCCCTGAGGATGTCTCCAATGCCTTCGGCCGCTTTTTCACAGAGGTTTCGAGCTCTGCTCATTATCACCCTGCCTTCCTCCCCTGCAAACAGGCAGAGGAGGCTAGGCCACCTAACTTCCGCTCCTCGAATCGTGAAAGTTATAATGCCCCATTCACCATGCGGGAACTCGAAAACGCACTTGCCCGGTCACGGTCCTCCGCTCCAGGGCCTGATTCTATTCATATTCAGATGCTGAAGAACCTTTCTCCTGCGGGTAAAGGTTTCCTTCTTCGTACTTATAATCGCATCTGGATTGAGGGACATGTTCCCGCATGCTGGCGCGAGTCTATTATTGTCCCGATTCCTAAGCCGGGGATGGACAAGCACTTGCCTTCCAGTTATCGACCCATCTCGCTTACCAGCTGTGTCTGTAAAGTGATGGAGCGAATGGTTAACTTTCGTTTGGTTTGGCTGCTCGAGTCTCGACGCCTACTTACCAATGTACAATGTGGATTTCGTAGGCGCCGCTCTGCTGTTGACCATCTGGTTACCTTGTCGACCTTCATTATGAATAACTTCTTGCGGAAGCGCCCGACCGCGGCTGTGTTCTTTGATTTGGAGAAGGCTTATGACACCTGTTGGAGGGCGGGCATTTTCCACACCATGCATACATGGGGCCTTCACGGTCGCCTCCCTCTTTTGATTCGTTCCTTTTTAATGGATCGACAGTTCAGGGTACGTGTGGGTTCTGTCCTGTCAGACACCTTTCGCCAGGAGAATGCGGTGCCACAGGGCTCAGTTTTGAGCGTCGCTCTCTTCGCCATAGCGATCAATCCAATAATGGATTGCCTCCCAGCTGATGTATCAGGCTCCCTTTTCGTGGACGATTTTACCATCTATTGCAGCACGCAGCGTACATGTTTCCTGGAGCGCTGTCTTCAGCATTCTCTTGACCGTCTTTACTCCTGGAGTGTCGCCAATGGCTTCCGTTTTTCTGCCGGGAAGACGGTCTGTATTAACTTCTGGCGCTACAAAGAGTTTCTCCCACCGTCCTTACGACTCTGTCCCGTTGCTCTCCCATTCGTGGAGACATCAAAATTTTTAGGTCTTACATTTGACAGGAAACTTAGCTGGTCTCCACATGTATCATATTTGGCTGCCCGTTGTACCTGTTCTCTAAATGTCCTCCGTGTTCTCAGTGGTATGTCGTGGGGAGCGGATCGAACCGTCCTACTTCGTCTGTATCGGTCGATCGTCTGCTCCAAGCTGGATTATGGAAGCTTCGTATACTCCTCTGCACGGCCATCCATCTTACGCCACCTCAACTCCATACAACATTGGGGTTTACGACTTGCAATCGGAGCGTTTTATACTAGTCCCATCGAGAGTCTTCATGCTGACGCTGGTGAATTGCCACTCACCTACTGGCGCGATATACTGCTTTGTCGGTATGCCTGTCGGCTACTGTCAATGCCCGACCACCTGTCTTATCGTTCCTTTTTTGACGACTCTCTCGACCATCAATACGGGTTGTATGTCTCTGCCATGCCACCCCCTGGAGTTCGCTTTCGTCGCCTCCTTCAACACCTTAATTTTTCACTCCCTGCAACCTTTCGAGTGGGCGAGAGCCACACGCCACCTTGGCTCCAGGCTCAGGTTCGCGTTCACCTTGACCTCAGCTCGCTCCCAAAGGAGGTTACCCCTGGTTCGGTCTACCTCTCCCGTTTTGTCGAACTTCGTTCGAAGTTCATTAATATGACCTTCATTTATACAGATGGCTCAAGACCAATGACGGGGTCAGTTGTACTTTTATTGTCGGGGCACGAAGTTTCAAATACCGGCTCCATGGCCATTGTTTGGTCTTCACAGCTGAGCTCTTTGCCCTCTACCAGGCTGTTCTTTACATCTGCCGCCACCGACATTCTGCTTATGTCATCTGCTCCAATTCCCTGAGCGCCATCCAGAGCCTCAGTGATCCGTATCCTGTTCACCCTTTCGTGCACCGGATCCAACGCTCTCTTCAGCAGCTGGTGGACGTCGGTTCTCCGGTTAGCTTTATGTGGGTTCCTGGCCATGTCGGTATCCCTGGGAATGAAGCTGCAGATGCCGCGGCCAAGGCTGCGGTCCTCCAGCCTCGGACAGCTTCTTGTTGTGTCCCTTCATCAGATTGTAGCAGGGTCATTTGTCGGCGCATTTTATCGCTGTGGCATGCCTATTGGGCTGCACTTACGGACAACAAGCTTCGGGCCTTGAAACCTCTTCCCGCGGCTTGGACGTCCTCCTCCCGCCCTTCTCGACGGGAGGAGGTCGTTTTGGCCTGGTTACGAATTGGACACTCCCGGTTCAGCCATTGCCATCTGCTGACGGCTGCGCCGGCGCCGTTCTGCCCATGTGGGCAATTGCTGATGGTCTGCCACATTTTCACGTCCTGTCCGTATTTTAACACACTGCGTCTTGATCTTGGCTTGCCATGTACTCTAGATACCATTTTAGCGGATGACCCACGAGCAGCTGCTCGCGTTCTTCGTTTTATCAACTTGACAAACCTCTCTAAGGACATTTGATTATGCTGTTTTTTTAATCCTATGCCTGTCAGTCTGTCTTTTATCGTGTTTTCCCTTTTCGTTGCTGTTTTAAACTTGTGACTCACGGTGCGTTCCTAACGTAGTCTGGGCGCTAATGACCGTTGAAGTTGTGCGACCTAAACCCCCAGAAAAAAAAACAAAAAAGCATCCGTCAGAGGAGCTTCTATCGGCGGCATGGGGAATGTGTTTTCGGTAGTAATTTACCATTCCTAGGAAGCAGCAGAGGCCCTGAAAGTCTTTTGGCAAAGGCACCATACTAATAGCCTTGACCCATTTGGGTTGGGGGCAGATGCCATTGATAAAAACCACATGGCCCAGAAAAGTGACACTAGTGCAGTGGAGTTGTGAATTAGTATTGTTCACTGTGACACCGTTTGCTTATAATAGTTGTAACACTGTATTTAGGTGGAGTTCATGTTCCTTGACTGAGGAAGAAATAATTAACGAGTCATCCAGGTATGCATATGCAAAGTCCAGTTTTCCAAGCAATGAGTCACTGAACTGTTGTCACGTCTGTGCAGCATTTTTAAAGCCAAACGGCGTAAACAGATAGTTGAGCAATCCAAACAGGGTGATGATGGTGGTTTTTTCAACATCCTCAGGTGCCATTAGCAGTTGGCGGTACGCCTTGTGACAGTCAATTGCACTGAAAATTTGTGCCCCATGCAGTTGGGAAGCAAAATCTTGAATATTTAGGATGGGATAATTATCTAAAATTGTGCCCGTTAGTCACTGCAGAGGTGGAAAGTGTCATCTTTCTTAGACACCAAATGAATGGATGATGACCAACTGCTAGAAGATGGGTGAATAGCCTTACTGTCTAAAATTTCTGAATAATAGCTTTGGTGTGTTTAAGTTTTTCTGGGTTTAAACGCTTAGCCTTTGCGCATACCGGTGGACCTTTCTTGGTATTGATTGTATGTACAGTACTGTTGTTGATCTTAAACACTGACAGGGATAATGGGTCCACACCCGATGCAGTATGAGTAACCTGTAATACACACACTTGTGTGTCTCGGGTAGGTGGATCAGCAGCAGTGGCGGTGATCCACTGGTAGTCCTTGTTGTGGAGCTTGGTTGGGTACTTGGTGGTGTCCCGAACACAGCTGCTGTCTGACAGTAGAAAAGTCACAAGGCGTCGACGGCGGGTGTGAGGAGGTGGGGCAGGGGCTGGGGGTGTGGTCATGTGTGACAGCTGGACCACCTGCTTACAAGCGTCTGTGAGCTTCGCTTGCACGGCGGCGATGCGTAAGCGGAGTTCTTCATTGCTGTCCCAAAGCTTGTCGTTGTGTGATTAGCACACGTATTATGTTCGAGTATAATGACTTTTCTGGAGACTAGAAATCTACTCTGTACTAATCAGCATGGGTTTCGAAAAAGACGGTCGTGTGAAACCCAGCTCACGCTATTCGTCCACGAGACTCAGAGGGCCATAGACACGGGTTCACAGGTAGATGCCATGATTCTTGACTTCCGCAAGGCGTTCGATACAGTTCCCCACAGTCGTTTAACGAACAAAGTAAGAGAATATGGACTATCAGACCAATTGTGTGATTGGATTGAAGAGTTCCTAGATAACAGAACGCAGCATGTCATTCACAATGGAGAGAAGTCTTCCGAAGTAAGAGTGATTTCAGGTGTGCCGCAGGGGAGTGTCATAGGACCGTTGCTATTCACAATATACATAAATGACTTTGTGGATGACATCGGAAGTTCACTGAGGCTATTTGCAGATGATGCTGTGGTGTATCGAGAGGTTGTAACAATGGAAAATTGTGCTGAAATGAAGGAGGATCTGCAGCGAATTGACGCATAGTGCAGGGAATGGCAATTCAGTCTCAATGTAGAAAAGTGTAATGTGGTGCGAATACATAGAAAGATAGATCCCTTATCATTTAGCTACAAAATAGCAGGTCAGCAACTGGAAGCAGTTAATTCCATAAATTATCTGGGAGTACGCATTAGTAGTGATTTAAAATGGAAAGATCATATAAAGTTGATCGTCAGTAAAGCAGATGCCAGACTGAGATTCATTGGAAGAATCCTAAGGAAATGCAATCTGAAAATGAAGGAAGTAGGTTACAGTACGCTTGTTCACCCACTGCTTGAATACTGCTCAGCAGTGTGGGATCCATACCAGATAGGGTTGATAGAAGAGATAGAGAGGATCCAACAGATAGCAGTGCGCTTTGTTACTGGATCATTTAGTAATCGCGAAAGCATTACGGAGATGATAGATAAACTCCAGTGCAAGACTCTGCAGGAGAGATGCTCAGTAGTTCGGTACGGGCTTTTGTTAAAGTTTCGAGAACATACCTTCACCGAAGAGTCAAGCAGTATATTGCTCCTTCCTACGTATATCTCGCGAGGAGACCATGAGGATAAAATCAGAGAGATTAGAGCCCACACAGAAGCATACCGACAATACTTCTTTCCGCAAACAATATGAGACTGGAATAGAAGGGAGAGCCAACAGAGGTACTCAGGGTACCTTCCGCCACACACTGTTAGGTCGCTTGCGGAGTATGGGTGTAGATGTAGATGTAGATGAGTACTGCAACAGCGGCTTCAGCTAGCTTGCACAATAGAGCGGTGGTGTTGGAAGAGAGCGAAGAAATATCGGAACCAGTGGTATGGTCTACCGAGTTAAAGATTAGTGAATCCCATTGTAGGTTAGGTGAAAGAACATGGGCTAAGAGAAAATCTCTCCCGAACACAGGTTCATCCATATCGGCAATAATGAAAGTCCACTGTAAGGACATCTTAATGTCATGCAGTTTAAGGTTTAAATTAGTTATGCCATGAGATTGGATCAAGGAATTATTGGTGGCTCAAGGTGGGGGGCAAGGCTAATGCTTGAATTTAATACCTGCGGACAAAGGTATGACACTAACCTCGGCCCCCATGTCAACTCGAAATGAAAGACAAGACACTGCGTCTTTCATCACATACAAGCATCCTGGCATGTGAGGTGAAGAAGTATTAAGGGACAAGTGCCTGTGCTATGCAACACGGCCCCTAGTGCATGAGTGGGGTCGAGCTATTAGTTTGGGAACGTGCATGGTGAACAACATTTCTTAGCCACATTGCCAAAGCAGGAATGTAAATAACACCAAGCTGAACAAACTGGATGAGGCCAAAGCGGCAGTGGAGGGGGTCGCAGTAGAGATGGTAGGAGAGGATTTACAGTGGCGGCTGCCAGGAGGAATTGGTTCTGCATGCGCAGAGCAAGTCATGTGCACTCTGTACCGAATGATGGAAACTGCCGTGCAGATGTGCCAACAATCCCTGAGGCCAAAGGGCCCCCTGGGAGGAGGTGGGGGAGGTGAGGCGGCGCGGGGGGGGGGGGGGGGGGGTCTATGTGAGGGTCTGAATCAGAGGCAGCAATCAGTATTGTAATTTTAAACTGTCGAAGCTGCATTGATAAAGTACCGGAACTTCAAGTGCTGATAGAACGCACCGAAGCTGACATCATTATAGATACAGAAAGCTGGCTGAAGCCAGAGATAAATTCTGCCGAAATTTTTACAAAGGCACAGACGGTGTTTAGAAAGGATGGATTGCATGCAATCGGTGGTGGCGTGTTTGTCGCTGTTAGTAGTAGTTTATCCTGTAGTGAAGTAGAAGTGGATAGTTCCTGTGAATTATTGTGGGTGGAGGTTACACTCAACAACCGAGCTAGGTTAATTATTGGCTCCTTTTACCGACCTCCCGACTCAGCAGTATTAGTGGCAGAACAACTGAGAGAAAATTTGGAATACATTTCACATAAATTTTCTCAGCATGTTATTGTCCTAGGTGGAGATTTCAATTTACCAGATATAGACTGGGACACTCAGATGTTTAGGATGGGTGGTAGGGACAGAGCATCGAGTGACATTATACTGAGTGCACTATCCGAAAATTACCTCGAGCAATTAAACAGAGAACCGACTCGTGGAGATAACATCTTGGACCCACTGATAACAAACAGACCCGAACTTTTCGATTCTGTAAGTGCAGAACAGGGAATCAGTGATCATAAGGCCGTTGCAGCATCCCTGAATATGGAAGTTAATAGGAATATAAAAAAAAGGGAGGAAGGTTTATCTGTTTAGCAAGAGTAATAGAAGGCAGATTTCAGACTACCTATCAGATCAAAATGAAAATTTCTGTTCCGACACTGACAATGTTGAGTGTTTATGGAAAAAGTTCAAGGCAATCGTAAAATGCGTTTTAGACAGGTATGTGCTGAGTAAAACTGTGAGGGATGGGAAAAACCCACCGTGGTTCAACAACAAAGTTAGGAAACTACTGCGAAAGCAAAGAGAGCTTCACTCCAAGTTTAAACGCAGCCAAAACCTCTCAGACAAACAGAAGCTAAATGATGTCAAAGTTAGCGTAAGGAGGGTTATGCGTGAAGCGTTCAGTGAATTCGAAAGTAAAATTCTATGTACTGACTTGACAGAAAATCCTAGGAAGTTCTGGTCGTACGTTAAATCAGTAAGTGGCTCGAAACAGCATATCCAGACACTCCGGGCTGATGATGGCATTGAAACAGAGGATGACATGCATAAAGCTGAAATACTAAACACCTTTTTCCAAAGCTGTTTCACAGAGGAAGACTGCACTGCGGTTCCTTCTCTAAATCCTCACACAAACGAAAAAATGGCTGACATCGAAGTAAGTGTCCAAGGAATAGAAAAGCAACTGGGATCACTCAACATAGGAAAGTCCACTGGACCCGACGGGTTACCAATTCGATTCTACACAGAGTACGTGAAAGAACTTGCCCCCCTTCTAACAGCCGTGTACTGCAAGTCTCTTGGGCAACGGAAGGTTCCAAATGATTGGAAAAGAGCACAGATAGTCCCAGTCTTCAAGAAGGGTCGTCGAGCAAATATGCAAAACTATAGACCTATATCTCTGACGTCGATCTGTTGTAGAATTTTAGAACATGTTTTTTGCTCAAGTATCATGCCGTTTTTGGAAATCCAGAATCTACTCTGTAGGAATCAACATGGATTCCGGAAACAGCAATCGTGTGAGACCCAACTTGCTTTATTTGTTCATGAGAGCCAGGAAATATTAGATACAGGCTCCCAGGTAGATGCTGTTTTCCTTGACTTCCAGAAGGCATTCGATACAGTTCCGCACTGTCACCTGATAAACAAAGTAAGAGCCTATGGAATATCAGACCAGCTGTGTGGCTGGATTGAAGAGTTTTTAGCAAACAGAACACAGCATGTTGTTCTCACTGGAGAGACATCTACAGACGTTAAAGTAACCTCTGGCATGCCACAGGGGAGTGTTATGGGACCATTGCTTTTCACAATATATATAAATGACCTAGTAGATAGTGTCGGAAGTTCCATGCGGCTTTTCGCGGATGATGCTGTAGTATACAGAGAAGTTGCAGCATTAGAAAATTGTAGCGAAACGCAGGAAGAACTGCAGCAGATAGGCGCTTGGTGCAGGGAGTGGCAACTGACCCTTAACATAGACAAATGTAATGTATTGTGAATACATAGAAAGAAGGATCCTTTATTGTATGATTATGTGATAGCGGAACAAACACTGCTAGCAGTTACTTCTGTAAAATATCTGGGAGTATGCATGCGGAACAATTTGAAGTGGAATGATCATATAAAATTAATTGTTGGTAAGGCAGATACCAGGTTGAGATTCATTGGGAGAGTGCTTAGAAAATGTAGTCCATCAACAAAGGAGGTGGCTTACAAAACACTCGTTCGACCTATACTTGAGTATTGCTCATCAGTGTGGGATCCGTACCAGATCGGGTTGATAGAGGAGACAGAGAAGATCTAAAGAAGAGCGGCGCGTTTTGTCACAGGGTTATTTGGTAACCGTGATAGCGTTATGGAGATGTTTAGCAAACTCAAGTGGCAGACTCTGCAAGAGAGGTGCTCTGCATCACGGTGTAGCTTGCTCGCCAGGTTTCGAGAGGGTGCGTTTCTAGATGAGGTATCGAATATATTGCTTCCCCCTATGTATACCTCCCGAGGAGATCACGAACGTAAAATTAGATAGATTCGAGCGCGCATGGTGGCTTTGACAGTCGTTGTTCCCACGAACCATACGCGACTGGAACAGAAAAGGGAGGTAATAACAGTGGCATGTAAAGTGCCCTCCGCCACACACCGTTGGATGGCTTGTGGAGTATAAATGTAGATGTAGATGTAGAATGTTGTAACCCTGGTCTGTGATCTTCAGTTTAGCATCCAGTGGGGCCGAAGTTAAATGGAGAAGGTGAATTTGAACTTCCGGAGGAAGTTTGAGCAACCAGATGGTCCAAAGTGTAGCGTCCGGCATATGATGTGTGTCTATCATAGCACAGTGATGATTCCAGAGCTGTGACAGAGATCTGGAACGCAGCAGCTCTTGACTGTTGAGTAGTTAGATAGCTTCCTCTGTAGATCTGGATAGATGATCAAGGATGGTGTGTCAGGCAAACACATATTTGTCTGTAGCTGGAGGTGAAGCCACAATATTACATATCAGGTCCAGTTCATCATGGAAGTGACATAGTAAGCAATGGAATTTTGAGTTGTCGTCAGCGACACCATGTAGCTGCAGGACATGGTTGACCACGGCAAACCATGTGCATGGGTGGTCTTTGTGAAGGGGTGGTAACTTAGGCCAATGGATTGGGGAGTCTTGGTGTAACTCTTTGTCAGAAACTGCCATTCCCTGTCCATAGTTCTGCAGTGTAACTAGCTCGGTTGCAGTAGCGATGTACCAGTTCACAACACTGTCAGTGGCACGTGGCGCATGGCACAATAGGAGCATGTGGCTGAACTGTGGTTGAGAAATCAATGAGTCAGGCATTCAGCGGAGTAACACCAAAAGGCCTAAAATGATCTGGCATGGTAGAATTGACCGTAATCGACCAATGTGCGGAAAACGACAGAGTAAAGTTTCTGGGTCCTTCCCCTACATTTGCATTAAAATAGTTAGAGAGAGAGAGAGAGAGAGAGAGAGAGAGAGAGAGAGAGGCTGGTGCAAAACCGGGAAATGAAATTTCCTTTCTTGAGCATCCGGTTCAATTTGTACTGCCACTGACTAGAGTAGAATGTTCATACAGGCAGTTTGGAAACTTGTAAACATAGTCACGGGGGTTTGAGCACATTGTGTTGGCCATTGTTGAGCACTCAAAACATGTGGAAAGTTCACATTCAATGTAAAATGTTTGCATGTGAAGTTTTGTGCAGGAAAAATGTTCTTTTGGTATGCAACACTGCCACACGACTGCCTATTCATGTATGATAATGAACAGTTGTTGTTCATACCTGATGCCAGCACACGTGGTTGTGGGGATGTAGAAGCACTGTCTTGTTGAGCACAGCTAGTCGGTGTGTTTGGAAACTGTGTCGAACACAAGGTGGATAATTGGAAAACAATGCTAAAGCGTCCATTGGAAAACCTAGTTGGAATATGTGCGGTGTAGCTGGTGGCAAGCAATCCATTGTGTATTGCTTGACGGAACGAGAGTTCATTGTCGCACTCATGAATAAGTTCGGGGTTGCTAGTATGAGTTTTGTTGTAGGATTGCTGTATCCAATTATGCACACTATACCACATATAATAAGCACTATTTTATTAGGTCTGAAGCACACATATACAGATATACACATCTCTTGATTCTCACTACACATGTTTATCGTTTCATGCGTGACCACACACTGCTCACAAAGAGCTTGCAAAACAAAGATGTGCTATGCAACTTGGTCACTAGTCACCTCACTCTTATATCTTTTACAGACAGAGTGATATGTGCATCTCTCCATCTACAAACTAATCAAACTTTATGAGTTTGTATCTGTAACCATTTTCCTATTGTATTCCTTTCAGTGGCATATGAGTGTAATGTATAACAATGGTATTGCCCATTTATATTTACTACCAGAAATTGTAGTTTAGTGTGCAAGCTGTCTTGATGAGTATCCACTCTTACATCAGATATGTCATAAAATAAAGCTACAACCCTACCGGTTATAGGCACAACACATTATAATCCCCTGGAAAGTCTCTTTGTGCTTTATGTAATGCCATCAAAATATACTGTAGATTTAACACTCTCTGTACCAGGCCTATTTTATGCACCCGTCCCTAGAAACCGGGCAATTTTACCAATATTAAAAAAATTACTGCATCAAATCTACTGTTTGGATTGTGGCAAATTTGGTACCATCTTGAAGCTGCACATTTCTACTTTAATTCTGAGTGAAAGAAACTACTTTACAATGCACAGCTTTAAGGTACAGTTATAGAAATCACTTAGATGTTTTAAGAATTTAGAAAAAGTCATACGAATAAGGGAATACAATTGTGATTTATTTTTAACCAAAATTGTGGCACTACATTACATGTTTCTGATAGTATACAGTATTACATATAAATTTCACACAGAATCATATTGTTTTTTAGTGTGGAAAATTTTAAAGCAAGGTTCCAGGCAGAGTGCAACGCCACACTGTTCACATTCGTATCGTGTCTCTTTGCGAGAAGCCTTGCCACTCTGTTTCTTGCTCCTGGAACTGCACACGTGACACACACGAGCAGCATACTTCTTAGTAGTTGCAGGTATGTGCTGCAAAAAATGTCTCTTTGTTAGCCGACCTACAGTTCCTTCATTTCTTGGAATGAATTCAAGTGTGTCGTCTTCAACAAGCTGAACTGCAAGCACTGTTATAAAGTCTGTTATTGTAATTTTCTTCCTGTGCACTGCATTGTACAGCCAAAATGCATTTGATACTCCCATAAGCAGCAAATGGAAATATAATTTTCGCCACCATTTCACAGTTCTGTGCTGGAACGGATTGTACTGCAGGCGTTGGTCTCCAATATCCACTCCAATTTTATTGAGGTTGTAATCAAGTACCTGAAGTGGTTTCAATACTACAGACCCATTTCTCTTAGTATGCGTACCAAATGTTGCTTGATGCCTTGTAGACAATGTATACACATCTCTCTTATCTTTCCACTTCATTGCCAATACATTATCTTTACGCCGAAAAGACATTTCGCCCTTTTTCAGCGTAGCAGATACTAAATCTTTAGGCAATCCTTTCCTGGATTTGTTCACAGTACCAACAGCTCCAGTGCCTTTCTCTGCCAGTTGCTGAAATAGCTCTGGACTGGAATAAAATCGATCTAAATACACAGTGTGGCCTTTGTTCAGCAAGCTGCTGTCAGACAACAATCGCAAAATAACCGCAGACGAAGAATTGTCAACAATATGCTTACCAGCATAAACTTCAAAATTTACAACATAGCCACTACTGGCTTCAGCAACAGCATATACTTTCAGTCCATACTTATGAGGCTTATTTTGCATGTAAACACGGAAACTCACACGACCTCGAAATGGGCAAATTCCTTCATCAATTGTCACTTTTTCTGAGGGACGATATGCCTGGATACATCGCTCCTTCAAATTATTATAATATGGCAAAACTTTGTAAAGTGGATGAAATCCATCTTCGCCTGGTTTTTTCTGATTTGAATTGTCAACAAGATGCAAGCATGACAGTATCTGAGTGAAACGCAAACGGCTCATGACATGGGGACAAAAGTTACAACTAAGAACAGGATTAGTGCTCCAATGGTCCGCAATTTTGGGCTTTTTCGAAACACACATGTGGAAAATAATACCCAAGAAACGCCTCATCTCACTTATAGTCACTGGCTTCCACGAACTCAAAACTGAATGGGGCTTCAGATTATTTCCTCTTCTTTTCTTCTGTATTGTCTGTGATGCATACAAATTTGTCTGTCTCTTGAGTTCATTTACGTCACTGTCAGTAAGGAACACTTTACTGCAATCCAGTACAGAACTCGACTCATCAATATCCACTAGTATCTGCCTGGGTGTCGTGTTGACAGGCAGAGGTCGGTAGGTGTCAACTGCAGTCCACTCACTGTCTTTCGGATACGGCACAGCTGCTGGATTTGAAGCAACACCTTCAACATCATTCTCGTCTTCATCTGAAGACAAACTGTCATCAATCTCGTCTTCTAAAAAGAATATCACATTATGTGTAACTACATACATCGTTTACACATGTTCAACAGATATGTGCGTACTGCACAATTACGTGGAAAATTCGGAAATACGTACCTTCAAACACACCATTGCATTCAGAATCGTCTGAATCACTCTCTACATTATCCAGAGTGTCGCTATGATTGATCAAATCCGCAATTTCTGCGTCTGATAAACCGCGCCGAAACATGATGACAAACAACTGAATGATATACAGACTGAGAACGCAAAGATAAGTTTTAACATGAATTACAGCGCTGCCGTGACATCTATGGACGCATTTTGTTAATAAACATCTGAAAAACGTATAGCGCTGGCCAAACCCGTAGAAATAACGTTGCAGTGTTTTGAATGAAATTAAATGTAGCGGCCCGTAAATTTTACGGGCTTGGTGATTTTCGCGCGATCCCAGGCCCGTAAATTTTACGGGCTTGGCGCTTAGAGTGTTAATAACATTGCACTCAATTGTTCATGAGTAGCCTGATGGACTACTTCATGCTAAGTTTTGACCTCAATCTTTGCATTGTCTAATCCATCTGCTAAGGTTTCTAATAATGTAGCTATTCCCACATTCTTATCTGGTTTGCTCAGCTTTGTGTTTTCTCTAGATCACTATTTAAGACATTCCTGGTGTTCTGCACATATTGTTCTAATTCTATCATTAAGTTCCGTACTGTTTTAGTGAGGCTGAGTATGCCTTGCTCCATGTTTCCTATACATGGTGTGTGCCAGTCTGTTTTGCCTTTGTATCTTCCACTGACTCTTGTACATTTCCAAGTGCTCTGTTTAAAATTGTGATATTAACTGCTGTTCCAAACACAGTTCCTAGCAGTTTCCTTCCTGCACCTAAGATGTATTAGCATTCTTGGTATTACTTCTGTTAACTGTTGCAACTGAGTCCTCAATTTCTCATCAAGAGTTTTAAGTTTTGCATATCTTCCAATAATCTTATTTTAAATGATTAATGGAAAATCTCATATAAGATGTGAAACAAATACTAACAAAGAGATAGATGGGCTGGCCAGTACTTACCTCAGCTCAGTACAGCCGATAGATACACATAAAACAGAACTGAAAATTTACATTCCTAGCTTTCGGAACTTTGTTCCTTCATCAGGGAGGAGAGAGGGGAAAAAAGGGAAGAAGGGAAAGTGGATTCAGTTACTCACAACCCAGGTTATGAAGCAACAGGGAATGGCTACCCTCCCTGTTTACCTTTCCCTGTTGCTTCATAACCTGGGTTGTGAGTAACTGAATCCACTTTCCCTTCTTCCCTTTTTTCCCCTCTCTCCTCCCTGATGAAGGAACAAAGTTCCGAAAGCTAGGAATGTAAATTTTCAGTTCTGTTTTATGTGTATCTATCGGCTGTACTGAGCTGAGGTAAGTACTGGCCAGCCCATCTATCTCTTTGTTAATAATCTTACTTTCACATAAATGTGACCATGGATCTGGACTCATTAGCAGAACATTTGACTGCCTACAAATAAAATTCTCTGCTTAGTATGGGAGTACTATACTCAGTAAAAGTTTCCCGGATAACATCCTGGTACGCCCTCTGAGAGGAAATGAAGCACTGTCTATCCCCTCCCTCCTTTATACAAGTACATAAACACAGCATGTGAGAAGAAAAGAAAATTAAGGCTAACATATGTGAGTAACAAATACCACATATATATTTACATGAAATTTATGCTATTTTCTAGACTCAAGTGCATAAGTAACATTTTTTTGATGTTCCTTTTGCCACGGTAATTCTTCTTTCTCTGTGATAGTTGAAGGAATCTGTGCCAATAGTTCAGTCTCAGCTTTATATGGTTTGATTCCACTTACATTGACTATGGAAGCTGTAGTTGGCAACTGTAATTTAACATTGACTGGCAAAGTCAGTCCAATAACTTGGTAAAACCCATCATGTTTTGTTAAGAACTGTTTCATTTTGCCCTGGATTAGCTATTAATACCCACTATCCTATTCTGTATTGTGGCAGTTTGCTTGTCCATTGCTCAGTATGTTCTTGCTTCTCTAAAGCTTTCGTGTTAGCATATTTTACCCTTTGCCAATGCCCATACACTACATCGTACAGTGAGAGGCCTATTCCAGTATGAACTTTTGAATTATAGACGCTGAAATCAAAACTTAAATATATGTCCCACTCTGAAAACTGCGAGTTTATGTAATGGTTTAACATTTTGGATAAGGTATGGTGAACACATTCTGTCCACCTATTCACTTGAAGATCAGATATGTCATAGATTCTTAATTTTCAGAATAGATATAACTGTTTCATTTGTTTGAATGGAAAATTAGTACCATGGTCTGTAATAATGGTTTCTGGGGCACCAAATTACAGTAACCAGTTGTTTGCCATGGTCTGTGCTACTGTAATCAACTTCTGCTCTGGGATGGTGACCATAACTACATATTGTGAAAAATGATGTAATATTATAAGGACATATTTATTACTTGCTTTTACTCTATTAAAAGATCCTAAAACATCCGATACTAACATAGAAAATTGTTTATCAGCTTCTGATAGTCTCTGTAACCGAATTTTCTGATGACTCCTATCGGCTCTTTGTGCACATGGGACAAAGGTTTTCACATATTGTTCTACATTTGAGCTACATGTCTGTCAGTTGTTCTTTTCCCTCCATGACTCAATAGGACATGGTCATGTGCTTGATGTTATACTTCTGTTCTGAATGCTGCAGTAACCAGTGAGGTCCACACTTTGTTGATCTTCATATCAAGCCTTCTTGAATTTCAAACTGAGATTGCATTGAAAACAATTAACACTCACTTTCAGGCAATTGTGCTTTGTCCAATCTTCCTAACTTCCACCTACTGCCTGTAAAACTGCTATCTTCCTACCTAGCATATTTGCATTTGTGAGTTTGACTCCTGGCTATGAATTACTTCATAATTGCTCTCACTTAATTTTAATGCCCAGCGCATTAATCATCTTGATCGATCTTTCAACCCCAATCATTTTAAAGGCACATGGTCTGTAATCAATTTGAATTTGTGACCATACAAGTAACAACAAAAACAAGAGATTCTGTAAATAACTGCTTACATTTCTTTTTCAGTTGTTAAATAATTAGTTTCAGCCCTCAGCTTTATTCAATTGTGTGTAAGAATAAGCCAGTAGATGTTCTGTCCCATCTACAATCTGACTTAAAACACAGCCCAAAAGCATTTTTGTATGCATCACATGCAAGTACGAACTCTTGTTCAAAGTCAGAGAATATTAACATAGGATCTGATGACAATATCTCCTTCAGCTTATCAAATGCTTCATGACACTGTGTTGTCCACTGAAAAGTAACACCTTTTCATAGTAACATAGTTAACAGCTGTGCAATTTCAGCAAATCCTTTCATGAATTTATGATAATAATTGTATAATACAATAAACAACTGTAATTGTTTAGTAGTTTGTGGCATCAGAGAACCACATACTGCAGTAATAAGTTGAGGATCCATCCTTACTCTGTCTTGACTGATAATATGCCCAAGATAACTTACTTGTCTCAGAGCAAAATGGCATTTCTCCACTCTAAGTGTAAGGTGTGCTGCTCTCAGTCTACTAAATACTTCATCTGGATGTATATCATGATCTCTGATAGTTCCAAATAGACAATTATAATGTCAAGGTATACTGTACATATTCTTGATTTTAATCCACAAAGTACCCCATTGAACAAGCATTAGAATGTAGCAGCAGCATTTTTCAATCCAAACGACATAATTTGATACTGGAAATGTTCTGAAGGTGTTGTGAAAGCTATCTTGGGGCTGTCTTCAGGAAGCACTTCCAGATGGTGATAACCATTTCTAAGATCAATTGTTGTTTACATCTTCCAAGACTGTCTAATGCATCCATGATGTTCGGGATCAGATATGCATCTGTTGTGGTTTGTGTGTTCAGGTAATGGTAGTCACAACAAAATCGGTATTTTTGATTACTGTCAGCTGACTTTTTAGGTACAATAACAATATTTGCTGACCATGTGCTATCCCTATGCACCACAATGCACACATGTTGTTGTTGACGAACCTTGACAGTTACACTAACAGTTTGTTTGATGCTTCAGTGACCTTGTGATCCATTGATATCCTTGCCCTTTAGTATCTCTAACCTCACTATAGTTGATCCTCTCAGAAGATTCACTTTACTTGCCCCAAAGTTATAAATTATAATGTCAAGCTATACTGCCAGAATCATCAGTTCTCCATTAATGTAGGTTACACATGCAGATTTCTTCATATAAAACAATGCATTTCGTCTAATGCTTCATTGTTCTGGAGTGGCTCAACCATACATAATCTCTGCTGTGGGACATTGGTGTCTACTGATACCCATACTAACTACTTGTAACAACAGGTATTTTGTCATATGTAATTATCTTTAATGCATATGTGCACAGTTCAGTTGGTAACACCCTTGCAATCAGTGTACCGTTTGACATTGGAACATTAACAGCTGTTGGAGTCATTAAACACAAGTTCCCACCAAGTTCAATTTTGGGATGCAAAAAGATTAATTTTTGCATGATGGCTATCGAGGAAGTCAAGCCAGAGAATCAAGAATATCCTTATACCACAGTTTGCAACACTTCCATATGCTCATGAAACTGTGTAGTTCCAATCCTAAAAATGAGCTTTGCTGTCCCCAGTCATACGAAATAATTATTTCCAACTCCATGCAGTTTATACCTTGGAGTCCCTAGTCTCCTCCTACCCATGAGGTCTAAACTGATTATGTATTTACCATTTACAAATCCTATAGAACAGCAATCAGCATCTGTATTAGTGTCTGCAGTACTCTGCCTTTCTGGGAATGTTTTCTGATGGATGATACACATTGTTCGTGCTCAATGTTTTCCATTGCTCGTTTCCATTACCTGGCTTCCTAGTCCCATTATCATTTGCCTTGTTGTCAAAATGCCCATATCTGTAACATTGTGACTGATTGCATTGTGCCTTCAAATGTCCTTTCCTCCTACAATTATAAAAATGTTCTTCAGAAGCCAAAATTCGTTTATCACTGCATACTCATGTAGCAACATCTATTTCTTGCAGGGTCATGGCTATACATAGTGCTGTAGACAAATACTCTTGATTTTCCATTCATACTCTCGATGAAAACTCTGCAGAAATTCCTCACTAAAACTCATCGAGAGTGCTGTTTCCTACCTCCCTGAGTATGACATGATCAGCTTTTGGATTTGCTGTCAAGTCATATGTTTGCACATATACTTTATAGACTCTGTCAGAAGAAGTCTTTACAGTCTAATTTGCCTTCTATGTGAACAAATGCAACTTTTCTCTAAAAAACCTAGCACTATTCTGCTTATGGTATTTCTGGTATGAACCTTCTGCTAATTGTTCAAATATATTTTCCTTGCTCAGCATTTCTCAATACTTTGCATATATCTTGGCTTCACCTGTAAGATGTAAATTGGCCATCTGTATAGTAGTTTCATCTGACCAATTACTCATTCTGGCTGCAGCCAATTCATCATCAGTGACTGCCATTGTCCTCTGTTGTTCTGGTGGAGAAGTGTGTGATTAGGTTAGCTACTGAAGGATCTACTGAAAAATGGGGCATTGCTACTGTTGACTTCAATTCACTCAAACCTGACTGTCACTCTTGTGCAGCCCGCAAAGATTCTAATTGAATCATCAATTCATTATGACATAACTTTTGTTGACCATTTTCCTCTAACAACTGTGACACTTGCTCCGTCAGAGCAGTCATACTCTCACTTTTGTGCAATTTACAACTAACTTAATTTTACACTGGAAATATGTGCTTCAAACAGAGCACCATATACCAGATAAGAAAAATACAACTTACACTGTACAACACTAGATTCAGCTACTTCTTTTGCCTGATCATTGCCTGGTGACACTCACAACACTCATCTGCTGCAAGACCACACCGTCTACAAGAAGGACAAGTTGCTGGTACGAACTTAGTATATGGCTCACTATGATCTGCTAAATTACAAATAGTACATCTCACTGGTAGCGAATATGTCTGTTTACAATTTCCTCTAAATTGTGATAAATCAACAGGTTTCGTAGGTTTCACAAAAGATACTTTGAACACAGTACGCCCATCAATACACCTAAACTCAGCCATACCACAACCCAAGTGAAAGAAATTGTGATGTGTGACCATTGTAGATGCAGACCACTGCCTGCAAATTCCACGCATTGAAGTAGAGCACTTCTGATGCCAAATCCCCTGATGGCAGCATCAGCGTGAACTTCTGGCACTAATTTAAAGAGGGCTGAGTGGAGACACCTCTGTGTTAAGTTAAGATAGCTACTTGGGACCTGTGAAGTGTCAACAACACCAGTGAAACAGTATTAAAGTCCAGTAATTTATTCACAGTGTTTACAAGTTCTTGTTCTGCAGCAGCCTTGGCTGTGCTAATTCAGCCACATGTTGGATTCAAGCTAATGTCTGTTGAGTCAGTTCATCATTTGCATGCCCAGGAGGTGGTGTCAGTGACCTTGTCAGCACTGCAGCTACAGGTGAATGGGGCGGCAGCTACCCAGTGTGATGCGGTTCTCACACCAGAATTCTATTATGACTTGTGACGATGCATCCGCGATAACCTGGTGTTGGTAGTCGTGTGATTGGTTGATCTCCTCCCTACCTGTGGAAGGCTTTAGCATGCGGAGGCACCTTAGTATTGAAAAGGAACGTGGACCCAAGAGGCCCTGTCACTGGCTTCCTTGTTGAAGTCTGCTATTGGGAGCACTCTGTGATGTGTTGTTGGGAGACAGTCAGTTTCTCCATCAGTAGATGGCAGGTGGCAAGCAGCATGAGGTTCCTCCAGTGAAGGCCATTCTTATGAGTACATCTTTGGTGAGTTCATTGACTGTGCTGGATCATCTAGGAAATAGATTCACTACTCTGTTGCAACCATGGAATCAAGTGCTATTACTGTGAATGTCGTTGACCCCAATGATCAACTAATGACAAGAGCTGGAGAGCTAGATTACTTAAAGGGACCTAGCATGAGGCTATGATGCAAAGTTTGGTAGATAACAACTGAATGCATCCTCCTTATTCTGACATATTCACTTAACAGATCATTAATTGCTGTGTTGGTCTCTCACTATGTGCTCTTATGAAATAGATACTGTTTCTTGCAACATGTCTTTGGAGCTCGCACATATGTTTGTCTTGCTTCCTTTTGTTTTCTGTCCTCTTTTCTGCTGAATGCTTATTCCTTACTCGATAGACAGTGTCTTCAACTGACACTTGCAACATAATGGCTCACTTCCTGCTTTCATCTCAGTCTGTGGCGTAACTTGAGGTTTCTTGAGGCACTGTGAATGAGTTTTAATAATTTTTTTTCTAATTTCCATCCCTTGATATTCTGTGCTGTAACAATGCAGTAATAGGACTATGACTTCAGCAGATATACTCTCAATCTACACTGTGTTAAAATACTGCCTGTTATGAGATTCATATAGAACACAGCAAAGCATGAACCTGAACGACAATGGATACGCTGTTCCCATTTCAACTGGACGATACTCAGAATGACTATGTGAAACAACCCATCACCAGGACTGAAGAAGCAACAGAGCTGGCTCAGACATGGAGCCTGAGCACTCAGGAGAAAGACCAAGAAATGCCAAGCACCAGCCAATGAGTCTTGGTATGGATTGTTATGCCTATGTGAAAAGTGAAACTATCAGAAAAAGTTACTAAAACACTACTTTCAGCCAAATCATATCCTTTATCATTCATCAGATGACACATACAAAGTCAAGCTTTAAGACCCTTCATCAAGGGAAAATACCACAGAGACATCACCCATATCATCCGTATGAAACCCTACTGCAGTCCAGAGGCGTAGGTCAACAATGTGGCTTCTCATTCAAGGGAACTAAAGACCTGCTCTATGACCATGAATCTTTGACTGAAGGGGTTACCTCTGATGCTAATTGTAGTGAAGAGGATATGATCAGAATGTGAAGATTTGGCAGTGCTGTCATACAGAGGACCATTAACAAAATCTAGATCTTAGATCTGGGATGCTGTAGTCAGCTCCGATGAGAACTTCTGAAACAGGAGCTAGCTGTTTCTGCAGGAGAGGGAACAATGCCACAAGCTGTGCTGCATTCAATGTGGCATAGTGGTTAGCATCATTGGCTGGTGTACTGCAGATTGCCATTTCAAACACAACAACCATATTCTGTTATATTTGATGTTTTTATAAATAACAGCACACTCAATCCAGGAGTTTAGCTGTCTTCTGTATGTATGTTGGTGTTCATAATAAATGTGCTTTTGGATTTGGAGTTGACTGTGATTACAACATGAGTATATTATCCTCAGTGCCTTCTTTTGTAATTTAAATATATTGGTTGCATTCTTTTGGTGGCTCCACCAAATGGTACCATATAATATATGACTATGTAATATGGTGTAATAGAAAACTTTCAGTTCTAGAACACTATTGTTGTTGTGATCTTCAGTCAAAAGACTGGTTTCATGCAGCTCTTCATGGTACTATATCCTGTGCAAACCTCTTCATCTCTGAGTAACTACTGCAACCTACATCCTTCTGACTCTGCTTACTGTGTTCATCTCTTGGCCCATCTATGATTATTATGCCCTCCAGTACTAAATTTGTGATTCCTTCATGCCTCAGAATGTGTCCTACTAACTGATCCCTTCTTCTAGTCAGGTTGTACCACAAATTTCTCTTCTCCCGAATCCCATTCAGTACCTCATCATTTCATTAGTTACATGATCTACCCATCTGATCTTCAGCATTGTTCTGTGTCACCACATTTCAAAAGCTTTTATTCTTTTCTTCTCTAAACTGTTCATTGTCCATATTTCACATCCATACATGGCTGCACTCCATAGAAATACTTTCAGAAAAGACTTCCTGACACTTAAATCTATACTCGAAGTTAACAAGTTTCTCTTTTTCAGAAATGCTTTTCTTGCCATTGCCTGTCAACATTTTATATCCTCCCTACTTTGACCATCATCAGTTATATTTCTTCCCCAAATAGCAATACTTGTCTACTACTCTAAGTGTCTCATTTCCTAAACTAATTCCCTCAGCATTACCTGATTTAGTCTGACTATATTCCATTATCCTTGTTTTGCTTTAGTTGATGATCATCTTATATCCTCCTTTTGAGACACGCTTTATTCCATTCAATTGCTCTTCCAAGTCCTTTGCTGTCTCTGCCATAATTACAATATTATTGGCAATCCTCAAAGTTTTTGTTTCTTCTCCCTGGACTTTAATTTCTACTCAAAATTTTACTTTAGTTTCCTTTACTGCTTGCTCAATACACAGACTGAATGACATCGGGGACAGGTTACAACCCTGTCTCACTTCCTTCTCACCAATGCTCCCTTTTGTGCCCCTTGACTCTTATAACTGCCATCTGGTTTCTGTACAAATTGTAAATAGCTTTTTTCTCCCTGTATTTTAGCCCTGCCACCTTGAGAATTTGAAAGATAGTATTCCAGTCAACATTGTCAAAAGCTTTCTCTAAGTCTAAAAATGCTATAAATGTAGGTTTTCCTTTCCGTAGCCTATCTTCTATGAGAAGTCATAGGGTCAGTATTGTCTCACATGTTCCTACATTTCTCCGGAATCCAAACTGATCTTCCCTGAGATCAGCTTCTACCAATTTTCCCATTAATCTGTAAAGGATTTGTGTTAGTAATTTTTAACCATGACTTATTAAACTCATAGTTTGGTAGTTTTCACATCTGTCAGCACCTGTCATGATATATGCATCTAAATCCTTTTATCTGTCCTCTAGCCATTCCTGCGTAGCCATTTTGCACTTCCTGTCAATCTCATTTTTCAGAATACTAACAGAAATAAACATTTACTGATTTTATACCCTCTTTTTGTATATGATTGTCCAAAGACAGTCTGGAAGCAATTGTTATCCCAAGGAAATTAACAGCACTTAATTCCTTTCCAATTATGTATAATTATTCCATGTAACATTTAGGTCTTTTGCTTTATCTTTGTTGAAAATGAGTGAGTTTGCATTACACTAAACCTTAATATTATCAATGGTTCAGTCTATTTCATATTTCAACATCTCATTTGTTTCCAAAGTTATGCCAACAACTAGATCATCAGCAAATCAATAACACCAAGTTGATGGTCTTATTGTGTTATATGGCATATCAGTAATATAATGACGAATAAGACTAGACACAGTACTGAAACGTGAGGATCAGCCACGTGCGTTGCCAGAAAACCGGACTCAATGTCATTAACAACTACTTTCTGCATCTGCTGTTATATAAGATTTCACTAATTGCACAGCATTTTCTGTAAAGACTTGGAACAACAGTTTATTTAATAATATCTCATGGGACACAGTACATAGCAAACATTTTGATCTGTCAAAAGTTTTGAGACTAATGATCCATTTTCTAGTTTCTTAATACATTGTGCTAGAAATGGCACAGTAACATTAACTGCATCCATGCTTGATCTGAAACCAAAGTATCACTGAAGATTTTGTTTCCTTCAAAGTAATTTACAAGTTGTTTATTCGATAAAGCTTTTACACTGTTGATTACATTGGATTTATAGGCACAGGCCTGCCACTGTCACAACCTGAGAGTTAATCTTTCTTAAGAACCAGAGTAACTTGCATAAACTTCAGTGCCTATGGAAATTTTGCTTCCAGTTTCGTGTATTGATTATATATGCCATTGATTCTGCTAGGTGAACTGACTCAGATTTTATCATTACTGTAGTTGATTTATAACTATGATTACTGAAGCTGTTCCTCACTCTTTTCAACACTGTTTGGAAATAATTGTTATCCCAAGGAAATTAACAGCACTTAATTTCTGCACTGCAATCAGCCCAAAAACTGAATGCAGTTACTGTCTTTTATGAGCTTCCAAAAGACAAAAAAATACTTATGGTCAGTCGCTGTATTGTGAATGCTGATTTTCTTTATTACTTTCTGTGTCCTATCAGTAAGGAAATTACTGAAATGTGTAGCATTCAGATTACTGTACCCTGTCTGTTTACCCTTTTTGCTATAATACACTATTAATTGTTGACACACAGTATCTTTATCAAAGGGATTAATGAAATTTATTTTATTATTTATTATGGATTCCACATTCCATTGATGAATATTAAAGTTGTCAGATTTCTGTGTGACTACTGCACCATGTACTTAACTGGCAGCAGTTTTACAATTGTGAATTCCTTTCCAACAGAATGTTCGGCAAGGATCAGTGTTTCTCTGGAACCACTTGCCATAGAAAATGCAGTGACCTTTCCATTACATCTGAGATAGGATAAAGTTATGTCACCTGTGACTGATGCACATATGGCCATAGATGTCAGGTATTACCAATGGTATTTGCGGGAGTGATGGTACTGGTGTTGATACTACCTTTATTTCTGCTACTACCTTGATTACAGTACTGTGAACTGCAGGAAAGGAAACATTCGCTACTGTTCAACACTTTATGTAGGCATTGGCACAGACACTGGAGTCCTCAGGGGCTCAGCATTTTTTTACTGTGTATGGTGTGGGTGACCCTAGGGCTCCTGTTCTTGGAACTTGTAAGGGCTGCCAGTCCTCTGTCACCATAAGATCTGGACATGTTTCAGCAAGCACTGTATGGTGCAGCAGTGGAATGTTGTGTGTCACAGGGAATGGGGATCTTGGCTTGCCCACCCCGATCGCCAGGGTAGTAAAAACCTCTATTCAAAAAAGTGTGCTGTGCACCGATGGGCTACATGGCTGTTGAGAAGGAACAGTCATTTGTGGGCAGCCACTGGGGACCTGCTACACCTCAGGTGTATAAGCCTTGCCCATGCAGGCAGGGCTCCATAGATGCTCTTGGGACTACAATGGAAAATCAGTTTACTACCTCCACTCCAACATGATGGATATACCATCTGGAAGTACTCATGCCTACTCATCAAAATGAATAAGGGAGGCTAGCCATCCTGATTGTTGGTCTTCAGTAATGTGGTTCAAGGAATCGTAAATCAAAATTTGCTTTTAATGATCAAGAGGAAGGGGGTACATTTGAAAAAGTGTCCCCATTCTACATTCATAAAGGCTTAGAAGGGCTTCTTGGAACCTTAAAGTGTATTAAACAATTGTGTAATTGTTCCTTGTTTGTCAAACTAACAGGTCATTGTAGGTGGAACATCTTCAGAAGACAGTAAAATTGGTTGACTATGATTTTCACAGAATGGGTATATGATTAGTGAAACTGAACAGCTCAAATTTCTAGGTGTTCGGATAGATAGTAAACTGTCATGGAAAGCCCACATTCAGGAACTTGTTAAAAGATTTAATGCTGCCATTTTTATTATTCAAATGGTATCTGAAGTAAGTGATTGTTTCACACAAAAATTATTCTACTTTGGTTATTTTCATTCACTTACGTCATATGAAACTATATTTTGGGGTAACTCTTCCCATTCAAAAAGGATATTTTTGGTTCAGAAATGGGCAGTTCGGGCAATAAGTGGTGTAAGTTCACAAACCTCTTGTCGACCCCTGTTCACAAGTCTGGGTATTTTGACATTGGCCTCTCAATATATATATTCCTTACTATCATTTCTTGTTACCAATATTAGCTTATTCCCAAGAATAAGCATTTCACCCAGTTAATACTCGGCAGAAACCCAACCTGCATTTGGATCGGACTTCCTTAACTCCTGTGCAGAAAGGTATACAGTATACTGCTGCATCAATTTTCAATAAGCTACCACAAGTATTAAAAAATCTTAGCAGCAATCCATGTGCTTTTAAATCAAAAGTGAAGAGTTTCCTCATGGGTCACTCCTTTGTTTCTGTCGAGGAGTTCCTTGAAAAATTAAGGTGATTCTTGTTGTATTGTTGATTGCGTTTACTTAAACTTATGCCTTGACTTTTTTCAGGTTCATGAACTATTTATTTTTATGTTATTACTTTTATGTTGTAATTTCATGTATTGACATGTTCCATGACCTTGGACATTTGCTCTTCAATTTGGTCCTTTGGAACTTGATGTGTAAATAAATAAACAAATCATTGTTGAGATGTGCACATGTCTCAACTCAAGCAAGGGTGTGGTCACATGCCATGATATTATGGACATGGATGTAACAGAGCTGCAACAAGAGTGGGCATCACAGAAGATAGTTGATGTGTAACAAAGGTTGCAAAAGACTAATGGAGAGACTGAGAAGACCACCTTCACTGTCACCTTCAATTCCCCTACACTGCCTGAACACTTTGTGGCACATTTCCTCCACATTGGGGTTAAGTCTTATACACCTAACTCTATGAGATGCTGCAAATGCCAGCAAAATGGCCACTCAGTGCTGAGTTGTGGGGGTGAAGTGATTTGTGGGGAATGTGGAAGGGCTGCACGTAAATCTGACACTGACTGCACATCTCCAGCAATATACATCAGCTGCTCTGAGAGTCACCCAGTCTTGAGCTGAGAGTGCCCAGTGTTTGCTGAGGAACATGAAATTCAATACATAGAGGTGACAAAGCAGATACTTTGCACAGAAGCCAAGATAGAATAAAAGGTGATAAAATCCCCTGTCATTACCACCAGTTTTGTTTCCTTGGTGAAGAAACTTGTCCCCTACGTCGATGCTTCAATGCAGATGACACCAAACACCTTTGCTTGCTCTCGTACATACCAAAGCACAGAGAGTACAGAGATAGCAACCCAAGCAGATCTGGCAGAAGGGAAAGGTGCTACCTTACTTCCTCTTTCCCCACCTTCCTGGAAGGAAAAGAGGGCAGGGAAATGTTCATCTTTGGGGTTCAAAGCTGTTCCAGGCACCACTGGACATCATGGAGCTAGGTGCCTCATCACCTGATCCAGACAGCCCTCACAATCCCAGTGCAAAAGTAGGGGTAAAATGAAACTACACCACTAAGAGGCTCCCATTCACCACTGGAGTATGGATGGATACAGGACATATCTGGAGAAAGTTTTACTCTTTGTACAGGATAAAACTATCTGCCTATGCCTCCAAGAGACACATTTTAAAGCTACTGGTCCACCTGTACCTGGACACCAGCACCTCCACAGGAAAGACAACCTAACCAATGACAGGGCAAAATATGAGGTGGTAGTGTTCATCAAGGACAAATTTCACTCCTCAACTGTGCCCTTAACCATGAGGCTACAAGCAGTTGTGTCAGAGTGTGCTCTCTATACATTTCACCCAAGAGCCCATTTGCAGTGAGCTCCTCCACCAGCTTATTGTTGCACTACCTGATAGCTTTCTCCATTTAGGAGATTTTAATGCACAAAGTGTTCTGTGGGGATCCAGCATTACTAACCCCATGGGTTGGATATATGAGAATCTCACACAAACTGCAGACATCATATTAATGAACATGGCTTATGCTACGTGTTTCAGCAATGCTAAAGGTTCATTGAATATAGAAGTTATTTATTTCATAATTGAAATTTTGGCCTTTGGGCCATTTTCAGGTAGCACTGAAAAAGATAAAAGAATACAAAAATGAAGCACAGAATGTATATACAAAACTGCACAAACATGTCATGTAGGCACTAGTACATTACAAAAATTGTGAAAATAATACATCATTTATGTTTTGCTTCAGCATATGTCAAAGTTTAAAATCCTCTGACATGCGTACATGACATCAACGGAACTAAGGCGTTTCACTGTAGAAATATGATAACATCAAACAAGTATGAATCTCTGCACATTTTGAAACATAAAATATTTGAAATGTTTCTGATATTAACATTCTTCACATCACCAATGACATGGCCAACAGCTGAGCACAACAAATTAGGGCAACACATCACAGGACACTACTTCACAAATACAGGGTATGTCTCTCTACCAAGTTCTAATATGAGAACTGTAGTTATGTAAAAATGTATTTACATATAATAATAAAGTCCAAAGTGCTTAAAATGCTACCAAGAAAATTGTAAAAAGTAATTATACAATATAACAGACTGCTAAAATAAATTAACTAAGGCAAGACGTATTCTAGAGGTAAAATGAAATGTAGAAGATAAAATTGAGTTACAAAAATAAAATATAAGAAAATGCACTTAATTATGTGTTGTTATCATGTATAAAAATTGCAGTGCAGTTGAAAACACAAGGAGCACTTACAAAACTTGGTACATAGTATTTATGAAGAACTGGTAAAACAAATTGTATAAGATAAGAGAGTCTAAACACTTATAAATATGAAAAGAGGAAGCACATATGATTCTTCCATGTTACCATTGTGAGCACCATACTTATTATTATCAACGCACACACATTTCTATACAAAATGTTAGGGCAGTAAACCCACATCAGATGGGAAAGGTAATGCATCCTTATGCTATGTTACTTTCTGTAACTTGTACAACAAAAAGATTGGAAATCATCTATTTCTTAAATCAGTTTGATCAGTAAGTAAGTTGTGAGAATCTACATCTACATTTATACTCCGCAAGCCACCCAACGGTGTGTGGTGGAGGGCACTTTACGTGCCACTGTCATTACCTCCCTTTCCTGTTCCAGTCGCGTATGGTTCGCGGGAAGAACGACTGCTTGAAAGCCTCTGTGCGCGCTCTAATCTCTCTAATTTTACATTCGTGATCTCCTCGGGAGGTATAAGTAGGGGGAAGCAATATATTCGATACCTCATCCAGAAACGCACCCTCTCGAAACCTGGCGAGCAAGCTACACCGCGATGCAGAGCGCCTCTCTTGCAGAGTCTGCCACTTGAGTTTATTAAACATCTCCGTAACGCTATCACGGTTACCAAATAACCCTGTGACGAAACGCGCCACTCTTCTTTGGATCTTCTCTATCTCCTCCGTCAGACCGATCTGGTACGGATCCCACACTGATAAGCAATACTCAAGTATAGGTCGAACGAGTGTTTTGTAAGCCACCTCCTTTGTTGATGGACTACATTTTCTAAGCACTCTCCCAATGAATCTCAACCTGGTACCCGCCTTACCAACAATTAATTTTATATGATCATTCCACTTCAAATCGTTCCGCATGCATACTCCCAGATATTTTACAGAAGTAACTGCTAGCAGTGTTTGTTCCGCTATCACATAATCATACAATAAAGGATCCTTCTTTCTATGTATTCGCAATACATTACATTTGTCTATGTTAAGGGTCAGTTGCCACTCCCTGCACCAAGTGCCTATCCGCTGCAGATCTTCCTGCATTTCGCTACAATTTTCTAATGCTGCAACTTCTCTGTATACTACAGCATCATCCGCGAAAAGCCACATGGAACTTCCGACACTATCTACTAGGTCATTTATATATATTGTGAAAAGCAATGGTCCCATAACACTCCCCTGTGGCACGCCAGAGGTTACTTTAATGTCTGTGATGTCTCTCCATTGATAACAACATGCTGTGTTCTGTTTGCTAAAAACTCTTCAATCCAGCCACAGAACTGGTCTGATATTCCGTAAGCTCTTACTTTGTTTATCAGGCGACAGTGCGGAACTGTATCGAACGCCTTCTGCAAGTCAAGAAAAATAGCATCTACCAGGGAGCCTATATCTAATATTTTCTGGGTCTCATAAACAAATAAAGTGAGTTGGGTCTCACACGATCGCTGTTTCCGGAATCCATGTTGATTCCTACATAGTAGATTATGGGTTTCCAAAAACGACATGATACTCGAGCAAAAAACATGTTCTAAAATTCTACAACAGATCGACGTCAGAGATATAGGTCTATAGTTTTGCGCATCTGCTCGACGACCCTTCTTGAAGACAGGGACTACCTGTGCTCTTTTCCAATCATTTGGAACCCTCCGTTCCTCTAGAGACTTGCGGTACACGGCTGTTAGAAGGGGGGCAAGTTCTTTCGCGTACTCTGTGTAGAATCGAATTGGTATCCCGTCAGGTCCAGTGGACTTTGCTCTATTGAGTGATTCCAGTTGCTTTTCTATTCCTTGGACACTTATTTCGATGTCAGCCATTTTTTTGTTTGTGCGAGGATTTAGAGAAGGAACTGCAGTGCGGTCTTCCTCTGTGAAACAGCTTTGGAAAATGGTGTTTAGTATTTCAGCTTTACGCGTGTCATCCTCTGTTTCAATGCCATCATCATCCCATAGTGTCTGGATATGCTGTTTCGAGCCACTTACTGATTTAACGTAAGACCAGAACTTCCTAGGATTTTCTGTCAAGTCGGTACATAGAATTTTACTTTCGAATTCACTGAACGCTTCACGCATAGCCCTCCTTACGCTTACTTTGACATCGTTTAGCTTCTGTTTGTCTGAGAGGTTTTGGCTGCGTTTAAACTTGGAGTGAAGCTCTCTTTGCTTTCGCAGTAGTTTCCTAACTTTGTTGTTGTACCACGGTGGGTTTTTCCCGTCCCTCACAGTTTTACTCAGCACGTACCTGTCTAAAATGCATTTTACGATTGCCTTGAACTTTTTCCATAAACACTCAACATTGTCAGTGTCGGAACAGAAATTTTCGTTTTGATCTGTTAGGTAGTCTGAAATCTGCCTTCTATTACTCTTGCTAAACAGATAAACCTTCCTCCCTTTTTTTATATTCCTATTAACTTCCATATTCAGGGATGCTGCAATGGCCTTATGGTCACTGATTCCCTGTTCTGTACATACAGAGTCGAAAAGTTCAGGTCTGTTTGTTATCAGTAGGTCCAAGATGTTATCTCCACGAGTCGGTTCTCTGTTTAATTGCTCGAGGTAATTTTCGGATAGTGCACTCAGTATAATGTCACTCGATGCTCTGTCCCTACCACCCGTCCTAAACATCTGAGTGTCCCAGTCTATATCTGGTAAATTGAAATCTCCACCTAAGACTATAACATGCTGAGAAAATTTATGTGAAATGTATTCCAAATTTTCTCTCAGTTGTTCTGCCACTAATGCTGCTGAGTCGGGAGGTCGGTAAAAGGAGCCAATTATTAACCTAGTTCTGTTGTTGAGTGTAACCTCCACCCATACTAATTCACAGGAACTATCCACTTCTACTTCACTACAGGATAAACTACTACTAACAGCGACGAACCCTCCACCACCGGTTGCATGCAGTCTATCCTTTCTAAACACCGTCTGTACCTTTGTAAAAATTTCGGCAGAATTTATCTCTGGCTGAAGCCAGCTTTCTGTACCTATAACGATATCAGCTTCGATGCTTTCTATCAGTGCTTGAAGTTCCGGTACTTTACCAACGCAGCTTCGACAGTTGACAATTACAATACCGATTGCTGCTTGGTCCCCGCATGTCCTGACTTTGCCCCGCGCCCATTGAGGCTGTTGCCCTTTCTGTACTTGCCCAAGGCCATCTAACCTAAAAAACTGCCCAGCCCACGCCACACAACCCCTGCTACCCGTGTAGCCGCTTGTTGCGTGTAACGGACTCCTGACCTATCCAGCGGAACCCGAAACCCCACCACCCTATGGCGCAAGTCGACGAATCTGCAGCCCACACGGTCGCAGAACCGTCTCAGCCTCTGATTCAGACCCTCCACTCGGCTCTGTACCAAAGGTCCGCAGTCAGTCCTGTCAACGATGCTGCAGATGGTGAGCTCTGCTTTCATCCCGCTAGCGAGACTGGCAGTCTTCACCAAATCAGATAGCTGCCGGAAGCCAGAGAGGATTTCCTCCGATCCATAGCGACACACATCATTGGTGCCGACGTGAGCGACCACCTGTAGATGGGTGCACCCTATACCCTTCATGGCATCCGGAAGGACCCTTTCCACATCTGGAATGACTCCCCCCTGGTATGCACACGGAGTGCACATTGGTTTTCTTCCCCTCTCTTGCTGCCATTTTCAATGTACTTGTAAATTTTTATTTCTTCGAGAATGTTCATAATTCCTCTTCTAGATACTGTAGGCAATATTGTAAGGGTTGAATCTATGTTTCTCACCCTATGTTTATTCTCTCTCAAACATTCACTGAAGGTAGAGGTACTGCTCTCTGCCTGCCTATTATGTTCTTTAAAACTATCACTGAATGCCCAACCAGTTTGTCCAATGTAACATTTTGTGCATGTTCCACATACTATTTTGTACACCATTGACCTTGCAATAGAATAGAATAAAACAGAATGTGGCATAGCCTCAGTTCATGTGTCAGCAGCCTGTTAGAACACTGATGTATAGCAATTTATGTGAAGGATGTTAACGTTGGTAACGATTTGCGTAATTTACATCATTTCATGATGTACAGAGTTTTACACTTATTTGATGTTACTGCATTTCTGCAGCTAAAAGGTTTATTTTTGATGATGACATATACAGATAGCTGTTGGAGGATTTTAAAGCCTGACATGGGCTGAAGCAAAACGTAAGTGATGTACGAGGGAAGATCAGAAAGTAATGAACAGTAATTTTATTACCAAAATGTTCAGTAGGCAACAAAATAATAAGATCACAAATAAACTTTCATCTTTTACCTACTTTTCTATATAGTCGTGAACAATCTCAACAGATTTCTCCCATCATGGTACCAGTTTCAATATACCCTCTTCATAGAAGTCCATTTGGTTGGGGTGTAGCCATCTGCGGACTGCTGATTTCACTGCTTGGTTTCAGGTGCATAGTGGTACACCCATGACTCATCACCAGTGATGATTCCTTTCAGAAAGTCATGCCTGTCTGCTGTGTAACACATTAAGTGATCCAATTTTGTAATCATTTGCTGGCCCTTTTGGTGGACTGTCAGGTTCTTAGGCACCCAGCGAGCACTAACTTTACAAAATTTCAGTGTGTCATGAACAGTAGCATACATCGCCCCATAGGAAATGTTGATCTGCTGCAATATGGTTTGAAGCTGCACATGCTGGTCATTCACAGTTGCTGCCTCAATGGCTCCATCATCTTGTGGGGTTGCAGTTATTACCAGCTGCCTGGAGCATAGAGAATCATTAAGGTTCACAAGGCCCTCTTGGAAGAGTGGATGACACCTGGAGACAATCCTACAGTGCATACAGCCATCCCCATACACACCGTGCATGTCCCTGTTAAGTTCACTTGGCTTATTCCCTTTGGTCCACAAATATAGAACTACACTTGGCTGCTCTTCACAAGTTGAGGATAATAATGTGTACCACGTTTGTTTTGCAGTTCAGGCTTCATTAGACCCGCACCTGGAAACAAAATACCTTCTGTAGTGCAATCTTCAAACTATGTGTGAAATTTTGACATTCCAGCTGCAATATCAGGGGAGAACATTACTTTCCAATCCTCCCTTACAATATTTTCACAATTTTTGTAATGTACTAGTGTCTATGTAACATACTGGTGCAGTTCTGTATAAACACTCTGTGCTTGAAACTTCCTGGCAGATTTAAACTGTGTGCCCGACCGAGACTTGAACTCGGGACCTTTGCCTTTTGCGGGTCAGTGGGCTATGAGGCCATTTGTGATCCATGCAACAGAGAGCCTTAGTTATTGTAAGTGGGGGACATTAAGGTCCAAAGTCGGGAGTGGAGTAGGGGACCCTGTAGCTAGTGAGGGACCCAAATTACTTTTTGAACTGACTGCTTACAGGAAGAACTGCACCTCAGACTACATTCTTAAAATTAAATTTAATGATATTTTACATAGCCACCCCAATTATATTATTATTTACATGGATGGGTCTAAGCACGGGGATTTTATAGGCTGCTTTGTCATGTTCCCCAAAACTGTCATAAGGATAGAGCCTCCAGAGAGTAGTTTTCAGTTTATTATGCAGAACTGTATGCTACCTTGAGGGCAATGGAGCAGGTGTCATGGCATCTTGGCAAGAAATTCCTCATATGCTCAGATTCCCATAGTGCTCTTCTTTCTACTGGTATGATGTACCCAGCAGAATAGGATGCTGCGAGAAGTGCAGGACGCTCTCCTCCTCTTGCAAAAACAGCAAAGGAAATAGTTTTCTGCTTGGTTGCAGGACACACAGGAAGCCAAGGAAATAAACTTGCAGATGCATCTGCCAAGGTGGCCTGCCCACTTCCACCTCTTTCTTGGTGTTCAGTCCCCTGAAGGCTGTTACCACATATGTGACCAAAAAGGCCAGGCATTGGTGAGAGGCTCAGTGGCTGTAAGTGAGGAATAATAAGCTTCATTCAGTCAAACCTTCCATGTGACCATGGATTATCTCCTCCTAACAATGACGTGCAGGAGAAGTGGCTCCTACGAGGCTTAGAGTGGGAGGACCACTCTTTCATTGTGAGGAGCTCCCAGTGAGTCACAAATGTGGAACAAAGCCATTGACATGACGTATTATAATTGAGCAAATCTGGCTCTCTCTCAGAACCTGGCCTGTATTTCAGCTGATAATGAGGTGTATGTGGTTCATGTTTTAAGATTTTGTATGTTGTCTGGGCATCTTCTCAAAATATTGGTGTGAGATTTTAATGTGACACATAGTGGTTCGATCACACATTAATTCCAAGTAGTCATCCAGCCACAGCCATCTGTTACTTTTTTCACTGTATATGTCCAGATATTTTATCCTTGGCTGTATCTAGTTATTCTGATATGTTTTGTCTGCCTCTTTGATGGTGTTTTATGATGCCACAACATCAGGGTTGTATTTTCAATTCTTTTATGTGAATACAACTTGGTTTTTTGATGTATTGTTTTATCTATATTATTGAAAGAATGGTTGCTGTGCACCATATAGCAGAGATGCTGAGCCACAGATAGGCACAACAAAGAGACTGTCAGAAAGTGAGCCTTTGTCAAAAGTAGGCAAAACACACACACACACACACACACACACACACACACACACACTTACACTCTCATGCAAATGAAACTCACACAGACATGACCACAGTCTCTGGCAGTTGAAGCCACTTGCCGACAGTTCACTTTCTGACAGTCTTTTTGTTGTGCCTATCTGCAACTCAGCATCTCATCTATATAGTGAGCAGCAACTGTTCTTTTCATAATATTGTTACATTCCATCCTGGATTTACCGTTGTTTGTTATTGTTATTTTTAACAGATTTTCATCATGCTCATCTGTATTTCATTCAAGCAAGGATGCTGATGACCATGCTGTTTAGTGTCCTCACCCATAGATCATCATCATCATCATCATCATCATCATCATCATCATCATCATCATCAGACACAGGATTCAGTAAAATACACACTTTTGCACATTTTTTGCTTCTATTAGTGATTCTTGTCCTGCTGCTGGTGATGATGGTCACTGCAGCTGGTGATTCTGCTGTTGATACATGTACTTTTCTGTAATTTATGATGGCTGTCTTTCTGCTTTTGGAGGTGGCAAATGTGCTGCTGTTTGTGGTTGGGACGATAATGTTGCATGTGCTGTTGATAGCACAGCTGGCGGTGACAATGTTATGGGAAGATTACATCTTCTTCTGCTGACTGCAATCCAGTTTTACAGAATTTTAGAACTCAGAAGTTTCCTGTCATTTCTTTGGAGGTGCATCTCATGTCTTGTAAAACTGACTTTCTGAAGATAATCAACAGGGAAAAAGTGAGTGTTTTGATACATTTTGCTGTCACATTTACCCATAGCGCTGACATAAGTATAGTCATTGTGATTCGTCTTTGTAATAGACAGTCTTTTCATATGGCCTAACTTAATGTTACATTGTGTTGTGTATAGTCATATTATATTACGTTTGATTCTATAGGGAAATGGCTATGACCAGTAAATGTGTTCATTTTAAGTAGTAAAGAATACAGCAATCAGTTGCAAATGATTTTTATCACATATCTAGATTTCAGTCACTGTGTGACCGTCTTCAGTGGTAAAAACATGTAAAGAACCAGTTCCATTAAGGTAACATGTGTGCCTTATTAAATGTACAGTTACATAAGCAGTAAATGTCACTCATTAAAAAAAAAAAAAAAAAAACTTACCATACGAAAGCATTGGCAGGTCAATAGAAACACAAACAAACACATACATACACACAAAATTCTAGCTTTCGCAACCAATGGTTGCTTTGTCAGGAAAGAGGGAAGGAGAGGGAAAGATGGAAGGATGTGGGTGTTAAGGGAGAGGGTAAGAAGTCATTCCAATCCCGGGAGTGGAAAGACATACCTTAGGGGGAAAAAAGGGCAGGTATACACTCGCGCACACACACACATATCTATCCGCACATACACAGACACAAGCAGACATTTGTAAAGGCCAGACATACCAACAATTAAAGGGAACAGCCATGGGTACCAGGATGGCCCCCTCGTATGCCAACCTATTCCTGGGTCGCTTAGAGGAAGCCTTCTTGGTTACCCAGGCCTGCCAACCCAAAGTTTGGTACAGATTTATTGATGACATTTTCATGATCTGGACTCACAGTGAAGAAGAACTCCAGAATTTCCTCTCCAACCTCAACTCCTTTGGTTCCATCAGATTCACCTGGTCCTACTCCACATCCCATGCCACTTTCCTTGACGTTGACCTCCATCTGTCCAATGGCCAGCTTCACACGTCCGTCCACATCAAACCCACAACAAGCAACAGTACCTCCATTATGACAGCTGCCACCCATTCCACATCAAACGGTCCCTTCCCTACAGCCTAGGTCTTCATGGCAAATGAATCTGCTCCAGTCCAGAATCCCTGAACCATTACACCAACAACCTGAAAACAGCTTTCACATCCCGCAACTACCCTCCCGACCTGGTACAGAAGCAAATAACCAGAGCCACTTCCTCATCCCCTCAAACCCAGAACCTCCCACATAAGAACCACAAAAGTGCCCCACTTGTGACAGGATACTTTCCAGGACTGGATCAGACTCTGAATGTGGCTCTCCAGCAGGGATACGACTTCCTCAAATCCTGCCCTGAAATGAGATCCATCCTTCATGAAATTCTCCCCACTCCACCAAGAGTGTCTTTCCGCCGTCCACCTAACCTTCGTAACCTCTTAGTTCATCCCTATGAAATCCTCAAACCACCTTCCTTACCCTCTGGCTCCTACCCTTGTAACCGCCCCCGGTGTAAAACCTGTCCAATGCACCCTCCCACCACCACCTACTCCAGTCCTGTAACCCGGAAAGTGTACACGATCAAAGGCAGAGCCACGTGTGAAAGCACCCACGTGATTTACCAACTGACCTGCCTACACTGTGAAGCTTTCTATGTGGGAATGACCAGCAACAAACTGTCCATGCGCATGAATGGACACAGGCAGACAGTGTTTGTTGGTAATGAGGATCACCCTGTGGCTAAACATGCCTTGGTGCACGAGCACATCTTGGCACAGTGTAACACCGTCCGGGTTATCTGGATACTTCCCACTAACACCAACCTGTCAGAACTACGGAGATGGGAACTTGCCCTTCAGCATATCCTCTCTTCTCGTTATCCACCAGGCCTCAACCTCTGCTAGTATGGTAAAATAAATATATATATATATAATGGAAGGAAACATTCCACGTGGGAAAAATTATATATAAAAACAAAGATGAGGTGACTTACCGAACAAAAGCGCTGGCAGGTCGATAGACACACAAACAAACACAAACATACACACAAAATTCAAGCTTTCGCAACAAACTGTTGCCTCATCAGGAAAGAGGGAAGGAGAGGGGAAGACGAAAGGAAGTGGGTATTAAGGGAGAGGGTAAGGAGTCATTCCAATCCCGGGAGCGGAAAGACTTACCTTAGGGGGAAAAAAGGACAGGTATACACTCGCACACACACACATATCTATCCACACATACAGGCACAAGCAGACATATGTCTGCTTGTGTCTGTATGTGTGGATGGATATGTGCGTGTGTGCGAGTGTATACCTGTCCTTTTTTCCCCCCTAAGGTAAGTCTTTCCGCTCCCGGGATTGGAATGACTCCTTACCCTCTCCCTTAATACCCACTTCCTTTCGTCTTCCCCTCTCCTTCCCTCTTTCCTGATGAGGCAACAGTTTGTTGCGAAAGCTTGAATTTTGTGTGTATGTTTGTGTTTGTTTGTGTGTCTATCGACCTGCCAGTGCTTTTGTTCGGTAAGTCACCTCATCTTTGTTTTTTTTTTATATATAGATATATGGTGTTGAAACTACTAAGCTGTCAACTAAATTGTGTAATAACATGTGAAATACATTAAGAAATGTGTTCAATAAGAAAAGCAACACAATCTTTTTTCTGACAGCAAGTTGGCTTTAGTCAGGATTCCAGTACACCTTATTGTTTCCCAATCTTTTGGCTACAAAACCCTATCTTTCAACTTAATCCTCAGTCAATGCAATGGCCTTATGCTTATGCCAACTTACTGGAAGGGCTGGTATGCCTGATGGTATTACTCTACTAGTCGACATAAGAGCCAACTTTTACTGCAACAGTAACCTCCCCATCATCCATGTGTTGCTTTCCGCAAAGTGAATCATCATTGGGCCAAAAACAGTTTCAATTCTATAAGTCAGAAAGTGTGAGATCTGGGCTCTAGAGTGGATGAGGAAGAACAGTTAAGTTTTGTGAGCTCCTCTCAGGTGTGCAGACTTGTGTGAGGCCTAGTGTTGTCATGGAGAAGAAGTCGTTTCCTCAATTTCCTAAGAATAGAACAATACATGTCTGAGCTGATTAGAACATTACGTGTCTGTGTTGATACTGCACCAGAAGGGAGGACATCAAACAGGATAATCCCTTCAGAGTCCCAGAAGACTGTCACCATGACTTTACCGGCTGAGGCTACATATAGTGGTACCACCTATAAGAACTTTATGGAACTATGGGGGCTGAAGTGAGAATATTGCACAGTGTCCCACAACAGATTCCACATTTTTTTCAAATGAAATTGGCCAAAAAATAAAATGGGTTGCATTACTTATTGAACACCACTCATATGTTAATGTCCAGAACTTTGTACTCATACACAGTCCAGGGGGAGTGTAATGATAACTAGGTCATTATTGTCAGTTCAGTGCATCTGCTGGGATCAGCAAATAGCAGTTGAATCCCAATGATTTTTAAACAGTTCCCAAAATTGAGAGCTTCTCATGGCCACCTACTCATTAAGCAGTGTCACATAAGGCAACATCTTATGGCAGATTTCAAACCCCCTCCAACCAATCCACACATCTTCCATTCTCACAAGGGTGGAGCAGCTTCACTTATGAGGACAAAACTGAGACACTGTGCCCATTTTCTAAAAGGTGTGGAGTGAAGTTATATTTTTCTGCTGCATTTTTACTATCTAATATGAGTTGTTCACTGAACATGGCTTCCAGCTGTCTATTAGTTTGTCCAACATAGCAAGCATTGCAGTTGAGACATTCAATTCTGTAGACACCTGATCTATGAAAAAATTATTTTTTCAGTACTATATTTTTAAATTCTTCCAAAGTCACCCGTAGAAGAAAACAAAAATTAAAAAGTAAATGTGGCATTTTCTACTACAGGTAAACTGGTTAGAATTTTAAACACTAGTATATAACTGAATATCCTGACTGCAATGCTTGCTGTGAGGGACACATCTGGAAGCCAGGTTCAGGAAACATGTTGCATTAGTTCATAAAAATACAGCACAAAAATCTAACTTCATCATGCACCTCTCTGAAAGTGGGCACAGTGCACCAGTTTTGTCTTCACATATGAGGATGCTCCATCCATGTGAGCCAAGAAGACATATGGACCTGTTAGAGGAGTCTGAAATCTTCCGCCATCTGGCATCATCTAATGTGACTCTGCTTAATGAGCAAGTGGCCATGAGAAGCTCTCAGTTTCAGGAACCGTTAAAAAATATGATTCCACTATTATACACTGATCCCAGGAGATGCACTGATCTGACAATAATTACGTAGTTAATATTACACACCTAGATTGCCTATGAGTACAAACATGAGGTAGTTTATTAATTTCAACACCAAACTGTGTAAATTATAATGGATTTGTGTATAGAACTTCGAAGAAGGGACTTTTTAAAGCAAAAATGATTCCTGTCCTTTCAACATACTGCTGATAGTATGACTTATGGAACGATTATTGTCTGTTCTAGTTCCTTACACTCTACTTAGAATGTAGCAATGTTCTAATAAAATTTTTATTAACTTAGGTATTTGAACAAGATCTTTTGTATGTTTTAAACTAAGTTAATTTGTAAAATGCATAGCAGTAACTGAGCCCACTGGCTAGTTCATAGTTACGTGCATGTATAACTGTAAAATATAAGTCACTGGTTTTGTCTACAAACATCTTGTTTGTTTTATGTACATCCGGTTCAAAAAGTATAAAATAATAAATAAAATTTAAATGGGTATTTACTAGTGGTTTTAACAGTTTAACCCCTTAGCTTACAATGTCGTGTGAGAGACAAAGCGTGCCAACTTGGCCAAATATCACCTAGACATATCAGAGACGTGGTATGTTTACAGCGCCGAGCAAGTGCATGTCATAGTAGTACTAGCTTTATTCATCCATAGATATTTTTTTACAATGATATAGGACATGTCAAAGTATTTATAAATTTAGATCAATTTAAAATAAGTTAATTTGTGTACACATATATTTACAGACTTCTAGTTAGAGACAATCATTAGATTTACTCCTGGTATACAATACTTTTTTTACAGATAACTTATTAAATAATGTAATGCACATACTATACACACATTGTTTCATAACACTTCACTCACTTCACTCACTACACTCTCTCTCTCTCTCTCTCTCTCTCTCCCCTTCTCTCTCTCTCCCTCTCTGGTGATGTCTGGGCCATTTTCTGTACTGCAACTTCCCTTTTGCTATCCTGAAAAGCTGAGTCAGCATCCCTGCATAATGAGTGAGGTGTTGATCTCAGAAACAGGAAGAGTTGTTAGTATCGTTCTATGCATAGCTTGGGGGTAAGTATTTCTAGAAAGGAAAAAATAAGGAAAAAAAACATAAAGTGAAGGTGTTATGTGGAATGTTGGATATTTTATAATTATTATTATTATTATTATTATTTATTTGTGTAACATTATTTATCAAACCCCTACTCTGTTTTAGCTAAGTAATCCTTCAATGTACACTACTGGCCATTAAAATTGCTACACCATGAAGATGACGTGCTACAGACGCGACATTTAACTGACAGGAAGAAGATACTGTGATATGCTAATGATTAGCTTTTCAGAGCATTCACACAAGGTTGGCACCTACAGCGTGCTGACATGAGGAATGTTTCCAACCGATTTCTCATACACAAACAGCAGTTGACCGGCGTTGCCTGGTGAAATGTTGTTGTGATGCCTCTTGTAAGGAGGAGGAATGCGTACCATCACATTTCTAACATTGATAAAGGTCGCATTGTAGCCTATCGTGGCTGTGGTTTATCGTATTGTGACATTGCTGCTTGCGTCGGTCAAGATCCAATGACTGTTAGCAGAATATGGAATCGGTGGGTTCAGGTGAGTAATACGGAATGCCGTGCTGAATCCAAACGGCCTTGTATCACTAGCAGTCGAGATGACAGGCATCTTATCTGCATGGCTGTAATGGATTGTGCAGCCATGTCTCGATCCCTGAGATCGTTTGGGATGTTTGCAAGACAACAACCATCTGCACGAACAGTTCAACGACATTTCCAGCAGCATGGACTATCAGCTCGGAGAGCATGGCTGCTGTTTCCCTTGACGCTGCATCACAGACAGGACCACCTGCGATGGTGCACTCAACAACGAATCTGGGTGCATGAATGGCAAAACTTCATTTTTTAGGATGAATCCAGGTTCTGTTTACAGCATCATGATGGTTGCATCCATGTTTGGCGACATCGTGGTGACTGCACATTGGAAGCATGTATTCATCATCGCCATACTGGCGTATCACCCGGCGTGATGGTATGGGGTGCCATTGTTTACATGTCTCGGTCACTTCTTGTTCGCATTGACGGCACTTTGAACAGTGGACGTTACATTTCAGATTTGATATGACCCGTGGCTCTACCCTTCATTCGATCCCTGCGAAACCCTACATTTCAGCAGGATAATGCACTACCACATGCTGTAGTTCCTGTACGGGCCTTTCTGGATGCAGAAAAGTTCGACTGCCCTGGCCAGCACATTCTCCAAATCTCTCACCAATTGAAAACATCTGTTCAATGGTGGCCGAGCAACTGGCTCATCACAATATGCCAGTGACTACTCTTGATGAACTGTGGTATCATGTTGAAGCTGCATGTACACGCCATCCAAGCTCTGTTTGACTCAATGCCCAGGCATATCAAGGTTGTTATTACGGCCAGAGGTGGTTGTTCTGGGTACTGAGTTTTCAGGATCTATGCACCCAAATTGCGTGAAAATGTAATCACATGTCAGTTCTAGTATAATATATTTGTCTAATGAATACCCATTTATCATCTGCATTTCTTTTTGGTGTAGCAATTTTAATGGCCAGTAGTGTATAAAATGTATTGCATAACAGGTACTTTTCAGCTGCCTTTTTAAATAAGAGTATTTTGGCAATTTCTTTAATCTCTTTTGGTAATTTATTGTACAGTTTTATTCCTTGGTAGAAAATGATGTTTTGAGTTTTATGTTTATTTTTTCTTGGTAAATGTAAGTTGAGTCTATCTCTTGTTGCATTGTCATGGACAGAGCTGTTTGTGCACTAATTTTCATTGTTATTTTTGATGTGTACAACTGACTGGTAAATATATTCACATGGAGCAGTTAAAATCCCTGGTGTTCTGAACAGATCTTTACAATGAGCTCAACTAGTATTTTTGGTTATTATTCTTATGGCTCTTTTCTGGAGTTTGAAAATTGTGTTCATATTTTGTGCATTTGTTCCCCAAAAATGAATGCCATAGCTAAGAACTGAGTGTACATACGAATAATGTGTAACTAAAAGACACTGCATGTTACACACTGATGATAGGATTTTAAGGGCATAACATGCTGATGTTTGCAAGTACCTTTGTGTGTTCACACCACTTCAACTGAGAATCAATATTCATTCCTAGAAATTTTGCGTTTGTTACACAGTCTATAGAGGTGCATCTACATTTAATTTAACATTGTAATTTTTCCTCTTAAAACTGAAATTCATGTCAGTTTTCTTTATGTTCAATGTCACTTTATTACTTATTGACCAATCATAAACTTCCTTCAGAGTTTCATTTGCTTTCTCAGCAAGGAGTTCTCTTGTTTCCTCAGTGAGTATAATGTTGCTGTCATCAGCAAAGAGGATTTTTTCTCTTTGAGTAACACTACTGGGAAAGTCATTGATGTATATCAGGAACAGTATTGGTTCTAATACGCTACCTTGTGGATCCCCTATATTAATGTATTTTGGTTCTAATAAGTGGTTTACTAAATGTTTAGGTCTATTTGAAGTATGTGTTATCTCTACTCGTTGTACCCTATCTGTTAGGTATGATTGAAACCAGTCGTTAGCTACCCCTCTTATTCTTAATGCTTCTAATTTATTTAACAGAATCTTGTGGTCAATTGTATCAAACGCCTTAGAAAGATCCAAAAATATGCCTGTGACACACTCATCTTTATTAAGAGCATCAAGTACAACTTCTGTGAATTCTACTATGGCTGACTCCGTATTTTTGCCACATCAGAAACCAAACTGTGATTTGCTTAAATTATTGTATTTATTCCGGTAATTCAATAATCAGTCTTTCATAATTGCTTCTATTATTTTTGAGAATGCTGACAGCTGGAAAATGGGCCAGTAATTTTTTATGTCTCCTGCATTACCTTTCTTAAGTAAAGGTACAACTCTTGCCTGTTTTAACTGCTCTGAAGTGTCCCCGATGTGAAGAATTCATTTATTATATTTGTTAAGCGGCCTTGTATAAACCCTATGCATTGTTTAAGTACACAAATTGGTACTACATCTAAGCCTACTGATTTTTTATTTTTTAGTTTTTGAATTGTTTTACTGACTTCATTCTCTGTGGTTGGAAGTAACATCATTGTATTTAGTGCAACATTGTTTACAGATGTTATATTTGGTTTGGGGAATTTTTGCTGTAACTTCTCTGCAATACTTGAAAAATACTCATTTACATAGTTTGCTAAGTGCTGTGGATCATTTATTACTTTGTCCCCCTCCCTCAGCAGTATGTTATTCTATGTTTGTTTGCCTTCCCTGTTTCCTTTTTTATAACATCCCAGACTGCTTTGCTTCTATTCTCTGCATTATATATTATCTTGTCATTAAATGCCTTTTTTGCAACCATCAGCGCCTTCCTATAGATCTTTTTTACCTATGATAGAAATTTAAGAATTCTGGATAATTGCAAATCTTTTTCATGGAACTGAGGTGTTTAAGTGTTTGGGAGGACTTCTTAATACCTGCTGTTATCCATCTGTTTTTGTGAGATGTTGATACAGGCGTGCATACTTTTGGAAAAGCCAAATTTACCACTCTGACCATCAACAGTGTGTTGTGTGAGGGCAGTGGTGACAGAGCTGTATTTAGTGCAGTTCCTTATACGAAGTTATTAAGATGGACACTCTCACGATTAATGTTATGTAGCATTACTGTCCTGTCGAATCCTTGCTTGTGGCTCATGGTAACATTTTAAGTAACTTTCATATCTATGTAGTCAATTTGATATGTAATCAGTATAACACAGTGGTTAACTCATTTCTGTTTAGATTACACCACATCCTTTTCAAGTTGAGATGATGATGAGGTCCCATACTCCGAGTAGTGTATGGGACAATGCAGGAGACTAGCACCGCTGTACTAGGCTAGTTCCTAGTGGAGGTCGTTTGCCATTGCCTTCTTCCGACCATGATGGGGATGAATGATGATGATGAACACGACACAACACCACCCAGTCACCTCGAGGCAGGAAAAATCCCTGACCCCCGCCCCCCAGGAATTGAACCCGGGACCCCATGCATGGGAAGTGAGAACACTACCGCAAGAACACGAGCTGCGGAGCTGCGTTTGAGAGATGTCATCAGTCAGCCATGCCAAATGTAAACAGAACATCTCTGACATGTTGCGGAGCTGACTGAGTACACGCATCATACACGAAGTGTTCTTCACCACATTCGGACCTGCCAACATTACAAAAATACTTTCACAATCTTTCTGACATGTAGCAAACATGTTCACGAGGAAAGGGAGACATGTGGTAGCATAGCCAACAATGATTTTGCAGGATATTTTGACAGCGGCAGTGACTGTGGTAGCAACATTTTACCACCTGTATGAAAACAGTGTAAGCGACTGGTGATTGGAGATGATACTGACGAAGAAGAGCAAACCTACCAGCAACAATCAGAATCATGGATGTGGCAAGAGGAAGACAATGAACCAACAATCTGGACGTATACGGAAATTCCCGGAATAAAGGAAGCAGCTTTACAGCACATGAGTACAAGCATAAGAGAATTAGACATTTTCTATGTAATATTTAATAGAACATTTTGGGAAAACATTGTAACTGAGGTGAATAGATATACACAAGACGTACTCAACAATGAACAGAAGAGTCAAAAAAAATAGACCAAAAGCGGTCTCCTATTGGCTGTAATGAAATAAAAATATACATTGCACTATGTATAATCCTGGCTGGAGTAAGGAAACCGTCAATTCAGATGTATTGGTCTAGGAGGGCCGTTATAGAAATGCCAATATTTAGGAAGACGATGCCATTCAGGAGATTTCTGCACATAAGTAGATTTCTGCATCTAGCGAATAACAGTTTAGGCAATAACACAGATAAGCTGCACAAACTAAGGCCAGTCGAAGATATGTTCAATCAAAAATTTAAGAAAGTGTACACAATGCAAGAGAATATTGCCATTGATGAATCATTAATGAAATTTAAAGGGCGCTTATCCTACAAACAATTTAACCCATCAAAAAGAGCAAGGTTTGCTATTAAAATTTGTAAATTGTGTGAGTCAAGTTCAGGACACTGCTATGATTTTAAGATATACTTGGGTAGTGAAAAATGGGATGCTAGTGGTTGTGCCTCTGAAAGTGTAGTTCTAGAACTATCACAGTTGGTATTACCCGAAGGGCATACTCTATACTTAGATAACTGGTTTTCTTCACCAAAACTTTTCAATACTCTCCTCACCATAAAACTAATGTGATTGGAACAGTGCACTCAGACAGAAAAAATATGCCCACAGACTTCCTGAAGGCAAATTTAAAGAAGGGAGAATATACAGAGAGGAGTTGTAATGGAATATTGGCACTAAAATGGAAAGATAAACGAGACGTTTACATGCTTTCCACAAAACATTCAACAGCAGAAATGATTGCCACAGACACACCTCTCCACAATGCGTTGTGGAAACCAAAATGTGTCGTCAAATACAGTAGAGGCATGATTGGAATTGATCACCAAGATCAGATGCTCGCATGCTTCCCTGTGATGAGAAAATATATGAAAGGATACCGCAAGATATTCTTTTACCTATTTGATGTTGCTTTATTTAACACATAGATTTTGTATTACAAAATACATTGTGGCAAATGACAGAGCTATGCAGAATATAGGATTCACATTGCAGAATCATTGTTGAAAACTACACACTTACCTGAATATAATCGGAAGGGACGATTAGCACCCGGTGATATACCACAAAGGCTACATGCGCAACATTGGCCACATTTTACCAAACATATTGATCCAGCACAATCAAAAGTAAATCCTGCGAGAGATTGTGTAGTGTGCAGAAAGCATAAACGACACAGCAAAACAATGTGGGAATGCTAAAAGTGCAGGGTTGCATTAAATGTACTACATTGTTTTGAACGATATAATACAATCGAAGACTATTAAATTCGTGTAAATATCATTGTGAAGATGTTGTGTTTGAAAATATGTTTGACAATGTACTAACGTAACAGGTCCCAGAATGTTTTGAAAAAAATATTATACAGTATTAGATCATTGCATTGTTGTGAATATTATTATTAAGATGTACTTCATCAATGTGTGTTTGCTTGTAAAGGGAAATAAAATGTTTGTGAATATATCATTGCGTTTGAGATGATTAATGTTTCGTTTCCAATGTGCAACTAATCGTCATTATTTATGATACCTGTAGAAATGTGATGTTACTGGTATCTCACACATGCACTTACAAATCCCGAGGGCGTCTGCATGATTTCGGACACCACCAGACGTAGTGCACCGCAGCCTTAGCGTGTGTAACCACCGGGAATCGTAAGGTGCATCCGTACCTTGCAGCCACTTATGGCTCACGCTAATGGAACTTAAATCATAAGGCAAAGGGTTAACTTACATTTTTTGGTACATACTTTATGATAAACTAAGGTTTAAAGATTATGTAACTGTACATTTAATAAGGCATGCATGTTGCCATATTATAGCTTGTTCCTTACATGTTCCATAGCATTGAAGATGGCTACAGAGTGACCAAAATGTAGATATGCAATAAACATCACTTGCAACTTATTGCTGTGCCTTTTAATACTTGTTGTATTCTATTTCAATAAAATAGTTCATTTTCACACAGATTTAAAGTATCATGGCTGCAACTACTTCTAAATACACTAAATTCTTTGGAATATCCAACAAAAAGAGGGACAAATAATAAGTTTACTCTGCAGATTAGTTATATTGTCACAGAAGAAACTGAATAGTACTGTGGTGTAGTGGTTATAATAATAAACTGTTGCATGGAGGGTCATGAGTTCAAAACCCACCTTGACTGTATAATTTTAATTTCTATATTTGGTTTGAATACTTTCTAGAAGTATCCACAGATGTGAAGAATCATTGGACTGGAATGTTCTATAGCTGTATATATACTGTCTGTGCTCTAGCTGGAGGCAGTTCACTCCATGCTCTTATATGTGCAAGTGCTGAATGAACCTTCATTAAGTGAAGTTAGTGTTCATCAGTCATCTAATTACACCATTCTCTATGTGACATTATTCTGGTGGAGACGCTGGGTATTGGAACTTGTGATAGCACACATTATCGATGACACAGTGGCTCCCATCAAGCCATGACAGAGCCGCTTATACGTGGCGAGAAACCCAAGTTCGAGCCATATTCAACAGATCGAAATCTATCAGAGACAGAAGAAGAAGAGGATGTTACGATGACAGAAACTTTGTGCAACGACATGAGACATCCTTATGGGTTCTCTGGTGACGATGGCCAAGATCCAATCAAGTGGCTGAAGGTATATGAGCGTATAGCCAAATTTAACAAATGGGATGACACCATGTGTTTGGCTAACGTATTTTTCTACTTGGAGGGCACTGCCAAGCAAAGGTATGAGAACAACGAGGAGAAGTTCACAAGCTGGGAAGTATTCCAGGCAGAACTGAGTATGTATTTCGGCAACACACAAAAGCAGAAGTGCAAGGCTGAAGATGAATTAAAGTGCAGGGCACAGCGTCCAGGAGAAACTACAGCATCCTACATTCAAGACATCTTGGAGTCCTGAAGGAGGTTTCGACAGTAGACAACTTCATAAAATGGTGCCAGTATATCAAGACCATGCATCAAAAAAGAATTACACGCAAGAAGTTTGAACGGCTTCTGAATGTTGTATTGATGTCTGTGATGGAGGAAGGAACTAATTTCTCAAGTGTTCTTCATCAAATATTGAGAGAGGAAGTTCAGAAGGCACTTGAATTGCATGATGAACAAAAAACTGAGACGCTTCAAGAGGTCATAAGGGAGGAAGTGGAACAGACATTGAACCCAATCTCTTGTCCTCCATTTCCCTTTAAAACAGTGAAAAAGTCGAGACCCATGCGGACTTACGTTCTTACAATGACGCTTGAGGAACCTGTTTGGGCACCAACGAATACTGATATCTGGAGGACCCAGGATAACCAACCAGTATGTTTCCACTGTGGACGACTGGAACATGTGGTGAGCTATTGTCGAGAAAGGCAGCGGATATTTGATGACACCTGCACCAGAAGACAGCAGACTGATCTTAGCCGACACCAACTCCGGGAAAACAAAGATGAACAAGAAGATGTGGGTACTGGATGACATTGGTCACCATCGCCACAATCCAGCCACTGGAGAGGACACTCCCCACCACGCCGATCAAGGTCTCCATCGCTGCTTAGAGCTTCAAGCCAATCACCTAGCGCCACAACCTAGAAAACTAAAGGGTGCGACCTTCCTTGGGGGTGAGGCTGCCAAAGAGAAAAATCCTCTGCCATCGATCACTACAATCCTGATAGGAAACTATATCGATATCTTCACGGATTGCTGACCATCCCAAGCTCTTGTAGACTCTGGAGCATCACATTCAGTCATTTGGAGAAGTACCATCGCCAGTTGCAGAAAAACATATTTGTCGACAGCAAACCATTTCTGCTGAAGGTGGCTAATGGGAAATATGTAAAACCTACAGAAAGCTGTAACATTCGTGTGGCTATAGGTGGCCATACACAACCCTTAGAATTCATCACCTTACAAGAGTGTAGTCATGATGTCATTCTCGGATGGGACTTTTTGAAAGCTTCTCAGGCAATTATAGATTATGGTCACTCAACGATTATCCTAGACGAGATGAGATACTGTGGACAGGAAGATGTGCATCCAAGTGTGTGAAGATTATGTTTGCTGGATGAAGTGATCATTCCTGCAGTCAGTGCTAGAAAGGTAACTGTCACGTGTCATGCCATGCATCAACACATGGATCTTGTAGTGGAATGTGAGAGAAGTACACCACTGAAGAATAAATTGGTCATCCTAGCCTCTGTCGTCTCATTTAAGAATGGATTTGATGAATTGTGGGTATCTAGCTGTCGCTGAGAACTGCAGATCCTTCCAAGATGCATGTGCATAGCAACCACTGAGCTGTTAATAGAAGAACAACTGAGCATCATAGAAACCTCCCATGCCGAGTCTGTGGGCGAAATTAGTGCTACCTCTGTGAGACAAGATCTTCTAGCTCTATCATCACCATATCTCACTAAGGGACAACAGAAGAATCTACAATTGCCATTCTTCAAGAATCCTCTCTGAATGCTTCAATCCACAGATGAAGAGCAAACTAGACAAATCGATGGTGAAGCACTGCATTAGCACTGGAGACAATGAACCAATAAGCCAGAGAGCATACCATGTGTCAGCAACGGAACGTCGAATAATTCGCGATGAGGTAGTGAAAATGATGAAGAATGACATCATTCAGCATTCGCAGAGCCCATGGTTGTTTCCAGTGGTCCTCATCAGGAAGAAGGATGGCAGTTGGCGCTTTTGTGTTGATTACAGGAAGCTTAATAAGATAACTAAGAAGGACGTTCACCCTCTTCCACAAATTGACGATACACTAGACTGTCTGAAGGGGGTTAAGTTTTCCTCAACTATGGACATGTACTCAGAATACTGGTAAATCAAAGAAGATGAGGCTGATCATGAGAAAACTGCATTCATCACCCCTGAGGGCCTGTATGAGTTTAAGGTAATGCCATTTGGTTTGTGTAATGCATCAGCAACTTTTGAACAGATGATGGATAATCTTCTAAGGCACCTGAAATGGACGATGTGCCTTTGTTATTTAGATGACATTATAGTGTTCTGACAGACATTTGATGAACATATAAAGAGACTGAGAGCCGTTCTTAAATGTCTCTAGCAAGGAAGACTGAAACTTAATCCAAGAGAGTGTCTCTTTGGAGTAAATGAAATCAAAATACTTCATCGCCTTGTGTCAAACGAAGGTGTGTGGCCAGACCCAGAAAAGGTGAAATCTATAAAGGAATTTCCTATTCCTAAAAGTATTATAGATGTAAGAAGCTTCCTTGGATTATGTTCTTATTATCGTCATTTTATCAAAGACTTTTGTATCAAAGCCAGGCCACTCCAAGAGTTGTTAAAAGCTGATGCTAAATTTATCTGGGGTGGTGCTCAACAAGATTCTTTTGATGTGCTGCAAAAAGCTCTGACAAGTGACCCTGTACTTGGTATGTATGGTGAGAGAGCACCTACAGAACTACACAAAGATGCCAGCAGATACGGGATTGGTGCTATTCTGGTGCAAATTTTGGATGGAAAAGAGAAGGTTATAGCCTTTGCTTCTAGGACACTTACAAAAGCCAAGAGAGACTACTCAACTACAGAAAGAGAATGTCCTGGTGTGATCTGGGCCATGTGCAGATTTCGACAGTATCCATATGGAAGGCCAATCACAGGTGTTACAGAGCATTTTGGTCTGGTTGGTTGACAGGTCTTAAGGACCCAACAGGACGACTCGCCAGGTAAGCACTACGTCTTCAAGAGTATGACATTACCATAGTTCACAAAAGTGGAAGAAAACACCAAGGTGTTGACAGTCTCTCAAGAAACCCAGTGCAAGACCATCAAGACTTTGATGAAGATAGTGACTGTCTCACTGCACTCCAGGATCTCTCTGCTGAGCAGAAGAAGGACGCCAAGATATCTCAAATTATGACTGCCTTAAATTGGTCAGAAGACATGAAAGAACAATTTAAGGAAGTTAATGAATTACTTTGCAAGAAAAACTTTGATCTGTTTTTAAAGAGGTGGCTACCAGTGATTCCTACACACATGCGCTTAGATGTTCTACAGAAATTCCATGACACACCTGAGGCTGGACATTTAGGATTTATTAAGACATAAGATAGAATCCGAAAGAGATTTTTCTGGCCAGGTTTATTTAGGAATGTCCGTCACTATGTGTCACACTGTCAAGAGTGCCAGAGGAGAAAAGCAGTTCCTCAGAAACCACCTGGCTGACTCATACCATTCCACGAGCCGAAATGCCTTTCCAGCGTGTTGGGATTGACCTCCTCAGACGATTTCCAACGTCTGCTAGTGGCAATAGATGGATTATTGTTTGCACTGATTATCTGAGACGCTATGCCATTACAAAAGCTGTGAAAACAGTCGAAGCATCTGAGGTAGCCAAATTCATTGTGGGAGACATTGTATTAAAACACGGTGCCCCAAGGTCTTTAATTATGTATCATGGGAAAGTTTTTCAATCGAATCTTGTGACAGAGATAAACCATCGGTGCAACATTACTCATCACATGACGACTACCTACCATCTGCAAACTAATGGACTTACTGGACGCCTTAATAAGACATTGAATGACATGATATCAATGTTCATCAATGTTGAGCAGAGAAACTGGGATGAGATGCTACCTTTCATGACATTTGCCTACAACACTACCAAACAAGACACCACAGGATTTACACCATTTTTCCTGGTGCATGGGCGTGAGGCAACTACAATGATGGACACTGTGTTTCCGTTACATCCTGATGATGTGGATGATGACTATATTGGCCAGGTTGAGGAACTCAGCAGTTAGCTTGGGTCTGCATGCTGCAGGCTCAAGGAAACCATCGCTGAAGGTATGATGTGAGCCACTACCCCGTTGTCTACCAGCCTGGTGACCTTGTCTGGATCTTCACTCCTGTTCGGAAGGTTGATCTCTCTGAGAAGCTCCTCAGGTGCTATTTTCAACTTATAAGGTTGTAAGACAATTGTCTGATGTAACATATGAAGTTGAAGATTTTGACCTTGACACAAGACGACGAAAGATCAGATATACGGTCCACATCCTTTGAATGAAGCCCTATAAGGATCCTGCAAGCCAGGGTAAATTCGAAGCTCCAGCAGCAGGCAACAAGCAGAAAGATGATGAAGAGCATAGCGGTAAAAGAAGTTTTAAGAAGATCACCACCTGGGTGAGAATCAGTCATCAGTAGTTGGAGTATGCAGGACCAATGACTTCTTCCCAGACTAGGATGATGTAACACCGAGACGCTGTTCTCTTAAGGAGGGAGCAATGTTGCAGAACAAGCTGAGTAGGACCATGGTGTAATGGTTATACTACCAAACTGTTGCATGGAGGGTCATGAGTTCAAAACCCACCTTGACTGTACAATTTTAATTTCTAAATTCGGTTCGAGTACATTCTAGAAGTATCCCCAAATGTGAAGAATCATTGGACTGTATGTGTTCTGGCCAGAGGCAGTTCGCTCTGCACTCTTGTATGTGCAAGTGCGGTATAAAACTTTGTTAAGTGAAGTTAGTGTTCTTCATTTATCTAATTACACCATTTTCTATGTGACAGTATGACAAAACACAAATCTTTAGGATTACAGAACTGTACACAATCTCTGAGTTTTAGAATTTGCTATTGAGTGAAGCCCCCACACACAGCGTGCAGAGCCTCTCAACATCATAGCGTGGATCAAAGATGATTTGTGTATGTTTCTAGGGAATCTCATTCTGTATGGTTTTGTAGGAACCATGTGGTTGCAGGTGGGGCTGAGTGGTGGGCTGGTGGGATCCAGTGACAGACTGGTAGTTGAGAAGCCACTTTATGGCCTTTAGCCGGCCGGTGTGGCTGTGTGGTTCTAGGCGCTTCAGTCTGGAACTGCGTGACCGCTACGGTCGCAGGTTCTAATCCTGCCTCGGGCGTGGATGTGTGTGATGTCCTTAGGTTAGTTAGGTTTAATTATTTCTAAGTTCTAGATGACTGATGACCTCAGAAGTTAAGTCGCATAGTGCTCAGAGCCATTTTATGGCCTTTAATGAAAACATTTTTCTACTGTCAATTAGAACAAAGACACAGCCCAAGATTGTAATAGGCTAGCAATCTTAAATATTACACATTTGTTATACTATTTTATGTCTGCTTCCTAGTAATTCCTTCAGCACATCCTTAGCTTTCTGTGCCTATGCCCCCTGCATATCTTTGCTCATTACATAGCATTCTTCATGCTTTTAATCTTCCTAAAGTCTAATGACTGCATCTTTTACAAAATACTCTCCATCTCATGCTGGGGGATCCAGTCCATTGAGACCTGAATTACCCACAAATCCAATTGCTGAATGGTTCTCCATCTCAAGGAAATAAAATCTGTGCAAAAGAAAATCAGAGTCACTATGGCACTAGGAATTGTGACACTTGAGGTCACGGTTACCCATTGTCTACCATCCTGATACTGTTCAGCATGCTAGATTGGTTGCTCCATGGTGATCTGATTCTCCTGTGTGGCTATTGTCTGACCAAGAGCATGAACTAGACTTTATTCCCAGGTATCATTTGGGAAGGTATGGTTTTGTTTAGGAAACATCTCCAAGGGTTTGTCCAGCTATTAGAGCTGTGGTTGTGTTATATTCAAGTGAGTAACTCCCTTCAATGTAGCTGGTAAATTAAACATTGGTCCCATAATATCACAGATGGTTCCGTTAGCTAACAACTCACTGCATCTTAGCCCCATTTGTCTTGTTCCCATGAGCTTCCCCTGTTCATGATAACTCTCCACTACTATAATATCACTGTACACTGTGTGTACCCGATGTAGACCACACACTGTAAGTATGGCCTGTTCCATCACCTCCTTTTGGCATGGCTGACCCTCTGCCTTGCCCCTGAACAATTGCATGGCACAGTCTGGTTCTTTCAAGTAGGACATATGGTGATCACCCTGCTTTGACAGTCCTGTAATTGTTCTTCTGTCATTACTGTGTGCTGATCTCTGTCTTCTCCTTATTCTGTCTTTTATATACACAAGCTGTGTCACCATTTCTAACCTTACTGGATATGTGTGTACCATGTAATACCTACACAATACATCTTTGCTTGTCATTGATACTTTCACTGACATGTATAACCATTCTCACTTCCACAGTTGCTTCGTGATAGCAGAAAGGCAGATTTTGACTGTTAGGCTCCGCTATTAACTATACTTCCTGTAATAGCTTTTTCCACACCTTTCACAGTTTGCTCAGGAAACAACAGGACAGGACTCAATTGCCCATTTAGGGATCAATGAATGACTTCCTGCAAGCTCATTAAATCTACTCCTGCATTCAAGACACTATCACTTTGTGGTTGCAAAAGTCTTATTAGCATTATTCTCACATCCAACACTTTCATTTGTGCCTGAACTGTCTCTAAACCCCGCTTTAGAATGCTAGCTGGTGCTCTGACATAATTTATTACTTCCCCAGTTAGCTGTCAAGGCATGCATGTGTTGTTCAGCACACCACTCTCCAAACTTACAATCTGTGGGGAATGCAACTGTACAAGTGCTCTGTTACCTTTATTCAACACTCTCATTGCATCTGATGTCCTGTGTAACTTGTTTTTCATTTCAAATACATTAAATGTCAAACTCAATGCCCAGCTGTTACTAGACAATAAGATATCCTAGTGCCTGGAAACAAAATTCCTCTTCCATGCAATGTTTTTTTACCATTCCTATTCCACCCCAAGTGGAAAGGCCACCAAGACTAGCATCCTTCCTTCCTAACCCACAACAAACAGTAACCTAAGGGTAGGTACCATCATCATTCCCCATGCCCAGATACCTGCTGTGTCTTGCAGTCAGAATCTCTCACACAATAACTACAAATACTTGTAATACTACTCAACACTAATATCCCGTGAAACACAATAAAACATAACACAACACATTGACTACCTTCTTGCCCTTACTGAATATTGTGTACAAGGCATGCAGTCCTCCTCCTACTATTGCAAACTCTTCTGCTCCTTCTTCTTTACTTTTGTATTTGGTTCTACCAACACTCCTCATGGGATCAATTCTGGTGCACTCATGGAGGGTTTTAAATATCCAACATGTAGGATCATTGACCTTTTTGGTAATTTTTTCCTCACATTTGCAGGTGACATGTTTTCTTTCACCTAGTATGGGCCCAGGTATCATGTCACAAACTTCTTTGTCTTTTGTTTAGGAATACATGGACTCAACAACATCACCCATTGACTCATCTCTAACTGAAATAAGGTTCCCATATGCTTCAATGCCTTCTCTTGCCTCACCAATACCTTGGTGTTACTTTTTGGACATTTTTCCTAACTTCCCTTACAGTTCTTGTGAATCCTCAGACTGACTCTCCATTCCTGGACCCTTTCTGCTTAATCATTCTGAATGATCATGGTATCTTTTTACTATACACGACCTCAGTTGGTGACAAAACCATCCTGGCATACACTTCCAAATTATATGCAGTCGCTACAGAAGATAAATACTTACCCAGTAACTATGGAAGAAGTTGACATATTAACTGAGCATCCTCCTGTTCATCTGATGAACTCACTCCATCCTTCCATTTGACTGAGAATGAAGTTGACTTAATTTCTTCACTCTCAATAGCCAACAAAGCTCCTTCATCAGGTTCGACATAAAGTTTGTCCTCTGAGCCCTTATTATTGTCTTTGGCACCATAAACTTCAACACTTATCTATTCACTACCACTTGCATGACTGTGACTGTCTGCTGGTTCAGCATTGGTACCATCTCGACGTAATGTTAGAAATGGTCTATTATAGTCTGCACAAAATGATCCCCAGATGGAGTTTGGTTAAACAGTCCTAACACATCAAACCCAATAATCCAAAACAGTAACATAGCTTCTAGCAATCTCTGCAATAATACTTTTTTTTTTCAACTCAAATCAGCATGTAGTGCACACTGCACACAATTCTTGGCATAATGACTGACATAACTTTTTCTTCCTTTCCACCAATTCTTCTCTGCCACCCTCCAACTCATTGCTCTGCATCCTCCATGGCCAGACAACACATGATCATACATCTCTTTACAGACTTCTTCCCTTAGTTTTGCTGGTACTACCATGCATGGCTCCAATCTTGTCTCCTTACATAAGAAACCATTAGACATGCTGAACTGCTGTGTACTGTATTGCTTACATTCTCTGTCAGCACTCTGGACTGCTTGCTGTTTGCTTAATGCATCTGCCCCAGATTACTTTATATGCACATTCATTGAGTTTTGACACCCATCTCATCAGTCTACTGGATGCATTATTCAAACCTACAATAGTAACCAATTCAAAGCAGTATGGTCAGTCTCTACTTTAAACTGTCTCCTATAAAGGTAATAGCAGAAGTATGCTACTCCATATACCAAGCTAAGCATCTCCCGTTCAGTTGTAGAATAATTTCTTTCAGCTGTATTCAGTTGTCTCAACACAAAAGCAATAAGGTGTTGTTCTCCATTGACCTCCTGCCTCAAAACACACTTGAGAGCATGGTTCGATGTATCACATGACAGTATAAACTCCTTCTGAAAATCCAAGAACACCAACACTGGACTCAATGTCAACACTTCCTTTAGCTTATCAAATGCTTTCTGACACTCCTCAGACCACAAAAATTTGATACCCTTTCTCAGCAATTGTGTAAGCAGTTGTACTAGATCTGTGAACAGTCATGTGAACTAAGCCTTAACTCTACCCACTGTGGTGCATTACGCCTCTGTCTTCATATTTCCTGCATTTGTTTTTACTGGGAATGCCTACTGTCGGTTCTGGGGTTCCCATTTGAGTTTAACAGGTGCGTATTACCAATATGACCTCTGCTATTGTTATTCCTGTAATATTGCTGATGGTTCATACCACTCCTATTCCTTCATAGCTGGCAGCACTGCCTTTGCACGTGCCTCATACACTAACAATTAAAACATTTTACATTAGTCATAAACACACCTCATCCATCTCTCACCCCTCTTGCACTATCACTTTCTTCAAATTCCAGTGCCAGTGTTACTGCTGCATGGCAATCCTTAGGTGTATGAGTGCACAACCTCCTAGACATTTCTGGGGCCAAACTCCTAAGGAATGCATCAGACACACTTTAATTGTCTTCCTGTAACTACACCTTGTTTGCCTCATCTCTCTGCATTAATTTGTATGTACGTGCATTAACTTTCTTAATTCTTTCTGAAAAATCTTCCATGGCTTTATTAGACCTGTTAGTAATAATACTTAGCTGCTCATGAAAAAAAAAAACACATAGTATTCTGCTTCTTGTACTTTTGCACTAATGCTTGTCTTAACTGCTTAAAAGATTCTGCCTTGTTTAGTACTTCTGTCTAACATACAAAGGACTTTACTTATCTTGAAATCTGCTGTCTCATACTTGCGACAACTACTTGTCTGACCACCCCCTATCTCAGCAGATGACAAGAGATCCCCCAAAACAGTAACGCAGTCTCAGGTGCCATAAAACAATAGGAAGTAACAAAATTCATCAGCTGAATCTGATCCTAGACTTTGTGATCTCAATGACCCCAACTTCTCATTCCTTTCCATTAGCTCATTATTTTCAAACCTATCTTCTGCTCTTAATCACATTACTTCATTAACTAACAATTTCACAGCTTCCAGACTGGTGACATCTTGTGCCCCTGATTCCACCATCGCACTAACTTTACTAATAGTTTATAAGCCTGATAAAAACAACAAAAGAACAATCTTTAATCAACAGCACTGCAATATTTATAACATATATATAGAGTTGCACACTACCAGAATGACAGATCAGTAGTTTTGGTACACTATATAAATGCTGTAGTAAATGATAGGATTGCCAGTAGTATTGGTAGAACTGGTAGGGAAAGAAACATAAATGAATGTGTAAGAGAGATAAAAATGAGAACTGATTACTTATATTTTTATTTTTGTTTGTTTGTTTTTTTGTACATAATTAGAAGCACACATCATTCATTGTCAGTCCAGTGTGCATTTTATATCCTTGCAAAATAGTAACTGAAATTCTAAGTAACAAAAGTTGGTTGATCACATAACTTTTGCACTGGTATGTAATCAAAGCAATAGCTTTTGATGCAAATACAGTTTAAATGCACAAAATATATAATTATTGTTGTTATTTTGTACTCAATAAAACATTCTTAGCCCTTCGGAATGGTCGCATGGTTAGAGGCACCACGTCACTGACTGCGCAACCCCTCCCATCGGAGGTTTGAGTCCTCCCTTGGGCATGGGTGTGTGTGTTGTTCTTAGCATAAGTTAGTTTAAGTACTGTGTAAGTCTAGGGATCGGTGACATCATCAGTTTAGTCTCTTAGAAATTCACACAATGTTGACATTCTTCATCATGATCAAAGGTAAGAGTTTCCTATTATTATTGGTAAATGTGAAAGTTCTTTGTGGATAACAGAAACATGTTTCATGCACTGAAGAGGCAAAGAAACTGGTACACCTGCCTAATATCATGTAAGGCCCCTGCGAGCACACAGAAGTGCTGCAACATGATGTGGTATGGACTTGACTAATGTCTGATGTAGTGCTGGAGGGAACTGACACCATGAATCTTGCAGGGCTGTTTATAAATCTGTAAGAGTACGAGGGGGTGGAGATCTCTTCTGAACAGTACGTTGCAAGGCATCCCAGATATGCCCAATATTGTTTATATCTTGGAAGATTGTTGGCCAGTGGAAGTGTTGAAACTCGGAAGAGTGTTCCTGAAGCCACTCTGTAGCAATTATGGATATGTGGGGTGTCACATTGTCCTGCTGGAATTGCCAAAGCCCATCGGAATGCACAATGGATATGAATGGATGCTTACTTATATGTCACCTGTCAGAGTCATATCTAGACATATCAGGGGTCCCATATCACTCCAACTGCTCATGCCCCACACCATTACAGAGCCTCCATCAGCTTGAAGATTCCCCTGATAACACATGCAGGGTCCATGGATTCATGAGGTTGTCTCCATACCCATACATGTCCATCCGCTCGATACAATTTACAACCGTACATGTCCATCCGCTCGATACAATTTACAATGAGACTCGTCTGACCAGGCAACATGTTCCCAGTCATCATCTGTCCAATGTCATTGTTGATGGGCCCAGTCGAGGCATAAAGCTTTGTGCAATCATCAAGGATACACAAGATGGCCTTCGACTCTGAAAGCCCATATCATTGATGTTTCATTGAATGGCTCATATGCTGACACTTGCTGATGGCCCAGCATTGAAATCTGCAGCAGTTGGTGGAAGGGTTGTACTTCTGTCACAATGAATGATTCTCTTCACTCGTTGTTGGTCCCATTCTTGCAGGATCTTTTTCCGGCTGCAGCAATGTTGGAGATTTGATGTTGTACCAGATTTCTGATATTCACAGTGCACTCATTAAATGGCTGACAGGAAAATTCCCACTTGATCGCTACCTCATAGATGCTGTGTCCCATCGCTAGTGCACCGAATATAACGTCACCTTCAAACTCACTTAAATCTTGATAATTGCCCTTGTGAGATCAGTTACTGCTGCTACAACTGTGCCAGACACTTATTGTCTTATACAGCCATTGTTGAGTGCAGCACTGTATTCTGCCTGTTTACATATCTCTGTATTTGAGTACAGGTGCCCTACTAGTTTCTTTGGCACTTCAGTGTATATGTTTATTGAAGTATTGAAGTGATGTTTAATATATTTTTATTTTGCATTATTTTTTATTTTTCCTTTTCCTTGAGGATATTATGTTTTTTAATGCTATATGATAAGTCTGTATTGTTTTCTTTATTTTCATTACACCATCCTTCTGTTTCCTGCTATAAATAAATTATTTTCAAATAATATCTGAATTAAATAGTGAAAATTTCAGTTTTGCTATAGACACCATTTATTCTTAAGGAAAAAACAAGAGGATAACTATGTACAACAAAAATGTTATGTAGGTCACCTGGCCCTTTAGTTATCGTTACTCAGTTTCCAGGTTGTTCACCACTTGCACTTTTTAAGGGACTCTAGTACTACACTGATGACACACGTAAAGAATGCAATCATTATGAGGTAATGCCTGATGTGTATGCAGCACACCCAGCCTTACAACCTGGTACAACCTTAACTAACCATAACTATTAAGTAAACTACAGTGGCATATGCTTACTTATGGTAGTTTCACAGCTCTACTTACGCCTAATCATAGGCCACCAGGACTGTCTCAAATTATGGCCAAAATGGTGACATGTAAATCAGACAACTGCCACAGACTTGGCATAAGGGGCAGAATATTCAAGGAAATTACAGTGTGTACAAATCATGGGTTCCAACCACCGACCCTTACAATTGCCCCACAACTGAGAAACATCCACCAGTTCTTCCAGCCCCACAAATGTAACTATGAAGTTGAGATGACCCTAATTTCTAACTCCATGTCGGTGAAAAAACAAACAACAGTTTCATTATCACCTCAATGAAGATACTGCATGCTGTGGCTCAGATGTCACAGGTGGCACACCCACCACTGTCCACTGGTGGTGAGGCCAGCTCTTGTGACACCACTCTGTAGTGGCCATCTGGCTGAGGGTGGAGTTGAGTGGTGGGCCAATGGGATCCTGTGACAGATTGGTGGTTGAGAAGACACTTTATCACCTTTAATTACAACATTTCTCCATTGTTAATGAGAGGTAGAGATGCCTCACTCTAGTGCAGCAGGCAGGCAGTGGTCAACAGGTGTCTGCCATTCACTACAGGTAGACTGTACTTGCATTGGTGCACAGCGATTCTGATTTCAGCCCTGTAAACTGAGCTGATTGCCCATCAGCAGGCCAAGGCTCTGATATCAGTGGAACACTCCTTCTTATTACTGTGTCTGCCCTCTGATGCTGAATGCCCTGCCTGAGTGACCAAAGTGTGGCTTGCATCTTCTTTTGTGTCAAGGGAAGACTGCCATTCATGGTGAAATGGGGAACAACCTTCTGCCTCCTGGCAGGAGTCTGATGGTTGCTGGCATAGATGGCAGTTCCACTATGCTGTAGCACCAAGTCCTCCATGCTGGACGTAGTGGAAGAGGCTGCTGCTCTGCCCAGTCTTGAATTCATGGCTGCAGCTGGCAGTGCCCTGTCTTCTTGTCATCTAGCATAATCCTGGCATGGTAGAAGCACTGCTGGGCTCTGTCTGCCTCTGTCTCTATATTCACCAGTATTTACTGCTCTGGAGTGCATTTGTTGCACTATTGCCTGGCTCTGAGTCATGCTGCTCATACCGTAGTTCTAGCCTTGGTATTGTGACAGTGTCCTGCCTGCTTCAGCTATTACTGCTGCACAGTGCAGGCTTCACAGAGCACAGCTACCCCATCTCAAAATACTTTTGTGAAAATGTTGCTATATGCTCTAGGTCACCACACTGTTCTTTCCAGCCAGTGGTAGCTAATGCAATGCTCCACAGCAGCGACTTGCAAATTTCATCTAAGTCTACGTAATAGCCCTACAATTTGTATGAATATCTAGAAAGTATCAGCCATGATGATCTTGTGTTTTAGATCCTGGCAAATAAAAAATGTCAGTACATGAATCACCATGGCAATGCAAAGGACAAAATAATGTAGCTGTTTCTCATAGTTAATTTTGAAAGGTATTGCTGCCTAAATTTTGCAATGTATAATAAAGTTACCTCTTTAATTGGCAAAAAGGTTTTTCCTGTATAACATTAAAATATGTCAGTATGTACTCTTTAGGAATAGGAATGAATAAACTACTCAATTTATTATGTATTTTGTATTTATTTATTTATTTTATTTACACTTCAAGTCTCGTAGGACCAAATTGAGGAGCAAATCTCCAAGGTCATGGAACGTGTCAGTACATGAAATTACAACATAAAAGTAATAACAGATAAAAATAAATGTTTATGAACCCAAAAAAGTCAGTCCATAAGTTTAAGCAAATGCAATCAACAATACAATAAGGATCAGCTTAATTTTTCAAGAAACTCCTAGACAAAATAGAAGGAGTGACCCATGAGGAAGCTCTTCAGTTAGGATTTGAAAGTGCATGGAGTACTGCTAAGATTTTTGAATTAGAGTGGTAGCTTATTGAAAATGGATGCAGCAGTATACTGCACCCCTTTTTGTGCAAGAGTTAAGGAAGTCCGATCCAAATGCAGGTTTGATTTCTGCCGAGTATTAACCAAGTGAAAGCTGCTTATTCTTGGAAATAAGGTAACATTGTTAACAAGAAATGACAGTAAGGAAAATAAATAAATAAATATATATATATAGACACACACACACACACACACACACACACACACACACACACACACACACACACATATTTTGAGGGGCCAATGTCAAAATACCCAGACTTGTGAACAGGGGTTGACAAGAGGTTTGTGAACATACACCACTTATTGCCCAAACCGCCCATTTCTGAGCCAAAAATATCCTTTTAGAATGGGAAGAGTTACCCCAAAATATAATGCCATAAGACATAAGCAAATGAAAATAAGTGAAGTAGACTAATTTTTGTGTCAAACGATCACTTACTGCTGATACCGTTCGAATAGTAAAAATGGCAGTATTAAATCTGTGAACAAGATCCTGTACGTGGGCTTTCCATGACTGCTTACTATCTATCTGAACACCTAGAAATTTTAACTGTTCAGTTTCACTAATCATATTCCCGTTCTGTGAAATTAAAACGTCAGATTTTGTTGAATTGTGTGTTAGAAACTGCAAAAACAGTCTTACTGTGATTTAGTGTTAGTTTATTTTCTACAAGCCATGGACTTAGGTAATGTACTGCACTATTTGTAACTGAGCCAATGTTGCACACAACATCCTTTACTACCAAGCTAGTGTCATTAGCAAACAGAAATATTTTAGAGTTACCCGTAATACTGGAGGGCATATCATTTATAAAAATAAGGAACAGGAGTGGCTCCAACACTGATCCCTGGGGCACCCCACTACACTGTCACCTTTAAGCTTAGCCAGCCTCCCCTTCCCATACCTACTGAGGCACAGGCCATGCCTAGTGAAATCTGATCTACTGATAGACCCAACTGGCACCACTGAGATGTGACCCACGTCCTCTGCCATCAGCACCCTCCCCAGCCCTATGTTAACCCTAACAGTCGCATCAAGGTGAGGCTAATCATGACGCTGAAACAGTTGCATGAAATGCAACTTAGTGCCACAAGTTTGAGTAGCTATCTTTACTAGGTTATCACCTACATCATATTCCCCATCCCTATCAAGACTGTTCCCTGCTCCACCCACTATCACTACCTGACCCTCCTTCGTAAAATTCCTACATAATTCCCCTATGCTGTCAGCCACTTGAGCCAATCGTGCAGTAGGCTTCACAATGGTGGTGTCCTGGTACTCACTCCCCAACACTTCCAGCTACTGCCGGCCCAAACCTCTACCATGAGAACTACCTAGCAGCAGAACTTCCTTCTTTCTGCTAGACTTTGCAACTAACCTAGGCCTGCTAATTGCCAAGGACTGCTGCATGTTTGCCACATCTACAGCTACATGAGGCTCCTCTCCACTCCACTCTGGCAGTTGGTCAAATCTATTGCATATATGTGAAGTAAATCTGAATACCTCCTCATCCTAGCTGCCTTCTTGCCAACACACACACACACACACACACACACACACACACACACACACACACACACACAGTTAACAGTTTTACTGGCACAGTTTCATAATAGGTTGAAGTTCTCATGAAAGGGGTTGAAGTTATGCACACTACTTCTGTCATGTATTTATGTGTTTATAGCTGGATCCTTGGGACCTTGTAAGTCAAAGATACTTGGTCATGGAATGAGTCAGTATATAGTTGAAAGAATTCTAATGAGAACCTCCATAAAAAAGAATTAATAAAACATGAAGAAACAGAGTATACAGAGAAATAACTCACTGTGGGGAAAAGTCCTCAGTTACTGTAAAGAACTCCTGTACAGAATAGGTGTAGTGTGCTACAAGGAAAACTTTCAAGTGGAATTTGAATACTTGGTGTTTATCACTAAACTTTTTCAGCTCTGCTGGAAGCCTACTGAAAATAAAGCCAGCTGTGTAGTGGACAACTTTCTGTACAATGCTTCTTGAAGTGTTATTCAAATGTATATAATTTTTCGATCTAGTGTTCACTGAATGGATCAATATTGTGAGCAACAAATCCCATCATGGAATGTATGTACAGGGATGGCAGAATTAGAATTCTGAGACACCAGAACAATGTCCAACACAAAGACTGCAATCTGACACTGCAGATTAGCCTAACTGCCTGTTTCTGGGCTAAGAATATTCTTGGTGAGTGCACAGGGTTGCCTCAGAATACACCACCATACACAATAACTGAGAAAAAACAAGCAAAGTAAACAAGCCTTTGTGTTTCAGTGCGAGAGACAGCAGAGATCATTCTTATACTTAAAATACCGGCATCCACTTTCTGTGCAATATCTTATGAATGTGACACTTCCAAGACAGCCTTACATCAACCACCAGTCTTAAAAACACAGTTCTAAAAAAAAAAAAAAGTTTTTTTCTATTTCTGAAAAAATACATTGTCATCCTAGTTGTACTTTGAGTGCTGAATTCAAATCTATTTTTTTTCTTTCTGTCAGGGACAGTTTATGAGTAATTGCAATTCTCTTTCTCTTATCTGTTCCTGATATAGTGTAGCATACATGAGGCGAAATTCGATAAACAAATTTATGTTTTTATGATGTTATAAGTTCATCACATTAATGGAGGGTGAGCTCTAACATATAACACAGTAATCTTTGTGTATGCGCTTTGTAACATTTATTTGACATGAGAAATTGCAGTGAACTGGGAAAAAAATAAGCAAGCCACTGTATTGTAATGCACATCACTTTTTTCTCTTGTATTGAGAATCTTTCTTCTCTCGGCTGATATTCCAGCAATAACCTGCTAACATAGAAGGTACCCACTTCCCTTCGTAATGCCTTTCTATGGTAGAAATGTCTTTATGGAATCTTTCACCATGTCCATCCAATACATCACTACAACTCTCTGTGAAGTAGTTCAGATGTGAGTCCATCTTATGTACCTTCAAAGACATATTGCATCCCAGATCTTGATATGTTTTTTCATGCCATTCACAATTGCTTTGCAGTTAGTAGCTCTTCTTCTTTTGAGGAAGTTTCCTGACACCATCTTGAAACAGTCCCATGCTGTCTTTTCTTTGTCATGATGTTTTGTAGGGCGGGCAACCACAGCCAAACTTCTACATTTTTTTTCAAAGAAAATTCTGCACTGGCTGTATGAATGACTTTTATTAACTCTCTGACTGGTTTTGCACCACTTATTGGTGCATCCTCAGGCAATATATGCTATTTATAACATAGTAACATTGAACATTGCCCTGTAGCCACTCTCCACCATTCATATCCAATACATTGTCATCTGGTGAAGTCGGTAGTTAAAATTTAAAAATTTTTTTAACTTTTAAGTGATGGGAGCAGCAATGACCATGCAAGTTGAGAGGAGCCGCTGGGCGAAAACAGTCATTCAGGCCGTGTCCACTGCTGCATGGCTCCTCTCAACTTGCACGGTCATTGCCGCTCCCATCATTTGAAAAAATTTTTAAGAAAGATTTTTGAATTTTAACTACTGCTTTCACCAGATGACGGTATATTGGACGTGAATGGTGGGGAGTGGCTACAGGGCTATGTTCAATGTTACTCTGTTATAAACAGCATGTATTGCCTGAGGATGCACCGATAAGTAATGTGATTTAATAAAAATCATTCATCCAGCCAGTGTGGAATTTTCTTTGTCAGTTAAACTTGCTTTAAAATTTGTATCTTTCTGCAGCTCCTTGATTTGTGGGCCCACAAATACAATTTCCATTATTTTTGCAGGTGAAAGACAGGGGAATTTGATAGCTAGATATGCAAAACCACTGCCTATTGTATCCATGGCCTTTACAGATTGTTTTGTTAGGCGAAGTTTGATATGAAGTAGTGGAAGTAGTGTATCTTGAGAAGCTACCAGACTTTCATATTGTACATTCTTTTCACCCACTTCCCATCTCTGCCTAGGCCATTTCACGTCACATAGTGAGAATTTCTGCCTCGACTACCCCACTTGCAAAGGAAACAGGCCAGACATACTTCCTGTAGCCTTGTTGCATTTCCAGTACCAAAGCAATTACTTTGAAAAATGCACATATTTTACATTTGTATTCATTGTATTGTAATGGATTTAGCATCCTTTGTACAAATTCATAATTCTCTTTGGTCAAGCTTGTGTAAGGTACTGGAACAGTGGGTATTTTATTTCCATTATGGAGCAAAACATCCTTGAGACTTGTTTTTGATGCATCTATGAAAAGTCTACACTCCTGTGAAATATAGGTGAAGTTCAGCACTTTCATTAGGTGAGCAACATCATTGCAAAATGTCAGTCCTCTGTCAGTTGCAAAATGGGAAATTAAGGCATGTTCTCTGTGCCTGAAAACACTGATTTTTGTACTTTGGTGGAGTAGATTATACTCTTGTAATCTTTAACCAAGCAGCTTTGCCTTTTGTTTACTTATTCCTAGATCAAATACTAAATCGTATAAATCTCCTTGTGTTAAATGTGGTGATGACTCACTTGTGCAGTGATATAAAGGATCTGTGATTTCTTCAGTACTACTTACTTCACTGTCACTCTGAATTTGATCTGGAGCTCTTGAAGGTACTGGAAGGCTGTCAGAATGCTGCACTGGCATTCTTGCTGAAGGCAGATATGGGTAAATAATTCCTCTTCGATTTTTTGTTTGTAAAACCCTGAATTTTTTATAGATAGAAATAACAATCAGAAATGTGGTCCTTGGGCTCTCTCCACACTGTGGGCACAACAAACAATGCCACAATCTCTTTACCTTTCCACCACTTAATTAATTGTAGTAACATGTAGCGCAACAGAAATGTTGTGCCCATTCTTTATCTTGGTCTCCTACCTCTACTCCAAAGTAATGTTTATATGAAACTTCCTGGCAGATTAAAACTGTGTGCCCGACCGAGACTCGAACTCGGGACCTTTGCCTTTCGCGGGCAAGTGCTCTACCAACTGAGCTACCGAAGCACGACTCACGCCCGGTACTCACAGCGGGCATGAGTTGTGCTTCGGTAGCTCAGTTGGTAGAGCACTTGCCCGCGAAAGGCAAAGGTCCCGAGTTCGAGTCTCGGTCGGGCACACAGTTTTAATCTGCCAGGAAGTTTCATATCAGCGCACACTCCGCTGCAGAGTGAAAAATCTCATTCTGGAAACATCCCCCAGGCTGTGGCTAAGCCATGTCTCCGCAATATCCTTTCTTTCAGGAGTGCTAGTTCTGCAAGGTTCGCAGGAGAGCTTCTGTAAAGTTTGGAAGGTAGGAGATGAGGTACTGACAGAAGTAAAGCTGTGAGTACCGGGTGTGAGTCATGCTTCGGTAGCTCAGTTGGTAGAGCACTTGCCTGCGAAAGGCAAAGGTCCAGAGTTCGAGTCTCGGTCGGGCACACAGTTTTAATCTGCCAGGAAGTTTCATATCAGCGCACACTCCACTGCAGAGTGAAAAATCTCATTCTGGAATGTTTATATGCTTTCTTTATGACTGTTGAAATTTTCTTTTTATTTCTGAGAAAGGTAATCTTCCCACAGATATAGCAGAAGTTGTCTGGCTTATATCAACATTCATGATAACATGGCATTTCTGAAAATACCTCTTCAGTAATACACCTGTACTACATTAATACTAGAGAACTAGAGAAATGGTGATATGTAAAAACAAGCAGTTAATTTACCTTCAGCACCAGGCTGAATCAGTTTAAGCACAGGAACTTACAAGATCAACTGTGCTCAGAAATATGACAGAGATGGTTACTTGTCATCCAAAACACTCACTCATTAAGACTGCCACAAATTATGACTAACACCACTGTTGTAAACTCCATGCACCTGCCTCTAGGAAATGTAAGGATTACTGCTGAGGCAGCAACCAGCTGTCACCGTTTGAGTTAATGAGCTGTTGCAGGTGGTCTTGATGACATAGGTGTGGCGGGGGATAACCCAATGACATCTGATTCTTCCCACCTGCTGTTGAACAAGAAACTGTCACATTCCATCACTACTGGATGCGGGAACATATCTGTTTTTCTGTATAATGCCCCTGTGTTTGTCATGTATTGTGGATATACATATTTATACATATTACATAAAAAGTATTCTTGATAATGATATTTTGTTTACATATTTGAATTTTCCATGGTAAACAGATTTAGAAGCACACACTTTAATATCAGAAATAAAACCTTGTTGAACAGTGAAATTAAAAATGCTTGACTTCACTGACAGTTTGATATCTTCACACAGTAAAATTTCACTTTTATAAGTGTTCTGTGTCAGATACTGTAGGTATTGTGGTTTGTTGTAGTCAGACATTAATCTGTTCTGAGAAAGACATATGCTGTTGTTACTAACTGCCCTATTGGCTACATAATTTATAGTCTGTTCCATGTCCTTATATACTTTTCAAACATAAAATAATGGTTATTTTCTGTGGACAGTCCATTCTGGAAGCCAAACAGTGTCTCACAGCAAATTATGTGTACTAAGATGTGCCATTGCTTTCATACTCTTCTGTATGTTCTTTTATTATGTGTACTTTAGTTACATATGGTATCATAGTGTAAATAAGTATTTTTCCTAATATGTTGATCTTACTTTATATAATCTCTTGTGGTTTACTCATGTTGATTGCTGAAAATGCTTGAAGATGGACGTATAAGTAAGAATAAGGTATCTAAAAAACCTTTGGAAACACTGGCAGCAAAGAAATTGGCTACTAATTGTCTTTGTTATCTCTTTTTCCCTTTTTATAAAGTGAACTGAACTGTGATTTATTTATTTCATAACATACAAATGATAGTCATTTGCTGTGACAATGCAAAAATGGGTAATACAACTTCATTGATACGTTGATGTGTCAAAAAACTATAACCACCTGCTTAATAGCTTGTTTGTCCATCTCTGGAATGAAATACATCACTGATTCTGTGCATCAGGGATCCAACAGTTTCTTGGTAGTATTGTGGAGGTATTAGATGTCTACGCATAGGCAATGTAATTCACATAAATAAGTGGCTGTTGATTCATATACATGGCGATGGTGCTTGATAGCAACCCAAATGAGTTCCAAAGGATTTATATCGGGTGAATTTTGTCATTGAGAGATCAGTGTGAGTTCACTATAATGTTCCTCAAACAACTGTTGCCATGTTTCTGGCTGTGAGACATAGACAATTATACTGCTGAAAGATGACATCAAGATTGGGGATGGCATCAAGCATGAAGCAATGTGGGTCGTTTGCAGCAGTCAGCATGTCTGCAATTACTACTACAGGTACCATGCAAGTGCAGGAGAATGTCTCCTATAGCATAATACTGCTCCCACCAGTCTGTGTCTGCAGTGTGCTACATGTTTCGAGCCACTGTTCACCTCGATGATGGCATTTGTAGAGACAACCATTGACCCAGTGTACCAAGAATGTGATTCACCTGAAGAGCTGACTCATTTCAATCAACGGTCAAATCCTGATGGTCCCGTTCCCACTGCAATCATAATTGATGATCTCATTGGTTCAAAATTTGAACAAATAGGAGTGATCTGCTGTGGAGCTCCATGTTCAACAATGTACGATGAACGGTGCACTTCAAAATACTTGTGCATGCATAATTGCGCTATTTTGGCAGAGATGCCACAGATCACCAGCTGTCTTACTTTACAGACCAGACAAGCCTCAAAACCCCACATCCTGTGAAGAGTTGTGGACATCTAACCATTTAGCACCTAGTGGTAGTTTCACTGTCCTCCTCCTCTTTTCATAGATGCTCATGACAGTAGCACTTGAAAATTTGACCCGCTTCACCATTTTTGAGATACTAGTTCACAGGTTTTTCACTAAAATAATCTGCCCTTTGTCAAACTCACTTACCTCAAATGATTTCCTCATTTGTAGTCCATATCTTGGCTAGGGTGATCCCCCATCCATCTTTGCTCTGCTTACATACTTTTGTTATCGTGGCATGTGGCTTATAAGTGTACAAAACTATACAGAGGGGTCCAGAAATGTGTAGACATTCTTTCATTGTCAATATTAATGGAACAAAATGACATACCATTATAATTCTTGCAAGGGGGGTTCAGTGGGGGAAGGTTATTTTGTGTGTTCAAAGTGACTGCAATCAGCAGCCAAACAACATCAATGCCACTGAAATGTTGTTTGAACTACACTTGTCAGTGATGGTGGTGTGATAGACATTGCATCCCATCATGTTTTCGTACTTCCAGTACCACTCCAATATGGCCTTGTGTTGTTAAAACAACAGTCTTACTTCGTTAATTGCTGCACTGTCATCTGCTGGAAAATGTACGCTATGATCTGTTGGGAAAACAGTGGATTATGGTACTGCACAAAATTGCAATGGTACATCATTTTGTTCCAAAGATATTAACTACCAAAGAGTGTATACATTTTTCTGGACTCCTCTGTAGGTAATAAGACAGTCTAGCATTTCAACATTAGTGTAACTTTTTTGTGAAGATGTCCACAGCATGGCAATTTGTATTGGAGTTGCTGGGAATTCTGAGAGGCAGTTGAACATTGTGGTTTCTTCTGAATGAGTCAATGTTGTCAGCAACAAATCCCATGATGGACTCTATATACAGGGGCAGCAGACATCAGAATTCTTAAGGTAGCAATTCTAACCATTCAGCTACTGAGGCATTCTTGCCATTTAGATTTTTGTACATTTTCAATCTCACATACTGCAGAGTGTGAGCATGTAAGTTTAAACTGTGAACTGTGAGTATAACTTTATCTTTGTTTTCGTATTATATGAGTGATCAAAACAGTTTTCCTTCAATTAATTCTAAATTGGTATGCAAAGATATGATAATATCATAGCTATACCCTAACAGTAAAAAATCACAACACTTAAAAATAATGTAGAGTTATAAAATTTCAGGAAGTGATTTGTCTAGATAATGTATTTAAGTGATTAACATTGCAAGATGACAGGTTAATGTAAGCATGAGATACGCCATTGCAAATGTAAAATGCTGGTATGTCAGTAATCAATGAAACCACCAGATTGTTAAATGCAAGTATGAAAACATACATGCACCGTGTCATACAGATGCCACGTATCAGTTTGTCGGATGGAGCTCTCTGCCTGTTGCACTTAGTCAGTACAGGGACAGTTAATGCTGTTTGTGGACATCTACATCTACATTTATACACCACAAGCCACCCAACGGTGTGTGTCAGAGGGCACTTTACATGTCACTGTCAGTATCTACCTTTCCTGTTCCAGTTGCGTATGGTTCGAAGAACGACTGCTGGAAAGCCTCCGTGCGAGCTCGAATCTCTCTAATTTTACATTCGTGATCTCCTCGGGAGGTATAAGTAGGGTTAAGCAATATATTCAATACCTCATCCAGAAACGCACCCTCTTGCCACCTGGACAACAAGCTACACTGTGATGCAGAGTGCCTCTCTTGCAGAGTCTGCCACCTGAGTTTGCTAAACATCTCTGTAAAGCTATCATGCTTACCAAATAACCTTGTGATGAAACGCACCACTCTTCTTTGGATCTTCTTTATCTCCTCCGTCAACCCGATCTGGTATGGATCCCACACTGATGAGCAATACTCAAGTATAGGTTGAGCGAGTGTTTTGTAAGCCGCCTCATTTGTTGATGGACTACATTTTTAAGGACTCTCCCAATGAATCTCAACCTGGTACCCACCTTACCAACAATTCATTTTATATGATCATTCCACTTCAAATCATTCCACATGCATACTCCCAGATATTTTATAGAAGTAACTGCTACCAGAGTTTGTTCCGCTATCATATAATCATACAATAAAGGATCCTTCTTTCTATGTATTCGCAATACATTACATTTGTCTATATTAAGGGTCAGTTGCCACTCCCTGCACCTAGTGCCTATCCACTGCAGATCTTCCTGCATTTTGCTGCAATTTTCTAATGCTGCAACTTCTCTGTATACTACAGCATCATCCGCAAAAAGCCGCATGGAACTTCTGACACCATCTACTAGGTCATTTATATATATTGTGAAAAGCAATGGTCCCATAACACTCCCCTGTGGTACGCCAGAGGTTACTTTAACATCTGTAAATGTCTCTCCAGTGAGAACAACATGCTGTGTTCTGTTTGGTAAAAACTCTTCAATCCAGCCACACAGCTGGTCTGATATTCCACAGGCTCTCACTTTGTTAATCAGGTGACAGTGCGGAACTGTATCGAATGCCTTCCGGAAGTCAAGGAAAATAGCATCTACCTGGGAGCCTGTATCTAATATTTTCTGGGTCTCATGAACAAATAAAGCGAGTTGGGTCTCACACGATCGCTGTTTCCGGAATCCATGTTGATTCCTACATAGTAGATTCTGGGTTTCCAGAAACAACATGTTCTAAAATTCTACACAAGATCAACGTCAGAGTTATAGGTCTATAGTTTTGCATATTTGCTCGACGACCCTTCTTGAAGACTGGGACTACCTGTGCTCTTTTCCAATCATCTGGAACCTCCCGTTCCTCTAGAGACTTGCAGTACACGGCTGTTACAAGGGGGGCAAGCTCTTTCACGTACTCTGTGCAGAATCAAATTGGTATCCTGTCAGGTACAGTGGACTATCCTCTGTTGAGTGATTCCAGTTGCTTTTCTATTCCTTGGACTCTTATTTGGATGTCAGCCATTTTTTTGTTTGTGCGAGGATTTGGAGAAGGAACTGCAGTGCGGTCTTCCTCTGTGAAACAGCTTTGGAAAAAGGTGTTTAGTGTTTCAGCATTACGCGTGTCATCCTCTGTTTCAATGCCATCATCCCAGAGTGTCTGGATATGCTGTTTTGAGCAACTTACTGATTTAACGTAAGACCAGAACTTCCTAGGATTTTCTGTCAAGTTGATACATGGAATTTTACTTTCAAATTCACTGAACGCTTCACGCATAGCCCTCCTTATGCTAACTTTGACATAGTTTAGCTTCTGTTTGTCTGAGAGGTTTTGGCTGCGTTTAAACTTGCAGTGAAGCTCTCTTTGCTTTCGCAGTGGTTTCCTAACTGTGTTGTTGAACCACGGTGGGTTTTTCCCATCCCTCACAGTTTTACTCAGCATGTACATGTCTAAAACACATTTTACGATTGCCTTGAACTTTTTCCATAAACACTCAACACTGTCAGTGTCAGAACAGAAATTTTCGTTTTGATCTGTCTGGTAGTCTGAAATCTGCCTTCTATTACTCTTGCTAAACAGATAAACCTTCCTCCCTTTTTTTATATTCCTATTAACTTCCATATTCAGGGATGCTGCAACGGCCTTATGATCACTGATTCCCTGTTCTGCACTTAAAGAATCGAAAAGTTCGGGTCTGTTTGTTATCAGTAGGTCCAAGATGTTATCTCCACAAGTCGGTTCTCTGTTTAATTGCTCGAGGTAATTTTCGGATAGTGCACTCAGTATAATGTCACTCGATGCTCTGTCCCTACCATCCGTCCTAAACATCTGAGTGTCCCAGTCTGTATCTGGTAAATTGAAATCTCCACCTAAGACTATAACATGCTGAGAAAATTTATGTGAAATGTATTCCAGATTTTCTCTCAGTTGTTCTGCTGCTAATGCTGCTGAGTCGGGAGGTCAGTAAAAGGAGCCAATTATTAACCTATCTCGGTTGTAGAGTGTAACCTCCACCCATAATAATTCACAGCAACTATCCACTTCTATTTCATTACAGGATAAACTACTGCTAACAGCGACAAACATGCCACCACTGGTTGCATGCAATCTATCCTTTCTAAACACCGTCTGTGCCTTTGTAAAAATTTTGGCAGGATTTATCTCTGGCTTCAGCCAGCTTTCTGTACCTATAACGATTTCAGCTTTGGTGCTTTCTATCAGCTCTTGAAGTTGTGGTACTTTACCAATGTAGCGTCGACAGTTTACAATTACAATACCAATTGCTGCTTGATCCCCGCATGTCCTGACTTTGCCCCGCACCCTTTGAGGCTGTTGCCCTTTCTGTACTTCCCGAGGCCATCTAACCTAAAAAATCGCCCAGTCCACGCCACACAACCCCTGCTGCCCATGTAGCTACCTGCTGTGTGTAGTGGACTCCTGACCTATCCAGTGGGACCCAAAACCCCACCACCCTATGGTGCAAGTCGAGGGTCTGCAGCCCACACGGTCGCAGAACCGTCTCAGCCTCTGATTCAGACCCTCCACTCGGCTCTGTACCACATGTCCGCAGTCAGTCCTGTCGACGATGCTGCAGATGGTGAGCTCTGCTTTCATCCCACTAGTGAGACTGGCAGTCTTCACTAAATCAGATAGCCGCCGGAAGCCAGAGAGGATTTCCTCCAATCCATAGCGACACACATCATTGGTGCCGACATGAGCGACCACCTGCAGGTGGGTGCACCCTGTACCCTTCATGGCATCCGGAAGGACCCTTTCCACATCTGGAATGACTCCCCCCTGGTATGCACACAGAGTGCACATTGGTTTTCTTCCCCTGTTTTGCTCCCGTGCTGGAGTAGTCATCCAATGATGTCCCATATGTTTTTGACTAAAGACAGATATGGTGATCAAACAGGATGAGGCAACATGTCATAACTCTGTAGATTACATTGAGCTACAACAATGGTATGAGAGTGAGCTTTATACTGTTTGAAAACATCCCCTTAAATGCTGTTTGTGAATAGGAGCACAACAGGTTGAATCACCGGATTGATGTATAAGTTAACAGTCACAGTGCATGGGATAACCACAAGAACACTCCTGCTGTTATACAAAATCACACACTGGACCATAACTCCAGGTGTAGGTCCAGTGTGTCTTGCACACACATGTTGGTTGCAAGCTCTCAACTGGCCTCCTCCTAACCAGCACATGGCCATCACAGGCAACAAGGCAGAACCAGCTTTAATCAGAAAACACAGAAGACCTCCATCCTGCCCACAATGAGCTCTGACTTGACACCACTAAAGTCACAAATGGCTGTGGTTTGGGTTCTGTGGAATGCACACCACAGGACATCTGGTTTGGAGTTATCCTTGAAGTAACCAATCAGTAACAGTTTGTTGTATCACTGTGGTGCCTACTGCTGCTCAAATTGCTGCTGCCAATGCAGTATGATGTACCAGTGCCATACACTGAACACAGTGGTCTTCCCTCCTGGTAGTACCATGTGTGTATCTAGAGGATAGTGTTCTTGCAACTGGACATTCTCATGATCACCACTGCCAGCAATCATGTACAGTGGCTACATTCCTGCCAAGTCTTTCTGCAATATCACAGAAGGAACATACAGCATCTCATAGTCCTATTACATGATCTTGTTCAAATTCAGTGAGGTGTTGATAATGGCATCTTTGTCACCTTAAAGGCATTCTTGACTAACAACAACTCACCACATTCCATCTCAATGGTAACTAATACTCATGACAAAGTGTGTATTTAAAGAAAACTTGATGTACATTCTCATAGTGGCACTACTTGCCCCACTCCTTTGTGACTGGCTCAGAATTTGAACAGATGTAGAAACATACCAACCACCTTTCATTTGTGTGACAACTTCTTCTGGGTGTTGCAACTTTTTTTTTGTCAGTCATATATGGAGGGAACTGTTAACAATTGCAGATTTTTAAATAATGGACAGCATGCTTGCCTTTAATGTGCAGGACACATTTCTAATGACTCTATTCTGTAGTTTCAGTCTACACAACATGTTGCTCGAATTTCCCTGTGAAACAATACCATGTTTTATAACTGATTGGAAGTAGCTATGGAATGCAATTTTGCTGGTGTCCATAACAGTGACGCTAACTAATATTTGCATTGAAAATGCAAAGCTACATAATTTTATTACCAGATAAACACGTTCATCCCAATTTAAATATTTATATATGTTTAATTTAAAAATTTCCCAGAATCCACTACTATTTTGTTCTGAACTGGTTCTATGGGTTTTTAGTATGTTCATAGTTAATCCATTGAGATGAGACTATGTTGCTAGATGAATTATTGTATAGTTGATGTAAACAGGGATGATTTATGATTCGTAGTCCTCAGTTAATACTGATGTATCAAATAAAACTGGTGAGACACCTGTGTTGAGGGATAAGTCATTTATGTAGAACAAAAACAAAATAAGTTTTAGAGTAGAACACTTCATGTTCTTATTTTCCATTTGGAAGAATAATTTGGTGCATTTTCAGAAACAATCACTCTCTTTTCCTGTTGTATAGGAGTGAAGTAAGCCACTGCAGAACACTATTCCTAAGCCAGTACTCTTAAAGAAGAAGTGCGTGATTTACTGATTCAGAGGCTTTTGTTAGGTCACAAAAGATCCCTGCAACTTCATTCTTATTGCCTAATAAAAGTGTTAATCTTCTCATCAAACTTGTTAATTTCATCTATCTGGAAACCAGATTGACTTTTCAAAGTAATCCCATGATTTTTAATAAAATTTTGAATCAGGATGGCAGCATCTTCTTCCGCTACTTTTTAAAGGACTGGAAGGAAAGTGGTGGGATGATAATTTCCCATTTCCTCTTTTGACCCTTTTTGACATATATCTCCCTTCCTATAAACTTTAACTTTTCTATTCTGTTAACTGTCCTTTAATCTTAACGATTAGGACCTAATCACTACTTGCATCTGGTACTCATTTAAAGAAACATGCAGTGGATAGCTATCTTCCATATTTAGCATATTATTTTAGGAGATAGAATAGGTGGTCTAGTTTCATCAATGAATCATCCAACTTACTCTCTCACAAATACATTAATGACAGGGAATGGGATTGCAGTATTGAAACCATGGAATATTTTAATTTATGGTCCACAAGGATTATTCAACCATCTAATTATTTGTGGGCCAAGTCCAGACAACTGTTTTCAAATATTAACAAATTGGTGTGATCCTCTACATTATATGAGATTTAAAGAATTATCTTAATGTATCAGTCTAAACACTTGGATAAATTGGGCACAATTGTACAAAGAAGCCTTAGTTATAGCTGTGACAAACTCTTCTGAAATATGTTGAGCATAGAACCACAAACACTGATAGTGTGGGCATTGACCAAAAATTCATGAGATTATAATCTTTTGTGGCGGTGTTCGTAGCGACAAACAATTCGCTGTAGAAACGGCTTACGAAGTCACCGCCACACTTTTAATAGCGGGCCGACCGGTCCGCTGGAACAGTGAACAGAAAGATGAAAACCCAAACACTCTGATTAAATAAAAGTCGGTACTTATCTTTATTAATGAAGATACAGAAACACCGTAGTGAAGTCCGTGTCTACAGAGATCTGTCTAGTTCGAGTCGGAGCGGCTAGGTCAGCGTCGGCTGACGACAAACAACAACTCTGCTGCGATGAACACACAACTGACTAGCAAGTACACAATTCGGTGGCGAGTATACAACTGAGCGGCGAATACAGAACTGTCCTAGCGCTCGCGACTCCAGCGCTTAAGAAGCCAGAAGCCAGCGGTGGCGCGCGCAGACTTGCGGCGATTTGCTGTCTCGCTGGCGCTGCTTATGCGGACGGCGTCCGGACTTTGATGCTGCCAACCTTTTGGCAGCGGGCTCGGGTGGCATTACTGGCTAGGACATAACATAATCTATATGTGATCTCACAAAAATACTTTAAATTGATCAATTGGCAAACCATAAAACAATTTAGCTGAGCAAATGTATGTTCCATTTTATGAATGAATTGAATAATGCAGTATACTTTACTCTGCTCACACGATAGAGAAACCTCAAATCCCACAGTAAAAAGGTATTGATTTAAACTGGAAATTCAGTAAGACTTAAAACTGCATTTAATGCAATACTCATGTTCTAAAGGCGCACCCAATCACTATGAGTTATTGGAAAATGGAGTTAGACTCCACCATCAATCATGTGGCAGTGGCGCTGTACAGAGTCAGTAACCTACAAGTTTCCAAACTTGCAAATGAATTAAAATTCAAATCCATGGTTCTCACAATTCCATTTAATATTTTTTTTGTACATGTACATTGAATCCATTACAATACCAGTCTGGGAAGTCAAGTCTCTTGTTCCACCTCACATGTGGAGTCCAGCTCATTCATACACAAAGTATTATTACCGAAACCTCAAAAATGGTAATAAAACTTAACACCAAATTATTCCCATAGTAACTAACATGATAATCCCTGATTACCAAAGGAAACTGCATGAATGACTGAAAATTTGCACCTTTAGTATTTTAAAGTCCACCATTGATGGACTATCTGAGGATCAGTCCATACTTGCCAAGCCTCAGGAGAACAGTGCATTTCTTTTTGCACTGAGCCTAACTGCTTCGACAACCGCTGTGTTCAGGAGGCTGCCAAAGATGTGGATATCATTACCTACCAACTTAACTCTTTTGTATGTTATTGTACCAGATCTGATGACCTAGCTAGACCTCTCTGCCTTTCTACTTCCCCTAACTTCCCCTATAGCTATTGGCAAAACTGGGTTGGCAGACAGAACTGCAGCAGCCAACAGACAGCTACTAGCTACTCTCACAAAACTTTCATTCACTCATTTCAGTCATGCGCAACAGGTTAAATGATGGACCATGGATGTCGGAATGATTTAAGTGCCCACTTATTGGTAACGTAATAAAAAAGGGAAAATACATACTCATGTAAATGATACTCTTCCTTCCAATGATGTGGTGACCAAGTGTTCCCACAGGCAGATATGGCTATGGATGTCCATCAGTCTGTCAGTTGCTCTCGATGAGTGAAGCTGTGCTTAGGCTCAGCCCTAAAAATCTGCATGCCCCTGTTATCAGTTGTCGAGATTATTTGTAGATGGGAGACCCAGCAATAGCACAAAGGGCAGCCTGAATGGTAGTGCCAGCATACAGCCAATAAGACAGTACTTTTACTGTCCTAGTAGTGGTCTCACAGGTGCCCAGTGTCCAAGCTGAGCAGCTCACTGACATTCAGACCAGTTCTTCAGCCATGGAAAATTGCCCCAGCTCGTAGCCTCAGTCAGTCACCATTGTGACCAGCAGGCCTGCGACTTGGATATTGGAAGTCCCCTCCATGGCTGGATGACTGTGGACTTGTAGCAATGACTCCAAGTTGGCAGCAGCTTAGAGACACTTGTTGAATTCACCAGAATGTCCTGCAACTTAATAACTTAGGTTTTCCATCAGTATCTGTGATGCAGATGGAATGGACTTTCACTGAAAATGAGCTTGAGGAGGGTGGAAGTTTTGTAGCAGATGATGATGATGTGCCCCATCACCCCTCCCCCATACTGGTGACTGAATATGCTCTCATTTGCTGCTCCTGTCAGCACTCTCAGCTGCTCTAGTGTTTAGTTTCAGGGTTTTGGAGTTTTCCTTCATGTGACATTTTCATTGTAAAATGTGTTCTTATGACATCTTTAAGTGAAGTTTCTACATTTAGCTTTGTTACAGATGAGCATTTTGTCTATTCTGTCTGGTTGTCAAAGTGCTGAATTAGTTGCTCTTGTCTACCCTCTCACATAGTTTGATGAAGTGTGCCCAACTTGTTTGTACTGTGTGACTCCCATGTAGACATTTGTTTGTGACACCACTATGTAACTGACAGATGTGCCCCACTTAGTGATGTGTGTGTCTGTTTTCAACAAAATTTCTTTCCTGCACATACTTACTATTTTACTGTGCAACACTTCCCCATCCTTTATAAAATTTGTCCCTAATTTTTACACCTTGCTACTAGTCTACATGTCTTATTAATCAATTCTTCATGGAATATCCCCATTATAAAAATTGAATTCAATCTCACAAATCTTAATCCCCTTAAAATCTTGTACTTATTCCTAACCAGTTTCTTACTCTTACTTCCTAGTGCTTAGACCTATGATCTAACTACTGTGTAGTATTCTCTGTCATGTTGTCAAACCAAGCAATAGTCTACTCAAGCACAGGTAAATCTATATACTATACAATAACTATACTAAAACTATACAATATAGTTTTCCTCTTGTAGCAAATGTAAATTGCACAAATGATGATGAGAATCACTATAGTACTCATAGATGGAATGATTATGTTTATAACCTGATTGCGCTGCTTCTTGCAGTGCTGTTGGATGTGTTGTAACATCTGATCTGCCAAAATTCACCCTTTCTGTGGTGCTATTAGTTGGTCTACAGAGTATGACTATCAGTGCTCAGGGTGTCATTTAAGAATGCTAAGTTTCAGAATGACAGTATCTCTAATGGCTTCTCTGGTCAAAACAGCAACAGGTGTGTCAACTCTATTACTGTTGTACTTGAAACTGTTGCTGGTAAGAGCGACATTGATCTGGCTAAATAACAAACCATTACCTTTATTAAGATTCTGCTATTTTTAACTCCATTTGGGACATACCCCCTGGCTTTCCTTTATTATAGCAGTTCAAAATTATGATGTCCAATGTCTGCCTACTTTTTGGAAATCCATGCAATTGGTTAATATTTCCTTGCGATAATCTGTTGCTCTGCATTTCTCGAGGAACAGTTGTACCTCACATGTGTGCATGTCAGTCCAGATCACTCTGCTTGGGCAGACCACAATATTCTGCTGCTGGCAATCCTTTAACTCTTCTATGGACTTCAGCACATACGTTTTTCTGTCCTCTGAAATTACCAGTACTTTGCTAGTGCATGCTTGTACCCATTTTACTTTTGCACTGTATTCCACAGGTGAGGGTGTATAATAAAACATTGATAATGGGTGTTGAGGCCTACTACTGGAAAAGGATTGACACATGTAGTCATACCCCATCTATTCTCATTTCAGCTATTAACATGTGGGTAAAATGATGCTAAGTTGGTCTCAGTTGGTTCCGCTATTCAACCCCCTATGCAACTCTGTACAACCTGTAGGAGCAGCAAAATTATTGTATTTTTCCTGGCCACCCATGCTAACATGGCAGATGAGAGAAAGGAATATTGCATCATTTCCCTACCTCCTTCCTAAAGCTATAGTGCATACTACTAAATTCTACACAATGTAAACTCATTAAACTACCTTCCACCAACAAGAACAAAACCCCCAAAACAAAACAATAAGAATCCCAATGACCAACAAAAAAAAAGGTAACAATCAACAAAAGGAAACTAAACATGTGATATTAACACACACGGTATGCTATGTGAATACTGAACAGTTTTAAGTAGTGGATTCTTTGTCTTCCTAGAATTTTTATTCCATAGCCCTCAAGGTGTTGGAGTCAGCAGCATAGCATCTACCACTCCACTGTAGGGTTTGACTCAGCTTACATCAATAATTGATGTTTTCATCAAAAACTTTACCTTCAAATTCACTGGTGATGTTATTTCTATCACTTGATACGGACCTTGGTACTTAGTTAAAAACTTTTTTATTCTTTCTTTTGGTGGGGTATGCGTTAGTTACCAAAGCCCACTACTCAGTATTGCAATAGTTTCTCTATGCATTGCTCTGTGTTTTCTTGATGTTCAAGTGCTTTTGTATTCACTTGTTTGACCTTCTGTCAAACATTTCTTATCCATTTTGTGTGCCTTCACTGACTCCTCTTGGCACCTAATATAGGTTTCAGAACCTCAAAAGATGGCATCTTTCCACCACATACAACTCCGTATGATGAAAGATCAGTATTACTGTGTATTATTTAATTATATGCTGGGATGACTTGTTGCAAATCTGTATCCCAGTTATCATGTTGACTGTCCTCATAATAGCTTATCATCTGGTGAACTCATTCACTAGGACTTTTCTTGATGTTTGAGTGTTTTGTATTTGCTTGTTTTACCTTTTGCGAAACTTCTCTTATCTGTTTTGCAAACTTCTTCACTGGCTCCTCATTGGCACCTGATTTAGGTTTCAGAACCTTGAAAGGAGATGATCTTTCTACTGTGCACAACCTCATACCGTGAAGGACCTGTGCTACTGTGTTGCTTGGTTGGTTGATTGGTTTTAGGGATAAAGGGACCAAACTACAGGGTCATTAGTCCCTTGTTCCAGACACAAACAAGGCTCAGGGTAAAATAACTCCCAAAGTATATTTGGGAAAGTAAAAGGGGGAAAATAAATGTGGAACCACACCTAAAAAGAAAATGAATGGTACGAACAAAAAAATGGAGAAAACATACACTATAAGGAGAAGTAGAAGATTGTATTAAAACCAAAGAGCAGATGTCCTGGGCTGGTTGATCACAAGAATAAAAGAGGATGACCCAGCCACCCTGCAACACATTAAAATGACCATCCCAAAAAGACAAGGCAAGATGAACACATGAATGGAAAAGACAAACACCAAGACAAATGGCTCGGAGCACTATGGGACTCAACTGCTGAGGTCATTAGTCCCCTAGAACTTAGAACTAGTTAAACCTAACTAACCTAAGGACATCCATGCCCGAGGCAGGATTCGAACCTGCGGCCGTAGCGGTCTTGCAGTTCCAGACTGCAGCGCCTTTAACCGCACGGCCACTTCGGCCGGCCAAACACCAAGACAAACAAGAGTTAAAATGGAGGGAGGGTGGAGACCCCAGAGAAAAGGCCAAATGTCCACCCTTAGATAGTACGATAAAAACCCCTCTCACAAATGAAACATAAAACTAAATCTGCCATTGAGGCATTGTTGCCCAAACACAAAAGGTAGTGTACTGGGAAGGTTAAAAGTCCGCCACAGAGTGTCTGAAAGTGGTCAGTCAAGCAAGATGTGGATGACAGTCAGAAGGGAGCCACAGCAACACTGAGGTGGGTCCTCATGATGGACAAGGTAACCATGTGTTAGCCACGTATGGCCAATGCGGAGCCGTCAAAGGATAACAGACTCCCTGTGAGGGGCTCACATGGATGACTGCCACACATTTGTCATCTCCTTGATAGCACAGTTTATTTGGTGTACTCTGAGTGTACCATTCAGTAACCCAGATCACGAAAACTTTGTGGTGGAAGACTGCTCACAAATTGGTCTCCAGTAGGCCAATCTCCAGAGATCGTTTATTGGTGGCCTGTTTGGCCAGGCAGTCAGCAAGTTCATTGCCCGGTATCCCTACATGGCCTGGGGTCAAATGAAGGTTACTGAGCATCCACTGGTGCAGAGGGCATAAAGAGACTCCTGGATTAACACTAAACAAAGGATGCCTAGGGAAGCACTGGTCAAGAGCTTGTAGGCTGCTTGTAGGCTGCTTAAGGAGTCACTACAAATGACGAAGTACTCACCAGAGCAGGAGCAGATGTGAGCAAGAGCATGATAGATCAACCAACTCTGCAGTGAAAATGCTGCAGCCATCCAGCAAGGAGCATTGTTCAGTATGGCCAATGTGAGAATAAGTGTAGCCAACAAGACTGTCAACCAGTGATCCATCAGTGTAGATTATTTCTGAGCCCTCAAACTGGCCAAGAAGAGAGATGAAATGCTGACGGAGGGCCTCAGGGGGAACTGAGCCTTTGGGGCCGTACAATAGGTCCAGCCAAAGCCGTGGCCAAGGTATGGACCATAGAGTTGTACGGAAGTGGGCCTGCAGGAAAGGTAGTAAGGGTGAAGCACCGAGTTCACGAAGAAGTGAACGGATATGGACGGCGAAGGGAAGCACTGAGTTCATGAAGAAGTGACTGTATATGGACAGTGAAGGGAAGCCCAGTTCTAGGCCGCTGTTGCATGAGATGCACGGCCATGTCGGGGCAAAGAAGATGGTAATTTGGATGGCGAGATGAACTATGTATGTGGGCGGTACAATTTGAGAGCAATAGTTGCTGTCAGAGCCACAATGGAGCTTCCACAAGTAGGCTGTTCATGGATGGGGCTAAATCGGAAGGCACCCATCACAAGGCAAACTCCACAGTGGTGGATGGGGTCAAGTAGACTCAGTTTAGAGGGGGCTGCCAAACCATATACAACACTCCTGTAATCAATAGGGGACTGTACGAGGGCTTGGTACAGCAGCAGTAGTGTACGATGATCAGCAACCCAGTCAGTGTGGCTCAGGCATCAAATAAGATTAAGGTGCCGCCAGCACTTGTCCTTAAGCTGATGAAGATGGGGAAGCCAACTTACATGGGCATTGAAGACCAGTCCCAGAAAGCAGTAAGTCTCCACTACATCTAGTAGTTGGTCATCAAGGTAAAGTTCTGGATGGGATGGACGGTATGACAATGAGAGAAATGCATCACGCAAGTTTTGGCAGCTGAAAACTGAAAGCCGTGAGTGAGGGCATACGACTGTGCCTTCCGTATAGTTCCCTGCAGATGGCGTTCAGCTGCAACAATAGAAGAGAAGCAGAATGAAATACAAAAATAGTCAGCATATAGCAGGGGAGATACTGACAATTGTACTGCTAATGTGAGACCATTGACAGCAATTAAAAAGAGTGGGACACTCAGGATGGAGCCCTGTGGAACCCCATTTTCTTGTATCTGGGGTGCACTATGAGAAGCACCAATGCGAACTCTGAAAGTGCGATGTGAAAAAAAAAAAAATAAAAATAGGTAGTGTGCCCCGAAGACCCCACTTATGCAGAGTAGCGAGGATGTGGTGTCACCAAGTGGTATTGTAGGCCTTCATGAGATTGAAAAAGACGGCAATGGGATGTTGTCACTGGGAAAAGGCTGATTGAATGGCAGACTCCAGGTACACCAAGTTGTCGATGGTGGAGCATCCTTGGTGAAAACTGCCATGGGACGGAGCCAGAAGGTCCTGAGACTCAAGGAGAGAACACAATTTCCGGCTCACCATACATTCAAGCAGCTTGCACAGAACGTTGGTGAGGCTGATGGGATGATAGCTGTCAACATCTAGTGGGTCCTTCCCGGGATTTAGGACTGGAATGATCACACTTTGCTGCGATTGTGATGGGAATTTGCCATCACTACAAATGTGGTTGAAGACAGCAAGGAGGTGGTGTTGGGAATCCACTGACAGATGTTTTAGCATTTGCAAATGGATGTGATCTGGGCCAGGGGATGTGTTAGGACAGTTGGCAAGGGCACTGAGAAATTCCTTCTCGCTGAAGGGAGCATTGTAAGGCTCAGGGTGGCATGGAGCAAAAGAGAGGTGTTGTCACTCCACCCTCTGAGGATACAAAAGGTGGGGTGGTAATTCTCCGACGCAGAGATGTGAGCATAATGCTCAGCTAGATGCTCTGCAATTACTTGGGGATTGGCAGATACAGCTTCATTTGTGGAAATTCCAGCTACACCTGCTGGCTTCCAATAGTTGTAAAGTCAGTGGAGCTTGGTCCAAACCTGTGAGGGGGAGGTTTGTATGCCAATGGTGGAGACATAGCGTTCCCAACACTCCTGCTTCCTTCGTTTGATGAGGAGGCAAACCTGCACTCAGAGCCATTTAAAGGCAATAAGATTCTCCATGGAGGGGTGGCGCTTATGACATTGGAGGGGCCACCTACGGAGGAATGGAGGATTACTGATTCGGCTGCATCAACAATGGTATTAGTGATGACATGGATCACTTCATTGATGGTGGCAGGCAACAGATACTCAGTATTAGTAATGGATGTGGAGGGAAGAACCCACATAGGCAAGTGTTGAGATGAGGGATGCTGCGGTAGGGACAGGAACAGTGGAAAGTGGTCACTATCACACAAGTCGTCATGTGCTCTCCAGCGGATGGATGGGAGAAGGCCAGGACTGCAAACCGAGAGATCAATGGCCAAATATGTGCCATGTGCCTCACTGAAATGTGTGGAGGCACCTGTATTTAGGAGGCAAAGGTCAAGGTGAGTTAGTAGGTCGTCAATATCGTTGCCATGACCATTAACCTTGCCTCCACCCCACAAATGGTTATGGGCATTAAAGTCACCCAGAAGGAGGAAAGGTGGGGGGGGGAGTTGCAAAATGAATGCAGTCAAAATGTGGGGTGGTGTTCCACCATTTGGAGGTAGGTAGATGTTTCAGATGGTAATTTCCTGTGTTGTCCTCACCCTGACAGCCACAGCTTCTAAAGGTGTTTGAACGGGCACAGGTTCACCACAGACAGAAGTAAGGATGAAAATACATACTTCACCTGACAGTCTGCCAAAGGCAGGATGGTTTTTGTAGGACCCCCGGTAGCCACGAAGGGCAGGGGGGTCTGCATTGTGGGAAACCAGGTCTCCTGAAGGACAATGCAAAAAGCAGGTGTACTGCTTAAAATTTGATGTAATTCAGCCAGGTGTGAGAAAAAACCATCACAGTTCCACTGGAGAATGTGCTTTCTATCATCTGGAGTGACATGGCGTGTCCAAGGAGGCAAATTAGGTCTCAGCATCACCTGTCACCACTGGTTGAGTGTTGGCATCCAGTACCATGGCATCCAAGGCATCAGCAAGAGCTGGATCCTCAGGGGATGCCCGAATCTCCACCTTGTCCTCTGACACAGAGCCATGGGGGGAGTGCTGGTGTAGGGGGCACTGGAGTCTTCTGTTTCTTGGTGGACTTTTTCTTTGAAGTTTTCCTCTCTCACTGCTCCTTAGGGGCTTACTGGGAGGGCTTCTCTGAAGTAGCTTCAGGGACAGAGGAAGACTGTGAAACCCTTCGACCAGCAGCCAGTGGCTATTTCAACCTCTGGCTGGTGTCCACTGGGGGTACTGTGGAAGGCAGAATCCCACACCTTCCACATAAGAGGAGTTCGAGGAAGCCATTGCTTCTCTGACTGGGGGGAGGGTACCGATGTCCATGGCATTTTGGGAGTGATGGTCCTAAAATAGAAGCAATGGGAGCAACAGAAGAAGACATGCCTCCAGCCAATTGGATGGGGGAGATAGGTGGGAGGCCCTGAGGGACCACTGGAGCAACCGTAGAGGATGGGCATAATGGCATCATCGATGGTGTCGCTGTCACAGTGGATAGAAGATAGCATGGGAACAGGGTTTAGTCTTTCATGTTTGAGTTTGGCCTCATGATAAGATAGCCTCTCCAGGGTCTTGTACTCCATAATTTTGCACATCTTTTGGAGTACTGGGCAGTCCAGCAAGCAGGGGGAGTGATGCTGTCCACAGTTCACAAAGGTGTGAGGCGGCAGACATGGACTATTTGGATGGAGCAAACATCTGCAGTCTCTACATGTGGTGCTGGAAGGACATGTGGGGAGACATGTGCCTGAATTTCCAGCACTTGAAGCACCGCGTAGGGGGAGGGAGATAGGGTTTGACATCACATCAGTACACCATCACCTTGACCTTTTCAGGTAATGAATCACCCTGAAAGGCCAAGATGAAGGCACTGGTGGCAACCCTATTGTCTTTGGGTCCTCTGTAAAAGCGCCGGATGAAATGGACACCCCACCATTCTAAATTGGAACGTAGATTGTCATTGGACTGTAACAAGAGGTCACAATGAAAAATGATTCCCTGGACCATATTGAGGTTTTTGTGGGGAGTGACTGAAACACGAATATCACCCAGCTTGTCACAGGTGAATAACACATGGGGCTGGGTTTGGGATGCCATCTGAACCAAAACTGACCCATTGCACATTTTAGACAGTGCTCTCACTTCCCCATACTTATCCTCTAGGTGCTCAACAAAAAACAGAGGCTTCATTTCCAGAAAGGAGTACCCATCAGTTCTGCTGCAAACTAAGTAACGTGGTGAATAGGGATCCTGTTGCTCGGAAGCTCTATGATCCTCCCAAGATGTCGCTGTGGAGGGGAACTACTTAGGGTCCTACCTGTCAGCATTGTAATCAACCTTTCTTTCTTAGAGACTGCTGGGGCCATTTGGTCCACAGCAAAAGATAACTTAGTCTGCTTCATTGTGGGTCATCCACCCTGATGCCACCCAGTCTAATCAGGGGCTCTCCCCGTGAGCGCCACCCAGCCACAACAAAGGCCACCTTGCCCGATGGCAGTTGTTGGGAGTCCTGATGGTACATGATGGCCCCACCACAAAAGGACTGGCTACCGTGCTGCGTATTGGGCACAGAGGAATCCAATAGTGTCCATTGTCTAATGGAAGTATATCACATACCCTGAAAAATGTCCTGGCCCAAATAGTTAAATTGCAGGTGGAGATGCAAAGCCATGACAACAAGAAACTTAGGAGATCTACATCTACATCTACATCCATACTCCGCAAGCCACCTGACGGTGTGTGGTGGAGGGTACCTTGAGTACCTATATCAGTTCTCCCTTCTATTCCAGTCTCGTATTGTTTGTGGAAAGAAGGATTGTTGGTATGCCTCTGTGTGGGCTCTAATCTCTCTGATTTTATCCTCATGGTCTCTTTGCAAGATACACGTAGGAGGGAGCAATATACTGCTTGACTCCTCGTTGAAGGTATGCCCTCGAAACTTAAACAAAAGCCCGCACCGAGCTACTGAGCGTCTCTCCTGCAGAGTCTTCCACTGGAGTATATCTATCACCTCTGTAATGCGTTCGCGATTACTAAATGATCCTGTAACGAAGTGCGCTGCTCTCTATTGGATCTTCTCTATCTCTTCTATCAACCCTATCTGGTACGGATCCCACACTGCTGAGCAGTATTCAAGCAGTGGGTGAACAAGCGTACTGTAACCTACTTCCTTTGTTTTTGGATTGCATTTCCTTAGGATTCTTCCAATGAATCTCAGTCTGGCATCTGCTTTACCGATGATCAACTTTATATGATCAATGCATTTTAAATCACTCCTTATGCGTACTCCCAGATAATTTATGGAATTAACTGCTTCCAGTTGCTGACCTGCTATATTGTAGCTAAATGATAAGGGATCTTTCTTTCTATGTATTCACAGCACATTACACTTGTCTACATTGAGATTCAATTGCCATTGCCTGCACCACGCGTCAATTCGTTGCAGATCCTCCTGCATTTCAGTACAATATTCCATTGTTACACCCTCTCGATATACCACAGCATCATCCACAAAAAGCCTCAGTGAACTTCTGATGTCATCCACAATGTCATTTCTGTGTATTGTGAATAGCAACGGTTCTATGACACTCCCCTGTGGCACACCTGAAATCACTCTTACTTCGGAAGACTTCCCTCCATTGAGAATGACATGCTGCGTTCTGTTATCTAGGAACTCTTCAATCCAATCACATAATTGGTCTGATAGTCCATATGCTCTTACTTTGTTCATTAAACGACTGTGGGGAACTGTATCGAACACCTTGCGGAAGTCAAGAAACACCGCATCTACCTGTGAACCCGTGTCTATGGCCCTCTGAATCTCGTAGATGAATAGCGCGAGCTGCTCTCACGACCGTCTTTTTCGAAGCCCGTGCTGATTCCTACAGAGTAGATTTCTAGTCTCCAGAAAAGTCATTATACTCGAACACAATACATGTTCCAAAATTCTACAACTGATCGACGTTAGAGATATAGGTCTATAGTTCTGCACATCTGTTCGACGTCCCTTCTTGAAAATGGGGATGACCTGTGCCCTTTTCCAATCCTTTGGAATGCTATGCTCTTCTAGAGGCCTACGGTACACCGCTGCAAGAAGGGGAGCAAGTTCCTTCGCGTACTCTGTGTAAAATCGAACTGGTATCCCATCAGGTCCAGCGGCCTTTCCTCTTTTGAGTGATTTTAATTGTTTCTCTATCCCTCTGTCGTCTATTTCAATATCTACCATTTTGTCATCTGTGCGACAAACTAGAGAAGGAACTACAGCGCCGTCATCTTGTGTGAAACAGCTTTGGAAAAAGACATTTAGTATTTCAGCCTTTAGTCTGTCATCCTCTGTTTCAGTACCATTTTGGTCACAGAGTGTCTGGACGTTTTGTTTTGATCCACATACCGCTTTGACATAAGACCAAAATTTCTTAGGATTTTCTGCCAAGTCAGTACATAGAACTTTACTTTCAGATTCACTGAACCCCTCTCGCATAGCCCTCCTCACACTACATTTCGCTTCACGTAGTTTTTGTCTATCTGCAAGGCTTTGGCTATGTTTATGTTTGCCGTGAAGTTCCCTTTGCTTTTGCAGCAGTTTTCTAACTTGCTTGTTGTACCACGGTGGCTCTTTTCCATCTATTATGATCTTGCTTGGCACATACTCATCTAACACACATTGTTCAATGGTTTTGAACTTTGTCCACTGATCCTCAACACTATCTGTACTTTAGACAAACCTTTTGTGTTGAGCCATCAGGTACTCTGAAATCTGCTTTTTGTCACTTTTGCTAAACAGAAAAATCTTCCTACCTTTTTTAATATTTCTATTTATGGCTGAAATCATCGATGCAGTAACCACTTTATGATTGCTGATTCCCTGTTCCATGATAACTGTTTCAAATAGTTCGGGTCTGTTTGTCACCAGAAGGTCTAATATGTTATCGCCACGAGTCAGTTCTCTGTTTAACTGCTCAAGGTAGTTTTCAGATAAAGCACTTAAAAGAATTTCACTGGATTCTTTGTCCCTGCCACCCATTATAAACATTTGAGTCTCCCGGTCTATATCCGGCAAATTAAAATCTCCATCCAGAACTACAACATGTTGGGGAAATCTACTCGAAATATTTTACGAATTATCCTTCAGGTGCTCAGCCAAAACAGCTGCTGAGCCAGGGGGCTTAATAGAGACATCCAATTACCATGTATGAGCCTGCTTTAACCGTTACCTTCACCCAAATTATTTCACATTTCGGATCTCCGTCAATTTCCTTCGATACTATTGCACTTCTTATCGCTATAAACGTGCCTCCCCGTTCACTGTCCAGCCTGTCTCGGTGGTACACATTCCAATCTGAGTTTAGAATTTCATTACTGTTTACATCTGGTTTCAGCCAACTTTCTGTCCCTAGTTCTATGTGGGCATTGTGACCGTTTATTAATGAGAGCAGTTCTGGGACCCTTCTACAGATGCTCCTGCAGTTTACTATTAGCAGATTAATGCTGTTATCCCCTGTTGCATTTTGCCTACTCCTACCTTGCCACGTCTCAGGAGGTGTCTTGTTGGGCCTAGGGAGGGAATTCTCTAATCTAAAAAACCTGCATGTGCACTCCACACATACTCCGCTACCCTTGTAGCCGCTTCCTGCGTGTAGTGCACGCCTGACCTATTCAGGGGGACCCTACATTTCTCCACCTGATAGCAGAGGTCGAGTAATTTGCACCCCAAATCTCCACAGAATCGTCTGAGCCTCTGGTTTAAACTATCCACTTGGCTCCAAACTAGAGGAAAGCGATTGGTTCTGGGAATGATACTACAAATAGTTAGCTCAGATTCCACCCCGCGAGCGAGGCTTTCCGCCTTCACCAATTCCGCCAACCGCCTGTACGAATTGAGGATGACCTCTGAACCCAGACGGCAGGAGTCATTGGTGCCGACATGAGCAACAATTTGCAGTCGGGTGCACCCAGTGATCTCTATCGCCGCCGGTAGGGCCTCCTCCACATCTTGGATGAGACCCCCCACCAAGCAAACAGAGTAAACACTGGCCTTCTTCCCCGACCTTTCCACTATTTCCCTAAGGGGCTCCATCACCCGCCTAACGTTGGAGCTCCGAATCACTAATAGTCCCCTCCCCCCGCGTGCCTGCTCAGACCCTGCTGAAGGAGCGGCCACATGTCCACTCACAGGCAGAGCTGCGATGCCACATGGCCAGCCTCCACATTGACCCTCCACCTCGTGCGCCGCGAACACCTCTGAACCCGCCACTCCCCTTGAGGAGAGGGTGGCCCAACCTCGCCCAGTACCTACGAAGATGTCTTGACAGCAGGGACAGTGGGTGAAGCATGTAACACCTGTGGTGTACCATGCGACGCACCAGACTCCCCACTGCCGCTACACTCTGAGGCAGCAGCCTGAACACGGCTGACCGCGGCCATCAACACGTTCAGCTGTTCGCGAACAGTGGCCAGCTCCTCCTGCATCCGTACACAGCAGTCACACATCCTATCCATCCTAAGAAATCAACAATTTATTGTAGAGAGTTAATCAACTTAACTAGACTGCTAATTCACTAAAGGCGGCTGATAGTTGACTAAACTGTGGTTACTAGACACTTCTTGTAGAAAACAATGAAAATAGCACTATCTGTCTCTGGACTGTATTCAAAACAAACACTAGCACTACTGGCTCTGTGGCTGACTAAAGGGACTCTCTCTGACTGTATTCAAAACAAACACGTAATCTATGGAACACTATTACAAGCACTTGACATTTAAAGCTTCCTAAAAGCAAAGATAAAATCTAACGGAACTATAGATAACTCATGGTGTTTCAAAAGTCTAATCAGGAAACATCGTGTTTCTTTACCGCTTGAGCAATGCCAGGTAAGAAATGTTAATATATATATATATATATATATATATATATATATATATATATATATATATATATATATATATATATATATATTTGCAGTATGTTAAGTGGAGACTTATTTAAAAAGATTTTGTTTCTTTGCATTCATGTCGAGCGTGGCGGCAAGATGATCCAGTGGGGACTCCAGACGCGGCGGAGGATGAGAGCTAACCACTATTGTATCATAGTCGATGGCCGGCAGCTGGAAGAACCGTTGAAACATCATGCTGACCATTATTAAAATATATTTTATGATTTTTTTAAAAAAAATCAAGAGGGGGTTGAATGTTGAACGTGGAATGATAAAGTTTGTAATTGGATGTCAATTGGTTATCATCGATTAAATAAACTTGGAGTTGGAAGTTAAAACAGTCAGTTGACTCTGTTTTTACGACATACATCGTAAATATTACTTATGTGTGAAATCTGCAAATTTTATTAAAATTCAACCTTCTTGAAGAGATTCTGGCAGAATTTTATCAGGAGTGTGGGCAATCTTCAATAATTAACTAGTTTAAAGTTTTATTAATGAGAAGTCGACACATATTGACATTTTGAAAATAATCGATACTGTGAAGTGTATTAAAATTCTGTTTTAAAACTTTATCCGCGATTGTGGTGAAGAAGATGGGTTTTAAAGTGGAATATTTCGTTAAATGAGAACAAAATTGATTCTTTAGTGACATTAATTAATTATTTAAGGAAAAATTAGGATAATTTCAATTTATTTTGGCAAAGATATCAAGGAGTGTCAGACCACACAACAAACATATAGAAACTTGGTGACTTTGCTGAACTGTCAAAAATTTTTTTACGGTAAAATTTTTCTACAACAGGGCTAGTGAATTTTGCTGCATCTGTCCTTATCTTCTAGGTTGAATCTGCTACAGCTTAATGTTTTCTTTTATGGATTTTTCAAGTAACTGGGAAAAGAACCTATAATTTGATCTGCGGCAGACCGTCGATATTGGGTACACGGTTAGGCTCTTGTGAAGCCTGTTGGTTTGCAGATTCCCTTTCCTTCCCCTGCTGCAGACATCGTTGCTGAGTCACTGCAACAGGATCGGTGGTTCAGCGCATCATGCACCACTTAAGGCGTCCTTCCTCATATGGTATGTACTTCTGGGGAATTTGGAAAGTGGCAGGTCAAAACATAGAATAGGACCTGAACTTATACAGCCAAATTGTGTGAGACTCCTTTTAGTTGCCTCTTACAACAGGCAGGAATACCTCAGGCCTATTCTAACCCCCAGACTCGCGAGGGGGGGGGGGGGGGCGCAACTGTGTGTTCTTTAATTATATTCCAACATGACAATTTGAAAATATGTATCCCAATTATGTTGACTATTCACATAATCACTTAACATCTTCAGAATTGTATGGTGAACTCATTCAGAATGACCATTCGCTTGTGGATGTAGAGGGTTAGTATAAAGTTTTCAGATATAAAGCAGGCAACTGAACTGTTTCAAAAGCTGTGACATAAAATTTATACCATGATCTGTGATTGCAGTATCAGGAATGACAAATGTTAGCATTGACTTATTAACCATTGCATTCATATGTGTTCTTGCTCACTGCTCTGGAATTGCTGTCATTGCTATGAGCTTGGAAAGACTATCTTTTGTCAATAGTATGTGCTTGTTGCCAGCTGCTGTCTAATTGAAAGGTCCAATAATATCTAGACCAAGCATTTAAAAAGGTTTATTTGCTTCTGGTAATCTTTGCAATGGCATGGGTTGGTGACTCAAGTCTGCTCTTTTCGCACACAGTCTCATGTTCTGGCTACCGTAAATCCTAGTTCTCCACCAAAACTTTTCTGCTACATGTCTATCTATTATTCTATGTCCTCCATGACCTATCACCTACCAACAAATGACCATGAGCCTTTGCTTCTAAACAATACAGAAACCACAACACATGGTCCACACTTTATACTTCTGACAGCAATCAATCATGCATCACAAACTGTGACTAAAACCTAAAAACACAACAGTCTATGTCCATTGCTTGTGCTTTCAGCCATTCTGACAAACTTTTGCCTAGTGCTTGCAGAGCCCCAGTTTTTCTATTTAGTGTGCTTGCATTAGTGTGCATTTCCATGGGTCTATACACTATCTCATAATTAAAATCGCTTAATTTCAATGCCTGCCACGTGTGAAGTTAAGACATACCAACACAGAACTGGATACTACAGTACGCTTCCGGTCCTCCGACACAGTTTGACACTCAAGTGATGACTTAAATCTTACTCCTTTTCTTAATGGATGATTCAAGGGCTCAGTAATTTGTGTAAAATACTTTATGAACTTCCTATAATAATTGCATATGTTTGAAAATGATTGTAACTGCTTTACAGTTTGTGGTGGTATAAAACCAAAAACTGCTGAAATTAAACATGGATAAGTCTTTACTCCTTCCTGGCCAATTGCATGTCCTAGGTAGTTTACTTCTGTTTGAGGTAAATGGCACTTATCAACACTGACTATTAAGCTTGCTGTCCATAGTCATTTGAAGACTTCTTCCAGTCGTATCCTTCGAAAGTCATCAAGATACACCATGTACTTCTTAGGTTTCACCTACACCATCTAAGAGTTTCTGAAATGTAATGGGTGCATTTTTTAGTCCAAACAGTATTTTACAATTTCTCAGTGGTGTGGAAAAAGCTGTCTTTGACCAGTCTCCCACAACTACTTCAAGCTGGTGGTAGCTATTCTTCAAACGTATAGTCAAAAATTATTTACATTTACCCAGATTATAAAGGTCTCTGTGATGTTCAGGATGGGATATGCATCAGTGACAGTTTTTGCAGTCACAATAGAACCTGGTTTTTTGGTACTGTCCAATGACTTTTTGGACATAGTGACAAGATTTTCACTCCAGGGGCTATCACTTTCTGCTTCCTGTTGGTATCCTATGCTGTGTAATCAGTATCACTGGGAACAGGCCAACTGGTTTGAAAAAATCCATGAATTAAGTAATAAAGCTTTCATATCATCCCTATATTTACCTTGCAAGTGTTTATCACATAGGGCAGAATTCTTAATGGTATGCTTGTGGTTGTGGTCATCATCTGACCTGTCACTATCATCATCTTCCAAGATAACTCAAACTGGCAACCATTAGGCTCATTGACAGACCAGCCTCATCCAGGCCAAAATTGTTTTAACTCAAAGAAACAATAAATTCCAGAATGAGATTTTCACTCTGCAGCGGAGTGTGAGCTGATATGAAACTTCCTGTCAGATTAAAACTGTGTGCCCAACCGAGACTCGAACTCAGGACCTTTGCCTTTCGTGGGCAAGTACTCTACCATCTGAGCTACCGAAGCATGACTCACGACTGGTACTCACAGCTTTACTTCTGCCAGTATCCGTCTCCTACCTTCCAAACTTTACAGAAGCTCTCCTGCGAACATTGCAGAACTAGCACTCCTGAAAGAAAGGATACTGTGGAGACATGGCTTAGCCACAGCCTGGGGGATGTTTCCAGAATGAGATTTTCACTCTGCAGTGGAGTGTGCGCTGATATGAAACTTCCTGTAGTATGAGGAGGGCTATGCGAGAGGCGTTCAGTGAATCCGAAAGTAAAGTTCTATGTACTGACTTGGCAGAAAATCCTAAAAAATTTTGGTCTTATGTCAAAGCAGTAGGTGGATCAAAACAAAATGTCCAGACACTCTGTGACCAAAATGGTACTGAAACAGAGGATGACAGACTAAAGGCCGAAATACTAAATGTCTATTTCCAAAGCTGTTTCACAGAGGAAGACTGCACTGTAGTTCTTTCTGTAGATTGTCGCACAGATGAAAAAATGGTAGATATTGAAATAGACGACAGAGGGTTAGAGAAACAATTAAAATCACTCAAAAGAGGAAAGGCCGCTGGACCTGATGGGATACCAGTTCGATTTTACACAGAGTACGCGAAGGAACTTGCTCCCCTTCTTGCAGCGGTGTACCGTAGGTCTCTAGAAGAGCGTAGCGTTCTAAAGGATTGGAAAAGGGTACAGGTCATCCCCATTTTCAAGAAGGGACGTCGAACAGATGTGCAGAACTATAGACCTATATCTCTAACGTCGATTAGTTGTAGAATTTTGGAACATGTATTGTGTTCGAGTATAATGACTTTTCTGGAGACTAGAAATCTACTCTGTAGGAATCAGCGTGGGCTTCGAAAAAGACGGTCGTGAGAGACCCAGCTCATGCTATTCGTCCATGAGACTCAGAGGGCCATAGACATGGGTTCACAGGTAGATGCGGTGTTTCTTGACTTCCGCAAGTTGTTCGATACGGTTCCCCACAGTCGTTTAATGAACAAAGTAAGAGCATATGGACTATCAGACCAATTATGTGATTGGATTGAAGAGTTCTTAGATAACAGAACGCAGCATATCATTCTTAATGGAGAGAAGTCTTCCGAAGTAAGAGTGATTTCAGGTGTGCCACAGGGGAGTGTTGTAGAACCGTTGCTATTCACAATATACATAAATGACCTTGTGGATGACATCAGAAGTTCACTGAGGCTTTTTGCAGATGATGCTGTGGTGTATCAAGACGTTGTAACAATGGAAAATTGTACTGAAATGCAGGAGGATCTGCAGCGAATTGATGCATGGCGCAGGTAATGGCAATTGAATCTCAATGTAGACAAGTGTAATGTGCTCTGAATTCATAGAAAGATAGTTCCCTTATCATTTAGCTACAAAATTAGCAGTTCAGCAACTGGAAGCAGTTAATTCCATAAATTATCTGGGAGTATGCATTAGGAGTGATTTAAAATGGAATGATCATATAAAGTCGATCATCGGTAAAGCAGATGCCAGACTGAGATTCATTGGAAGAATCCTAAGGAAATGCAATCCAAAAACAAAGGAAGTAGGTTACAGTACGCTTGTTCGCCCACTGCTTGAATACTGCTCAGCAGTGTGGGATCCGTACCAGAGAGGGTTGATAGAAGAGATAGAGAAGATCCAACGGAGAGCAGTGTGCTTCGTTACAGGATCATTTAGTAATCGCGAAAGCGTTATGGAGGTGATAGATTAACTCCAGTGGAAGACTCTGCAGGAGAGATGCTCAGTAGCTTGGTACGGGCTTTTGTTTAAGTTTCGAGAACATACCATCACCGAAGAGTCAAGCAGTATATTGCTCCCTCCTACGTATATCTCGCGAAGAGACCATGAGGATAAAATCAGAGAGATTAGAGCCCACACAGAAGCATACCTACAATCCTTCTTTCCACGAACAATATGAGACTGGAATAGAAGGGAGAACTGATAGAGGTACTCAGGGTACCTTCCGCCACACACCGTCAGGTGGCTTCCAGAGTACGGATGTAGATGTAGATGTGGAGCACAGCATTCCTAGATTTTAGGCCACTATGCTCCTTCTCCATTCAGGATTTTTTTCTCAGAACTTTGTAAAGGAGAAGGAATACATAACACGCAGACTCTTTGTTAAGAAGAACTCATTTTTTTGTGGGGAGGAAGCATTACAAATATGAATCAAAAGTTCCAAAGAGAGCAGCAAGTCAAACATATCATTACTTCACTAGCTTCCACATGGAGAGGACATATGGGAAATGGTGAGACAAAGATGATGTTGAAGGGGAAGATAAACTGAAAGGTGAAAAGAACAATGCAGTTAAAGACTAGAAGCTGAAAGGAAAAAGAAAAAGAGGGAACAATTAACTGGGAAAAATGGGGGTGTGTCATGTATGGGCAGTGGTGGTGGCGGTGGTGGGGGAGGGTGGGGGAGAGACCAAATGAACAATATTATGATCACCTATTTAATAGTGTGTTGATCCATTTCTGGAACACAATACAGAAGTATTTCAGCTTTACATGGGTTTGGCACATCCTTAGTAGGTTGCTGGAGTCATGTTGTAACATTCCAGGCTTATGGTTACCACCCCTGCATTATGTATTACTAGATCAATACTCTTATATCTCCAGCTATAATTAAATTCAGTTACTTTCTGATAATAGGAAAAAGGCTTTTAGAAGAGTAATAGCAATACTAAACAATAGTAGTTACAATACCCTTTGTACCATAAACAATCAAAATCAGATTCAGGAAATTAATATATGGAAAATGTTTAGATAAAAGAATAATGTATTTCGTTATCATCTGTAAATGGTAGGAATTAAACCTCAAGACTAATTAACAAAGTATAGATAATAGATTGTTTAGCATTGTTGGAATGCTTATTTCTCCAATTTCAGTATTAATGTGATTTTTAAGTGTTTAGAGAATGTCTTAAACTTGTTCTAGCATAGGAGGGAATATTATGGAGTGTTTGATAAACTATTTCATATTATAAATTATGTTTTGCATTATTATAATCAGTAGTACATTGTAGGAAGAGTATAAATAATCGGCCTCAAGTATTGTTAGGGCAGATGAGTCAACACAACACTAGAGGAGAGATCTGTGCATACAGTTGAGATAATTTCTTGGTGCATAATTCAGGTTTGGATTTACAATAGAGCAATTCATGTGTTGGACACTGTCTAAAACAGCACATTAGAACAGTGCAGTGATGGATTATTTTGGAGTGTTGAACAGTTTGATTTAATATCACAAAAGGTAGAATGATATGTGACTTTATATTCATACTTTGTTGAGTATTAGTGTTGAACAATGCAATGGGCCTCACCCACTCATTTCTATCAAATTACTGCATCTGGACTATTTAATATTACCAGCGTAACCATCAGTTACCAGCTAACCATCGGTTAGCTGTATTAGTAACAACAAGGCTTATTACACTGAAGATTGATAATGAGCTCACAATATACAGATTTTGAAGTGAATAAATCTACATACTTACGAGGGGCGTTCAGAAAGTAAGCTCCGATCGGTCGCGAAATGGAAACGACTATGAAAATCCGATAAAGCTTTGCACAGATGTGTTGGGTAGTGTCTCTAGTATAACCCCAGTTAGCATCACGTCGCTCTTCTCATTTCTGAGCTCGCAGTGAGTGCGTAAAGATGTCTAGAAAATAGTGTCTGCCGCCAAGTACGTGGGCCTGGTGAGAAATTTCGCCTGAAGCTATGCAGCTAACATTACATAACTGTCGTGCTGTTTCTTCTTCAAGACAATTCTCAGCCGCATTCTGCAGGGGCAATGAAGATGCTCCTGCATCGTTTTCAAATGGAAATGTGAGATTACCCACAATACAGTCCGCAATTGTCTCCCCCTGAGTTTCATCTTTGGTCACATGAACCGCTGTCTTTGAAGACAACATTTTGACACAGACAACGAGGTGTAGGCCAGCGTGGAGAATTGGCAGAAAGCACTGGCGGCTGCCTTCTATGATGAGGCTATTGAAAAGTTGGTACAACGCTATGACAAAAGTCTAAGTCAGAACGGCGACTACGTAGAGAAGTAGCTGAAAGGTGTAGCTAATTGTTACAAGTAAAACATTTCTGATGTTCACTGTGGTTTCAATTTGGCAATCAATCGGAGCTTACTTTCTGAACAGGCCTTGTACTTTACTTCAGTTGTGGCCTATATCATTGTAGTGAAATCCATTATGGTACCCTGTATTTATTGAACAAGCATATTTTAGCTCGTGTGTGCAGTCGTCGAGGGACGCCAAAGGCAAGATATTTACAGGCATTTAACCCATTTTTAACTACTCACTAACTGGTGGGATGTAACAATGTGGCACTGATGTTTATGCACAAGGCACACAATTTCCATAAATTATGGGCTGCTGGTTTATGGGTAGAGAAATGTCATCCATTTGAGTTCCATCAGTTTCAATTCATGCAAATCTGGTGCTGGTGTCCAAGCTATCAATGTGAATTCAGTATGATGCTCCTCAAACCACTGTAGTATGATTCTGGCCTTGCGACATGGATATTTATCCTGATGGAAAATACCATCACTGTCAGGGAGGACATCAAACTTGAAGCAATGCACGTGGTGCACAATAATTTTCATGTTGTCCCCAGCAGTTGTAATTTCTTTGATAACTACCACATGTCCTATTGAAATTCAGGTGAATGTTCCCCAAGCATAATTTCCCCCCACTGGCCTGCATATGTGCATTGCTGCACGTTTTGAGCAGCTATTTGCTTGGATGATGGCATATACTCACAACACCATGGACATGTTGTGAGAAGAAACATGATACAACTTATCAGGCAACACATTTCCATTTATTCACAGTCCAGTTTTGATTGTTCTGTGCCCACTGCAGTCATAACTAATGACATCATTAGGTCAACATGGAAAATGTTGTAGTCATTTGCTGCAGAGTCCCATGTTCAACGATGTTCACTGGGCAGTGTATTTCAAAACATTCATGTTGGCACCTACATAGTACTCGGTCATCAAATCTGCCACACACTGCCACCTATCCTACCTTACAGAGCAGGCAAGCATCCAATCTGAATATTCTGTGATGAGATATGGAAATCCAGCACCTTGTTACCTACTTGTGGCTTCACCATCCTTCAACCACTTTCCATAGACACTCAAAACAGCTGCATGTGAACAGCTGATCAACTTTCTTTTTATGAGATGTTTGTTCTCGTGCAACAGGTCCTAACAATCTTCCATTTTGTAGAAGTCACTTATGCTAGTAGATTTCACCATTTGTGGCCTGTTTCATGACTTGAATTATTCCCCGTTCATCTCTGCTCAGCTTATATACTTTCTATACTATTACATATGCCCGCAACACCACTAGTCATTGTTCATATCACTGTTTGCAGCAGTCATACTGATTTGGCTTATCATTGTATATTCCCACCTTTCATTTTTCTTCTTCTGATTATGTATCTTTATATATTTCTCTGGCCATTCTAGCATCTCTGAAATGTAGGTGGCACAATGCTTTCTAGTTAGTGCACATGATTTTAGTGTATCATAACTTTATAATATTTCTGTGAGTAAAACTATCTATACTATTGTTATCAGCAAACAGTAAACATTACAAAGACAGTTGCTCTTCTTGTTATTAGAGCAATTTATTCACCCAGATTGCACAGAAATACACAATGATTACTAGTGTCAGTGAAATTAAATCACCATTTTCAGATCATTCTCACAGAAAAATTTTTCACAGGGCAAATTCATTTCATAAACTGATCTCATTAATTGGACAAAACTTATTAAGGCGACATTCCATAGTGCCATCTCTAATCGTACAATAAGATCAACTGTCAACAAGGGCACAACAGTCACACAGCTATTCTCTTATTGTATGATGAGGGATGATACTATGGAATGTTATCTCCATAAGCTTTGTCCAATTAATGTGAACAGTTGATGAAATGGATTGGAACTGTAAAAAATTTTTTCTATACGATTGATCTTAAGATGGCAGCTTAATTTTGCTGAAACTAGTAATCATTGTATATTTTTTTGTGATATGGGTGAATAAACTTCTGTAATAAGAAAATAAACTTTGTTTAGATTTTGAGACTGCCTCCAATACAGCTGACAGTGTTAGGTAATCGTCATAGTAAACAATACATTGTATAATAAAATTTCAAAAAATTTAACTTGAATAAGAAATTTCATATATTCACAGTGTATGTATTATGTACAGAATATGGAACACAAAAGAAAAGAAAAAAGATATGCTGAAGTGCTTATAGAGCTACCTACAAGTGTACACCACGTATTATCCTTATTACACACTTTTGTGTCACAAACACTTTCTTCCAAAATGATGAGTTCCTCCAGTATATTGTGCCACTGTGAATGAAAGTAGGAAATGCAGGTCACCATTTTGTCATTTTCATCCCCAAAATCTGAAATATTCCATAATGTGAAAGTTGAAGAGCTCTGATGTTTAAGAATATTTGTAATCTCTGACATCCAGTTCAGGTTATTATCAATATAAACATCTAGTACTTTAAAATATTTGGTTTCATTTATTGAATCACTTTTGAATATTATTTCTGATAAGGTACTTAGGCCTTGTGGAGTAATGAATTACAGGTATTATGTTTTATCTCAGTTCAGTGACAACCCATTTGCATAGAACCAGTTATTAATTTTTAAGAAAATATTATTTAAATTTTCAAGATTTGAAATCACTCCTTTTTGTGTGATAATAATACTTGCATTGTCATAAAGAGAACTATTGATAATTTAAACTCTCCATCATGGTGGAAGGTGGAATACAGCCATGCAATGAGTTGAAATTGTAAATAAATTAGCCTCTAGCTACAAGGCTGGTTTTCAGTTTCTTTATTGCAATATTGATTTCATGACAACCAGCTCAGCCTTCAGATGCTCCTTGTATATATACTTCTAATTAAGTGTAACTTCCTTGAGATCACAGGTTTCTGTCAACACTTATAATCGTGTCTACTGATCAACATGTCTACAGCAGCACACAAAATTGGCACCTCATTGATGAGGTGTCAGTTTTATGTGGTGTTGTAGACACAAAACATTTGACCTACTGTAGGAGAATACTGTGGACTGCACAAACAAATGCTTTTCACAAGCCACATAAAATACCGTCTGGCAATATTTGCCATTTAATTTTTCAACTCCATTTGTCAATTGAAAAATAACATGTTCTGTTGTGAGAGCATTATAACATTCAAACTGAGGCTGACTGAGTATCTTATTTTGAGAGAGGTGTGTTAAGGTTCTTGCATACATAATCTCTTCTAGCACTTTTGAGATGGAGGTAAGTAATGAGACTGGTCAGTAATTATTACTATCTGTCTTACTACCTTTCTTGTAAATTGGTCTGACAACAGCATATATATTAGTCCCTCTGGAAATGTCACATGTGATAATGATGTGTTGCATAATGATTAAAGACACTGTATGAATGTGAAGAACAGGATTTTAGCACTTTACTCGGGATATTGTCAACTCTGGGTGCGTTTTTGGTTTTGAGGGAGTTAATCACAATCTCACTCTAACTGGCAGAGCCTGAAGTAATTGTAATTTGCTGTATGTGTGAGGCATTGCTTCCTGCATACACACACTTCAAAAAAAGTTTTGCATCACCCTGGTTCTGAGCGTTCTGGAACCTGTACAGAAAACTGAAGTAGAGAACATCATTTACACACTTTTTATTGCTCATGAAAACCACACATTGCATGTTGTACCACCACACAGCAACACCTTCAGAGGTAGTGGTCCAGATTGCTGTACACACCGATACCTCTAATACACAGTAGCACATGCTCTGTATTCATTGTGGCATACTATCCACAAGTTCATGAAGGCTGTTGGTCCACATTGTCCCACTTGTCAACGGCGATTCAACGTAGATCCCTCAGAGTGGTTGGTGGGTCACGTCTGGAGAACATGTTGGCCACTCTAGTCGAGTGATGTCGTTACCCTGAAGGAAGTCATTCACAAGATGTGCATGATGGGGGTATGAATTGTCATCCACGAAGATGAATGCCTCACCAGTATGCTACCGATATGGTTGCACTATCAGCTGGAGAATGACATTCATGTATCATACAGCCATTACAGTGCCTTCCATGTCATCAAGAGAGACAGAGAGTACCCTCTACTTATTTTCAGGGGTTTAGCCACTAGTACTGCCAACAAAAACAATTAAAATGAAACATGGAATGAAAAAAATGTACCAGTAGCTATATTTGATTCGAGGACAAAATTGCTCAAGGCAACTAATGGGATGGTTCCTTCGAAAGAACATTGCCATTTTTTTTCTATCCTTGTCAGTATAATTTTTATGCTCTGTAACTAATGACATCATCTTCTACAGAACTTTAAACTGTAAACTTCCTTCCTTCCTGTACTTTATAAACTGTTCATTATGTGATTAAGTTGCAGTCAGCTTACACAAAGATTAAAATACTCATCAATAAACCACTCCGTTAAACAGGAGAAAGAGGTAATGTAGACAATTTGTGGCCAATTCCCTTGCTGTTATTGCCTCTGAAGGTTTTTGAGAGCGTAATGTGTAAGAAAGTAGTAACACATCACACTAGACACAATTAAATTGTAAAATGAAATGATAATTAAATCAAGACCCTAAGCTGTCATATGGCGGTCATATACATCAACAGGGGCAGTTGAAAATGTGTGCCCTGACCAGGACTCAAACCTGGGATCTTCTGCTTACATGGCAGATGCTCTAGCCATCTGAGCCACTGAGGGCACAGAGGATAGTGCTACTGTAGGAATTTATCCCTTGCACACTCCCAACTTAATGCCCACACACTACATTCGTAGTGCCCCTGCCAATCACAGTCATTACTCACAGCTGACAATCTTACTGAGTCCTGTAAGTGTTTGGGCAATGCATGTGCATCTGCACAGAAGAAGGAGGTCAATGGCTGGTTAGCCTTAACTATATAAAGATAGTATCTGTTCTTTTGGACATTTCTGAAAGAATAGATACCATTGGTGACCATGCAGCTCTCTTAGAATGAAATGATAATTAAATCAAGACCCTAATCTGTCAACAGGCAGTGATATACATCAACGGGGACAGTTGAAAATGTGTGCCCCGACCACAACTCGAATGTAGTGTGTGAACATAAAGTTGGGAATGTGGGTATCACAGGGAGCATACAAGGGATAAATCCCTGCAGTTGCACTATCCTCTGTGTCCTTGGTTGCTCAGATGGCTAGAGCATCTGCCATGTAAGCAGGAGATCCCGGGTCCGAGTCCTGGTCAAGGCACACATTTTAAACACACATTTGACAGCTTAGGGTCTTAATTTACTTATCATTTCATTCTCAGAGAGCTGCGTGGTCACTGACAGTATCTGTTCTTTTGGACATGTCTGAAAGAACAGATATCATCTCCATATAAAATGTAGAACTCGCAGTTCTACTTCAGGAAGTAAGCATCAAAAGTTAAAGCCAAGTTGTCTTTTTGTGTGTTATATATTTGTAGGTCTAAACGATAAGCTGAGAATGGTGAGTATTTCCTTTGATTCAACAAAAACTTTTGGTTGCTTGGTCAATGTTACTCTTTTGTAGAAACTGCAGCATTGTGGAACTAGGGAAATAGGTTATTAGTGATTTATTTCATGTCTAGCAATTAGAAAGTAGAAGATTATTCTCCACAGTGAACAATCAGGAATTATATTTGAAACTATTTAAGATGCTGTTAGATGTGGAGTGGAAGATAACCCATTGCTCTTCTCAGCATATATACCACCAGATGACTAAGATGGAGTGAAAAGTCACTTAATATAAAATTGTTTTTCCAGGATGTACTGATACTAGATATTGCTGTAGTCAGCAAGAGTCTGGAAACAATGCTGTGATTCCAAAGAGCTACTTTGATCTGTCTAAATGTGGCATGGGAATGGCTAGGATGGAATTGCCCAGAAGATAACCAATGCACACCTACTGAATACACATAAAAAACAACCTTTTTATTCAATGAAAGAAGAAAAAACTATAAGAAGATTACAATTATCATATGAGCATGAGATATTCTGAACCAAACAATAAAGAAACAAAAAGATGGTGCCACATAGGAAGCGAACAGCAGCACACTGATGTGCAATTTTAAATTTTGGAAGAACTGATTCCATAAGTAGTACAGTGAGACCAGGTCTACAACAAGAACACAAATTTCTAATAATAATCTGAACCACACGTGTGGGATAACAGTTCCTAAGAATGCCTAGTAATAACAGATGACTTTTGATCCCACTACTGACGTAGCTAATTTAACCTTTAAATTTAAGACAGTCACCACAGCTACTCTACAAATGTTCACATGTAGTACATATATACAAATTCGTAACATTGGCACTAGCAAGTTGAGTTTAGTGAAGGTTAAGGCTTTGATCAGTACATGCATGTGATGCTATTTCTCCTCTTTGCCAATTGATTGCAGAATTAGTACATGATTTAGATCATTGCAGCAGTTTAGCAGAATCTTAATCAGATATTACGAGGGCCGTTCAGAAAGTAACCTCCGGTTGATTTAAAAAAATACACCAAGTTAAATAAAAATATTTTAATATATACATCTTACAACTACATCTTTGCACTATTTTTCTACATAGTCTCCATAGCGATTGAGGCACTTATCGTATCTCTTCACAAGCTTTGAAATTCCTTCTCCATAAAAATCACCCGCTTGTGCCTGGAGCCAGCCTGTGACCGCATCTTTGAGCTCTTCGTCGTCATCAAACCGCTGTGACCCGAGCCATTTCTTCAAATGCATGAAGAGGTGATAATCACTTGGCGCCAGGTCTGGGCTGTAAGGTGGATGGTTGATAACGTCCCACTTGAAGGACTCAAGAAGGGCCGTTGTTCTGCGAGCAGAGTGAGGACGGGCGTTATCGTGCAAAAAAACGATACCGGAAGTCAGCATACCACGATGTTTGTTCTGTATAGCCCGTCGTAACTTTTTTATTGTTTCACAGTACACGTCTTGATTAATGATCGTACCACGTTCCATGAATTCAACCAACAACACCCCTTTGGCATCCCAAAACACCGTTGCCATCAGTTTTCTGACAGAAAAATCTTGCGAGGCTTTTCTTGGTTTGGTAGGCGAATTTGAATGTGCCCACATCTTTGATTGTTCTTTTGTCTCAGGGTTCACGTACTTAATCCAGGTTTCGTCACCGGTCACGATTCTGTTTAACAATGGTTCTCCTTCGTCCTCATAACGTGGCAGAAAGTCTAATGCAGAGGCCATTCTTTGAGTTTTGTGGTGGTCGGTAAGAATTTTGGGCACCCATCGTGCACAGAACTTACGGTAACCCAATCTTGCTGTCACTATCTCGTACAAGAGAGTCTTAGAAATCTGTGGAAAACCAGTAGACAACTCCGACATTGAGAAACGTCGATTTTCACGAACTTTTGCATCAACTGTCTGAACGAGTTCGTCAGTCACCAATGATGGTCTACCACTCCTCTCTTCATCATGAATGTTTTCTCGTCCACTTTCAAATAAACGTACCCATTCACGGACAACTCCTTCACTCATAACTCTTGGTCCGTACACGGCACAAAGCTCACGATGAATAGCTGCTGCAGAATATCCTTTGGCTGTAAAAAACCTTACGACAGCACGCACTTCACATTTGGCGGGGTTTTCTATTGCAGCACAAATTTCAAACTGCCACAAAAACTAAACTAGCGCAGGTACGACATTCACTCGACCACGGCTTGATGCCGACTGACCTGTTGAATGCATGAACGCACAGATGGCGTCGCTACTCCCCCCACAACCCGCACTGTGACCAATCGGAGGTTACTTTCTGAACCGCCCTCGTACATGTATGTAAATCATTTAGTTCCTAGCAGGCATCAACTGCTGTTTACAATTACTCCATGTCTTTTCTCTGTCTACCACTAGTTCTCCAAAGACAATGCAGTGCACTACAGTACTGCTATGTGTTTCAAACACAACTCACCCACTATGCTGTCTTCTTACTTGAATTTAAATACACATGGGAAGCCAATGAATATGTGATGACATTTCCTAATGAAATTTAATTCACAATCACTGGTAAAACACATGGAGACACCTCCATCCTGCATGTTGCTCAGTGTCTCTGCACGAAGCACAATTGAGAAGAAAGTTTCCTGCCATGTGGCTCTTCTGGGAAAACCCAGGCACAGTAAAGAAGCTTGTATGAGACATAACTACTGTTCATTGCTACCATGGTCTGTGATACTGTTTGCACCTGGTGAAAGTGTTGTCTGCTGTGGTGCTAGCCTGTCTGCTACAGCTGATGAGTCATGCACACAAAAATGAACTTTTACATCACCACAAGAGTTATGTTAGAATAGTTTTGACTTCACCTATTTCACATGGAAATGACTGATTTCTTGTTTTACAGTTACGGTTGACTTTATCAATTAAATGATAAGTGTGCAGTTTGTAAAATCATATGTTAGTTGGCAGTTAATGCAGTTTTCTGTGTGCAGTAATTAATGTAATTATGTGGTCAGTTTACAACAAAGTTTGAATTAACAATTATAATTGAAAAATGTATCCTTCTTTCATCCCAGTGATGTCTCATTATGGCGCATAGTGGTTGACAGTGAGACACAAAATTTTGATCCAAATCACAACAATTTTAAAAGGGCTAATACAGATACAGCAGTTTTTATACTTTTGGATTGCTAAATAAAGATCAGTTAAAATTTCAGCACCAATTAAAGGTGATGAACTAAAAACTGATGACCTCAAAACTCTTAATCTAAAATAGTATTTCCTCATTGTAGCTCACCCTCCACCAGTACATCAGCTCATGGTGTATAGAGGACAAATTGCCACTTCACTCTTTCTAGCGTGTATCCTACTGACTGGGGTGCACAATTCTTTATGATGTGGCAAATTTCTTTTATTTTAGCTTTGTGGCTACATACCTTCCTTGTTGCCACAGTCATTAGTTAATCTAAAGGAGGGTAGACAGCTAATACAGGTAACGCCATACTGCATTACTTGTCCAGTTGTGATGCCATGTTTAATCCACAGGTTACTTTCAGTTCATAAGTTTACAGTACTTTTTGGGTATTTGAGTTATTTTTATATTCGTCATGCACTCTGTGCATGTTTGGACTGTGGTCAGATAGCTTTGTGAATAGCTTATATATGAGTTTTTGTCTGAGGACCACCTCTTTGAAGTTCAAAAAAGAAAGTATTCATGCCAAATACAGTACAGTTTTGAAGTAATCATAATAGCATTTATACCATATGAGCTGAGTACCCAGTGTTTCCTGAGTATGTATTTATTCCAATCTTCTATTAGTCCATCTTTTCTGCCCACTCTGTATGTCCATCTCTTCCTTCCCCCTCTCTATCTATCTCCTCCTTCCCTTTCTCTCTCTCTCTCTCTCTCTCTCTCTCTCTCTCTCTCTCTCTCAAAATTTGTCCTTCCCATCCATTTCCCCCCCCCCCCCCCCATTTGTTTCCATTCCATCTCCTCCTAAGCTATCTCTGTGTATCCATCTCATCCTGTCCCTTCTCTCTCCATGTTATTGCCCCTATCCCAGTAGGAGGTAGCTGGTTCTTACCCCCACAGTATTTCTTTCCAGATACTAAATACTATGTGTGGCAAGTTTGGTTGAAATTAATCCAGTGGTACAGGAGATTTTTACCCATGGATGCGCCAGTGTATGCATGTGTCTATATATTTCACATGTATTTGCTATTTGTACACACAGTTCACCCATATCTCTATTGAATTTCATCCTGCTGTTCTGTTTTCATGCAGCTTATTGTTTATGAAATTGTATTTCCTGGTCTATGTTGTAATACAATGATATAATTTAGCACGTACAAATGCACGTTTATGTGAATACTGTGTGCAAAAATATTGCAAATACAGTTGGTAGTAAAGCAATAATAAGTTCAAATATCGTGCCTGATGCAGCAGTTTTACTGCATGAATAGAGAAAATGTAGTAAATGATAAACTCTTTTCCTTTCACTGTTTTGTGGGAGTTGTCAGGAAGAAAATGTTGTTTAAAGGTTTGAAAGTATCAGTCAAGCTCTTTGCAAGTCACTAAGTGCTCTTGTTTTCAAATACTGGATGAATAAAATCTGGTTATTCACAAATCAGGGGATATGCTACTTTTACACCCTCTCCCCAGACAATCAGTGAAATGTGTACCAAGTTTGATTGAAGTGGCTGTAGTTATTTAGGAGGAAATGTGGAACATACATATACACATACATTGATATGTACATCCATTTTTATAATATGTATGAATGTTTTTGACCATCTGTCATTCATTCCAGAGACACTCAGAAAAAGTGCCAATTTTTACTGATTTTGGGTGTGGAAACAGGAGTGAAGATGGATTTCATGTGCTTGCATTTCCACAAAATGAAGAAAGAAGAAATCAATGGGCAGTTGCAATGAACAAAGGTGATATAAGTCATAAATTTGCCTTGTGGAAACCCACGTCTATGCAGAGTAAGTGGATTTACTATCCAGTGACATAAAATACAAGCAAAAATTACATGTTATTGTAAGAAGTGGCATTTGTAACATTTCTGGCAAGTTAATTGATATTGTAGAATGTTTTAATACACAAATCATTCTTATAAGTCTACAATTTTCACAGATTCATATCAGCTGTAACTGTATAATAATTATGTAACTTTGTATTATGATATTTTTTAACAGTACATAAATCTTGTTATTTATGTACTGTTAAAAAAAAATCATAATACAAAGTTACATAATTATTATACATAAATCTTCCCCCCCATGAACCATGGACCTTGCCGTTGGTGGGGAGGCTTGCGGGCCTCAGCGATACAGATAGCCGTACTGTAGGTGCAACCACAACGGAAGGGTATCTGTTGAGAGGCCAGACAAACGTGTGGTTCCTGAAGAGGGGCAGCAGCCTTTTCAGTAGTTGCAAGGGCAACAGTCTGGATGATTGACTGATCTGGCCTTGTAACAATAACCAAAACGGCCTTGCTGTGCTGGTACTGCGAACGACTGAAGGCAAGAGGAAACTACAGCCGTAATTTTTCCCGAGGACATGCAGCTTTACTGTATGATTACATGATGATGGCGTCCTCTTGGGTAAAATGTTCCGGAGGTAAAATAGTCCCCCATTCGGATCTCCGGGCAGGGACTACTCAAGAGGATGTCGTTATCAGGAGAAAGAAAACTGGCGTTCTACGGATCGGAGCGTGGAATGTCAGATCCCTTAATCGGGCAGGTAGGTTAGAAAATTTAAAAAGGGAAATGCATAGGTTGAAGTTAGATATAGTGGGAATTAGTGAAGTTCGGTGGCAGGAGGAACAAGACTTCTGGTCAGGTGACTACAGGGTTATAAACACAAAATCAAATAGGGGGGATGCAGGAGTAGGTCTAATAATGAATAGGAAAATAGGAATGCGGGTAAGCTACTACAAACAGCATAGTGAACGCATTATTGTGGCCAAGATAGATACGAAGCCCACACCTACTACAGTAGTACAAGTTTATATGCCAACTAGCTCTGCAGATGACGAAGAAATTGAAGAAATGTATGATGAAATAAAAGAAATTATTCAGATTGTGAAGGGAGACGAAAATTTAATAGTCATGGGTGACTGGAATTCGAGTGTAGGAAAAGGGAGAGAAGGAAACATAGTAGGTGAATATGGATTGGGGGACAGAAATGAAAGAGGAAGCCGCCTGGTAGAATTTTGCACAGAGCACAACATAATCATAACTAACACTTGGTTTAAGAATCATGAAAGAAGGTTGTATACATGGAAGAACCCTGGAGATACGAAAAGGTATCAAATAGATTATATAATGGTAAGACAGAGATTTAGGAACCAGGTTTTAAATTGTAAGACATTTCCAGGGGCAGATGTGGACTCTGACCACAATCTATTGGTTATGACCTGTAGATTAAAACTGAAGAAACTGCAAAAAGGTGGGAATTTAAGGAGATGGGACCTGGATAAACTGAAAGAACCAGAGGTTGTACAGAGATTCAGGGAGAGCATAAGGGAGCAATTGACAGGAATGGGGGAAATAAATACAGTAGAAGAAGAATGGGTAGCTTTGAGGGATGAAGTAGTGAAGGCAGCAGAGGATCAAGTAGGTAAAAAGACGAGGACTAGTAGAAATCCTTGGGTAACAGAAGAAATATTGAATTTAATTGATGAAAGGAGAAAATATAAAAATGCAGTAAGTGAAACAGGCAAAAAGGAATACAAACGTCTCAAAAATGAGATCAACAGGAAGTGCAAAATGGCTAAGCAGGGATGGCTAGAGGACAAATGTAAGGATGTAGAGGCCTATCTCACTAGGGGTAAGATAGATACCGCCTACAGGAAAATTAAAGAGACCTTTGGAGATAAGAGAATGACTGGTATGAATATCAAGAGCTCAGATGGAAACCCAGTTCTAAGCAAAGAAGGGAAAGCAGAAAGGTGGAAGGAGTATATAGAGGGTCTATACAAGGGCGATGTACTTGAGGACAATATTATGGAAATGAAAGAGGATGTAGATGAAGATGAAATGGGAGATATGATACTGCGTGAAGAGTTTGACAGAGCACTGAAAGACCTGAGTCGAAACAAGGCCCCCGGAGTAGACAATATTCCATTGGAACTACTGACGGCCGTGGGAGAGCCAGTCCTGACAAAACTCTACCATCTGGTGAGCAAGATGTATGAAACAGGCAAAATACCCTCAGACTTCAAGAAGAATATAATAATTCCAATCCCAAAGAAAGCAGGTGTTGACAGATGTGAAAATTACCGAACTATCAGCTTAATAAGTCACAGCTGCAAAATACTAACATGAATTCTTTACAGACAAATGGAAAAACTAGTAGAAGCCAACCTCGGGGAAGATCAGTTTGGATTCCGTAGAAACACTGGAACACGTGAGTCAATACTGACCTTACGACTTATCTTAGAAGAAAGATTAAGGAAAGGCAAACCTACGATTCTAGCATTTGTAGACTTAGAGAAAGCTTTTGACAATGTTGACTGGAATACTTTCTTTCAAATTCTGAAGGTGGCAGGGGTAAAATACAGGGAGCGAAAGGCTGTTTACAATTTGTACAGAAACCAGATGGCAGTTATAAGAGTCGAGGGACATGAAAGGGAAGCAGTGGTTGAGAAGGGAGTAAGACAGGGTTGTAGCCTCGCCCCGATGTTGTTCAATCTGTATATTGAGCAAGCAGTAAAGGAAACAAAAGAAAAATTCGGGGTAGGTATTAAAATTCATGGAGAAGAAATAAAAACTTTGAGGTTCGCCGATGACATTGTAATTCTGTCAGAGACAGCAAAGGACTTGGAAGAGCAGTTGAATGGAATGGACAGTGTCTTGAAAGGAGGATATAAGATGAACATCAACAAAAGCAAAACAAGGATAATGGAATGTAGTCTAATTAAGTTGGGTGATGCTGAGGGAATTAGATTAGGAAATGAGGCACTTAAAGTAGTAAAGGAGCTTTGCTATTTGGGGAGCAAAATAACTGATGATGGTCGAAGTAGAGAGGATATAAAATGTAGGCTGGCAATGGCAAGGAAAGCGTTTCTGAAGAAGAGAAATTTGTTAACATCGAGTATAGATTTAAGTGTCAGGAAGTCGTTTCTGAAAGTATTCGTATGGAGTGTAGCCATGTATGGAAGTGAAACATGGACGATAAATAGTTTGGACAAGAAGAGAATAGAAGCTTTCGAAATGTGGTGCTACAGAAGAATGCTGAAGATTAGATGGGTAGATCACATAACTAATGAGGAAGTATTGAATAGGATTGGGGAGAAGAGAAGTTTGTGGCACAACTTGACTAGAAGAAGGGATCGGTTGGTAGGACATGTTCTGAGGCATCAAGGGATCACCAATTTAGTATTGGAGGGCAGCGTGGAGGGTAAAAATCGTAGAGGGAGACCAAGGGATGAATACACTAAGCAGATTCAGAAGGATGTAGGTTGCAGTAGGTACTGGGAGATGAAAAAGCTTGCACAGGATAGAGTAGCATGGAGAGCTGCATCAAACCAGTCTCAGGACTGAAGACCACAACAACAACACATAAATCTTTCCACAAATGCTTTTTGATTTACACAGTTAATCATTCCAGATGATGTGGCTGCTATGTGTTTATTAGTTTGTCCTTACTACTATCTGGGTAATGAGCTCCACAGTTTTTCATACTTTATTTCCTTAATTTTTCTGCCTTTAGTTTGGCTGTGAACATATTGTTAAGATATAATGCTATCAAAATTCTTTACTTTCATTTCTTTATTATAGAAATACTTCACTGATGACCAATGAGAGAAAGCAAGGGTTAATAGCAGTTGTGGAATCCTTGACCAAGTTCTTACACTTTAGTGAAAGACATTAATACTATGAGCAACAAAAAAATGTTACTGTTCTATAGCTTGTCAGTTACTCCAAGCCGGGATTTTGATGTGTGAACAGGTGTGTTTAATGGTCATGTTACACTTCCATGTTATGAATGTGTTCCCACACATGCTTGAATTTTTCTTTTTGGTGATATATCTTCCTGCTGAAATATGCATGCTGTGAATCAAAGTATGTGCAGTCAGTTTTGAATTATTTCTGGGTCACTTATATTATTTTACTTTTCGTGTCTAGAGATCAAACTAGTTTCAGTTTTTCTGTAGTAAGATTTGTCACTTATAACAATATTTTGAATTCAGAAGACCCATCTAAAAGAATATAATTCATTGCAGAACTACCACACCTGTTAAAACATTAGGCAATGTATATAGTTCATCACTGTTATAAATATCCTTGAGAGTGTATGAGGTAAGTATCAGTAGCCACCCACAGTTGAATGAGCATGAAATCTATTCTGAGGCTGAATTAAGTAATCCAGAAAGAAATTCTTTGTTATATACCTGGGTATGTTGTTGTGAGGGCAGTGAAGTATGATAAGCTCTTTGAAAATTAGTTGAATGTAGTAGCTTCAGATACTATAAAAAGCAAAGGTGCCTGTACATTTGTTAATGCTGAATGGTTTAGTTATTAGACTTCATTTAAATACATTAATCATGGAATCAGTACTTTCAAAATTTAAAATTGTGTCTGAGGACACCGGCGTTTGCTTCATATCAGGCACCATCTTTTTGTTTCTTTATTGTTTGGTATGGAGTGCAGATGCTCATGCCTATTTGAAAATTGTAATCTGCCTATAGTTTTCTCTTCTTTCATTGAATGAAAAGGTTGTTTATGATGTCTATTCAGTAGTTCTTTATTACAGATGTCCTGGGCTGTTCCATCCTATCCAGTCCAATACCACACTTAGAGAGGTAAAAGCAGTTCTTTCCCACAGTGGTGACTCCCTCTGAAACAGGCATCCAGTCCTACTACTGAAACATACTGGTTTTTAAGTTATTCATTGACATGCTTCATGAGATTGTGAGGGGTGTTAGTTTACTTAGGTCAACACAATATGTTCGGCTTGCACCTCCCACTCACCACTTGTCACCCCTCCTCACCATCTTCCACTCACACCCCCATCCCCAGCACGCACCATCAATCTCTGTCCATGCCCCACCCTCAGTGTGCACCACCCCTTTCCTCTGCATGAACAGCATAATCCTACACTCCACCCAGCCAACATCCTATGAGCATTGCAGCATCTACCAAACTGGGAATGATTCCAATCCCAGTCAACCTTTCCCTCTGGCTTGGAGATGTGATTTATTCCTCATTATAAAAATGTTTCAATTGAAACAGAAATGAAATAACACCATGATTATCCAGATGACCTAACTTGATGCTTCAGCATGTCTCCCATAAATATAGTGTAATTTCTAAATTCAAGGAAAAATTCATTTGCACAAGAAAAAGTTCCACACCTTTATTAGTCAATTTTCTTGCAATTAAATAAAACAAGTAATTGACACCAAATTTGGTTGCAATGGTATGTTAAGTTGAGCTCTAGTTTAAAATGTTCAGCAAATTCTTCCTATTTCAATTATTTTTGGAAATTTCAAAAATTGACAAAAGAATAAGAAGTTGAGGGCATTTGTTGTCCTCAGTCAGTTTTAAAGGAACTGAGGGGAAAGTGTGAAAACTGAGGACTGTCCCCAGGAAATGGGGATATCTTGTCACCATAGCTTAATAATTAAAAGTATAAAAGGAGTTTTGCATTGTGTGCTGTTGGATGTTGATGGCAGTGGATGAGCAGGGTACCAGGGAGGCCGATGGCAGTAAGAAAGAGGGGGTGTCATTTTTCTGTTCTCAATTGGAGTGGCAAAACACCTAGCAATGGGCCTGCATAGTTGTTGAGTGAAACCACATGGTGGTGCCATCTATATTTAATTTAACATTGTCATTTTTCCTCTTCAAACTGAAATTAATGGCATTAGTTTTCTTTATGTTCAATGTCTCTTTATTACTTATTGACCAATCATAAACCTCCTTGAAAGTTTCATTTGCTTTCTCAGCAAAGAGTTCTCTTGTTTTCTCAATGGCTATAATATTGCTGTCACCAGCAAAGAGGATTTTTTCACCATGAGTAACACTACTAGGAAAGTCATTGATGTATATCAGGAACAGTATTGGTTCTAATGCGCTACCTTGTGGATCCCCTATATTAATGTATTTTGGTTCTAATAAGTGGTTTACTAAATGTTTAGGTCTATTTGAAGTATGTGTTATCTCTACTCTTTGTACCCTATCTGTTAGGTATGATCGAAACCAGTCATTAGCTACCCCTCTTATTCCTAATGCTTCTAATTTATTTAAAAGAATCTTGTATTTGACTGTATCAAACGCCTTAGAAAGATCCAAAAATATGCCTGTGACACATCTTTATCAAGAGCATCAAGTACAACTTTTGTTAATTCTACTATGGCTGACTCCACATTTTTGCCACTTCGGAAACCAAACTGTGATATACTTAAAAGATTTTTTTATTCACGTAATTCATTAATCTGTCTTTCATAATTGCTTCTATTATTTTTGAGAATGCTGACAGCAGGGAAATGGGCTAGTAATTTCCTATGTCTTCTGCATTACCTTTATTAAGCAAAGGCACAACTCTTGCCTGTTTTAACTGATCTGGAAATGTCCCTGATGTGAAGGATTAATTTATTATATTTGTTAAGGGGCTTTGCATATTCCCTATGCATTGTTTCAGTGTCTAGAATCATATCAGCAGAGACAGGGAGAAACATTACTATAATTTGTTGCATTAATTCTAGTGGATACTGCCTACTCCCTTTTCTCATTTTTGAACAGAACTGTATGCTGTGTGAGCTTGTGATAATGGTGGGAGCAATGGAAATGGAATGTTTTTTGACATTCAAATCTCCATCTAAGACCTACCAGTTAATCCCCTGTCCTGTTGCTTCCTGACAATCATAAAACACACATAACACTTAATGGCATCAACTCTTGCAAGAAAAATTATATTGTCATGGTTGGATTTCCACCACACACTACTCACCATCTTCAGCAGTTTCATATTTCACTTTTTGGTCCCATAAAGACATATTACAGTAAAACTTGTGACAACTTCATGGTCTCTGACCAAGGAAAAGCCATTACTGTCATGAAAGTTGGTGAGCTATTGAGAACTGCTAATTTCAAAGAGGCTACAGTCAGTAATGCAAATAATGCATGTACGATCGAAATCTAACTCCTTTCAGTTCAACAAGGGTTATTTTCCTGTGGCAAAAAATACAGATCATTTTCTTGTTACAGACAATGCTGAAAATGTTAGTGGCCCGGCACAGGCTGCAGCACCTGAAGGCAGTTCACAGAAACTCCTAATGAATCTCATGATGATCATCAGGCAGAGCAAAATGAAAAATCAATGATTTCTGTGGATGGTGCTTCCATTAAGCCAAAACAGCGCTGAAGTATTTTTATTTTAAAGCAGTTCCTACAGAAAGATCAAGTGTGACAAAATGGAAACATCACTAGATGAAGTGCAAGTGTCTTTACAAGCTGAACAATTAAACAGATGTTAGCTGATTAAAAATGACATAAGATGGAATGAGAATGTCTAAAGCAACAAAGGAAAAGAGCCTCAGGGTGCAAAGAAAGATGATGGTGCCAAGGAATGTAAGCATGGTATCGGTAACAACAAGTCTATGCCGTCCAAAGGTTCGACAGCCATGTTGTCAGCTCACACTTCCAAAGATAGTACAGTGCTGTGTCCTGCATGTGATAAGATCTACATTAATGAGTTTGAGATATTAATTTTCAATGCTATAATCCCTTCATTACATACTATTCAATAATACATCGTTAGTAAAGTTTAATTATTTCATGTACCATCTTTCACACTTTAAGGACAAAAATGTATTCAAGTAGTACCTGAATTATCATCTTGCCCTATTGTCAAAGGTTACTACTTCTTAAAAACAGCAAAATAATAGTGATTATAATCAAATAAAAATTGTACATGTAGATACAATACAATTTAAGGTCATTGTATTATTACATACAAAGGAAACATACTTCTTTAAAGGTGAATCTTTTACAAATGGTTTACTGTTATCATCAACAACTTACTCCAGTCTCCCCTAATTATTCCCAGTTTCAGACAGTGATCAAAATGTGCCCAATATTGAATAAAAATATCTCACCAAGTTTTGCCAGAGAAGAAGATCTGAGCACTTCAAGTTTCCATCAACCCAGTGAGTAAAAATGTAAAATATTATTTATATTGTCTCATATCATTACTTAATAGAGATATTAGTGCGATGTTATTCTCAGTTTCAGGCCATAGTCCAGTGTTGCATAATGTTGGATACAAAAATCCTGCCAGTTCTTGTCATAGGAGAGGAATTTGTAGTTCAAGATACATGTAGTTCATCTTTCAGACAGACCTGCATCTCTATTGGGACAACTATTCCTAAAGAAGACAGGTGAGTGCATTAAAAACATTGTATGTTTGAAAGAAGAACATGGAGAAGAAAATGATGATTATGATGGAGGAGGAGGAGGAGGAGGAGGAGGAGGAGGAGGAGGAGAAGAAGAAGAAGAAGAAGAAGAAGAAGACGATGATGATTGGAAGATGATCTCTAATAAATCGAAAGCAGATATCAACTGAAACATACTGGTAGAGTGACTAGTGTTCTTGCTAGTTTCAAAAGCAGTGGGTGATAATTGACACAATAACGAAATACTATTTATTGAAAAGGAACTCTGATAAGATTGACTATCGCCTGAACTTGTAGAAAAATAAAGTAGTTCCAAAACTTTTACCTAGACTGGGTAAGTTGATGAGGAAAAGATGTAACTCATGATAAAATGCTGTCACTATTTGCTTTCATAATTCTTAGCAGTAAGTTAGCTCTGCAGTAGTGCTCTAGATGAATTTAGTGCAGTGTGTAAAGAGTCATACACAGACAATTTAGGGGTAGAAAGACTTAATTTTCATGTAGAGGACATCAAATGTCAACCAAAAATGTTGATTACCCTAAAAGCTGTTACCTGTAGAATCAATATGCTACCTGTGTGCATTTTAACAAGTAACAAGGACAATTTAGTTGTGCAAATATTTAATTTGCTTGCAGAGTGGGAATTTTATTTATTTTCCAGATATCAACTCAGTCATCATCCTTTTAGATGTCACCTCTTACTCTGTTAATGCATTTGGTCCTATCATGGATGTGTATGAATAGTGGATGTTGTTCTGCAGTTAAATAATATGTTCACCATAGTAAAGTACAATGGGAAGTGGGAACATTGCAACCATTCCAGTCACCTGGCCTAGATAGAATTTTTCCAGCACTCTTACAACAAGAAGGAGTGAACTAAATAAGACTCCTGTGCAGGTTATTTAGGGTTAGCCTAGCAACAGAAATTATTCCTAACATCTGGAGGGCAGTGAAGGTTGTCTTCATTCGAAAGCCAGGGTGAACTTATCATACCAAGGCCAAAGATATGAGACCAATAAGTCTGTCCTCCTCTCTTCTCACAACATTAGAAAAACTGGTCAATGTGTATGTTAGGGAGAGGAGGTAAACTAGGGCTCCTCTACACATAAACCAACATGCATACCAACCAGGTAAATCATGCGAAACTGCACTCCAGCTTGTTGGGAAGGTGGAGAAAGCATTACGGGCAGAATTAGCAGCACACCCACTATTGGGATGGGAACCATGCTGGGCATGCCCCAGATTACACCTGTGGGTAAAGATGGAGGCAGCAGCTGGAGCACACAGGTTACAGACTGGCAAAAACTGGAAACCCACTGAGGTATCCAGGATCTCACAATAAATACTGAGTGAGGTAATAATAGGCGTGGTAGGGTAAATGCCGGCTGACTATATAATAGCTCCCAGCTGCTTCAACAAGTCTTTCAATGTAGTAATTGGACGAAGAGATCTCTGAGAGAACAAGTTTCAACAACATATTTGGAGAATTTGTGGAGGTGCTACAGCATTTTCATTCATTCAGACATTCAAGCAGCCTGAAAGCACTGGCAGCTTCTGCGACAAGATCAAAGATCGTGGCAGAATGCCAGAAAATCATTGCGGAACTAGGGGAAACCAATAGGGTAAACATATTGTTGGTCCCTGGGAGAACAAGTTTCGATACCATATTTGGAGAATTTGTGGAGGTGCTACAGCATTTTCATTTATTCAGACATTCAAGCAGCCTGAAAGCGCTGGCAGCTTCTGCGACAAGATCAAAGATCATGGCAGAATGCCAGAAAATCCTTGCGGAACTAGGGGAAACCAATAGGGTAAACATATTGTTGGTCCCTGGTCGAGCAAGGATTAGTGGTAATGCACAAGCTGACAGGTTGGACAGGATAGGGGTAGTGACACCATTTATTGGACTGGAATCTGTACTGACAATCTCCAAGGCAATGATTGGAATAAAACTATGAGACTGGACAAGGAGACAGCATATAGAATATTGGACTAAGGTCTAAAAGCAAAAACATGGCAAGGTTCTGATGCCAAAGCCATGTTCTTAGAAAAGTCTCTCAATCCTGGGGTTGAATGGGAAAGAAATGAAACTCATGGTTGGTCTATTAATAGGCCATGGGAATTAAAAAAACACCTACACAGAATGTGGATAATAGAAGAAGACCCCAAATGTAGGATGTGTGGTGTGGGCAAGGTCATGGCATCATATTTGATCTTTGAATGCAAAGCAGTGAAGACTAAAAGACACAAATATTCAAATCAATGAGACCTGAAGAAATTGTGTCCAGCAAAGCACTGGTAAAGGATCTCTTTGCGCTATTCAAGGGTATTGGTTGGATTTACTGGAGAGAGAAGGGACGATACCGCACAGTAAGACCTGTGTCAGTGCCGCCAGCAGTGGTCTTGACCAATGTTGTTTGTTTCACTGATAAAATCCAATCAAATCAATTTTTTACATTCTGAGGATACCCCACTGTCAAATCTACTACTTTTTAAAAACAGAAAAACAATTGTGATTATAATCAAATAATAATTATACATGTAGATACAATACAATTTAAGTCCATTATATTATTACATATGAAGAAAAAATATTTCTCCAAAGATGAATCACTTATCAATGGTTAACTGTTAACATCAGCAACTTGTGCCAGTCTCCCCTATATTATTCCCAGTTTCAGACATTAATCACAATGTGCCCAACACTGGATAAAAAAATCTCACCAAGTTTTGTCACAGGAGAAGAAGATGTAAGCACTTCAAGTTCCCATCAACTCAGTGATTTAAAATGTAAAATAACAATATTTATATAGTCTCATATCAGTACCTGATAGAGATATTAGTGGCATTATTCTCAGTTTCAGACCTTAGTTCGGCATTGGGAACAAAAATCCTGCCACTGCCAGTTTTTGTCACAGGAGAGGAATTTGTAGATGGAGATACATGCAGTTCATCTTCCAGTCAGACCTGCATCTCTATTGGGACAACTATTCCTAAAGAAGACAGGTGAGTGCATTAGAAACATCGTATGTTTGAAAGCAGAACGTGTAGAAGAAAAGGATGATTATGTGGAGGAACATCATGATGATGATGATGATGATTGTAAGATGATCTCTAACAAATTTCCAGCAGATATCAACCCAAACGAATGGTAGTGTGTTAGGTGTTAAAGACTGGCAGAAACTGGAACTCACTGAGGTATCCAGAATCACACACCAAAATACTTAATGCGGTAGTCATAGGTGTGGTAGGGTAAATGCCTGAAGACTATATAATAGCTCCCAGCTGCTTCAACAAGTCTTTCGATGTAGTAATTGGAAGTAGAGAGCTCTGTGGGAGAACAAGATTCGACACCATACTGGGAACATAGTTTGGTTCACTGATGGTTTGAAAACAGAATAAGGTATTGGGTCCAGGGGATACAGAGTGCAGCCAAGGCTTCTCTCTAGGGAAGATGGCCACCGTGTTTCAAGCAGAAATGTCTGCTATCAAGGTGTACATGGAGGAGAATTTGTGGAGGTGCTACAGAGATAACAGGACACAGCGTGTCATTCTCAATGGAGAGAAGTCTTCCGAAGTAACGAAGTAAGAGTGATTTCAGGTGTGCTGCAGGGGAGTGTCGTAGGACCATTGCTATTCACAATATACATAAATGACCTTGTAGATATCATCGGAAGTTCACTGAGGCTTTTTGGGGATGATGCTGTAGTATATCAAGATGTTGTAATGATGTAAAATTGTACTAAAATGCAGGAGAAGCTGCAATGAATTGACGCATGGTGCAGGGAATGACAATTGAATATCAATGAAGACAAGTGTAATGTGCTGTGAATACATAGAAAGGAAGATCCTTTATCATTTAGCTACAATATAGCTGGTCAGCAACTGGAACCAGTTAATTCCATAAATTATCTGGGAGTAGAAATTAGGAGTGACTTAAAATGGAATGATCATATAAAGTTGATCATCGGTAAAGCAGATGCCAGACAGATTCATTGGAAGAATCCCAAGGCAATGCAATCCAAAAATGAAGGAAGTAGGTTACAGTACGCTTGTTCGCCCACTGCTTGAATACTGCTCAGCAGTGTGCGATCTGTACCAGATAGGGTTGATAGAAGAGACAGAGAAGATCCAATGGAGAGCAGTGCGCTTCATTACAGGATCATTTAGTAATCGCGAAAGCATCATGGAGATGACAGATAAACTCCAGTGGAAGACTCTGCAGGAGAGATGTTCAGTAGCTTGTTACGGGCTTTTGTTGAAGTTTTGAGAACATACCTTCACCGAGGAGTCAAGCAGTATATTGCTCCCTCCTATGTATATCTTGCGAAGAGACCATGAGGATAAAATCAGAAAGAGTAGAACCCACACAAAGGCATACCGACAATCTTTCTTTCCGTGAACAATACAAGACTTGAATAGAAGGGAGAACCGACAGAAGTAATCAAAGTACCCTCTGCCACACACCGTCAGGTGGCTTGTGGAGTATGGATGTAGATGTAGAGGTCAGATCATTTTCATTTATTCAGACATTCAAGCAGCCTGAAAGCACTGGCAGCTTCTGCAACAAGATCAAAGATAGTGGCAGAATGCCAGAAAATCCTGGTGGAGCCAGGGAAAACCGATAGGGTGAACATATTGTTGGTCCCTGGTTAAGCAAGGATTAGTGGAAATAAGCAGGACGACAAGATGGACAGGATAGGGGAGATGACACCATTTATTGGACCGGAACCTGTCCTGACAATCTCCAAGGCGATGATCAAAATAAAACTGTGAAACTGGACAAGGAGACAATGTGTAGAATATTGGACTAAGGTCTAAAAGCAAAAACATGGTGAGGTATTGATGCCGAAGCCATGTTCTAAGAGAAGTCTCTCAATCCTGGGCTTGAATGGGAGAGAAATGGAACTCATGGTTGGACTATTAACAGGCCATGGGAATTTCAAAAAACTCCTACACAGAATGGGCATAGTAGAAGAAGACCCCAAATGTAGGATGTGTGGTGTGGGCAAGGAAACTGCATCACATTTGATCTTCGAATGTAAGGCACTGAAGATTATAAGACAGAATATTCAAATCAACCAGATCTGAAGAAATTGTGTTTAGCAAAGCACTGGTACACGATCTCCTTTAGCTTAGATTAGATTAATTTTTCATTCGATAGACCCACATTTCAAAAATGTAACTAGAAAAACTCGAGTTTCTTTAATTTTAATGACCCTCAGTCAATAAACAGTAACATTGTGTTCATGAATTAAAATTAAACTTCTAGTATTTACAGGTTTAACACTTACATCTGCTTTCATTAAATCCATCATTCACACAGTATATAGTTACTTGACTATTATAACCAAGTATTGTCAAAAATCAAAGTAAATTATTCGTTTCAATGATCCTCAGTTAAGAACAGTCACATTATGTACAAGATTTAAAATTAAACTTCCTCTATTTACAGACTTAAGACTTACATCTGCTTTCCATTTATCCATCATTCATACAGTAGGTAGTTAATTGGATGTTACAACCAAGTATTGTCAAAAATTAAAGTATAATAAATTTTCATTAAATTCTTCTACTGCACTTGTTGAGAAATTCATGGATGGAATAGAAGGAGTTGTCCACCAAAAATTCTTTTAAATTATGTTTAAATTGTGCCTTGTCTGAAACTAAACTCTTAATGGTTGCTGGTAACTTATTGAAAATATGCAATGCTGAATACTGGACTCTGGGCAAGAGTAAGTGATTTTAAAGCTTTATGTATATTGTTCTTATTCTTAGTATTGATACTGTGTACTAAGCAGTTAGTTGTATTATTTACAACAAAATTCATTAAGGAATAAACATATTGAGAAGCTGTGGTTAGTATGCCCAGTTCTTTGAATAGGTTTTGATATGATGTTTTTGGATTTACACTACATATTACTCTTATTATACGCTTCTGTACTCTAAAAATTTTTCCTCGGTTTGTGGAGTTTCCACAAAATATGATACCATATGACATAATGGAGTGAAAATAAGCAAAATATGCCTTTTTTTATATTTACATCTCCTATATCTGACATCATTCGCATTGCAAAACACAGACTTGTTTAGGTGCTTTAGCGGTTCATTAGTATGTCACTCCCAACTGAATTTATTATCAAGTTGTAAGCCCAAGAATTTTAAACTCTCAAGTTCTCCTATTTCCATATCGTCATATTTTATACACACACTAGAAGGAAATCTCTTGGAAGTTCTGAACTGCATATACTGGGTGTTTTCAGAGTTTAATGACAGTGAATTGGCTATGAACCACGTATTAATTAGCTGCCCTTTCTAAATTTATATTTTATTTACCATTTATTGCAATGTTTGTACCATCTGCAAATAAGACAAACTTGGCATCTGGTAATGCAACAGATGACAGGTCATTAATATACACAAGAAAAAGTAGCATACCTAGTATGGAACCTTGGGGAACACCTCATGTAACTTCTTCCCAGTCAGATGACATCCGACTGCCTACTGCTGAAGTGTTACGTAAAGACACCCTTTGTTTTCTATTAGTAAGATATGACTGAAACCACTTTGCAGCACTAGCAGTGATGCCATAACATTTTAATTTATGTAAAAGAATGCTGTGATACACACAGTCAAAAGCCTTTGACAGGTCACAGAATATGCCATTTGCCTCTAATTTGTTGTCTAATGAATTAAGGACATTTTCACTGTAAGTAGCCTTCTCAATATCAGAACCATTAAGAAACCCAAACTATGACTTTGACAGTATGTTATTTTTGCTAAGGTGCTTAAGTAGACGCTTGAACATATCCTTTTTGAAAAAGCTGGCAAAAGTGAGATCAGTCAGTAATTTGATATCATTTCTTTGTCCCCTTTCGTATGGAGAGGTATAACTTCAGCATATTTAAGCCAGTCTGGGAATGTTCCTGTGATAAGTGATTGAGTACACAAATTACTTAAGGTATGACTAAGCTCACATTAACACTCTTATTAACTTTGTAGATATGTTATCATAAGCACTAGAATGCTTTGATTTCAAGGACTTTATGATGGATTTTATTTCTTTGGGTGAAGTAAGTGCCAATTCTATTTTACTGAGATTGCTTGTGTGCACTCATCTCAGATATTCCATTGCATTATTTACTGAACCTGACAACCCCATGCTGTCAGTAACAGAGATGAAATACTTGTTTAAATGATGCAACACAACATGCATTTGTTACCAGGGTTTCATTTATTTTTAGAGCTATTTGTTCCTCCTCATTTCTGGTCCTACCTGTCTCTGACTTAACTGTATCCCATATTGATTTTATTTTATTGCTGGATGTAATTATCTTCTTCTCATAACGCAGGTGTTTAGATTTCTGGATAACCTCCTTCAATATTTTGCAGTAATTTTTGTAATGAGCTATAATTCTAGTATCAAAGGTGTCCAAACACATCAGATAGAGTTTCCTTATTGTCTCACATGAGATCTTTATGCCTTGCATGATCCATGGTTTCTTATTAGACTTCTGCTTAATTTGAGTTACCTTCAAGGGAAAACAATTTTCATATAAGGTGCTAACTTTATTAATGAATGTTTTGCATTTTCCGTTTGTGACTATGATGCTGTAAACATCCATCCAATTAATTTCTTTGAGCAATGTCCTAAATTTGTAAGTTTTTGACTGTTTATCTTAAAAAAGGTGCTGCTCCAACACCTATGACCACTGGTATATTACCACTCATGGCAGTGTCTCCACCCCTTACATTTCCTGCTATTATCCTAGCCAGTTTACCCTTCCCTTTTCTGTTGAGTTGTAGGCCATGTCTAGTATAATCCCACCTACTGAGAGAATCAACAGGAACCAGCCCAAACCCGAACCAAGTAGCCGTTCCAACTCCCAATTAACTCTCCCGACAGAAGAGTTTAAATGAGGTTGGTCATGGCATCTCAGAACAGACAAAAACTGAACACTGATATGTTTGGTTGCTGATTCAATCTTTGCCAGGTCACACTCTATATTGTACCCTGGTTCTCTGTCAATACTATTGCCTGGCCCACCCACACTAACCAAGGTGTCTTCCTTGGTAAAATCTTTGCAGAGTGAACCTAAATCCTCTGTCGCCTGACCCAGACCAGCAGTAGGTTTAAAACAATTTGTGACCTGGTATTCTCATCCTAAGTGGTCCTGCAAAAGTTGGCCTACACCTCTGGCATGTGAACTACCTAACAACAAAACTTACTTTCTCTTTGCTGACTTCCCTACATTCTTATTCAATTTTCTACTGAAAGTTTGTTGTGCCCTTGCACTGTTCAAGAGCATTGGTTGGCTTTACAGGAGACACAGGGAATGATACCGCACAGTAAAATCTGTTTCAGTGCAGGCAGCAGTGCGCTTGACCAATGTTGTTTTGTTTCACTGACAAAATCAAATCAATTTTTCACATTCTGAGGATAAAAATGTATTCAAGTAGTACATGAATTATCATCTTACCCCACTGTCAAAGTCTACTACTTTTTAAAAACAGAAAAACAATTGTGATTATAATCAAAATATTAATTATACATGTAGATACAATACAATTTAAGGCCATTATATTATTACATACAAAGAAAAAATATTTCTCCAAAGATGAATCACTTACCAATGATTAACTGTTAACGTCAGCCACTTGTGCCAGTCCCCCCTATATTATTCACAGTTTCAGACACTAATAACAGTCTACCCAATGCCGGAAAAAAAAAAACCTCTCACCAAGTTTTGTCACAGGAGAAGAAGATGTGAGCACTTCAATTTCCCATTGACTCGGTGATGAAAAATGTAAAATAACAATATTTAGCCTTTATAGTCTTGTATCATTACTTAATAGAGATGTTAGTGACATTCTCAGTTTCAGACCCCAGTCCAGCGTTGCATAATGTTGGGTGCAAAAATCCTGCCAGTTTTTATCACAGGAGAGGAATTTGTAGATGAAGATACATGCATTTCATCTTCCAGTCAGACCTGCGTCTCTATTGGGACAACTATACCTAAAGAAGACAGGTGAGTACATTAGAAACATTGTATGTTTGAAAGAAGAACGTAGAGAAGAAACAGATAATTATGATGAGGAAGATGAAGAAGAAAAAGAAAAAGAAGACTATGATTGGACGATGATCTCTAACAAATTGCCAGCAGATATCAACCGAAACGAAGTGGTAGAGTGCCTAGTGTTCTCGCTGGTTTCAAAAGCGGTGGGTGATAATACACACGATAATGAAATACTATACATTGAAAAGGAACTTTTTTAAGATTAATTGTCACCTGAAGTTGCAGAAAAATAAAGTGGTTCAAAATACTTTTAACTAGATTGCGTACGTTGATGAGGAAAAGATGTAACTTATGATAAAATGCTGTCACTATCTGCTTTCATAATTCTTAGCAGTAGGCTAAGTTAGCTCTGCAGTAGTGCTCTAGGTGAATTTAGTGGGGTGTGTAAAGGGTTATATACAGACAATTAAGGGGTAGAAATACTTAAATTGCATGAAAGAACGTCGAATGTCAGCCGAAAACTACTACTGATTACCCTAAAATCTGTTACCAGTAGATTCAATATGTTACCTATGTGCATTTTAACAAGTAGGCTAATAAGGACAATTTAGGTGTGGAAGTATTTAAAGTGTGTGAAATCGAACAATAAATAGTAAACAATTTTATTTATTTTTCATATGTGAACTCCGTCCTTGTCTTTGGAGAAGTGTCTCTCTCTCTCTCTCTCTCTCAACGTTTTTGGTCCTATCGTGGGTGTGTATGAACAATGCATGTCATTCTGTAGTAAAATAATGTAATACCATCATTCCCAAAAAATCGTATTGTATAAATTTTGTAGATGTTGGTTTAGTTGATTTCAGTTTCTTAGCGAGCCATTGTTCAGATTGCAGTAGATCATTCAATAATTTGTAATACTTCGCAACGATTATACTTTTTTGTAATTATGCATTATCTTCGATGCACTCCTAAACTTTAGATGATGACAGTAGGGCTACACATTATCAGACTGAATATATTTTACACATTTTGATACTGTTGCAACGTAACAATTATGGTGAGGTGGGGTAAGTGACGGAGCGGGTAATATGACGAACACCGTATTCCTCTGACGCATTCATAGATGCCAGCAACTCTGATGTTTCTGAGATTCAGGCTATAAATTACGAAGTTCGCCGAATGGGATTGTGAGAGAGTTTGTTTAGTGAGCAGTAGTAACGAAGGTGTGTTTTGTTTATGTGCATTTGTAATTTTTGGATTTTTCTGCGTAAAGTATTACTCGAGTATGGTAACCTGTTTATGCTCTTCCATAATTTATACTCAAAATACTACTTGTAATTTAAAGAACAATATACGAGGGTGCAGGTAGTTCACGGTAAACGTGGGTAACAATAATAGGATTCAAAACGGAAATTACGGCGTGGCGTAACATGATGGTAGGCTGAGTAAGATGAGAAGTTTGCTAGTTCGCCTTTTTACTCGATGTATTTTGAGGAAGTCATTTTTTATTAATAGCTGTTGTCGTTATTTAATAATTGATTTTGATACTGTAATTTTAGATGCAGTTTATTTTAATTTTAAATTCTAATGTGTCGCTGTTCATCTTGTGACGTTTCAGTTTTTATAAACACAATGCCAAGAAATTATACCAGGAAAAGTGACAGGGGAAACTTGGGTAAGAAGGCAATGAATGCAGCTATTACTGAAGTAATAGGTTAAACCACTAGCGTAAATGCAGCAGCAAAGAAACATAATGTGCCAGAGCCAGTACTACGCAGCTATTTGTAACGTAGATGTAGTCTCAGGGGGGAAGTCGTAAGTGGACTACTATAGTAAAAATTATTGAAAGAAATGCGCCTCAAAAAACAATACATCTGTGAATTTATGGACAAAACTTTTATTCGTTTTTGGAGTATCCTTGAAACCTAGGAAGATGTAGACACACATTTACTAATCATCAAATAGAAGAGCTGAGACGATATGTGACTGATTTGGACAAGAGAGCATTTGTGATGACGAATAAACGGATTGGGAAACTGTATTTTTCGTATGGTGAAAAACTAGAAGGGAGACGTAAGTTCAATAAAGATAAAAAAAAACGCTGGAAAAAAACTTCATGAAGTGTTTTCGAAATATCTGCAACTAATTCTGAGAAAGTCAGAGGCAACATCAGTAGCTAGACTCATGGCCTTCAGTTGTGTTAATGTAGCGAAATTTTGTGAAACACTTAAAGAACTTAGACTGAAGTATTTGTTCAAAGCTGAAAACATTTACAGCATCGATGAAACGTGGTTTTCCATAGTGTCAACGAAAACTCCTAAAATGATCTCACCCATTGGTCCCCACTGCGTGATTAAAGTTTTTTTCTGCTGAACGAGGAGTAACAGTCATTGCTGTACGTGGTATGAGTATTACTGGGGCTTACGTTCCACCTTTACTCGTCTTTCCCAGGGTAAGAATTTTTCCTGATTTTTTTAGCGGTGCACCCTCAGGCATCATTGGAGTGGCTCATGAATCAGGGTGGATGACAGTTCAAAATTTTCTGAAGTTCTAAGAACACTTTACCAGAAATGCTCAGCTAAACAAACAAAATCCAGTCCTAATCATAACGGACGAACACACATCATATGTCACTCTGCAGTCTGGTGACTTCTATTGGAATAATGGGAGATGCCTACTAGGATTTCCTGCTCATACAGGTCACAGGTTGCAGCCATCATTCGATGTGTCTTTCTATTGTCCACTGAAGACTGCCTGTTGTCAAGGCTGTGAAGATTATTTAAGTGTGTAGACCCAGGAGCCATGATTACTGAGAGGTAGCCGGAATATCTGGCAAAGCGTATCTCTGAGTGTGTGCTATCCAGACTGCTGTGAATGGGTTCAGTGCTAATGGTGCAAATGGCTCTAAGCACTATGGGACTTAACATCTGAGGTCATCAGTCCCCTAGACTTAGAACTAATTAAACCTAACTAACCTAAGGACAGCACACACATCCATGCCTGAAACAGGATTCGAACCTGCGACTGTAACAGCAGCGCAGTTCCAGACTGAAGTGCCTAGAACCGCTCGGCCACAGCGGCCGGCGGAGCTATTGGCATTGAGCCTCTAGAAAGCAACATTTTTACTGATGATGATTTTCAAGCGTCATACACCAATGATCTTGCTGAATACAATCAACAGGTTGTTCCTGCCGCTGGTCAGCAGCTCATTACCTCAGCCCTTCTTCAAGACCCCAGGATGTCAGCAACTTCATCTCAACAGCCTACCAATTCTTCAGCTGTTCCGCCACAGCCATGAAATTATCCAGCTCTCGACTTGGTCAGTTCTTCCCCCATTTCCAATTACCAGAAAAATAAAAAGCCAGGAAACCAAGGAAGAAACTGCTTTCTTACCACATTTCTGGAATTACTTTGAAAAACGAGTTCTTCAACACTAGGAGGAAGAAAGATAATTGCTAGAATTGAAGAGACAGGAAAGATTGAAAACAAAATCTGAAATATCAGCTTCAAAGGAATCCACGTGTTCTGAAGGATCTAAAACATCTAGAAAAGTAAACTAAAAAATATCAACTGGACTACTCATCATCAGATGAGTCATCGCAAGAGATTCCTTATGTGGAGGATGACGACTGTGATGTTGAGACAATATTAGAAGCACAGGAAGAAGATTGCATTATTTGCAGAGAACATGGAAAGGAAGAGGAGTTTTACAAGTGCTTCATATGCAGACCTTGGGCACATGCTGCATGTTCTGGCTGGAATGATGGTGAAGCAAAAGACACACAATGGAAGTGCGATATTATGTATAAAGTGTATCGTCTACTTAATTAATATTGTTGTAATTTTTTATTGTGACTAATATTTACAATTGAGATTCATTATGAGCAATCTGTTATTGAATTTCTAATGTTTCATTGACGTTTATGCATCATGCTACATACAATGAGCGTCTGACTTTTTAAAATAAAATTTTTCTTCTTTAATGTAAACATTTATATATTTATCATATTACCCACCTCATTCGCCTTACCCCGTAGGTGGGGTAAATGAAAAAGTGACTTTTTTTTGAAAAATATTTTTCATAATTGGGGAAGTGATAAAACAGAATTTAAGTATTTTTTACTGAACATAAAAGATTAAGATAACTGCCCCTTTAAATTCCTGGTTTTTAAACCACTTACTAAACCATGGGAAAAATTCTGAAGCTTAAATTCGTCATATTGCCTACCGTTACATTTTATTGCTTCGCTGAATCATTCTTGAATTTTGTTAGCATTTGACAAATAATTGATTTGAGCCTTACAACATTTTGTACTTAACTTCAAGTAGGTCCCAAACACTTGCAATAACTGCCATCAATTAACTCTCTTTTCCAATGACACGTACACTATGTAATCAAAAGTATCTGGACACCTGGCTGAAAATGATTTACAAGTTCGCGGCGCTCTCCATCGGTAATGCTGGAAATCAATATGGTGTTAGCTCACCCTTAGCCTTGATGACAGCTTCCACTCTCTCAGGCATAATTTAAATCGTGTGCTGGAAGGTTTCTTGGGGAATGGCAGCCCACTCTTCACGTAGTGCTGCACTGAGGAGAGGTAGTATGCCGGTCGGTGAGGCCTGGCACGAAGTCAGCATTCCAAAACATCCCAAACGTATTCTATAGGATTCAGGTCAGAACTCTGTGCAGGGCAGTCCATTAAAGGAATGTTATTGTCGTTTAACCACACTGCCACAGGCCGTGCATTATGAACAGGTGCTCGACCGTGTTAAAAGGTGCAATCGCCATCCCCGAATTGCTCTTCAACAGTGGGAAGCAAGAAGGTGCTTAAAACATCAATGTAGGCCCGTTCTGTGATAGTGCCATGCAAAACAACAAAGGGTGCAAGCTCCCTCCATGAAAAACACTACCACACCATAACACCACTGCTTGCCACATGGTGGCAGATGACGTTCGCCGGGCGCTCGCCATACCCACACCCTGGCATCGGATCGCCACATTATGTATGATGGTTCGTCACCTCACACAACGTTTTTCCAATGTTTAATCGTCCAATGATTATGCTTCTTACACCAAGCGAGGTGTCATTTGGCATTTACCGGCGTGATGTGTGGCTTATGAGCAGCTGCTCGACCATGAAATCCAACTTTTCTCATCTCCCACCTAACTGTCATAGCATCTGCAGTGGACCCTGACGCAGTTTGGAATTCCTGTGTAATGGTTTGGATAGATGTTCGTGTATTATACATTACGACCCTCTTCAACTGTCAGCAGTCTGTGTCAGTCAACAGACGAGGTCAGCCTTAGCGGTTTTGTGCTGTACGTGTCCATTCACGTTTCCACTTCACTACCACATCGGAAACAGTAGACCTAGGGCTGTTTAGGAGTGTGCAAATCTCGCGTACAGACGTATGCTAAGTGACACCAAATCACCTGACCACGTTCGAAGTTCTTGAGTTCCACAAAGCGCCCCATTCTGCTCTCTCACGATGTCTAATGAATACTGAGGTCGCTGATACGGAATACCTGACAACAGATGGCAGCAATCTGCACCTAATATGAAAAACGTATGTTTTTGGGGGTGTCCGGCTACTTTTGATCACAGTGTACTTTAGAGTTCACAGTCATGTTTTATAGATGGATATGTGAGGAAAGCAGCTTGATGTAAACATTGTGATATTCGACATAAACATCACATTTTGCAAACATTTTTACAAAACTGTGACATTTGACAAGCATCACAGATGTGGAAAATAATTAATTTATGAGTATGTTGTGTCTTAATCCAGGTGATTAACTAAGCTGAAAAATTGAACATTTTTACGAAAAGGAATAAACACTTGACTTTTTAGCAGTACAGCCATCTTTTGATGACACTAAACCACTGGGACATATAACAGTAGTTGATTTTATTTCGCGTTTTTTAGTATTTGTGGAATAGTAATTAAAGTAAAACTCACATTTGACAACTGCGTTTTACTAATTTGTTATGTATATATTCTATAAGCAAAAGTTAGTTTTTAGTTATTTAGAGTTAACATGTTATACACTTGTTCCAATATTTCATAGCGAATGATCTATAGCTTCGGATGGAATGTACCAAAATGACTTGTGAGCCAGTGTATAAACAATTTTTTTGAAGCCAATAATGAAAATGTAGTCAACAATTTTTATGCATTTATTATTCTTTGACATATTTTATGATAAATCTTTTGGATACTTTTGAGCACATTTCTGATGGAAGTAAGTCGTTGTTGGCTCTTTCATATTAAATACTTGGACTGACGTAGAGGAATTATGGGCAGAGTTTAAACTGATTGTATATCGTATGCTGAGGGTTATGTGTAAGTGAATTAAAAATGGAAAAGACCCATTGTGGTTTAATAACAAAATTTCAAAAATACTGAAGAAATGGAGACGTCACACTTTCGAGTCAAAAAAGACCGTGGAAATGTCGACCGGCAAAAGTTAGTTTAAATTCATATTACTATCAAATGACCGATGTGCGAAGCATAAGGCAACCTTAGAGAAGGATCTTGCCGAGAAAATTTCGGACCTATGTAGAATCACTAAGCAGATCGAAGGCTTCCATCCAGTCACTTGTCGATCAGTCTGCTGTGGCAATAGGTAACAGAAAAAGGCAAACGTAAGGTGTAAATGTCGCATTTAATAAGTTATTCATGTCATGCAAAGGGATCATAATAGATAGGCCATTATTTGACCATCACACAGAGCACATAGAAGTAACGACCACCAATATGACAGACATATCTTCAACATTGGTATGCTGCAAAATTCTTGAACATATTTTAAATTAGAATACAATAAATTTCCTTTAGACAGCAAAACTTCTGTTCGCAGAGCAGCATGGGTTTAAGAAGCATTGCTCATGTGAAACTCAGCTTGCCCTTTCCTCACACGATATCCCCTGAAGGGCAACAGGCAGACTCCTTATTGCTAGATTTCTCGTAAGCATATGGCAGAGTGCCCCACTGCAGACTGTTGAAGATCCAAGAAAGCGGAATAGGTTCCCAGATATGTGAGGTACTCGAAGACTGCTTAAGTAATACGACCAAGTAGGTTATAATTGAGAGTAATTATTCATCAGAGACAGGGGTATCATCAGGAGTGCCCCAGGGAAGTATGATAGGATTGCTCTTGTTCTCTGTATACAGTCTAAGACAAAAGAAAAAAAAAAGACGGATCACAAAGGAATTATCCGAATGTGACGAAAATTGGTAGATGTATACGTACAGAAAAACAAATAATTACAGTTTCAGAAAATTTGGATGAAAACGTTCTCATTTGACGAGAGATCCAGCGACCTTGGTGGCCAAGGTATCGTTTCACAACCACGAAGACATGCAGTAGAAACCCCCGCCCTGTGTGGTTGGGCAAGCCAAAATCGCCATCGCCATGAAAGGCAACAAAACGGGGCGTAGAATATTGTCGACACATCGCTGTGCTGTTGGTTGGTATATAAGAGGGGGGAAGGGATCACACTGTGAGGTCATTGGTCCCTTGTTCCAGTAAAATACACTCCTGGAAATTGAAATAAGAACACCGTGAATTCACTGTCCCAGGAAGGGGAAACTTTATTGACACATTCCTGGGGTCAGATACATCACATGATCACACTGACAGAACCACAGGCACATAGACACAGGCAACAGAGCATGCACAATGTCGGCACTAGTACAGTGTATATCCACCTTTCGCAGGAATGCAGGCTGCTATTCTCCCATGGAGACGATCGTAGAGATGCTGGATGTAGTCCTGTGGAACGGCTTGCCATGCCATTTCCACCTGGCGCCTCAGTTGGACCAGCGTTCGTGCTGGACGTGCAGACCGCGTGAGACGACGCTTCATCCAGTCCCAAACATGCTCAATGGGGGACAGATCCGGAGATCTTGCTGGCCAGGGTAGTTGACTTACACCTTCTAGAGCACGTTGGGTGGCACGGGATACATGCGGACGTGCATTGTCCTGTTGGAACAGCAACTTCCCTTGCCGGTCTAGGAATGGTAGAACGATGGGTTCGATGACGGTTTGGATGTACCGTGCACTATTCAGTGTCCCCTCGACGATCACCAGTGGTGTACGGCCAGTGTAGGAGATCGCTCCCCACACCATGATGCCGGGTGTTGGCCCTGTGTGCCTCGGTCGTATGCAGTCCTGATTGTGGCGCTCACCTGCACGGCGCCAAACACGCATACGACCATCATTGGCACCAAGGCAGAAGCGACTCTCATCGCTGAAGACGACACGTCTCCATTCGTCCCTCCATTCACGCCTGTCGCGACACTACTGGAGGCGGGCTGCACGATGTTGGGGCGTGAGCGGAAGACGGCCTAACGGTGTGCGGGACCGTAGCCCAGCTTCATGGAGACGGTTGCGAATGGTCCTCGCCGATACCCCAGGAGCAACAGTGTCCCTAATTTGCTGGGAAGTGGCGGTGCGGTCCCCTACGGCACTGCGTAGGATCCTACGGTCTTGGCGTGCATCCGTGCGTCGCTGCAGTCCGGTCCCAGGTAGACGGGCACGTGCACCTTCCGCCGACCACTGGCGACAACATCGATGTACTGTGGAGACCTCACGCCCCACGTGTTGAGCAATTCGGCGGTACGTCCACCCGGCCTCCCGCATGCCCACTATACGCCCTCGCTCGAAGTCCGTCAACTGCACATACGGTTCACGTCCACGCTGTCGCGGCATGCTACCAGTGTTAAAGACTGCGATGGAGCTCCGTATGCCACGGCAAACTGGCTGACACTGACGGCGGCGGTGCACAAATGCTGCGCAGCTAGCGCCATTCGACGGCCAACACCGCGGTTCCTGGTGTGTCCGCTGTGCCGTGCGTGTGATCATTGCTTGTACAGCCCTCTCGCAGTGTCCGGAGCAAGTATGGTGGGTCTGACACACCGGTGTCAATGTGTTCTTTTTTCCATTTCCAGGAGTGTAATTACATAAGGGAAAGAAGAAAGGAGAGGAGATGTGCAGCACAATGACAGGAAAAAAAGAAGCAGAAGAACAACAGAAGGACGACCAACACTACTACGGACAAAACAGAAAAAGAGAACCACAGAGAGAAGCAAGGAACAGGTAGAAGGTGTAAACACAAGAGAGCAGATGATCACGGCTGGCTGACCATGAGAATAAAAAGGAAACAGCCAGCCACTCTGCGACACATTAAAACATCCACCCTAAAAGCATTAGAGTGGAGAACACAAAAGGACAAAGGACATGCATTAAAACTTAAATAGAATGATAAAACCCACCGTCACGTATAAAATGTAAAATTAAATTATCCAATGAGGTGTTGTCAGCTAAAATTAATGGCAACTAGTCCGGTATCTGAAGAGTCCGTCGCAGGGGAGCGAAAGAAAGACAGCTCACCAAGATATGGGCCACTGTCAGCTGAGCACCGCACCAACACTGAGGTGGGTCATCACGGCGCAGGCGGTAGCTGTGTGTCTCCCAAGTGTGGCCAATGCAGAGCCAGCAGAGAACCACAGAGTCCCTGCGAGAGGTCCGCATGGAGGACTGCCACAAATTCATAGTCTCCTTAATGGCACACAGTTTGTTACGTATGCTGAGGAGATGCCATTTTGTCTCCCAAAGCCGCAAAACCTTGCGTCGTAGTACTGAATGCAGGTCAGTTGTAGAGAATCCGATCTCCATAACAGTTTCCACATAGGCTGTTTGGCCAGCCTGTCAGCAAGTTCGTTGCCTGGGATTCCGACGTAACCTGGTGTCCAGACAAACACCACTGAATGACCGGACAGTTCCAGGGCATTGATGGACTCCTGGATGGTCGCTACCAAAGGATGACAAGGGTAGCACTGGTAGATCGCTTGTAGACTGCTCAAGGAGTCAGTACACAGAAGAAACGACTCCCCAGGGCATGAAAAGATGTGCTCAAGAGCACCAAATATAGCCACCAGCCCAGCAATGAAAACACTGCAGTCATCAGGCAAGGAATGCTGTTCAATATGTCCTCCATGAACATATGCCAAGCCGACGTGACCATCAGCCATCGAACCATTGGTGTAATCTACTTCGTGGCCTCAGTACATGTCAAGAATCAAGAGGAAGTGGCAGCGGAGAACTGCAGGGTTAACTGAGTCCTTAGGGCCATGTGAAATGTCCAGGCAAAGCTGCGGCCTAGGTGTACACCATGGAGGTGTACGTGAATGGACGTCAAGTATAGGTGGTAAAGGTAAGGACTCCAGTTCGGAAAGAAGGGATCAGACATGAATTGCAAAGGAAGCCCTGACCTGGGCCGCCAATGTGGGAGATGAATCGCCGTGTGTGGTAAAAGGAGACAATGATTCAGATGTGCAGGAGAACTACGAACATGTGCAACATAACTGGCCAGCAGTTGTGCACACCTAACGTGCAATGGAGGGACTCCAGCCCCCAAAAGGACGCTGGTCACTGGACTCGTCCTAAAAGCTCCTGACACTAGACAAACGCCACAGTGGTGCACTGGGTCGAGTAAACTCAGTGCTGAGGGCGCCGCCGAACCATAAACAAGACTCCCATAGTTAAGACGGGATTGAACAAGGGCTCTGTAGAGCTGCAGCAGCGTAGAGCGATCTGCACCACAGTTGGTGTTGCTCAGGCAGCAGGGGGCATTGAAGTGCTGCCAGCACTTCCGCTTAAGCTGGCAAAGGTGAGGAAGCCAAGTCAATTGGGCGTCGAAAACCAATCCTAAGGATCGGTATGTCTCCACTACAGTGAGTGGATCGTCATTAAGGTGAAGTTCTGGTTCTGGATAAACAGTACGACACTGGCAGAAGTGCATAAAAAACTGGAAACTGTGTGCTAGAGCCCATGACTGTGCCCTGTAGATGGCTCCCTGTAGGCGCTGCTCAGCAACACCAGTACTGGTGGAGCAGTATGAAATACAGAAGTCGTCTGCATATAGAGAAGGTGAGACAGACGGCCCTGCAGCTGCTGCTAGACCATTAATTGCACTAAAAATAGAGACACTCAATACAGAGCCCTGCGGGACCCATTTGCCTGAATATTGGGGGGGGGGGGGGGGGGAACTATGAGAGGCACCAACTTTGACACGGAAAGCACGAAGCGACAGCAAATTTTGGATAAAAATCTGGAGTGGGCCTCAGAGGCCTCACTCGTATAATGTGGAAAGGATATGATGTCACCAGGTCGTCTCATATGCTTTTTGTAAATCAAAAAAGATGTCAACCAGGTGTTGGCGCCAGGTAAAGGCTGTTGGGATGGTAGACTTGAGGGACGCAAGATTATCAGTGTTATAGCGACCCTGGTGGGACCCGCCCTGACATGGAGCCAGTAGGCCACGTGACTCCAGAACCCAACCCAACCACCGACACACCATACGTTCCAGCAGCTTACAAAGAACGTTGATGAGGCTGATGGACCGATAGCTATTCACATCAAGCGGGTTTTTACCGGGTTTGATCGCCGGAATGATTGTTTACTCCCACCATTACAATGGAAAGACCCCATCGCACCAGATCCGGTTGAAGATGACGAGGAGATATCACTTTTAGTCAGATGAGAGATGTTTAATCATCAGACTGTGGACCCTATCTGGCCCAGGAGGTGTCAGGGCAATGTGAAAGGGCACTGAGGAGTTCCCATTCTGTAAATGGGGCGTTGTAGGATTCACTGTGGCGTGTAGTGAACGAGAGGACTTTCCCTTCCAGCCAAAGTTTGAGAGTGCGAAAGGCTAGGGGGTAATTTTCTTATGCAGAGGCTCGAGCAGGGTGCTCAGCGAAGTGCTCGACAATCGCGTTTGCGTCGCTAGATAACACGCCATTTATGTTAACAGTGGTACCTGAAAACACGTTTGATCTTGGTCCAGACTTGGGAAGGTGATGTATGGCAGCCAATAGTAGAGACATATCTCTTCCAGCATTCCTGTTTCCATCGTTTGATAAGTTAGAATGAAATTTTCACTCTACAGCGGAGTGTGCACTGATATGAAACTTCCTGGCAGATTAAAACGGTGTGCCGGACCGAGACTTGAACTCGGGCCCTTTGCCTTTCGCGGGCAAGTGCTCTACCAACTTCTTTTTTTTTTTTTAGGAAACGTAAATAAGTAGACTTTTCTTACATAATGGTGTAACAATAACAAACATAAACTGATTCTAGCATTTTTTTTAATATATAAGACGATGACTTGTATAAAATACAATATTTCTGGGAAACGTAAATAAGTGGACTTTCTTTTTACATAATAGTGAAAAAATATCCTGCTTCTGTCAGTACAAAACAATAACGGACCACGTTCCTCTTTTGGACGCGTACCTCGCTAATCCCGTTATACCTCGCGTTGGTGTCGGGTACGTCTTCACGTGTGGTGGTGGATCCTCTCCACTGTCCTGGGCCTTTCTTGTTCTGAATACTTACAGGCAATAATTACATGCTCCTACCCGAGACACCCCAACTGGGTGGGGGATGAAGCAAGGCACTCCCTAAACAATTAGCGTAATGTGTTCGATACCTCGGATGTCTCATAAGCTGTAAGTGATGTTCTTGTAGTATGGCCCAAAAGTCGAGCACATTCTTACTGCCGTCTCGGAAAAGATAACGCACAGTCAAACCTCGAATGCAAGTCACTGCGTTTGTCTTTGTTCGGGGATAATATGTCCTATCTGGGAGAAGTAGTATCCGTGGTTCTATTGCGTGCGGCCCCAACCGAAGGAGGAAGGCGATCGTTTTTTTGACCAAACAGCATACGTCCGCCGAAGGCCCGCATATCAGGCGATGCTCCTCTGTGTCTATAACATTGCACTGCGGACACAGTGGCTCGTCCGCCATATGAATTGTATGCAACCTGAAACGAGTCACGTATTTCCCATTTACCAACTGATACCACAATGCGCGCGTTCCCGTATCAAGGTGTGGGTGGTGCACTGTACGCCATACCACTGACCACGTAACAGTTGGTTGGCGGCGCTCTACGGCATTATTCGGCCGTCGTCGAGTCAAGATGTGATATATATCACGTGCCGTTGCCGTCCTGGTAGTCGGTAGTTCCATATGTAAATAACTGTGTTCCACAAAAAAGGTTCGCATATGGGCAAGCGATGGTGAGATGTGAGACACCGCTACCGGAACCGAACGAGAAGGTGGAGCGAGTTCGTCTATCAAGGTGCCCGTCAGACTTGACCGGTGTCGTGTCCACATCTTTATCATTGTGGTTACATAAATAGCTACTGCTCGGTCGCGTACGTGGACTAGTCCAAGACCTCCACGATTACGAGGAAGGGTGAGGGTTTCGTATCCGACCTTAAAAAGCAGACCTGTGCTCACAAAATATCCTAGTGCCGCCAGGATTCGGCGGGCCAACACCACCGGCATAGGAAGAACTTGTGCCAGGTGGGGGATGCGAGAAGCTAGATAAGTGTTGGCAAGGGTGACCCGTTGTATCATATCCAGTGCCCTTAACCTGTGACTTCGGACACTCGCACGAATTGTTTGCAGAAGATGTCTGTAGCTCAGTGCCGCCGTGCGTCGAACGTCTGTAGTGAAGAGAATTCCTAGGCATTTCATTGTGTTGATCGGCTGTACCCGTCGGGAGTCCTCCCCCGATGTTCATCGCTTCCGACTTTGCCATGTTCAGGCGACTTCCCGTAGCCATACAATACAAATTAATCCAATGTAGGGCCGCTCTTGCCTCGTCGCTTGACTGTGCTAAAAACTCTAGGTCATCCGCGTATGTTCTACATGTAAACTTGTTGTGCCTTATGGTCATTCCTTGGAGTCGATTCCGGAGCCCGCAGAGCAGCGGCTCGACAGCGATGGCATACAATATCGTTGACAGCGGGCACCCTTGTCTGACCGAACGTGAGATGGTGATGGGCCCCACCAAGCGTCCGTTGATGAGCACTTTGGATGCGGCTCCGTGGAGTAGCCGCATGACGACGGTGACAAAACTTTCCGGAAACTTCATTTGCGTCATCACTTCCGTGAGATAAGCATGGCTCAGCCTGTCAAAGGCGCGATCGAAGGCTATCGATACCAATGCACCCCGGAGACGACATGTTGATGCCAGTGCGATAACATCGCGGTAGTCGTTGAGTGCCGTTTGTATATTGCTATCTCCTCCTAGCTGGGTTTGGTCGAGTGATATCACTTGGCGTATTACTCGTTTAAAGCGTGCTGCAAGTATCCTGGTGTAGTTCTTGTAGTCGCAATTAAGAAGGGTCAGTGGCCGGTAGGCCTGTATCCCTGTGCCGCCGGATGGTTTGTGGATGGGCATGATCATTCCTTCCACGAAAGAGGGTGGAAGAGGCACGTTGGGAGACATCAATTCGCAGTACATGGCAGTCCATCGTGGAGTGATGAGATCTTTAAATGCACGATAAAACTAACGGAAACCCGTCGGGTCCCGGCGATTTGTGCTAGGCTCCCTTATCAATCGCTTCCACTACGTCGTCAAATGTGACTTGACTTGTTAACTCCCGGTTGGCCGTCTCTTCGAGACACGCGGAGAGCGTTCGTCGGACCTCATGAAAGGCTGCCTGATCGTGTTCCGCTTCTTCATAGAGATGACTGTAGTGTTCCACAAAAGCGTTGGCAATGTCTTTTTGCGTTTTCATGCGGCGACCATCTGGCAGTACGACCGTCTGTATTAAGGTTCTGCGGCTACGTTGTTTTTCTCTGATAACGTGATACATCGACGGTGATTCTCAACGGACTCGTTCAAAGGCCCTTGCACGGATTGCGACACCCTCCAGACGGCGGTGGGTTATGGAAATTATTTGGTCCTGTGCTCATTTTATACCGGCACGACGCTCCTGTGAAGGTGCTTGTACAGAAAGTTCGCGGAACATCGTGAAAATTCCGTCGTGTCTCGCCTCCACATCATCTGCTCTCTTCCGTATACAATTAACGCTCGGCGCAATGCAGGCTTAACGCATTCGAGCCACCACTGTAACGTCGTCGGATTTGTCGGAAGGCGTCGTCCACACATGTTCCAAGTGTCTTCTATTAAGCGTCTGCACTCAGGTTCCCTGAGATGTGCAATATTCAGTTTCCAAACACTGCGACTCCTCCACACTTGTTGACGACTCAAATGGCTCTGAGCACTATGGGACTTAACTGCTGAGGTCATCAGTCCCCTAGAACTTAGAACTACTTAAACCTAACTAACCTAAGGACATCACACACATCCATGCCCGAGGCAGGATTCGAACCTGCGACCGTAGCGGTCACGCGGTTCCAAACTGACGCGCTTAGAACCGCACGGCCACACCGGCCGGCTGTTGACGACTCAGGGAGACCGTGCATATATATGCTATGTGATCTGAAAAGGCAATAGACCACAATTCCGCATCGAGGATCGCAGGTACGAGACAACGTGTTACGTAAATGCGATCGAGACGACTTGCAGAGTGACTCGTGACGTACGTGTATCCACGTCTGTCGCCGTGTATCGTCTCCCATGTATGGTTGGTTGGTTTTTTGAGGGAAGAGACCAAACAGCGAGGTCATCGGTCTCATCGGATTAGGGAAGGACAGGGAAGGAAGTCGGCCGTGCCCTTTCAGAGGAACGATCCCAGCATTTGCCTGGAGCGATTTAGGGAAATCACGGAAAACCTAAATCAGGATGGCCGGACGCGGGATTGAACCGTCGTCCTCCCGAATGCGAGTCCAGAGTGCTAACCACTGCGCCACCTCGCTCGGTGTCTCCCATGTATCAATGAGATTCATGTCTTGTGTGAGTTGCCGCAGCTCCGGGCATGTAATATAGCGTGGGTGTTGATCTCTTGGTGCGAGCACGCAGTTGAAGTCGCCTCCAAATAAGACATGTTCATATCGACCTAAGAATAGTGTTGCAATCTCCTCTGCGTAAAATCTGGATCGATCGCGCCGCCTGTCGGACACCTATGGTGCGTAAATGTTAACGACCCGTACCCCCAGCACTGTGAGCGCCAGTTCTCGCGCTGACGGCAGGTACACCACGTTCTCGGCTACTATGCCGCTACGTAGAAGTATCGCTGTTCCGCTGCCGCCGTCGGTAGTAAGTGTAGTGTATGTATCGTACTCAGAGGTCGGGGAAGCTATCAACACATACTTCCCGCAGAAGAACGATGTCGACGTCTGACGCATGCAACATGTCTCGTAATAATTGCAATTTGACAGGCGTTCTGATCGTATTAATATTAATAGAGGCTGTTCGATATGCCTGCCGGTGTTCCTCAGTGCGTAAAGCGCACATGAACGCTTACGTTATTTTGTGTGCTGCTGCTCGGCGACATGCAGTCTGTGCGGTAGTCTGCATCTTCTGCGTGGTTAACATCCGGTGGACGCAGCACTCGCCATTGCGGGTGCGTCGTCGGTCTGTGGTTCAGTATCGGATTCGTCGGCCCAGTTCCTGTGCTGGAGGTCCAGCTCCCGACGTGTTTCTCCGGCCTAGCTGACCGAAGGCTTTCCGTCCGGTGTGTGTGTATTCAACCCCTGTCTAGCATCATTCGCGTCGTACTGCTGTGTGGGAGGTAGAACCTCCCGTTGCGCATCCGGATGTGCTGTATCGACGTCACAACCAAGTCCTCTGACGTGGACTGCAGTAAGCAGGTATCCGACGGCGCTAGCCGTCGTTTCTTGTGGCGATTCGGCTATCATTGTTTGCGCGTGTGCGCCTCCGTATCCGAGTGCGGAAGTGACTCCCGGTGCTCAGGCACGAAAGCAGCTGTCGGCACAACAGCAGGATCAATTTCCATACCTCCTACCGATTATTTCCGCTCGGTTAAGGGCGTCGTCGGCGCCGGAGCGGCAGAAGTGTGCGTCGTTTCATCACTGGAGGCGGTCTCTGCTGCAGTCGGTTGCCGTAAACTGTCAGGATTCTGTAGCTGGTCAGTCTTCGGGATGGAATCTGTTCGAAACGCGTCCGCATACGTTAGTGTCAGCGGTGTCAACGTGGACGGAGGCACGGGTTTGCCGTTTGGAACTTGCACTATCCTCCGCTGCATACATTCGGAACGGTCGTGGCCTTTCCGCAGCCTGAGCATGTTTTGGGTTGTCCGTCGTAGATGACTATAGCTCTACATCCGCCGATGAACAAGTACGAGGGTACATGTTGTGTCAGTTCTATTCTGATTTGACGCACCCCATTGAGAACTGGGCAAGTCGTGAAGTTGGACCATTTTTCCTCAACGTGGCTGAGCACTCTTCCATATGGGCGTAAGGCGTCGATGAGCAAGTCAGATGGAACCTCGAAGGGAAGTTCGAAAGTACGTATGTTTCGTAAGCCCAGTCCTGCGTGATCAATAGTTACTTCTCCAACATGTCCATCCGAGTGACGAAATTTGAGTCCATGTTTAGTATCTCGGATGATTCTGTCACATACTGCATTGTTTATCAGTTTGACGTAAACGACACTGCTCACTATGGAGAAGTGTATTCCGATAAGTTCGCTGTAGTCAAGCTTAACTTCGTCTCGTAGGAACCTTTCGATTTCGTAAGCTTTCGGTCTCGCATATTCATTCGAAAAACTAATCTTGAAAATCGACTTTCGGTATGCATGTGCCATTCTATATCGAGTCGTCTAAACGCGCGAGTACGCCGAAGAGGTAAACAACTGCGCGAGCGCGAACTTCCCCGGCAGGGACGTTAACAGACGTCCGTGCCGTAGCACCGCCGAAGGCAAACTGACTGAGCTACCCAAGCATGACTCACGCCCCGTCCTCACAGCTTTAATTTGATAAGTTGGTGAACGCGGGCATGGAGCCGTTTAAAGGCTATGAGGTGCTCCAGGGAAGGGTGCCGCATATGCCACTATAGAGCTCGCCGACACACCTTAATTGCTTCAGCGACTTCCGGCGACCACCAAGGGACTGCCTTTCGCCAGGGGAGCCCTAAACGGCGAGGGATCGTGTTTTTTGCCGCAGAAACAATTGTTCTAGTCACCTGCTCACCCATCACGTCGATGTTAGTGTGTGGGGGACATTCAATGGTGACAGCAGAGGTGAAAGTTTCCCGGTCTGCTTTGTTTAAAGCCCATCTGGGCAGGCGTCCATGGACCTGACGCTGCGTCAGTGACAGGAATATCGGGAAGTGGTCACTACCACACAGGTCGTTATGTGCTCTCCAGTGGTTAGATGGGAGAAGTCCTGGGCAGCAGATTGATGAATCAATGGCTGAGTAACTACCATGAGCCACACTGAAATGTGTCACGGTCCCATTATTTAAGAGGTGTAAGTCGACCTGAGACAGTAAAGTTTCGACATATCTGCCTTGGCCATTAAGCACAGTGGTACCCCACAAGGGGGTATGGGCGTTAAAATGTCCCAAAAGTAGGAAAGGTTTAAGGAGTTGGTTAATTTGTGCAGTTAATACATTCAGAGGTACTGCACCATATGGAGAAAGATATACATTGCAGTATGTTACTTCCTACATTGTCCTCAAGAGGGGTTTGAAGGGGCACAGGTTCACTACAGACTGAGTTCAGGACATAAACGCAAACTCTACCTGACACTCGATTATAGTCGCTACGGTTCCTGTAGTATCCCTTATAGCTGCAGACGGCAGGGGTCCGCATTGCTGGGAACCAGGTTTCCTGGAGGGCTATGCAGAACGCAGGTGTAAAGCTTAACAGTTGCTGTAGCTCAGCTAGGCATTGGAAAAAAAACCACCGCAATTCCACTGGAGGATGACGTCATCGTCAGACTAGGAAGGCATGAAACATTCAATGAGGCAGTTTACGCCTCAGGGTCACCTGCTGCCACCGACTTTTTGCCTGAGCAGTCTATATCCATTGAGTCTGAGGGTCTGGCGAGATCTAGGTCCTCAGCAGACGCCAAAATCTCCATTTCATCCACAGATGCAGAGCTTGCAGGTAGCTGTGGTGTGGGTGCCATGGCAATTCCCTTGGCCTTGAGGACCTTCTTTTTGGATTTCTCTCGCTGCTCCTTGGGTTTCCTTGGCTGGGAGGACTTCACTGATTCAGTCTCTGGGACTTAGGATGAGCTTGAAGCCCTCCGACTATCTGCTTTTGGGCTCTTCAGCCACTAGCAAGTGCCATCTTCCTCACTAGCAGAAACCTGGGAAGGGAGTGACCCAAGGGACCCCTTCCTAGCGAGAGGAGCTGAAGAAGACTTACACTTCTCTGGCTCAGAAGTGGGGACTGATATCCCCCATGGTTGGTGGTGGTGGTGGTGGTGGGGGGGGGATGTTGATCCCAAAGTAGGTGGTGTGGGAGCAACAGGGAGGGAAGAACCCCCCACCGTTAAGGGAGCAGGTGTAGTCTTCTGGTTCTGAGAGGTGACAGGAATGTGAGGAACAGATGGGGCGACAACTGTTCTCATACTGGCGGCCTAAGAGGTGGTCAGAGCCACAGGATGTAGGTGCTCAAATTTCCTCTTAGCCCCACTGTGCGTCAGTCGTCCCTGGGTCTTATATTCCATAATTTTCCTCTCTTTCTGTAAAATCCTGCTGTCTGTTGAGCAAGGTGAATGATGCTCTCTGCAGTTGACATAGATGGGAGGCAGAGGTCATGGAGTATTGGGATGTGATGGACGTCCACAATCTCCAACTGTGACACTGGAAGTACAGCACGAAGATATATGGCCGAAATTCCAGCACTTAAAGCACTGTGTCATTGGAGGGATATATGGCTTGATGTCACAGCAGTAGACCACCACCTTGACCTCGGGCGAAATGTCACCCTTGAAGGCTAAGATGAAAGTACCGGTGACAACTGGATTATCCCTCAGACACCAATGGACGTGCTGGATGAAATTAACACCTCGCCGCTCCAAATTGGCAGGCAGCTCGTCGTCACTCTGCAAAAGACAGTCCCTGTGGAATATAATACCCTGACCATATTTAAGCTCTTATGGGGTGTGATGGTAACAGAAACATCCCCCAACTTGTCGCAAGCGAGTAATGCCTGTGAATGGGCAGAGGATGATTTTATCAAGACTGACCCAGAGCGCATTTTGGACAAGCCCTCCACCTCCCCAAACTTGTTCTCCAAATGCTCCACAAAAAGCTGAGGCTTCATGGACATGAAATATTCCCAATCAGATTTCGTACATACGTGGTACTGGGGTGAATAAGCTTCACTGCCATCCTTAGCCTGACGTTCCTCCCATGGTGTGGCCAGGGAGGGGAACGATTTGGGACCATATTTCTTAGCATGAAAGTTAGACTCTGCCCGCTTAGAGATTGCTGGCGGTGGGCCACTGGCAAGAGATGACGAACTACACTTCATGGCGTGTCATCTGATGCCACCCACTCCCACAAGGGGCCCTCCTCATGGGCGCCACCCACCCTCAGCAATGTCCACTCGGCGGGTTGGCCATTGCTAGGAGTTCCGATGCCCCTGGGAGATGGACATCAACTCCATGGCACACATGGGGAGTTTACGGCGCAGGCATTAGTAGAGTGATCCCTGTGTTGTCAGGGGGCTACAACCAACAGGGCACATGCTGGCCCCACCACAACAGACTGGCTACTGTGCTGGATACGAGGTGCTAAGAAGTCCATGGTCATTGTTAGCGGAGAAAGCGGCACTGCATTGCGCATGGTGGAAAACGCACCCAGGAAGGTGTCCTCGACCAAGAGATGGAGAACGAGCGGGACTGCAATGCGATGACGACAAAGTGGGCTAAAGATCTCAATGTGCGATGGACACATTGCACCATGTAAGGCACCCTTCCCCAATTGGCTCGCTCTTCGAGAAAATTTAGAAAGATGGAGGTCAAACCCGACAGGGGACCATCACATAAAGGCCGAAACGTATGAGACTCCTTTTAGTCGCCTCTTACGACAGGCAGGAATACCTCAGGCCTATTCTAACCCCCGGACCTGCAGGGGGGCGCTGTGCTGTAAGTGTTCCTCGGGTGACAACTGGAGGGGTACTGCCATGAAAAGAAAAGGCATCCCAGACCAGCATTCCTGGTTTTTGGGCTGTACAGCAGGCACAGGCATATTGGTATCCCACTGTGGTCTAGGGGGGCCTTAAGACACGCCTTCGGCCTGGATTCTCATTGATGGGAATAGAATTGTGTTCATTGTGATGGGTCCTGTTTCGATCTGAACCCCACTGACCAACAAAGACACGCCTGGAGATGCCCCAGACAGTGGTGGGATAGCCGTGCGTGATTAGCCGAGCAGTCTAAGGCGCTGCAGTCATGGGCTGTGCGGTTGATTCCGGCGGAGGTTCGAGTCCCCCCGTCGGGCATGGGTGTGTGTGTGTTTGTCCTTAGGATAATTTAGGTTAAGTAGTGTGTAAGCTTAGGGACTGATGACCTTAGCAGTTATGTCCCATAAGATATCTCTCTCTCTCCTCACACACACTCTCTCACACACTGTGTCTCTCGCACACACCGTGTGTCTCGCACACACCGTGTGTCTCTCGCACACACCGTGTGTCTCTCGCACACACCGTGTGTCTCTCGCACACACCGTGTGTCTCTCGCACACACCGTGTGTCTCTCGCACACACCGTGTGTCTCTCGCACACACCGTGTGTCTCTCGCACACACCGTGTGTCTCTCGCACACACCGTGTGTCTCTCGCACACACCGTGTGTCTCTCGCACACACCGTGTGTCTCTCGCACACACCGTGTGTCTCTCGCACACACCGTGTGTCTCTCGCACACACCGTGTGTCTCTCGCACACACCGTGTGTCTCTCGCACACACCGTGTGTCTCTCGCACACACCGTGTGTCTCTCGCACACACTGTGTCTCTCGCACACACTGTGTCTCTCACACACACTGTGTCTCTCACACACACTGTGTCTCTCACACACACTGTGTCTCTCACACACACTGTGTCTTTCACACACACTGTGTCTCTCACACACTGTGTCTCTCACACACTGTGTCTCTCACACACTGTGTCTCTCTCACACTGTGTCTCTCACACTGTGTCTCTCACACTGTGTCTCTCACACTGTGTCTCACACTGTGTGTCTCACACTGTGTCTCACACTGTGTCTCACACTGTGTCTCACACTCTCACACTCACAGTGGTGGGATACCAACCTGACTATCGCCAGCCATACAGCCTGAAAACCAGGACTGGTTGTCCAGGGAGCTGTTTCTTTTCGTAGGAGGATCCCTTTGGTTGTCAGACGCAGCACCCTTATAGCACAGCGGTATGTCTACAATATTCCGCAGCCCGTTTTGTTGCCCCTCATGGCAAGCCATCCTGAACTTAAGTTTCAGGAAGATAATACCTGCCTGCGCATGGCGAGAGTTCCTATTGTTTGTCTTCGTGTTTGCCAAACCCTACTTTAGCCATCAAGGTCGCCAGACCTCTCCCCAACTTAGATCCTCTTGGGATTTTGTAGACCTAATGCGCCATTTGGACAGAATTTGGCACAGTATCCCGCAGGACGATTTCCAACAACTCTATCAATCAATGCCAAGCCGAGTAATTGCTTGTAATTAGGGCCAGAAACGGGCTAATGCCTCATTGACTGAGTTTGTGAAGGTCTTTCTCTTTAATAAATCATCACCGTTTTCTGAAATCGTAATGATTTTTGTCTGTGCATGTACATCACATCTCCAGATTTCCATTTCAATCGGGTAATGTCTTCGTGTATCTTAGTTTTTGTTTCAGAGTGTACACTTCTGTGATAAACGTCACGGGATAGCAATTTGCACTTATACAGATGGTGTTAGTATCGCGTACACAAGGTATAAAATGGCAGTTCATTGGCGAAGCTGTCATTGTACTCAAATGATTCATGTGAAAAGGTTTCTGTCGTGATTATGGCCGCAGGACGTGAATGAACAGACTCTGTACGTGGAATGGTTGTTGGAGCTAGACGCATGGGATATTCTATCTCAGAAATCGTTAGGGAATTCAATATTCTGCGATCCACAGTGTCAAGACTGTGCTGAGAATACCAGATTTCAAGCAGTACCTCTCATCACGCACAACACAGTGGACGACGGTCTTCGCTTAACGACCAAGAGCGTAGAATAGTCATTACTAACACTCGAGCTACACTATGTGAAATAATCGCAGAAATCAAAGCGAGACGAAGACGAACGTCTCTGTTAGGACAGGGTGGCAAAATTTGGCGTTAATAAGCTATGGCAGCAGGCGACGAACGCGAGTGCCGTTGCTAACAGCACGATATCGCCTGCAGCACCTCTGCTAGGCTCGTGGCCATGTCGGTTGGAGCATACACGACTGTAAAACCGTAACCTGGTCAGATGAGTCCCGTTTCCAGTTGGTAAGAGCTGATAGTAGGGTTCGAGTGTGACACAGACGCGAAGAAGCCATTGACCCAAGAAGTCAACAAGGCACTGAGCAAGCTGGTGATGACTACATAATGGTATGGTCTGTGTTTACATGGAATGGACTGGGTCCTCTGGGTGTTCGGCTGCATGGAGACCATTTGCAGCCATTCATGGACTTCATGTCCCCAAACAACAATCGAATTTTTATGGATGACAATGTGTTTGACTAACATTCTGGAAGATTCGAACGAATGGCTAGGGCTCCCAGATCACCCGACATGAATCGCATCGAACATTTATGGGCATAATCGAGAGGTGAGTTTGTGCACAAAATTCTGCACCGGCAACACTTTCGCAATTATGGACGGCTATAGAGGCAGCATAGCCCAATATTTCTGCAGGAGGCATTCGACGACTTTTTGAGTCAATGCCACTTCGAGCTGTTGCACTACACCGGACAATAGGCAGTCCGACCCGATGTTTAGATGAATCCCATGACTTTTGTCAGTTCAGTGTACATAAGTGATGTGATAAATAGGGTGAGCAGCAGTCTATGACTGTTTCTGATAGTGCTGTTGTATACGTGAAGGTATCGTCATTGACTGACTGTAGAAGGATGCAGGATGCCTGTTTGGTGTGATGAATGGCAGCTTGCTCTAAATATAAGAAAATATAAGTTAATGTAGATGAGTAGCAAAAACAGTCCTACAGTGTTCGAATACAGTATTAGCTGTGTGGTGCTTGAGACAGTAATGTCTATTAAATATCTAGCCGTAACGTTGCAAAGTGATACAAAATGGAACGAGCGCGCAAGGGTGGTAGTGAGGAAGACGAATGGTCGACTTTGGTTTATTGGGAGACTTTAAGGAAAGTGCAACTCATTTTAAAAAGGAGACCGTTCTAGAAAATTTCTGCGACTCCTACTGCTCGAGTGTTTCGGTTCCTCACGATGTCAGGTTAGAGGAAAGACATCGAAGCAACCCTGGCGTGTATTGCTAGATTTGTTACCGATAGATTCGATCGACACGCCCGTGTTACGGATATGATTGTCGAACTCAGATGGAAATCACTGGAGGGAAGACAACGTTCTTTCGCGAAGTAGTAATGAGAAAATTTAGACAACAGTAATCTGTAGCTAACTGCAGAACGCTTCTACTGCCACCAACGTACATTTTGCTTAAGGGTCGCAAAGGTAAGACGAGATATAGAAATTAGTGCTAGTAAAGGAGGCATATAGATATTCCTTTCTCCGTCTTTCCATTTGCGAGTGGAATAGGAAACGAAATGACAAGTAATGGTTCATGGTACCATCCGTCATACGTAGTACGATGGCTTGGATGTCGATGTAGACATATGCGTCATTTCAGACATTGAATACAACGTTGTGTTGTGCTGTGATGGAAGTTGCTCTAAAATAGAACAAATAACAATGAGAAAAACTAATGCTATGACCAACTGTAAACAATAATGTCAGTAGAAATGCAAATTTGAGATACATTACACAACCAGGAGTCACTGCAGAGAATTCCTTTCATACCGCTCTAACGAACAATTTTCTCATTCATGTTCATATAAACTTTTTGTTTTTTTTATGACAAAAATAAGTCCTTATAAATTTCTGACACATGTTTTTACACACACTGTGTTGATTTGCTAAGCAGCTTACTGTGTGTTACATTTCATATTTTCTTACTGAGTGAAGTTACAAGTCAACAGTGACTTTATGTGAGCTAGATAGCATGCTGGTGATGTAGAGACTAACGCAAATGGTGAAGAAGTGGCAGTGCCTATAGTATTTTAGTCGAAGCATGAATTCGTGCGATAAGATGTTCCCATGATACTACAGGAAAAAATATACACCGTGATCTTCTTAGCACCCTACAGAGCACAGTAAAATGTATAACATCTGATGACATACTAGTTGCCCATGGAAGAGGTCCCTCTCCACCAGCCCATAGATTTGAGTATGTGGCCTTAGGCTGGTGCCACAGATGTGCATCAAAATGAGCTGCAGTTCCACCGTTTTACAGTCAAATTGACGAACTGGTAGTGGCACTTCATCCAGTAGCGTACGAAGAACATCTCCGAGGAAAATGATGTGGATCAGTCGTGTCAGTCTCGCTCGCATCAGATATGGCCCATTGATCTGATAAACTATCACAGCCCATACAATCACACCGAACCTACACTACTGGCTATTAAAATTGCTACACCACAAAGATGACGTGCTACAGATGCAAAATTTAACCGACAGGAAGAAGATGCTGTGATATGCAAATGATTAGCTTTTCAGAGCATCCACACAAGGTTGGCGCCGGTGGCGGCACCTACAACGTGCTGACATGAGGAAAGTTTCCAACCGATTTCTCATACACAAACAGCAGTTGACCGGCGTTGCCAGGTGAAACGTTATTGTGATGCCTCGTGTAAGGAGGAGAAATGCGTACCATCACGTTTCCGACCTTGATAAAGGTCGGATTGTAGCCTATCGCGATTGCGGTTTATCGTATCGCCACATTGCAGCTCGCGTTGGTCGAGATCCAATGACTGTTAGCAGAATATGGAATCGGTGGGTTCAGGAGGGTGATACGGAACGCCGTGCTGGATCCCAACGGCCTTGTATCACTAGCAGTCGAGATGACAGGCATCTTATCCACATGGCTGTAACGGATCGTGCAACCACGTCTCGATCCCTGAGTGAACAGATGGGGACGTTTGCAACGCAACAACCATCTGCACGAACAATTCGACGACGTTTGCAACAGCATGGTCTATCAGCTCGGAGACCATGGCTGTGGTTACCTTTGACGCTGCATCACTTACAGGAGCGCCTGCGATGGTGTACTCAACGACGAACCTGGGTGCACGTCATTTTTTCGGATGAATCCAGGTTCTGTTTTCAGCGTCATGATGGTCGCATCCGTGTTTGGCGACATCGCGGTGAACGCACATTGGAAGCGTGTATTCGTCATCGCCATAATGGCGTATCACCCGGCGTGATGGTATGGGGTGTCATTGGTTACACGTCTCGGTCACCTCTTGTTCGCATTGACGGCACTTTGAACAGTGGACGTTACATTTCAGATGTGTTACGTCCCGTGGTTCTACCCTTCACTCGATCCCAGCGAAACCCTACATTTCAGCAGGATAATGCAAGATCGCAGCTCCTGTACGGGCCTTTCTGGATACAGAAAATGTTCGACTGCTATCCTGGCCAGCACATTTTCCAGATCTCTCACCAACTGAAAACGTCTGGTCAATGGTGGTCGAGCAACTGGCTCGTCACAATACGCCAGTCACTACACTTGATGAAATGAATCTGCATGGGCAGTTGTACCTGTACACGCCATCCAAGCACTGTGACTCAATGCCCAGGCGTATCAAGGCCATTATTACGGCCAGAGGTGGTTGTTCTGGGTACTGATTTCTCAGGATCTATGCAGCCAAATTGCGTTGGTTGGGTGGTTTTTGGGGGTTAAAGGGACCAGACTGCTACGGTCATCGGTCCCTTTTTCCAAAAAACTAAAATCATCCACAGAGAATAAAAAAAGAACAACAGAAAGGACGGCAGACGACACAGGACAAGAAAGACTCAGACAGAGATCAGACAAAACAAATTAAAATCACACAGAATGTGACAGTGGTTGGCCGACCATAGAGAAAAAAAGGAAAAGCCAACCACCAAGAAACATTAAAAACTCAGTCTAAAACCGTGGGCCAAAGGCCAGAATCAACACAAAAGAATATAACAAACACCCATGTTAAATGATAAAAACCCCCTGCCCGAATAAAACGCAAAACTAAGCCGGCCATGGCAGCATCATCAGTTAAAAGGGTAGGGAGCGTATCAGGCAGCGCAAACGCCTGCCTGAGCATAGTTAAAAGTGGACAGGCCAACAAAATGTGGACCACCGTCAAAGCCGACCCGCATTGACAGAGGGGCGGGTCCTCACGCCGCAGTAAATGGCTGTGTGTCAAGCAGGTATGGCCAATGTGAGGCCGACAAAGGACTACTGAGTCCCTGCGAGTGGCTCACAAGGATGACAGCAACACAGTCGTCGTCTCCTTGATAGGAGTGTTTGGCGCGGTCAGGTTGCGCCATTCAGTGTCCCAAAGCTCGAAAATCTTGCGGCAGAAAATCGCTTGCAAATCAGGCGCCAGGAGGCCAATGTCCAGAGATGGTTTACTGGTGGCCTCTTTCGCCAGCCGGTCAACATTTTCATTGACGAGTATCCCAACATGGCCTGCGGTCCAAACAAAGACCACAGAGCGGCCGCAACGGGCAAGAGCATGGAGGGACTCCTGGACAGCCATCACGAGACAAGAGCGAGGGAAACACTGGTCGATAGCTCGTAAACTGCTCAGGGAGTCGCTACAGATAACAAAGGACGCACCTGAGCAGGAGCGGGTATACTCTAGGGCACGAAAGATGGCGACCAGCTTAGCAGTGAAAACGCTGCAGCCAGCCGGCAAGGATCGTTGTTCGTAATGGTCCCCTAGAGTTAGAGCATAACCGACACGACCTACAACCATCGAACCGTCAGTGTAACACGCGCCAGAGCCCTGACACGTGACTATGATGGAATAAAAGCGGCGGCGGAAGGCCTCCTTCGGGCCCAGTAAACGTTGGCGCCGTAACTGCAGTGGAGGGACACCTGCCTCCACAAGTAAGCTGTTCACAGGGCTGGTCCGGAAAGCATCAGTGGCAAGGCGTATCCCGCTGTGAAGGATTGGGTCCAGCACCCACAATGCCGAAGGGGATGCTGAACCATAAGCCAGGCTCCCATAATCCAGACGGGACGTAATTAACGCCTGGTAGAGCCGTAAGAGGGTAGATCGGTCGGCGCCCCAGCTGGTGTGGCTCAAGCATCGCAGAGAATTGAGATGCCGCCAACACATCTGTTTAAGCTGCCGAATATGAGGCAGCCAAGTCAACCGGGCATCAAAATCCACACCCATAAACCTATGTGACTCCACCTCAGCTAGAAGTTCGCCGTCAAGATAAAGCCACGGACCCGGGTGAACACTGCGTCACCGGCAGAAATGCATAACGCAGGTCTTGGCAACCGAAAACTGGAAGCCATGCGCTACAGCCCAAGACTGCGCCTTGCGGATAGCGCCCTGCAAGTGACGTTCAGCAGCGGCAATGCCAATGGAGCTATAGTAGAGGCAGAAGTCGTCAGCATACAACGAAGCGGACACAGACGTTCCCACCGCCGCAGCGAGCCCGTTAATTGCAATTAAAAACAGGCAGACACTTAAGACTGATCTCTGTGGTACCCCGTTGTGCTGAACTTGGGAGGAACTATGGGAGGCCGCGACTTGCACGCGGAAGGTACGATGCGACTGAAAATTGCCTATGAAAAACGGCTGCGGACCCCGAAGACCCCAATCATGAAGTGTAGAGGATGTGATGGCGCCACGTCGTATCGTACACCTTCCGCATGTCAAAGAAGACAGCGATGAGGTGCTGACGGCGGGCAAACGCCATACAGATGGCAGACTCCAGGCTCACCAGATCGTCGGCGGCAGAGCGGTCTTTACGGAACCCACCCTGAGACGGAGCCGGGAGGGCCGGAGACTCGAGTACCCATCTCAATCGCCGGCTCACCATCCGTTCGAGCAACTTGCAAAGAACGTTGGTGAGGCTAATGGGGCTGTAGCTGTCCACCTCCAAAGGGTTATTGCCAGGTTTCAAAACGGGGATGACAATGCTTTCCCGCCATTGCGACGGAAACTCACCCTCGACCCAGAGACGGTTGTAAAGGTCGAGGAGGCGTCGCTGGCAGTCCACCGAAAGGTGTTTCAGCATCTGACAGTGGATGCTATCTGGCCCAGGAGCGGTATCAGGGCAAGCGGCTAGGGCACTGCGAAATTCCCACTCACTGAATGGAACACTGTAGGATTCAGGATGGTGGGTGCGAAATGAAAGGCTCCGACGTTCCATCCGTTCTTTAATGGAGCGGAAGGCCAGTGGGTAATTCGCAGAAGCGGAAATCAGAGCAAAATGCTCTGCCAAGCGGTTGGCAATTACGTCGGAGTCAGTACAAACTGCTCCATTCAGTGAGAGCGCAGGGACGCTGACGGGGGTCCGATAGCCATAGAGGCGTCCAATCTTGGCCCAGACCTGTGATGGAGAGACATGGAGGCCAATGGTGGAGACATACCGCTCCCAGCACTCCTACTTGCGTTGGCGGATAAGGCGGCGGGCCCGCGCACGCAGCCATTTGAAGTCGAAGAGGTGTTCTATGGAGGGATGTCGCTTGTGACGCTGGAGCGCCCGCCGGCGATCTTTAATCGCTTCAGCGATCTCAGGCGACCACCAAGGCACAGTCCTCGCCCGAGAGGACTCAGAAGAACAGGGAATGGCAGATTCTGCGGCAGTAACGATGCTGGTGGTGACCGAGTGAACCACCGCATCAATGGCGTCATTAGAGAGAGGCTCAATAGCGGCAATGGAGGAGAACAAGTCCCAGTCAGCCTTATTCATAGCCCATCTGCTAGGGCGCCCAGAAGAGTGACGCTGTGGCAGTGGCAGAAAGATCGGATAGTGGTCACTACCACACAGGTCGTCATGCACACTCCATTGGACAGAAGGTAGGAGGCTAGGGCTGCAAATCTAAAGGTCGATGGCGGAGTGCGTGCCATGCACCACACTGAAATGTGTGAAGGCACCATCATTTAAAATGGAAAGATCGAGCTGTGCCAGTACATGCTCAACGATGGTGCCTCGACCTGTCGCCACTGACCCACCCCACAGAGGGTTATGGGCGTTGAAGTCGCCCAGCAACAAGAAAGGTGGCGGCAATTGGGCTATCAGTGCAGCCAGGACATGCTGCGCGACATTACCATCTGGTGGAAGGTAAAGACTGCAGACGCTAACAGCCTGTGGCGTCCACACCCAAATAGCGACAGCCTCTAAAGGTGTTTGTAGAGGGGCAGGCTCACTGTGAAGAGAGTGAAGGACATAGATGCAGACGCCACCAGACACCCTTTCATAAGCTGCCCAGTTCTTAGAATAACCCAGATAGCCATGGAGGGCGGGGGTTCACATTGCTGGATACCAAGTTTCCTGAAGACCAATGCAGAAGAAAGGGTGAAGGCTGAGAAGTTGTTGCTCAGCTAGATGGTGGAAGAAACCGCAGCAGTTCTACTGGAGGATGATATTGTCCATGGCTGGAAAAGGCGTGAAGGGACTGGGAAGGCAGATTACGCCGCTGGGTCACCTGTAGCCTCTGATTGAGCACCTGTGCTAGTGCTATCCATGGTGTCTGAGGAACCGGCGAGATCGAGGTCCTCAGCGGACACCAGAATCTCCACCTCGCCCTCAGACGCAGAGCTGGAAGGTTGCGGTGGGGCGGGTGCCACCGCGAGTGCCTTGGGCTTAGAGCTCTTCTTCTTGGATTTCTCACGCTGCTCCTTGGGTTTCACTGGCTGGGAGGGCTTCACCGATTCAGTCTCCAGGACGGAGGAGGATCGCGAAGCCCTACGACCAGCTGATTGTGGGCACTTACGCCACTGTCGATCGTCAGCCTTCCCGCTTGTGGAAACCTGGGAAGGGAGGGACCCAAGGGACCCCTTACGAGCGTGAGAAGCCGAAGAAGGTGCACACTTCTCCGGCTTAGAAGTGGGGATGGATGTCCCCGATGGGTGGGAGGGTGTTGCTCCTGAGGTAGGTGGCGCAGGAGCAATGGGTGGGTAGAGACCCCCACTGGCAAGGGGGCAGGAGGAGTTGTACTATTCGTCGATCCGGCCGGAATTCGCGAAACTGATGGGGCTAGCACACGTGTTGTAGCAGCGGCGTAGGAAGATGTCATTCTCACAGGATGTAGTAGGTCGTATTTCCTTTTGGCCTCAGTATAGGTCAGTCGGTCCAGGGTCTTATATACCATGATTTTGCGCTCTTTCTGGAAGATTCTGCAGTCTGGCGAGCAAGGTGAATGATGCTATCCGCAGTTGACACCAATGGGAGGCGGGGCACATGGAGTATTGGGATGTGATGGGCGTCCACAATCTCGACATGTGAGGCTGGAAGTGCAGCAGGAAGACATATGGCCGAACTTCCAGCACTTAAAGCACCGCATCGGGGGAGGGATATAGGGCTTGACGTCACATCGGTAGACCATCACCTTGACCTTCTCCGGTAATGTTTCACTCTCGAAGGCCAAGATGAAGGCACCGGTAGCAATCTGATTTTCCTTCGGACCCCAATGAACGCGCCGGACGAAATGTACACCTCGGCGTTCTAAATTGGCGCGCAGATCCTCATCAGACTGCAAAAGACGGTACATATGGTAAATAACTCCCTGGACCATATTTAAACTCTTATGGGGTGTGATCGTAACGGCAACATCCCCAACTTGTCACAAGCAAGTAACCGTCGTGACTGGGGACTGGGCAGAGGATGTCGTTTGTATCAGGACTGACCCCGAGCGCATTTTGGACAAGCCCTCCGCCTCCCCAAACTTGTCCTCTAAATGCTCGACAAAGAACTGAGGCTTTTTGGAGAGAATAGACTCCCCATCAGCTCTCGTACAAACTAAGAATCGGGGCGAATAGCTGTTACTGCCATCCTGAGACTTACGCTCCTCCCACGGTGTGGCCAGGGAGGGGATCGTTTTCGGATCGTACTTCTGAGCATTAAATTGAGCCCGAGAACGCTTAGAGACTGCTGGCGGCTGGCCACCAGCGAGAGATGATGTACCACGCTTCATTGCGGGCCGTCCGCCCTGATGCCACCTACTCCGACCAAGGGCTCTCCGCACGGGCGCCACCCAGCCTCAGCAAGGGCCACCTGGCAGAATGGCCATTGTCAGGAGTCCCGATACCCCAGGAGGATAGGCATCTACTCCTTGTCATACGTGAGGAGTTAACGGCGCAGGCATCAGCAGAGCGATCCCTGTGTTGTCAGGGGGCTACAACCAACAGGGTACATGGCGGCCCTACCACAACGGACTGGCTACTGTGTTGGATCTTAGGTGCTACAATGTCCAATGTCATCGTCTCAGCAAAAAGCAGCACTGCACCGGGCATAGTTGTAATCGCACCCAGGAACGTATCCTCCCCCAAGAGGTGGAAAACGAGCGGGACAGCATTGCGACGACGAGAAAGCAGCATTGCGACGACGAGAAAGCAGCATTGCGACGACGAGAAAGCCGGCTAAAGGTCTCATTGCACGACGGATACAGTGCACCATGTAAGGCGCCCTTCCCTAATCGGCTGGCTCTTCGGAAGAATTTAGAAAGATGGAGGTCAAACCCAAGAGGGGACTGATGTGTTGGCGAATGTGCCAACACCTTGTAGATAGAGGAGGCCGAAATGCACGCTATCTAACGCAGACGGGTGTGAATTCTGGAACAGGATAAGTAGTGAATTCTGATAAGAAAAGTATGCAGCTCCTCGAATACTTAACTTTTATTTGTCCTTGTTGTGTACATCGTTCTTCTTGTTGAGACATTTCATACGATAACTATCAAACTATGTAAGGCTAATGGCGCCTTGCTAGGTCGTAGCCATGGACTTAGCTGAAGGCTATTCTAACTGTCTCTCGGCAAATGAGAGGAAGGCTTCGTCAGTGTAGTCGCTAGCAAAGTCGTCGTACAACTGGGGCGAGTGCTATCCCGTATCTCGAGACCTGCCTTGTGGTGGCGCTCGGTCTGCGATCACACAGTGGCGACACGCGGGTCCGACATGTACTAAATGGACCGCGGCCGATTTAAGCTACCACCTAGCAAGTGTGGTGTCTGGCGGTGACACCACATTCCTCCCCTGCAAATCAGCGAACGATCGTGTTATAAGGCTTCCGCCCGCCGTGGGGAGGACCCCATGTTGACGTATGCGATGAGGTGGGGAGCCTAACAACAGGCGAGGCTGTGCCACCCGCACCCGGCCATTCGGTCCGAGGGGAGCTAGGAAACGCCTGAAAACCTAGTCCAGGATGCACGTCAACATGCGGTGTTGCGCCCGTAAAGAGACAGGAGGGGCCGAAGGGTCGACCTCCATTGCGTCGGGGTACCCGACGCGCGACGACGTCATGTGGTCCGGAGCGGGCAAGAGTTCCATGGCGGAGGGCAGCTGGTCACGGGAAGCGATCGGCGGCGCGTGACCCACGGAGGCGCTTGGCGGCTGCAGCGAAGCGTCGAATGCGGGCGGCGCCGGCGGGAGAACAGGCGGCGGCGGCGGTGGCTGCGGCGGCGCGTCGCCATGGGGCAAAATGGAAGGCATCGTCGGTAACACCTGGGGCTGAGGCGAGCCAGTAGATGGGTCCCCAGGGCGCTGACCGGACGGCACCGTCGCTGAAAGCAGACGGGGAGCGGCAGAACCCGTGCGACGACAGAGGCGCAGCTGATTGAGATGCCGACGCACCTCACCAGAGGCCCCCAAAACCAAATATATCGCTCGGCCGAGGCAGCGAAGAATGCGCCCTGCGAGCCAACGCCGTGAACCTCGATAGTTGCGATAAAAGACAACGTCGCCTGGAGCAAAAGCAGAAGTCTGCCGCTGCACAGGAATCTGATGCGGCGGGTGCAGCAAAGACATCAAGGTTCGATGAGGACGACCATGGAGCAACTCAGCCGGCGAGCGACCACCTCGGGGCTGAGAGCGATACGATGACAAAAAGAGCAACAACGCGTCCTCCCGAGAATGTGACTCTTTCAACTTCAACATCTGTGACTTGAAAGTCCGGACCAATCGTTCAGCGGCACCGTTTGACTGAGGCGAAAATGGCGCGGATGTCAGATGTTGAATACCATTGGCCTGGCAGAATGACTGAAATTCGGCGGACAGGAATTGTGGGCCATTGTCGGAAACAATAGTCTGCGGAAGACCTTCAATGCAAAAGATAGCAGACAACGCTTGGATGGTGGCAGAGGACGTCGTGGAAGACATCCGGACAACAAAAGGAAAATTACTGAAGGCATCTACCAGAACCAACCATCGAGCATTCCAGAACGGACCAGCAAAATCGATGTGCAAGCGTTGCCAAGGGGAAGTGGCTTTCGGCCATGCAAAGATTTCCGCGGCGGTGCGGATTGTTGTTCGGCACACGCCATGCAAGAAGAACACATATTCGTAATCGCAGCATCGATTCCGAACCAAGTACAGTGCTGACGAGCAAGTTGTTTCGTTCTCACTATACCCCAATGTCCTTGGTGGAGAAGCCGTAAGACAGAGGACTGTAACGAACGTGGGACCACGACTCTGGACTGATCATTATCAGAACGCAACAACAAAACACCACGTCGAACAAAAGGTCTCTCCCTGTGAGCAAAAAATCGGCGAACCAACGGATCCTCGATCCGTGACTTTGACAAGGGCCATTGCGTAGCAACAAAACGCAAAACGGTAGCAAGGACAGGGTCAGCAGCTGTGGCTGTAGCTACACGACGAAAATCAATCGGAAACGATTCGACCACTTCATCGGTTTCCGAATCAATGAACATGCAAGCAAGCTCGGAAGAATCGAATGCTTTATCCTCAGCAACAGGCAAACGGGACAACGCATCGGCGTTTCCGTGCTTAGCAGTGGACCGATACAAGATATCGTAGCGGTCCTGCGAGAGGAAAATAGACCAGCGAATGAATTTCTGCGCTGTACGCGGAGGTACAGGCTTGTTCGGATGAAAAAGCGATGTCAAAGGTTTTTTTTTTTTTTTTTTGTTTTGTTGGTGGTTTTAGGGCGCAAAACTTCTATGGTCATTAGCGCCCAGCCCGTGACGTAGAAAACAGGAAAAAAACGAAATTTAAAATCAGCAGCAATGGGAACAAAGTCATAAAATTTGAGAAACTAAGGGCAGAAGGAATGCTTAAAAAACCACTATAGAAAGGGGTTGGTTGTCCCCCCCAAAAAAAAAAGCTTCAAATGACTGACGTCATTTCACTGTCACTAATAAACTGTAGAACGCGGTCAGCTGAGCGCGTGTCATCTGCTAAAATCGACGATAGATCAGGCGATAGCTGTACACGGGAGCGTAACGGATTAAAATAGGGGCATTCAATTAAAAGGTGTCTGACCGTCCACGGCTGAGAGCAGTGGGGACAGAGTGGGGGAGGATCACCGCTTAAAAGATGTCTATGACTAAAAAGACAGTGCCCTATCCGGAGTCTAGCTAAAATTACCTCCTCCCGACGACGCGTTCGGGAGGAAGAGGTCCATGCGCAAGGAAGGGCTTTCACTTCCCGCAATTTATTATGGGGAAGTGTTGACCAATGCGCATGCCATAAATGAGCAACTTGGCGACATAAACCGCTCCGTAGATCGGTAAACGGAAGAGACTGAATAGCTGGCCGAGGAAGAGAGACTGCAGCCTTGGCCGCTATATCGGCCGCCTCATTTCCACAGATACCAGCGTGTCCTGGGAGCCAGAGGAACGCCACTGAGACGCCCCCCAGGTGGAGCAAGCGCAGACAGTCCTGAATCCGGTGGACCAGAGGGTGCACAGGGTAAAGAGCTTGGAGACTTAGGAGAGAGCTGAGAGAATCTGAGCAGATTACGTACTGTATCCGCTGATGGCGGCGGATGTAGTGGACAGCCTGGAGAATAGCGTAAAGCTCCGCAGTATAAACCGAACACTGGTCGGGAAGCCGAAAGTGATTTGGGGTGTCGCCAACAATATAGGCACTCCCTACACCTAACGATGTTTTCGAGCCATCGGTGTAAATAAATGTGGCTTCCGTCATTTGTGCACATAGAGCAGCAAATGCCCGATGGTAAACAAGTGTAGGGGTACCATCCTTGGGAAATTGACATAGGTCTCTGAGCAAGTCGATCCGGGGACGGAGCCAAGGCGGTGCTGTACCCCAAGTTGTCAAGAAGGTTTTAGGAAAGCGGAAGGAAAGAGAATAGAGCAGTTGACGGAAGCGGACTCCCGGGGGTAGCAGGGAGGAGGAGCGGCCTGCATACCCGACATCAAGGGAGGCGTCGAAAAAAAGGTCATGGGCTGGATTAGCAGGCATGGAAGACAGATGGCTAGCATAACGACTCAGAAGGACTGCCCGCCGATTGGACAGCGGAGGTTCAGCAGTCTCAGCATAAAGGCTTTCCACAGGGCTGGTGTAAAAAGCTCCAGACACTAAACGTAATCCACGGTGGTGGATAGAGTCGAGTCGCCGAAGAATAGACGGCCGAGCAGAGGAGTAGACTATGCTTCCATAATCCAATTTCGAGCGCACTAAGGCGCGATAGAGGCGGAGAAGGACCACTCGGTCCGCTCCCCAAGAGGTGCCATTCAGGACACGGAGGGTGTTAAGGGAACGCAGACAGCGAGCCGAAAGATAGGAAACGTGGGAGGACCAGCACAGTTTTCTGTCAAACATAAGACCCAAGAATTTAGCGACGTCGGAAAACGGAAGGTTGACAGGACCTAGATGTAAGGAGGGCGGAAGAAACTCCTTACGTCGCCAAAAATTAACACAAACGGTCTTACTGGGTGAGAAACGGAAGCCGGTTTCGATGCTCCACGAGTGGAGGCGATCGAGACAGCCTTGAAGACGTCTTTCAAGAAGGCTGGTCCGTTGAGAGCTGTAGTAGATCGCAAAATCGTCCACAAAGAGGGAGCCCGAGACATCAGGAAGGAGACAATCCATAATTGGATTAATGGCGATGGCAAACAGTACAACACTCAGCACGGAGCCCTGGGGTACCCCGTTTTCTTGGGAGAAAGTACGGGAGAGAGTAGTGTTCACCCGCACCCTAAATGTGCGCTCTGCCATAAATTCGCGAAGAAAAAGGGGCAGCCGGCCTCGAAAGCCCCAAGAGAACAGTGTGCGGAGGATGCCTGTCCTCCAACAGGTATCGTATGCTCTCTCCAGATCAAAAAATATTGCTACCGTTTGGCGTTTCCGGAGGAAATTGTTCATGATATAAGTGGAGAGAGCAACAAGATGGTCAACGGCAGAACGATGTTGTCGGAATCCGCATTGGGCTGGTGTTAAAAGACTGCGGGATTCCAGCCACCAAGCTAAACGGTAATTCACCATACGCTCCAAAACCTTACAGACACTACTCGTGAGAGAAATGGGGCGATAGCTAGAGGGGAGATGTTTGTCCTTTCCAGGTTTCGGAACGGGAACGACAATAGCTTCCCGCCATCGCCTGGGAAAGGTACTGTCGGTCCAAATTCGATTATAAAGGCGAAGGAGGTAGCGCAGGCTATGGGTTGATAAATGCAGCAACATTTGGACATGGATACCATCCGGTCCTGGGGCGGAGGAGCGAGAAGAAGAGAGTGCATGTTGGAGTTCGCGCATGGAGAAAACAGTATTGTAGCTTTCGCGATTTTGAGAGGAGAAAGCAAGATGTCGCACTTCCGCTGCACGTTTCTTCGGGAGAAACGCTGGCGGGTAATTTGAAGAGCTCGAAATCTCAGCAAAGTGCTGACCCAATGAGTTAGAAATTGCGACGGGGTCCACTAAGGTATCATGCGCGACAGTGAGCCCAGAGACCGGGGAGAAACTAGGCGCGCCTGAGAACCGTCGAAGCCGACTCCAAACTTCCGAGGAGGGAGTGAAGGTGTTAAATGAGCTAATAAAGAATTGCCAGCTTGCCTTCTTCCTATCGCGGATGACGCGACGGCATCGCGCACGGAGCTGCTTATATCGGATACAGTTGGCCAAAGTTGGATGGTGACGGAAAATGCGAAGAGCACGTCGCCGCTCACGTATTGCGTCGCGGCATGCCTCGTTCCACCAAGGAACGGGGGGGCGCCGGGGCAATTCGGAGGTGCGTGGTATTGAACGTTCCGCAGCTGTGAGAATAACGTCGGTAAAATGTGTGACCTCATCGTCGACGCTGGGAAAGCGACGGTCATCGAATGTCGCTAGAGACGAAAAAAGTGTCCAATCGGCTTGGGCAAACTTCCAGCGTCGCGAGCGCATATATGGCAGTTGAGGCTGCAGTCGAAGAACACAGGGAAAGTGGTCACTCGAGTGTGTATCATCAAGGGCGAACCATTCGAAGCGCCGAGCTAGCGGAACAGTACCGACCGCAAGGTCCAAATGAGATAAATTTGCCGTGGAGGCAGACAAAAATGTGGGGACCCCAGTGTTGAGGCAGACTAGATCCGCTTGGTGGAAGACGTCTAGCAATAGTGAGCCACGTGGACAAGGATGTGGAGATCCCCAAAGCGGATGGTGGGCATTGAAGTCCCCAACCAGCAAATAGGGGGGTGGAAGCTGACCAAGAAGATGAAGGAGATCAGCTCGTGCTATTGGTGTGGACGATGGAATGTATACCGTACAAAGAGAGAACGTGTATCCAGAAAGGGAAAGACGGACGGCGACAGCTTGGAAGGAACTGTTTAAGGGGATTTGGTGATAATGGAGAGTATCGTGGAGCAGAATCATGAGTCCTCCATGGGCTGGAGTGCCTTCAACAGAGGGGAGGTCATATCGGACGGACTGGAAATGAGGGAGAACAAAGCGGTCATGGGGACGCAGCTTTGTTTCCTGAAGACAGAAGATGACCGGCGAGTAGGATCGTAAGAGGATCGACAATTCATCCCGATTGGCTCGAATGCCGCGGACATTCCAGTGGATAATGGACATAGGGTGAACAGAAAATGGAGGAACGTGACCAAGGGTGCTGTCAATTCAACGACTGCTCAGAGCTTGCGACCGACAGCATGGAATGGCATTCAGTCGAAGGCAGAAGATCCTGATCCATAGGTTGGTCAGGAGCAGCTCCTGCCACCAACGATCGGCCAGTTGACCGGCCACCAGCAGTGCGCCTCGGCGACACAGAAGATGGCCGAGGGCGATTTCCGCCAGGTGGTGCTGTAGTTGGGACACGCCTTGGCGGAGAAGGAGAGGAACTGTGTTTCTTCGTAGCCTTCTTGGAGGTATGATGTTTAGATGAAGGAGGAACCGATGGTTGTGAAGTTGCAGTACGTAAAAACTCTTCACGAGAATGCTCTTTTTTCGAAGACTTGGCGTCTGACTTTTGGGCTCGAGATTTGGCAGAACCCGACGAAGGGTGAGCCATAGAGTGGGCAGGCGAAAGTGGTGAGGTTGAACGGGCGATCTTTGCGCTGGCCGATCTGACGACCGTGGTACTAAATGTGAGGTCGCAAGTCTGCGTGGCCGCCTCCTTTGTTGGCCGAGGAGAAGCAAGGACAGTGCTGTATTTTCCTTTCTGAGGCACGGTGGGCTGTCGACTGGCGAGTAACTTTCGAGCAGCAAAGGTCGACACCTTTTCCTTCACTCTTATTTCCTGGATGAGCTTTTCATCCTTAAAAACGGGGCAATCTCGAGAGGAAGCAGCGTGGTCACCCATACAGTTGATGCAGTGAGGGGATGGAGGTGGACAAGCACCCTCATGGGCATCCTTGCCACACGTAACACATTTGGCCGGATTGGAACAGGACTGGCTGGTGTGATTGAACCGCTGACATCGATAGCAACGCGTAGGGTTTGGGACATAAGGGCAAACGGAAATTATCTCATAGCCTGCTTTGATTTTTGATGGGAGTTGAACTTTGTCAAATGTCAAGAAGACAGTGCGGGTTGGAATGATGTTCGAGTCAACCCTTTTCATAACCTGATGAACAGCGGTGACGCCCTGGTCAGACAGGTAGTGCTGAATTTCTTCGTCAGACAATCCATCGAGGGAGCGTGTATAAACGACTCCACGCGAGGAATTTAAGGTACGATGCGGTTCCACCCGGACAGGGAAGGTGGGGAGCAGAGAAGTACGCAGCAACTTTTGAGCCTGGAGGGCACTGTGTGTTTCTAACAACAGGGTACCATTCCGTAATCTGGAACAAGACTTTACAGGACCCGCAATTGCGTCGACACCTTTCTGAATAATGAAAGGGTTGACTGTGGAAAAGTCGTGACCTTCGTCAGACCGAGAAACAACAAGGAACTGTGGCAACGATGGAAGAACCGTCTGTGGCTGAGACTCAGTGAACTTACGTTTGTGAGCAGACATAGTGGAAGGTGAGGAAACCATTGCGGAAGAATCCCCCATGATTACCGGCGTCTCCGATGGCGCGCTCCTCCCTTGTGGGGGCCCTCACCGAGGGCACACCCGCCTTAGGTGATTGTTCACACCTCAGGTCACACCTCCCGACAAACGGACGGAGGGACCAATCGGCACTTTCGGAAGGTATCAGCTCGGGTAATCACCCCTCCCTGGGCCTGGCCGTTACCAGGGGGTACGTACGTGTCCTACCTGTCTACCCGGGGCGGGGAATTACGCGTTACCCCGTCACCGGCTACGCATGGAAGTGCGTGGGTCGGCCTTCAGACACGCACAGGGAGGACAAAAGAGAAAGGGAAAGGAAGGAAAAGGGGGTCTCAAACGCCGCAGCGGAGAAAAGGGCAAGGAGAAGAGGGAAGGAAAAGAGAAGGACAGAGGAAGGACGAGGACTTGCAAGTGTAAAAGCAAGGAATTTGGAACAGTTTCGAGCGTCCGTCTGAGGACGTAGGCACAAACCATACTCCCAGAGGGGGAGAAAGGGAAGGAAAGAGACAGAGGTGAGGGGGGGGGGGCGAAGATGGGGGACGGGGAGGGATGCGGAAAGGGAAGGGAAGGGAAGGTATGCAGCCCGGAAAGGAAGGAGGGCCACATTAGCTCGGGGTCCCGTGCTCGCTACGCACGTGTCCACAAAAGAGTTGTGGACCCCCTGGGGGGATGTCAAAGGTTTGTGGTCTGTGATGATGGTAAAGTGACGACCATACAAGAAATCATGGAACTTAGTAACACCAAACACGAGAGCCAAAGCTTCTTTCTCTATCTGTGAATAATTTCTTTGCGCAGACGAGAGCAATTTTGACGCAAAGGCAATAGGGCGATTAAGCGAGCCAACTTTGTGCGCAAGCACAGCACTGATCCCGAAATCCGATGCATCTACCATCAACAAAAGGGGTTTCTGGGGATCGAAGGGCGTAAGGCAAGTATTTGAAAGCAATGCCGATTTCAACTGGCGAAAGGCGCGTTCGCATTCCGTCGTCCAGACGAACGCACCCTTACGGCGTAAGCTATGAAGCGGAGCTGAAATGGAAGAGGCATTGCGCAGAAAGCGATGATAATAGTTAATTTTACCCAACACACACTGTAGCTGCTTCACATTTTGTGGCGAAGGCAAATCTTGTATGGCACGGAGGTGCTCTGGACTCGGATGTATGCCTTGGGCATTGATGACATGTCCCAGGTATGGTAAGTCACGAGCAAAAAACACACATTTGTCCTTCCTCAAGCGAAGACCATTTTGACGCAAGACCTGAAATAATGTTCGTAGGTTCGCAAGATGATCTTCTTCTGTCTGTCCGGAGATCACTATATCGTCCAGATAGTTTGCTGCAGTAGGGACCGACGCACAAATAGTTTGTAAATATTGCTGAAACAATGCAGGGGCGGATGCACACCCGAACGGCAGTCTTTTGAATCTGTACAATCCAAGATGCGTGTTAACCACCAACACGCGCTGGGATTCGTCGTCCACCGGTATTTGCAAGTACGCATCGGCTAGGTCCAACTTTGAAAAATATTTTCCCGGGCACAGTTTATCAAAAGATCTTCCGGTCGGGGCAAAGGAAAAGTAGCAGTCACTAGTTGTCGATTCACTGTGGCCGTGAAGTCCACGCAAAGTCTCAATTTTCCGGAAGGTTTTGGCAAAATTACTAAGGGTGAGGCTCAGAGAGAAGCTTGCACACGTTCAATTACACCCTGTGATTCTAGATCGTTTAATGTTCTTGCGACCTCATCACGCAATGCGTGGGGAACATTGCGCGCTCTGAAAAATTTCGGTTGCGCGTTTACTTTCAGTTCCAAATGTGCTTCATAGTTTTTAGCGCAACCTAAGCCCGGTGCAAAAATGTCTGCAAATTCGTCACATAGCCGAGAAACACTGTCTGAAGGCACAGTCTGATTCACTGATAGGACCTGATTTACAATAGACATGTTAAACAACTGAAATAAATCTAAACCAAACAAGTTCACTGCAGTAGAAGAACGAAGAACGTAAAATGACAAGTTTTGTTTGTCCCTTGTATGTTGCAAGAAGAGTGCACTGTCCTAACACAGGGATGAGCTGTCCTGAATAAGTTTTTAACTGAACATTTGCGGCACACAACGGAGGTTTGCCCAGTTGTTTGTACGTGTCGTGATTGAGCAATGAAACTGCAGCTCCGGTATCAAGCTGGAATGGTATGACCTTGCCATTAAAGTCCAAATCTACAAAAAGTTTATTGTCCTGCTGACGACAAGAGCGACTGTTTTGTGCAATTTGAACAGACACTGGTACAGAATCACTTGCTAAGTGACGTGATTTCCGGCGACGTCGACGCACACTTTTTGTGGGACGAACACAGTCACTGTTAGTGAAAGTGGCACTGGATGGGGTGGAAGTAACTACATGAATGTCCATGGGCGAAGGTCCACGAGCCTGAGTGTCCTTGGTTCGATGCCGGCGCGAAGCAAAGGGCCTGGATTGGTTGGGATTGTCTGATCTGAGCTTTTTCTGGCAAACACTTTGAACATGTCCTTTCTTATTACAGAAAAAGCAAATAGCTTGGTGTGACGGGCAATGTTCACGCGAATGTCGAGTAGCACACCGCGGGTATGATTTGAGCACGGCATTGGCATGCTTACGCGGCACACATGTTTGCGAGCTAGACTGCAGCTGCGCGGACGTGCGCGAGGGCCGTTTAGCGTCCCGTGCTGCGCGCCCGGCGGGCCGGTGAATGTGACACACTGCTGGCGAAGTTGCAAATGAGTCTTGAGCAAAGTCAAGTGTGTCTTGTCTATCTAAGATGTCTATCACTTGTTGAAGGGAGGGATTAACTAGTTTTAAAATTTGCTCCCGTATGCGAACATCAGAAACGTTCTGTGCTATTGCATCACGCACCATAGTATCTGAATACGGGAGTCCACAGTCACATTCAAATGCAAAGTCCCTTGTAAGGCCTTGCAATGTTGCTACCCACTCCCTATTAGTTTGACCGGCCGTACGTTTTGTACGAAAGAAAGTATACCTTTTTGCAACTACATTAACTGTTTCCTTGAAATAGGCGTCCAATGCCGACAAAATTTCATCGTAGGACAGAGTTGCTACGTCGCGTCGGGGAAACAATTTCACTATCACACGGTAGGTGGACACACCGACACACGAAAGCAAAAACGGCTGCCGCTCATTACCTTGAATTCTGTAGGCGGCGAGATGAAATCCAATCTGGCGTGACCACTCAGTCCAGGTCTCGTGGGTTTGGTCAAACTGGCGAAACTGCGGTGCAACTGCATGTTGTGGCGGCGGCAGCGATGAAGCGGCGGCTGCCGCATCGGTTTGAATGGCACGTTGGTCCTGGACAAGCTGTCCAAGGGCATCCAATAACGCCTGCGTCTGCTGATACTGCAAGCGATAAAATTCGGACAGTACATCTGGTGAAGCCATGACACAAGGAAATGTAAGCAATTAGAAAGAACACGTTTGCCTCGTCGCCAGTGATGTGTTGGCGAATGTGCCAACACCTTGTAGATAGAGGAGGCCGAAATGCACGCTATCTAACGCAGACGGGCGTGAATTCTGGAACAGGATAAGTAGTGAATTCTGATAAGAAAAGTATGCAGCTCCTCGAATACTTAACTTTTATTTGTCCTTGTTGTATACATCGTTCTTCTTGTTGAGACATTTCATACGATAACTATCAAACTATGTAAGGCTAATGGCGCCTTGCTAGGTCGTAGCCATGGACTTAGCTGAAGGCTATTCTAACTGTCTCTCGGCAAATGAGAGGAAGGCTTCGTCAGTGTAGTCGCTAGCAAAGTCGTCGTACAACTGGGGCGGGTGCTATCCCGTATCTCGAGACCTGCCTTGTGGTGGCGCTCGGTCTGCGATCACACAGTGGCGACACGCGGGTCCGACATGTACTAAATGGACCGCGGCCGATTTAAGCTACCACCTAGCAAGTGTGGTGTCTGGCGGTGACACCACAGGGACCATCACATAAGACCGAAACTTTTGAGACTCCTAGTCGCCTATTACGACAGGCAGGAATACCGTGGGCCTATTCTTAACCCCGAACCCGCAGGGGGTCCCAAATTGCGTGAAAATGTAATCACATGTCAGTTCTAGTATAATATATTTGTCCAATGAATGCCCGTTTATCATCTGCATTTCTTCTTGGTGTAGCAATTTTAATGGCCAGTAGTGTACTATGTCAGATTGTTCTAACCACCGTCGCACGTGACTTTTCGTCAGCTCTGATATGAAAGATATGCAGGTTCACAATACAGTCTCGAATGAACGTACATTCATTGGCAAATACCAATAAATTCGGTAACTGCAGCTGGAATAGCGATGTGAGTACCACAGCACTATTCGTCGAACTGAGATTTGTTGGTCGCTATCCGGTTTTGGCAGTTAATACAAAACAGATATGCAGAATAACTGATAGACTTCAGAAGATATCAATTGAAGACAATGTCCGAACATGAGTCAGTGATATTTTTGGCACATTATTTTACAGGTCCGTCTTGATCACAATTTTTTTCATTTCACTATGATCAGTTTCGGCTACTGCAATCTTCAGATCTGTTGCAATAACAAAAACAGTGTGTGACCAACTAAATTAGTTTGCGGCGTTAAAGCTATAAAAGTCCTGGTGCTACATAGGAAAGATAAAATGTTTACATGATTAATAGCCATGTATACCAGCCATACATACCATAAAATATTCTGATGTATCAACGTCAAACTAAACATGTAGGTACATAGAAAGTGCTGGTGATGATCAGAATGCGTCTGGTATTTATGCAAGAAAACTGAGGCCAGAGAAGCCACGACGTGCCGCCATTGAGACCACACTCCGAATGTACTACCGACTTTTTAATTTTTAATTAATAGTCACTGCTTCGTTAATTACCTTACTATTACGTTGACGGTAATTGATCTGTCAGGCTGGAAGATTTTTATTTTATAGGTGTTTTTAATCTTATACTTTTTATACTGACTTTTATACAACTGTGTGTTTTACCTTGCTAGACTAGAAGCTTCACATTACTAATATTTGCACTTATGTGGATTTTAAGTATGGATCCAATTCTATGTGGAATATGTCAGTACATGTTTTATTGTCAGACGCTCGTTTTGCCATGTGAAGTAATTTTAATTAATGAATACACGTACCACATTTTAAGCATTACAATTGCGATACTGGTTAATCACGTAACCTAGCTATAGTGTCCTCTGCGGGCCTCAGTTTCCTTGCATAAATACTAGACGCATTCTGATCATCACCAGCACTTACTATGTACCTACATGTTTAGTTTGACGTAGATACTACATCAGAATATTTTATGGTATGTATGGCTGGTATAAATGGCTGTTAATCATGTAAACATTTTATCTTTATTATGTAGCACCAGGACTTTTAGCGTCAGCAAACAAATTTAGTTGGTTATACACTGTTTTAGATTTTGTAACAGATCTGAAGATGGCAGTAACCGAAACCTATCATACTGAAAAATATGATCAGGGACTAATTTTCAGACTTTATGTCTTCAGTTGATAAGTTTGTGCCAAGTCAGGCCAAGAATAAGGTGAAATTGTTCATTAAAAAAAAAAAAAAACGCGCTTTCTGAAAGATATAATGAAAATAAGGTTTAAGAAATTCTGTTTGGATGAGGAGATTGTTCCTAAATATGTTAATGTAAGGATTAATAATAATTCTACAGCAGCGAAACGTGTGAAACGCAAAAGTGAAATTCTATGGATAAGGACTGATATCAGGGAAGCATACAAGAATAGCGAAAAAATGTAATTTGGAAGCATCATCAGACTACAGTTACTTTTAGACGTTACTCTCGCCATTGCAGTTCTTATGTATGTTCAAAGGTGTTAGTAGTGTAGTGGACAATGAACAGAAAAAGATCGCAATGAGACATAGGAAGAAAATCTCCAGTTAACAGACGAAGAATAATGTAAGATTATACGAAAAGCGGGAAGGCAAACATCAATTTGCGAACAGGGTGGTTAATCTCACGAACATAAAAATGATGGATAATGAAATGGATCTCCTGAATAAGGGTTTAAATTTCAGTATCACTCCGAAATTGAGCCCAAGCGTAATCAGACATACTATTGCGCAAGTAAACGTTGCTTGTGACGTGGCTAAACTCAGCAAATTTGATAAAATGAACATAGCAGTAAAAACTAACAAATGTATATCCAAAGTAGGTCGCTACGAACATAAAAATTCAAAACATTTAGAAGCACTTAAATGTCTAAATCAGTAATTGGAAATGGAAAGGGCGTTAGTTACGAGGGCTGACGAAGGGAATTCGGTTGTCGCAACTTATGATTGCGATTACATCCAAAAAACTGAAAAATTTCTTGCAGATAATAAGATAGTTGAAGTCAAGAAAAATGCTGTGAACAAATTTTAGTCAGATGTAAGGAAAACAATTGAGAACAGTATCTTTTTGTTTCCAGATGAAAAAGAGAAACGTAGATTAAAAATGATGAATCCATCCATTCCTGTGCTTCGTTGGCAAATTAAGTTACACAAGAGAGGGGGACCGATTCGGCCGATTATTGATAATATGTCATGTCCCAATTACAAATTGAACCGCGAATGCAACAAGGAACTAAGAGCATCACATAGTTATAAAAAATCATTCAATGTCAAGAATAGTTATGAATTTGCGAATGAGATTAAGGATGTACCAATCCCGGCTAGAGCTACGACGGCTTCTTTCGATATTGTTAACTTTTATACCAACGTCCCAGTAAACGATACATTGGAGATATAAGGAATAACGTGCTAACGTATAAGATGATTAGTAAGGGCGAAATAGTAGAACATTTGGAAATTTTAGAACTTGTGTTGTCTTTTAATTATTTTAAGTTGAACGATAAGATTTTTTATCAGAAGGACGGGCTCGCAATGGGTAACAGTTGTCTGGTACTTTAGCTGAGATATTTGTAAATGAACTAGAAGATAGGTTTTCGAACAAAATCCTGACATCTGCGAAAAAATTATCTGTTACAGATGTTATGCAGACGACATCATATTACTGTACAATGGTGACGAAAGTGAAATACTCGAGGTAGAAGAAAGAATGGGTCTGATACACGAAAAAATCAAATTCACAATGGAACTGGAAGTAGGAAGTATAAGTTTTTTGGATCTTAGTTTGACTAAAAGGGGTGGAAGGCATAAAATTAGCATATTTAGGAAGACGACGGCCACTGACACGATTATAAATGCGAAATCTTGTCACCCTAAGAAGCATAAATGGGCTATGATCAGCAGGATGCTAAAACTGCCATTCACCCCTTAATGGCGAGGTGGATGAATTAAGTGTGATTAGACAAGTAGCCAAGGTAAACGGATATAAGGATCGTGACGTAATGAAACTTTACAACAAACTAAAATAAAAAGTATGTGATAAGGAGACAATAGATCCAGAGGGCAAGAAATTTGTTGCTGTGTCAAATAATGGTGCATTTTCCGACAGAACTGCGCAGGCTTTCAGAAAAACGAAAATAAAAATTTGATTTCAAACGAAGAGTACGCCACAAAGTTGGCAACAACAGCAACAAATATTTGGTATCTGGTGTCTATAAGATCAACTACCAAGACCGTACCAGGTTTTATATCCGTCAGACAGGAAGGAATTTCAAGGCTCGTTTTAGAGAGCATACATATAACCAAAATAAGAGCGCTTTTGGTACACATTTAGACAGAGAACAACATTCGGTATGAAATATAGAGAATAATATGAAAGTGTCGCATAGGGCGCCAAAGGGACAGTTATTGGACGTATTCGAAGAAATGGAGATTTATGTGCACAGAAAACGGCAACCGGAATTACTGCTGAATGAACAGAATGAGTTTAACCTAAATGCTTATTTTAATGTAGTCAAAAACCTGTTGGTTTGAACAGCGTCGAGCGCCCCAGCGGAACGGCTTGCGGTCGTGTGCGCCGACCGCCGGCGACGAGGACACTTCGCCTTCCTCCCCAAGTTCCACCGCAGGAAAACAAGGACGTCATACAGAGAAGCCACGAATTGCCGCCATTGAGACCGCACTCCGGATGTACTATCGAGTATCGATTTTTTAATTTTTAGTTAATGGTCACAGCTTCGTTAATTACCTTACAATTACCTTTACGGTAATTGATCTGACAGGCTGTAAGACTTTATTTTATAGGTGTTCTTAATCTTGTACTTATTATACTGGCTTTTATACAACTGTATGCTTTACCTTACCAGGCTAGAAGCTTCACATTATTAATATTTGCACATTTTATGTGGATTTTAAGTATGGATCCAGTTCCACGTCGAGTATGTCAGTAAATGTTTTATCGTCAGACACTCGTTTTTTCAAGCGAAGTAATTATAATTAATGACTATGCGTACCACATTTTAAGCGCCGCGCGGGATTAGCCGAGCGGTCAAGGCGCTGCAGCCATGGACTGTGCGGCTGGTCCCGGCGGAGGTTCGAGTCCTCCCTCGGGCATGAGTGTGTTTGTCCTTGGGAAAATTTAGGTTAAGTAGTGTGTAAGCTTAGGGACTGATGACCTTAGCAGCTAAGTCCCATAAGATTTCACACACATTTGAACTTTTTTTTTAACCATTACAATTGCAATACTGGTTAATCATGTAGCCTAGCTATAGTTCCCTCTGCTGGCCTTAGTTTCCTTGCATAAATACCAGACACATTCTGATCATCACCAGCACATATTACGCACCTACATGTTCAGTTTGACGTTGATACTACATCAGAAAATTTTATGGTATGTATGGCTGGTATACATGGCTGTTAATCATGTAAACATTTTATCTTTCTTATGTAGCACCAGGGGGGGCAACGGCCTTGCCGCAGTGGATACACCGGTTCCCGTGAGATCACCGAAGTTAAGCGCTGTCGGGCGTGTTCGGCACTTGGATGGGTGACCAACCAGGCCGCCATGCGCTGTTGCAATTTTTCGGGGTGCACTCAGCCTCGTGATGCCAATTGAGGAGCTACTCGACCGAATAGTAGCGGCTCCGGTCCAGAATACCATCATAACGACCGGGAGAGCAGTGTGCTGACCCCACGCCCCTCCTATCCTCATCCTCCTTGAGGATGACACGGCGGTCGGATGGTTCCGGTAGGCCACTTGTGGCCTGAAGACGGAGTATTTTTAAGTAGCACCAGGACTTTAAGCGTCAGCAAACTAATTTAGTTGGTTACACACTGTTTTAGTTTTTGTAATAGATCTGAAGATGGCAGTAGCCGAAACTAATCATAATGAAATGTAAAAGAAAAAAAAAATTATGTGATCAAGACCGACCTGTAAAATAAAGACACTTCTGAAGGTGTACCATACGTACAGTAAATTTCTCAAGATCTTTGAGTGTTGCTATACGTGCAAGGAAATGTAACAAGGACAAAAATGCCCTTTTTAGTACGTACACACTACAACTTCGGGAATATTCTAGACAGAAAATACAGCACCTATTTGCTTTTATGTGTCTCGTAATCATGTCTCATTTGTTGCGGACGTCGAATATCGCGCAGTATCTCTTTTTGGGAAACTTATGCATACAATCGTGCTGCAGCAGTGGAATTGCCATCAACTTTGCCAGAAGCAAGCAGCATATTGATACTTGTGTACTGGTGGTAGTAATAGGAGAAGTTATATTCATCCGTGGATCACTTTTAGAAGAGTATTTGAGATACCTTGGCATTACAGTTTAAGAATAAAAGCAACCGTAATTGATATATAGAGATTTTACATATCTACATGTTACTTTTACAAGGATGTGACAGGTAGTCTATCGGGGCCTTATAGTAAGAATCACCCCAACATTTACCTGATGTAATTTAGGAAAACCACATCATCTCTGTGGCTGATCCCGGCGGAGGTTCGAGTCCTCCCTCGGGCATGGGTGTGTGTGTTTGTCCTTAGGATAATTTAGGTTAAGCAGTGTGTAAGCTTAGGGACTGATGACCTTAGCAGTTAAGTCCCATAAGATTTCACACACATTTGAACATTTTTTTTGAAAACCACAGAAAACCAAATTAGGGTGGCTAGATGGAGATTGCAGACTCCATCCTCTTGAATAAAAAAAGTCAATCTGTATAAAACAGCGCAACGTTCGGTTTATTCCTAATGTACAATATGTTCTGCAAAGAAGTTAATTAGTAACTGATAAATATTGTGCTACACTGTTCATTTATATCTCAGTACCAATTATCATACACATTATACACAGTATACACGCTTTATTACATAACCTAGTACTAATAAGACTATAAGCTGACAGCAGGACTTTGGCGACAGGGCTTGGTTTCCATGTTCTGTACAGCAACTTACCATTTGTTTTCTTGGAAACAGTCATCTTCCCTCCACAATCAGTGAAAACTAGAGTTCATAAAAAGGATCAGATGCTATTAATGTCCACTGTGGAACTTTGGTCTAAGGTTTACCAGAAAGGAAAATAGAGTGGTGTGAAATGAGAGCCATGCTTTATTATTATTATTATTATTATTATTATTATTATTTAATTATATTACATTGTTAGAAAACCCTTGTTTCGTATTATTCTCCAGAGAATAGTGCCACGGCGAAGTCGGGATGGCGAATAGATACCGCAGACATTAGTGAGAGTTTGCTGCAATCAACAACAACCGTTGGGAGGCACTACAGAAAATCACGCCTCTCTCTCACAAGGGAACCTCCCCATCGCACCCCACTCAGATTTAGTTATAAGTTGGCACAGTGGATAGGTCTTGAAAAACTGAACACAGATCAATTGAGAAAACAGGAAGAAGTTGTGTGGAACTGTGAAAAATAAGCAAAATATACAAACTGAGTAGTTCACGGAAGATAGGCAACATCAAGGACACTCGAAGCGCAGGAGCGTCGTGGTTTCGTGGTAATGTGAGTAGCTGCGGAACGAAAGGACCTTGGTTCAAATCTTCCATCTAGTGAAAGGTTTAATTTTTTATTTTCAGTATATGTGACAAACTCTTATGTTTCCATCACTTTTTTTGGGAGTGATTATCACATTAACAACAAAACGTAAATCGGGCAAGGTAGAAGAATCTTTTTACCCATTCGCCAAGTGTACAAGTTAGGTTGGTCGACAACATATTCCTGTCATGTGACGCACATGCCGTCACAAGTGTCGTATAGAATATATCAGATGTGTTTTCCTGTGGAGGAATCGGTTGACCTATGACCTTGCGATCAAATGTTTTCGGTTCCCATTGGAGAGGCACGTCCTTTCGTCTACTAATCGCACGGTTTTGCGATGCAATCGCAAAACACAGACACTAAACTTATCACAGTGAACAGAGACGTCAATGAACGAACGGACAGATAATAACTATGCAAAGATAAAGAAAGTAAAATTTTCACTCTAGGGAAAACTTGAACCAAGGACTTCTCCTACCGCAGCTGCTCACGCTACCACGGGACCACGACGCTGCTGCGCTGCCAGGCTCCATGATGTTGCCTATATGGCCCATAGACTACTCGGTTTGTATATTTTGCTTATTTTTTCACAGTTCCACACAACTTCGTCCTGTTTTCTCAATTGATCTGTGTTCAGTTTGTCAAGGCCTATCCACTGTGCCAACTTATAACTAAATCTGAGGGGGGTGCGATGTGGAGGTTCCCTTGTCAGATAGCAGCGCCCTGACGCTGAGGTCAATACAGTGTCGAGCATGCAAGTGCTCAGCCAGTTTGTGACATCATCTGCAGGAGTCAGTATCATAGTGTAGGACCAACGAGTTGCTGAAGTTTCAGATGAACTTATACTGCTGTAAATGTAGAACATTGTACCTCAAGAGAACAGTGTGTTACTTAGTGCATCAAGTGAAGCTTTCACAGTCAATGACAGTTGTAAATTATCCAGCACTCGTGTGGCACAGAAGTGTGGCAAAGTTAAGTAAATCTCTTATTCATTTATGTAATAAAGTGAACTAGTATTTCTTGTGTTCTAGTTTGATGAGCTTTCTCCTAGAGCTATCAATAACCCTACAGTTACGACCGGACGAAAAGTAGTTTCGCCTGGTCGCAGCACCTTGCTGTGTATTATGTAAGTAATCCTTCACAGGAGAGAATGTATTGCTTAAGATAAACTCTTTAATATCCTTGGACAATTTATTGTAAAGTTTTATTTTTTGCTAGAAAACACTATTTTGAGTTTTGTGTTTATTGTTTCTTGGTGAATATATGTTGACTCTAGATCTTGATTCCTGGTCAGTAATAGAGCTGTTTATGCAGTAATTATCAATGTTTCTTTTGATATGACCAACTAATTGGTAAATGTACTCACAGAGTGTAGTTAACATCTCCAGCGTTTTCAACAGATCTTTGCAGTTAGCCTGATAACTATTTTTGCTTAATTTTCTTACAGCCCTTTTCTCTAGTTTTAAGACTAAGTTTATATTTTATGTACTTCGCAGAAAAGAATTCCATGATTATGAACTGAATGTACTGACCAATTGAAGACATACGTGGAAAAACGGACTAATCCTCTAATGTAAAAACTTAAAGGTAAATGTTGCCATCTGTTGCTGGATTCGTGAACTATCAAAATTAACATTGATCTCCTCCCTAAATATCTTAATGTGATAATCAAAATATCCACGGGTATGCTGCCGGCCTATAGTGTCCAACGGGCACAATATTTCGGCGATCAAACATGTCGCCATCATCAGGTGAACTGACGGACTGAGCTCCTGTGAACGTGCCGGCACGGAGACCCGTACGCTATGGCTGCTCAGAGGGAACTGGGTTCGGTCGCATCGCATCGCATGGATCTGCACGGAGATACTTTTCCTCCGATGTGTGATGGAGTTCGCAGCAGTTAATGCTTTGCCTCCCATGCATGCTGATGTTGCGTCTTCACATGTGGGATGTCTTCTTGGGTGTCTCCTCAGCACAGTTCGGCAGAGCCAGCTACATAGCTAGCAGGTGTGGCCAGCGGGTGGTGACGCTGCGTTGCAATTTGTGGCCCAGCGTCCGGATTTGGGCGTTGTGCGACCGACCAGCACTGTCGTAAAAGGTGCGGGCGGTCGTCTGGAAGAGGTCACGGAGTAGAGGTACTTCCGCGACGTCGTGAAGATGAGCAGTGGGAAAATCGTAAGGCAGGTGTAAGGCCAGCCGAAGGATGCGATTCTGCAGAGTCTCCAGCTTCTTCAGGTTCGTGTCGGCGGCGTTCCCCCAGACGACGGCGGCGTATTGGAGTACAGGACGGAGCAGCGCCTTGTACAGGGTGATGCCCAGCCGCGGTGGTAGTTGGGAACCAGGGTTCAGCAAAGGGTACAGGGTGCGGAGCCTGTTCCGCACTTTGGCCTTCACGTCGCGAATGTGAGGAGCCCACGTGAGTCGGCGGTCAATGGTGACGCCGAGGTAATGCGCCGTTGGGCGCCACGGGACAGGGCTGCCACCGACAGCGAGCGGCTGCAAACCTGCAGGAACGAGTCGCCTGGTGACGATCAGGAACTGAGTCTTGGCACCATTGAATAGGAGACGCCACTTGACTGCCCAGGCTGCCAGGGTGTCAACGGCGAGCTGCAGACGGCGGCGCATGACAGCGGCATTGAGGCTCCGAGTGTAGAGAGCCGTGTCATCCGCGTACAGGGCGAGCTGCACACGGTCGATTTTCGGCGCATCAGACGTGTACAGCGAGTACAGGAGTGGCCCCAAGACCGAGCCCTGCGGCACCCCGGCGTTGATGTGGCGGACGGAGGACAAGCCCTGCGCGGCCCGCACATGGAAGGTTCTATCAGCAAGATAGGAAGCGATGAGACGCACGTGCGACGTCGGGACCCCAAGTTCAAAAAGCTTGAACAAGAGGCCGCGGTGCCACACGCTGTCGAAAGCACGCGACACGTCCAGGAACACCGCGCCGAAGAACTCGCGCTGCTCGAGGGCGACGAACGCATCTTCCACTAACCGAAGGAGTTGATGAACGGCTGAGTGGCCCCTGCGAAATCCGAACTGCTCTTCGGGCAGGAGGCCTTCCTCGTCGACGTGGCGCTGCAGCCGCCTGATGTACACCCTCTCAAAGACCTTAGAGACGGCCGGCAGGAGACTAATAGGTCTGTAGTTCACGGGCTGCCGCAGATCCTTCCCCATCTTCGGAATCGCCACGATTTCCGCATGCTTCCAGGACTGAGGAAAGCTGCAGGACCGGAGGATGACATTAAAGACGTCAGCAAGATGAGTGACAGCCACGGGCGGCAACTTCCGGAGCAGGGCGTTGGAAACTTCGTCTGGGCCGGCAGCTTTCCTGGGGTGCAGGGCACGCAGGATGGTCGACACCTCCTCCGCCGTTGTCTCTTCAATGACGTCATCGTCGTCACGCGCCTCCAGGTAGCGTGGGAGCCGGTCAGCAACCAGGTCGTCGGTGACAGCGTCAGTCGGGTCTTCGAGAGGCGTAAACGCCGCCTCAAAGACGTCAGCAAGAGCATCAGCCTTCGCAGCTGGTTCGCAGACAGCCTGACCTTGGACCAGCAGCGGGGGGATACGTTGCGTGCGGCGTAGGAAACGCTTCGTCATCTGCCAGGCTGTGCCATCTTCAAGACAAAGGGCGGCGACCTTGTTATTCCAGTCGCGATTGCGATGATCGTCAATGGCGGCCCGGATGTCCCGACGCATCCTGTTGAGGAGGCGCTTGGTGTTGGCATTTCGCGTCCTCTGCCACTCCCGGTAGACCCGGTTCTTCTCAGTGATGGCCGCAAGGATGTCCGGCGGCAGCTGTCGGGAGTAGTCAGGCGGGGGGCGTGGTCGGGGCGGCGTCGCTATGGTGGCAGCGTCGATCGTGGTTGCCGCGAAGTGCAAAAGTGCTTCGTCCGCTCCAACTTCCGCAGGGGGCGGTGCGGCGGCTAGTGAGTGCGTCACGGCTTCTTGAAACCTGTCCCAGTCGATGCCAGCAAGTGAGATACCGCGCCTGGGCTGCTGGAGGGCGTCTAGGTCGATGTCAAAAACCACAGGGACATGATCCGACGACAGTGCAGTCCGCGTCGTGGCGGTGATCTGATGAGGGATACCCTTGACGACTGCGATGTCAATTATATCTGGGAGGCCACGAGCAGGGAAAATGGTCGGGTCGTACGGCCCCACCACAAGCGCATGGTGACGTTCCGCTATCCGGAGCAGGCAGCGGCCAGCGGCGTTGGTGATCCTGGAGTTCCAGGAGACGTGTTTGCTATTGAAGTCCCCGGCGACGAACACTGGCCCCCTCAAGGAAAGCAGAGCATCGATGTCAGCAGGGTCCAGGGGACGAGACGGCGGCCGATAGGCCGCGACGAACGTGATGGCGCCCGCCGAGGTGTGAACAACGACACCAGTGGCCTCCAGCGTCGCCAGTGGTGGAAGTTGTATCACATGGTGACGTATGCCATTGCGGACGTAGACGGCTGTCCCCCCACCCGCCGTCAGTCGATCGGTGCGATAGCTTGAGTAGTTGGCCGCCCTGACGTCTACCCCAGGCTTCAGGTGTGTTTCATTGATAAGGCAGACGTCGACGGCTTCATCGCGGAGAAATTGGCGAAGTTCGCCAGCTTGGGTGCGGACGCCGTTGGCATTCCACGCGACGACCGTGAGCCCTCTAACGCTGCCCATGGTGCGGCTGTTGAGTGTTGGCAGCGGTTGGGGCCGGAGAGGCCATCGGCACTGCAGCGGTGAGTTGCTGCGACAAGACTTCAATCAACTTCGTAGCACTGGTCACCAGGGCTGTGAGCTGCGCGACGAGGTTGGCCAGGTCAGCGGTGGAGACAGCCGGCGCGGCCCCGGCGCAGGAAAGGGGGGGCGTGGCTGCTTCGCTGTGAGAGTCCACCTGGGGCTGCTCGACGGACGGTGCTGAGCGTTGGGTACCCACTGGGCGGTGACCCCCGCGCCGGCGGTTGGTGGGGCGCGGTCCGGCCGACGGCCCGGGAGAGGCAGTACCCGGTACCGCCACTGGCTGCGGTGGTGGAGGCGCAGGAGCCTCCGGTGTCGGTACGGCCTCGGATGCGGCGGGAGCAGGAACCGACGTAGCCGGGGCGGCGGAGGACGTCCCTGACGTTGCCGCCGCGAAAGATACGCCTGGCCGTCTCGTTGCGAGCTTCTGCTGATGTGGCGCTGGTGTTTGGCCACGCTGGCGAGCAATGGCACGCTTCCATACCTCACACCCACGATAACTGGCCACATGAGCACCGCCACAGAGTGCACATGTAGGCTTCTCGGAGGGCGGACGGGGGCACGCACTTCCTGCATGGGCGCCGGCGCATTTAACGCATCTGTCCGGCATAGAACAGTGGCGCGCGACGTGGTTGATTCCCTGGCAGCGAAAGCACTGCACAGGGCCTCTCCGGGAACGAAGATCTTCGGTCTGGACCGGAACGTCGGCGACCCGCGTCAATTGGTAGAGTTTGCGGTTCTCCACGGTGTCAGAGCAGACAACCAGGAAGAGCGGCATATCTTCGCGTGATTTTGGCGACTTCATCTTCACAACTGCCCGTATGTAGAAGCCCAGGTCTGCGAGTTCTCGATGCAGGTGATCGGCTTCCATGTTGAACGGAAGGTCGCGAAATACGATCTTCAGGACCTTGTCAGGTGCGGAGGCGTGGGTATAGAAAGGGATACCACGCTCAGACGCCTCCTGGGTGACCCGGCGATAGTCATCAGCAGTGCGTAGTGTGACCTTGTATAGGTCTCGCCCCGCAGGCTTCACGGTGTACACGGCCGTTGTCCAGCTGCGCAACAGCTTCTGCAGTTCTCCATAGGGCGGCCGAAACTGAAGAACCACCGGCGGAAGATGGGAGTCTGTCTTCGGCGCAGGATTGCTCGGCGGCGGGTCCGGCGCGTCCTCGAGCGCATCGAAGAAGTTGGCGACGACAGTTGGTGGCGTCGTCGATGACAGCATGCGTCTTGCAGTGCGCCGGGCCGGGACGAAACCGTCAGCGTCAGGGGCGAAGTCTTGCTTGGCTCTCTTCTCGATCGGCGAGCTGCGAGCAGCAGCCGTCGCAGCTGGTGCCCTCCTCTTCTGTTTCCCGCTGCGTCCGCGTGGCCGAGGGGCGGCAGTGCTCTCATCGTCAGAATCGGGCAGCGGAGCAGACAGCGCAGTCTTCAACGTTTCCGTAGCAGTGTCCGTCAAATCCATAGCCGTAGCAGTGGTCGTCATAGGTGGGGGGCCAGATGGGGCCGTCGACAGCGCAAGCGCGGCCGAGCGGCGATCTGCCACACCCTTCGCGTCGCTAGCAGGCGCAGGTACGTCCTTCTCGCGGCTGCACATCTCAGCGACTCCGTCGTCGTCGTCGACTCTGTGGGGTTCGGTCGCGGCGGCGGCCGATTTAAATACCCTCCGCCCGCGGCGCGCTCCCTCCGCCGTCCGCGCCCAGCGCCACGGTCGCGGGGTGGAACAGATTGCGACGGCGTCTGAGATGACGTCGGTGTGATGGCTCTGTCCGCCGTGGTCGTCACAACTATACGTCTGCTCGATTTACTCTTGATTAACCCGATCGCTGGTTCCCAAGCCTTGCTAAGATTATAGCCACAGTCACGGTTTATGAGGTCGTCATTGGTGCGAATTTCGATGGCCTCTCTAACAACGCTGTCCCAGTATCTCGACGTCTGTACCAGAATCCTCGTGCGGTCATACTCCATGGCGTTATTTTCCGACAAACAATGTTCAGCGACCGCCGACTTGCTCGGATACATCAGTCGAGTGTGCCTCTGGTGTTCACGGCATCGATCCTCGACGGTACGCATCGTCTGACCAATATACGACTTGCCACATTGACACGAAGTCTGGTACACGCCGGCCTTCCTCAAACCGAGGTCATCTTTGGCGCTCCCCACCAGTGCACGAGTTTTATTTGGAGGACAAAACACAGTTCCGACCCGGTGTTTCTTCAGAATGCGGGCGATTTTCCCGAGAGTGCGCCTGTGTATGGAATAAATGCAGTGCCTACCTCCTCCCTCGTGACTTCATCCATCTCAACAGGTTGTGCTGCAGTGGTTGGGCGGTGAGCACGTTGAATCTGCCACTCTGAGTACCCATTTTTTCGAAATACAGTTCTCAGATGTTCCAATTCCTGGGGTAGACTCTCTGCGTCAGAGATAGTGCGCGCCCTATGTACTAGAGTTTTAAGTACCCCATTCCTCTGTGAAGGGTGGTGGCAGCTGTCTGCATGCAAATACAGATCAGTGTGCGTAGCCTTCCGATACACCCCATGACCTAGGGTGCCGTCAGCCCTTCTCTTGACCAAGACGTCAAGGAAAGGTAATTTACCCTCCGTTTCAGTCTCCATAGTGAATTTGATGTTGGGGTGTATGGAGTTTAGATGTTTAAGGAAGTCAAGGAGTTTATCCACACCATGTGGCCAGATGACGAACGTGTCGTCCACGTAACGGAAAAAGCAAGTAGGTTTCCATACGGATGACGACAGGGCTTCCTCCTCGAAGTTCTCCATGTACAAATTCGCTACCACCGGAGAGAGTGGGCTACCCATGGCGACTCCCTCCGTTTGTTCGTAGTATTCTCCATTAAAAAGAAAATACGTGGAAGTCAAGACATGCCTAAAAAGTTCAGTGGTCTTCTCGTCAAACTTCTGACTAATCAATTCTAGTGACTCTCGCAGGGGTACCCTCGTAAACAAGGAAACGACGTCAAAACTCACCATGATATCTGACTCATCCAACCTGAAGATATCAAGGCGTTTAACAAAATCCACGGAATTACGGATGTGATGAGGGCATTTACCCACATAAGGACTTAATATTCCCGTCAGGTATTTGGCCAACAAATATGTAGGTGCCCTGATGTTGCTGACAATGGGGCGTAATGGTACCCCCTCTTTGTGAACCTTCGGGAGTCCATATAGTCTAGGCGGTACCGGACCTTGGGGTAACAATTTCTTAGCGTCACCCTCCGGTAAATCTGCGTCCTTGAGAAGCGCCCTCGTCTTGTTCTCCACCTTCTTTGTAGGGTCAACGCTGATCTTCCGGTAGGAATCGTCATTTAGCAGGCTCTGCACCTTATCAGTGTAGTCCTTATGGGAGACAACAACTGTAGCATTGCCTTTGTCAGCCGGTAAGACAACAATTTCAGAGCGCTCCCTCAGATCACGAATGGCCGCCCTCTCTTTACTGCTGATATTTGACTTCATCGGCTTGGATTTCGTCAACGCACGACAAGTTTCACGACGTATTTCCTCGGCTGATTCTGGCGGAAGTCGAGCTGCAGCCTGTTCAACAGCACTAACAATTTCTGCGACCGGAGTGAACTTGGGGGTGGGAGCGAAGTTGAGACCTTTCTGCAAAACCGAGACCGCATCATCACTCAACACCATGCCACTCAAATTGATGACAGTCTTGCACGGAACCTGCAGGGATGGTTTGTCAAGGAGACGTGAGAACTTAGCTGTTTGACGTCCTGTAGCCTTCTTATGGGCGGAATCAGCTGACACCCAGGTGACACCATCAATCCAATCCCAGGAACAAGAAGTGAACTTACTAGCCAGTTGCAAATTTAGTTTGAGTAATTCCTGTGAGATAAACTCAAGGCTCCGGCGGGTGAATTGCACTCTCTCACGTACCAATGCGAGGCTGGCTCGTTTCTTGATTCTCTTAGCTGCTGCAGAATCGATGTGATGCATAACCTTAGCAAAATTTGGAACAACATTCTCGGAACGACATCTCTTAAGAAAGGCAAGAGTACTTAGCAAACGACATCTACGGTGGCGCAACTTTTCAAATTTCTTCATGCTGCGATACATCTCCTCCCCGTAAAGGTGTATGATGTGATTCTTGAGTTTCTCCCGGCATATTTGATAATCAAAATATCCACGGGTATGCTGCCGGTCTATAGTGTCCAACGGGCACAATATTTCGGCGATCAAACATGTCGCCATCATCAGGTGAACTGACGGACTGAGCTCCTGTGAACGTGCCGGCACGGAGACCCGTACGCTATGGCTGCTCAGAGGGAACTGGGTTCGGTCGCGGCGGCGGCCGATTTAAATACCCTCCGCCCGCGGCGCGCTCCCTCCGCCGTCCGCGCCCAGCGCCACGGTCGCGGGGTGGAACAGATTGCGACGGCGTCTGAGATGACGTCGGTGTGATGGCTCTGTCCGTCGTGGTCGTCACAACTATACGTCTGCTCGATTTACTCTTGATTAACCCGATCGCTGGTTCCCAAGCCTTGCTAAGATTATAGCCATAGTCACGGTTTATGAGGTCGTCATTGGTGCGAATTTCGATGGCCTCTCTAACAACGCTGTCCCAGTATCTCGACGTCTGTACCAGAATCCTCGTGCGGTCATTCTCCATGGCGTGATTTTCCGACAAACAATGTTCAGCGACCGCCGACTTGCTCGGATACATCAGTCGAGTGTGCCTCTGGTGTTCACGGCATCGATCCTCGACGATACGCATCGTCTGACCAATATACGACTTGCCACATTGACACGGAATCTGGTACACGCCGGCCTTCCTCAAACCGAGGTCATCTTTGGCGCTCCCCACCAGTGCACGAGTTTTATTTGGAGGACAAAACACAGTTCCGACCCGGTGTTTCTTCAGAATGCGGGCGATTTTCCCGAGAGTGCGCCTGTGTATGGAATAAATGCAGTGCCTACCTCCTCCCTCGTGACTTCATCCATCTCAACAGGTTGTGCTGCAGTGGTTGGGCGGAGAGCACGTTGAATCTGCCACTCTGAGTACCCATTTTTTCGAAATACAGTTCTCAGATGTTCCAATTCCTGGCCGCGGACGGCGGAGGGAGCGCGCCGCGGGCGGAGGGTATTTAAATCGGCCGCCGCCGCGACCGAACCCAGTTCCCTCTGAGCAGCCATAGCGTACGGGTCTCCGTGCCGGCACGTTCACAGGAGCTCAGTCCGTCAGTTCACCTGATGATGGCGACATGTTTGATCGCCGAAATATTGTGCCCGTTGGACACTATAGACCGGCAGCATACCCGTGGATATTTTGATTATCAAATATGCCGGGAGAAACTCAAGAATCACATCATACACCTTTACGGGGAGGAGATGTATCGCAGCATGAAGAAATTTGAAAAGTTGCGCCACCGTAGATGTCGTTTGCTAAGTACTCTTGCCTTTCTTAAGAGATGTCGTTCCGAGAATGTTGTTCCAAATTTTGCTAAGGTTATGCATCACATCGATTCTGCAGCAGCTAAGAGAATCAAGAAACGAGCCAGCCTCGCATTGGTACGTGAGAGAGTGCAATTCACCCGCCGGAGCCTTGAGTTTATCTCACAGGAATTACTCAAACTAAATTTGCAACTGGCTAGTAAGTTCACTTCTTGTTCCTGGGATTGGATTGATGGTGTCACCTGGGTGTCAGCTGATTCCGCCCATAAGAAGGCTACAGGACGTCAAACAGCTAAGTTCTCACGTCTCCTTGACAAACCATCCCTGCAGGTTCCGTGCAAGACTGTCATCAATTTGAGTGGCATGGTGTTGAGTGATGATGCGGTCTCGGTTTTGCAGAAAGGTCTCAACTTCGCTCCCACCCCCAAGTTCACTCCGGTCGCAGAAATTGTTAGTGCTGTTGAACAGGTTGCAGCTCGACTTCCGCCAGAATCAGCCGAGGAAATACGTCGTGAAACTTGTCGTGCGTTGACGAAATCCAAGCCGATGAAGTCAAATATCAGCAGTAAAGAGAGGGCGGCCATTCGTGATCTGAGGGAGCGCTCTGAAATTGTTGTCTTACCGGCTGACAAAGGCAATGCTACAGTTGTTGTCTCCCATAAGGACTACACTGATAAGGTGCAGAGCCTGCTAAATGACGATTCCTACCGGAAGATCAGCGTTGACCCTACAAAGAAGGTGGAGAACAAGACGAGGGCGCTTCTCAAGGACGCAGATTTACCGGAGGGTGACGCTAAGAAATTGTTACCCCAAGGTCCGGTACCGCCTAGACTATATGGACTCCCGAAGGTTCACAAAGAGGGGGTACCATTACGCCCCATTGTCAGCAACATCAGGGCACCTACATATTTGTTGGCCAAATACCTGACGGGAATATTAAGTCCTTATGTGGGTAAATGCCCTCATCACATCCGTAATTCCGTGGATTTTGTTAAACGCCTTGATATCTTCAGGTTGGATGAGTCAGATATCATGGTGAGTTTTGACGTCGTTTCCTTGTTTACGAGGGTACCCCTGCGAGAGTCACTAGAATTGATTAGTCAGAAGTTTGACGAGAAGACCACTGAACTTTTTAGGCATGTCTTGACTTCCACGTATTTTCTTTTTAATGGAGAATACTACGAACAAACGGAGGGAGTCGCCATGGGTAGCCCACTCTCTCCGGTGGTAGCGAATTTGTACATGGAGAACTTCGAGGAGGAAGCCCTGTCGTCATCCGTATGGAAACCTACTTGCTTTTTCCGTTACGTGGACGACACGTTCGTCATCTGGCCACATGGTGTGGATAAACTCCTTGACTTCCTTAAACATCTAAACTCCATACACCCCAACATCAAATTCACTATGGAGACTGAAACGGAGGGTAAATTACCTTTCCTTGACGTCTTGGTCAAGAGAAGGGCTGACGGCACCCTAGGTCATGGGGTGTATCGGAAGGCTACGCACACTGATCTGTATTTGCATGCAGACAGCTGCCACCACCCTTCACAGAGGAATGGGGTACTTAAAACTCTAGTACATAGGGCGCGCACTATCTCTGACGCAGAGAGTCTACCCCAGGAATTGGAACATCTGAGAACTGTATTTCGAAAAAATGGGTACTCAGAGTGGCAGATTCAACGTGCTCTCCGCCCAACCACTGCAGCACAACCTGTTGAGATGGATGAAGTCACGAGGGAGGAGGTAGGCACTGCATTTATTCCATACACAGGCGCACTCTCGGGAAAATCGCCCGCATTCTGAAGAAACACCGGGTCGGAACTGTGTTTTGTCCTCCAAATAAAACTCGTGCACTGGTGGGGAGCGCCAAAGATGACCTCGGTTTGAGGAAGGCCGGCGTGTACCAGACTTCGTGTCAATGTGGCAAGTCGTATATTGGTCAGACGATGCGTACCGTCGAGGATCGATGCCGTGAACACCAGAGGCACACTCGACTGATGTATCCGAGCAAGTCGGCGGTCGCTGAACATTGTTTGTCGGAAAATAACGCCATGGAGTATGACCGCACGAGGATTCTGGTACAGACGTCGAGATACTGGGACAGCGTTGTTAGAGAGGCCATCGAAATTCGCACCAATGACGACCTCATAAACCGTGACTGTGGCTATAATCTTAGCAAGGCTTGGGAACCAGCGATCGGGTTAATCAAGAGTAAATCGAGCAGACGTATAGTTGTGACGACCACGGCGGACAGAGCCATCACACCGACGTCATCTCAGACGCCGTCGCAATCTGTTCCACCCCGCGACCGTGGCGCTGGGCGCGGACGGCGGAGGGAGCGCGCCGCGGGCGGAGGGTATTTAAATCGGCCGCCGCCGCGACCGAACCCAGTTCCCTCTGAGCAGCCATAGCGTACGGGTCTCCGTGCCGGCACGTTCACAGGAGCTCAGTCCGTCAGTTCACCTGATGATGGCGACATGTTTGATCGCCGAAATATTGTGCCCGTTGGACACTATAGACCGGCAGCATACCCGTGGATATTTTGATTATCAAATACGCCGGGAGAAACTCAAGAATCACATCCTAATGTGATATTTATGGGTGAGACCAATGTCAATTCTGATAGTTCCCGTACCAAGCAACAGATGGCAACACTTACCTCTAAGCTTTTACATTTGAGGGTTAGCCAATTTTTCCGGGTATGTCTTTAATTGTAAACTTCATTGAGGGTTCATTTGATTTCTTTGCCAGGAGTTTTCCTATTTCCTTAGTGGCTACAACATTGCTGTTATCAGCAAAGGGAGTGTATGCCATTATGCTGTCAACAACGTTACTCCACAGGTACATAACAGAACAAAAAATTTGACAAGAACAAATGATTACGGGAGGATGCAGCGCTTGGGCAAGAGTGCTATTCCGTGAATCTATTTTACTGACGACTAGTACTCGTAGGTTGCACAACTAATTGGGCTGGCAAACCAAATCCGAACACAGAGCGACGCCGTCGTTCTCATACTTCGATGCTCCACAGTATCGAAACTATGAATTTCGGGACAGGGGTTTCCTTCTGGAGACAGGACAAAATTGCCTTTCCACACAACGTAGCAAGCGTTGTCAGTATTTTCGTTTCGAATACAGCTAGTATAAAACTGAAGTTTTTATTACCAATGAAGGCAACAGGAAATTGAAGATGTAGCGTAAAATTTTTTGAACTTGATTTCATCCTCTGGATAGTGACACCTCGATTAGAATGGCAAGAATGAAGGAAGCAAAAAAAAGGGGCATTTCGCTCATCACTAGGTCATTAGAGACAGAGCAGTTGGTCGAATTTTAGAAGGATAAGATAGCTTAGCCTTCTCATAGGAACCGACCCGCAATTCGTCAACAGGAATTTAATGAAACAGCGAAACATCTAAATCCGGAGAGACGGTTGGAAATTTGAAACTTGCTCCTGTCGAAGTTGTCTGGAAAATCCATCTGATGGCTCCCTTTGGTACCTACTAGTCTACTTCCGGTCTGCCGGCTTTTGTCATAAGGATAAGATTTTAGGTATGTGACTCTCAATTTGTCAATCTGCGATGGATGAGCACGGTAGCTTTCGATTGGGCACAATAAACAAGATGCTAGTTGTGGTACGAGGTACCCTCCGCCACACACCGTATGGTGGATTGCGGAGTATGTATGTAGATGTAGATGTAGATGTAGAAACTGTTTATGCACAAGAAAATTTTGTTTCTTACTTACAAGCGCTGAGACTCAAATATTATAAGAGACCGCTGAAGAGAGAGTGAAGCAATAAGTATATGGTTCAAATGGCGCTGAGCACTATGGGACTCAACTGCTGTGGTCATAAGTCCCCTAGAACTTAGAACTACTTAAACCTGTAGCGGTCGTGCGGTTCCAGACTGTAGCGCCTTTAACCGCTCGGCGCAATAAGTATAAGAGAGAAAGAGTTACCATGCTGTCATTTACGCCTAGAACCTAATGTGACCAGTGGCTCTGCTAGTGACCCTCAGTCGTAAGTAAACTATTTGGTGACACTGACATGGGATCGTAGTCTTTTTAATACTGTAGGCTGATGCTTCTGATGTTGGAATTAATTGCACAAAGTTTGAGGCTTTATTCTACTTGACACGGAAACATTCGAACAGTTTTTGGACTTGGTGAAATGATTCCTTCCTTATCGTTCATGGACAATGAGAGGTTGTGGGTAACTTTTAAAACTGTATAGCTCAATATTTCTCTACTGTTTATCGTTCATTCGTTGAGTCAGCGTTACGTCCACTTGCAGCAGTTCACATAGTTGGAGGGTGCTATGTATAAAATTAAGGAATTGCATCACTTTGTTCTGTCGAAGTATCTTTTCAGGGAAGCTAAAACAGCACAGTGGAGAGACCCAAACTTGTATATCCACATTTCGTAGAGAGTGCTCTACCAACTGCGCCACCCGAGCAGGCCTACATAAATAACTGAAGCTTCAATATGCCTTCTAGTCCTTCTCTATCCTTTTCAAATCCCGTAGTGGCTCTTCCACCATTCGGTGAGGCTCTAGGACTAGCATTCCTGGGGGGAAAGGATTAGCAGAGACTTCGTTCTAACTACAGAATCATAGGCGTTATTGGGATGACAAGGTTTTACATATGCGCAGAATATGCACTGCAGGCCTATTTGTGACACATCATATTATAGATTAAAATAATACAATGTTCAGTCATAATATGCGACACCTTAGCAAAACTTTATACGTCGACAGTAATGGACCTAGAAACTAGAAATATGAATCTGAACCACTGTGACAAACCCATTTTCATATTAAATAACAAAAAAGGTAATAACAATAAAAATTTTCGGCAATAATAAAGTGGCGATAAAAGATAGGGGTCTCCATTCTAGTTTATGGGCATAGACTCATTTATGAAGACAGCAGTCACAAAGAAAAATGTCAAAATATCGTCTTGCGGAATTCTTCGCCCAAATAAGGAATCTCTGTGACAACTCCAGCTTGCTATCTAAATATGTGACATACGGTAATTAACATAATGAATCCCATATTTCCGATGCTGAACTTTCTCATTCATCAAAAGTAATCAACAGAACACATGGATACGTAAGTTATAACTATTGCAACGCATCGCAAAGGAATCAACGTATTATACGTGAGCGGTTGCTTTTAATTTCGGCATGAATCTTGTTATAAAGCAACTAAGAACCCTGTTACTGTGTGTTTAATAAGCCTTAATTTCATTTATTAACATTATTTGGTTTGTGTCTTTATTGGGACTCGGCTAAACAACCGGTTCTTCCTGCTAATTGCTATTTTTGCACTCGTTTACTGTGCCTTGAATAGAGTAAAAGAGCATGCACTGATGCCCTGTATTCTGCGCTGTGCAGGCTGTATTTGAAACTGAAGGGCCCTGGGAGACACGTGTCGCCGGTCCAACCGCATCCTTGACCTTGCACGCGCCTCGCCAGATCCGCCAACAAACAACTGCGCGCTCGCCGCAGAAAGCAGGATCAGCGAGCACTCCGTTACTAACCAAACATCACGAACTGCATTCAGAGCGCCTCTTCGCTCGAGAAACAAGGCGTGCCGGTCGCCTCGTGAAAAATACTGCCGCGACCTCTGCCTTTATGTGTTCGCAGGCGAGGGATTCGCCAATAGCGCCGCCAAGCCCGACATTTCTACCCCAGATAATTACAGACTTGGGCGTTACTGGTTTAGCGTTCGCTACCGTAAAACTAATTAATCTGCAAACTAGTCCGTCTTGAAGAGATCTAAGGAAGACATTAGCGATGGCTCTTTCTGCCGAGTCTTTCCGGCGTCTACAGAGAGAGATAACGCCGTGGTAATGAGTCGCCAGACATCCATTGGTGTTCAGTCCGACTCCAGCAATGTAATTAACAAATTACGTGACTTTCTTCTGAAACTGTTACAACATTTAAGCTACGGGAAAGGCTTTTTATTCTTTTATGGTACCATAACGGCCATATTTGTTTTCATTCATCCTATAGTATTGTGCCTGGTTTTTGAGCAGCACCAAACCGACCCTATATATCATTCCAGAGGGATTCCGTAAGCTTCATAACGGTTCTTTCAGCACACCATTGTGGTGAATCAATCGGAATTTCCTCTAAATACCCTGCAAATATGTTTGTTTCGTAGATAAGAGCATTAATGTACGTATATATATATATATATATATATATATATATATATATATATATATATATATATATATATAAAACACCTAAACGCAAACTCCTGCCACAATGCAGGGAGTCTGCTATTATTTTAAATTTTGTCATTGATACCTGATGTCATTTTTCATGCATCAGCACTAATGGTCTCACCGCAACAGTCGTGTAAATCGACCTGGGTGAAGCCGTCTTTAAACCATTTACAGTGAACGCCCCCGTGTCCTGGGCGCCACGACATATGACCAAGAATCCCTTCCGCACAGTCGACCATCTGCGATCAAGATTACTGTATACCAGCAATTAATAAGGAGATTCAAGTAACTGAAGCGCCACCCTCGCTGTGGTTGTGAGCAATACCACACCGGTAGGTCTCGCACTGGCTACCCACAAACTAAGGAGTCTTCTTAAGGAACATCTCCGAAGAGGCCACAGAAGTTACGACCTGGGCAACAGGACTCGCAAATTCAAGGAACGGACCCCTAGCTCCTGGCAAATTATGGCAATAGGAACACAATCACAAACCTTTGCCAGACGGAAGCAACGGATTACCTGAAAGGCTAACCGGCAAGAGGTCGCCTTAGAGTAGCCGCAGTAGATGCCTGTGCGAAGTCGAATGATTCGTGGACATTTAGAAAACTTCATGAAAATATTGATGGTGAGAGGTAAGAAAGAGGACTCACCAATAACAGTGGTAAGTCAGCACAGCAATAATTTTAATACGATACACACAGTTGGCGGATGAACCAAACAGTCCAGCTTAATCGCAAGAAGAGCGCCATTTTGGCACTCAGGGGAATTAGAGAGTGGGAGACCCTGGCTTTTGCACTGAGACGCCAAAGAAACTAGTATAGGCGTGCGTATTCAATACAGAGAGACGTAAACAGGCAGAATACGGCGCTGCGTTAAGCAACGCCTATATGAGACAAAAAGTGTCTGGTGCAGTTTTTAGATCGGTTACCGCTGCTACAATGACAGGTTATAAAGATTTAAGTGTGTTTGAACACGGCGTTATAGCCGGAACGGGAGCGATGGGACACAGCATCTCCGAGGTAGCGATAAAGTGGGAATTTTCCCGAACGACCATTTCATGAGTGTACCGTGAATATCAGGAATCTGGTAAAACATCAAATCCCTAACATCACTGCGGCTGGAAAAAGATCCTGGAAGAACGGGACCAACGACGAGTGAAGAGAATCGATCCATATGACAGAAGTGAAACCCTTTCGTAAATTGCTGTAGATTTCAATGCTGGCTCATCAACAAATGTCAGCGTTCGAACCATTCAACGGAAGGTCATCGATACGGGCTTTCAGAGCCGAAGGCGCGTTGGTGTACCTTTGACGACTGACTGGCACAAAGTTTTACGCCTTGCCCGGGCCCGTGAACATCGACATTGGACTGTTGATAACTGGAAACATGTTGCCTGGTTGGACGATTCTCGTTTCAAGTTATATCTAAACGATAGACGTGTACGGGTATAGAGACAACATCATGACTCCATTGACCCAGCAGGGGACTATTCAAGCTGGTGGAGGCTCTGCAATGGTTTGGGGCGTGAGCAGTTGGAATGATATGGGACCCCTGATGTGTGTAGATACGACTCTGACAGGTGACACATACGTAAGCATCCTGTCTGATCACCTACATCCATTCATGTTCATTGTGCATTCCGACGGACTTGGGAAATTTCAGCAGGACAATGCGACACCCCACAGGTCCAGAATTGCTACAGAGTGGCTCCAGGAATACTCTTTTGAGTTTAAACACTTCCGCTGGCCACCGAACTTCCTGGACATGAACATCGTTGAGCATATTTGGGATGCCTTGAAACGTGCTGTTCAAAAGAGATCTCCACCCACTCGTTTTCTTACGGATTTGTGGACAGTCCTGCAGGATTCAGGGTGTTAGTTCCCTCCAGCACTACTTTAGGCAATAGTCGAGTCCATGCCACGTCGTGTTGCGGCACTTATGCGTGCTCGTGGGGCCCTTACACGATATTAGGCAGGTGTACCTGTCTCTTTGGCTATTCAGTGTATTAGCTCTTGCAGTGGGAGGGAGGAAGGAAGGTGGGAGCGAACGAATGAACGAACGAAGGAAGATTAGGGTTTAACGTCCCGTCAACATCGTGGTCATTACGGATGGAGCACAAGCTCGGATTGTTTCAGGGATGGGGAAGGAAATCTGCCGTGCCCCTTCAAGGAAAACATCTTGTCAATTGCCTTGAGGGACTTAGGGAAGTCACGGAAAACCTAAATCTGGATGACCAGGCCAGAGTGGCCGCGCGGTTCTAGGCGCTACAGTCTGGAACCGCGCGACCGCTACGGTCGCAGGTTCAAATCCTGCCTCGGGCATGGATGTGTGTGATGTCCTTAGGTTAGCTAGGTTTAAGTAGTTCTAACTTCTAGGGGACTGATGACCTCAGAAGTTAAGTCCCATATTGCTCAGGGTCATTTGAATCATTGGATGGCCAGGCGCAGATACGAGAATACTGGAGACGCGTGCCGTGCTCATTAAACTCGTAGAGGTTAGTGACCGAATGATTTTAGCAAGCGCTTACCCTCAGCGTGCTGCTCGACACAGCTACCTTGTGCCAGTCAGTCGTGACTCCTTGTGCCAGGAAAGTGGTGAGATGTCGCCCAAGATGTGGCCCTCGTTTCACTGTATGAAACTCAGTGTATACTGCGTCTATTATCATGTCGCTAAGGCCAAGTCATCCTGGAAAGGAGGCCAATTATATTTACAGTAACCCTAATTATGTGTGGGGGAACGGAAGTTACAGTCAGATTCACAAACGGTGGCGGTTCGCGCAGTTAGAGGCGCGGACGGTGGTTTCAGTGTAGCCCTTTCCAAGCGACTATTTCGGTACTTGAACACACGTGCTTTGCGCTTGAAGAAAACGTGTATCCTGCAAATTATATCTCTCATATGCGTATGTATAATTTGTCGCTTACCATCACCATCAGCGATGACAACTCGCAACAAACGGAATAAAAATTCACTAAATAACTCCCTACGATCACGTTTAATGCTCGCATTGACTACGACATTCATAGCAGAGAACTCAGAACACTACTGTACGTTCATTGGCTGCAGGAGAACGTGTAACGTTGTTGCACAGAACAAGCCTTAACTCGATCGCCATTGTTCGTGACTCCAACTGAATAGCCACATGCTAACGGGGCCTCAGTCAGGAAATATCCAAAATGGAGTTAAGCACACTGACATGTTGCTGAAGGGTAGATGCACCCTTTAATGCTAGAAGGCACTCACTCAGATGCTTGGTTACTGCAGTATAAGGACTTCAATCAGTTACTCAAGCTCTTCTAGCGTGTCGAGGGAGCTCTTCCATTAAAAACAAGAGAACCTACCTGACAACACATTGGATGTTTTCCGGTCTAAGAAAGTCATTACGCTGGCAATTACATAGAATATTTAGATGGCAGACTTAACGTACTATAGATGCATAAGTTCTTTAAAGAGAAACATCCCGGGGTAAAGGTGAGCTTATGCATAATTTTTCATGGACTGTTTCAATTTGCACTTCAGACATCCTCAAACAGACTGGTACAGCGTATATGAGGAGGTGAACGTGAAATTGAGAAGCCCTCACCTTAACTCGAGAGCTAATGGTTCACAAAAGACGGGCCCAAAAATTTTGTACTAAGCTTACAGAAGAAGCGAAAAGAAAAGACGAGCCCCATGTATCTACTATTAGTTTTTCCTACATGCATAATGTTAAAATTTATAGAACTCTGTCCAGGATACATTTTATCTCCGGCAGATGACAGCTGATATATTTTGTATTCATGACATCAAAAAATAATGCACATGTGTAAGAATATCATGAAGACACTGGAAAACAAGGGCCTAATGAAGTATATACTATCCTCTGTAAGTTCCTGCAAAGTGTTCCTTCATCAGGTACTGTATTACACTTATAGTCCGAGGACTTGGGAGGACAGAACATAAATCACGTTTGTCGAGCTGACTGTAACCTGTCTTAGAACATTTAACCCTATTAACCTGTCAGGAAGTATTCCTTTCTCCAGTGTGACAGAGATTTCAGCATAATCAAAAGTGCTCTTAGAAAGCATGAGAGGTTGGTAGCTCATTATAAATTCCAGCGAGGATTAAAAACTTATTGTGGCAGAAATTCGTTATTACTGGTTGTTATTAAAGCCACTGTTGAATGTATTTATTAGGAGAAAAAAACAGTATCTAATATACGAAACTCCGAAACGTGCTAAAAGGACCTCTGTCATCGAAGCTTAAGTTTATTTTATGTGCACAATTCTTATTTTTTCACCTTGTGAAACAAAAACTAATATTTACACAAATATTATGCACTACTGATATTTATTTCACTAGAAACAATGGTTAAAGTGTAATTACGTTTTTATTAGTTTTCTCGAAATGTGGTGGATTCTGACTTCAGGCCCGTTTTGCACGTGGCGATTCAACTATAATATGGACCGGCGGGAATGAGGGGGTACTAGGTGTTTCTCGGCTTTGCCGCTAGATAGCGGGCGCATGCAGTGCTTGACACAAAGTGCAGATATCGGGCATTTGCTGGAACTCCAGTGATGCAAATGTTGATTTGTGTCACAAGTACGCTGTATTTGTTACTGCTTGTGAAAGCTTATGAACATTGTAATTTTAAACATCAGTTCCCGATTTTGAAGGTAAGAAGTAATATTGTCATACTAATATTAATATTTAAGTAGTCTAATTTAGATTGTATTCTAAAAATGAAATCCCGCTCTCTCAACCCGGTTTCAGCTTCCACCACGTTTCGGTGAGAAATGTGAGTTAGATAGTATGGGCCATAAAAAAGCTGGATAGTACATAAATTTCTTGTTTTGTTTTGTTTTTAGAACAATAGGCCAAGGTTCAAGAAGAAGGATGCCAGAGAAGGTCGAGGGGAGTAGTCTGAGCCCGCAATGAAATCAGTGGTTTCAAGTGTTGCGGAAGGTGAAATGACCGAAAGGGCTAAGCCAATCGTGTTTCTAGCGCTACATTGCAAAGGAGATAAAAATCAGTAGTAGGGAATATGCAGACGTCTGAAACACCTCTGATGGAGTTTTTCGAGCCATCATTTGACGAAAATTTCGAAGAAATGCTTGTAGCACACATGAGAGATTTAGAGTCAATGTTAATGTCGCTAGCCAAGACTGAATTTCAAAAGTTGGCTCACGATTTGACCGAAAATTTAAAACTGCCTCACAAATTTAAGAGAGAAAATAATATCTTTAAAGATTCCTGTCAAAACTTTATGAAGAAGCCCCAGAAGTATCTTACGGGAAACCTCAATCCACAAGTTTAATTCGTTGCGTTGGGTTCAGTCAACAACAAGCAAGTTGGACGGTATGTTAACCAATTGAAATTCTTCAAGTTGACAAGCACATCTTTCGTCCATCCAGGATATACAGGGTGAAGTGAAATTCGTGCACTCGGACTTCGCAGCGCGACTCCTCACATGCCGGCGAGTACATTTGGCAGCAAAAGAACATTAAAGAGTGGCAATCTGGCAACACTGTAACCATATGTACGATAACTACCTCTGTCAGCACATATTAGTTACGCTGTACAGTTGGCAGGAGGTCGATGGTTCGATTCTGCGTTGGGGGGCATTTTTTTTATTTGCTAATTTCTTTCTGACATTTCGTACTGTAATACACACCGTTTCTTAGGTGACATGTTTCCTAAATTTACAACATTTTGTAGCGCTGACAAATAAGAAATAGGCAGTTGAAACATATGACTTGGCATAGGACACAGTAACTATAAAAAGAATATCAATTTCGAGATTCTAAAGATGATAGTACAGTATAATAACACAACATCTACTTGTCATTTCTATTACATATAATATGAGCGCTCAGATGTAGCAAATTAGCAACCAGTGACAATAATAATGTCCATATTAATGACTGAATGCCTTTCACAACAGAATACGTTGTCCTCAGAACAACAGATGCTCAAACCGACCTCCCTGCACGTCCAAACATAGCGCAACCCGCTGGATCATACAGCTCTGGACCCTTCGCAGCAAAGCTGCATGAACACGTGCTATCAATTCTTCCACATTCGTCAGTGGAGTAGAGTGCACATGCTCCTTCAGGTGTCCCCACAGGAAGAAATTTGGGGGAAATAGAGAAACTTACTCCTGAAGGCTCAGCTTCAGACGACGAAACACATTTTCATCTGGATGGCGTCGACGAGGATATCTAGCAGCATATTCACGAACGAGAACACCAGCCCGGTAATCAGATGCACCAAGCACCAGAAGCATATCCACATGTACATCATTTGTGTATGCCATACGTCTGCCACATTGGTTTAGAGGCTTTCAATGAGAAAATTCGATATGTTTACGCATGTACAGTCATGCTCAGAAGTACTCGAAAGACATGAATAGCATTTCGCCTGATTCGCATGCAACCCACATCACGCAGCTGTCTAGCGGGTCCTCTAATCGCTCCTTGGTACAGTCGTTTGACTATTGAAAATGGTTCCAATAAGTCACCACTAGAAAACACTGCTCTGTATCGCAATAACTCAAGATGTAAAGTAATACCACGATACTAGAAATATCAGGGAACACCTTATCACAGATAAGACTGTCCATAAGGCTTGTAAGCTCACATTTATTGCAATAAATGACATACCTGAAATGTTACCACTCTCATTATTACGTCAGATAGGTAATGCACGTAGTAAGTTCGTCGTATTCATGATTTCCTCTTCAAAGTAACATACTGTACTTGTTATTTAAAACAAAATGACATTAAAAATGTAAGTTATTCACGAGCAGCTAGTTGAGAATATGTATGAACTTCAAATGAGACGACGAACCGTCTCGTTCTGCATATGGAACCAAACCCAGGTCATGCAGACTAAGATTTACTGACTGACGGAAACTAACAGTCATTCCCGACTAGACATACAGAGAGTGATATACCTCGATTTTAAACAGTATCAGTTAGCAAATATAAACTTTAAATTACATAACGTAAACATTTTTAACGGACGCGAATTCCTACCCAGCATCTATTGTCCCTGTTAACGAACTACGAGAGATGTTAAATATTGCTTCTTCACAAGTAACTTACCAGAAATGCTGTGAGGTAAAGCTTTTTGTTGGACAGGGATTCGAACCCAGAACCTAATCGGATTATTATCGAAGCACAATCAACTGTGACATATCGGATTTTCTCGGCAGTAGCTAGATGTTTTAACTGAAGTGACGAGACGAAACATCAATTTTTTCCTTCCCAGGACTCCAACCCGGCACCTATCGCTGTTATATTGTAGAGAAAACGAACGTTAAATGTGGGTTTGTTACACCAGCAGCGACATGTGAGCATGTTTGAACTAGGAATAATATGACGAAGAGTTCAGTGCTGACTGGGAATCGAACCCTATACATATCGTTGTTGACTACACACAAGCAGCAGCTCGGAATAACATCCTTGAACTTACAGTGATCTCACAAACAGTTATATGTCTCACTGGGAGTCAAAAACGTCAGATATCGTCAGTGTTGACAACGACTGAAAATGCATTAAAAATCAAAATTATTATCCACCAGCAGATAGGTGTTCTCATGCTAGAGCTTGATAATTCATAATAAAAACCTTAGTGCCGGGCCAGGATTCGAACCCATTGACGCTCAATAAAAATGGTTCAAATGGCTCTGAGCACTATGGGACTTAACTGCTGTGGTCATCAGTCCCCTAGAACTTAGAACTACTTAAACCTAACTAACCTAAGGACATCACACACATCCATGCCCGAGGCAGGATTCGAACCTGCGACCGTAGCAGTCGCGCGGTTCCAGACTGAAGCGCCTATAACCGCTCGGCCACTCCGGCCGGCGACGCTCAATATGTTGAGCTGTTGAGGAATCTGCAGTTCTAAACAAACAACAAATTGTAGTCGATCTGTGTTGTCACGAAGTTATCAAATTCCACGTTAAGGACAGTCTGAGTTGCATTTCCAGTTCAGAACCAATTTTATCGGCATACAGAAGCTCAAATAAAAGATGGAATAAGTGTCCTGTGACCCTTCATAGCGTTTGCTTCGTCACTAGAAATAAATAACCAGTATAAGAAAGGATACTGGATACAGAGTTCTACATGTCGCCACTCCTGACTGTATTGTGGTTCAACCTAACGTCTACTTAGTAGAGAAGGAATATCATGTTTAATGTGAACTTTAGACCACAATGCCATTATACCTTCTTCACTTGGCGTAGCCAGAAGCGAATAGAATCAGTCTCTCCCTATCAAAACGTATCGGCAGAAGTTGGAATCGAACCTAGACCGTCAGTATATGAACCTATCATATTTTTTTAGAACTGATTTTTTTTTTGTTTGGAAGATCGCTTTTTTCCTCGCTGACCACTTTTTTTTTTATTTTAAGGAAGCTAGGAGAAACAGAAACATTTATTATTCACAAAATAAACATATTACTTCCTGGAAGGAACCTCGCTGCCGTCCTACCATGCAGCATGAAATAACAACAAAATTAAAGTGGAGCCCCTCCGGCACCCTAAAGAAAAGTATTTATACACTCCTGGAAATGGAAAAAAGAACACATTGACACCGGTGTGTCAGACCCACCATACTTGCTCCGGACACTGCGAGAGGGCTATACAAGCAATGATCACACGCACGGCACATCGGACACACCAGGAACCGCGGTGTTGGCCGTCGAATGGCGCTAGCTGCGCAGCATTTGTGCACCGCCGCCGTCAGTGTCAGCCAGTTTGCCGTGGCATACGGAGCTCCATCGCAGTCTTTAACACTGGTAGCATGCCGCGACAGCGTGGACGTGAACCGTATGTGCAGTTGACGGACTTTGAGCGAGGGCGTATAGTGGGCATGCGGGAGGCCGGGTGGACGTACCGCCGAATTGCTCAACACGTGGGGCGTGAGGTCTCCATAGTACATCGATGTTGTCGCCAGTGGTCGGCGGAAGGTGCACGTGCCCGTCGACCCGGGACCGGACCGCAGCGACGCACGGATGCACGCCAAGACCGTAGGATCCTACGCAGTGCCGTAGGGGACCGCACCGCCACTTCCCAGCAAATTAGGGACACTGTTGCTCCTGGGGTATCGGCGAGGACCATTCGCAACCGTCTCCATGAAGCTGGGCTACGGTCCCGCACACCGTTAGGCCGTCTTCCGCTCACGCCCCAACATCGTGCAGCCCACCTCCAGTAGTGTCGCGACAGGCGTGAATGGAGGGACGAATGGAGACGTGTCGTCTTCAGCGATGAGAGTCGCTTCTGCCTTGGTGCCAATGATGGTCGTATGCGTGTTTGGCGCCGTGCAGGTGAGCGCCACAATCAGGACTGCATACGACCGAGGCACACAGGGCCAACACCCTGCATCATGGTGTGGGGAGCGATCTCCTACACTGGCCGGATACCACTGGTGATCGTCGAGGGGACACTGAATAATGCACGGTACATCCAAACCGTCATCGAACCCATCGTTCTACCATTCCTAGACCGGCAAGGGAACTTGCTGTTCCAACAGGACAATGCACGTCCGCATGTATCCCGTGCCACCCAACGTGCTCTAGAAGGTGTAAGTCAACTACCCTGGCCAGCAAGATCTCCGGATCTGTCCCCCAGTGAGCATGTTTGGGACTGGATGAAGCGTCGTCTCACGCGGTCTGCAAGTCCAGCACGAACGCTGGTCCAACTGAGGCGCCAGGTGGAAATGGCATGGCAAGCCGTTCCACAGGACTACATCCAGCATCTGTACGATCGTCTCCATGGGAGAATAGCAGCCTGCATTGCTGCGAAAGGTGGATATACACTGTACTAGTGCCGACATTGTGCATGCTCTGTTGCCTGTGTCTATGTGCCTGTGGTTCTGTCAGTGTGATCATGTGATGTATCTGACCCCAGGAATGTGTCAATAAAGTTTCCCCTTCCTGGGACAATGAATTCACGGTGTTCTTATTTCAATTTCCAGGAGTGTAGATATCAAAACAAAATTTGAGGTGCATCCATTTGCTAACTGTTCAAGCGTTAGTTTTTCCTAGGTCGCATACTCGCACAGTGTCCTTAGCTGATCACTTTACTTGGTCGGTTTCACAACACAGCACCGCCGCTTATCTTCGCGCACCCGGCACACCCCAAGTATATGGCGGGTCCTCAAAAACCGTTACTAGGAAATTGTCATACCAATCCCTGTACTTTTGTAGCCGTAATAGTTTTGTGTGTCCATCTTGCAAGTATTGCCAGTAATTCAGGACGTTCAGTACGTTCTGACGTGTGTCTCTGTAGATATAATGGACCGTCATACCTGTGATCCACGCCACTGTGTTCGTCTTACGACGCGGAAAATACGTTTCCTCTGGAAAAAATACTATGTTAGAAGAGACTGCTGTATAGATAGTACGCCGCATGAACGCTATTATCTTTCTTGCGAGAGTCCAGACAGCCAATGCCTCGCCGCAGACCAGCCGATGGTCGTCCCTATCCAGCACGCCGCATTGCTGACACAAGGGCGAATCCGCCAAATGTATTGCGTACTTTTTATAATTCGTAGGGTATTTTCGGTTCACGACAATGTACCATGTTGATCTGACTGATGTAGGTAGGTGGGGGTGGTATACCGTGCACCACACCACGTGCCAATTAACAGCTGGATGTTTCCATTCCACCCTATTCCGGGCAATCTGTCGAAGAAGCAGATAGTACACGTCCTTAGATGTCGACTGTCGGGTCGTCGGTAAACGCTCTCGAACGTAACTGTGTTCCACGATGAAGGTGCGCACAAACGTTGACGAGGGCGATATATGGCCGACACTGACTGGAGGAAGATGCGATGTTGGTACTAGTTCTCCGATGATCGTCCCCGTAAGCGAGTGATTCCTGTTGCACCGCCGTTTGAGCATAGTATAAATATACATGGCACGCGTTCTGGTGCACGTTCACTAAACCAACGCCCCCCTCTCGCGCTGGGAGGGTAAGCGTGTTGTACTGTACCTTAAAGAGCTGTCCCAGGCATACATAGTACCCAAAAGCCGCCAGAATCCTCATAGCGATCGTGCGCGTCAAGGGGAGAAGGTGTGTCAGGTGGCATATCATGGTCGCGAGATAAAGGTTGACGAGTAACACTCGCTGCAGCATATCCATTGACCGTAGGGCATTTAGTCGTACTGCCGTGCGGACTTTGAGTAACAGCCTTCGGTAGTTGTCTGCAGCTGCTCCCGCTGTCTCCTTATGAAAGGTGATACCCAAGCAGCGGAGGATTTGCACCGCAGGTAAGGGTCCTTACGTTCCGAGTTCAAGTCCACGCCCCACATGCATGAACTGTGATTTCCGGTAGTTGACCACACTTCCAGCTGCCATTCCATACGTCTGTAGCCAATCCAGTGCTGTTTGAGTCTCCCCCTTATTCCGCACGAGGAACACAATGTCATCCGCGTAAGCTCTGCATTTGAATGATAAATGCCGTAGGGAGATCCCGGTAAGATGGCGGCGAAGGCCTGCGAGGCACGGTTCTAAGGCGATCGCATAAAGGAGGATCGACAAGGGGCAACCCTGTCTCACTGATCTTAAGACCTTAAAATACTCAGTTCTCCCTCCGTTGACCACCATCGCTGATCTGGCGCCATGCAACAGCCACACCACAGCAGTGGTCAATAATGGCAAGACACCCATCCTGTTCATCACCGCCTCGAGGTACACATGATCCACGCGATCAAAAGCACGATCGAAATCTACTGCAACCATCGTCCCCCGGAGGCGGCATGCAGCCGCGAAGGCGACGACGTCACGATAGTCTCCCAATCATCAGTCCAATAGACCACCAACAGACCACCAAATCCTCTTCTCTGTGACTCACTTTTCTATCATAACACAGATGAGGCACACTCAATGAGAATTCTGACACACAGGCTCCCTGTAGTCGTTTGTAGCATGTTCAGTACGTTCATTTACTTAGTTGACCGAATCGCCATGAACTAGCTGCCTCGGCTATCCATTGCATACATTCGACTCTATTTTGTAATCACCGAAATAAAATAACGTAACTGCCATCTACACAGAACTGCCAACAGTGTCGGATGCAGAAATTTAAATAGGAAGGGTTTATTTCCATTTGAGCTACTCTATTGCGCTATCTGTTTGTTGAAACCGTCGTGCAGTGCAAAAGAAAAGCTGTAACTGTCTGTCTCTCAGAAGTGTACGTCCGACTATATGCATTGTCGCACAGCACTGTGGAATGACCGAGCGAGGTGGCGCAGTGGTTAGACACTGGACTCGCATTCGGGAGGACGACGGTTCAATCCCGTCTCCGGCCATCCTGATTTAGGTTTTCCGTGATTTCCCTAAATCGCTTCAGGCAAATGCCGGGATGGTTCCTTTGAAAGGGCACGGCCGATTTCCTTCCCCATCCTTCCCTCACCCGAGCTTGCGCTCCGTCTCTAATGACCTCGTTGTCGACGGGACGTTAAACACTAATCTCCTCCTCCTCCACTGTGGAATGCGGAAATTCTGGAGGAACTGTTGTTGACTTCTGGAGGTGCTGTAGCTACATGACAGGTAGTAGCGTAACGGTGTCACCCACTGTAGATAAGACATCGCGAGTTCTATTACATTCGCTGCTACATTTTTTTAAAACGCAATTCTGCTGTCTGCTGAAATTATCAATTTAACGGAACTTTGAACATAATTCCCTTCACTTCTCAATCCAAAATAGTCGCATGTGGAAAAAGGGCTAACTTATGCAACGTTGTGTTCTTTTCAGATTTAATAGACGGCCAGGCAGCAGATGCATCTCGAAGCTTTTGTATTATGTATGGGGAGAGCATATCATGCCAAAATAGTCAGAAAAGTATTTTCTACATTAGCTGTCGTCTGGTAGTGACATTTTATTCTTCTTCAAATCTTGTTTGACAGCTTTAAATCAGAACAAGTTTTCTACATGCACGTAATCAATAAACTGCATGTGCATTGTCAGACTGTTACAGATAACATCAGAGAATTCGCATATATCGTTGATGATTAATTTCTCTCTCATGTTTAGTATTGTTTTAACAACACTAAAAGAAACCTTACGAAAATTGTGCACTGTATTATAAGAAATGAAATAAGACTACCCACGACAACCTTACGATGAAAGTCTGTTTTAATAAAACTAAGTATCTGTAGACAAGCTTGCCTCTATCGGCACGAATTAGTAAAATGCTACTCACTTAGATTTCGATTGGGTCTGTGTTTAATTGGTATGCTGTATCATACTTAACAGGTATGCAAATGTGGCATTTCATAAAAAAAGTCATGTATTCCTGGAAACCCAAAATTTGCCTGTCATCAGCGGAACGAGGCGTTACCTGTTGTGCAGCATTGTAAGTTTTTCACCATTGCACTTTGAGCTGAAAGTATTTTTTGCGATTTGCTTATCGATTTTTGATCTGACTGCTTGTGACTCTTTCAGAGAAGGGATGAAAACTTTACAGCCAGCTTAAGTGGAACCGCGAACCATAACAGACGCTTTTCCACAGGTCAGCACGTCACCACAGAGCTAGCCAAGAGGTATGTGTTACGCCTTCCTTTTACAAGTGCAATAGGGGCTAGAACTCGCAAACCGCTATTTAAAGGACGAAATTAGTTGCGATTTCCACGTGCAACGACTTTACTGGGCTGAAAATCGTAAATTTACAATCTTCTTTTACACCTCAAGCGATAATACCTCAGATTATTCAACGGAAATGACAGGAAAAATCAAGTGAACTTTGAGACTTAATTCCGTGCACACCTGGAAGTAACTCGTCGGTCACAGTGTGTCGAACATACCTTGCCTTGTTGCCAAATCTCAGTTACAGTACCACCAGGAAGAAGACGAACCGATGTGATCCTACAGAGGGCTGGGAAGTGACCATAGCTGGCGTCTCAAAGACGCGGCTGCTACGGCCTGAAATACGTAATGTGTCTGATTCGCATTTCTGTAAGTAGGTTTAGGGACTGGAGCGTAGTTACAAATAATACTCAGAACTGACTGCTAACCAAGCATAATAAATTAGTAACTTTCATCGTTGTTTTTATATTTCTTTCGTAACTGTACTCAAAACTAAAAAACTCATTCACGGACGTTTTCGTGCCTCGCCGATAGTCGAGCAAAACAAACAAATAAAAATAAAAACACAATGCGTGTGTGTGTGTGTGTGTGTGTGTGTGTGTGTGAGAGAGAGAGAGAGAGAGAGAGAGAGAGAGAGAGAGAGAGAGAGAAGAGAGAAGAGAGAAGAGAGAGAGAGAGAGATAAAAATAAAAAAAAATGAGAGAGAGAGGGTAAAAAATTGATGTAAAGAAATTGAATACTGGCATGAAAAGAAATATTTCATCAAAATGACACGTTCCACATCATTACGAAATGTAGTATTCATGATCTATGGAACAAGTATTAATCTAATCTAATCTAATCATATCTTATTGCTGTCTAGCCATGAAGGGTCATGAATTACCGAAATTTTCGCCAATATCAGTAACCAAATCTAAACTTGAAAATAAAAGACGACAATTTTTGTAATAGACGGGGACTCCTATCAAGACCCTTTCATCCCTGTTAACTAATCAGGAAAGATGTCTAATATACCTCAATTCAGAAGTAACAAAGTGTGTATGTATTTAAGGGTGAAGCCAATGATGTGAAGTTCTGTGACAGACATATGAATCCAACACGTAATCGGATTGTTAACTAAGTAAAATCAAATGTTACGTATCTGTTTTTCTTACCAGCTGCTAGGTGTTTGAATCTAAAATAAGGATACAAATTTTTGTGCCTGAGCGACAATCGATCCGCACTCCTATCGTTCTTCTTTATCGTCCACGAATATAGCTTAAGTATCAATTGCTTACTCACCAACAGTAAGATGTGTGCGTGTTTGACCAGAAATTGTTGGCAACACTTGAACAGACGTTAAAAATGGACGTTAATTTTCACTAGCAGGCCGGTGTGCACGTGATAGGACTTGAAATGAAATTATGAATATTTTTGTACTGGATCAGGATTCGGACCCACATACTTACATTTGGAGGAGACCTAGAGAAGATTGCAGTCTTGGGAAAAGGAACGAAATGATTGAACTATACTGTTCCGAGAGATTCAGATCCTCGAAAGAGAAGATACGAATTCGAATCACACTACAGCACCAAAGTTTTCAACGTCTCTAGTTCAATCAAGTACAAGTAAAATAAGAGCCCTGTTCCTTTAAATGGCTATCGATTCATCAATCAAAATAAAATTTTCTAATGTAAGTAAGTTTACTGGCGACAGTATTTATGTTTACGATGACCTCTACCTATGTCATTTCCCAACGTAAACCGGCTCTGCCCAGTTGGGAATGAAGGAACGTGATGTTTAATGTGGATTTGAAATGGTAGTTAAATGGACACCCTAGCTGCAAGCAGGCGTTGATACACTTCGTTGGGGACATGTTGAAAATGTGTGCCCCGACCGAGACTCGAACCCGGGATCTCCTGCTTACATGGCAGACGCTCTATCCATCTGAGCATGAGCGTCTGCCATGTAAGCAGGAGATCCCGGGTTCGAGTCCCGGTCGGGGCACACATTTTCAACATGTCCCCAATGAAGTGTATCAACGCCTGCTTGCAGCTAGGGTGACCATTTAATTATCATTTCATTTCTAGCAAAGCTGCATGGTCATCGACGGTAACTGTTCTTTCGGGAACAGACACTACCGTCAAATATGTTTAATGCGGATTCTGAATTATAACGTCTTTCTCTTGAGGTTATCAGAGGAAATGTAAATCTGTTTGTGCCTCTTAAAAGTAAATGCCTGAGCCCACGCATTGCACTTGTGATAGTTTGTTCCACCAGACCATTGTGGCCACATTTCCCAGCCCAAGGAGTGTGCTGTAACGGATGATATGCTTGCTTACAAAATTAGTCACGGTGGAAAACACGCGAGTCTATTAAATGGTTAAGTAGAAGCAAGATTCTGACTTGGAAATTATGCTATTTTCATGTCAGCAGGATGTAAAGACTCTTCTAGACATCATAGCCTTCACTAATTCAGCAAATTTCTTAGTTCGAGAAAGTGTGAAGTTACCGGATAGTTCGATTATTACCGTCATTATTACTATCATTTTCTTCATACCGCTGCCGGAACACATGTGCTTGAAGATCATTTAAGGCCTTTTGGTCATTATAGAAGTAGTTGCCCAAGAACAGGTTCCTTCCCTGTCTACGGAATCTTTTCATGTTAATATCAAACATCACCAATTAATCGTAGATCACCTTAAAACTAAAGTAATTGATGAAGACATTACTTGATAACAAAAACTCGCTGCCTTTCTTGATTTACTTGCGCCTAGAAATGGCTGTCGAATACTGCCAAACCAATAGCCAGGGGATCTTACTGCCTTCCGATATACGTCGCTGTCAAATCTTCCATATGATTTGGTCGACGTGACCTGTTTCAAGTTGTGTATGACAGAGAATATTTTAGAAAATCAATTGTTTTCCTTTGCAATAAACAGAAAGATTTTCATTCTAAGCTATACAAGTTTAAAATTTTCGCAACATTAGTTCAAATTTAATATTCGCTTCTACAATGTGCTCTTTCTCAGCGGAAAATACGCAATTGACTCATTGGGCTCCATAACTACACTGTAACAGTAATTTCTGTGTGTATGCAATGCATACGGATTGTAGAATTTAGTGGTGCTCTCTCTTCCACCTCTGTATACAATATGCCTGACATAAACGGGCCACGGAGCGAGGTGGCGCAGTGGCTAGCTCACTGGACTCGCATTCGGGAGGACGACGGTTCAATCCCGCGTCCAGCCATCCTGATCTACGTTTTCCGTGATTTTCCAAAATCGCTCCAGGCAAATGCCGGGATGGTTCCTTTCAAAGGACACGGCCGACTTCCTTCCCCGTCCTTCCTTAATCCGATGAGACCGATGACCTCGCTGTCTGGTCTCCTTCCCCAAAACAACCCCAACCCAACCAAACGAACAACAACTGATGACCTCAGATATTAAGTCCCGTAGTGCTCAGAGCCATTTGAGCCACTTGAACATGTTGTGAATACGGAAAAAATGGAATGTGGGATGTTTCGTCAGGGAGATTATACACATTTATCTCGGCGTCTTGTGTTCAGGGTAATACGAAAATCTCAATAAGAGAAGACGACAACGAGATGCCGGTGAGGCAGGCAATAACACCCAACTATTTCTGTCGACTTAACACCATGTCGACAGACAAATTGGCGTCTCACTGTATTTTGATTATAATTCGTTAGCCTTCTTGCGACCTCGTTTTAATGCCTCGTGGGAGCACGCATAATATTTTGCTTTTTGAACACCGAACAATAACATACAAAGATAGTAGATGGAAGGATATAAAGAAACAATCAGGCTCATGATTGTGGATGCAGCTCATCATCAGAAGGCAAAACAATGCAATGAATACGCTGGTTGGTATACATTATTTGTATAGATCTGAAGATGAAAGAGCGCAGATCTGCACAGTGCCCGCATCTGCACTTTAGTTTCTGTCTTAATGAGCATATTTTTTAGTTTCTGCTCTTCTGAATTTTCAGATGAATTGATTATTATGTGGTACAGATTAATTAGTTAACTGTGTTTCTTACAGCTCCCATTCACACCAACATTTTTCTACATTCTCGTGCAATTCATGAAATTATACTTGTATGATCACAAGACTGCACATAGATGCAATCGATTTCGAGGTGCAAAGTGTTTGTTATCTTACTTTTCGTGACAGGTGGGCAAAGTTGATTTCCAAAGACTTTTTATTGCACTGAAATAATCTTTTGTCACAAAGTAACTAGGTAAGTGTTTTATTCATATATATTTTGTGGGAAACTGTAATTGTGATGGAAGAATGTTTGACACAAGTGGTAGGAGAAAACGCTGCACATTAACCAAACCCCACGCCTCCTCTCCGTATGTCGCACTGGATAGCTGAGGCAGCTAGTTCATGGCGATTCGGTCAACCAAGTAAATGAATGTACTGAACATGCTACAAACCGCTACAGGGAGCCTGTGTGTCAGAATTCTCATTGAGTGTGCCCCATCGGTGTAATGATAGAAAAGTGAGTCACAGAGAAGAGGATTTGGTGGTTTGTTGGTGGTCTATTTGTTGAGTGTCGCCTTGCTCGTCTAGCGAGTAGGTTTTCGTTAGCTTCCGCCTGTGCCGCAGCGCCGCTTGTGTCGAAGCTATTCAGTCTTGTTGGTGTATCGGCCGGAGTCACATCGTAGTTGCGTAGCGGAGTTTATTAATGTTTTCCTCTCGGCGGCGGTGTTTTCTGCCCGCGCCATGGTGTCTGTCGAGTCTCCTAAATCTGTTCCTCGGCGAACTACTGTTCTTTTCAGTTTTGACAAGAGTACGTGTCGTGTTCAACCAGGCTCCTTAGAAATTCACAATTGGTTGGCTGAGGTTCTCCGTGTTACACCTGAGCAAAGAGGTACTGCTTACTTTGGTTCTGATTTGTATGCATTCTTTGTGAAGTTTTATGATCCTGTTCAAGTTGAAAGACTGGCCGGCTGGATTGGCTGTGCGGTTCTAGGCGCTGCAGTCTGGAGCCGAGTGACCGCTACGGTCACGGGTTCGAATCCTGCCTCGGGCATGGATCTGTGTGATGTCCTTAGGTTAGTTAGGTTTAATTAGTTCTAAGTTCTAGGCGACTGATGACCTCAGAAGTTAAGTCGCATAGTGTTCAGAGCCATTTGAACCATTTTTTGAACCAAGTAGAAAGACTTCTCTCCCGGGTTGGTTCTAAAGTGTTGTTTACACATTGCGATGGTTCCGTTAGCCAAGTCCTCCTTGAAAATGCGGCACTCGGGTATACTCCGGTTAGAATTTATAACCTTCCTCCTGAAGTGGACGATTCATTTCTTAAAACAGCGTTGCTTCCGTTTGGAGTCATACAGCATATCCGATGGGAACGCTAGTCAGCACAACATCGCTTCCAGTGTTATAATGGTATCCATACTGTGGACATGTGCGTTAAAAAGAATATTCCTTCCCACTTAACTGTTTGTGGTTACTGAATCCATGTTACGTACACAGGGCAAGAAGGAACTTGTTTTCTCTGTAACTAAAGCGGTCATCTCAGATCTGATTGTCCGCGCCGTGCTACTGTTCTGACGTCGTCTTATCAAAAACGTCTTCCTTTAACGTTAGCGGACATAGTAACTTCGCAGTCAGCTGTCAGCCAGTCTCCCGCTTTAAGCGATGTAGGGGCAATATTTCCCTCTACTCCTCGCGAATTTCCACAGACCGTTACCGACGCGTACCAGTGCGGCCTCTGTCGACGAGGGGACAACGGCTCCTGCAGCGCACGTCAAACGCCGGCGGACTGAGGACGGTACAGAGTTCGAGGACGCCCCACTCCAGTCTCGTTCTTCTGACACGGCGTTGACAGAGGGTGCACCTTCTGACGGTAATGCGTTGTCTACTGATGTTAATTGTGATTCCAGTATTACCAGAGAGGATGTAGCTGCTTCTGTCGATGCTGAAATGTGCCTTCAATCTGCGTACCCCACTTCACCCGTCGACGTGACGGTTCCTGTGGGTTCTGTTGTTCCCGCAGAGACGTCGCCTGCTGGCCAGCCTTTACAGTGTTTTAGTGGAGTACCACCCCTCCTCCCCGCTGAGACGGTCGAGCAACAGGATTCCACGGGTTCTCTTCCTGATGTTCAGGAGATGGCACCTGACATCGGTACTGCATTACCTGTCTCTTCTGTACCTGATGTTGCTGTTGGTCGTTCTGAGTTGTGTTCCCCGATTTCCGATAAGCGCTGTGACGATGGCTCCTCTGTCAAATCGGAGCTTGACGTGCCCCCAACCCCTCCACATCAAGAGTGTATGTTTTCACGGAGTGGTGTGAAACAGCGTTTTCAACCTGCCCGAGCCGCGACGCATCGTAAAAAGAAAAGCGTGGATTCCTCGGCGTCAGGTGGGGAGGACTAGCATTATATCTTCTTTTCCCCGCCTCCGGACGTTGGGGAGAGACCGACGTTATAGTGCTTTTTCCTTAATGTTGTTTCATTGAACTAACATGTGTTAACGGATGCAGGCGTATACATTTATAACCTTCAGTGTTAATAGGATACGTTCCCAATTACGGCTTGCTGCGTTACGCCAGTTTATTTACGATTCCCAAGCTGATATCGTGTGTTTACAAGAGGTATTATTTGATGTGTTTTGTCTTCCTGGGTCTTCTATGATTTTCAATGTCGCGCCTGAGAATTCTACCGGTATGGCTTTGCTTTATCGAGATGGAATCCCGCTGACGGGCTTCGAAACGCTAGATGATGGTCGCGGTATAGGCTGTAGTTTTTATGACCTCACCTTAATTTTTCTTTACGCTCCGTCTGGATCCCGTCGTTCATCCGATCGCGCGCGGTTTTATAAGGAAGAAGTTGTTTATTTACTCCGACGGAACCCGCACAAGGTTTTGTTAGGGGGCGATTTTAACTGTGTCTTACGCCGTGTTGATCAGACCCCATATTATACATTTTGTCGTGAACTTAATGATATGGTGACGTCCTTGCATCTCCAGGATGCATGGGTTTGCAGATATCCTACATTGGTGCTGTTTACGTTTTTTACAGCTACTTAAAGTGGCCGATTGGACCGCTTTTATTAATCTGCCCCCATATGTAGTCAGATTCTATCGATTGATGTAATTCCTGCCAGTTTCACTGATCACTGTGCTGTTTCCATGACTTTTAACCACGTCCCGCAGCGGGTTCATCTTTCGCGCCCTTTATGGAAACCAAACACTCCACATCTCACGGACCCCTCTCTGGAAGTCATCATCGCAGACGTATGGTGGCGGACAACACAGTCCCAGACGCGTTATTCCTCACTTCTCGAATGGTGGGTTACCTTTGTTAAACCCCGAATTAGAAATACACTCAAGCATTTTAACGCTGAAAAAGCGGCTGAAATAAGGCGCACTAGGGAATTTTATTATGCAGTCCTTCACGATCTTTACGATAATGCTCGTGATGCCCCCTTGAGGGTCGTCGACGTCCACCGTGTGAGGGCAAAACTTTTCCAACTCAAACGTAGGCAAATGGATAGGGCCCGACTGCGTTCCCAGCCTCGTTCAATCGTACACGATGAGTTGACCTCTCTCTATCACCTTCTCCGGCTTCACAAGCGTTCTCAAAGGACGTGTCTTTCTACCATTCGTTCTCTATATGGGTGAGAGTGGTCCTCCCAATCTGATATCATGCGTGAACTTTACCAGTACTACTCCGAGCTTTATGCTGAAGTGGATTCAGACGGTCCACCATCTGTTGATTTCACCTCCCTCCTTGATCGTGTTGTTACACCAGCTCTCCAGGAAGAGTTTTTCTCTGTATTCCATCGCGATGATATACCTGATATTGTGGCTCGTTCTCCCTCCCATATATTCGATTCTGGCCCCTAATAGGAGATATGATAACTTGCATGGTGAATGAAGTGTTCCACGGAGGCCTTCTCCCGCCCAGCTTTAAGGTTGTGATTCCCAAAAAGCCGGGACGTTTGCGTGTGGATCAGATCCGCCCGATAACCCTCTTCAACTACGATTATAAAATAGTGGCGCGAGAGGTCAATAGCCGACAATCGGTATTGTTGACTACCATCATCGCAAGCCATCAAAGTTATCTTCCGGGTCGTACTCTCCTGACTCCCGTTGCTGAATGTCGCGATTTAATTTCGATTGCTTCCATCATTCCCGTGCCAAGCACTTCGCTTTTCATTGATTTTCACCAGGCGTTCGCCCGCGTCAATCATGGATTCATAAACGAGTATTGACGACTGTTGGTTTTAACACTGCTGCACGACGGCTGTTTAGCTCTCTCATCACTGGTTTTCGGGCGTCCATTGGCCGTCTTACTTCCCCCATCGCGGTGTGTCAGGGCGTCCTTCAAGGGAGTCCGTTATCAATGTCGCTCTATGTACTGTTTCTGGAACCATTATTGCGAACTATAGCTGCTCGTTTGAGTGGCTGGTCGCTGCTGGGAGAAAGGTTTACCGTTCGTGCATATGCTGATGACGTTATGGTTCTTCTCCGTATCCATGATGATATACCACTGCTGAAGAACGTTTTGGATGCCTTTTGTCGTCTTACAGGAGCGCGGGTTAATGACCAGAAATGTCGTTTACTCAATTTGCGAGGATTTTACGCTGTTGAAATTCCATGGGCTTCGAAGGTCACCCGATATCGATGGTTGGGTGTCATAATTAACAGCTGTCCGCAAAAGATGGCTATGATAAACTGGAAGTCTGTCACGGATAAGATTCAGGGTGCAATCATTGAACACGAGCGTCGCTCCCTCTCACTTCTTCATAAGGTTCGGGCCATGGAAACGTATGTGTTAAGTGAGGCTTATTTTATTGCACAAATCTTTCCACTTCCTGAGATGATGTCCCGCAAGGTGCAAAGTTTAACTGGCAGGTTTATCTGGCGCCACTCTGTATTTCGCGTGCGCTATGGGGTAATGGCGTGGCCCCGTTTGCAGGGAGGTTTGGGACTCCCTGACATTCGGGTTAAGGCTTCTGTCTTATTCATCCGTCGCACCGTGTTAACGTGTCAACGCCCCCCCCCCCCCCCCCCCAGTCACTTACAGCTCGCCTTTATGGCTGTATCCGACCGGCGAGTTTAACACCTCCAGTAGATATTGGTAGGATTAGTTATAAATTACGACACGTCAAGGAATTTTTTCTTGAGGTCAGTTATTTAGGAGTAAATATCCTTTCCCAAGCGAATCTTTCCCTAAAAATGCTGTTAAGCCGGTGGCCAGTTCCCTATAGTCTTCCCTCTGTGGAAGCCCTGCCGCCAGAAACGAACTGGAAGGTTGTTTGGTCTAACATCAGCCTCCCGATTTTCCCGATGGAAGTGGCGTCCTCGTAGTACCAAGTTGTTCATGATATTGTACCTACCAACGTGCGACTTTTTCGTATTGGCCTCAGTGTAACGGATTGTTGCAATCGTTACCATGAAACTGATACATTATCTCACCGGTTGATTTCCTGCGGTCATGACCATTGGAGATGGCTTCGCCGACAACTGGCTTTTCTCCTCAGGACGTCGGAGGCGGCTATCTCGGGGGAGATTCTCGTGCGTCCCGATTCAACCTTCTTTCCTCGATCGAAGAACACCACCATCATGTGGCTTGTTGGTCATTATGTCCACTACGTGATGGTTAGTGGATATGACGGAGATCCGTGTGCCTTTTCCCAATTGATGGCCACCGTGCATTGGACGTGGCTCAGGATGCCCCGTTATCGTGAATTTTTTCCTAATATGTTGTATCTTGTGTTTCATCGACAATGTGTTGGATGAGTTGCCATACACCCCCCCCCCCCTTTTTTTAAATTTTTATTTTGTTTTATTTTTTTATTTTTGTGGACACTTCTATGGATTTAGATGTTCCACCATGTAGAAGCGAAGGCAGAAAGAATGGGTGGGCACGTTAAAATTGACGCCCCATTCCTTCCTATCCGTTTTTCTGATTTCACCACATTGTTTTTGTCGAAGTGACTTCTTTTGTTTTATTTTAATTGATTGCCTTCAATAAGTACTTTGGAAAAAAATGGAGTGAATATTTTCATTTTTTGAATGAATACACTGCCATTTGAGTGTATAATTTCGGTGTGTTTCCTGTGTCGGAAAAAAAGTTGGGGCAGTGGATACAGTTTTGGTTTAGCGTGCAGGAGGTCGATGGTTCGATCCTGGTTTAAAGTATATGTTGCCGGTCGGAGAGGCCGCGCAGTTCTAGGCGCTACTGTCTGGAGCCGAGGGACCGCTACGGTCGCAGGTTAGAATCCTACCTCAGGCATGGATGTGTGTGATGTCCTTAGGTTAGTTAGGTTTAATTAGTTCTAAGTTCTAGGCGACTGATGACCTCAGAAGTTAATTCGCATAGTGCTCAGAGCCATTTTAAAGTATATGTTAAAAAAAATGGTAAGGCGACCGCCCGCGATAAGTGGGACATCGGAGTTCGAGTCCTGGTCCGACGCAAATTTACATTGTAGAAAAAAAAAAAAAAGAAATGGGTTGATGATAGGTTCATATACTGACGGTCTAGGTTCGATTCCAACTTCTGCCGATGCGTTTTGATAGGGAGAGGCTGATTCTATTCGCTTCTGTCTACGACAAGTGAAGAACGTATAATGGCATTGTGTTCTGAAATTCACATTAAACATGATATTCCTTCTCTACCAAGTAGACGTTCGGTTGAACCACAATAAAGTCAGGAGTGGCGACATGTAGAAACTCTATCACCAGTAACCTTTCTTATACTAGTTACTTATTTCTAGTGACGAAACAAACGCTATGTAGGGTCACAGGACACTTATTCCATCTTTTATTTGAGCTTCTGTATGCCGATAAAATTGGTTCTGAACTGGGAATGCAACTCAGACCGCCCTTAACGCGGAATTTGATCCCTTCGTGACAATACAATTGGACTACAATTTGTTGTTTGTTCAGAACTGAAGATTCCTCAACATCTCAACATATTGCGCGTGGATGGGTTCGAATCCTGGCCCGGCACAAAGGTTTTTATTATGAATTATCAAGCTCTAGCATGAGAACACCTATCTGCTGGTGGATAATAATTTTGATTTTTAATGCATTTTCATTCGTTGTCAACACTAAAGACATCTGACGTTTTTGACTTCCAGTGAGACATATAACTATTTGCGAGATCACTAAGTTCAAGGATGTTATTGCGAGCTGCTGGTGGAGAAAAATTCGGTAGCTGACGTCTGGTTGTGTGTAGTCGACAACGATATGTGTGGGGTTCGATTCCCAGTCAGCAATGAACTATTCGTCATGTTATTTCTAGGTCAAACATGCTCACATGTCGCTGCTGGTGTAACAAACCCAAATTTAACCTTCGTTTTCTCTACAATATAACAGCGATAAGTGCCGGGTTGGAGTCCTGGGAAGGAAAAAATTAATGTTTCGTCTCGTCATTTCAGCTAAAAAATCTAGCTACTGCCGAGAAAATCCGATATGTCACAGTTGATTGTGGATCGATAACAATCCGATTAGGTTCTGGGTTCGAATCCCTGTCCAACACAAAGCTTTACCTCACGGCATTTCTAGTAAGTTACTTGTGAAGAAGCAATGTTTAACATCTCTCGTAGTTCGTTAACAGGGACAATAGATGCTGGGTAGGAATTCGCGTCCGTTAAAAATGTTTACGTTATGTAATTTAAAGTTTATATTTGCTAACTGATACTGTTTAAAATCGAGGTATATCACTCTCTGTATGTCTAGTCAGGAATGACGGTTAGTTTCCGTCAGTCAGTAAATCTTAGTCTGCATGACCTGGGTTTGAATCCATATGCAGAACGAGACGGTTCGTCGTCTCATTTGAAGTTCATAGATATTCTCAACCAGCTGCTCGTGAATAACTTAAATTTTTAATATCATTTTGTGTTAAATAACAAGTAAGGTATGTTACTTTGAGAAGAAATCATGAATACGACAAACTTACTACGTGCATTACCTACCTGACGTAATAATGAGAGTGGTAACATTTCAGGTATGTCATTTATTGCAATGAATGTGAGCTTACAGGCCTTAAGGACAGTATTATCTGTGATAAGGTGTTCCCTGTTATTTCTAGTATCGTGGTATTACTTTACATCTTGAGTTATTGCGATACAGAGCCGAGTTTTCTAGTGGTGACTTGTTGGAGCCGTTTTCAATAGTCAAACGACTGTACCAAGGAGCGATTAGAGGACCTTCTAGACAGCTGCGTTATGTGGGTTGCATGCGAATCAGGCGAAATTCAATTCGGGTCGTTCGGACACTTTTGAGCACGACTGTACATTGGTGACTGTCACGGGTGCGTTACTCCGCTCGCAACTAGTCCCTGTGTGATGGTCAGAGCATACAGTATACACATGCCGTCAGTCTTACACGGTATTCCACATAACTCGCATTGTCCCTCTGATAGATATTGTTCTGCATGGTGTAGCCTGACACCGCTAATTGTGAAATGTTCAGTTTAGAATTACACTGTTTCCCTAATGATAATAGACGTGATGTTTCCACAATTCCATCGATAGAATAATAACAGCAATAATAATAATAATGCTGCATTGAGATATGTACTAAACAGCATGCGGTTACCAGACTCAATGTTGGATGGCATAATTAGTGAGACCATGGTGATAACACATACAAATAGTAAACGAGTTTGGACATTATTCACAAAGCACGTTGCTAGTCCTGCTGGCAACTTAAGTCGCTAACGAAATGTACTGGATTTGAACTAGTCAAGAATAATAGTTGGTACTAATCTATGGGACCATTGGAGGGGAATGCAAAGAAAACAGGTTTCGCAACTAGTAGACGTCTGCCCCTGGTAGCTGAGTGGTCAGCGCGATGGAATGTCATACCTAACGTCTCGGATTCGATTCCCTGCTGGGTCTGAGATTTTGTGCGCTCAGGGACTGGGTGTTGTGTTGTCCTTATCATCATCGTTTCATACCCATCGACACGCAAGTCGCCGAAGTGGCGTCAACTCGAAAGACTTGCACCAGGCGAACAGTCTACACGACGGGAGGCCCTAGCCACACCGCATTTCCATTTCCATTTCCATCTAGTAGACGTAGTGGTGCAAATAAATTCACACCCACGGTGTGGAAAGGGCTTCTTTTGGGGCTGATCAATCTTCCATTTCTACAATTGTAGTTTGTAAGTGCAAACGTTTTCTAGAGGAGCCGCTGCAATCGCTGTTGACGATTAAGATGCCAGATACCATACTACCTGGACTACAATTACCAAATAAGAAGCATATTCCTCAACCCAGGATCGAACCATCGACCTCGTGCATGTTAACCTGAAACTCTTTCCACTGCACGAACTGTGCAGCACAGCTGCAGACAGAGGTAGTTACCATACATGTGGTTACAGTGTTGCCAGATTGCCACTCTTTAACGTCCTTTTTCTGCTGGATGTACTCACAGGACGAAATTTTGTGACACACATTTTTTATCACTGGCTAGTGAGGAGTCGCACTGCGAAGCCCGAGTGCACAAATTTCGCTTCACTCTATAAACTGGTGATGAAATAGGAGTTTCATTTGTTCATTAACATGACTAGGTTATCACAGGGACAGCTGAAGGAGGAAAAATGAGGTCAGAAGAGACAGGGCGTAATGTCACACTTACATTTTGTGTGAATGTGAATGGAAACTCTTGTGCAGACTTGTGCTTCCCCAACTTGTAGATGAAGGATGAAAACTGAGGCATTCCTGAGATGACTTGAGCATTTACGAAGATAAAAAGGTAAAAAAAAAGGTTTACTAATTCTTAACAAGAAGATCCTGTTCTTCTCGTCCTCGATGACCTTGGCACTCACAAGCAGCATGACGTCACTTTGTATGCGCAAGCACCAAATGCAGAGTTTTCCTTGCCAAGAAACTTAGGCAAACAGAAGACACTGATAGGCCATTTATGAAACATTTCAAAGGCAAATATAATTTTAGTTGCATTTTATGGATGATGGCAAACCATCGTGCTCCAGTCTATGCGTAAAACATTCGAAGTTACTGAATGAAGCCTACAGGAAAGTGTATCTCCTGGCTTGAAATAAACTGGGATCTACCAATTCATTTCACTAATTTTCACTGGCTTGGATTTTATGGAAAATGCTCTTACCAACGTACAACATCCACCACCTCATGATAAAGTTGATGAAGCTGCTGATGTCCTTACACCTAGAACCCCTTCTGGAAATTCAGTAGACCTTGCTTCATCATCAAACAACACTGATTCGCAAACGTCCAGCATAATGGAGTAGCCTGGGCCAGCAACTTCCGTTAATCAGTAGAACGAGGTTGCAAATCGTATCTAGACATATCAGGGGTCCCATATCACTGCAACTGCTCACACTCCACACCGTTTCAGAGCCTCCACCAGCTTAAACAGTCCTCTGCTGGCATGCAAGGTCCATGGATTTATGAGGTTGTCTCCATACCCGTACACGTCCATCCATTCGATATACTTTGAAACGAGACTCGTCCAACTAGGCAACATGTTTCCAGTCATCAACAGTCCAGTGTCGGTGTTGACGGGCCCAGGCGAGGCGTAAAGCTTTGTGTCATGCAGTCATCAAGGGTACATGAGTGGGCCTTCGGCTCCGAAAGCCCGTATCGATGATGTTTCGTTGAATGTTTCGAATGCTGACACTTGTTGACGGCCGAGTAGTGAAATCTGCAGCAATTTGCGGAAGGGTTGCACTTCTGTCACGTTTAACGATTCTCTTCAGTCGTCGTTGGTCCCTTTCTTGCAGGATCTTTTTCCGACTGCAGCATCGTCATAGATCTGACGTTATATCAGATTTCTAATATTCACGGTACACTCGTGAAATGGTGGTTCGGGAAAAGCCCCACTTCATCCATACCTCGGTGATACTGTGTCCCATCGACCGTGCGCCGACTGTAACACCATTTTCAAACTCTCTCAAACCTTGACAACCTGCCATTGTAAGCAGCGGTAACAATTGCGCCAGACACTTGTTGGCTTATACAGGCGTTGTCTACCGCAACGCCGTATTCTGCCTGTTTACATACCTCTGTTTTTTAATATGCCGCGTGGTTCGACGAGCCATGTCACGGATTGCGCGGCCCCTCCCGCCAAAGGTTCGAGTCGTTCCTCGGGCATGGATGTGTGTGTTATTGTTAGCATAACTTAGTTTATGTAATGTGTAAGTACAGGGACTGATGACCTCAGCAGTTTGGTGTCTTAGGAATTCACACACACACACACACACACACACACATATGTATTTGAATACGCAATCATATACGAGTTTCTTTGGAGCTTCAGTGTATACCCTTGACAGAAAGTTAACCAACATTTTCAAGCGTTTTGAAAGAGATTTCCTCTTTGTTCTGTTGCGCTGAAGAGATTAAAAAGCCGAAAAGAAATATGAGAAAAGTGAAATACAAATTTCAATACTCATCAAACAACTATTAATATAAAGGAAATATTTGAGACTCCAGAAAAAAGGTTTTAAAGAATTCGGAAAATTGCTAAAATTTCAGAAACAATAAGATGACAATCAGATAGACTGCAATTTTTTGTAGGGTATGTGTTGAGGAAAACAGGATTGAATGAAAAAATAGTGAATTAGATTAACACTTAGAACAGACTTTTTACTCTTTAAGCTAGGCAGTGTTATTTTGACAACTTGCAGCATGTGGAAGAACCAAAATATTATTTTGTATAATAAAACTTACGTTTCTCTTACAAGTTTTCACTTTAAATTTTTTATTACATTTTCTTTTGTATACACTAAACGGAAACTTTATGGTGCCACTTCTCTGATCGGCAAAATTCGGCTGGCTTCGGGTGACAGAGGAATGCCTCGCTCGGTGCCAAAGTTATCCACGTAACAATATTGTACGCTGTATCAGCAAAATAGCCATTGCGAAAACAGAGTTGTCGCGCATGCAGTGTTGCATCTAGTGGTTATTACAATTTTTCAGGAAAATGAGCGAAGAGGCTGCACCTGGTCCTTCTAGCGGCCCACAATCAACCTTCGTGTCACTTCTATTGCGCATTAACAAACTTCATGTTGATTTCTATTATACAGCTGTAAACTGGCTGCTCCGGGAGAGGGATGTGGGGTTTGGCCCAGCAGCCAGTGTGATACAAGGTGACCCCAAGTTTTGCTCCCAACTCTTCCTCAAAAATTCCTCGCTTTATAGTGTGCAGTGCACTTGGATTTACATTTCACGTTTCTCAACAACTTAGATCAGAGACAAAACAAGTTTTCAGCATTCATTAATTATTTTTGTCGCACTGAAGACATACACTATGTGATCAAAAGTATCCGGACATCCCCTAAAACATACGTTTTTCAAATTAGGTGCATTGTGCTGCCACCTACTGCCAGGTACTCCATATCAACGACCTCAGTAGTCGTTAGATATCGTAAGAGAGCAGGATGGATCGCTCCGCGGAACTCACGGAATTCGAACATGATCAGGCAATGGAGTGTCACTTGTACGCTAGATTTCCACTCTCCTCAACAGCTCTAGGTCCACTGTTTCCGATGTGACAGTGGAGTGGAAACGTGAAGGGACACGTACAGCACAAAAGCGTACAGTCCGACCTCGTCTGTTGACTGAGACCGCCGACAGTTGAAGAGGGTTGCAATGTGTAATAGGCAGACATCAATCCAGACCATCTCACAGGAATTCCAAACTGCATCAGGATCCACTGCAAGTACTACGGCAGTTAGGCGGGGGGTGAGTAAACTTGGATTTCATGGTCGATCGGCTGCTCATGAGCCACACATTGCGCTGGAAATGGGTAAATGCCAAACGACGCGTCGCTTGGCGTAAGAGGCGTAAACATTGGATGACTGAAATGTGGAAAAACGTTGTGTGCAGTGACGAATCACGGTACACAATGTGGCGATCCGATGGCAGGGTGTGGGTGTGGTGAATGCCCGGTGAACGTCATCTGCCACCGTGTGTAATGCCAACAGTAAAATTCGGAGGCGGTGGTGTTATGGTGTGGTCGTGTTTATCTTGGAGGGGGATTGAGCTCTTTGTTGTTCTGCGTGGTACTATCACAGAACAAACCTACATTGATGGTTTAAGCACCTTCTTGCTTCCCACTGTTGAAGAGCAATTCGGGGATAGCGTTTGCGTCTTTCAATACGATCGAGCACCTGTTCATAATGCATGCCCAGTGGCGGAGTGGTTTACGACAATAACATCCCTCTAATGGACCGACCTGTACAGAGTTCTGACCTGAATCCTATAGAACACCATTGGGATGTTTTGGAACGCCGACTTCGTGCCAGACCTCACCGACCGACATCGATACCACTCCTCAGTGGAGAACTCAGTGGAGCATGGGCCGCCATTCCCCAAGCAACCTTCTAGCACCTGATTGAACGTATACCTGCGAGAATGGAAGCTGGGCCAACACCATATTGAATTCCATCATTACCGATGGAGGGCGCCACAAACTTGTAAGTCATCTTCAGCCAGGTGTCCATATACTTTTGATCATATAGTGTAATATAGTTTTTATCTGGTACAAACTGTCGGCATATGGACAGATGCAGACAATTTCAGAGAGCTATGCGGTTAAGTTGCCACCGGATCGAAATATTGGAGCACTTTTATAAACCTTTTATGGAGACATAGAGAATCTACCTTAGAAAAAAAAATGTAGACACCCTGGACAGTTCTAACGGAAGAAGATTTGTAATTAAAACTGGAATCACCTTGCAGGTCAGTCAGCTAACTCTTCACATGCAAGGGGCACTTTCCACGGAAACGGGTAAACGGTCTAGAGGACCGCTCGAAAACAGATGTGAGATTGACAGTGTCCTCAAAAAGCTATGTTAAACTACCGATTTAATTCTTGCAAGGTCACAACGCATTCTTCAAATCTCGCGCTTTCCTTAACGCTACTGAGCCTAGGAAACTGGACTGTCTTTGACAGAATGTGTCCCTTCGATAACTCGATTTTCTTTTTAAATGCATTCCCATCAAATCAGAAAGATGTAGTCTTGCTATGTCTTACTGTGTCAGTGTGCAGACAAGTCTACTTAAAATGCGAAGTCTGCAACCCAATCCAGATGCTCTAATTTTTTTGCTCCATAAATTCAAAAAATGGTTTAAATGGCTCTGAGCACTATGGGACTTAACATCTCAGGTCATCAGTCCCCTAGAAAGTAGAACTACTTAAACCTTACTAACCTAAGGACATCACACACATCCATGCCCGAGGCAGGATTCGAACCTGCGACCGTAGCGGTCGCGCGGTGTCAGACTGAAGCGTCTAGAACCGCTCGAAAACCAGCGGCCGGCCATAAATTCAATAATAGCGAGATTTAAGTCGAAAAATCGTTCCAGGCATGCACCTTGACTTAAGCAACGTACTTAGCAGTAATACAGTGTATAAAGTCTCCATACTCTTCGTTCATTTCCTCCGGTAACTAACCGACGTATTTAGCAGTAATAAAGTATATGAATTCTCCATACCCATCATTCATTTCCACTGAAAACTGTTGCAACTGAAAATTGAATAATGACTGCCACTTCACAAATTTTACTGGTCGTACCAACAGTTTCATCAAATGCATTAAGCCCACAGATTTAGCACAAAGTGACCCTTGATGAGCAGAACAATGAATCCCGTTTGTCGATCGTTGTAATTTTTTGCTCTTTCATTGTCATCTAAAAGTTTAAATCCTTTCTGCATGGTACTATAATGTCCTTTCGTAGCAGATAAGCATTACCAGTCGCTTATGCGAATTGAAAATTCTCATCCCTCTCTTCTGTCATTCCCATTCGTTTTAAAGGATTGTGATGATAGATCGCTAGATTGCCTGTTTTGTGCAAACAGTCACAGGACCTGTGAACATCCTTCATACAAGGAACGAACAGCGAAGGGTAAATAGCGCTGACACCACGATTCTGCTGAATTCGGAGAGTAGTGCCGATCACTAGATGCCGCATCGCAGTGCTAAATGAAATGTTCCGCTGTTCAGAGTACATCCGAGAAGGACCGACCAGAGCCGAGTGACAGGCCACGCTTCGGTCTGCCCGTGGCCCGCTCACGCTGCACGTGTTAAGTTTGGCGCGCCGTGACCGGGCCTGATTTAGAAAATGGCTCAAATGGCTCTGAGCACTATGGGACTTAACATCGGAGGTCATCAGTCCCCTAGAAACTGCTTAAACCTAACTAACCTAAGGACATCACACACATCCATGCCCGAGGCAGGATTCGAACCTGCGACCGTAGTGGTCGCACGGTTCCAGACTGAAGCGCCTAGAACCGCTCGGCCACAACGGCCGGCCCTGATTTAGGATTTCGGAAAAATGTCATCCAGGCACTCCTGAAGTGAGCACACTCACGTAAGCGCAAAGACTATCGCGCAACCCGCTTAACGCCTCATGCATTCAGGTTGATGGAAAGGATCAATTAGATGACTATCAGTTTAGCTTTAGTAAAGGTAAATGCGCCAGTTTTACCGTTACTTCAGCCTGGCAACCAGACCCAAGAAAAATCAAGAGACGTTCATAGGATCTGTCAAAGTTGAAAGACAGTTTCAGCGTTGTAAATTGGTGCAAAATGTTCGAAATTTGTAGGAAAATAGGTATGAGCTATTGGGAAATACGGGCAATATTCGTACTATATGAAGTCTGTTCAGAAAATAATCGAACTTTATTATTAATTTTACGGATTATTGGTCTTTGCCTCATTCAAAGTATTACCCTCCCCTATTCACAGGCTTTTCCCAGAGGTGTTTTTATTTCACAGAGCAGTGCTGGATCGATTCATTGGAGATGGCCTTTTAAGTCCTATGGCGAATTTGCTTTGATGTCATCAGTGCTCTGAAAACGGTGTCCTTTCAGTACTGATTTGAATGTTGGAAATAAGAAGAAATCGCAAGGAGCCAGATCTAGTGAGTAAGAAGTCTGCAGGAAAACAGTCATCTGACTTTTGGCCAAAACAGAAGAATTCACAAATCTAAGTGTGTGGGCACACTGTCGTGGTGCAAGAAGCACGAATTGTCTCACCGCAGCTCTGGTCTCTTTATGCAGATTCTTTCACGCTACCGTTGCAAAATGCCTTGATAGCAGACATCGTTCACTATTTCACATTTTGGGAACGTGTGATTCATGAGTTGAAGTGGAGGGCTTTCCTGGCCGAGAATCATCTTCAGCTGAGTGAAGAGAACTTTTAAACGGTGAAAACCATTTGTGACATTGGGTACGATCTAGAGCATCATCTCCTTAAGTTTGTTTCAAAAGTTGACTTTCTATAAAAAGTTTTCCCCAGTTTTACGCAAAACTGTACGTTGCATCATTGCTCCAGCAAATGGTACATTTCAAAAATCGCCACTAACACTTAAACACATTGCACTCAAATAACAATATCACGAAAACTAAACAACATATAAACACTCTATAACACTCGCTTACAAAGGAGCTAATGAACAAGGCACTGCTGCCAACCGTATATTGCTAAATATCTCTGTTGGCACGTAATTCAAAACGTTCTGTTGTTTTCTGAACAGACTCCGTGTGTAAAAGAATAAAGGAGGAAAAATAAGAATAGAAGACCAAGAACCAATTGCTTGTATTAGAAGGGTTATAAAGCAGGGATTCTTGGGATACTTTCACTGGGAGTCAGCTGGTTACACTAAAAATCAATTTATTGACACAATCAGTTTATGTTCACAAATATAGGTTCCGGGATCCAATAGCCGTTAAAAAATAGTCCTTCTTGAAAAAAAAAAAGAATGACTTCTTTGACAACTTAAAGTCCTTGGAAAAAACAAGACAAGTAAATCTCTGTGTGAGACTATCTTCTGATAAGTTATCTTTCACACGAAACGGACTGTCTTCTTAGACATCAAGAGTAGAAATAAATTTAAAGTAGAGTCATTCCAGACGTGGAACGGATCCTTCCGGGTGCCATGAAGAGCACAGGGTGCAGCCAACTGCAGGTGGTGGCTCAAGTCGGTACCAATGACGTGTGTCGCTTTGGATCGGAAGAGATTCTCTCTGGTTTCGAGCGGCTAACACAGGGGGTAAGGCTGCCAGTCTTGCTTGCGAGTTGAAAGCAGAGCTCACCATTTGCAGCATAGTCGACACGACCGCTTGCGGACCTGTGATACACAGTCGAATGGAGGGTCTGAATCAGAGGCTCAGACGGTTCTGCGACCGTGTAGGCTGCAGATTCCTCGACTTGCGTCACAAGGTGGTTGGGTTTCGGGTTCCGCTGATTAGGTTAGGATTCAACTACACGCAGGGGACAGTTGCGCGGGTAGCAGAGGCGTGTGGCGTGGACTGGGCGGATTTTTAGGTTAGTGGGTCTCGGGGTAACACAAGAAGGGCTTCAGTCTCAAAGGGTGCAGGTGGATCACAGGAAGAACGTACTGTAGATCCAGGAACCATCGGTATAACAGTTGTAAGCTGTCGTAGCTGTGTTGGGAAAGTACCAGAGCTCCAAGCGCTAAATGAAAGCACTGGTGCTCAAATTGTTATAGCCATTGAAAGCTGGCTAAAGCAGGAGACAAGTTCAGATGAAATTTTTGCGAAGGACCTAACGGTGTTCAGAAAAGATGGGCTAAACATAATTGGTGCTGGCGTGTCTGTTGCTGTTAGAAGTAGTTTATCTTGCAGCGAAATTGAAGTAGATATACTGGTGTCCAAAATAAAGCAACAAACGGAAATTTGGCAAGATTGGATTTATTTTGCCATAAAATTCTAAAATAAGTGATAGTGAAGTAGGAACAATGTGTAGAATACAGAAGATAAACAGCTACAACAAGAATAACGGCAGACAAAAATGTTCTTTTTTTCAACTTAACGGGTTTGCACACACATTCTGACAACTGGTTAATGTGTTCAGTATGGGGTGTGGCCACGTCTGGTAGCAATACATGCCTGGAAATGACAGGGCATGCTGTGAATGATGTCATCAATCTCATGTTGAGGCAATAAAGCCCATTCTCCCTGCAGAGCTGCTCGCAAGTGGTTGGTGGATGGTGATTTGAAGCAACTCGTCTCCATTGTGCATCTCAGACATGCTCTATGGAATTCAAATCGGGAAAGTGATCAGGCCACGCCAGGTGTCTAATATCTTTTTTTTAATAAGAAAACATCAACCACCCATGCTCTATGAGATCGAGCATTATCGTCCTTGAGTACGAAGTCTGTGGCCACAGCAACTCGCAACAACTGTACGTGAAGTCCCAAGATCTCGTTACGTTACCTGATAGCAGTTAAACCTTGTCGATTCACCCGCACAATTTCGTAAAGAGGTGTTAGAGTGGTTAACACAATCCGTGCCCACAACATTTGATATCCTCCTCGATATCGGTCTCTTTTCACGATGTGTGGGTCCAGAAATCGTGTTCCACGTGCCCTCCAGATGCGAATGCGTCCAGTATCACTCTCCTGACCAAACCGGGACTCATCTGTAAAAAGACTGTTCTACTGTCCAGTTGGCATGTTGTCGACTCCACTCTAGACGTTCCCTTCTGTGAAGACTTCTCTGAGGTAAACATGCAGCAGGGCTCCGACAATAAAGACCACTTTGCCGAAGCCATCTGTACACGATTTGCCTCGATACAAGACGTCCTGAGGGTGCTGCGAGGTCAGATGCCAGTTGCAGCGCAGTACTAACGCGGTATGTCGTTCCTTACAGCCAAATAGCGGTCCTCTCTCTCTGATCCCCCCATGAACCATGGACCTTGCCGTTGGTGGGGAGGCTTGCGTGCCTCAGCGATACAGATGACCGTACCGTAGGTGCAACCACAACGGAGGGGTATCTGTTGAGAGGCCAGACAAACATGTGGTTCCTGAAGAGGGGCAGCAGCCTTTTCAGTAGTTGCAGGGGCAACAGTCTGGATGATTGACTGATCTGGCCTTGTAACACTAACCAAAACGGCCTTGCTGTGCTGGTACTGCGAACGGCTGAAAGCAAGGGGAAACTACAGCCGTAATTTTTCCCGAGGACATGCAGCTTTACTGTATGATTAAATGATGATGGCGTCCTCTTGGGTAAAATATTCCGGAGGTAAAATAGTCCCCCATTCGGATCTCCGGGTGGGGACTACTCAGGAGAACGTCATTATCAGGAGAAAGAAAACTGGCATTCTACGGATCGGAGCGTGGAATGTCAGATCCCTTAATCGGGCAGGTAGGTTAGAAAATTTAAAAAGGGAAATGGATAGGTTAAAGTTAGATATAATGGGAATTAGTGAAGTTCGGTGGCAGGAGGAACAAGACTTTTGGTCAGGTGATTACAGGGTTATAAATACAAAATCAAATAGGGGTAATGCAGGAGTAGGTTTAATAATGAATAAAAAAATAGGAGAGCGGGTTAGCTACTACAAACAGCATAGTGAACGCATTATTGTGGCCAAGATAGACACAAAGCCCATGCCTACTACAGTAGTACAAGTTTATATGCCAACTAGCTCTGCAGATGATGAAGAAATAGATGAAATGTATGACGAGATAAAATAAATTATTCAGGTATTCAGGAGAATAGAAGCTTTCGAAATGTGGTGCTACAGAAGAATGCTGAAGATAAGGTGGGTAGATCACGTAACTAATGAGGAGGTATTGAATAAGATTGGGGAGAAGAGAAGTTTGTGGCACAACTTGACTAGAAGAAGGGATCGGTTGGTAGGACATGTTTTGAGGCATCGAGGGATCACAAATTTAGCATTGGAGGGCACCGTGGAGGGTAAAAATCGTAGAGGGAGACCAAGAGATGAATACACTAAGCAGATTCAGAAGGATGTAGGTTGCAGTAGGTACTGGGAGATGAAGAAGCTTGCACAGGATAGAGTAGCATGGAGAGCTGCATCAAACCAGTCTCAGGACTGAAGACCACAACAACAACAACTCTCTCTAATGTTACACGTGCTCGTCACCACCATCGTATTCGGGATACACTTCCGATCCAAGAAACAACAGAAAGATTCACTTAAGCCATCGGGCCACATCAGTTTGCGACTGTCGTGCTTCCATTCTTCCTGCTGCGCTCGACAGCATAATTACTGGTAGGCGTCTTGTCTGTGCTATACTGTCTGTGACTGCGTACATAGACATTGTGGATGTGGGACTACCCGGCAAACACTACCCCGTTTGATAGGTACCCTGACATCATTGTTGGCGGAATGCCATCTTCCATGCAGAACACGATCCTACGGACATCTATTGACAGTTTGCATGAATATGTCGTGAATTAGACAGAGGACGGGGAAATAGCGGTTTGTTCCTTTAATTTTGGACACCAGTGTAGTTCCTGTGAGTTCGTATGGGCAGAGGTTATACTTGGCAACTGGAATAAAATAAATAAAAATAATAATAAAAAAAATAATAATAATAATTTAATCCTGTTACTGTCCTCCCCCCCCCACTTGCGTGCCTCAGCGATACAGATGACCGTACCGTAGGTGCAACCACAACGGAGGGGTATCTGTTGAGAGGCCAGACAAACGTGTGGTTCCTGAAGAGGGGCAGCAGCCTTTTCAGTAGTTGCAAGGGCAACAGTCTGGATGACTGACTGATCTGGCCTTGTAACAATAACCAAAACGGCCTTGCTGTGCTGGTACTGCGAACGGCTGAAAGCAAGGGGAAACTACAGCCGTAATTTTTCCCGAGGGCATGCAGCTTTACTGTATGATTACATGATGATGGCGTCCTCTTGGGTAAAATATTCCGGAGGTAAAATAGTCCCCCATTCGGATCTCCGGGTGGGGACTACTCAAGAGGATGTCGTTATCAGGAGAAAGAAAACTGGCGTTCTACGGATCGGAGCGTGGAATGTCAGATCCCTTAATCGGGCAGGTAGGTTAGAAAATTTAAAAAGGGAAATGGATAGGTTGAAGCTAGATATAGTGGGAATTAGTGAAGTTCGGTGGCAGGAGGAACAAGACTTCTGGTCAGGTGACTACAGGGTTATAAACACAAAATCAAAGAGGGGTAATGCAGGAGTAGGTTTAATAATGAATAGGAAAATAGGAATGCGGGTAAGCTACTACAAACAGCATAGTGAACGCATTATTGTGGCCAAGATAGATACGAAGCCCACGCCTACTACAGTAGTACAAGTTTATATGCCAACTAGCTCTGCAGATGACGAAGAAATTGAAGAAATGTATGATGAAATAAAAGAAATTATTCAGATTGTGAAGGGAGACGAAAATTTAATAGTCATGGGTGACTGGAATTCGAGTGTAGGAAAAGGGAGAGAGGGAAACATAGTAGGTGAATATGGATTGGGGGACAGAAATGAAAGAGGAAGCCGCCTGGTCGAATTTTGCACAGAGCACAACATAATCATAACTAACACTTGGTTTAAGAATCATGAAAGAAGGTTGTATACATGGAAGAACCCTGGAGATACTAAAAGGTATCAGATAGATTTTATAATGGTAAGACAGAGATTTAGGAACCAGGTTTTAAATTGAAAGACATTTCCAGGGGCAGATGTGGACTCTGACCACAATCTATTGGTTATGACCTGTAGATTAAAACTGAAGAAACTGCAAAAAGGTGGGAATTTAAGGAGATGGGACCTGGATAAACTAAAAGAACCAGAGGTTGTACAGAAATTCAGGGAGAGCATAAGGGAGCAATTGACAGGAATGGGGGAAATAAATACAGTAGAAGAAGAATGGGTAGCTTTGAGGGATGAAGTAGTGAAGGCAGCAGAGGATCAAGTAGGTAAAAAGACGAGGGCTAGTAGAAATCCCTGGGTAACAGAAGAAATATTGAATTTATTTGATGAAAGGAGAAAATATAAAAATGCAGTAAGTGAAACAGGCAAAAAGGAATACAAACGTCTCAAAAATGAGATCGACAGGAAGTGCAAAATGGCTAAGCAGGGATGGCTAGAGGACAAATGTAAGGATGTAGAGGCCTATCTCACTAGGGGTAAGATAGATACCGCCTACAGGAAAATTAAAGAGACCTTTGGAGATAAGAGAACAACTTGTATGAATATCAAGAGCTCAGATGGAAACCCAGTTCTAAGCAAAGAAGGGAAAGCAGAAAGGTGGAAGGAGTATATAGAGGGTCTATACAAGGGCGATGTACTTGAGGACAATATTATGGAAATGGAAGAGGATGTAGATGAAGATGAAATGGGAGATAGGATACTGCGTGAAGAGTTTGACAGAGCACTGAAAGACCTGAGTCGAAACAAGGCCCCCGGAGTAGACAATATTCCATTGGAACTACTGACGGCCGTGGGAGAGCCAGTCCTGACAAAACTCTACCATCTGGTGAGCAAGATGTATGAAACAGGCGAAATACCCTCAGACTTCAAGAAGAATATAATAATTCCAATCCCAAAGAAATCAGGTGTTGAAAGATGTGAAAATTACCGAACTATCAGCTTAATAAGTCACAGCTGCAAAATACTAACACGAATTCTTTACAGACGAATGGAAAAACTAGTAGAAGCCAACCTCGGGGAAGATCAGTTTGGATTCCGTAGAAACACTGGAACACGTGAGGCAATACTGACCTTACGACTTATCTTAGAAGAAAGATTAAGGAAAGGCAAACCTACGTTTCTAGCATTTGTAGACTTAGAGAAAGCTTTTGACAATGTTGACTGGAATACGCTCTTTCAAATTCTAAAGGTGGCAGGGGTAAAATACAGGGAGCGAAAGGCTATTTACAATTTGTACAGAAACCAGATGGCAGTTATAAGAGTCGAGGGACATGAAAGGGAAGCAGTGGTTGGGAAGGGAGTAAGACAGGTTTGTAGCCTCTCCCCGATGTTGTTCAATCTGTATATTGAGCAAGCAGTAAAGGAAACAAAAGAAAAATTCGGAGTAGGTATTAAAATCCATGGAGAAGAAATAAAAACTTTGAGGTTCGCCGATGACATTGTAATTGTGTCAGAGACAGCAAAGGACTTGGAAGAGCAGTTGAATGGAATGGACAGTGTCTTGAAAGGAGGATATAAGATGAACATCAACAAAAGCAAAACAAGGATAATGGAATGTAGTCTACTTAAGTCGGGTGATGCTGAGGGAATTAGATTAGGAAATGAGACACTTAAAGTAGTAAAGGAGTTTTGCTATTTGGGGAGCAAAATAACTGATGATGGTCGAAGTAGAGAGGATATAAAATGTAGGCTGGCAATGGCAAGGAAAGCGTTTCTGAAGAAGAGAAATTTGTTAACATCCAGTATTGATATAAGTGTCAGGAAGTCATTTCTGAAAGTATTCGTATGGAGTGTAGCCATGTATGGAAGTGAAACATGGACGATAAATAGTTTGGACAAGAAGAGAATAGAAGATTTCGAAATGTGGTGCTACAGAAGAATGCTGAAGATTAGATAGGTAGATCACATAACTAATGAGGAAGTATTGAATAGGATTGGGGAGAAGAGAAGTTTGTGGCACAACTTGACCAGAAGAAGGGATCGGTTAGTAGGACATGTTCTGAGGCATCAAGGGATCACCAATTTAGCATTGGAGGGCAGCGTGGAGGGTAAAAATCGTAGAGGGAGACCAAGAGATGAATACACTAAGCAGATTCAGAAGGATGTAGGTTGCAGTAGGTACTGGGAGATGAAAAAGCTTGCACAGGATAGAGTAGCATGGAGAGCTGCATCAAACCAGTCTCAGGACTGAAGACCACAACAACAACAACTGCCCTCCCAACTCAGATGATACAATCGCTGAGAGGTACCAAGAAAACTTGAGTCTAATTTCAAAAACGTACCCGACTCATATTATTATAGTTGCTGGTGACTTTAATCTACCCTCGATATGTTGGTGAAAATACATGTTTAAATGCGGAGGTACGCATAAAACATCAACGCATTCTCTGAACATTCTTTCGAGCAGTTAGTTCATGAGCCCACGCGAGTAGTAAACAGTTTACCTCTTACCGACAAATAATTCTGAGCTAACAGCGAGCATCAAAACGGATCCAGGGATTAGTGAACACACGGTTCTCATAGCGAGCTGAATACTGTAACCCCCAAATTCTCCAAAAATAAACGAAAAATACACCTATTCAAAAAAGCAGATAAAAACTCACTTGACGCCTTCCTTAGAGACAATCTTCACTCCTTCCAAATTAACAATACAGGTGTAGACCAGATGTGGCTCGAATTCAAGGAAATAGGATCGACAGCAGTTGAGAGATTTATACCAAATATATCAACAAACGACGGACCTTATCCCCCTTGGTACACAAAATGGTCGGAACGCTGTTGAAGAAAGAACGAAAAAAAAAAATGCCGAATTTAAACCAACGCACAATCTCCAAGACTGGCGATCTTTTACAGAAGCTCGAAATTTAGCGTGGGCTTCAGTGCGAGGTACTTATAATAGTTTCCACAATCAAACTTCGTCTCGCAACCTGGTAGAAAATCCGAAGGGAGTCTGGTCATATGTGAAATATGTTAGTGACAAGACACAATCGATGCCTTCTCTGCGTGATGGCAATGGAAATACTATCGCCGACAGTCTGCTAAAGAAATTCCTTCACCAAAGAAGACAAAGTAAATATTCCAGAATTCGAATTAAGAATAGCTGCCACCATGAGTAACTTAAAAGTAGACATCCTCGGAGTAGTGAAGCAACTTAAATCACTTAATAAAAGCAAGTCTTCCGGTCCAGAGTGCAAACCAATTAGGTTCTTTTCAGAGTATGCTGACACAGTATCTCCATACTTAACAGTAATAAACAACCGCTAGCTTGACTAAAGATCCGTGCGCAAAGATTAGAAAGTTGCAGAGGGTCACACCAATATTCATGAGAGGCAATAGCGGCAGTCCACTGAATTACAGGCCCATAGTGTTAATGTCAATACGAAGCAGGATATTGGAACATATATTTTGTTCAAACATTATGAATTACCTCGAAGAGAACGGTCTATTGACAGAGTCAACACGAATTTAGAAATATTGTTCTTGTGAAACCCAGCTAGATATTTATTCATACGAAGTGGTGAATGCTATTGACAAGGGATTTTAAACTGATTACGAATTTCTAGATTTCCAGAAGGCTTTTCACACTGTACCACACAAGTGGCTTGTAGTGAAACTGTGAGCTTATGGAAGATCGTCTCAGTTATGTGACGGGATTCGTAATTTCCTGTCACATTTGGTAGTAACTGACGGAAAGTCATCGAGTAAAACAGAAGAGATTTCTGGCATTCCGCAAGGTAGTGTTATAGGCCTTCTGCCGTTCCTCATCTATATAAACGATTTAGGAGACAATCTGAGTAGCCGTCTTAGGTTGTTTGCAGATGATGCTGTCATTTATCGTCTAGTGAAGTAATCAGAAGATCAAAACAAACTGCAAAACAATTTAGAAAAGATATCTGTATAGTGCAAAAGTTGGCAGTTGGCCTTAAATAATGAAAAGTGTGACGTCATCCACATGAGTGCTAAAAGGAATCCGTTAAACTTCGGTTACACGATAAATCAGTCAAATCAGAAGGCCGTAAGTTCAACTACACTGAAGCGACAAAGAAACTCGTACATGCATGCAATTCAAATACAGAGATGTATATAAACAGGCTGAATACGGTGCTACGGTCGACAACGACGATATAACCCAACAAGTGTCTGGTGCAGTTGTTAGATCGGTTTCTGCTGATAAAATGGCAGGTTATAAAGATTTAAGTGAGTTTGAACGTGCTGCTACAGTCAGCGCACGAGCAGTGGGACACAGCATGTCCGAGGTAGCGATGAAGTGGGGATTTTCCCTTGCGATCATTTCACGAGTGTACCGTGAATACCAGGAATCCGGTAAACACCAAATCTTCGACATCGCTACGGCTGGAAAAAAATCCTGCAAGAAAGGGACCAACGACAACTGAAGAGAATCGTTAAACGTGACAGAAGTGCAGCCCTTTCGCAAATTGCTGTAGATTTCAATGCTGGGTGATCAACAAGTGTCAGCGTGCGAACCATTCACCGAAACATAATCGATATGGGCTTTCGGAGCCGAAGGCCCACTCATGTACTCTTGATGACTGCATGACACAAAGCTTACCGCCTCGCCTGGGCCCGTCAACCTGATATCTCTAGATGCGACTCTGACAGGTGACACGTACGTAAGCATCCTCTCTAATCACCTGCATCTATTCATGCCCGTTGTGCCTTCCGACGGACTTGGGCAATTACAGCAGGACAATGGGACATCCTACGCGTCTAGAATTGCTACAGATTGACTCCAGGAACACACTTCTGAGTTTAAACACTTCCGCTGGCCACCAAACTCCCCAAACATGAACGGTACTGAGGAAACCTGTGATGCCTTGCAACGTGCTTCTCATAAGAGATCTCCACCCCCACATGGTCTCACCGATTTATGGACAGTCCTGCAGGATTCATGGTGTCGATTCCGTCCAGCTCTGTTTCAGACATTAAACGAGGCCATGCCACGGTGTATTGCGGCACTTCTGCGTGCTCGTGAGGGCCCTACACGACATTAGGCAGGTGTACCAGTTTCTTTGGTTCTTCAGTGTAAATACCTAGGAATTACAATTACGAACACCAGAAATTGGAAAGGACACATAGAGAATGTTGTGGGGAAGCAAACCAAAGCCTGCGTTTTATTGGCATAACACTCAGAAAATGAAACAGATCTACTAAAGAGACTGCCTCACTACGCTTGTCCGTCCTCGTTTGGAGTACTGCTGCGCGGTCTGGGAGCCTTATCAGATAGGATTAACGGAGTATATCGAGAAAGTTGAAAGGAGAGCAGGAAGTTTTGTCTTATCCTGAAATGGGGGAGAGACTGTCACTGACATGATACAGGATTTGGAGCTGACATTATTAAAACAAAGGTGTTTTTCGTGTCGGCGGAATATTCTCACTAAATCTCAATCACCAACTTTCTCCTCCGAATGCGAGACTATTTTTTGAAGCCGATCTAGATAGGAAGAAACAATCATCATCATAAAACAAGGAAAATCATAAATCGCACGGGAAGATACAGGTGTTCGCGCGCATTTCGAGATTGGAATAATACTGAAATACACTCCTGGAAATTGAAATAAGAACACCGTGAATTCATTGTCCCAGGAAGGGGAAACTTTATTGACACATTCCTGGGGTCAGATACATCACATGATCACACTGACAGAACCACAGGCACATAGACACAGGCAACAGAACATGCACAATGTCGGCACTAGTACAGTGTATATCCACCTTTCGCAGCAATGCAGGCTGCTATTCTCCCATGGAGACGATCGTAGAGATGCTGGATGTAGTCCTGTGGAACGGCTTGCCATGCCATTTCCACCTGGCGCCTCAGTTGGACCAGCGTTCGTGCTGGACGTGCAGACCGCGTGAGACGACGCTTCATCCAGTCCCAAACATGCTCAATGGGGGACAGATCTGGAGATCTTGCTGGCCAGGGTAGTTGACTTACACCTTCTGGAGCACGTTGGGTGGCACGGGATACATGCGGACGTGCATTGTCCTGTTGGAACAGCAAGTTCCCTTGCCGGTCTAGGAATGGTAGAACGATGGGTTCGATGACGGTTTGGATGTACCGTGCACTATTCAGTGTCCCCTCGACGATCACCAGTGGTGTACGGCCAGTGTAGGATATCGCTCCCCACACCATGATGCCGGGTGTTGGCCCTGTGTGCCTCGGTCGTATGCAGTCCTGATTGTGGCGCTCACCTGCACGGCGCCAAACACGCATACGACCATCATTGGCACCAAGGCAGAAGCGACTCTCATCGCTGAAGACGACACGTCTCCATTCGTTCCTCCATTCACGCCTATCGCGACACCACTGGAGGCGGGCTGCACGATGTTGGGGCGTGAGCGGAAGACGGCCTAACGGTGTGCGGGACCGTAGCCCAGCTTCATGGAGACGGTTGCGAATGGTCCTCGCCGATACCCCAGGAGCAACAGTGTCCCTAATTTGCTGGGAAGTGGCGGTGCGGTCCCCTACGGCACTGCGTAGGATCCTACGGTCTTGGCGTGCATCCGTGCGTCGCTGCGGTCCGGTCCCAGGTCGACGGGCACGTGCACCTTCCGCCGACCACTGGCGACAACATCGATGTACTGTGGAGACCTCACGCCCCACGTGTTTAGCAATTCGGCGGTACGTCCACCCGGCCTCCCGCATGCCCACTATACGCCCTCGCTCAAAGTCCGTCAACTGCACATACGGTTCACGTCCACGCTGTCGCGGCATGCTACCAGTGTTAAAGACTGCGATGGAGCTCCGTATGCCACTGCAAACTGGCTGACACTGACGGCGGCGGTGCACAAATGCTGCGCAGCTAGCGCCATTCGACGGCCAACACCGCGGTTCCTGGTGTGTCCGCTGTGCCGTGCGTGTGATCATTGCTTGTACAGCCCTCTCGCAGTGTCCGGAGCAAGTATGGTGGGTCTGACACACCGGTGTCAATGTGTTCTTTTTTCCATTTCCAGGAGTGTATTACGAAGGTTGTTTGATGAATCTTCTGCCACGCATTTAAGTGTGATTTGCAGATTATCCATTTAGATGTAGTTCTCACGAACAGTACAAACAGCTCTAGCATCAGAGTCCACGGCCGTAGCAGCGGGTTGAGATGCGCTATGGTCCCAGTGGCGAGGGCGACGTCGAGTTCGGGCGGCGGTGTCGTGCTGGCGATCTTCTAATTCTGCTGGAGGCTAGGGAACCGACTGTTGCTCGCCAGGCGAGGGCACTTACACCCGCGTGGTGGATGACTACCAGACAGCTGCTGGTCTAGAGATGTGGGCTCAGAAAGGCTGAGGAAAACGGCGCTGCGGATGCAGCAAGAGGTCCGTGGCAACCTCTACTGCTTTTGCGCGTGCGCTCTGAACTAGCTGCTTCTTTCAGGTCTGGCTGACTTCGGACGGTTCGCCTGCGGAGCTGGAGCGACGGTCGGCATAGCGGTGCTACGTTGCGGGTTGGCGGCGGTGCCGGAGACCCAGGAAACAATCCAGTTATAGTCTTCCACTTGCACTGTTTACCCTGTAATCAAATACGCAGTGACGGAAGTAAGTGAAGGGCTCAGAAGGGGTAATCAAACGATATTAACGATAAGATTCACTCGTGACAGCTCTATCCTCAGTGGAAGTGTAGAAATGTTGCAGGATCTGTTGAACGTCATGAGCACGCACTATGGTTCCAGAATAAACCAGAGAAACACTAAAGTAATGAGTAGTAATTGAAATAAGATTTGTGGTATACTTTACATCAAACTTGGGGACCACGAATAGACGATCTGAAGTAATTCTCCTACTTGGAAAAAAAAAAAAAAAAAAAAAAAAAAAAAAAAAAAAAAAAAAAAACGTGACAGACAACTCAAACAGGGCATAAAAAGTAGACAGGCGCAAACAAGGAGGGCATTCATGGCCAAAAGAAGTATATCGGTATCGAACGTGGACCTACTGTGAGAAAGAAATTTCTGAGAATGTGCATTTGGATTATCGCATTCTATGGAACTGAATCATGGATTGTGGGAGAACTGGAAAAGAAGAGAATCGAAGCGTTTGAGATGTGTTAGTTTAGAAGAACGTTGAAAATTAGGTGAACTAGTAAGAAATGAGGAGATTCTCCGTAGAAGCAGCGAGGAGACGAACATGTAGAAAACATTGACAAGAAGAATAGAGGATGGCAGGACGTGTGTGAGGAAGTAAAGGAATAACTTCCATTGTGCTTGAAGGAGCTGTAGACGTTAACTACAGTGGTAGCCAGAGATTGGAATACACCGAACAGAGAGGTTGGCACAGGAAAGGAATTCGTAGCAAGCAACATCTAAATAATCAGAAGACTGTTGAAAAAAAAAACCTTTTTATGGGAAAATGTCTGTCTTTTTTATATTTTCCTGAAGTGATCTCTCGGCAATAACGATCTGTGGGTATGGACACGAACTAAAACTTTGATATAAATATAACGTAATACCTGAATTGTAGGCCCCTGCAACCATGCACCGATAAAGTCATTCCGTTCTCTCTACAGATTCCTTCCCACAGAAAATTCGAACGTGCTGTTGATGCACGTTAATTACTACATCTACCCTTGGCAGCGTAGCCCGACGTCACACACAATGCGTGCAGACGGATGTTGAGTGAACTTCGAACACGTTGGGCACAGAAATATTTGGCGCACGATTGTCGTGTTAGGTATGAAACTTAATCGTTCCACCAAAAGATACAAATATTGTATTTAATACGTCACATGGACATCTTCTGGTAGATACCGTACGCGAAGATATGATTTCTCGCAATCAAACACAAACATTACAATTTTACTGCATAACATTATGTAATAAAACTTAAAGGCATTTGTGAATTATGTGTTTCGTCTTTTATTTTTATTCCGTGTAATGCTAAGACAAGATAACTGTTTCAGTTTCATATGATACTCTGATTATTAGTCAATCCATCCTTTCCACGAGCATCGCTGATATCTCTTCCCGACAGGCTTGTACAGCAGTATATGGTTGAGGTGTTGTCATAGATTCGTTTAGTATATTATATAAACGAAACATAAAATTAATCATGGAAATAGAAATATTGTGTTCAGAAGCTTAACATAAGGAAACAGTTTGAAATAAAGACGCGCAGACTGTTCGGACGAAATTAAGAGGATGCAGCAACAATTCTACACGAACGTTTCACGTAGCGGTTCAAAAAGATGCCACAAAATATTATAGCACCATTAAATGCCATCATGCAAACTCTTAGATCATCACACAGCAGGGATGATGTCTCACGAGTCAAAATAACTACTATACTGTATAATCTTTATTGCTGTAAGGTCTGCAGCTGCGACGAATCTTTTGAAAGATTTCGTGGTGCCTTCAGCTGCCATTCTCTTTTTTAATGTATAATTGTACAACTTCGGCCTTAGAGCATTTTCAAGAGTACAAAACGGAAGCATGATACATTGGCTGCATTAGTATCACTTACGATTTTAAAATAGGACCAAGTCATTTCTCAAGATATACTAGATGGATTGCAATTTACTTTGTGAAGGATTCTTTAATGGTATAGTCTTGTTATGCCATATAGTCCTTGCTCCATTGACAGCATGTAATTTTCACAAAATAAATAAAATACCGTGCTGTGTGGCAAGGCGGTTTGAGGCACCATGTCACGAATTGCGCGGCCTCTTCCGCCAGAGGTTCGAGTCCTCCCTCGGGCATGGTTGTGTGTGTTGTTCTTAGCGTAAGTCAGTTTAAGTAGTGTGTAAGTCTAGGGACTGATGACCTCAGCAGTTTGGTCCCAGGAATCCACACACACACACACACACACACACACACACACACACACACACACACACACACACACAGAGAGAGAGAGAGAGAGAGAGAGAGAGGGACAGAGAGAGAGAGAGAGAAAGAAAATAAATTAGAAGTAGTTCTTCGTTATTTTAGGAGCACATTACTTCTGAGCAGTTGTTGCAAATCTCTGATGTATAACGTCGATGTTCTTAACATATTTACACTAGGAAGATTACAGTTATTATAAAGAAATTAGAAATTTTTAATCAAGCTATGTATGTACTTATTCTCAAGTATATTTAACTATCGTTCATCATTGGTGTAAATATAACTGTGTGTGATTTCTTTAAAATAATTTATAAATACTTGTTTTTTTATTGTGGGAGCATGTCATTTTTGAACAGTTGTTCAAAAGATCTTATGCATGAAATCGATCACAGTACTCTAATCAAACGGTACTGAAAACTAGGAGAATCGAGTAAAACCTGCGTTGTGGTTATCTAATCCTTCGCGCTACAGTCAGATTTGTTAATGAGTATAACGATAATTTTCCATTCTATGCTTTTGTGCTGATTCGTCGCAGAAATGGTAAGAAAGTTGTCTAGGAAATTTCTATTTTGCAGGTCTTATTGTTCATTTAAAACTGTCTTATTAGTCTTTAAGATAGATGCGAATTTCAATTTTTCCTCGTCATTTCCATGATTTTACCTTTCTATAACTTACATAATATTTGTGGTGATACATTTTTTATGGCTAGTGTCTTAAATGTGCAGCGAAGGTGGATGGGCTATCGTCGCTTATTGTCGTGTGTTCCTTAAATCGTGTGCTAACTTTCTTTCATGTTTGCCCAGTATAAAATGTTGAGTGTTCTTACAGTTTATTCCGTAAATTCCTGATTGCGATAAAAGCTCTGATTTCCCTGGCTTACGCCTCAATAATGGTTGTAGATTATTAGTGCTCCAGTAGCTAGTGTATAATTTGGTATTCTTTGAACATCGACTAATTTTGTCGGAAACATTACCTAGATGTGGCCATACAAATCTTTATTTTTATGTTGTTCGTCTTTTCACGTGCGGAATTGGCGTGTTTCTGATTGGTTTTCTGTTTGAACAAGGTGTCCACTAAGTTTTTAGGATAACCGTTATTTATAGCCACGTTTTGGAGAATATCTGGTCCTTCTTCAATTTTTTCCTTCCCAGTGGTAAGTTGATCAGTCTGTGCATCATAGAATGAAAATATGCGAGCTTGTGGGCTCTCGAGTTGCTTGATAGGTACGGATAATTACGTCTGTCTTCGTTGGTTTACGAAAAATAACGAATGTGTGTTCAGATTTCTCATTCGAAAATTTTAAATTCAAAAGGTTATGCTCTTATTTTTCTCTCTTTCCACAGTGGAAATTTTTTCGTGTACTCTGCTGAATTGAGGATGCATGTTGTTACTCTCCTTTGTTGTGTAATCGAATAGGATTAAAATGTCATCGACAGATCCATAGTAATAAAGGAGTTTTGCCGTTATTTGTGTCAACTTGTCAAAATTTTTTCTGCTGAAGTGTTAATGAAAATATCAGCTAATTTACCCGCTAGGCATGAACCTCACTGAACTAATTACATTAGTCTAATATCAAGTAAGGGAAATACATCAACAATTAGGTCAGAAAAAGATTAAACCAGAAAAGTACTTTAATTTTCCTAACAAAATAATAATTAAAAGTGTAGACCGGGACCCAACGAACAAATATAGCGCAAATTAAAGGAAGCGTTGGGAGGATGTAACCTAACATTATCAGAAAAAGACGTAGGTGGCATGTGGCGGAAATGATGGTCGTGAGTAGATAGGACAACACCGCTTCAAGAGAAAACATATTTTATTGGTCTTGGATTACAACGTCGGAGGGCTGTGGAACAGGGATAAGCCCTCTGCAGTCGTGTGGTCCGCGGGCAATGCCGATGACGGCAGACGGCAGTGGCAGTGTGATGGCTGATTGATCTCTGCTTCCTGCTTCGCTAACACTGTTGACCTCTCAGCAGCACGTGTCAGAGTTAGCACAATGCAGCCCCGATGAGCAGTGCCAGCGACACGTACGTCCGCTGAATTCACGTGTAGGCGGCTACGACTGCTGGGTTAGGAGCTCGCCATGCTGTGGAGGGATGGCGACAGTACCACCCTGGCTGCAAACCGCTGCCCTCAGAGGTAGAAGTTCGCTGCTATTGTGGCCCCTGAGGGATGACTCCCCACTGAAGCCTAGTTTCGCGCTGATGGAATTACAAATGCGAGCTGGTCTGGTGGAGCAGTCTGATCAGACTGGCGTCGGCTGCTGGCAGGCCCATTGCGTGCAGGAAACTAACGTGGACCCGATGTCGCATAGGATGCTGATGGTTGCGTATAACTGTACTAGAATCAGAGGGTGTTTATAGCGATTAGTAGCTCTCTTGTTGTGCCGTTATGCTGCTTCCACTCACGTGCATATCAACACTTCGGTGTTGCCATAAGCTGGTCCTTCGTTGCAAAGCCTTTTTGCGATGTCACCATGATTGTGCTGCTTAATCCGACTGCCTCGCGTTGTAAAAACTGGGTCGCTTGTGAATTTATATATCAGACGCCTATGTGCCTGCCTGCTTGCCACACACACGGCTGACATGTCGCTGCTTCAATTTGGTAACACCCAAAATTTAGTGACGGCGTTACGGTACTGACAAATGACGGAAAGGTCTGAGGGCGTAAAGACTGGGCGCTAGGAACACTCTGCCTCCGGTTTTTCAACAGCAATGACGGTTCCCTTAAAAACTGTAACTGTACGGAACTATTCACTCTAATAGGTTGCCTGTACTGATGGTGAAATTTGTACACCTTCACACCGACTTCTTACATTCACAGTTTGCCACTATTACAAATTATTTGTGTGAATGATGCTGTATGTTCAAACCATGAAAAGTCTGTGTTCCTGAAATCTAAGACGTTTAATGCAGCTGAGTTCTTTCATTAGTAACCTTGGGTGTTAGATTAATATCTTGCTTCCAAATACTGGCATCAAATACGGCCTTAAATGACATCAAATGACTGCATTTTACTTACGAGCACTTTTCACCCTTGAAAATCAACTCCAAATACGCAAACGCTGCGATAACTATATAATCGAAATTATCAAACCTAAGAAACTTCAACACTCACTCAGGTTTACAAACAAAATTTTTAAAGATACGTTTCTGTATTTGTAGAGTGTCAAAAATTAGGAATAATTTTCTAGTACTGTCAGCCGGATGTGCACTACAAGCCTGCATGGCATCATTAGGAGTACCTCATAAGATATTCAATTTACTACATTATTATCTGCCACTGAAACTAACATGGCAAATCAAATTTTCTGTACTTAAGTAATTACGTTTAATAATATGTATTTCAGCTGTGGTTCAGTTAAATTGCTGAGAGTCACAGTATCCTTTAATTTGAAAAGACACTAGGTATCATGAATACCCGAACTCTTTTAGCTACATTATTATTATTAGATTATTATTATTAGTTTTACAAGCACCATAGACTGTATTTCCTTTAAAGATAAAACGTGGCTCAATGTGACTTTCATTCAGGGGCATATTACTATGCTTGAATGTATAAAGAGGCTACAGAAATTCAAAAGCGCAAAAGTAACTTTAACGGAACTAAGAGGGATTGAAATTACATAAGCTAAAGGCTTTCGTATTAAATAAAGCAAACAGCACCAACTCCTCCCCACTACAAGCTCCACACGTGAGTGCAACTTTGCCATCATAGACATCTGTTACGGCCGACTGAAGGTACTGGCATGGTTAAGTGGAAGCTATCCTGTTTGTGGCATAAGTAAAGGAGAGCCACGGTCATATTTACTCGGTTGTGAGAACATCCGTTGCATGTAGATGAACCAACTGGTTCGAGTGTGTGGTTTAGAAATTATTAACATTAGCAATGAGTGGTGGATTATTTGTTAGTGTTATCTTCCGCTATTAAACTGCAGATGTTCTGACAATGGTAAGAATTCCTTAACTGCTAAACTAAGTTATTACTGTATTTTCTTAATGATCGTTGAGTATTTTGAAGGATCTCTCTGATTTTGCTTCGAAGTTATGTATAAATTAAGTGTATAAATTAACTAAATGAAACAAATTTGTCTGAAAATTGAGTATATTTGGATTCCAATAGCCACATTGACGTACTTTTTCTGATTGTAATGTTGTGATGCGGCTGAATGTAAATGTAATGACAGATAACAAAATGAATCAGTTTGCACATTTTCTTTACCGAGTGATGATGAACTAATGAGGAAAATTCCCGCCGACTTCTCAAAGTTAAAGAAGTCTGTAATATGCACAAAGCATTTAGTGAAGAGCGCATAGTGAAAACAGTTTATAGTTGATGGAGAAGTAAAGACATTTGTAAGATGTTATCTACGGCTGAAACGTGATGCAGTGCCACTAATTTTCCCTAATTTTCCACAAGACTCGACGACAGATAGAACCTCGGGCAGAAGATTATGTGATTTATTTATTTACACTTCTAGTTCCGAAGGACCAAATTGAGGAGAAAATTTTCAAGGTCATGGAACGTGTCAGTACATGAAATTACAACATAAAGTAATAAAAGATAAAATAAAATGATTATGAACCCAAAAAGTCAAACCATAAATTTAAGTAAACACAATCAACAGTGTAACAAAGGATCCAGCTTAACTTTCCAAATAACTCCTCAACAGAATAGGAGGAGTGACCCACGAGGAAACTCTTCAGTTTCGATTTGAAAGTGCGTAGATTACTGCTAAGATTTTTTCAATTATTGTGGTAGCTGCTACTTCTTGGGAATAATCTGATGTTGTTAAAATATTGTTGAAACGTGAGTAAAGAATATATATATTAAGAAGCCAATGTCAGAGTACTCAGACTAGTGAACGGGGTTCGACAAGAGGTTGGCGAACTTACACGACTTATTGCCCAAACTGCCCGTTTCTGAGCCAAAAATATCCTTTGAGAATGGGAGGAGTTACCCCAAAATATAATACCATACGTCACAAACCAATGAAAATAAGCAAAGTAGCCTACTTTTGCTGCCTATCACTTACTTGAGATTAAGTCTTTGAACAAGATCCTGAACATGGGCTTTCCACGACAGTTTACTATGTATGTGGGCACCTAGGAATCTGAACTGTTCAGTTTCACTAATCATATGCCCATTCTGTGAAATTAAAACGTCGGGTTTCGTTGAATTGTGTGTTAGAAACTGTAAACATTTATACTGTAATTTAGCGTTAGTTTATTTTCTAGATGCCATGAAGTTATGTCACGAACTGCACTATTTGAAACAGAGCCAATTTTGCATACATCTTTTACTACCAAGCTAGTGTCATCAACAAACAGAAATATTTTAGAATCACCCCGTAATATCCAGCATATCATTTATATAAATAAGGAGCAGGAGTGGCCCCAACACTGATGCCTGGGGCACTCCCATTTTGACCGTGCCCCACTCAGACCCCACATCACAGCCATTCTCAACACTGTGAGTAATGACCTTTTGATGTCTGTTGTTAAAGTAAGAGGTGAACGAACTGTGAGCTACTCCCCTTATTCCATAATGGTTCAGCTTCTGGAGCAATATTTTATGATCAACACAACCGAACGCCGTAGTTAAATCAAAAAAGATGCCCATCTTCCGAAAGCTTTTCTTTAATCCATCCAGTACCTCACAGAGAAAAGATAATATAGCATTTTCAATTGTTGAACCACCTTTAAAGCCGAACTGTACATTTGATAGCAAATTATGTGATAGAAAGTTGTTAATTATCCTTACACACACAGCCGTTTCAGTAACTGTAACAAACACTGATGGCATAGAAATAGGTCTAAAGTTGTCTACATTATACCTTTCTCCCTTTTTTACGAAGCGGCTTTACTACCGAGTGCTTTAATCGTTCAGGAAACTGACCGTTCTTAAAGGAAAAATTACAAATATGGCTAAGTACAAGGCTAACATGTGCATCACAGTACTTTAATATTCCTGTGGGCACTCCATCATATTCATGAGAGTCCTTAGTCTTCAATGATTTAAATATTGACTCACTCTCCTCCTTGTCAGTGATGAAGAATGCAATAATTTTGAAAAAGCAGTGGTAAGGAACCTGGAAGATTGCACCTGTATACAGCTATAAACATCAAACATGGTCCAGCTGTGGTTTCTCGTGATCTCTCCCAACGCGAACATGAATTCCACGATTTCTACAGAACGAGTGGAGACAGTTTTCACTTTTTGGAGCAACCAGTATCAGCTACTCTGACAAAGCAGGCCACAACTTTTAGACTTACTACTCACTACAAGAGCTAAGTTGGTGTAAGAGTTTGAGTGACTTTAAAAATGCCACTACGAAAAGTTTATTTTTAGTAAGGCCACCTAGTATGACACGCTGTTCAATACGATACATATATAGATAATTGTTACAAATTTAAAGCTAGTGTAGTATTTCTACAACGGTTCAGTTTCACAAAGTAGTGTATAATTCACATTAAGAAGTACTGAGGAGAAACGTTTGTGGATTTGAAGATATATTAGTCACCATCGACGGTGTAGTAGTGGGTGGTGAACTCTGCGTGAGGGTAGACAATGTATTTTAAGAAACAGAAGGAATCTATAATGATATGAAAAATCCCGACATGTCCTTCTCGGCTTCATCCAGCTGCTTACTAAGAAGTAACAGAAATTTAGCTTTCATAGCTCTTTTAAGCCTGTCGCAAAGATTCCTGAAACCAGGGAGCACAACTAGAAAAATATATAAAGATTAGAATCATCAGCTGGCTCCCGTAGTCTTTTCACTTCAATAAGTTTTTCATTTCTAGCTACGGTTTGTATGGGCACCATACGAAGAGGATAAGCACAAGGAGCTCCGCACTTTGCTTAGCAAGCCATAGCAGGCAGCAACCTAACCGCTTATAATCTCCGACATATATCTCATACTTTCACGAGAATGGAAAAGGTATGACTCTCCTTCCAAAATTCGTATGCAGTAAGGTATGACGTCAAACGCTCCAAACATAGACTGGCCAGCGATTACATTTTTTAGTGTAAGCTTTACAAAATACGCACGGTGTTGTACTCTACTTTGAAGTATCACAGTATCTATCAGCAATAACGAAAACGAAACAAGATCATTATTAAGCGGCGATGTGTAGCTATGAGATGCGAAACAATAATTGTTTTTCTACCGAATATTTTACTCAAAATTGAATGAGAAAGACTGCATAACGGGGAACACGAGCGAATCCCAAAACTGTGTTTTATTTTTTTATATGAAAAATAGAAGTTTTACTGAGAAAATAAGACAGATGTGGTTTTCCTTCATCTATATAAAAGAAATTCGATAGAGATACATAACGGTGTTGTATTAGTGTCGTCCTAGTGTGAACCAATCAAGACATTTCCACTATGTTTCTACGCACTCCACCGATGCTGGTTGCTTCTGCGTAGTACCGCGGGACACATAGCGTATCACGTTGCGTCAGTTGAACTGTGCCTAACTGTTTGGCTATGAAGGTGGCTGATTTTATTGTGTTTGTGTGAAAGAGTAGAAACATGACGAGGACTGATTTTATAGTGTATGAAATAAAAATGCGGTTTTGTTGTTGTTGTGGTCTTCAGTCCTGAGACTGGTTTGATGCAGCTCTCCATGCTACTCTACCCTGTGCAAGCCTCTTCATCTCCCAGTACCTACCGCAACCTACATCCTTCTGAATCTGCTTAGTGTATTCATCTCTTGGTCTTCCTCTACGATTTTTACCCTCCAAGCTGCCCTCCAATACTAAATTGGTGATCCCTTGATGCCTCAGAACATGTCCTACCAACCGATCCCTTCATCTAGTCAAGTTGTGCCACAAACTTCTCTTCTCCCCAATCCTATTCAGTACTTCCTCATTAGTTATTTGATCTACCCATCTAATCTTCAGCATTCTTCTGTAGCACCACATTTTAAAAGCTTCTATTCTCTTCTTGTCCAAACTATTTATCGTCCATGTCTCACATCCGTACACTCCATACAAATACTTTCAGAAATGACTTCCTGACACTTAAATCTATACTCGATGTTAACAAGTTTCTCTTCTTCAGAAACGCTTTCCTTGCCATTGCCAGTCTACATTTTATATCCTCTCTACTTCGACCATCATCAGTTATTTTGCTCCCCAAATAGCAAAACTCCTTTACTACTTTAAGTGTCTCATTTCCTAAGCTAATTTCCTCAGCATCACCCGACTTAACTCGACTACATTCCATTATCCTCGTTTTGCTTTTGTTGATGTACATCTTATATCCTCCTTTCAAGACACTATCCATTCCGTTCAACTGCTCTTCCAAGTCCTTTGCTGTCTCTGACAGAATTACAATGTCATCGGCGAACCTCAAAGTTTTTATTTCTTCTCCATGGATTTTAATACCTACTCCGAATTTTTCTTTTGTTTCCTTCACTGCTTGCTCAATATAGAGATTGAATAACATTGGGGATAGGCTACAACCCTGTCTCACTCTCTTCCCAACCACTGCTTCCCTTTCATGCCCTTCGATTCTTATAATTCCATCTGCTTTCTGTACAAATTGTAAATAGCCTTTCGCTCCCTGTATTTTACCCCTGCCACCTTCAGAATTTGAAAGAGAGTATTCCAGTCAACATTGTCAAAAGCTTTCTCTAAGCCTACAAATGCTAGAAACGTAAGTTTGCTCTTCGTTAATCTAGCTTCTAAGATGAATCGTAGGGTCAGTATTGCCTCACGTGTTGCAACATTTCTACGGAATCCAAACTGATCTTCCCCGAGGTCGGCTTCTACTAGTTTTTCCATTCTTCTGTAAAGAATTCGCGTTAGTATTTTGCAGCTGTGACTTATTAAACTGGTAGTTCGGTAATTTTCACATCTTTCAACTCCTGCTTTCTTTGGGATTGGAATTATTATATTCTTCTTGAAGTCTGAGGGTATTTCGCCTGTTTCATACATCTTGCTCACCAGATGGTAGAGTTTTGTCAGGACTGGCTCTCCCATGGCCGTCAGTAGTTCCAGTGGAATGTTGTCTACTCCGGGGGCCTTGTTTCGACTCAGGTCTTTCAGTGCTCTGTCAAACTCTTCACGCAGTATCGTATCTCCCATTTCATATTCATCTACATCCTCTTCCATTTCCATAATATTGTCCTCAAGTACATCGCCCTTGTATAGACCCTCTATATACTCCTTCCACCTTTCTGCTTTCCCTTCTTTGCTTAGAAAACGGGTGAGGGGTCAGCCTCAGTGCAGGCAGTACCTGGGGCAGCCACAGCAGTCGACCGATTGGGGGACATGTGGGACGTGATCGACGTCCCTCGCATCCGACCCCCAACAGTGATGCCCCTTGGCTGCAGCCTCAAGCTGTGTGACAGAAGCTAATGCAGCCTGGAGCTGTGAGTGAAGGATCGCCAACTCAGCTCGCATCTGTACACAGCAATCACGGTTCCTATCCATTGCTGCAGTCGCTCCTGTTTGAAGCTCGTAAAAATACGAGGGTTGGAACTTTAATAGTGGTAACTATTTATTTACAGCTCTTACAAAATAGATACGTCTTTCAAAGTTTTACTGACCTTCATAGTAGTCACCAGCATTGTGTATAACCTGTTGCCAGCGATGTGGAAGTCGTAGGATACTCTTAGCAGTGCCAGTTGTGTTGACAGTTCGAGCAACGCGGTCTATTGCCCAACGAATTTGTAGCAGTTCTGAGGCGAATGCCGTGAAGTGTTCCCTTCAGTTTAGAAATCTAGTTGAACTTACGAGGGCTTAAGTCAGGGGAGCGCAGTAGGTGGTATAGCACTTAGCAGCCCCATCAGTCAAACAAATCAGTAACAGATCGTACTGTATGTGCTTGAGCAATGTCCTGCAAAATGAAGGTCAGGTCCTGCAGAAAGTGTCATCACTTCTGTCTCTGAGCTGGTCATAGGTTGTGTTCCAAAAACGAACAGCTTCCTTCCCCTCCCTGGTAGCCATGTTCCTAAGTGACCCCATTACGCACACTCTGTGTGCATACCAGGGGGGGGGTCATTCCGGATGTGGAAAGGGTGCTTCTGGGTGCCATCAAGAGTACAGGATGCAGCCAACTGCAGGTGATGACTCATGTCGGTACCAATGACGTGTGTCGCTTTGGATCGAAGGAGATTTTCTCTGGTTTCGTGGGGCTAGCGGAAATTGGAAAGACTGCCAGTCTTGCTTCCGAGATTAAGGCGGAACTCACCGTCTGCAGCATCCACTGACTGTGGTCCTTTGGTACAGAGCCGAGTGGAGGGTCTGAATCAGATGAAATGGCTCTGAGCACTATGCGACTTAACTTCTGAGGTCATCAGTCGCCTAAAACGTAGAACTAATTAAAGCTAACTAACCTAAGGTCATCACACACCTCCATGCCCGAAGCAGGATTCGAACCTGCGACCGTAGCGGTCGCTCGGTTCGAGACTGTAGCGCCTAGAACCGCACGGCCACTCCGGCCGGTTCTAAATCAGATGCTCAGGCGGTTCTGTGACCGTGTAGGCTGCAGATTCCTTGACTTGTGCCATCGGGTGGTGGGTTACCGGGTTCCTCTTAATAGGTCAGGAGTCCACTACACACAGGAGGCGGCTACACGGGTAGCGGGGGCTGTGTGGAAGGGACTGGGAGGTTTTTTAGGTTAGTGGGTCTCAGGGAACCACAGAAAGGGCGTCCGTCTAAAAGGGGGCAGGTAATATACTGTAAGGTAGTTGTAGAAACGCTCGGTATTGTAGTTGTAAACTGTCGTAGCTGTGTTGGGATAGAACCAGAGCCGCAAGCCCTAATAGAAAGCGCTGAACCTCAAATAGTTACAGGTACAGAAAGCTGACTAAAGCAGAAAATAACTTCAGCTGAAATTTTTTCAAACGATCAAACAGTGTTCAGAAAGGATAGAATAAATACAGTAAGCGGTGGAGTATTTATTGCTGTCAGAAGTAGTCTGCCTTGTAGTGAAATTGAAGTAGATAGTTCCTGCGAAATAGTATGGGTAGAGGTTATACCTGACAATCGGACTACACTATTAAAAAGAAAGTTGGAGCGTTTCACCGACTCCCGACTCAGAAGATGTAGTTGCTGAACAGTTGAGTCTCATTTCAAATAAGTACCCCATTGATACAATTATAGTCGGTGGCGACTTCAATCTACCCTCGATATGCTGCAAAAATTATACGTTTAAAGCCAGCGGCAGGCATAAAACGTCATCAGAAATTGTACTGAATGTTTTCTCAGAAGATTATTTTGAACAATTACTTCATGAGCCCGCTAAAAGCGTAAATGGTTGCGAAATCATACTTGACCTCTTATCAAAACAAATAATCCTGGACAAATGCTGAATATCATGAGAAATACAAGGGTTAGCGACCACAGTTGTTGCCAGGCTGAATACCTGCAACCTACACCTACAACCTACACCTACAACCATCAAAAAGAAACGCCTTTTTAAGAGACAACCTTCACTCCTTCCGATCTGATTATGTAAGCGTAGAAAAGTTGTGAAATGATTTCAAAGAGATATTATCGACAGCAATTGAGAGATATATACCACATAAATTAATAAGTGATGGTGCTGATCCACCATGGTACACAAAACAGGTCAGATCGCTGTTGCAGAAGCAGCGAAAAAAGCATGCCTTTTTAACAAAACGCCAAACTCCCAAGATTGGCAAATTTTTACAGAAGTTCGAAATATAGCGCACACTTCAAAGCGAGATGTGTAAAATAATTTCCACAACAAAATTCTGTCTCGAAATCTGGCAGAAAACCCAAAGAGATTCCGGTCATACATAAAGCACACTAGTGGCAAGACGCAATCAATACCTTCACTGCGCGATAACACCGGATTTCTGAAACTCCTTCACCACAGCAGACGAAGTAAATATTCCTGAATTCCAATCAAGAACAACTGCCAAGATGAGAAACATAGAAGTAGATATCATCGGTGTAATAAAACAGCTTAAATCACTTGATAAAGCCAAGACGTCCAGTCCAGATTGTATACCGGTCAGGCTCCTCTCAGAGTATGCTGATATAATAGCTCCATATTTAGCAATTATATACAACCGCTCGCTCACAAAATGATACGTACCTAAAGACTAGAAAATTGCTCAAGGCACACCAATACCCAAAAAGGGAAGTGGGAGTAATCCGCTGAATTACAGGCCCATCTCACTAACGTCGATTTGCAGTAGGGTTTTGGAACATATACTGTATTCGAACATTATGAAGTACCTTGAAGAAAACGATATATTGACACATAGTCAGCACAGATTCAGAAAATATAGTTCTTGCGAAGCACAACTAGCTCTTTATACTCATGAAGTAATGAGTGCCATGGACAGAGGTTATCAAATTGATTCCATATTTTTAGATTTCCAGAAGGCTTTCGACACCGTTCTTCGCGTCTTCTAACCAAACTGCGTGCCTATGGAATATCTCCTCACTTGTGCGACTGGATTCGTGATTTCCTGTCAGACAGGTCACAATTCGCAGTAATAGACGGAAAGTAATCGAGTAGAACAAAAGAAATATCCGGCGTTCTGTTGTTCCTGATCTATATTAACGACATAGGAGACAATCTGAGTAGCCATCTTAGATTGTTTGCAGATGATGCTGTGATCTGCCGTCTTCTAAAGCCATCAGATGACGAAAACGAATTGCAAAATGAATTAGACAAGCTATCTGTGTGGTGCGAAAAGAGACAATTGGCCCTGAATAAAGAAACGTGTGAAGTTATTCGCATGAGTACTAAAAGAAATCCGCTAAATTTTAATTACGTGATAAGTTACACAAGTATGAATGCTGTAAATTCGACTAAATACTTAGAGATTACAATTACAAATAATTTTAATTGGAACGATCACATCGATAATGTTATGGGTAGAGCAAACCAAAGACTGCGATTCATTGGCAGAACACTTAGAAAGTGCAACAGGTCTACTAAAGAGGCTGCTTACACCACGCTTGTCCGCCATATTATGGAGTATTGCTGTGCAGTGTGGGATCAGCATCAGGTGGAACTGACGGATGACGTCGAAAAAATATCAAGAAGGGCAGCGGCTACTCGGGTAGCACAGTACTTGTGGCGTGCACATGGTTTTTTTTTTAGACTAGGCAGAAGTGCGAGGTGTCCTGAAGAACACTCACCAGTCGACATGCAGGCAGGGAAATCAGGATGCGCTCAGTGTAAAGACACTTCAGCTATCAAGATATTAGCAGTAAATTTTCAGAGTGTTCGGAATAAACTTCCTGAATTTACTGCCCTCCAGGAAGCGTGGCCGGCCGCTGGTGGCCGAGCGGTTCTGGCGCTACAGTCTGGAACCGCGCGACCGCTACGGTAGCAGGTTCGAATCCTGCCTCGGGCATGGATGTGTGTGTTGTCCTTAGGTTAGTTAGGTTTAAGTAGTTCTAAGTTCTAGGGGACTTATGACCTCAGCAGTTGAGTCCCATAGTGCTCAGAGCCAGGAAGCGTGTGGCGCGGAAATATTCTCGGGACTGACACCTGGCTGAACCTTGAGATAGGAAGTTCTGAAATGTCTAGTGAGGGTTGGAACGTGTATCGGAAAGACAGATTAGACACCGTAGGAGGTGGTGTCTTCATTGCAGTTGACAAAAATATTGTGTCTACTGAGGTCGAAGTGGAGTGTGATTGTGACGTTATCTGGACACGTTTAACAGGGCTAGGGGAAATAAAGTTAATTGTGGGGTGTTATTACCGGCCACCAGGTTCCACCGTGACAGTTCTAGAATCATTCAAAGGGAGTCTACATTCCGTATCGCAGAAGTACCCGGATCATGCTATATTAGTCGGAGGCGACTTCGACCTACCTAGTATAGACTGGGATGTCTATGATTTCATTACAGGTGGTACAGACAAGCCGTCGTGTGAATTACTTTTGAACACATTATCCGAAAACTGTCTTGAGCAGCTAAATCGACAGCCAACGCGTAATGGAAATATTTTAGATCTGGTAGCCACGAACAGACCAGACCTCATCGACTGTGTCAGTGTTGAGACAGGGATTAGTGACCATGATGTTGTCATTAAGACTATGGTTACGAAAGTTAAAAAGTCGGTCAAGAAGGCTAGGAGAGTATTCTTACTAGAAAGAGCAGATAACCAGTTGTTAGCATCCCACTTAGTAAATGAATCGATTTCATTTACTTCCGCTACGATGGACGTGGAAGAATTATGGGCAAATTTTAAACACATTATAAATCACGCATTGGACAAGTATGTGCCGAAAAAGTGGGTCACGGGCGGAAAAGACTCACCGTGGTTTAAAAGCGCAATTCGGAGAATGCCCAGGAAGCAAAGGCAGCTGCATTCGAGGTACAAGAAAGATCGGGAGAATGAGGACAGGCAAAAGTTAGTAGAGATTCGTGCTGCTGTAAAATGAGCGATGCGCGAAGCATTCAACCACTACCATCGTCATACCTTAGCAAAAGATCTTGCTGAAAACCCAAGGAAATTCTGGTCTTACGTAAAATTGGTAAGCGGGTCGAAGGCTTCCATCCAGTCACTCAGTGATCAGTCTGGCCTGGCAACGGAAGACAGCAAAACGAAAACTGAAATTTTAAATTTAGCATTTGAGAAATCTTCCACGCAGGAGGATCGTACAGACATACCACCGTTTGAGTCTCGTACAGATTCCCGTATGGAGGACATAGTGATAGACATCCCTGGGGTTGTGAAGCAGCTGAATGGGTTGAAAATAAATAAATCGCCAGGTCCCAATGGGATTCCAATTCGGTTTTACAGAGAGTACCCTACTGCATTGGCTCCTTACTTAGCTTGCATTTATCGCGAATCTCTTGCCCAACGTAAAGTCCCGAGCGACTGGAAAAAAGCGCAGGTGACGTCTGTATATAAGAAGGGTAGAAGGACGGATCCTCAAAATTACATACCAATATCCTTAACATCGGTTTGTTGCAGGATTCTCGAACATATTCTCAGTTCGAATATAATGAATTTCCTTGAGACAGAGAAGTTGCTGTCCATGCATCAGCACGGCTTTAGAAAGCATGGCTCCTGCGAAACGCAACTCGCCCTTTTTTCACATGATATCTTGCGAACCATGGATGAAGTGTATCAGACGGATGCTATATTCCTTGACTTCCGGAAAGCGTTTGACTCGGTGCCCCACTGCAGACTCCTAACTAAGGTACGAGCATATGGGATTGGTTCCCAAGTATGTGAGTGGCTCGAAGACTTCTTAAGTAATAGAACCTAGTACGTTGTCCTCGATGGTGAGTGTCCATCGGAGATGAGGGTATCATCTGGAGTGCCCCAGGGAAGTGTGGTAGGTCCGCTGTTGTTTTCTATCTACATAAATGATCTTTTGGATAGGGTGGAGAGCAATGTGCGGCTGTTTGCTGATGATGCTGTGGTGTAGGGGAAGGTGTCGTCGTTGAGTGACTGTTGGAGGATACAAGATGATTTGGACAGGATTTGTGATTCGTGCAAAAAATGGCAGCTAACTCTAAATATAGATAAATGTAAATTAATGCAGATGAATAGGAAAAAGAATCCTGTAATGTTTGAATAAGCCATTAGTATTATAGCGCTTGACACAGTCACTTCGATTAAATGTTTGGGCGTAACATTGCAGAGCGACATGAAGTGGGACAAGCATGTAATGGCAGTTGTGGGGAAGGCGGATAGTCGCCTTTGGTTCATTTGTAGAATTTTGGGAAGATGTGGTTCATCTGTAAAGGAGACCGCTTATAAAACACTAATACGACCTATTCTTGAGTACTGCTCTAGCGTTTGGGATCCCTATCAGGTCGGATTGAGGGAGGACATAGAAGCAATTCAGAGGCGGGCTGCTAGATTTGTTACTGGTGGGTTTGATCATCACGCGAGTGTTACGAAAATGCTTGAGGAACTCGGGTGGGAGTCTCTAGAGGAAAGGAGGCGTTCTTTTCGTGAATTGCTACTGAGGAAATTTAGAAAGCCAGCATTTGAGGCTGACTGCAGTACAATTTTACTGCCGCCAACTTACATTTCGCGGAAAGACCACAAAGATAAGATAAGAGTGATTAGGGCTCGTACAGAGGCATATTGGCAGTCATTTTTCCCTCGTTCTGTTTGGGAGTGGAACAGGGAGAGAAGATGCTAGTTGTGGTATGCATGTAGATGTAGCTCATTTTGTATTGTGGCGAAATAAGGGAGATAGTGCCACAGACGTAATACATGAATTGGAGTGACAATCATTATAACACAGGCGTTTTTCATTGCGACGTGATATTCTCAAGAAATTTCAATCACCAGTTTTCTCCTCCGATTGCGAAAACATTCTGTTGTCGCCAACCAACATAGGGAGTAATGATCATCACGATAAAATAAGAGAAATCAGGTTCAAATGGTTCAAATGGCTCTGAGCACTATGGGATTTAACTTCTGAGGTCATCAGTCCCCTAGAACTTAGAACTACTTAAACCTAACTAACCTAAGGACATCACACAAATCCATGCCCGAGGCAGGATTCGAACCTGCGACCGTAGCAGTCGCGCGGTTCCGGACTGAAGCGCCTAGAACTGCTCGGCAACACCGGCCGGCGAGAAATCACGACTCGCACAGAAAAAATTAAGTGCTCGTTTTTCCCGCGCGCCGTTCGGGAGTGGAACGGTAGAGAGACTGCTTGAACGTGGTTCATTGAACCCTCTGCCAGGCACTTTATTGTGAATTGCAGCGTAATGACGTAGACGTAGATGTAAAAATAGATGTAGATTTGACTTAAATATTAGGTAAGTGTAAGCCAGCCGATGTGGCCGAGTGGTTCTAGACGCTTTGGTCCGGAATCGCGATGCTGCTACAGTCGCAGGTCCGAATCCTGCCTCGGGCATGGATGTGTGTGATGTCCTTAGGTTAGTTAGGTTTAATTAGTGTCTAAGTCTAGGGGACTGATGACGTCAGATGTTAAGTCCCATAGTGCTTAGAGGCATTTGAGCCGTTAAGTATAAAAACAGAGAACAATTATTACGCTATGTGTGTGTGTGCGTATGGGGGGGGGGGGATTTATCCACATTCGTTTAATGTCGAATGTGGTGTCCGCAGAATTTGTGTTTGTGTTTAGCATAAAATATACACTTCGCTATCACTGGCTGCAAAAATAAATAAATAAATAAATAATAAAAAATATCCTGCCACTACTATTATCTTATATGTTTTAAAGTGCTGTGATTGGCTAAAACCAGGCTCGTCCAAACTGTGCCCCTGGGGCGCTAGCGCCCGCGATCGCCCGCTGCCAGCGCTCCGGGCGAATTCGTATGTTGTCGCAGTGGCCGAGTCGTGTCGCTTAGCTGGCCATGCAGACCGCCCGCCGAGCCTCGCCATGTCGCTGTATGCAAATACACATCGCTGTCCTTTTCAGTGTAACTGGGGGAAAACGCATCTAAAACCAATGTTTTCTGTTAGTTTTTTTATTTGAGTTTCACTGAATGAAACAATTAATTGTTAAAGTGATAAAAGTGTTTTAAAAACAGGATTGTACAAAGTTAATTGTATGTTCTTTTTTGGCGTGGCACGAGCAGGAAACAGGTGGGCAAAGTTTGTGCGCAAGTTATAAATGATCGCTGAGGATTGGGAAAGCAGGGAAACCCTTTGCTGCTGGGAATCTCATCAAGGATTGCCTGGTCGACTCGGCGGCTTGTATTTGTCCACCAGACCTCACGGAAAAATTTGTGAAAATAGCTCTTTCGCCTCAAACTGTTGCTCACAGAGTCGAAGATATGGTCTCAAATATGTAGCAGCAATTAATGGAGAGAGCGGCAAACTTCATTTCACTTTCTATCGCTCTTGAAGAGTCCGCTGACGTTGCGGACATATCTCAGTTCGTCATGTTCATTCGAGGTGTCAACGACAATCTGCGTGTCACCGAAGAATTTCTCGATCTTATACCATTAAAAGACACAACCACGGGTTTGGATATTTTTCTAGCCGTGGAAAACGTGTTTGAATCAATGGGTTTAAAATGGGAACGCCTGACGACTGTAACAAGGGATGGAGCTCCTGCACTACGAGGGATACGCACTGGATTTCTGAGTTACGTGAGGTCAAAAATGGCTGAAGTTGGCTGTTCCTTATTAGCATCAGTCCATTGTCTGATATACCAGGAGGCACTTCGTGCGAAGATTGTCAACATAAAAAATGTTATGGACACAGTTCTTCGAACGGTTAATTATCTTCGCTAGCATGGACTCACACATCGTCAATTTAAAGAATTTCTGGCTGATATCGAGGCGGAATACCCGGACATCCCCTACCACACCGAAGTAAGATGGCTGAGCAGAGGAAAGGTGCTTCATCGGTGTTTCTCCTTGATGGGCGAAATAAATACCTTTTTGGAAATGAAAGGACGTCCAGAAGAATTACTTTGTGATCCTAAGTGGGTGGCGAATTTGGCTTTTTTGAGTGACCTTACTGGTCATTTAAATACTTTGAACATTTCACTCCAACGCGGAAATCACTATGTCGTTGATTCAGTGCAGACGATTCAAGCATTTAAAAAAAAAAAAAAAAAAAAAAAAAAAAAAAAAAAAAAAAAAACTTATTTTGTGGGAAAAACAATTGCGCAAGAAGAATTGTGGACACTTTTCTGCACTAGACTGCATTAAAGAAGATGTGGATTTTTCAGATTATGTTGCAATTATTTGCGAATTACAAGAACGATTTGAAAACAGATTTTTGGAGATAAGTGAGCTTCAATCGGCCTTAGATATATTTGTTCGCCCGTTTTCCCTTCGGCATAGCACGTCTCACAAGTGCTTCAACTAGAGCTGATTGACCTGCAGTGCGATATGCGCCTGAAGGACCGCTTTCTCATGCGTAAAACTTTGGATGACTTTTACAGCTGTCTTCCACAGGAGAAATATCCTCTTTTGCACAAGCACGCGGCCTAAGTTCTCTCAATGTTTGGTTCCACGTATATCTGTGAGGTTTTTTTCTCTCTTTTAAAGCTTGCTAAAACTAAGAACCGTTCATTACTTGGCGATTAAATTTTGGCTAATTCTTTGAGGTTTTCAGTCTCAGGGAATATTGTACCAAACATCGACGAAACCGTTTCCTCGAGAAAGAAAAACGTGTAAAATGTTAATTGTCTTCTTTAACAATGTTGACTGTAAGAATTGAAGAGCTTTATAACCTTAATTCTATTTTTTAATAAGTTTTTAAACTTGGTCGGTTAAAATTATTACGTAAAAAACAGCCAACTAAGGATCCGATTTCTAAACTCTGAAAAGGGATACAAAGAGATGTAGCCCGAAGTATAACAAAAAATGTTTACTTGTAACTGCTAACAGTAAGAATGAGACTCTATATCCCTTACATAATGTTATTTCTAAAATAGAATATTTATGACTCTAGTTCATTTAAGAAACTGATATATTTTTCAGAAGACGCCTATTGTACATATTACGAGTGTGCATGTGCAGTACTAATAGAATGAACCTGTGGGCCACAAAACAACTAAGATATTCTTCGATTCTTGTTTTGGATATTGTTGTCTAAAGCTTTAGGTAGTAATTCTGCCACACGAACTCTAGTTGTTACCTAAACGGTAAATGACCGAGCGAGGTGGCGCAGTGGTTAGACACTGGACTCGCATTCGGGAGGACGACGGTTCAATCCCGCGTCCGGCCATCCTGATTTAGGTTTTCCGTGATTTTCCTAAATCGCTCCAGGCAAATGCCGGAATGGTTCCTTTCAAAGGGCACGGCCAACTTCCTTCCCCGTCCTTCCGTAATCCGATGAGACCGATGACCTCGCTGTCTGGTCTCCCTCCCCGAAACAACCAACCAAACTAAACGGTAAATGGTTTACTTGTTTTACCGCTCATCGACCTCTTTTACAGAGGTGCGCTTCCTCTGTTCTTTCGTTTGCGTTGTGTCTGACCGCGTGACAGTCCACCGCAGAGTAGTGGTGTGCGGTCTCACTCGCTCCGCATCTCTCTCTCTCGCTCCAATGGCGACACTAGCGACACACGTTCGCGGACGGGGCGCTGAACTACACTGCCCGGCGTCCGCGGGGCGCGGGCGCGCCCGCCGGACGCAATTCTTGGCTGAGCCTGGCTAAAACATTTTCTACCATCTTGCATATTTTTAAATTTCCCACTATCATCATCTTGCGCTTTTTAATTTCCAGCCCACCTTTGTCTTTGATTTTTTACATTTCCCACCATCAACCATCTTGATGACAACATGTGTTCAAGATCATTTGTGATGTCATTTGTGGAAGCGATGGACTCGTGATGACCTTCAGCAGATGCTTGAAGGTCAAGGTGGATGCAATCCTGCATATTTTTAAATTTCGTGTAAATCACTTACTTTGATGTTTTAAATTGCTTTCCATCTGCCATCTTGATGACATCATGCATTCAGGATCATTGATGATGTCATTTGTGTACGTGATGGACCTATCATGACCATGAGCAGACGCTAGAAGGCCAAACTCGATCGAAGGCCCCCACAGCAATCCTACTCATGTAATCCTGCATCACTTAATAATAATAATAATAATAATAATAGTAATAATGACAATAATGATAATAATTTCATGTAGCTCAATGGTTGGGTGCAGGTCTTCCAAATGGACGCCACTTTGGCGACTTGTGTGTCTCTAATCAACCCAGCTATCCGACACAGGAAAGGGGACATACAATTTTACGTGGAATCCGAGTCATGTGTTGTTCCTAGCGACTCCTCACATTGTTGAGAGGAAAGGGCAAGATTATAGCAGACTGGAAATGTGCGGAATCTGGCCAGCATTAGATCCCATGACGTCTCTGTTTCCATGCAAGCAGTTTACCGCCTCTTTTTTAATGTTCGGTTAAAGGCGGAGTGAAAAAAGGAGAGTGAGACACAGTTGGGAGTAGATCCTACAACCTTTCGGTTCCTAGCTACACGTTTTACCTCTTTTTTAAGCTAGCTCAAGGGGCAGAGCGAAACGAAAAAGTGACCGCACTGAGACCCGCTCCCATAGCACTTCGGTTCAGATTCGAGCGCTTTACCCTTTTTTTTTTTTTCACGGAAACGCTCACGGAACATGCACCCCTGTTCCAAAATTTCAGTCTGTCGTACCCAGGCCCCCACGTGCTTTACTGATTTTTTTAATCTCTCTGTTCACAGACGCGCTTTAACATCTTTTTCTTTATAGGACCTGTCAGCTTTTAGGTACCCGCTTTATCACTTTCTTTTATACAGTACACATCTGTACTAAGCAGTGTCAGCTACCCATCAGCTAGTACTTTAAGTCTCTCACATGTGTGTTTTTATGCAGTTTGCTACACAGCATGCCATCACAAGCCTCTGGCACCCACATCTGAAATCAACTAATGCCCTGTCGGTAAAACATAAGGGGGAGCATGTTGGCAAAGGAGTCCTGAAAGCGGGGCAACTGCCAGCTGCACCAGTATGCAGAATGTATATACTGGCGAGACGCCACGTGATCATGTCCGCCATCGCCAGCCACAGCGAAGTGTATAAAATGACCAGGCAGCCACATTGTTGTGTTGTTTTTCGTTTTCAGAAAAACGAAGTTGCAGGCCCCAGAATAATGTCAGTTGTGTCGGCTGTGTAAACAGTTCTGGTAAGGCAAGCCACCTGTTTCCAGAGCCCATACTAGTTCTCTAAATGTCCACAGCAGGTAAATCTATGCTGGGTGGTGTCTATAACAACATGCTTAGTACACCTGTCCGCGTCATTGACAGTAATCCGATGCAAACAGTAATTAGTGTTGGACCAAATTGTTTATGACTCTATACCAAGAAGAGGTCACAGCCATTGATTGAACTGAGAGATGAACATTTTTTGACACCATCTTCCAGGGGATTTCTGCTCCCAGTGAGCAAGCAAAGGTCGGGGTCGTAGGCTGCAGAACATCGTAATTCAAACATGTCGTGGCAAGATGAAAGTCTCTAACAACAGGTGGAGCAAGACTCAGTGGACACGCAAGTGTGAACAGGCGAGCTGTGAAAGTATGTGACTCCTGGGAAATAAACAAAACCGTGCACCGAATGAATTAAAGCACATCCTTTAGTCTTAATATCAGATAAGCCCAAACCCCCCGAGATAGGTTGCAATCGCACAGCACAACCTAAAAATGTAACGTTTCCATAAAAACCGTGCAAACAATTGCCACAATAGCTTTGTCATCATTGCAGGGAGCGGGAATAATGCACTATTTTCCTATATTAAAGCCGGCCGCTGTGGCCGAGCGGTTCTAGGCGCTACAGTCCGGAACCGCGCTGCTGCTACGGTCGCAGGTTCAAATCCTGCCTCGGGCATAGATGTGTGTAATAACCTTAGGTTAGTTAGGTTTAAGTAGTTCTAAGTCTAGGGGACTGATGACCTCAGATGTTAAGTCCCATTGGGCTTAGAGTCATTTGAAACATTTGAACCTATATTAAAAATATGGTTCAGTTTGTTGTTATTCTGAGTGGTTATGACATTCAATTCGCATTTACAGTCAATATTCTCAAAAAATATTTCTTATTTTTATGTAATTAGCGCTTAACAACCATTAAATATCAAGTTTTTGTCACTTGATCGAAAACTCACTGTTATAGGCCGAAGCTCTAGTGTCGTCACTGACTAGGAGTAAGTCGAAATTATACGCTTGTTACAAGGGTGTTAGCCGAAGTTACTAGCTTTTTACGTACTTGTTCTGCAAATAGTTTAGCTATTTACTGATGGGAAACGCAAACGCATTTATAACTTTCAAGTGACAACAGAAAGAAATTTTGTCAACGCTGATAGTGGAGATCTTACGAAAAATGTTGCGTTTATGCTCTATTCATTTAGAGCGGCGATATGTGCAAGGACGGACATTCTTTTCCCTGCTCCCTGCAACATCACTAAACTCGTTCAAAGCTAAGGAATTGTAGAACTTTTGTAAGAGGGTACGTGTCTTACATCTAGATTATCGAATATCATCTAGATGTTCACTATCAGTCATGAAATACGACCCAAAGCACAATAAAATTATTCTTGGCAAACCTTAGAGCTGATTTCCGCTATGTAAGACACTCAACAGGTGCGACGCCTGTAACAGGCTGTATGTGGCGCAGCATACATAGTGTGTTTGTAAGGGCGTGCAAAAATTTAACAGGACATAGAGGATGCCCCACTGAACAATTTGAGGTAGGGAACCTGGGGTGGAAGAAGGCAGCTTAAGGGGATAATAGGAATAAAATCACGTTACTTTGTACTTTATTATTTTTTACTTTAGTTCCAGTTAACTGCAAATACCATCACTGACACAACGAACGTACCACTTGTACTGTATCTTACAAAATGTGCTGAAACTGACGGCCATCATCCTCAATGCAAGTTTGACGTTGGCGAACAAGGTTCTGACGCACCCTGCCATATATTGCTGGTGTGTTTCGAATCGCTTTATAGGCAGCTGCAATTCTGGTAACTAATTCCATCTCCGTATCCGGGCGCTGATGACCGCGCAGTGTAGTGCCCCACAAACTAAACATCGTCATTATCTCCGTATCCATTGGGTTCTCTTATACAAGAGACTTTAGATATAACCATAGGAAACTGTCAAGGGGATTCAAGTCAGGTGACCTCACAGCCAATGGAATAGGAACTTCCTTCCCAATCCAGCGACCACGAAATATAGTATTGAGATGGTTGCGGTCATCCACAATGAAGTGAGGCGGTCCACCATCACGTTGTATCCACATCCTCTCACGAACAGCCAAGCGTACGTTCTCCAACAATTCATGGTGAACTCTTTACACGAATCTCACGTACAGGTGGCCGTTTAGTCGGCCAGGTGGAAGGTATGACTCAATGACATTGTCGCCTACAATGCAGGCCCAAATATTCACAGCAAAACTTACTTGATGGCGTGACTCTGCTACAGCGTGAGGGTCTTCCTCATCCCACACACGGCTATTCCTGCTGTCCGAAATACCATCACCATCAAATGAGGCCTCGTCAGTAAAGAGCATAATTTGGAGGAAATCTCGTGGATCAATCCATTGCTGGAGCAACTACTGGCACAATGCGATCTTTGGTGCAAAGTCAGTCACAAGCGTTGCATGGACTCGTCGTGGGTGATAAGGGTGTAACTGTTGTTCGTGGAGTACTCGCCACACGCTAGTATGTGCAGCGCCCATTTCACGTGCACTACGACGAGTACTTGTTGTAGGGGTCCGCTGCAACACATTCCAGCACCTCCTCTTTAAAATCGGGTGTGCGAGTGATCCTCATGTTACCAGGTTCGTCGTTTCTTCTTTCCAATGAACCAGTCTCCCGCATTCGTCGATCGAAAGAAATAAACACTCGTCGTGACGGATGATGCCTTTTAGGAAATCGTTCCCTGTATAGCCTTTCAGCAGCTAGAGCACGGCATCGTACTTCCCCATAAACAAGGTGCATGTCAGTGAGTTCTGCGAAACTGTATGAGTATTGCTACATCGTAATGTACTGTACGTCTATGAACAGCACTGAGTAATGAATGGGTCTGTCGCTCATTCATAGCACGTTCTATCATGGGACAATGTAAATACGGTGCAACAGAACCAGCTTATGCCGAAGCAAAGTAAACAAAACCTTAATCATGACTTGCTAGAAATCAGGCTCGTCGTCCTTGTTTCCTTGCACGAAATAAAGAATGTACACTCCTGGAAATTGAAATAAGAACACCGTGAATTCATTGTCCCAGGAAGGGGAAACTTTATTGACACATTCCTGGGGTCAGATACATCACATGATCACACTGACAGAACCACAGGCACATAGACACAGGCAACAGAGCATGCACAATGTCGGCACTAGTACAGTGTATATCCACCTTTCGCAGCAATGCAGGCTGCTATTCTCCCATGGAGACGATCGTAGAGATGCTGGATGTAGTCCTGTGGAACGGCTTGCCATGCCATTTCCAGCGTTCGTGCTGGACGTGCAGACCGCGTGAGACGACGCTTCATCCAGTCCCAAACATGCTCAATGGGGGACAGATCCGGAGATCTTGCTGGCCAGGGTAGTTGACTTACACCTTCTAGAGCACGTTGGGTGGCACGGGATACATGCGGACGTGCATTGTCCTGTTGGAACAGCAAGTTCCCTTGCCGGTCTAGGAATGGTAGAACGATGGGTTCGACGACGGTTTGGATGTACCGTGCACTATTCAGTGTCCCCTCGACGATCACCAGTGGTGTACGGCCAGTGTAGGAGATCGCTCCCCACACCATGATGCCGGGTGTTGGCCCTGTGTGCCTCGGTCGTATGCAGTCCTGATTGTGGCGCTCACCTGCACGGCGCCAAACACGCATACGACCATCATTGGCACCAAGGCAGAAGCGACTCTCATCGCTGAAGACGACACGTCTCCATTCGTCCCTCCATTCACGCCTGTCGCGACACCACTGGAGGCGGGCTGCACGATGTTGGGGCGTGAGCGGAAGACGGCCTAACGGTGTGCGGGACCGTAGCACAGCTTCATGGAGACGGTTGCGAATGGTCCTCGCTGATACCCCAGGAGCAACAGTGTCCCTAATTTGCTGGGAAGTGGCGGTGCGGTCCCCTACGGCACTGCGTAGGATCCTACGGTCTTGGCGTGCATCCGTGCGTCGCTGCGGTCCGGTCCCAGGTCGACGGGCACGTGCACCTTCCGCCGACCACTGGCGACAACATCGATGTACTGTGGAGACCTCACGCCCCACGTGTTGAGCAATTCGGCGGTACGTCCACCCGGCCTCCCGCATGCCCACTATACGCCCTCGCTCAAAGTCCGTCAACTGCACATACGGTTCACATCCACGCTGTCGCGGCATGCTACCAGTGTTAAAGACTGCGATGGAGCTCCGTATGCCACGGCAAACTGGCTGACACTGACGGCGGCGGTGCACAAATGCTGCGCAGCTAGCGCCATTCGACGGCCAACACCGCGGTTCCTGGTGTGTCCGCTGTGCCGTGCGTGTGATCATTGCTTGTACAGCCCTCTCGCAGTGTCCGGAGCAAGTATGGTGGGTCTGACACACCGGTGTCAATGTGTTCTTTTTTCCATTTCCAGGAGTGTACATGTAAATAAACAGCACAGTATGTGCAAACTTGTGCTTATGTTACTTGTAAATAATCTGGAAACAGTAATGCTAGACAAAGCGGTAGACAAGTTTACTTTCATATCTCCTTAAGCTGGGTTCTCCTATCGCAGGTTTCCTATCTCAAACTGTTCAGCGGAGCATTCTCTATGTCCTGTAACATTTTCGCATGCTCTTACGGAAACACCCTGTATAGCGCACGTGACTACAAGTAAGAACAACACAGGTTCAGATCCTGCAACGGTAATACTTTCAAAAGTTGTACACTAAATATGAAAACAGCGTTAGCAATAAGTCATTATAGCAGTTGTTTCGAGGGAGGAGTGCTTATAGCTTCGTATTAAACTTGGTATGAGAAATGGACAACTGAGGATACCTTTTTTGGAAAGCATTGCTAGTAGTGGAGATATAACGATACTCCCACAGTACAACGAGGTGTAGGACGATGAGGTTTTATATCTGGAGAGAGATAAATCATGTACATCATGCAGGTAACGCAAACGTAAGGGCTGTCCTGTTTGTGAGTGCAAACTAACGTTAGTGTGTGAAGCAGGTTTAACTTCGTCTTATGTAAGATGATGAAACTTCAAAAGCGTAAACAATAAGGATCCTAGCTGGACAGTGCTGTGATGATCAAGATTGTTTCGAAGAAAAGTAAGAAGTGTGTGGTCACATTAACTAGAAAATATCTTGTTGAACGTTATGTGCGTGGACAGCTTCTGCAAATGTAAGTGCTTGCAAACGCCAAAGAAAACGCAGTAATACTCTGTTTCTAATCGGCGAGGTAAAGTTTTGTAATTGTGATATGGTTTTCATATGTAAGGGCCGTCGACTTGTCTTAAAAATAAGTTAAATTATTTTTGCTGACAGGATTCGAAGCAACGACCTATTTCTTTTATTGTCAGAGTGACTTGGTACTATAATGAAACTTCAATAGACCATAGTCAAATCATCATGTAATATAGCTGCAAATGAGAGAAAAATAAGTTATGATAACAGAATAATAAATAAAAAGAGAACAGAAAAAAAAAAACCCGAGAACATACCCAACAAACCACTACCAAGCTCTCATGCTATGTATCAATTTTTATTTAGTTTTCTATACTGTACTAATTTTTAAAAAATATTTATTTTGTATTTTTTATATTCATTAGTTTAGTTTTTATATAGAATCTAAAAGCAGAAGGACAACGAAACCAGATTGTATTCTAATCGCTAACTAAGCCTTCCGTCTAGAGAAAAATTCTAATTTGATTTCAGGGATTATGTACTCTCATGTGTACATATACTTCATCTGTACACATTATGCCGGCCGGTGTCGCCGAGCGGTTCTAGGCGCCTCAGTCTGGAACCGCGCGACCGCTACGGTCGCAGGTTTGAATCCTGCATCGGGCATGGATGTGTATGTGATGTCCTTAGGTTAGTTAGGTTTAAGTAGTTCTAAGTTCTAGGGGACTGATGACCTCAGATGTTAAGTCCCATAGTGCTCAGAGCCATTTGTACACATTATGCAATAGAACTGGAGCGATACTGAGGCAGAACGGAAAATAAAACGAGCAGGGAAAACTAGGAGAGAAAAAAGTCCGAAGCAAAACAGATGGGAACATACAAAGCAATGGAAACATCTATCATCAGGAAAATGAAATTTATCAACATCTTGCTGACGAAAAACAAGGTTCAACATGTTGGTGAAGAGGTCTCGCTATCGAGGCAATCGCAGACATGTCCAATAAACCGTGACTATATACTCTCTGAAGGCCATGTGATCTTGCCCGTCGCCTTCTACGACATAATGAACGAAGTGTCGCAGCAACCATATTCTTTCTTTCTTTCTTTCTTTTGCTTACGTCATTGTCCCACAGCGATCGCAGGGTCGGCGTGGTTACAACGGATTTGGCAGTGTTAGTGTTAGGCATGGCCAGATGCCCTTCCTGCCGCCATCCCGTACCCCCAGGACGGAATCAGTGTACCCCAACTGTCTGCGTCTAGTGTCAGTGCGGACGTCTTTCAAATGTCTGCGACGCGTGTAACTGAGGCGGAATGTGGGGACCAGCCCGGTATTCACCTAACGGGATGTGGAAAACCGCATAAAAACCACATCCAGGCTGGCCAGCAAACCGGCCCTCGTCGTTAATCCGCCGGGCGGATTCTATCCGAGGCTGGCGCGCCTACCCGAGTCCAGGAAGCAGCGCGTTAGCGCGCTCGGCTACCCTGGCAGGTTCGCAGCAACCATATTACGGTATGGATTTTCGACTGTGGAAGGAGGGAAGAATCTTGGCGCAATATAATGTCTGTAGTGTATACAGTCTCAGAAGAACGAGTAAGGAAGGCCAATTGCGAGATTGTCATATGTTCTCCACAAGTAAAACGATGTCGTATCGTATGTGCAGACGTACAACGACTGCACAAATCCGTGTCACTATGCCCAATACGGAAAAGTCACTCGTTCGTTGGAATCAAGCTATTTACGACCCCATATCACGTCAAAACTACGTGCATTGGCAAAGCCGGAAGACTGGTATTGAACCAAACTGTCGTCCAGGTTGTTAGCGGTGACTCTCGTTCAACGAGATTCGGGAAAGGGAGTCCTTCCCAACGAGTCTTTAGGAATTTCATGGTAAGGATGAGTCTCCATAAAATGTCACCCTAAGGGCAAAATAGAAGTCACGAATGTGTTTTAACTAATAATTTATGCGACCAACATTAATAAGGGGTTCAAGACTAGCAGGACGAACACAGAGGAATAACCGAGACGTGAATGTGTGAGTTTCCTGAGTTAAAGTCGAAAAAGTGTGCTGCACATGTAGCATCAGCGTCTTCCTTCGAATATCAGCCAGGCCCAACCCTCCAAAGGAACGATACTTCGTCACCACCTCATACCGTAAGCGAAAGATATGTCACTTCCATAAGAAACGACCAGATAACTATTGCAATTTCTTCACCATCACCGAGGGAAGAGGATAAACTTGAGCCACATAATAAACTTTGCATAAGACATGTGTATCCAATGTTCCGACTTACTGGAGCAGAGTAAGAGAACGCCTTTCATGTTCTAGTATCGCTCCCTGAATTTTTTCCATAACAGACGTCCAGTTGAGCGTCGCCATTTTGAGTGGACAACGATCAATGATGATACCGAGAGACAAACACAGCGGGAATAATATTAAAATGTTAGAAGTAGTCACAATCAAGCTACTGTAGTCCATCATAGATAGTATTTGTAAGGTGCTCAAAAATATTATTAGGAAGCAAGGAGTACGTGGTACTCAAATAGAATAGCTAAATCAGAGGATAAAATTAAAATCGTATGGTCAGTTGTGAAGGAAGTGTCTGGTCAGCAGCACAAAGTCGACGATGTAAAGTCAGCTCGTAGTAAAAATATTTCTGTTACTGATAAGAAGTATTTAACAATCTGAGCATTGTTGGTGAATTAAATAAAAATTTATTTTCTACAGGGAAACTTATAACTGAGTCAATAATTAAATCACTCGAGACCTAGGACTCTCATGAATATGATGGACTGCATAGCAGAATATTAAAGTACTGCGCTGCACATGTTAGTCTTGTACTTAGCCATATTTGTAATTTTTCTTTTAAGAATGGACAGTTTCCTGAACGATTGAAGTACTCGGTAGTAAAGCAGCTGTATAAAAAGGGACAAATAGATAATGTACACAATTTTAGACCTATTTTAATGCCATCAGTGTTTGCTAAAGTTATTGAAAAGGCTGTGTATGTAAGGATAATTAATCATTTTATTCACATAATTTTCTATCAAATGTGCAGTTCGGCTTTAGAAGTCGTTTAACAACTGAAAATGCTATATTCTCTTTTCTCTGTGTCGCTAGGCATCTGTTTTTGATTGAACTAAGGCGTTTGATTGTGTTGATCACAAAATATTGCTCCAGAAGTTAGACCATTACGGAATAAGGGGAGTAACTCACAATTGGTTCACCCCTTACTTTAACAATAGACAGCAAAAAGTCATTATTCACAATGTTGAGAATGGCTGTAATGTGGGGTCTGAGTGGGGTACGGTCAAATGGGGGGGTGCCCCAGGCATCATTGTCGGGGCCACTCCTGTTCTTTACCTATATACATGATATGCCCTCTAGTAAACGGGTAATTCTACAATATTTCTGCTTGTTGATAGCACTAGCTTGGCAGTAAAGGATGTTGTGTGCAACATTGGCTCTGTTTCAAATAGTGCAGTTCATGACTTAAATTCATGGCATCTAGAAAATAAACTGACGCTAAATCACAGTAAGACTCAGTTTTTACAGTTTATAACACACCATGCAACAAAACCTGACGTTTTAATTTCACAGAATGGGCATATGATTAGTGAAACTGAACACTTCAAATTACTAGGTGTTTAGACAGATAGTAAACTGTCGTGGAAAGCCCACGTTGAGGATCTTGTTCAAAGACTTAATGCTACCATTTTTACTATTCGAACGGTATCTGAAGAAAGTGAGAGTTAGAAAGCAAAATTAGTCTACTTTGTTTATTTCCATTCGCTTATGTCGTATGGTATTATATTTTGGGGCAATTCTTCCCATTCTAAAAGGATATTTTTGGCTCATAAACGGGCAGTTCGGGCAATAAGCGGTTTATATTCGCGACCGATACTAACTAGTCTGGGTATTTTTATATTGGCCTATCAATATATATATATTCTTTACTAACGTTTCTTGTTAACAATATCAGCGTATTCCGAAGAATTAGCAGCTTTCACTCAGTTAATAGTCGGTAGAAATCCAACATGCATTTGGAACGCATTTCCTTAGCTCTTGTGCAAAAAGGTGTGCAGTATATTTCTGCATCCATTTCCAATAAGCTACCGCAAGAATTCAAAAATCGTAGCAGTAATATACTCGCTTTCAAATCGAAACTGAAGAGTTTGCTCATGGGTCACTCCTTCTATTCTGTTGAGGTGTTCCTTGAAAAATTAAGCTGTTTATTATGTTATGTTGTTAATTGTATTTACTTACACTTATGGCTTGATTTTCTTTCGGTTCACAAACATTTTATTTTTATGTGTTATAATTTTTAGGTTGTAGTTTCATGTACTGACCCGTTACATGGCCTTGGAGATTTGGTCCTAAGGAACTAGACGTGTAAATAAATAATAAACAAAATACGTATGCCGATCCACTGTAATAGCCCAAGGAACAACTGCGTCATCAAAACTTCGCAAAGTAAGAAGCCTGCATTTAACTTCATTAAGTAGTGCACCTGTACTCCGACAATAGTCATCGATTACAGCCTTTAGTGGAGGTTTTCCCGCAGGATTGCGGAGTAGAATCATCACGTCATGCACAGACAACTATTGTTGCTCCGGAAAGCGTCCAACCTTTCAGCTGGGATCCCAGCATCCGAAGTAGGGGCTCTAGAGACAATACAAACCAAATCATTGACAGCGGGATTCCTTGAGGCAGTCCCCGACGGATAATTATCGCGGGCGTCAGTTCGCCATTAACAGCCACCGAAGCTGGAACACCCGTAAGCAGACCTGAGAGCACTCGCCGTGTGTCAACTGCAGAGCCAGTTGTCTCCAGGGTCCGAAACAAAAAGTTGTGATTTACTGGTCAAATGCCTTATCAAAGTCGAGAAAAGCATGGACACATGCGACAGACGTTACAGCAGCGACGGAAATCACGTCACGACACTCGACGATTGGGATAGGAATGGTTCGACCAGGTCTGCAGCTTTGGTGTTTTGCAACAATCGTCTCCATCAGAACCGACATCCTATTATTAACTGCCCGCGTCAGAGTCTTATAAATTAAGTTTTACAGAGTAATTGGCCAAAAGCTATCAGGGGAAGCCGGTCCAGGGCATTTCAGGATTAAAACAGTTTTTACCACTCTAAACGAGGTCGACACCACTCCGTCTTGTAACACTTCATTCAAAAGGGACGTAAAGGTAGCACACAACAGCGTCCAAAAGCGCACGTAAAATTCCTTGGAAAGTTCATCGAGTCCCGGGGACTTTTGGGAAGCCGAAAGGCAGTTAAGAGCGTTCCATTATGTTCAGGTCTGGCTGTCGTATCCAAGGTGCTGACTAGTGGGTTGTAAAAGGTATCACTGGCCTCATCATTGCCGTATATGTCTGCATAGTATTGGTGTAAGAGACGCACTATATCACCTTGTTCCAGTATGATACGTCCATCATTTCTCGTGAGAAAATGAATACAAGCGCGCCGCCGACGGCTTTGATGCTGAAGCTAATAATGTAAGGAAGTCAGTTCTTTCGTCACCAATGAATGTGGCTTGGATCGCATTTTTAAACCTTCCATCTGTATCCTCTTCAAGATCAACAGTTTTGCCTTTACACGCCTAAGATCCGCAATTTGGAGAGGGGCGTGATCCGCAACACCATGAAGTTCACGAGGGATGGAATAGTTATATTCATAAGTTCTCCGAAAGTCTCGGGCTTTGGCAGCACAAAAAGGTATCAAAACTGGCCTGAGCCTCGGTTTGGCCAGTTGTGTCCACCAGTCAAGGATGGAAGGGTACTTCCCAGTGGACCGTAGAGTACGCTCCCACATGGTTCGCATCACGTCATCGAGAGAGGGGTCAACTACGTGAGCGACGTTTAACATCCACAGAGTGCCAAACGATTTAGCTGGTTGCCGTTCAAGATTAAGAGCTGTAGTCACAGCGCAGTGATCCATAAAGGAAGCGGCAATGACTTCCATATTAAAAATACTATCGCGCAGGTAGTCTGACAAGTAAAACCTATCTAATCTGCGACTAGAAGTTGCAGTATAGCGAGTAAATGTACCTAACGTCAGGTACTTCCATACCCAGACGTCATTCAGGCTTAAGAAGCGGACTAGTTCATATAATTCACAAGTGAATATTTGTAGATTGATCTGCAGGACGCAACTCACAGTTAAAATCACCACCCAATAGAATACCCGGAGGACTCTTATGCAAAAGATAAACAATTTCCTCTTTATAAAAACGCGAACGATCCACTGTGCGACCAGCGCCAGACGGGGAATATAAAAGAACCAAGATAATATTAAAAAGCTGACAAAATATGCCCCTGCCAGAACCCAACACTTCCGCTTCAGGAATAGGAATGCCTTTGCGAAAGAATAAGGCTGTCCCCATAAAATATTCAGGTGCTGTATTAAAGTCATATGAAAACCAGGGAAGGAGAAATGCCTGTCAGAATAGTGTGTCCGCACATGAATCGTAAATGAACTGACGCAGCGTAGCCAATCGTAATTCTGATTCTACAGGATTAACATTGAAGGAAAGGAACGTGCAGGCTTCGCTCATTGACCACAGCTATACGAGGATGTACGGAAGTGAACGTTTTTTTTTTTTTTTTTTTTAAGATTTCTCACGTGCCATCGCACTGTCAGGTTGTATACGCTGTTTCTGTCTGCTTCATGGCATAGCGGCCTCTGCATATCGAGGTGTTGGAGAGCTTCTGGGCACAGCTTACTGCCCCTCGGAACAAGGAACATGTAATGCAGGTCCATCCACCATGGCGGAAGTAATCTGTGGAGCCACTAATGCAACAGGTGATACTTCGTCGTTCATTTTATTTGCCTCTGGAGTTTCTGCAGGCGGCAAATTCAGGAAACCGTCGGCGGCTGAAGACGAAGGAGCAGGAGGATATTGCCACGTCTCAGACCGTAACGGGGAACACAAAGACGGAGGCTCGGGGGAGGGGGCGGAGGACCCCGCTCCCTCTCCACACACAGAAAGCTCAGAAGGAGCCACGTCGCGGGAAGGAGGAATGCTGGAGATAACTTCTTCACTACTCACCGGACCACGGGGGGGGGGGGGGGGGGGGGGAGGGGGAGGGTATGATATCATCGAGAGCAACAATGGACAAAATCGATAAGGAGGAGGTTGGGGCGGAAGAAAGCATAGCCAAATCCTCACCCTCACCGGCGTGAGTGCGACGTCGCTTGTTTTGTCACTGTTGCAGGTTCTATCCTGGGGGGCAACTGGATTCGGATCCTGTCGCGGAAGTAAAGGCGTAAATTCATTTCACAATTATCAAAACTGTCTTTTCGTTCGATATGATATGAAGCAGCGGTACGTCAGACTGCGTGAGTAGAAGGCGCAAGATCAGGAACCGTTAGTTAGCGACGCTGCACTAATGACGGCTATGATACAAACACGCTCCGCGGGCAACTAGACCGAGCGTGTCCATTTTCACTGCATAGGAAGCAGATTCCCACTTGACCAGTAAACATGACACGAACACGGCAACCACACACTTGTAAATGTAATGGAAAATTGCATTTCCACGTAACATGTAACACTGTAATCTGTGTCGAGCAGACCAGCGTTCACGACGAACGTTTTTCACTTTACAGTAGGAGTACACATGTCCTTCAGAAAGTTCTCATTTACTTCCGGTAGGAGGTTGAAAACTCGAACATTGGTATAGTCAATCTCAGCGTCTGCGAGTGACACTGTACTAACGGAATTATCGTGATGCTTGAACAGGACTTGAGAACCATGTCGCGACAGTAATCTTTCAACGTGAAGGCGATCCATAAACTTCACGTAACACACGTACTGATCTGCGTCAAACTGGACCTGACCAGAGTTCACATGAATTTTACCGACAAACCAATCGTGGATTTCTGGAGACCGGGCTGCACGTGTTACGTTGTTTTATCGAAAGTAAAGCTCACAGTATCTTTTCCTGGAATACACATGGAAACCATGGTAGCCATAACGGAACGGCTGACACCACTGCAACTAGACGAAGACAAACAAACAGTAAGGCGGAGCAGAGGCGCTACGACTCACTCGGCAGACAGAACAACTCTCACGAGAAAAACTTACCACAAGCGACGCTGCGACAAGAGAGATAAACAGGAACCTTCCCGCTCTGTGCTCGAAACGGAACTATAATTATGGATATCATCTTGAAATATGCAATAGTCCACCGCTCTACCGAACGAGCTGCCAAATAATGTGCAACGTAGCAGGTATAACGATAATTTTTACTAAGAATATAAAGTCGTTGACTGATGCTATCCTCCTTTGAAACAGTGGGAAAGCGTATCTCAGAGATAAATTAATCTTAACTTCAGGGTACAAGACATGTTTAATTAAGTTCATATGGTTCAAATGGCTCTGAGCACTATGGGACTTAACTTCTGAGGTCATCAGTCCCCTAGAATTTAGAACTACTTAAACCTAACTAACCTAAGGACATCACACATATCCATGCCCGAATCAGGATTTGAACCTGTGATTGTAGCAGCCGCGTGGTTCCGGACTGAAGCACCTAGAACCGCTCGGCCACCGCGGCCGGCGAAACAGCAGCATCTTCGCAGTCCTAAATTGTGGGGATTTTATTTTTGCCCTCATTTATCCGTGCTCCAGGGACTCAACAATAATCATCTAACTCCACCTTTAACAAGGAATTCTCCTCACTACGGGGGAGAACAACCACCACGTCGTTGACAAATACGCGAGCCGTGTGGGTCGCATCAGAAAAGATCGTTCCTGGTAACTGAAGTGAGAGACGACGAAGCAGCAACTCGAAAGAGGGCTGCCCTGGGTCACACCCCAACCAATATCGATCAGCAGCTTCAGCTGGCCATTAACAAGTATCTACGCCACGTTGCCCTGAATCATGTGGGATAGGACTATACGATCCTCAGAGGTAAAACCAATTATCTTCAACGCACACGCCAAATAACTATGAGAAACATGGTCAAATGCCTTTTTAAAATCGAAAAGCAAAATCACAGTGAACAGAAGTGACTGCAGCAACTGAAATTACGAGGGTAATCCCAAAAGTAAGGTCTCCTATTTTTTATAACTAGATAGACCTGTTTATTTCTACAATGGTTTACATCAGTTTACAGCTTGAACATTTAGTTACTTTTCGACATAATCACCATTTCTGTCGACACATTTTTGTAGACGCTGTGGCAGTCTTTGTGTGCACATCTCATACCAGCTCGCCGCCATGCTGTTCAGAAAGTTGTGAACCTCTTCTTTCACCTCGTCGTCGGAGCTGAATCACTTTCCGGCGAAATGTTCTTTTGACATAGGGAACAGGTGATAGCCACGGGGCGCCAAGTCAGAACTATAGGGTGGGTGGGTGATTATGTTCCACTGAAACTGTTGCAGGAGAGCAACGGTTTGCCGAGCGATGTGTGGGCGAGCGTTGTCATGGACAGTGTGTACGCCCTTGCTCAACATTTCTCTTCTCCGGTTCTGAACTGCATGTTTTAGTTTTTTCAGAGTTTCTCAGTACCTGTCAGCGTTAATTGTGGTCCCAGTGTACATAAAGTCAACCAACAATACCCCTTTCCGATCCCAAAAAGCGGTTCTCATGACTTTACCAGCAGACTGTGTTTGTTCGAATTTCCGCGACTTTGGTGAATAAGGATGCCGCCATTGGCGTGATTGTTGCTTGGTGTCAGGTGTAAAGTGGTATGCCCAGGTTTCGTCACCCGTGACAATTGAGTCCAGAAAGCTGTCCTGATCGGCTGCAAGGCGGTGAAGAAATGAGCGGAAAGGATCAACTCGTTGCCACATGTGGTCCTCAGTCAGCATGCGTGGCACCCATCTTGCGCACACCTTCCGGTAGTTCAATGTTTCCATCAAAATTCTGTGAGCGGTGCTTCGGGAAACCTCAGGAACCAACGTGCAGAGATCATCCAGGGTGATCCACTGATCTCCACGCATGCTCTGCTCAACCTTCAACACTGTCTCCTCAGAAGTTGACGGTCTCCCGATCCTTTGTTCGTCGTGAGTTTCGGTCCGACCAGCTGCACCACTTACGAACAGTTTTGACATCAATGCACAACTCACCATACACTTCCGTCAATTGGCGATGGATTTCAATCGGCGCAGTGCCCTTTGCGTTCAAAAACTGAATAACTGCACGCTATTCGCACTTGGCGGTAACATCCAACGGGAGCTCCGTTCTCAACGGCTGCCAAGCCTAGACTGAGCGTCTCAGCACGGCGTGCGCATGTTTACACACAGTGCGTGAAGCACTCTTCATAACAGTGTGACAAACTGCCACACATACAGAGTTTTGTACTTATAAAAAAATAGGAGACCTTACTTTTTGGATTACCCTCGTACATTCCGGTTCTTTGCTATTGGAGTCAGAATCGAACGACTAGAGGTGTAAGGCTTTTGCAAGATGGTTAAGGTCGCGCCTGTCGTCGTTATGACATTACACGCTGTATCGAAGACGACAGAGGCCGCATATCGACTTCTGTGATCGTTCGAGAAGTTAAATGCGATAACCATTTTTGCAGACGAATTAAAGGAGCAGCTCGTTATATTTTCAACTGGCATACTCACTGTAATTTGGGAAGGTACTGATGTCTTTATTTTCTTTGAAGATGTGAACCTACCAACTTTTGGAAGAAAAGAGCTCAAAATATGATTTGTAAACTGAATTTTGGAATTGAAGAATTGACGTCCCAGTGGCTCAGTCTGTGGAATAAAGCTATTTCGTAGTGGTTATACGGTGGCGGAGATCCAATTTTCGAAACTGCAATGGACTAATTTTTTTAATTAGAAAATTGCCGCCAAGTAGCAGCTTGGTACGGAGTCCACGTTAAATTCGTCTCTAGTAGGGTATTATCTTCAGATATGATTCGGTTGTTAAAATTAAAACTTGAAATGTCTAACAACCAATTACAAATATCATGGAAAAACTATATCAGTGTGTATGAAGTTGCCTCAGTACCGTTAGTTTATCAGTAAGGATTATTGAATCTGACCTCCAAACACACTTTCGAGATTTTCAATCTCAACAGGGAGAGAGAGACTGGTGCGTCTGCCTTTTTTGCCGTGAGACATTAGAGAAGTCGTTAGTCACATCTATTGCTGAATATAATTTCTCATTTCGTTTCTGTGCACATGATAGGTGCAGCATTTTTGTTGAAAGTAGTTGGCCTAAGAGCTTTCTTCCCAAATACCAGTTTCAAGAGTGTACTGAGCTGATTTGCAAACGGTTCTTTATGTCAATAAAACGTAAAGTTTTATTAGCATTACTCATTTGACACTTACTTTCAGTACATTTTAAAATTTGCGGGAGTACTTCCATTGCAGTTTCCAAATGATGATGAATACTTAATTGACCAATTCTATTTTCGAGTACAATGCGATGAAGATATTAAAATACTGTAAAAATAATCTGTCATGCTTCTACATCTATGTTTCATGAGTCAGAACAGATTACTTTTTTTATATGCTTTGCCGTTAGTCATGCCCTAAGCTCTTATGATTATGATGAGTAATGTTAAAAAGAGTTTGCATTTTACTGATATGATGTGTGTAACTAGTCGACAAATGGAAGATATGTTTTGGTTTAAGACATTTAAGTCTTTAATTTTAACAGCTGAATCATTTCTGACGGTAATTCCGCACTTGCATAGAGTTTAACGCGGACCCCATATCATGCTGCACGCTGTTACTTGGCGACAATTTTTGAATTTTTTTAAGTTAGACTCTATGTAGATTTGAAAATATGACCTGTGTCACAGCATAACTTACAGTAACTAACTGGGCCACTGTAACGTTGATTCTCTGACAGCCAAGTATACCATTTACAGAGCCTATTGTTATTTAATTTTTTGCCAAAAGTTGGCAGGTTCATAGGTTCAAAGGAATAAAAAGACATTAATAGTGTAATATTTCTGGCTTATTCAGCCATCATATTAGGCTACAGGAAGCTATTCCCAGGGCAGTGGAGATGCAAGAAGCATAGAGATGACGCAATGTGGGATGAGGTACCGGTGACAGATGTTAGATTCGGTACCATTCCCGTGAGAAAGACCGCCTGCAGAATGCTGCTGCTCTGTGATTGGCTGCTGTGTTCTGCAGTAGGGCGCCAAAACGTTAAACTTTAGTTGCTATTATTAATTAAACCTCTCATCCAAATTACTTCATTTTTTAAAAAATGAACATCTCTCAACAGCCAGCTATCAATCAGTCATTTGAAAATTATTAAAATCAAAGTATTACTAAAACAAAAGACTGACGATATTACTGCCAATGCACTTCGGTGGCGTTCGGGTCACGCCTTGCTGGCTTGGCGCGAGAAGCGTCTCGGGCAGTCCGGCTCTCCAGTTCTGACCGTTCCAGTAGACAGACATGTTGTCTGTTATAGCAGTATTTGTTTCATGCAATTTTATTCACTACAGTTCCGACCGTCGATAGGTACAGACATGTTGTCTGTAATAGTAGTATTTGATTCATGTAATTTTATTCTCCAGTTCTGACGGTTCCAGTAGACAGACATGTTGTCTGTGGCAGGATGTATTTCATGTTATTTTAGCCAGATATAATGACTGTGTAAAGATATGTTCAATACGTTGTGATCAAGAATAGTTTCTCGTGTCTATATCAACAAAAACGCTAGTGGCATCCCAAATGAGTTATAGTTTATTCGCAGCAGCAGTTCCTTGCGAAGTTAACTTCAGCCTCAAGAAAAAGAATCCACGAAGTGCGTGCTGTTTTCTGCGCTGGGGACATCATCATCATGAAGACAGCAGGTTAGTGTAGTGTACAAGAACTTAAGTATTCCACACGAAACTACTAGGCACCTCACGTGTACTGCATGCACAGTACAAATGTGCTCAGTGACACGTCATCTGCGGTAATGCAGAGGAGGTAAGGAAGGATGAAAGTATTAACTCTATCTCACTTTTATTCCTTTTTTCTTGCCGTACATGGCAGCCCCAACCAATGGACCTTCTTTCTATTGTGTCCCTGACCGTAGCAGTTTGATCCGTTTAATCCCACAAACCAACCAACCCATTGTGTCCCAGTTTTCTACAAATTGACGAAGATGAGCCCCGAGTCCATATTCTGAGCTGTCAGTGAAACTACGAAAAGGTTAGTTTAAATCAAGATGTGACAAAACAATAGCATTACATAACTCATCTTTGATAGATTGAAATTCTTGCTCACACTCCTTTGTCCAAATCCATGTGGCATTTTTATTAGTTAGTTCTAGCAGAGCCTTCGCAATAAGTGCTTGATTCTTCGCAAATTTGCGATAGAATCCGGTGAGACCGAAAAAGGCTTTCATTTGCTTCTTGTTCTTGGGTCTTGGAAAATTTCTGATGGCTTCTATTTTTTCTGGGTCTGGTTTCATGCCTTCAGCAGATACTACATGCCCTAAAAATTTGATCTCTCTCTTTCCAAATTCGGACTTATGCAGGTTTGCACTTATATTGTTCCTCTCAAATTTCTTTGAACCTGTTTTAAAATGTCATTGTGTTCCTTCCAACTTTCTGCAGCAATCAAAATTTCATCAATGTACACTGTAATTTTGTCCAACAACTGCTCACGAAGAACCTTGTCTAACATACATATAAAAGAAGAAGTAGGTATCTTAAGACCAAAAGGTAATACTCTAAATTGGTAGCTTCGTCCATCATAAACAAATGCAGTATATCTTCTACAATCTTCTACTAGAGGCACCTGCCAAAAGCTGGCGGTCAAATCAATGCTTGTTAATATCTTGAAGCCATAAAACTTCTGTACAAGCTCCTCTAGTACCTCAGGCCTATCCATCTGTGGTAAAGTAACTTTATTTAGTGCTCTGGAATCTAATGTTATCCGCACCGATTTATCTTTCTTTGGGACAATGACGAGAGGGCTACAATAGTTACTTTGAGAGCGCTCAATAATCTTCCACTAACATTTTCTTCATTTCTTTATCTACTGCTTCCCTTTTTGCAAGTTGGAATGGAATAAAGCTTGAATCTAAACGGATCATGTGGCTTCACCTTGAAACCAATTTCGTAATCCTTCATGCACCCAGGTTTCTTTGAAAAGGCTTTTCTATGTTGCAACAATACATCTTCCAGCTCATTTGCATCTATTTCACTTAACCCTTCAATATTTGCGACCCTTTCGCGGATTCTGACCTCAATATCTACCTCGTTATTTGATGTTACTCCCACAAACAAACATATGCTCTCTACTGGTTCTATATTCCAATACATCTGTTCCCTTATAATTTGCAGTCTAGTATTATTACAGTTACTTTGTGTGGCCTTATTTCCCTCGAACTTAAATTCTTGTTCTTCCTCTTCTTCTTTTATCATCACACCTTTTGCAAAATCTAGCTTTACTCTATTAGCAATTAACCAATCTGTTCCCAAGATTAAATTGACACACAGCCCGGGAACGACCATTGCACTCACTGAAAACTTCCTGCCTTGCATGGTAAACTCTAATAAAATTTGCTTCTTTATAACTTTACGCCTAGACCCACACGCTGTAACTACTTTGACCCCTTGAACTGATAACTCTGGGACATCAATATTTTTCTTTACACTTTCATACAAATTACTTGAGGCAGCACTGATCTTACTACCAGAATCTAATATCGCAACTGTTTTCATGCTCTGAATTTCAATTTCTATAGCTGGTCGGTAAACCTCCTTTATTTCCTGCCTATCTTCGTCCATGAGTGCATTTTTTATCTCACCCCTTCCGTCATAGCCCAAGAACCTTACTAGTGGTCCGTTACATTCTGCCGTTCGCGACTGGACCAGGTGCGAACCACCCACTAGTTTTCCGGCTCCTCCTGATTCCTGTCTCTTTCAGGAGCATGATCCCTTCCATTGTTATGATATTCTCTATTTATACCATAATATCCCCCTCTATTCATACCTCTCTGAAAAGCACCTCTCCCTCTTCTTGAAGGACTGCGACTGTAACGAGGCGGCCTATTTTCCTCTCGGTCGCGACGCTCGTCGCTTCTGTTTGTGCCTCTGCTTCGGCTTGACTCACGGTCATTACGGCGGTCTGCACGCCACCTGTTCCTTCTCCAGCCTTCTTGCACATGCTTGTTGCCTGACAACACATCTAACTGCTCGAGGACGTGCAGTAGGTTGTTGACATCGCTTTTGTTTACATTGATTAACTTCTCTTGTACAGACACTGGAAATTTAAGTATGATTATTTCAACGAGGTCTGATTCTCTTAAAGGTTCAGTTAAGTGATGATTCTTTTCCCAATAGTGTTGAAAAAACTCTTTGTAACTGTTACAACCACTACTAGCGAAACTCCTTCCCTCAAAAATTTCACTCCTGACGCTATTTTGTGTGCTAGTAGACCAGTATAGATTTAAAAATGCTTGTACAAATTCCTTGTATGTGGTACATGTGTTACTGACCCTGGTTTCCCATGATATTACGTCTCCCTGAAATCTACTTGCCACAGCTTTTATTTTTTGTTGTTCTGTTAGATTTTCAGGAAGTGTATCCTCGAACTGTTAAATAAAATCAACTGGATGTATGTTACCTCTACTAGAGAAAGGATGGTAAACAATAGTGGGATTTTTTACATCACTAGCATGTACACACACTCTATCCTTACTTTTGCCAGGAAATTGCGTAATTGCTTGCTCAAATTCCTTCAGTTTATCTTGAATAGCATCTGTGGTACCTTTACAACGAGCACCTATTTGTGAAACCTTACGACTAAGTACCTGCTGCTCATCTTTGATGTTCTCTAACTCACTTAAATGCTGTTCATGTCTATCATTACATTCTTTAGCAGCCTTGCTTTGCTCGTTTATTACTTGACTAACATTACTACTTATTGTTGATATTACACAATCCTGAGCCTCCATATCATCATTCAGCTTTTTAATTTTACAATCAAACTTCTGATTTATCTCAAGCTTACATAATTCTAATTTCTTACCTCATTCTTTTGTTTCTCGATTTATTTTACTGGAACAAGCCTCAGTTCTAGCTTCAAATTTTGATACCTTTTGTTCTAAAGCCTTAAAATTGCTATTGATTTGAGTCATTACTGCATATCCTTTCCTGACATCACCTTTTGTTTCTCTTAACTCGGATTTTATCTCTTCTTTAGTGTCATTTTGCCCTTTATCTATTTCATCTATTTTTTCGTTAGTATCTTTTAAAAGTAATAATAGCATAGATAACGTAGGTATTTAACTCCTTGCTGATTTCTATCTTCCCATTATCTACTGTTGGCAATGTTTCGGCTGAAGCAGTGCCATAACTTAATCTGTGTGACTCCACTGTTGGCTCATTTGCAATGTTGACGTCAGATTCAGTGTGTCTGACGTCATCATCCAAATCAACTTCGTCGTTGTGATCAGGAGCGCCTCATATCATGCTGCACGCTGTTACTTGGCGACAGTTTTCCGCATTTTTTAAAAGTTAGACTCCATGTAGATTTGAACATATGACCTGTGTCACAGCATAACTTACAGTAACTAACTGGGCCACTGTGACGTTGATCCTCTGACAGCCAAGTATACCATTTACAGAGCCTATTGTCATTTTATTTTTCGCCAAAAGTTGGCAGGTTCATATGTTCAAAGAGAAAAAAGACATGAATAGCTTCCAAAATTGCAGTGAATTTACCAATTGAGGATATAGCGAGCTGTTCCTTTACTTCGTCTGCAAAAATCGCTAACACCGTTTAGCGTCTCGAAAGATTACAAAAGTCGATACTCGGCCTCTGTCGTCTACGATACACGGTGTACACGACATAATGACGTCACGCGTGACTATACCAGTATGCAATGAGACTCATCCCGACTAGGAAGGCAACTGTGATGCTCCCCAATCACTTTCGCCAGCACAGGAGATAACCTGCTATTGATTACCATCACAACAGTTTTATAATGAGAATGAAGCAAAGTGAGAGGACGAAAAGGATCCACACTGACACAGTTAGATTGTTTCGGTATTAATAGTATTTTACCCAGCCTAAAGTTTTTACGCAAAGTTCTCCCCTGCATAACCTTATTTAACATCGCCACCGAAGAGTGGCCAAAAGCCGATATAAAACTCCTTAGGGAGACGATTCGAACCAGATGATTCACGAGGGACAGAGAAGCAGCAGCAAGAGCCACACACCTCATCTGCCTGAAAGGCAGTTAAGTCCCATAGTGCTCAGAGCCATTTGAACCATTTGTGCCTTGTGAGCTGGAGTTCTATAAACATTGTCATGAAAGTAGGTCTGCCTTTGTTAGCAGTACATTTCAACAAATTAAATATATCTAATCATAACATTCTTTTGGGATATTCCTACTTTCGTAATAATACCGACCATATTCTTCATTTGTGTAGCCTGAAGTATAATTAGTTTATTAATGCTGATAATGTGCATACAACAATTCAAATGCTTTTTCTCATCACGGCGAACCAATTAAAACATTGTTATTTGTGACTGCTTTTCCGCTGTTTTTAGCTCGCAGTGCAAATGTGATGATCCCGGCAGAGGTTCGAGTCCTCCCTTGGGCATGGGTGTGCGTGTTTGTCCTTAGGATAATTTAGGTTAAGTAGTGTGTAAGCTTAGGGACTGATGACCTTAGCAGTTAAGTGCCATAAGATTTCACACACATTTGAACATTTTTTTGGAAATGTGATGTTCACATGCATGTAATACAGTGAATCATATTACATTATTACATCCATATCAGAGTAATCCTAGTGAGACTTCTATATTTCAGACCTTGGACGTTTTTTACCAGGAACACAAATGGATCACACCTGTGGAGATGTTCACACAGATACGCCAGCATACTAGGCAGTGAGAAGATAACCTTGTTTAACTTTCCTGCCTTAATTCTTAATCACATGATTTTATAATATTCCTTGCTCCCGGCGAAAAACGAAACACTACCCAAAGGCAATAAAATTTAGAACACAGTGAGGCAAAATTTATCGTATGGGCAATACTACCACTGCTCATATGCGCCATTCCGATATGAGCATATGGCCGGGCTACTTTTCCGCTTCCCGCCTCAAATTTCCCACGGTGCTAGCAAGGCACGCGCGACGCGCGGCGCGAGAAACTGTGCCTCAACCACAACGCCGCGCGACCTGGCGCAGGCGCGTGTCGCGTCCCAGTCGTGTCGCGTCGCAATTTGCGCGGTCCCATTTGAACCTGCGATGTTACAAAAACGCGCCCTGCGCTGCGTCGCGCCACACGCGCTATACGCGTCTCAATTTGTGTGTTGCACGTGGCGCTCGGATTGCTTAGAGAGGGATGACCGTTGTTGCTAGGCACAGCTAAAAACATTAATCGTAACAGAGGGACTGAGAAGTGGTGCAGGCGGTCGGCAAGAGGAACCTGAAGGAGCTGCGGCTCCAGGAGACGACCTTCCGGCTTCCACCGCGTGAGAGGAGTAGTGGTGGCAAAAGAATAACGTAACTGATAGAAATAACAGGTTATTGACAAGTAGCAGTAACTGTGATAAGCGCTCATCTGATATTGGTAGCTATTTCAATAACTGCCAATAGTACCTCGCACTGTTTGTTTACCGAGGATCGTACTACGCTTTCGCATCAACTCATCTGAGGTCAGGCTACGATGGAGAGTGATAGACCATCTGGAAGGTTTTCTGTAGGTCTGGGAAATAACTGTGAGATACGTGTCATCTGTTGATAAAACTGTGTACTATTTCGTGCACTGTCATTACTTTTAGCACAAACAATGAAATACAGTTAATGTCAGAGGTGTGGCTGATAGGACCGACCATGAAGGCATTGCGCAAGTAGCACCGTTCCCTTGAGTAACGGCTCTGTTTCTCAATTCGGTTTGGAGGGGTAGTACAAATAGTTACCATAAGGAATCCCAACGGCTATGGAAATAACTGTCGGAGATAGGTATTTATCTGTGGCAGTTATCGTATTCGCTCACAGTTCTTGTTCTCTGGCAGTTAACGGGCTATCACTACAGGTAACCTGGAAGTTGGTAACTGTGTTCCTGACTTGAGTTAAAGATCGTACAACCCGGTGATATTTCCACAGCGGATAGTTACTAGTGAACAAAATATTTTCGTAGTGATAAGGAAATAACCGCTGGCCATTGAGGGTTCCAGAGATTTGACAAATAACGGGATTCTAATCTCCACATTTCTTGTAGTTCCGGAGTATGTGTCGCTCTCTTTCCGGCCTTTGGTTGAGTTAGAGGGTATTGACTTTCATTTCGTGTTCTTCTATTTCTTTGTATTGGTGCTACCAGGCTAGTAGTACTAGCAATAGCCTTATACATATTGTGGAACGGTATGAAATATTGTAAAGAGTATGCAACATATTAATATTTTTAGAGGTTTTCCACTTACTGAAATATTTGAGTATTGTAGGTGATCTAAAAATGGAAAATAGTTTATCTTCTCAAAGCATACCGCATTCCTAATGTTTAGTGGCATCATTACGATGAAAAAGTGCCGGTTATGTATCAGATAAGTCTCATTGAAGTGTACCTTATCAACTTTAGTTCAAAAAGCTTGTGTATTTGGCAAAACTTAGCTTTGTGGTTTTACTAAGAGAAAAATGAGTTTTCTCAATTTGTACGTATCCATTGCAAAAGATCAAAGTCAACGACTGTTACAAAACATTTTCGTGCAAACATCAGTCCAACTTCCAAAGTGACATCGCCTGTTTCTATGTTTTCTCTTCTTCCACAGGATGACAACAGCATTTACGAAAAGACTATGTAACATCAGCATTACCTTATTGTAAAGTTGTTTTTGTAATACCATTTAGCTTGAAGATGAGGTTTAACCCTCGAAACATGTCGCTAAATAAATAAATGATACAAGAGTGACAAAGTTTGTGACTGGTAGCGGTAATTTTGAAAAAAACCTTTACATATTTCTTGAGACAGTCACGGTCGAAAAATAGTCAAAATGACTTCAAATTCATTGCAAATGGGCTTTTTTGTTTAATTTGTTTTTGGCCATTGACTTTGAAACGTCTTCTACATAGTATTATGCATATCAGTTTTATACAGGAAAATTGTACAATGGAATATTTACACTTGGAACACATGAATGGCAAATTAACCATTTGGTGGAGGCACATTTGGAGTGAATCTAGGTATGCTTACAACAATTATGAGGTCAGATACTTTGCCAATAGTATTTAAATAAAAGTATAGATTTACTTACATTATGGCATACTAGTACTTGTGCATACTGCATGAAAATTTTTGAATAATATATGCTTTTTTGTTTTCAAAGAGCTAAAGTCAGTTCATTTTGTATTATGTTAAGCAACACTGAAAAACTTTGTCAGGTGCACTCATTGCTAATTTGAGGTTCTGTTACATGCTGAACTTAAGACAGAAGGGAAAAAAAGCAAAACATAGAATCGACAGGTAAAGGATTCCTCAGGATAGGAAATTCTGTTGTTGATAAATTTCTGAAAACATACTGCACATTCGTATTCCTCACGTCACTAATATGAAATTATCTCTGGATACCCGAAGTAGAATTAGATCAACACAGTAAAAAGGTGTCGTAATGACGTCTAAGGCGTTTAAATCTGTTAACCTTACGAGGGTAACCGTCCAATTCATCCATTGGAATTCTGCGTACAATAATGCAAAACGTAAGAGATACATTAGTTATTGTGAATGCCACATGAACCTTTTTGAAGAAACTGAAGGCTTGAAGAGAGGTAATTAGTCATTCTCCCACCAAAAAATGAAGACCCTCATGGTACCTGAAGAAATCGAGCAATTTTCCAAATCTCACACAAAACTTCCATTAGCGTACTCACACTTTCCTCAAATGGACTACCTCATAGACGAGTAAATGAATCTATCACGTTACGCATATTTTTGTGTTGTATTACGAGGTCGTAGCTTATTCTATTAGGTGAACAAAACAAGAAATTAAGCTTCGAATTTTACCTACAGTATTAAGCTTACATATTAGTTCACAATTAAAAAAGCACGTTTTTAACACGTCACCTAAACAATGCTGTGGCGAAGTTCCGCGTAATTTCTGTTGCAGGTGCGAGGATAATATTTCTAATGATGACCGATAACCTACATATGTATAATATAAAACACTAATAACCGTCCAAACATTAAGTGAAATGTAACATACAGCTAATTAGCTAAGGTAATGGCACGATTCATACGACATTCTCTCACTTTGTACTACTCGCAGTTATAATTATACTGATAACTAAACTGTTGGATTCCATCTACTTCGTAATATAACTGTAACCCCTTCTGGAGTATTCGGTAGTGAAAAATAACTGGAAGTTATTTATAACATTTAAAAATAACGATTATAAAAATAGCTATAACCATGATAACACTTACTTCAAAATAAACAGTTTGGCCCATATCTAGCGAGGAGGCCGTCTCGAAGCGGGTACCGTTACGGGCTCGCCACGGGACCGATCGTCCCAGCCCATTGTTGCGAAGAGCGAAGGCTCTCCCATAGTGGTGGGCAGGAAATCGCGTATCTGTTAGAAATCACAGTGACTGAGAAGTCACAGATATCATAGTAGCAACTTTACAGAATGTAACTGCGATTTCAGTCACAGTTAGCAGTCGCAAGTAGTATTTCACATTCAAAGACGTGAGCCATCTATTGGTCGAATTTAGCACTGCTTTCTGCGATTTCAGTGACAAGTCGCAACTAAGAGTCGCAAGTAGCAACTAAAAAGCGCAGTTAACAGTGCCATCTGTTGGTCAAAGTTCGTACTACGTCCATCTCTGCGATACGGTATCGAGTCTAACTGCGATTTCCGTGACAAGTCGCAACTAAGAGTCGCAAGTAGCAACTAAAAAGCGCAGTTAGCACTGCCATCTGTTGAGCAAAGTTCATACTACGCTATTCGCTACCGAGTCAAACTGCGATTTCTGTGACAAATCGCAACTAAGAGTCGCAAGTAGCAACTAAAAAGCGCAGTTAACATACTTTTCCTAGTGTCATCTGTTGACCGACGTACGTACTTTGTTATGAGAGCCTTGTGCCTCACGAGATCGATGTGCTGTGTGTGGTTATGAAGGGCTTATTTCAATGGTGGTACAAGTCCATTTTTGTTCATTTTGAGATACATAGTCGTAAAGTTAAATGAGCGCTGAAAAATCTGCAGTTGAGATACCAGAAATATTCAAGCATATGGCTTCTTGCTAGAGATGAACCTTTATTTATGTTTGTTTGGATCATTAATTTCAGAAGCATTATAGACAGAAAAGTGGAGGTAATGGACTTGTACCACTATTGAAATAAGCCATTCAAATTATATGACGACATACACATTCAGCATCAGTTATGGTTGGTCAAATACTGCTGTGACTCTGAATGTATTATATTAATAAGAAGCAACATTGCCTTTTTTCTCCTGAACATATCAAGTAACGTAACAAATGTGTTTGATTCTGCTTCCAATATGACAGTTTTGGTCAATACTCCACATGCCTACAGGACTTTGCAATGTTAACACAGCAGAACTCAGACATCTGTGTAAGTGTAGTGAAATGAAAACAGTATTATTGAGTCATACGAATGCCTCACTTTTGTTCCGACACAGTTAAATACTCGGGAGAAAAGTTTTACACCAGGTGTTCTACATGGCAACTTCACACACAAGAACTTTTTGCCGACACTACTACCACCTACATAAGTAAGCTTTTTCTGTGTTACTTTCAAGTAATGCACTTAAGCTATTCCTGATTTAACTGCTGGAAGATCTGTACTTCCCACTTTCATATCAACAGCCTCAAAATGCGTATTGTAGACTTAGGGATACGTTACAGGTCAGTGTCACACCAAGATTGTGGAGAGGGGGGGGGGGGGGGGGTGCGGCAAGTCGCTATCCAACAAGTGTTTACCAATAAGTAAGTGGCGGAAAATTACGGATATTGGACGGCTTAACATGTGGAAAATGAGATTTTTATTATTCAATCACTGTATTTAACATTTATTATTCCTTTAAAATCGCACAACAACTTCAATAAAACACAGTTTAATCACTCGCACACTTATTTCAATTATTTCACTTTTAAACTGCAAGTCCTCTAAGAGCTGTCTTGAATCTTCACGAGTCTCTCTCAACAGCCTTGATGTGGATAGATACATACAGCAACCAGTAATCAGAGTCAGAACTGCGTCTGCAAAAACACAAGGATTATTAAACAATTTTTGCTGTCACTAATTACTAGCAATATAATTGACAGAGTAGATTGCTATTATTTACTATAATGAATATCACATTTGCAAGAACGATCTCACTGAAGTAATTAAGTCCATCGAAACGCTTAGAAACTAACCTCTCGTCTGACGAAAACGGTCTAAAGACGCAGTGGCAATTTCTTCAGATCTGTCGACAATGATATTTTGAGTTATCACTTTACTGAGTGACTGAAATGTAGTTCAGGTATCTGTGAACATAACAATATGTTAGAATTCATTTTCTAAACACGAACTATTACGGTACTGTACGGCTACTTACATATTAATTACACTATTAATATTTTCACAGTTGCTTCTTTAATACAAAATTAAAGCCAACGGAAGAAAAAACGTAAAATATACTTACCAATGACAGGTTTGTTGAGATGCAATTTTCTGTGTGGACAGATGTAACTTTTTCATACGGTGATAAGTCGCAGAAATCGCAGAAGTAGCAGAAGTCACAGAAATCGCAGAAGTAGCGGAAGTCACAGAAGTAGCAGAAATCGCGGAAGTAGCAGAAATCGCAGTGGCGGAGGGATACACGACCTATGTTCCTTAACTGCGACTCTTAACTGCGACAAATCACAGTTAAGAATAACAGATACTGAAAAGTAGCATTCACAGAAATCACTGATATCGGAAAATCGCAGTTTACCCCATCACTACTCTCCCAGCACTGACCTTGCGACTGCAGACTCCAACAGGCTGAGCGACCGGGGCCGACTGCAAGGACGACGCAGCCGCCAGCACAGTTGGCGCCGTCGCTGATGCCACTGCCTCTGTGGACACCGCCGACTGCAGGTCTGGAGCTGACGCAACACGCTCAACTACGCCGGGCGCTTACCGTAATACACTAATGGCCATTAAAATTGCTACACCAAGAAGAAATGCAGATGATAAACGGGTATACATTGGACAAATATATTATACTAGAACTGACATGTGATTACATTTTCACGCAATTTAGGTGAATAGATCTTGAGAAATCAGTACCCACGACAACTACCTCTGGTCGTAATAACGGCCTTGATACGCCTGGGCATTCAAACAGAGCTTGGAAGGTACAGCTGCCCATGCAGCTTCAACACGATACCACAGTTCATCAAGAGTAGTGACTGGCGTATTGTGACGAGCCAGCTACTCGGCCACCATTGACCAGACGTTTTCAATTGGTGAAAGATCTGGAGAATGTGCTGGCCAGTGCAGCAGTCGAACATTTTCTGTATCCAGAAAGGCCCGTACAGGACCTGCAACATGCGGTCGTGCATTATCCTGCTGAAATGTAGGGTTTCGCAGGGATCGATTCAAGGGTAGAGCCACGGGTCGTAAAACATCTGAAATGTAACGTCAACTGCTCAAAGTGCCGTCAATGCGAACAAGAGGTGACCGAGACGTGTAACCATTGGCACCCCATACCTTCACACTGTGTGATACGCCAGTATGGCGATGGCGAATACACGCTTTCAATGTGCATTCACCGCGATGTCGCCAAACACGGATGCGACCATCATGATGCTGTAAACAGAACCTGGATTCATCCGAAAAATGACGTTTTACCATTCGTGCACCCAGGTTCGTCGTTGAGTACACCATCGCAGGCGTTCCTGTCTGTGATGCAGCGTCAAGGCTAACCGCAGCCATGGTCTCCGAGGTAATAGACCATGCTGCTGCAAATGTTGTCGAACTGTTCGTGCAGATGGTTGTTGTCTTGCAAACGTTCCCATCTGTTGACTCAGGGATCGAGACGTGGCTGCACGATCCGTAACAGCCATGCGGATAAGATGCCTGTCATCTCGACTGCTAGTGATACGAGGGCGTTGGGATCCAGCACGGCGTTCCGTATTACCCTCCTGAACCCACCGATTCCATATTCTCCTAACACTCATTGCATCTCGACCAACGCGAGCAGCAATGTGGCGATACGATAAACCGCAATGGCGGCAGGCAAAAATCCGACGTTTATCACAGTCGGAAACGTGGTGGTACGCATTTCTCCTCCTTATACGAGGCATCACAACAACGCTTCACCAGGCACCGCCGGTCAACTGCTGTTTGTGTATGAGAAATAGGTTGGAAACTTTCCTCATGTCAGCACGTTGTAGGTGTCGCCACCGGCGCCAACCTTGTGTGATTGCTCTGAAAGGCTAATAATTTGCATATCACAGCATCTTCTTCCTGTCGGTTAAATTACGCGTCTGCAGCACGTCATCTTCGTGGTGTAGCAATAATAATGGCCAGTAGTGGAACAAGGCAAGTTCCGCACCGCAAGCAGCTATGGGACCAAATTGCTGAGGTCATCGGTCCCTAGGCTTATACACTACTTAATCTAACTTATACTAACTTACGCCAAGGAGGCCCGAGGGATGTTTCGAACCTCCGACGTGGGGAGCCGCGCAGCTGTTGTCCCAGGCGACGTAATGAGTATGTTCTGTCAGCTACCGGGAAAATTTAACGCACGGCAGGAAGAATCAGAAGCGAGTTAAAGGGATGAATTAAGAGTTCAAAATAAGAGACTAATTTTCGAGTTGAAGGTAGCGTTAAATTCCCAGTCAGAATATCATACTAAAAATTTAGAAGCAGTTAGTGATTCACTTGCGGTAACTTTACAGGTGCACCATGACAAATTTATATTGCAACTTAAGACTCAGGCTACGGATAAACTGAACACTGCGAGAGGCTAGACAGAGCACTTGAGGAAAACAAGGCGGCATTATCTAAAATCGACTAACAGTTAAGTGAGGTCGTAAGCAAATTCGCCGAAGTAGCAGGACAACTAATTACAGTCGCTCAGAAACTAGACTGTCAGCTAGCCATTTTAGAAACGCCCAACGAACAAAAAATGGTTCAAATGGCTCTGAGCACTATGGGACTTAATATCAGAGGTCATCAGTCCCATAGAACTTAGAACTACTTAAACCTAACTAACCTAAGGACATCACACACATCCATGTCCGAGGCAGGATTCGAACCTGCGACCGGAGCGGTCGCGCGGTTCCGGACTAATGCGCCTAGAACCGCTCGATCACATCGGTCTGCGCCTACGAACAGGTGACGGAGACTCGAGCAGTTATTCTGGGACATACGGAAATGTCTGTTGCTACAGAAACACGGGTTCATTCAGCTGCGAGAGAGTCCAAGAAATTAGTACCAGCATAGAAGAGAGAGTTGCCGCACAACGTTATGTTTTAGAGGAAGCAACAGAACTTCACTGACACGTTACGTGCTACGACGGACCAGCGGGCCTCAGGGGCCGGCACGGTTACGTCAGCAAAGCCTTCTAACAGTTCCAACATTGCTTGCTACACACGCGGGTGCCCGCCAGCCAGCAGGGAGGCAACTCCATCCACGGGGGTGGCCCCCTCCCCTTCCCTGCCTACGGCCTCAGTGTTACCTTGTGCGACGTCTCGGCCCGCTATCGGTCAGCAAGGCCTGTCCTATTGAGTAAGCGCCGATCAGGGAATATGCCGGCGTTGCTTCACTCTGTCTGCAAGATCAAACCCGCAGCCTTCTGGGGATGCTGCCCCACCATGTTCTACTGTTTGTACGTATCGCCACTGGTACTTTTCTCCACAGGTTACCCTGCCTACTTGGAAAAAATCAGCAGTGTGAACTTCCGAATACACCCGGTAGATTTTCAAAAAACTTTCGAGACTGGGCAGAGACAAAGCGCATGACTCATAAGCAGCTATTTAACATATTCGGACAGCATTTAACGTCAGAAGCGAGCCTGTGGTAGCATAATTACAGAGCGCTGTTGTATGGATTTTGAACAACAAACCCACGAGTTTCTCGCACGTTACTAGAACCGGGTGAGACAGTAGAGAGTATGAGCGGGCTGTCCGAGTGGAGGAACATTGCGGGATTTCTTCTTGTGTGAAGTTTACTCAGGGAGTCACCTGGACCATCCCATGACACGGAAGAGCTCATGCCCATAATCTACAAGCGCATGCCCAAATGGGCCAGAAGGCTACTTCTAACTGTGCCGATAGTGCGCCTGGAGCAATCGTTCGATGCGTTGGCTACGCTGGACGAGTTTCAGGAAGAAAGAAACAGACATCTTGCCATCTGCAGAGAGCAAAACCAGTGTGGGTGTAGCGCTCCAAATTCTAGAAGTACTAATGAAGTTCGCTCCGGGCGATCTAACAACAACAGTCAGAACGGCAAAGGTGGAAGCCGTTATCAGCGAAATAAAAGTTCAGGTGGGAGACTAGCGGGAGAGGAAGCACAAATCTAATTACTGTCGGCGCGCCTCGCCATAACAGAGAGGAAGAATACCCCTCAGGAGGTAACAGAGCTTAGTTCGGAAAACTAATGCCCACGAGTAAAGCGTTGTTTTCTCGAGGTGGGAAAACTTGCTCAGATCTACTGATCATAAAAACCCACTAAATGGATTGAGTGTCTACCTCAGTTGGATGAAATAACTAATAAACTAGTCAATGATATTATTGGTTATTCCCCAGCGGAATTGATGCCTGGGGAGTCAGTAGTGAGGCCTGTTAGAAGTGCAGCAAAACTAACGCCTCCTCCGGTGAATGGTTTGGAAGTCAAAGTAGCCACTGCATCGAGGCAGGAGGAAGAAGATGCTTAGATGGGAACGGCATGGCGGCACTTCCAGGACTCCCATAATTGAGGAGGGAGACCTTATTCTGGTTCGCAACCATCTGCGATCAGACTTCGTAGATAGGAATATATCAAAGTTTTATTTGCTCTATGCGTATCCACTTAAAGTGAAGAAAGTATGGGGTGACCACTCATACATCATAGTAGACCTTGAAACTAACGCAGGAAAAGGAATTCAAAATACAGCTATCATTAAGCTCTTTATTCATTAAGTTGTTTTCAGATTGTTGGCGTTAAATATTTTGCATGCTTAATTAAGAGTCAGAGGAAAGGTAGATCCTGGGTAGTTCAGGGAAATGTCGTATTTAGCTTTTTTCGTGTTGGGGAATCTTTGTGTGTAGTGTATAATATAAATTAATGAGCATTTTATTCGTGTGTAATCTGTGTTTTATTATTTACTTGTATGTGTAAATTGATCGAGATCTGGTAATGGCAGTCTAGAAATCGCTATGGGAATAGGTGGACTGTATTGTCAGTGAAGAGCTGTAGAGTTCGGTAGAGGGTGATTGACTGTCAGAGAGGGGGGAGGAAGCCAGTAGTACGGGCTTGTATTCCCGCGTGGGGGAGATAATTATCAAGAAAGGGACAGATTTGAGAATGTCCCTCTTGTGGCAAGGCACACTAGGGTAGTGCCTGCCGAGACACTGGGCATAAACTGCACACCAGAAGCCGCTCCACCCACAAGTACTTGCCAAAGACGGTTCGTATCAGTGTATCGACCGTGTGACTGTCACTCACCTCGCCTATCCGACAAGTTCCAAATAGGTTCCGTGAGCTGTCAGACGACACACGCACACACGCGCACACATGAACGCATACTCATACTCTGACACTGCACCTACCATAGTAGCTGCATGAGACCGGGATCGTTTTACATAAAAGCAAAAGTTAAGAAAGACCACAGGGATCAGTGAGACATTTTAACACAGTAATGCACAGCACAACGCAACTACGGATGTCCCGAAAGTTACTGCCGGTTCTCGTCGCCAAGTCATTCAGTAACTAGCACCTTTCGGTGCAGGAACAATACAAAACAGATTTCTAAGGAGCCTTTTTGATAGCTTCAGGCACTTTGTCTGGCATCTGCGCTAGTAAGCTGGTGTTGGAGAAGCGCGACTCTACAGGAAATGCTGGCGACGGAGTGAAGGAATGCTTTAAAAACATTGTTGAGTAGCTGTTTATTATTAATTGTGTGGAAAGGAAAGGAAGCACAAAAGCAATTGATATTTATGTACGTTATTATAAAGTCAGCAGAGAAGGAGCTCCAACTGACAGTAGTGGTGCCACTGCAGTGGTGTGGTATCCACGCGAATGACTGCTATTTAGGTTACTTTCAGTATGCATTGTTATCTAAAACGTATTTTAAGCCATGCCGTCGTTTTTTGTGTATATGAAGTGTTAAGATGTGTGCATTTGTCCTGAGGGCCTAAGAATCTCCATTTATAGTACACCCAATACGATAGTTAGTCGCTAGTAAATTCAATGGGAAACTCACTTTTACTTTCGTTAAGTTGCAGCTTTGACTGCACTGGTCCCAGACTGAAAACAGTTAGTTGCCTAGCGGAGTTTCTCAGGGTTCTAGGTAACCATCAGACTGTTCGCTCGGACATTGAAAGCTGTTTAGGGAAGGCTTTCCTGCCATCCGACCAACCCCCCACCACCCGCACCCTTTCTCTTCCCTGCCGAGCTTAAATGCTGTCGCTGCCCGTCGTTCGTGAACTGTTAAAGAAAGTGCGAGGTAGCGATGTGGACGGGATAGCTTGTGGAGCAGGACCCATAACTAAGTAATCGACGTGAAAGCACATGAAGCTGTGTGGTATCAGGTCTAATTTAACAGAAAGAAATCATTCTCCAGTTCGAGTGATGCTAGTGCCGTGTTTGCTGTTTTTTAAGGGCCCTTCAGGATTAGACAGTCATCATATGAACTGGTTGTAGAACATTAAGATTCTTTATAAATCCACCTGCCTGCGCGAAGTCCCTCATCAGACGGAGTCTGCGGGAGTCTGGTCCCTGAATTCTGTTTAATTTATTTGTAGTTTTTTTGTTAATTTGTTTTGTTTTGAGATAGGCCTGTGGGGAAATTTTCTTGATATTATATGTATTGTACTGTGTTTTCTGTTTGTTATTATGTTTTTTTTGTTGTATTCGTTTCTTCACATTAACGTTTTCAGAGTTAGGAATTTGTTTTAATTTAATCATGGTTGTTGCTACTACTGTTATTTTTTTACTGTAGCTTGAGAGATAATAAGTACTTATTGAGGTGTAGCTACCTCCTCAGTACCCTCGGAGGGGGGGTGTAATAGCACTTATAGATTGTGGAACCTACCTAGCCACAAAGCACGTGGAAGCACGGTAGCAGCTAGTCCAGCCCTCTGACAAAGGTAGAGAGCGCAAAAAGAATTAATTAATGCTTCTGATTACAGATTCAGATTTGTCTTTAAATTACGAGTCGATTGATATAGGTTGCAGGCTAATTGGTACAATAGTTTAAAAGTCAATTTAATTAGATGCCAATTAAATCATATCGAATGAATTTTCCCCTGCAATTAAGGACCTATGTAGTCTTGCCTAACCACACGGCTCCCGGTTCATGAAGAGATTTTGGTTTTCTGATGCCTGGTTTAATTAACATGGAATTTGTATAGTATGGCGTATTTCTGGAACACTAAGGTAGCCGTTAGTTTGAATTTCAGTCCTGTTCACCAGCGGCGGAGGGACAAAATCCACCGACCCTTTTCGTAGAAGACCCGCTATTCCAGGTCTCCTAACCTATGGGCCGCAGGCACTGCCTTCAATGGACAGTACAAATTCGCAAGAGGCGCACGTGTTAGACTGGTCACAGGGTTCATCTTCTTGCTGGCGGGCATATACAGTGTCACCATCGACGCTCCAGTGGGAGTCCATTCTTGTTTGGAGCTGGATCGTGACCAGAGTCAGCAAGTGAACTACTGTCATTGTGCATGAGTATGCATGCTTGTCACTCTGATGACAGACATTGTTCGCACGACTCGCTACAGTATGGCCAGTAATCAGTTCCCGCGTACTAATCAGTAATAATTCTGACGCAGTGCAATAGTGCGGGCTCCATTCTGTAGGAACAGTGACCATATCATGTTTCCGGAATAGCAATCTAAACTGACCCTTCCCGGGCTGGTCTTCTCAACTATCATTACTATTAGTATTCAAATATTTCTTGGCATACTCTCTCTTAATTCAGGGGTCAGTCTATTCATCACAATGTCTGTAACTTGTTTCCTGTTTAATTGTTCTTGTGTCTTGACCTGCAGTACGTTTAGTTCCACCAGTTTCTTGGCGTAATTTGTGTGCAGTAACAGGTTACCTCTCATTTAATGTGTTCTTCCGACACAATACACACAGCATTTCACTATATCTGTCTGTTTTTCCTTGATCTGCGGTTCCCCCTATTGCCTCTTTCTGTTAGCAACTAAATACTGGAACTCCAGCGAGGCATGATGAAGCCTAATGCCAGCCTCGGTCGGGTCAACTGCGGAACGGCAGATGAGGTTTAACACTGCCTGTTCATGAGGAAACAAGGAAACTGACAGCCAATTTAATAATTGCCGATATACTTGCAATTAATCTCATCATCTCACGCCATCTCAAGAAGCATTGCAGCCACAACCACATACTTGTAAATGCGACGTGCAATTCTGTTTCATCTGCATTTCTACGAAACGAACTTCGCTGTAACATTGAACTGTGTGCTGGCTAAACAATCGTTTAAGGCGAATGTGTTTGACCTCATCATACTTAAGCAAAACGTGTTTAAGGTAAACTTTATTCCTGCCTCGGGAGACGGGTTGCCACACGAATATTCGTGTATTCGACGTCAGCGGTTGCTAGGAGATATGTAAGAAAGTCGACTCTGTAACGAAAAGGAACCTGAGAACTGTAATTAAGCAGTAGTTTTTTGACCTGGAACGGATTCACAAATTTGACAAAGAAAGCATAAATTTCGGTATCTAAATACGCTGTGTCTACGTGATGCGAAGTCGGGCCAAAAGTATCTATCAACCAACTGTGAATTTCCAGAGAACTGGGTTCCACATGAGGGGTCGACTTACCTAAAGAAAAACTCACTGTACCTATACGTGTAATAGACTTGGACGCCATGGAAACAAAACGTGGAAAACGCCGCTACCAAGAGCACACTTAAAAGAACACAAAGACGAATCCGACGTAGGGCACACACAAAGAACAAAACGTTATGTAAATAACAAACTTATAATACTCGTAGCCTTGTGACAGAGCAAAAATAAACAATGTCCTACCCGTATGGTATCGCAAGGGGAGCTGCATGTGTGTGTGTGTGTGTGTGTGTGTGTGTGTGTGTGTGTGTGTGTGCGGGCGAAATATTTTGATAAATAATCGAGAACTTTTGAATATGGAGCCCGAAGATGTTTGTGGAAATACTATAACATAATTCAATACTTTTGAATATTGTGGGCTTGGCCAAAAATATATACAGTGCAGTCATTGGCTGTAAAATTTTTTCTTGCGAGTGCTGTATTTCGTCTTTTTAAAGTGCCCTGATTGGCTAAAATCTTTTCCACCATCTTGCATATTTTTGAATTTCCTACTATCGTCATCTTGCATTTATTTAAATTTCCAGCCCACCCATATATTTTGATTTTTTACATTACCCACCATCAACGATCTCGAAAACATCATGTGTTCAAGGTCATAGGTGACGCATCAAAGAGTCTGTGATTTGAGCCTTTCCTGGGAGAAGAGTATTAGATTCCCATGCACGACTGCAGATTTATTGTATCCCTTGGACCTTCACATTGACGATGAAACACAGATATTGCATCTGAATACAAAAGGAACAATGACGACTTCTGTACACGGTGAGTGACACTTCAACCAGACTGTATTCTAAAACGTTTTTTTTTTTGTGAACAGTATTAGTTTCCTATGAACCACTGCAGGTCTACTGTATCCCTTGGACCATCACATTGACGATGAAAATCAAAACTTGCACCGGGATTGAATACAAAAGGCACAATGTCGACTTCTTTTCACGAGGAGTGACGCTTCAAACAGTCTGTGTCCAAAAATGTTCAAATGTGTGTGAAATCTTATGGGACTTAACTGCTAAGGTCATCAGTCCATAAGCTTACACACTACTTAACCTAAATTATCCTAAGGACAAACACACACACCCATGCCCGAGGGAGGACTCGAACCTCCGCCGGGACCAGCCGCACAGTCCATGACTGCAGCGCCCTAGACTGCTCGGCTAATCCCACGCGGCAACAGTCTGTGCTTTGAGCCTTTCCTGGGAGAACAGTATTAGATTCCGATGTACCACTGCAGGTTTACTGTATCCCTTGGACCTTCACATTGACGATGAAACACAGCAATTGCATCGGGACTGAATTAAAAATTCACAATGCTGACTTCTGTACACGGGGAGTGCCGCTTAAAAAAGTCTGCAAGTGATGGACTCATGATAACCGTCAGCAGGTGCTTGAAGAACAAAGTGGGTGCATCCTGCATATTTTTAAATTTCGTGTCGACCACAATCTTCGATATTATAAATTTCCTAGCATCGGTCATCCTGATAACATCATGCATTCAGGGTCATTGATGACGTCATGTGTGATATGATGGATATTACAAGACCTCGAGCAGATGCTAAAATGTCAAAGTGGATCCAAGGTCCCCATAGCATTCGTAAACGTGTAGGTGTACATATATAATAGTACCACATAAGTATTGGGGCAAGGGGGTGTTCTGGCCCACTCTGCATTGTTGCCAGGTGTATCCAAGATGGTGGCGATGACGTCATCCAAGATGGCGGCGTGTAGACTTGGCAAAAGTGCATGACGTCATCGAAGATTGGTTTTCGCTGGAAGTTTGAATTTTGTTGGGAAGATAGGTCACTTGAGCTAACTCCACCAACCTAAGTCACCCAACTGCCACCTCGTCCTAGGGATTGCTGGTAAATTTGAATTTTGGTGTGAAGATAGATCAATAGGGGTATTTCTACCAACCTAAGTAAATGACAGGAAAGAAAGGTCACTTCCACTAACATGAGTAACATGTCCGCCACCTCCACCTAGGGATTCGTGGAAAGTTTATATTTGGTGGTAAAGAAAGGTCACTTGGGCTATCTCTACTAAACTAAGAAATTGGCGGGAAAGAATGGGCACTTTGGCTACCACCACTAACCTAAGTCACCTGACCGCCACATTGTCCTATGGATCGGTTGGAAATTCGAATTTTGGAGGTAAAGAAAGGCCACTTGGGTTGTGTCTACTAACCTAAGAAAATGATGGATAAGAAAGGTCACCTCCACTAACCTAAGTCACCAGACCGTACCTTTTCCTAGGGATTGGTGGGAAAACGAATCAGTCTGTGCTGGACCGCTGGAGAGAGGAAAGAGTGTACTTTATTTATTTTGAATCAATTTATTTAGGGATGCTTTTTGAAAGATAGTATGTTTATCACAGTGATACAGAACACACGCTCTGACATGCCACACAGCCTACAGACCTGCAAACCACACATAAATAATGCAATACATTTAAGTACAGAGAGCCAAACAACTCGCAAATTGTTAAAATAATAATCCATCTACAAGACTCAGCAAACATGCTTGCTAATGGTTGACTATCAAAACCATGCACTAGTTTGTAAGTAAACAATTTGAGGCATGACCACTATCCAGTGTGTTCGCCATGAGGTCAAGAGTCCAACTGACCTGATACACAGTACCACCACCAGAGGGCACTGTCGTCTGTTCCATGACGTAAACCAAGATGGTGGCTATGACGTCAGCTGATGACATAAGTACCGTTATCCAAGATGGCGGGAAACAGTGTGTCCACCACGAGGTCTGGACCGAGTACACAGCACTGCCACCAGAGTGTGCTGTCGTCCATTCCGTGATGTAACCCAAGATGGTGGGAAAATGGCAGGAAACAGTGTGGTCACCACACGGTCTGGAACTAGTACACAGTACTGTCACCAGAGGGCGCTGTCATCAGTTCTGTGACATAACCCAAGCTGACTGTCTGGATGGGGAAATGACTCAGCCTGTGCTGGGCAGTTGGAGATAGGATGGAGTGTACTTTATTTATTTTGGAAGAATTTATTTAGGAACCGATTTGAGATGGTATATTTACCACACTGATACAAAACTCACTCTCTGACATGCTTGGGGTCATGCCACACAGCCCACAAACCTGTAAACTAGTCCTAAATAATGCCCTGCAGACACACAAACAAGTCCTAAATTACCGAAATAATTTCAGTACAGACATGCAAACTCCTCCTAAATAATGCAGTACACCTATGTGCAGATACGAAATCAACTCTTAAACTCTCCAAATAACCCATAGCACACTCTACAGACCTGCGCGCAAAATAATGCAACAGACACGCAAACAATGTATGCTGTTCCCTGTGCACTGGACCGCACAGGAGGCTAGCAGCAGCCCCTGCGAAGTGATGTGGCCATTAACTGCCAAGCCATGCACAGGTGCCCTTTTGGCTCCCTCAAGCATGAGGTGGTGGCATTCCATTCATACTTGACACCTGAGAAATTCCTCTCGAAATACGTGATCACCTAGGCGCTATTCATGACGCGACCAGATGGGAGCGATGATCTATTTACAGAGTGCAGATGTTCCAAGGCAGGCCATGTGCACGTGTGTTCACCGCTGCTGGTATGAACCCTCCCTCTACGTGTGGTCTGGTGAATAGCTAACTGCCAAGCCACACTGCAGAAATCTGTTCCAGAATAGCACGAGCAGCTTTCTCCCTAGTGATTCTAATGGACCATGCGTGACATGTAGTTGACGCATTGCCGCACGTAGCTACATACCGTCGCAACTGCATCTAGCAACATTCTCAATGTTATACTGAAGCCACATGGCTATCTAAAATAATAACAAATTCGAACTCTAGTAAGTTGCGTAGCGTCCCAGAAATACTCAACGTGCGCTGTTGTAGGAGTTTTCGTGGTGTCTCTGCTTATATGCACGGAAATTCTTGCCCTAACAGATCCTGTTTACGAAAATAGCGCAGAATAACATCGAATGCAGTGTTCCTAGCGGTGGTGACGTGATACCCCGTCCACCATGTGTTACACGTAACTGCTTTCAACACACACAAACGTTAACACCACTATGTACAGACTCCTATATCCCTACACAAAGTTTGTCTTGTGAATGAATCGAGCATTATGATTGGCTGTTATCGAAGTTACCCGCAGAATTGCTGATGCCGCTCGGTATTGAAGCACCATCCACCTTTTCTTTCTTTCTGCAGACGAGACTTTCAGAGGTAAAAACTATTTTACACAGGTTACCACCGACCTGCGATCCATCAATAAATTACCAAGTACCCTAAACGTCGTCAAACATCCAGCAATCTATCACCGCCTACTGTTTCGTTGCAGTAGACATACATCGTATCCTGTTCCATACAAAATTAGCTCTTTTACATACCGCGAGGTCAGACAGCACTGTATATACCCCTCGCAGCAGTAGATATTTACCGTGAGGTCGGGTGGGCATCCACCTCCAACATGTGACCAGAACACCCTCAGCAGGTCGAAGTCACTCTCAGAAATGTTCTACAAATTCGCACTCGCTTCCCCTCGGCACATACGCGTTACTGTTTTTGATCTGGACCTGATTGCTTGCTTGCGTTTCTACACACATCTACGGACACTGGGCTTACCAGAATAGATATATTTTTGCATGGTTTGTGATAATATTATAGGATTTTGACGCTACTTCTCGACATTAAAGATACGGCAGCATCCTACCGAATGCTCGCACAACATAATTCCCAAGATATGGACTGAAAATTATTTCCCTACAAACTTTAGTGGCGTTGAGCGTGCTCTCGACCATAGAGTAACTAGGAATATATCCCGTGTGTGAAGACCTTTACGTGAAAAAATCTCGACAAAAGGAAAATAGAGGAAACTGATATTTCCCCTTGCTAATACCGATATCGTTGTTGTAACAGATTCCAAATCATCGCTATAATTTACAAAGTCAAATAACGTGTTTCTCAGGTCTAGAGCACCAGCAAACTTGTCTTTCACCTGCTAGATGCACACACCACGATCCATGTTCTCTCAATTAAATAAAGGCGCGACATGTGCAGAAGCAATGAACTGAACAATTTACATAGGCAGGAATAATGGTCCAACGCAAACACACTTCCATTTTCAATCTTCTCAATTTTCCACGCGATCACGAAAGCTATTCAACACATACTATTAGTTTGCTATTCGATCGTCTAGAGGATAACACAGTTAAGCCATCTACATTCGCATGGCTCCTACTGTTAATGGGTACTGTGAATCATTCATGCACAGGTCACCTACGCTGCACACATAGACAGAATCATCATCCTAAGAAACCACCCTCATATATACACTCCTGGAAATTGAAATAAGAACACCGTGAATTCATTGTCCCAGGAAGGGGAAACTTTATTGACACATTCCTGGGGTCAGATACATCACATGATCACACTGACAGAACCACAGGCACATAGACACAGGCAACAGAGCATGCACAATGTCGGCACTAGTACAGTGTATATCCACCTTTCGCAGCAATGCAGGCTGCTATTCTCCCATGGAGACGATCGTAGAGATGCTGGATGTAGTCCTGTGGAACGGCTTGCCATGCCATTTCCAGCGTTCGTGCTGGACGTGCAGACCGCGTGAGACGACGCTTCATCCAGTCCCAAACATGCTCAATGGAGGACAGATCCGGAGATCTTGCTGGCCAGGGTAGTTGACTTACACCTTCTAGAGCACGTTGGGTGGCACGGGATACATGCGGACGTGCATTGTCCTGTTGGAACAGCAAGTTCCCTTGCCGGTCTAGGAATGGTAGAACGATGGGTTCGATGACGGTTTGGATGTACCGTGCACTATTCAATGTCCCCTCGACGATCACCAGTGGTGTACGGCCAGTGTAGGAGATCGCTCCCCACACCATGATGCCGGGTGTTGGCCCTGTGTGCCTCGGTCGTATGCAGTCCTGATTGTGGCGCTCACCTGCACGGCGCCAAACACGCATACGACCATCACTGGCACCAAAGCAGAAGCGACTCTCATCGCTGAAGACGAAACGTCTCCATTCGTCCCTCCATTCACGCCTGTCGCGACACCACTGGAGGCGGGCTGCACGATGTTGGGGTGTGAGCGGAAGACGGCCTAACGGTGTGCGGGACCGTAGCCCAGCTTCATGGAGACGGTTGCGAATGGTCCTCGCCGATACCCCAGGAGCAACAGTGTCCCTAATTTGCTGGGAAGTGGCGGTGCGGTCCCCTACGGCACTGCGTAGGATCCTACGGTCTTGGCGTGCATCCGTGCGTCGCTGCGGTCCGGTCCCAGGTCGACGGGCACGTGCACCTTCCGCCGACCACTGGCGACAACATCGATGTACTGTGAAGACCTCACGCCCCACGTGTTGAGCAATTCGGCGGTACGTCCACCCGGCCTCCCGCATGCCCACTATACGCCCTCGCTCAAAGTCCGTCAACTGCACATACGGTTCACGTCCACGCTGTCGCGGCATGGTACCAGTGTTAAAGACTGCGATGGAGCTCCGTATGCCACGGCAAACTGGCTGACACTGACGGCGGCGGTGCACAAATGCTGCGCAGCTAGCGCCATTCGACGGCCAACACCGCGGTTCCTGGTGTGTCCGCTGTGCCGTGCGTGTGATCATTGCTTGTACAGCCCTCTCGCAGTGTCCGGAGCAAGTATGGTGGGTCTGACACACCGGTGTCAATGTGTTCTTTTTTCCATTTCCAGGAGTGTATTTTATGCCTGTACTTACAACTAAATGTTAGGATTGCAGTCTCAATTGAACTACATTCGACAATGAGCGAAGTATTAGAAATACACCGTGCTGATGGCAGTGGCTCTGGAAAGGGAAATATCTGTACCATTCTTATGACTTGACGTACTCTTCCCTCCGCTATCAAAGTATTCCTGAGTCATCTCCTTTGCACATGTCAGAACACAAACACACAGTTTATAGGCCTGCTGCTCAAGGTGAACCTATCACATATCCCCTACTGCTACTAAGTATAATACTTGGCTAATAAATGATTCCAAACAATACAAAATAATAGTGAGAGTAAATCAGCGATGGATGGACATGTCTCATAAGTTTTTACTGCGGGTGTTACCACCGTGTCTTAGAAAGAGAGGTACACTGGGCTAGAAGTTAAAAAACCCGATTGCCCCGACTATGGTATGTCACTGTCACAAACGGTCTTGGTTCTACAGGTGCACACAAGTATCCATTTAAAAAGCTATGGCATTACACCCGAATGAATTGATTTTTCCGGCCAAATACCGTGACGATCATCGTAGGAGTGTATATTATCAGACCAGCAGTCCGCTTACATGTAACCCACGATGCAACCCCGTCGTAAAATCGCACAATTTTGAAAGTGTTTCGACTAAGGAACGTGGTATGAAACTGCTATCTGCAACTCCCTCATACAGCTAGATATTTCTCCAGTATGTGTAACGTATTCTGTCTCGATACCATGTCAGAGGTTCTGCGATATATCCACTGAGTTATAGGCGATGACTGATTGAGAAGGATCACAAGCAGTAGTAGATGGTGTGCCAATTGAGGTCGTAAGAAATTTACACTAGCTTTTCAGAGCGCTAGTGTTACGCTATCCGCTAGAAATGATGTTCATGATTTGAAATCAATTCCTTCTATTCAACCAAATACATGTGTAGGATCACGACCGTAAGTGAATCATATTTGTCACTCTCATATCTTGAAACGAGTCACATTCCTCGAACCTATCTGCTGCAGAAAAATTCCAGCATGGTTTTAGTCAGTCCCTAGGCATTCTGCAACTGCTCCCATTTCGGCACCTTCGCGCATGTGATCGTTTCAGTTTAAGTCGGAACTGAGCAGAAGTCGGAGAAAGCCACATCCAGCACCTTCTGAAACCCGTGTAGAAACAGAACGACCTGAGTTAGCGTAACAGGACAGTGTTTCGACCATTCGGTGGAGATGTGCGGATTGTGGTATATCTCCATACTAGATACAGATACTACAGTCCGAAGCAGATCCGCGTTCATTCACATCTATCAGCCCAACATGCTATCATCGTTATTCTGTACCATTCTACACAGAAAAATTGCAAACTATAAAAGCTCCAGTAACTTCATCCGATATAGAACTCACCTAGGTGGCATTGCAGGCGCGATGACGCATAGCTGTGATGTGGATCCGGCGCAGAAAAGGAGCTGTTGCGATACTTCCCAGAGTAGCATTCCTAATGGGATACCCCTCCGTCATCGAATTTACCTGTCAAACTGCTGCTGCTGATGCGGGACGATCCTATTTAATATACAGCTTGTGATTCATTGCAGAGGGCAGTTTAAGGTTTCATCACCCGTACTGTAGGAGGATGACCGTATCCCACAGACTATACTGTAAGTCGCAAGATACGCTCCCTGTGACCCTGTGTAATTGTTTGAAACATTGTTTTCTATCACACTTTGTACACTACCATACATTTTGTTTTTCTGCCACGACTTCGAGGTCTGTGTCAGGTTCTAAACTGACATGAAGACGTTCTGATCTGTGGCCTCTCGCAGAAAACTAGATGTCGCAACATGCAAATCATGTTATTAATGAGGCTGCCATAACACACTACACACACACACACACACACACACACACACACACACACACACACACACACACAAAAAAACACTGGATGATTTTAAATAAAAGAAAGTTATAACATAAGCAAATTGGTGGAGTTTTTGCAGCGTTGTGGATGGTTTCCAAACTACAGTCCGAAAGTTATTCACTAGCTCTACATTTAAACTCATCTATCATAGTCACGGAATAGCTGATGACTATACGTTCCATTTCGATTGATTCATCATATTGCAGTCATGTACGTGATCACTGTTTCGGTGGTATCCACTCCAGAAGGTGCTGTCCATCCACCAGATATCTTTCTCCAATTCAAACAAGCGATATCAGCCAGTCATTATGTGGTAACCATCAGCATGCCAGTGCACAGATGGGATGGAAAAAGACACCATCGATGTACCCTAATAGTTAATAGTGTGAACTGTACAGTAATTTCAGCACCGACCAATGATGTGACAGCATGTTTTATCAGTTTCAATATCGTAGCTAGGCCACCACTTCTCCACTTTGCAAGTATCATTGCGAACGTGGATAGTTGACTGTGTAGTACGTCCATTCATTGTTAATTCTCGAACACATATACCATCAAAGTATATCAGACAGTGCTCTACATATTTCTAACACCTCGAATATAGTGCTTACTTTATGATCTATCTTCCTGCGTATGAGAGTCACAGAGCATTCTCGCTTTCTTAGGGTAAAATTAGAGAGTGAAAGACCCTCCTCACACTGTCATTAACTAACCCGCCCTGCAGCACCGTTATCGATTTAATCTGCAACCAACCAGAAAAAGACCGCTACATTTCACGTCTCGTGAATGAATGGAGCTTGCCGAGTCCTCACCCATCCAAATAAACAAGATTTCTCGAGATGAGCCCATGTCGAGGACGTTAGCACTCCTTATCCATGTATAGCAACAGATTTGAAAGTGTCGTGATGTAATAGCAGACGGTTAAGAAGAACAAGAAACGGATGATTTTTATGCGTGATGGAGCTCCAGACTGACAGAGTTCGAAGTATTTTTACGTAAATCAACCAAGCTATCAAATTTAAAGTATTATTCCAGAGTCTAGGTTCAGAACCTGGAAGGTATTAGTAAGAGAGAACACAAACACACGCACTCCTAAGGCTACAACTTTCTGCCCTTAAAATGGGCTATAATGTTAGATCCCTTGCGTTTATGACCTATATGTCGTATGGAATGTAGCGCTATTAATATTCCAAGGTAAGACATATATTTCAAGCCCGTGACATACATCCTTCTTCTCTGTTTCCCTACGATAAACTGTGTTATCGAACAGTAAAACGAAAAAACTACTTCCGTAACAGATTTGCTCTGCGTGATACGAGCACAATATAGCTTTCCAGAGACATATAGCATCCACTGTTCACATCCGATCAGGTTCAGAAATTATACGATGCCTGGATCAGCCCTATATAAAATGATCGTTAGCAACAGGGGATACCTATTACAAGAAAACAGATAAACGCATAGCAGCAGCGTCCGACATGTGAAAATTGCAAGTCATTCAGCCACTAACTCTGTAAACACCACATCTGTCAGGCAAATGTATACCCAGGGATTGCAGTACCTCACAAGCACCTATCGCTAACTTAGTTATGAAGCTGATGTCTCGATTTTACACCCAAGATGCGACAGGGGGATGGAGTATTTGTCCAGAAAAACCAATGCACTGCGATTTATAAAGCCAGTATAGCTTTTTATATGGATACTTGTGTGCACCTGTAGAAGAACCAAGACCGCTTGTGACAGCGACATACAGTAAATGTGGCAATCGGGTTTTCTAACATCTGGCTGATTATACCTCCCTTTCTAAGACACAGTGGTAACAACTGCAGTGAAGACTTATGAGACATGTCCACCCATCGTTGAATTTTCTCTCAGTATTATTTTGTAGCATGTGGAATAATGTATTAGCCAAGTATTATAGTTAGTAGTAGAAGTGGATGCGTGACAGGTTCACCTTGAGCAGCAGGCTTATAAAGTATGTGCTTGCGTTCCGACGTGAGCAAAGGAGGTGACCGTGGAATACTGTGATAGCGGAGGGAAGAGTACGCCAAGTCATAATAATGGTACAGATATTTCTATTTCCAGACCCACTGCCATCAGCACGGTGTATTTCCGATACTTCGCTCATTGTTGAATGTCGTTCAATTGAGACGGCAATCCTGACATTTAGTTGTAAGTACAGGCATAAAATATATATGAGGGTGGTTTCTTAGGATGATGATTCTGTCTGTGTGTGCAGCGTAGGTGACCTGTGCATGAATGATTCACAGTACCCATTAACAGTAGGAGCCATGCGAATGTGGATGGCTTAACTGTGTTATCCTCTAGACGATCGAATACCAAACTAATAGTATGTGTTGGATAGCTTTCGTGATCGCGTGGAAAATTGAGAAGATTGAAAATGGAAGTGTGTTTGCGTTGGACCGTTATTCCTTGCCATGTAAATTGTTCGGTTCATTCTTTCTGTACAATTCGAGCCTTTATTTAGTTGAGGGTACATGGATTGTGGTGTGTGCATCTAGTAGGTGGAAGACATGTTTGCTGGTTCTCTAGTCATGAGAAACACGTTTTTTGACGTTGTAAATTATAGGGATGATTTCTAATCTGTTACAACTCTGACATCGGTATTAGAGAGTGGAAATATCAGTTTCCCCTATTGTTCTTTTGTCAAGTTTCTTTCACGTAAAGTTCTTTGCACATGGGATAAGTTTCTAGTCACTCAATGGTCTAGAGAATGCTCCACATCACTAAAGTTTGAGGTTTGTAGAGAAATAATTTCGAGTCTACATCTTGGGAATTATGTTGCATGAGTGATCGGTAGGATGCTGCCGTGTGCTTGATATCGAGAAGTACTGCCAAAGTGGTATAATATTGTTGCAAACCATGTGAAAATACATCTGTTCTTGTAATCCCAGAGTCGAGAGATGGGTGTTGAAAAGCAAGCAAGCAATCGGATCTGGACCACAAACAGAAATGCGTTTGTGCCGAGGGGAAGCGAGCCCGAATTTTTAGAACAGTTCTGAGAGTGACTTTGATCCATTGAGGTGGCTCTGGTCACACATTGCCGGGGTGGATGCCGGCCGAACCTCACGGTAAATATCTGCTGCTGCGACGGGTATATACGGTGCTGTCAGCCTTTACAGTATATGTATGTGTGATGTAAAAGGCCTGATTTTGTATGGCACAGAATACGAATTGTATGTTTACTACATCGAGATGGTAGGTGGTGATATATTGATGGGTTGGAGATCGGTTTCATGCTCTAATATCCAAGGTAATGTCCTTAGTGGGAGAGCAGTGTAATTGAGTAAGAGTATTTCCATATTTGACGATATGTAAGGGCACTTTACGGGTTTTAATTGTTGGTGCAATATGGCGAAAGTCTCGTCTGCAGCAAGAAAAGGTGGATGGTGCTTTGATATCGGTGGCATCAGTAATTCGGCGGATAAATTCGATAAGGGCCAATCATAATGCTGCATTCATTCACAAGACAACCTTTGTGCTGGGATATAGGAGTCTGTACATAGTGGTGTTAACGTTTGTGTGTGCTGAAAGCAGGAAGTGTAACACATGATGGACGGGGTATCACGTCAGCACCACTAGGAAGACTGCATTCGATGTTATTCTGCGCTATTTTCGTAAACAGGATCTGTTAGGGCAAGAATTTCCGTGCATATAAGCAGAGACATCACGAAAACTCCTACAACAGTGCACGTTAAGTATTTCTGGGACACTACGCAATTTACTAGAGTTCGACTTTGTTATTATTTTAGATAGCCATATGGCTTCAGTATAACATTGAGAATTTTGCTAGATGCAGTTGCGATGGTATGTAGCTACGTGCAGTGATGCGGCAACTACATGTCACGTATGGTCCATTAGGGAGAAAGCAGCTCGCGCTATTCTATAACAGAATTCTGAAGTGTCGCTAGGCAGTTAGCTATTCACCGGACCACACATAGGGGGAGGTTTCATTCCAGCAGCGGTGAACACACGTGCATGTGGCCTACCTTGGAACGTCTGCGCTCTGTAAATATGTTTTCGCTCCCGTCTGGTCGCGTCATGAATAGCGCCTAGGTGATCATGTGTTTCGAGAGGAATTTCTCGCCGGCCGCGGTGGTCTCGCGGTTCTAGGCGCGCAGTCCGGAACCGTGCGACTGCTACGGTCGCAGGTTCGAATCCTGCCTTGGGCATGGATGTGTGTGATGTCCTTAGGTTAGTTAGGTTTAAGTAGTTCTAAGATCTAGGGGACTGATGACCACAGCAGTTGAGTCCCATAGTGCTCAGAGCCATTTGAACCATTTTTGAGGAATTTCTCAGGTGTCAAGTATGAAGGGAATGCCACCACCTCATGCTTGAGGGAGCCAAAAGGGCACCTGTGCATGGCTTGGCAGTTAATGGCCGCATCACTTAGCGGGGGCTGCTGCTAAACTCCTGTGCAGTCCAGTGCACAGGGAGCAGCATACATTGTTTGCGTGTCTGTTGCATTATTTTGCGCGCAGTTCTGTAGGCTGTGCTATCCGTTATTGGAGGGTTTAATAATTGATTTCGTATCTGCACATCGGTGTACTGCATTATTTAAGAGTTTGCATGTCTGTACTGAAATTAGTTCAGTAATTTGGGAGATGTTTGCGTATCTGCAGAGCATTATTTAGAAGTAGTTAACAGGTCTGTGGGCTGTGTGGCGTGACCCCAAGCATGTCTGAGAGTGTGTTTTGTATCAGTGTGAGAAATATACTGTCTCAAAGCGGTTCCTAAATATATTCTTCCAAAATAAATAAAGTACACTCCTTCCTATCTCCAATGGCCCAGCAAAGGCTGTGTCATTTCCCCCCTCCAGACAGTCATCTTGGGTTATGTCACGGAACTGATGACAGCACTCTGTGGTGGCAGTACTGTGTACTAAGTTGAGACCTCGAGGTAGACACATTGTTTCCCTCCATCTTGGATAACTGTACTTGCGTCATCAGCTGACGTCATAGCCGCCATCTTGGTTTATGTCATGGAACAGACGACAGTGCACTTAGGTGGTGGTACTGTGTACTAGGTCAGTAGGACTCGTGGTGAACACACTGGATGGTAGTAATGCCTCAAATTGTTTAAATAAAGACTAGTGCACTATTTCGACAGTTAGCAAGAATGTTTGCTGAGTCTTGTAGGTGAATTATTATTTTGACGATTTGTGAGTTGTTTGGCTCTCGGGACATATATGTATTGCATTATTTACGTGTGGTTTGCAGGTCTGTAGGCTGTGTGGCATGTCAGAGTATGTGTTCTGTATCACTGTGATAAATATACTATCTTTCATAATGCATCACTAAATAAATAGATCCAAAATAAACAAAGTACACTCTGTTCTCTCTCCACGCTGGGTCATTTTCGTGCCAATCCCTAGGAAAAGGTGGCGGTCTGGTGACTTAGGATAGTAGGGGTGACCTTTCTTTTCCGCTATTTTCTTAGGTTCCTAGAGACAGCCCAAGTGGCCTTTCTTTACTAACAAAATTCAAATTTTCTATGGATCCCTAGGACGCTGTGGTGGTCAGGTGACTTTGGTTAGTGGAGATAGTCCAAGTGACCTATCTTCCCGTGATTTTCTTAGGTTAGTAGAGAGAACTGTGGTGTGATGCATTATCCAGTTGAGATTTGAACTTCCCACCATTATTCTGGGGGAGGGGAGGGGTGTTAGGTTAGTGGAGATAGCCCAATTGACCTATCTTTCCACCAAACTTCATACTTCCTGCCAAAATCCGCCTTCTTGAATGAAGTCATGGCCTTCATCTTGGATGATGTCATCGACTGTTGCCAAGTCTACACGCTAGAATCTTGGATGACGTGATCGCCGCCATCTTGGATACATCTGGCAGCAACGCAGAGTGGGCCAGATACCCCTTGCTGCAATGCTCATGTACCTCAATGGCCGGAAGCAATTCTTTCAATTGGACGCGAATTTGGCGACTTGAATGTCCTTAATCAAACCCATTTATCCAACAGGGAAAGGGAACTCATACAGCTTTATGAGGAAATCAAGTCACTTGTTATTCCTGGCGACGCCTCACATTGTTGCTGATTGTAGCAGACTGGAGATATCTTGGGTCTGACCGGGATTAGATCTAATTACCTCTCGCTTTCCGTGCTAGCACTTTACATCTAGACCAACAGGCCCGTCGATGTCTGTCATGAAGGATGATGCCAATGCACTGATGATGTGATGTATACAGTGAGTGAGGTAGTCAGTTTTATGATAAGTGAAATGACGTTGAACAAGCTCACAGAAATAGGAACCATGGCTTTACTATACGGACAAGCGAATCAAAACTGCTGAGAACTCGGCTGTATCGGACCAGGTACCTACATAAGGCCATCTGTGTGTACGTCTATATCTACAAATAAATCTACAGCTATAATCTGAAGACCACTGTGAAGTGCTTGACAGAGGGTACTTCATTTATACCACACTTTTAATTTTCTTCCCATTCCATATGTATATGGAGCGTGTGAAGAATGATTGCTTAAATGCCTCTGTACATACTGTAATTTGATCAACCTTGTCTTCACAGACCATATGGGAGTGGAATGTAGGAGATTGTAGTACGCTTTTAGATACCTTAGTTATTACGGTTTCTTAAAAATTCGAAAGTAAGCTTTCACAAAATAGTTGGTGTCTTTCTTCTAGCATCTGTCAGTTCAGGTTTTTCAGCATCCCAGTGCCAATTTCCTGTTGGTTAAGCAAACCTGTGACCGTTTGTACTTCCATTCCTTCCATACGTTTAATATAACGTGTTAGTCCTATCTGGTATGGAACCTGGACACTTTTTCTAGGATGAAAGCTAGGAAAGTGCATCGACTATCGTATGGATGAATATTTTTCGGTTGCTCCGCTATGACCATGACTTATAATTCAGAATTCTTGTTTGCTAGTATTCATGGCCCGCCTTGATCTTCAGTTACGGATACAGAACAGGTTGCTTTTTCGTAGGACAGTGCATTAGTGTAACATGCACAAGCTATTCCTGTTCTTGCTCACTAATTTTCTGCAGGCACCATTGGTCTACCCTTGTATAACTGTGAAATGAAATGTGTGTCACTATCGACACAGAAATGTTAACGAGGTTACCTGAATGACTGTTTAGAGATCAATTGCTGCTGTATCGATAGGTTTATAAGCATTAATGACGTTAATCGAGAAACAGCTGCATAAACTCATCAATAACAAAAAGATGAAGTGAACGTTTCACAACAGTAGAATTAAATACAGCAGCAATACTGCCAACAGCAGCAACAGTAGCAGCAGCCCATCACACATTAAAGGCAGCAAAGACAGCAACACTGAAATCCACCAAACCACGCTTCATTATTGATACAGTATACTGGTTTCGAGGAAGCTAAACAAAACTGGGAAATAGTCAGTCATCGACTATATCTTCATTACAAGTATAATAAAAACAGTGGCTCTGATTTTAAAAAAATACTTGTTCTCTTCCAGACGTATGATTTTTAACTAATGTGTAACCTTAGTTTTTACATATTTTATTGTTTCTTTTAGACCAAGTTTCTCTATTTATTTATTAGGTAGTGTTTTTAACATGTTTTGAAGTTTTACGTGTTTTGATTGGCTGAAATGTCTTGTCTCAGTTTAAAAATAGTAATAATTCTGATGTCACGACCCAGTGAGATTGGAAGCCACCGGAATGCATGGACCTCGATGATGGCTGCTGGACGACGCTGCTCTAGTCTGCGAGCGACCCTGTTCCCACAGCATCGCCGGCTATGGAGACACGCCCATCCTGCCGGCGTATCAATGATCACGGCTGCCTTTTAAAGCCACGAGCGCAGCCACTGAGTCTCCTCTGTTATGCCAGTCCTGCCTGGATATCTGCCCCCCCCCCCTAATTCTATAAGTCCCTCCAGATCCTTGAGCGTCATGCACTCTGCCTCGCCTTCCGTATACGCCTCCCATCCCCCACGTGGATCCTCTGTGATCTCATTATTTTCCCCCATCTGCTCCTATTCCTCGAACATATCCGCATCCTCTACACCTCCCGCTGCCTTGAACCCCCTCAGCCCCTGGTTGCTCCTCTCCCCTCCCATCCCCGCCCTCTGCCATGTCTTCACTGTTGTGTCCCCCCTACCCTCCATCTCTACACCCTACATCACCTTTCCCAAGGTGGCTTCCATCAACTCCCCCTCCCAGATGATGCCCTCTCTCCCTCCATTTATCCCTCCTATCAACTCTGATCCTCACTCCCCCTCCTTTCCTCTGTCCTTTTCCCGGGCTCCCTCTCCCCCCCCTTCCATCCTCTTTCTTCCCCACCTCCCCTCTCTTTGCCCCCTTCTCTCCCCCGAGTCCTTTTACATTTCCCTCCTCTGCCTCCTCTCATTCCCTCTCGCATCTGCCCTTCTCCCCCTTTATTAGTCCTCTCCCTCCTTGGTTCCGCCCCCCCTTTTTTGTTTTTTTCCTTCCTCCCTCCTTGTTCTTCCCCCTCCTCCAGCCCCCCCCCCCAATCACCCTTCGGCTCGGGAGTGTCATCCTTGTGCCGCCACTTTCGTGCAGTGTTCTACAGTGAGTGTTTTACAGTGAGTGTTCCGTGTTGTGTTTTTTGGGAAGTGTTGCAAACGGCCATCATACTGTCACTGGGTGTGCCTTTTATCTCTTGCGAACAGAAACCAGACTGTCGCCGTGTTTTTTAATTGTGTGTGTACTATGTTACTTGTCTGATTCATGTGTCTTCTATTAACGTTGCCTACCCCTTTTGCTTTCTGTTTTAACTTTCCGCATTTTTCCGCCATTTTACACTTGACTACATTTTATCGCCTGTTTTTCTTGTTTCTTTCCTTCTTCCGTTTTTTAAAATGAAAATCTGTAGGCTGTAGAGCAGCGTACTAAGCTGCTGCCAGCCCGCCCCCTTCGGGGGGAATTGAAAATCAATAAAGGAAAAAAAAACCACTGAGTCCGACAGTTGCGATTTCGTCGCACTGTTGTGTTGATGTCGCTACGCATCGTTGTTTTCGTTCTGGATTCTCTACGTCTTCAGCTTTCGATCCATGTTTACTCACTGGACTTGTTATTCGACCGTGCCGTCTCCGTTGTCTGTTTTCTTCTCATTGTTGTTCACCAGTTTATTTACCCTCTGGCGGCTCGCTGTTCACGCCCTCGGCCAGTCGGCCAGTCTCTGCAGGTTCTCGTGTCATTCCCGGTCTTGTTCAATTCTGGTCACTATAATAATAATGATTAAGTCATAGTATAAAAGTACTGTAGTTGTATATTTGAATGTATTATGTATCAGTAACAATATCAGTTGAGACTATAGGCATATGCATTTGCCATAAGTACAGACAGTAAAAGTTCCAAATGGAGAATGAATGGTAGACAGGCAATACATTGTGAGAACTATTTTGCACTGAGTTCTAAGTAGGAGGCCTTCGAACAGATAGAAACACTTAGAGTGAATACTACCACCTTATAAAAACGTCAGTACATTTATATACATTTTTTTAATGACGTCAGACGACGTTACCGTTCTCTCTCTGCCATAACCACCACTTCGTTTTTGCTTTTGTTACGTTTTTTTTGTGTTTTAAAACAATCTCGAAAAAGCATCGGGTTTGTTTATGATAGTTATTACACTTGATGTATATCGCCCTCCGATGCGCACTCCACCATCGCCGAGGTGGAACCGGATGCTTTGCTGACGTGGCTCTGATGTCGTACGGCAAATTCTGCCTCGTGTGGCGCTGTGATTTTGGTTGCATTCACACACTCTGTAACTCAACACTCGCATTCACATCTTTCCTAAGACTAGATGCACTCGTTAGCACAACGTTTTTCACACTCACGCTTCTATGGGACTGCTGTGCGGGATGGGAGGATTTTGTAATTGCCTTGCTCTGTCAGATCTGTCTTTTTCATGCCGACAAATGGTTGCAGTAACAGTGTGTGTTATTGTTCATTATTTGTACTTCGGTAACAGTTCGTCTTTATTGGTTCCCTAATTCAGTCATAGGCGCCAGTTAAAGATTATGTGGTCGAATGGTCCCGAATGGCCATACTTACAAATGTGATTGTCTTTGCTGTTGAAACTGCACATGTAAACTGGATATCCGTAATGTTACATTTTGTAACGTATGACTGCGGTTTACGTGGATAGCCTAGGCGTTCTCGTTGGCACGGGAAAAGTTGCTGGACTCTTCGCCCCGTTTCATTGTTGTCTCAGTCGTTTTGCTATGTACCTACTGTCCATACTTGGGTTGGTCCTTACTTGCTATTCTTTGGTCTAGGATTTTTTGGACCTTTGTTAAACCCCTTGACGTAGCTAGTACAAGGCTAGGTAGAATCTTACTAGGTACATTCCGAGGATCACCAGTTAAGCATCGGTTACGTCCTGTCGAAGGCCCTGTGAGTCTGAGGAGCATATCCCGATGAGCATGTCACAGAATTTACCCGTTCCGTGCGTACTGAAGTGCGTGTGCCAAATCACTTGCTGTGAAGCTTAAGATGGACATGAAAAAGGCATCGTGATCGCCATTTCCTCCAACTCAGCTCTTGAGTTCCCCCACACCACAGCCAAGACATCAGCATACGCCACCACAACACCGACTTGGTCATCTTCTTTCAGTTGGTAGCAAAATACTTGCCATCAATTCGACCTCTGTGGATGTCCTTTAGTAGCTTTTTTTAGTGCCTTTTGTGTTTCTGCTGACCATTCCACAGCTCTACCCCTTGGGTAATTGGTGAAGCTGAAGTATAGACTCCGCGGACCCTTAGTTCACCCACCTGGGCAAATTACGTGGGCCATCACAAATTAACAAATGCTCCAATTAATATTGTGTGTGAGTATTTTCTGTTACATGTGTATATCGTCTCGATCGCTTTCTTAAATGTGTCATTGCCAGCTGATGACAACTCTGTTTGATACGAATACACAACATCTTTGTGTCCTTCTAAGGGATAACTCAATATCTGACGCTGTTCACATCCTTTGTATACGGTTCAGGTAGCAACATGAAAAACAGTAGTGCTCTCCGGTGGCCGTTCTACCTGTCACCTACAACTGCAACCCTAATCATTTACTTCCCAGTGGTGTGTAAGTTTATGAAGTTACACTGTAGTGAGACCATGTCTTCTGGGTGCTTCATTTTTTTTTTTTTTTGTCAGAGAATATAGTTGCTACTGTTCTCAGTAAGATTCACTTATTAGGATATGGTTGCCGGCACCAAGATTAGTACCCAGAAGGTCAAACAATCTGATTCTGAAGAAGTCCTTGCAATAATTCTAGTATACGAAATCGCACAGTATCTGTCACCAACATTTCTTCCGCAGCCATGAAATGAACCAGCTGCCTTTGCATCGAAGTCCCTAGATACCTAGGCAACGGACGCTGAGTATATGGGGTTGCGGAATCAGTAGGTTAAGTAAATTAAGATGGATTTCACTTAAGGTGAACGCATATTAGCAATAGAACAGGATCTATTCTCACTCCAAAACTGAGAAGAGAGGAAAAAAATAACACTGTGCTAGTCTGCTCTGTCCCGTAGATGTAGCTGCTGTCTTTGTGATATCATGTAAAGTGAATTTCTGGTCCTCAGGTACGCTCTCAAAGGTTGGAAGGGAAGGGGAGGGGGCTGGCGATCAATACCCGAACGGTTCCCCTCATTCGTTACCTTCGGGGGAAGTGCGGCGATAAAGTTCCCGCTAATCAGCTTGTCGCTTAATTTAGCCCCTTGGGAGCGCGTTTCTGCCGGATACAGGGCTGTTTAACCAGAAAGTCGCTACGAAGCTACTTTCTGCTGCAAAACCCGATATTTCGGTATGTTCATTTAATACAATGCATGCTTTCTGTAACAGAGTCGATTATAGCAATTCTGAATTTGGAATATTTGTAATTGCTCTAGTTCTACCGATTAAGGAAAACTTGAACTACACAGTCTTTAGTTACATCTACGCAGTTCGTAATATAAACTAAACGGAGCACAACTAACTTACAGATTATCGCAGTGACGGAATTAGAAAGTGTTTCGCCATCAAAAGCTTATTTTAGTTGAAAAAAAAAGGCCATTCGTCTAGGTGAAGAATAGCGTGGTTATACAATGGCTATTGGGTGTGTGTGTAACGATACTGGAGTTTTTACTTGTGAAAATGTTAGGCCATAAACAGAAAGTAGATATGTACCTCTTTGTTGAGAATTTGGATTTGACGGATATAATGGTAGGGTTCATAAAGTTACACTACTTGAGGAACCTGAATGGGCAAAGTGGAGGTAATTTGACTATATCTTGAAGCGAATTACATCCTGAGGACGTACACAAGCAGCTTATTGCTATGTTCCAGCCGCCGGCCGGTGTGACCGAGCGGTTTTAGGCGTTACAGTATGGAACGGCGCGACCGCTACGGTCTCAGGTTCAAATACTGCCTCGGGCATGGATGTGTGTAATGTCCTTAGGTTAGTTAGTTTTAAGTAGTTCTAAGTCTAGGGGCTGAGGACCTCAGAAGTTAAGTCCCATAGTACTCAGAGCCATTTGAACCATATGTTTCAGCCTCTGAGTGAGGAGGAATGAGGGACATGGGAGCATCGTACCGACAGATCGCACAGACAGTTGGCTGTAGTGAAACGAGTGAAGAACGAGTGATGACAAGATGGGCTGTGGCAACTATGTGACAAGAAGAGTCAGTACCGGATCTTACAGAATGATTACATCACAGAAGACGGTAGCACTGCTCGATTGACTCTCACGAGTAGACAGCTGACAACAGTTGAAATCCGTGTAGAGGTTCGAGACAAAATATTAGCTTGAAATGTCAGAAAAGATTACTGGCAACTGGGTTAACATCTCGATGTGCTATGCGACGTTTACCACAGAAACTGTATCACGGACAATATACACGATCCAGCTACATTAATGTGACCACTGCCTATGTCCGTCGTCAACATGCAACAACCACTCACAGATGGCAGGTGGCAGCACTGGGAGTGGAGGGTATATAAAATGGGATGGGGGACGCGGAAAGCAGTGCATTCATAGTTGTAATACGGAAAATGAGCGATTCATCTGACGTCCAAAAAGGCGTGGTAGCTGCTTCCGGGCCAAAGATGGAAGTATTTGCGAAACGATTGTGGTTGCAAACTGTTCGCGTACAGCCGTGGTTAAAGAAATGTTCAGATATGTGTGAATTCCTAAGAGACCAAACTTCTGAGGTCATCGGTCCCTAGACTTACAGACTACTTAAACTAACTTAAACTAACTAATGCTAAGAAAAACACACCCAATACACACACCCATGCCTGAGAGAGGACTCGAACCTCCGGCGGGAGGGGCCGCGCGATCCATGACATGGCCCCTCTAACCGCACGGGAACTCCTCGCGGCTCGTGGTTAAAGTATACCGGTCATGGCAAAATGGCGCTATCCTAGGAAACTGTGGTGCAGCATGGGCCATAGATGACAGGGTTGAGCCGGCCGGGGTGGCCGAGCGGTTCTAGGCGCTACAGTCTGGCTGGTTCAAATGGCTCTGAGCACTATGGGACTCAACTGCTGAGGTCATTAGTCCCCTAGAACTTAGAACTAGTTAAACCTAACTAACCTAAGGACATCACAAACATCCATGCCCGAGGCAGGATTCGAACCTGCGACCGTAGCGGTCTTGCGGTTCCAGACTGCAGCGCCTTTAACCGCACGACCACTTCGGCCGGCACTACAGTCTGGAACCGCGCGACCGCTACAGTCGCAGGTTCGAATCCTGCCTCGGGCATGGATGTGTGTGATGTCCTTAGGTTAGTTAGGTTTAAGTAGTTCTAAGTTCTAGGGGAGTGATGGCCTCAGAAGTTAAGTCTCACAGTGCTCAGAGCCATTTGAACCATTTTGACAGGGGCGAACGATATTGAGGGAATGTGTACGGGTGCGTACACGTGCAACTGTTGAGCAACTGACGGTCCAGATGAACCAAGAGGCTACCAAAAGTGTCATTTCAATGACTGTTCAGCAAACATTGCTGCGTATGGGCCGCCGTAGCAGGCGCCTGGTTCTTGAACACATGCTGAGTGGTTCAAATGGCTCTGAGCACTATGGGACTTAACATCTATGGTCATCAGTCCCCTAGAACTTAGAACTACTTAAACCTAACTAACCTAAGGACAGCACATAACACCCAGTCATCACGAGGCAGAGAAAATCCCTAACCCCGCCGGGAATCGAACCCGGGAACCCGGGCGTGGGAAGCGAGAACGCTACCACACGACCACGAGCTGCGGACACATGCTGAGTGCTGTTCATTAATGACGAAGGCTGGAATTTTCACGTCTGTACCACAACTGGACGACTGCTGAGTGGCGACAGGTGGCCTTTTCAGGTTAATCACGTTTCTTGCTCCATCGGTCAGACGGCCATTGGTGTGTACGACGTGAAACATCTAAAAGCAAACACCCTGTAACAATCGTCGGAAGCATGCAGGCAGAAGGAGGAAGCGTTATGGTCTGGGGAATATTTTCGTGGCATTCCCTGGGCGATATCGTCATTTTGGAAGGCACAATGGATCGACACACATTATGTATCTGTCCTTGAGGACCGTGTCCACGCCTAAATGTCGTTTTTCTTTACTCAGCCTTATGGCATCTAGCAGTAGGATAATGCCCGCCGTGTTCGTGAGTTGTTCGAAGAGCACCTGGATTAGTTGTCCGTTTTCTCCTGACACCTTGGCAACCAAACTACCCATATTAAAACCCAATGGAAAATCTGTGTGGACCACCTCGACTGGGCTGGAGGCGCCATGGATCCCCATCTGAGAAACCTAGTGCAGCTGGTCACGGCACAGGAGTCGGCATGGCCACTCATCCGTGTCGATATCTTCCAGAATCTTATTGACTATCATCCTGCACGTCTTGCAGCGGTCAAAATGTGGTTATTGAGACTTTTGAAAGGTGGCCACATTAATGTGGTCTGAGAGTGTAAACTTGCATGGTGTAGGGCTAGAGTCAACTGTGGTCCTGAGTGGCATTCGGTAGCGTTTAGTGAAGAGTCTCGATTCTGTTCGCTGCTGCCTGATAGATGCCATCGGGACCGTAGACGGCAGGGGAAAGGAAACGGGAAGCATTGACTATCGAATCCCATGCCAACCCAACAGCTGGAATCATGCTGCATAGAACTTTGGATACGACAACACGACTGATTTAGTAGTTTTTTAAAGGTATACTAAATGTTCGTTATTACGCGGCAAGACTGGAAAAACCTCCATGCCTGGGATAAGAAATGGTATTCCCAGCGTAATAATACAAGACATAATCGTGCAGTTCACACCACAAACACCTCAGGGAATGTACAGTTTTTGATCCAGGCATCTGATTTGACACTGATGGAATGCGTTTCGTTGTGATGGAGAGATGTATATTTTTATACTAGCCAATGCTAGCAAACATCACGAACGTGAAAGAAATTCCCCAAGGTGACATTCAGAGACTGCTTCCATGGCACAACGAATACAAGAGCGTTTTCGTTCCTGTGTTGGTCACAACTCATACCGATGTTGCAGATGGAATGATAGCTTAATCGTTTAATATAGTTTGTGAAGAATATCTCCAAAAAGTTTCATAAATGTAGCACTGGTGTTCCGTAATGCATCATTTTTCGTTAACGTAATTGCAGGACGCATATGAAAGTAAGAATAAATCGCAGTTTCACTCCAACCTTCACAAGCCGAACAGTTTATTACCGAGTTCCTCGTTTGTTTTTAGCGTTGTGTATCGCACAATAAGTTACAATACAGAGGAATTTCTGAGTCGCAACCTTCTTCTCTGAAGAAACATTGTCAAAGTGATACAGACACTCATGATACGCATTTAAAATATTTGCGTTATCTACGGGAAACAATTAAGTGGACTTATCATATCTCCCTGTGATCTGTCTCAAAATCACCATGTCCAGTCTTGTATTTCTCTCTAGCCATCAGTAATGGATATATCAAGTCCCCAGGTTTTCTTCGAATAACGTCGTATTTCTTCTAGCGATTCCAATCTCTACTCCCCGAGCACTGCATTGTTGTTTAACTTATATCGACGATTTACAGTCTTAGCAACGAGTCTTAAATTCTTTCAATGTTGCTCATCGAGCTGACGATAAAAACGTAAAAAGTACTCTAAAATATATCACATTAGTGTCTAGAGTTTGATTTTCTAAACAGTTATATTCAGCTTTATCATAATCCTGCCGGTACACCCATAACTTCCACTTGTCTTCCGAACTACTGCGTTCACATCTACACGACGCATCGTATCCTTGTTTGTTGGAGAAGCCCTTTTCTTACAGCAAGTCTACGTGTTACGTCTATTGACATTTTCCAGAAAAAGTGAAGAAGCATCCTTCCGATGGAGATATCATTAGAGATGGAGCAATTCCTGAAAAATTCGACTTCTAACTTACTTTGGATGTGATGCAGTAATGAATGGCCATGTAACTGTAATAGGACATCAGAGTATGACAGACTATAATGGACGCCATTCGCTTATGGCTGCAACCACTGAAAGACTATAGTACATATTTTAGTATAAGAGTTAGTTACTTGCATTAATAATTTTTGACGAGGTAAACTGGCCATGTGGAATGAGTTTACAAGCTACCACCGCCGTTCATTTTTACATAGGTTACTTGGAGCCAATCCAGGGACGAGTGTAGACAACAGTGAAATAATTTGTACAGTAGGAAATAAGTATTTTATACTTTTTCACTTCATACGTACTGTATATTTCTTAATTAACAATCAACGATGAACTATGAGATTTCAATGAGAAGCATTTCCAGTTTTAATTTCAGCACTTGTGTATCTCCAGTATTTTACGATGTAAATGTGCCCTTATACTGATTTAAATAGTGAGTAATTTCTAATTACAAATATCAAACTTGTATTTAATACACATTTATTAAGGGGATTTATTGAGTCACTATGCTTACACAGTGTAATTAAGTACTTTATTATCATTATAGACTTTAAATTCATATTTTGGTACTACATATTACTATACCCATTCAGTTCATTATTAGTACAAAGTAACAAATACTCACTGTCAGAGAAAATTTCACAGTTCTTTCCAATTAGAGTCTCAGTGCACCTTCCATTACTTTTTCAGAATAATGTGCACGGGCGTAACGTTGTGTCAGTGCTCACCAGTACGTTTTAAAGCCAATCTGTTTATTTCGTGTCGAACTATCTCGTGCGTCAAAGTTTCGGTAAGATAATCTCTTTTCCAACGGTACGCGAGCCGTTAAAAAAACGTCAATGGCGTAAGTCAGCACCTGTTGAACATCTGATTTTCCAATAATTTAGTGAATAAACACTCCAAAAGAACATTTCATTTACTGCTCAGCTTTAATAAGTAATATGTATAGGGTATGGGCAGGCATGCTTCCAAGTCGATATAAAATACAACTACAAATTGTATTCCCATCTGCGGGTTTATCGAAGCACGTTATTGTAAGATTCAGTATTAAGCTAAGAAAATTCTTCCTGATATCCAATGCTGTTTCCGACCAAAGAGAAACACAAAAAACGAAATTTCCGTCACGCATCAGTTTCAAGGGATAGTGGAGCACTTGACGTACAGGTCTAGAGCCCCTCATTTCGGTAAATCCACCTGTGTTTAGGACGATGTTACCTTCATTTTGAAGTTTCTCATTAATTCATCGCTGTTCTGAAAACTAAATGTAGGAGTGATGGAAAATCGATTTGGGATTAATGGATACGTGGAACAATAATGCTGAAGAATGACAAAAATGTTTCATATGATACAGCGTCTTTATCCTGAGACTGAATATGGAATTCATTGACTCGAAACATATTACGACATTAAGTACCAAGCTGAATGTCCTGTCGATATTCGGTTCATTAAGGACACAGTACTAGCTCCGTTGGGCAAGAATATCGATGGAATTGAAGTGTGTTCTTGTGAAAAGAACCAACGTCCAATATGACTCAAGTGATTTATCGAAACTTTGTAAAACCTAAGACTTGGTGGAAAGAAGGCAATTTGAAAGCTGGTTTTTTAAAGTGCAAGAATCTGGAGGTTACGAACAAAAACTAAAACTTTGTAACAGGGTTCGATTATGTACCCATTTCTGTTCTTGCTCTGTGTTCGTGGCCTATCTTGTTACTTACTTTAGGAGTCAGAATTAGTGCTTTTGGCAATGAATGCCAGCATTGTTTTCAGGCTAAGTAAATATGCGTGAATGGGGACAACAGTGAATTATTATTTGATAACGGCATTAATCGGTTTTCCAAAAATTCATTGCAATTTGTGGGCAATATAGATATTCACAAATACAATACTAGAACGAAAAATGATCGTCGCACCCCTCCAATGAATTTAATTTTTTCACAGAAAGGAATGATATCCTTAATATTAAGACACATTGAAAACCTGCACATAGAATAAAATGTTTGTTAGATAGCAGAAGTGATGTCCCATACACATTAAAGTTATTTTTCCTAAAGAAAATAAATCCTTCGGTAGAAGTAAGCAACTATTTACAAACCTGCAAGCGATCAACGTAAGTACCCAACATACAGTCACACTTTTATAAACTGTATATCCAGTTTTTTTTGGACATCTTGCCGGCCGGAGTGGCCGTGCAGTTCGAGGCGCTACAGTCTGGGACCGAGCGACCGCTACGGTCGCAGGTTCGAATCCTGCCTCGGGCATGGATGTGTGTGATGCCCTTATGTTAGTTAGGTTTAATTAGTTCTAAGTTATAGGTGACTGATGACCTCAGAAGTTAAGTCGCGTAGTGCTCAGAGGCATCGTTTTTTTTTTTTTTTTTTTTTTTTTTTTTTGCATCTTAACGTTTATGGCACACTCTGAACGGGGGTATCAGCGCGGTATAATACACTACTGGCCATTAGAGTTTAAACATCAGTAAAGTTAGCAAATAAAGAAATTTTGCTTATTGGGTGTATACAATGTCAAGAATATACCAGTTAATTTGTGGTTGGTTTGGAGGTATTAAGGGCATGAAAATTAGTACACAGAGCAGCCGCCTAAGGCAATAACAATAGCTCGAACCCGGCTGGACATCGACTGCAATTGATTTACAATGACACTTGCGTGTACGTTCAGGTAACTTATGAGAGTTTAGCCAGGTGGCCTCTTCGGCAACCGCAGATCATTATAGGTTTCGAGGAACGTACCTTGTAGTCAGGAACATTATACCGTACGTACCATTTTTAGATATGGAGACGATCTTTTAATTGTTTGATCTCATAAAGTATGTACAGTCGTGCTCAAAAATATCCGAACGACCTGGATTTCATTTCGCCTGATTCGCATGCAACCCACATAACGCAGCTGCTAGCGGGTCCTCTAATCGCCCCTTGGTACAGTCGTTTGACTATTGAAAACGGCTCCAACAAGTCACCACTAGAAAACTCTGCTCTGTAACGCAATAACTCAAGATGTGAAGTAATACCGCGATAGTACAAATATCAGGGAACACCTTATCACAGATAAGACTGTCCTTAAGGCTTGTAAGCTCACATTTATTGCAATAAATGACATACCTGAAATGTTACCACTCTCATTATTACGTCAGATAGGTAATGCAGGTAGTAAGTTCGTCGTATTCATGATTTCCTCTTCAAAGTAACATACCGTACTTGTTATTTAACACAAAATGACATTAAAAATTTAAGTTATTCACGAGCAGCTAGTTGAGAATATGTATGAACTTCAAATGACACGACGAACCGTCTCGTTCTGCATATGGATTCAAATCCATGTCATGCAGTCTAAGACTTCGTGACTGACGGAAACTAACCGTCATTCCTGACTAGGCATACAGAGAGTGATATACCTCGATTTTAGACAGTATCGGTTAGCAAATATCAACTTTAAATTACGTAACGTAAACATTTTTAACGGACGCGAATTCCTACCCAGCATCAATTGTTTCTGTTAACGAACTACGAGAGATGTTAAATATTGCTTCTTCACAAGTAACTTACTTGAAATGCCGTGATGTAAAGCTTTGTGTTGGACAGGGAGTCGAACCCAGAACCTAATCGGATTGTTATCGAAGCAAAATCAACTGTGACATACCGGATTTTCTCGACAGTAGCTAGATGTTTTAACTGAAGTGAAGAGAAGAAACATTAATTTTTCCCTTCCAGGACTCCAACCCGGAACCTATCGCTGTTATTTATTAGAGAAAACGAACGTTAAATATGGGTTTGTTACATCAGCAGCGACTTGTGAGCATGTTTCAACTAGAAATAATATGACGAAGAGTTCAATGCTGACTGGGAATCGAACCCCACACATACCGTTGTTGACTACACACAAAGAGACGTCAGCTATAGAATTTTTCTCCACCAGCAGCTCGGAATAACATCCTTGAACTTAGAGTGAACTCTCAAATAGTCCTGTGTCTCACTGGGAGTCAAAAACGTCAGATCGTTAGTGTTGACAACGAATGAAAATGCATTAAAAATCAAAATTATTATCCATCAGCAGATAGGTGTTCTCATGCTAGAGCTTGATAATACATAATGAAAACCTTAGTGCCGGGCCAGCATTCGAACCCATTCACGCGCAATATGTGGAGATGTTGAGCAATCTGCAGTTTTGAACAAACAACAAATTGTCGTCGAGCTGTATTTTCACGAAGGGAGCAAATTCCGCGTTAAGGGCGGTCTGAGTGTCATTCCAAGTTCAGAACCAATTTTATCGACATACAGAAGCTCAAATAAAAGATTGAACAAGGGTCCTGTGACCCTACATAGCGTTTGTTTCGTCACTATAAAAGATAACTAGTATAAGAAAGGTTACTGATGACAGAGTTCCCACATTTCGCCACTCCTGACTTTATTGTGGTGCAACCTAACGACTGCTTGGTAGAGAAGGAATATCATGTTTAATGTGAATTTCAGACCACATTGCCATTAGACCTTCTTCACTTGGCGTGGCCAGAAGAGAATAGAATCTGTCTCTCCCTATTAGAAATCATAAGCAGAAGTTGGAATCGAACCCAGACCATCATCATAGGAACCTATCATCAATCCAACAGAACACCAAATCATATGGTGTATGATTTATTTTTCTTTCATAACACCGTTGCGGCACGCTCTATGACAATTCTGACACACAGGCTCCCTGTAGTGGTTTGCAGCATGTTCAGTACATTCATTTACTTGGTTGACCGAATCGCCATGAACTAGCTGCCTCGGCTACCCAGTCCATACATTTGACTCTATTTTGTAACCACCTACACAGAACTGCCAACAGTGTAGGATGCAGAAATTTAACGAGGAAGTGTTCGTTTCCATTTGAGCTAATCTATTGCGCTATCTGTTTGTTGAAAGCGTCGTGCAGTGCAAAAGAAAAGCTGTAACTGTCTGTCTCTCAGAAGTCTAGATCCGGCCATATGCATTATCTCTCAGCACTGTGGAATGTGGAAGTTCTGGTTTAACTATTTTTGACTTCTGGAGGTATTGTAGGTAGATGACAGCTAGTAGCGTCACGGTAAGTGTCACGCAACGTAGGTAAGATGTCGCGAGTTCCATTTCATTCGCTGCTAAATTTTTTACAACGCAATTCTGCTGTCTGCTGAGGTTACCAATTTAATGGAACTTTGAACATAATTACCTTCACTTCTCAACACAAAATAGCCGCATGTGGAAAAGGGGCTAACTTCTGCGACATTTTGTTGTTTTTAGGTTTAATAGACGGCCAGGCAGCAGATGCATCTCGAAGCTTTTGTATTATGTATGGGGAGAGCGCATCGTGCCAAAATAGTCGGAAAAGTATTTTCTACATTAGCTGTTGTCTGGTAGTGGCATTTTATTCTTCTTCAAACCTTGTTTGACAGCTTTAACTCAGAACAAGTTTTCTACATGCATGTAATCAATAAACTGCATGTGCAATGTCAGGCTGTAATAGATCACATCAGAGAATTCGCATATGTCTTTGATGACTAATTTCTCTCTCATGTTTAGTATTGTTTTAACAACACTAAAAGAAACCTTACGAAAACTGTGCACTGTATTAAAAGAAATGAAATAAAACTACCCACGGTAACCTTACGACGAAAGTCTGTTTTGATAAAACTGAGTATCTGTACACAAGCGTGCCTCTATCGGCACGAATTAGTAAAATACTACTCACTTAGATTTCGATTGGGTCTGTGTAAAATTGGTATGCTGTGCCATACTCAACAGGTATGGAAATGTGGTTCAAATGGTTCAAATGGCACTGAGCACTATGCGACTTAACGTCTGAGGTCATCAGTCACCTACAACTTAGAACTAATTAAACCTAACTAATAACCTAAGGACATCACATACATCCATGCCCGAGGCAGGATTCGAACCTGCGACCGTAGCGGTAGCTCGGCTCCAGACTGTATCGCCTAGAACCGCACGGCCACTCCGGCCGGCATGGAAATGTGGCATTTCATAAATAAAGTTATGTATTCCTAGAGACCCAAAATTTGCTTGTCAGCAGCGGAACGAGGCGTTACCTGTTGTACAGCATTGTGAGTTTTTCACCATTGCACTATGAGCTGAAAGTATTGTCTTGCGATTTCCTTATCGATGTTTGATCTGACTGCTTGTAGCTCTTTCACAGAAGGGATAAAAACATTACATTCAGCGAGACTGGAACCGTGAACCATAACAGACACTTTTTCACAGGTCAGCACGTCACCACACAGCTAGCGAAGCCTCTTTTACGAGGCCAGTAGTGACTAGAACTCGTAAACAGCTATTTAAAGGACGAGTTTAGTTGCGATTTACACATGCAACGAGTTTCCTGGACTGAAAACCGTAAATTTACTACCTTTTGTTACATCTGAAGCGATACTAACTCAGATTATTCAATGGAAATGACAGGAAAAATCAAGCGAACTTTGAGACTTAATTCCGTGCACACCAGGAAGTAACTCGTCTATCACAGAGTTGCCAAATATACCTTGACTTGGTGCCAAATCTCAGTTACAGTACTAGCAGGAAGAAGACGAACCGATGAGATCCTACAGCGGGCTGGGAAGTGACCACGACGCGGCTGCGACGGCCTGGAATACGTAATACTTCTGATTCGCATGTCTGTAACCAGGTTTAGGGACTGAAGCGTAGTTACTAATAATACTCACAACTGACTGCAAACTAAGAACCATAAATCAGTAACTCTCATAGTGGATTTTATATTTCTTTCGTAACTGTACTCAAACCTAAGAAACTCATTCATGGACGTTTTCGTGCCTCGCCGATATTCAAGCACACCAAACAAATAAAAAAAAAGAATGTGTGTGTGTGTGTGTGTGTGTGTGTGTCTTTGTGTGTGTGTGTGTGTGTGTGTGTGTGTGTGTGTGTGTGAGAGAGAGAGAGAGAGAGAGAGAGAGAGAGAGAGAATGAGAGAGAGAGAGAATGAGAGAGAGAGAGAAAGAGAGAGAGAGAGAGAAATAAAGATAAAGAAGAATGAGAGAGAGGGTAAAAAATTGTTGTAAAGAAATTGAATACTGGTATGTAAAGAAGTCTTTCATTAAAATAACGCGGTCCACATCATTACGAAGTGCCGTATTCATGATCAATGGGACAAGTATTAATCCAATCTAATCTAATCAATTATATTGATGACTAGCCGTGAAGAGTCATGAATTACCGAAATTTTCGCCAATATCAGTAACCAAATTCAAACTTGAAAATAAAAGACGACAGTTTTTGTAATAAACCGAGTCTCTTATGAAGACCCTTTTATCCATGTCAACTAACCACGAAAGATGTCTGATATACCTCCATTCAGAAGTAACAAAGTGTGTATGCATTTAAAGATGAAGTGCAAGATGTGAAGTTCTGTGACGGAGGTAGGAACCCAACACGTAATCGGATTGTTAACTAAGTAAAATCAAATGTTACGTATCGGTTCTTCTTACCAGCTGCTAGGTGTTTGAATCTAAAATAAGGATACAAATTTTGGGCCTGAGCGACAATCGAACCGCGCTCCTATCGTTCTTCTTTATCGTCCACGAATATAGCTTAAGTATCAATTGCTTACTCACCAGCAGTAAGATGTGTACGTGTTTGACCAGAAATTGTTGGCAACACATGAACAGACATTAAAAATACACGTTAATTTTCGCTAGCAGGTCGGTGTGCAGGTGATAGGGCTTCAAATGAAACAATGAATATTTTTGTACTAGATCCCGAATCGAACCCACATACTGGGTCACCTTTGGAGGTGACCCAGAGAAGATTGCAGTCCAGGAGAAAGGAACGAAATGATTGAACTATCCTGTTCTGAGAGATTCAGATCCTCGAAAGAGGAGATACGAATTCGAATCATAGTCCAGCACCAAATTGTTCAACGTCTCTAGTTCAATCAAGTACAAGTAAAATAAGAGGCCTGTTCCTTTAAATGGCTACCGGTTCATCAAATAAAATAAAATTTTGTAATGTAAGTAAGTTTATTGGCGACAGTATTTCTGTTTGCAGTGACCTCTGCCTACGTCATTTCCCAAAGCAAATCGGCTCTGTCCAGTTGGGAATGAAGGAACGTGATTTTTAATGCAGAATCTGGATTATAACGTCTTTCTCTTGAGGTTACCAGAGGTAAAGTAAATCTGTTTGTGCCTCTTAAAAGTAAATGCTTGTACCCACGCATTGCACTTGTGATAGTTCGTTCCACCAGACCACATTTCCCAGCCGCAGGAGTGTGCTGTAACGGATGAGTGCTTAGCTTACAAAATTAGTCACGGTGGAAAAAATGCGAGGCTATTAAATGGTTAAGTAGAAGGAAGCTTCTGACGCGGAGATTATGCTATTGTCACGTCAACACTATGTAAAGACTCTTCTAGGCATCATAGCCTCGATGTGAAACCATTTTGAAATTTTCACTAATTCAGGAAATGTCTTAGTTCGAGAAAATCCACTGTGAAGTGTGAAGTTACCGGATAATTCAATTATTATCGTACTTATTACTATCATTTTTTTCATACTGCTGCTGGAATACATGTGCTTGAAGAGCATTTAATTCCTTTTGGTCATTATGGAAGTAGTTGTCCAAGAACAGATTCTTTCCCTGTCTACGGAATCCTTTTCATGTTAATATCAAACATCAGCAATTAGTCGTGGATTACATTAAAACTGAAATGATTGATGAAGACGTTACTCGATAGCAAAAACGCGCTGCCTTTCTTCAATTACTTACGGCTGGAAATGGCTGTCGAATACTGCCAAACCAAAAGCCAAGGGATCTTACTGCCTTACGAAATACGTCGCTGTCAGTTCTTCCGTATGATTTGGTCGACGTGACCTGTTTCAAGTTGAGTATGACAGAGAATGTTTTAGAAAATCAATTGTATTCCTTTGCAATAAACAGAAAGATTTTCATTCTAAACTATCCAAGTTCATAATTTTTGGAATATTAGTTCAAATTTAATATTCGCTTCTATAATGTAGGAAAGTATTTCACAGTTGCAAAACCCGCATCCGACTCATTGTCGCTGACCACAAATTCTAGCTCATAGTGACACCAGCTTAAGTAACCTAATGTAGCGAAGACTGTTTCCCAGTGCTCTTTCTCATCGGAAAATATGCAGTTCACTCATTGGGCTCCATTAGCACACTGTAACAGTAATTTCTGTGTATGTGCAATGCATACGGATTGTAGAATTCAGGGGTGCTCTCTCTTCCACTTCTGTATACAATATGACTGACCTAAACGGGCCCTTTATCATTACAGGCGCTGGACGGTGCAACATCATACTGACCACAGTAATATGCTTATACTGACCACCTCACTGTTCGTTTTACCTGATTTTGTAATCATTTAAATAAAACAACATGACCTTCCAGTGAGAGACATTGCGTCCCCCTTTTCCTCGTGTGAAATTTGTCAGTAAGCTTTTTACCTTCCAACCAGCAAAATGCGGCAGAGTACGGCCGGTAAACGATTCACAAACCACGATCTAGTGGCGTTAAGACGATTTCTTTAAACAATGGCGTAGCTGAAGGAATTTAGTTTCTTCTTAAATCGTCTTATGCAGCGACGTTCGCAGATATTTCAAATAGGAAAATCTCTGTATCCAGGTACGAAGCTTGTAAAACAAACTTCCCACAGTTTGTGTCAGGTTGATCTTTTCGTCTGATGGTACTGCGTAAGTATTTTGTCTAAGAGGTATCACAAGTAGTGTTCCTGTAGCTGTGGGAATCATTGGTTGAAAACGAGTTTAACACCAGCGGGTACAGCACTGCTAAATATTCAAAATGATTGTCAACCTATGTCTGAGTTCATCCACAAACTGAGGCGTATTTATAATATTGAAGCTAGACTGTGTATCGTTGTCTTCCTTGAGTGGGCATCGGACGGCGCTTACATACACGTATACGAGGGTAATCCCAAAGGTAAGGACTCCTAAGGGACACGCATGTGCCAACGCAGGCACAAACGAGAGATCCTTAATTTTAATGCTAAGCAAAAACCACAATAGTACCTGCATAGTGGCAAAGTGATAAAGAGCAAGAGAACGGATACGAAGGTCTCATGTTCAATCCGTCGTTAGGCCCATGATTTTTATGTGCCATTTTACACCTATTTCCCGACAGGCAGTGTTTGTTGATGTGAAAAATGCCGAGTTGCACTGTGATCCGAAAGCCACGTTAAGCTGCAGGTTCCCCTATTAACTGGCTAGGTAAGTCAACTCAAAGGTCGGAGGGAAGGACCGGCATACCACCTCCAGCAAGACCGTGCCTTTTAAGCACTGTGGTGTTCAAACCGCTCTTCCGACTGATGACTGGTTTACTTTCTATGGGTTCTAAAGATAATGATCTTCGGGTTATTAATATTTTTGTGTTTTCATGCTGTAGCTTTGATACCAGTAAACCTAAGCAACCGGCCGAGCACTGTCACCGTTCGAGTTGTCAAGGTGGTAGACGACGATGCTGTCGACCCCAGTTACAGTCCTGGTCATCGCTAATCATTTTGAATATTTAGCAGTGCTGTACCCACTGGTGTTAAACTCGTTTTCAACCAATGATTCCCACAGCTACAGGAAAACTACTTGTGATACCTCTTAAACAAAATACTTACGCAGTACCATCAGACGAAAAGATCAACCTGACACAAACTGTGGGAAGTTTGTTTTACAAGCTTCGTACCTGGATACAGAGATTTTCCTATTTGAAATATCTGCGAACGTCGCTGCATAAGACGATTTAAGAAGAAACTAAATTCCTTCAGCTACGCCATTGTTTAAAGAAATCGTCTTAACGCCACTAGATCGTGGTTTGTGAATCGTTTACCGGCCGTACTCTGCCGCATTTTGCTGGTTGGAAGGTAAAAAGCTTACTGACAAATTTCACACGAGGAAAAGGGGGACGCAATGTCTCTCACTGGAAGGTCATGTTGTTTTATTTAAATGATTACAAAATCAGGTAAAACGAACAGTGAGGTGGTCAGTATAAGCATATTACTGTGGTCAGTATGATGTTGCACCGTCCAGCGCCTGTAATGATAAAGGGCCCGTTTAGGTCAGTCATATTGTATACAGAAGTGGAAGAGAGAGCACCCCTGAATTCTACAATCCGTATGCATTGCACATACACAGAAATTACTGTTACAGTGTGCTAATGGAGCCCAATGAGTGAACTGCATATTTTCCGATGAGAAAGAGCACTGGGAAACAGTCTTCGCTACATTAGGTTACTTAAGCTGGTGTCACTATGAGCTAGAATTTGTGGTCAGCGACAATGAGTCGGATGCGGGTTTTGCAACTGTGAAATACTTTCCTACATTATAGAAGCGAATATTAAATTTGAACTAATATTCCAAAAATTATGAACTTGGATAGTTTAGAATGAAAATCTTTCTGTTTATTGCAAAGGAATACAATTGATTTTCTAAAACATTCTCTGTCATACTCAACTTGAAACAGGTCACGTCGACCAAATCATACGGAAGAACTGACAGCGACGTATTTCGTAAGGCAGTAAGATCCCTAGGCTTTTGGTTTGGCAGTATTCGACCGCCATTTCCAGCCGTAAGTAATTGAAGAAAGGCAGCGCGTTTTTGCTATCGAGTAACGTCTTCATCAATCATTTCAGTTTTAATGTAATCCACGACTAATTGCTGATGTTTGATATTAACATGAAAAGGATTCCGTAGACAGGGAAAGAATCTGTTCTTGGACAACTACTTCCATAATGACCAAAAGGAATTAAATGCTCTTCAAGCACATGTATTCCAGCAGCAGTATGAAAAAAATGATAGTAATAAGTACGGTAATAATTGAATTATCCGGTAACTTCACACTTCACAGTGGATTTTCTCGAACTAAGACATTTCCTGAATTAGTGAAAATTTCAAAATGGTTTCACATCGAGGCTATGATGCCTAGAAGAGTCTTTACATAGTGTTGACGTGACAATAGCATAATCTCCGCGTCAGAAGCTTCCTTCTACTTAACCATTTAATAGCCTCGCATTTTTTCCACCGTGACTAATTTTGTAAGCTAAGCACTCATCCGTTACAGCACACTCCTGCGGCTGGGAAATGTGATCTGGTGGAACGAACTATCACAAGTTCAATGCGTGGGTACAAGCATTTACTTTTAAGAGGCACAAACAGATTTACTTTACCTCTGGTAACCTCAAGAGAAAGACGTTATAATCCAGATTCTGCATTAAAAATCACGTTCCTTCATTCCCAACTGGACAGAGCCGATTTGCTTTGGGAAATGACGTAGGCGGAGGTCACTGTAAACAGAAGTACTGTCGCCAGTAAACTTACTTACATTACAAAATTTTATTTTATTTGATGAACCGATAGCCATTTAAAGGAACAGGCCTCTTATTTTACTTGTACTTGATTGAACTAGAGACGTTGAACAATTTGGTGCTGGACTATGATTCGAATTCGTATCTCCTCTTTCGAGGATCTGAATCTCTCAGAACAGGATAGTTCAATCATTTCGTTCCTTTCTCCTGGACTGCAATCTTCTCTGGGTCACCTCCAAAGGTGACCCAGTATGTGGGTTCGATTCGGGATCTAGTACAAAAATATTCATTGTTTCATTTGAAGCCCTATAACCTGCACACCGACCTGCTAGCGAAAATTAACGTGTATTTTTAATGTCTGTTCATGTGTTGCCAACAATTTCTGGTCAAACACGTACACATCTTACTGCTGGTGAGTAAGCAATTGATACTTAAGCTATATTCGTGGACGATAAAGAAGAACGATAGGAGCGCGGTTCGATTGTCGCTCAGGCCCAAAATTTGTATCCTTATTTTAGATTCAAACACCTAGCAGCTGGTAAGAAGAACCGATACGTAACATTTGATTGTACTTAGTTAACAATCCGATTACGTGTTGGATTCGTACCTCCGTCACAGAACTTCACATCATTCACTTCATCTTTAAATTCATACACACTTTGTTACTTCTGAATGGAGGTGTATCAGACATCTTTCGTGGTTAGTTGACAGGGATGAAAGGGTCTAGAAAAGAGTCCCGGTTTATTACAAAAACTGTCGTCTTTTATTTTCAAGTTTGAATTTGGTTACTGATATTGGCGAAAATTTCGGTAATTCATGACTCTTCACGGCTAGTCAGCAATATAATTGTACCTGGAAATGACAGCGGAGAAGCCCTCGGACGTTGGCGCGCCAGGTACATATGGTCTGCGACCGCGAGCTCGTCTCCAGTTCACCACCGGCAATGGAGGGTGAAGCTTTGACAATGCCAACCACTCGTGCTGGCGAAACGTCAGAAAAACCATTAGATGAACGTCGGCCGAAGAACCCGAGACAGAAGCCAATAGGCAGTTTCCCAACAAGTGGCCATGAAAGCCGTAACAATTTTGTATTTCCAACAGGATTGATCATATCGTTTGAAAGCACTGTTAGAGATGTGTTTTTCGACAACTAAGATTAGAGCCCTTTTACTGGTCTCCAGAAGATGATCTTGGTTTGCATAAGGCGGGTGTGTACTGTATCACATGCAGTTATGACGCATTCATTGGTCAGACCATCAGGACCGTAGAGGACCCGTCTATTGAGCGTAAGCGACACACGATTATAACAGCCAAGCAGATCTGCTAATGGAGAACCTTACGTAAGTACCGGTCATTTATGCGACGACCACCTATGTTACACGTCAACGTGCAATAACCACACACAAATGGCAGGTGGCAGCAGTAGCAGTGGAACGTATATAAAGAGTGTTAGGGGGCGCGGTACACAGTGCAGTCGTTGCTGTAAAGCAGAAACGGAACAATTTATCTTAGGTCCTCAAGTGCAAGATCACTCGTTTTCGGCCAAGTGTAGTAGAATTTCTGTAACAGCAGTGTTGGTAAGCTGTTCTCGTGCTGCTGTGGTTAAAGTATACCCTGCATGGCACAACTACGCTATCCAAAATTGGTGCCAGGTAACTCTAGTGCACCATGAGCCATAGACACAGGGGTGAACGACAGCTACGGAGAGGTGTACGTGCGAAAAGACGTGCAACTGTCGAGCAACTGATCTCCCAGATGAAGCAACGGGGTACCAACAGTGTCTCCACAACGACCATTCAGCGAACGCTAATGCGCAAGCGACTGGTTCATGCACCCATGCTGACTGCTGTTTATCGGCGACGAAGGCTGGAATTTACACACCAGTACCGTAACTCGACGTCCCCTGAGTGGTGACAGGTGGGCTTTTCAGGTGAATCACGTTTTATGCCCCATCATACAGATGCCCGTTGGCGTGTATGGCTTTAATGGTCTGAAAGCAAACAACCTGTAACAACCGTCGGAAGGGTCCAAGCTGCAACCTGGAGTGTTATGGTCAAGGGATGTTATCGTGGCATTCTCTGGGTGAGCTCGTCATTCTCGAAGACACAGTGGATCAACAGAAGTATGCATGTATCCTGGGGGAACATGTCCACCACTTCATGTCTTTGTTTTTCCTTCGTACGAAGGCATCTGCCAGCAAAACAGTGCAACGTGTCACACAGTTCACAGTGAACGTTCGTTATCCGAAGAGCACCAGGATGAGTTTACCGTACTCCCCTGGCAACCAAACTACCCGGATTTATACGCAAGCGAGAGTTTATGGAACCACCGTGATCGGATTGTTCGAGTCATGGATAGTGAACCGATAAAAACAGCACAGCTGCCGCGGTAATGGAGTGGGCATGGCTCCATATTCCTTTCGGTAGCTGCATGTCTCGTAGCGGCCCGAGCTGCATAAGGTGGTTATTCAGGCTGCTCACAGGTGATCACATTAATACGACTGGGCAGGGCGAAACAAGACAGATATTCCGTCGTGCCCTTCTAGCTATGGGATAGAGTTGTTAAGGAAGTAGTCGCAGCTAAGTTAACGGGTTACCTTATAAATAGAACGGTGATTTTTGTTTGGAATCCCCTGGAAATTCTGCTATTTCCCTGGTCAGACGGCAGAGGGACAGAGTTAATGTTACTTGCTCACCTTCTGGTAATTAATATTCACTGTGGATAATGTCTGACGTTGGTCATCTTCGTAGCGCTAGCACACGCTGTCTTCTTGCATCGGAACCTTGAAAATGACGGGCAGTGCACCTGTCGAAATATCGGCGGCTGTCCAAGGCGAAACCCAGGCATATTATCGTAAACTGCCCGAACATTCGATACGTTGGGAGAAGCTCAACTTTCACAGACTTCCTCAACTTCACACCAGAGTTCATCATACGTAGTGCCTGCGATTTTTATTGTGCAGGTCTCTCGGCAACCCATGACGAGATGTTTTCAGCGGGTGAGAGATCTAAACAACATGCTGGCAATGGCAACTGTCGTCCACAGTTTGTATCGAGGTAGAACAGGACAGCAAGAGGAATATGGTATTTCGTGTTATCTTGTTGAAAGAAAACGTCACAGAGACCTCGAAAATAGGGATCAACCAACAGCCTAAACAAGTCAGATATGTACTACCTGCTGTCCAAATCAGCAGCTACGTGAGCCAGAGTCAATCGTGTTGTGAATAGAAATGCGTTCATATCGTCTCTCCAGTTGATGGACCAGTATGACGATTACGAGTGCAACATAGCTACGTTCGTTTTCCTCGGAGCCTCCACACACTGACATGTTCATCGTAATTTGGGGCCTGCTGTGACCTTCCAAAGCGTTGAATATGCCTCCCTCGCCGTCCCCCCATTGAATGCATCGATTCCATTTTCGCATGACAGACGTGAAACCCCCACCAACACGAGCAGAAGTAATGCGGTACTATAAACCACAGTCTCGATAAGCCACGATACTGTCACGGTAGAATTCCGACACGCGCTTGTACACGTTTCTCCTTTTCACCCGAGGCATAACATGATATTTTTCCAAACAACCGGCGGTTGTGATGGTCTTTTTGATTTCAGCATTGGACATACTAATATCACTTGCAATTTTGTGTTGAAGAAATGCATATAGATGGTCAACACACACAAATCTTACCTTGTAAATGCAAAGCAGGAAAAGTAACTGAATGTTGTTAAGAACTGCAACCAAGTCGGAAGCACTACTGAACGATTCTTCATCCCAATCTTCATCATCTGTGGTGATATTTTCGAAAGCGTCGTTCAACTCACGATATTTAAGATATATTGTCTGAACAGCTCCTGAATTGAAATTCCTGTGTGTAGTACATGTTTGAGGCAATCTGAACCCTTTATTTTGTAAGAGTTGTGTTCTCTTTGAGGTCTTGCTAAAAGAATGAACGGAATGTTACAAGACTGTAAATGAAAAGCCCAATTGTTTTGATATTTTTAGAACATTGCAACAGCACCACATTAAGGTTATAAGCATAACAATCCAAAAATATGGCTCATTTGTGACTTACGAGAAACGTCCAGAGTTTCATCTTCTTGCACTCCAACAAACTCACATGGCTGAAACTCGTTTTTAGTACAGTCGTTAATGACATCAGTAACCTATTCATTTATTCGTTTTGAATTATGCTTCATGTTACGTTGAACCCAGATGATTACGGATAAAACACTGTTTTCAACACACTGTTGTATTCTAATAGTGTTTGTATTTTTTCTTCAAAATTTTGGGCAATCTAAGCCTCAGAAGCCTCTGAAGAGCTTCGTCACTGATGATGATGATGATTATTATTATTAGAGGCAGTGGTCAGACACAAAACACCGACAGCCTGAAACCTTCCAATTTCTGCCCCCTTAGAGCAGAAATCAGTGATTTACAAACATTAGGCCTAAGTATAGTGCACACATTTTAGCTTGGTTGATTTTAAATGGGGATTTAGGATGTAGGTTACCCAAGTGCCACTAGGGTGAGGTGTGGCGCAGAAGAACCATATTTTGTAACGACTGTCAACCCTGTGGTTAATTAGCTTTCTTTCTTTAAGAGCTGTAGGTAGTACTCGTTATGATCTGGCAATTACTTCATCAATGTTCAAAAAAAGTTGTTAGAAATAATCGGTACCAATTGTGTATTTTCTCAGTTAATGTTTGGTTTAATAAAACATTTATAGAAACTGGATATCATCTACCTTTTGCAATTTTAAAAACTGAAGTTTAAAAAAAAATTCCTTTTCACTGTAAAGGTTTATGTTTGTAAAGGTTTATGTTTCTGTCATGAAGTAACTCAAAACTTTCTCCCGTAGAGATAACACTTGAAGTAGATGATACCATAAATAAGACTCAACATATTTATTTCTGTCGTGGAGTAAGTCTTTTCCCCTGACTTCATCTGTCTCGATGAACAGGTGCATGGCTGGAGGCATCGCATGAAAGAATTGACTACTTGTTGAAAGTAGGACAAACAAAACTGGACTTTCAAATGATAATCACTTTTCAAGTCCATTGTCGAAAATTACTTGCACTGGCCCAGATAGTATCTAGTTCCCGCAATGTTTGGCAAAGGGTAAGGACCTGTCACAGTTTTGGCTTTCAGATGTTGATAATCGCCAGAATACATTTATTTTCGAGATGCATCTGCTGATTTTCTTGGGTACAATTAAAATTCCGCACTCCATGGACATTTCGAACTTTTCTTCACTAATTGCATTAATGGTCTAGCAATATCCATAAATCCTTTCACATGCATCCTATACCAATTCGTGACTCGAAGAAACGATTGCAGTTACCTCACAGATCCAAGTACAGAAAATTCATGCACAGTCTTCTTTATATTCGGGTCCATCTTAATCCCGTCTTAGCAAATTATGTGACCAATATATGCCACGTCTTCTAACAAAAAATTTCATTTCTCCATACCTAGTGTGAAATTTGCGGCCCCCAACCTAAAGAATATCTTTCATAAGCACTCTTTGTGCAGCTCAGTTGGCCGGCCGGTGTGGCCGAGCGGTTCTAGGCGCTTCAATCTGGAACCGCGTGACTGCTGTTCGAATCCTGCCTCGGGCGTGGATGTGTGTGGTGTCCTTAGGTTAGGTAGGTTTAAGTAGTTCTAAGTTCTAGGGGACTGATGACCTTACAAGGGAACCTCCCCATCGCACCCCCCTCAGATTTAGTTATAAGTTGGCACAGTGGATAGGCCTTGAAAAACTGAACACAGATCAATTGAGAAAACAGGAAGAAGTTGTGTGGAACTGTGAAAAAATAAGCAAAATATACAAACTGAGTGGTTCATGGGAACATATGCAACATCAAGGACAATAGGATCGCAGGAGCGCCATGGTCTCGTGGTAACGTGAGCAGCTGCGCAACGAAAGGTCCTTGGTGCAAATCTTCCATTGAGTGAAAATTTTTTATTTTCAGTTTATGTGACAAACTCTTATGTTTTCATCACTTTTTTGGGAGTGATTATCACATCCACAAGAAAACCTAAATCGGGCAAGGTAGAAGAATCGCCAAGTGTACAAGTTAGGTGGGTCGACAACATATTCCTGTCATGTGGTGCACATGCCGTCACCAGTGTCGTATAGAATATATCAGATGTGTTTTCCTGTGGAGGAATCGGTTGACCTATGACCTTGCGATCAAATGTTTTCGGTTCCCATAGGAGAGGCACGTCCTTTCGTCTACTAATCGCACGGTTTTGCGATGCGGTCGCAAAACACAGACACTAAACTTATTACAGTGAACAGAGACGTCAATGAACGAACGGACGGATAATAACTATGCAAAAATAAATAAAGTAAAATTTTCACTCCAGGGAAGACTTGAACCAAGGGCCTCTCGTTCTGCAGCTGCTCACGCTACCACGGGACCACGGCGCTCCTGAGCTTACATTGTGCATGTTGTTGCTTATGTGCCCCATGGACTACTCAGTTTGTATATTTTGCTTATTTTTTCACAGTTCCACACAACTTCTTCCTGTTTTCTCAATTGATCTGTGTTCAGTTTATCAAGGCCTATCCACTGTGCCAACTTATAACTAAATCTGAGGGGGGTGCGATGGGGAGGTTCCCTTGTTAGAAGTTTAGTCCCATAGTGCTCAGAGCCATTTGAACCATTTTGCTGCTCAGTTTCACTCGCAAATACGACTATATCGTCCATATATAGTACACACTGATGTTGTGTTGAACCTCTTAGAGCCGTATTCAACAATTTATGAAGAGTCGCAGGTGCGTTTTTCAATCCAGAAGGCATCCTTCTGAACTGATAATGTCTGCACGGTGAAGAAAACGCCGATTACAGCCGGTCTTCTGGAACGACGTCTAGCTGATGGTAACCACTTTTCGAGTCCATCGCGGAAAAATATTTTCACTTGCCCAGAAGTCTATAGTTTCCGCAAAGTTCGGCAAAGGGTAGACATTGTTACAGTCATGACTTTCAGATGTAGATAATAGCGACAAAACCTGTATTCCCGTGATTCATCCGCTAATTTTTCAGGTACGACGACAGCTCTTGCACTCCATGGCCTATTACTTTACTCACTAATCGCTCCTCCAGAATCAGCGTTAAGTACCTTGGTACTCTAAATGATTTGTGGTACACCGGTGATTCACACCCTGTCGGTGTCGAGTGTTGTGTAGTATACGGCACTGGCAACGACCCCCTAGTAAAAAACAAATCTTTAAACTCCAACAGTAGCTCCTCCATCTGCTTCTTATTTCACTTTCAGATTCTTCACTTTCCCTCGTAATGCAGTTTCTATAGCGTCTGGTGATTTCCCATGGCCAATAACAACCCTCTTGTCCCAGTCTTCCTCATCTGGGATTCCACACGCTCTTATCCTCAAATAGTTAGTGCTAAACTTATCTACGATTACAGGTACCAATTTTTCTCCATTCACCTCTTCCACAAAACAGCCTGCCGGATCCAAAACTTCATTTTATAAGAGGGTTGTTTGTGTTGTTGCCCCAGATAATAATTAGATGAAATGTTTGTCAGGGTTTGTAAGCGGTGGGTCCTTGAGGTACAGCAATACACGAACACGAGAAGTAAGTTTAAACAGTTCTATTAACAAAGGAAGTAACGTTCGGTACAGAGAAGCGTGCCTTCAGGATGACAGTTTCATACATGACAAATGCTGTTGGCAAAGACAAATTAATAAAAACAATAAAAACATAATACTGACACTCAAGTATGCATTAACATTAGTAGATGAATCGAAGGACTTTATTCTATTGCTGCTTAAATGAAGTTTAACTCATTATTGGAAGAAATCAAATTTTCATGGATATTCTTAATTAAATTATTGTCTTCAGAAAAACTAGATAAGGAATACTTTCCATGTGTTAATATGTATGAATCATTGTAATAAACAGATAACATTCTCGTTAATGGCAAATCTCCAGTTGCATGAAATGTAGTTGGCAGTACACTAGGCATATCAAATAGTTCACATAATATACCACAATGTGTGGCATTCAAGATTAATCCACTATTATTCAATTTGAGTGCAAAGGGTAGGTCACGTGTATCATAATTTTTACATGTAAATGTGACATCAAGGGTGGAGTTAAATGAGAAAATTATACCTTCAGAACATCGTTTAAGAAAGGGATGATAATGATGCGTTAAAATTCTATGGCAATCATCTCTTGGGGGATTATTCACGAACAGTTCTTTCTCACAGTTGTACACTCTACTATCTAAGGGCAAATTAACTTATGACTATATTTACACATATGCAAATCATTTTCATTTAGGGACACAGAACATCTTCGATCCTTGCTGATCAGTAGATAATCGTTCAGTACGTACTTTACATGAATACCTGCCTGTCTCCATTTCACAGGGTAAGTATAACTCATATACATTTCAAAATTATGCTTTGATCTAGCAATGGATATAGAAAAAATAACAGTTAATTCAGCTTCAATCATTAAATAGTGTGTGGTGGTTAACTTGTAGTGAGCATATAAACTGTAAGAGTTAAAAGAATAAATCATAGTATATGTTGCATCTAGCTTTCGCTCTATTGATAGTAGGATCTGTGAAAAGTGTTCTGTATGTAGTAGTACACTGCTCAAACAATCATTTGAACTACTTTCTAAGGCTGTTCTTAAGTTAAGTGCATCAGTTCTAGCATTTGATAAACTATCAGCAATCCTTAACAAAAGAGTGTTTAAGTATGCATTCACAGCATTTAATCCTTGGAATAGTTCTTGGATATTTGCGTTCGTTACAATACGAATTACGTGGAACTGTGAGATAAATTGCTTTACAATCTGTTCAATGAAAACTGTGTGGTTAGTAATGGTTCTTTGCGTATTCTTTAAGACGATAATTTCATTAGAGAGATTAGTTGAATCTGTACTGGACTGTGGTTCAAGAGCTAATATTTTGCCTTTAACTTCCAGATCTCGACTAGTTAAAGTACCAAATACAGTTCCAAGGATACTCCCTCCAAAATCAAACTAAGCACGTTTACGTCTAATTAAAGTTTTGTGTAGCAAAATCTTTAAAAATAGTAAATCTCTTGTTCATAATTAGCAAATGTAGACTCTAACTGCATTTTGGCTGTGATCCAGTTATTATACCAAAATGTACCCATTTCCAAAATGGCATCATTACCCTTAACAGAACGAATTAGATCAATTTGCTTCTTTACAGAACTGAACTGCTGTTGGATTTCACTCAGATTGTACTTAAGGACAAGTTTTACATTACCTGTTGAAACTACCATGTCTGAGTGGTTCAAAACAAAACACCTGTACTCTGTGGTACTATTACTACAGCATTAGTAGAATAAGCTATCATAGCTAACATTAGAATAAAAATGAACATAGTTAATTAGTTCTAAATACTAGAGTTAACAATGAACATAAAATAAATGAATTTCTTGTGGTAACCTGTGGAATAAAAGGTTTTGTTTCACTTGTGCACTCGTGTAATAGCTTCAATACTAAATTTTCACAACACATTCACATAAGCACATGGCTGAAATAAATACACGCATTGCACTTTCACACACTACACACGTTTATACAGATTGTTGAGGTGTCTGGAACAGAATCGCTAGGAACGAGGCGGTGCCTCGGCCTCGAAGTCTGGACTGCGACCTCGCGATTCTCGCTTCCCGGGTTTGAGAACAGCAGGTATGCCTCTCGGTCGGTCCTCGTCTACCCAGAAATGGCTTTACACGATTGACATGAACGACAATCGAACGAAAGGGCAGTTGGAACTTAAGAGTGACTGCCGACAACACCTCCAAGATTGGATATGGTCCTTTCCAAAACGTCTTAAATTTTTTGACTTGACTCTTCTATAAACACCACATTGGTCAGATACACAAGATCTCCAACTCGATACTGTGGCGCCGGCCGTTGGGACCAAGCGGTTCCAGGCGCTTCAGGCTGGAACCGAGCGACTGCTACGGTTGCAGGTTCGAATCCTGCCTCGGGCATGGATGTGTGTGATGTCCTTAGGTTAGTTAGGTATAACTAGTTCTAAGTTCTAGGGGACTGATGACCTCAGATGTTAAGTCCCACAGTGCTTAGAGCCATTTGAGTCATTTCGATACTGTGGCACTGCCGCTTGGCGGTCGTGTTGTCTTGCATGCTGGAGAAAGGATTGATGATTTCGCTGTTTCACTCCCCTCCATGCTTCCTTTACCTTGCATGCTAGATCCCTTACGTGTTCATTGATGATTCCGGCAGTCGATCGTGCAAGGGCCAAGGGTGAATGCATTCTTCTTCCGTAGACGATCTCATATGGACTTAGGCCAGTTGAGCTGCGCATTGTGGCATTGTAACAACTTACCAAGTACGGTAAACAGACATCCCAATTGTCGTGTTGGCGCTCACATAATGGCTAACCATTTTAATAATTGTTCCGTGGACTCGCTCGACTCTTCCATTTCCTTCAGGGTGTGCTGGTTTAGTACTTAACTGAGTTATTTGCATGAGCTTAAAAGTCTGTTTAAGTAATTCATTCATCAATTCGTTCCTTGATCACTAATTATACTTAATGGTGATACAAACTTAAGAATCCATTCTTTTACAAAAACTTTAGCTGTAGTCACAGCAGCCGGCTGGTGTGGCCGTGCGGTTCTAGGCGCTTCAGTCGGGACCCGCGTGACCGCTACGGTCGCAGGTTCGAATCCTGCCTCGGGCATGGATGTGTGTGATATCCTTAGGTTAGTTAGGTTTAATTAGTTCTAAGTTCTAGGCGACTGATGACCTCAGAAGTTAAGTCGCATAGTGCTCAGAGCCATTTGAGCCATTTCTGTAGTCTCAGCGCTCTGATCAGGTATTGGTACCATGAGAAGGTATCTAGAGAAATGATCTAAATGGTTAATACGTATTTGTTTTCATCTTTAGTCTTAGGCAACGGTCATACGACATCTACTCCAATTCGTTCAAATGGTTCACTTGTCTCTGGCAGTTCTTGCAACGGTGCTCTACTTTTTCCTACATTATTCCGTCTGTTGCATGAATCACATTGTGAAACAAACTCGAAAACGCCAACTTTGCGGCTCGGTCACCAAAACATTTGAGCTATTTTAATGTTTGTTGCTTTTTTACCGCAATGACCTGATGATAAAGAATTGTGTTGTCCTCTCATGATTTGATCTTTCATGGTTTCTGGAATTACTAGGCGGTTTCCTCTACTACTGACACTACTGTGTCACCTGGCCACCTAGAACCGTTGCAGGACGAATTGATTCACGGGTCCAGTTATATGGTTCCTTCCGTGCATAGCCATTTTACGACTATGACGAGTGGGGCCTGAAGATGGAATCAATGTAATGGCGAAACTGGTAGCACATAGAAGTTCATAAAATAAAATAAATTTCTACAACACATACAGCTCTTGGTAAATTATTGCATCAAGAAGTTCATGCCAGCCGTCGACCCACGATCCATAATGGATCAACAAAGATATAGCAAAATTGGATGCATGTGTTGAAAGAATAAAAGGTTTACTGAAATTCGTATAGTCTAACATGGGGCTGTAGTTAGAGCAGTTTTAAGTTCTTCCATTGCCTTTTGTGCACTCTGTTGACCAATTAAATATGGCTCCTTTCTTCAGTAGCTATGTCATTGGACGCGCTATATTCACATAACTGGCTATAAATCGTCTGTAGAAATTTGACAATCCCAAGAATGATTGTAATTCTTTCAAATTCTGTGGTTCAGGAAAATTCTTTACATCTTCAGTTAATTTTGGATCAGGTCGAACACCTTCACTGTTTATAACATGACCAAGATAGTTAACTTTACTTTGTGCAAAATGACATTTATTAATTGATAAAGACAGGTTTGCGCTTCTTATACGCTCAAAAACAGCTTGTAGTCTCTCAGTATGCTGCTTCATGTTTTCACCAAAAATTATTACATCAAGGTAAACAATTGCTTGTGTTGGGGTGAGTCCTTGTAAAACTGAATCCATCAGGCGTTGAAATGTAGTTGGAGCATTACGAAGTCCAAATGACATACGAAGTTCTTGTATACTCCTGTTGCAGTTACAAGTTAAGTTTTTGCTTGATCATCTGGATGCACTGTTAACTGGTAATAACCACTTGTTAAAAGACATACTGAAAAAAGTCAACATCTGCCCAAGTAATCCAAGGTTTCCACTAAATTTGGTAAGGGGTAAATGTCAGGTGTGGTCATAACATTCAAAGATCTGTAATCAACACAAAAACGGAACTGTGGTTCTCCAGAAATTGATTTCTCTTTTGCAATTACAACAGGCGAACACCACGGTGGGTCGGAAGGATTTCTTGGTTTTACCATTCCGGTTTCTAATTGTTCTTTAACCATGTCTTCTACCAACCTTCTTTGACTGAATGGTATTCGGTAAGATTTCTCTGTGACTGGGGCTGCATTCCCTGTATGAAGACGATGCTGAACTAAATGAGTGACAGGTAAATTTGCACGTTCTCGGAATAAATCTGCATACTCCAACAGAACAGGCGCTAAAATATTCTGTTCATCAACTGTCAAATGTTCTATCTTCTTCTAAATCTTGCGCTTCAGTTCATTATTAACTTCGTCGTCTCGTTGCAATTTTGCGATACTGCTGCAAAAATCTGTGTTTATAACTGCAGCATTTGTTACTTCATCTGGAATCTGTATTACGTCGCTTTTACTTACGCTCGACACTTCAGCAACTTTCGTTCCTCGTGGCAAAACAACATCCTCATTGCTCATATTCGTTACTATGACCGGAATTTTTGCGACATTCTGTCTCACTCTCACCATTCTAGCGACACCTACACCTCTAGCAACATAACAATGCATTGTATCCAGTAACTCACTTTACTCGGATCGCTAAATTAATAACAAAGTTCCTTCCTTGCATCGGGGTGACTTAACTTCAACGTAGATTGTCTTTCCTGCTCCCTTGGGAATTTGATGAGGCTGATCAATTTGAACATCGACTCGGACGGTTTGAACTGATGCATCGATTGGGCCGTCTATTCCCACGACGTCAGTATTGCTGCTCCTTTGAGTACGATCTGAAGAACGATTACCTAGGTTGTAGTTGCTACGGCCTAGTCTGATCTTTCTTTCTGCGACAAATATCTCTGCCTCGTTAGCGGACAAGAAATCAAATCCAAGTGCACCGTCATAACGCGTTTCGTTATTTGAAACTACTTCCACCCTTGCTTTGTATTTATCTTTATTTTCACCTTCATCTTGGCCTTGGCCAAGAATTAATTCTACATCAACTTCTCCATAGTTACGTATCTTTCCTCCGTTTAACTCTCGCGCTTTTAATAGCGGCGGTTTCAATTTATCCCGTTTATCTATGCCACACCACATTAATGAGGTCTGTGCTCCTGCGTCAATAAGTAGTTTGATGTTTCTCCCACGATATACAGCACCTATCACGAAGTCATTTTCGGTCTGATTTTCGCTGGAACTAACAGGAATCACTGTCTGTGTCTGTGGCAAGGGGCGGACGGAGTGGTGGCCCGTACGTCTCCGAACTTGTTTAAAGATCTGGCAGATTGTCTGTTGTTCGAAATACCTTTCTTCTTGTTGCGACAATCTCTTGAAACATGAACCTGCATCCAAAAATGATTGTAGATTCGATTCTCTTTACAATCCTTACGCTTGTGACCCAGCTTATTGCATCTGTAGCGTTGTACTGTTGTGTTGAAAATTCTACGTTTTCTTGTTTCTGCATCTCATTCGGTCGTCTTAGTGCTTCAACGAAACCAACAGCTGATTCTACTGCTTTCTGAAACGTTTTACATCGTGCCAATCGAACAGCTTTGCTCAATTCCTCTCGGTGCAACCCATGAATGAATGTGTCCAAGGCTCTCTGGTCGGCTTCGAAAAACTGAATGCGATTTTCATTTTCATCTTCTACTAATTCGTACGTTTGAGCGTTGATGTTTCGAATTCTGTCGGCAAACTGCTCGATAGATTCGTCTCGTTGCATTCGCAAACTGAAAAGCTGCTCTCTGTAAAATCTGATCGCGTTTTTACGTTTAAATCTCTGAACAACAACCGTTCTAAACTCATTGTAATCTTCTGTTTTCACGCAAGTAGGGTCTGTGCTAACGAAATCTTGCGCTGCTCCCTGAATTCTTAATTCGGGAACCACTAACTTATCGGAATCTAACAGGATCCTAACAGGGTGGCACCTTCAAGTTTACGAAAAAACACTTTCACATCATCTTTGGGTTTCCCACTAAACACTGGTACTGATGGCAGTAATGAAAAATTATTTAATGTAGTTGTACCTGTACTGCATGAACTACCATTTGCCAAGTCTTTCGGAATGTTACGCTCGCTTCTCTCTGCCTTTAACTGCCGAATCTCTTCTTGCAGTTTATTAATAACAGTTTGTAGATCGACAACGTTACTCCAACTGGATTGCGACATTTCTTCTAATTTAACGCCAATGAGTCACTCAAATGTAAAATAAAAATCCATCACTGCCTTTCGTATTCTAGCCAAACTGGAGTACACCAGCCTGAATTCCCGCGTAGTCAGAAGATGTTCATGCTGCTGCTGCTGCCCAAAGTTCACATTGTGCTGTACCTCTTCAGGACTGTAGGTTTTCCATAATTATCCCCATGCTGACACCACTTCTATAAGGCGGTTGTTTGTGTTGTTGCCCCGGCTGATAATTAGACGAAATATTTGTCAGGATTTGTAAGCAGTGGGTCCTTTAGGTACGGCAATACGCTAACACGAGAAGTAAGTTTAAACAGTTTTATTAACAAAGGCTGATTATAAAACACGCACGCTACGCGCACCCATCATCACTGTGTCTGACATCCTAACAGCGACTAATTACGGTCGTATCGAAATGCTCCATGGTGAGCTAAGAAAAGAGACATATTCACCCTCGAGGCCATGCTAGTTAATACGGCGCGCTGCGAAGGCAGCCAGTGGCTTAGTCCCTGCGTCGCACTGCGGACGTACGCACTTGAACTGACCAAGCAAATTCTCGGCATTCCAGATACGTCGCCCGGCGAGCTCATGTTACATACCGTACGGCTGTGTGCAACCCGTAGACCCTCACAATTTGCTTCTTCTTATTATAGGTAAGTTAGACTCAACATCAAACCAAAGCAAATTCCCATTACCCTTGAGTACACCATTATATGAATTGAGCCTTAGTACAATAACTTATCGTCCCAGTTCATAAGTACATCCATCGATCTTCCTTACCATATCCGCAAATTCTTCTGTTGACTCTTCATACTTTTTCACTACCATTTCTTAGTGCATTTGGGATTGTCTGGGTCTGTTCTGCTTTCAATACCTGTACACCAACCCTTTCTGAAACCCCTCAAATGTTTCTGCTCCCTTAAGAGCTTCTGCATCTGTTGCATAAGCCTTTGCTTCTTATGTTAACCTTAACTTTGCCACTCTTAAATGCTCCACGTCAGTCCAACATTCCACCTCTGCCAAATTGTTAAGATCTCCAATAAATGCTTGCAAATACTTAGTCGATTTACCAGAAAATGAGCAACAAGCACCATAGCTGACAACTCCAACCCTCGCTGTAGAGATTGCTTTTCTAATTGACCTGAGACACTGTATTAACTGCTGTTAATTGTAGTACCTTTTCCAACAATATACATACTGAATCTGGCTCTGAAACTCCTGGGGCCGATAACTTAGCTGTTTGGTCCCCTCCAACAAATTCAACGAACCAGTCTGAAACTACTTGCGTCTCTGATTCTGCCGGATTATTGACTTTAGCCTTACTCATTCTGGAAGCTCAATAAAATATAAATACAACGGAACAGAACACACAAATTTAAATCGTACGTCTAATCATTAAGCACTTTGCCTCCTAGCACTGTCTAGACATGTTCCTGTAACACTTGCATGTGAAAGGTACCACTACTATCGACTCTCTACATGATACTGAATGACCTAGAAAATTGCACTGCGTATATTTGACGGGTACCAACGAATCCTGTTGATTATGTTGAGCCCACTGCTGACACTAATGTTAATGATTAATAAAAATGATATCAGCTGTATTACTAGACATTTATTGCATTACGACCAGTTTCGTTCTTTGAACATTTTCAGTTCACCAACTTATGCTACAGTTATGATATAAATGGTCTGATTGTAGTTGGTAAAGACCGGATCACAAACATCGGTCAAAATATTCCCCCGTCCGGCTGGCGAAAATATGACAAGTTGACACGGCGTCCTGCATCATGCCATTTATGCTCGCCATACTTCTGCCAGGCGTTCGCCAGGATGTTTAAGAGCTGTACTTTGGATTTGGTCTTTAACACTGCCTACGACAACCAGTCCATTTATGTCATGACTTTAGCAGAATGCCGCAACAAGAAGATCTTCAAAGACTGATTCCGTTCATAACACAACAAATGCGTAGTAATACAGGTGATGTATTAATAATCATTAGCTAACGAATCCTGTTTTCCGCACCACTAAAGTCTGATACATTCACAGATTTCTTCCTTTTAACAAAACCAACTTTCCACTTAGCATGGTAATCAAGTTTTCTCTCCATGACCCACGCACTGTCCTCAAGAAACAATCAAATCTCTTGACTCATTGCACCGTAGGCAGTAGGTTCGGACGCTACGCTGAAAAGATGACGCCAGCAACTCTTACACCACTTGTTGCTGTCGGTGACTTCTGGAACCCAATTGTAGACGGCACCGGAGGGTCTCAGCAGTTGGGAGTCGTTGTATGGACGCCTGGTGGCGCCAGAGAAAAAGCCTGCAAGTACTCAGAGTTATTTAATACTTCATTTTGTCGCAGCCCAGTACAAGAAGCGGTGACTTGGCCAAGGAATTCCGCTGCCTCGTGTATTGTTGATGCCCAGAATTGTTGACGAAGCGTTGCTTCTTGACGGAACCTCTTCTGTCAGCGGCATTTCTCTGCGTTCAACGGCACCTGCGAGAATTTCCTACTGTTACACTGTGCTCCTCTTTCCGCCTCCCTGCGTTGTCGGAAGGCGGCGGACTGGTGATAAAGCGGGCATTGACACTCTGCCCCCTTGCTGGTGGGCGGGTAGCTGCTACCCGGGGCTGCTGTTGGCCTACTTTTGTGGCGGCTCTAGGACCAAACAGCTTCAGGGCTATCTGCTCTGATGCAGATGCGATCTGTGGTCTCGATCAGTATCCCATACGGTGGCTACGTGACACAACCCCCGTCGTGGTAGAGCTGTAGTTCTGACAGAAATACAGATGACTTGGGTGTAAATACACTTCAGAGATGTTTATATTTGTTCTGTGCTACGCGTATTGGCAGGTACACTAAACACTTCGGCGGTCTTTAGCAAAGCACAACACGCGCATTTGATCGGGCTGGCGCTTCTGCAGTCACCTTTAAACTTCGGACATTTATAATCAGATACGGTTGGTGTGTTAGAGCACTATTCACCTGCAGGGTGTCACCTCGCTATTGGGTCATAAGTCCATGCAACTGTGGGAGATGGAGTGGCAAGACATGAGGGGCAATAAGCTCCAGCCGGTAAAGACAGCTATCCGCCCATGACATACCTCATACAAGACACCCCTGTCATTTGAAATCAGGTTACCTGCTTCTGAATAATAATGCTAGCCACTAACACATGGCTCCCTAGTCTGCTGCGGAATTCCCCCAGTTTGTGATGCCTGTGGTGTACACTCATCATAAGGTACGTTTTATTACAATACATTTTATATTCGAACCAGTGGACAGTGACAGATCTAAGGGGGAACCTGAACTCTGTATTAGCTACTGATGAGAACAGTGTTACAATGCGTTTAGAATTTTGCACATTTTCCAGACTCCACCGAAGAAGCCTCAAAGTAAAAGGCGAAACGCGTCTGGAAGAAATAAAATACATTGCAGCAAGAAAAGATGGTTTTTATTTACAAAACGAATATTTCTGTGCTTGTTGCGGACGTTGGCCACGCTTGTTGTCACCCATCAGAACCCATAGGGTAGTTCCAGTTGACCTAGAATCATGAAATTTATCAAGAATAAAGGTTCTGCAGTACAACCAAAGGAAACAAAATCAGAAAATTGTGAATTTGTAATTATATCACACGAAAAAAAAATTGTTTCGTGTTTGTTACTTTACTGTCTTTCGGTCCAACCGCCAAATCCGGAAACAGTTGATTTGTAATTATATCAGATGAAAAATAATTCTTTTGTCATTTGTTATCTGACTGTTTGTATGTCCGTCCGTCTGTTAAGCCCCCTTTTCCCCACGAACGATTAGACGTGTCAAGTTAACATTTAAGTCATATACGAAGGTCTGTAGTCGTTTGGAGGTGTAATAGATGTAAACTTCTAAGTCAATGAAAACAAAAGTTGCGGCAATTTATGTCACATGTTTTGGTAGTTGCACACTCGCTCATTAAGTGGTATTGGATACGTCTCATTGACGAATTTGTAGTTTGTAATTATATTAGACGACAACGTTATTTTCTTTCTCATTTGTTGTCCGACTTCTAACTTGAAATTCGAATACTTTCGAAAGTCTAGGGTTTCCTGGGATCGATATGTTACGAGTATCAGTGTCGATAACAGGCAAAAATCGTTGGAATTTCAGATTCCTGGAAAAGATGCACTTTCCACTGCCATAAATAAGTCTGCACTGGACCCTCAGTGTGCGGAGTCCTACTCGCACCTGTCTAATTCGTATTGTATCTGTCTCTACTTTCTTTTAGAACCAACCCAGGGGAAGGTTTCCCTATGTGTGTGTGCGTGTGTGTGTGTGTGTGTGTGTGTGTGTGTGTGTGTGTGTATGTAAATCAGCAAAAGAGTACTTTAAAGGGATATTTTATGTTATATTTGAGTATAGGTTTTTTTCACTTTATGACCATATAATCACAATCGTCTTCATCACATTTTAATATGTTCCACCAGATGGCGAAAAATTCCCAAGCAGTATATGAATTCTGCCCAGAAAGTAAGTGATTCCGTGAGTAATACTTTTCGGGCTCCCTTTTCCTGCAGTCTCACATCAGAGTTCGACGTTTTTTACTATTATTGGTAACATTCCTACCGTCCACAAATAGACAGTGTTGTTACTAAAACTGCATGAGTTCTAATTCTCTCGTATTTCTCTACCTCCTGAAGCCGGCCGGGGTGGCCGAGCGGTCTAGGCGCTACAGTCTGGAACGGCGCGACTGCTACGGTCGCCGGTTCGAATCCTGGCTCGAGCATAGATGTGTATGATGTCCTTAGGTTAGTTAGGTTTAAGTAGTTCTAAGTTCTAGGGGACTGATGACCTCAGAAGTTAAGTCCCATAGTGCTCAGAACCATTTGAACCATTTGAACCTCCTGAACTTTCAACAATCGACAATCTCCAGGGCGTCTATGAACTCGCTATACTGAGTCCATTAACTTCGAGTTGCATAGCAAAGTGAATACTGCTCCAACGTTGTGAACTTCACCGAAGCCAGCTGGAAGTGTCAGGGCTTAGGTAAGAGGGCTACTTCATTAATCTTTCTTGGGAACAGCCGTCACTTAGGCGGCGAGCTTACTGAGGACAGCAGAGCTTGGCGCATTCATACTATGTGGAATAAACCTGGTGTATGTGGCATCGCGTTTCGGCGGGCAGACCTTGTGTCTCAGTACGGACGGCTGTGGTGGCTGCTTGTAAGGTTTAGTTATGGAGTAATCAGAAATACTCCGCTGGTGACGTACTTTGCGGTGTGTGTGTGAATTCCTAAGGATCCAAACTGCTGATGTCATCGGTACCTAGACTTACACACTACTGAAACTAACTTGCGCTAAGGACAACACACACGCCCATGCTCGAGGGATGACTCGAACCTCCGGAGGGATGGGCCGCGCAATTCGTGACATAGCGCCTCGAATCGCACGGCCCCTCAGAGAAGCAACAACGTTCTCCTACGTGCTGCTGTATTCGGCGCTTCGCAGACCCAATTACACCACGGTATCGTAGCACTGAACTGAGCAACCGAATGTATCAAACATACATCTTCTGACTAACACTATTTCTTCACATTTTATTTAGTTTGTGAACCCGGAAAATAAGTAAATTAAGGTAACGTTGTTACTCCTGGTTGGACATATTGTCATGCAAATAAATCCCTGTTCCATGATGAGCACAGAACCATCAGGCGCGAGTCCAGTTACTAAAACTGAATAGCCCTCGTACAGAGTGAAAAAATGTGTTAAATAACGTGCAAAACATCAAAGTTCCTTTCACAGTTATAATTGAAAGGTGCTTATTGTAAAATGTAATAACTCAAAGTTCTCTGTCAATATTATATTCGAACCGATAAAATTCGCAAAGACAGACAACAATTTCGTTGCATTGGATTAGCTTACAATCTCCATATTGAGTAATGTATGTATATGGTCGAAGACTACCTAGCTGGTAACGCAAGAAGGAAGAAAGGAAGATTGGTTTTTAATGTCCAGTCGGCAACACGGTCATTAGAGATGGAGTACGAGCTCCAATTGTGTCAAGGTTGGGGATGGACATTTGCTGCGATCTTTCAGAGGAACGATCCCTGTTCTTGCGTGGCGAGATTTCAGAAAATCACGGCAAAGCGGCAGTGCATATCAATAAATAAGGAGAACTACACACACCAAAAGAAGTTTTGCATCACCCCGGTTCCCAGAAATCCTGAAGATAGACGTTGACTGTGGATATTGTATCACAGACAAAATCCCTTTGACTGTTCAGAGATGTCACTAAATCCGCACAACCATGCATGAGCAGCGCCTATTAGACGGAGGAGGTCCGACAGCCGATCAGATCCAGTCATTCCACCAGGAAGGAGATACACGGCTCGTGTTGTCTGTAGTTCAACCATGCCTAGACAGTCATTACCGCTGTTCGATCGCATTCGCATTGTTACTTTGTGCCAGGAAGGGCTCTCAACAAGGGAAGTGGCCAGGCGTCTCGGAGTGAACAAAAGCGATGATGTTCAGGCATGGAGGAGATACAGATAGACAGGAACTGCCGAAGACATTCCTCGCTCAGGCCGCCGAAGGGCTACTACTACAGTGGATGACTACTACCTACGGATTATGGTCCGGAGGAACCCTGACAGCAAGGCCACCATGTTGAATAATGTTTTTGTGCAGACACAGGACTTCGCGTTACGACTCAAACTGTGTGCAATAGGCTGCATGATTTGCAACTTCACTCCCCACGTCCATGGCGGGGTCTATCTTTGCAACCACGACACCATGCATCACGGTACAGATGGGTCCAACAACATGCCGAATGGATCGCTCAGGATTGGCATCACCTATGAGTGTCCCATATGCCTTCAACCAGACAATCGTCGGATACATGTTTGGAGGCAACCCGGTCAGGATGAACGCTTTAGACACACTGTCCAGCGAGTGCAGCAAGGTGGAGGTTCCCCGCTGTTTTGGGGTGGTACGCCGCTGTTGGACATGGAAGGCGCCGTAGCGGCTGCACGATAAGTGTATGCCATCCTCCGACCGACAGTGCAACTATATTGGGAGCATATTGGCGAGGCATTTGCCTTCATGGACAACAGTTCGGGCCTCCATCGTGAAATCTTGTGAATGATTTCCTTCAGGGAAACGACATCGCTCGACTAGAGTGGCCAACATGTTCTTCAGACGTGAACCCTATCGAAAATGTCTGGGATAGATTGAAAAGGGCTGTTTATTGACTTCGTGACCCACCAAAAGCTCTCAGGGATCCACGCCGAATCTGCCCTGATGAACTTGTGGATAGTATTCCACGACGAATACAGGCATGCATCAATGCAAGAGGACGTGTTACTGGGTATTACAGGTATCGGTGTGTACAGCAATCTGGATCACCATCTCTGAAGGTCTCACTGTATGGTGGTACAACAGGCAATGTTTGGTTTTCATGTGCAGTGAAAAGGGAGGAAATGATGTTTATGTTGTTCTCTATTCCAATTTTCTGTACAGGTTCCGGAACTCTCGGAACCGAGGTGATGCAAACCTTTTTTTGATGTGTGTAATATGACCACCTGCTAAGTAGCGTGAACAGAGCAGTCTCTATCATTGACGGTTATATCAGTAAATTTTGCCATTTGTTGCCGGTATCGTAGTTAGAAAGATTCACAGCTCGTCTCTGTTCCGCTTCCATACTTTTTTCAACGCCACGTACCTCTAGGCAGCATTCAGTCTGGTGGTAGACGGTAGTCACAATGTTTTGGCTCATCAGTGTAGATGTGAAGCGTATGCAAGGAATGTCGTCCCCGGGATATGAGGAGGCTATTTTTCTATACGATGGTTCAGAAGGTTCCAGCATATTTGTGTAGAGAGTCAAAAGACGACAATGATTAAGTTAGTTAAAGGTAGGAGTTTTGCAGTAATAAAATTAGTTAAAATGTGAAGGAATAGTGTTAGTCAGAAGAATTATGTTTGATACATTCGGTTTCTCAGTTCAGTGCTACGATACCGTGGTGTAATTACGTCTACGAAGCGCCGAATACAGCAGCACGTAGGAGAACGTTATTACTTCTCTGAGGGGCCGTGCGGTTCGAGGCGCTATGTCACGAATTGCGCGGCCCACCCCTCCGGAGGTTCGTGTCATCCCTCGAGCATGGGCGTGTGTGTTGTCCTTAGCGTAAGTTAGTTTAAGTCGTGTGTAAGTCTAGGTACCGATGACATCAGCAGTTTGGTCCCTTAGGAATTCACACACACACACAGACCTTAATGAATTACTGTGCTGGTAAACCTCTTACATTATTTGATTTTCAAACAGCTGAGCAGAACTGAACGCACTCAGACATTTCGCTCTTTACCTGTTCTGATCAACACTAAACTGACAGCCAATATTTTTAGCGCAACGCAATCTGACTTTCAACAATCTCAGCAAGGGAATGGCCCTGACTAACATTAACCTATACGTTTCACCAATCACTTACGTCACAAAAATCTTCGTTACTCGAACTACTGCAATACAGCGAGCGCCAATACTGCCAGCTAAATAAAAGATTCTAACTACTGAAGGCACTAACTACTGATAGGCATAGTTAGCAAATGAAAGATTTTGATAGAGAACAAACAATGTATTTACCTTAATAGCGTTCTCTGTCCAGATCATCCGCTCTCAAAACTCCGCCATCTCACTCACCACATTCACCACTGCTGGCGGTTCACCTCCAACTGCGCAAAGCTATGCGCTGTTAACATCCAGCTGCCCAACACTACAATAGCGAATATTACAACAATGCCCACCAGCCGCCGACTGCTCACAGCACAGCCAGTGATTTTCATACAGAGCGCTATGTGACGTTACCAATAAAAAAACCTAAACAGCCTACTTACATAGCCCCCATGCTCCCCACAAAAAATTTTACAAATTGTTTTGGGCAGTGGCCAATACAGATTTGAAAATATTTTTTATAATTACAATAACAAAGAAATCAAATGCACACACTTAGTGATACAATGTTGGTCAAAAGCTAAAATTTTCTCACAGTCCAATAAAGACAATCCTGATCATTCATCACAGTAAAATTGTAGTGCTTTTTTTTTCTCGAAGTTTGAGCAGTAAAAGAAAATGCACACGGAAGTAGTGGATTTCGACGCAGTCTTGAAGAAGTAGTGTTGTCCTTCCAACGGAAAGACAGTGCTGACTCTTGACATGCAGACAGGTAATGGGCCACAACAGAGCAAACCCACAGCAGAGTGAGTCGAAGATTTGAAGAATATTAGTAGGTAGGTCATCACAGAGCAGACCCACTGTAGTCCTGGTAGAGATTATGGTATTGGTGGGCCACCAGAGGTGCAGACCCACTGCAGTCCTTGTAAAAATAATGGTATTGGTGGGCCATCGAAGATTCAGACCCACTATAGTCCTTGTAGAAATAATGGTATTGGTGGGCCATCAAAGATGCAGACCCACTGTAGTCCTTGTAGCAATAATGGTATTGGTGGGCCATCAAAAATGCAGACCCACCGTAGTCCTCGTAGAGATGGCCAGCTGCCATCTGTTGCGACTGTGCAGGTGCACAATCACCATCGAAGAGTCTTGCGGGCAATATAGCAAATCCATAAACGACCACTTGTGCACTCACAAAGTTTTGGGAATTGTCCTTAGAACCAGCAATGCTGTTATCCAGTCCCTTGCTGAATTATTAACACACGTGCAAGCACTAACAGCCCCAACTTCTCACATATTGTGCATATACTATGACCATCAGAAATATGTGCAGTGAAATGAATGCTTACAACTTACTTAATTTGATGAACTGGTGTCAATTACAATTTTATAACATGAGAATACAATAACATAGGTACAAAATACATCATTAAATAACATAACAATACAGATAACATTTGTAGTTGTACAGGCTTTACAAAAGAATAGAAATAAACAGATACATCAATGTTACAGGAATTATAACATAAGTAAATATATAAAATAATGAGAATATTTTTCGAAACATTAATTTCACACATGCGCATTAAAACAGAACAGAATAAATAATGTCTAAACATCTTTACAAAGAAAATAACATAGTATTTGAAAAATTCTACATCATAAATGTTATTAGCTACACACATAAAGACAGGAAAAAGACAAGAGTACATAAACACATAGCGAAATAATAAAAAAGGAAATACTTTTTTGGCCAAACCATTTTCTTATAGCTTCTCAATGCATTTCTTCCCATTCATCACAACTCGTTCTCTTATATAGCCTACCCCATCTTAAGCTAACTTAAATCTACTGAGCTCAGATGCATAAACTAAGGGGCGAGGCAATGCAGCAGCACAAAACAATTAACACAAACAGCAATGACAAAAAATGCAAACCGGCAAAGCAAGCAGCATTATAGAAATTAGCAAAGCAAATACAACTAATATGAGGCAATGAGCAGCAACAAGAAAAATAAATCAGTAGTAAAACTTGCTTAATACAATGTAAAATTCAGTAGAACTATGCCTGGCAAACAGCGGCAGAAAATGCAATAACTTATACCTAAACATGACAAACCCACAAGCAGTAAAAATAGTACAGTAAAGATGGCCATGTCTAATATCTATGTCACATCTTAACACGAGAGTGATGCATCACAAAAATTTACTCTGCAAAAAGTTATCAAATCGTTGACAAAAATTATGTATGCAATTCCTGTGAAGTGGAAATGTCTTTTTGTGCTCCCTCGTTTTTTATGGAAGTAGAGCATAGAATTATTATTTACTGGATCTGTAGGCATAAAATAACTATATTAGTGCATCTATTAAATTTTATTTTAACCAATGCTGCAGTGCAGCTAGAAACTAGATATTAAACAAAATGAGCAATCTCTCAACTAGAAAGACAACAGATGTAAAATGTTTCTCATCATTTCATTAGGGATTTTAGTAAATATCATAAATTAAGAGCTCCACAGTGTAATCATATGTTTTCAAGTTTGAGTGTATCGTATTTGCGATGCTTTCTACAAAGAAATGTCAATAGCGAGGATAATGGCCTCTTTTTTTTCCTACCTAATGGCTTTCTTTTTTCAGGCGACTGGCACAGCTGGCCGCTCACAACACATTATGTCAAGGTCACTTAGCTTTCTTACCGAAATGTTTACGACAGCAGTTTGCGCTACAGTGACAGTCTCATATGAAAAAATTTCACACATGGAAAAATTACAGTAGAAATGTGTAGAAACGACATCTTATGAACAGCAGTGTTGTGATACATTCACACATGGACATATGAGTTATAACTCTTAAAGTACGATTCTTGGTTTCCAACATCCTTTTTCACAAACCAGAGTCCCTAACTTCTATTCATTATTCATATACATATAAACACATAATCACATTCCTCATATAGCATCAGCTTATTGACCATAAACATACCTCAACAGCATAATACACATTTTCATCGTAATAACAACACCATAAAAACCTAGCCAAATCTCAAAAACGTCGTAGCTTTCTGCAATAATTTCAAAACCCAAAAAAAATTCTCTGCTCATTTCAATAGTGTCATCTACCTCAAATGTACTTTAAAAATCATGATCATGACGTCGTTCAAAGCTCTCATAGTACCACAATGGTTCCGAAAAAAATATGAACAGTTCACAAAGTACAGACAAAATACAATTTCATAAGTGTGAAGTTATCCAGCTGTGTAATTACGTAAACATCTGTCACTGATGTAGTAAAAAAAAGTTTGTTTTTCTCAGTTAAATGATCAGATAGCTGTGTAATTCTGTGTTACAGAAATATGGTACCGAAGTGTAAAGTTGTATAAGCAAATACCATATTAGCTAGGGCTCCTTGTGCTTGCGAAACACATGGTACACAAAGTAAGCGTGTACCCCCCTGAGGATTAATGTAATTATACACTCAGGTGTTACAGATTACAGCAATAAATGAAATGTATCACGGAAAACCTTTGTATCATTGTAATTCAAAAAATCTTCAAAAATAAATGTTTTAAGTACAAAATTAATCACTCAATTGCGTGTCCTGTAGCGCTAAATGTGCGTCTTGCTGTAAGATAATTCTGTGGAAGTGTCGTAGTTATCGTCCTCTGTGAGCAAAGTTCTGCTGAAGTCAATGTACTCACCTCCTCATAAACAAAATTGAAATGCTTTGCGTATAGATATCTTAGTTGTTACGCTTATTGCCGTGATGAAGAAAGTACTGTGCTGTAACGTATTGTTGTGGTACGAAAAAGGCTGTCTCATTGTAGCTATACCACAAAAGTCATTACTAAAACATGTTTTACTTTCCAGAATAATACAGAAAAACTGTACAGAAATAAAACAGATACAGTGCAAAAGCAATAATATAAATTGTGTCACTCATTAGTAGCGTCGTGATATAATCGTGTAGCTGTCAAATAAACTAACCACTGTGTCATCTGGTATCTCTCAGAAAGTACTTTAAATCCAGAATGTATTTTCAAGTAAACCAAAATGTTGCATTAAAATCTCATTAGCAGTACCGGTATATGTTCTAACTATGTGAGCCTTATAGTCGTTACGTAATCGTGCAACTATAAGCAAGAATGTACACACACAATAACACTGTGTCGTCTGTTCACTATAACAATGCACTCGTAAATACTGACTAAATATGTTCCCTAGGTTCTAGACTGGATAGTTAACTTCAAAACATTGTTGCATGTTAACAGTTTCTCAGTGTGACAAATTGTACTAGTAGCGTGAAGTGAAAAATTTTATGGCAGAGACTAAGTTAAAAAGCAGATTATCTTTCAATAAAAAGTTTTACATGTGAAATGTGGTGCAATCCTTTACTCTTCCCAGTGCGCAGAGTTTCAACTTCAACGCAAGTATCATGTGGTATACGTCGGATTCTGTAAGGTCCATTGTAAATAAGAAAGAATTTGTGACTCAAATGTTTCTTCTTATGTGACAATGAATGAGCTTTAATGAGAACTTTCTGACCAATATATAATTTCTTTGCATTTGCTTTACCATGTAGTTTTCTCCTTTTTTCTGCTGCTGATTTTACATTTTTAATAGCCAAATCAATTATGTCTATGTGTCGAAGTTTACGTGTATTCGGGAAAGGTACAAGCTCTCTGGTTCTGTTCGATGATTCTTCATTCTTCAGTACAAGAATAGGTGGTAAAGCAGTGGAGTCATGAGGCATTTCATTCAGCACGTTTTGAAATAAGTGTAAATATCTGTCCCAATGCTGATGCTTTCTGTGACAAATAAAGTCTGCAAAGCTTATTGATTTCTTTCATAATCCATTCAGACGGGTTACAGTGTGGTGAGTACAATGAAATAAAAACAGGTTTGATTTTATGATTCCGAACCATGCGTGACCAAACAGCAGACCTGAATTGCGGTCCGTTATCTGAAATGACTTTATTGACGTGTCCAACTTCACGTAAGAAATTTTTAACAAAGGCGTTGGATACAGACCTTCCAGTGGCTTTACGTAACGGTGTGAAAGAAAAAAATTTTGAAGTAAGTTCAACAGCGACTAGAACGTACGAAAATCCATTAGATGTTCTGACAAGGGGTCCCAAGAGATCCACAGCAGCAAATTCTTTTAATTTAGAAGGAATGATAGGAAACAACGGAGCACGATGTGAGACAGTAGATGGTTTAGCCTTTTGACAAAGTTTACAAATAGACAAGACTCTTCGAATTCTCTTTTCCATATTGTTAAAATAACAAGTCGTTCGAAGAATATGATAACATTTTCGTGGACCAAAATGTGCGTAGCTGAAATGAATGTACCAAATGAGCTTATTAACAAAATCGTCTGGAATGCAAAGTACCCATAGCTTGTCATCAACAGTGCAGCGTTTGAAGAGTATGTTGTTTCTAACCAGATAATAATGCCGAATCTGTGTGTGTGTCTTTTCATGCCATTTACTATTGATGTCTTTCCAAATCGGATCTTTATCTTGTTCATGAGCAACGTCCTTTAAAGGTGTGGTGATGAAGTTTTCAAAGGCGACTTTCTGAATGTAAAGAATACTGAAATTTTCCTCGAGGTTGCCTTCTGTGTTACTTTTCTCAAGCCCAGCCGGTGCGCGTGACAGTGCGTCCGCAACAATGTTCTCCTTGCCGGAAATGTAGACTATTGTGAAGTGGAATGCTTGCAGAAACAATGCCCAACGTTTTAACCAGTCATGATTTAATTTTGAAGGCATAAGAAATTGTAATGCACGATGATCACTGTATACTTTTACGTGCTTACCAGAAAGAAAGAAACGGAATTTGTTAAATGCCCAAACGATAGCTAAAGCTTCTAATTCAGTAATGGAATAATTTTTTCAGATTTTGTTAGTACTCGGCTAGCAAAAGCAATGGTTTCCTGAACAGTAGGGTCATTTTCTATGGCCTCTTGAAATAAATGGGCACCAAGACCGACTTTAGAAGAATCCGTGCTAAGGCAGAAAACTTGTGACAGATCTGGATGAGCTAGTATTGGCGCGTTAAGTAGCGATTCTTTCGAAGAATTGAATTCCAACTGTGCTTGTTCGTCCCAGTTCCAAATAGTATTTTTTACAGTGAGAGAACAAAGTTTTGGTGTACCTAGGATTTGCATATTCAGAAAACGACGGTAAAAATTTACGAGACCTAGAAAACTGCGGACTTGTCCTTTCGTGGATGGAACTGGAATGGCTCTGATTGCTTCTAACTTTTCAGGATCCGGCTGAATGCCTTCGGAAGAAATAATATGTCCCAAAAACCTCACTTTTGACCTACCGAATTCAGGCTTTTCCAAGTTAACTGTAATTCCAGATTCTTCAAAAATACATAACAGACTGTTAAGGATGCGATTATGTTGTTCCCATGAGGCTTCTGCTATTAGAATATCATCCACATATAAGGTGATGTGACGTTTTAAGAAATCAGGTACTATGGAATTTAGCCCGCGAACGAATGCTGCCGAAGAAATGTTCAAACCAAAAGGAAGTTTTAGAAACTGATAACAAACGCCGAAACAAAGAAAAGCTGTGTATTTTCTACATTCTGGATGAAGTTCGATCTGATAAAATCTGGAACTGAGATCAATTCTGGATGAAGTTCGATCTGATAAAATCTGGAACTGAGATCAATAGAAGACAACACTTTTACGCCATTAAAATTTTGAAGAAGTTCTTCCATCGTTTGCGGCCTGTCTGTTTCAGGAATGATGACAGTATTGATTTGTCTCGAATCTAAGACAAGTCTGATCGATCCATTTTTCTTCTCAACAACATGTAATAGATTGTTGTATGAGCTTACTGCAGGCTCAATAATGCCTTCGTCAAGCATAGATTGTATTTCTGTTCTAACACGGTCCCTATAATGTACTGGAATTACGTATGGTCTAACACAAAATTTAGTATGCTCACGAACACGAAATTGGTATTGAAATCCATTGATTGTTCCTGTTTTGTGAGTAAAAACTGTGGAATGTGCTTGTAAAATCTCAAAAAGATCCTGCCTGTCAATGTAATTACAGTTCTCAATTGTTTGAATCTCACGTAACGGAAGTGTGGGGCAATCGTTCGATTTGTTGCATTTGCTAAAGGCTGTTTCACTAATTACTGAAATGGGACTGCCAGAGTCAAGTACTGCCGTAAATTTTACGTCATTTACTGTAAAGTGAATCACAGGATATGCAATGTTGTTATGTTTTACGTCGTGTTCCTGGAGTAAGATGTCCCTAATGTCTTCCATTTTTACGTAATTACTAGCCGCGGCAGCTACGTCGTCAGCTTCATAAGTACGTTTTGTGGCTGCCAGCGGTATGAGTCATTGCCTATTGTCTCTTTGTTGGCGCGCGTCGTTATTGGGATTTGGAGACCTAACTTCCACAAATTCACTTTGTCGAGAGGGCTCTGCCCTGTTTGAATCCCGCCAGTTCTGATGCAATTCAGGTCTGTCGTTACGATCATATCGTCTGTCGTCATGTCGGTAGATTCCATAGTTACTTTCTTGTCGGTCACGTGGTGGAGAATTTCTCCCTGAATCGTAACTGCGCACTGGACCGTTGCGTCTGAAGTTATTTTGTCTCCCTTGGTAATAATTATTTTGGTTCCCATATTGTATGTTTCTCTGATTGTCTCTGTGATAGTTATTACCGCGGAGAGGTGATCTTTCTCTGTAATTATTACTACTCTGCCAACGGTTGTCATACGGGTGGGGTCTGTTTTGGTCACGATTTACGTTGTAAGAATAGCCTTGTCATGTCCAGTTATTATTTCTTTCATCGCGGAATTGTGACGAATGTGACCTGTAATTGTTGTGTTCCTGTTTCCGTGTCCCGCGATTGTCAGTGTCGATTTACAATTCTTGTAAGAGTCCCTGAAAAACTTCAATGTCGTCTTTGCAACGCCCTGCCAAAATAATATGTCGTAAATCTTCAGGCAATTTGATTAAGCAAATGCGGATGAGTTCTGAGAGGCTGTATGTGTTTGACAGGTACTGATTCTCGTGCAACATGTCTTCAAAATATTTCACAAGACTGGAAAATTCAGATTGTTCGATATGTTTCATCATTATGATGCTATGTTTTACTCGGTCTTGTGTGGCTTGAGACCAATATGCTGAGAGGAAGGCATGATAAAATTCTCCTTCACTGTGACAATCGTGAATGACCGATCGCATTCTAACAGCTGGTTCATTCTCTAAATAGCCACACATAAATTCTAATCTGTGCTCTAATGACCAGAGAGAATTGATGAAGCCACGCTTGTGGGTGAATGTCGTTGCCGGAATTCTTAAATGTTTTGAATTTACATGTAGTAATAAACAGCTTATAGTTAAAATCATCATGTCGGCGAGTGACATATCGGTCATTGTTACTGCGTTTCGGCGAGTCCATCTCAAAATTCGGTGTACCTTGCCAATTTCTTTCATAATTTCGGAAGTGTCCTGTGTTATTATTTTGTGGCTGTTCCGTTTTTCTATGTTCCTCTCCCCGTATTGGAGCGCGAGTGTCCTCTGAAATATGTAATTCTTGTACTGCCTGCGTCAACTGATCTTGTACTTCCCGTATTTCTCTTTTGTACTGTGTATTGATTTCATTTTGATTTTGCTTGAATTTTCTAATTTGTTCATACTCTTTTGTGTCAGTGAAGGCTACGGGTCTTGTGTCATTCAGATCATCATCTACCTTTGTAGATAAGTTAGTGAACTGATCAGAAAGTTCGGCTACTTTCTCCGATAGTGAACAGATTTCCTCATTGTGTTTTTCTGAACCAGGTTTCAGAGTGTCCATTTGTGTTGAAATCGTATCTACTGTGTCCTTTAAGTTTTCCTGAGTTTTTGCAAGTTGCGTAACCGAATCGGTAGATGCAACTGAGTCAATTTTAGCTTGCAAGGTGTCGTGATTTTTATGAACAATAGTTTGCAGTTCTTTTATGGCTGCTTCGTGATTCTATAATGCATTTTCATGACGCGAAAAAATAGATTGAAAATGCTCACAATTTTGTGTTTTTACGTCATTACAGACTTTTTGACATTTCGATTCGATTTTAAGTAATTCAGCAGATAAACCTTCACGTGTTTATTCAAGCGTTTGTTCCGTTGAGTCTAACTTTTGAAGCTGTTGCTGTGTTTGTCTCTGATTTTGTTCCTATGTAACGTCCCCTTAGAAAACTTAATGAATTACTGTGCTGGTAAACCTCTTACATTATTTGATTTTCAAACAGCTGAGCTGAACTGAACGCACTCAGACATTTCGCTCTTTACCTGTTCTGATCAACACTAAACTGACAGCCAATATTTTTAGCGCAACGCAATCTGACTTTCAACAATCTCTGCAAGAGAATGTCCCTGACTAACATTAACCAATGCGTTTCACCAATCACTTACCTCACAAAAATCTTCGTTACTCGAACTACTGCAATATAGCGAGCGCCAATACTGCCAGCTAAATAAAAGATTCTAACTACTGATAGGCATAGTTAGCAAATGAAAGATTTTGATAGAGAACAAACAACGTATTTACCTTAATAGTGTTCGAAAGTCATTATATATATATATATATATATATATATATATATATATATATATATATATATATATATATATATATCAGTTCATGACATCCAGTCTTACAAATTTACTGTCTCTGTCAAGATCATTCGCTCTCAAAACTCCGCCATCTCACTCCTCACATCCACCACTGCTGGCGGCTCACCTCCAACTGCGCAAAGCTACGCGCTGTTAACATCCAACTGCCCAACACTACAATAGCGAATATTACAACGATGCCAACCAGACACCGGTTGCTCAAAGCACAGCCAGTGATTTTCATACAGAGCGCTACGTGGCGTTACCAATAAAAAAACCTAAACAGTCTACTTACAACTCACCCACACAATTTGAACATTAGAGAACGGTGTTGTTAAAGGCCAACTCGCCACGCGCCAGGTTGTCAACATTGAGGGTGGTAATCGGGTCAGTTACGCCAGCTGAGCAACTCCAGAATATTCCAGCGGGCTACTGGGGAAGAAGAATAGAGAGACATCAGCGGCTCAAAGAAGTATTTAAGGCCGGCTACCAGCTTGTCAACATCGTCCATCGTGAGGCGCTGGAGTGACACAAAGTCTGTGTTACTCAACGCCGCCACCGATCCGGAGTCGTCACTGCCATCGCAGTCATCGTCGTAGGGCAGGTCGTCGCCCAGGAGGCGCCAGAGTGGCTCCGCAGCCGTAACTATCGTCGGACGCCGCAACCGGCAGCCGCGTGTAATGGAAGTCATCGCTGCGGGTGCTCTGTGGTATCCACCATTCTGGAATGCTGCTGCCACAAACGCCGTGACTGGGGCAGGAACTGCGGACACGGGCCCGTCGACGCCAGACAGCCGCCGCCGAGGATGTCGTCTGAGGCAAGGCCTCACCTGTCCCGCTGCCACGGCCCCAGCCGCCAGCACAACTGAGGCCCGTGGTGTGTGCTTCCAGACGCCGCAGTACGTCCCTGCAAGGCTATAGCGCCGCTGTCGAGACAGCAGAATTGAGCTACGCCAGCGCAGCTTCAGACGCAGCAGCGGGCGTATCTGTGAGTGTCCGACGGTAACCTCTGTCCCCGCCACGGATATTACGAGTGGAAGCAGACCTTGTCCTGAGGGCCCAAAACAAATTCATTGCAATTGATCAGTAAATGTTGTTATTCCGTCATCAGGAGCCATCCATAGACATATCCTCACCCTCCTCTTCCTCACGCTCAGCAGAGAACGTGTGTTTGAATCTGACGACGTACAGTGGAGTCTAGCGCCTGTTAACTTTCTTGAGTGGATCTGCTAAATTTTGTGTTGATATTTTCACCTCACTAGATTTATCGAGTGGATGGCAATAATCTTATATGACATTTAAATTCGAAATATTTAGTCTAAACATAGGCAATCCTGACGTCTCAGCCCGAGAAATGCCAAGATACTTATTCACAAACTGAGATGTTACATACCGAAAAACAGACGCTGCCGTTCGCGCGTGTCCTGTTGTAACGCTATCAGCTGAATCTTCGAATGTTATGGCTGCCAAAAAATGGTTCAAATGGCTCTGAGCACTATGGAACTTAACTTCTAAGGTCATCAGTCGCCTAGAACTTAGAACTACTTAAACCTAACTAATCTAAGGACATCACATACATCCATGCCCGAGGCGGGATTCGAACCTGGGACCGTAGCTGTCGCACGGTTCCAGACTGTAGCACCTAGAACCGCGCGGCCACCACGGCCGGCCATGGCTGCCAAGAGAGCGGCGTTTGACAGGTTCAAAATGGTTCAAATGGCTCTGAGAACTATGGGACTTAACATCTGAGGTCATCAATCCCCTAGAACTTGGAACTACTTAAACCTAACTAACCTAAGAACATCACACACATCGATGCCCGATGCAGGATTTGAACCTCCGACCGTAGCGGTCGCGCGGTTGCAGACTGAAGCGCCTAGAATAGCTCGGCCACAGCAGTAGGCGTTTGATATGTGAGAGGACGATGACGAGACGAACGAGCTTTACGGGTATGTCAGTAGGTGAGGTGAGATGATTGGCAGAGTTCTACGTATGAGAAATCTTGACTAGACGTCCACTAGCCGGAGACACAGGCCACATGGTCGGCAAAACCCGTTGAACTGTGAAGGGCAACCGTCAAGGACGAACTACCTGAATAAAGAAAATATGAAATAAGGGAAACTCTATAAGACCGAAGTCTTTCGTGACGGCACTGATACGTAAAACATTCAGCAGAGAAACTACGGACCTAGGGAGGAATTACGGTCTATCAGATGATGTTACGAAAAATCTCGGAGTCCGAGTTCCTAGACCTCCCAAGTTGTACGGACTACCGAACATACACAACGATAATGTTCCTTTGAGACATATTGTGTCAGTGCAATTGGTTCTCCTACGTACAAGCTGACCAAATACCTAAGAAAGTTGACGACTCCTACAGTCGGCAGCCGTGAACATCACATCAAAAACTCTCAGATGTTCATTGAGAAAATCATACCAATTAGAGTTGGTCCAAATGACATTTAAGTCAGCCTGTATGTGGTATCGCTGTTCGCAATCGTTCCCGTGGAGAACATTTTGAAAATGCTCACGGATCATTTTCCTCCTGAAACTGTAAAGTTATTCTGGCGTGTGATGACAACCACCTACTTCTACTTACAACCTTCTACTGTATGGAACTGAGGTCTCCGTTGTCTCCACTATTGGCAAACTTTTTTTATGGAGAATTTGAGGAACGTGCATTAAATTCGGCTCCCTCCTGTCCATCCTTTTTTTTGTCGTTATGTTGACGATACATTCATGGACTGGCCACAAGGCGCAGAAGCTCTCAATTCAAGGAACACATGAACAGCATACATCCAAACATCCGTTTCACTGTCGAGATGTAGACGGAAGGAAAGTTGCCATTTTTAGACGTTTTAGTGCAACGACAGAGGAGGGGCTTCTCGGCCATTCTGTGTGCCGTGAGCCGACGCATACCGATTTATATCTTAATGCACAGAGTTTCCATCAGTTTGTTTAGAAGAGAGCCGTTTTGAACACGGTGGTATATTAAGCAAAAATTGTTTATGACGAGGACCACTTGAAATCCGATATTAACCATCTGAAGTACGCGTTCCGAAATAATAGCTGTGGTGCATATGATATAAAGTCAGTGTTCTTCAAGAAAAGGGAACGTGAAAATGCTGCACATTCACAGGATGAATCACCGATTGCGATTCTTCCTTTTTGTGGGTCTGTATGCAGTAAAACAGGAAGAGTAGTGAGCAGACGGCGTATAAGACCGATTTTTCGTCCTCCTAAGAAAATTAAGGAGATGATGCACCCACTTAAGGACAGCCTCGGCTTCAGGGTCTCTATAATTTATAATATCCCCTGTGAGTGTGGAAGCCATTACGTAAGTCAGACCATTTGTACCGTTTCCGACCGCTGTGCAGAAGGCCAACGGCATATTAAAAACAGAGAACTAGAGAAACCGGCAATTGCGAAGCACACTCACTAACAAACGTAAAAATACTGTTTGATAAAAAAAAATCTTGTCCCAGGGCTCCACATACTAAGATTTTGTTATTAAGGAGGCTGCTGAAATAAGAATGAGCGACAAGAACTTAACCGTGATAACGGATATCATCTGAGGGGTGCATGGAAATGAGCGCTCGATGTAGAGAAGCAGCAGAGACATTCCTTGCAGTATTTACGTTCCCATGGAAGCGGTGGCGCCACCAGCGCAGATACTGACATCAATTGCGACAGCAGTACGTACTCATCTATCAATCACAAACCGAATAATCACAAGCCATCCATGGGCTATAGTAGACCATCATAGCATCAGAGAAGACAGGCAGTTGCTCCTGACGATGACGATTGAGGCTATCGTCGAAAGCTCGAGATTTTATCCCGAGTTGACGCAGAGAAACCAGTCACATGGCCTTAAAGACAAAAATTGTGTGAGTAAAGACGAGCCATCACTATGAGATTTTATTTACAAGTCATTAAATTTTAAATGTCTTGGACATACACTGACGCCCCAAAGAAACTGGTGTAGGTGGGCGGATTCAAATACCGAGATATGAGACATGTAAACAGGCTGAATATGGCGCTGCGGTCGGCAATGCCTATATAAGACTACAAGCGCTTCGCGCAGTTGTTAGATCGGTTACTGCTGCTACAATGGCAAGTTGTCAAGATTTAAGGTAGCTTCGACATGCTGTATAGTCGGCGCACTAGCAATGGGACACAGCATCTCCGAGGTAACAATGAAGTGGGGATTTTCGGGTAGGACCATTTCATGAGTGTACCCTGAATATCAGGAATCTGGTAAAACATCAAATCACCGTAATCAAACGTTAGTATGTGTGTGAACTCCTAAGGGACCAAACTGCTGAGGTAATCGGTTCCTAGACTTACACACTATTTAAACTGACTTAATCTAACTTATACTAAGAACAACACATACACCCATGCCAAAGGGAGGGCTCGAACCTCCGGCGGGAGGGGCCGTGCAATCCGTGGCATGGCGCCTCTAACTTCGCAGCCATTCCGCGCGGCTCTCCGACATCGCTGCGTCGGGAAAAATGTCCTCCAAGAACGGGACCAACGACGACTGAAGAGAATCGTTCACCGTGACAAAAGTGTACCCTTTCACAAATTTCTATGGATTTCAATACTGGGCCATCAACAAGTGTCAGCGTGCGAACCATTTAATGAAACATCATCGATTTGTGTTATCGGAGCCGAAGGCACTCTCGTGTACCGTTAATAACTGCACGGTACAAGACCTACCGCCTCTCCTTGGGTCCATCAGCACCGACATTGGACTGTCGATGTCTGGAAACATGTTGCCTGTTCGTACGAGTCTCGTATCACGTTGTATCGAGTGGATGGACGTGTACGGGTTTGGAGACAACCTAATGAATCCGTGGACCCTGCATGTCAGCAGGGGACTCTTAAAGCTGGTGGAGGCTCTGTAATGGTGTGGGGCGTGTGCAGTTGGAGTGATATGGGACCCCTGATAATTCCAGCACGACAAAGCGACACACCCCACGTCCAGGTTTGCTACAGAGTGGCTCCAGGAACACTCTTCTGAGTTTAAATACTTCCGATGGCTACCAAACTCCCCAGACATGAACATTACTGAGCATATCCTTGATGGCTTGTAACGTGTTGTTCAGAAGAGATCTCCAGTCCCTCGTACTCTTATGGATTTATGGACAGCCCTGCAGGATTCATGGTGTCAGTTCCCTCCAGCAATACTTCAAACATTATTCGGGTCCTTGCCATGTCGTGTTGCGGCGCTTCTGCGTTCTCACGGGGGCCTTACACGATATTAGGCAGGTCTATAAGTTTTTTGGGTCTTCACTGTGAAATAATCTATAAAAGTTAATCACTCAATAATGCCTTAAGCGTTTCAGCCAAACATAGTGAAGAGGTTATTGCTCAGCGAGAACTGTCGAACTTTGCTAATAGATGTTCTGTGAACGTTATGTATCTATAATTACAAACCGGTATAAGTAATATAGGCCATTTTTGCACGAGGGTCTTGGATTTCGGCAGACAGTTGGAGTAGAGTTCGCGTGCAAATAGGACTTATGTGCGGCCTCGTTTGTGTAACCGAAATATTTTAATGTCTTCTACCGTCTTGTAAAAGTTTCGCTTGCGAAAATCACGAGGAACTCTGAAATATTCTTAGCTTGTTTGGACTTAGAAAATTGGGGCCGCGTGAGCTGGTTGGTTGGAGCTTATATGTCTATCACAAAGAGTTTGACGAATTTTCCAACGTGAAGACCCTAAATAATTTCAGGTTTGGAGACTAAGTCTAAACATCTATTAACTATTCTGCAGTTAACTTTGATAGTGATTTGTTGTTAAAAATATTGCTAGTTCGTCATCACCGAACTACAACACAGAAGTGAAGTGAAGCTCTTGAAATATTTTCCGTGGATTTTCTAAAGGTTAAGAGAACACGTGATGCTGGCCGACTTACTTAGTCTCTCGGGCTGACCAATATTATTTGAATACTAAGTTGTTGTGGATATTGTGAAAGGACATTTCATTGAATTTTTCAACAATAAAGCACTCTGTTGAAGTGTGAAAAGTGAACATTATTTCACCGCAAATACATATTTTCATACGTATTAAAGCTATGACTGATTTCGTTTAGGTTAATGCAGCGGTTCAATTGGTTGGCCCCTGGACAGTTACATGGCCAATAATTCAGAATACAACCACACATTAGAACATTTATTTGACAGTTCGTTTTTTCAATTAGAAAACTTATGTAGCTCTTTGCAGTATCGGAATAAATATGATGATTCAGTTACCTGCCACCGAGAAAGGCCTCAGACAAGCACAAGAAGGATGGGAGAGTTGTAATTTTGTGACGTGCTCACTTACTTATTTGTACTGGCGGTCAAAGTTATAATTGGGTTTCCGTTCTAGTTACCAGTCCTTCTAAGTCCACATCTCCTGCTACGCCCCAGATATCTTGTTGGTTGTTAGTGTAGCAGGGAAATGCTTAACAGCAAAGACTTAACGGTGTTCAGAAAGGACAGATTAAATTCAGCTAATGTTATCGTGTATTTTGCTGTTAGAAGTTGTTTATTTTGTAGTGAAATTGAAGCTGCGAGTTAGTAAGAATACAGATATAGTTGCTGAACGGTTCAAGAAAAATCTGAATCGCATATCGCATGTGCACCTAACTCGCACAATTATAATTGGAGGCGACTTAAATGTACCCTTGATATGTTGGTGAAAATAAATTTTTAAAAACGAAATTGTGCTTAATGCTTTCTCTAAAAACTATTTTCAGCAGTTAGTTCGACATCGCACACGGTATGCAAATGATTACGAAAACATACTTGACCTCTCAGTAACAAAGAACCCTCAGGAAATAGCATCATGACGTATACAGAAATTTGTGACTAAAATGTCGTAGCGAGTATGAATACTGTAAGATCACAATCTACAAAAAATAAGCCCAAAGTACATCTGTTTAAAAAAGCAAATAAGAATTCGCTTAACGTCTTTCTAAGAGATTGTTTTCTTTCCTTTCAAACCAATAGTTTATACTTGGATCAGATGTTGCTCGGGTTCAACGAAATAATGTTGACGATAATTGAGAGTCTCATACCAAGTAAACTGATAAGGGGCGGAATAGGTTCCGCACAGTATACAAAACAGGTCAGAACATTGAAGCGGAAGCAACAAAATAGCATGCCAGTTCCAAAATAACGTAAAACCTTCAAGACTGCCGACGTTTCAGAAAATCTCGAAGCTCAGCGTGTACTTCAGTGAGACACGCTTTTAATAGCTTTCAAAACGGAAGTATGTCTGGAAACCAGGCAGAAAATACATAGAGATTGTGGTATATAAAATAAAGTACGAAAGTATACCAGTGGCAAGACACAATCAACGTCTCCACTGACCAATAGCAATGGTAATGTTACCAATGACAGCACCGCTAAAGAAGACTTACTGAAGACGGTTTTCCGAAATTCATTCACCAACAAAGATCCAATAAATATTTCGGGCTCTGAATTCAGAAAACCGTCAACATGATCAATTTAGAATTATCTAACTTTGGTGTAGTGAAGCAACTTAGTCACTTAATAAAGATTAGTATTCCGGTACCGCTGTTTACAGCTTACGTTACTGTCGCAGTAACGTGATGAAATAGCTCCATTTTGGCAGTCATTTACAACTGCTCGCTCTACGAAAGATCTGTATCTCAAGAGTGCAATGCTACACAGGTCACACCAATACTCAAGAAAGGGATCAGAAGTAATCCGATGAACTACAGACCTCTATCATTGACTGAATTTGTAGTATGATTTTGAAACATGTACTATGTTCGAAAATTGTGAATTACATCGAAGAAAACAGTCTATTGACACATAGTGAGAACGCGTATAAAAAATACCTGGCTCTTTATTCACACGAAGTAATGAGTGACATCGACGTGGTCTCTCAAGTTGATTCCATGTTTCTAGATTTCCAGAAGGTTTTTGACACCGTTCCTGATAAGCGGCTTCTAATCAAATTGTTTGCCTATGTAGTATCGCCTCAATTGTGCTACTGGTTTCGTTATTCGTGGATGGGCCACCGTTTGTTGTAACTGATGGGAAGTCATCGAGTGAAACAGAAGTATTATCTTTAGTTTTCCGTGTGTCATATTTCCTTTGCTATTCCTAATCTACGTATATAAAGGATTTATAAAACAATGTGAGCAGCGTTATTACATTGTGCGTAGGTGATCGTGTCGTTTATCGTCTAGTAAAGTCGCCAGAAGAACAAAACAAATTGCAAAATGAGTTAGGCAAGATATCTGTAAGGTGTGAAAAGTGGCAACTGGCTCTAAACAATATAAACTGTGAAGTCCTCCACACGAGTACTGTAAAAATAGTTAACTTTCGATTACACGAAATATCACACAAGTTCAAAGTTTATCCATTCAACTAAATACTTAGGGATTGTAATTACGAACAACTTTAATTATATACACCACAAAAAAGAAATGTTGTGAGGAAAGCGAACCAAAAACTGAGTTTCATTTTCTTAACACTTAGAAGATACAACAGGTTTACTGAGGAGACTGCCTACACCACGCATGTCGTTCCCCTTCTGGAGTATTTCTGCGGGGCTTTAGATGTTTAGCAGACGGGATTGACGGAGGTCATCCAAAAAGTTAAAAGAACTGCAGGTACTTTTGTACTACGCCGAAACAGGGCAGAATGTGTCATGGATATGGTACGTGAGTTTGGGTGCCAGCTATTAAATGAAGGCTTTTTCGTTGCGGTAGGATCGTTTATGAAATTTCAGACTTTACCTTTTGAATACGAATATACTATGTCGATTTCCACCTACACTGGAAGAAATGAGCATCGTAATGAAATAATAGAAATCAGAGTTCACGGGGGAAGATTATGTGTTATTTTCCCCGTATGCTATTCGAGAGTGGAACAGCCGATAAATAATCTGAAAGTGGTTCTATGAACCCTCTTCAAGGCACTTCATTGTGAATTGCAGGGTATCCATATGGATGTAAATGCCTGCCAGTATTACTCATCTGTCCTCCTCTACAGAAATCAATGTGAGATGCATATGAGAGGCATGATAGTTGGCTTTCGCCAGATTATCCTGTTTCTCAATGACATATTTTTGTAATGTTCGCCTCACGATGCAGTCTAAGCTTTTCAACACCGCAGACGTGAAAATGAATACAATTATGAGAGCTAAACAAAAGGGTGACTTTGTGAAATCATTTACCAGTTTGACTTTAATTTATCATAATCACTTGGCGATGGTACAGAAATGTTTTGGGGAATATGTGAAATGTTAATGTAATTTTCTCACAGTGAAGTTAACCAATGTTATTTCCACCAGAGTTCAAGTCGCGAGCCCCCATGCCCATCCACATAAATGAAAAATTGAATAACGCAAGAAAAACATCGTCCTTAACAATTTACTATAGACGCAATATGGATGTCAAATCAAACTAGACGTTACTTGATAATGGTTAGAAAGCTAGAACAGCTGCCTTAATAAAAATATTAAACTTATTGCAGCTAATCTGGGTGTTTCTTTTAATTCGTTTTCTGGTGTGTTCTATTTAACTGGAAAGATGAACGTGCCAGAGAGGAAGCGACTCATGTAATGCACATTGTGCTCTCAAGCTGAACCTTTTCTTTTAAACCCCTTTTACAGACACAGACTCTCTATTTGAGAGTTACAGCAATTGTACAACCTGTATTCGCCTGAACATTATACACGGTTCAGTCACATTAGTGTTGTCAGAAGCCTGAATAGTCACCTTTTGTAGCGCGGACATGCAAGAAGAGGCATATTCTCTCCCCTGTGCTGGAAATTAACTGCTACTCTGGGAACGTTCCTGAAGCTTTCCATCCTGACCGTGACTTGACTTAGACGTAAGCAGTGACTCCCTATTGGCAGGGGTGAATAACACGAGACTTTTGACTAAGCACAAATGACATGATTAACACTACCATCAGAAGTAAAATACACCTGGTGAGCTTACAATGCTACTCTAGTAAGAATCATTTTCAAACTAAACTAACCAGTTATATTGAAATATTCAACTACACATACATAGAAGCACATTATTTGACAACTGTAATCACACTGAAATAAGTATCTAAAGGTTCTTAAATTATTAGATACGAATAAATAATGACTCTGACTGTCATTACTTGGGTAAATGGAGAATTCAGATCGCAAGAAATGATGAAAATCACTTGTTAATAGGGTGATCGGGAGAGATATCGACAAATAATAATAATACGGCGGTAGAAAATTTTGCTTTAGCTGAGTGGCAAGACAGATGACTCCGTGACCGACCTGGTGACGACTATACTTTTTTGTATTGTTATTATAGCTAAACTAGTTATCGCAAGAAGCGAGCATTGAGAAGATCAAAATGATTGCCCCTTCAGTATCGGAAGCCTTCCATAAGGTTCTCAGATTTAAGTACTCAGATTAACTTCTAAATACATGGCGTCTAAACTACTAATCCATTTGGTCAAGAGACTGAGTACAATAATCACATAAGTCGGTGTCTTTCTTTAGAGACCAGCTATAAAGGGCCAGAAACTGCTATTCTTGGATCATATTTAAAACCTGAGGTCCCAAGAAAATGGTTGACTGGCTAGAGTCATCACTTTTTATGACAAACCTAACTGGGACTTTACTGAAAGTTCTGAAAGTGTTGTGGCCCACTCCACAACCCTTGCCGTGTACTCCGCTCTCGTATTACAGCAAAAACGAGGGTTCGGGCTACATCTAGGCGAAGCCAGTTAATTGTCCGGTGTTGAGTATCAAATGGGAGATAGATCTTGCCATACATAATTACACATGCTAAAGTGTCTGCTGGAATTTTGTCATTGAAACTTGCAGCTAATTTCATGTTCTTTTTCTATGAGGTCACAATATTCTTTGTGTGATTCATCTTAATCACATAGATAGGATAGTTTTTTATAAAATTACATAGCTTTATATCCATATCTCCTTTCAGTTGTGTAACTCGTTTAAAGTCCAGGAATGCATCATATGATTTAAAATAATTATTTGACACATCTAAGGTCCACCTCTTCTGTGGGAAAACTTCATTCCTTCCATTTTTCAAGTGTAGCATGTCTAGCTAAATATGAACAAATAATGATGATTCGGCCAACTGATTTTTATTTCGATTTATTTGAAATGTAACAGATACAAAGTATGGCATATCAAATTCTAGTGAGTTATACCTAACTCTAAATTCTTCTTCCCACTCAACTCAGCAACTTCTGCAGCTTGCATTTCATAAAATGGAACTGGAATATTTGGATTTTTCCGTACATTTTCTCATTGCTATAGCTCATAATTTGGTTCATATTTAACAATGGGTACATGAATTGCTACAACAATTTTATCTCCTTATTTCAATTCTAGGATCGCTGTAATCAGTCCACCAAGGAAGAGCATCTTCAGCACTGGAACTCCAAGCAAAAATTGCTGGAAGATGACCCTCCCACATAATTTCTTTTTAATCTTTAAAATAATCCATCAAGCATATCTAGTGGGTAAAGCACATCATTATTCCTACTCTTTACTTTGCCATTGTTAATGTATGTCCTTCCATATTTATTTTATCATCAAGTGATGAGCACTATGGGACTCAACTGCTGAGGTCATAAGTCCCCTAGAACTTAGAATTACTTAAACCTAACTAATCTAAGGACATCACACACATCCATGTCCGAGGGAGGATTCGAACCTGCGACCGTAGTGGTCATGCGGTTCTAGACTGCAGTGCCTAGAACTGCTCGGCCACAGATGAAGCAAACACAACAAGACTGATGATGAAATAAAAGGTTTCTCCATTCTGGACGTAGCAAGATTTCGTTTCTTTATGGTTATGAAATCAAATAACTTTGCCACTTAACTATAAATTATTTTTTATTAGATTTTTCATCATATGTTGGATAACATGACCCATCAGCTGTAACAAACCAAATGCTCAAGTATAAGTGAGCATTATTAGGAAGAAGCCATCCACCTCCCATATTATGTCAATTTCAGTATCTTTATTAGAAGAATTTAGGTTATATTTACTTTTCTCATTCATGGAAATGAGTAAAACTGATAGCTCCCGATCTTGTTCATTATTTGATAAGGATGACATTTACTAAGCCATTTCCAAAATAACTGTTATAGTAGCATCACAGAAGTCATTAAATTATCATTTTCATTAGCTCTAGTTATTTCTAAAACCTGTATAGCATCAAAAACTGGAATATATATGGGATAAAGCAGCTCATGAGTTAGTGGTCCACAAAATTCAGCATTAGGCTTGAATGAAGCAATAATGTTACTTTGTAGATGAAAATGATCAGTACACTTCACAAACATCCCATTAGCCAAATAAAAATTTATATTCATTAACCTATATGGAATAATTTTGGGAACATTGTCAGCAACAGTTTTTCTTTTGCTTCAAAAATCTGGTTACTAAATCCTAATACATTTCCAATATTATCTTTTTTATCTATATATAATGTAATGTAAGTCTCAGTAATATGTAAATTTAAAATTTCATCAGCTCTAATGTGTATATTAGGCAGCCTGAATTAATTAAATTTTTCTAGGTTTTCAGATTGTATTGAACACCAGGAATATCTATTCTTCTTGCTTCACAGTACAGTTTATTACTTTTTCAACATAATATTTCGAGCTATAAATGTTGAATAAAAGCCAACTAGTGCAACACAGCTGTAGTTTTCTCATATACGTACTTTCAATCTATTTGAGAGGAGATGACCTACCATTCTATTGAAAAAGGCAACTCATTTAATACTAATAAAAAGTATATAATTAAATGACAGATTGGGAACAAACAAAAAAAAAAAAAGAATTCCAGGGAAGAAATCGAAAAAGAAACACAGTAAGCTTTTATTGAATTGTAGCTGATATGCAGTAACAGGACCAAGTGGATGTGGAAAAATGACAATAATGATTGGTAATTTTATTTTAGCTCCATGATGGTTGAAATGGAATACAATTAGTCATTTGCATGTTAACTCTAAAAGATCAGATCAAGTAAAGCAACAAGAACCTACAAAAATGTGCAAAAAGAGTGGAAGACAACAGTAATGAGAAGATTACTAGTTTTACTGAGAATAATGATGAAATTACACCATTGGATCAATGCCAAGACAATTCACTTGTAGTATCTCATGATTTCGTTCTTGAGAGTCAGGATGTGGGTGGAGAATATTTTACTAGAGGTAGACATAAAGGAATAGATTTTTTTTATTTAGCTCAGATATATTCTAAAATACCTAAATAATTAGTCAGAGATAATTTAAATTTTTAAAATATTTTTACACATGGTGACTAAAATTTAAATCATATTTACCATGGATGTGTTGGCAGTGATTTAAGTTATCATAATTTTAAGGAATATTGTAGTAAATGTTGCAATGAAGATCACTTTGGATTTTTTAGAATAGACATCACTAGGGAACCTAATGATGGCAAGTACTGAAAAAATCAATCATTTTTAACATAATAAAAATATGAAACATTAAAAAGATTTTATTAATGTTTTATCTTTGGGAATGTTTGCAAAATATGATCCAGAAGTTATGAAAAAAGCTAAAGGAAACAGAAAAATGTTGAATAATTTAAATAAAATTTAAAAAAAGAAGATCAACCTGTTATTGATGTTATTGAGCAGGCAGGTGAAACGAGGAATTCATCTACATTTAAATGTACATGGATAATAAGTAAATCATACTTAAGGTCCTAGCAGAGGATTCATCAAACAACCTTCACAATAATTAACTATTATTTCAATCTTGAAAAGTGCACTGAGAAGACGAACAGCTATCTATATAGTTCTGCAACAACGAAATATTTTCGCATTGGGAGCAGAAAGTCGGTCACTGAAATTTCGTGAGAACATGCTGCTGCAATGAGAAACGTCTTTGTTTTAATGACATCCACCCCAAATACTATATCATGTCTCTAATACTCTCTTCCCTATTTCTCTGTAATACAAAACGTGCTGCACTTCATGATCTTTCTCTATTAATCCTATCTGGTAAGGATACCACAGCGTGCAGCAGTACCCCAAAGAAGGATGGACAAGTGAAGTGTAGGCAATCTTTTTAGAAGATTTGTTGTATCTTTATGTGTTGCTACCAATTTAAGTTGTTTGCAATTGTAATTCCTAGGTATTTAATTGAATTTACAGGCTTAAGATTTGATTGATTTACCGTGTAACCAAAGTTTAATGGATTCCTTCAGCTCTCATGTGGATGACCCCGCACTTTTCATTACTTACGATCAATTGCCAATTTCCACACCTTACATATGTCGTTTCGAAATCATTATGTAATTTGTTTTATCTCCTGAGGACTTTACTAGCCGATAAACGACATCGTCTGCAAACAACCTAAGACTGTTGCTAAGATTGTCTCTTAAAACGTTTATATAGATAAGGAATAGAAAAAGGGCCAGTAGCACTACCTTGCAGAACGCCAGAGGTTACTCAGTGACTTCTCATCACTTACTACGAACTATGACCTCTCTGACATAAAATCACGAATCCAGTCGCATAAACGAGACGATAATCCATAAGCAACAATCTGAATACAAGCCACTTGTGAGATCACTGTCAAAAGCCATCTGGAAACCTAGAAATACCGAATCAACCTGAAATCCCTTGCCAGTGACACTCAACAGTTCATGTGAGTGAAGAGCTAGTTGTGTTTCACAAGAACGATGTTTTCTAAATCCATGTTTATATGTGTCAATAGACCACTGTCATTAAGGTATTTCATAACGTTCTAACACAATATATGTTCAAAAATCCTGCTACGTATCGACGTTAATGATATGGGCCTTTACTATAGTGAATAGCTCCTACCGCCTTTCTTCACCATTGGTCTGACCTGTGCCACTTTCCAGTCTTTGTGTATGGATCTTTCATTGAGCGAACGGTTGTAGTGATTGGTAAGTGTATGGTGCTATTGCACAGTATATTCTGAAAGGGTCCTAATTGGTGTACAGTCTGGACTGATACACATGATTTTATTATGTGAATTAAGTTGCTTCACTACTCTGAGGGTATCTACTTCTCAGTTACCTATGTTGGCAGCTGTTCTTGTTTTCGAATTCTGGAATATTTACTTCATCTTCCTTTATGCAGAAATTTTGAAGGCTGTGTTTAGTAACTTTGCTTTAGCAGCACTGAAGAATTAGGTGATGTTCTGAAAGCAGTTGAAGAAAACAGAGAAATAGAAAGGGAACTGATTCCATATCGTCATAAACATTTAGAAGAATTTACAGATGCACCATTATACGCAAATCCAAAGTATGAATGGTCTGATGATCGTCTTAATAAGTATAAATATACATTAAGTGAATCAGAAATACAAGATGCACTGAAGAAGTATGAAGAACGGGTTAGACATAGAAAAAAGATAGCTCAGGCTCAGAGTGCTGATAAAAATAAAGGAAAGTGATGTTAGAAAAATAAATATAAGGGAAAGAACGTTTATTCAAATCAACCATAGTGAAGACACAGTTTTTGGTTTGAGACCTGTTGGCACATTTAAATTTGTTGTTAAATTACCAATAATATTTGATGGAGATAAGTTAATGACCGATGGAAAGGAATATGAAGTTACAGGTCAACTGATGCATCTTTTAACTTAAAAAAAGCAGATTACTATCGACGATATGGACACAAAATTCTATTCAGTTGATTTATCAAATTATGCAGGTGTATTATTTTATTAAGGATCATTATATTCTGACAATAATCCAAATAAAATAAAATGGAGTAGAGGTTAAAAACACAAAAAAACTGGTAAAAGAAGTTGATGGTGTCTATTTTGCAAGACTATGACTACCATGATTAAATACAGATGATTTTCAAATTATTCCGTAACTGAAGTTCTTGATACTGGTTAGGTTAATACTTGGATTCATCAGATGAAAAAGTAGCTGAATGTTTAATAAAGAGATATGCAGAAAAACCATTTGAATATGCCTGGATGAATGATGTGAGAGAATTAATCGATATATTTGCAATAATCTATGGAGAAAAATTAGCAGGAAATAAAAATTGTCATAATGAAAAAGTTGGCATAACAGATGTTGACAAATAAATTTAGTGATTTCATGATAAACAATCCAAAAAGGGAAGTCCGTATTTGGTTAGATTTCTCAACAACCTTCCTCACAAATTTTGGAAATCTGATAAACATGGAGAAGGGTTGGTAAACTGGGCTTTAAATGATTTGTCAAGACCAGATATGCATCTAAAAGAGTATTTATAAATGAACCATTCACTGAACTAGATGATGTGGTAATCTCAAAGAAGTTATTTATGTTTAACAACTGTTGTGCTTCTTCCATTTCTTTAATAATTCCGTCACTACTTCGTGACGTGGTTTGCGATCTAGTAGGATGACGAAATACTGTGTTGCTAGCCATAATGTTTTAAATGTAAAAGTTGATTTACCAAAAAAAATTCTATTTGTAGTTAAATAACCGAAAGTAACAAATTCCCTTACGCAACAAAAGTATCTTCCTAAAACCTAGATGACACTGTAACAATTCGCACGATTTGTGCTATTGTCTTCCTATGCAACAAAGATCTTTACATTCAGAATATTACAAAAGGAAAAAAAATTCACACAATATCATACACAAATATACCAACGAAATTATAGTAGCTGAAAGAGAAAATGCAACTATTAGCACATGTAGTAGTAGTAGTAGTAGCTTTATTCATCTGTAGATATCTTTTTACAAGGAAATAGGACATGTCAAAGTATTTACACGTTTAGATCAATTTAAAATAAGCTATTTTGTATGCACATATATTTACAGACGTCTAGTTAGAGACAATAATTAGATTTACTCCTCGCATACAACACTTTTTTTTACAAATAAGTTATTAAATAATGTTATGCCACACTGTCCACTCATATCTCACTATCAGTCACTGCACAGACTATACACATACTGTTTCTTAACACTTTACTCACTACACACACACACACACACACACACACACACACACACACACACAGGTTATCTCTGAGCCATTTTCCGTACCACAACTTCCCATTTGCTATCCTGAAAAACTGAGTCAATGTCCCTCCATAATGAGTGAGTTCTTGAGCTAAGAAAGAGGAAGAGGCATTTGTATTGTGCTATGCATAGCTTGGAGGTAAGTATGACTAGAAAGGGAAAAAGAAGGAAAAATCAAAGTGATGGTGTTATGTGGAATGTTGGATGTTTCATAATCATTATTATTATTATTTATTTGCGTAACATTTTTTATCAAACCCCTACTCTGTTTTATGTAAGTAATCCTTCAATGCATGAAATGTATTGCATAATAGGTACTTTTTAGCTGCCTTTTTAAATAATTGTATTTTTGCCTTTCCTTTAACCTCTTTTGGTAATTTATTGTACAGTATTATTCCTCGGTAGAAAATGCTGTTTTGAATTTTATGTTTATTTTTTCTTGGTAAATGTATGTTGAGTACATCTCTTCTTGCATGGTCATGGACAGAGCTGTTTGTGCAGTAATTACTAATGTAATTTTTAATGTGTACAACTGACTCACTCACCGCTCGCTCACCGATAGATCTGTACCTACAGATTGGAAAATTGCGCAAGTCGCACCAGTGTTTAAGAAGGGTAGTAGGAGTAATTCATCTAACTACAGACCTATATCATTGACGTCGGTTTGCAGTAGGGTTCCGGAGCATATACTGTATTCAAACATTATGAATCACCTCGAAAGGAACGATCTATTGATACGTAATCAGCTTGGTTTCAGGAAACATCGTTCTTGTGCAACGCAGCTAGCTCTTTATTCGCACGAAGTAATGGTCGCTATCGACAGGGGATCTCAAGTTGATTGCGTATTTCTAGATTTCCGGAAAGTTTTTGACACCGTTCCCCACGAGCGACTTCTAATCAAGCTGCGGGTCTATGGGGTATCGTCTCAGTTGTGCGACTGGATTCGTGATTTCCTGTCAGGAAGGTCGCAGTTCGTAGTACTAGACGGCAAATCATCGAGTAAAACTGAAGTGATATCAGGTGTTCCCCAGGGAAGCGTCCTGGGACCTCTGCTGTTCCTGATCTATGTAAATGACCTGGGTGACAATCCGAGCAGTTCTCTTAGGTTGTTCGCAGATGATGCTGTAATTTACCGTCTAGTAAGGTCATCCGAAGACCAGTATCAGTTGCAAAGCGATTTAGAAAAGATTGCTGTATGTTGTGGCAGGTGGCAGTTGACGCTAAATAACGAAAAGTATGAGGCAATCCACATGAGTTCCAAAAGAAATCCGTTGGAATTCGATTACTCGATAAATAGTACAGTTCTCAAGGCTGTCAGTTCAACTAAGTACCTGGGTGTTAAAATTACGAACAGCTTCAGTTGGAAAGACCACATAGATAATATTGTGGGGAAGGCGAGCCAAAGGTTGCGTTTCATTGGCAGGACTCTTAGAAGATGCAACAAGTCCACTAAAGAGACAGCTTACACTACACTCGTTCATCCTCTGTTAGAATATTGCTGCGCTGTGGGGGATCCTTACCAGGTGGGATTGACAGAGGACATCGAAAGGGTGCAAAAAGGGCAGCTCGTTTTGTATTATCACGTAATAGGGGAGAGAGTGTGGCAGATATGAGACGCGAATTGGGATGGAAGTCATTACAGCAAAGACGTTTCTCGTCGCGGCGAGATCTATTTACGAAATTTCAGTCACCAACTTTCTCTTCCGAATGCGAAAATATTTTGTTGAGCCCAACCTACATAGGTAGGAATGATCATCAAAATAAAATAAGAGAAATCAGAGCTCGAACAGAAAGGTTTGGGTGTTCGTTTTTCCCGCGCGCTGTTCGGGAGTGGAATGGTAGAGAGATAGTATGATTGTGGTTCGACGAACCCTCTGCCAAGCACTTAAATGTGAATTACAGAGTAGTCATGTAGATGTAGATGTAGATGACTGGTAAATGTATTCACATGGAGCAATTAAAATTCCCAGTGTTTTGAACATATCTTTACAATGAGCTCGACTAGTATTTTTGGTTATTATTCTCATGACTCTTTTCTGGAGTTTGAAAACTGTGTTCAAATTTTGTGCATTCGTTCCCCAAAAAAGAATGCCATAGCTAAGAATTGAGTGTACATATGAATAATATGTAACTAAAAGACACTGCATGTTACACACTGATGGTAGGATTCTAAGGACGTAACACGGTGTTTGCAAGTACCTTTGTGTGTTCACACAACTTCAACTGAGAATCAATATTCATTCCTAGAAATTTTGCATTTGTTACACAGTCTATAGAGGTGCCATCCACATTTAATTTAACATTGTCATTTTTCCACTTCAAAGTGAAATTCATGGCATTAATTTTCTCTATGTTCAGTGTCACTTTATTCCTTATTGACCAATCATAAACTTCCTTGAGAGTTTCATTTGTTTTCTCATCAAGAAGTTCTCTTGTTTTCTCAGTGACTATAATATTGCTGTCATCAGCGAAGAGAACTTTTTCACCCTGAGTAACGCTACTGGGAAATTCATTGATGTATATCAGGAGCAATATTGGCCTAATACGCTACCTAGCGGAACCCCTATATTTATGTATTTTGCTTCTGATAAGTGTTTTACTAATTGTTTTGATGTATTTGAAGTGTGTGTTACCTCTACTCCTTGTATCTTATCTGTAAGGTATGACGGAAACCAGTCATTAGCTACCTCTCTTACTGCTAATGCTTCTAATTTATTTAATAGCCTTAGAAAGATACAAAAACATGCCTGTGACGCTCTCATCTTTATCAAGAGTATCAAGTACAGCTTTTGTGAATTCTACTATAGCTGACTCCGTATTTTAGCCACTTCGGAAAACAAATTGTGATTCGCTTAAAAGATTGTATTTATTCATGTAATTCACTAATCTGTCTTTCATAATTGCTTCTATTATTTCTGAGAATGCTGACAGCAGGGAAAATGGCCAGTAATTTTCTATGTTTTCTGCATTAGCTTTGTTAAGCAAAAGTATAACACATTTGTACTTCATCTAAGTTTTATTGACTTCAATCTCTGTGGTTGAAAGTGACATCATTGTATTTAGTGCAACATTATTTACGGTTGTTATATTTGTTTTGGGGAATTTTTGCTGTAACTTCCCTGCAATAATTGAAAAATACTCCTTTACATAGTTTGCTAAGTGTTGTGGATTATATATTACCTTATCCCTCTCCCTTAGCAGTATGTTATTCTCCCTGTTTCCTTTATTATAACGTCTCAGACTGATTTGCTTTTATTCTTTTGGATTATATATTATTTTGTCATTGAATGACATTTTTGCAGCAGTCAGCACCTTCCTATAGACCTTTTAGTATCTATGATAGAAATGTAAGAATTATGGATCATTGCAAATCTTTTTCATTGAACTGAGGTGTTTCAGTGCTTGGGAGGACTTCTTAATACCTACTGTTATGCATCTGTTTTTGTGAGATGTTGATATAGACATGCATACTTTTGGAAATGCCTTTCCAAAGTTCTGTTTACACAATGATGAGAATTTAGAGAATTTCATTTTTATGTTGGTTTCCTTATACACTTAATCCCAGCTCTGTGTTACTAGTTCTTTTGAAACATCCTTTATTTAGATTTCTGAAAGATGTCGTTTGTATGATTGTAGTTTAGAGAATGATTCGATGCCTGATTTTACTGTTGGTATTTGACAGAGATGGTCTGATAGTCCAAGATCTTTTACAGCTACATCACATTTTTCCCTACCCATATTTATGGGCACATGATTACTGACGCAGTCGTTGTAGTAACCCTTGTTGCACTATTGATCAGTAGGGACATGCCAAAACATTGAAGGATGTTTATGAAGGTGGATTCATTTATGATATTGGTGTTGATGTTGGACATGCCAAAACTTTGAAGGATGTTTGTGAAGGGGGATTCATTTACGACATTAGTGTTGATGTTAATGTCCCCACACATAATTATGTTGACCTTTGCACTTGAGGAGACTTTATCTAGAACTTCTGTTAATTTATTGAAAAAAGTGTCCACACTATCACTGGGAGATCTATACACACACAAAATAATTAATTTCTTGGTAATATAATGCCCTGTTAATTCAATAGCTGATATTTCAAAGTGTTTGTCTTCACTTACTGTACTGAGGTCATGTATTGATTTGAACTGTGCTCCTTTTCTGATGTAAATGCATGATCCTCCACCCCTTGAAGTAGTTCTGCAGTAAGAGTTGGCCCTTTTATACAATGATAATACTACATGTTGGATTTCTGTGTCTCTACACCAGTGCTCAGTAACACAAACTACTGTGCTGTTCAAAGTTTGGAGCTCAACTTCTAATAGTTGTATTTTATTTTTTATTGATTGCATGTTTTGATGGAGAATTGTTAAGACTGTGAAATGCCCCATGTTACTCTTTCCAATGGGGTGATTTTCTTTGTGACATCTGGTACATGTGATGTTTGGAGTGATAAAATCTGTTTTGTGAGCGATTGTTTCAGTATTTTGTAAACTACTGGGGATGCTATTTAGGCAGGGGAACCTGTTGTCTGGATTTATCCTAAAAAAGATCTACTTTTGCTACCTATGACAACAGGTGTTTGACCATGTGTGGCCACGATCGTAGCGATGATTTTTTTCGAGAACCAGTCTTTTAGTGTAAATATGCAATCACAGAAAAACCAGAGGACTGTCCTAGACGAAAAGGGTCGACGTGTGTCATCTTTCTATAAAAAAATTGTATCTGTAAAAACTGAATACATTGATTTCGAAAACTTTCTTCTCATTTATCATGTACTTAAGTATCGTATTCTGCTGCTGGGCAAAACGAACTGCTGGTTGGGCCTGTGTTATGCATGTGAACAGTGTCTTGAAGTAAAACTTCAAACTTCATGAAATGCAAAATTTTAGATAAAGAAAATAAATCCAATTAAATGCCATAAGAAACTAATTACATGCTGAATTAAAACTATGTAACAAAAGTTCGGTACCAACGTACATTAAAACGTTGCGTGATATCAAATGCAATGTTTCATTTGGAATATCCACAAAAGTAAAATTAGTGAAACAGTTCTCTACCTGGAGAAATGAATTATTTTCGTCATATATGTTGTACAAGTACTTTATGATGACGCATGGTCGTATAGTATGGGATTACAGACTAGAATGGCCAGACTGTCCACAATATACCTACCAACCCTAATGGAGACGAAAATAGGACACCTTAATGCCATGGGAAGTGCCAACGTATTACACGTCGGTACGAAAGTGGCAGAAAAGTTGAAGTGAGATGTATTGTGTCTTCAAGAACAGTGTGCTAGGGCATGAAAGGTCATCGGTAACGTCCTTTGGCAGCCATAATAGTATTTAACAAGGTAATTACAATGACAAAAATATCACAGTGTTGTGATCTGTGTCGAAATGTTAACTGGAAAGGAGCGTTGCGACCTCGTTTCCATGTATTTTCTATTTAGTGATGAGATCGACTAATATTTGCTAAAGCTAAATGATATTTGTCATCTAGGACTAATTAAGCCTGTTGTGTCGCCATAGATGCAAATGCCAAGTCAGTACTGTGGCGTAGCTGCTTGGCTGATGACCGGGGCAGGCGACTAGATGAAGCCATTGTGGACCGTAACCTATAGGTTTTGAATACACCTCTAAATCCGCTAATCTACGGAGGAAGGGTCGAAGAAATGTCTAAAATATAGATGGCACACTGCCAGATACGGTAATGGTGCGCCGTGCGAAAGGCTGAGAGTGGAATGTCATCGAGTGATCACATTATCATACACTGTACAGTCACTGAGTAAATCCCAGGGAAATCCAAGATACCACAGCATACGTGAGCATAATGCCCAAATACAACGTCAAGCAAGCTAATTAGGAAGAGTCGATAAGGGTGTTCGAGTGTCCTTGATGTCCATCGCTGGGCGATGATGTACACGTTAAATCTCAAGTACTGAGAGTGGCTATACACAGGGTAATGTAGGCAGCGATATCTACCAGGAAAAGTCCTTCTAGGGGCGTGAATTGCACTTGCACCGAGGCGCTGCAGAAATTAAGGTAAGAAACAAGAAGAATCAGGAAGCAATACCAGAAAAGGGAAACTAAGAAGAAAGAATCTGAAGGCTGCATAAGCATAGACACGTTAAGAAACGTTGTAAGGAGGAGTTGTGGAAAAACAAAAATGGAACGATGGAAACAATTCGTGAAGAATAACTTAGGAAACGAATCCCTGTGGAATACCGTACAAAATATTCTGAGAGAAAATGTGATCACCAACAGTCTTGTATACGCTCTCAAGAAATGATGGGACGGTAACAGGAAGTTTGGCACAACCATCTACCCTGCTAGTGGAAACACTGCTTACCGATGACGAAGAAGAAGACGAGACAGATCAGTGTACGTCAGTGGTAATGTTATGGGAAGGCTATAGAAACAATAACCTCTTGTAACCCTTCGTTCAAGAAGAAATGAGGAAACAATTGTATGACTGAAAATGGAAAGATCTCCAGCACCAGATGGCATCTCGGCCAAAGTAATGAAAGCCTTATGTGACCAATTAGAAATTTCCTTGCATGAACTGTGCAATGTGTGTCTCTTGCAAGGAATGGCATCTTCACCGTGCAATAATGAAGTAGTGATTGCTGCTAGAGGCCAAGATAAGGATCCGATGATACCCAAGTCATACAGACAAGTCTGTCTCCTGAATATCCTCAGCAAGATATTTGAACAACTATTACGCAACATATGACAAGGTCATAAACTGCTACATCAGATGAGCCCTCTCCATAGCGACACACACTCGTACACTCTAGTGATGATTGATACTGCTGGCGCCTTCGATAAACTATGCTGGCAGCGTTTCTTTGGCCACAGTAAGGAGTTACAGAGTCCGGATACGCTATAAAACTGCCTGAAAGACTATTGGCGCTGAAGACATGCATCTGTAATACGCCCACGAAAGAAAATAACGAAGGCAATAACAAAAGGCTGTCCGTAGGAATCCGTGTGTGGTCCAGAGTTTTGGGATATAGCAGTGGAGCCAATACTATAGAAACTACAAGACGGCGGTAACGTAAGCTGTCTTGTAGCATCTTCAGATAACGTGTTCTTCATTATAAGCGGTGACTCCACAAGAATTGTAGAAGACAAATATAATGTAGGGCTTTATGAACTTGAATGGTGGTGTCGAAGCGTCAAAATGTCACTAGCACCTCACAAAACCACGTACTTCCTGCAGAAAGTGAACCTAGCAAGAAATCGTAAAATAAAATTAAAAGATGTCACGATTAGAAGTAGTGTAATAGCGAGGTATGTGGGAGTATTCCTGGACGAAAGCCTTACTCTGCAAGTCATGTAGGCGAGGTACAAACGTGATAAACAAAAGTATAACCATGGCACATAGGCAATTTTGACATACGTTGAAAATAATCAGGGCATATCACTAATGTATATTAGCATCAATCACAGGATTTGCTAGGTGTGTATGGGCTCATAGATAGCAACTTGTGAAGCCAGTCTCATTCGTCGGAAGAGTTCAGCGAGGAGTGCTGCTAAGATTACTACGATTAACGGGCTTTACCCGAAATAATGTATTGTCAGTAATTCTGGGAATATGTCCTTCCGATCTGGAACTCGGAAAAGGAGAGCCCTTTATTGGTTGAAGAAAGGCATTCACGGGGAAGTACAAAGGATACTTGGAACTGAGACCAATACGAAAGCGTTTATACAAGATGACATGTTAGAACTGTGGCAAAAAGAATGAGACATTTCAGACAAACTCAGGAAAACACATGTATTTGTCCCTAACATCAGGAAGAGACTTAAAATGAGATTGCTCGTGCCATAGAGTGGACTGATTCAATACCTGAAACGATACGAGTGCAATCCAGAAAGCAGATTACGTTTTGGTATTAAAAAGAGAAAGCACAGAAAAAATGGCGCTTAATTCATTTAAAAGTGACACTTAAAAATACTTCTCAAATCCACACAAACTTAGGCACTTATCATAAAGTCGGACAAGATTTAAAATTCCGTTATAATAAAATTCTGCAGCCTGAGACTTCAACCAGCTACACACACCCTCCCAAAATTCGTCGAAGTTCTGCATTGCGAAGCAGGTCTTCATCCTTGGAAACAGATGGTAGTCACTGGCTACAAGATCCAGACTGTATAGCGAATGAGGAAACAGCTTCCATCTGAAAGTATCGGGTACTTCTTGAGTACGATTTTCCATGTGTGGTCGATCGTTATCGTACAAGAACAACATATTTGAATGCGACTTTACTCTGTGCTTATTCTGTAACAACCTGATGCAACAAAGTTGGTAAAATTTGTGGAAGACGTGACAAGAGCTCCTTCATTGTTAATCGACGGTTTTCTTGATTCTTATCATCGGGTTTTTGCGACCAGTACATCAGTCCCAATGCTTGGTCATCCACTTCACTCTTCATTGTGTACCCTAGTTTGGCCACTTTTAAATGTAATGCGCCATTGACGCACTACACCTTCAGTGATTACGTTGTTTCCATACACTACACACAGTTGCCGATACTTCTACTGATCACCTACCTACATCTCCTCCGCTTGGTTAATCCTCTCCTTGCTAACTGAATTCTTTGAATTCTTGGTATCTCTTAAGGTTTCCTCGGCTGTACTTTGGCTCCGCATTGGGATTAGTTTATTCTGACTAGCCAAAAGTAAATCTTATCACTGTCCCTCTTAATAGGGTACTCGTCACATTATCACATGGACCAAATACACACAGGATGAATCAGAAGGAGAGGTGATAGTATCAGTGATCCTGAAAAAAAAAAATCATCTGGACATGTGCCCTATTCCGAATGGTTTACGTGATAAAAACTTTTAATGTAGGCTGTTATTTATTTTCTGTATTATTCAAACATTGTTATTGATTACAGCGTACTACAGTACTGCAGAGGAAGATGAGAGGAAAAATTTGATACATAACACTTGTGGTCTATCAAATTAGGAAACTACCTCAAACTGGCCTAAAATAACTATCTAAGCTACAGCCCGTGCACGTGGCGAGAGGTTTTCAGAATGAAATTACAATGAAGTGAAAACCCTTAGCTGCTTACAGGCGTTGACATACGTCAACGGGGACAGATGAAAATGTGTGCCCCGACCGGAACTCGGACACAGGATCTCCTGATTGCATGGCAGACGCTCTATCCATCTTTGTTTTTTTTTAAAATCAATTCCTGTCGGAATTTTCATGATTAATTATAAATTAAAACAGGCATTTGAAAAAAAAAGGAAACAAAAGTAGCATAGACGGGTCTCGAACCAGGGTCGCCTGGACGGGAGTCTCGCTCGCTTGCCACTTTTCTTTTTTAATTGTAGAACAGGAAGGCAGGGTAAACAAACAATCTTTGTTCGTACAATTGTGCTGTCCTAGGGATAAGAAAAGTATCGAGACAGCAAAAACAATTCGGAAACCATATCTGAGCCATCGAGGACACAGAGGACAGTGCGACTGCAGGGATTTACCTCTGGCACGCCTCCCGGGAAACCTACATTCTCAACCTATTGTCCAGCACTACATTCGCAGTGCCCCCGCCCATTATACTCATTACTTGCGGAGCGTTGCCGATTTCCCGATTCCCGTAAGAGTTCGGGCACTGTTTGTGCATCCGCACAGAAGAAGATGGTCAAGTGGCCAGAGTGGTCCATCGATCGTTACCGGGCCAAATATCTCACGAAATAAGCATCAAACCAAAAAACTACAAAGAACGAAACTCGTCTAGCTTGAAGGGGGAAACCAGATGGCGCTATGGTTGGCCCGCTAGATTGCGCTGCCATAGGTTCAACGGATATCAACTGCGTTTTTTAAAATAGGAACCCCCATTTTTATTACATATTCGTGTAGTACGCAAAGAAATATGAATGTTTTATTTGGGCCATTTTTTTTGCTTTGTGATAAATGGCGCTTTAATAGTCACAAACGTACAAGTACGTGGTATCACGTAACATTCCACCAGTGCGGACGGTATTTGCTTCGTGATACATTACCCGTGTTAAAACGGACCGTTTACCAACTGCGGAAAAGGTCGATATCGTGTTGAGGTACAGCTATTGTGATCAAAATACCCAACGGGCGTGTGCTATGTATGCTACTTGGTATCCTGGACGACATCATCCAAGTGTCCGGACCGTTCGCCGGATAGTTACGTTACTTAAGGAAAAAATGGCTCTGAGCACTGTGGGACTCAACTGCTGAGGTCATTAGTCCACTAGAACTTAGAACTAGTTCAACCTAACTAACCTAAGGACATCACAAACATCCATGCCCGAGGCAGGATTCGAACCTGCGACCGTAGCGGTCTTGCGGTTCCAGACTGCAGCGCCTTTAACCGCGCGGCCACTTCGGCCGTCACTTAAGGAAACATGTAGTGTTCAGCCAGATGTGAAACGTCAACCACGACCTGCAGCAAATGATGATGCCCAAATACGTGTTTTAGCTGCTGTCGCGGCTAATCCGCACATAAGTACCACACAAATTGCGCGAGAATCGGGAATCTCAAAAACGTCAGTGTTGAGAATACTACATCAACATCGATTGCACCCGTACCATATTTCTATGCACCAGGAATTGCATGGCGACGACTTCGAACGTCGTGCACAGTTCTGCCACTGGGCACAAGGGAAATTATGGGACGATGATAGATTTTTTGCACGCGTTCCATTTAGCGACGAAGCAGTAACGTAAACCGGCATAATATGCACTATTGGGCAAAGGAAAATCCACGATGGCTGAGAGAAGTGGAACATCAGCGACCTTGGCGGCTTAATGTATGATGCGGCATTATGGGAGGAAGGATAATTGGCCCCCATTTTGAAGAATGCAAAGTATGCTGATTTCCTACGTAATGTTCTACCGATGTTACTGCAAGATGTTTCACTGCATGACAGAACGGCGATGTACTTCCAACATGATGGATGTCCGGCACATAGCTCGCGTGGGGTTGAAGCGGTATTGAATAGCATATTTCATGACAGGTGGGTTGGTTGTCGAAGCACCATACCAAGGCCCGCACGTTCAACTGATCTGACGTCCCCGGATTTCTTTCTGTGGGGAAAGTTGAAGGATATTTGCCATCGTGATCCACCGACAACGACTACAACATGCGTCAGCGCATTGTCAATGCATGTGCGAACGTTACGGAAGGCGAACTACTCGCTGTTGAGAGGAATGTCGTTACACGTATTGCCAAATGCATTGAGATTGACGGACAGCATTTTGAGCATTTATTGCATTAATGCGGTATTTACAGGTAATTACGCTGTAACAAAATGGTTCAAATGGCTCTGAGCACTATGGGACTTAACTGCTGTGGTCACCAGTCCCCTAGAACTTAGAACTACTTAAACCTAACTAACCTAAGGACATCACACACATCCATGGCCGAGGCAGGATTCGAACTTGCGACCGTAGCGGTCACGCGGTTCCAGACTGAAGCGCCTAGAAACGCACGGCCACTCCGGCCGGCCTTACGCTGTAACAGCAAGCGTTCTCAGAAATGATAAGTTCACAAAAGTACATGTATCACATTGGAACAACCGAAATAAAATGTTCAAACGTACGTATGTTCTGTATTTTAATTTAAAAAAACCTACCTGTTACCAACTGTTCGTCTAAAATTGTGATCCATATGTTTGTGGCTATTACAGCGTCATCTATCACAAAGCGAAAAAAGTGGTCCAACTAAAATATTCATATTTCTTTACGTACAACACCAATATGTAATAAAAAATGGGGTTTCCTATTTTTAAAAAAACGCAGTTGATATCCGTTTGACCTATGGCAGCGCCATCTAGCGGGCCAACCACAGCGCCATGTGGTTTCCCCCTTCAAGCTAGCTGCTTACAAGCGTAGACATACGTCAACGGCGACAGACAAAAATGTGTGCTCGGACCGGGACTCGAACCCGGGATCTCCTGCTTACATGGCAGTCGCTCTATCAATCTGAGCCACCGAGTACACGGAGCATAGTGCGACTGCAGGGCTTTATCTCTGACACGCCTTCCACGAATCCCACATTCTTATGGGAATCGGCAACGCGCCGCCGAGAGAAATGAGTATAATGGGCGGGGGCACTACGAATGTAGTGCGGGACAGTACGTGGAGAATGTGGGTTTCGCGGGAGGCGCACGAGAGATAAATCCCTGAAGTCGCACCATCCTCTGTATCATCGGTGGCTCAGATGGACAGAGCGTCTGCCATGTAAGTAGGAGATCAAGGGTTCGAGTCCCGGTCGGGACACCCATTTTCATCTGTCCTTGTTGACGTATGTCAATACCTGTAATCAGCTAAAGGTTTTCATTTTATTGTAATTTCATTCTAACGAGCTGCACGGTTACCGATGGTATCTGTTCCTTCGGACATGTCCGGAAGAACTGATACCATCTTAGTATATATATAGAGAGAGAGATTTTCAGTATTCTCGCACTCTCTTCTCGCAAACTATTAGTCGTCTAGAAGAATGATTGGATCCCTATTTTTATGAAATTTAATGTAGTTTTATTTTGTACTGCGACACACTTTCGCTGGAAGGTGCGGATTTATTCAAGAGGAATGTAAAAAAGTGGAATTAAATGTGTTCTATCTCGCAAACTATTCAAAGTAGGGCAATGTCCATATGAAGTTCTTTGTTCAGAATCACAAAAACTATAAACCCTAGAAGCATGTATCTTTCCTCCTGATTCATCCTGTATTCAAAATCCCTCGAAAATTTCAAAGCGCTGGTAGCAATCATTAGCAGTAACAACAACGATAGTAGAAGGAAAAGGAGAATATACAAATATGTATTAACACATGTTAGTACTTGAAGGACGGGGAACGTATGATGACTGAAAAAGGAAAACAAATGTAGCTAAAAGCGCCAGCGGTCTGATCTAAAAATTTAGCCCTATTTGTTCCGTTCAAAAGGAAGTATTTCAAGTAAATGAACCCTGTAAAAGGTCGTCACTTTATGCAAGAAGCATATCGTTGGGCCTTGATTTAAACTAAACAGTTTGTTAGTTGATTTCGTCTGTACTTTACTGGGTATCGGTACACTCCCCACGAATACAGATGCCTAACGAAAAAAATTACCCGCAATGAATAAAGCAAAAGGCGCTCACAAATGAAATCGTGGATGCCACTAGCACAATCATTGAAATGAGAAGGGGGCAAGGAATGTCTAAGCTGCGAAAAGACAAATTAACTCCAGGTTGCCCACTTCATTTGTTCTCATGAGCACGCAAGTGAATGAAACATAAAAGGCACAAAACAACTACAAGAAACCATTAATAAACACAAGAGGAAATTACTTATTTACACTTTAGGCATTGTTAGGAGAGCTGCATTGGACAAGGAAAATCGATGGGTAAGATAACCATCACTAAAGATCTTGTTCAAAGACCCTTGGTCAGTACAACAGAATCAGCTGTCAGCAGCACTGAACATATTAAGTTGGAGTATTAATTAGTTACGCAAAGAGTTGATAGCACTGCATGACTAACTTTACTAAAGAAATTTGCGGACAATGAACCACGTGGGTAAGTTGACTCAGAAGTTAGAAAAAATTAAAAAGGTAAGGAGTATGACAGTACTAAAACAACGTCGTGTTCCCAACAAATTGCTCATGAAATTTATGACATTCAGAGGAAATGTCTGCATCCCCGGAATCCGGTCGGAGGCTGCTCAAACAAAGCGCTCTTGTCGAAGTTTAAGCCCTGGTGTTCTGGTCGGAGACTGATGTCTGGGTGTTCTTAAAAATTCTCCTATGTACTATCCGTAGTGAATAGTGAGGAAACGCCGCAAAACTGCTGGCGCGCTGTTAAAAATTGAGGTTTACAGATCGGGGCGTCAAAGCCCACTCCTAACTAAATTCTAAATTTTGAGGAATAAATGTCGCAGAGATAGAAAGAGAGAGAGACAGACAGAGATGACGTCAAAATGTCACGGTGTTCTGTTTGTTCAGAAAGCATAAAAATCCCATTGTCCGTTTGTGTCGGCTCAAATGAAAAGGATCGCGTAATTGGCCACACGTGCCTCACCTTGCGACGTCACCAGAAAACGCCTCTACCTCGACATGAAAGACGGTTTCCGGATCGGAAAGAGTTTCGTCTCACACACGGCTAATTGCCTTGCGCGTCTTTGTAATGATGAAGAAACCGAGCCACTAATGAGCACCGTGGCGTTTGTTCATCTGGACGTACCACGTTGTGAACAAGTCCTATATTTGTCGGTTGCGAGCCCTTTCATACTCAAGAGAGGAGTGGGTGTTCCTCTGTCTGGAGGACGACGGTTCAATCCCGCGTCCGGCCATCCTGATTTAGGTTTTCCGTGATTTCCCTAAATCACTCCAGGCAAATGCCGGGATGGTTCCTCTCAACGGGCACGGCCAACTTCCTTCCCCATCCTTCCCTAATCCGATGAGACCGATGACCATGCTGTCTGGTCTCCTTCCCCAAAACAACCAACCAACCAACCTCTGTCTGGCCCACGACGAAGCCGGCACCAGGCGATAATCTCCCAGTGCCACCATAGTGTTCGTCTCCGGACCACCTCACTTTCTCGCGTTCGAGAGCGAAGCAAAATGCCCATTGTGCATAAATCCCCCTTTGTAGTCCCCTGCACAGGATATTCTTGGTTTCCCGTTTTCACAGAGAACTTGCGGAGGTGGAATACTTTTCTGGTCTGCGGCCATGAGACGAGGAAACATAGCCCTCCGCACATCTTTACCAAAGGTCGCCCGCTGCCCGCAGGTCGCCGGGTCCAGTCGATGACAAAAACGCCTATTTAGTTGCGAATTGGAAACTTATTCTCTTATTAACGATGAACAAAAGTTCCCCATGCGATACCTCTGAGATTCAACTAAGACACAATGCGAAGAAGATGATAGGGGTATTCCTACTAGATTTGTGCAATTGATTTTGATACTTAATGCGAATTATCTGCCTTCAGGAGAATTAATATCACTATAAACTGCCTTAAATAGATGAAGTATTTGTTAGTTTTCTAGACAGTTAACGGCGCAGTTAAGACAAGTCGCAAGCATGTGTATCTTGATCTTATATTTCAGTTCTGTTCCACTTGTTGTTAGGTGTTATGACATACAAAAGGCAATTCCATCTGTATTGCAAGTATCTCTTCTATAAAAAGGTATATGATGTGTTAAAGTGGTTGGAGATCTTGGTCGTAATTTTGTCTTACTTCAACACATGTTAAATGCCCTTTATACAGAATGTTTCCGCAACAGCATGCAAAAATGTAACAGCAAATGAGAGTAAGTACGGTACCTTAACTTGTGTGCTAGGCACAAGACCAGTACGAGGCTTGTATTATTTTTTGTTCTGCCCAGAAACACGTATTTTTTCCTTTCTTGTAAGCATCTGAAGGAATTAACGTCCTTTTCTGGAGAAGGTGCATTACGATACAGAATGGATGCTTATAATTAGTGATTCCTTAACAGAAAAATACGTTATTTTCGTAACGCAAAGATACCAGTGCGTCCGTCGGCTACAGTTTTGAGGAAAACTGAATCTAAGTCTCTGGTGTTAAACACGAACTGACAACATAGTTCGAGTGAAATAACTGCACCACTTCAAGAAGGATGAGTGAATGAGGGTTGTTGTGTTTTCAGGAATTTTCATGACTTTCAATGCTAATGGCGACTGGCTGAGCCCACTGATAGTAATTTTGTTTCTTGGAAAATAAAAAATTTAAGCATTGAAGGTAATGCTTAAGCACTCTGGCAGACTTACGCATTTTCATGGGCGTTAAAATAAATATGTTGCTGGATTACGAATAAATGTAGGACTTACCGTAGTGAATAAATAGTGAGGCTGCACAGATAAGAGGGTGTCTGCTTGTGGTGTGTCTCTCGGGAACGCCATGATCAGACACGCTCTTGTAATGTGCTCTTCCGACTCCTCCATCAGCGGTCGTTGCTTTGTGCTCTGAGAAGAAGATTAAACGCAGCTGAGGCATAATGCCCGCAGTGGAAATCCTCTGTGCCCCAGATACCCTGAGAAAACGAGGAGCAGCATCATAATGGACTGTGTCAGGACATAAACCAAGCCCGCGCTATTTTACTGAAGGTAGGTCACTGATCGACAGCATAGTAACAATGGTCGTTTTCTTGTAATCACGAAAACTGTTCCAAATATTGAGTCTACTTCTTGTGAAACAATATTTCTGTACCCTAAATATTTGTATCTGTAGTTTGCAATTCTCGCGGAATTACATGTATATACGAAATATGTCTAAATCGTCAAATACCTTTACCTGACAAGTCATTATATGATATTTGATATACACTCCTGGAAATTGAAATAAGAACACCGTGAATTCATTGTCCCAGGAAGGGGAAACTTTATTGACACATTCCTGGGGTCAGATACATCACATGATCACACTGACAGAACCACAGGCACATAGACACAGGCAACAGAGCATGCACAATGTCGGCACTAGTACAGTGTATATCCACCTTTCGCAGCAATGCAGGCTGCTATTCTCCCATGGAGACGATCGTAGAGATGCTGGATGTAGTCCTGTGGAACGGCTTGCCATGCCATTTCCACCTGGCGCCTCAGTTGGACCAGCGTTCGTGCTGGACGTGCAGACCGCGTGAGACGACGCTTCATCCAGTCCCAAACATGCTCAATGGGGGACAGATCCGGAGATCTTGCTGGCCAGGGTAGTTGACTTACACCTTCTAGAGCACGTTGGGTGGCACGGGATACATGCGGACGTGCATTGTCCTGTTGGAACAGCAAGTTCCCTTGCCGGTCTAGGAATGGTAGAACGATGGGTTCGATGATGGTTTGGATGTACCGTGCACTATTCAGTGTCCCCTCGACGATCACCAGTGGTGTACGGCCAGTGTAGGAGATCGCTCCCCACACCATGATGCCGGGTGTTGGCCCTGTGTGCCTCGGTCGTATGCAGTCCTGATTGTGGCGCTCACCTGCACGGCGCCAAACACGCATACGACCATCATTGGCACCAAGGCAGAAGCGACTCTCATCGCTGAAGACGACACGTCTCCATTCGTCCCTCCATTCACGCCTGTCGCGACACCACTGGAGGCGGGCTGCACGATGTTGGGGCGTGAGCGGAAGACGGCCTAACGGTGTGCGGGACCGTAGCCCAGCTTCATGGAGACGGTTGCGAATGGTCCTCGCCGATACCCCAGGAGCAACAGTGTCCCTAATTTGCTGGGAAGTGGCGGTGCGGTCCCCTACGGCACTGCGTAGGATCCTACGGTCTTGGCGTGCATCCGTGCGTCGCTGCGGTCCGGTCCCAGGTCGACGGGCACGTGCACCTTCCGCCGACCACTGGCGACAACATCGATGTACTGTGGAGACCTCACGCCCCACGTGTTGAGCAATTCGGCGGTACGTCCACCCGGCCTCCCGCATGCCCACTATACGCCCTCGCTCAAAGTCCGTCAACTGCACATACGGTTCACGTCCACGCTGTCGCGGCATGCTACCAGTGTTAAAGACTGCGATGGAGCTCCGTATGCCACGGCAAACTGGCTGACACTGACGGCGGCGGTGCACAAATGCTGCGCAGCTAGCGCCATTCGACGGCCAACACCGCGGTTCCTGGTGTGTCCGCTGTGCCGTGCGTGTGATCATTGCTTGTACAGCCCTCTCGCAGTGTCCGGAGCAAGTATGGTGGGTCTGACACACCGGTGTCAATGTGTTCTTTTTTCCATTTCCAGGAGTGTATGTTGTGGTTCGTTATAAGACCACCCCGATCGCTACAGCGGAAAACTCAGGTAACAGATAACAGTCTCAGAGTATCTATCTATTGATGTGTGGTATGTTATCATCATCAGTTTAACTAACCGAGTAAGAAAGTATGAGTGACGTAGCCGCAGCGTAATACATATCACTATTATATTTTATATTCAAAGATAATAGTGCTACAGCGAACATCAATAAACCCATTGAGGTGTATGAAAGGGCTGACGACGTGCTATACCACCACAGCGCTATTCGTTTGAGCCATACCTTCTATTACACTGCAGTCCATTACTTGTGATAGATTTCAGAAAACAGTGAAAATAGAACTATAGAACAAAATTAATTTATTTTGTTACGGTGTAAAGAAGAGCGACGACACGCCTGTCGGGAAAGATAGAGTGGAGAGGGCTGTGACAAGACGTCAGCCAATTGCACGCTGACCGACCCCACTCCAGGACGACAATGCCACAGCAGCGGCGTCTATGCGAAGAGGACATAAGCTCCGCACCCGACTGGTCGCGGGCAGAAGCTTCAAGAGTAGCGACCTGATAGAAGCGTCAAAGCTCATTACTTTGCTCGCACATTCTATGTAGCTCAAACTTGGAATTGTTGTACTGAAGAAACTCGATTATTTTGTCTGTCGCCCTTTGCTTGCGACACATCTACGTAATTCTCAAAGTCAACTATTGCCATTTACTTTCTATAATAAAAGTCATTAATATGATTTGTTTGAATTGTTTGTCTAGCCACCCGAGAAAGCAGGTTTCCTAGACACCTCATATTCGACGACTAGGCAGGATTTAACATATTTTCTTTCAACTTTATTTCCATTGTCTAAATGATGGATCTGGCAGAGTTTGTAAAGGCCCTTCTTTAGGAGGTGATCAAATCATTAACGCCACATGCCCCAGAATGTTCGGTGAAATGTGTTGCAGGCAGCTGCGCACTACAATATGATTGTGGAATCTATTTCGGTTCTAGTGAGATGCATTTGACAGTCGCACACTTGATAGTTGGTGGGTTGCTCCTCTGCGCTTGAGTCTACAATCACCATATTCAGTCGTCCTCTGAACACAAATTTACTTCTGCTTACTGTGACAGTAGCCACATGGTGCTACTCTGTGTCTCTCTTCATACACAATTTTTATCGCTTCTTGCCAATTGGATATTGGCCAATTATCTTGTATAATTAATGAAGATAAATATCTTACGCTTTCATAATGAGCGTCAGGAAATACTGACACACTAATACTTCCTATGTTACCCAACTGTATTCAAAAGCTGTAACGCTTAGATGTCGACAGCTGAAGCCTAATTACAAAAATAGCTCTATGGAAGCTTATATGCGACATAATTCACATTTATTGCATACAGGGCGAGGCCGTTAAGAAAGGCCATCCAAAACATCTTCAGAACAAGTGAATATATCTAGATGTGGTTTTCGCTAAGTAACAGTAGAAAACGTGACAAATCTTCTAACATATACAAGTAATTTTTAATGTTTATAGGTACCGAATGATGAAACCACTTTTTTAAAATTGAAATTGTGTACTTTTTCTATGTGAATGATAGGAGCCTTCGAAGAAGACTTCAGCGGCATAACGCATGTTGAGCTTGATCACAGTGAAACAAGGTTACAGCGCCGCAAACCATTGGCCCGCCGTCAGGAGAAGAGGTGCCATAAACATCTATGTTATTGTTCCAAATGTAAGCGAATACATAAATCAGGTACGGATCGAGTCTTAAGGATTATGGGTGTCTTATAAAGTGCTCAAAACGTTATTCTTGTGTATTCATACGTGCTATAAAGTTATTCGGGACAGACAAAGTTTCACGTTGAATTTAATTTGGACTTATGACAGCGCAGGCATTTCATGTCTTCGGGGGTCGTCGATGTTTCCTTGTGAAACTTGTTCTATTTCCCACACTTAGAAATCTTGAAATATTAAGTCTGGTCATTTTGTGTTTCCCGAACGACAAATTCAAGTATCATCAGATGCTGTATAATCAAGGGCTATAATTATCTGTGTGAAATGGGTGGAACAGGATTTATGTTAGTACCATATAGGTTCCTATATAACCAACGGGATGTCTCCCAATAACTGTGAAAGCAGATCTTATAGGAACCTAGTGGCTATTTACAATCCCATCCTGAAAACAGGGACAAGCAATAAGATTATTAAAAAGTCTCCACCAAACACTGACAGAGCAAAGTAGTTCACTTCTCTGAATCAGAATCGCTTTCAACGGACCAGTGATGGATACTGCGAAGATTGATTTGCCCATGGTTCGTAAACGATGCTTCATCCATAAATGAGATCTTGCATAGAAATGCGGCCTCATTTTGCAGTTTTAGTAGACCCCGTTCTGAGAGCTGCAACACATTTTGAAAGGTGTTTCGGTCGTTTCAGGTCGGAACTCTGGGCTGTCTGCTTTATGAAAGAGTGCCTTGTCATGCTGAGACCAACAGTCATCGTCTCCAGACTGTTTCTTTACTGGATACATCACACAATACTGCAATTTGTTTTCTTATGCTTCCGAAATGAGCACTTTCTTAAGATCAGTGAGTGGACCACACTCGAAACACGAAAAGCACACCCAGCTCCATACCGTAACACCACCTTCTCCGTACTTCGCTGTTGTCGCTAAACATGATAGCAGGTAACGTTCTACAGGAATTTACCAAACCCAAATCCTCCCATCGGACTGTCACAAGGTACAGCGTAATGCATCAGTCCAAATCACTCGCCTCCAGTCATTCACTGTCCAGTGGCCTCGCTCTTTACACCACCTCAAGCGTCGCTCAGCGCTGGTTAAGGAAATGTGTGGCTTATGAGGAGCTGCCCCACCATTTCACCCCATTCTTCTAACTCCCTACACAGTCATTGTGCTAGCTGGACTGCTGGTATCACTTTTTAAGTCACGATCGATTCCTTCCGCTGATTTGATGCGATATTTTACAACTACCCTCCGCAATGCTCGATGGCTCCTGTCCGCAAGTTCATGAATTCCGCATGGTTTTGATTTAGCTGTGGTTGTTCCTTTTCATTTCCAGTTCACAATCTCATCACCAGCAGTCGAACTGGGCGGCCTTACAAGGGCTGAAATATCCGTGATGGACTTGTTAATCAGGTGACATCGAGTGCCAATCCACGCTCGAAGTCACTTAGGACTCCTCAACAACCATTCTGCTGTTACTAATTTTCTACTAACAAAATACTTTTATGCTTGGTGGAACGACTCTCGTGACACCTAGTGGTCAATTCCGCATTACATGGGGGCTTCGGGATACTTTTCATCAGATGGTATATGTGACCTCAGAGTGGCATTCCTGAATAAAATCTATTCGATTTTGAAGTCGCGTTATTTCGAAGAAAATGTTTGAGCTTTGGATCGTTGTTTCCACCACCGTCATCAGGAGTATTCATCATGACGATGATTGAGACAGCTGTCGAGGATTCGAATATTTTATTCGATATGACGTGGATTAAAAACTAGGAAGACTTTATTCATTAGAACCGTTTCTGAGTTACGTGTTTCCTGATTGTTGGCCACTATTCTGCAGCGTTAATACCTCGTTACTATTTGATAAAATTTTACAGATGTTACGTCGCTGAAGTCTAATTCGAAGGATCTTTCTAACGCCACAGAAAAAGTACACAGTTCATTAATAAACTAAGCCGGTGTCATAAAAAGCCGGTTATAAGTTTAAAATTATTTACGAACATCATCAACTTTTCCACATTGATCACTATAACTTTGCGAAAACCGCATCTCCATATATTTACTCATTTTAGATATATTTATGTCCTAGCCCCTGTATATTCCTATAACACAAAGGTGCTGTCCATACTTTAATACAATACTATGTATGGAACCAGGGATCCCTTTCCCTGCATTATCCTCTTATCGTCATGGTGCGACCGCTTCTTACTGACGTATGTTCTATACAGAATAATATCACGTAATAGTATCAAGTGCTTATGGTTTAAAGGAGGAATCGTTGAGTACACAGAAGAACGAGAGGAAGATACTGGCGGTTTCGATAATTTTTTACGGTTCGCGAAGAACACAGTACTTGGAATACGTCACAGGTTTAACCCTGAAGTAAAAAATTGTCACTATAATTCGGTAACACGACATAAATGCAGTGAACGAAGTCATATGTATTTGTTGAGTTTGTTTTTGAATTAACTGTATTTTTCTTTCATTCATGCTATACTATCCTTGAAAGTGTCCGTCGGTTGTAGAACTGTTGTGATTAGCTAGGAATCATAACTATATTTTCAGACTTTACCACTTCCACTGTTTGCAACGCTGTTAATTTCCCTTAGATTGGTGCATCCGTGACAACAACTAGAATATTTCAGGAGTATTTGCAGATACTGTATTTAGTGCAATGATGGAAAACAGAGTTCATTTGGCAAACATAAAAAGGATAATGAGTAAGCTTACTGACACAGAGTTTAGAACATTTAAGATGACTATCACTTTCATCAAGTGTTGTTAAGCCGACACACATGTAGAGAACAATGTGTCAGTGACAACAATGTGACTGGTGCTGCGTAAGTAAAACATGCAACTAAAGCTGCTGTTACTGAACATCTTCTAAAATAGATGGACCCAAGCAGAAGGCTTCAGTGGGGCAAGGAGAACTAAACCATGACCGTCGTCCGATAGAAATATGTAATGTAGACCGAGAAATTTACTTTGACATTGTTGCTTGTCACATGACCTGATTATGTGGTTTACAGTGAATACTGTGGTCAAGTTGAAGGAACATTTCAGGTCTCCATATGCACTGAACAATGCAGAAATTTTTTCTTGCAGGAAATTGCTGTCAAGTTGAAGGAACATTTCAGGTCTCCATATGCACTGAACAATGCAGAAATTTTTTCTGGCAGGAAATTGCATCCTCTAAGATGATAAAGTCCGCACGTACAAATCTGGAAATTTTCAAGACTGGTTTGACGACCCTAAAGAGGAAATAACAGACCTTCTCTGGCGTTTAAAGGGACCAGACTAACATTATAGAGCCATTATGGTCTGCAAGGAGAATGAAGGGCTCCATACCCACTTTCCACATCACACACGGAAATGAATGTCCCTTTGACAAGCATGTTATAAAATTTAACTGAGTACAGCTTAGGGTTTATGTGTATCACTCCCCTCGCACTTTTAGGCAGTTTTTTAATGTCAGATGTGTATTGTATGATTTTAAGCATGTGCAGTTAAGAAATTTTAATTAATTACTACCATATTTACTCGCATTTGTTATACTTTATGCAGCAAAAATATCGTGCGCTATTTGTCATTCACGAAGGCCAGTTGCAATAAAAATTCGTTAGCACAGATTTCACGTCTGAAAAGTGACATTTAAGTGTTCGCTGTGGGCATACGAACTGCACCACAAAAATTTTCAGGTCTGTTTCAATGAGTAACTTGAATATTTAATTGTTTAATGAAAGTACTTATTGTTGACTAAGATGATGACGCAAATCTACAAGATCTAAAAGACATTGCATGTCACAGTTAACACAAAATTACGCAGCCTTGAGATACTGCAGGTAAAGGACACCTTAAATGAAACAAGTCATAAAAACCACTGAAAGTGTTGTTAGCGTAGTTCATATTATATATGCACTCTTAAAAAATGAACGGAGCACCACGAAGGAATTATTCAAATCGAACGGAAATCGGTACATGTGATGTACTCTTGCGTCCAAAATTAAAGCAACAAACCGAGATTTTGCCAGGTTGTTTTTATTTTGCCACAAAAAAGTATAAACAGGTGCTAGTGTAGTAGAAACAATATAAAGAATACAGAACATAAACAGCTGCAACATGATTAACGGTAGACAAAAATGTTCTTCTTTTTTTCTAACTTAACAGATTTACACACACGTTTTGACAACTGGTTAATGCGCTCAGTAAGGGGTGTGACCACCTCTGGCAGCAAAACAGACCTGACAAACGACGGGGCATGCTGTGAATGATGTCATCAATCTCAAGTTGAGGCAATAACGCCCATTCTTCCTGCAGTGCTTCTCACAGGTCTTAGGGAGTGGAGCCCGCATCTCGTGGTCGTGCGGTAGCGTTCTCGCTTCCCACGCCCGGGTTCCCGGGTTCGATTCCCGGCGGGGTCAGGGATTTTCTCTGCCTCGTGATGGCTGGGTGTTGCGTGCTGCCCTTAGGTTAGTTAGGTTTAAGTAGTTCTAAGTTCTAGGGGACTGATGACCATAGATGTTAAGTCCCACAGTGCTCAGAGCCATTTGAGCCATTTAGGGAGTGGTTGGTGGATGCTGATGTGATGCAAGCCGTGCATCCCAGACGAACTCTATGGGATTCAAATCGGGAGAGCGAACAGGCCACGCCATACGTGCAATATCTTCAGTTTCCAAGAAAACATCAACCACGCGTGCGCTATGAGGTCGAGCATTACCGTCCACAAATACGGAGTCTGTGCCCATAGCACCTCGTGACAACCGCATACGAGGTCCCAAGATCTCGTCACGATACCTGACAGCAGTTAAACCTTGCCAGTTTAACAGTACAATTTCAGGAAGAGGTTTTCCAGTAGTCAACGTAATTCCAACCCACACCATTAGGGATTCTCCTCGATAGCGGTCTTTTTCCACAACGTTTCGGTCCCTAAATCATGCTTCACGTTCCCTCCAGATGCGAATCTGTCGAGAATCACTGTCCAGACCAAATCGGAACTCAGCTGTGAAAAGAGAAGGGGCCCTCTGTTCGACCGGCCAGGTGGCATGTTTACGCCTCCACTGTAGACGTTCCCTTCCGTGAAGAAGTGTCATAGGTACAGACACAGCAGGTCTCCAACAATAACGGCCAGTCTGGCGAAGCGTTCTGTATACCGTTTGCCTCGCAACAACACGTCCAGTGGAGGGTACGAGGTCAGAAGCCAGTTGCAGTGCAGTACTAAGGCGGTACCGTCGTGCTCTTGCAGTCAAATAACGGCCCTCTTTTAACCTCCCCCTTCCTAATCGGGCTATTGGGTTGCGATATAACTGACCGTGATCGCATGAGCGTAATGAAATTTTACAGTCAGTAAGGCTATCGTTACCGAAGGAAAATAAAGTCAGTAAGTTGTAGGAAAGTGTACAACATACTCTTCTGAAGGAAGAATCTATTCTAAACTTGAGATAAATACTGATGATAATTTTGAAATAGGTGGAATATAATGCAATCGCTCACCGCGGGGAAAAGGGTACCACGTAATATTTACTACAAAAATCACTGATAGCACAAATAAAACACTGATTAGCTAAAAAAGGATAATTAAACGGTCGCCAGCCCACTAGAGCAATTAATCTCCAGACTCTTGAGAAAGATAATGCAAAGAAATTCAAGCAAATGATCAGTGGCGTGGAAACAGAATGTTGTCACGCTTTTCCACAGCACAGCAGTCCGCGAGAAAATAATGAATCAGAAGGCACTGAGTTTGCAGTTATTTATTCTGATATATTAAGTTTTGAAAGTAACGTTAAATGAAATTAGTGGTTAAATAAATGACTTGGATTTTGTTACGTAAAAGATAACTTTCAGTAACCTCAATGTAACGTAACGCAAAATTTAGAAAAACGCAAGCAATTAACTTTTGATTATTGAAAGATTGAACTGTATTTACTTTAAGCAAATGAGAAATTGGTTTTACTTTTAAAATAACAACAATAAAATGTATACGAAGCCAGCAGAAGTCACTCGCTAAGCTAAATACAGAGTAAATGAAATTGTGCACTCTTAATTTGTGCTGTATCTTTAGTGATTAGTTTTGTTGCTGAAGTTTTACTTTACTTTAAGTAGCCTCTGTCATGCAATACATAAATGAACAGTTACTGAGGCAGAAAAATGGTTCAAATGGTTCTGAGCACTGTGGGACTTAACTTCGGAGGTCATCAGTCCTCTAGAACTTAGAACTACTTAAACCTAACTAGCCTAAGGACATCACACACATCCATGCCCGAGGCAGGATTCGAACCTGCGACCGTAGCGGTCGCGCGGTTCCAGACTGTAGCGCCTAGAACCGCTCGGCCACTCTGGTCGGCTACTGAAGCAGAAAATTTGAAACTGACAGTAGTTACTCAAGTTTCGTATTCTTACGACACTTGATGATTGCATGGAAAGAAAAAGAGACCCTGTTTGGTAATAATGTCTTAGGACAATGACAACACAGGTGCCCAATAAGTTTTAACTACTGCAAGTTATTATTCAAGTTACTCAAACTCCGTGAAAGAAATCAACTGATTAAAGCCTCTACATTATTATATCTATCACTTGACAGTCTTACGATGTTGTAGCTGTGCGGTCAACGAAGAATATAGCCGACGACAATGCTGAGCTGCCGTTGTTGCTGCTGTTGCTGTTCGATGAGAACCCCGAGTCGTCTCCAGAGCTACGGATAATTATGGGACAGGCAGTAGTTGGAACTGCAGCTTCCTCCGCCTGTCCACTCCTAATGTGCTCTCAAAACTCGTGGGTTAACAAATCAGGCGCCTCTACATTGCCGCGAGCATAGCAGCATATCGCGGCGGCGGGAACGCCCAACAAACACTTCCGCACTCTTTAATGACTCAAAACTGCTCTGGCTCCTCTCTGCTCGCAACGCAACATACTCTCTCCACACGCAAAGATAAACAGCGGCACAGCTACTACAATTTCGTCGTTCCTATCGATATATTTCAATAAAGATCCTTTGGCTATTACCCAGCAATTTACAATATTTTCATTATAATTACAATCAGTTATATATAGTCAAAAATAAATACACTAGTACATCGATTACATATTAAATACAGTTTCTGCAATACAGCTTGCAGCTTCAGAATCAAAAGTACAGTTGATGTTAGTAACGGATATTAAACGGTGAAAATTTTGGATGGTGCAGAGGGTATTTTATCTGCATTTTCGGTGTTACGCCCTCTTTCTGATGTTACACGTGGTCGGCCACGCCCTGGTCTTCGGGATACACTTCCGAGCTCTATAGACTGTCGCCACATCCGCAAAACAACAGAACGATTCACATTAAGCCATCGGGCCACACCAGTTTGCGATTGTCATGCTTCCATTCTTCCCATGGCCCTCCACAGCAGAAAGTCTGGTAGGCGTCTTCTCTGAGCCATATTGCATCGTCTGTGACTGTGTACACAGCGACTGTGAATGCTCTGACGTCATGGTTTGTGTGATGTCCGTTGACCAGAATGCCATCTTCCGTGCAGGACACGATAGTACGGGCATCCGTTGGCAGTCTCTATGATTATATAGTGAATTAGACACAGGACGGAGAAATAATGGCTTGTTGCTTTGATTCTGGACATCAGTGTACTTGTACGGACAAACAAATTACTACAATTTCTGAAAAAAATGGATGCTTGTTTGTCCGTAGATGTACAGCAAAACTACCAATTTCTGTCTCGTTCGGATAATTACTAAATGGTGCGTCCTTTTCCTTTGTCTTAGAGTGTACATTCCCCGTCGGTTTGCGAAAATTTCACAGCAGACCTTATCAAGCTTCGTATAACTTTAATTCTGTAACGAAGAGCTCTAGAAATACGCTAAAAGAAATAAATCGTTCCATGATCATTACCACAGATGTTTCAGTACCTCAGCAGACATGAAAATTAAGTGCGTTATTAAATAGGGAAAGCATAGGAACAGAAGACGTGTTAATGCTAATGAAAGAATTAATATTTGGACCAAGATTAATGGTCCTTTAGCAAGTTATATTAATGTACAAGGTGACATTACTGTATATTATCATTGTTAATAAAGAGAACCATCCTTATCTATCCCCTGAGATTTTTTTTTTTTTTAAATAAAAACACTAATTCAGCTACTGAAGCATCTATCTCTTCTGTGGGTTGCAGGGGTTACGACCTCTTGGGAGGTGGGTGGGTTTCCTTCATGGCTGTCGTTTATCGACTAATAAAGTCATCAGAAGACCAAAACAAACTGGAAAACGATTTAGAAAAGATACCTGAATGGTGCTAAAAGTGCCAGTTGACTCTAAATAACGAAAAGTGTGAGGTCTTCCACATGAGTGCTAAAAGGAACTCGTTAAGCTTCGGTTACACGATAAATCAGTCTAATCTAAAAGTCGTAAATTCAACTAAATACCTAGGTATTACAATTACGAACAACTTAAATTGGAAGAAACACACAGAAAATGTTGTGGGGAAGGCTAACCAAAGACTGCGTTTTATTGGCGGGACACTTAGACAATGTAACAGACCTACTAAGGAGACTGCCTACACTACGCTTGTCCGTCCTCTTTTAGAATCCTGCTGCGCGGTGTGAGATCCTTACCAGATAGGACTGACGGAGTACATCGAAAAAGTTCAAAGAAAGGCAGGACGTTTTCTATTATCGCGAAATATGGGAGAGAGTGTTACAGAAATGATACAGGATTTGGGCTGGACATCATTAAAAGAAAGGCGTTTTTCGCTGCGACGGTATCTTACCACGAAATTCCAATCACCAACTTTCTCCTCCGATTGCGAAAATATTTTGTTGACACCGACATACATAGGGAGGACCGATCACCAAGATAAAATAAGGGAAATCAGAGCTCGTACGCAAAGATACTGGTGTTCATTCTTTCCCCGCGCTATACGAGATTGGAATAATAGAGAATTGTGAAGGTGGTTCGATGAAGCCTCTGCCAGGCACTTTAATGTGATTTGCAGAGTATCCATGTAGATGTAGATGTAGATACAGTAATGCCTCTCGGCTGAGGATGACACGGCATTCAGTCAGTACCGCTGGGCCTTCTGATGCCTGATCAGACGAAAATTTAGTTTAATAATAGAGAAAACGATTCGTCCCTTTACACAGCATCTCTTTATGAAAACATTCTTAAGACGGTTAGTCTTTGTCTCTTCCTGCGTATTTTGAGTATTGTGTCTTGATATGCAAATAATGCAAAAATGGTTCAAATGGCTCTGAGCACTATGCGACTTAACTACTGAGGTCATCAGTCGCCTAGAACTTAGAACTAATTAAACCTAACTAACCTAAGAACATCACACACATCCATGCCCGAGGCAGGATTCGAACCTGCGACCGAAGCGGTCGCTCGGCTCCAGACTGTAGCGCCTAGAACCGCCCGGCCACTCCGGCCGGCTGCAAATAATTACTTCACTAGCACCAAGACTAAAATTTTCAGGCAGTCATAATGCAATGAATCCATCAAACATTTCTATATTGTAACGGTTGAATAATGCACATATTTTTCAGTTGCTTGCTGAAGTGAAAACAGATGGTGCTGTTTGTGTCTAGCATACACTGAAGCGCCAAAGAAACTGTTGTAGGCAAACATATTTAAATACAGAGATAAGTAAACAGGCAGAATACGGAACTGCGGTCGGCAACGCCTACATAAGACAACAAGTGGCTGGTGCAGTTGTTAGACCGGTTATTGCTGCTACAATGGCAGACTATCAAGATTTAAGTGAGTTTGATCGTGGTGTTATAGTCGGCGCACGAGCGATGGGACACAGTATCTCCGAGGGAGGTAGCGATGAAGTGGGGATTTTCTAGTACGACCATTTCATGACTTTACCGTGAATATCAGGAATCAGGTAAAACATCAAATCTGCGACATGGCTGCGGCCGGAAAACGATCTTGGAAGAAAGGGACCAACGATGATTGAAGCGAACTGTTCAACGTGACAGGACTGCAACCCTTCCGCAAATTGGTGCACATTTCAATACTGGGCCATCAGCAGGTCTCAGCGTGGGAACCATTCAACGAAACATTATCGATATGGGCTTTCTGAACCCAAGGTCCACTCGTGTTCCCTTGATGACTGCACGACAAAAAGATTTACGCCTCGCCTGGGCCCGTCAACACCGACATTGGACTGTTGATGACCGGAAACATGTCAGCTGGTCGGACGAGTCTAGTTTCAAATTGTATCGAGTGGAAGGATGTGCACGAGTACGGAGACATCCTCATGACTCCATCGATCCTGAATGTCAGCAGGGGACTGTAATGGTGTGGGGAGTGTGCAGTTTGAGTGATATATGAATTTAACCATTTCCGCTGGCCACCAAACTCACCAGACATGAACATTATTGAGCATATCTAGGATGCCTTATAACGTGCTGTTCAAAAGAGATCTCCATCCCTTCTTACTCTTATGGATTTATGGACAGCCCTGCAGGTTTCATAGTGTCAGTTCCCTGCAGCACTACTTCAGACACTATTCGAGTCCATGCCACGTTGTACTGTGGCAATTCTATGTGCTCGCGGGGACCCTACGCGATATTAGGTAGTTGTCCCAGTTTCTTTGGCTCTTCAGAGAATGAACGCCTAAGGAGTTCACAGACGCATTGACATCTACATTTGTACCTAATGCACACCCTGCAAATCCACTACGAAGTGCAGGGCAGAGGGTGCTGTCCATTGGTCCAGTTATTAAGACTTCTTCTTGTCAGACCGACCGAAGTAGCGCAGTGGTTAGCACACAGAGCTCTCATTAGGGAAGACGACGGTTCAAATCCAATTCCGACCATCCAGGTTTAGGTTTTTCTTGATTCCCTAAGTCGCTCCAGGAAAATTCCGGGATGACTCCTTTGAAACAGCACGCCTGATTTCCTTCCCAAACTGAATACATTTCCAGCTTGTGCTCCTTGTCTAATGACCTTGTTGCCGACGAGATGTTAAACGATAATCTTCCTTCCTTCCTTCTTTCTTCCCATTCCATTATGGGGAACAGGAAGAATTATTGCTGAAAAACTTCTGCGTGCGCTGTGATTTGTGTAATCTTGTCTTTGTGGTATCTATGGGAGATATATATAGGGGTTTACGATACTCGTATATTCTTATCTACCACACTCAAAGGTGGTTTTGGAAAGTTCGTAAGTAGGCTTTCACGGAATAGTTTGCGACTATCTTCCAGCATCTACCAGTTAAATATTTCCAGCATTTTGTAGGGATTATTGAAAGTCAGATTGCGTTGCGTTAAAAATATTGTGTGTCAGTTTAGTGACGATCAGAATAAGTAAGGAGGGAACTGTCTGAGTACGTTCAGTTTTGCTCAGCTATTTAGAAATGAAATAACATAAGAGATTTTTCAGCACGTTTTACAGTACTTCAATTTCTTAACAGAAAAATCAATATCCGGTAAGGGGAAGTTTCAATACAAGTATTCGTTTACCGGATATTGATTTTTCTGTTAAGAAATTAAATTACTGTAATTAAGGATACAAAGGGGAAGTTTCAATACAAGTATTCGTTTACCTGATATTGATTTTTATGTTAAGAAATCAAAGTACTGTAAAACGTAAACATCCGATAAGGTTAGTGGGCACCCACGTCTGGTTTTTCGACCAGCTGCCTGGTAGCACTACAACATGGAAGCACCGATGCCGCACTCGTAGATCGAATCTCCGCGAACGAGAGGTCGCAGCGGACATCGACTGCAGCAACACGTCATCACTCACCTGTAATCTCTGAAAACACTCTCTCTCCAGAAAACGAAGTTATCATCGGCAATGTAAAAAAAATGGCTCTGAGCACTATGGGACTTAACATCTGAGGTCATCAGTCACCTAGAACTTAGAACTACTTAAACCTAACTAACCTAAGAACATCACACACATCCATGCCCGAGGCAGGATTTGAACCTGCGAGCGTAGCGGTCGCGCGGTTCCAGACTGAAGCGCCTAGAACCGCTCGGCCACTCCGGCCGGCCATCTGTAATGTACCTGACGCCATCATCGATAATTACTTACGACCTGTGACTGATACAACATCCAGTAAAAACCTTAGTCACTGTTCTCGTATTGCGCATGGAAACATTTGTGTCTTCCATTCACATGTTGAACATGTCAATCGGTAACTGCAAGAATGTGGTGTAAGAACTGATACGTCTCAAGAATTCGTAAATATGAGATGTTTCTCGAATGTGTTTCCTGTTATACATCATAGCTCAATTATTAACCAGGTGTCTAAATATTCGGTGCTCTCCGATACACACGATCGAACAGCGGAGGAGTGGTACTCAAGCGTCAACTTTAGGTTACAATATCTCCGGATGTAATTAACACTTTACAATGCAACAAACGGCACTGATTACGTATTTGTTTATATGTTCAGATGTGCTAACAAAACTAACGGGGTTCCATTTTAAAAAAACGTAGGTTTGTGTTAAAAAACATACTTCCGTGCCGGCCGCGGTGGCTGTGCGGTTCTAGGCGCTGCAGTCCGGAACCGCAGGACTGCTACGGTCGCAGGTTCGAATCCTGCCTCGGGCATGGATGTGTGTGATGTCCTTAGGTTAGTTAGTTCTAAGTAGTTCTAAGTTCTAGGGGACTGATGACCTAAGATGTTAAGTTCCATAGTGCTCAGAGCCATTTGACCCATTTGACATACTTCCGTGCATTTTTTTATGGTTTGTATTAACCAATTACACTAGCACCTCTCCTCACGTTCGGTCTGTGGAATCGATTCGTCAATATTTGATGTGGTTTACGAAATATATCCAGCGGTAACTTTAGGTGACTCACCCTGTATATTGCCCTGAAAGAGAACACAGCGTGGCGGCGGCAATTTACAGTACTGGAGGCTGCAGAAACATTGTAACGTGGACAGTGCAGGCGAGAGCTGGGTTTCTGGTGGGACGGGAAAAATAGATGAAAGGATAACGTGTTTGTGCAACAGCGTCACAAGTCACGAGCTGCTCTTCAAGGAATCTTCTCGCGGGAAGCACTGGGGGATACTTCCCGCCGAAAAGCGGAGACACGTTTTTAATTGGCGGAGTGCTAAGGATGTAGAGAGGCAAATTGAACCCTCCAGAAAATATTCTGAGAGGAGTATGAGCTTCAGGTGATAGGCTAGCAGATTCGTGACCCATGTAGCGAGATGTGATATTTTTCTGATAGCCACTAGGAGTCGTTGCCTGAGTACAAATGTAGACGCCCCGTGTCCAGGAGAGAGAGAAATATGACGTCAAAAAGAGCTTTTTTCTGCGGATTGCTCCATAGCACTTCCCTGCCAGGAGCGATCGAAGACAGTTCACTGCGGGGATCGAGCTAGAGACTTTGCTGGTAGAAGCCACAGTGGAGAATCTGGTGGTTAGATTTGAGAAGTATTGATTTTCACACAGGTAGTGTGTGAAGTCTTTTTTCCATGACAGAGTTGTTATTTTATTTACTCGAATGACTATTCTTTAGCTCTCTGTGGTGTCTTACACACATTGCAGTGCTGCTTTAGGGAGGTTACTTGGGTCGAACTTCAGTTCCTGGCTAGTGAGCAAACAGAAAGCTTAACTCTTGTTTTGTTTTGTACAGAGGTAATTTCAGCCCTGGGAGTTAGCAGAAGGCATATTGCGTCCACTGAGTAGACAGAGAGTTACTAGTGCGCCATATATGTCATCTTCACGGCTGTCAACACCCCAGCGAGCAGATCACTGGCGCCGTAAAACTCCTGTCCGTACTTTAGTAAGTGATATGCGCACTCCAGTTCGACGGATAAGAAAACAATCACAGCAAATGTGGCGAGTTGAATTTGCTTGACAAGTGAGCGTTTTCTCAACGTGCCAGTCAGGGTGAATGTCTTCTGTTTCTCAGCGCTAAGCTGTATCAGCCAACTTTGTGTCTGTCTAATAATGAGGGCACAGTCTGAAGAAAGTCAAACATATGTACTGCCAATCTCGAAATTACAAGCAGGTTAGAATCCAATACTGCATATTTATACAGTTTTTTACACTCTACATGGTTTCTTAGAATAAATAGTATACAGAATCCACATTATGATTCATGCTAGTAGTATTGTGATAGTAACCATAGGATTGACGTGCCAAACTGAAGTGAAAGAAAGCCACAACACGACACTTTGTTTTATGGAAATCAATGGCAAGATCTATTAATCATTTGTAGGTGTGAGAATTCCATTGCAGAGACAACATTAGGCAACCACGCATACGCATTCCATATATTACCAACACCACGGGGGTTCGCAGTATAATGGCGAAAATTGGGGAACTCTCAAAAGCACCCAGTCATCAATTAGCGATCGGGAAGTTCTACATCTACATCTACATACATACTCCGCAGTCCACCATACGGTGCGTGGCGGAGGGTACCTCGTACCACAACTAGCATCTTCTCTTCCTGTTCCACTCCCAAACAGAACGAGAGAAAAATGACTGCCTATATGCCTCTGTACGAGCCCTAATCTCTCTTATCTTATCTTTGTGGTCTTTCTGCGAAATATAAATTGGCGGCAGTAAAATTGTACTGCAGTCAGCCTGAAATGCTGGTTCTCTAAATTTCCTCAGTAGCGATTCACGAAAAGAACGCCTCCTTTCCTCCACTGACTCCCACCCAAGTTCCTGAAGCATTTCCGTACCACTGGCGTGATGATCAAACCTACCAGTAGCAAATCTAGCAGCCGGCCTCTGAACTGCTTCTATGTCCTCCCTCAATCCGACCTGATAGGGATCCCAAACGCTGAGGCAGTACTCAAGAATAGGTCGTATTAGTGTTTCATAAGCGGTCTGCTTTGCAGATGAACAACATCTTCCAAAAATTCTACCAATGAACCGAAGACGACTATCCGCCTTCCCCACAACTGCCGTTACATGCATGTCCCATTTCATATCGCTCTGCAATGTTACGCCCAAATATTTAATCGACGTGACTGTGTCAAGCGCTACACTACTAATGGAGTATTCAAAAATTACGAGATTCTTTTTCCTATTCATTAGCATTTATTTACATTTATCTATATTTAGAGTTAGCTGCCATTCTTTACACCAATCACAAATCCTGTCCAAGTCATCTTGTATTCTCCTACAGTCACTCAACGACGACACCTTTCCGTACACCACAGCATCATCAGCAAACAGCCGCACATTGCTAGCCACCCTATCCAAAAGATCATTTATGTAGATAGAAAACAACAGCGGACCTACCACACTTCCCTGGGGCACACCAGATGATACCCTCACCTCCGATGAACACCCACCATCGAGGACAACGTACTGGGTTCTATTACTTAAGAAGTTTAGCCAAAGTTCCAACATTACAGAGGACAAAATAGCGGTTAGTATGATAACATAATCTGATATAAGCAGTGCAAAAGATCATTGTTTGCTGGGATTTATATTATACATAGTGAGATCACTAAAAGGCACAGACACGATCATGACTTGTGTATATATCAGATTATTTTTTAGGTTTGACATCTTGTAAAGCACAGTGCTTTGCAATATGTCACTTGATAATGACGTTAGAGTCGAAATTGACATAACGAAAACAAATAATTGCTACAGTGGCGACAATGACGTCTTTAAAATATGTAAACCAGAAACGTGAGAAGCTAAATAAACATGTACGTTCAAATGGCTCTGAACACAATGGGACTTAACATCTGAGGTCATCAGTCCCCTAGAGCTTAGAACTATTTAAACCTAACTAACCTAAGGACATCACACACATCCATGCCCGAGGCAGCATACGAACCTGGCTGCCGGCTGCCCAGCTTCAACTATGGCTTCTTCTGACACAGTGGCTCGTGACGTCATTGTTACAGCGTCAAGTGACTATACGTTGTGCAACGACAGGTTTCTTCATTTAGTTTGCATTTTACGTTTTTAAGCTGAAACTAAATATTCCGCATAACAGAGAGCAACTTCTGTATGCACACACGTCACTTTCGTGATTTGTTGACAGAATCGTAATGGTGGTGGTGGTGGTTAGTGCCCGTCGACAAAGAGGTCATTAGCGACGGAGCGCAAGCTCGGGTTAGGGAAGGATTGGGAAGGAAATCGGCCGTGCCCTTTCAAAGGAACCATCCCGGCATTTGCCTGAAACGTTTTAGGGAAATCACGGAAAACCTAAATCAGGATGGCTGGAGACGGGATTGAACCGTTTTCCTCCCGAATGGAATCGTAATGGCTAGAGGATAAAAGCGCTACACAGTAAAAAATAAATTTTACGAAAAACTGCCAAAATAAAAACTGACTGTAATGTTATTGTCATGTACAGTGTGATTCTGTGATGATGGTGTAAGCTTTCGTGGATGATGGAGAAGGGTAATTCGAGGAAGGAACCCAAGTCCTGAAACGACGAATCGAAAGGTATAAGCGAGAAGTCCACTCAGCTTCCGCCTGAGCCTCGCCCAACGATCTAACTAAGGACCCAAATTTCCGAAATCTTACTATAGCATACAGAATTTTCGCTGAATACTCGTCAATGCTCTGAGATAATTCGCCCTGTTGACGGACGAGTAACGACGCACGTAACTTGATGTCAGAGAGACTGAATATCCTAAGTCTTATTTTATTTATTCCTTCGGTATTTGCAAGGCGAATATTAAAAAACAGAGATTACACAACAAAATGAGACGCGTCCTAAGTATGTGGTGCAGTAATAATGTTGCTACATTATTAATAGTTGTTAAAAACGCCACTCTCAGCGTTAGTGGAGGCTAGGCATCGTTGCACAATGTTTTGTCGTACTCGTTCTCATACGCCCGGTGTCATATGAACAGTGTCGCAGTCAGTGACAATACTTGCCAGGAGATCATTCTTAGTCTCGACAGGATTCTCGTACACAAGATTTTTCACATGCCCAACAAGAAGAAATCAAGAGGGGGCAGATACGGTGAACTTGCTGGCCAGGAAACGGGACATTCTCTGTATGTCCACTTTTTAGGGAATGTCTGGTCCAGTTGTTTACGAACCCTCAGTCCAAAGTTACGTCTGGCTCCATCATGTTGGAACCACATCAATTGAATTATATTAAGATAGGTGTCTAGTACGAAATTGGGTAGTACGCCTCTGATAGACAATGTGCACACTGGTCCATGTAAGTGTGGAGGAAGAAGAAACTGGCTTAGTACGTGATCATTAACTATGTCTGCCCACACTTTGACTAATAAGCTGCGCTGATGGCTCTTCAAAATTACAATGTGGAGATTGTCATCAGCCCAAACATGACAACTGCGACTACACTACTGGCCATCAAAATTGCTACACCAAGAAGAAATGCACATGATAAACGGATATTCATTGGACAAATATATTATAGTAGAACTGACATGTGATTACATTTTCACGCAATTTGGGTGCATAGATCCTGAGAAACGAGTACCCAGAACAACCGCCTCTGGCCGTAATAACGGTCTCGATACGCCTGGGCATTGAGTAAAGCAGAGCTTGGATGGCGTGTACAGGTACAGCTGCCCATGCAGCTTCAACAAGATACCACAGTTCTTTAAGAGTAGTGACTGGCGTTTTGTGACGAGCCAGTTGCTCGGCCACCATTGACCATACCGTTTTCAATTGGTGAGAAATCTGGGGAATGGGCTGTCCAGGGCAGCAGTCGAACATTTTCTGTATCCAGAAAGGCCCGTACAGGACCTTCAACTTGCGGTCGTGCATTATCCTTCTGTAGGGTTTCGCAGGGATCGAATGAAGGGTAGAGACATGAATCGTAACACATCTGAAAAGTAACGTCCATTGTTCAAAGTGCGTCAATGCGAATAATAGGTGACCAAGACGTGTAACCAATGGCACCCCATACCATCACGCCGGGTGATACGCCAGTATGGCGATGACGAATACACGCTTCCAATGTGCGTTCTCCGTGATGTCGCCAAACACGGATGTGACCAACATGATGCTGTAAACAGAACCTGGATTCATCCGAAAAATGACGTTTTGGCACCCAGGTTAGTCGTTGAGTACATCATCGCAGGTGCTCCTATCTGTGATGCAGCGTCAAGGGTAACCGCAGCCATGGTCTCCGAGCTGATAGTCCATGTTGCTGCAAATGTCGTCGAACTGTTCGTGCAGATGGTTGTTCTCTTGCAAACGTCCCCATCTGTTGACTCAGGGATCGAGACGTGGCTGCACGATCCGTTACAGCCATGCGGATAAGATGCCTGTCATCTCGGCTGCTAGTGATACGAGGCCGTTGGGATCCATCACGGCGTTCCGTATTACCCTCCTGAACCCACCGATTTCATATTCTGCTAACAGTCATTGGACCTCGACCAACCGAGCGAGGTGGCGCAGTGGTTAGCACACTGGACTCGCATTCGGGAGGACGACGGTTCAATCCCGTCTCCGGCCATCCTGATTTAGTTTTTCCGTGATTTCCCTAAATCGCTTCTGGCAAATGCCAGGATGGTTCCTTTGAAAGGGCACGGCCGATTTCCTTCCCCATCTTTCTCTCACCCGAGCTTGCGCTCCGTCTCTAATGACCTCGTTGTCGACGGGACGTTAAACACTAATCTCCTCCTCCTCCACCTCGACCAATGCGAGCAGCAATGTCGCAATACGATAAACCACAATCGCGATAGGCTACAATACGACCTTTATCGAAGTCAGAAAAGAGATGGTACGCATTCCTCCTCCTTACACGAGGCATCACAACAACGTTTCACCAGGCAACGCCGGTCAACTGCTGTATGTGTATGAGAAATCGGTTGGAAACTTTCCTCATATCAGCATGTTGTAGGTGTCGCCACCGGCGCCAACCGCGTGTGAATGCTCTGAAATGCTAATCATTGGCATATCACAGCATCTTCTTCCTGTCGGTCAAATTTCGCGTCTGTAGCACGTCATCTTCGTGGTGTAGCAATTTTAATGGCCAGTAGTGTATTTAGCGGAGTCTCTGGTGAAACAATGTTCATCCGTGAAACGTACACACGGAGGAAAGAGATAACGACTGTAAGGTGCTGCAATAATCATTGGCTGAACACAACATGTAGATTCTGAAATCAGTAGAAGTCAAAGAATGCACTTTCATCCGATGTTAGGGATGTAGCTACATTTTCCGTAATACTCGCCAAACAGTACTCACTGAAACATTCATTTCACGTGCAGCTGATCGAGTGCTGATTGCAGGTGTCTCATACACTCGAGCAAGCGCTGCAACCTCTAAGTCGGGAGTCCGCGTAGATCGCCGTCCTACTCGGTCGTTGTACAGTGTTACAAATTACCCTGTGTCACTTAATCGCTGGATCAGTCTAGGAAACATGGTATGAACCGCATGTCTTCTACACGGATTTTTGGCCCTGTACAACCTTTCCGCTTCCCTGCTGCTTCCGTTTACATGCGCATACACGAACATCAGATCTGCAAGTTACAGCACCGGCTACAACTCCATATGGTTAAGGCTGATCGACGTAAGTAGGGCAAATGCCACTAGTAAACACAAACTGCAGTCCGCTAAGGTCCAGACACTGTACATCACGATTTCGTATGTCAGTACACAGTACGCTATCAGCACTGAGTGGACTGAGTTATTATCCTCACCTCTACACCTAAGTGCTCGACAAGATTGCCTAACTTATAATCTTAGGTACAATAGTCAGCCCCTATCAGACGGATGGGGTCCGACAGTCAATCATTTCCAGTCATTCCACCAGGAAGAAGGTACGGCTCGTGTTGTCTGTAGTTCAACCATGCCTAGACGGTCAATACCGCGGTTCGATCGCATCCGCATTGTTACTTTGTGCCAGGAAGGGCTCTCAACAAAGGAAGTGTCCAGGCGTCTCGGAGTGAACCAAAGCGATGATGTTCGGACATGGAGGAGATACAGAGGGACAGAAACTGTCAATGACATGCCTCGCTCAGGCCGCCCAAGGGCTACTACTGCAGTGGATGACCACTACCTACGGATTATGGCTCGGAGGAACTCTGACAGTAATACCGCCATGTTGAATAATGGTTTTAAAGCAGACACAGAACGTCGTGTTACGACTCAAACTGTGCGCAATAGGCTGCATGATGCCCAGCTTCACTCCCGACGTCCATGGCGAGGTCTATCTTTGCAACCATGACACCATGCAGCGCGGTACAGATGGGCCCAACAACATGCCGAATGGACCTTTCAGGATTGGCATCACGTTCTCTTCACCGATGAGTGTTTTGAGGTGACATTATGTGGGGCCGACGTACACCGCTGGCGGTCATGGAAGGCGCCGTAACGGCTGTACGATACGTTAATGCCATCCTCCGACTGATAGTGCAACCATATCGGCAGCGTATTGGCGAGGCATTCGTCTTCATGGACGACAATTCGCGCTCCCACTGTGCACATCTTGTGAATGACTTCCTTCAGGATAGCGACATCGCTCGACTAGGGTGGCCAGCATGTTCTCCAGACATGAACCCTATCGAACATGTCTGGGAGAGATTAAAAAGGGCTGTTTATGGACGACGTGACCCACCAACCACTTTGAGAGATCTACGCCGAATGACCGTTGAGGAGTGGGACAATGTGGACCAACAGTGCCTTGATGATCTTGTGGATAGTATACCACGACGCATACAGTCACGCATCAATGCAAGAGGACCTGCTACTGGGTATTATAGGTACCGGTGTGTACACCAATCTGGACTACCAGCTCTGAAGATCTCACTGTATGGTGGCACGACATGCAATGTGTGGTTCTGATGAGCAATAAAAAGGGCGGAAATGATGATTATGTTGATCTCTAAAACAATTTTCTGTACAGTTTTTGGAACTCTCGGAACCGAGGTGATGCAAAACCTTTTTCGATGTGTGTAATTTTTGTCTTGTTCCTTTCCGGAGCGTGGTCCCTTATCTCCCCTTCTCCATCAGCTCTGAAAGTTTGTAACATCATAATGGAATGATCCTATATATCACAAAATAGCTCTTGAGTTGGGGATTACGAATCTGAAACCAGATTCTGTTACGGCAATGCAGTGCGGTAGCGTTCTCGCTTCCCACGCCTGGGTTCCCGGGTTCGATTCCCGGCGGGGTCAGGGATTTTCTCTGCCTCGTGATGACTGGGTGTTGTGTGTGATGTCCTTAGGTTAGTTAGGTTTAAGTAGTTCTAATTTCTAGGGGACTGACGACCATAGATGTTAAGTCCCATTGTGCTCAGAGCCATTTTAACCATTTTGAACGGCAATGCATTCGGGTAGTAATCGATGCACTCTTCTGACATTTTAATTTATTAATATTAGTTCTATTATTGTAATTTTTGAGAGCGTAGCTGCCTGAATCGAGGTATTGTAGGGGCCGGGGTTGAGACTTCTACTATTGTTGGGATAACCGAGAGTGGATTATAGTGGATCAGGACAATCGGCACGGTGGACACTAATGATAACACGGTGGCACTAATGACACACCTTTAAGAACAAGAATTTATTCATTAAAGTTTACAAACGTGTATTTCCTTTGTGTTGGCGCCCAGGCCGACGGTGGTGCAGTGCGTGGCACCGGAGCTGATTCTCAATCAGCAAACTGCGGCGGACGTCGCCCTCTGCATCCGGCTCACATAATCACGATGTCGGGCGAGAAATAGGCATCGTAGGTGAAAGGCGTAGCCCGTACATTAGGCATGACTTCCCAACACCGAGACTAAGTCAACATTGCTCCAAGTACCGTCAGTTCGGCTCAGCAAGCCCTCTCATCAGTGGTTGTGAAGTCGGCGGCTCATAGCGGCCGAGTATGTTAGACAATGCAGGTAGCAGTCTAGGAGGCGGAAGTCGTCGTTGTGTTTCTGTCTGTTTGTCGTTTTGATTGCGAAATGGGTGTTGGCCTGGCTTGCCCTGGCTTGACGGTGGCTGAAGACGACTTTGAGAAATTTACATCTGTCCATAATAGATCTCTGCTGTGTAACAGTATTCTGACATCCTGTTTCGACTGAGAGAGATAAATTGTTTCAAACATCGTTTTCAAAATGTAATAATTTCATATAATGTGTAATGGGATTAGCTCAGGGAACCACTGGCCCCACAAAATTACTATTTTCCTGTGAATAAAGGGTAGTTCTATCTCTCTTAAATGTTGGCAATATCATGGATAATTTCTAAAAAGAAAATCTAAGGCAAGGATGAGAATCACAGAATGGCAACATAGAGAAAATAAAAGAATGTTTCCCTTCCTGTATAGCGTAAAATTTTTTACGTGTCTAAAATTCTTCTCACTAATCACACATCTGTGATGAAACTTCGCATACTCGTGCCTTGGTTATCAGACAACAATGAGACGCAGGAGAAATTCCGTCAAGTCTGTAAAAGAAGGATAGAGGTACTAGCTGAAGTAAAGCTGTGAGGGTGATTCGTGCCTGGATAGCTCAGTCGGTAAGAGACAAGGTCCCAGCACTTGGCCCGGTCCGTCACATGAGCGCACAACAGCCATTTCTCAACAGTGCACACTCCTCTGCGGAGTGAAAATTCATTAGGAAAGCGAAGTACACTTACAAACCAAAACATTATGACCAGTGCCCACGGCGAGGTTGAAATGGTTCAAATAGCTCCAAGCACTATGGGACTGAACATCTGAGGTCATCAGTCTCTTAGACTTAGAAACCTAACTAACCTAAGAACATCACACACATCCATGCCCGAGGCAGGATTCGAACCTGCGACCGTATCAGCAGCGCGGTTCCTGACTGAAGCGCCTAGAACCGCTAAGCCACAGCGGCGGCCCGCGAGGTTCAGTGCAGCTTTGTGACGTTGCGGACACTTGACGTGCTATGAAAAGTATGTAAGCGCAGCAGAGACGGATGGGGGATCATCCTAGCGAAGTTATGGGCTGCAAATGGGAAACTCCGCTGAGATAAGCGACTTTATCAAATGGTACATTATTATTACGGAAAGCCTGTGAACGAATATCTAGAAAACGGCGAAGCTGATCGAGTGTTCACGTGCTACTGTCATGAGCATCTACGCAAAGAGGTAGAAGGACAGTGAAACTACCAATGGGCGCTAAATGGTTGGACGTACACTACTGTTCACAGAATGTGGGGTCCGGATACTTGACTTCTCTGTGAAGTAGAGCAGGTGGTGATCGGTGGCATCCCTGTCGAAAGAGCACAATGCTGGTGCGCGCACAAGTGTTTCGGAGAACACCGTTCATCGTACATGGTTGAACATGGACATTCGCAGCAGACCAACCGTAAATGTTCACATGTTGACCCAACGACATCGTCCATTATGCCTACAGTGGACACGGAACCATTGGTATTCAACCGTCGATCAACGGAAACATGTCGGCTCTTAGGGTGAATCATATCGTATCCATAAACGTCGCCGTCGAAGTAAACGGCGGCTCGCAATGTGCAACACGCCACGGATACAGATGGATGGGAGGAGTACTATGCAATGGGAGAAATTCTCCTGCGCTAGCTTGCTTGATGTCTTCCCCGACGGCGATGTAATCTTTCAGCAGTATCATTGACCGTGTTTCGGTGCCAGAACCACGCTACAGTGGTTTGAACAGGATTATAGTGAACTCACGTTGATGTGTCGGCGATCAAATTCACCTGATTTCAGTCCTATGGAACACATATGCGTCCCTATCGGGTGCTATTACCGAGTACGCAAATCAGCGGTCTGTTATTTAAACGGATCACATGCTTTCTGCGTAGACAAGTGATGCCAGATATCTCGACAAACCTACCCATAAATTTGCGGATCCGTGATACGCAGAATCTGTAACGTATTTCGTTCCAAAGACGGACAAACAAGCTGTTAAGCAGGCGGTCATAGTGTTTTGGCTCTTCAGAGTATGTTAGTCCGTCTGCATCTTCTATTTACAAAGTACACTAAGGTGACTGCAGACATGGGATACCTCCTAAACTCGTGTTGGACCTACTTTTGCCCGGTGTAGTGCAGCAACTTGGCATGGCATTTACTCGACATTCGTTGGAAGTACGCTGCAGTAATACTGAGCTGCGCTGCCTCTATAGCCGTCCATAATTGCGTAAGTGTTGTCGGTACAGGATTTCGTGCACAAGCTGACCACTTGATCATGTCCCACAAATGTTAGATGGGATTCACGTCGGGCGAGATCATTCCCTTGAACTGTCCACAATGTTCTTCAAATCAAGGAGCATTGTAATCCACAAGAATTCGATTGTTTTTAGGGAACAGGAAGTCTATGAATGGCTGCAAATGTCTTAAAACTGCCGAACGTACCCACAGATCTCAGTCCATTTCATGTAAACACGGCCTACACCTTTATGGAGCAACCACCAGCTCGCACATTACCTTGGTGGCAACTTGGATCCATGACTTCAACCGGCAGCTGTGGCCGAGGCGTTCTAGGTCCGGTACCGCGCTGGTGCTACGGTCGCAGGCTCAAATAATGCCTCGGGCATGGATGTGTGCAATGTCCTTAGGTTAGTTAGGTTTAAGTAGTTTTAAGTCTAGGGGACTGATGACCTCAGATGTTACGTCTCATAGTGCTTAGAGCCATTTGAACCATCCATGGCTTCGTTGGGTCTACGCCACACTAGAACCCTACCACCAGCTCTTACCAACTGAAATCGAGACACATCTGACCACGCCACGCTTTTCCAGCAGCCAGCCGAAGTGGCCGAGCGTTTTTAGGCGCTACAGTCTGAAGCCGCGCGACCGCTACGGTCGCAGGTTTGAATCCTGCCTCGGGCATGGCTGTGCGTGATGCCATTAGGTTAGTTAGGTTTAAGTACTTCTAAGTCCCAGGTGACTGATGACCTCACAAGTTAAGTCCCATAGTGCTAAGAGCCATTTGAACCATTTTCCAGCAGTCGAGGGTATAACCGGTATAACCACGAGCCCAGGTTAGGCACTGCAGGCGATGTCGTCCTGTTAGTAAAGGCAGTCGTTTCGATAGTCTCCTGCCATAGCCCATTAACACCAGATTTCGCGAGCATTGTCCGAATGGATACGTTCGGCGTTCCTCCCACATTGATTTCTGCGGTTTTTTGACGCAATGTTGCTTGTCTGCCAGCACTAACAACTCTATGCAAACGTCGCTGCTGTCTGTTGTTAAGTGAAGGCCATCGGTCATTGCGTTGTCCGTGGTGAGAGGTAAAGCCTGAAATGTGAAATTCTCGGTGCATTCTCAACATTGTTGATCTCGGAATACTGAATTCCCTAACGATTTTCGAAATGGAATGTCCCATGAGTCTAGCTCCAACTACCATCCCGCGTTCAAAGTCTGTTAATTCCCATCGTGCGGACATAATCACTTTGGAAACCTTTTCGTGTGAATCATCTCAGTAAAAATGACAGCTCCTCAGACGCACTGCACTTTTGTACCTTGTGTACGCAGAACTACCGCCATGTGTATATGTGCATGATGTAATTCCACAAACTGTGTCAAAAGAGAGCTGCTAATTTATCGATATAATGTTGTCGCAGTTGATGACTTCAGATACCACGATGACGTACTTGCTTGTTTGTTGATCTGTGGCGCGATTTATGTAGCTGTAACAGTGACACAAGTTCAGTGAAAGACTGAAAGAAATTTAGTATTATCAGTGTTTCAGGTTTACATATGGAACAGAAAGGCGCTTTAAGAAGTCTGTTTCTGTAGTGAGGGTCCGTGATCGCCTGTATATCTCCGAACTTCTGCCAGTCCTTCGTCATATTTTTAAGCACTGGTCTGCTTTATGTCCGACGGATGTCGAGAGAAGCTTGATATTTTGAGCAAAACTTGGTTACGCCTGTATCATGGTGTTGGCCATAGTGCTGCTTTTCCGTAGGGGCTTATAGATATATCCTTTTCCAGTCGTTGTGTTATGAATGACCTACAATTATCTGTAATATGAAGCTAACATTAATCCTTTTGCTGATGTTGCAAGCATTGTAATGAACTCTATCTATAAAGAAGCATCTGATTTTTCACAAACGAACTAGCTGTAAACAATGAAAAAATTCAGTTCGAGTATTATTATGAATGTCAGCCAGCTGCACTCCTCTTCAAATGGTTTTTATTTTATAAATCACTCAAGATGAGTTCATTTCGGTATATATTGCTATCATCAGGTGGTCTGTAACTAACAGTCTGTAAGTATTATCAGAATAGTTATAATACGGTCGTTTGGTGTTTTTACTTTAGATATAGTATCGTTTCTGCCATGTCGAGTCTTTTTTTAGAATTAATACTTTCTCCTTAGATGTACCATGGAGACGTATATCCGGCTTCAGTCGGTATTTATGTACGCTATTTTTCTCTTGACGGCTTGGATAACAGTGAATGAGCGATATTACACGTTTACGTAGATACCATTATAAGTAAGTGATCTGTGGAAATTCGGGTGTTTTCTATTGCTTTTAAAGTTTTCGTCCTAATTATGCTTTTTCCTGGAATTTGTTTTAGACTTAGTTGAGATTGTTATTTTCTATTTTTAATTTTAGGTCATAATTTGTTATAGCCTATGATTTGTGATGTTTTCTTGGTGTTTTGTCTTTGTTGCACACTCTTCATGTTGTTATCGCTGGTAATATGGGTATGTGTTACTTAGATTTTCTGATGTATTACTTTACAGGTTTTGCACTATAATGTGAATAAAGTTTTCTATGAACCTTTTGTTGTTTTCCGTGCTTTCTTCATTCAGTGCATTTCTGGGGTTGCTGTATACATGTGAATATATCTTTGTTTCCTAAGGGATGTTCATGATTGATCTCTTTTGCGTATTGTGGAGGATTTCTAGTGCGTCGACTATGGGTTTTACGTCATGCTTTTCCATTTGTAGATATTAAAAATGTGAATGAATTGTTTTTACTGTATCCGGTGTGATCTTTATATCTAATGTGCAAGTTAATACCGGGTTGACCTATGCAGAATTTGTGGCATGTTTTACGTGAAATTTTGTAAACGGTGGATTTGTAATGTACGGGAAATTTCGAACTGTCTTTGTGGATTTTGTGTTTGAGGCTCTGTGTGTTGACATACAAACGCGATGTCTGTTTACCTGAGTAATTTGTTAATTTTTGTCAAAGATGTTTCCCAGATAAGTTGCGGTTCCGTATATTTTTCTCATCTTTTCACCGTGTGTGTGTTTAATGTTATTTCTTCATGTATTTTTTTTTTGGTTGCGTTTTACTGTAGTATAATAGTGTTACAATTTTGGAGTCATAATCGTTTGGGTCGACTATGTATTCTAAGATTTTTATTTCCTTATGAATTGCTTCGTCTTTTAGCAGCAAATTTATTAATCTGTGGAAGAAAGAGAGTTTGTGGGTTTTGGGATGATATGAGAGTACACTGACAATACAGGCTGTTGTAATGGGCTTCATGTAAATTTCGAACCAATGTTTGTTGTTAGCTTTCTCAGTACCTAAGTCAAGAAAGTTATTTGACTTTTTTAGTTTCATATTACCTGGTCAATTTTATTTTCTTGTTTCATTCCTTCAGTGTTTGCTCTGTGTCAGTAAGGTTACCTTCTGTAAGCATTAACGTGCTATCAGCATATCTGTAGCAGTTTATGATTCTTTGAGTAGTTGCGTTTTCCCTTTCAAAGAAATTTTCTTCCAAGCTGTTAAGGAAAATATGTGCTATGGTTCCAGTAATAAATCCTATGGCGACTCCATTTTTGTGTATATGTTTTATTATCTAACTCGAAGTAATTTTGGTATAAGACAGGTTTTGTTAGTTGTAAAATTTTCGTTGGGCCTTGTATTGAGATTTTTTCTCTATTTAAGTAGGTTTTGTTCTATGATATCCATTGGTTCCCATATTAGAATGTCGTGTATAGGTTAGTAATGTCGATACTTACAAATTTTCCGTTTGGAGATATTTTTATATCTTTAATGTCTTTAGATAATGTCCTAGATTTCCTTAGCTTATATTTTTTCTGTATGTGCCATATTTATTAAGGAGTTTCATTACTACAGGATGTAGAGTAAAAAATTGTTTATGTATCTTAGGGTGACCACGGAGCTCTGGTGTTCTAGGGTACATTGGTATATATGTCCTTTTTTCATATTCTGTAAGTATTGTATCACACGGTTTTGTGTTTTTTTGTTTGGGTTACAAATCTGTTGATAATGTTAAGAGGCCCACACATTACGCCGAAGTGCCAGAGAAACTGGTATAGGCATGCGTATTAAATATAGAGATTTTTAAATAGGAAGAATACGGCGCTACGGTAACGCCTGTATAAGACAACAAGTGCCTGGCGCAGTTGTTAGATCAGTTACTGCTGTTACAATTGCTGGTTATCAAGATTTAAGTGAGTTTGATCATGGAGTTATAGTCGGCGCACGAGTGATTGGACACAGCATCTCCGAGGTAGCGATGAAGTGGAGATTTTCCCCTACAACCATATCACGACTGTAACGTGAATGTCAGGAATTCGGTAAAACATCATATCTTGACATCGCTGCGGCCGGAAAAAAATTCCTGGGTGAATGGGAGCAACGACGACTGAAAAGAAACGTTCATCGTGGCAGAAGTGCAACCGTTCCTCAAATTTCTGCTGATTTCACTACCGGGCCATCAACAAGTCTCAGCCTGCGAACCATTCAACGAAACATCTTCGATATGCGCTTTCGGAGCCATAGGCCCACTCGTGTACCCTTGATGACTGCACGACACGAAGCTTTACTCTTCGCCTGGGCCCGTCAACACCGACACTGGATTGTTGATGACCGGAAACATGATGCCTGTTCGGACGAGTCTCTTTACAAATTGTATCGAGCGGACGGACGTGTACAGGTATGGAGACAACCTAATGAATCTATGGACCCTGCATGTCAGTAGGAGACTGTTCAAGCTAGTGGGCGCTCTGTAATGGTGTGTGGCGTTGGCAATTGGCGTGATATGGGACCCCTGATACATCTAGATACGACTCTGACAGGTGACATGCACGTAAGCATCCTGTCTGATGACCTGCAATTCCAGAAGGATAATGGGCACCCCCAAATCCGTCAGGAATTGCTACAGAGTGGCTGCAAGAACACTTATCTGAGTTTAAATACTTCCGCTGGCCACCACGTCACCAGACGTGAACATTATTGAGCATATCTGGGATGCCTTGCAACGTTGCAACGGGCTATTCAGGTGAGATCCCAGCCCCCTCGTACTCTTACGGATTTATGGACAGACCTGCAGGATTGACGGTGTCAGTTCCCTCCAGCACTACTTCTGACATAACTCGAGTCCATGTGCTGCCTCACTTCTGTGTCCTCGCGGGGGCCCTACGTGATATCAGGTAGACGTACCCATTTCTTTGGCTCTTAGCGTATGTAAGCAAGAAATTAAACAAATATTACACGTACAACAAAAATTATACAAAAAGGAGTTACTGTCTTACACCGAAAATACATCGAGTTGATAATGAAACATACAAACAAAGAAATGAAGTCGCCATAGGATGTAACATCGCTGGAACCATAGCTGACATATTCCTTAATAGCTTGGAAGAAAATTTCTTCGAAACAAAAAAAACGCAACTACGTAGATGACACATTAATGCTTACAGAAGGTTACCTTACTGACACAGACCAAACACGTAAAGCACTGAATCAGTTACACCCCAAAATGAAATTTACCAGAAACATGAAACTAAAAAAACAAATAACTTTCTCAACTTAAATATTAACAACACCAGCAACAACATTGCTTCGAAATTTACATGAAGCATATCACAACAGCCTATATTGTCAGTGCACACTCATATCATCCCAAAGCCCACAAGCTCTCATTCTTCCACAGAATGCTGAAAAGGTTAATAAATTTGCCACTAGAAGATGAAGGAAATCAGAAAGAAACAAAAATCTTAGAATACATAGTACAGTCAAACGATTATGACTCCAAACTTCTAACACTATTATACTACAGTAAAACACAACCAAAAAACCCAAAATACATTACGTAATAACATTAAACACACACACACAATGAAAAAGATGTGAGAAACATACGAAACCGCAAATTATCTAGGAAACATCTCTGACAAAATTAACCAGTTATTCAGATAAACAGACATCGCGTTTGCATGTCAAATCACACACAGCCTCAAACACAAAATCCACAAAGACAGCTCGAAAATTCCCATAAATTACAAATCCATCCTTTACCAAATTTCACGTAACACATGCCACGAGTTCTACATCGGTCTTCCCGGTTTAAACTTCAAAATTACATATAAAGATCACACCAGAGACAGTAAAAACAATTCATTCACATTATTTAACATCTACAAATGGAAAAACACGACGTAAAACCCATAATCGACGCACTAGAAATCCTACATAATACGCAAAAGAGAGCAATCATGAACATCATTGAGGAAATAGAGATATATTCACATGCATACAGCAATTGCACAAAATTACTGAATGAACAAAGCAAGCTAAACAACAAAAAGTTATAGAAAACTTTATTCACATTATAATGCAAAAACCTGTAAAGTAATACATCAGAAACTCTAAATTTCACATACCCATATTAACAGCGATAACAGCATGAAGAGAGTGCAACAAAGACAAAAGACCAAGAAAATATCGCAAATCATTGGCAATAACAGATTATGACGTAAAATTAAAGATGTAACAAAACAATCTCAACTAAGGCTAGAACAAATTCCAGGCAAAAACAGAATTAGGTCCAAAACTATAAAAATAATAAAAAACAGTCGAATTTCCACACATCACTTCCTTACAATGGTATCTACGTAAAATGTAATTTCGCTCATTCGCTGTTATCCAACCCGTCCAGAGAAAAATAGCGTACATAAATACCGACTGAAGTCGGATATACGTCTCCAACATACATCTAAGGAGAAACTAATAACTCTATAAAAAGGCAAGACATGGCAGAAACGATACTACATCTAAGGTGCCGCGCGGGATTAGCCGAGCGGTCTCGGGCGGTGCAATCATGGACTGTGCGGCTGGTCCCAGCGGAGGATCGAGTCCTCCCTTGGGTATGGGTGGTGTGTTTGTCCTTAGGATAATTTAGGTTAAGCAGTGTGTAAGCTTAGGGACTGATGACTTTGGCAGTTAAGTCCCATAAGATTTCACACACATTTGAACATTTTGAACATGTAAGGTAAAAACATCAAACGAATGTATTATAACTTTTCTGATCATGGTTAGCGACCATTATATTAAGGCCATCAGTTACTTATGTATTTACAGAGCGCCTGATGATCCCAGTATGCTGAAGTGGACTCACCGTAGGTGATTTATAAAATAAAAACCATTTAAAGAGGAGTGTATCTGGCCGATATTCTTAATAGTCATGTCATTAGAACACAGATTTGCGCTGTAGGCCCCAAAGAGCAAAAGGACTTCAGGTAGCTTTGAACTATTGAACTGTCAAACATTCATTGCTTTCGGTTTATGCAGTGTATCAACAAAACATGAAGTTCAAGCAAAAATGTTATATTTGGTTGATTACGTATTTAATCTGGGATTATTAGATTCAGCCACATTTGTGATAAGAGTAGCTGGCAACTCGAGATACACAGAAATCAGAAATTAAACGTATTATGTATATTTCTATCCATTGGTGTTCGATGTTATAATATTGTGGATAACTTCTAACTTAGGCAAATAATTTTTTATTGAGAAGGGGATTTCTACATGTACTTTTCTGTTCAGGTGGTTGGGAATATTAACAGTTACCTCACAGAACATTTGTTTCATTGACAAAATTTTTGTCACTCACTTTGAGTTAGAGTGTGGTGTACGTTTTAATAAATACTGAAGTAAAAATAAGAATGATGTGTACCATAATGTTTTTATGTGGATATGGGGCATGGTGGAATAGAATTAACAACTGTAAAACAATTAGTGAATCTAATCACAGAAATCAATTGTCTGTCAAGGTGGCACCATTTTTTTCGTATTCGACATTACTAATCTCCTCCTCTTGCACTTTTTTCATATGCAGATTAAAATTGTATCTCCTTGACTATTCTTTCCGTAGCGAAGAGGAATTTTGACTTCAAATACGTAATGAATTACAAACCTGTAAATAGTCAGCCTGTAGCGGTGTACATATCCATATTTTACTAATTGAGTGCAACGTTAGTGCAACTATCAAATTCCCGAACGTAACACGTATCGCGAATACGATATCTGAACAACGTAACTAATTAACCGTAGGCGAACTTTAACATCCTCCCATAACCAGGCCGTTCTACTACTCGCCTTGAACTTTATCGGGAGTATGGAGTTCCACTTAGAGGAGACAAGTCGGTGCATATATCCTAGCCCTTCAACACTGGCGAAACAGAGTGCCCCCAAGAATTCTTCCAGAAACAATTACCGATTTGCATCCAACTATACAAAGCCGGATGACAGATGCGCAAAGTGCTGAATGTCATCCGCAGAAGCATTAATCTTGTTCATTTTGAAGTTTTTTTTTATTTTAATGTTCATACAAACGTGCCTGTAATCAACCGTGTTTGGGGTCCTGAGGTAGGCTACTAATATATATCGAAGCATGGTTAACTTCATAGATGTGTTATCAATTGTATTGACGTATATCCTTCACCTGTCACTCAAACATTTTTTTGCGCTCATTGTAAAAACTATAAGTAAATTAATCATCTATTCTTACTGAACCACACCGCTCATTATATTGTTTAGCTCGTTGTTAAAAGTCACATAATTTATATGGATCTCACCAATTCAACGGAAAAGGTTTCGTGTCAGGGCAAGTGCGGTAAAATGAACAAAGGGGCGGGCACATCTCAAAGAATGACAGTAGCGCGGAGTCGTGTCGAAGAATGGCAGGAGGTCTTTATCTGGGCTCACTGGGGTGTGCAGATCTCTCTTTGTGTTACTTCGTGAATGGTAACTGCATTGTCAAAGGCCGCTCTGTGGTACGGGAAGCGTTTGTATGCCTCAGTTGTCTCTTTGCCCTTTTGAAATCACACCTTCACGTTTAATGATATAGTTACAAAAAATTGTTGAAGAAGAGCGTGACCGAGACTAGATACCAGTTCTGAATTTTCATCCATGTTTGTTAGATCAGAGTACATGATTAGATGAGCTCTTCATTCAATCGATAGTACTAAGGACATCCTAGTGGATGTGCAACATGTCAGAATTATTATACATTACACTATGCTAATTAAAATACAATAATAATAATAATAATGATTATAATAATAGTAATAATAATACACATAGTACATCAATCGGTTCTGTTTAATAATTCGTCAGTGGAATAGGAGTTGGTCACAAGGAAGCCATTCAGGATCCTCTTAAACTGAACTTTATTTGTAGCTAAATTTTTTAAGGTTGCTGGCAAGTTACTGGAAGTTCCTGTAGAATAGATATCTTTTTGGGCTAAAGAAAGTGCCTTTAAATCTTTTAGTAAATTGTTCTTTTTCCTAGTATCGATAGCGTTATCTAAAACGTTTGTTGTAAAAAAATGATGTATTATTTACAACAAATTTCATTGAGGAATAAATATACTGGGAAGCAGTAGTTATTATGCCCGGTTCCTCGAACAAGCTTTCAGAGGATGTTCGTGAATTGACAAATAATGTTTATTACACGGTTCTGGACAGTAAAACTTCTTTTTGGCTTGAAGAGGTATCCCAAAATATGATACTATATGACATTATGGAATGAGAGCAAGTACAATACGCCAGCTTTTTTATTTTTATATCACCTACATCTGATAACATTCAAAGGGAGGATGATTAGAGTTTAACGTCCCGCTGACAATGAGGTTATTAAATACGCTGCACGAGCTCGGATTACGGGAGGACGGGGAAGTAAATCGGTCATGCCCTTTTACAAAGGAATCAACCCGGACTTAGTCTTAAACGATTTAGGGGAAACACGGAAAACCTAAACCAGGAGGGCCGGACGGGGATTTGAACTGCCGACCTCTCGGATTAGAGTCTAATGGTTTAACCACTGCGATATCATTCACATCGCAAAAAAGTATTTGTTTAGGCGTGTCAGCAGTCCTGTGCTAAGCATGTCTCAACTGAATTTGTTATCAAGTTGTAATCACAAAAATTTAACACTGCGAACTTTGTCTATCAGCACTTCTTCATATTTTATGCATAAGCTGGGTAGAAAACACTTACACGTTCTCAGCTGCATGTGATGAGTCTTTCAAAAGTTTAATGACAGTGAGTTGGCAATAAACCCTTCAGTAATATTCGTAAAAAGTCATTGACAGCCTTTTATGAACTTTTGGTCGATTTGCTATTTGTTGCAATTCTTGTATCGTCTCCAAATAAAACAAAATCGGCTTCTGCCAGTGTAATTGGTGAGACGTCATTAATGTCCACAAGAAAATTCAATGGCTCTAAGATAGAATCTTGTGGGACACCACACGTAATTATTTCCCAGTTTGATGTTGAGAGATAGCTTAATTCGTTGGCCTCTCGTACTGACGTCATTTGTTACCTGTTTGTGAGACGTGACTTGAAGCATTTTGCGATATAGACAGGAACACCAGAGTATTCTAATTTACTGTAATGGATGCTGTGATTCACACTGTCAGATGAAGTTCAGAGAGGTAGGTTATATCAAATGAACAAGCTAAATCTAATTTATGAACACAGATAAATAGTTCATCGGTTTTACTTTTGATCCACAGGTGTTTTCGTGTAATAGGGACAACGGATACTGCACGCTCTCTGTGTGATAGCTGATAGGACCAAAATGTTGTGACAATTTCTGAATATGTACTGTCAAAAGCTGTTTCCTCCGAAGCTTCATGCTAAAATTCCTGTTCTTAAACGGAACGTTTATCTTTACCTTAAACTCTCTTAAATATCCACTTGTTCCTTTCCTCCTTACCCTAAAAAAGCTACATTCGGACGCCCGTGACCAATGATATTTTACCAGTTGTAACAGTGCCGATGTGGTGTGCTATTAGTCCAGACAGTTTTCCCTTCCCTTTCCTGTTTAATTGATGCCAATGCCAATTGTAGTTCCACATCCTGACAATATCTAAAGGAAACACAGCAACGTGAGAACCCTTACCTGATACAAGCAGCCTCTCCAACTTTAAATAAACTTCCCTGAAGGAATAGTTAATATAGGATTGATCATTACGTGACAGAAGAGACACAAATGCCTTCCCAGTATGCTTCACAGCTGGCGCTATTTTTATTAGGTCACTCCCTGTAGCAGCGTTTCCCGAAATGTCTTCCGCAGAACACTGGTGTTCCGTGGGAGGTGCGTAAGTGGTCCGTAAAAAGCTATTAATAACATGCCGTTTTATTTCCACATTGTTTCTTATCTTTTAAATTTTTTTATTATTTTCTGTGTTATTAGCTATTACTTGAAATTGAAGTAATCACTGAATAAAACAAGTTTTTCTCATTTAAAAGAATATTAACTTTCAAAGCAAACAAGGTGTTCCATCAGAGTACCAGGATTCTCGAAGTGTTCCGTCAGAGAAAAAGTTTGGGAACCCATGCTCTACAGAATACTTAGAAACTCTATGAGTACTTTTACCTGGCCCTCCCATTATGACCACGGTATCTTCCTATGTAAAATCTTTACATAATGATCCAATGTCATCAATCGGCACCAACAGCCTTAAAAATGTTTGTCAGCTATTCCTCTGGATCTGAATAATGACCTAGATCATCCTGTAGCAGTTGGCCAACATCTCTTCCATGTCAACTACCTACCATAACACCTTTTTTCTCTTAACAGAATTTACACCCTCTTATTTCTCAAATTCTTTTTAAAACTCTGTTGTGCCCTTTCTGTGTATATATCTGTATAAGCTCATCTGCTTATAACTGGAGCAACAAGTCAAATCCATTTTCCACATTAATGACAATGCTGTCTTTTCCGTCTATTACTTGTATTGATTTCTCGTCTTTCTTTACCCTTCTCCCTCGTTAGCCTGTCCAGACCAGGCTGAAGAGCTGTAGTCTTTACCTCCTTTGTCCGCAGCTCGTGGTCGTGCGGTAGCGTACTCGCTTCCCGCGCCCGGGTTCCCGGATTCGATTCCCGGCGGGGTCAGGGATTTTCTCTGCCTCGTGATGACTGGGTGTTGTGTGCTGTCCTTAGGTTAGTTAGGTTTAAGTAGTTCTAAGTTCTAGGGGACTGATGACCATAGATGTTAAGTCCCATAGTGCTCAGAGCCATTTGAACCATTTTGCCACCTTTTCCACTATTTTCCGATCCCTACTATGCATCCTGCAACACTACTGTAGAGGCTCATTTACTTCTCTATTTCCCATGGTACTATAGCCTGCTCAGTGGAATAATCTATAGCAACCATCACTCCACACCCCGGATCTATCAGTCAAACGGCAAGTCACGCAGTTCTCACTCTTTCTGAACTACTCAGATATTGTAAGGTGAGGTAAATTTCCATGTTCTCGCCCTAGACGGACCACTTGGGCCGGACCGACCACTGTGTCATCCTCTGCCAGTGGGGTTCATACGATGCGGAATCGGGGGCCATGTGGTGCGTAAACCACTCTGCAGGTCGTTAATTGTAGCCTTGACCTTGGAATTGCTACCAATCGGCCGAGTAGCTCCGTAATTGGCGTCACGAAACTGAGTGCACTCCGTACCTGCCCTCCCACCAAGAAAAAAATCGCTGGCAGTACCGGGAATCGAACCCGGATCCCCTACATACCAGTCAGTCACGCTGAACCCTTGGCTACGGATACAGTCTAAACAACAAAAATGTATCTTGGATAAACAGAGTACCGAATAAACAGGAAGACCTGCTTCGCAAAAATTAGCCCTAAAACGCCAAAATACTATGCAACTTTGCAGAACCAGGAAATTTAAATTTGCACTAGTTACCCCTAATGTGTGGTAGATAATGAAGTGATTAGCACTGTCTGGTCATCTTAAACTGAAGGAATCGAAAAACATTGTCCCTGTTTGTCGAAAATAAAACATAAAAAAACAAATTTAGATAAAAATAAGCTATTTCCCACCTTCACGAACTTTTTACTTTTTTTGTTGTAATACGTATGAAACGGAGAAACTTTTTACAGATGCATTATAATGCCCACTGATACGCCTATACCCTATGTAATACTCACTTAAATAATTGTTGTTACAAGACTAGTCATTTAGTTTTATACAGGCACTCATAAACACACATTTTGCTGCTGCCCGGGCTTCCAGCCTCCCTAACGGGAGTCAAGGCAGCAGATCCAAAGCTGACTTGTCCTACAGCTAGTGCAGTCAGATTTCAGCTCTAGCACTTCTTCACACCGATTACTGAAACGAATTAGAAAACTGAAGAAAAACTGGGAGAGCAAGAGCGTCTCTTCCTTTACGACGAAATTACCAAGCAGTCAACCACGTATCAAGAAAATAGAATCATATCGTTTTATTCTGATATCGAAAGCTGTTTCCATTCTCTGTAAGCACGTAAGGTGTGATTACTTTTCCGCCATACTTTAATTTAAATGTATACATACAATCTCGAGAATCCAGTATGCCTAAAGAAACAGTGGACGTGTAAAATAAAAATGAATATAAACTGAAAAATGTAGACCTAATAGTGTTATATACATTCAGGCACATAGAGGAATGTTATTTTGATAATATTTGAATTTGTAATAATCATTACAGCATCAGTGAACAGTGAAAACAATGTCATAAAAACTTTGAAACTGTTTTGGGCTGTGCCACTGACACCAAATAGGCTGCTGATTTGTGGCTGATCTGATTTAATTAACTGAAATCAATGTGACATAAAATGCTATTAAAAACGTTACTAAACACTCATGACATAATATCAGACACAAATATCCCTATTCGTTTGAGCATTGCAACATAGTTCAGCCCTGATACGTAGTACATTCATGTGTCAGGCTGAAAGCAACTCGGCAGGTTTTGGTTCTCTGTTAAAAACTCACAAGCACACAACAAATAAAATGAATGAACCAATGGATATGCTACACGGAGCTAATAAAGGAACAGGAATGAATTTACTTGAAGAAACAGGAATTTTCCTCCGTGTGGAAAAGCAACCAGCAGTAATTTCGAAAGATCAATGAGATTTGGAAAAAAAGAACTACAAGATTAACTTTAATGATGGGTTTCTGTGGTCTAAATTGACCCCTCCTTTTTTGAAGCATCACTTACACATCCACCTTTTAACTTACGACTTCTTTTTACAATATTGCATTAGGTGACCTCACCCTTTTACCTTCATTGGCTATACACTCCAAGTCATGTCATGACTTTTGCAGACGTAGAGAGCATTACAAGAACGTTATAAATGGGTGTTTGAGACTTATGTGACTTTCAACTATGTTGGAAGTGCTTCTGAAAACAATTCCACATGCTTACCAAAAATCTCACTGCTTCATTGATAATAACCCTCCCCCCCATAATTACTTGTCGTATTTTGTTACTTAATTTCTGTAGGTTTTTGTGTTCTTATATCTGGAGCGAATAGATATTGCGTCTTACTTAATCGTTGTGAATGTTTTAAAACTTGTAATACTTGTTTTGTGACATCTCTGGAATTATTGTTTCTTCACGTTAGCACTTGCATTGTGACTCCAGCCTGCTACAGGGCTCCATATGTGTCACGCCTAAAGCTTGTTATGCAACTTAGTTACCAGTCAATTTATCCCACTGCCATGCACATAATGGATCCAACCCACCGTTGTGCTGGTTATTAGGCATTTGACACTAGACACGAAAATTTGCACTAATATTTCCTTATTTTAACTTCGCATACTTCAAATTTTATTTTTAAACAGGTATATTTGCTCCTCCTTACATGTCAGATGTCTCCAGGATAAAATAAATCATTTTTTTCATTCACATTGATTGTAATTTTTCAACAACTCATGCAAAAGCTGTTATCATTTATTCAAATGTCAATGTGATTAGTCGCCACCAGATGTTTGTATAGTCTGTATACATAACAATACTGTTGCACCATGGCTTCGCCTAGTGTAACGAACATATCCTGCTTTGTTTCAGCAGAATAACGTTATGCAAATGGAAGCACACGTCAGGTCGATAACGAGGTGCCATGGCACAAGAGTGCATATTCAGTACACAAGAAATTGTATTCAGTATGCTGTCGAAACAGAAGACACCATAGGCAAATTGAGTCATAGTTTCCCATCGAATACATTTGGCTTATCCCACCTGTTGTGACTTAGGGGGCAGGAGTGCTGCAATTCGAGAAGTTACCACCAGTTTGTGTACGGCCAAGCATATGGAAACGGTCGAGAGGCAGAACCTGGTCCGCCGCTTCCCTGCATGTTCATCTGCCTCAAAGAACCCATGATCACATAAAAGCCCAAAAAGGGCTTCAAATGTTGTATGATGTGGTTTGTGTCTGTGAGGGTATTTGTTTTGGTGTAGCCGTGCTGCCTCTCTTTTGTTTCCGTTTGCTTGGCCGTACACAAACACCATCTTGCCTTGTTCGCGACATGTAGACCGGACCCTTCTGCTGCTCACAGTACTCTGCGTCAATCTCACAGCCTGCAATGCACAAGGAACACATGGCATGTGGTGAGACGACCATTCATTCGTCAGCACCATCTACCGTGGAAACGATGCACTTCCGGACACACGTACATAGGGTATTTTTCCTCCATTTCCAGTCAGGAATCCGTCCCTGCAGTTTGTCGGTTGTAATTAATGTTCACCCTGTATTCTCACAAGGGTTCATCAGTGCTTTCCGCGCGGGATTAGCCGAGCGGCATAGGGCGCTGCAGTCGTGGACTGTGCGGCTGGTCCCGGCGGAGGTTCGAGTCCTCCCTCGGGCATGGGTGTGTGTGTTTGTGCTTAGGATAATTTTGGTTAAGTAGTGTGTAAGCTTAGGGACTGATGACCTTAGCAGTTAAGTCCCATAAGATTTCAAACACATTTGAACATCAGTACTTAATGGATCCTTTATACGTATTGCTGTGTTTTGTAAAAGTGCTGATAGTATTCGTAAGTAATCGCAGTTATCTGTCTCTCGATGTAAATGGTGCTAACAGAAATTATCTGCCTAACAGTAGTTTCACGAGCCTAATGAAGTTTCTTTAGTTGTGGTAGGTACCTCAATTGCTTTTAAAGGGCAGCTCGCAACGCGAACTGTATATAGCAGACTAGTACAGAACAAAGCAGAACAGAATTCAGTCCGAACAGGCCTAGAAAGGTTCAACAGCACCGACCGACCGCCGAGTCATCCTTAGCCGTTAGGTGTTACTGGACGCGGATGCGGTCGTGCATGTGATTAGCAGCACACCGCACACTCGGCCGTTGGCATGTTTCGTAACCGAAGCCACTATTTTTCAATCAAGTAGCTGCTCAATTGGCCTTGGAAGGACTGACTCCACCCCACCTGCCAACAGCGCTCGCCAGATCCGGACGGTCGCCCATGCAAGCGCTAGACATGCCCGATAGCGCTTTACTTTGCTGATTTGAGGGGAACCAGTGTTACCACTGTGGCCAGGCCGTTAGCCATAGCAGAAGCTATTCAGGCTAAGCTCAATCAAAATTACGATGAGATGGAAAAACCTTCCATCATCGATGTCAAGTCAATAACAGTAGCAAACACTAGCTATGTAAACCTTTTTTACATAAGATTCCGTCCAGCGAAAATTTATTCTGTAAAATCTATTACAGCCTCATAGAAATTAAGAAACAAGCCAAGTCAACGAATATATTTGCTATCTACATTGGCTTTCTTTTCTTTCTCTTTTATGATAATAAATCTGCTTTCCTTTGACTTTTATCTTTGCCAAATGCAGTTGGCTTTGTAATATTTATAATCCAATCAGAACGTATGAATCTTTGATTCTCAAGTAATTCTCTTTAAAAAATTAAATCTATTTTTCTTTGTAAAATACGTAGTCATACTGTAAATAAAACTCTTTGCTTTAAATTTTTCGCAATTACTACTACCTAGGGCACATTGTACATCATTGCTTTCATTTTGAAGACCTTTTGAACTATTATTGCTGTATTAACTTCAATCTTGGTTTAATAGAACGTCTATGAAGGGAAATTTATTTCAATTATAAGTCGTAAACCCAATTATATTTTTAATATATTGACTTTATTTCATTTCTTTCAATCCAGTACAGAAAAATCGTGGTAAATATACAAGTGGCAGCAAAATTCTAAGACCCCACTGACGGACAGTAATCATCGACGAAAATTACGAACAAGAAAACATGGGAATCACTACCACTTTGCTCCACATAATTAAACAGTTTAAACATTAAAATCTCTTCAGGTGTTCGACCCAGTACAGATCCCTAGTTGAAACGAACACTCGACAATCGCAAACCAGAATTAATACCTTTTCTGTACAAATGTCTTTAATAATCGTTCCTTAAAAACGTGGTCTCTCTTTAACTGCATCAGGAGAGATCTTAAAAAACCCAAGGACTATTTTTCACTGTAGAAGCAAGCTAACATTCCGCTATCAAATACTATGATCTGTCACCTTAAATACTATGCACTTGAGTTATCACTTTGCTCAAGGCCTCGACGCCAAAAAATCGACCTATACACAACCGTATAACAGCAACAACTCAGTCTTTAGAGCGTGTCACAAAATAATAAAAATACCTCTGTGTGCACTACGCCAAGGAAGAATACGGATACAGTCCGCTATCATCGAGCAACAACTCACAATCACTATCACAACTCTTGTTCGGTATAGCTCAGGAACATATTTCTGTATCAATAAATAATTAGCAAGCTCGTTAAACATTAACTCACTACTACAGTTCTCACTGCATCATATGAACTGTTAGGTGAATCTTAAGTTTGTCAACCACGAAACTAGAAGTCAGATCTTCTAAAATTTATTAGGGAAGGATGTGCGAAGTAATATATATCGCCGGTAGTCTCTTCCAATCACGACTTACCGCGCGGTGGAATTCGTTCTCGACAACTATCTTACTCACAACTTGAATCGACGTCTCGTGCGACTAAAAAGGTACCGCCTATCTAGACAACGTTAAAAGAGATAGTGACCATTAATTCTGGCAATTTCACTGTGCCACAATTCCTTTTAACAATTTAAATGTCCGACGGTATGCTGTAATCTCTGTGGGCTGTTGAGTGACAGGTTGTGTAGCGCACCACAGCGACTGTCGCGCATGCACGGACTTCCTCTCGTCTTTATGAAATCCACAAAACAGTTAGAATACACAAATTATAGAACTTATACCAGATTTTTTTTTACATTTCTATGTAGATTAAACCTATTTCCGGAAGCTGATTCAATAAGTAAAGACGACACAAGAAACTGTATGTTTTCAACTTGACACAGCACAACCACCACCACTGCAGACACATCTTAGCAGGGGAACTGCACTACATGACATATAAGCAGGTCAGTTCATCGACTACCATAACTGTCATGCTCCCAATATCTACAATACGAGTACAGTTGTGATATCATAACATAGTAATACACACGTTCCATATTTTCATCATATGAAATTTTATGCTAATTTATAACAATAAACTTTTTATATTTTTCCGTATTGGTTCTAAGATGTTATCACATTTTTATTTTTTCATTGTAGTCTTTTACAATTGACTGACACTTTTATGAAATATGTTTATCCTATATCTTCGCCTGGAGTCGATTTTTTGTGACACTTTTAGTACACTTCATATCTTATTGCATTTAGCAACATTAGCTAAATGAAACTTCCTGGCAGATTAAAACTGTGTGCCCGACCGAGACTCGAACTCGGGACCTTTGCCTTTCGCGGGCAAGTGCCGCGAAAGGCAAAGGTCCCGAGTTCGAGTCTCGGTCGGGCACACAGTTTTAATCTGCCAGGAAGTTTCATATCAGCGCACACTCCGCTGCAGAGTGAAAATCTCATTCTGGATTAGCTAAATGGTTGCTATGGTTCGTCTTTCATAACACACACCTATAGTCGGTTAATCTTTAACTAGATTGAGTTAGATGATTATAATTTGTAACGTGAGACACACTACCTCTTGAGTACACATACCTGTTTGTTCATTTGATGTGTAGTCTTGTGTTGTGGGCCACTGCAGTTGAAGTAATCCATATTTGACAAATAAATTTCTTCCAGCTGTATACGAATCGTTATTTATGGGAATATGACCAGTTTCATGATATCAGATCACAACGTCAGGTATACATCTGAACCAGACACAAAATACACAGTCGACATTATGATCCAGAAACGGACACCTATTCTCATACTACGAGTCATAGAACAGCCAATACTAAGTACTACACGTCAGCAAAACATTAAGCCCATCATTTGGGGAGAAGGGGTCTCACCACTACCAAAATAAAATGCTGTTACCCGCAACAAGCTGAGCGTCATGTATCAAATTCATCCGTTATAAAAGCTGGCAAGTTAACACGACGTTAACTTGCAATGAAAAGAATAAAATAACAAAAATTTGTACCTAGTATCGTTGAAAGCTGGATGGTTAAGGAAAAACACATCATAAAATGAAGTGGCGGACCGCATCCATCCTATTACCTCGCCGTACTGGGCCACATCGCTACAGTGTCGGTCAGAAAAATAGGCACATCAAGGTCATCTCACGGCCTTAGAGCATTTGCTAGTTAGTGGTAATTTTAGATAATAGTAAAAATTCCGAAAAATATTACGCATCTCCGTTTTTAATATAGAATATGATGAAGTACTTTAACAAAGGAAATTCTTCCCCAGTGTCACAAAAAAATAAAATAAAACAAAGCAAAGAATCTGATTTGATCCATTATAAATGGTTTTTGAAAGCCTGCGACTGTAGATACAATAGGTTTTTTTATAAATAAATAAATCTTCTGCTACCAGTCACGATTTTCTTTATTTTACTATTTGCACGACGCGTTTCGAGAAATAATTCCAGTTTTCAAGTGCGTTTTTATGATGTGTGTTAAGCCATTTCTTTTGATGTTGTCAGTGTGTGTGAGTCTGCTTCATTTTGTTGACTTTTACTGTAATACATAAGAAACGCGATTTTTAGTTGGGTATCAATATTTTCTGTGAGGTTAGTAGCTAAAGTTTGAGAACAATTTGTACTTACAATTTTCTAATGGTCCATTTGTGTAGAGAGTCACACACACTTAACATCACACACAACTTGTACATTTTACACATCGAAAATATGTTATATAAACAAAACAGTTACAAAGATCTTCTTATAGGTAGTTCACAGAGATAACATTATAGGTCTTCCACAGATTATGATATGCTTTTGTACAGAGGTTAATTTATCTTTACAATTTGGCTCATGAATTACTTATACTGATTTTACAATTGTGCTTATTTCTATGTTTTACTATTTTTATTTAAGTATATTATCGAAACATCTGAAGAAATTCACTGATTCACTTTCAAGTTTTTCATTTAATATTTTATCTTCATATTTTCTGTAATGTGAATATATCTCCAGTTCTTCAAGCAAATCCATTTTATGTCCTTTATCTAGTCGGTGGAGTACTTTGACATTTTGCTCTATTTTTCCATGTGGGTGTCCTGTATTATGTATGTGTGTTGCTATTGCTGATGTAGCCTGTTTTTTGTGGGTGTATGCTCTAATGTGCTCTGTGTACCTGGTGTTGATATTTCGGCCTGTTTGTCCTATGTAGAACTTGGAGCATTCCTGGCATGTTACCTTGTATATTCCAGAGTCTGAATATGGATCATGATTACACTTTATATTATGTATTAGTTTTTGGTGTAGTTTATTGGATGTAGAAAGCCCAATTTTTACTCTGTGATTTTTGAAAATATTTGCAATCTTCTGTGATACATTGCCTATGTATGGAATGCTAGATATATATTTGTTTTTCTCTTTTTCTTCTGTGGTGCAGTTCGTACCTGGGTTTCTCTTCATTTTGTCTAAAATTGTGTCAACCATGGAAGCATTGTAACCATTGGCAACTGCAATCTTCTTCACTGTGTTTATTTCTTGTTGCATATTTTCTTGGTTCAATGGTATTTTTGTTGCTCTATGCATCATTTACCTGTAAGCTGCCTGTTTATGAATATTTGGGTGACATGAGGATGCAGGGATTGTGGTGTCAGTCATTGTGTTTTTCCTATAAATTTTGAATGTGCATGTGTTGTTGTGTCTTGTAATATTTAGGTCCAGAAAGTTGATACTTTTATTTTGCTCATGTTCCACTGTAAATTTGATTTTCTCATTTAGATTATTGAAATGATTAAGAATGTCTGTGATGTCTTTGGTATCTCCTTTCACTAACAGTAGTGTGTCATCTACATATCTCCTATAAAATTCTATTTTCCTTAGGCAGGGTTCTTGGCTGTCAAATAATTTTTGTTCTAAGTGATTTATGTATATGTCAGCTATGGTACCGGATATACATGATCCCATTGCTAGGCCATCTGGTTGCTTATAAATGTTGTCATTAAAGGTAAAGTAGTTGTAACTTAGGGTTAGCTGAAGGAGTTCCATAAATTCGACAATCTCTGTGTATGAAAGTTTCTTGTGTTGCATAAGGTTCTTTTGTATTACTGTTAGAGCTTCTTGTATGGGTATGTTTGAATTGGAAAAATAGAGCAAAATGTCAAAGTACTCCACCGACTAGATAAAGGACATAAAATGGATTTGCTTGAAGAACTGGAGATATATTCACATTACAGAAAATATGAAGATAAAATATTAAATGAAAAACTTGAAAGTGAATCAGTGAATTTCTTCAGATGTTTCGATAATATACTTAAATAAAAATAGTAAAACATAGAAATAAGCACAATTGCAAAATCAGTATAAGTAATTCATGAGCCAAATTGTAAAGATAAATTAACCTCTGTACAAAAGCATATCATAATCTGTGGAAGACCTATAATGTTATCTCTGTGAACTACCTATAAGAAGATCTTTGTAACTGTTTTGTTTATATAACATATTTTCGATGTGTAAAATGTACAAGTTGTGTGTGATGTTAAGTGTGTGTGACTCTCTACACAAATGGACCATTAGAAAATTGTAAGTACAAATTGTTCTCAAACTTTAGCTACTAACCTCACAGAAAATATTGATACCCAACTAAAAATCGCGTTTCTTATGTATTACAGTAAAAGTCAACAAAATGAAGCAGACTCACACACACTGACAACATCAAAAGAAATGGCTTAACACACATCATAAAAACGCACTTGAAAACTGGAATTATTTCTCGAAACGCGTCGTGCAAATAGTAAAATAAAGAAAATCGTGACTGGTAGCAGAAGATTTATTTATTTATAAACAAACCTAAAGCAAAGAATATAGAAATTCGGAAGAAAAATAATCTTTTACTTCAGCCTGTTGATAAAAGAGAACTACTGACATATTTGGACGGAAAATTGCATGTGAACATTCTGAAAGTATATGGATGTGTGGAATACATATTTTAGTGAAAACATAAAAGTATTCTGAGTTCAAAAATAAAATACCGTAAGAGGTGTGAAACTGTTTCGCCTGCGTAACAAAAAAGTCCTCGTTGATGAATTTACGTTCTGTTGGATCTTATAGAAACTTCGTTGAAAAAGTTGTTTAGAAATCTATACAATTAATTTTGGTAACATCTGAGATATCATTACAGTATTGTGTCAACTATGAACACATTTCATTTCCGAGAAACTCCGTGCACGGCAGCGCTCGAGCACTTGTGTCGCCTTAAAACGTTACCTCCCCAAAAAATCGTTACTTACATCTCTTACTGAGCCTTGGTCACTCTATTCATCACTCAAATCGACGAGGTACATTACTCAAAAGTAACTGTGAGTCTTCGCGTCACTAACTCAGTTGAAACTGAGCAAAAAATATTTGTGTATATGGTTTTGTGAAATCTAAGTTTTATTGAAGTGTACTGTAGTACAAGGCTGTTGCCCTCAGCACGCAATAAATTCATTGTATGCAAAACTACTTTCCTCCTCCTGCAATGTCTCTGGATTCCATTAAAAATTTTAGTCTGTCATTACACTTTCTGAATCAAAAACCAGGTGAGGCGAGATCACAAAGAACAGAGGTCTCTGATCCATAAAAATCAATTTTTTCATCGAGATCACACTGTATCTTTCTAGACGTTGGATACTCTCATGTGTTGTAACATCGAAGACCGATTCTACACACAATTTTTTTGTTGTAAATCTTCAAATTCCGTAGATTTTCGTTTTCAGTTATGTCCCTTTCTTGGAAAATCAAAACAAATGCTCATATCTAGAGATTCTGCCGATGTCACTGCACTGTTAATATGAAATACAGTCGATTCCAAAATACCACAAGGCATTGTTGTCATGTTATGAACTTGCGCTAAATTTGTATTATTCCTGGTTTTTTTACTATTAGCCAGATCACTAAAAAATTTCAGTACATTCGATAAGTCAATTTAGATTATTTTCGAATATCTTTTTGCCCTTCAAATGCACCAGTTGGAATAACACTACAAGTAGGGTCTTTCTTCTGCGTTTCGCCAGTACCAAACACACATAAATACACAAGTCCACGGAAGACTGAAACTACACGTGAACACTCGATACGCACGGAACCGCTCAACATTCAGCTAGCGCTAATCGACTGCTCTGTTAAAAGTGTGGCAATAAAACTTTGAGGAGGGGCTAATCACAGCGCTTGGTGCCTGTGGACTTCCGACAGCAAAAAGCGGAGAAAGTTACAAACATTTCCGCACATATCCAAATACTATGGGAATGACTGAGGCCCCTGTTACGCAACACTGCCGCAAAACCTACAAAATATTTCAGCGTAAAAAATAAACAAAACAAAGTAGACCAGAGGGAAGAGCATATAACAAGTCCAGGAACAAGAACCAAACAATAAAAAAGTATGACATTAACTCGTTGAAAGGTAATCAAAGTTATTTATTAAACTGTAATGTCTTAACTTCACCTGATTGTTAAGGGTATGTTGGGCTATAGTTTTAGACTGTGCATAGTTTCAGTCTCTTCAAGAATATTTAAGGTCTGTCCGTTATCTTCTCTGTGTAAGACTTTTAATTTATTAGCAACACCTGTCACAGCGTGACCATAATCACTTAAGTAGTTACTTAAGGGAGACATCGAATTACTCAGATTTTGGTGTTGTCTGAATCTCTTGCCAACCCATCTGCTAGTCTTTCCCACATACCTTGCCCGAGAACAGTCGCAAACGGTGCAATACACACCAGTAGCGTCTTACTTTTCACAAGTGACCGTTTCTCTTTAGCCAGGATCCCGTGGAATAAAGAACGCGTGCTCCATCTCTTTTGCCTTAAGCCTTATGCCTCCTTTTTGTGAAATCGAGGCAAAGTATGTTATCCTATGGTAACCAATGAACTCGTCTTTCCCTTCGTCCAACCTCCGAAGAGTGATTCCACCACCATTTCACACGTGCCTAGTCCTAGCGAGTTCGTTTTTACACAGAATGCCCTTATTAATATTCATTGCGTAACTGGAGTCGTATCAGTTGACATACGAAATGTGCAGACTACGCTGAAATTCTTGATCGTGCGCGTCCTTAGACAAGGGTGCACTGTGAAGGCGATATAACGCTGATCTAACTGCTATCATCTTGTACGCAAGAGAATAATTAGAGTTGCAGTGTATAAAAGTATTCGCGATTGCAGCGTTTTTAAAATATATTCGTGATTGCAGCGTTTTGAAAATATCATATTCAGTCCTTGTACCGTGTAAGGAAATTTTTAAATATAAATAAGGTAGGCATCCTACCTTTCTGTGTTCTGTAGTAAACTGTACCTTTTCATGTATAGCATTCGTTTTATCAACAACTCACAGGATTCCTCCTTCGAACCAGTGTGCAGTAAAAATTTGTCCTCAACTTATCTGCACCATAGTACAATATTATTCTTTTCATAGAAGGTTAACTTGGTTTTAACACATCAGTTTTTACAAGTGGTGAATTCGAACTGTGACGTCCTGTTTTTTCCTGGTAACATCATTTTATTTGGTGAAGGATGACTCTTCGTCCTTCCCATATGACGGTCTTAATGTTTTGCTGGCGTGTGAGTTTTTCATGTTGGTTGTTATATGGCTTAGATTATTAGGACAGCTGTCCGTCTGGGATCATAAAGTCGACTCTATGTTTTGTATCTTGTTCAGATGTTTACCTCTTCATGTGATTCGATAACACAAAATCGGTCGTGTTCCGGTAAATAAAGGTTCATATATAACTGGAAGCAGTTTGTTTGTCAAATTTGGATTACTTCAGCAGCTGTTGCCCACGAAAAGAAACTATTTTTAAAGGACTGCTTCGCGAGGCAAACACTGCGTATTTTGCACTTAAAAACTTTTGTTAGTAGGGAGAAGTAATTAACACATTTAGAACTTACGAAGACGTGGTCTAATGACCATATCAAATATGTTGCCAATAGTCTAAAGAAGGGAAAAACTTGCACTCATATCAAAACGATGACTAGACTGGGTATACAAGATAAAAAGAATGAGGAGTATTCAAGTAGAAGATGTGATTTTAATTCTATTCTCGGATATGTAAGTATGCAAACATTGTGTTTAATGAGGAGGAAAATAATTTACTGAGAAAGAGACTGGCGCATAACCTACGCAGAACTAGCATGGAACAGCACATAACAACGGTGATCGCACACATGGTCGCGGCATTGGATGGTATTAAACTCACCACTGCGGAACGCAAGCTGGTCACCGTCAGAGCTGATGGTATTATCAAGGAGGCAAGCAGAAGTGATCAGGAGTTGAAGAGGGTAACATATTGTGAGCAAGATGAGGAGGTAACTCTCATGAATATTAACAAGAAGATAGTGGAAAAGTGATCACTAATTGTTGCAGTTGATAAGGGTGAAGCTACGGTTATTTTGGAGGAGTGGTAGTACGTGGAGAAAGTCCATCTTTTCTTCACAAACAATCAATCGAGGAGTGTGTTAGGGATTTTACTTCTAAATATGTTGTTGTATTAAAAAGACTTTCATGGATACCAATGTTTTCCCTGGAAAGTTTGAAATTAAGAATTTAGTTTCATGAATGACCCATAGGCTGAGGGCCACAATTAAAGTATGTAAGGACGGTGCTCCAGTGAGACCTACTGTTAATGCAGTGGGTAGGCACGTTGGATACCAGGCTTACCAAGCACTAGCAAAATATTTAAATAGTCATTATTCACACCCAAGTAACTTCAGTATTTGAAACAGAGGACAGTTAATTAGAAGACTGTCAGGTTTGAATATTCCACAGGGCAGTCAGATGGCATCATTATACACAAAAATATGTATACCAACATTCCGGTCGGCACCTCTACAGAATATGACTGGTCATACATTGAGACGTTATTGTGGACGGTGAAATGTGTCTCCTGTTAGAGGAAATTACTCAAAGGAGAAATCCTCTAGCTAAGCGACATTGAAGGATGTGAATAATTTAAAACATTTGCGTATGTATTTAGTCACCTTAAGACAGCACATTCCAACAACGATGGGATTGTTTCTCGTTCTTACAGATTTCTAAGTGGATTCTGAAAGAAAAATTTAAATAAATGAATATCGTGTAAGTTACCAGCATATTCCCATCGCCCTTTACCTATGATTCATCGATGTACAGGCCAATGTATTGTGGAGAGCTCACGTCATTCTTGAGTGGCTTTCCACCTCTAAATTTTTATGAAACTCTTAGTCCGTAAAAATTGTAAGATTAATCTATTCGGACATTTGTTCTGACGAAGATAGGGTCTTTATTTAATGCGCTTATTCACGACAGAGCGGACATAAAACTCAAATCGTTTGTACACTGAACAACGCAGTTGCAATCTTACTGAAGACGGCCTCATGTAAAATATCAATATACATTTCGATTAATTAATGACATGAAACAAGGCAGTTAAAACAATCTTGCTAAATGCAACATCTTTATTTAAATTACTTTTCTTCAATGATCAATAGACAGGGGACGTAAGACAACTTACATTCAGGAGACAAAAGTCAGCCGCGCGGGATTAGCCGAGCCGTCTAGGGCGCTGCAGTCATGGACTGTGTGGCTGGTCCTGGCGGAGGTTCGAGTCCTCCCTCGGGCTTGGGTGTGTGTGTTTGTCCTTAGGATAATTTAGGTTAAGTAGTGTGTAAGCTTAGGGACTGATGACCTTAGTAGTTCAGTCCAATAAGATTTCACACACATTTGAATATTTGAACAAAAGTCATTGGAGTACGATGCGCGCATATACAGATGGCGGTAGTAGCTCATATATGTGTTGTAAAATTGGAAGTGTATTGACGGAGCAGTCATATGTACTCAGGTGAATAATGTTAAAAGGTTTTCCACGTGATCGTGGCCGCACCACAGGAATGTACAGACTTCGAACGCGGAATGCTAGTTGGAGCTAGACGCATGGGATATTCCATTTCGGAAATGGTTACGGAATTCAATATTCCGCGACCTAAGGTGTAAAGACTGTACCGAGAACACCACATTCCTGGCACTACCTCTCACCACGGACAACACAGTGGCCGACGATCTTCACGTAACGAACGAGAGCAGCGGCTTTTGCGTAGACCTGTCAGTGCTAACAGACAAGCAACAATGCGTGTAATAATCACAGAAATCAATGTCGGACGTGTGAAGAGCGTATCAATTAGGGCGCTGCAGTGAAATTTTCTCGTTAATAGGCTACAGCAGACACCCGATCCTAGTGCCTTTGCTAACAGCACAACATCGCCAGCGGCACCTCTCCTGGGCTCGTGACAACATCGGTAGCACCCTATAAGACTGAAAAACCGTGGCCTAGTCAGGTAAGTCCTGATTTCAGTTGGTAAGAGATGATGGTAGGTTTCGAGTGTGGCGCAGACCCCACGAACCGATGGATCCACGTTGTCAACAAGACTCTGTGCAAGGTAGCAGTGGCTCCATAAAGGTGGGGGCTGTGTTTACATGGAATGGACTTTGTCCTCTGGTCCAACTGAACCTATCATTGACTGGAAAAGGTTATGTTCAGCCACATGGTTACTATTTGCAGTCATTCATGGACTGCATGTTCCCAAACAACGATGGAAAGTCTATGGATGACAATGCACCATGTCCCTGGGATCCAATTGGTCGCAATTGGTCTGACGAACATTCTGGACAATTCGAACGAATGTTTTTTTCCACTCAGATGGCCCGACATGAGTGTTACCAAACATTTTTGAGGATCAGACAGGATAGTGAGTTAAACTAGAAGTGACCAATGAAGTGGAATAGCGTTTTCTTGTTACAAATAAATGAAAGATCGTTTAAGCTACTTCACAGTTTCCAAAGGAAATCTTTGTTTATTTAGTAAGTTGTGTACACATTAGGAATGTGAAGTGCAAATCTGTTTGTCGAATTAAAAATGTAATACTATAACGGTCTGCAGACGAGATTGACTATGTCCTCGAGCTCCTCAGTACTGTGCTCAGCTACAGTTATTTCAGGTTTGGGGTTCGTATCTACATTCAGAAGCATGGCCTGGTCATGGGTTCTCCGTTGTCATATTGCGTTGCTAATGTATTTGTAACTAGATCTGAAAGTGGTAATGATGTTTTACTTACCACGTGGGGAACCACCGGTTATAACTTCAGAAGGGAACTCTGATAGCACAACGGCAAGCCACGGACATTCTACGTCCTCATGTGTTATCTCTAATGCGACGGTATCTTTGTGCTGTTTATCAACATGACAATGCTCATGCGCATTCGGCACAAGACTCTATGAACCGTCTGAGTGATGTTAAGGTACTTCCGTGGCCAGTAAGATCCCCAGATTTTTTCACGGTATAGCATGTGTGGGAACAGCTCTGACATCAACTCCATCCCAGTGCCATAATCCAGTAGACCAAGAACCATTTTCAACATTTGCCTGCCAGCTTGTCTCAGGAGATGATAAAGCGACTTTATGACATCCTTTCCAGTCGAATCAGTGGATGCATCCAGGTCCGAGAGGGTCCAACGTCGTACTGATAAGTGGGCTCCTCCTTCCGAAGTCTTTGTATATTTTACTCTAGGTTGTAATCACTGAAATAATGTAACAACCTCTCTGCCCATGAAGTTTCACTTCGTTTCCTCCTCTCCTTCTGCGTACTTCACTTTTTTTGTCAGGCAGTGTCCGTTATACAGTGTAATATGTAATTGACTGTACTCTATGAATTTCTGGTTGTCTCATGCTGTTCGCTGTATACAGATAGATACTCTTATGACGGTTATTAATCAAAATCGGTAGTGACAGTAAATGACATATAAACAGCCACGTATCATGCATTTCACATAATTCTGTTCACCTGAAAGCACTTTCTCCTTCCCTTAGGACACAAAGACCTGCTTTTCTATACATTTCTTTTTCGCCCACACCGTGCGAATCAGTGAGATCCACATAAGTCATACCTCCGCTAATTTTCTGCAGCGCTAAGCCATTTTCATGTAGAAAGACGTCGAAAGTGTCGTCTCTTCCGAACCAGAATCCAGGTATGCCCTGTTACTGATTCAATGCACGGTTATCTCGGTGAGGGGACACCTATTATCTGTCTTTCCAGGCTTTTATGGGTGGGTCCCCGCAGTACCATTCATTGTCATCATGTGCTTGCGATCACCAGTACCGCACACTGCGAATGCGATGTGCTTCTTCTAAAGAGGCGTCCCAGGGAAACATTTTGTCTTTGGCTGTGTAATTCCTCGTTCTCGTGCACCTCTGCCTTAGGTGACGCTTGTGGTGGCGGACTCACATCACCTTCGCATCGCCCGTAATTACGCGGCGCTTGGACGCAGTTGACATGACTTCCGTGGTTCAGTGCTTCGTTCCAGCGTCCCTCACTCTGGCGCTGGTCACGCTGGCGGCACAAGTCTCACCCATTCCTTTCATCCTCTATGCCTCTGACATTGTGCTAATTTACCCTGTGGTTGCAGAGTATGACCGCTTGCGGCTCTATATTTTGGATTCTTTGTGGGTTAAAGAGCGTCGTCTCTGACTGACCAGTCTCTCGATATCGCCAAACGACCTTAAAAAGTCGAAGAACTGCTCTCACGACAGTGCCCCAAAGAATACACGCTGTACCTGAGCAGGGAAGTGGGTGCGCTGCACACTACACCATTCCCCCTCTGTTATTTTGTCGTCCAAATATCGCGTCAAAATTACAAAGTGTGCAGCGTATGTTGCTATTATATTATCAAGTGTGGTGCATACTGTCTCCGATATACGGGGTGGTAGGGTATAAGTGCTGATATTGTGGTAGTTGGTTTCTTAATATATAGCCACTTGAGTGTGATAGTTGTTTTTTCGCTGCGTTTAACAGTGTTCCAGCAAACACGTAACATAATTTTCTATCTGATGTTTTCTGGACAATCGTAATTGCACCACTAAGTGGAGTACACCTCTCAGTATAGGCGAAGCGTTTTGCGTTCACGCATATACACTTCAACACCTGACCTGCTGCCCAGGGAAGAATGAGCATTAATGACTTCCTGATGCAACATGTACTTGGAGGTACTAACCAACATAAAAACATACCGCTCCTTAACGCTATAATTATTAGTTTGCAAAATAATTAAATATTGATGTAATGTTGCTCAGTACACTGTACTAACTGCCCAATAGAAATATCTACTCTTATACCCCTAATGCCCAGTATATCCATTTCGACACCCGCCTCGTGGGCATGTTCCAATATATCTCCAGGAAAAGTATGCAGAAATATATGTATGCACTGCTCTCGCATGTCGTCACGTCTGACAAGACAGCTTTTGTCAGTAAAGGGTTGGTATGCATTAAGCAATGGACTGCACTCGACCAAACCTTGCGGAAGCAGGTATGTGACTAAATTCTTTAAATACGCTTGCAGGTATATCCTACGATCTCTTCCGAAACTAGGCAGCGGTTTGTCTAATCCCTTCATCGTAAATACTGTATGTGTATCCTTTGGCTTGACCTGCGTCGAGAGATACTTGCATGTAGCCCTGAAGACATCTCCTGCTCAATACCAGACACCCTTGACTGTATGTTATCTACTAGCCGCCTAGTTTCCTGCTGGGCCTTCAAGGACGGCTATTTTTCATTGTCTATGCGTATGGCGATCTTTGCAATTTTTACATTACTTAAGTGCCCACGATTCCAACTTACTCGTAAGACACGTTCTTTGCCTCACATAGATTGTCGGATACAACTGCCCGTATCTTTGCTACCTCTGCCCGCAGATCACGCCTAACTTCGACGATCTATCTGTCATTTGACTGCAGAGACTTAGCTCAGCTTCTAATCTTGAAAATTTTCCCTGGTTCTTCTGCTTCATCAGAGCAACTTGTTCCGTGGTTCTTGCAGTCCGACACCGCTTTGCTTAACTGAGCTCTGATGGTACCATTCCATTGTTTGAAACCAGGTAACTGAGCTGTGGTGGTAGCATTCCCTTGTTTTAACTCGGCAACTGCTCCATGCCGTTCGCTAACGCTGCAGGTATGGAGTCCCGCGGTCTTGGATTTTGTACATCCTCTACAGAAGTGCCCTGTACTTCACCATTCACTTTAGCACTTTCCTCGAATGACCTGTTGGCCTCCATATTTATTGGCTTTTCTGATTTCAGGTGCATAAAATCTACAAACAGAAAAAGTGCTCCCACAGAACCAAACAACAAAATAAAAACAACGCCAATATCATTGCCGGACGCAAGAGATAGAACAAAGGAGACATAAATAAAACCATAAGGCAACTACGAAACAAAAAATTCTAGTCCAGGAACTACATCAATGCCAATGGGCACTACATACACTAACTACATTAACATCTACTGCATACAGTTCATCGATGACGTACGCCCAAGTACAAATTTGTTCGTATTCCCTATGTAGTTATGCGAAGTTAATTTTGCGCGCGTCATATTCTTACACTAGAAATGAACTGAGGATGCAAAGAAATCGAAACCCTATTCTTGTGCACCAGACTTTAGTAATGAATATAAATGAAATGGCCCCACACTGAGCCCCAAAATGCAGAAATTGAGTATGCGAATGGAACTCTATATAAAAACGTATAGAGAGTAAAACAATTTTGTTTCATTATTTGCATAGTGACATATAAATTAGGAATACACTGTTCTCAGGGCCATTATACTAGGCACAGTTTCAACTTTGCCTAGGTAGTCAGTCAGCTGCCTTGTGTTGACAGCCAGCGCTGCTCTAATATCTGGGCCAATGTGACTGATCGGTCTTCCGATGCGACGTCCTCAGCTGTCACTCAGTCTTGAAACTGGACTCTCCATAGAGGAGTACAACACTTGAACACCGCAGCTGTTTGGCGTCTTTGACCTGGGGGAAGTCTCACAATAAAGTGGGACGGTTTAATATGAAACTATTTGTCCAGAGTGTCTGACTGCGAAGTATTATAGTTCTTTTTGCTATTTGTGACACATCATTGTCCTTGAAATAGGGAGTAGAATTAAAAATATTTACGAATAATTCGGGAATCGTTCAATCAATCGCAATAACATCACCAGAAAAAAATATTAAATGGTGTTAAACGTTTTTGTACAAGTGGATTTGGTTCAGATTTCTAAAACGTGCAGTTTATCAAGTTTTATTCAGTAGAGCAGTACAGTGTTTTCAGTAATTGTGATATGCGAAAAGAAAACTGTGAAACGGAAAGGAATTTTCAAATTTTGAAGGGAAAATATGAATGTGAACCAAAACCGGAAATATCTACTGCGGTTATGTTAAAACGGATAACTTCTGATATTTCTTATATAAAAATATTTTTTTCACCTTGTAAACAAGATAATTGTAAACAAAACAGGGACATGAACCTTTAACGTTGGTTTTTGCTTTTTGTGGACAAGTCCGTTAGCAACTGAGCTGTCCTCACACAAGTGACGACACGCCCTCATAGCTTCACTTCCACCAATATCTTTTCTTCTGTCTTCTAAACTTTGCTCTCCGCGATATTATACCTTCCCGTAGTGTTAGTCCCAAAGGTATGCAGGAGAACTGTGATGTTTTGAAGGTAAGTGAAGAGCTACTGGCGGATGTGGAGCTTTTTGAAGGAGCAGGGTGGTGGGGGGGAGGTGGAAGGGAGGGGGCGCAAGTCGTGCTTGGCTGGTTCAGACGATTGAGCACCTGCTGGCAAAAGGCATAGGTCCCAGTTCTGTACCTGGTTTTCATCAGCCACGAATTTTAAAATCAGCACACACTTCTCTATAGCGTAAGAATTCGTTCCTGGAACAAGAAAATAGTTCGGTTTTTTGAATTTTACGTGTTTAGGTTTCTCGTGATTTTTGTAACTAGTCATTTAGTAAATGGGTATTAGTTAAGTAAGGTCATTTGAACGCACTGTGGGTGTCACGCATATGCAATATACTTTTTTGATGATACGTTTAAGCAATTAACAGTATTATCAATAGCGTTGTAATAAATTTACTGTGTTGAAATTTGTTGTCGGCAATCTGTTTCAATTTGAGAATGATACTGAGATCTATAGAGTAATAGTAGGACAGAATATTTTCTTCCCAATCCTCTACTGAATGCAATTACATCTCAGGAAGGACCAGACAGCCAAACTGTAAAACTGCTTGACAAATCATCATAATGTATCTTGAAACATTTACTGTAATTTAATACTCATATCAATGTATTTTGACAAAATATTGTATTTCGTATTAGTTTTTAGCGATCATATGACATATATAACGTTATAATAAATGGCAGAAAGCGCCATAATGCTACGCTCTCGAAGATTTTTCCCAGCGAGTAAACAAAGTTCTCCAGTGTACTCTGCCAAGATGAATAATCGATTCGGCATTGAAGAACAGTGCTACATAAAACGTTTCAGCGTGGTACGTGTATACAGCCCAAGACATGTGGAAGTGTTACGGTTATATTTAGTATTTTAGAACAATGTTAACTGAAAAAAATGATATACAAAAGTAGTCCCGATTTAAGTTATAATAAAATATTATTTCTAGAATAAACTCACTGTTAAAACATCGAAGGGCAGTCATAGATAGAGCGACATTCACTTTAAAATCTGGGAAATTTGTTTTCTTTTTTATTTTCTACGGTAGGCCCAGTTTGTCTTTTCTAAAAGTGAAAGCTACATCATTATTGTTCATATACTGTGATTTATCCAACAAGTATAATATGTTTCCTTTCTTTCAATATTATTCGGGTAGTCCTTCAATGAAAGGTTCTTTTGGAACAGTTTTCTACGAAGCCCATCTATTTTTCGGTTATGATGTTGCCAGCCTTTGAAAGCTCTCCTTCTTCTGGGACAGAAGCAGCAATAACACTGAAGTACTGTTTTTCTGAAACAATTCTGTACACCGATGTTTTCAACCTATGGGTCGTGACCCAGGGATGGCCGATAATATTTGTTTGGTGACTATCATCTGCTATGGTAGAAATGTCACACGGAAGCAGCAAGGTTTCGTGAAAGCACATTGCAAAGGTGCTCTCGTTCAAACGGGTTTCTCCATTGTTATTAGTAATGAACATGAATTTAATTGAAACCTGTTGAACACTTCAAATACTACGTGAATATTTGCAATGGTGGGAAGTGACACGATGCCTATCGAACTCTTCCGACATCTGCGGAAAGGCACTGGGGCTGCAAGGGTCACTAAGTCGTGAACAGATTATACACACGAATTCACCTCTGAGGGGTTTGCAGGTAGAAGGGGAAGATTACATTAGCTTCGGGGTGTAAACGGCAGTGCAGGGAGAGCGTCTTGCGCAGTACTGACACCATAGTTTTCGTGCCGATCATCTGCTTTGGTAAAAGTATCACGCGGAAATAGAACAATTCACGAAAGCGTTTTTAAAAGAAAAGATGCTCACGTTGAAATGGCTGCAGTAACACACACATAGCTCACGTGCAAGATTTCACACCCTTGTTACTAGAATGCATTTCAGTAATCGTGCCTCGAGTCAGACAATCAGATCTCTAACATTGGCAGCAATGAGAGAAGGAACGAAGTTCAGCAATGTCTACCGGTCGTATCTAGGACACTTGAGCTCATCATAGATTGTAATTAACACACTATGTTGACATTGGTTCCATTTTCGTAGTTCTGTGGTTTAATATGGATTTCGACAAAACTGTCGTTGGTCGTCGCCTTGTTCACTTCATATTTCTTTCGTGTTGCTAATTGTGATTGGCGTAAAGTGAATCATTGTTATTTTGATAGCGCTTTATGAAAGAGTTTAAAAACATTTTCTGAAAAACTAATATAATGACTTGTAATAAAATATACTAAATACTCTCACAATTAATTAAAATGAAATGTTTTCTTCTTTTGAAAGTGAATGAAAGTGAATGAAACAACTAGCTCAGTGCATGTCTGAATTCTAAGGATTCCATAATACAAGAACATAGGCCTAAGGAAGATGAAATTTATTTTTATTAAAATTACGTAACTCCTTGTTTAAGATTAATTTCGATTTGAATAGGACGAAAGTCGTTTTATAATAAATACACCATGTTAACAATGGATAAATGCAAAATCTAAAAACTGTTCGTGAAATAGGTATTCAAGGTCATGAATCAACCTGAGTCTTTGAAGTTAGGAGAGCTTGCAACATAGTTACAGAGAATTTCTAACATCGTCGAGGATACCGGAGACACTGCAACGCGGGGAGTATCGCTAACAGTACAACTGAATACTGCATTGACGGCGCAGTATCATTTGTCTTAGTTTTTACTGTACGATCATAGAACAGAGAGTGACCTATTTCCCAACTACAGTAGCTGAAGGGGGCTATATAGGTCAGAAGATGGTGTTTGAAATGGTTACTGAAGAAAGAAAAGATGTTGAACAGACTCGTTATGCGAAACACTGTTCGTTAAGGGATTCAATATTTTACAAAATTACACTGCGTGTTGCTCGTTACCGAATCGCTCTTCATAAAAGGTGCCCGTTAAGCGAGGATTGACTATACTTTTATTCGTCGTAATAATAATACTGAGATAAACATTACAGTACTAATTTTTCCACGTCTTATGTTATCTCATTGCCATTTCTTTTCCGCCAGTATAAACCATACCATCAAGAGGCATGTCGGTAACCACAAAGGTACAATTCAGTGATTATACGCAGATGAACAGCACTTTATTGGCACAACTATAATTTTATATAAATCACTGATGTTTCTTATTTGTGTTATTTAAAATCATACTTGACACTTAAGAAGAGGATTTTATAGTTTGTAACAGTTTTTATTCGTAGCGTGACACTAGCGTTGTCTGTCAGGGGTACCACTTAGGCAGATAAAAGTGAGCAAGTGTTGTAGATCCTACAGCCGCCATAGTGGCCGAGCGGTTCTAGCCGCTTCAGTCTGCAACCGCGCGACTGCTACGATCGCAGGTTCGAATCCTGCCTCTGACATGGATGTGTGTGATGTCCTTAGGTTTAAGTAGTTCTAAGTTCTAGGGGACTGATAGCGTCAGAAGTTAAGTCCCATAGTGCTCAGAGCCATTTGAACCATTTTGTAGATCCTACACTACAATGAAAATTATGTACAACAATTTCAGTGAGAAGACTGTCAGTTTATGTATTAGTAATTTGTCAAATAGTTCTATTTTTGAGACCCAAATCATTTTCTAACTGAAGCCTATTTCTCTTCTTAGTTCTTATGTTCATCATTGAAGAGAACACTAATTCACGAGTGACACTAATAAATTCAAAGCTTGCTAGCTATGGATATTCTTCTTCCTTCTTCATCCAGAAGACGTCTATCTTTTGCGAATTAAATTCCATTTGAAGCATGCCGTCAGTAGCAAAATACATGTTTCTTTCGTCCTCGTTCACAGACGAGCCAGGGAATTATTTATTATTCATCTATGCCAGTTGTCAGTTGCAGAGCTCAGTTCTGATAAGTAACTTAATAGTTTCTCTTCAATATAATGTAAGCTTTGTATGATGAAAGGAATCTAAGAAGGTACTACCACACACTGATCCATTGCAGTTTCTTTTAAAATCTTCTTAACGGAAGGGAAAGACTCAAGCATCAGTTTTGTAAAAATGTGGATAACAAAAGAAGTTTTGTGAGTTTTACCTTCATTGTATCCTTGGCCGTTATACTGCATTTTCTCTCCCTACGAAAGCCTTGTTCAGAAAGCCTAGGTGGTCAAAAAGATGAACAAGAAATGCTAAATTTCAAGACTAAACAGAGTCACAACAATTATTCGTACATCCAGAATTAAAATCTTGTAAGAACATTACCAGTTCAGCTCTTAGTTGTAGAACTCAGCCGGCCTGAGTGGCCGTGAGATTCTAGGCGCTACAGTCTGGAGCCGAGCGACCGCTACGGTCGCAGGTTCGAATCCTGCCTCGGGCATGGATGTGTGTGATGTCCTTGGGTTAGTTAGGTTTAATTAGTTCTAAGTTTTAGGCGACTAATGACCGCAGAAGTTAAGTCGCATAGTGTTCAGAGCCATTTGAACCATTTTGTAGAACTCATGTCAATACATTTCCTTTGAAAAGTCACATAATCTGTGTATGCTACAGGAGATTTTTATTGAGTGAACCCATGTCTCTTCAAAATAATAATTCTAACCAGTCGAGTTTGCAATACTTTACCTTTAAATACAGCGCATAACTTCGATCACTTCTTTAAGCATATCGTTGAATTCAGAAGGTAAAACCGTGGCTGCCAGAGCCTGTCGATCAAAAAATCAGTGTGTCCTTGAAACATTTGCCATTATCAATTTTAATTCCGCAGCGAGACCACTTTTATTGCGAGTCACAGCTTTAGCGCCATCATTGAAATAATCTCGTAGTTGCGAGTGCTTTCTAAAAAGATGTCGTACAAACACTGGCCAGTAGTGCTCGCAGAAGTCCTTTGCAGAATAAAATGTCTTCGATGACACTCTAATCTGTTTCAAAGCGCACAAAAACCACAAATTGCACACAATCTAATACATAGGTAGATTCATAAAATTGGAGAGCAAAATACGGGCTCTTCTTTAACTTCTCGACCAACACTAGTCTGACTGCCACGGGCCATATCGTTTATTCTGCGTTGAGTGGTATTATCAGAAAGTGGTATGTGGTATGCTTTTTAGCTTCTTTGTCTCGTGCTTAACTAACATACGAATAATTGAAATCATATCCAGGGCTGCTGCTAAAATAAGATTCTCGGCACCTGTATGCGACTTCCCTGCTTTAGCGTCTCGGTATGTGAGTCATTAGCTAGCTAGTTATAACGCTTTCCCTTTGACACTGGATGCAGAAAATCGGATAAAAATATTGTTAAATCATAAAAAAATAAATTATCACAAGTATAATATTACTTACAATCAACAAATAACAATACTGTTTAATCAACTGAATCATAGTAATTTACTGTTGGTTTATCAGCTACCTAAGAATGTTTTGTTGAGAGGTGACCCATAAATTTCGATGATTTCATACTTTCACGTTACATTACTTCGCCGTAAATTACAAACTGAGGTTTATTATTCACGACAGTAAAACCAGACTTCAAATAACTGTCATCGTGAAGTCTACTTTTTTCGATTTAAACTCTCTTCGACCATTGCCACTTATCCCAGGCGTGGTGGGCTGTGCACATGTTCTGAGAAATTTCTAAATTTTATGCTTGCTCGGAGCGAAGCGCAAAGACGCAATAATAATGTCTGTACTCGCTGGTGCAATCGGCAATATAATTGAAGCGAGCGAAAACACAGGCCAGTGCGACCGGTGATCCCTTCTCGTCCCACGCCCTCACCGCGCCAAAGAGTCTATCGCTGCCTGCAGAGCGCTCCCACTACCTTCCAGAGTACAGTTGATTTCTCGATGAGTATAGTACCAACAGAAAGAAAATTAAATACGTTGTCTTGTAAATCACTGGCATCATTTTATTACGGTACTGGAGCGTCGCCAGAATTTTGTTACTTGGAGAGGGGTCATGTACTCAAAAATGTTAAAAAACGATGGTGTAGATCGTGTTACTCTCTTAGAAGAACTCAAGTTTTATAGAATTGATGGCATTAAGCAAAATGAGATTTTTCAAGGAATTATAACTCAGATATGGACTCTCTCTAAATTTTGAAAAAAAAACTGTATATTCAGTTCTGTAGAACAAATAGTCATACCGACAATTGATGTAGCACATGAGCAGGAGTCAGTGAAAACGATAGGATGATCCCAATTTTTGAGTGCACGTATTGACGAAAACTTGAACTGGAAGAAGCATGTTACTGACTTTTCAAACAATTAACTTAAGCTAGTTTTGCTCTTTGTGTAATTTCTAATGTTAAAAACAAACGAATCAACTTCTTGACATATTTTGTATAATTCCTCTCAATAGTGTCTTATGTAATAAAAAAAGAGAAAGTTTTAATTATACCTTAAAATCATTTCTCATGGACAATTTCCTCTATTCTACGCCTCCCAAAGAAGTAGCCATCATCATAAAATCCTTAAAATCTAAGTATTTCAGTGGGTATGATACCATATCAACGAAGTTAATCAAAGAGTGCTCACGCGAGTTGAGTTCTATCTTAAGTTATTTGTGTAATCAATCACTTATCTGTGGAACATTTCCAGACTGGCTAAAATATGCTGAAGTTAAGCCTCTTTACTAGAAGAGGGTTAAAGACATATCATTAAATTTTTATTGGCTTTCTCAAAAATATTTGAAAAGATTCTGTTCTGGCATCTCCTTAAGCATATGATTGCAAATAATATATTGTCGAAGTCACAGTTTGGATTTCTTAACGGTTCTGATATAAAGAAAGCTATTTGCACTTACATTAAGAATGTACTTAATTCATTAGATAATAAATTAGAGGCGACTGGCATTTTCTGTGATCTGTCAAAAGCCTTTGACTATGCGAACCACAGCATTCTCTTAAGTAATTTAGAATATTATGGTGTCACTGGCAATACTGAGAAATGGCTTGAGTCTTATCTAACAGGGAACAAAGGATGTCGTTGCGAAATACCTGTGCAGTATGCAGATAAATGTATTATATCGCTTAGGTACCATTGCCCTTAATACTTGACATAAATTTAAATTTTATATGTCTGGGCAACAAAGCAATCGTATAAGGGTTCTTCTTTTACCGACTAAGGTACAAAATCCCAACTTGTTTTTAAGTGTAGTTGCATGAGTAGGATTAAAGTGATACAGAATTTATTACTATTAGCACTAATCATGTATACGTACCCCGTAAACTGACTTGTGACACATCATTTTGTTAAAAGAATTGTTCAAATGTTCTATGGAAGATAGAACTAACTACCCAAACCTCTGAAGTAGTTAGTCGGTGTGATTGTGAAAGTTACGAATCGCCGTTTGTTTAAGTTCGTTTGATAGAGTGTATGAAAATCTGTGGTTATTTGCATACAATATTATGAAAGTATATAGAAAATAAAATTATGGGAGACCAGTATATCAGGAAAATGTATCATTACTGGCGATATGTGAAATGTATATATCAATCTAAGAAATGAGATTATTTCTACAAAATATCGATATCCGTGAGGTATGCTTATCCAGGGTGATCCGATCTCCACCGACAAAATTTCAGACCTTTCAATGATATTTTCTGAGTAAATCGGTATCGGGTATCCGTGGATCTTTAACCAGTAATTACTTTCCGTATGAAGTATTTCTCCCACTTACTTTTGTAATTTCACTAAACTGAAAATATCTACACAATACTACAAATGAGGACGGTATGCCTTGTGTGCCTTGTTTGGGAACAATTCCGTTCCGTACACTCACAGTAATTACTGTTTACAAACGTAATGCCTACTTGAATCCTCACCCGTGAACTTGCATTCAGTATTGCTCTGTTCTGTCTCAGGTTTGCTTTTACAGCAATGTTAGTTGTACCTTAACAGATACTCAGAAGTGTGGATAAGTTTTCTGATTAACAATTTGCCGATACACACTTCGCCTACCCAGTGGACGAGCGACACAACGACAGTATGCTGAACTGTTCTGTCAGCGACAGATACCAGATCCAGTATTTGTGTTGTATGTTTAGATATAGCATATCACAGTCTTTTTAATCAACATGAAGGCATTTTAACGGAAATAAAGGCAGTTAGAATAGCAAACTAAACAAATCATAATTGGATTATTACTCTGCAGCTAGACACCGGATACCAAAGGTACCTTGTACAGAAAAAATATCCCCGAACAACCTCCGACATTTTGCCTGTGGAGTTGGCGTTCATGCTGTATAATTGACTTTTAGACGGCGGATGGCTTCGCTGCTGCAGACAATCTCGTGGCCCAGGTGATCAAGAGGGGTGGAATCATCCTCCGGAATCTGTAGTTTATGCGGTGATAGATGCTGATGACATGGACGGCTACTGTTTACTAGCCAGTTCGGCCGTGCGATCACATGCTGCGGGAAACTAGACGCGCTGGTAAACCTGGGGCAGAATGGGCTCCCGTTTCAAGGTGTGGAACCAGTGGCTGATAGGTCGATAAAGACCAATACAGTAGCTAGTCAGAACAAATGATGCTTAAATATACTCTTACACGTCGATATCTCATTGCAGACGACGTCACTGCTGTAACGAAGCCGAGAAATCGTGCCCTATGTTGCTGTGGACGGGGCAGAGACATTGTCCTTCAGCCAAATGCATAATGCCACCATTAGAGTGAAGATATTATTAATTAAAAATCAAAATTTATATAGTGATAATCCAGTTTATTACAGACTCGAGCTTTAATAAACTAGCGTCAAGTACTACGTATAATCAGATAAAGTGCAAATACACAGCGCAAAATAATTAAAGTGCCACTATTTGAGACCCCGTCGTTTTCTCCCATTGCGAAGCATAAGTTTGCCTAACGCCTTCCTCTGAATTGGAGCAAAATCATGGGGCTCTGCGACGTCACCCTCGAGTTCGGCCACGTTTCAAACAGCGAGGTATTGACACATGCGAAGAAAAGTCCAGAGCTCAGAAGTTCATGTAACGTTTCAAGTGAGTCAGTGATGTCACATTGTCACCGAATTTCACCACATTTCTACCCAATGCCACCGTGGAAGCGTCACACGATGGGAAGGTCGTGTCATGTCCCCTTACAGACATCTCTCCTCTGTCTCTTGACGCCTCTGCCATGGAGGTCAGAGCTGGTTTGCCCAGCATTGATATCAAGTGTTTTTCTTAATTAGAGGCCGAGGAAAATGTTTCAGCCACACCGTTTGTCAGAACAGACACGAAAAGGCCTCAGGTGGTGGGATAAAGAGGGTCAAAGAAACCACCACTTCCATATTTTTAACGTGATCTGAAGCAGCAATGTGTTTTTATGATCTATCAGGTCTCCTTCTTAGCGCCCAACTGTGACGTGTCCAGAGGGGGGGCGGTAAGGGGGGGAGATGCGACATTGATACGAACGTAATTAAAATGCCAAAGGTCCTTCTAAGAGCCCCCCCTTCCCCTAGTTCGGCAACGCTCTTGGTTCCACCTTCCCAACTTCGTTCAGCACTTTAAAACTCTATCTGTAAGGAGACAACACTTGTGTCCCAGGCGCCTACAGGTAGGCAAACCCTTGGACACCTCTCAGGTTCTGCATACCTGCAAGAAGGTGCCTGAGCAATAGTGTTGTGCCACTCAGCTGTAGAGTGTCGAAGGGGTTGGCTGCCCACTGGCTCCTAGGAACCTTTCTAGCGTTTTCTCTGTACAGGTACATTTTTAAAGCACTCAGCAGAGGTGTGTAGGTGGCACTGAGGATGCTGATGCTGGCAGACTGTGGGCTTGCGACGGTACCTAACAGTTACTGCTAGCATAGTTGCTCTTTCAAACAACATTCCATACGACCAAACCCGTTGTGTCTTTACATGGAGTTACTCGTACCTTAGGTGCTTGAAGTATGCACAGCTGTGTTTAAAAAGAACAGCACGATATAGTCATAGGGTCGAGCCGCGTATGTCAGTTTTAGTGCCTTGCAGTTAATTCGCTGCAAACAGTAACCTGTGGCTGCGATGCTGCAGTCAAATAGTCACTGAAATTGGCTGGAAATGTGAGTTAATAAAATAGAGAGAAATAAAAAAACAGAAGTCAAACGAATAATTTTATAGCAAGGGTTCTGTTGCAACTTCTGTAATTGATATAGACGAATGAGAATTATGTTGAACAATGTTTATTCGAGGAATAAACAAATGAACACCTTCCGAAAAGGCCTTGAAGGCCTAACGGTACCGATCGACGGTCGTGTCGTTCTCAGTCCTTAGGCATAACCAAATGTGAATATGGAGGGCATGTGGTCAGCACACTGCGCTCCCTACGGCTGTCAATTTGCGTGACCGGTGGCACTACTTCTCAGTAGAGTAGCTTCTCAATTGATCTCACAAGGGCTGAGTGCAACCCACTTGCCAACAGCACTTGACAGGTGCAACATTTTGCTCTGGCATACAGAACGAATCTCCAGGGATCGTTCAGAACTATTTGACAAATTTTTAACGTGATCTGAAGCAGCAAACGGTGTTGATGATGAATCAGGCCTCCTTTTTAGCGCCCAACTGTGATGTTTTCACCAAGCCCAACAGTGCTTAATTTCGGTGATCTGACGGCCACTGTTGTGACCCCTGCGGCAAGGCCATTGGCGTTTATTCAAGAAAGTACCGCTCTAATGAACTGGAAGTGGTTCTACGATATTCAGTTAAAGTACAGACAGAAAATACACTTATCAAAGGCAGTAAAGAAACGTTGAGAGCGTTACAAGAATGGTAGTAGAGTCCCCAAACTAAACAGTAATCAAAGATACGCGAAAAGTAGGCCCATTTTGTAATCACAGTACACGGAACATTCATCAGCTCAAAACAGTTTAGAGTTCAACATGACGATTTACAAATTATCGCATGCGATACAAAGAATAGTAGCTCGTAGTTTGTCTATCCTCAGTTCCGTAATACAATAGGAGTAAGTTAGAGTCCTACTCTGGAGTACATTCAGACCTCTCGAAATATAAAGTACTTTCAGAAGTTAAAGTATGGTAACGGCTGCTCACCACCAGAATCAAACACCTCCACAATCGAATACCACTCGTTACCACAAGCGCGTCTGCCTAATCCAGAACTTATATAAAAGTGCCCAGAATCGTTCCCTTGAGCACTTCCCTCGAAAAGTCCCAGTCTCCACTTGACTCCTGTATTGTTCCGCTACTCTCTGCTTGTCTACTGTACGAAGGCCATCTACGCCAAAAATACATCGTTCTTGCGTTGTACAGAAACCATTAGATCCAAGTACACCATTGTCTGGAGTAAAATAATATATTACAACAATATTAAAATGAAGTAATGTTATAAACACTCGGTCACACTCAGTCTATTCACAAAAAATATAAAACAGTTTTGTATATAAATAAGTAAGCCAATATTCTTGCCCAAGTGCGCTCACGATAAATGACAACAGATTAACATTGTTTGAACAATTATTTCGGCCTAGTTTTCAGAAACGTCATTTGGCACTCTTCTACAAAGATGGTGTCAGCTAACACATGTGACTGAACACTTATTAAATTACCGTGATTTCGTTTATCAATTGTAATTAATCTTTAAATAAAATTACTGGCAAATAGTAAACTATTCCTTAAATAAATACACAAGTATGACAAAATGTGAGGTATTGATGCTGTATTCGTTTGCCGTGTAATTGTTGCGGATATGATGATCTGACAAACATCTGAGTAATGAGAAAAGATATAAAAGACGCCATAAGTCAATAAATGAAGTAGATACAAATTAGTGAAACTGTGTTATGATTGCTATCGTGCAATGCTATCATCTGAGACATCGTTTTTTGATGTCGCATGGAGTGTTAACAGGTGTTAATTCAGAGATTCAGAGAGAAAAACGTTTTATTCACTGTGAAATATTAACTTCTGTAGTTTTAAAGAGATTGAAAATATTGTTGTGTCAATGGATGCACCTCATTTTTCTGAGATCGGAAATGTTTTCAGTTTCGCTTTAATACTTGATTGCAAATTATTATACGAGGGTGAGACAAATGAAAACCATAAATATTTTTTAAATATTATTTACTGCGCAGAAGTGGTACAAAAGTGTATTAATTTTCAACATAATCTCCCCCACGCTCAACGCAATTCCTCCAGCGCTTACAAAGTGCATAAATTCCTTTAGCAAAAATTCTTTTGGTAGTCCTCGCAACCACTCATGCACCGCGTGGCGTACCTCTTCATCAGAACGGAACTTCTTTCCTCCCATTGCGTCTTTGATTGGTCCAAACATATGGTAATCACTTGGGGCAAGGTCTGCTTTATTTGTTCATGAGACCCAGAAAATATTAGATACAGGCTCCCAGGTAGATGCTATTTTCCTTGACTTCCGGAAGGCGTTCGATACAGTTCCGCACTGTCGCCTGATAAACAAAGTAAGAGCCTACGGAATATCAGACCAGCTGTGTGGCTGGGTTGAAGAATTTTTAGCAAACAGAACACAGCATGTTGTTATCAATGGAGAGACGTCTACAGACGTTAAAGTAACCTCTGGCGTGCCACAGAGGAGTGTTATGGGACCATTGCTTTTCACAATATATATAAATGACCTAGTAGATAGTGTCGGAAGTTCCATGCGGCTTTTCGCGGATGATGCTGTAGTATACAGAGAAGTTGCAGCATTAGAAAATTGTAGCGAAATGCAGGAAGATCTGCAGCGGATAGGCACTTCGTGCAGGGAGTGGCAACTGACCCTTAACATAGACAAATGTAATGTATTGCGAATACATAGAAAGAAGGATCCTTTATTGTATGATTATATGATAGCGGAACAAACACTGGTAGCAGTTACTTCTGTAAAATATCTGGGAGTATGCGTGCGGAACGATTTGAAGTGGAATGATCATATAAAATTAATTGTTGGTAAGGCGGGTACCAGGTTGAGATTCATTGGGAGAGTGCTTAGAAAATGTAGTCCATCACCAAAGGAGGTGGCTTACAACATACTCGTTCGACCTATACTTGAGTATTGCTCATCAGTGTGGGATCCGTACCAGATCGGTCTGACGGAGGAGATAGAGAAGATCCAAAGAAGAGCGGCGCGTTTCGTCACAGGGTTATTTGGTAACCGTGATAGTGTTACGGAGATGTTTAATAAACTCAAGTGGCAGACTCTGCAAGAGAGGCGCTCTGCATCGCGGTGTAGCTTGCTCGCCAGGTTTCGAGAGGGTGCGATTCTGGATGAGGTATCGAATATATTGCTTCCCCCTACTTATACCTCCCGAGGAGATCACGAATGTAAAATTAGAGAGATTAGAGCGCGCACGGAGGCTTTCAGACAGTCGTTCTTCCCGCGAACCATACGCGACTGGAACAGGAAAGGGAGGTAATGACAGTGGCACGTAAAGTGCCCTCCGCCACACACCGTTGGGTGGCTTGCGGAGTATAAATGTAGATGTAGATGTAGTAGATGTAGATGTAGACACCTACTGACAGCAATACAAGTCGCTTTGATTTGATTGCAGGCCGCAGATGATTTTTTAGGAGATCTGTGTATGATGCACTGGTGACAGTGGTCCCTCTGGGCATGTAATGCTCCAAATGACGCCTTTTTCGTCGCGAAAGAGAGTCAGCATAACTTCCCTGCTGATTGTTCTGTTCGAAACTTCTTTGGTTTTGGTGATGAGGAATGGCGCCGTTCCTTGCTCGCTCTCTTCGTTTTCGGTTGGTGGAAGTGAACGCAGGTTTCGTCTTCAGTAACGATTCTTGCAAGGAAGTCATCACCTTCCCGTTCAAAGCCCCGAAGAAGTTCTTCACAAGCATGAACACGTCGTTCTCTCATTTCAGGAGTCAACTGCCGTGACAACCATCTCGCAGACACTTTGTGAAACTGGAGCACATCATGCACAATGTGGTGTGCTGACCCATGATTAATATGTAAACATGCTGCAATGTCATTCAGTGTCACTCGGCGGTTTTCCTTCACTATGGCTTTAACTGCTGCAATGTTCTGTGGAGTCACAACTCGTTGTACCTGACCTGGACAAGGAGCATCTTCCACTGAAGTCACACCATTTGCGAACTTCCTACTCCATTCGTAAACTTGCTGCTGCGACAAACATGCATCACCGTACTCAACTTTCATTCAATGATGAATTTCAATAGGTTTCACACGTTCACTACGCAAAAACCGAATAACAGAACGCTGTTCTTCCCTGGTGCAAGTCGCAAGTGGGGCGGCCATCTTTATACTGATACTGCGACTGTATTTGTGCATCTGTACTATGCTACAACCTACAGGCCATTCTGCACGCTGTTTGTAGGTCGCTTACCAACTTACAGGATAATGGCGCGAAATTTAGATTTCTTATTACAAATTTAAGGTTTTCATTTGACTCACCCTCGCAAATCTTTAAGAACTGTAAGAAGCCATCTTTCAGTTTGTCTGACGTTCCATCATTTTAGGTACATTTCCTGCACAAAGGCCTTGCAAGCAACAGCTATGCAAATTCCCAACTTTGGAATTTACCCGTTTTCGGCGACGCTACTCACCTTTTACCTGGACTTCCCCGAACCGGTCGCCTAGCCGGGTCTGCCGCTGTGCACCCTTAGCCCTGGGCCAGCTGGCGTTCAACCGTACAACAATTCCACCTCCCCTCATACCACCTTCAGGAGGTCAAATCGCTCGCCTACATACGTATGACGTTACAGGGTGTTAGGTGGACTCTTTGCCATTTTATTCGTGCACATGTCAATGTCGCATCTCCCCTGTGACCACACAACAGGAGGACGCGAAAAAGGGGAGCTGAAAAAGTGATAACACCCTTTGCTGCTTCGGAACACATTAAAATTTTGTCGAATGGTTTTGAACAGTTCCTAGTGGTGGTATTCTATATACTGGAGCAAAACCTGCTGTCAAACTGCACTCCAAAGGGATCAGATCACGTTCAACTGGGTGCAGCCCGACTGCGTCCTTAGAGAGTGTGTGAATCATCCAGGGATGAAGGAGGAGGATTTTGGCGGTGTCGAAGGTTGTCAAGAACGTCATTGAGTTGCACATCGTACTGCAAACTGTCGTTTTCGACCGCAATATGAATGTAAATGAAAGCTACAAGGGGCGGAATGGCTTCATAGATGCACTTTATGTCGCCATCTCAAGCTTTGTAGTGTTGATTCGCAGAGAGGTGAGTCTGAAATGGTTTTCTATGCCACCCATAAGAAACCCACGTGATTTTAACATTGGAGTCGCGGTTCTGACCTACTTCTCAGAGATATTGGGAGAAGGGCGCGTTTGATACGTGGGCGGTGGTGCTGCGTAGAACTGTGGTGAAATTTAGTGGCAATATGACCTCATGAAGCCACGTTACGTCTTACATAAACTTCTGAGCGCTGGCCTTTTTCACATGTGTCGACACCTTGATGTTTGAAGCCTGGTAGAGCCCGAGTATGAGGTCACAGAGCGTTACACTTTTACACTACTATAGAGGAAGATTTTAGGGACCTTTGAGCCATATTTCAGCTCTCGAAAAGGGGAAATGACGGAGTTAAAAATATGACGCTTTAATGCTGATGTCTGAAAGCGAACGGAAAAATGTAAGACTTTATCACAAGACGTTTGGCATACATGAGCGCACAAAAATATAATTACAAACTTCGGAATCCAAAGAAACATATCTCAAATAAGAAAATTAGAAACCCTCTTCCACCAACAGAACAAAACTTAATAGAGCATAAGGCTACCTGTATCTGTTACGTGTGCAAGAGAACGACATGCGTAGCTCTCAATGAGGTGGTTCAAGATTCCAGTGAGCAGTCTGATTAATTATCGGGAAAGAGATGTATTGACGTATCGTGGCGTCCTTGATGGCGGCTATTGGGCTTCAGTTCTCCCTAGTGCAACCCAGCCATCATCTAGAGAACTCAGATTCCGATACCATACAGGCTTGTCCATATTTTCACCTACGGGACATACACCCAGCAGAAAAACTCGATGCGAATAATGTAATTATTTTCCATGAAAGAGTGGCCGAGATTAACTACAACTCTGATAACTCACGAATATGGTTCCATTATATCCTCTCTGAACCACGTGGTGCTAAAAACATTTCTCCAGCCAATAACATGGAAATAATGTTGCGTATAGCTTTCCATCATTATGTCTACCTACGCCAGGTTCTCAAAACCAACAAACTGTTTTCCTTTCTACAATGCTGCTGTAGTCCAAATGTTCTGTACCGTAAATCTGGAGTTCTGGAGCATTGCTGGATTTGGAGAACTTAGTTGTGATTCAGGATACAATAAAAGCAGCATAAAAGGCTATATATCCATAAATAAGGTAGCACAGTGTATGATTTGCAGACCTTCAGCAACATACAGCAATATTTTGAAATATTTTATACTTTATGGCGTGCGAAATGCAATACACGAGACGGATATACAAACTCAGCCAAAATTAAGCAAACATGTATAGTGTTTTCGGCTGGAATCGTACCGGCTACAACTTTCCCTGCAGAAGAGGATAATAATTTTGTAAACTGAAGTGGAATTCCTATCTGAAGAGTACATTTCTCCAGTCACCACGATGAAACCTTGCTTCTATGAGGACTTCACACTAAGTAGATCAGTCTGTGCAGGTCCCTGCGTGGAACATAAATTGCCGAACGTCCGGCAGACAGACTAATTGCTCTGTGTCTCGAATACACAGTTAGTCGGCGTAACGTAATTTCGGAGGCTACTGTGGGCTCTGTAGATAATTATATTCCACGCATAGTCGAATATCGTCATGCAGTATTGAGCACGTATTGCCCTTGTTGTGGAATGGATACTCCTTCTTTATCGAATCCGTCACTAGAACCTCAACACTTCCTTGCACATTTGCTCGTCCTCTGTCTGATCTGCTGCAAGGCCACCGATGATCGTAAAACAAGGTCCACATGATGTCTTTGTGATAATGCGTTTTGTACTATATACCCAGACTGCATTCAGCTCATACAGGAAGTAAAACAGTCACTGAAACACTATGGATTTTAGATGTCTCTGAATCATGTGCCCGCTTGAATTAGGCTTTAAAGAGGTCTTGATGTTCATTTACGGTATTAATTAATCTCTTCTCTCTCCATGATTGTCGTTCTCGATTGTACTTAACTTTTGGAGAGCAGTGTAAGAAATTTTGACAATGTTCACTGGAGTAGGGTAGACGGAAAGGGAAGCAGTCATTGTGCAGAGAGTGGGAGAGGGTTGTAGCCTATGCTCCATATACTTGAATCTGTTCATTGAGCAACCGATAAAGGAGACCAAGGAGAAATTGCGAAAGGAAATTGCTCAGGGAGGGAAAAAAAGAAGAACTTCGAGGTTTTACCATGCCACTGTAATTCTATTAGAGAAGGCAAAGGACTTGGAAGAGCGGTTTACTGGAATGGATAGTGTCTTGAAAAGAGGTTAAAAATGTACATAAATAAAAGTAAAACAAAGATAATGGAATGCAATGGAATTAAATCAGGCTGCTGAGGAACATAAATCGGGAAATTAGACACTAAAATAGTAGATCAGATTTTATTTTTGTGCAGTAAAGTAACAGACGACGGTCGAAGTCGCGGAGATATAAAATGTGGACTGGCAAGAGTAAAAAATCGTTTTTGAAGGAGAATATAACGCTAACTTGCCACGTATGATGCACAAGCTAATGTTACCCTCTGAGAAGATTTAGAATTCTGACCGCGCGTGTATCTAATGGGCAAAGGTATCGGACTATAATTTTGAATATGGTGAAATTACAGAAAAACTAAACAGACTTTAACCTTGGGAGTTAATGAAAATGGTAAAATTAATATGTGAATAAAAAAAATGAACGATCGCCTGCTCAATTAGGCACATTAATTTAGAAATATATGTCTAGGAAAATTGAATATTGGTTATTAAAATTACTGTGGTTAATATTTCCCTTTGAATAGCGCACAGGATACAAACTGACACAGGATACTCTGAGCTGTGCGTAGCAGCAGTCATTAATAACGCACACGACAGTAATTATGGAAAGAAAATTTGCAGCAAGCTCATACTAATTACAGGTACACTCAAGGTCAATACTGAAACCAATACTGAAACCAATACTGAAACGTTACTGCATGAAGCACGGAACTAAATTTGGACATGAGGAGCTTCTATCTTAGCTGACATGAAAAAACACAAACAATGATGAATAATATCATAAATACACTGTTTATAATCCTCTGGATATATCAGTTTTCCTTAGCAGCAGTAAAGGTCTAATTATTTTTCTAATATCTGGAGAATATGATGGGGACCCATAAACTAGTGTAGTGTCACTAGTCAAGCTCTATGATTATTTCCGTAGAAAAGACTAATTCAAACAAAGCTAATCCTTTACTTTACTTGGAGTAGTTAATAATTCACTTTGAAACACAAATAAAAAAAATCAACACTAAGCTTAATTAACTTCGAAAATGGAATCGTTTATGATAGAAATCAAGGCCACACTCTTTTTAAAATGAGCCTAACTTATTTTCCCTTTTTGTCACCTGTGAAGCAGGTATTTTAGATAATGACATTTACACAATCTGGCACTGTATTCCTGCAAAACTATACTTCGCGATAAAGTAAGAGTTCTTCAGCAAAATCCTATCTAACTGCACTTTTGTGGTTTTAACTTTGTCTTTTTCTACTGCTTTTACATTTGACAAAAAAAATCACTTTGAAATACTTGAATACAAGAATTGTTCATTTAAAAAAGGATAATCGGGTTTAGTAGCACTTAGGAGAGGACCCTGCATAGGTTCGCGCTCAGGATAGAAGATATGGTTCTGGGCATCAGATTATTATTAAAGCCACACACACAAATTAACTGGTCCATGCCCATATACATAGTTTATGAAGTTAGTAAAGAGGTGGCGAAGTTTTGGTGGCAAGCGTCATGGCGGCTAACTGTACTCACAGCTCTTGATGTTCGAATGTTCTATATATCTCATCTTGGCGTCGGATTTTCAACATATTAGACCCATTCCTTTTTGTCGTGAATACCAAATAATAGCCATATCCACATTCTAGGCAAAAATCCTTTGCAAAGCAGCTTCCAATTGCCTCTCTTAGCACCGTCGAAGTGTACCGTGCTATGGCTAGCCCCATACTGCATACTGTTCACACAAAGGAACCGCCCAATTCGACCGCCAAGACCAACTTTTACATCGCGCCATGCCACTTCCGTTGCGGAGAGACTCCCCTACATCTTTTACATGTCACAAATACAAGTGCCCTAAGCATGAACCAGCTTTCAATAAACATTGTCTTTTTTATAATCATACACATATTATAAAAATTTATTATTTTAACAACTCATTTTGATTTTTTCATATATACATTAGAAAACTCTAAATTTCGTGTCACAAAGCAATGACTTCAACTAACAAAGAATAGGCACTCCATAACTGCAGACACACATTTACATAATATAAACCTACTTCTAATCAATATAAGTGTTACCCATGCCCCATGCTTCATTCAGGTTTTCCGACAGGGATACATCAATCAAACACCAATAACACTTCATAACAGTGTTGGGTGATAGAAAAGAGTTTTTGCAAATACATTACACAGCAAACACTTCACATAACTGTCCATATTAACTCTGTTTCTTCAAGTATTAGAAAAAAACCATGAATTTCTGTTGTATTCAGGAAATATATACTATACATGAGTCCATCTTGTAAGAAATATATGTATAGGAATTTACATATTGCTTACATACAGAGCTTTCTTTACACATGGTTAGTCATACCTATTTGTCACTGTATGATCATTAAGAAACTATGTTTTGTCTGCCTTAATTATTCATGCAGTTCGTTAAGAAAACACAATACTCACTTAGTACACTGTATAAACTTAACATCCTCGTCTGCCTATAGACATATTTGGCAGTCCTCCATTATTTTCAACATCAACTATTGTCTGCCTGTTAACACCTTTGGCAGTCCTTCTGATTTGCCATAGTCTGGAGTTTACATGTAATTTGTATATCCAATTACATTATGCCAAATCTGAAACTTATAGACATGTGTCAGTAGTCTCATAAAAGGTTTTTCCAACATAACAAACCTGGAAAGACAACATCAAGTACAAGAACATATATAGTAAAATACTATTTGATTAAATACACACACTTTTTTACTTTTGCCCCTTATTACTCCTTTCTATGGACGTAACATTTCAAATCTACAATGTTATGAACACCTAATGGCTTCTTTGACTTAGGATAAACAAGATAAAAGGCGTTAGTGTGCGGCGTTCCTTGCACTTCAAAGGGACCACTATAATATTTCAACTTAGAAGTATCTGGGTTTATTTCACTAGATTTTTCGTGACTTTTTACAACAACAAAATCCTCTATTTTGATTTCCGTCACTTTAAGTGACTTTTAGATCTGGCTTCCTTTTTTTCTTTCATTCTTTTTCTTACTAAGTCTTTTTTCTCCCTCAGCTCAAGTTCTACATAGGGTGGAAACTGTGATATTTCTTCAACTATACCTTTGCTCTTATGATTAAGTAGAATTTCCTCGAGTGTAAATCCTGTAGTTTCATGATAGAGGTTATTCATTACAATTTCAAAGTCTGCAATAAACTTGCCCGATGCCTTATGATTGTGGTGGCAGTAATTTCGAAACACTCTACTTCACACATATAACACCCCACTGGATTACTTGCAGGATGGTACGCCGAAATATATTTCACTTGAATGCCATTCTGTTCCATCCCTTCCTACCATATTTTTTAATTACGCTGAGGCCCATTGTCTGATAGTACTGCCTTTGGTTTTCCTACCATATTGAAATATTTAGTCACTGTATTAAATACTGCTTTTGCAGCAGCTTTCCTATTGGGAGAGAGCTTGATAAACTTCGAAAATACTTCTAAAATCACTACAATGGAGGTACAATTTCCAGAAGTTTTCGGGAGCGGTCCATACAAATCCACTGGTATTAAGCCAAGAGTATCTTCCAGTACACTGCTTTGCATATAACCGTGGTTGGTTCGATTTGTGACCTTAGCCCTCTGGCAAACATCACATGATTTAATTCGATCTGTTATTTTCTTTGTTGCACTGATTTTTATTATTATTACATCAGAAAGTTTTTCGATACGCTTTTTTGGACGACAGTGTCCTAAGGCGAACTGAAAATAATCATTTACATTGGTCTCAAATGGAGATGGCCAACACACTTTCCACTCCTCTCTACTTACATCTCTTCGTGTGTATAAAATATCTTTGAAGATATTATAAAACTTACTAATTTGAGGATACTTAGTATTATTAAAATTTCCTTTAACTGACTTCCGAATGTCATCTTCATTTTGGTAGTGCCACATATTTTTGCAAATTTGTTCGATTTCCTTTTTCCCCTGTACCTCTTTGACGCATCGCATATCAAAAGTGCCATCTTCGTTATTTTCCTTTGGTACACTGTCTATCCCGTTCTTTACATGGTATATTTCATATAAATGGGACAAACCATCATCTCGAGGGTCTAATTCTAATATCAGTGAATCAACTTTGGTGTCCTATGAAATTTCATTTTCATCAAATGTAACTTCCAAAATACCAGATTTATTATTAATTTTAACAATCCCACTACCGCAATCAATGACTACCTTTTCCTCATCCATCCAATCGATATCTAAAATCATTTCAGTATTGAGTTCAAGCACGATCAGAAAATCATGTTCAAATTTTCGTCCATTAATTTCAAATTCCACCAACACTTGTCTTCGAGTAGGCTTGCTGAATTTGCCAGTTGCTCTTACTATTTTCACACCATTTACTGACACCATAGCTAACCTAGTTTTATTGCAAATGAATTCAAAGAAAGATTGTGAAATTGCACTAATTTGGGATCCAGTGTCTAAAAGTACTTGCAATGTAATGCTGTAAATTTCGACGGGGATGATAGTTTGTCTCATCTTTCTGCCTTCTGAATTTTCCTGTTCCTCCAATAACAAATCTTGTTCGACCATCAGATCACTCCAAGATATATTAATATATTATTTACTGGCCGATCCGATATGTCTGGGGGCTTCTTCAGTTTTCTGACGTCTACTGCTTTCACGACTCTAATCAACTCTTGCCCCGGTATCGTATCATCGGGTGGCTCTTCCTTTTTCGGTTCGGTATTTACTGCGAGATTTTGTTTGGAAAAGACTTCATATTGCTTTTCATATACATCTTCCATTATACTTTGTTCCCTTTCCTCCATTTTTACATATTCCTCATCGGAACTATCATTTATTTCATGTTCACTGTCTGATTCTAACATGAATGCTACTCTTACACTACAAGCAAGCATTTCTTTTGACCTTTCGTCAGTTTTCTTATTTTCAAAATTCCGATCCTTTCCTAAATTTTCTATTTCACTTTCAGTCACAGGTGTTTTTCAATATCACTTTTGATGACATCAACTTTAACTTAATATTTAGTATAATCATCTTGGATTTCGGTGGTGCACACATATTCATCTGAATCTATATTCTCATGACCATCAACAACATTTATTTGTACGAGTCTTTCGTCAGCCAGGATCGCCTCATCCACACTATCAAGGATTTCATCTTCTTCCAGATTCCTATTTATGCCGACCATTTTCTCTGTTTTTAGCACCAATTTCTCTAACATCGGCAGCTCGCGTGCTTTGCCTGGCGCCTTCCTTTCCCTTACCAACCACTTGCTCTGAAATAGTTGCTCGCACACCTTGCGTGGTGGTAACTACTTTAATCTCATTTTCATTTTCGGACAACGCCCCTTTTCAACGTTTCCACTTTCATTTCTCCCTTTTATTAACTCTCTTCTCAAAGTTGTCCCACTCATATTGATTTGAACTGTAAAACAAGTCATCACGCCATTCTGCGGAAACAGGTCCACTGAATTCCCTTGCGATGTCATCTCTTCGTACTGCCGCTACCACAGACACACAGCGGACAGCTGATTGCTCCGCCAAGTTTTCAATTCACTCTGTGCCTTAGTTCGCACGCTATCGCCTGCAGCGTAGTCTCTCGTACGTGACTCATTCATGCCCGCACCTGTTGTTCTGCGCACACCGCTTTGTGATGCAGCTCTGTTGTTTGCTTGTGTCTTAAATTCACTTTGATTTAGCCGGTATGGTTTCTTTACTTCGGGCCAGTAATATTTGTCTGCCCATTCTGGTCCGTAAAACAGACGGGCCTTAGTTTTCTCTGTCATTTCCGTTTTGATAGTTTCATGGTGCAAATCCTCTACCGCGAAATGACAAGTTACCGCAACTTGTGCCTCTACCACTTTGCATCATATTTATGCGGTAAAGTTCGTTCTCATTTTCTTCATTATGCTCGTCATTATCCCTACTACGGTTGATATTATTTTGACGGTAATCACGGTTCTCTCTCCAGTGGTCCTCGTCTTTCCAAAAATGACGAGAAGCTTTTGTGATTACTTCCCACGTAACGTTTTGAATCCTCCTGGAGCTTTCTCCATAGTTGCAACACTATTTCGGATTCCGTTCGTCTGTTTCGTAAGTGTGTCAGTTTCCGATACCACATTTCGCAAAACTCTTTCATCGAACTTCTGCCTCTGTTGTCATATATCCTGGTCACGATAAATTCCCGCCATAGGCAGTCCTGTTTCTGCTCTGACTAGTTTTCCTCTATAGATTTCTGTTTAAATTCGCCAGCTGATATTTGTTCAGTATCCAAATTTAGGCCTTATCTTTTCGTATCGCCAGCTAATGCACTAATAACCACATTGATCTTTTCCTGGTCCATTACATTATCAGGAAAATTACTTTCATAGTTTTTCAAAAAATTTAATGAATGCCGTCCATTATCCTTCTTTGCCGGATCGAATTGTTCTTTGCCCTCTAGCAGTTTTCTACAAATTATTCTGTCGGTAACGTAATTCGGTTTTTCTCTCATTTTCCGTTCAAGGTCGCTCACTTTACCTTGAATATGGAAAGTGTTCTGCTCACACTTCTCTTCGCATGTTGCCACTTGTTTACTCAGTTCCTTTTCAGAATCATTCACCGTTTGTCTCAATTGAGAAATTTCGGTTTTACATCTGTTTACTAATCCAGTTTTGAGGTCGAAAACTTTTTCATCAACTTTTGTTACAACCAAAGGCTCTACAGCGTCTTGAATTTTCAATATTTGTGTATCGAACCTATCGTTGATGTCATTAATCTGTCCCTACATAGTTTAAGTCTACTTTTTCGATCTGTTTACCGATTTTAACACCTTGCATTTCAATTTGATGACCTTGTGCTTTCTCAAGTGGTTTAAGCTGGTTGTTAATATTACTACCTTGTGCTTAAATTTGTGCAAACAACATTTTGAACAAATCGTTCATGTTCACTGGTTTATCGTTATCTAGTTCTAAAGTGACCTCATGCTCAGATTCTACTTCTCGAGTTTTTCTCGGTTCACTTTAGACTTTCGATGAAATGAACATATCCATCAATTCATTAGTATAACCATTGTCTCCATTCACGTCGTCCTTCATATCTTGTTTTCTTTGCGACGATCTCATCATCTGAATCTGATCGTTGATGTGCGTATGGTACTCCACGTAAGCCTGTTGCTGTCCCGTGGCGTAATCCGTGCTCTCGTCTAGTGAACTACTGCCACCTAGTACACTAGGTACTTTTTTGTCTCGCTCGTTCTGAGCTACTGTCGTCTTTGTATCCATTTCAATTTTGTTAATACTTTATATTTTATCTTTTAAGGACATACAAGGTTTTCTATTAATTATTTTGCCTAATCTACTGCAAGTTCGCGTCGCTGGACATTCAATGTTCCTCTTACAATTGTTTTCCCTCCAATATTTACGTTATAATCTGTATTTTAATGAGTAATATTGACGAATGTCCTGCCACGCAGTGCCACGGATAACACTAGCCTCTGTGATATGTCACTCGTTCCTAACAACTCAACCTTAAATAAACACGAACGAAAATGAATAATATCATAAATAAACTGTTCATGCTCCACTGCATATATCAGTTTTCCTTGGCAACAGTAATAGTGTAAATATCTTTCTAGTATGTGAAGAATATGATGGGGACCCATAAAGTAGTATAGTGCCACTAGTCAGGCTCTATAATTATTTAAGTAGAAAAGAGTCATTAAAAATAAAGATAATCCTTCACTTTACTTAGAGTTGTTAATAATTCACTTTGAAAGACACAAAAAAAATCAACACTAAGCTTAATTAACTTCGAAAATGGAATCGTTTATGATATAAATCAAGACCACATTATTTTTAAAGTGAGCTTAACTTATTTTCCCTTTTTGTCACTTGTGAAGCAGGTATTTTAGATAATAACATTTACACAATCTGGCACTGTATTCCTGAAAAACAATACTGTTCAACAAAGTAAGAGTTCTTCAGCGAAATCCTATCTATGTTCACTTTTGTGGTTTTAACTTTAACTTCTACTCCTCCATTTTACATTTGGCAAAAAAATAACTTTGAAAAACTTGAATGTAAGAATTGTTCATTTAAAGCAGGATACTCGGTTTTAGTAGCATTTGGGAGAGGACCCTGCATAGGTTCGCGATCAGAAAGATATGGTTCTGGGTATCAGATTTATAGCATTTGGATTATTATTAAAACCACAGATACAAATTAACTGGTCCATATCAATATACATGGCTGCATGCATGAAGTTAGTAAAGTAGTGGCGAAGGTTTGGTGGCAAGCGACATGGCGGTTAACTGTACTCACGGCTCTTGATATTCGAATGCTCTCTATATCTCTTCTTGGCGTCGGATTTTCAACATATTAGAGCCTTGCCTTTTTGCCGAGAATACCAAATAATACCGAGATCCACATCCGAGGCAAAAATCCTTTGCAAAGCAGCTTCCAAGTGCGTCTCTTAGCACCGTCGAAGTGTACCGTGCTATGGCTAGCCACATACTGCGTTCTCTTCACACAAAGGAGCCGCCCAGTTCGACCGCCAAAACCACGTTTTTACATCGCGCCACGCCACTTCCGCTGCGGAGGGACTTTCCTACATCATTTACATATCACAAATACAAGTGCCCTAAGCATGAACCAGCTTTCAATAAACATACACATATTATAAAAATTTATTATTTTAACAACTCTTTTGCTTTTTTCATATATACATTACAAAACTATAAATTTCCTGTCACAGATCAATGACTTTAACTAACAAGGAATACACACTCCGTAATTGCAGATAAACAGTTACCTGATATGAAGCTACTTCTAATCGATATAAGTGTTACAAGAGGAAAAAAACGAAATTATCGGATGTCGTTTTGGCCGGTAGGCCCTTTCCAGGGGAGTTCGGCCGCCGTAGTGCTAGCCCTTTTTAGATGACGCCACTTCGGCTACTTGTGAGTCAATTATGATGAAAATGAGGATAAAGGACACACAACAACCAGTCCCCTGCCGGGAATAGAAACCGTGACCCCTATGTGGTAGGCGGTAACGCTGTCGCTACGGAGGCGGACGTTGCAAGAAGAATTTGTTAATATCGACCATAAATCTAAGTTTCTTTTGTGATGGGCCCATAACATGCATTCTGTGAGTAAGATATTATACATTATTTCACGATTATTCTCAAGTTTCAAAGCAGAATGAAGAGAAAGTGCAATGAAAATTCTACAACGCGTATCCAAAGGAACTATAAAGAAAATCCTGGAAGAACTAGAAATCTATATCTATACAAATACGTAATCAGACAAATTTCTTATTGAACAAACCGAACTGATTCACTAACAATATTTGGAGAACTTACTGGTTTCCTAAAAGAAAAAGGATAAGTTTCGACACCAGGAAATAAACTGATAGTAGCAGAATTATCAACATAATTGTATCTTTGCGCGATAAACGTAAATACATACTACGAGGGTTGCCCAGAAAGTAATGCGCCGCATTTTTTTTTCACAGCCGGAAACAATGCTACGAATGAGAAACGCTACACATGTATTATTTGAAATTTCCTGAGTAAACGCACCTGTTTCCTTCACTTCCGACAGGTATAATAGCACCAAGACAGTTTCACAGCGGCTTCTGTGGGTGCTGTATGTTGCAAGCAACGTGCCGTCATTGAATTTATCACTCCAGAGAAAGAAACTGTGGGAAATACTCACAAACAGTTGTGCAAAGTCTATGGAGCATCTGCTGTTGACAGAAGTACAGTTAGTCGCTGGGCACGGAAGGTGAGGTAATCACAAGGTGATTCGGCGGAGCTCGACAATTTGCAGTGGTCGGGGAGACCATCCACGGCTGTCCACCTGACTAGTTGCAGCGAGCTGATGTTGTCATCCTCGAGCACAGACGCATTACGACTCGGCAGTTGGCGCTTCACCTGTCGATCAGCAAAAGAAGTGTGGATGCAATTATCCACTCTTAGGGATATTCATAAGTGTGTGCAGTATGGGTCCCACGGTGTCTAGCGGTGGATAACAAGTCGAACAGAAAAACAATTGCCTTTATTTGTTACAACGTTTTGAAGCTAATGGGAAGGCCTTCTTGTCCTGGACTGTGACAGGTGATGAAACCTGGGTTTATCATTTTGAGTCCGAAATAAAACGACAGTCGATGGACTGGCGCCGTTCCCACTCCCCACAGAAGAAGAACATTCGAAGCAACCCCTTCCGCCGGTAAGTTCATGATCACCGTATTCTGGGACTGTGAAGGTGTGATTCTCATTGATGTGAAGCATATGTCAACACATTAACAAAACTCAAGAAGCTCTCGGACAACTTCAGTGCCACAGCAACCCAGAAAATTTTTGCTGCAACTCGATAACGCTCGCCCCCTCAGACGTCCATTTCTTTCGACCATTAAAGGATGCCATTCGTGGATGATATTTTGAAGACGAAGAGGACATGATTCACACAGTGAAGCACTGGCTCTGCCACTAAGATAAGGGTTGATACACAGAGGACACACACGCCCCTGTTTCGCGCTGAGGGAAGGCCATAGAACATGATGGAGATTACGTGGAAAAATATGGTGTGCAGATAAAACACCATTCTCATTGTGTTTAATAAAGAGTTTCCGAAGAAAAAAATGTGGTGTATTACTTTCTGGGCAACCCTCGGAATAAGATCCTTGTAATGTAGCTATTACCACAGATTTTCCACGAATAATAAGTCATTGTAAACAAATAACCGTCAGTGAAGGAAGCTTTCCTTTCAAACGAACAAAGGTCAAGTACAAAACTGAGCACCATACATAATTTTTTGAAGAATTTCAGCAGCACGAAAACTGAGAAATTATCTCAGAAAAGCACTACAGGACGCTATACTGTAACATATAAAATGTAAGGCAAATGATTACCTGCATTCAGTATGCCACACAACAATACCTCTACAACTTCATACAAAAGAATTTTCCACAATTAATATTGCAAGGTCGCTTGAAAATGGCGTAATAGGCGAAACGTCACTCTTCGTGTATAAATAACTAGTTAATGAAATCTTCATGCAGCATGAACGTCAATATATATATATGTAAAATTAACTATTATGCAGTCTGGAGCGTAACTATGTACTGAACTGGAACGTGGACGACATCTAGTTCGGGCAAGATGATAATAGAAGCTTTTGAAAGTTGGTGTTAGTGAAGAAGAAAATTAGATGGGTAGATCGGACAACTAACGAAAAGGTAGAGAATTGAACTAGGGAGAAATGAAATGTATGGCACAACTTGACCTATAGAAAGAGTTAGTTCATGGGACAAATTCTGAAGCGTCAAGGTAATGTCAGTTTGGTAATTGTAGAGAATATGGGCGACAAATGATTCAGAGGAAGACGAATGTTTTAATACAGTGACCAGGTGCAAATGTAAATAGGTTGAAATATATGTGCAGAGATGAACAGTTTTGCACAGGAAAGACTGCAGTGGATTGTTATAACAGACCAGTTTTCGGACTGAAGAACACAATGATATGCCGAATCATATTCCTGTTTTACTTCAACAACGAAAGAGGAACCCTGCAGATATTAAGAATTTGGAACATGGATATACATGACTCAGAAATGATAAAAACAGGCATTTAATCTCATCGTTACCGGAGAGTTGCATAATCAATGTTACCATACCTAATTTCTCCCTTTTCAGCGGAGCATGAGCTTCAATGAAGCTCCCTATTAGTCTTTTAGTGTGCTTCGTGCCAGAACTCTAAATTGGACCCCTGCTTTTCATGGGAAACGGTCTTACCTGACGAATCATCCAGGTACCCGATAGAGCCGATTGAAATCTTCGCTGTAACAGTAACTGTCTCCTTGTCGTGCAGCTACATGTATTGTTTGATAGTAATAATAATAACAATAATAGTAATACTAGTTTGTGTTATTGTTTGATAGTTTTGAACAACGATATGAACACGTCACTTCTTAAGAGTTATAAAATATACAGAATGCAGATAACATAATACGCTTGACTGTTTCGACTTCTGCTGGTGGTTGTCTTTATTTCAGTTGTTTTGATTTAGATGTTTACTCTGCAGTGGGCATTCTCCGCTTTTTTCCAAAAATCCCTGGCTTTCCTGCCTGTAAGAACAGGACTTCTGCCATGGATCATCTGAGAATGGCGGAGAATGGTTGAGCCTTGGGTGTTGCTTCGAGAATGAAACCTTTATTCTGCCATAGAGATTATATTTCCTGATGGATTAAGAGTCTCGGGTTCAAACCGAGCGAGGCGCAGTGGTTAGCACACTGGACTCACATTCGGGAGGATGACGGTTCAATCCCGCGTCCTGCCATCTTGATTTAGGTTTTCCGTGATTTCCCTAAATCGCTTCAGGCAAACGCCGGGATGGTTCCTTTGGCAGGGCCCGGCCGACTTCCTTCCACATTCTTCCCTAATCCGATGAGACCAAAGACCGCGCTGTTTGGTCTCTTCCTCCAGATCAACCCAACTCCAACTCTCGGGTTCAAACCTTGTTCCTTACCCGTAAAAGGAATGCTCTTCAACATACCGTGTCGGAGGGCTTCTGCCGAGAGAGCAATGGTGAAACTGTATCTTTGAGTTAGGTCCAGACGCGTGTATGGACGGCTCTGTTGGGAAGAGTAGCAAGCACGAAGGTAGATAGTTCACATTCAATGCCCAGTCTGGCATTCAGTTTGCATTTGTCAGTAAGTTGTTCAGTTTTTCTTGACTTAAAAGTCGTCTGTTACAGTTTAGCGGGTCGTTCGTATGTTACAGTTGTTACCATAATATTTACGTCGATTGAGAGATACACACCATAGTTCCAGTGAATTAGGTCCTATCTTTTCGCCGTTTTGAATAATATACTCCTACATGTTATTATCTGTAAAAAGGTGCTATATGCGTTGTTAGACAACTTTTGAACGCGAAAATGAAACAAAATATACTTCATATTCCTCATTCGTTTCACGTTTAACAAATAATTATTTAGTGTCCGAAAAGTTGAAGCGACATTTCAGTTATTGAAAATAAGAGGAAAGTAACGAAGTATTTCAGTCAGCGTTAGATCAGAAATGTAATAAAATCAGGACTCAAAATGATAAAAGTTGGTTTACAAACTTTTGTCAGTTTGAGTGACTCTTCGTATTTTGCTGGATTTATGTTTTCACACAATGTCAAAAAATCTCAACACAACGACAATATTGAGACATAGGTTTCATGTACTCACACATCTTCTCCAGAAACATTGAATATGTTAAAGTGTCTTCGCTGATACTGATGAATGCAAGACATTTGGTGTCTCAAGAATGGAAAACACATTCGAGACTTTTATAAATATTGAGCTTGAGACCTAAGGGATTATGAAGGAGTTATCAGAAGTGTAGAAGAATTTACAACGACGTGTTTCATCAAGAACACAAGAAATTTTTCACTTACATTTTCGATTCATTTACTATATGTTTTTGCCATTAAAATCAAGCAACTATTACGTTCTGTTTTCTGATACTTTTGTTAACCAAATCAATGTACTTTTTATATAAAAAAATATTGGCATTCAGTCCATTTCTTATTGTTACAATTCAAACATAAACACAGTCATGTTATTAATTCACTTAAGATGAAACTACATTAAGCACTTTCTCTAATTTCAGTTACATCAAAAAATGATAAATTTAGACCCTACTGCATGTCGGTACAACAAGGCGAATATACACATTATTAAATATCTCTATTTTCACATTTTGATAATTCCATTACACTGATACACAATAGGATTTCCTCAGTCAAGCTGCCCCTTTCTCGTTCACCATGTCTTAGAACTTACTTTTATTCCTAGATACTTTTAAGAAGTGTCTCAGCCATCGTTTCGCTGCAGTACACGTTTCGATGATAAACTACCGAATTATTCTATGTATTTCAGAATATCTTCCCATCTGATGAGTTTTCATACCTAGTGGAACCAGCGGAAAAATGCTCCTATCGGAGTACAAAAAATGCGAATACGTTCCTGTTTGTTTAAAAGACACTGACTGAAAAGTGGGGAACAAGCTGCCTCGTTGTAACTTCCTCAGCATCTTTAAAAATTTTCCCTAAAAATTTAGCATGCGATCATATTTGCGATTCTTGTACATCCAGCTCACCTCAAACTGCCACGAGCTCCCCTAACTGCAACTCACTCATACCCACTAGTTCATCGTTGTAAGACGCTCATACCCAACCACCGGTCTTTCTCACTCTCTCATTCAAACCAATTCATTACCTCTTTGTGTCTCTCTGTCATTGTTTCCTGTATCACATTCACAGTCCCCTTCGTTCTGTCCTACTACTACCGTCTGCTTTCACTGTCACTGCGTGTCTCTTGTTCTCTCTTATTGCTAGCATCCAATTCCTTCCTTCCTACTGCTACTGTCTCTTCTCACTGTCACTATCTCTCTCTTCCTCTTTGTCTTTGTCATTGTCATATGTTCTGGCTCTCATTATCAGTGCCTCTCACTCACTTCCACTTTCTCTCTCTTTTTATTCCTCCCCTCTGGGCAATGTCTCCATCAACCTTTCTCTAGCACTATTCTGTCACTGTCAACTATGCTCAGCTGTCACTTTGTCTCTCTCTCCCTCTCACAGTTCAATTGTGTCCTTCGTTCTCTCTATAACACTATCACTGTCTCTTATCTTCCAGTATATATTACTTTTCCGTCTCTTTGCCACTGTCTCTTTCTTCATCTCTCTCAGCACAACAAAGCGTGCATATGTTCGCATACCAAAGTGTTCGGCAAAATTTGTAAACGTGCTGAGGAAGGCGTAATGAGGCAGCTGGTAACTCACAGGCAGCTGGTAACCCACGTATCAGTCAGAGTCTTTTAAATAAGCAGATATATGTTAACATTTTTTTGCTCAGATAGTAGAATTTTTCCTGTGGTTCCCACCTTATCTTTGATGCAGGAGGCCATGTAACTCAAATGAAAAGAATTCCATTGATCAGTAAAATTTAGATAGTTTACTTGAAATAATGCAAAACTAAATTTACACCTCAGACCGGATTTTATGTGCAAAAAAATTTTGCATGTGCTTCAGTACTACAATATGGGTTTCCCAAATGGTAACGGAGATATTTTACAGCATATTTGTCCGTGCTGCTTCACGTTTTCGCCTCACACAGGATTTTGCGTACTAATTTCACGTGTACGAGCAGCGTAAATTGAAACCTCTGTGTCTCAGAAACGGATTGATATATGAAGAAAATATTCAACATTGTTCGAGATCGGGATCTTAGGAATACATCGTAAGAATTTCAGCCATTTGCTGTGAATAGCCGTCTCGGAATCAGCGGCTAGGGTTTTGCTACAAAAAAAAAACAATATTTTGGGTGATCCTCGATAACGGATAAAGAATTTCGGAAACGGGGAGGTGGCTCTCCTAGATAAATGCCTAGAGAATATACCGTAAATTTGAGTAATTTGTTGCAGTTATTTATTATTTAGCTTTCACCTTATTTTAGATTTTACGTGTAAAAGTAAGGTAATTTTGAACTTCTGTATTTTGGAAACGGATTAAGATCTCAAGAAAATTTTCGTATTTGTTTGAGATAGGGATCTTGGAAATACAATGCAAGAATTTCAGCCATTTTTTGTGCATAGCCATCTTGGAATCCTTGGCTGGGTTTTGCATCGCTGGTGACAGTGAAAATATACTAAAGAAACCATTTTTGGAGGATTTTCCGAAGAGTTGCCAATAAACTAATAGTGCTCCCATAAGTTCCATCAAGCCCACCGTAGACCACATCAAATGCAAAAATAGTCAATCGATTTGCACCATTTGCTTAAGCGGGAGTAAGTGTGTAATATTTATAATTTGACCCTCTACCGTAGGATAGTGACACTAAGACAATCCTTCTGTTGGGTATGCAAATGGTCCTTAGCCCAAGGGCTATCGAAAACACTTGGCCCTACCTTTTTATCGCCAATAGAATCCGAAATATGAGCACTGGAAAAACCCGTTTTTATACTTAACAGTTTGGAACATATTAGGTATGCAACTGTCCTCCTCATGGAATCGCAGCCGTTGTCGCACTATCCAGGTGCAGGTTTTACAGATCATTTATATTCAACAAAATACACAAAAAACTCATAAAAGCCACTCCCATCCCCGAGTTTTTGCTCCATTCCTAGCTCTTCGTTTGAGTTTCAGCGAACCACACAGGGTTTTTGTTAATATTTGCACAGTTCACAAGCAGTTCACTGTACTCTCCTAGCTTTCTCTGATATCCCCTTCTGGAACTCCTGTCTTACTGCCACAATTCTTTATTTCGAGAGACATGATTCCTGACATTAGTCTTTAACGGACGGTTTTTAAAAAAATGAGGATACACTAGTCACATCATAATGACATTATCGATTCGGTATAATATGCAAAAATTTGCTTAGGTCTCCATGGTAAATGTAGAGAGCAAGTTCCTACAAGCACTGATTTCAATCAAGCGTGGAGTGTTTCACAGACGCGATGTGATACAGACTTCGACATCACATTGAAGTCTATGGTTCATTCGGTGATTTCTCCAGAGAAGTACAGGATGATAATAATTAAAATTAAACTTTCAGAACGCTGTAGAAATAATACCACTGGTCAGAATGACGTCAAATTGCAACGAAATATTATCGGTGAAGGGGGAAAACGTAGGGCAGAAAAAAACATAGTGTGAAATTTGATCAACAGATGGCGCTGTATGTGCCAGAATACGTAAATGAAAGCACCTGTCAAGCACACGACCCATTGAAGTTGGTATAAACACGCCGGGTACAGGGCTTTTCCTCCTTCCGCTTCTGCCATGTTCGCCATGACTGTCTCAATGCAGGATCGCGCTCTGCTTGTAAAGCTGTATTACAAGAATGATGACTGTGCACACGTCACTCAGCAGATGTTCCGTACACTGAAGGGTTTGAAAAAAGGCGTTGGTCCGATGACTGCCTTGGAGATGGAGAAAATGATTCGGAAATTTGAAAAGACGCGCTCTTCTTGTGTGCAACCTGGTAGAGGGAGGAACCGAATTGATTCAACGTCGACAGCAACGCAGGAGGAGACGAAAGGTGGTGTACAAACGTTGAAACTTCTTTACTTATTTGTGTGAATATGTACGTAAATTGCTGAACGACTGAGAAGATGAAACTTCAGCGTTATTTTATTATGAAACAGCTGAGTAAATCTGAACGTACTGAGCCTACATTCTCTTTACTTTTTCTTATCATGTCAACACTGACCAACAATATTCTAGCGCAACGCAATCTGACTGCTCAAAAAAATTACAACCTGACTTCAAATAATTAATACAAAAGAATGGCCCTGAATAAGAAGCAATCCTGACAATAACCTATACATTTCAGTAAGCATTTACCTCACAGAAATCTTCATTACGTGAACTACTGCAATACAGCGAGCGTCAATACTGCCAGCTAAATAAAAGATTCTAACTACTAAAGCCACTAATTACTAATAGGCATGTGATTCGCCAAGGAAAAGATTTGTTGCCAACCAAAGTAATGTATTTTTTACCTTAATAATGTGACATCCAGTTCAAACACAAATGTAAATCGATAAATCGTCATTGACACCCAGTACAAAGATATTAGTCATGAATAATTTTCAATCTCCAAGTCGGATACTTTCAGATCGTTAGCCTACGCTAACACTTCAGACCTCTACCCTACATCAATGCTAACTTCTCACATTTAACATCCATCACTGCTGGCTGTTCACCTCCAACTGTCTAAAAGTACTTCCATCACTGCTGGTGACTAACTTCCAACTTCCCAACACTACTGGCGATTAACTTCCAACAACGAGTCCAACCAGCCACGGAGTCTTTTACGAAGAAAGTGCAGTCAGAGATCCAATGGAAAGCTCCACACAGAGCTGCCAACACGGAAGCATCCCACTTACATAGGAGCCCTGCTCCCTACAAAAAATTTTACTTATTATTTTAGGCAGTGGCCAGGATCAATTTGTTAGAATTTTTTATGTTAACAATATCAAATACATCAAATGCACACAATTATTAATGCACTGTTGGTCAAAAGCAAATATTGTCGTCACAGTCCCTAAAGACAGTACTAATCATATATCAGAGTAGTAGTCTATGACAGTTTTATGCACAAAGTCTGAGCAGCAAAAGAAAATGCACACGCAAGTAGTGGATCTACATGCAGTCTTGAGGAAGTGTTGTCATCCCAACGGAAACACAGTGCTGAATCTTGACATGAATATTAGTAATGGGCCACAACAGAGCAAACCCACAGCGGAGTCAGTCGAAGTCTAGAGGAATATTGGTAAAATTAGTAGCTCACCACAGAGGAGAGAGTATGTTAGTAGTGGGCCACCAATCGTGCAGGCCCACTGTAGTCCTTGTAGAGATTATGGTAATAGTGGGCCACCAAGGGTGCAGACCCACTGTAGTCCTTGTAGAGACGGCTTGCAGCCATCCATTGCGACTGTGCGGGTGCACAATCCCTACACATTCGCAATTGAAGAGCCTTGTGGATAATAAAGCAAGTCCATAAACCACCATTTGTGCACTCTCTAATTTTTTTTGCAACGTCCTTAGAACCAGCAATGCTGTTAACCAGTCCCTTGCTGTATTATCAACACACGTCAAAACACTAACAAAGTCATTTAGCCTCGGAAATTTTACACATACAGTATGACCAACAGAAATGTGTGCAGTAAAATGAATCCCTACTATTTACTTAATTTGAAGAACTGGTGTCTACACAATTTACAATTTTACTGCATAAGAATACAATTACAAAGGTAGACAAAACATCATTAAAGAATGTGATAATACAGATAACATTTATAGTAATACAGGCTTTACAAAGGAATAGAAATAAGCACATATATGAGTATTCCAGGAATTGTGACATAAGTAAATAAATGAAAAATGAGAATATCCACTGAAATATTAACTTGACACATGAGCATTAGAAGAAAACAGAATAGACTAAATAATGTCCAAACATCTTTCCAAAGTAAAGAATATATAGAATTGAGGATAACAGTATTCCTCATCATAGTAAATGTAGCGTAGTACTAGAAGAGAAAAATTCTACTAATCTTATCAGGTAAATACACTGAGACAGGAAGAACACAGATACACAAGGGTACACATAAACAGAAAGCGGAATAACACAAAAGGACAGAGTTTGTTTCCAGTGTAACATTTAATACTGCAATCCAAAAAAAACTATTGAAGCATGCTTTCTGGGTTTTCTGTTGTCTTACCTCATCATTTATTTTCCAGTATCTTCCCTCATCATTTATTTTCCATTATCTTACCTCATAATTTGTTTGCAGGAAAATCGTACCTAAACCTGTTGTCCCTAAACCCTACATCCATCTGTTCATCTCCTCTTTCAAAATTAATTATTCCTTAATTATTCCTCAATATACAACACTCTTCTGGCCAACCATTTTTTATAGCTTCTCAATAAATTTCATCCCAGTTCATCAAAACTCGTTCTCTTATATCACCTACCCCCTCTTAAGCTAACTTAAATCTACTGAGCTCAGATACATAAACTAGAGAACGAGGCAGTGCAACACCACAAACAGTTAACACAAACAGCAATGACAAAAAAAAATTCAAATTGGCAAAGCAAGCAGCAGTATATCAAAATTAGCAATTCAAATGCACTATTACAACTAATGTAAGGCAATATGCAGCAAACAAGAAAAATAAATAGGTGGTAACTGGCTTATCAGAGTATTACAAAGTAACATTCAGCAGGACAATGTCTGACGAATAGTAGCAGCAAATGCAGTAACTTATACCTAAGCATGACAAAGCACAAGCAGAAAAAATATTACAGTAAAGATAGCAGTGCAGACAAGGGAAAGTCTATTTACATCTGAATGCCTATGTCACATCTTAGCACTAAAGTGATGCACCACAATAACCTCTTATACCAAAAAATTACCAAGTCCTTGAAAAAGTACATGTTATCAATCACTTCTGCTTCTTATGCTTCTTTCGTTTCCTAGTCCTCCCTTTTTAAGAATGTAGATCATAAAATTATTATTTCATAGATACGTAGACAGAAAGTGTTTACATTAGTATATCAATTAAATTTTACTTTATAAAACCAATGCTACAGCGCAGCTAGAAACTAGATATCAAATAAAATAATCAAAAATGTACAAGGTAAATCATTAAAATGTCATTGAATAGCCATCTAGCATTTCATATGTCAGTAAAAATTCTCTCAGCCATCGTAGAAAGACACTTGCCATAATCACGTATGTAGACGTAAAAATATTTCTCATCACTTCATAAACATTTCTGTAAGTAGCACAAAGTACGAGCTTTACAGTGTAATCACATGTTTCCAATTAACAGCGTGTCGTGTTTGTGATGCATTCTGCAAAGAAATGTCAATAACGAGGTCAACAGGTTCTCTTTTCTGCAACCATGCGAGCGCTTGCGAAAGTGCGGGTAGCTTCAAACCGGATAAAGAGGCACAAGGAAAGTTAAAAGACCACACAACAATAAATATATTCCAAAGCAAGTTGCTCGCAGCTCAGCGCAGCGTTACATCAAGGTCACATACATACTTTGCCGAAATATTTACGACAGCAGTATCCGCTATAATGACAGCTTGATACAAATAAAAATTTTCACGGGTTGAAAAATTTACGTTGGAAGAGTATAGAAACGAAATATCAACGTATTTCAAAAATAATGATCTTATACAAGATACATCACTCAAATCTCTCGTAGTATCACTGTGGTTCCTAAAGTAAATGTGAACAGTTTCCAAAATGCAGAAAAAGTTTGAAGTAATCTAACCGTGTAATTACGTAAACATGTGTCACTGGTGTAGTGAAAAAAAGTTTGTCTCTCTCAGTTAAATGAAAAGATAGCTGTGTAATTCTCTGTTAGAGAAATATGGTACCGATGTGTAAAACTGTATAAGCAAATAACATATTAGCTAGGGCTCCTTGCGCTTGTCACATGCATGGTATATTAGCTAGGGCTCCTTGTGCTTGTCACATGCATGGTACACAACGTAGGCGTACCCTAATGAGGGCTGATGTAATTATACCCTCAGATGTTACAGATAACAACAACTGAATGAAATGTATCGCCGAAAACCTTCTCTGTACCATAGTAGTTCTAAAATATTTCTAAAAATATTCCAAGTACGAAAAATAATCACTCAAATGCGTGTCATGTAGAGCTAAACTGTACATCTTGCTGTAAGATAATTTCTGTCATTGGCTAAAGGTAAAAATGTGCCATGTGTCGTAGTTATCGTAGTTGATAAGCAACGTTCTCCAGAAGTCAATGCACTTACCTTGTCATGTGCAAAAGTAAGAATGTTATGCGTATAGATGTCGTAGTTATTAGGTACATTGCTATGACCAAGAAAGTACTGTACTGTAACACATTGTTGTGTTACGAAAGAAAACTGTCTCATTGTAGCTATGTCACAAGAGTAATTACCAAAATATGTTTTACTTTTCAGAAGAACGCAGATAAACTGTGCAGACATAAAACAAATTCAGTCCAAAAGCAATAATGAAGATTGTGTCACTCATTAGTAGCGTCGTACTATAACTGTGTGGTTCTCAAAAAAACCAAATACTGTGCGTCAGTGACCTCTCAGAAAGTGCTTTCAACAAAAAAAATTCTTTTGAAGTAAACCTCATTAGCAGTATGTATTCCAAGTATGTAAGCATTATATTCGTTACGTAATCGTGGAACTAACAAGCAAAAATGCACACAGAATGAGATTGTATCGTCTGTTCCCTATAAAAGTGTACTCGTAAAATTAATGTCGTAATAAATTCCGTAGGTTGATGACTGGACGCCGGCCGGGGTGGCCGAGTGGTTCTAGGCGCTACAGTCTGGAACCGCGCGACCGCTACGGTCGCAGGTTCGAATCCTGCCTCGGGCATGGATGTGTGTGATATCCTTAGGTTAGTTAGGTTTAAGTAGTTCTAAGTTCTAGGGGACTGATGACCACAGTAGTTAAGTCCCATAGTGCTCAGAGCCATTTGAACCATTTGATGACTGGACAGTAGACTTCAAAACATCGCTGCATGCGAAATGTACAAACGATAATAGTAATTTTCAAGTGAAAAGTTTAATGGCAAAGACTAAGTCAGAAAGTAAATTGTTTCTCAATAATCGTTTTTTTTTTTTGCTCTGGAATGACCAGTTATGATGAAAGCAGCAAGAAAATTGACAAAGTCAGGCCTGTTGATGTATATCATTACTAGAATTCTTGAATGTTCTGAATTTTCGGGTAATGATGATGATCTTACAGTCAAAGTCATCATGTCGGTGATTTGCAAATCTGTCATTCTTATATCGTGTCGGCAGTTCCCTCTCAAAGTTCGGTGCACCCTGCCGACTCCTTTCAAGATCTCCGAAATACCATGTATTGTTGCTTTGTAACCCTTCCGTATTTATAAATACCACTTCCCGTGTCGGAGCTCGCGTGTCTTCTGAAATATGTAACTCTTGTATCATGTGTGCCAACTGATTTTTTACTTCATGCATTTTTCTTTTGTGTTGAGTGTTGATTTGTTTCTGACTTTGTTTGAATTTCCTAATTTCCTTATACTCCTCTGTGTCAGTAAAGGCTACCGATCTTATGTCATTCAGATCATCATCTACCTTCGTAGATAAATTAGTTAGCTGATCCGAAAGTTCGACTACTTTTTCCGATAATGTACTGATTTCCTCCGTGTGTTTTTCCGAACCAAGTTTCAGAGTGCCCATTTATGTCGATATCGTATCTACTGCGTCCTTTAGGTTTTCCTGATTTTGTACAAGTTGCGTGACGGTATCGGTAGACGCAACTGAGTCAATCTCAGCCCGCAAGTTGTCGTGAATTTCGTGAACAATAGTCTGCAGTTCTTTTATGGCTGCTTCATTGTTCTGTAATGCGTTTTCATGTCGCGAAAGAATAGGCTGAAAATACTCAGAAATTTCTGTTTATACATCTTCAGAAAATGTTTGACATTTCGATTCGATTTAAGTAACTCAGCGGTTAAACCTTCACGTGTTTGTTCTAGTGTTTCTTTAATTCGTTTCTGATTTAGTTCTATTTGTTGCATTAATTGTAATAGCAATATATTAGTGTCTTGATATGTTCGTTTGTGCTTTTCGGCAGTGCATTTGCACCGGCAACATTCGCGTTTTGAGAAGCAGAGAGTGAGTCTTGACTTCATTGAGAAAAGGGTAAGGACGCCAAACCTGAATCTACGGTACTTGCAAGATTTTGTTCTGTCATTTTGCATTCCTGAGGCGAGCTATTGCTGACCGATCGATCGACAATACTTCCCTGTTCACTAATTGTTTCAGTGTCTACACCATTATTCACTGTGTGGTCCATTTCCCTATCCACAGTTACCAAATTACTTTGGACATTTGTCACTTCCTTACAAGGTAGTGCTGACACGCTACGCTCATCGTCACTATCATTTCACGGTTTACTTTGTTGCCTAGTGTTGCGCTTTTCACACGAAATGATTATCACAGAATTTCACACGATAACACAGAAAAACACAATTCGAAGAGCAAAAATAGCATTCAAAATAATAAATATCTAATTAATTGCAAAAGCGTCTGCAAAATACTTAGTGCAAATCCACACGCATGCCACAAATGCTTTGCTCATTACAGTATTGTACAGCAATGAAAAACTACAACTACAAAGGAAATTCTCTATACAATTGCGCGCTAGCAGTTACAATAATTTCTAATCATCCACTTATTATTCAAATACCAGAAAAATCAGAAGATTCCAGTGAGGTATCCTCTGCTAAGGATCGACAGATGAAACTTCTTTACTTATATGAATGTGGCTGTGCTTAAATTGCTGTATTATTATGCCCACAATATCCTAGCGCAACGCAATCTGACTGCTCAAAAAATTACAACCTGACTTCAAATAATTAATACAGATGAATGGCCCTGAATAAGAAGCAATCCTGACAATAACCTATACATTTCAGTAAGCATTTACCTCACAGAAATCTTCATTACGTGAACTACTGCAATACAGCGAGCGTCAATACTGCCAGCTAAATAAATGATTATAGCTACTAAAGCCACTAATTACTAATAGGCATGTGGTTCGCAAAGGAAAGATTTTGTTGCAAACCAAATAATGTATTTTTTACCTTAATAATGTAACATCCAGTTCAAACACGAATATAAATCGATAAATCGTCATTAACATCCAGTACAAAGATATTAATCATGAATAATTTTCAGTCTTTAAGTCGAATACTTCCAGATCGTTAACCTACGCTAACACTTCAGACCTCTACCCTCCATCAATGCTAACCCCTCACATTTAACATCTATAACTGCTGGCTGTTCATCTCCAACTGTCCAATGGTACTTCCATCACTGCTGGCGACTAACTTCCAACTGCTCAAAACTACCGGCGATTGACTTCAAACAACGAGCCCAACAAGCCACAGAGTCTCTTGCAAAGAAAGCGCAGTCAGAGATCCAATGCAAAGCGCTACTCAGCGCTGCCAACACGGACGCAGCCCACTTACAACATGTAGTGCACAGAGAATTACCCGAACATTGGACTTACCCGTGAGCACAGTGCATAAAATCCTGCGAAGCACCCTTCTTTGCTATCCATTCAAAATTACCCATGTGCACGAGTTGTTTACTGTTGACCTGCCAGCAAGAGAGACCTTTGATTTAAAATTTCTTGCTGGCAAGGAAGTGGACAATGATTGGCCATGGATGGTGTTGTCGACAAAAAAAAAAAAAAATGTTCAAATGTGTGTGAAATCTTATGGGACTTAACTTCTAAGGTCATCAGTTCCTAAGCTTACACTCTACTTGAACCTAAATTATCCTAAGGACAAACACACAAAGCCATACCCTAGGGAGGACTCGAACCTCCGTCGGGACCAGCCGCACAGTCCGTTACTGCAGCGCCCTAGACCGTTGGGCTAATCCCGCGTGGCAGGTGTAGACGACAGACGAAGGCCAGTTCCATCTGACAGGATATGTCAATACACAGAATATGGGCAACGGAAAATCCACACACAAATCAACCAGTACCACTTCATCTTGATAAGGTCAGTGTGTTGTGCGGGCTTACGGCATCATTTATCACAGGACCATATTTATTTCGGTCCGCCCCGATAGCAAGCCCGCCCGGTTAGCCGTGCCGTCTAACGCACTGCTTTCCGGGCGGGAAGGCGTACCCGGCTGGGTCGGGTATTGTGTTGTTCTCATTATCATTTCATCATCGTCAGTGGAAGGCAACAGGAAACCACAAGTGGAATCACTTTTTTAGACGCTCATGCGGTGGACCTCTCTGACTAGGCTTCCCCCATGACAAGACCTGCCGTAAGGCAGAACACAAAGTTAAGATATTTTTTCGAAGAGACAGGTGCTTCCGGTCCTGTTACCTGTACCGTCACTGGTAAGCGCTAAGTGTCTTTTGTGCAACCACGTCATTCCAGCTCTCCAACAGCGTGGATGGGATCATTTTTATGCAAAATGGTGCACCTCCGCACATTGCAAATCCAGTTAACCAGCTGCTGAAGTGCCATTTCAGAAATGCCAGCAATGTCAGCCGCCATTCTCCTACAGCCTGTCCGCCTGTCCGTGTCGATCACCTGATCTTAATCCGTGTGACTTCTAGCTGTGGGGCTAACTGAAAGATGTTGTGTTCAGTACTCCGATTGCTAACTTAGCTGCATTGAAGGCACGCACTGCGCAACACATACTGAACGTGACCCTGGAAACACTTCGATCGGTTATGGAACATGCCGTTTCTCTATTTCAACTTGTTGTAGAAAAGGTTGGACATCATATTGAACATGTTTAGCGGCAGGCACACGGAAATTAATAATCCAATTTGATTTTGATTGGCCTCCGGACAATGAAAAACTGATTTTTCCCATCCGATGTGATACGACCATTCCGTGGTTGATGGGCTTACGTAACTAACAGTATCACACCTGTACACCCATGCACACGAAGTAATACAGTTTGTTTAACGTCAAACGTACACCTTAGGCATTGTTGTATGATTCATTTGTTGTTTGTAGTCGACCACTATTAAATTATAATAGTTACAACGCTGCCTATTGCTACATTTTGTAACTATTTATTTTTCTTCTGCCATACGTTTTCCCCCTTCTCCGATAATATTCCGTTGCAATTTGACGTCATTAAGGTCAGTGGTGTTATTTCTACAGCGGTTTGAAAGTTTAATTATGACACTGGGCAACAACCAAAAAAACGTCATGGGTTTCTCAGCTGATTTAGACTAATTTTGGTGTTCTGAGTCCGAATATCACATTGATTTTGCTCTATCAGGTCAACTTTTTGAGATACAGCCATAGGCCTACATGACCATTTTTCCCTGAAATGTAAGCCTTTTTATAGGCTTCAATATGCTAATATTAGGAGTTTTAAGGGGATTATTCAGGACGTATGAAAACAAAAGAAGCCTTTAAGATTGTAACAGTTAATCATTCCAATAGATGCCTTTTTTTCTTACTATAGTATAAAATTTAGTCTAATTTTTATTGTCTGACAGTCAACTGCATATTTCTATTACTATTTCAGATTGATATGGCTTCTGCGCGACGTTCATGCAAGAATAATCCAGACGTTTTCTGCTACATCTGTGGAGAATACACGCTTTCAGTGGACAGGAAGAACATCACGGGATTTGTGAAGAACGCCTACCAGGCCTACTTTCAAGTCAAGCTGGGTGACCAAGATAAGCCCTGGGCACCGCACACGGTCTGCAAGACGTGCGTGGAATACCTCCGGCGGTGGACGAAGGGCACGAAAACTTCACTGAAGTTTGGGATTCCGATGGTTTGGAGGGAGCCCTTTGACCATGCATCGGATTGTTACTTCTGCGCCATCAATACTACTGGCATCAACCGGAAGAATCGGCACAGCCTCCAGTACCCCGACCTTCCATCTGCCCGCCGTCCAGTTGCTCACTGCGAAGAAATTCCTGTACCAGCGTTCACAGAGCTTCCTAACATCGACGACGAGGCCACCACTGCAAACGAAGGAGGATATATAGCAGACGAGGAGTATGAAGCACAAGATGGTCGGCAGTTCTTTTCACAATGTGAGCTTAATGATATTGTTCGGGATCTCAGCTTGTCGAAGACTTCATCCGAGCTGTTGGCCTCCAGACTCAAAGAGAAAAATCTACTTGGCGAGGACGCGCGTATCACTTTCTTTCGTAGAAGGCATGAGGACTACATGGGCTACTTCTGCCAGGAGGAAGACCTAGTGTACTGCTGAGATGTCGCCGGTCTTCTTGTTAAACTCGGGGCTCCTACATACGATCCGAGAGATTGGCGACTCTTTATTGACAGCTGCAAGCGCTCTTTGAAGTGTGTGCTCCTCCACAACGGGAACGAGTTCGCCTCAATCCCTCTTGCTCACTCCACAACTCTCGTAGAGAAATATGAAGCAGTGAAGTACGTGCTCGACGAAATCCAATATGAGCAGCACCAATGGATCATCTGCGTCGACTTCAAGATGGTGAACTTTCTACTTGGTCAGCAGTCCGGGTTCACGAAATACCTATGCTTTATATGTATGTGGGACAGTCGAGACAGAGCCCAGCACTATGTAAAGAAAGTGTGGCCGCCACGAGAGCAGTTAGTACCTGGTGCGAGAAACATCATAAAGGAACCTCTTGTTGACCGGGAGAAGATATTGATCCCACCGCTACACATGAAGCTTGGGTTAATGAAACAGTTCACGCGTGCTCTGGACAAGGATGGGAGGTGCTTCCACTACCTGTGCCGAGCCTTTCCGCGACTGACCATTGAGAAGCTGAAGGCCGGCATTTTCGATGGGCCACAGATACGGCAGCTCATAAAGGACACAGAGTTCGAAAACTCCATGAACACGTTAGAGTGCGCCGCGTGGAAATCGTTTGCGCAGGTGGTGAACAACTTCCTGGGGAACACGAAGGCAGCAAACCACGCCAGATTCATCAGCAGCATGATAGAGGCCTTTCAAAAGCTCGGGTGTTTGATGAGTATAAAGATGCACTTCCTGTACTCACACATGGAGAAGTTTCCTGAAAACCTTGGGGCGATGAGCGACGAGCGGGGAGAAAGGACATGCGCCAAATGGAGGATAGGTACCAGGGGAGGTGGGACGCAGTCATGATGGTAGACTACTGCTGGATGCTGAAGAGAGACAACCCAGCAGCTGCTCACAAACGGGAATCGAAGAAACGCCGATTCATACCGTGAACTCTGAACTTTTGTGTCACGTAACGCTCATTGTTATACTAATATTATGATAAATATGCTTATTTAATTTGATGGAGTAAATAAAAACTTAATGAATTTGCATACGTTGACGTTTATTTCTTGAGGAAAACGGAAAAAATCTTCCGGGGTTTCTCAGCAGATGATACAAAGAAATTTGTTTTTTTACGAAAAATCGATTTTTAAAAATTTCTGTAGCAAAAAATCCTGACCTGATAGAACAAAACCAAGGTCATTTTCGGACTCAGGGCATCAAAATTAGTCTAATTCAGCTGGAAAACCCTAGAGTTTTTTAAAAAAATCTTTTTTTGTTGCCCAGTGTAATCACCCCGTATACAGGGTGTTACAAAAAGGTACGGCCAAACTTTCAGGAAACATTTCTCACACACAAATAAAGGAAAGATGTTATGTGGACATGTGTCCGGAAACGCTTACTTTCCATGTTAGAGCTCATTTTATTACTTCTCTTCAAATCACATTAATCATGGAATGGAAACACACAGCAACAGAACGTACCAGCGTGATTTCAAACACTTTGTTACAGGAAATGTTCAAAATGTCTTCCGATTGCGAGGATACTTGCATCCACCCTCCGTCGCATGGAATCCCTGATGCGCTGATGCAGCCCTGGAGAATGGCGTATTGTATCACAGCCGTCCACAATACGAGCCCGAAGAGTCTCTACATTTGGTACCGGGGTTGCGTAGACAAGAGCTTTCAAATCCCCCCATAAATGAAAGAGGGTTGAGGTTCAGGAGAGCGTGGAGGCCATGGAATTGGTCCGCCTCTACCAATCCTTCGGTCACCGAATCTGTTGTTGAGAAGCGTACGAACACTTCGACAGAAATGTACCGGAGCTCCATCGTGCATGAACCACATGTTGTGTCGTACTTGTAAAGACACATGTTCTAGCAGCACAGGTAGAGTATCCCGTATGAAATCATGATAACGTGCTCCATTGAGCGTAGGTGGAAGAACATGGGGCCCAATCAAGACATTACCAACAATGCCTGCCCAAACGTTCACAGAAAATCTGTGTTGATGACGTGATTGCACAATTGCGTGCGGATTCTCGACAACCCACACATGTTGATTGTGAAAATTTACAATTTGATCACGTTGGAATGAAGCCTCATCCGTAAAGAGAACATTTGCACTGAAACGAGGATTGACACATTGTTGGATGAAACATTCGCAGAAGTGTACCCGTGGAGGCCAATCAGCTGCTGATAGTGCCTGCACTCGCTGTACATGGTACGGAAACAACTGGTTCTCCCGTAGCACTCTCCATACAGTGACGTGGTCAACGTTACCTTGTACAGCAGCAACTTCTCTGACGCTGACATTAGGGTTATCGTCGACTGCACGAAGAATTGCCTCGTCCATTGCAGGTGTTCTCGTCGTTCTAGGTCTTCCCCAGTCGCGAGTCATAGGCTGGAATGTTCCGTGCTCCCTAAGACGCCGATCATTTGCTTCGAACGTCTTCCTGTCGGGACACCTTCGTTCTGGAAATCTGTCTCGATACAAACGTACCGCGCCACGGCTATTGCCCCGTGCTAATCCATACATCAAATGGGCATCTGCCAACTCCGCATTTATAAACATTGCACTGACTGCAAAACCACGTTCGTGATGAACACTAACCTGTTGATGCTACGTACTGATGTGCTTGATGCTAGTACTGTAGAGCAATGAGTCGCATGTCAACACAAGCACCGAAGTCAACGTTACCTTCCTTCAATTGGGCCAACTGGCGGTGAATCGAGGAAGTACAGTACATACTAACGAAACTAAAATGAGCTCTAACATGGAAATTAAGCGTTTCCGGACACATGTCCACATAACATCTTTTCTTTATTTGTGTGTGAGGAATGTTTCCTGAAAGTTTGGCCGTACCTTTTTGTTACACCCTGCATATACATATGAACAAAAGTTTGCGAACGGGGACGCCACAGCGCGAATCCTTGCATACCAACTGTACAAAAATGTCTCTAACAGAATTACGTCCAGTGCATGTTTTCGATAAACATCAAAGAAAGGGTAATTGGCGACACTCTTATTACATGTACGATAGGTATTTTCATTCAATACTGTACTGTCGTGCCCCGCTGTTAGTGTAATGTGTAGAGTTTTGAGGTAGGATTTTCGAGGATTGAGAGTTCGGCACTGGGTCTATGTGGAAATACTTTTTATTTTCTAATTGTTATCTGTCCAATAATGCTGTAGCACACAGCCCTTCTTAAACAGTACATATCCGAATGCTACATTTTTTAAATTATATACTATAAATTCTATTGATCAGATATTCCGGTAATAGTCACGAAGAGTAATAATGAGCTAAAATAAATTACCTCTGTTAAGACAGAAATTGCAGTATCGATAGCTGCGATACTGCGCTCACCACGAGAAGAAACGCAGGTTGGCAGCAAAGTTGCTGCGGGCCGCCCCGAGGACGCCCCGCCACGCGGCAGCCAATAGAAGAAGAGCACCGAGTCTTCCTGCTGAGAAGACGACGAGCCATACGGTAGACGTACACCAGCTAGCCAGCGGAGAAGAACAAATTATCTATGAACATTGCATCCTGTACTTTGCTTCGCTCAACATATCAGAATTTATTTAGTTTGTTTATTTCTCTTAATACAAGTTATTACTAATTGTTTGCTTTGTGTTGCATATCCTCACATCATGGAAAACTTCCTCGAATTGAACCCACACTTTTTGCTCTGCTTACCCACTAAGGATACAGCAGAAATAACTACGAAACTTACTTATATGGATATGTTAAACATCCATTCTGCATTCTGTTACAGCAGCCTGTTGCTGAAGACACTATTAGCGCCAACATCTCTTTCACAAAAGTCAGTAGTTGATGCACAAAGTGACGTCCCTACACGTCCGAACTGAGTGGATCATAGTTCTCCGAAATGTTCGCAGTATAGCTACATCATCAGTTGCAAGAGCGGCAGAGAAACTCACTATTAGTTCTTCCATATTCATCGACGGAATACAGTAAACATAACAGAGTTTGGTAATTACCCGTGAACTGGGTTCTTAGATCTACTGGTGAGATAACATAATTATAATGTCCACGGAAGAGGTAAGTGCGATAGCTGATACTAATCGATCCCACAGATGGCAAGTGGGTATACAGTAAGCTGGGTTCTTGGGTAGACCAAGAAGTAAAGGGATGAAGGAATGGACCTTGTTTTCTGATTTGGGGGAACGAGTATATCCGAAGAAAAGGGAAACAACGGTGATGGACAGGAAAACGTAGAGGAGCCATAGTGCACGAATTTTTGGTTGAGTTACACACTGCTGTCCATTAAAATCGAACTCTGTCGCATGTAGATTTCGTGATGTCACAGATTGTCGTGTATGCAAGTGGTGATCATTTCAGCGCAACCGAGCAGAGTAGGTAGGGGAAAGGCCGTCTGTATACTGTACGTAAGGAACCATTACGCAGTGAGTTTCCCATTTACATATGGCATTTAAATGTCAATTGTTATTGAGAATATCGTGTTATACTTCGCGTAAGAAGAAAAAATGTCCACCGACACGTGTCAGAATTCGGTAGTGATAGGACCATAGCCTGTCGAGACAGAAGTTTATCTGTCCACTTTATTGTTGCTCGCTTTAGATTGAATCTATCAAGTGTCACACAAATATGCGATCGGTGTTTCTTAACATTATATGTTTTATTAGTTTTGATATTTTTAAATCGTACAGCCATCTAAAATACACTGCCGGGGAAAAAAAATTGTACACCTTTACAGGCGGCGACGATTTTGAGCCCGATGACGACATATGCCATCTGAAGGGACAACAGAAGTGTTGGTAATGGTTTTAACGTCGTCCGACAACAGATGGCTTACCAGGGTAGCTATCAGGGCGCCACCTGTGTCTATCCTTTAATAGGGAATTCTTACAACCAGAAGGCCCATTCGCTCAGCCGCTGTGTTCGAGTACACGATGCACAAGCGAATGGCTCGGAGCGAGCGCGCGGCTGCGCAGGCGTCGGCCGATAGCCGTCTGGCTGTGCTTGCGCCGCCAGCGGCCCCTGTGGCCACCTCGTCCCCGACGACCATGGCCACGAAGGAAGGAAATTCAGCGACGACAACCGAGGCTGCGGATACGGCGACTTCTGGAATGGCGCCACGCGCAACAACGGAGGACCTGGTCCCCGGCCGCGGCCGTCAAGCCCGCTTCCTCCACGTCAACGATAGAGGTCTGGAACCCGCCACGGCTCTCCGTGAAGGGTAGTCACACTGGGACCACTCACCCAACCACCTATAAATATTCCACCGACCGAAGACTACTGAGGACAACGAATAACAGACGACGATCGAAGAAGACGAGACCAACTGTTGCACGATATGGCCGCTAGACGCCGCGAAATCACGCTCGGGTACCTTGACGATGACTCTTATAATGCTGACCATGCACCAATACTAGCCGCCGAATCTGATTCGAAACTTCCCCATCCGTCGGGCAACGACGAAGACGCGGATTTTCAACTTATCCGAAACAAACGAACTGGGGGCAGTAGGAAAAACTCGCAAGGCATCGCTGATGCTACTAAGTGACAAATACCACTACCAACCTCCAACCAAACTGCCCCCTTGCAAGTTAAGGGTGAATCATTGAAAGTGACGCCTCTGGCACAAGACAGTCACCTAAACTTCCACCGACGAAAATTCCTCCAATACACAAAGAGTACACAGGCACATATCTTTCCCTAAACACCGAACTGAAGAGATACGTTGCTGGACGAATCAGTTTATAAAGCGAAATCCATGAATAACCTCTTCTAAGGATAGAAGACCAACGGACAGCACTGCAGTTCTTCCAGAATATGTCGCTTGTAATATGAAGGTGTCTAATTACACCGCCGACATATTTTTGGATATAGAGAAGGCGTACGACTGGGTCTGTCGCGACAAACTTATCATCAAATTGATTCTTCACGTCGTTCCTGACAACTACATCAAGTCGATCATCAGGTTTCTTCAGGACGGGAAGATAATGGTTAAGGTAGATGAACAACGCTCCAGTCCCAAACATCTTTCGAAAGGCATTCGGCAGCTATCGGTTTTCTCACCAATTATGTTTGTCATCTGTGTTAACGATCTTCCAGTTCTGCCGCGAGTGGTGCTTGCCCAATTTCCTGATTATACGACTTTGTTAACGAGTAGCTGACGCGTCACTGCCGTCACCAACCGCCTCTAGCGACAACTGACGTTAACTGAACAATGGGTGACGCAAAACTGTATTAAACTCTATGCAGGAAGCCATGATGTTTACACGACGACGACATGATCTCCATGATCGCCTGATTATCCACAATCGACCACTGAACTGGATGGGCAGAGATAAATATCTTGGTATAATCCCCGATAAGAACCTTTTTTTAACACACATGTACGAGAGAAACGTATGAAGCTGCTACACGCTCTCCACCAGACCTACCGTATACTTGCCAGCACGGAACTACTGACCAGGACAAATCTCCGCCTTTATTCTGCAACAGTCCTCCCGGTGCTTCTTTACAGCTGCTCGACATGGGGCACAGTTTGTCCCTCATTCTTACGCCTCCTCCAGACGGTCCAGAATCGGTGCTTTTGGGGCTTACTCCATGCACCTCGATGAACTCGGATCTAGGACCTCCATCGTGAACTTGACATGCCACTCCTCAGGAAACTGAGTCGGATGTCCACTATGTAACATGAAACTCCTCAACAAGGTTGAAGCATTATGTCCAACATGCAGGCATGTTGAATAAGTCAGTTCTGTGGCGTAAGGTCAAGGTACCGCGAACCATCGTGGAAGGTCTTCCCTATTGACGCCAACTTGAAGATGATTGAAGACACACACACACACACACACACACACACACACACACACACACACACATATATATATATATATATATATATATACATAATTAAAGTTAAATAAATAAACCAAGAACTACCACCCCCTCAGTATGATCTACGGACCCAGTGGCCAAGACCCTGCTTAAGACTAATAAAGATAAACTTGAGACATTTATCTTGACACCCCAGAAGTTCAGCCACACAGGTGATAGTACTTTGGAAATAGCACACACACACACACACACACACACACACACACAGAGATCAGAAGAGTGAGTGTGGTGCAAACGTGCGAGGCTAACAGGCAAACAATTGAGCGAGTTTGAAAGGGATCAAACTGTGGGCTTCCGAGTGGCGGGATGGTCCGTTCGAAGAATTACCCCACAGGTTCACAAGTTGGACGTACTGCATCAGTTGCACAACGATGCTGGTATCAGTGGTCACGTGAACATTCTAACACCTGGAGATGAGGTTCTTGACGTCCACGCAAGTAGGGAGACAAATCGGTTATGGCGCCACATTCCATTGTTGCCAGATGTATCGAAGATGGCGGCGATGACGTCATCCGAGATGGAGTCATGTAGACATGGCAACAGCACATGACACCATTCAAGATGGCGGATTTTGGCGGGAAGATACGTCAATTGGGCTACCTCCACTAACCTAACCATCCAGAAAAAATGGCAGAAAGTACAATTTCCAATAGGATAATGCATCACTCCTAAGAAAATCGCTGGAAGATAAGTCGCTTGAGGTTTCGCTGCTAATCTAAGAAAATCTCGCGAAGATAGGACACCTGTACTAACCTAAGTCACCCAACCACCACTTCCTCTTGTGTACTGACACCAAGTTCGAATTTTTCCGATAAACAAAGGTCACTTGGGGTTTCGCTACCAACCTAAGAAAATTGTCGGAAGATAGGTCACTTGTACTAATCGAAGTCAACTGACTGCCACCTCCTCCTACAAACTGGCGCCAAGTTTGATTTCCAACAGGATAATGCATCACACCGCTGTTATCTCTACTAAGCAAAGAAAATCGCGGGAAAATAGCTCACTTGGCCTACCTACACTAACCTATCCTCCTGAGGATTCATGGGAAAAGGACTTGGGCATAAGTCTTTGTTTAAAGAATTTCTTGCAGGTGTGTTCGCCATGAGGTCCAGACTCCAACTGACTTAGTACACATCGCCACCACCAGAGGGCGCTCTCATCTGTGACGTAATCCAAGATGGCGACACCCAGTGTATTCATCACAAGGTCTGGACTCCAACTGACTTAGTACACAGCGCTATCGCCAGAGGGCGCCAATGTTATGTCAGATGATGATGGAAGTACCGTTATTCAAGATGGCGGCAAACAGTGCGTCCACGAAAAGGACTAGAGTCTACTTCATATCGCTGCCACCAGAGAGCGCCACCGTGACGTCAGATCATGACGCATGTACCGTTATTCAAGATGGCTGCACCCAGTGTATCCACCACGTGGTTTGGTACACAGAGAACGCTGTCGTGACGTCAGCTTATCACTCTACTACCGTTATTCAAGATTGCTCTGGCATCCCGAACACGCTACGCTGTCCGACATTTCGCGAGCACGTTGGGGCTGTTGACAGCCGCCACGTTATCTGACAGATACCGAGCACGTGGGACTGCCTGGTTGCCGCAGCCGGCGCAGGGGCCCGCGCTAATAGCGCGCCGTGGTCCTGCCTGCTGCGGCAGTGTAACTGTACATCACCGTTTGACTCCACAGCCTCAAGCCCGCACGTTTATACTAGAACCGTACATAGTCCTCTGTAAATATTCTCTCAGATTATGATCATGCTACTCTTCAAGCGTAAAATATATACTTCTTTTCTTCGTGTAGTAAATATAGTTCAATCGGTTAAGTGATGGAACTATACTGACTACACACACAAATACTATTATTATCCTTCCAGGTGTATTTTCTATACATAGGTCAACTACATGACCGTGCATGACTCATTTAGTATAATGACGGGTTGGGTGAAGCACCCTCGCCACAAGGACTTCTGTTGTCAGTGATTGGTCATGTGAAGATTCAAGTGAAGAGCTGAACAAGAAGAACGAAATTCTCCTTCCCGATAATATACGAGCGATTGTTGTAGGTCCATCCAATTGCGGCAAGACTAATGTCCTCATGACTCTGCTAACGCATGTAGACGGTGTCCGATTCGAACATGTCTGTGTATTCTCAAAAACACTCTTTCAAACCAAGTATCAGGTATTGCAAGAGATATTTCGAGGTGCAGATGGTGTTAGATGCCGGACGGTGTGGCCGTGCGGTTCTAGGCGCTACAGTCTGGAGCCGAGCGACCGCTACTGTCGCAGGTTCGAATCCTGCCTCGGGCATGGCTGTGTGTGATGTCCTTAGGTTAGTTAGGTTTAATTAGTTCTAAGTTCTAGGCGACTGATGACCTCAGAAGTTAAGTCACATAGTGCTCAGAGCCATTTGAACCATTTTTTGGTGTTATATACACAACATTCAGTGAAAGCGGTGATATCCCCCCACCTGAAAAAGCAAAACCAAACACAGTCTTCATATTTAACGATGTCGCCGTGGAAAACCGAGACCAAATTCGAAAATATTCCTGTTTCGCTCGTAATATGGGTGCTGACGTATTTTCTCTTAGTCAAACATAGTCAAGAATCCCCAAACAGATTGTTAGGGATAACGCAAACCTCATTATAGCCTTCCAGCAAGACAATCAGAATTTAAAGCACATTTACCAAGCACATGTGGGAACGGACGTATCATTCAATGATTTTGTAAAGATATGTGCAGATTGCTGGAACCATTCACAGTATGGGTTTCTCGTTATTGATAAAACAAGAAAACTTAATTATGGTAGGTACAGGCGAAATTTTCAAGAGTTTTTGCATATGTAGCATGGTAAGAGAGGTTAGTACATCAGTTAACGCCACACCATGGACAAATTCGCGCGTATGTCCACCTCTCAAACCGAGAGAATGGGTGTACACAGACAGAACATACGCTTGTAATTGGATGCGAAAATTCAGGCTATGACGCATAAGGTTGCAGGTATGCTCAGGGAACTAGAGACTCTTCTGAGGATGGTGAATGCGTTAAATGAGCTAATTAATCAAGCCGCAAGAAAGTAACCGATTTAACTGAAAATGTCGATGTTATTCAGGGGAAAATAGATATAGACTTCTATATCTACATGGATACTCTCCAAATCACATTTAAGTGCCTGGCAGAGGGTTCATCGAACCACTTCCTTGTTGTTGAGAAGGGCGATCAGGATCACACTAAGAGGAGGAAGAAAGTGACTGGGTACATAAAGCATCACAGCCCGGAGATATCTGATTAGTATACGCCGAGATGTCGACGACGAAGCAGAAAGTGATTCAAGCGCATAATGCAGTTCGTGAGAGATTACGGCTGCTTAGGTTAGGGGATATGGATCGACACCAAACACTAAGAGAGACCTTTAAGCCGGTTACTGAATCTCTCCGACAGCTCTCAGCTAAAACAAAAACACACGATAACGAGCGTGTCGCCATTGATGAATTCATTATTAGTCGCGCTCCAGGTCAGATAGATAGAACATTCGGTGTTAGCAGGGGAAGATCGTACATGTTGGGTGCGCACCCCATAACTGTAATTGAAGACAAAATACAGATCGGTGACAGGCAGTTTGACAGAACACCCGGCTTAATGAATCTTATTTCCCTAAGACCTACCAAAAAAACCATAAATTATTCAGTTAAAGATAAGCACATGTACCGTGAAGTACTGCACATGACTGGTTTACACAAGATCACGAAAAGCCTCACCAACAGGAAATATAAAACTATTATAAAACCAATACTTGAAGACGAAAACATCAACAACGGCGGCAGCAGCGGTGATGGTATTGACATCGGGCTTAATCCAGTGAACAGTCGAATCCCGCAATATATATATTATGACGACCCCAACGAACTAATAGATCGACTACGGTTGCTCGTGGCAGCAGCTGCAGCAGGTAATACAGCTCATTCGAATGGGGTTGTTTCGATAATCTCTGACCTTCGAGAGAGAGGTATCATCGAATAAGTATGGAGACGGTAGTTCGAGAACTCTACAAGCCAGTACGAAAAACATACCCTCGCAGGCATGTTATGATTAAAGGGCTCGATGGCTTGTGGCAAGCCGATCTTGTAGATATGCGCCAATATTCACATGAGAATAATGGATTTAAATACATTTTAATGGTTTTTGACACATACTCGAAATTTACGTGGGCATTACCGGCCAAGACAAAAACGGGTGCAAATGTCGCTGATGCTTTTGAACGTTTGCTACAGACAGGAACGAATCGATGCCCGGACAGTCTCCAAACCGATCATGGTGAGGAGTTCCACAATAAGTATTTCAAGACAGTGATGCAGCGGTATGGAATACACCACTACTCAACATTCGCTCAACTGAATGCGAGTATCGTTGAGCGCTTGAACAGAACAATAAAAGGCCGAATGTGGATGCATTTTAACCTTCGCGGCTCATACAAATGGACTCATATCCTCCCAGAACTAATTGCTCAATGTAATAGAACCAAACATAGCACAATAAAAATTAGCCCAATCGATGTTCGTGATAATTGACTCATGGGTACCGTATACTTTCACAGTAAGATGCTGGATCCACGGAAACAGAAATTTAATGTAGGTGATTCGGTGCGTATCTCAAAACACAAGACAGCATTTGAGAAATCATACTTACCAAACAGGTCAACTGAGATATTTACAGTTTCAAAAGCGCAGCGAACGAATCCTAGAACTTATATATTGAAGGACAGTAAAGGTGAAGAAATTGCGGGATCCTTCTACACTGAGGAGATCCAGAATAGCTGAGAACCAGATGTTTCTCTCATGGAGAGAGTCATAAGACGACGGGGAAATAAGGCACTAGTCATATGGCTTGGTTTTCTTGCTAAACAAAACAGTTGGATTGACGGCAGCGATTTGCTATATAATGAATGCGCATTGGCCGAACCACCACAGTAGCGTAACATGCGCGATCGAAGACACATTAGAGGAGGAGGTGGTGTTCTAGACATACTACCTGGGGCATTACACATCTCTGGGTATAACTACTGCTGGCCTGGGACAAAGCTTTAGAAACGCTTGGCGCGAGGTGATAAGGGAGTGAATCTGCTTGACAAGCGTGTATGGAACACGACATTGCATACGCATCAAATAAAGATCAATAAAGTAGTCACATTGCAGATAGGATTTTAGCTGACAAGGCTACGGCGATACGGGGAAGAAAAGATATTGGTATAGGTCAATGCTTTGCAGCATTTGCTGTTGATAAAACCATGAGCGGAAAAATCAAGTTGGGTTTAGGACTTATGAATTTCAAGCGAATTATGAAAGCTGCACGTTGCGCACTAAACAAGAAGTAGAAGAAGAACTACAACAAGGGTTGTTTGAAGAATTGCATTCTGACCGCGATGTATGTAGCCAAAAACGCAATGAAGCACAAAGATACTCGAACAAGAAGAACAAGTGGATCGGTTAAAACACCTCGTGTTCTACCAATACCTAAGGCATCCGGCTGTTTTATTCCTTTTCTCATCCCGGCCCTCTCCGTGCTCTCAGCTGCAGGGTCCCTCGCTGGTGGTGCCGCATCAATTGCACGAACGGTCAAGAATGCGCAAAACTCCCAAGCGCAGTTAGAAGAGGCGAGAAGACATAAACGCATGATGGAAGCCGCAGCCATCGGTAAAGGACTATACTTGAAACTGTACAGGAAGGGCCCTGGTCTATTCATAAATAAAAAAAACCCATTAACTGTCCTACCAGAACGGCCGCTAACAACTACAGACCTTCTTAAGTCTGTTAGACATAAACTCAAGATACCAAGAATCCGTGGTGTTTTTATGCGCGACACATTACCACAGACTGTGTGTTAAACTGGTGAATGTGGTATTGTGAATTTAGATGTTACTGGAGGTCCCGGCACCCACTGGGTGGCATAAGTAATGAAAGACGCTGGGACAGTGTACTATTTCGACTCATTCGGTGACCTGCAGCCACTTGAAGAATTACAGCAATACTTCACTCACAGAAGACATGTACTCTACAATTATCGACGCTATCAGGACTTTAATACGCATCTCTGCGGACATCTATGCATCATGTTTAAACTTTCATTCATCAGTTGAGGTTCAGATGCAATGTCGTACACTTTGACGTTGAAAGGACGGTCATCTGTATTGCTAGCAAATTAATTCCCTCGAACTGATTTGAGCGCTGGTCAGTGGAGTGTTGCATTGATTGGACTGGAGACGTACAACAACAAAAAATGGCTCTGAGCACTATGGGACTTAACTTCCGTGGTCATCAGTCCCCCAGAACGTAGAACTACTTAAACCTAACTAACCTAAGGACATCACACACACCCATGCCCGAAGCAGGATTCGAAACTGCGACCGTAGCGATCACGCGGCTCCAGATGAAGCGCCTTTAACCGCACGGCCACACCGGCCGGTGACGTACAACAGCATCCCGAATATCACCGAGACTAACAATAAACTGCATCTCGATATTAATGGTGAAAAAGATATTCTGGAAAATAGAACGTGGTGCATACGATATTGACGATTTAAACGACGTCTTAAAACAGTTCGTAAAAGGCATTGAACGACGTGTGAACATCAATACATTTAAATCTGAAATAAAAACTATAAATGCAACGACTGACTTTAACCAGAAAGGTTCAATAGGACGCCTGCTTGGATTCGCAAAAGTACAGATTTTGAAGAAGAACTAAATTTTACAAGTCGAATCAGACAGTAGATTTATTCCCAGTCAGTACAATACGTGTTGAGAGTAACATTGCAACGAACTGCTATCTCAACGATACTCTAATTCACACTATCTACGAATTCTTCCCCTCAGTTTCAATGGGGTATAAGATTGTTGAGACCCTGGCCAATGCAATATAGCTTCCAGTGACAGCTCAGACATTGGACTATTTGAGAGTAGGCGGACAAAGAGGTTACGGACCCACATTCCATTGTTGCCAGATGTGTCCAAGATGGCGGTGATGACGTCATCCAAGATGGCATCATGTAGACTTGGCAACAGCCCATGACCTCATTCAAGATGGCGGATTTTGACGGGAAGATAGGTCAATTGGGCTACCTCCACTAACCTAACCCTCCAGAAAAAATGGCGGCAAGTTCAATTTCCAATAGGATAATGCGTCACTCCTAAGAAAATCGCTGGAAGATAAGTCACCTGAGGTTTTGCTGCTAATCTAAGAAAATCACGTGTAGATAGGACACTTGTACTAACCTAAGTCAGCCGACAGCCACTTCCTCCTATGAACTGACACCAAGTTAGAATTTTTCCGATAAACAAAGGTCACTTGGGATTTCACTGCCAACCTAAGAAAATTGTGGGAAGGTGCGGCTGGATTCGTGATTTCCTGTCAGGAAGGTCGCAGTTCGTAGTAATAGACGACAAATCGTCGAGTAAAACTGAAGTGATATCAGGTGTTCCTCAGGGAAGCGTCCTGGGACCTCTGCTGTTCCTGATCTATATAAATGACCTGGGTGACAATCTGAGCAGTTCTCTTAGGTTGTTCGCAGATGATGCTGTAATTTACCATCTAGTAAGGTCATCCGAAGACCAGTATCAGTTACAAAGTGATTTAGAAAAGATTGCTGTATGGTGCGGCAGGTGGCAGTTGACGCTAAATAACGATAAGTGTGAGATGATCCACGTGAGTTCCAAAAGAAATCCGTTGGAATTCGATTACTCGATAAATAGTACAATTCTCAAGGCTGTCAATTCAACTAAGTACCTGGGTGTAAAAATTACGAACAACTTCAGTTGGAAAGACCACACAGATAATATTGTGGGGAAGGCGAGCCAAAGGTTGCGTTTCATTGGCAGGACACTTAGAAGATGCAATAAGTCCACTAAAGAGACGGCTTAGACTACATTCGTTCGTCCTCTGTTAGAATATTGCTGCACAGTGTGGGATCCTTACCAGGTGGGATTGACCGAGGACATCGAAAGGGAGCAAAAAAGGACAGCTCGTTTTGTATTATAGCGTAATAGGGGAGAGAGTGTGGCAGATATGATACGCGAGGTGGGATGGAAGTCATTAAAGCAAAGACGTTTTTCGTCGTGGCGAAATCTATTTACGAAATTTCAGTCGCCAACTTTCTCTTCCGAATGCGAAAATATTTTGTTGAGCCCAACCTATATAGGTAGGAATGATCATCAAAATAAAATAAGAGAAATCAGAGCTCGAACAGAAAGGTTTAGGTGTTCGTTTTTCCCGCGCGCTGTTCGGGAGTGGAATGGTAGGGAGATGGTATGATTGTGGTTCGATGAACCCTCTGCCAAGCACTTAAATGTGAATTGCAGAGTAATCATGTAGATGCATGTAGATGTAGGTCACTTGTACTAACCTAAGTCATCCAACTGTAAACTCCTCCTATGAACTGGCGCCAAGTTTGATTTCCAACAGGATAATGCATCACACCACTATTATCTCTACTAAGCAAAGAGAATCGTGAGAAAATAGCTCACTTGGCCTACCTACACTAACCTAAGTCACCCGACCGCCATCTCCGCCTAAGGATTCGTGGGAAAAGGACTTGGGCATAAGCCTTTATTTAAACAATTTCATGCAGGTGTGTTCGACACGACGTCCAGACTCCAACTGACCTCGGCTATTCACTACAGAATGTCAAATGAAACACCTTTCAGCCATCTAATTTCCAAACTGTTACTTTACTACGCTACCAGTTTCGGTGGTATATTATGCCATCTTCAGGCCCCTGTCTACACGCAACAATGGTAACACTATGAAACTGATAACAAAAGGTGGTGGCGCTAGTCTTACATACAGTGGTAATATGAAATAACATAACAGTACCAAACTGTAAAAGAAGTTACATCAAAGTTACAGATAAATTAAGGAATAAAATAAGAGAACGAATGCACACTGTATCAACAAAAACTAGGGAGCAAAATGTATATATGACATACAATCGTGAAAAGGAACTTTCTATGCAGAGGTCAATGTTGCATGTTATGCACAGATAACCACGGTGTAATGCTAATGCAATGCCCGTGAAACAACAGGAGTAAAACAATATAGTCATATACTGATTATTACAGACTGAAGATAAAAAGTTTGATTACATGTTGCCATATACGAGTAAAACACTCCTGCTTATCAGCAGACTTTTCACTTTGATGATAATTGGTTATGTCCTTTTCCATGTATATCAGTACTCACTGCTTAGTGAAAATTCGTTACAGTATATTACATTTGATTCATACAGGGTGACAATTATTAAACTAAATGAAAAAAATACATGAATTAGTTACAAAATACACCGTGCTCACACTTTATTCAACATGTAAAAGTCACTACAGACATTCAGATTTAGGTTATGACATGTTCTATAAGCTTGGCATCATTGGCGATGATGTAGTGTAGACGAATAGCAAAATTCTGCATGACCTGCTGATGTGTCGGGACATCGATGCTGTCGATGACTTCCTGAATGGCTGCTTCCAGCTCAGAAATGGTTATTGCTTTACATCTTCTCTTTAATGTAGCCCCACAAATGGAGTCGCATGTGTTCAGATCCGGAGAATATGGCCGCCAATAGAGGCCCATGCCAGTGGCCTCTGGGTACCCCAGAGCCAGATTGCGGTCCCCAAAGTGCTCCTCCAGGACGTCAAACACTCTCCTGCTTCGACAGGGTCGAGTTCAGTCTTGCATAAAACATATCTTGTCGAAATCAGAGTCACTTTCGGTAATGGGGATAAAATCGTCTTCCAAAACCTTCACGTACGATCCGGTAGTCACCGTGCCATCAAGGAATATCGGATCGGCTATTCCGTGACTGGACATAGCACACCACACTGTCACCCGTTGGTGGAGAAGAGACTCCTCCTTCGAGATATGCGGATTATGTCCCCCAAATGCGCCAATTTTTCTTATTGACGAACCCATTCAAACGAAAGTGGGCTTCGCCGCTAAACCACACCATATCCACATCAAAGACCTGTTAGTCAATTCTGTGGACAAAAATGTTGGCTAAACACAACCGCTCTTCCAAGGGCCTGGGGCTTAATGGCTGATAAGTTTGAATTTTGTTTGGGAAGAGAAGCAGGTCTTCAACAACAATTTGTCGCAGTGTCTCCCGCTTGATTCTCACCTATTGTGCAGCCCGTATGATCGTTTCCCTGGGGCTGGTTTGAAACAAAGCGCGTGTCTTCTCGATGTTTTCAGGCGTTTTCACTCTTTTTTGACGACCAATATTGCAAGCATTGTCATTATGAACGCTACCCGTTCTCTCAAACTTGCGGATCAAATTCTTGATTGTTCTCTTGGACCGGTTGTCTTCAGCTTGAATTCTGTCGCAAAGTTGAGTCGTAGTTGGTCTTTTATTGCTCGCATAGTACGCCTTGACAAGCGCTACACGCTCAGGCACGCTGTACCGTGAAATTCACACGTTCAAATGGCCAACAACAACAAGACCCGTGTGCATGTTCATACTAATTCCCATAATCTCCCGCGCCCAACCGTGCAGTTTGAACGACCCAACGCAAACCGCTCAGACGTTAGACGATTCTATTTCATATACACTCCTGGAAATGGAAAAAAGAACACATTCACACCGGTGTGTCAGACCCACCATACTTGCTCCGGACACTGCGAGAGGGCTGTACAAGCAATGATCACACGCACGGCACAGCGGACACACCAGGAACCGCGGTGTTGGCCGTCGAATGGCGCTAGCTGCGCAGCATTTGTGCACCGCCGCCGTCAGTGTCAGCCAGTTTGCCGTGGCATACGGAGCTCCATCGCAGTCTTTAACACTGGTAGCATGCCGCGACAGCGTGGACGTGAACCGTATGTGCAGTTGACGGACTTTGAGCGAGGGCGTATAGTGAGCATGCGGGAGGCCGGGTGGACGTACCGCCGAATTGCTCAACACGTGGGGCGTGAGGTCTCCACAGTACATCGATGTTGTCGCCAGTGGTCGGCGGAAGGTGCACGTGCCCGTCGACCTGGGACCGGACCGCAGCGACGCACGGATGCACGCCAAGACCGTAGGATCCTACGCAGTGCCGTAGGGGACCGCACCGCCACTTCCCAGCAAATTAGGGACACTGTTGCTCCTGGGGTATCGGCGAGGACCATTCGCAACCGTCTCCATGAAGCTGGGCTACGGTCCCGCACACCGTTAGGCCGTCTTCCGCTCACGCCCCAACATCGTGCAGCCCGCCTCCAGTGGTGTCGCGACAGGCGTGAATGGAGGGACGAATGGAGACGTGTCGTCTTCAGCAATGAGAGTCGCTTCTGCCTTGGTGCCAATGATGGTCGTATGCGTGTTTGGCGCCGTGCAGGTGAGCGCCACAATCAGGACTGCATACGACCGAGGCACACAGGGCCAACACCCGGCATCATGGTGTGGGGAGCGATATCCTACACTGGCCGTACACCACTGGTGATCGTCGAGGGGACACTGAATAGTGCACGGTACATCCAAACCGTCATCGAACCCATCGTTCTACCATTCCGAGACCGGCAAGGGAACTTGCTGTTCCAACAGGACAATGCACGTCCGCATGTATCCCGTGCCACCCAACGTGCTCTAGAAGGTGTAAGTCAACTACCCTGGCCAGCAAGATCTCCGGATCTGTCCCCCATTGAGCATGTTTGGGACTGGATGAAGCGTCGTCTCACGCGGTCTGCACGTCCAGCACGAACGCTGGTCCAACTGAGGCGCCAGGTGGAAATGGCATGGCAAGCCGTTCCACAGGACTACATCCAGCATCTCTACGATCGTCTCCATGGGAGAATAGCAGCCTGCATTGCTGCGAAAGGTGGATATACACTGTACTAGTGCCGACATTGTGCATGCTCTGTTGCCTGTGTCTATGTGCCTGTGGTTCTGTCAGTGTGATCATGTGATATATCTGACCCCAGGAATGTGTCAATAAAGTTTCCCCTTCCTGGGACAATGAATTCACGGTGTTCTTATTTCAATTTCCAGGAGTGTAGTTCAATAACTGTCACCCTGTAGTATGGTTCATTAAAATGTTTTATTAAATAAGTTGTATCTCATGAGTCTGCGATTGATAAATTGCGTTGCTGTAACTTTATATCCTCATTTTACTAGTTATTATTTGTATATGGAACATGATGATACAGATAGTTATGGGGCTGAGATCCAGTAAGTTGTTTACGTTTTACTAGTATATGACATTTAGATGATACAGATAGTTATGGGGCTGAGATCCAGTAAGTTGTTTACGTTTTACTGGTATATGACATTTAATCAAATGTTTTACCTTCAGTCCGTACTCATCAGTATATGACTATATTGTCTACTCGAGTTGTTTCACGGGCATTGCATTAACGTTACACAGCCATTATCTATGCATAACATGCAATATTGACCTTCGTCCAATAGTTTGTTTTAACGATTATATGACATATACAGGGTGTTACAAAAAGGTGCGGCCAAACTTTCAGGAAACATTCCTCACACACAAAGAAAGAAAATATGTTATGTGGACATGTGTCCGGAAACGCTTACTTTCCATGTCAGAGCTCATTTTATTACTTCTCTTCAAATCACATTAATCATGGAATGGAAACACACAGCAACAGAACGTACCAGCGTGACTTCAAACACTTTGTTACAGGAAATGTTGAAAATGTCCTCCGTTAGCGAGGATACAAGCATCCACCCCCCGTCGCATGGAATCCCTGATGCGCTGATGCAGCCCTGGAGAATGGCGAATTGTATCACAGCTGTCCACGATACGAGCACGAAGAGTCTCTACATTTGGTACCGGGGTTGCGTAGACAAGAGATTTCAAATGCCCCGATAAATGAAAGTCAAGAGGTTTGAGGTCAAGAGAGCGTGGAGGTCATGGAATTGATCCGCCACTACCAATCCATCGGTCACCGAATCTGTTGTTGAGAAGCGTACGAACACTTCGACTGAAACGTGCAAGAGCGCGATCGTGAATGAACCACATGTTCTAGCAGCACAGGTAGAGTATCCCGTATGAAATCATGGCGATGAATCGAGGAAGTACAGTACATACTGACGAAACTAAAATGAGCTCTAACATGGAAATTAAGCGTTTCCGGACACATGTCCACATAACACCTTTTCTTTATTTGTGTGTGAGGAATGTTTCCTGAAAGTTTGGCCGTACCTTATTTTAAAATCCTGTATGTTTTGCCCCATAGTTTATGTTAATACAGTGTGCTAGTGTTCTCTTATTTTATTCCGTAATTTATCTGTATCTGTGATGTAATTTCCTGTACAGTTTAATATTGTTGTGTTATTAAATATTACCAAAGCACATCAGACTTGCACCACCACCCCCTTTTGTTATCTATTTCATGTTGTCACTATTCTTGTCAGTACACAGGGGCCTGAAGATGGTGTAATATATCGCCGACACTGGTAGCCCAAGAAAATAAGAGTTTGGAAATTAGACGGCTTGTAATCTTACCGTCCCGCATCACCATTAAAGTTCTCATTCTTTGCACAAATTTTGAAAACTTTGAGAGGAATATGATTACAAAAGAAGAAATTTCTTACTTACCTTGATTATCTCATTGTTGTTGTTGTCGGTCGCTCAAAATCTTGTTGAGTCTAGGAGTACATTCTTCCTGCTGAAAATTTTGATTTAACGTTGCGGGTTCTTGAAGACAAAATTACTGATGAACAGTTGCCTGTTGCTACGAATATCTTTTTATTTGAGCTCATTCTTCTAAATCACACAGACTTTATAATTTCCACATTCAAAAAACCAATAATTATATTGTTGATGACGAACTTACAAAAAAAAAAAAAAAAACAAAAAAAAAACGACTACTTCCATCTCAGGTATGCCGACTATTACTTACGTTCTGCAGTACTCACAATTTCCAGGGAGTTTACAAGGCAAAAGAGTACAAACTTTCTGGGCAGGAGAAGAATATTTACCATATTATATCATTATTTCATAAATAAATCCAGAAACAAATTTAATAATTTGCGTCTGATTTAATAATATGAATTTTAAGTATGCCAGAAATTTTGTAATTTCAATTATGCTTAAAAGGAGAGTAATTTTAACTGTTAGAACATATCGATTGTAACACAGTATTTCCTTTTTTATACATTTTAGCCTGAAATATAAAACATTGTATACAAAATCATACGAGTTCTTTTAGTGAAACAGCTGAGATAATTTTAACCAATGCAAGAATGGATAGTATACATGATATCGGTTATCTCTATAAAAAAAGGTAATGCTAGTGGAAGATGGTTCATTATAGGCTGAAAGGTGTTTGATTTGACATTCTCTGACGTGTATATTTGTTGTCTTACAACTACCATATACGCAAAGAAAAATAATACAAGTAATTTCGTTAGGTCTGACCCGATTAAAAACGTTGGTATGTGCTACACACGTAAAGAAAAAGTTATGAACTGTCACAATGGATAAGTTTTTAAGAGATTTTTCAAATGCTCAGAATTAAATAAATTCTCGCAACCAACTACTGACAAGTTTTCATCTCTGCTTGCCAATGTAGAGGGTACTTGACATTTCTAAATAATAGTAAAATCTGATGCTTTGGTTTATCTGAACGAAATTCCGCTCATATGCTGATCCTATTGGAGATCATTAAAGCTATGATTTTTGCTTTCAGTTTGGGCGAATACACGAGTCGTATTGTTCAGCCTGGTGCTGAAGCGTTCCGGCGCAGAGCTCATCCCCAGCCGGATGGCTTCTGTATGAAGCAGCTGCGAAAGACGCAGAGCTGGTGGCGCGTTATCGATTTGCTGGTGAGTAGCGACGCGAAGAGATGAGGCGTCCAATTGCCGGCGGCGCGGAGAGGCGGGGAGTGGCGCGCCAGCGGTAAGCCAGTTATTTAGTGGCGCCAGCGCCAGCCCACGCGCTGCTCTAATTAATGGCCAGTGGGTCGTGTTTGCAGGTGGGGGCACGCCAGCTCTGTGTGCCGGCAGAAAGAGAAGAGAAGGGAGGAATCGTGCCAGTTCAGACGCATTTGGAAAGCATGCATGCGTCCGTACATGACGCCGGGCACAGCTGCCAGCACAGCGTAACTAATCTGATCTTCCTTCATTTTTGCGTGGTGCGCTAATAAAAACGATCGTAGTTGTAATACCGTAGCCTCCACCTACCGTACAGGAGCGATGTATACCGGGACTGCTAACAGTAATCCTCGTTGAAGTGGCAGACACGGGTGAGCACTCGAGCGCCTGAAACGGCCATCGTTTGTCTCCGCAGTGGGCAGACGACGGAGTGTAACTTGATTATGAAGTTCAGTTTCAGTCAGCGCTGCCATACACTATTGGCCATTAAAATTGCTACACCACTAAGATGAGGTGCTACAGACGCGGAATTCAACCGACAGGAAGAACATGCTGTGATATGCCAATGATTAGCTTTTCAGAGCATTCACAGAAGGTTGGCGCCGGTGGCGACACCTACAACGTGCTGACATGAGGAAAGTTTCGAACCGATTTCTCGTACACAAACAGCAGTTGACCGGCGTTGCCTGGTGAAACGTTGTTATGATGCCTCGTGTAAGGAGGAGAAATGCGTACCATCACGTTTCCGACTTTGATAAAGGCCGGATTATTGCCTATCGCGATTGCGCTTTATCGTAAGGCGACATTGCTGCTCGTGTTGATCGAGATCCAATGACTGTTAGCAGAATATGGAATTGGTGGGTTCAGGAGGGTAATACGGATCCCAACGGCCTCGTATCACTAGCAATCGAGATGACAGGCATCTTAACCGCATGGCTGTAACAGATCGTGCGGCCACGTCTCGATCCCTGAGTCAACAGATGGAGATGTTTGCAAGACAACAACTATCTGCACGAACAGTTCGACGACGTTTGCAGCAGCATGGAGTATCAGCTCTGAGACCATGGCTGCGGTTACCCTTGACGCTGCATCACAAACACGAGCGCCTGCGATGGTGTACTCAACAACGAACCTGGTTGCACAAATGGCAAAACGTCATTTTTTCGGATGAATCCGGGTTCTGTTTACAGCATCATGATGGTCGCATCCGTATTTGGCGACATCGCGGTGAACGCACATTGGAAGCGTGTAAGTCTTCCGGGGTGGCCGAGCGGTTCTAGGCGCTACAGTCAGTTAGGCTGAAATAGTTCTAAGTTCTAGGGGACTGATGATCTTAGAAGTTAAGTCCTATAGTGCTCAGAGCCGTTTTTGAAGCGTGTATTCGTCATCGCCATACTGGCGTATCACCCGCTGTGATGGTATGGGGTGCCATTGACTATACGTCTCGGTTACCTCTAGTTCGCACTGACGGCACTTTGAACAGTGGACGTTACATTTGAAATGTAACGGCCAGAGGTGGTTGTTTTGGGTACTGATTTCTCAGGATCTATGTACCCAAAGTGCGTGAAAATGAAATCACATGTCAGTTCTAGTACAATATATTTGTCCAATGAACGCCCGTTTATCATCTGCATTTCTTCTTGGTATAGCAATTTTAATGGCCAGTAGTGTACATTGCCTACTGGCCATACCGGTTTCATCTGACTAGTTATTAACATATCGTGAAAGATATACACTATCTCATCAAAAGTATCCGATCACCTCTACGTAATGCGGAATTTACGACGAGATGTCACGAGAGGACTACCGGCCAGTATAAAAGGAGATGGGGCGTACTGCGTTGTCAGTAGAGAAGCAGTAACAGCAGGATTGGTCTGTCAGGAGAGTTCAGTGATTTCGAGCGTGGGCTAATACGTAGTTGAGTCTAGTTTCGCACATTGTAAATTGTATTTTTCTTGTGTTATATATGTTGCTCTGTTGAAGCATGTATTATCGGTATAAATATAAGATAGTGGTAAATTGCAAAAAAATGCCAGGATCTCACCTGAGTAACAAATTTGTCATGAACGCTTCGAGGCTTATAAAGCTCCTCATGCTGACTATTGGTGTTATACTGTGAAGTGGAAACGAGAAGGAACAGGGATAGCTGAATTAAAACCAGACAGACCTCATGTACTGACGGACAGGGACTATCGAGCATTGCGGAGAGTTGTTGTAAAAAATCGCATGATATTATCAGGAGTTATTTGTGAGTTACGAAGTGCTATCAGCAGTCCAACTGGCACAAAGACTGTGCGTAGGGTGTTAAATAGTTGAGGTTACAGTGCTCGAGCAGCTCCTAATAAGCCACATATCCATTTAACTAGTATTAAGCGAAACCTCGGGTGATATATAACCTGTGGCAATCCGGTGTCAGTGTTTTCGTTTAGCGGTTGTCTGGAGAACATTACCTGTCATCATGTGTAGTCTCAACAGTGAAGTATAGAGGAGGCAGTGTCACGGTGTCAGGATGTCTTTCTTGGTTAAGACGTGATTTCCTTATTGCACTTAACAAAACGCTAAATGCAGAAGGCTATGATCAAATTTTACACCATTTTGTACTTCTTACAGTAATGGAGCAGTTCAGAAACGATAACTTTATCAGCTTGACAATGCACCCTGTCATAAAGTGGCATTAGTGAGGCAGTGGTTTATGGACAGTAACATTCCCTTTAGGAAAATATACCCATGGGGTCATCCAGATACTGGTTGTGCGCAATTTTTCTAAACTCGTATAGGTAAATGCTATGATGGTTCAACTGAAATGGCACGGGCCAGTTCCTTCCCATCCTTCTTTAATCCCGGCTCTGATAACCTCGTTGCTGACAGTACGTTAAGAACTAATCTTCCTCTTTTTTTCCTTGAGGAAATACTGGCTGCTGTTCCTTCTCAGACATTAAGACAACTCATGGAAAGTGCCCCGGCAGAGTTCAAGTCACCGTAAAGACGAATGGTAGACGCACCCCATGTTAATGTCCACTAATAATTGTCCAGATACTTTTGATAAGACAGTGTACTTTGTCATAAAAGTTTAGGATACTATTACTAGTTGTTTCTGTCCTCATAAAGGGCCTGACTTGCAGTGCACCAGCGTGTGGCATGTATTGTGATGGAGTATGCCTGAAGATAGTCGCAGCGTGGAAGCGTGTCTGGAGGTTGTTCGCTCTAGGTAGCAGACAGAAATTGGTCTGGCCCGTTTATTGCCCAGTAAAAAGGGCGTGCAAAAAATTTTGCACAGTCGTCTCCAATTTTTTTTATTTTTTGCAGGAGGAGAATGAGATTTTTTGTGAACATACTTGGAACATTTAGCTATACATTGAGCCTACTCAGTGCCGCCTCCATCAGCTGTGACGCATCTGGCCCAACGTTCTTTCCATGGTGTAAATGCACTTTGGTCAAATTCTGGAGATGTACTTCTACACCATACAGAAAATAAGGTCTTTCTCACTATCAAATGTTTTACCGCGCAATTGGGCCTTTAGACGACCTAAGATTTAAAAATGAGACGGAGACGAGTCCGGACTGTAGGGAGGATGAGGAACAATTTCCCAATCCATTTTCCTGATTTTCTCCTTCGTCACAAGGCCTGTATGGGGCTTGGTGTAGTCATGGTGTAGTCTAATGAGCTGACACTGAAGTTGTGGTCTGTGGGTCTTGATGGCACGTCGCAGCTTGTCCAGTGACAAACAGTAACGGTCCCGGTTAATTGTTTGAGTCAGGTTCCAAAAAGTCAATGAAAATGCCACCACACTCATCCCAGAAGACGGAGGCCATCACCTATCGCCCTGTTGTTCGTGAAAGTCTTGGTTTCTTCTTCCGAGGGGAACCCTGATGACGCCACTCCATGGAATGGGGTTTGCTCTCAGGTGCCGACAAAAACAACTATGTTTCATCCTGGGTAATGATGCCTTCAAAACACTGTTTCCACTCTTCACTAAAGGTCCCCTCGCACATATTCTTTCTCATAGTTTTCATTTCTCTTGTCAATAATCTAGGCACCCAACGTGCACAGATTTTTCTGTATACTACTGTGTACCAGTAATACCACAGTACCCAATGACAAACGAGTCATTTCAGCAAGCTGTCGTGTCGTCACACATCTGTCATTTTGGATGCTTTGATCAACGGTCTCCTTATTCACATCTCTCACTGTCGTAGATGGTCTACCGCATCGTGGAACGTCCAGTAGAGAGAAATCACCTTCTTTAAACCTCTGCAACCACCGCTGGATACTGCTGCGATCCACTGTGTCCTCCCCATAAACAGGGAGCAACTTCCTGTGAATCGATGTGGCAGAGTCATCCCCGGTCTTGAAGAGGATCTCCATCACCGACCGTTAGTGCAACGAGACATCTACTTCACGGTCCTTTATGGCTCACCAGTAAATAAAAGAAAAGACTTTTATGTACCAACTTATAACTAAACGTTCCGAGTATGTTCACAAAGGATTTCATTCTCCTCCTGCAAACCATAAAAAAAATTAGAGGCGACTGTGTGAATCGTTTTGAACGCCCTTTGTGTTATTTATATTACGTGTAGGACTGCCAGTATGTTAGTCGCATGTGGTCTTTAAACGAATTAATCACTGTTGCAACGGATGTTTGGTGGAAATTGGACTTAGCTTGTAGTGGTCAAATGATAATTGTAATACACACTATGTGATCAAAAGTATCCGGACACCTGGCTGAAAATGACTTACAAGCTCGTGGCGCCCTCCATCGGTAATGCTGGAATTAAACATGGAGTCGGCCCACCCTTAGCCTTGATGACAGCTTCCACTCTCGCAGGCATACGTTCAACCAGGTGCAGGAAGGTTTCTTGGGGAATGGCAGTCCCTTCTTCTTCACGGAGTGCTGCACTGAGGAGAGGTGTCGATGACGGTCGGTGAGGCCTGGCACGAAGTCGGAGCTCCAAAACATCCCAAACGTGTTCTGTAGGATTCAGGTCAGCACTCTGTGCAGGCCAGTCCATTATAGGGATGGTACTGTCGTGTAACCACTCCTCCACAGGCCGTGCATTATGAACAGGTGCTCGATCGTGTTGAAAGATGCAATCGCCATCCCCGAAGTGCTCTTCAACAGAGGGAAGCAAGGAGGAGCCTAAAACATCAATTTAGGCCTGTGCTGTGATAGCGCCTCGCAAAAAAACAAGGGGCCGAAGTCTATCCAAGAAAAACACTATCAAACCGTAATACCACCGCCTCAGAATTTTACTGTCTAATAGCAACCACGAATTATAACCCTGGAAAGGCCCCCAGAATCTTGTAACTAATGATGAGCAAATGACTGTTTTCGCTTCACGAGTATGAGAAATTCGTAAATTCCATTTGTAGAACCGTGATACAAAACCACTTTTGTTTATAAAAATAAAAGTTTGTGACTGAAGTGAAGTATAGGATGTTGTTACTCCTTTAATTTAATACGCAAATATCACACTCAAATGCAATTTAATACACTATGTCATCAAAAGTGTCCGGACACCCCCAAAAACATACGTTTTTCATATTAGGAGCATTCTGCTGCCACGTACTGCCAGGTACTCCATATCAGCGACCTCATAAGACATCGTGAGAGAGCAGAATGGGGCACTTCGCGGACTCACGGACTTTGAACGTGGTTAGGAGATTGGGTGTCATTTGTGTCACGCGTCTGTACGTGAGATTTCCGCACTCCTAAATATCCTTAGGTCAACTGTTTCCTGTGTGGTAGTGAAGTTGGAACGTGAAGGGACACGTACAGCACAAAAGCGTACAGGCCGACATCGTCTGTTGACTGACAGAGACCGACGACAGTTGTAGAGGTTCGCAACTTGTAATAGGTAGACAGCTATCCAGACCTTCACACGGGAATTTCAGACTGCATCGGGATCCACTGCAAGTACTGTGACAGTTAGGCGGGAAGTGAGGAAACTTGGATATCATGGTCGAGCGGCTGCTCATAAGCCACACATCAAGCCGGTAAATGCCAAATGACGCGTCGCTTGGTGTAAGGAGAGTAAACATTGGACGACTGAACAATGGAGACACTTCGTGTGGAGAGACGAATCGCGATGCAGAATATGGCAATCCGATGGCACAGTGTGGGTATGGCGACTGTCCGGTGAACGTGATCTGCCAGCTTGTGTAGTGCCAACAGTAAAATTCTGAGGCGATGTTGTTATGGTGTGGTCGTGTTTTTCATGGATGGAACTTCCACCCTTTGTTGTTTTGCGTGGCACTATCACGACACAGGCCTACATTGATGTTTTAAGCACCTTTTTGCTTCCCACTGCTGAAGAGCAATTCGGGGATGGCGATTGCATCTTTCAGCATAATGCGCGGACTGTGGCGGAGTAGTTACACGACAATAACATCCCTGTAATGGACTGGCCTGCACAGAGTGCTGACATGAATCCTATAAAACACCTTCGAGATGTTTTGGAACGCCGACTTCGTTCTAGGTCTCACCGACCGACATCGATATCTCTCCTCAGTGCAGCACTCCGTGATGAATGGACTGCCATTTCTCAAGAAACTTTCCAGCACTTGATTGAACGTATACCTACGAGAGTGGAAACTGTTATCAAGGCTAATGGTGAGCCAACACTATATTGAATTCCAGAATTACCGCTGGAGGGCGCCACGAACTTGTAAGTAATTTTCAGCCATGTGTCCGGATGCTTTTTATCACATAGTGTATGAGCATGGTAGCCTGCTTCAAAAGAGCGCTGTACATGATACACTTACTTTGCACGCAAAGGAAAACGAAGTTCTGCATTTAATTATAAATTTTTCGCGATTCTCGTGCCACTTAGGTATTTCGAGAAAAAATCGCAATCTACGATGTACATTACTGGCCATTAAAATTGCTACGCCAAGAAGAAATGCAAATGATAAACGGGTATTCATTGGACAAATATATTATACCAGAGCTGACATGTGATTACATTTTCAATGAATTTGGGTGCATAGATCCTGAGAAATCAGTACCCAGAACAACCACCTCTGGCCGTAATAACGGCCTTGATACGCCTGGGCATTGAGTCAAACAGAGCTTGGATTGCGCGTACAGGTACAGCTGCCGATGCAGCTTCAACAGGATACCACAATTCATCATGAGTAGTGACTGGCGTATTGTGACGAGCCAGTTTCTCGGCCACCATTAACCGGACGTTTTCAATTGGTGAAAGATCTGGAAAATGTGCTGGCCAGGGCAGCAGTCGAACATTTTCTGTATGCAGAAAGGCCCGTACAGGACCTGCAACATGCGGTTGTGCATTATTCTGCTGAAATGTAGGGTTTCGCAGGGATCGAATGAAGGGTAGAGACACGGGTCGTAACACATCTGAAATGTAGTGTCCACTGTTCAAAGTGCCATCAATGCGAACTAGAGGTAACCGAGACCTGTAAGCAATGGCGCCCCATACCATCACGCCGGGTGATACGCCAGTATGCCGATGACGAATACACGCTTCCAATGTGCGTTCACCGCGATATTGCCAAACACGGATGCGACCATCATGATGCTGTAAACAGAACCTGGGTTCATCCGAAAAAATGACGTTTTGCCATTCGTGCACCCGGGTTCGTCGTTGAGTACACCATCGCAGGCGCTCCTGTCTGTGATGCAGCGTCAAGGATAACTGCAGCCATGGTCTCCGAGCTGATAGTCCATGCTGCTGCAAACGTCGTCGAACTATTCGTGCAGATGGTTGTTGTCTTGCAAACGTCCCCATCTGTTGACTCAGGGATCGAGACGTGGCTTCACGATCCCTTACATCCATGCGGATAAGATGCCTGTCATCTCGACTGCTAGTGATACGAGGCCGTTGGGATCCAGCACGGCATTCCGTATTACCCTCCTGAACCCACCGATTCTATATTCTGCTAACAGTCATTGGATATCGACCAACGCGAGCAGCAATGTCGCGATACGATAAACCGCAATCGCGATAGGCTACAATCCGACCTTTATCAAAGTCGGAAACGTGATGGTATGCATTTCTCGTCCTTACACGAGTCATCACAACGACGTTTCACTAGGCAACGCCGGTCAACTGCTGTTTGTGTATGAGAAATAGGTTGGAAACTTTCCTCATGGCAGCACGTTGTAGGTGTCGCCACCGGCGCCAACCTTGTGTGAATGCTCTGAAAAGCTAATCATTTGCATACCACAGCATTTTCTTCCTGTCGGTTAAATTTCGCGTCTGTAGCACGTCATCTTCGTGGTGTAGCATTTTTAATGGCCAGTAGTGTATAATGGGTCCGCTCTAAGATGACTAGCAAATATCTAACAAGGTGGACAAAGACAGTGAAACAGTGGTCTTATCCAGATGGATTTAGTTATCATCTCCTAAGTCTTACAGATAATTTTTTTCCATTTCTTGTAAGTATCAACAATTCGCTATACAAGTTCTATTTGGTTATTGCTCTACAGGTGTAGATACCCTTCAGCTGTTGGCCGAGCCCGGCTCATCATTAGAGATTTTAACGTTTTGAACGTCTCTGATTCTTGACGCGATAACAGTGCGCCGAAGTACCACTTTCCTATAAACCACCGTTAAGCCCACGTTGGTACAGCGCGATCATCCTTCAGAATGAAAGGTCCGTTCCCCGTCTATTCGCAGATGACAAACTGTTGATCTGCAGCTGTGGGAGACGTTTTGGCACCACGACCGAAAAATCTGTGTCGCACCCATGATCACTGAAACTCAAGTTCATTCAACTATAAACTGACTGTTGTGCTAAATGAGCAGATGATTTTCTGTGACAGAAAGAGTCACACTATAGGTTATTCCGGACTTCATAAGAATTAAGCCGATTTCCGTGAACTGAACACGTGCTCCGTTTTATATTTCAGAATAACTTGCAGCTATCTGCTGACACTAAATTGCTGTAAGGGCCGAAGAAGGGGGCAGTTATCAGACCGAAATACAGTCTGTCTGATTGACTCTTGTTTCCTTCGTCGATTTGGCTGGAGTATGTGCTGTACGCAATAGCACATTATGCAGGAAATAATTATAGTAAGATTTAGGTATGAAATTCACCAGTCTGATACCTATAAGTCCCGATAATCTAAAACACGTCTCAACTATTTTGAATTTTTGAATTTGGGGCGTGAACTCCGACGAAGCAAAACGACGCAAAACCATGAAAATTGTCTACGACAGTCGATTATTTAGACATATGTTGTACTCGTTTATTTTCTTCCATGTTCAGTTTAACGAGTTAACTGTCACGAGACTCAGTGGACTCAAATTCAGTAGGATCGGGGCTCAAATCCTCCCAATTTTACGTTTACCTTCGTTTTCCTAAATCTATTAAGGCCAACACCAGGAAGATTCTGTGGAAAGGACGTGCCCGATTTCCTGCACCATTCTTGTCATATCCGAGCTTGAGGGCCATCTCTAACTATGTAGCCGTTGAGGGAACGGTAAATCATAATCTTCCTCCTTCCACGTTCAAATGCGTTAAACAGTGAATCAGTGTTGAGGGATTGAGATGATGCAAAAATTGAAATGTTCCAGTAATGGTCTTATTTGAGAAGGAAACATAAATTTGCTAACGCGGATGGTGCAGTCCAGCAGATTTGGAAACTGCAATGCGGTCATATTCATTTTAAATAACAGACAGTCTAGCTGTGTTACCTGTGTCGAGCAGCGCACTTTAAATGTGTAAAAAAAGCATTACCTGAACCTATGGTTTTGACGAGCAATTATTTACATTTTTGTATTTTATGAGAATTAATTGAATATTGATCAGTAGAACTAAAAATACTTCAGCTTTTTGGAAAATATGTAACCACTGCTTTTTTTGTATCTATCGACACACTAAGCACAAAATTTCTAGTTTCATAGGAATAATGCACACTGGAGCATTTAATTATGTGTGTACTAAACATGATACAAACAGTTGAAGTGGTGAATTGAACGCAAAGGCAACGTATTCTCTTGTCTGGTGATACCATGGTTCCCAGCGACGTCGCAGCTGTTAGCTCGTGTATACATGGTAGTCGGAAACAGTCTGAAGAGCTTATAAGCGTGTTGCACAGGAAGCTGTGCTGAGAAATAATTGTTAAGGAAAATTCTGTACGTTGGACCGCTTCTGAAGTATTGAAGTTAACCAATCAAGTCGCTGTGCCACGTATAGTTCTTGTCAGTTGTTTTCATAGCGTAGATGATAGCGCACGAGATTGCTCAGCCTTTGACTAGAGATCGATCCTTACTACTGTCACATGTCCTGTTTTTCTATCACTCTCTTGGTTAGATCTAGGAAACCAAACGATGAACACGTTTGGCGACTCTGTCTCTGACGGGCTACTTGAACTTGCTTGTTTGGAAGCGCAACGGCCTGATAGACTAACTTAAACGTTAATTAACTCGGAAACGGCGCAAATTTTCGAATTTTTTTCTTGACATTTATTTCTCAGCTCAACCTACCCGGCAACTCCCTTACAAGTTCCTCAGACTGTTTCTGACCACCATGCATAACAGCGGAACAATAGCCCACCAGAAATAAATTCCGCTTGAAATTTTGTAGGAGAAAGTGGTCAAAAGCTTGTGCTATTTTAACTACTTGATGTGACTGGAAGTCCGAAAATGTTTTGTATACTGTAACGTTGTAACCCTACATAATTTATAGTTATTCAGTTTTACTGATTTTGAATAAAATGTACACATGTAATTTGTTTTCACATCCCAGACTGTTCCCACTGTAGAATCCATCAATCAAATGTGCAACGTATAGGTTCGCGACGCTATGGGACTGAGTTTGTTATTGTATTGTGATGCTCTTTCCAATGATCTGTAATACTCTTCTTACACACAAAAACATGCATAAGTGTCTTCCAGATAGCTTAGTTAAAGTAAGACAGATACAAGCTTTCTACTTCTTTTCTATATGTTTGTGGTATATCTTACATTCATTTTGCTACGATTTTAGGCCAGCAATAAAATTGTCTTCATCTAACCTCTAGTTTCAGTTGGTAGATTAATTTGCAATTTCTGTTTATTTATCCTGTTCGTCATAATTGTATTAATCACTTTTTTTCTGATCTTTCCCGTTCTGATTATTTTGTACTTAGTTTAGAGAAAGTGATCCAAATTTCGACTATGGTCTAAATTTACACTAGCTCGATATTTCATACTGTAGCGTAGCGGAAGAAATGTAGAACAGCGTTTCAGTCCACGTCAGTTATTGTGTAGAACTGCCACTCAGTTCATTGTCGCATTCTACTGTAGTAAACGTAATCTCAGTTTTGGCCACCTTAAAACTTTTACAGGTATGCATTCATTATTTTTTCATACAGTTCACGTATTTATGAAAAGTCTTCTATCGAGTATGTCGTATTAAGAATAATCTTAGCTTTTGGAATATCCTTAGTTTTAATAGCTACTATTCTTCGTTGTTTTGTAGCTAACCTAAAAATTACGTGGTAGTAATGGTCTAAATCCGGGCCAGTATATATGGTCTAAATTAGGGCTATGCCAGATTTTTTACCATTCTGTCTGTGTGACTAACTTATGTTGTTTTCATTCTGTACTGCTGAGAACAAAGCCAAAATGAAGCCCTTAGGGAAACCAGAAGAAATGGAATGATAGCACCAAGACGATGCATACAGACAAAGACACTGATGCCTACAAAAATATTTAATGTGTAATGATCGACGTTACTAGCATTTTGCAAGGCTGAAGTATCTCTTTCAAAACTAATTTCAGGGAAAATTTGAAGAAAATTTGTATTATGCGCAGAACTAGGAAAGGAGGTAGTCTCTTACCTACTTCACACATGGTGGCCTAAGTCGACTGACTTACCAGTGGTCTACGAAATCCGTTTAAGAATGGAGAGGCTGGAAGAGCTTGGGTGGATCTATTTTTGCAACGTCATAAGAAGACTGTGTCATTACGTGAACCCTTTGGAGCATCTTTTCCATGCGCTCTTGTATTTAATAAAGAAAATGTTGGAATTTACTTTAATCTGTAGCAGGAAGCTTATCTGGAAAAAAAAAATTCTGCTGAAAGGATCTACAATGTAAATGAAATGGGATTAAAACAATTGTACAAAATAAAATTCCTTACATTTCTAGACGAAACGGAAAGTGACTAATTGCTGTCCTTACTTCTGTGAGCGAGGTACAACAGTTACAATGATGCCCTTCTGAATGCTTCTGGACATTATATCCCCCCATTGACCATATTACCACGTAAGAACATGAACATCCAACTAATGAAAAGGGCCCCTCCAGGGACAGCTGGTGCTGTACATCCATCAGGCTGGATGCAAACCAACATCTTCTGTTCGTGGTTCAACCATTTTATTGAAAAAGTGAAGCCCTCAAAGGAATCTGCAGTTGTACTGATGCTGGATGGGCATTTTACTCATACGCGTAACGTCGATCTTACTGTAATCACGTGATAAGTGTGTCAGTTTCATCACGTTGCACACACAAACTGCAGCAACTAGACACAACTTTCATAGGACCTACGGTGAAGAGGTAAGGTAATGGCTTTGTCATTCAAATAGACCGCTAACCATTTACGGAACGATGGAATTGTTTGGAAAAGCGTAGCTGACTGTACAAATAGGAGAACGTGCAGTCAATGGTTTCACAATCACATGGATATATCATCTTAACAAAAATATCTTTAATGGAGTTGGCTACTTTGGATCCTTCAGAAGGATGTAGGTTGCAGTAAGTACTGGGAGATGAAGAAGCTTGCACAGGATAGAGTAGCATGGAGAGCTGCATCAAACCAGTCTCAGGACTGAAGACCACAAAAACAACAACTTTGGATCCACGAATGGAACAGCGAAAATTGGTAGCTCGTTGGAAACAAAATAGAAAAAGGACCAAGAACAACATTCTCAAGAACTCTCATCCATTTCGCGTAGTCTTACGTAGGGAACATCACACGTGTCAGCCTCTTTAACGCAGGAGCCTCAGGAAAACAGGTCTACCTCATCGGCTGTTGATCCTCACGAAATTGCTTCTGTTTCTTCGGTAAACAAAGTGAAAAGCAACGAAGGACGTAAAGCCATAGGATCTACTCTGATAACTGGCACTCCTTATACAGCAATGTTAGAAAAATGTGGGAGACCTATTTGAAGAAAAAATTTCTACCAGTCCTTCCAAACGAAATATTGCGAAAAAGAAAGTGAAGTTAGAAATAGAGGGTGAAATCTCATCCAGAAATATGTAGGCTCAGATAAATAAAAGAAAAAAAAATAGAAACGGAAATCGACGGTGAAATCAAGAAGATAGTTCAAACGAGTCACAGACATGATGAAGTAGGCATGCCACTCTTTGACGACGACTTGAGTGATTTTCATTTCCTGATGGAAAAAACAAGCCAGACAGTGAAGATACAGAATACATACTTTGTGTGGGATACGTTGATGATGACGTGGTAGGAGAGCTGTGAGTTATGTGCTTCATACGTAGTATGTGGACACACAACGAATGTGCAGGAGCTGATTAAGACATTTATATTTGTGACTTTTGTCGACTGATTAGAAGGTTTTACATTATTTGACTACATTTTGGGTGAACCATTGTGATTTGAAAATACGAATATGGCATTATTTTTCAGGTACTTTATAAAATGTTTGTAAATATTTTATCCTTTAAATAAATTGTTTCTACTTTGATTTACTGAGCTTTTTCCAACGATATCTCAATATCATTAGGATTATCCCAAATTAAGACCATACCTTACACTTGTGTCCACTTGCCAATATTTTTTAGATAGAAAATAAGAAAAAATTATCAGAGTGTGTTACATTTCATCATAATTATTTTAAGCAGGACTCTTCAAAGTGTGATTTATTGCAATATTTTTAAATTCTTTGCAACAGAACTTAAGTTACACCTTAAAAAGTAAATGGTAACCCAAATTTAGAACACTTCCTCTACTAATAACTCCAATAGTTTCATATTTCTGAGTTTATTTTCGACTGTACCTAGAACTGCGCCGAATTTGCCTTAAACTCTGGCATATTGTTGGATAATGCCAATGATTTACTCAACATTTTCTTTTAGGATGCATCAGCTCCACAGCTCTACGCTGTAGTCACAGAAGATTGAACGGACTAGCATTTTCTAAATGTAGATAGAGTCTCTGCAAGAATGTACATTCCTCTACCCTTACTGTATGTTTACCATTTAGTGACACGAAGTTCTTCTTACGTTTTCTTTTCATTTGCGTTCCGTTCGCCTTAACCTTGTGGCAGACCAATATCGAAGTCTTCATGAATAATATCTGGCACTGCTTCAAATATCACTACACATTTGAGTTCTTATAAATGACTATGCTTAAACTGACACACAATACTTTTAGCGCAATGCAATCTGACTTTCAAAAATCCCTACAAAAGAATGGCCCTGACTATCAATAACCTATACCTTTCGTCAATCACTTACCTCACAAAAATCTTCGTTACTCAAACTACTGCAATACGGCGAGCGCCAATACTGCCAGCTAAATAAAAGATTCTAACTACTGAAGTCACTAACTACTGATAGGCATAGTTAGCAAATGAAAGATTTTGATAAAGAACAAACAATGTATTTACCTTAATAGTTTTTAAAAGTCATAATATATGTATACATATATCAGTTCATGACATTCAGTCTTACAAATTTACTGTCTCTGATGGACACACGTCCAGATCATCAGCTCTCAAAATTCCGTCATCTCTCTCCCCACATCCACCACTGCTGGCGGCTCACCTCCAACTGCGCAACGCTACGCGCTGTTAACAGCCAACTGCTCAACACTACAATAGCCAACAACAATGCAAACCAGCCACAGACTGCACACAGCACAGCCAGTGATTTTCATACAGAGCGCTACGTGGCGTTACCAATAAAAAAACCTATACAGCCTACTTACAACTTCTCTGTGGAAATGAAGTTCCTATGACAGGATCAGATGTTGTCACACAGTATCAGAATATTATAATTTCGATTATTTATTTGCAACATATTTAGAACATCTTCAACCTGAAACTCCATATGTGGAGCGCGCAGTACACTGAGTTTGACACTTTAGCTGATTTCCCTGTGGTGTTCTTTTGTATTTCGATTAGGCTCAAAGTATTTACAGCTTTCGGTTTCTGAGACAAGCCTGGCTCCCTATTATGGAACTATATAATCTTGAAATCGATTGTACGTGAATTAAACTCAAAGATAAATTGTAAAACAAAGCTGTGTGAAGAAATTGACATTGTTTCTACAATAAACTAAAAGGAAGCTTTAAAAGTCCAATACGATCCACTTTCATGGAAACTGAAATATGCAGCTTGTACCTCCGTTAGATTCCTCCAAGTCATAATTTCTGTTCATGAATTTCAAAACGTGACAGAAATTAACAAAGGCACATTCAGCTTCATCTACCTAAGGAATGAACTCATAATAATTTTGGCACACGCGCTGTGCCTGAACGTAACAAGTTGTTACTCCTATTGGTATCTGTACTATGGAAATCAGCTTCAATATGACGATCTTTTTCAAATTTTTGACGTCTTTTCAAATAGTTCAATACATATTTCATTTATTACACTTTTGTCCATATAAATGATTACCTTCTACCATTTGAATGGTTGCACAATATTCTGTGAAATTCGCTCAACAAGAAATGAGAATGGGTTGATGCAGTTAAACTGTCGAGGCAAATGGAAAAGGGAACTGAGTATTATTGTATGAGAAACAATAAATCTAAGTGTGAGGTATATTTGATGTAGTACGGTTGTGTTACTGGGAAGGGTAGGTTTATTTTTAAGTGTCATTTATTGTACATTAACTGTATATCAGATTCTTGTTCGTAACTTTCTACGCTGTCAGCAGCTTACTAAATTCTTTATGTACTATTCTTGTACAAGAGTCAGCTATTTTTATCACTAGACAATAGTTATCTCAGCAAAGACCTTCGAGATTTTGACACTGAACAAACTAAGTCGAATTTCATAGAAAATATTATTGTTTGCTGCATCCTGAATAAAAGACTTGCGAACTTTTTCTGTATGCTTAACAGATTTTAGTGAATGGAAACCATGACAGAGAGCGAATACTAATAACTGACACAGCGTTCTTCGCACTCTGTATACAATTTTTCATCAGGTAGGTAGTAATTTATTTCGAATAATACATGAGGCACGATGTCAGACGCAGGCTTTTCCTCCACCGCCGTCCTATACCGAGGCCGGTCCGGGCTGTGCACCCATCGCGTCCGTCTGGTCAGCCTAGGTTTATCCGTTAATCTTCCCCAGCGTTTGACCACCTCCACCGCTCTATCGTAGGCACCAGTCCCACAACTTAATTTTCTGCTGTGCATTACTGCTCTACCCCTCTTAATACTTCCTGTCTTGGTACTTTTCTCATAATATTCTATGGCACTAAAAATATTCAGGCATCCACCTGACAATGAGTCCGAAATTTACCTTTTTATTTCATTTCATCTAGTGTAGCCTACAACGGAGTTGTTACTTACTTTATAACAGCGCCTAACCACAGAAGAATGAAACTCTCAGACCTGCTGTATTCTTTGTGCATTAATTAACCAAACCTCATTAAGTAGAGCTTTAAAAGTATGACATTTGGCCTTTTACAAGAGAAACTACAGTAAATCTTCATGAAATACACCGAAGCGCCAAAGAAACTGATATAGGCATTCGTATTCAGATACAGAGATATATAAACAAGCAGAATACGGCGCTTCGGTCGGCAACGCCTATATAAGACAACAAGAGTATGGCGCAATTGTTAGATCGGTTACTGTAGCTACAATGGGAGGTTTGTAACGTAGCAACTACGTTACGTAGTACTATAAAAATATACCCGCTCTATTTTGCAATTTTATTTAAGGGTTTCAATAGTAATTTTAATAATAATGATAACTACATAAGGGCTTCACCCAAAATTAAACCAAAGTAATTCACACCACCAATAAGGCGACGTAAATTAATATATTTCCTTTATTAATCAAAGTAAATGTAAAGGAGAGTATGCAGAAGGCAGTGGGCAGGCATACGTCGAACGGTCGGTATAGAAGGCTCTGAGTCATCTAGAGCATGAAGGCGCACTGGTTGACGTGGCCGGATGTAGATGTGAGTACCAGTTGCAAGGGAAAATGATAGGTTTCTAGTCCCTTCTATAACAATTTCAGCGCAGTAATACCGTTCCGGTAACAGAATGCGCGCGGGTTTGTGAATGCTGAAGGGAACACCCTGTCCCCTCTCCCCTCCCTGTAGAGCTTCGATGGCGATATTGCGAAATATCGGCGTCGAGAGAAAATAATCCCACTTCTTCTTAACCCTTCAGGTTAAGAAAAATATATTTTGAACGTAATTTAAAGCACGTGATTGAGGACAGGGCTTAAGAAAACGATCTCCTCTCTTACATGCTATTTTCTTTCATTAGTTTATAAAACTAGTAACGACATGATTATTCATCGGCGCAGAGGTAACAGTAAAGTGGAGGTGAGCGCTGGTTTTGGCGTTGGCGCTTTCACTCAGAAGAGACGCTCTCAGTCCTTCAGAACGGACAGACCTGTATCTGATCGCCCCGATGAAATGAATATTCGGTCAGTAAGTACTGTTACAGTACAAATACCATTCCAGGCACTGCTCCGAATGTGTGGAACAGCAGATGAGTGGCGACAGGTTATTCCACAATTTAATACGACAGTAAAAACGTACGTGAGGCAGTGATTTTGATTGTGATACGAAGTCTCATTGGAACTGTGACAAACTTTAGAACAACCGTAGAACCGCAATCAAGATGCAGTCTCATCGTCATCGGTAAGTGATTTCTTGCTTGTGTCAGAGCTGGTGTGAATTCCCGAAAAGTTTTCAAGGCTTTACTGTACGCATGGTGTCTGCAGCGTAGAGTACTGTTTAACGAATCAAACTTCATTGGGTAATGTGGTAATATTCAGGCGAGCGAGTGTTTGTTGTAGTTGCATCTTTATACGTCCCGCGTGGTAGTGCAAAATTAATTGTTTAACTCTGAGTGAAACTAGTATTTCTATTCTATGTACGTAAGGAAAAGACAGATTATTCTAGAGGGGGCTAACGCATATTGCATTGTTCTGAAGGATAGAGCCTGATTAATTGTGACAATAACTTACGAACATAAATGAGAGATGTGTCATCCTAAGGCGCGTAAGGGAAGACGTTAGCGTTATACTCTGTCATTTGTGTGCTCTCGGATTAACTAGAAGTGCCAAACATTACTGTAATAGCAGTCCGCCGCGCGGGGTGGCCAAGCAGTATGAAGCGCCTTGTCACGATCCCCGCGGTTCCCCCCGTATGAGGTTCGAATCCTACCTAGGGCATGCGTGTGCGTGTGTTGTCCTTAGCGTAAGTTAGATTAAGTAGTGTGTTCTTTTAGGATGCATCAGCTCCACAGCTCTACGCTGTAGTCACAGAAGATTGAACCGACTAGCATTTTCTAAATGCAGATAGAGTCTCAGCAGTTTGGTCCCATAGGATCTTATCACAAAAATAGCTGTCACTTGCAGTTGTAACATGTGCTTTTTTAGGAAGAAACTGCGCCTCTGAATTATATTTTATTTAGCACGGTAGGTCCATGTTCTTATTTGCTGCAACACTCATTTTCCTTACAATATTACTTGGTTGATTTGTTGCTTTCCAAGATTGCTTACGGTGGGTAGCGTCGAGAGCGGGAGAGCAGGACTATCGTTGAGAGCCAAACATCTTCGGGAAATATAAAGGTGCTTACGACGTTAGCTGGACGTTGGCCCGCTACGTGCCAGATTTAATACAATCTATGTGGCACCAAGGCTCTCAAGTGACTAACCCACTGGCACCGATATATTAATAATAGTATGCAACGTATGTTATATCACGTTCCAGCATTCGGTTTAGTCTTAATCGTAGCCAGGTGGAATAACTCCCAAGTTATTAAGATTTAAGTGAGTTTCAACGTGGTGTTACAGTCGGCGCACGATCGATGGGACACAGCATCTCCGAGGAAGAGATGAAGTGTGGATTTTTCCGTACGATCATTTCACGAGTGTACCTTGAATATAAGGAATCCAGTTAAACATCAAACCTCTGACCTCGCTGCGACCGCAAAAAGATTTGCAAGAGAGGGACCATCGATGACTGAAGAGAATCATTCAGTGTGACAGAAGGGCGACCCTATCGCAGATTGCTGCAGATTTCAATGCTGCGTCATAAACAAGTGTGAGCTAACAACCATTCAGCGACACATCATCGACATGGGCTTTCGGAGTCGAAGGTCCACTCATGTGCCCTTGATGGCTGCACGACGCTAAGCTTTACGCCTCGACTGGGCCAGTCAATACTGAAATTTTCTTGTTGATGACTGGAAACATGTTGCCTGGTCGGACGAGTCTCGTTTCAAATTGTATTGAGCGAATGGACGTGTATGGGATGGAGACAACATCATGAATCCACGGACCCTGCATATCAGCAGGGGAATGTTCAAGCTGGTGGATGCTCTATAATGGTGTGGATCGTGTGCAGTTGGACTCTGACAAGTGACACATACGTAAGCATCCTGTCTGATCACCTGCATCCATTCATGTCCATTGTGCATTCTGATGGACTGGGGCAATTCCAGCAGGGCAATGCGACACTCCATACGTCCAGAATTGCTATATAGTGGCTCCAGGAACACTCTTCTGAGTTTAAACACTTTCTTTGGCCACCAACCACCCCAGACATGAGCATATCTGGGATGCCTTGCAACGTGCTATTCGGAAGAGGTCTCTACCCCCTTGTACTCTCACTGATTTATGGGCATCCCTGCAAGATGCGTGGTGTCAGTTCGCTCCAGCATTACTACAGACATTAGTCGAGTCTATGACACGTCGTGTTGCGGCAGTTCTGCGTGCTCGCAAGGGCCCTACATGATATTAGGCACGTGTAGCAGTTTCTTTGTCTCTTCAGAGTAGATTCTACACGTTCTTGTTCAATGGAGGTTATAGAGCCATATATTCTCACACGGCTTATACAGCTTGTCGTTAGTTATCAGGTACTAAGCATTTTTTGTATATGCTGTTTTGCAGCTTCAGTAAATTGTATGAAATCCATCTTTTTATGTGTATATTCCACCAGAGGTACAATATATTGTTTAATAAGAAATGTATAGGTACTTTAGCTGATGTGTGTAGACGCAAAGAGAATTGGTTCCTGTCTGCAAACGGCTAGAAGGTACATTGGTCACAATCGATAGGCTTCAGGCTGCTGCCCTAAGTGGCAGCGACATAGCGAAAGCTATGAAATCTCTCAGTGCCCTCTTTATCCCTTATAACTCCCTATGTCTCTGTGCTTCCCGATGCGAACTGACTCGATTGGTGAAGACAGCTAGCCGTGAACTTGGGAAGGAGGAAGGGCTCACTATTTGCAGCATCACAACCACAATCGATTGCCGTCCTGCGGTATGGAGTCGAAGGGAAGACCTAAACCAGAGACTCAGACGATTCTTTGAAAAATTTGGATGCTGATTTTTCGATCTGCGCAACACGGTAAATGTGCACAACACAAAGCGGCTACTTGGACAGCAGAGAGCATGAGGCGTGCACGTGGGAGTCATTGGGTTAGAGGAACCCCTCCGTAAGGTCAATGATGCGGTACTTGCCTCATGGAAGAAAGTTCAGGGGAACTTGCAGAATAGAAAGAGAAAATGTGAAAGTGGTATTAGTAAATAGTAAGAGCATCAATGGTAGGGTCCAAGAAACACTTTCGCTTGCTAAAAGTAATAGTGTCCACATAGTATTAGAAAGAGATAGCTGGCTGAAACTGGAGGTGAATAATATTGAAATTCTACTTTCAGCCTGGAATATATACCGCAAAAATAGACTATTCGCCGATGGTAGCTCCATAACTAGTGACGTTATTACAAATTCAGAATGTAAATTAATCTGGATGATGGTAAGCATCAGAGATGGATCAGACAGAGATATCGGGTGCTTTTTTAGCCAGTTGCCTCAAGAGAATTACAGGCAGAGTGTTTCAGATAGACATTTGGAGAACATAGAGGGTATGTTGCCTGATAACGCTACTGTAAAACGGGGAGACTTCAAACTGTCAGCTGTAACTTGGAGATAAGGTGATTAAAACAGGAGCCAATGAATTTTTTGTAAGATTGTTTTGAATATTTTATTTCCGAAAAGTGCTTTGAGGAATCAGTCACAAAACCTGTTCGAGAGGACAACATGTTGGACCTCCTTTCACCTAACACTCCAAACGTTTTGAATCAGCTAACAGTAAAAGGAAGGAAGTTCAGGGCTCAATGTCTCGTCGACGACGAGGCCATTAGAGACGGAGCACAATCTACGATTAGGCAGTAGGGAAGGAAAGCGACAATGTCTCTTACAAAGGAACCATCCTGGTATCTACCCTGAGCGATTAAGGGAAAATCTATGGAAAACCTACACCTGCATCGCCGGACTTAGATTTGAACCGCCGTTTAAGTGTCTTGCCACTGAGCCCGTCTCTCGGCGAAATAGTTTAAACAGACGAGTGCGTCAGTGATTATGAGGTTCTTATAGCATCAACCACTTAAAGTGTTATAGGGAATATGAGTATGATACGAAAATGCTTTTGATCAGCAAAAGGGACGACAAACAAATTGGAGATTATCTGAGTAGTGAATCTCAAATGTTCTTTCCCGAGGATGAAGATGTGGAGAAAATATGGGTCAAATTCGAAAGCATCGTACAATACGCGTTCCTCTAGTATACGATGAACAAAGTAGTGAGGTTTTGAAGAACCCCCCCCCCCCCCCCACCCAACGTTTAGCAGTGTTAGAAAGTTTCTAAGAAAGCAAAACGAGGCTTATTGATAAACAAGAACTCATTGAAACCACAATAAGAGTAAGAAGAGTTGTACGAGAAGCGTTTAACGAATTCAAAAGTAAGCGGACCAAAATGATGAACTTAGTTTCTCAGTGGCTATACTGGCATGGAAAGAGAAAATTAACGTCAGAAGACCGAAATACTGAGATGGTCTTCCGAAATTGTTTCCCTGCAGAAGATCGTCTTCTGTTTCCTCTCCTAAAACATCGCACGAACACTGAAATGGCAGTTTTGATGTAGCTGATCGCAGATTACAAAGTCAACTAAAAGAGTGGAAAGGCATCTGCACATGATTAGCTACCTGTTAGATCCAATACAGGTTATGCGAAAGAGCTTGCTGTGCTTTTAGCAGGCGTCGGTTGTAGGTCGCTAGAGCGATTAGAAAAAATCGTAGATCATTCTCCGTTTTAAGATAGGTTTTGTTATTTGGACACGTAAATAGCTGCCGAGGGCCGAAGTAAATAAGAGATAAAATGCAGACAAGAAAAGCATATCTGAAAAAGAGGAATTTGTAGACATTGCATGTAAACTTAAGTATTTGGAAGTCTTTTCTGAATGTATTTGCATGGAGTGCAGCTTTTTATGGTAGAGAAATGTGGACGACCAAAAATTCAAACAAAAAGAGAGCAGAATGTTTTGAAATGCAGTACCACAGAAGAAGACCGAAGATCAGATAAGAAGATAGAATAATTACTGAGGAGATATTGAATCTAAAACTTATGGCACAACTTGGATATAGAAATGGGTCGGTTGATAGGACAAACCCTGATGCTCTTTGCTTTCACCAAAACGTAGGAAACATGTTATCTGCTCATAATAGTCTTTCAGCCACATTCATAAGACTCGTTTTTTTTAATATATTTTTTATAGCAACAGAGTGCTTCTGGTGTTTCCTCTCACCGCTCACATGAACCCAGCAGCTATAAGAGTGTCACGCAATGGAAATGCTATTAGATACCAAGACTGCTAAGTAATTAATGTAATGAAAATCTAGGATTTAGTAACAGAGTTATTGTGACGGAGTCCCAATACACAATAGTCCGCTCCGATAGCTGAGTGGTCAGCGTGACGGACTGCGTGACCCGGCTTCGATTCCCGGCTGGGTCCGGGATTTTCTCCGCTCTGGGTCTGGGTGTTGTCTTTGTCATTAATTCATCCCTACCCGGCGCGCAGGTCGCCCAATGCGGCGTCGAATATAATAAGACCTGCACCAAGGCGGCCGGACCTGCCCCGTAAGGGACCTTGTTATCTATGAAATTAAAGTTAAGGTATCGGATATTACAATTTTAATGTTTCAAAAGGCTCTCCTCAACTTCACAAAAATTTAAGGTTGTAAAAAATAGACGATAAAAGAAAAACATCATAAACAGCAAAACAATAACATTAAAAATAAGTTGAAATACTGGGAGGTAAGACCAAATTGGCAAGAAATAATGAATCGATTTTTGTCATATCGTAAATGAAAGTAAGTCACAAGTTCCCCTCGATTGATTACCGACGTGAGCGATTACTCGATTTCAAGTGAAGTAAAAAGCATTGCCCAAATTCTACGCTACTAAGCTCCAGTGAGTCTCGCAAACACAAATATCCATCACAAAACAGTCCCACTCTAACGAAACTGTAATTTGACACTTAGTAAATTTCATAACTGATTCGAAGCATAGCACCGCAGATTTATGTTACCTTCGCTGAACTGATGGCTACGGGACTATGGCAGCAAAGAGAGCATCGCCGTCGCTGAAAATGCACCTGCTTAAGTCGTGAGACTGCCAGATGTACATAGTTAGCTGTTTCCCTGCACCTCCACGACTCATCAGTGTTGAAAGTACCAAGCCCGTTGCTCAAGCCAAGTCCAAGACTGATTGCTGCTGAAAAAATTTCTCTCCAACTATATAAAAAGACAACAACGTACCTTCTCCACCAAAATACCTCAAATCTTCGCGGTCCCGTCGCTCTCTGACGCGGACGGCCCTGCTTCCTACACGCTCCTTACTTACGGTCCCGACGCACCCCGCCGTGGACAAAACACAACTACCATCGTTCCGGCGTCCCTTCGACGCTGGCTACAGCTCTCACTAATCTCTATATAGCTCTTATATTCCCATGAAAATATCCTTACCCCACTTCACGTTCAATTTGACCAAACTCATCTCGCTCAGACTCACCAATACTCAAGGGGCATAACTGAGTTACTCCCATTCGAAAATTACCTGACTGCATGTTTGTTCACGCTCTTTACTTCGTATCAAAAATGCTGGCCTACACCTGCTGTTAGCCTACTGTATTACATTCATACTTGCACTGAATTGCCTTAGGACTGATCCCTTCGGCGTTTCTCTCTCAGTTATCATGCTCAACCAAACAACTCCCTCAAGCATTATCACAATTTTACGTAATAATTAACTTCTCATTCAGTATAATATCCCAAAAATTGAAACAAACCACGTACTAGAACTAACGCATAAATAGCGTGCCACACAAAGATTAAGGCCAGATTACCCACTATTCGATTTCCCACAACATTATTGAACGTTGTCTTTTTCGGCACGGTATACAATAATTCAAATCCCATAATGTCACATAATTAACTAAACTATTCTATAGCCCTGATTTTCCAAATCAATAGTAAGTTAGAGAATGTAAACAGCAGATGCATTTATGGTCAACGTAACAAACACGACTACTCAATAAAAGGTTTGATGTTACCATCATGGTGTATACCATGTGATTTTACTGTCTTAATGAACTCCACCTCTACAGCGTTATCTCACCACTAATTAGCCTACGTCTAAAATACTACAGTAAGAAGACAGTTTCCCGGGAAGAAAATAATAAAAACCCTCTTTCAAATACAAATATGACCATGACTAGCTAATTGTAACGTACTTACTCCAGCTTATCACATGCTCATCATTTGAAACTCAGCTAAACAAGACAACCAGGCCGTTCTTAAGACTAATGCTGCCTCTATATGTACTCAAATATCCTGATCACATATTATATACACCTCTCCAGACACTTCCATTACATCCCTAAGTTAGCAACTACGCCTCCTCCTCTCTCCAAAGTAGGCTTTCTTCATCCCAAGACTCACTTTCTCCATTAAACTCATTAATCGTCTCCCTTTCTTTCCTGCATACCTTCCGTGCCGCTACTGTCACCGCTGGCGGCAGTCACACATCAACTGTTTCGCATCTTGTGGCTGCAGAAGAATTACAAGTACTCCTTTTCATCTCACCATCCGTGTCCTTACAAATAATATGCCACATCTCCTCTAACCATCCTCAGAAGCCCTTAAATTATATGTCTTTCTTTCAACCAGCGCCCACAGGTGTTTCTGGAGAAACTTTGTACACCACAGGCTGGTGACCCCCGCCAGAGCAAATGGTTCATCAGTGTACCTATTTCTCCTCATTAATTCGTTTAGTAGCTTAGCAGAGCTACGGGAGTAACTCTCTTGACGTATATAGTTCCAACATTTCCCTTTTAATCTTGTTTTATGCCACACCTGACCGGTACACCATTAGAAATTCTTTTCCGAATTCTACGTACATCATGCATCACCGAGTAATAGGTTGTATCTTTTATACAGCCTCCCTATCGAGGGATTATGGCACATATTAGTAAAACGGTAGAAGTTAGAAAATTTTGTTAAAGCACATTCACATTGCCACAGCCCAAAACAATTCATGCCAGAGACAGAGGCAGAAGTAGAAAACGAGCCAGTATGTACCAAGTGGGTCCTACCGTCAACACATTACGACACTGTCTGCCGAGTTAAGACACGCGCTCTACGGAAAGGTGACTGAGAAAAGTTTACTCTTTGGGTCGTATGATGAGCTGCAAGGACCTCTATATCTGCCACAAGAGCACATGGCGAGGAAACGACACAACAGTTAACAGCCTGTTAATCGATTACAGCAGAATGATGAAGGCACATGCAGTCATTACTAACCAAACCTTGCATCATAGCCTCATGTTAGCTCTCTTTAAATACTCCAGCTCTTTAGCTCCCGTGAGGTGATGATCATTAGGATCTATGGCCTTCATAATAATAGCTCTCTATTCCATGATTACAGTACAGTAGTGTATCTATGTCCCAGATGCTCCAGCACAGTCTACGAACGGGCAAAAGATTAACTCAGTACGAAGGCCCTCACCCGATGAACTTCTTGGTAGCCGTCGCTTACCGTCAACTGCTGGAGAAACTGACTGTCTTCCGACAACACTGGAACATAGAGTGACACCAACATGGTGCTTCAATGCGGAAACCAACAACAGAGTCTTTTGGAGCTCCACGTTCCTGTTCAGCACTCAGGCGCCTTTGGGTGATGACAGCTACCAGGGGTAGGAAAAAGATCAACTTACCACACGACTGCCGACACCAGATATCACAGATGGGGTCATCAGAGAATTCGAAGTGGGACCGAGTACACTCCAGCAGCCAGCGCGAAACTCACTTCACGCTGGCAACAGTGGCGCCAGATCGCCAGCAATCCACAGCGGCACCAGGGTCGCTGACATATTCTCCTGGGCGCCCAATCGCTGAGCTGACTCGGCGGACGTTAGCTAGCTAACCTAATCACATTTTTCCGGTAAAAAATTGGAGGACATAACGGTATTCCTTAATGAAGTATTGGGTACAGCCAGAATTAGTAATTGGTCAGTTGAAACTACTTTGCCGATGGCTAATTTACGCCTAGCAGGTGAAGTCAAGATATACGCGAGTGTCACGAAACACTGAGCAAGGCAAGTAAATTTGAACAGTTATTGGAAGGTTTGCGTCAGAGATACCGAAAGAAGAAAAGTGTTAGGTTCTTTAGACGACAGTTCTGTGGGTTGTTACCAACGGCACATGAAACTGTGGAGACATTTTCTGCAGAATTCGTAAAGCAAATCTGCAAACAAGTAAGCTGACAGGGAATCGAGAAGCAGATCTCGTCATACGCAGGGAGGCACAAAACAGAGCTCTCGATGTATTTTTGCGAGGAATTCCTGCCGAGTTTTTGTGAAGAGTGCGCATGGAAAATCTAGAGGGTTTGGCTACAGCACTACGTGTTACCACATATTTGCAGGAAATACATATTTCTACACGATTACGCAATAATAAGCAAGTTCTTGCTTCTGAAAATAATTGTTATCTTTGAGAGAAGAAAGGGCAATTAAATGCGCAATGCTGTCAACCACAATGTTAGAGATGTGGGCCTATTGGCAACAAGACGAGCGAGTGTGGAAATAGAAAGCAGGGTAATGGAAACAAGCACAGAAAACGTTAAACATAAAAAGGAGAGTTAGGTCCGTACTAATATAGAGACGGATTTTTGTTTGATACGCTTTGTAAATGGTTAACAATATATATTTTTAATCGATACCGGTGCTCATATATTTTGCCATGCACCACGGCGAACAGTTTACAAGCTTATCCGTTGCGGAAATGTGTCCACCCTTGCCCTTTACGACGTCAGATAAATCCCGCCGTTTCCGTATTACGACGAGGACTCCTGGGATTATATGACCTGCACTACTAATGCTGCTACCTGCCACCTGTGAGCGGCTATTGCAAGCTGAGATCGAAAATAAGGTGGTGGTCACATTAATCTGACTGGACCGTATACTTTCATCCTTTCCTCCTGATTCTTCAGTTCTTCGCTCAACTAATTTACCCGTCTCACCGCAGTGGTCGTGACTGTCCATTTGACTCTCCTCACTTATCAAACAAGGGGCACTTTCAATTTCTACATTGTGCACAGGAGAGTCTACTGTAATATGATTGTCACTCCCTTCCAAAGCACAGCACCACATCTCCTACATGCAAAATTCGTAGACCACGTAACCAGGATTTAAAATTACGTGGACTTGACTTTTGATCTCAACTCCCCTGTGATTCGATACCTCTAACGACTCTCCGCAGTCAAAAATGTTCAAATGTGTATGAAATCATATGGGACTTAACCGCTAAGGTCATCAGTCCCTAAGTTTACACACTACTTAACCGAAATTATACTAAGGACCAACACACACACTCACGCCCGAGGGAGGACTCGAACCTCCGCCGGGATCTCCGCAATCCCCGTGGCTGTATCACCCTGACACCGCTGTGGACGTCACAGTCACTGTTAATTAGCGTGCCCACTCTTCTCAGTGTCTCCTTATTGTGCCTACTTGTGATGATGCATGGCCAACCAGGCACACTCGTTAAAATGATTGACAAGTGTCCACACCTCTGGGCACAGTAAACAAAATGCCAGCACTGACAGAGTGCAGTGTTCCTGTTGTCCCAGTAAATTACACTTGGCGCAAGTGATCGGGTCGAGACCACCACCCATCTCGTTAGTGTAACCCCCGAATTCTATAACAACGTCGGGTTCGCCACTCACGAAGTTACCTTCACAGATGGGCCAGTCTCACATTGTTTCGAACACATTACTACTGCCCCTTGGTCGAAGCCTCTGTGCTATCCTGCCCTCACTGTTACCTCGTCTTCATTCAGCGAAAGTCTATTTCCAACAGTGCAAACCAAATTTCTTTTAAACCTCAACTATTAACATTACAAAATTCAGTAAATGCATCACCAAAGACCTGAATCCAACCAGTCAATGCTGAAAGTAAGAATGAATGTATCAGCAACGACAAACACATACACTTTCTTCCAGGAGTGCTAGTTCTGCAAGGTATGCAGAAGAGCTTCTGTGAAGATTGGAAGGTAGGAGACGAGGTACTGGCGGAATTCAGGCTGTGAGGACGGGTCGTGAGTCGTGCTTGGGTAGCTCAGTTGGTAGTGTCGCCTTGCGCGCCGGTCGGAGTGGCCGAGCGGTTATAGGCGCTACAGTCTGGAACCGCGCGACCGCTACGGCCGCCGGTTCGAAATCTGCCTCGGACATGGATGTGTGTGATGTCCTTAGGTTAGTTAGGTTTAAGTAGTCCTAAGTTCTAGGGGACTGATGACCTTAGAGTCCGCAGCTCGTGGTCGTGCGGTAGCGTTCTCGCTTCCCACGCACGGGTTCCCGGGTTCGATTCCCGGCGGGGTCAGAGATTTTCTCTGCCTCGTGATGACTGGGTGTTGTGTGCTGTCCTTAGGTTAGTTAGGTTTAAGTAGTTCTAAGATCTAGGGGACTGATGACCATAGATGTTAAGTCCCATAGTGCTCAGAGCCATTTGAACCATTTTTCGCCTTGCGCGTCGAGCGAGCAGGTTGTCGTTAACTTCTGCCCGTGCCGCAGCGCCGCTTGTGTCGAAGCTACTCAGTCTTGTTGGTATATCGGCCGGAGTCACATCGTAGTTGCGTAGCGGAGTTTGTTGTCGTTTCCCTCGTGGCGGTGGTGTTTTCTGCCCGCGCCATGGTGTCTGTCGAGTCTCCTAAATCTGTTCCTCGTCGAGCTACTGTTCGTTTCAGTTTTGACAAGAGTACACGTCATGTTCAACCTGGCTCCCTAGAAGTTCACGATTGGTTGGCTGATGTTATCCGTGTTACATCTGAACAGGTAGATACTGCTTACTTTGATCCTGATTTGTATGCATTCTTTGTGAAGTTTTATGATCCCGTTCAAGTAGAAAGACTTCTCTCCCGGGTTGGTTCTAAAGTGTTGTTTACACATCGAGATGGTTCCGTTAGTCAAGTCCTCCTTGAAAATGCGGCACTCGAGTATACACCGGTTAGAATGTATAACCTTCCTCCTAAAGTGGACGATTCATTTCTTACAACAACGTTGCTTCCGTTTGGAGTCATACAGCATATCCGATGGGAACTCTGGTCAGCACAACATCGCTTCCAGTGTTATAATGATATCTGGGCTGTGGACATGTGCGTTAAAAAGAATATTCCTTCCCACTTAAATGTTTGTGGTTACCGAATCCATGTTACGTATATAGGGCCAAAAGAAACTTGTTTTCTCTGTAACGAAAGCGGTCATCTCAGATCTGATTGCCTGCGCCATACAACTGTTCTGACGTCGTCTTATCAAAAACGTCTTCCTTTAACGTTAGCAGACATAGTAACTTCGAAGTCACTTGTCAGTCAGTCTCCAGCTTTAAGCGAAGTAGGGGCAACATTACCCCCTACTCCTCGCGAATTTCCACAGTTACCGACGCGTACCAGTGCGGCCTCTGTCCACGAGGGGACGGCGGCTCCAGCAGCACACGTCAAACGCCGGCGGACTGAGGACGGTACAGATTTCGAGGACGCCCCACTCCAGTCTCGTTCTTCTGACACGGCGTTGACAGAAGGTGCACCTTCTGGCGGTAATGCGTTGTCTACTGATGTTAATTGTGATTCCAGTATTACCAGAGAGGATGTAGCTGCTTCTGTTGATGTTGAAATCTGCGTTCAATCTGCGTCCCCCACTTCATCCGTCGACGTGACGGTTCCCGTGGATTCCGTTGTTCCCGCAGAGACGTCGCCTGCTGGCCAGCCTTTAGTGTTCTAGTGCAGCAACACCCATCCTCCCCGCTGAGACGGTCGAGCAACAGGATTCTACGGGTTCTCTTCCTGATGTTCAGGAGGTGCCACCCGACACCGGTACTGCATTACCTGTCTCTTCTGTACCTGATGTTGCTGTTGGTCGTTCTGAGTTGTGTTCCCCGATTTCCGATAAGTGCGGTGACGATGGCTCCTCTGTCAAATCGGAGCTTGACGTGCCCCCAACCCCTCCACATCAAGAGTGTATGTTTTCACGGTGTGGTGTGAAACAGCGCTTTCAACCTGCCCGTGCCGCGGCGCGTCGTGAAAAGAAAAGCGAGAATTCCTCGGCGTCGGCATTATACCTTCTTTTCCCCGCCTCCGGACGTTGGGGATGGACGGACGTGATAGTGCTTTTTCCTTAATGTTGTTTTATGGATATTACATGTATTAACGGATGCAGGCGTATACATTTCTAACCCTCAATCTTAATAGGATACGTTCCAAATTACGGCTTGTTGCGTTACGCCAGTTTATTTACGATTCCCAAGCTGATATAGTGTGTTTACAAGAGGTATTATTTGATGTGTTTTGTCTTCCTGGATATTCTATGTTTTTCAATGTCGCGCCTGAAAATTCTACCGGTATGGCTTTGCTTCATCGAGATGGAATCCCGCTGACGGACTTCGAAACGCTAGATGATGGTCGCGGTATAGGCTGTAGTTTTTATGGCCTCAACTTAATTTTTCTTTACGCTCCGTCTGGATCCCGTCGTTCATCCGATCGCGCGCGGTTTTATAAGGAAGAAGTAGTTTATTTACTCCGACGTAACCAGCGCAAGGTTTTGTTAGGGGGCGATTTTAACTGCGTCTTACGCCGTGTTGATCAGACCCCCAATTATACATTTTGTCGTGAAATTAATGATATGGTGACGTCCTTGCATCTCCAGGATGCTTGGGTTTGCAGATATCCTACATTGGTGCTGTTTACGTTTTTACATCTACTTCAAGTAGCCGATTGGGCCGCTTTTTTTTATATGGCCCCACATGTAGTCATCTTCTATCGATTGATGTAATTCCTGCCAGTTTCACTGATCACTGTGCTGTTTCCATGACTTTTAACCACGTCCCGCTGCGGGTCCATCTTCCGCGCCCTTTATGGAAACTAAACACTCTACATCTCACGGACCCCTCTCTGGTAGACATCATCGCAGACGTATGGCGGTGGACAACCCAGTCCCAGACGCGTTATTCCTCAATTCTCGAATGGTGGGTTACCTTTGCTAAACCCCGGATTAGAAATACACTCAAGCATTTTAGCGCTGAAATAGCGGCGGAAACAAGGCACACTAGGGAATTTTACTATGCAGTCCTTCGCGATCGTCACGATAATGCTCGTGATGCCCCTTGAGGGTCGTCGACGTCCACCGTGTGAAGGCAAAACTCCTCCAACTCAAACGTAGGCAAATGGATGGGATCCGACTGCGTTCCCAGCCTCGTTCAATCGTACAGGATGAGTTGACCTCTCTCTATCATCTTCTTCGGCTTCACAAGCGATCTCAAAGGAAGCGTCTTTCTACCATTCGTTCTCTAGATGGGCGTGAGTGGTCATCCCAATCTGATATCATGCGTGAACTTTACCAGTACTATCCCGAGCTTTATGCTGAAGTTGATTCAGACGGTCCACCGTCAGCTGATTTCACCTCCCTTCTTGATCGTGTTGTTACACCAGCTCTCCAGGAAGAGTTTTTCTCTATATTCCATCACGATGATATACTTGATATTGTGGCTAGTTCTCCCTCCCATAAATCACCTGGCCCTGAAGGCCTTCCCAAAGAATTTTATATTCGATTTTGGCCCCTAGTAGGAGATACGATAACTTGCATGGTGAGTGAAGTGTTCCACGGAGGCCTTCTCCCGCCCAGCTTTAAGGTTGTGATTCCCAAAAAGCCGGGACGTTTGCGTGTGGATCAGGCCATCCCAATAACCCTCTTCAACAATGATTGTAAAATAGTGGCACGAACGGTCAATAGCCGACTATCGGTATTGTTGACTACCATCATCGCGAGCCATCAAAGTTGTCTTCCGGGTCGTACTCTTCTGACTCCCGTTGCTGAATGTCGAAATTTAATTTCACCATTCCCGTGCCAAGCGCTTTGCTTTTCATTGATTTTCACCAAGCGTTCGACCACGTCAATCATGGATTCCTTATGCGAGTATTGACGACTGTTGGTTCTAACAATGCTGCACGACGGCTGTTTAGCTCTTTCATCACCGGTATTCGGGCGTCCATTGACGTAAATGGCCGTCTTACTTCACCCATCGCGGTGTGTCAAGGGAGTCCATTATCAATGACGCTCTACGTGCTGTTTCTGGAACCATTATTGCGAACTATAGCTGCTTGTTTGAGTGGCTGGTCGCTGCTGGGATAAAGGTTTACCGTTCCTGCATATGCTGATGACGTTATGGTTTTCTCCGTACCCATGATGATATACCACTACTGAAGGAAGTTTTGGATGCCTTTTGTCGTCTTACGGGAGCGCGGGTTAATGACCAGAAATGTCATTTACTCAATTTGCGAGGATTTGACGCTGTTGAAATTCCATGGGCTTCGAAGGTCACCCGAAATCGATCGTTGGGTGTTACAATTGAACGCTGTCTGCTAAAGATGGCTACGATAAACTGGGAGTCTCTCACGGATAAGATTCAGGGTGCAATCATTGAACACGAGCGTCGCTCCCTCTCACTTCTTCATAAGGTTCGGGCCATGGAACCGTCTGTGTTAAGTAGGGCTTATTTTATTGCACAAACTTTCCACTTCCTGCGATGATGTCCCGCAAGTTGCTAAGTTTAACTGGCAGGTTTATTTGGCGCCACTGTGTATTTCGCGTGCGTTATGGGGTCATGGCGCGGCCCCGTTTGCAGGGAGGTTTGGGCCTCCCTGACATTCGGGTTAAGGCTTCTGCCTTATTCATCCGTCGCACCGTGTTAACGTGTCAACGCCCCCCCCCCCCTCCCCCAAAATCACTTACATCTCGCCTTTATGACTGTATCCGAACGACGAGTTTAACACCTCCAGTAGATATTGGTAGGATTAGTTATAAATTACGGCACGTCAAGGAATTATCTTGAGGTCAGTTATTTGGGAGTAAATATCCTTTCCCAACCGAATCTCTCCCTAAAAATGCTGCTAAGCAGCTGGCCAGTTCCTCATAGTATTCCCTATGTGGAAGCTCTGTCACCAGAAACGAACTGGAAGACTGGTCTAACATCAGCCTCCAGATTTTCCCTCGTGGTACCAAGTTGTTCGTGATATTGTTCCTACCAACATGCGACTTTTTCGTATTGGCCTCAGTGTAACGGATCGCTGCAATCGTTGCCATGAAACTGATACATTATCTCATCGGTTGATTTCCTGCGGTCATGACCATTGGAGATGGCTTCGCCGACAACTGGATTTTCTCCTCAGAACGTCGGAGGCGGCTATCTCGGCGGAGATTCTCGTGCGTCCCGATTCAGCCTTCTTTCCTCGATCGAAGAACAATACCATCATGTGGCTTGTTGGTCATTATGTCCACTACGTGATGGTGAGTGGATATGATTCAGACTCGTGTGCCTTTTCCCAATATATGAGCACAGCACATTGGACGTGGCTCATGATGCCCCGTTATCGTGTACTTTTTTCTAATATGTTGTATCTTGTTTTTCATCGACAAGGCGTTGGATGAGTTGCCATGCCCCCACTCCCTTTTTTAATTTTTATTTTTGTGGACACCTCTATGGATTCAGATGTTCCACCGTGTAGAAGTGAAGGAAGAAAGAATGTGTGGGCACCTTAAAATTGACGCTCCATTCCTTCATATCCGTTTTTCTGATTTCACCCCTTTGTTTTTGTCGAAGTGACTTCTTTTGTTTTATTTTAATTGATTGCCTTCAGTAAGTACTTTTGAAAAAAGTGAGTATTTTCGTTTTTTAAAAAAGAAAAAAAGAAATAGAGCATATGCCAAAATAAAAAAATAAAAAGAAAGTTGGTGGAGCACTTACCTGTGAAAGGCAAAGGTCCCGAGTTCGAGTCTCGGTCCGGCACACAGTTTTAATCAGCGAGGAAGTTTCACACACTATAGAAGCTGAAAGGAGAAGAAATTATTAAATGTGCCAGTGAATTAAATTTAATTACATTGATTGCATTACAAAAATTTATTGCGTCTTTAAGACCCTATAATGATTGTACTGAGTTGCTGTTATGTTTTCAAAATTATTTATTTTAATAATACATCTAAGTCCTAGTAACAGATTTATGTCGATGGAGTCGCCATATAAAATAAAGGGAAGGTGTGAAACCTAACTAATAAAATAAATTCAAGCCCCAGGAGGTTACAGGTTTATTGTTTCAAATGTGTCTCGTCAATTTTACAATAGTTTAAGTAAATGTAGGTTACAAAAAATTAGACCATACACAAGAATGCATCATTAAGAGCAAAAACAATGAAATTAACTTTCAATTGAAATTATGGGAGGTAAGACCAGACTTTCAAGGAATAAATAAGATTATGTTTGTCGTACAATACACGAAAGTAAGTCACAGTTTTCCACTTGATTGATTACTTACATGAGTGATTACTGGATCGTAAGTAAAGTAAGAAACAGAGCTCAAAGCCAAAGATTCAACGCTAGTAAGGTCTGGTTAGTCTCCCAGATACATGTATCCACCATCTAACAATCTGACATTAACTAAACTGTACGAGTAAATCGACCATTGCTAAACTCTATTACAAAGCCCCGCCGATTTGTCTCACCATAGGTGAACAGGTGACTACGACGCCGTGATTGAAGACACTCCAGTATCAGACACATGTACAGACAGATTGAGTACCGTAGTCCTTTATTTTCAATAAAAGAAAAGGGACATTTTTTTCAAATGCGTGAGCTATGGATGGCAATGGATCTTCACAAAGCCGTGCACGGGCCCTGGGCTGGCGATACATCAGATTTTTCCAGTATGTGGCGCTATCCCACGGCTTGTTCACGTGCTCGACGAACAAACAACCTTTTTGCTGACGGGGTGATGCTTAGGGAAGCGTCGCTTGCCTGGCAGAGCTCCTACAGCAGCCAATCAGAAAGGTCCAGGAGATCACGTGTGAGCGCCCACCACGCCGAGCTGCGCGGACGAGGCGTGTGGATCGCTCTCTTTTAATGACAGGCCCCCGACGAGATCAGACGCATAGGTCGGTTGCCTCCGTGCACTTTTCGAGCCCCGGCTCAATCTGTTTGCGCCTTAGGGTCGCTAAACTCACATAATGTACCCCGTCTAGGTCAATCAGTAAACGTTTTCTCAATAAACGGGAGGCAGTTTGCTGACCGGAGTTGAAAAATTAACACTTGTTCTTTTTTAGACCCCACTTCCACCTCAGCCACATTCTGACATGTACACCTGGTGTCAGTGAAGTGGGAGCTGACCCACCATGCGGTCTAACAAGTATTGAAATTACGGCTAGATGCCGGGACATTTTCTTTGACCTGGGGGCCATGCAGTAAATTAACTTCTTGGGGTGCTGGAAACACCGATACGACACTGCATTATTATATGCAGCTGTCCCTGTTGCCGTCGCGTCGGCCCTGGTGGCCCGTTTTATTTCAGCATTAACGCATGCGATACAACGACATCGCCGCGCGTTGACCATCACGCCGCCAGCCGAGCCGCAGTCAGCCAGATGCCACTGTATCAGACGCTGCCGGGGCAGCTCTTCTCACCGCCGCTGTAGCGTCGCTGCGCAGCCTGCAGTCAACGCCCGGCTGCCACTTCGTCTGCCTACGCCGCCTTCGCTGCCGCTGCCAACGTCTTGTTTGACCAGCAGAGATTATAGAGTTCTAAAAGCCATTCCTTAGCTATGGGCCCTAGGTTCCGTATAAATTCATTAATGACGTCGTCGGGACCCGCGGCCTTCCTGGGTTTCAAGGAACTGATAGCAGCTTCCAGTTCTATTGAAGTGAAGTATGGCTCAGGTGGTATTTCAGTCACTTGTGGCCTCTTATATGAGGTGGTAGTCTCACTGTTCCTGGTTGGTTTACCATTCAAAAGGAGCTGATGTGCGATTTTGTTAGCTGTTACGGAAACCTGATCCTTGGGGGCTGCCGGGTCGCTGGACAATCGCTTTATGAGGTTCCAAGCTCTTCTGCTACTGTGCTTCATGTCAAGACTCTCCAACGTATGTTTCCAGGACTCTTGTCTGCCTTTGCTTATAGTTTCAATTAGCTGATCCCCAAGTTTTATGGTTTCTTCACTGAAAGGGTCCATGCTGTACTGCTCCAGGTATTCTTTATATATTTGTTTCATGTCGTTGGAAACTCCAGGAATGTAGAGTGTTCTGCAGCCTCTAGGTATGCTGAGTCTTGCTGATCTTTTAACAGCTTGGACGAACGTTCCGTAGTTTTCAGTGTTTGATGGTAAATTTACGATTTCCATGTCTAAGGTGTCCGCAAAGTTTTTCCAGTTGGCCCTTTTGAAGTTAAAACGTCTTTTAAAGGGTACTTTTTGTGGCAGTATTACTGGTCTAAACTTTAGCATGATTTGTCTGTGTTGGGTCTTTGGGATAGGGTTGAGAACGAATTTGTTGCATGACCCGGACAAGGTTTTGGAAACAAATATGAGGTCTGGGTTATACCCTCTCTTCCATCTTGCACTGTTGAATGACGCAGGCTGTTTCTGATCATGGATGAGATTCAGCTCGTGTTCTTCTGCCCAGCTTTCCAGTAGTTCTCCATCCTCATTTGTGTCTTGATAGCCCCACACCCTGTTGTGACAGTTAAAGTCTCCCATTATTAGCTGTGGGTGACAGACATGTTGGCTGAAAGCAAACCTTTCCCCTGGCGGTTTATATATTGATGACACCGTAATGCTTCCGATAGTAACAGAAATGATTTCCGTGTTGTTAACGGTATAAACTTGAATATTGGATGCTTTGATTCCAGGCCGAATAAACAGAGCACTTCCATATTGGTCGTGAGGGCACTCCTTCACCAAGGTCATCCCAGGAATATTTGGACGGCGTTGTGATGGCCCTCTATGTTTCTCCTGGAGGCACAGGACGTCGCAGGAATGAAGTTTACATGTGTTGGATATAGGTTCTTCTTTTTCAGATGATATGCCCTCGATGTTGAGAGATATGACTGTCAAACATGGCTCTGAAAAGGGCCTTTCCTTCGTTTTAGATTCTGAATACATGTCGTTTTAGACGTAGCTCAGTGTGTGGAAGGATCTGCCGGTATTTACCGTTGCCCAGGGGACGCCCGACTGTACTTGTACAATCTTCTGGGAGGCTCCTTTTAATATGGAGGTTGTACGGAAACCTATGAGGGACTTTGATATCATTCTAGGTAATGATTTCTTCAATGAGTACCAAGGGGTAATCGATTATAGGACGCACACCGTCCGATTTGGTGAGGAAACTCATTTTTTCGACGGCGTTCGGACCGAAAGCGCGCGAGGAAACTTTGAGGGACGGCCGCTCTAACAGGATCCGATAGAACCGCGTACATGGCCCAATAAATCGTTATGCCCAGTTACCATTGAGCGTGGGACAGGCAAGGTTCTATGGATTGATATCAAAGCTCCATTGCCTACTAGTTCAATAGTTTTGGTGGATCCGCTCCGTCAAAACGATGTGTTGTACAGGTTACAAGTTCATTTGAAGAGAGGTTTATGTGCTGTAGAGAGAAAAGGGAAGAAGTTTTGTGTACCTGTATGTGTCGATAATTTTGGTTTGAGAAAGATAGAGATTCCACGTGGAACCGTTTTAGCAAGTGATCAGGAAAAATGAGATGATGATTTTTCAGTGATAAATGAAGGTGAGAGTCAAAATAGGAAGCAGTTACCTTTTACAAGAGTGCGTACCCTGATACTCTCTTTGCAAAAGCAATTTAATGAAAAGTTAGAGCATTTGAGTAAAGCAGAGCAGAGGCTAATATGGCCCGTATTGGAAGAATTTGCGTGGTTGTTTGAGGAAAGGCAATATTTGCCTGCTACTGACCTCATACAGCACGAGATTCCCACCGGGGATGCTAGCCCTATATCTCAAAAGGCATATAGGATCCCTTATCATTTACAATCAATAGTGGAAGACACAGTTCAACAGCAGCTAGCAGCAGAGATTATTCAACCCTCTGCCAGCCCCTGGTCGTCCCCAATCGTTCTGGTTCGTAAGAAATCAATCAATGGCGAGAAGAGTTATAGGCTCTGTGTTGGTATGAGAGCGGTGAATAAAGTAACAACACCTGATGCTTATCCTTTGCCTCGTATTGACGAAACCCTAGATCAATTAGGAAACTGCAAGAATTTCACCACTTTAGATATGCGATCAGGGTATCATAAGATTCCTATAGCTCCCAAGGACAGACCTAAAACCGCCTTTATTGTGCCTTCGGGTTCGTATGAGTTTTTACGAATGCCATTTGGTCACAGGAATGCTCCTGCAACCTTTCAAAGATTTGCTGGTTTATTGTTACGTGGTTTAAAGCCCACCACATGTTTAGTTTATTTAGACGATATTATTGTATTTTCTAGAACTATTTAAGAACATGCAGAAAAGTTGAGGCGTGTTTTGACACGTTTGCAGAGTGCCCATTTAAGTTTGAAGATAGAAAAATGTTCATTTGCACAGTCACAAGTCCAGTACTTGGGACATATCATTAGTGCTGAAGGTGTCAAACCAGATCCTCGGTTGACTGAGGCTGTGAGAGATTTTCCACCCCAACCAATGTAAAAGAGTTACAGTCACTGCTTGGCCTATATAATTACTATCGCCGGTTTGGGAAAGATTATGCCACCATAGCTAAGCCATTAACCAAGTTGTTGAAAAAAGATGCAGTTTTCGAGTGGTAAGAAGAATGTGAAGTATCTGTAAAGAAGATTAAGGAAGTACTAACAAGTTCACCTCTGTTAGTCTATCCAGATTTTGAAAAACCTTATATTCTTGCAACCGATGCCTCAGATTTTGCTCTGGGTGCAGTCCCTAGCCAAGAATATAACGGAGAGGAAAGACCTGTTGGGTATGCCTCCCGCCAGATGAATCAGGCTGAAATAAATTATAGTACTACTGAAAAGGAATTGCTTGCTCTTATGTTCGGGGTAAACTATTTTAAATGCTATTTGTATGGTAGAAAGTTCACCGTAATAACAGATCACGCGGAATTAACTTGGATGTTGAATTTGAAAGATACTTGCAGTCGTTTAACTAGATGGGCTTTAAAACTTGCCGAATATGACTACGAGGTTAAGCATAAACCTGGTAGACTGCATTCTAATGCTGACTCCCTGAGTCGTAAAGTAAGGGTAGTTCAAACAAATGTTTTGATTGAGGAACTGAAAGAGGCGCAAAGCCGAGATGTTGAATGTCATAGGTATGTTACCAGTGTAGATTTCATTACTGAAGATGGCATTTTATACCGAAAGACTCCGGGTGGTAATAGAGTTGTAATTCCTAGGGAATTGCAGTCCAGAATAATAGCTCAATGTCATGATAGTTTGCAAGCATGCCATAGTGGGCGAAGAGCAACAAATGCAAGGATAGCTGCACGGTATTGGTGGAAAAACAGAAAGAAAGATGTTCAAAAGTATATTCAAAATTGCTTACCTTGCTTTTAAAGAGCACCCCCTCCAAGGGCCAAAATACCTTTACAAAGCCTCCCAGAGGCGACGAGAACATTCCAGAATATTTCCCTGGATATCGTCGGTCCTTCTCCACAAAGAAATCAAAACAATAAATATATCCTGTCCATTATCGACCACTTTTCTCGATACCTTGTTCTGGTACCTCTCGCTGATATGACAGCAGAGACAGTTGATAGAGAATTTGTCAATCACTTAGTTTTGCCTTTCGGCAGCCCTGACGCTGTTCTAACAGACCAAGGGACGAACTTTATGTCGGCTTTATTCGTTCAAGTGTGCAAGCTTCTTGGAATCAAAAATTGGAGAACCACCCCCTTTCATCTAAAGGCAAATGGCCGCCTGGAACGTGCCCACATACAATTAAGAAAATGTTAAGTTACTATGTAAACAGAACGCATTCAGATTGGGACCGTTATATCAATATAGCCGCTTCAGCCTATAATATCCGTGTCCATGAGTCAACAGGCTATAGTCCTTATGAGATAGTTTTTGGCAAACCTATGAATTCACCTTTTGAATTGGACAAATTGTCCCCAGGTGTGGACATAACTGAAGTCAAGAGGTTAGCTCGCCGTTTCAAGTCAATTTGGAAACAAGTTCAATCCAATAATTCCAAAGCCACCAAAAACAATTAGAGCTGAGTAATAAGAATGCAGTAATGCCCCTTTACAAGCATGGAGATTTAATCTTGTTGCATAATTCAACAGTAAGACGAGGAAGAACAAAAAAGTTTGCACCTCAATGTGAGGGACCATACCCTATCATTCGGTTAACCTCTCCAGTAAATGCTGAAATCCAGTTGCCAGATCGGTTAGTGATAGTACAATTTGATCGTCTGAAACCCTTTTATGGAAAAGCACCTTCCATTCCGACAGTTTTGCCTAATCCATCGCCTAGTAGTGTATCAACTATGCCAGTACCTACAGTGACTAAAGTAAAGAAAAAGAAGGTAAAACCTTTACCTGTCAGACATAGATATTCCTTAAGGAACAAGCATCCTTATGCATTAGGGTCAAGAGACTAAGTTTGTATCTTGTTTTGTAGTGTATCAAGCGTAGCTGTTAACTCATATTCATTTGAAGTTTCATGTAATACTTGTTCAGTTGCAGGCGGTGCTGCAGCCTTAAGTGTAGCTTACTAATATGTAAGTGCAAAGTGTAGAGTAAGCAGCGAGCAAGCAAATTGCTGGAAGTATGGGTTGGAACGGCAGTATAATAATATACGATGGGGAGATATCTGCTCAAATAGTACGATAAGTTGTCGCAAGGGCTCCTAACCACTTCCTGAATGGAAAAAGTAATTGACAAATAATACGAGACTATCATGATCCTACATTAACACGAGTTTAAAACTCAATCCTGGGATATTAGATCAGTTATAGCCACTGTTTGTGCCTTCCATGTAATTAAATTCTCCAGAGCTTCAGATAGCGGAACGATTACAGATGTCCACATTTTCTGAAGTTCCTGTGTATCACACTAGAGGATATCAGATGTGTAATCGCTGGGTCACTCTCATACTAGCTTCATCTGCCTTGTAAATATCACACCACATCTCTCTCTCTGTTTCCCACCCTGAGAGTACAAATCCACGCTTTAACTATGTAGTTTACCCCAGAGTTTAACCTATGTATCAATGAGGTAACAGGACGAGAATTGTAAGCTTTTGGAATCATTTATTATCGAAAGAAATAATTACACAATACATACAAACCTAACATTCAGCCTGGAAGGACACAGCAATTTTAATGATATTTCTTTTCACACGTTGCACTGTCCATCCACACAGCATACCTATGCAAAGTACGTATGATTATCAGTAACAGAATACACCTACTAGTACCACTGTAATGAAAGAGAGCTGGTAGCTGCACCGAAGTTTTAGCGCGTCATATTTCTACACTGAAATGCTGGAGAGCATGACAAAGAATACTGAAAGGTAAGTGTTGTGTGAAGAGGAGTGATCTGTGTTATGGTACCTGGTTATGGGAACTACACTTGTAGTATTTATGCTATTCATCCTCCATACATTTTGAATATCGCTGCAACAGCTATTAACCACAAATCATTTTGTCTAATGCTCAAATAAAGCACACCTTTTCATAATGATGTCTGCCGACGTACACAACACAAGCTGCTATCTTTTAAGAGGAACTTTTATTGATTGCCTAGCAGAAGCTAGTGAAAACTTTTCCCAGGTTACAAACTAAGTGAATATTCAATGTAATTTCTTCAATACTATGTGATGAAAAAGTAACTTATTTAGTCAAAGTTCACATAGAAAGATCGTTGTCTGTGCGCTGACGTATACTGGCACTACTACGTAATTAGTAGAGGACACAATCATTTCTAATGTAATGCATCTCAGTTCGTATAGCGCCCAATAATATTTTTCCCTATCTTGGATAATAGGGATTAAAAGTTTTTGTGTTCCACCGTTAAAGAGACTATTGGTATTCGCGGTTGCAAGTTAAAGGAAGTAGTGCCGCTCTTGGGCGTCTTCGGGCGTACTCCTTCGCCGTACACATTCAGGAATTGGCGGATATACATAACTTAGTGTAGCCGGCCACTACGATGTGCATTTCTGTATCCAACCTGGCTATGTACGGAAGGGAGCTGGGCTCGGAATTGTACGATAGAGAGCACTACTTTAAGAAGAATAGAATCAGAATCGTCGTTAGAGTTGAAGTATTGAGTATCGCAACTTCACTAGTTCGGCATAGTCAATCACTAGTGTACTAAAGTCATTCACCCACATAGTGACAAATAACAAGCTACGCCATCACAGATAAAAACAAAATATAACTAAGCGTAAGAAAGAGCGCACAGCTGCCTGATAAAGCGTCCTTGCTGGAGGCGCCAGAGCAGCGCATTTCGTTAGATACGCAGCCGCACGCACACCCACACACCAGTACACACTACGTCGAATGAATCACTGTGCCACATTTTGTCATTTTTTACGTCATCTAATGAACCACACGCGTCCTAGTTGATGAATTACACTACTACACGAAGTATCTTATACCTAACCAAACGCAAATTACATAAAACACACTAGTAAACGAAATTATGCCTACCTTACCTACAGCCTTGCAACTAATTCACACTCTTATGCTGTCTGAAATGCAACCTATGGTGTTCAACAAGCACGTGTGAGAATTACAGGATACACAACTGCCGTGATGCGCCATGAAACGGGTTCTGCACTACTAGTGTAAATACGTCTCACATATACACATTTGCTGTCTTCTACAATGCAGATAATCATTTTTCTTAGCTAATGAAGAATATAACACTATTAGCTTTCATACAAGTGATCATTACAGAAGGCTAACTCAGAGAATTATTCACTGTTTACATACGACACACCTACAAAATTATGTCTTACTGATCGCAACAGCGGCTCACCGAGCAGACGCCACAGGTAAATCATGGATCGTCGAGCTGTCGCCGTGGTGCTACAATACGTGCTCAGGTAAGTCTCCAGGATTAGGGAGATTCATGATAGAAAGAGGATAGGACATGACACACACCTACTGACAAAATAGAGGCAGAGTTAATGACAGCTGGTCTGCATAATTACTCATGCAAGTCTATACTTCGAGTCAAGCTCAATAGGGTATTCTTTCTTCACTAACGTTTTCCAGTCTGTTCCTTTGTCAGTGGTCCCGCTAGATAGTGGACAGGAATCGAGGATCTCGTCAATCCATTCATGCGCGTCACTAATTAAATGACGAGACCCTCACGTATCCTCACAGCCGTCGTTATTCAGCATGGAATAGCATAACTATAGATAAAATATGCATACTTTACCATGACAGAGTAAGTGGATTTAAAGAAAGAACCATTTATTAGGGAGTGTGGCAGGGGTTATAGGTGGTACAAAACAAGTGAGAGAATCTCATCATTTCACTGCCACGGTTTTATTACAATTTAACATCTCAGTGAATTACATTTGACTCACATCACCACAATCCCACTCGCTCCTATTTGCTATTACCGTCATTTACGCACTTTGTACCGATCACACCAACTTGCATTACAAGTAGTGTTATCGCACACCCAGTAATGGATGTCCTTAATATTCATAGCCATGGATCAGGACAGTCTCCTTTCAAGTGACGTAATTCGTCCGGAATTAAATGTCTTAATGCCATCTTGATCTCTTTGATGATCTACTTAGTGATCTACTGTCCTCATGAAAATGATTCTGGTCCTGCATTAACACAGTTCCCATTTCGTTTCCGATGCTCATTCTGACTGTACTCTTCTTCGACTACGTCAGTAGGATCAAGTGCCAGATATAAGTAATCAATATCTGGGTGCTGTGCCAGCGACAATATTTCGTGTAATGTGAATACAAGTTTTTTATTAATAGCTAAACCAATTTTTTTGCATACCTTATCCTCGCGATACACATTTTCGTCATAATAATATTCAATAAAATTCTTTATTGATACATCCTTTCCTGTATAACTCGTTGGTGTCAAAATCGAAGACTTTACTAATCATTATCTATTATTTGACCAATATTTCTTTAAGAATATTAATTCAGAACTAACGTAATACTCCTATTCTTATACAGATTTTCTGCCCAAGCTTTAGCTTCTTTGTTCATGCAACCATTCTAGAAGCTCCTCTTCTTCTGGTGTACCAACTGCAGTGAAATGAGTCATCAGATTGTTCCATAAATGCCACCAGCTGAACATGGTCACACTGATAGAAACCGGTGTATGCTAAATTAATCCACTGTACTCACTGTTTTAGCAATACAATTACTTGTCCCACCTTCAAATTCTGCATCGTTCCTTTACGGTATGCATTTTTGCTCAATTTTGGAAACATCTTATACTTTTGTTAATGCATGGTCTCGAGGCTATATGATTTTATAAAATCTTCTCGGGCTTCCAACCGCGTCAGATGATTAAAATCCTACGAGTTTTCGAGCGAAGTCTCCTCGGCCACTGTCAAGTGGTAAATTATTACGCTGGTAAATGAGCGCATTCATACATTACGTACCTCTACGGGGAGGAAAGGTGGCGCAGCTTTATACGTCTGGGGAAGCAGCGTGTTAAGAAGGCTAACCTGTTAAGTCTCTAGCCTTCCTGCTACGCTGCCAAGATGAGGTAGTCATTTACCACTTGACAATGGCCGAGGAGAACTCGGTTCAAATCTCATGAGATCTTAACTACCTGACACGGCTGGAAGACCGAGATGATTTTATTAACTTATTGTACTTGATTATCTTTCTCACGACATTAATGATGCATACAACTGATCATATGAACGAGAGTATCTTCGTTAGAGCGGAAGGTGTTCTTGACCAGTACTGATTTCACTATTTTGCTGTTTTTTGCATTTGAAAACACTTTGTGCAACATATTATTCCTAATTAAGCTTATTCATTACGGATGTTTAAGAATCCATGACTATTTATTAAATATAAATACAGAAAACTGCTATCATCACTTTTTTAAATAGTTAATTATTCCATAAACCTGTTTTCGAACCTTTTCAGCCTCATCTTCAGACAGTGCACAGGAGGTTACATGAGCATTACAAATCATTACGCTTTACATTCAAAACATTACGCTGAAGTTTAGGAACTGTAAATTTACAGTGTAGTTAACATACGATTGTTAGATGATGAATACCTATGTTTGGAACACTCACCAGAACTTACTAGAGTAGAATCTTGTGCAATATATTTTTACTTCCCTTGATATCGAGTAATCGCTCATCTCAGTAATCAATCAAGGGCTAACTCGTGACTCACTTTCATGTGCAACATGACAAAAATTCTGTTCTTTATTCCTTACCAGTTTGGTCTAACCTCCCAGTATTTCAAATGAATGATAATGTCATTGTTTTTGCTGTTATATGTTCTTGTGAACTGTATGATCTTTTATAACTCGCTTTGTTTAAATTTTTGTAACTTTGAGGAAAGCCTTTTGAAACATTAAAACTGTAATATCCAGGGCATTGAATTTAATTTCATTTCATAGCTAGCGTTCTCACCTTTCCTTTACTGTATGTTGGGACTCCGCCACCGTAACTCTGTTACTGAGGCCTAGATATTCATTACATTAATTTCTTAGCAGTTGTGATACTTGACAGCGTTTCCATTAAGGGACACTCACAGGGTAACTGGGTACGTGGGAGGAGTTCTGTTTGACGAGGGTTCAAAAGTGGCGATATCTTGAATCGAACTTTGCCTCGAAGCTCAGAAGGCGTCCGACAGGTTCTCTCAACAAATTTACCTCTTCCCAGCCTCAATCCTACACGTCCTTCCATTACCAACCTGACAACATCATGGTGCCTCTGGATGTGGCCCACCAACCGCCTCTTCCGTTTAGTCAAGTTGTGCCATAAGTTTCTTTTCTTCCCAGTTAAATTCAGTACCTCCTCATTAATTATCCAATCTACTCATCTAGTTTTCGGCCTTCTTCTATGGTACTACACTTCAAAAGCTCCCAGTCTGTTTTTGTTTGAACTTTTTTTGCCCGCATTTTGCTGCTGTGCAAACCTACACTCCATGCAAATGAATCCAGAAAAGATTCCCAAATTCTTAATTTATATTCGATGGTTACACATTTCTCTCTTTAGGTATATTTTTCTTGTCTGGTTCTACTTTGGCTCTCGGGTATTATTTAGGTGCCCAAATAACAAAAGCTACATAGAAATCGATAGCGAGCTGTGCTTTCTTCTAACCTCTCTAGGGACCTACGACAAACTGCTGCTAGAAGTGTAGCAAGCTCTTTTGCATAACCTGTACGTTCATACATATCATTTGCATTCAATTACCAATAAGTGTACATATGCATCGAACTTGGTTTTTTATTATACGTGAAAAAGAAGTCGTGTATTTTAAGTGTTACAGAAGTACGTAAATCAACTGCACGTCATGACATAGTGGTGGCTGTTACGTCACAAGTAATTTGTACTGTAGAACTACTCTGAGTTCAGAGCGAGATGATTAACCTTCACGTATTTTGCGTTAGACTGCAAGTGTACTGCTGCAAGAACGTGGTCTGTTAGAAGCCCATGCCATCAGTTTGTCACACGGAAGTTTTATTCTGCTGGACGGATGTCGTGCATTCCTCTGTCATCAAGCATTACTAATAAACTTTGTGAGGCACAGTGGAATGGCTTAGATCGAAAGAATGTGGTCTTCCTACGTGTTCGTGGTATGGGTTAACAGTCTGTCTTTAGTTATTAGGCCTGTGTCAGTACGAAGTTGTACAGATTCAGTCACTACGCTTACGCGAGTCTCCCAAAATCGGATTTCGTTAACTGATGTCCCAATACTGCTTCTGGTAGGTCATGAATGACTCCAATATCGATACTGAAACTGTGGTTCTAGCTGCAGATTTCCTCTTTCACAATCGATTTTCTCTCTCATGCAAACGCACAATCGTATTTGAAACGAGCATGGGTTGTCAGGTTACATCGTCTTTTCAAATTTTTTGCTAATCGGGATGAGTACCTTTTTGTGCATTGAAGGAGAAGTAGAAATATTAGTCTGAGCATGAAGTTATGTTCCTCCTATGCTGACTAAATCAGAAACAGGAACACCTTATTTGCAAAGGTCTTTTTTGTAAAACAACTGACGATCGGAAACCCCGACATTTGTCCTGTCTAGCAAAACCGCTTCAGAACTTAACATAAACTCACCAGCGAAGAATGGTCTTTCGGAACTTCTGCATCATGTAAAAGTAGCGTACTGGCGTCACATGTTACCAATAGAAGGTGCCTGGGTTCTTATCAGTCAGCAAGAACATGTAGAACTGTCCACCATGTCTCTAATTTTGAATCGTACAAAATGTCTATAGATTGTAGTTTTCTGGCCTTTCATTCAAAACATATTATATGATAAACAGTTATGTGCACAGGTATCTGTTATTTTGTGGTGACTTGACGAGGTACTTAATGCACTTATTTGATATGTTTAGCTTGTTTAAAGATTATATAACTTAATTGCAATTCCGTAGTAATTTATGCAGTAAATTTCATTCGTTTCTGATGATGCTTTCTTGATTTTGACGCAGCGGGAGAGTTTGTGCTAAGAAATGGCCGTGAGTGTACGAAATTAAGATGTTCTTCGTGACGAAGTATTGTTTGGCGAGTATCCTGCATCTCTTACTTTAATTTCTTCCAGACGCTTAGTAGGCGTCATACCTGGTGAACGTAGGTGAGAAGTAGTGAACGAATCTGATACCACACTGTCCAATCACATTAACGTGACCAGCTGTTAAGTGTCTGAATGACCCACTTTTGCAGCGCGGACCGCTGTGAGGGGTGCAGTACGAGGGCCAGTGAGGTTCTGGAAGGTACCGACACTGCTGTGGAGCCATGAAAACTTGAGTGCTGTGGCCAGCTGCACTACGTTACTCAGCTGACAATCCGTTGAATGAAGAGCCCGAGCCAGTTGATCCCACACATTCTCGATTGGGTTTAAAACCGGGGAATTTGGTGGTCATGGAAGTACAGTAAACGCACCCTAATGTTCTTCCATCTTGCTGATAGATGCAATCTCGCGGAGGAAACACACACTGCCTGTAGGGTTGGAGACAGAGGGATACTTTTGTTTTGTTGATCCATTGTGCCTTCCAGAATGACTCTATCGCCCAGGGAATGCAACGAACACATTTTCCAGGCCATAATGATCCCTCCTCTGGCCTGGACCCTTCCGACGATTGTTGCAGGGTTTTTGATGTGTCCAATGGATCATAAAATGTTATTCGTGTGAAAAGGTCAACTATGATCATTCGGTTTTGATGTCAGTTGCAGTAATGATATGCAAATTGCAGCGTTTTTTGCTGATGAACAGTAGTCAGCATTGGTGTATGAACCAGGTGCCTGCTGCAGAGGCCCACAAGCAGCAACGTCAGCTAAACGGTCGTTAAGGAAACAATGCTCGGAGCCTCCTTGGTTCATTTGGGTAGGCAGTACGCATCTCCAGAGCCGTTGTTCACCCCTGACTACCTATGGCATGTGGTGCACAACATTTGCCTCCACGCCGCTTTTGTACAGAGGTATTTTACCACTCGCGGTACACTTTAACGACGATAGCACGCGAAAAAGTTTATAAACTTAGCCGTTTCGGAAATGCTTCCAATCCTGGCCCGAAAGTCAATGTCAATACTGTTTTGGACTTCAGATAAATAGCTCCAAATACCGTCTTACGACAACCACTGCAGTGTTATCCCTGTCCCCTTGACACACCTTATGTACCCTCCAGTGCTAGTGCTGCACCCTGACGTCTGTGAGTGGTTGAAGGCATAATAGGCCATTGTGGTAAGACTCGTTAGAAAAGACAAGTCGCATGTTTCGTAGGTCACTTGCTGGGAAAGCAGCACCAGTGAGTGCAGAAGGGCAAGAAGGTCCAGTTACAGTCGAAGTTATTGGATGTCATGTTACGTGGAAAGTTTTCTCTAAAACTGTCATACAGCATATTTCAAGATGTCATATACTTATTTCTTTTATCAATGTAGTCGCTCTCTTACGCTGCATCACTACTGCAGACTATACTCATTACCACCAGCAACAGTCCAATGTATTGCTTGCTTTTCCATTCTCTTTTGTTACGGTGAGGGACTGCAGAGTTGAAAATCTAACAGGCAAAATATAAGAGCTTTCGTAAAATGAATCGGCTGGCCCACAAACTTGTTAAGATTGTAAATCTGGGTTTCAGCCCAGGTAGTTAACATGGCGTTCACTTTACTCAACAAACCCAATCCGGCTGGCTCACGGAAACAGCTGTCTTGCAAACAGCAGCAATGTTCGAAAAATACTTTTAAAAAGATAAAAATCTAGCCAGGTGTCGCTTTCCAGAGGACAGCATGAGAAATGCCACCGCCACAGCGGTTATCCTGTGGAAGAACGTTCCATTCAATCTTTTAGAAACAAGTGTTCCTGTAGGTTAATAGTGTTGTTATTCTTAGAGCGTACACTTTCTCGTGCAGGTCTACTTGTAAGCTGTCATAAACTTCAGAATCCCATCATGAAGTGGGAGAAATATCCTTGTTTCCTCTTCACACCGCAGTACAATTGGTTAATAATAACGAAATCAGCAAGAGCAGAAGCTTGTTTAACCCGGTTACTAAATTCTCACTGGACGAATCTCACAAAACCTGCTACTATTGGTCGGTGAGATTCCTACTCTCGATGCAACAGTCAAGTGCCAGAACGTTAATATGGAGAACACTTGCTGCTGGGCCACAGAAGTGTAGACACTTGGAGGGAGCCCTGCTGTTATATAGGAGGATGTCTCCTCCTTAGCACTGAAATCAGGGAGCAGGCTGAACTCAGAGTCTCCAGCCGCTACTACTGCCACCCTCAGCACTCCGCATTCACCCTTGGGGAAATAGTCAAATATTTCCAAATATTAACAGTAAGTTCTGTTAGGCCTTGTTTTGATTCTTGTACGGCCATCTTGGCTATCAAGGTAATGAGTTTATAAAGTTCTGCGTCTCTCCCCGGAATACATGCCGCAATAAAATCCAGTAAATATGCTGCATACTTTTTCGATAGGGATACTTGCTGCACAAATCAAGTAACAGTTTTTAAATAAGTGAAAACATTTCTGCTTTGTTTGTTTTTTCTTTCAAATGACTTAGCATTATTTTTAGGATGTTCACAGGTTGTCATGCAGATCAGTGCACAATATTATTCAATATATATATTCTGCCTGTTTACATATGTCTGTATTTGAATACGCTTTCCTCTATCAATTTCTTTGGAAATTAGCCAATTACTTAAAATTTGTTCGCCGGATATTGACAGAATAAGTATATACATACGTGTTCTGACTTAAAAAACAGGGTAATTTTGCGTTTTCTTTTTAGGATGTGTTGTATCACCGATAGGATAAGCGGTAGACGCCACATTATCAAGATATTTTCGTGGTCAAATGTTTAAATGTTACACTGAAAAAAATAAAGGAAACTGCAAGTCATAGACAACTGGTGTCTTTAGTTGCACAAAAAAAACTCGAAGTGTGCTATGGGACTTCGCATATGCGATTTTGAAAAATGTGCGCCATCTCCCCCGAATTTATCCTACATGTGTTTAATACGAATGGGCCAGCGATGCAAACATCAGTGTGGTAGGGAAGTGATGTTAGTTAACTCCCTTAAGAAGCAATTGCACAGTTTTAACTTCTTGCAGCCAGCTATTTGTTATCATTATGCACTTTGGTCACTTAATTGGAGTTGATACCTATTTCTTCTTGTTCGTTCTGTAATTCTCTAACCATACATGCAATCATTGGGTGTATCGGCAAAATATTCTCCTACGTATGCTTTTGTCATGCCCACCCACCTGTGCCAAGATTAGATTTTACAATTATAGTCCTTTGTCCAGTAAATAAATGTTCATTCAGTTATATAAGTCAGCCTACAGGTCCGTTTTGGTTATTTGAAGCTGTTGACAAGATTGGTAATGAAATCAGTTGTTGTCATTTTCTTGGACTAAAATGAACTGTGTAACCGAAATACATTCGATACTCCTAATAAGAGCATACGATAAAAACGGTTTCCGCCACCATTTTACGGTTCTGTGCCTGAACACATTGTACATCAGTCACCTTCAAAGACACCTGTATCATCTAAATCATCTTCACTATCTAGAGCATCGACAGTGTCTCCACAATTCAGAAGCTCGTCAATTTTTTCATCAGATAAACCACGGCGCGCCATTTCTCTTACACAGAATACCAATAATTTGCTCTATTCACAGGCGACAATAGTGCCTCATAACGAACGAAATACTGCGGAAACACGACGCACATTCATGCCATCTATCCGTGCAGATAATAAATAACAGTATAATCAACAAAATACGCTGGCCCGTCGAATCTACGGGCTTGATGCTGAGAGAGTTAAGGGGTATTTTCTTTTCGTGTAGGTCACCAGAGATCGTGCTACAGCATCACAATCGTATGCCAAACAGCATAACCAACACCTCAGTAATGAGCAAGCCTCTTTAACATGGAATGCGTGAAAAATTGTGTGCTTTGAATCTGGATTTCAAGACTACGGTGACACTTAGGATATCACCGTCTAATCTTTGGTGGCTACGCAACATAGCCGATGCTCTTCACTTTGACGGGTGCGACTGCAACGTCCTGTGGCACAGGGCGTATGTGCACTTCAGCTACAAATGACGGTTTTCTCTCTGATGGGTGCGACTATGGTACACTGCGTATTTAAACTTGCGCTACCTATGGTTGATCACAACTGTCGCATATCTACGTCAGTGATCCTAATAAGAATCTCTTGTTATATTGTATCTTGCAGCTTTGGTGTTTTTTCTCTTTGGTTTCGTCTAATTTCTTTCCTTTCCTTTCTTATATCCCTATTTGGTCTGAATATTCATTTAGGTTCTTAGGCTTTCAAACTATCAACCTAGGAATGTTCGTTCTTTTATCTTTGATATCTGTCTTTTTGCGATCGCGTTTGTTACCCGATACATCTAGAGATTTACGTTTTCATAATGCAGACGGACGTTTTCAGTCCCGACGTACGTTGATTCATTCTGTCTCTTTGGTAGTGTACATATTTACGATTCTCTTTAATCTTGTAGCTGAATGTTTTGTAATTGAGTCCTCTGTATATAGCCATCGCTCCCACCGAGCAAAGTGTGTTTGTAATAACTATATTAGCCATTTATTTCAGATTTTAACTTCTTCAAGTTGCCTATGTACGAGGGTGAGTCAAAAACTTGTGCAGAAGTGGTACAAAGCTGCATCACTTTACAACATAATCTCCCCCACGCTCAATGCAAGTCCTCCAGCGATTACAAAGTACATAAATTCCTTTAGAAAAAAATTTATTTTGTAGTCCGCACAACCACTCATGCACCGCGTGGCGTACCTCTTCATCAGAACGGAACTTCTTCCCTCCCATTGCGTCTTTGAGTGGTCCAAACATATGGAAATCACTTGGGGCAAGGTCTGGTGAGTATGGTATATGAGGAAAACACTCAAAATGCAGGTCTGTGATTGTTGCAATTATTGTACGGGAAGTGTGGGGCCTCGCATTGTCATGTTGCAAAAGGACACCTATTGACAACAATCCACGTCACTTTGATTTGATTGCAGGCCGCAGATGATTTTTTAGGAGATCTGTGTATGATGTACTGTTGACAGTGGTCCCTCTAGGCATGTAATGCTCCAAAATGACGCCTTTTTCGTCCCAAAAGAGAGTCAGCGTAACCTTCCCTGCTGATGGTTCTGTTCGAAACTTTTTTGGATTTGGTGATGAGGAATGGCGCCATTCCTTGCTCGCTCTCTTCGTTTCCGGTTGGTGGAAGTGAACCCAAGTTTCGTCCCCAGTAACGATTCTTGCAAAGAAGCCATCACCTTCTCGTTCAAAGCCCTGAAGGAGTTCTTCACAAGCACCAACACGTCGTTCTCTCGTTTCAGGAGTCAGCTGCCGTGGCACCCATCTTGTAGACACTTTGTGAAACTGGAGCACATCATGCACAATGTTTTGTGCTGACCCATGACTAATCTGCAAACATGTTGCAATGTCATTCAGTGTCACTCGACGTTCTTCCTTCACTATGGCTTCAACTGCTGCTATGTTCTGTGGAGTCACAACTCGTTGTGCCTGACCTGGACGAGGAACATCATCCACTGAAGTCACACCATTTGCGAACTTCCTACTCCATTCATAGACTTGCTGCTGTGCCAAACATGCATCACCGTACTGAACCTTCATTCGTCGATGAATTTCAATAGGTTTCACACCTTCACTACGCAAAAACCGAATAAAAGAACGCTGTTCTTCCCTGGTGCAAGTCGCAAGTGAGGCGGCCATCTTCATACTGACACTGCGACGGCATGTGTGCATCTGCACTATGCTGCCACCTACAGGCTATTCTGCACGCTGTTTGTAGCACGCTTACCAACTTGCAGGATAACGGCGCGAAATTTCAATTTGTTATTACAAATTTAAGGTTTTCATTTGACTCACCCTCGTATTTATTATTCCACGATTTCCAAACACAAATCCATGATGATTTATTGTTGAACTATATAAATGTTATTTTCTACGTCTTCCTTTTTTCGAGGCTAATTCTAATCCATTAAATTTTTGGAGCGCAGCAGCAAAAAATATACTTACTCTTCCTGTCTAATTTTTCGGCCGTCTACAGAATAAGCCGACACACTGCAATTACAGCACTCGTTCCGTCGTTTCATACCACGGATACAAAGGAGGTTGAGACATGGGTTCGTGGCAAAGAGTATGCGTAAATTGAATCTGTGGCTACGCAGTTGATCTGTAAAGGTAATAATGTCGCATTGATATCCCAGAATTTATCAACCGCATAACCAAATATGCAATATGTGCGCTCTCTTTGCGGCTGATCAACGGATCTGGTATGAAATTTTCACTCTGCAGCGGGGTGTGCGCTGATGCGGAACATCCTAGCAGATTAAAACTGTGTGCCGGACCGAGACTCGAAGTCGGCACCTTTGCCTTCAGCGGGCAAGTGCTCTACCAACTGATCTACCCAAGCACGACTCAGAACCAGTCCTCACAGCTTTAATTCCGCCAATACTTCGCCTTCTACCTTCCAAACCTCACAGACGCTCTCCTGCATACCTTGCAGAACTAGCACTTCTGGAAGAAAGAATATTGCGGAGACATGGCTTAGCCAGAGCCTAGGCGATGTTTCCAGAACGAAATTTTCACTCTGCATCGGAGTGTGCGCTGGTAGAGCACTTGCCCGCGAAAGGCAAAGCCCGAGTTATATTTTTGGTCCAGGACACAGTTTTAATCTGCCAGGAAGTTTCATATCAGCGCACACTCCGCTGCAGAGCGAAAATTTCATTCTGGAAACATCCCCTAGGCTGTGGCTAAGTCATGTCTCCACATTAACTTCCAGGAGTGCTAGTTCTGCAAGGTATGCAGGAGAGCTTCTGCGAGGTTTGGAAGGTAGGAGACGAGGTACTGCCGGAATTAAAGTTGTGAGGACGGGTCGTGTATCGTGCTTGCGTAGCTCAGTTGGTAGGACACTTGCTCGCCAGAGGCAGAGGTCCAGAGTTCGAGTCTCGGTCCGCAACACAGTTTTAATCTGCCAGGATGTTTCAACGGCTCTGGTACTTGTGCACCGGGGATTTAAACCGACAGAAAGTGTACTGTAACTTTTGTCTGTCGGCTCACTGTGAATATGGTCAGTTTATATAGTTGCACTCCCAAAATTTAATAGACCGAATGTTATTTAGTTTTTGCATTTCATTCTTTACCAACAAAAAACTAACCATTCGAATACCATTCCTATGCAGTACCATATGACTAGTGTTGCTCAGTGTGGCCCAGCAGCTATTAAAGTCTATTCGCTGCTGTCTCCGGTCCTCTACATAATGAGTCAATACTGATACACAAGTCAGGATAATTCACAGGTCGTTACCGTCCAGCCACGTGAGTTGCGACGTCATCTCTGTGAACTTTTAACCGTAAAGCTGTCCTGTAAATCTCGTGCTCATATTCTTGATTGCTCAAAGCACTGCCAGCTCTTTGGTGTCCACTTATTTGGACGGGATAGGATGGACCAAAACAAGAACCGTCCAGTAATTATGCGCTGTAAAATGGATACCTTAAGAGCTACGGGTACTTGTTCAGTGAAAGAGACGTGTTTCACAGAAGCGAAGATGAACAAGTGCTCATACCGCTTAAGATGTGCGGTTACTAGATATCTTTTCCTTGTTTTGGTCCATAATAGCACCTCTGAAAGTTGCCTGCCCTACAATCTTAGGAACACAGTACTAGCATACGTATTATACTGCCAGCGGTGTCAGGGGGTTTCACTTGTAACTTTCGCATTGATGATTTCCCGATCAGGGCCTTCGTCTCAATTTTGATATATTTACCCTTCACCACCATCCCTGAGAGTTTGTAACGTTATCACGGAATCACCCTATATGGATGTTCAGCGTATACTGTAGGATAGGGTGATATTTTGTAAGTAGGCTGTTTAGGTTTTTATGTTGGTAAAGCCACGTAGCGCTCTGTATGAAAATCACTGACTGATTGTGTGCAATCTGTGGCTGGTTGAACTCATTGTTGGAATATTCGCATCTTTAGTGTTGTGCAATTGGATGTGAACAGCGCGTAGCGTTGGGCAGTTGGAGGTGAGCCGCCAGCAGTGGTGGATGTGGAGAGAGAGCTTCCAGCGGACGATCTGGATGTGTGTCCACCAGAAAAAGGAAATTTGTAAAGATGGTTGTCGTGATTTGATAGATATATATGACGATTTTGAACATTATTAAGGTAAATATATTGTTTGTTATCTATCAAAATCTTTCATTCGCTAACTATGCCTATCAGTAGTTCGTGCCTTCAGTTGTTAGAATCTTTTATTTGGCTAGCAGTGTTGGCGCTCGCTGTATTGCAGTAGTTCAAGTAACGAAGATATTTGTGAGGTAAGTGATTCATGAAAGGTATAGGTTATTGTTAGTTAGGGCCATACTCATGCTGTCATACTCCAGTGGGGAGCCCCTCTGTATGTAGTAAAATATTCCAATTTGTGTAAGATGTTCTGCAGAGATCAGATCGTTATCCTGGACTCCTCAGCATTCACTGGAGACAGTGTGCAGTGGACTCTTTATAGTCTCGACTTCAAACCATGTGATTATTTCTCATGGTTTATCTGAAGGACAAAGGTTTCAAAACTGCATCTGCAACATTCCAGGATGTTGGTATGCAATTTCTTGAGAAATTCGTGTAGTCTAAATTAATATTATTCAGAAAGTCATCACGGAATTCAGTTGAAGGCTCTACGCATTCATTACTGCAGAAGGAAAGCACTCTGAAAACTTTCTGTATTAAATTTCAGGTTGTAGCATAAATATGATAACAAGAATCTATGACGCCGAGTATATTGTAGTAGACCATAACTCTTTAACGCCTCTTTCGCGCCACCGTGTATCCTATCCTGGAGTCGCCAAATACAGCAGGTTGCTTTAAAGAGATCATACCACAGCAATAAAGGGTGAGTCAGGAGGAAAGGCACATGCCTTGAGAAGTGATAGTATTAGTGATTGGTGATTCTGAACAGAAAAAGTCACATGAGGAAATGTCCTGTTATTAACAGTTTCGTCTGAAAGTAATGAAAACAACGGGGAACAGGACATATGTAGGTGACAGTAAATGAAATACTGTGAGCTACTGTTATGTTTAATTGTGTACATTTCCACACAAATAGGGTCAAAACGTCCACCGTCAATTGCATTGCATTGCATTTAGCTGTTCTTGTAGACAGTTGCTGTGCTGAGCTCATTCGTTCTGTCCTTTACTTGAGTACAGGAATGTGACATAGGTGTGAGAAGTTTCTATTTTGTGTTTAATCCGAGCTCATAGACTTCGCTCTTAAGCCGAACCCACAAACAGTAATGTAATGGAATACGTTCGGGTAACCTCTGTGGCCAAAAATTGACTCCACGGTGATCGATCCAACGCCCAGGACAGTTCCAGTGAGGTGCTATGTTAGTGGCCGTACGGAATGTGCAGGAGCGCTGTCGCGATGAAAGTACATACACTTCGTGTTGCCAAAGGAATATCCTCCGCGTTTTCTGGTAACAACAGTTTGAACGAAATCAAAATACTGTACTCCATTAAGACGCCTACTCAAAGCAAACGGACGGATGAATAGGTTTCCAATAATACCTCACTGAAATGGTCAGTAAAGCCAACACTGCGTAGCCTAATATCCCTTTGGTTGTAATTGCATGTGAGTGCTGGTGAAGAAGACAGTTGTATGTTGGATACGGTTAAGAAAAAGTCACATGTTCATTTGAAGCTATTTGTTCAGAATCACCGATATTGTCACCGCTCAAAGGATGTACCTTCCTTCGTGACTCACATTTGTTTTACACTGAGGTGACAAAAGTCGTTGGATTGCCCTGTTATCATGTCGGAATACCTTTCGCCCGGCGTAGTGCTGCAACTCGACTTGACATGGATTCAACAAGTTGCTGGATACTGATCCATGCTGCCTCTTTAACCGTCCTTAATTGAGAAAGTGTTGTCGGTACAGGATTTTATACAAGAACTGACCCCTCGATTATGTCGCATATCTGTTTGATGGGAATCATATTGGGCGATCTGGGTGGCCAAATCATTCGCTCGTATTGTACAGATCAACAGCGAACAGTTGTGGCCCGGTGACATGGAGCATTGCCATCCATGAAAATTTCTTCGTTGTTTTGGAACATGAAGTCCATGAATGACTCCAGGTGGTCTGAAAGTAGATGCAGGAAACCATTTCCATTTAATGATCGGTTCATTTGGACCAGAGTGTCCTGTCTGTTCCATGCAAACACAGCCCACACTATTTTGGAGTCACCACCAGCTTACACAATGCACCGTTGAAAACTTGGGTCCATTTCTTCTTGGGGTCTGCGCCACACTGGAACCCTACTGTAAACTCTTACCAGCTGAGATTGGGACTCATCTGACCAGGCCACGGTTTTCCAGTCGTCTAGGGTCCAACTGATATGGTCACGAGCCCAGGAGAGTCTTCGCAGGCGATGTCGTGCTGCTGCCATACTTCAAGTTTCGCGGCACTGTCCTAACAGCTACGTATGTCGTACATCCCACATTGATTTCTGCAGGTATTCCACGCATTGCTGCATCTATGTTAGCACTTTCAGCCCTACGCTGCTGCTCTCGGTCGTTAAGTGAAGGCCATCGCCACTGCGTTGTCTGTGGTGAGAGGTAATGCCTCAAATTTAATATTCTCGGCACGCTCTAAACACTGTGGATCCCGGAATATTGAATTCCCTGACGATTTTCGAAATGGAATGTCCTATGCGTCTAGCTCCATCTAGCATTCTGCGTTAGAAGTCTGTTAATTCCTGTCGTGCGTCCATAATCACATCGAAAACTTTTTCAGATGAATCACCTGAGTACTAATGACAGATCCTCCAATGCGCTGCCCTTTATACCTTGTGTACGCGATACTACCGCCAGCTGTTTATATGCATATCGCTATCCAATGACTTTTGTCACCTCAATATAAACTGAACGGTGAATTTACAAAAACGACTTCAGCGCACAGTTTCATGGTTTTGAGTTATGGGTTCTAGAATGTTCGCATCATTTAATACCAAAGTAAATTTAGTCCGTAGCTTCTGTACATTATTACCGGTAACAGAATATTTTTGTTTACCGGCAAAGTGCTCACCAGTTAGTGATAATTATTAATAGATTTAATTATAGCTTTAAGTTGGTAAAATGTCTAAATTACGTTTGTACGGTAGGTACGTAAGTTGAAAACGAAAGTGGTGTCGAACAGCAGTGATATCGAAAACGAAAAAAAGAGCAAACAAAGTCGACAGGAATTAAAAGGAATTCAGAAAGCAAGAGAGTTACAATAAAACGTGCGAAATTTACAGGCTTTGAGCTGCCACATGAAAAGGCGAAGAGGCAAGAAAGAAAGGAGAGCCCAGTACTACGCCAGCTGCGTTCAGTTGATGTGTCAAAGATTCGGACAAACGGATGGTTACAGAATCCAGGAGGACGGGACTGTGTAAGTTGCTGTTTAGTGGAAAGTCTCTTAAAGACCAAAGCGGAAAACACAAATTAGGGAACGCAAAAGAAGCTAATATTGCGTCATTTTCCACTAAATAAAATTCACAATGGAAACGCTGATATTTACTACTTAACGGTGGAGCTTTGGTAATAGTAGAGTAGACACATGCATTACGTGTGAAGAACTGAATGTTAAAGTGAAAAGCAGCGCACTTAATTATTGTGCTAAACTTGTAGCTGTAGCAGAGTTCCTGGTTCATAAACGTCGCATCAAAAAAGTTCTTCAAAACACTGGAAGAGATGGAACCAAGCTATGCACTGAGAGGCGATTTCCTTGCTTTAACGTTTGACTACATGCAAAATATGTACTTGCCGAAGATACCACCTAATAAAATGTATTATTATTGTTAACTGACTGTTCCAGTTTCCCTGCTCATAATGTGAAAACTAATTCAGAGTATCCTTCTATACTTAAAAGAAGTCATAATGAGGCATGGAATTTTCTCCTCCATTATTTCAATACCGGTGTTTCGTCTATTCTGAAATAACTCTAGCGTTTTGTGGCAGCTATCCAAGTCAGAATAAGAACATCGAACATGACAGTTTTATGTAATTTAGTTATACATGTCATATCATCCAATAATTCAGTGCAGTATTCTGTTCAGTAAGATAATGAAGTCTTTTGTTGTTTCCGAAGAATTGGCTCTAGGGACACACGTAGCTTTGCAAAATCATGATTTATACGTACGACACGTACTACATTTTTATACTATCTTAATTTACTCACAGTCTTGGGACGTCGTCCCATAATTTTAGGGATGATGACATAGCACTCTTGAAACAACACATAACCACATGAAATTATGACTAACAACACAATGTACCGATTAAAACAATATCGTTCTGCAGTCTAGAGTACAGACTAATCCGAAACAGCTCTATCAGGTGGGTATGTAAAGTCGTTTCATTCGTCTCAAATGGCTCAAATGGTTCAAATGGCTCTGAGCACTATGGGACTTAACATCAGAGGTCATCAGTCTCCCAGAACTTACAACTACTTAAACCTAACTAAACTAAGGACATCATACACATCCATGCCCGAGGCAGGATTCGAACCTGCGATCGTAGCGGTCGCGCCGTTCCAGGTTGAAGCGCCTAGAACCGCTCGGCCACACCGGCCGGCAACTCATTCGTCTCAGGATGTATAAACTGATACATTCCGCTGGCAGTGCACACTGCATGAAAAAGACGTATTGCGTCGATTTAAAAAAAATTATTCCATAAGTAAAAAAAGTCTTGAAATGTAGATGTACCTATACAATCTAAAACAGTAATCTTTGATATGCAGTAAGGAAGAGACCACATGCACTTATGTGTGATGAGCGTGTGTTGTTCTATATGAAGCCAACACTGACTTAATAAAATTATGTGGTATTACATCTGATTAGTATCAGTAATAATCTACATAGCCCTTATGGGTTTCTAAGCCAATGAAATCTAAATATATGGCCATATATACCACATACTGCGATACTCGCCAATTCGGTCATCAAAACCTGTGGAGCTATATACTCAATTAAGTTTGTCCAGAAGCCCCGTAGAGGAAATTGTAATGAGAAGTGTAAGACCACATCATTATCATCTATGTACCTCCCTCTATTAACGAGGTATCTTAATTGATTACCTTATCATGTTATTCATCAGTCAATATCACTGACTCTTGCTCAATATTCTCCTCGTCCCTCGACATTAAACTATCATTGTCAATGACCTTTGTACCCGCATCAATCGCATCTAGCACTGTAATGTGAGAAAAAAATTAAAATGCTATTAGATCATTCATAAACATGTATGATTGGTAATAAGGTGCTACACGTATTCAAAAAATATATTAGATTCTTTTACTGTACTTACGTGCGAAGGTTTCATCATCATCATCTTAATCAACCCCCTGAAGTTTAATTGAATCGAGACCTGTAGACATCACTATAGTAGTAACCTGTGAAAAAAGTAGTGTATCATAGAATGATATTTGCGGTTATCAACCACTGAAGTCATTATGAATTAAGTGATAGAACAACCAATGGTCGTTGAAAGTTTAGTGAGCCTCAACTCTTATACAATGAGATAAATTAAATTCATCACTTTAGTACAATACCGCAGCTCACTGCTGTCACTTTACCCAAGATATCTAATGTTAATCGATTCGGGTGCCTGAAGTAGAAATGGACTGTCTATAGGTGATGCAGCACCTACATATCCTCAATGCAGATAAGCTTATTGTCTATGGAATTACTTGATACAACATCACCAATACTTTTTAGTTAAGACTATAAAGATGGGGTGATGCCTGATCATGACATCACTTTATGCCTAAGATAGATGCATAGTGTCCCTAAAATCCCCGTCTAACATACTGGTGGACTGTCAGTGTCGTGCTCATGTTACCGACACACAGCTTCTCGTCATAAGAGGAAATTTTCAAAGCAGGAATCATTCTTCTCAGACACTGAATAACATTGGTAGTGAAGTTATCAACTTGAAGTGTATCACAAGACTTTCACCACTATCTGTAAATGAAGAGTTATTCACACTCGAAGCTAAAAGTGTAATAATACCTTAGGGGACAGCGGTACTAGTAGAGCCAGAAAAACTGCATAGTTCTTTCTAATACATTGAGAAAAAAGAAATCTGCTACCGAAGATTAGCTCGAGTTGCTCATACTCAAAGGTACAAAAAGTAACAATAAATACATGGATATGGTGCAAAACGCAGTTCTATGCTTTGAACATGCATTTTTATGCTGAAGCAGTTGACTGTTCACCCTGATGTAATAATGATATACAAACTAAATTAAAACGTACTTTAGTTTCACAATAACATGTTGAAATAACGTCAAGTTACTCCCCAGAATATGAAGGAGTCATCTCTCTCAACTCCAGATATACGTGGAACGAGCTGAAGTAAGATATAGGTCAATGTTCGTCGATACATCTTTTTCTAGACAGAATGAGCTGAAACAGAACACATCACAAGAATAATCTTTTTTTCTAGCGGCCGAGAGAGCGTGATTGGTCCGCTTTGAACAGCATGGTGACACGAATCCGTTGTCAGCTGGTCACGTCCTCGCAGATGTATATATTGTGCACGCTTATCCAGTAGCTCGAATACCGACTGCCAGTGAAGTCATACAAAAAAAGAAAATGCTGAATGCTCATTTTAACTCATGTAGTAGCACACTGACAGCTGCTCTGTTTCTCACAGCTACAGGATTCTGACAATGCTGTGTTGCCGACTACCGGTAACATGATGAAAAAAAGATCGCAAGCGTGAACTAACTCTGTAAGTGACGTAATGACAGCTGCCTTCCTCTAATTCTGTGGGGTTCCAGCAGCATCATGCCGTGCGGAATGTACGCTCTGAATAGATACGCGAAGATTTTTAAACTAGGTCTGTGTGCTTGCTGAGCAATTTATTGAACAGACAAAATTGCGCAATGCATTCAGTTCTACCATTCACCCATTCTTTCTGTGTGTAATGTAAGCATTTAGTCACCAGAAAAGTAAAATAGCGCAGAACTTATGACAGCAGCTCACCGATATCATGTTCTGTGTGTCGCTTTCTTCTAGATATTTCATAAATGTCGAACACGGTATGGATTCCGAATTCTTATAGTCAATATGAACAGTGATACTTTCATGTGTACTGATTAACCTTCCAGTGGTTAACTATAGATCTACCGTTGGGCGAATGGTTGCGTATGGTTATTATACATGAGTGTACTTCATCAGTGTACGTTGAAAGTTGTATGCGATCTGGCCCAGCTAACTTACCGCAACCGCTGTCAGTTTGCTGTTTAGGTGGATATGGGATTAAAAGACTGCTGCTAATAATGCATAGGACACGGCACTCATCCTAGCTAAGGCTGTGGTTGCACTGTTGCGAATTGTATCTGTCCAACACGTTGGACGGGTAGATATGCATCAAGGGGCTTTCCCACGGACATCTGGGAATGTGTAACAATAGTTTATTTGGCCTACAATCTCGCTGCTTGTGATGTGCTTACGGAAAAATGCCAAATATTTTACTGCTAGATACGAAAGCAATTGATTACAGTAATGTTGCCAGACATCTTTGAGGCAGTCGCACACAATTCGCCAAGAGGAGTGAGCGGAACAGCAGTTAAATTGTATCTCCAAGCGTCACACCGCTGGCAGGCTGGTGCAAAAAGCACGACTGCGTGCTGTCCCTTAATGCAGTGAACGTTCTGGTTTCCAACATTTTTCGGTTAGTATCACAAGGTATGGCTATTTAAAGTTACCATGACTTACGAAAGCACTACCTTCCCAGCGTTTCTCTTCGCTAGTGTTAAGAATAAAGACAAAATCTAGTAAAAGTCAAGATGGTACTGTGACTAAAAATGTGTTTCTTCTATTGCTTGAATATAACCCTTTAGTAGTAACATCGACTTAGGTTTACGCACAACATCCGATTGGACCAGTAGATGGAATGTTGGTTCTGACAAGCTGAGGCTTGCGCAAGTACCTACTCAATACTTTTAGCTCTTTTTGTTTATTGAAGGTCTTCTAGCTGGGAGCATTATGGGATTTTAATTTTAGCTATTATTTCACTACATAACATTGATGTTTTAATACTCCACATCTCTCTGAGTATACGCTACCAGCTCTTCTGCTACACATTCTTCAGGATTTTCCGTATAGAAGTCTAAAGTTACAACGTTTTGCCATAAAAATACAGGCGATTACGCGTCATGATTGATCCAGTCTGTAATTATAGAGCATATATATTTAAATATAGTCTTTTCCTGTGGTGCCAATGTGTGTGTGTGAGTGTGTGTGTGTGTGTGTGTGTGTGTGTGTGTGTGTGTGTGTGAATATGTATGTGTGTGTGTGTGTGTGTGTGTGTGTGTGTGTGTGTGTGTGTGTGTGTGTGTGTGCGCGCGTGCGTGTGCGTGTGTCCTTACAGAAAATATAATGCTTTATGTTATAGTAATTCAGTTTATTCAGCTTTCTATTCCACTTGCAAGTGGAGCTGAGGGAAATACATCTATTTCCATACTAGCCGGTGTGGATGGTACATGCTGGATGCTGAGTACTATGAAATACTGCTATGAATCGTCTTGCGAAAGTCGTCTGTATGAAGGTTTGTCATCAGGCGACGCAGCTGTGTTTGTAAGGATACTGCAGTGCCTTGCGAAATGCGCTCAGTGTGGCGCTAGTCAGCTGTGTGGCATGCTGCTGTTGTATCGTCCTTCCCTCTGGTAATGTTAGGTATGCGTCGAATGTGGTGCTGGCACATACAGGGATGTGGGGCGCACCTTAGTCCAGTATGCCGACATTTCTTTTCTTACCCATCTGGGTAGCTCAGCTGGCAGTCCTGTGTGTTTTGTATGGTTGCTCCATGACAGGACGAATCATATTCAAAAATGTGGGTGGTGGTCGTGCTCAGACACATGATGGATAGTTAAAGTCCATCTTCTTTACAGTAGGGGCGGTGTCCCCAATTGTCAGGCAGCTTACTTCTTTATTCTCGTATTTTTCTCTATTCCCCCAAATTTTTACTCATGGTTACTCTTGATAAGGACGACATGTAGCATTGCTAATGTCATTATTATTAACTATGTTATGTGTGCATACAGCATTAATAAGATAAACTGACTACACCAAATACAATGCGGAGAAAAATATTCCTTTTTTACCACATTATCCACAAAGAATGTTATTCTGCCGGTGCTGCCTTTCCTATATATGTAACTTCACCATCTCAACACGTTCTATAAGATTCATTACGTTTTTGGCAACCACCAACTTTGTAGAAACACATGTGTGTGGGGACATTCTGTGATAACCAACTACTTTATGTATGGGTTTGATAAAATAATGATCTTTTAGAACCCAGATTTCCAAAAGTGATGAAATAAATTTCGTTTATCACATTGGATTTACCCACTGAATTCAGCATGTCAGGATACGTTATGAACAAAATTTTCATCACCCTGCGACTTTTTTGCAACTGCAATGAACTTTCACCAGTACCTCACCTTAACTTCCTACAACACCACCAGGCAGTATCTGACCTATATACACATACATACATGTATATAAATCCATATTAATTAAACTGCTCAATTAAGTACCTCACCACCCGCCTCACGACCACCCCCAACTCCATCCCCACCCCCCTGAAGTCATGGGTTTGCCTCAACCTGCACGTGGGTCCGCCCTCCCCCACCCCTTACCCTATTAACGATAATTTCAAATGTTGGCGGGAATATCTTCTTCCAAAGACTGTGCTAACGTCCCGCCCCACCCTCCACCCGGGAACTGGCGGGAAATTAAAAATGGCGCCGCCCTTCTGCGACTCTAACCTTGGGCCTCCTGGCCGGGAGAGCCCAAGTGCGCCTCCCAACATATTGTAACCGTCCATGTGCAGGAGAGGAAGGTTAGGTTAGTGAACTTCATTTATTTTGGTTGAGAAACTTAAGGGAAGATCGGTCCTAATTACGTAATTAATCATAAAGATCGGTCCTAATTACACAACTATGTGCATAAAGCTACACAAACAGTACCTAAAATCTCAATACAGCTCAAATATTAACGATGTCGTATAACTAGTGTTATCCCACTGGGAAAAAAATTTCAAAATACCACTCGAAAATACTGGTAGACGTACTCAGACTCTATCCTTCTCCTACAAGCTGTCGGGAAAAGTGAAGGAGTGGAAGGTACTTTCTATATTTTGGAAATTTGTGGTAATGTCTTATGGGACCAAACTGCTATCGGTCCCTAAGCTTACACACTACTTCATCTAACTTAAACTAACTTTTGCTCAGTACAACACAAACACCCATGCCCGAGGGAGGACTCGAACCTCCGACGGGGGGTAGCCGCGCGGACAGTGACAAGGCGCCCCACAGCGCGCGGCTACCCCGTGCGGATACCCCGCGCGGCTATTTATATTTTTGACGGGAATTGTGTTCAACAGACGAGATGCAGGAGTTTGACGGAGGGGAGTTTAATAAGTATATTAGCTGTAAGCATACGGCTAAGGACGATGTCTATCGCTGTTTGATGTCAGAGTTCGCTACAGATGCCTCCTGTTGCACTGCCCAACAATCAGCCTGCAGCCCAATTGCTCGAAATCCAGGAAGGCCAATACACGCTACCGTAACTAATGGCAAATGCTTCATTGTTCTAATTACACACTGAAATTGTCGTGAAAAAAACAGCATTCGTAAACAATGGGTCATAATGCAGCACATGCACGGGAGATCGGGAAAAATCATCGTAATAACACATCTACCACATAAACTGACCCGATAAGATTCCATCAGGAGAGAGATGCGGCAATTGCAGCTGTGTCCTCCTCAATGGACAGTCACAAATAGTCTTGTAGCACTATCGAAAATAAGGTACAGGTGATTCAAATGGAGACTTCACGATTTGTAATATGCATGCATAATCTCTGTATGTGTGTGTGTAGAGCTGTCAGCAGCAGACAGTTGCGGTTTGAATGCATAACTTGCTAACTGTTCATATACAAATTACGTTGCCAGGAATGCGCACTCTGTAGGTACAGAGAAGGGAGATACTCACGTTCCAGAATGCTAAGTGCGGTCAACACTGTCAACTAACGAATTACTTATTACTAGGATAAAGAAAATACCCTAAATCTACAGTTTGTAGATGTCCTGACATGGTAGTGGGGATGCATGGGAGTTGGGAGGTATAAATAAAAGTAGCAAAGTTTATATGATAAGCAATAAGGGCATATGATCATGGGAAAACATAACAGAGTTGCAGCAGAAGTCAACTCTGTGTACATGTCAACACCCTGTTGCATGTCATTACACGGTAGAGCGGATGCCAGATGAACATGTAGAACTGCGCCAGACTTCGAGTTCCTATCAATTGCATCTCTACATGAATCTTCAGACAAGCTCTATGATGAATCGTAGCAGTACGCGAATTTGTTTCAGACTACGAGTTTCCAATCTGCAGTACTAATTGAGCCTCATCCAGGTACATGGCAAGTGTTAATATAATTTTCACGATTTCCCTATTGGGAAGAGGTGAATTCTTAGCATTTTTTCGTAGGCTAGTGTATAAGACACGCAAATATCTTCGTATAAAATCAAACGACTCATGGGTATGCCAGCCATATGACCATACACATATGGAAAACTATCGAAAAAATATGAAAAATATCGTAATATCAGCAAAAATCGAGGGAAACAAGGTATAATTACGAGAAATTGTTGAGAAATACGTAAAATTGAAGGAAATACGACGAAATATGTTACATCACGAAAATATGAAAAATTACGTAAATTGACTGAGAATACATACAATTAGAAAAAGAAATACCATGAAAGGCGGAGTGAGTTGCGGGTACCCGGACACTCAAGACCAGGAACAACTTAGAAATTATCCTCTGTCTAGATTCAGTTTTAACCTTCCCGTTCCCCCAGTAAACCACATGAGATTTCGTAACGTGTACTTCAACAAGGGCTATATAAGAATTAAACAGAGGCGCTATACTGAAGCAGGCGAAACGTCCCTATCCCAACCCAGAACTGTGTTCTCACACATGCATTCGAATATACAGGGTGTTACTAAAAGGTACGGCCAAACTTTCAGGAAACATTCCTCACACACAAAGAAAGAAAATATGTTACGTGGACATGTGTCCCGAAACGCTTACTTTCCATGTTAGAGCTCATTTTATTACTTCTCTTCAAATCACATTAATCATGGAATGGAAACACACAGCAACAGAACGTACCAGCGTGACTTCAAACACTTTGTTACAGGAAATGTTCGAAATGTCCTCCGTTAGCGAGGATACATGCATCTATCTTCCGTCGCATGGAATCCCTGATGCGCTGATGCAGCCCTGAAGAATGGCGTATTGTATCACAGCCGTCTACAATACGAGCACGAAGAGTCTTTACATTTGGTACCGGGGTTGCGTAGACAAGAGCTTTCAAATCCCCCCATAAATAAAAATAAAGAGGGTTGAGGTCAGGAGAGCGTGGAGGCCATGGAATTGGCCCGCCTCTATCAATCCATTGGTCAACGAATCTGTTGTTGAGAAGCGTACGAACACTTCGACTGAAATGTGCAGGAGCTCCATCGTGCATGAAAGACATGTTGTGTCATACTTGTAAAGGCACATGTTCTAGCAGCACAGGTAGAATACCCCGTATGAAATCATGATAACGTGCTCCATTGAGCGTAGGTGGAAGAACATGGGGCCCAATCATTACATCAGCAACAATGCCTGCCCAAACGTTCACAGAAAATCTGTGTTGATGACGTGACTGCACAATTGCGTGCGTATTCTCGTCAGCCCACACATGTTGATAGTGAAAATTTACAATTTGATCACGTTGGAATGAAGCCCCATCCGTAAAGAGAACATTTGCACTGAAATGAGAATTGACACATTGTTGGATGAACCATTCGCAGAAGTGTACCCGTGGAGGCCAATCAGCTGCAGATAGTGCCCTCACACGCTGTACATGGTATGGAAACAACTGGTTCTCCCGTGGCACTCTCCATACAGTGTCGTGGTCAACGTTACCTTGTACAGCAGCAACTTCTCTGACGCTAACATTAGGGTTACCGTCAACTGCACGAAGAATTGCCTCGTCCATTGCAGGTGTCCTCGTCGTTCTAGGTCTTCCCCAGTCACGAGTCATGGGCTGGAATGTTCCGTGCTCCCTAAGACGCCGATCAATTGCTCCGAACGTCTTCCTGTCGGGACACCGTTCTGGAAATCTGTCTCGATACAAACGTACCGCGCTACGGCTATTGCCCCGTGCTAATCCATACATCAAATGGGTATCTGCCAACTCCGCATTTGTAAACATAGCACTGACTGCAAAACCACGTTCGTGATGAACACTAACCTGTTGATGCTACGTACTGATGTGCTTGATGCTAGTACTGTAGAGCAACGAGTCGCATGTCAACACAAGCACCGAAGTCAACATTACCTTCCTTCAATTGGGCCAACTGGCGGTGAATCGAAGAAGTACGGTACATACTGACGAAACTAAAATGAGCTCTAACATGGAAATTAAGCGTTTCCGGACACATGTCCACATAACATCTTTTCTTTATTTGTGTGAGAGGAATGTTTCCTGAAAGTTTGGCCGTACCTTTTTGTAACACCCTGTAGATATTACCGAGTTACTGAGCTACCGGCATTGGATTTTTGACCAGGCGAAGTGGCGCTTTGGTTAGCACAATGTACTTACAATTGGGAGAACGAGGGTCCAGATGGTGACCCGGCCAAACAGTTTTTGTTTCTCCACGATTTCTCTCAATCGTCCCATGCAAATGTCGGGATAATTCCTTTGAAAAGGGCACAGTCGAGTTCTTTCCCCACGCTGTTGTAATTCGAACTTTTGCTCCGCCACAGATGACCGCGCAGTTGACGGGAACTCAGATTCTAATCTTCTTTCCCTTTTTAGGATTTCCGCATAATAAAGAGGCTTAAGGGACATTGTACATGAAATTCGTTGAAATTTGACATTTCCTGTTTTCTACTCCATAATGTACAGTCGTGCTCAAAAGTATCCGAACGACCTGAATTGCATTTCGCCTGATTCGAATGCAACCTGTGGGGCGGCTGGTGGTATTATTGTTTATTTATAATGTAGAATTGTAATGTAGAAAAGATGCATTTCCCCGCCGATTAGCCATATGTGGGGCGGCGGGTGGAATTAATTGTTATTTAAAATGTTCCTATTATTTATGCTGTCTCTTGCCGTTCTCAACACTGGCTCTCTAACTACAATATTGGCAACCAGAAAGTGATTAGCAATACGTCAAGCCTGTAATTAGAATTCCTAGTACCCACATCATCTGAGAAATACACTTATAGCTACAGCTTATAGCTCTGAGGAATTAGGAGATTGTCAGGGATTCGTAATCAAAAACGATCCTGTAAAAACGTTCGCTATATTCTGAAAGTCACAGATAAAAAAAAAAAAAAAAAAAAAAAAAAGAATCCACAGAATCCAACTACCAGAGCAGTACAGAGTCTAATGCACTGATGCAACTATAACTGTCCAAAATAAATGTTTAAGTGAATGCTCGCCATAATTTGATGATAATGTTCATCAAACGCCACGCTAAATAATGGTAGAATGTCTGTCCCGCGGCGGCACGTGAAAATACGACATACGCAAACTGAAGATATATTATTAAAGTTATCCCAGAATTAACACTTCTCTCGAAAACGATTTCATGGTTACGCGTATCCCGAGTAACTTATTACGGCATCCGAGGCTGTTTATAGCAATGATAGCGACGCTACGCGACTCCTGGCACAGGTGGTGTGCTATTCAGCATCTGGGGAGAACTGGGGCCTTGCTTCCTCGCGCAGCGTTCTTATATACAAAGCCGCGGTGGGGATGGCTAAGGGAACGCCTGATCAAATCGGCTCTCCCGACTACCTGCTGGGCTAGTAATGCACCACTTTAAGTTATTGAATAAATCATTGCTTCTATTGCTGATGGCCGATGAAGCTCTCAATTAAAATGTGCAATCAGCACACAGGTAAGTAATCATAATAACAGTCTGATGTGGCTAAGTAAAATATTTTGGCCGAGAGAATTAATTTAATTACACTACACACAGTAGGCGAGCTCTGAACTTGCCCTTTGGAGATACGCTATCACTATAGTTTTATAGTTATTCAATTGAAACTTATCACATCATTATGATTATAGCGGGTCTCCCTTCTACTTAAATTTAAACATCCTAGTGTTATTTATTAGCCTACTTAATCTATCTTGCTTCCTTAATTTCTAAGACAAAAACAAGAAAATCATGAATTTAAACAAAAATTTTAATTTGTGAGATCTAAAATACTGTTTCTACTAAATTATTATGGAAAAGGAATCTTAATATAAATTTTTAAGTTTCTAGCTCTTTTCTGTTGCGCCAATGATTTTTACAGAAAAACGTCCAAATTTCGAAAAAGGTTAAAGTTATTGAACTGATATTTAACACATATTGATTTAATATTACTCCTGACATGCTAGAAACATTGCAGGTTATTTACTTGATTTTTAAAGTATTGCGCAACATTTATGACGTCAAAGCTAGGCTGGCACACAATGGAAAGACTGATGTGAATTTTATACAGCGTGAGTAGACTGCTTCCCTACAAACCCACATAGCGCACCTATCTAGCAGGTCCTCTAATCGCCCTCGGTACAGTCGTTTGGCTATTGAACATGGTTCCAACAAGTCATCACTAGAAAACACTGCTCTGTATCGCAATAACTCAAATTGTAAAGTAATACCAAGGTACTACAAATATCAGGGAACTTCTTATCACAGATAAGACGGTTCTTCAGGCTTGTAAGTTCACATTTATTACAATAAATGACATACATGAAATGTTGCCACTCTCGTTATTACGTCAGATAGGTAATTCACGTAGTAAGTTCGTCGTATTCAGGATTTCCTCTTCAAAATAACATATCGTACTTATTATTTAACACAAAATGACATTAAAAATTTAAGTTATTCACGAGCAGCTAGTTGGGAATATGTATTAACTTCAAATGACACGACGAACCGTCTCGTTCTGCATATGGATTCAAACCCAGGACATGCAGACTAAGCAAAGACTTCGTGACTGACGGACACTAACAGGTATTCCTGACTAGGCATACAGAGAGTGATACACCTCGATTATAGACGGTATCAGTTAGCAAATATCAACTTTAATTTACATAACGTAAACATTGTTAACGGACGCGAATTCCTACCCAGCATCTATTGTCCTTGTTAACGAACTACGAGAGATGTTAAATAGTGCTTCTTCACAAGTAACTTCCTTAAAATGCCGTGAGGTAAAGCTTTTGTTGGACAGGGATTCGAACCCAGAACCTAATTGGATTGTCATCGAAGCACAATCAACTGTGACATATCGGATTTTCTCGGCTGTAGCTAGATGTTTTAACTGAAATGACGAGATGAAACTAATTTTTTCTTTCCCAGGATTCCAACCTGGCACCTATCGCTGTTATATTCTAGAGCGTTAAAAATGGGTTTGTTACACCAGCAGCGATATGTGAGCATGTCTGAACTAGAAATAATATGACGATGAGTTCAGTGCTGACTGGGAATCGAGCCCCACAGATACCGTTGTTGACTGCACACAGAGAGACGTCAGCTACGGAATTTTTCTCCACCAGCAGCTCGGAATAAGATCCTTGAATATACAATGATTTCGCAAACAATTCTGTGTCTCACTGGGACTCAAAAACGTCAGATACCGTTAGTGTTGACAACGAATGAAAATACTTTAAAAATCAAAATTATTACCCACCAGCGGATAGGTGTTCTCATGATAGAGCTTGATAATACATAATGAAAGCTTCAGTGCCGGGCCAGGATTCGAACCCTTTCACGCGCAATATGTGAAGATGTTGAGGAATCTGCAGTTTTGAACAAACAACAAATTGCAGTCGAGCTGTATTGTCACGAAGGGATCAAATTCCGCATTAAGGGCGGTCTGAGTTGCTTTCCCAGATCAGAACAAATTTTATCGACATACAGAAGCTCAAATAAAAGATGGAATAAGTGTCCTGTGACCATACATAGCGTTTGTTTCGTCACTAGAAATAAATAACTAGTTCAAGAAAGGTTACTGTTGATAGAGCTTCTACGTGTCGCGACTTCTGACTTTATTTTGGTTCAAACGAACGTCTACTTGGTAGAGAAGGAATATCATGTTTAACATGAATGTGAGACCACAATCCCATTATACCTTCTTCACTTGGCGTAGTCGGAAGAGAACAGAATTTTTCTCTCCTTATCAAAAATCATCAGCAGAAGTTGTAATCGAACCCAGACCCTAAGTATATCAACCTAGCATCACTCCAAACGACCACAAAATTCTCTTCTCTATCACTCATTTTTCTATCATAACAATGTTGCGCCACACTGGATGAGAATTCTGACACACAGACTCCCTGTAGTGGTTTGCAGCATGTTCAGTACATTCATTTACTTGGTTGACCGAATCGCCATGAACTAGCTGCCTCGGCTACCCAGTGCATACATTCGACTCTATTTTGTAATCACCGGAATAAAATCACGTAACTTACACCTACACAGAACTGCCAACAGTGTAGGATGCAGAAACGTGTTCCTCTCGACATAAGCTACTCTATTGTGCTATCTGTTTGTTAGAAACGTCGTGCAGTGCAAAAGAAAAGCTGTAACTGTCTGTCCCTCAGAAGTCTAGATCCGGCCATATGCATTACCTCACAGCACTGTGCAATGCGCAAGTTCTGGAAGAATTGTTGTTGAGTTCTCGAGGTGTTGTAGCTATGTGTCAGCTAGTAGCGTAACGGCAAGCGTCGCGCACTGTGGATAAGACGTCGCGAGTTTGGGCACATTCACTGCTACATTTTTTAAAACTCCATACTGCTGTCTGCTGAAGTTATCGATCTAATGGAACTTTGAACATAATTCCCTTCACTTCTGAACCCAAAATAATCGCATGTGGAAAAAGGGCTAACATCTGCGACGTTTTGTGCTTTTCTGTTTTAATAGATGGCCAGGCTGCAGATGCATCTCGAAACTTTAGTATTATGTATGGGGAGAGCGCATCATGCCAAAATACGTCAGAAAAGTATTTTCTACATTAGTTGACGTGTGGCAGTGGCATTTTATTCTTCATAAAACCTTGTTTCACAGCTTTAAGCCGGCCGAAGTGGCCGTGCGGTTAAAGGCGCTGCAGTCTGGAACCGCAAGACCGCTACAGTGTCGCAGGTTCGAATCCTGCCTCGGGCATGGATGTTTGTGATGTCCTTAGGTTAGTTAGGTTTAACTAGTTCTAAGTTCTAGGGGACTAATGACCTCAGCAGTTGAGTCCCATAGTGCTCAGAGCCATTTGAACCATTTTTTGACGGCTTTAACTGAGAACAAGTTGTCTACAGGCATGTAATCAATAAACTGCACGTGCATTGTCAGACTATTATACATATAATCAGAGAATTCGCATACATCGTTGATGATTAATTTCTCTCTCATGTTAACTAATGTTTTAACAACACTAAAAGAAATCGTACGAAAATTGTGCACTGCATTATAAGAAATGAAATAAAAGTACCCGCGGTAACCTTACGACGAAAGTCTGTTTCAATAAAACTGAGTATCTGTACACAAGCGTGCCTCTATCGGTACGATTTAGTAAAATACTAATCTCTTAGATTTCGATTGGGTCTGTGTTTGATTGGTATGCTGTGTCATACTCAAGTGGTATGCAAATGTGGCATTCCATAAATAAAGTTCTGTATTCCTAGAAACCCAAAATTTGTTTTTCAGCAGAGGAAAGAGGCGTTATCTGTTGTGCCGCATTGTAAGTTTTCCACTATTGCACTATGAGCCGAAAGTATTTTCTTGCGATTTCCTTATCGATGTGTGATCTGACTGCTTGTAGCTCTTTCACAGATGGGATAAAGACGTTACAGTCAGCAAGACTAGAAGCGCAAATCATAATAGTCGCTTTCTCTCAGGTTAGCACGTTTCCACAGAGCTTGGGAAGAGGCATGCGTCTAGGTCTAATCTTACGAGACCAGTAGTGGCTAGAACTCGTAAACCGCTATTTGAAGGAATATCAGATGCGATTTTCACGTGCAACGACTTTCCTGGGCTGAAAACCGTAAATTTACAGTCTTTTGTTACAGCTGAAGCGTTAATAATAACTCAGATTATTCAATGGAAATGACAGGAAAAATGAACTTTGAGGCTTTATTCCGTGCACACCAGGAAGTAACTCGTCGATCACAGTGTTGCGAAATATACCTTGCCTTGTTGCCAAATCTCAGTTACATTACCAGCAGGAAGAAGACGAACCGATGTGATCCAACAGTGGGCTGGGAAGTGACCATAGCTGACGTCTCAAAGACGCGGCTGCTGCGGCCTGGAATACGTTATCCGTCTGATTCACATTTCTGTTACTTGGTTTAGGGACTGGAGCGTAGTTACTAATAATACTCAGAACTGACTGCAAAAATTTTGAATATTTAGCAGTACTGTACCCAATGGCGTCAAAACTCGTTTTCAACCAATGATTCCCACAGCTACAGGAACACTACTTGTGATACCTCTTAGACAAAATACTTATGCAGTGCTATAAGACGAAAAGATCGACGTGACACAAACTGTGGGACGTTTGTCTCACAACTTCCGTACCTGGATAAAGAGCTTTTTCTATTTGAGATATCTGTGAACATTGCTGCATAAGACGATTTAAGAAGAAACTAAATTCCTTCAGCTACGACAATGTTTAAAGAAATCGTCTTAACGGCACTAGATCGTGGTTTGTGAATCGTTTACTGGCTGTACTCTGCCGCATTACGCTGGTTGGAAGGCAAAAAGGGGACGAAATGTCTCCCACTGGAAGGTCATGTTGTTTTATTTAAAAGATTACAAAATCAGCTAAAACGAACAGTGACGCTGTCAGTATAAGCACATTACTGTTGTCAGAATGATGTTGCACTGCCCAGGGCCTGTAAGGATAAAGGGCCCGTTTAGGTCAGGCATATTGTATACAGAAGTGGAAGAGAGAGCACCACTAAATTCCATTGCATACACACAGAAATTACTGTTACAGTGTACTATTGGAACCCAATGAGTGAATTGCACTGGCAAACAGTCTTCGCTATATTAGATTACTTAAACTGGTGTCACTCTGAGCTAGAATTTATGGTCAGCGACTAAGTATAAGGTCAATGAGTCGGATGCGGGTTTTGCAACTGTGAAATACTTTCCTACATTATAGAAGTGAGTATTAAATCTGAACTAATAATTCGAAAATTTTGAACTTGGATAGCTTACAATGAAAATCTTTCTGTTTATTGCAAGGAAAACAATTGATTTTCTAAAACATTCTCTGCCATACACAACTTGCAACAGGTCAAATCTTGTGGAAGAACTGACAGCGACGTATGACGGAAGGCAGTAAGATCCCTTGGCTTTTGGTTTGGCAGTATTCGACAGCCATTTCTAGGCGCAAGTAAATTAAGAAAGGCAGCGCGTTTTTGTTGTTCAAGTAACGTCTTCATCAATTACTTTAGTTTTAATGTAATCTGCGAGTAATTTCTGATGTTTGATATTAACATGAAAAGGACTCCGTAGACAGGGAAAGAACGTCTTCTTGGGCAACTACTTCTATAATGACCAAAAGACATCAAATGATCTTAAAGCACATGTGTTCCAGCAACGGTATGAAGAAAATGATAGTAACAATGACGGTAATAATCGAATTACCCGGTAACTTCACACTTCACAATGGATTTTCTCGAACTAAGAAATTTGCTGAATTAGTGGATATTTGAAGATGGCTTTACATCGAGGCAGTGATGCCTAGAAGACTCTTTACATCCTGCTGACATGAGAATAGCATAATCTCCACGTCAGAAGACTGCTTCTACGTAACCATTTAATAAACTCGCATTTTTTCCACCGTGACTAATTTTGTAAGCTAAGCACATCATCCGTTACAGCACACTCCTGGGGGTGGGAAATGTGGCCATAATGGTCTGGTGGAACGAACTATCACAGGAGCAATGCGTGGGTTCAGGCATTTACTTTCAAGAGGCGCAAACAGATGTACTTTGCCTCTGGTAACCTCAAGAGGAAGACGTTATAATCCGGAGTCCGCATTAAACATCACGTTCCTTCATTACCAATTGGGCAGAGCCGGTTTACGTTGGGAAATGACACAGGCGGAAGTCATGGTAAACAGAAATACTGTCTCCAGTAAACATACTTACACTAGGAAATTTCATTTTATTTGATGAAACGATAGCCATTTAAAGGAACAGGTCTCTTATTTTTCTTGTACTTGATTGAACTAAACACGTTGAAAAATTTGGTGCTGGACTGTGATTCGAATTCGTATCTCACCTTTCGAGGATCTGAATCTCTCGGAACAGTACAGTTCAATCATTTCGTTCCTGTTCCCAAGACTCCAATCTTCTCTGTGTCTCCTCCAAAGGTAAGTATGTGGGTCCGAATCCTGATCCAGTACAAAAATATTCATAATTTCATTTCAAGCCCTATCACGTGCATACCAGTCTGGTAGTGAAAATTAACGTGCATTTTTAATGTCTGTTCATGTGTTGCCAACAATCGCAATAGGTGTCGTTATTTCTGGTCAAACACGCACACATCTTTCTGTTGGTGAGTAAGCAAGTGTTACTTAAGCTATGTTCGTGGATGATAAAAAAGGACGGTAGGTGTGCGGTTCGATTGTCGCTCAGGCGCAAAAATTTGTATCCTTATTTTAGATTCAAACATCTAGCAGCCGGTAAGAAAAACCGATACGTAACATTTGATTTTACTTAGTTAACAATCCGATTGCGTGCTGGGCTCGTATCTCCGTCACAGAACTTCACATCGTGCGCTTCATCTTTAAATGCATGAACACTTTGTTCCTTCTGAATGGAGGTATATCACACATCTTTCGTGGATAGTCAACAGGGACGAAAGGGTCTTTAAAGGAGTCCCGGTTTATTACAAAAACTGTTGTCTATTCTTTTCAAGTTTAGATTTGGTTACTGATATTGGGAAAACTTCTGTAATTCGTGCCTCTTCACGACTAGTCAGCAATATGATATGATTAGATTACATTAGATTAGATTAATACTTCTTCCATAGATCATGAATACGACATTACGTAATGACGTAGAACGTTTTAACGAAAGATTTCCTTACATACCATGATTCAGTTTCTTTGCAACAATTTTTTGCTCTCTCTCTCTCATTCTTTTTTATTTTTATCTCTCTCCCTCACTCCCTCTCTCTCTCTCTCTCTCTCTCTCTCTCTCTCTCTCTCTCTCTCTCTCTCTGTCACACACACACACACACACTCACACACACACACACACACACACACACACACACACACACACACACACAGTCTTTTTTTAATTTGTTTGTTGTGCTTGTCTGTCGGCGAGGCACGAAAACGTTCGTCAATAATTTTCTTAGTTTTGAGTACACTTACGAAAGATATATGAAAACAACTATGAGAGTTACTGATTTATGAAGCTTAGTTTGCAGTCAGTTCTGAGTATTATTAGTAACTACGCTCCAGTCCCTAAACCAAGTAACAGAAATGTGAATGAGACGGATAACGTATTCCAGGCCGTAGCAGCCGCGTCTTTGAGACGTCAGCTATGGTCACTTCCCAGCCCACTGTTGGATCACATCGGTTCGTCTTCTTCCTGCTGGTAATGTAACTGAGATTTGGCAACAAGGCAAGGTATATTTCGCAACACTGTGATAAACGAGTTACTTCCTGGTGTGCAAGGAATTAAGCCTCAAAGTTCACTTCATTTTTCCTGTCATTTCCATTGAATAATCTGAGTTATTATTAACGCTTCAACTGTAACAAAAGACTGTAAATTTACGGTTTTCAGCCCAGGAAAGTCGTTGCACGTGAAAATCGCATCTGATATTCCTTCAAATAGCGGTTTACAAGTTCTAGCCACTACTGGTCTCGTAAGATTAGGCCTAGACGCATGCCTCTTCCCTAGCTCTGTGGAAACGTGCTAACCTGAGAGAAAGCGACTGTTATGATTTGCGGCTCTAGTCTTGCTGACTGTAACGTCTTTATCCCTTCTGTGAAAGAGCTACAAGCAGTCAGATCACACATCGATAAGGAAATCGCAAGAAAATGCTTTCGGCTCATAGTGCAATGGTGGAAAACGTACAATGCTGCACACCAGATAACGCCTCTTTCCTCTGCTGACAAACAAATTTGGGTTTCTAGGAATACAGAACTTCATTTATGAAATGCCACATTTGCATACCACTTGAGTATGACACAGCATACCAATCAAACACAGATCCAATCGAAATCTAAGTGATTAGTATTTTACTAATTCGTGCCGATAGAGGCACGCTTGTGTACAGATACTCAGTTTTATTGAAACAGACATTCGTCGTAAGGTTATTGTGGGTAGTTTTATTTCATTTCTTATAATGCAGTGCACAATTTTCGTACGATTTCTTTTAGTGTTGTTAAAACATTAGTTAACATGAGAGAGAAATTAATCATCAACGATGTATGCGAATTCTCTGATGATATGTATAATAGTCTGACAATGCACGTGCAGTTTATTGATTACATGCATGTAGACAACTTGTTCTCAGTTAAAGCTGTCAAACAGGGTTTTATGAAGAATAAAATGCCACTACCACTCGACAACTAATGTAGAAAATACTTTTCTGACGTATTTTGGCATGATGCGCTCTCCCCATACATTATACAAAAGTTTCGAGATGCATCTGCAGCCTGGCCATCTATTAAACCAGAAAAGAACAAAACGTCGCAGATGTTAGCCCTTTTTCCACATGCGATTATTTTGGGTTCAGAAGTGAAGGGAATTATGTTCAAAGTTCCATTAGATCGATAACTTCAGCAGACAGCAGTATGGAGTTTTAAAAAATGTAGCAGTGAATGTGCCCAAACTCGCGACGTCTTATCCACAGTGCGCGACGCTTGCCGTTACGCTACTAGCTGACACATAGCTACAACACCTCGAGAACTCAACAACAATTCTTCCAGAACTTGCGCATTGCACAGTGCTATGAGGTAATGCATATGGCCGGATCTAGACTTCTGAGGGACAGACAGTTACAGCTTTTCTTTTGCACTGCACGACGTTTCTAACAAACAGATAGCACAATAGAGTAGCTTATGTCGAGAGGAACACGTTTCTGCATCCTACACTGTTGGCAGTTCTGTGTAGGTGTAAGTTACGTGATTTTATTCCGGTGATTACAAAATAGAGTCGAATGTATGCACTGGGTAGCCGAGGCAGCTAGTTCATGGCGATTCGGTCAACCAAGTAAATGAATGTACTGAACATGCTGCAAACCACTACAGGGAGTCTGTGTGTCAGAATTCTCATCCAGTGTGGCGCAACATTGTTATGATAGAAAAATGAGTGATAGAGAAGAGAATTTTGTGGTCTTTTGGAGTGATGCTAGGTTCATATACTTAGGGCCTGGGTTCGATTACAACTTCTGCTGATGATGTTTGATAAGGAGAGAAAGAATCTGTTCTCTTCTGACTACGCCAAGTGAAGAAGGTACAATGGCATTGTGGTCTGACATTCATGTTAAACATGATATTCCTTCTCTACCAAGTAGACGTTCGGTTGAACCACAATAAACTCAGAAGTCGCGGCACGTAGAAACTCTATCAACAGTAACCTTTCTTGAACTAGTTATTTATTTCTAGTGACGAAACAAACGCTATGTATGGTCACAGGACACTTATTCCATCTTTTATTTGAGCTTCTGTATGTCGATAAAATTTGTTCTGATCTGGGAAAGCAACTCAGACCGCCCTTAATGCGGAATTTGATCGCTTCGTGACAGTACAGCTCGACTGCAATTTGTTGTTTGTTCAAAACTGCAGATTCCTCAACATCTTCACATATTGCGCGTGAAAGGGTTCGAATCCTGGCCCGGCACTGAAGCTTTCATTATGTATTATCAAGCTCTATCATGAGAACACCTATCCGCTGGTGGGTAATAATTTTGATTTTTAAAGTATTTTCATTCGTTGTCAACACTAACGGTATCTGACGTTTTTGAGTCCCAGTGAGACACAGAACTGTTTGCGAAATCATTGTATATTCAAGGGTCTCATTCCGAGCTGCTGGTGGAGAAAAATTCCGTAGCTTTGTGCGCAGTCAACAACGGTATCTGTGGGGCTCGATTCCCAGTCAGCACTGAACTCTTCGTCATATTATTTCTAGTTCAGACATGCTCACATATCGCTGCTGGTGTAACAAACCCATTTTAACGTTCGTTTTCTCTAGAATATAACAGCGATAGGTGCCAGGTTGGAGTCCTGGGAAAGAAAAAAGTAATGTTTCATCTCGTCATTTCAGTTAAAACATCTAGCTATTGCCGAGAAAATCTGATATGTCGCAGTTGATTGTGCTTCGATGACAATCCAATTAGGTTCTGGGTTCGAATCCCTGTCCAACACAAAGCTTTACCTCACGGCATTTCAAGTAAGTTACTTGTGAAGAAGCACTATTTAACATCTCTCGTAGTTCGTTAACAAGGACAATAGATGCTGGGTAGGAATTCGCGTCCGTTAACAATGTTTACGTTATGTAAATTAAAGTTGATATTTGCTAACTGATACCGTCTATAATCGAGGTGTATCACTCTCTGTATGCCTAGTCAGGAATACCTGTTAGTGTCCGTCAGTCACGAAGTCTTTGCTTAGTCTGCATGTCCTGGGTTTGAATCCATATGCAGAACGAGACGGTTCGTCGTGTCATTTGAAGTTAATACATATTCCCAACTAGCTGCTCGTGAATAACTTAAATTTTTAATGTCATTTTGTGTTAAATAATAAGTACGATATGTTATTTTGAAGAGGAAATCCTGAATACGACGAACTTACTACGTGAATTACCTATCTGACGTAATAATGAGAGTGGCAACATTTCATGTATGTCATTTATTGTAATAAATGTGAACTTACAAGCCTGAAGAACCGTCTTATCTGTGATAAGATGTTCCCTGATATTTGTAGTACCTTGGTATTACTTTACATCTTGAGTTATTGCGATACAGAGCAGAGATCTGGCAAATCCTGAGCTACTAAAGAAGTGTTTAAATGGGAAGATCCAGAATGTGAATTAGTCCTTCAATAATATTATGTGGTGCCATGTGCGTAAAATGTATTTGCTGGCCTTATGACTCTAAAGTTAGCAGTGTCTGATGCTGGAATAACTTTTAATGGTGGGAACTATGAATGACGTAAGGTTATGGAGGGGTTAGGGGTAAGATTTGGACGGAACACAGCTGAAGGACTGCGGGAACTCGATGAACTTCGTGTACGTGAAGCAGATTTAGCTGCTCAGCGAATGACAAAAGAAGCAAGAAAGAACAGGAGGAGGCAGGTACTAGGCTGTTGTGACACTGAAGAAGACACAGACTATGGGCCAGGAGAATTCTAGTGCATAAAAGACGCATTAATGTAAGTCTGTATAAGAATTTGTAATAAGAAGTTTTAAACCTCAATATCTCTGAACGACATTTTTTGCAATAAATGACCCGTTTCGTAAAAAAGTACTGATGGTAGAGACATGAAATTTTCACAGCATGCCAAGTGTGAGATTCAACACATATGGAACTAGAATAATTAAAATATCCCGAGTTGTTTGGTTTTTATGATCATTTATTTATAAAATTCTGTCAAAAAATTGAGTGTTTGAACAAAAAGATAACATGCCCCACAATCCAATTTTAGCAATAATTCTAGTTCAGTGTATCCAGAAACTTGCGTTCAATAATAATGGTAAATTGTAATTTGATGTCTTAAAAAGTTTTCAAGATAATGAGTCACAAAATTCAATAATTTATCATTGGCGTCATAGGACATACAATGTCCCCTTAAATAAGATACTTATGGTAGATTATAAAAATCGTATCAGGATTGTTACTCCTGATTGATAATATAATACATTATGTCTCATTCTAAGATTATACACTGTGTTAAACTCTAATAGATTTACTTTAAGCTGCCTACGTACAGAATATCAGGTAAGATAGAAAAATGTGTAAGAACATTGCTTTTAATAAGCTAAATTGTTAAATTGCAAATGACACACAGTTAAAATATTTTATTTTTTGTCGCAACTTTTAATTCTGATGGAAGATTCATACACTATGTGATCAAAAGTATACGGGCACCTGGCTGGAATTGACTTACAAGTTCGTAGTGCCCTCCATTGGTAATGCTGGAATTCAATATAGTGCTGGCTCACCTTCAGCATTGATGACTGCTTCCACTCTAGCAGGCATGCGTTCAATCAGGTGCCGGAAGGTTTCTTGGGGAATGGTACACCATTATTCATGGAGTGCTGCACTGAGGAGAGGTATCGATGTCGGTCGGTGATGCCTGGCACGAAATTGGCGTTCCAAAACGTCCCAAAGGTGTTCTATAGGATTCAGGTCAGGACTCTGTGCCAGCCAGTACATTACAGGGATGTTATTCTCGTGTAACCCTCCTGCCACAGGCCGTGAATTATGAACAGGTACTCGATCGTGCTGAAAGATGCAATCACTATCCCCGAATTGATCTTCAAAAGTGGGAAGCAATAAGGTGTTTAAAACATCAGTGTAGGTCTGTACTGCGATAGTGCCACGCAAAACAACAAGGGGTGCGAGGCCCCTCCATGATAAACACGACCAACCCCAACACCAGCGCCCCCAAATTTTACTGTTGGCACTACACACGCTGGCAGATGACGTTCACCGGGAATTCGCCATACCCATACCCTGCCATCGGATCGCCACATTATGTACCGTGATTTGCCACTCCACACAACGTTTTTCCACTGTTAAGTCGTCCAACGTTTACGCTCCTTACACCAAGAAAGCAGTCTGTCGTTTGGCATTCATCGGCGTGATGTGTGGCTTATGAGAAGCCGCTCGACCATGAAATCAAAGTTTTCTCACCTCCCGCCAAACTGTGATAGTACTTGCAGTAGACACTGATGCAGTTTGTAATTCCTGTGTGATGGTCTGGATAGATGTCTGCTTGTTACACACTACGGTCCTCTTCAAGCGTCGGCGGTCTCCGTCAGTCAACAGACGAGGTCGGCCTGTACGCTTTTGAGTTGTACGTGTCCCTTCACGTGTCCCTTCACGTTTCCACTTCACTATCACATTGGAAGCAGTGGACTTAGGGATGTTTAGGACTGTGGAAATCTCGCTGATAGACGTATGAGGCAAGTGACACCCAATCACCTGACCACGTCCGAAGTCCATGAGTTCCGCGAAGAGCCCCATTCTGCTCTCTCACTATGTCTAATGGCTACTAAGGTCGCTGATATGGAGTTCCTGGTAGTAGGTGGCAGCACAATGCACCTAATATGAAAAACGTATGATTTCGGGAGTGTCTGGATACTTTTAATCACATAGAGTGTGTGTTTTTGCCCCCTTCTTATGAATGTGAAGTCAGATTTTATAAATCAAGTAAGCATTTTACATAATTTTAAGCTAAATATTTACTTAACTTATAATGTCAGTGTACAAAATAAAGCACAGGAAGGTAACTATAACTGTCTTAAACAAAATCATTTAGGAAGACAGTGTACTTATCCCACTGTTAGCCATTCCTTTCTCATAAGTCACAAAATCCACAAATCGTATGACTGACATTAGATTCCCTATCTGTGATCCCACAGAGTTTTTGTTTCAGTTTAACAGCAGACAGGAAGAAGAATTTATGAAAGGTATACTTAAAACAACGAAGAGACATGGTTCAACACGTCTGAAATAGACACACAATTTTGAATCCTACTCAAACCATTCCTTCAAATCGTGTGTCTGACATCATATTCCTTATCTGTGATCTCACTGGGAGACCTTGTTTCAGTTTAGCAGCAGACGGGATGGAGAATTTGTGAAAGATATACTTAAGACAATCACCATTTTTGTTTAACCCCTTTAAGAATTGTTTTATGAGTTTGAAGAGATGGCAGAATGATATTCTGTCGTTTTACCAAAAATACTGATATAGAATTCTTGTTTACTGCATCCAGATTGATTCTATCTATCGATTCCTTTCTAATCCCGTGGAAATCAGGACTACGATTATCACAGAGGCAGAGGAGGCCGGGATATCTTGTTTAGCCTGATTGTTGTCAAAGAAGCATTCATGTAACCCTTGGATCACTACACACAGCCCATCCATGCTTCGATATTTTATTGGCATTAATACCATTGCAATGGTTTCGCAGTTTTCCTTCGAGACGTGAGAGTACAATACTGCTATCAAACTGTACTTATTGGTAATGTGTGGGAGTATGGTCTTGATTTTTTTGAGTTCCGTCGGTAAATAATTTATTTTGTAAATGATTCCATATTTTGATACTACTCCTTAAATGCTATAACAGTAAACAAGAGGGTCATCTTCAGTGAAATACAGAACTCCAGTAACGAGTCGTCTATAAGGTAAAGTGGGCCTGTGGTTCTCTGACGGAGGTTGGTGGTGGACCGGACGGAGAAGGCAGCAATCAGTTCTTAGAACACTTTTCCTATGATCACGAACAGACATGGTTCAACACACCTGAAATAGAAACACAGCAGACGACGAAATGTGATCCTATAACCCCATGACACTGGTACGCGTTTGCCGACCGAGGTGTTACCTGTGGACGATAGCGGCGGCTGGGTTACCATACCACTTTGGCGAATGACGGCTGATGCCTGTGGGGTGTCGGCGCAGCAACGAGGCTCGGGGCGGACACTCGGGCGGCTGTCGTTGGTTCGCGGCCCGGCAGAAGTAGTGTCGTTGATGTGGCGACGAAAGACGCAGGCTGTGCGTCATTGGGTCGCTCAACTGTGTCGATTTGCCGACACACTGGTTCTGGTGGTTTTCTTATATGACTTATTAGATGTTCCATCGTCACACGACCAAATTGTGCTACTGTCATCTTATCCAGGGTTGCCAGAAGAGGTGGGTTTAGCGTGGCGTTTGGGAGAGTCAGCTTTTCTGTGAGCATGATTTCAAATGGTAGATCCAATAGGTAAATTACGAGTAACTGGGGTTTAGAGTTGTATTTCCGGTAATGGTGGCAGGTAACCGGAAAGTCTGACCTACAACGTCGCATTGCGTACCATACATTAGCAATCCTTGACCTTGTAGCTCTATGCACTGGGCGATACCGGAATGTCCTTGGTCGTAGCAATCTGTTTCGGTACTGTGTACAGCCAGTGTGACACTATCTTCTGGAAAACAAATCGGTTTCCGCTGCGATTACTTTCCTGGAGCATTTCGTTGCAGGATTCTCGGAGCGAAAGAGAATATACTCGCATGACTCAGGTGAATGTGTATTCACATTGTGGAGCAAACAATGACTTCCCTGGCTCGGCACTGCAGTGACTCCGTGATAGAGAGTAGTACTTCCTCAAAACCTTCATCATCTTTAATGGCTTTATTGACCTAGGAAACATTCCTTACAGATTATCTTCAGTACCCTCTCATTCTCGCTTACTAACACCTTACGTTTTGTCTGCTTACCTACTTCTGTACCAGATACATACAAAACAAAGCAGCTGATTAAATTAGACACTCCAGTGTTCTATTAATAGCTCTCTAATCTATTATCTACAAGCAAATGTTTCCCATGAATCTATCATAGAAGTAACACAACATGAATATAACCATAAAACTCAATAACTAATGCCTAATAAGTAACTGCGAACATTCAGTTTGTGAGATCACCTCGTGGTCGTAACGATTATGGATATGTTGGAAAAATCGCAGGTACACTCTGCCTCACTGCCTTATTTCCAACCGTATTTTATGTGCTTTCATTTCCCAATTCTCTTCACTCCCTCGGGAGAAGCTGCCGACAGTTAAGGCAGAGCGTCTGGTTTACCTCGAAGTGGGCGGATTCTCCTCACATGGACAAGCATGGTTCGGGAGGGGGATTATATTTTAACATTAACTAGGGATATTATTTCGACTACCTCATATAGTCCTTTGTACTACGGACTGTCTTTCTAGAGCCATCCTGTTCATTCCTTTCCCCTCTTGCCTCTTAGTCTTTTAGTAACTTCTCGAACAGAGGATACATCCTACCATGGAGCAGGTTGTAATTCGATAGGTGAGGGCATTTTCCTACCAAAAACAACCTCGCAGGCTGAGAGAGACCCGTGTTTTCGTGGTCTTTTGACTTGTATGCGCTTATTGCACACTGTAATAAGGTGTTGTAATTGTCATGACTACTATTCAGATGATAACTCAGCATTTTTCTCAATTTCCTATGCCGTCTCTCTGTCCTACCGTTCATTTGCGGTTGAGGAGTACTGTTTTACAACCTCAGAACTGCAGTAGTCGACATAGCTGCTTAAACAAGTCAGACATGAAGTTCGTGCTAGGTCTGTTATTATTGCTTCTGGTGTGCCGAATTTCAGTAGCCAACAATTAACGGAAGCGTGAGGCACTGTGTCCTCTTGTTTGTTTCGTATGGTGATCCTGGCCAAGTAAAGTGAAAAACGATCACTTGTGGCTAGTAAATGTAATTTCCCACTGGTGTTTGAGCAAAAGGAATGAGGACATCAAGGGAGATAAGCTGAAAATTTTTCTATGCCTCAGTGAGTGTTTGCAGTGGCATTAGCTGTCGACTCAGCTTGGATCTTTGAGCGTAAAGGCTTCAGTTCCTGAAGTAGCGCTCAACGTATTGTTTCCTCTGCTGCCATCAGTAATTTTCTCTAACGTGGCGGTCAGTAGCTCGTCGTCCACTGTGCGTAGCTGAGATGGAATCGTAGCCTTGCCTTAATATTTCGTCCCGTAAGCAGACTGGCACAACGATAATGCTGCCGCATCGAGTGTGCTTGTAAAGCACTCCGTCATCAGAGCTGAACTGTGCATGTTACGCGCATCGCTGACAATCGGGACCGGTGGCCTGACGTATTCGCCAATTTTTTGTGCTTATTTAAATGCTTTCTACACCGTGTACTTTGCGACTTAACCCGTCAGTATTTCCAGGAGACTTCCGTAGACGATGCACTATCTAGAAATCGAATCCGCTAAGACTTACGGTCCTGTGGGTTAGCCAGTGGGTTAATCCCAAAAGCCATTTTAGTGTGGCATGATCCGTTATAACCTTAAAATGCCTCCCATATAGGTAAAAACTAAAATACGTGATACAAAAATTAGAGCCAGCATTTACTTTTCCGTAGCTGAATAATTTTCCTCTGCTTTATTCACTTGCCTGGAAGCATAGGCTGTGGCGTGTTCCTTCCCATCCACCCCTCGGCACGAGTCCATGGTGGTTCATATCACAAGACAAGATAAACTGTTTTTGATAGTCTGGCAAAATGAGGACAGGAATCGTGGTCAGTAACTTCTTTAACTATCGTAATGCTCCTTGATAATCCGTTGTCCAGGTCAATTTCGCACCTTTTTTCAGCAAATCCGAAAGAGGTCTTGCTAGCTCTGCAAAGTTTGGAATGTATTTTCTATAGATATTCTCGATCCCAAGAAACGATTGTACCTCTTTTACCGTGCTAGGCGTTGGAAAATCTTTTACTGCTTGCACAAGCCTACTGGCGGTACGTACCTCGTCCTGGCCAACAATGTGACCAAAATAGTGGACCTCCTACAAAGAAAGTGACACTTTTACAAACTGAGGGCCAGTCGTGCTGCAGGCAACCATTCAGATACTTTCGTAGATGCATCATGAGCTACTGGATGTCCTTCGATTATGCCATCACCTCATCTAGATATACTAGGAATTGCTTGGGTTTCAGGCCCTGTAGAACTCCGCCTAATAAGCGTTCGAAAGTTGCCGGAGCGTTTTTCAGACAGAAAGACACACAACGATATTGGAAGTGTCCAAATCGGACCGAACATGATGTCTTAGGCCAATCTTTTGATGTCACTTCTAATTGGTGATAACCTTTTCGAAAATCTAAGATGGTGAAATAACTGCATTATTCTAGATTGTCTAAAGTCTCTGCGATATTCGACACGATGTATATATTGGTGACATTTCACTGAATCAGAACAGAAAGTATATGCGTTTTTCCCTTCTGCGGACTTCTGGCGCTGACCAGAGTCTAATACTTTCTTCAATGATTCCATTGTGAAACTGTTGGTGTATGAACTCATTCATTACCAGCTGCAAATAATGGGGGACACGGTACTTTTTCGTATACTCTCGGTTCGTTCCCAATGAGAATTTTGTTTTGTACAAGAGGTGAAGCCGGTAGTGATCAGGAAGGTTAAACAATCCTGCATATTCATCCAGCAGCTTTGTCATATCTGCTCTCTCACATCGTTTCAGGTGCACCACTTTTCCCCTCAGTGCAGTTAAATCGACAGACTGTATCAGCTTTTGGTACCCATATCTGAAATCCCTATCTAATTAATCCTCTAAAACTTGTAAGTTTCAAGGTTTCTGTTCATAGCTTCGCCCCCTCCGAAACCAAATTTACACTATGTGATCATAAGTATCCGGACACCCCCCAAAACATACGTTTTTCATATTAGTTACATTGTGTTGCCACCTACTGCAACGTACTCCACATCAGCGACTAAGTAGTCATTAGACATCGTGAGAGAGCAGAATGGGACGCTCCTCGGAACTCACGGACTTCGAACGTGGTCGGGTGATTGCGTGTCAATTGTGTCATGCGTCTTGTACGCAAGATTTCCACACTCCTAAACATCCCTAGGTCCACTGTTTACGATGTGATAGTGAAGTGGAAACGTGAAGAGACACGTACAGCACAAAAGCGTACAGGCCGACCTCGTCTGTTGACTGACAGAGACCGTCGACAGTTGAAAGGGTCGTAATGTGTAATAGGCAGACATCTATCTAGACCATCACACAGGAATTACAAACAGCGTCACTATCCACTGTATGTACTATAACAGTTAGGCGGGAGATGAGAAAACTTTGATTTCATGGTCGAGCAGCTTCTCATAAGCCACACATCACGCCGAGAAATGCCAGACGACGGCTCTCTTGGTGTAATGAGCGTAAACATTGGACGACTGAACAGTGGAAAAACGTTGTGTGGAGTGGCAAAGCACGGTACACAATGTGGCGATCCGATGGCAGGGTGTGGGTATGGCGAATTCCCGGTGAACGTCATCTGTCAGCGTGTGTAGTGCCAACAGTAAAATTTGGGGGCGCTGGTGTTGGGGTTGGTCGTGTTTATCACGGAGGTGCCTTGCACCCCTCGTTGTTTTGCGTGGCACTATCACAGCACAGACCTACATTGATGTTTTAAACACCTTATTGCTTCCCACTGTTAAAGAGCAATTCGGGGATGGCGATTGAATCTTTCAACACGATCGAGTACTTGTTCATATTACATGGCCTGTGGCGGAGTGGTAACAGTAGAATAACATCCCTGTAATGTACTGGCCTACACAGAGTCCTGATCTGAATCCTACAGAACACCTTTGGGATGTTTTGGAATGCCGACTTCGTGCCAGGCCTCACCGACCTACATCGAGATCTCTCCTCAGTGCAGCATTCCGTGATGAATGGGCTGTCATTCCCCAAGAAACCTTCCAGCACCTGATTGAACGTGTGACTGAGAGAGTGAAAGCGGTCATCACGGCTAACGGTTGGCCAACACCACATTCAATCCCAGCATTTCCGATGGAGGGCGCCACGAGCTTGTAAATCATTTTCAGCTTGGTGTCCGGACACTTTTGATCACATAGTGTATTTCTACTGATGGGCACATCTCGGCTACCATCTATTGGACGTATGAAAAACTACCTCGCACAGAACATTGCCCCAGATCCAGTAGTTCGTTGTCTGACAAGAGCTCTACGAAACACACACAGTATTAACCGGTAGATAATTTCCTATGTTCATCCAGGCGATCCTTTCTGTACCTTTCGGTATCATACGCCGTGAGTCGAGTCTAAGAAATTGTATTGCAGTTTAACCAGTTCACCCGACGTCTCGTATGTTCCTTGCAACAGTTTGGCTCTTTCAGTTGTAAAACCAAGATAGAACGATGTCACATCCAGTTCTAACGTGCGCTGCTGCAGATCGACTTTGGCGTGATGCTCAGTCAGTTAAGTGCAGAAGGACGTCATATCGAACGCAACATAGCAGTCATAACGTTCACATATATTCGAAATCTCTCGCAGCCACTCGGATATCGAACACAGTGCACTGAGAAAATTGACACTTTTACCATCCACACCACTTAACCTACAGCGTGGTAGGGGCAGAGTCACTGTACTCAGTGTACTCTGGCTAGCCACGGATACCTGAGATCCTGCATCCAACAACAGCCTACACGACCTTCCCTTTACGTAGCCGAACAGACAAATTTCTGCCACTGATTTTTCACCGGGTGTCCCGTAGTCGAGCTTACAGGTGTGTTCACGCTGCCCCCTGTACAGTTTAACACAGCGTGCTAGTGTTACACTGATTCCACCGTCTATGTGTCTGTAGGCATTTTTGCCCCATTTGCTTGCATCTCTGACATTGTGGTTTCATATAGAAACGTTGAATGTGTCCCGAAGCACCATACCAGAAAAAAATCCTTATTAAACACTGACAGTTTCTCCCTTGGTCTATTTACAGAACCAATTTAAATCAAAGGTATCCCAGTCGCCACTTTTTCAACCGTGGTTCTCGGAACCTCCATGCGCACTTTCCGCTACATTTCGGACGGCAGGCTCCATAAAAACACATCAGACACTCTTTGTTCTGCCTCCTGGAAAATGGCTTTATTGGTACGATCATCATACGATAATTAATACAGTTTGACACTCATTTGCCCGCTGCGGCACACAATCATCTACTGAATCCCCCTGCTGCTGCACTAATCCTTTAAATTGTTCACGATAGTACCGTGAGGTATTCTTCTTCCTGTAACGATCCACTAACCCTTCCTGAAAGTCTGAAAAGAGGCGAGTGTTCCACAGTTTCTCACTGCACAGCACCTATGTCCTGGCATTCCCTGCCAATTTTAAACGAGGTACATTTAACAACTGTTCGTAACTCCCGTTTCCTAACTACGCGGCCGTAAGAAAACTATCCATAAATGCAAAAATATCTTGCCGAGATTTATCGGAAAACGGCGCCACAAAAGATGCTGTACTGTATGCGCGAAGATGACCCTTCCCTTCTTTCACCCTTCAAAAGGTTCATTTAGGCGCACAAAACTTCATTTTCAGCTCTAATCTTAGCCACCTCGCTTAGCATATGCTGAATTGCCCCCTGGGTTGTTGCTTTCTCAGATACGGCCACACAAATGTACATTATACCCAAAATAGAAAAGAAAGAGCAAATACAACGAGACAGGCCCAAAATAAGACACTTGTTGCCAGCACTTACTTGAAAACTTACAGTGAACGCCACTGTAGCTACACCTACTACTCTTCAAGCCTCAGTTGGACGACCATTTCCAAGGTTCAGCTGGACGACCATTTCCAACTCCAGGAGGTATTCTGTCACCAATATTTTAACGCGGGTGATGAAGCAGGCCTATCGCTCGATATAGCACTTTATTGAGGAACACCAACAGAGGTGATTCAACACATCTGAAACGGACAAAAACTGAAATGATCGTTTGGATTTGATGGCCGGGAGGCCCCATCCGGGGAAGTTCGGCCGCCGAGAGGAAGTCTTATTTCAGTTGACGACCCATTGGGCAATTTGCTTGCTGGCGATGAGGATGCAATGATGATGAGGACAACACAACACCTAGTCTACGAGCGGAGAAAAACTCCAACCCGGCCGGGAATCTAACCCGGGCCCACTACATGAGAGGCAAACAAGTCATCACTCAGCTAAGCAGGCGGACTGAAACAGGCGAATTGCAGACGATGGGAGGGAATCCTCAGAATCCAGTCTGGTGATATGAATCGTTAGGAAAAACCGAATTCTTGCTTGATTCACTCAATTTGTTCCTCTCCAATCACGAATAGGGTAATTATATCAAGGAGACGTACATGTTCTATAGTGTTAGCAATCTAAGAGAGCTGTTGAAGATTAAGAGGTCTTGTTGGCTGCTTTCTTATTGTTCGGCACTGTGTAAGAGTTCTTGCGTCATCTTAGCAGTGGGAAAGGGAAACGTATCAGCAGGTGCAGAGGCAGTTGAAGGAGGCCAAGTCGGTAGTGTAACGGCTGTCAAGAACTTGACAGGCCGTCTGCGGCAGCCAGTGAAACAATGAAGTGTATGCAGTGTTACTCGCACACTATCCTGCTGTGATTTCATGGCTCCGCGCTGCCACTTGTGAGCGGCATGTTTTGTGGAGAACGCGTGTGGCTGCCTTCAGTCTTTGGGCACTTGTCGTAGCAGGCAGGCCTTGCTTGCATCCTGAACCGAGTTTCATGATGACTTACGACGGTTTGTATGACCTGGGAGAATTTCCAGTGTTGGAGGGACGTACAGTAAATCTTCAGATTTAATGACATCTCTTTCAGCACATGCTTTTGTAAAACACAGCATGCATTTATTATGGCAATTGCAAATTCTTCTTGAACATCCATGGGCACTGAAAAATTCTCCGTTCTCCATTTATTTGCCCGTGTGCCAAAAGTGCAGTCTATAAACTGCCTAGTCAACTTTTAAAGGTCTTTTATTGTTTGTTAAACTCCTTCTCCACAAGGAAGCATAAAATTTTCAGATATACCAAATGCCTCACCTCCAACAGTGACACATGGCATCTGTACTCGCGTTTTTGCTGAGGAGGTTTTCTCCGATGTTTACTAACGAAATTTTCATGCAAAACTGACTGCATAAATATTGATGAGTCACTATATTTCCCATATGCTGTAACATACATGTAAGTGAACTTGTAGTCTGCAGCTCATAAAGCAAGAAAAACGATGGAGAAATAATTTTTATAATTACGGTAAAGTACGTTTGTTACGAGAAAGAAAGCAGAACATATTCCACGTCCGTTTCGCTTGGGTGATCGGACATGACTGACCTTCAGCCGGCTGTCTTAATTGGCTGTTCAGTATTGTGGCAGCACCCAACTTGAAGGATAGTTTCAGCACTGCAGTGATTTACTGGACATGCTGGTGTGTCTTTGATTTCCTTCCACGTCTGAACAGACTTATGCAGCCAGTTAGAGGGGGACCTACCTTTCAACACATATTCCGAAATACGACGCAACTTGATTTGGCATCATTCACATTGTTATAGGTGAAAGAAGCGATAACAACAGAGAAAATCGTAGGACCAACCGGGCATCAACTCCTAAGGCAAAGTTTTGTAGTCTGGGACTTAAGCCACTGAGCCACAAGGCACATTTCTGGACAAACCGTTAATAAGCACTTATCAGACAGAAACCGCACTGAACCAAGGGAACAAGTACTAACTCTGTATATGAAGTAAACAGGGAAAACTCCATGGAATTTTATGTTACTCAGTATGTAATTTACAGATAATTTATCTAGTAAATTTTTTTGAGTAAGCTGCTTATTCAAATAATTATCCGGATGGAGGGCTATTCGAATAATACCAATCTCTTTTCACCACTACACCTTATGAGGCGAAACAAGCGCTGCATCATTGTAAGAGGTACAGATAAGAGAGAGTGTACTGGGGCTTACAAAAGGAATATACCATAACTTAGAAATGAAATTGAAAATTAAAACAACTTTTCCAAACTTAGTCAGTGTATGTTTAAACATATTGATGTTAACATTAGAAAGTCTCAGAATGATCAAATGAATATTTAGGCAAAATATATGATCTTAAGAAAGACATAAGTGGCGGTGAATAAAACTGTTCAGAATATGCAAATATGTTTCACGATTGAAAGTTGCATGTCTCAACATGATCAGAGCATTATTTTTGCTAAATTTTAGTTTTTATGAAAAATTTTAGCCGCTAAATATTTGACTCAGAAAGCTGAAAATTCGTATGCAGCCTCAGTTTCATGTAAAACCATTAATAATGTGAACCAGTAATCTACCTCTATTAGTTTTTAAGTTATTTACTGAAAGCCCAATTTGGATCAAAAATGTACTTATTCGTGGTAAATTGAGTGTCATTGCATTTATAACAGAAAGTTCTAATTACAGCACTTGATTACATTCATGAAATAATACAGCTGTACCATGTTTCAAGACTATATTTTAAATTACTTTGGTTACAAAGAATCTTAAAGAGACAGTTCAGAGATCATGTTCTACTGTCAGTTCCGTTCTGGAAATTCTAGCTGGCAAAGTTTAAATGCAGTCGAGCTACAGCTTTTTCAGTAACTAAAGCAAACTAACTCCACTTATATAAATATTAAGAAGACTGCAACAACGACAGAGCTATTAATCAGTACGCGTCTGAGAAAGGTGCCACTTAGGTGCTGCCACCTGTGCTTGGGGTCGTCGGTAGCCAATACTCCGTTTGGTGGTCTGCTGCGCCCATATGTAAATGCAGCCAGAGAGGCAGTGACAGGAGACACTTCACACCGAGTTGTCAAACTAATCACGTCAGTCAAACGCCCATGTGTGTTGTGCCTCGGATGTCGTCAGAGCTGGCAGACTTGAATGTGCTTTCGGTAAAAGTAGGAAGTGAACTAGTAACTGTTGTGTATCACCCGTTATGTTGACAAAAACGCAAGGCAAGTGGCGAGACTATTTTCAACTTTTAAGGCGAGCAATTAACCTTTGGTGATTAGAAACTAGGGTGATACACCATTTTACTTGGAATTCCCTGTAGAGGTCGCCTCTGAATTGTTAATATTGTTAATAGTTCTATTTCCGATAGGTATATTAGATAGAATACTAAGACTTATATTTTGTACTTGTGAATTTTTACGGAACATATGAATCACTTAAAACTCAAAACTTTTATTTATAGTCATAGTTCCTGACACTGCTGACTAAATAATAAGATGGAACAATTTCTTTGAGAGGGCACGAAGGGTAACATGGACTTGCAGTTTGAAAATATTCTCAGTCGCTTTCTGGCTGACCGCGAAAATAGTTTTCAGGCTGTTGTAAACAGGGAATATAGGTTTAAGGCACGCATAAACAATATAAGGTTCCTTTTATAGTGAAATATCGACCATCTGATTATTTACCCGCCACCCCACACTTAATCTTCCATTCTATTTTTGTTCATATTATCAAATGTAACGAGTCCGAATAGTTCATTTGCTCGATTTTGTCATGAAAATCTACTTTGTAGCTGAACTGACGGTTTTTTGTTAATTATTAACGAAGTTGACAGTTATAGTCTGTTTTAACACTGATTAAGGTAAATCATTTTAATTTATTCTATTTAAAATATGTCTAAACGACAGAGCGACTGTAGCAGCTGACTTGAAAGCGAGTATTAATTCATCAGATATTATTTCATGGAAATGTACAGTTCCACAACTAAACAATGACTTTCAATAATATTCAATATTCAGTTATCACTTTAATTTTCATTGTAGTGTGGTAACACTTGGTGAGTCTCTGTAGCAGAGCACACAGATTCTCCATAGCAAATACGGAGAAATTGAGAAGCTGAAAACTAATTCTAATTCTAAATGGATCTGAACGCTTGCCAGGCCCATTAATGCCTCTACGTTGAGTCGAACCTGTATAGATAGAGCCTACGTTTTCTTACCCACTTGGTAAGAGCATGTGGCTGTTGGCTGTCACTCCGTAAGCGAGCGTCACGTGATACCAAATGAATGAGCTGCCAGCCGCATGCTTCTGTGTGCGCGTGCATGGCGAGTGTAGTAGACCAACGCTACTCCTCTGGGAACGCCCATCGCCGATACAAGCACATCTTTGATATCGATTTGATTAATAAATTAATTAAATAGATCAATTAATTAACCCCTGCACCCTCTGGGAAACCTCTCCCCCTTTTGGTAATTGATGGGAAAAAGACTCAGTTGATTGGCCATTTGGAGGGAAATCGATTGCAGTGTATGGAATGTTGTTTAATCAATTGAGACACTCTGTGGAATATTGTTTATTTAAACAATTTATGGGCTACAAGACGGTGTATGAAAATAGTTTATTCATTTATTAATTTAAAACATTTGGTGGAAAAACGATTACGATGTATGGAATATTGTTTAAACAATTTAGACAACATTTAGAATATTGTTTATTTAAACAAGTTACAGGATACAGGGTAATATATGGAATATTTAAAAAACTGCAGCGCATTTTTCATTCCGATCGCATAAGGAAAAACGTATTTACACTGCCATAGACCGCTTAAACATATCTGAAAAACTGTCTCGCGTCTCGCCACGCAAGCTGACTGCCCGGAGTCGGGATTTAGAAAACGCTAGCAGACTCGCCGCACCGCTGTCAGCTGTCGGCTGCCGTCTCACGTGAACCAAACTGTCAGATAACAGTGCACGCGAGAGACGCCTTCCTTCCAAAGCACATCCTGAAATACTATTAAAGTTAATAAACAATTAATTTCCGATCACATGATTGTGATGTAGGAAATATAAGGCAGACACGGTAGCTATTTCACACACACACAAATTCATGATGTCACAAAAATAGTAGCAGGCTGGATCGAAAATCACTTAAAAAAATCGTTGCATATAAACAGAGAGAGAGAGAGAGAGAGAGCTATGGTTCGCTTTGCAGATGACCTTGGAACCAGCATGAGATATTTCATTCTGCCGTAGGCTGTAAACTGCCCTCATACCTTCCTGGCACACTTTATTGTGGTGCATTTCACCGACTGCTTCAGGAGTTATGAAATCTTGAAGATGTCACAAATGTTGCTCCAGAGGATGTGCAATTGGAAATATTAATTAAATCGCTAATACAGCGTTTAAACAATTTGCTTCACACACTTTAAAGCTACTTGAGATAAAAGATCACACTGTAAAGTGGTTTGCAATGCATAAACAACAGTCTTATGTTTTTGAAGAGAAATTTCATTAAATAATCCAAACCTTTTATTATTTGACGCCACGATTGGAAGTGGTGATATATGAAATGATAGTTGGAATAACAAATTTCGACTTGAATTTATACCGTCAGGGTTAGAGTTCGCAACCACTACAGATCTGCTAAGTGTATCTTTTTTTTTAATGCGCTTAAGTTGACTGCTTCTCTCCACTACATCAAGACGAAGAAGGAGGGAGGGAAGGGTCTTCCATGTGATGGGATAGTAACCAACAACAAATACCTGTGCGAGACAGAGTCCACAGTGAGGTACTGAGAAGCACTGAACACCACACACACTTAAACCGTGATACAATGATTTTTTTTAAAGCACTGTAGAATTCGTAATTCGGTTCTCTCCACCATATTCAGAAGGACGAAGGCCTACTGGATGATAGAATAGAGCTAACAGCACATCCCAGGGCAAGACACAATCCACTTCGAAGTATTGAGAAGCGCCAAACGCGACACACTTAAACCCCCGACCCAGTCCGTAGCAGCATGGGTAGATGTCAGAGTCGCTGAAACACTCGCTCATCCCGTGCACTCACCTCCCAGCCGTCCACACACAGCGCACCTGTCCCCTCCGTCCCCTCGTACACCGTCAGAGCCGACGTTCAGGGACCGGAGGGAGATACAACTGTGGCAGCAGCCGCAGTCGTGGATGCATTTGTATGCCAGAGTGCACCAGCCCCAGCCATGGAGGGCATGCGGGAATGATTGGAGTGGTAGCAATTCGAATGTTATCAATACGTCCAGCGCAAACATCCATAATTTTGAATCTTCTCTCACGCAACACACATACGTTGGCCTCTGTCGCGCTCACCTAGCACACTCATCACTTCCCCAGCCCTCGCTGTCGTGGGCAGAATCAGACAGGTCGGCGCATGCTTTGTACCCGACCCAGGCTGAGCTAATCCGTTACTTCCGGTTGCTGACTCCTCGTGACCGCCACTGCAGCCAGCAGCGGTGCACTGCGGAACAAGCAACTGCAGTTTGGACGTATACAGTAGTTCTAAACAAATCCACCTCCATATAGACCCACCAGTATAAAAAATCTACTTAACCAACTCCGAGGCAGCGATGTTGTCGACCATACACCTCGAATTCCTCACGCGAAATGTAGATTTCTCCCGTTTATACTAGTTATTTCCGAAGAGAGAAGAAAATGGACAATACATGCGTTTTCACATCGCTTAAGTATCGTTACTTGTTGTGAAAATCCTGTACAGGGCTATGGCATAGGCTATATTCCCTCTAAGTATTCTCTCATCATGTAGAAAAATATCTTATCTTATCTGTCACATCCTGCATCACAGGACTTGAATATTAAACTCATTTTGGTTTATGAAGGAGTGCTAAGACCCATCACTGTCACAAGACGCTTCGTGTCTTTCGGACTTTCTCTTAAAGTAGCAGCACAGGGAAATTGTAAATATAAGGCTTATACTACGTGTCACTTTACAAATTCCGTAATACATCTGATAATTACGATGGTCGTCTCTCCCTAAGTAGGTGAGAGATTTAAATATGGTTATCAGATATCGCCACAACGAAAAAAACGCCATGTAACCATGTCAAGAATCATATCCGTGGTGCCCTAGAAATCGCCTCCACCTGCCAGGCGGCATGTCACTGGTATCGAATTAATAGGCTAATTAATTAAATTGATCATGAGAGCCACTTCGCATGGCGAGTAATTTTTCTTTTGCAGTAGCCGAGTTACACTCACCAGGTAGTTCAAATGGAAATCCATGGAGGGAAGGCAATGTTCTATTCGAGGAACACTATTGAGAACCGACATTTGAAGCTGGCCACAAAAGGACCACTGCATGCAACATAGTTTTCGCATAAGAACCGCGCTATTAAAAACATGATTACAATGACTATGTTACTGTCAACCCGCATAAAAAGCTGTCTTGGTTCTACAGGCACATACAAGAGTTGCTGATAGCGCAACACCTTGTGGTGAAGATGCTCTCTGCAATTTGGAATCAAACCTATCCAGTCAATGAGACACTTGTGTTGGATCCTGTGGAGACGTCTTTTAATGATTACAGCCACTGATGATTCATATTTATACCACTCTCATATCTCGAAAACAGTTACCTTTTTTGAACCCATCTGCTCCAGCAAAACTCCAACATGGCTTTAGACAATTCCTCTGCATGTTGTAACTGTTCCTTAGTCTCTGCTCCGAACTCCCTGCAGCTTCGTCCATATGATCATCCCATTTTAAGTCGGAACTGAATACAAATTGGAGAGCGCTATATCTACCACCTTCTGCAGCCCGTAGTGAAACAGGTTAATGCAACAGAACCGTCGTTTATGACCACTCAGTGGTTCAAAATGGTACAAATGGCTCTGACCATTATGGGACTTAACATCTGAGGTCATCAGTCCCCTACAACTTAGAACTACTTAAACCTAACTAACCTAAGGACATTACCCACATCCACGCCCGAGGCAGTATTCGAACCTGCGACCATAGCAGTCGCGCGGTTCCAGACTGAAGCGCCTAGAACCGCTTGGCCACCCCAGCCGGCCAACTCAGTGGAAATGAGGCATTTTGTCGTAGCTCTGCCAACGGTGTACGATGTGTAAGGCCAGAGCCAAAATGGAGCTGTCTCCTGCAACACGAGGTAGTGTAAAAGACAGTAATGGAACTGAGAGAAGGATGAGGATTTTGTTACTTCATTGCTGTGCGTCTCCAAACCACTTACAGGTACTACAGTCAGAAGGAAATCGGCATCCCGCAGGGTGCATTCATATCTGTCACCCAAACATTCTCTCTGTCATTGTTATTTTGTACCATCCAACAGAGAAAAACTACAAACTATAAACGCTTATCTAACTTCATCCAACAGGGAACTCATTAAGATTTTACTGCATCTCTCTCTACTGATGTATCGAAAACAAATACCGTCTGTGTGCTGGCGTCGAGCATATGTAGCAGTCCTACTAAACCATAGGTGGTCAGTGACAGAAGTCACTTACACAGACCAGGGTAAAGTTTCTTTCCCTGTAGTGTAGGAGGGCCATATCCCACAGACTATTAGTCGCAAGAGAGGGTCCCTGTTTTGTTGTCTAACACATTGTTTCTTCTGCTGTAACATGTCCAAACAGTGTATTATTACAGCTTTTACACAGCCATACTTTTTTTTATCACGACTTCGAGGTCTGTCAGGTTCTAAACTGACATTAACATGTTTCCGTGCACTGGCTCTCACCGAAAACGGGACATCGCATGGTGTAAATCATGTTGCTGCTGCTCCCACAACACACACACTGGATGATTGAAATAAAAATGTCACAACATAAGGAAACTGGAAAAGCTTTGCGGCATTGTGGAGTGTTTTCAAACAGCTGTCAGAAGGTGAATGATGACCTCTACATTTAAACTCACCTTTCACAGTGAAGGGGTAGCAGATCGCTCGGTGTTCCATTTCGATTGATTCCTCATTTTGCAGTCATGTACGTGATCATTATTTCACTGCTGGTCATCCCCAGAAGGAGTTGGTCCCACCAAGACTCTCTCTCCATGTCAAAAAAGTGATGCCAGTCAATCATTATGCAATAATCAACAGCGTGCCACTGAACAGATGGGATGGAAAAGGCACCATCGATGTACTGTAATAAGCACCACAGTTGATAGTGCGATCAATTTTAGCAATTTTGCCAGTTTTTTTCTGTAATTTCAACGCCAACCAATGTTATGGCATCATGTTTCCCAATTTCTGCATCTTAGGTAAACTGTTCCTTCACTGTTTTGCTGGTACCATTGCGAATGTAGATAGATGACAGTGCAGTACATCCATTCATTGTTAATTCTGGAACATATATACCAGCGATCCACATATTTCTAGCACTTCGATCATAGTGCGTAATTTACCATTACGATTGCTCATCTTTTCCTGTACAGATGGGAGTCTCAGAGCATTCTCCGATTCACAGGATAAACTTAGAGATTGGAGGATCTCCTCTCATTATCTTTGACCAACCCTCTCTGCAGCAATGACACCGATTTAATCTGCAGCTGACCAGAAGTAGACCGCGACATTCCACGCCTCGTGAAGGAGCATAGTCAGCAGAGTCCGTCACTGCTGTTCCGCACCAATCGTACTCACGGCATCCATCCAAGTGCACAAGTTTTTCGCTGATAGGAGCATGTCGAGGAGGTTAACACCCCCTATCGTGTATAGTAGATATGAAAGAGTTGCGATGGTGTATCAGAGGGTGTAGCAGAAGAAGAAACGAGTGGTTTTTACACACGATGGAACTCCAGACGGATCGAGTTTGAAGCATTTTATGTAAATCAACTGTACTATCAATTTTCTAGTGTATAGGGTCAGTACCAAGAAGGTACTTGTAAGAGAGAACATAAACACGTGCATTCCTGAGCTTAAACAGTTCTGCACTTAAAACACACGGCTTTCGACCTATTAATCGTACGGAAACAACGCTGTTAATATGCCAGTGTAAGAAATATATCCCCAGCGCATGACATACATTCTCCATGTAAGTTTCTCTGCGATAATCTATGGCGACAAATTGTAAGGTGATAAAACTACTACCTTGTACACCAAAGAAAACATCGATTCTTTGTAGCACAATCACTACATAGGTATCCAGAGGTGTATGACACCTGCTCTTTCCGAAATTCATGCCTATCACGGTTCGGAAATTATGATATGTTCACAACAGCCATATAAAATGATCTTCTACAGCCGAAAATGCATATGAAGAAACAGTGACATCTTAGGTGGAAATAAACACCACCATCAGTAGGCAGAGGAGATGTAACAGTCTTACCACAGTTTACCACCGCCCCGGTAACCTTTCTCTTGTACACAGAAGTCATGCTTCGTTGTTTGGCTGTATTGCTCATGTGCGGGAAAATGTCGCCGTTCCACCTTGACGTCACGTCTCTAGAATGCCTCCTCTCTCCACTGTTGAGGATTGTATATGTAGCATCAATCTACTCTCCTCCTCCATAACACGCAATTTTATGGATTTCGCTCAATGCTCTTTTCGTGGTATTTGTCTCTAATTTTATATATTCTCAGTCACTTTCCGTAATTTTGCTACGTTTTCGCGATTTTACGTATTTCATGGTATTTCCCTCAATTTTTACGTATCTCACATCATTTTTTCGTGATTAATCCTGGCTTCCCTCGAATTTTACCGATTTTAGGTCATCTTCCATATTTTTTCCACAGTTTTTCATATGTATATGGTAATGTTGCTGCCATACACATGTGCTGTTTGATTTTCTAAGAGAATATCTGCTCTTTTTATACACCAACTTACTAAAAAATCCTATTTGCCATCTCCCCAATGATCCACCTGCATGCCTTTAGGACAAAACGAACATGAAAAGTATAGTAACAGTCGTTTCGTACGTTTATGAAACTGAAGATTCGATTTACGTTCAAGATGTGGCAGACAAATGGCCTACTTTGCATTCATCTTCGTTCGTCTAGAGAACGGTACCGAAACAGGTTTTCCATCGATGGAAATGTTTCAGCACACATTAGTTGGAAGTCCTCTGATGACTGTGCTTTGGAGAGGTTTGCTATTAACGATCACATGTAGACAGTGCTCTATGTCGCAGACAGAACACGCAATTGTATACAAGTCGATCGCAGGTTATACCGCACAACTGATGCACCCTGACAGAACAACGAAAAAATGATTGAATGATCTGCAGGAACATCTTCCTTTCTCTAGAATCCATCATTAGTCTATCATTAAATCATACCTCGTTACAACACCATCACTCCATCTACTTTCTGTCATTCTTTAACGCAGATGCAAATACGTTTAGAACCAGATGGCTCTCTTTTTTCTAGGAAAGCATCAAAGACAGCAGTCAACTCGCGTGCGTCACTATCACCTCAACAGACATACTATAGAATGTTGCCATACAGCAACTGTTTGTTAGCTGACAACGCAAGGTTGTGATTGAAGGAGAGTACAGAGGAGCACATTGTAAATACTGTTTGTTATGATTTGAAACACCTAAACAGTCCTGCACAGGGTCAAAAACGCGACTCATTCCGTAGTTCTATACTGCAGTCACCCCAACTGGTAATACAACACTCTTGAGCAAAGGACACTTCATAAAAATTTATAAGGCGGTTACTGATAACTCAGGGTTTGACATATATAAATTTATTACTCTACATTTGGTGATCATCTACGTTAAATATTCCATACCAACCGTCTTCAACTGTCGGTATTCCACACATTGTCTAAATTTTTTAAACAATATTCCATATACCGCAATCGAATTCCCCTCAAACGCCCAATCAACTGAGTCTATTTCCCGCCAATTTCCGTGAGTGGGGAGGGGGCTGGAGGTTTCGCAGAGGGGACAGGGATTAATTAATTGATCGATTTAGTTAATTTGTCAATCAAATCGATATCAAAGATGTGCTTGTATCGGCGATGGGAGTTACCAGAGGGACGTGGAGTAGGAAGGTGAGGCAGGAGGAGGATGGGGAGGGGACCAGTTGGGGAACAATAGGTTAAGGACCTGTCAATCAAAAGGAAGGATTATCCCCAGGTGGTCATAATCCTCTTAGCAGAACAACAGGTTACGGACCTGTCAATCTAAAGAGAACAATACTTGCCCCTGATGTAGGCAACCTGCAATGTGGGGTGATGCTCTTCTTGCACCCCTACTGTTATGAATATCATACATGCTGATGCTAGGAACAATAACTGACTCTATGAAATGCTTTAATCCAGCTACGTAACCACCACAGACTGCTACTACTGTTTAACCAGTGTAGAATTTCAAGTTCACATGCATGGTAAGGATGGGACTGTAGGCCTGAATGAGCAAAACTCTATTAACGAAGCATTAAATGCTACGTGGCATGTATAGTTGATCCAAAAACTACATTTAAACGGGTGATAAGTTTATTATATTTTTTTAAGGAAGGTAACATTCAGAGAGGTGGTCAGTTAGTCTCAAGTCACATACAAAAAAAGCGTGATTTTGACTGCGGTAGGTATTTCTCCTTCAGAAATCTCTTATATCTGAAAGTGACGTATGTCAGCAATGCTTGACGCTCACATTTCATGCAATAGTTTTTATCTGGTTATGTGTGACCTCATGTGGTTAGGAATAATGCACAGGACAGGTAGCTTGTGGTGGCGGATCACATTGATAAATATTCAAGCTGCTCAGCTATGACGAAACTCGCCACAGTGGCACTCCAGTACTTCGACGTTATGTAGAGAATAACTGGAATGCTTCCATTGGATATGTGGCAGTGTGGTCGGCATGACAACGGATTATCCAAGTTCTCTTCCTGACTCCTTCGCTTACAATACGCTCGGAGAACAAAAAAGAAGGAACGCGGAAATCGATGCGGCGTTTCGGCAGCATATTTATTAGCAGTATGCTGCTACCTTATAAAATAAATTCTGTAATGAATTCCACATTTACAGTTTAATAAATACGTTCTAACCTCGAGTTATTTGAAGAATCGAACTCTCGTGTATAAAACACCTAGTTTTCACGCATCTCATTGTTTATGACGACATAGCTCCTGAACTACGACCTTTACACTGATATACCTTTGCAGGTCCATTCAGTGGTATATGTGGACGCTGTCTGAAAAATGTGTTGTGAATAGAATTTGTAGTAAGAAAGTAATAAATTGAAATGTCATGCTTGATGCTGAGGTTTTATTCCATGAACGGTGAAAAAATTGTAAGCGATAACCTTTTATACTTTCACTATTTTGTGAGAGGTGTCAGTGAGAAGAATCTTCGTTACTGTTCGAAATTATGTGTAAAGTTTGTTGGAGGTGACTATGTGCTCCCATTGTCAAGTTCTGTATGAATATAATCTGGGTAAACTGCGCACTGACTTACGATGCATCAAGACATGTACACAGTTTCTAATTTTCATGAGTAAACATTTAACGTAAAATTATATACCTCTTAATGATTGGACTTTGAGATGATTTAATTTTTTTAAAATTCGTTACATAATTAGATGAAATAATGAAAATCGAATTTTTGTTTCCCTCGGAAGCCGTTACATAGGCAATCTGCTACTGGGACTTGTGACTCAGTTTCACTTTCTGCCGTTTGGTAACATAGATTCTAACTTAGTTACCTCTAATACACAGCTCTGACATACTAAATCCTGGAATGCTAATATTCTTAACGCAAAAGTATTCACTTGAAGTACGTGCACAATATGCGTGGGCCAATTGAAATGACACGATGAAACTTTTATCTGTTTGACTCAGCAGGGAAATAAAACTAGCTAGGATACCTCTAAAGGCTATGAAGTGCTGATACATTAAATCAAGTACTGCTGAGAACAGCCGGTTATCTACTCGGCTATCCGAAGAATGCATCCCCTAAAGACATTACAGAACGCTGGCCGAACTAACGAGGGCGTCCTATGATCCTGTCTAATATCTCTTTCTTATCAAGGCTTATCTTAACAAGGCTGTACGATTTGCTGTTCCACTTTTTCAACCGTATCGACAAGATTGTTGTACATTTCACTTAGGAGAGATTTCCACAGAGAAAAATCCAGAGGAATGAGATAAGGTGATCTGTGACGACCAAGGTACAGGGCCTATTCGACCTGCCCTACTTATACTGAACTGGTGGATTAGATGTCATCTTACATGTGCAATAAAAATTTCGGCGCTCCAACATGGATGTACCACAAAAAATAGTTCAAATGGCTCTGAGCACTATGCGACTTAACATCTGAGGTCATCAGTCCCCTAGAACTTATAACTACTTAAACCTAAGGACATCACACACATTCATGCCCGAGACAGGATTCGAACCTGCGACCGTAGCGGTCGCGCGGCTCCAGACTGAAGCGCCTAGAGCCGCTCAGCCACCTCGGCCGGCGCATGTACCACATTCCCCAACCATTGCACCATAGATGAAATTGAAGCCCAATTAGATAGTAACTTTTCACAGACTTGGACGTCATTTGCTACTGATGTTAGTGACAGCCCTTACCCCCATATTCTCAATTACCATACAAACGTGTCTCCGTGGGCTCATGTTTACTGAAATGTTTACGCTGCTATTACAGTGTAATTTAACCCATTTCAGTTTTTTCTATTAATTATGACACACCCTGTGTATCACTGAAGCAGTTTCCATGTCGCGAACGTCGATTGTCAAATAAACAGATCCAAAATAGTTTTGTGCCATCTGAATACCGGCGATGTGAGATTAAATTCAAGCTGATCAGGGAATGAAAGAATAAGCATTATGAAACAAATAACTATTACAGTGTGAAATTAAAACAGTAAAGTAACTAAAATAAAGACAGTCCTCTCGAAAGTTTAAATTTGGGTATCCTTTATTATCTAACTCGTTAAACGTTTTGCTAACCCCACCCCGCCCCCCACCTGTACGCCTTCATTTTGCTTCAGTCAAAAAAGAAAAATTATTTACGCAAGATTTTAGCTCACCGAAACAACCTCAGGGAGACACTACATGCCCCTCAAGTTCTGAAAATGAGGCTCAGACTTTCATTTTTTACATTTTTTTTAAAATTATTTGACTTGCAGTCACTTCTAGCAACAGGGATATTAAATTACATTTTCATTTATTTGATTAGTATGTGATATTTATGTCTAAAATTTTTGCCGTGCTAATTATGATACGCAACTTTCTATTAACAGTAGCAAATTAAAGAATACTGATGTTTTTAAGAGCTACAAAATCAGTGAAAGGAAGTTTAAAAATTAAGTCGCCGCTGCAGAAGCTTTCGAGAATGATACTGAAAACCTGATAATAAATCGTACAACATTTCAAGCCTTACAGAAAAAAATATAGAGAAACGGAACACACAGAAAAGAGGCACAAGTCGAACCTTAACGGAAGTCAAGAATTAATGTTGCGCACCCAGATCTTATACACGTTGTAAAGACGGAATTATTGACAATAACCGTAACATTTGAAGGTATGAAATAACTGCTGGGAGTTACTGAAATTAGAGGAAAAGCATCTGAGACGTGGGACATAGCCGACAAAACTGAGGCGCTTTGCTGTGATACTTATTACAACACACTATGTTGAAATAAAGAAAAAATGTTCAGTCATATCATGTTCCACCTCTCTTACTGTCACCAAATTTGTAATTAGTTCTGATGATCTGTTTGGATTCATTGATGGATGCCGCTTCTTGTACAGGCATGATGGTTTTATAAAGATTTAGAGGGACATGGACTAAATAAGACAGTACGTTTTACGTAACTGGTAGCAGTGAAGTGTTTGATTATGTCGACTTTAACATTTTTGAATTTCTTCATAGGAAAAAAAAACGAGGAGATAGTTACAGAAAACTTTTTGAATAAGCAACGATCCAAATAATGGAATACCGTTTCGTATACCAGGCACTGTGAATCATATAACATGGATGACAAACTCAAGATATACCTGTTTCAAGATCAGATTCAATTATCTTATTCCAAGAACAACCGTCTCATAAATTACCATAATATTGATGCAGACATGGGTAGTTTGTTGCAAAAATATTTTTCAAACTACCTCTGGTACTTAGTTCCTAAATCTGTGATATTCCAACAGTGGACAAAGTAAAGATGGTGCAAGTTAAGTACAAGCAGACGAACGTGAGGAAGAGGATACTGAAAAAATCAATCGAGGAAGTACCTTCTGCATCGAAGTTACATTTCTCCCTCTACAAGCAGCAAGTGTTCGTCATTTCCACCCCTGGTACAAAAGGTTTCTTCAGGGGATTTTCTATTAGCATCGAATTCATCAATGCAGACTTTCCGACATGGTAAGATGATCCCATTTACAAGAGTGAAACCGAAAAATAATGTGGAAGACAGTTGTCGTAAACGACTTTTTCAGAAACGGGTATCACAATTATTCAACATTAATACATTCTCAAAAATGATAAAACTGAAGAATACTTTATTTTATAGATAGCGTGAAAAATAACCAGCTGCATCCAATTATTAGCAAAAAAAGGAAACACCTTTATGTTATAGAAGTTGTGTATATTACAAAGAAACACCTAATTTTGCTCAAATTTTTCGTGTTTTTCGGAAATCTTTGGAAAATATTTTCGGGACATTAGGTTCAGAATGTTTTTAAAAAAATTTATCTTAGAATAAGAAAGAAAGTGGTTGAAACAGGAAACAGTATACCACTTTTGAATGGAATTAATCACTGCATGTACCACGTGCCACCCCTCAAGGTGCAAAGGGGTCGTCTAGCAGTTACCCTATTGAGCAAAGCTTTACAATGCTAGTTTTTTTATTGACAGGGGCAGGATTAGAGTGTGGAAGCATCAAAATTGTACCTTGAAGATAGCTACCGATAGTTATGGGCTAGAGTTCAAATGGTTCAAATGGCTCTGAGGACTATGGGACTCAACATCTTAGGTCATCAGTCCCCTAGACTTAGAACTACTTAAACCTAACTAACCTAAGGACATCACACACATCCATGACCGAGGCAGGATTCGAATCTGCGACCATAGCGGTCGCGCTGTTCCAGACTGAAGCGCTTAGAACCGCTCGGCCACCACAGCCAGCGGGCTACAGTTGTGCACAACTTTGCACATCTGTGAAATCCATATCTTCTGCTAATTAACACTAAATAAGGTGCTGCTCTGGCGCTTACATTGTAACACGCTTCGATTCTCTTGGTCATAATGTCAGCAAGGCGGCCCGGTCTTTGGTCCTCATGTCTGTCAATCTTCGACGGCGGCCTTCATGTGGTTACCAAGTGGTTGAGGAAAGTACCTCCGCAGACACTCTATCAGTTTCAACCGGAACCAAACATACTGAGGCGGCTTCATGTCAGTAGATACAGGAGGCCACTCGATTCGGTTGATTCCCACCTTCAGCATGGAGGTTCTGACGTGGTAGGTAGAATAGGGCCGTGCATGATCGAATTGAGTGATAATCTATCCGAGAGGTATTGTCCAGTACGCTAGCACAATAAATTGGAGGGTCACGTCCTAATACTCTACAGACCTCAAATTACCATCAACGGTGATGAGGGGCGTTCAACATGCGTAAATTAAACGAGCACTAAAAATGACTGGCGCATCTGGTTGCTGAATCCACGCATGTTTTTGAGTCATGGTTATCTGGTAACATCCACACTCTTCTAAGACGATCTCGAGGTATCAGACAAATATAGCACTCATCGATGCAGAGAATTCGGAACCATTCCAGGTGTTTCCTTACCCATCTTCTTCGTGCATCACGGTGTTGTGGGCTTATACTGTCGTTCATAACGATTGCTCAGGGGCCAAATTAACAGTATGACGACGATTGCGCCCTGCTGGTTCGAGGAAATGTTCTCAGTTGACTCGAAAAGGCAGCACAAAAGTCTGTTGCACTTCTCTGAGGCGTGTACGAGCTAAAACTTGTAATCAGCGGTAATAAGATTGTATTGTTGAGCATGGATGGCCCTACGCTTCACATCTTCAGTGCTTTTTGTCTTACTACAGCGGATAAGTGATCGAATGAGGTCGCAGTGACGTTCATGGACTCTACGGCGAATTCCCCTTGCTGGAAAACCTTCTGCGTGCTACCTTTTTTAAGATAAATCAGAGGGCTGGGTCGAACACAAAGAATTCACAACCATCTCCACACGCCTCATGCGCCGAGTATGAACAGCGTATAACTTTAAAAAAATGATAAAACAAAAGATTGGAACCTCTCCATGACCTCACTAGCACGGCGACCAACACAAGAATTTCTACTGTCACCTCAGCATTGGTTAGCTATTCGAATCGTGGAGATCACAGGATGCGTGATTGTGATGTTGTCCGTACGTCTGGGTAAGATCACGCACTAGTACAAGTCAATCGGGAGGTATTAGTGGAGAGAAACAAACGATGAAATAGCTGGTTAAGGCAGAGGGGAAAAAAATGTCATGGCAAATGCCATGGGAATAAAGCCTCTGCGACAGTCAGGACGGGTAGTAAGAACGGTAAAGGACCTACTTTATAACTGCGACAGATCGTGCAAAGGTAGGTTAAATAATTAGCGGGTATCATGCAGTTCGATAGCAGTGTCCTAGCCATCAGTTCGTCATAAAGAAGTCGGTCCGAATCGATGCATCAGAGCCATGCGCTGCTGTGGGACTCCTCTGCTGCACTGGTAGTGGTGACTGGGCATAGAACGAGTTCCAGGTTGTCTTCAGGTTCTTCCGCGGTGTCGTTCCTGTCGGTTGCATAAAGGGTCGTGGTCGCCTCATCGCCGTCCAGGATACAGCCTTCCGGCACAGTGGTACACAAAGGTGTGTAAGAGATCACCTGGAATGGAACCTGGATCAGGGCATCGGATTCCCTTTACTGATGAATGCATTACTTGCTCGAACAGTCCACGTGTGTACTGCCGGTCCATAGTGTCCAGCGGGTACAATATTTCGGCGATCAGACATGTCGCCATCGTCAGGTGCGCTGACGAACTGAGCTCGTGAGGGCGGGCGGCCGCCCTAAATCCCCTTCCCCCGCGAGGCGTTCTCTCCGCGGTCAGCGCCCACGGCCGCGCGTCGGCGGTCGCTGAGGGGCTGGCGTCGGCGTCTGTGGTGGCGTCGGTGTACTGCCTCGTCCGCCCCGGTCGCTCGTTCGTTTTCTTTGCTGAGCCTCTTTCTAATTAGACTCAGTGCTGGTTCCCATGCCTTGCTGAGGTTATAGCCGCAATCTCTGTTGCTGAGTCCGTCCCTGGTACGAATTTTGATAGCCTCGCTGTCCCAGTATTTAGATGTCTGTGCCAAGACCCTGGTATGCTTTACTTGTCTGAGACTCCTGATGAACGTCGTAAAGAGTGTGGCGATGGGCAGGTACCACTGCCTCTCAGAAGGTAAAATCACCTACTCGACCTCATATTTTAAGAGGATAAAATTACACTTGCAATCGATCCCGCGCGAAAATTTGGCATATAGTTCTGAGAGTACGCACATCTGACCTTCTGAATTTAGGGGTACAGCTTTCAAATTTCGCCCACACCGGTTGTTTGTCTTTAGCTGCATCCCACTGCAGCCACCTAATACCACAGCGTGAAGTACTGTACAGTGGAATAGGTATCATGCTTTGTTTATTACGTCAGAGTGCGTGATTTCTGGAGTGTAACATATGGCAGAAATCTCTTTGCTTCTCGCGTTTTTATCTTGTGATTCACAAATGCAGTGTAAAGGAATGAAATGAACAAATCTGTCGTGAAATAAGTAGCAGGGCGCTATTTCATTATTAACACCAGTGGAGTGCATTACTTTACTACGGTATATTGATAATTTTCACTTATGGACCGTCTGACAGCAACTGAATAAAACACAATTTTAGTGCCATACGCGTTTCGCCTTTATTTTCTGCAAGGCATCATCAGTGGCCTGGAATATGTACATATATTAGCTATTTTATTTACATTTTTGTCACTGTGCCTATAGGTTATAAACAGTTCTGGTGGTTGGTATTTCCTATTAAGTAGTAATGTTTTGAACTGTACTTACAGGTTGCGTAGACAGTTTCTTACATATTACGCTCCTGTTGCATTTTTGGTGTTGTTCTTCTTCCTATGAGCGCCAATTTGCTGTTTCTTCCGCATTCCACAGTACAATGCACTGAACGCTTGTTTTAATGCAATGTTTTGGTTTCTGTTGCCGACTGTCAAATGTTTTTGCCAAAGATCGAATATTACTGCCAAACTTATGAGTGTAACTATTGAAGTATCTGTGGTCTGTTCGTGTATGCATGTGTGTTTGTGTGTGTGTGTGTGTGTGTGTGTGTGTGTGTGTGTGTGTGTGAGTGTTTTTTGGTGTCGTATTAATTTAATTTTATTGTACTTATTTATGTTTTTGTCCTGTGTGTGTGTGTGTGTGTGTGTGTGTGTGTGTGTGTGTGTGTGTGTGTGTTTTGGTGTGATATATATTTTTTTGTGCTGTGTGTGTGTGTCTGTCTGTATTTTGGTGTTGTTTAATTTTTTTTTATGAGGGGGCTGTGTATGTGTGTGTGTGTGTGTGTGTGTCTGTCTGTCTGTCTGTATTTTGGTGTTATATATATATATATATATATATATATTTTATGTTATCATTTCCTTTATTAAGTGTAGTAGGGAGCCTGTGCTGATGTGTGTTTGTTCATTTATGACATGTTTGTTTTCTGCTATGGCTTTCTGGATGTGGAAGTTTTCTTGCATTTGTATAAGATGTTTGTCATGGTTGCTTATTCTCATTATTTTCATTTCTTGTTCCATGTTTGTAGGATGATGGTTGTAGTGTTTTAAATGCTCTGCAAATGTGGAATGGTTTGTTTCATACTTCCAACATCTGATATGTTCTTTGTATCTTGTTTCAAAATTCCTGCATGTCATGCCTATGTATACTGCATCACAACTTTGACATTCGAGTTTATATATTCCTGATTGTTGGAATTTGTCCCTTTTGGTAGCTGGCGGGCTTAGGTGTGATTGAAGGGTTTGCCCAGGCTTATATGCTATTCTGAAGCCCTGTCTTTTTAGGATTTTTGCAACTCTGTGTGTTAGTTTATGTGTGTAGGTCATGGTGTACCATCTGGTTCTTTTCTGTGTGGTGTTGTCATTGTGTGTGTTTGTTGAGTGTGTTTGTAAGTTTTCAGCTTGTGAGTTCTTTTGTATTGTGTAAATGTTGTGTTTGTTTTTTATTTGTGTTTTTATTTTTTGATTGAGCCTGTGTACCACATGTGTGTCATACCCGTTGTTCCTAGCTATTTGTATGATTGTGTTCATTTCTTGTTCATAGTTTCTCTTGCTGAGTGGGATTCTGTTTAATCTATGTAACATGTGTCTTAGTGCTGCAAGTTTCTGGCTTTGGGTGTGGTTGGATGTGGAATGTATTATTGTCTCCGTGGCTGTTGGTTTTCTAAAGATGTTAAATGTATGTTTTCCATTTACCTTTTTAATTGTAATGGCAAGAAAATTTATTTGATTTTCTTTTTCTTTTTCAAGTGTGAACGTTATGTTCTTATGAGCTTTGTTTATTTCTGAATGGAGTTCATCTATTTTTTCACTTGGCTCGTCTACCAGACAAATAATGTCATCCACGTATCTGTACCAATATATGATTTTGAAACTTTCATTTGTGGTTATCTTATCAAATATCTGATTTTCAAGGTGACTGATGAAAATGTTTGCTAGTGTTCCTGATATTGGGGATCCCATGGGCAGTCCATCAGTTTGTAGATAATATTCTTCCTCAAACTGAAAGTAGTTTTGTTCAGTTGTCAGTCTGAGCATATCTGTTATTTCTTTTATTGCGTCTGTGGTGAGGTTGCTGTGGGATGAGAGATTTTGTTCTATGATTTCTATTGTTTCTGTGATAGGGATGGAGGTATACATATTTTCTATATCAAATGAAATCAGTGATGCTGTGTGTGGTACCTGTATGTTCTGTATGTTTTCTATTAGGTTTCCTGTGTTTATCACTGTTTTGTTGTTTTCTACTTTATAGTGTTTTGTAACTAACTTTTGGAGGTGTTTGGCTATGCGGTATGTTGGGGCTTTCTTGAAGTTGATAACAGGTCTCATTGGCATTCCGTCTTTATGTACTTTCGGTTGACTGCGGAGTGTTGGTGCTTGTGGGTTTTTCTGTGTTAAGTAGTATTTCTGTTTGTCTGTGAGTGTGTGTTCAATGTTTTTCAGTGTTCGTTTCACATTTGCCTGGAATCGTGTAGTTGGATCTGACTTCAGTTTTTGTATTGCGTTGGTGTTTATGTATTCCTTGGTTTTTGTGATGTATTGCTCTTTATCCATGAGTACTGTTACATTTCCCTTGTCTGCTCTTGTTATTAATATGTTGTTGTTTGTTAACTTTTGTTTTAACCTTTTCATAGTAGCTGCTTCTGTTTGGTTGGTCTTATTGTGTGTCTGCTGTGTTTGTTTTATTATGCCTTTTATTTCTTCTTTTACTAGTTCTCTTGTCAGTCCTATGTTTATTTCACAATTATTTTGTTGTTCTTCACGTGTAAGGATGTGTTCGGTTTCTACTATGAGATTTTCTATGTATTGATTGTTCACTTTGCTGTTGGTGCAGTGTTTCAAACCTTTTTCCAAGAGTATTTTTTCGTTTTCGTGTAGTTCTGTCTCTGTTGGGTTAACTAAGCGTGGATGGAATGTGTGTTGGTGTTCATGTGGTTTCACATTTAAAATGTAAATGTATTTTTGCGTCTTTTTTACTGTTAGTTTCATTATCTTGTGTTTATGTTTGTTTTGTAAATGTTTCATTGCTATGTATGTGTTGTGCTCAGTTTTTTCTACTAGTGCCATGAAAACTGCGGCGTTTCCTACGTTTTTTGCCAATTCTAGATGAGTCTCATAGAGCATCATGTTTAGGTGCTGTTTTTTCGAATAGAGCATCTTAATTTCATGTAGTAACCAACATCGATCTGCAAATGATTTCGACTTTTGTGCCACTGTAGAACTGTTTTTAACCTTTACATTAATGTAACTTGGAATTAAATCGTTCTTCTTGCATGTTCTGTTGAATTTTATATGCTGTATCGTCTTATGGAGTCTCAGATGTATTTTCTTGAACCTGTTGTACACGTTGACAGGGAATGCTTGACATAGCTGTCTTGACATCTTCAACTTTTGTGGTCCTGTCCTCCTCAGTTGCGCGTAATACTACGGTATATTGATAATTTTCACTTATGGACCGTCTGACAGCAACTGAATAAAACACAATTTTAGTGCCATACGCGTTTCGCCTTTATTTTCTGCAAGGCATCATCAGTGGCCTGGAATATGTACATATATTAGCTATTTTATTTACATTTTTGTCAGTGTGCCTATAGGTTATAAACAGTTCTGGTGGTTGGTATTTCCTATTAAGTAGTAATGTTTTGAACTGTACTTACAGGTTGCGTAGACAGTTTCTTACATATTACGCTCCTGCTGCATTTTTGGTGTTGTTCTTCTTCCTATGAGCGCCAATTTGCTGTTTCTTCCGCATTCCACAGTACTATGCACTGAACGCTTGTTTTAATGCAATGTTTTGGTTTCTGTTGCCGACTGTCAAATGTTTTTGCCAAAGATCGAATATTACTGCCAAACTTATGAGTGTAACTATTGAAGTATCTGTGGTCTGTTCGTGTATGCATGTGTGTGTGTGTGTGTGTGTGTGTGTGTGTGTGTGTGTGTGTGTGTGTGAGTGTTTTTTGGTGTCGTATTAATTTAATTTTATTGTACTTATTTATGTTTTTGTCCTGTGTGTGTGTGTGTGTTTTGGTGTGATATATATTTTTTTGTGCTGTGTGTGTGTGTCTGTCTGTATTTTGGTGTTATTTAATTTTTTTTTTTTTGAGGGGGGCTGTGTATGTGTGTGTGTGTGTGTGTGTGTGTGTGTGTGTGTGTGTGTGTGTCTGTCTGTCTGTACTTAACTTCTTTGGATTTTTAAAAAAATGGTTCAAATGGCTCTGAGCACTATGGGACTCAACATCTGAGGTCATAAGTCCCCTAGAAATCAGTCCCCTAGAACGTAGAACAACTTAAACCTAACTAATCTAAGGACATCACACACATCCATGCCAGAGGCAGGATTCGAACCTGCAACCGTAGCGGTCGCGCGGTTCCAGACTGAAGCGCCTAAAACCGCTCGGTCATGGATTTTAAAGCTGAGGATGTTAAAGTGAAGTAAATATCCTGGAAATGTGCTATTTTTCAACGTGATGGGCATGATGAAATTGTAAATCGAAAATATTTAACTTCATTTCACAAAGATTTTTCAGTTGCTTATTTATGCTCACTTTGTTCTTGAGGTGTATATATAGCTGCAGAATATCAGTAAGACAACATTGTTAAATATCATTGAACGTATAAATCATCCCCCTCCCCATCCTCACCCGGCGACAGCCACGAATTTTAGCACGTCACTTCCACCATTCGGGGGATCGAATCTTCCTGGCAGATTAACGAGAAGGACTGGTGTGCCGACAAGGATCGATGTGATTTTTAGGTGGATTCCAAAATTCTACTGAGTGAGTACCGGACTGGTACCAACAACCTCTGTTACAAGATTCGCAAACATTTAAAAAAAGTTCTCATACTTTCACATTGATTATTGTTGATGCAGACAGTTGTTGTATACGAATTCCGTCCTGGGAGATGTGGGGGAGGGGTATAGGGGTGGTGATAGTAAGGGCATCTGGCGATGTTCTAATATTTAAAATGCCAAATGCCAGTATAACCATGCTAACCCGTGTAGTTAAGGGAACAATGTAAATGAGGAAGAATACTGAATGTATATGTTCGTGAGACTGGCCTGTTATATACCATACTGACATTACTTACCTATTTTTCGCGTAGAGTAACGTGTGTTCTCGGACAAGATTTCGTAACACGTTTGGCAGATGTGTCCACCCTCTCCCTTCTCTTCCGTTGCCTTCAACATCTCGCGAATTCTCTGTCCTCCCCTGTACAGTACTTCGCGTTTGGGCATTAGGTGGCTGCAGTGAGGCGGAACGAGTGACAAACAACAGGTGCACGCGAAGTTTAAAAGCTGTACACCCAGAAGGTCATGGCAGCGTACTGTCAGAATTTTGGCCCCAATACTCGTGCGTGAATGATTTCTGGGAGGGATATTTCGCAAGTGTACTGTTTTCTTCATAAAATATGAGGTCAAGTTGGCGACGTTTTCTGATCAGAAAGACAGCGGGTAGCTTGTTTTGAGCTATCTACTTCTCTCTACACTAATGGTGGAATAATTAGTTAATCACCACGTATTGCAGACCCACGGTGATCTACTGATCCATTTAGTTTCTAGAACCACTTCTAAAAGATTGCCATGCTGTCTTGCGCCCACATTCTGTGGCTGATGTGTGGTTACTCCGTCTGGGGTTATCATCAGGGACATGTCCAGCGTACAGAAAATCCGTTGATTTTCGGCCTACAACACCTGCCAGTTTATTGTTGTGGCAAGGTATATCTTTCCCCCTTCTAACTAATTTTAGTGCAGGTTGTGAGGTCTAGCTATAGTTTTAACTGTGATCGTGATTGATTAACTCGTCTCTACTTAATAGCCCACAGAATTATTTTGTGACACAGTCCGAATAGTTCAAAGCCTGTGGCAGAGCCTTTGTAGAGCTTTAACTTTTTCCTTCTATCAGTGACAAAGAATATCTGTTACAGCAGATTTTCTTGCCTATAGCAGTAGAGTATGCCGCAGGTGTTCCTGTCAATGGTGTGCACCATTTTATCTCTATATGTAATGCCGAGGTGGCAAGGGATCCGTTGTACACCGCACCTACATAGGTTTAAGATCGTTTTTATTACCTTCAAATAGGCAGGTAAAGAGTTATTTTATTCGGCACCTCTTCATAGTTCGTTTGATTGTTTTAGCGTGTGGCGTAATAAGAAAGAAATAGAGTATCGGCTCTATTCTCATTTTGCTCTTCTATTCCATTGGTTTTTTAGTAGGCGATGACAGCTCAAGGCATGTGAATAAATTGTTGTCAGCTTCACTTTTAGTGAAGCGTGCTATCTGCTGTCAGCTTTAAGAGGACGTCTAAAAGACGTGAACCATAGCACACTTCCTAACCTAACCTAACCTATTCATGGACGTCGATCTTGGTGTATACCGAGTTGAGGCGCCCAAGATATTCACCCACCCTATCCCTCACCCAGCGACAGTATAACGGGTGTGTCGTGAACTTACTTACAGCTTTTCGTAAATTTTATATACTTCCAAAGATATGAAACACATCTTTCATAATTATTTATTGTACAGCAGTGTATTCCATTCGCTCGGCACATCTAAAAACTGAGTTAATCTGCACATAAAAGGTGACTAGTGTTATTGATTAAGCACCTATAACGCTTATTGTTCATATGTTTGCCACTGATTGTGATTGGCTACACTGCCTGACAAAAAGAGTGTAGCACCAAGAAGTGGAGGAGGAAACAAATGAAATCTCACGAATTGAGAGGATATGTGATTTTTTTCCAGTGATTACAAAATTGAGTTCAAAGAACTTGGCGGTATAAGCCCATTTATCAGTATGACGTTGAACCCCGTCTGGCCTGGGTGCGTCCACTGGTTTGGCTGGGATGTCAAAAAGTTGTTGTATCCTCTCCTGAGGCAAGATGGCCCACAAGGATCCTGGATATTGGCACTGGGATGGAATTGACTCCACCGATGGCATATCTGGGGATCGAACTGCCAATGGGAGTACTCATCATCACGCAGGCAGTTCGTAGACTCTTGTGTCATGTGTGGACGAGCATTGTCCTGTTGAAAAATGGCAACAAGATACTGTATTATGAGAGGTGACACATGATGACGCAGAATGTCCATGAAGTACTATGGTCATGTCACAATTTTCTCAACACTAATAGCCCTGACCTAAACTCATACCAGATGACTCTCTGCGCCATGATGTTAGGACCGACACCGGTAGACCTCTCATAAACATTGGAAGAATCGGAGTCCGCAGCTCGTGGTCGTGCGGTAACGTTCTCGCTTCCCACGCCCGGGTTCCCGGGTTCGATTCCTGGCGGGGTCAGGGATTTTCTCTGCCTCGTGATGGCTGGGTGTTGTGTGATGTCCTTAGGTTAGTTAGGTTTAAGTAGTTCTAAGTTCTAGGGGACTGATGACTATAGATGTTAAGTTCCATAGTACTCAGAAGCATTTGAAGAATGGGACCTCTCTCCAGGTCACCACCATACGATAGCCATCCGCGGCAGTGCGCATCCGATATTCAGCGCTGAACACATTGTGGTTTCTTTTATGTACAGTCCACGGGACCACACCAAATTCAGCCGATTGTGTCGTGGCGTTAACAGCGGCCTACGCATGGGACGGTAAATTCCTAATCCGGCTGCTGCTAGTCTGCGGTCAGTTGTGCGGGGTGATATAGTATGTTGCAATGGAGTCCAATACTTGTTCTCAGATGACAATCAGATATGCGAAGGGGTTGCAATGTGTCTGGTGCACAATACGGTGATTCTGAGTTGTGTTGGTCACACATGATCGATCGGAACATTGAAAATCAATATACCTACCTCCACATTCGCATGCAGTCCACTATCGGGCCGCATCTGAAAGCGATCTCGATATTACACCATTCGAAAACCTAAACGAATGAAGATCCACAATGCGGTCCCTTCAAAATCTGTCAAGTGCTGATAACACTGGGTACGTGACATCTCCGTGTACTTCACAGAGATTACTCAATGTATTCCGCTGTTCACGCGCCTTATACACTCTACTAGGCCTGTTAACAACGCTAAACACGAACATACTAATGCCCACCGGTAGCCGTTCTACTTGTCACACAGAACTGCAAGTGTAATCATTTAATATCCGCCGATGATCTGTACGTGTTCAAAGTTACATTGAAATCAGACGATTTCTTCTGCGGGCTTCACTTTTTTTTGTCAGACATTGTATTTTAAATAATGTTAACTTTGTCCATTGTTAATCACCTTAAATAACATTGAGTCTTTAGGATAGATCTCGTCAGGTATAAGAAAAAAAATTAAGAAATTCAATATATGAGTCTCATAGTTTTAAAACTGAACGGACTGTACTTTAAATCACGTTAAATTATATGGCATTTCTGTCTACTTAATTTTACAAGAGACACTAGAGCACGTGAGGCAGTCAAATTTGAAACGATTTACGGAAAATATCACTTTTTTGAGTCAATATAGAGAGTACATTAAGAACTTCAGCAAAATGTTTAAATGGGAAGTCGCTACCCGGCACCACAAGTTATTTAATATTGTCACGTCTAAACCACAAGCAAGTCTAAATCCGGAGGCAAGGTCGTCAGTAAAATGCTACACGTAGTACTGAAACCATGTTTATGACAGACAGCAACATACAGCCAGAAGAGAACTGACCTCTTGCCCAGAGGGTGCAACTATTTACACAAACACCGATTAGTTCACAATGCTGTTATATATACAAACGTCGAATATACAAGCACTACAAACTACAAATTTCAAGAAATGATAAGTTCTAAGTAACAAACTATTGTTAGTGGTCTGGTTTGAAATGGCACTTCGTAGCAATAAATGCACCACAGCGCGCTAATATTGTAGCATCATTCCAGCTAACATCCTACAGAATGCATACCTAAAATACAAGATCGGATTTTAAATGTCTCTGGCTTATTTGTTATACACTTATGATATTACATTAATTTTATTACCACATCAACATATGCACCGACGCACCAAAAAACCTGATATAGGCATGCGTATTCAAATAGAAAGATATGTAAACAGGCAGAATACGGCGCTGCGGTTGGCAACGCCTTGAGACAACAAGTGCCAGGTGCAGTTGTTACATCGGTTACTGCTGCTACAATGGCAGGTTATAAGGACATAAATGGGTTTCAACGTGGTGCTATAGTCGGCGCACGAGCGATGGGACGCAGCATTTCCGAGGTAGCGACGATGTGGGGATCTTGCAGTACGACCACTTCACACGAGTACCTTCAATATCAGGAACCCGGTAAAACATCAAATTTTCGACATCGCTGCGGCCGGAAACAGATACTGCAACAACGGGCTCAACGACGACTGAAGAGAATCGTTCAACGTGACAGAAACGCAACCCTTCCACAAATTGCTGCAGATTTCAATGCTGGACTATCAGCAAGCGTGAGTGTGGGAAAATTTCAACGAAACATCATCGATATAGGCTTTCGGAGCCGAAGGCCCACTCGTGTACCCGTCAGGACTGCACGACAAAAAGCTATACGCCTCCCCTGTGTCCATCAACGCCGACATTGGACTGTTGATAGGTCAAAACATGTTGCCTGGTCGGACGAGTCTCGTTTCAAATTGTATCGAGCGAATGGACGTGTACGGGTGTGGAGACAACCTAATGAATCCATGGACCCAGAATGTCAGCAGGGAACTTTTCAAGCTGGTGGAGGCTCTGTAATGGTGTGGAGCGTGTGCAGTTGCAGTGATATGGGACCTCTGAAACGTCTAGATACGACTCTGACTGGTGATACATACGTGAGCATCCTGTCTGATCATCTGCATTCATTCATGTCAATTGTGTATTCCGATGGACTTGGGCAATTCCGGCAGGACAATGCGTAAGTAGGTACCTGCCGCAAACTCTTTATTAGAGTCCACAAATGAAACTGCAGTCTGTAAACGAGTGCATTAATATTTATCTACTACATATCACCTTTATGTTCAATGGTTCACTCATCATACAATCTGAGAAATTCTAAGTCCCAAATCAATGTCCTACGTGAACTATTCTCGAGTCCTGTGATACTGCAGATATTCCTCCCAAAGTAAATTATATCATGCCATTACTATTGCGTAACTCCAAAGAAAGCGTTCTTTTATCTCTGTCCACATTTGTAAGCTCGCATACACAAGTTTGCACTCCACTCCCAGCTATCTCGCTCCTCATTAGCCGGTGCTAACATTGCTCTCCTCTCAGCAGTACAGTTATTAGCGACTGCGAATCACTACACTTCGTCCAAATTACTGATCTCTAGCCGATTTAAGCGAAAGTAATGTAATGAAAATGTGCTGAGACACTGATTAATTTCGTACAAATGGAGATATGGTTTTGTAAATCATTATTCACGGAATTTTAAGTATGAAGTCCGTAACTTTTCCAAAGTTGCTTTTTCTTCATAGCTGGCCGGTGTGGCCGAGCAGTTCTACGCGCTTCACTCTGGAACCACGCGACCACTACAGTCGCAGGTTCGAATCCTGTCTCGGGCATGGATGTGTGTGATGTCCTTAGGTTAGTTAGGGGTAAGTAGTTCTAAGTTCTAGGGGACTCATGACCTCAGATGTTAAGTTCCATAGTGCTCAGAGCCATTTGAATCATTTTTTCTTTCATAAAAAACTTTTTAATACAATTTATGAATTAACCGAGGCTTGTTTCCCATGACGATTTACATCATGCGGCTAAACATCGTCGTTTCGCAAAGAATCCTATTTGTTGGCTAAAGCAATCTAACTGATGGCTCTGCGCACTATGCGACTTAACTTCTGAGGTCATCAGTCGCCTAGAACTTAGAACTAATTAAACCTAACTAACCGAAGGACATCACACACATCCATGTCCGAGGCAGGATTCGAACCTGCGACCATAGCGAGCAATCTAACTGAGTGTAATGTGCGTAGATAAATAATGTTTAAACACAAGGACAATGCAATTTTCATGAATTAAGAAGAAATGTCACTCTCTCTGCATGGTATAGAATGCGAGTGCTATACTGTCTTTATTTAAATGGAAACCTTATTATTTCTGAGGAACCAGTGTTCAGATTTAACAGCTACACTATGTCATCAAAAGTATCCGGAAACCTCAGAAACACATATTTTTTTCATATTAGGTGCATTGTGCTGCCACCTAATGCCAGGTACTCCATATCAGCTACCTCAATGGTCATCGTGAGAGAGCAGAATGGGGCGCTGCGTGGAACTCACGGACTTCGAACGTGGCCAGGTGATTGGGCGTCACTTGTGACATACGTCTGTACGCGAGATTTCCACACTCCTGACAATCCCTAGGTTCACTGTTTCCGATGTAACAGTGAAGTGGAAACGTGAAGGGACACGTACAGCACAAAAGCGTAGAGGCCGACCTCGTCTGTTGATTGACAGAGACTGCCTACAGTTGAAGAGGATCGTAATGTGTAATAGGCAGACATCTATACAGGCCATCTTGCAGAAATTCAAAACCGCATCAGGATCCACTGCAAGTATTATGACAGTTAGGCGGGAGGTGAGAAAACTTGGATTTCATGGTCGAGCGGCTGCTCATAAGCCACACATCACGCCGGCAAATGTCTAACGACGGCTCTCTTGGTGTAAGGAGCGAAAACATTGGAGAATTGAACAGTGGAAGAACGTTGTGTGGAGTGACGAATCACGGTACACGATGTGGCGGTCCGATGGCAGGATCTGTGTAAGGCGAATGCCCGCTGAACGTCATCTGCCAGCGTGTGTAGTGCCAACAGTAAAATTCGGAGTGGGTGGTGTTAAGGTGTGGTCGTGTTTTTCATGGATGGTGCTTGCAACCCTTGTTGTTTTGCGTGGCACTATCACAGTACAGGCGTACATAGATGTTTTAAGCACCTTCTTACTTCCGACTGTTGAAGAGCAATACGGGGATGGTGATTGCATTTTTCAACACTATCGAGAACTTGTTCACAATGCACAGCCTGTGGTGGAGTGGTTACACGACAATAATATCCATGCAATGGACTGGCCTGCCCAGAGTCCTGACCTGAATCCTATAGAACACCTTTGGGATGTTTTGGAACGCCGACTTCGTGCCAGGCCTCACTGACCGTCATCGATACCTCTCCTCAGTGCAGCGCGAAGAATGGGATATCATTCCCTAAGAAACCTTCCAGCACCTGATTGAACGTAAGCCTGCGAGAGTGGAAGCTGTCATCAAGGCTAAGGGTAAGCCAACATCATATTGAATTCCAGCATTACCGATGGAATGCGCCACACACTTGTCAGCCAGGTGTCCGGATACTTTTGGTCACATTATATATACTAGCAAGTCACAAAATTTGTTTGTGCGCATATTTCTAGCAGTAAATGGACGTTCAAGATCGGCAATCTGGCAACACTGTTATCACACGTACAGTAATTATCTCTGTCACTGTAATCACATGTACAGTAATTATCTCTGTCAGCACATCGGATTGGCGCTGTGCAGGTTGTGCAGTGGATAACGTTTAGGGTTAGCACGCAGGAGGTCGAGGGTTCGATTGTGGGTCAAGGCGTATTTGTTTTCAGCAGCCAAAGAATACCGCTGTATATTCTTGCATTTGATTCACATGTATCCGAAATTTACATTGTACATTCCTAACGAAATTTAGTGGACCTGAGTGTTGGGTTGGGTGGTTCTGAACGAGGAGACCAGACAGTGATGTCATCGGTCTCAGGGGATTAGGGAAGGACGGGGAAGGAAGTCGGCCGTGCCCTTTCAAAGGAACCATTCCGTCATTTGTCTGGAGAGATTTAGGGAAATCACGGAAACCGAAATCAGGATGGCCGGACGCATGACTGAACCGTCATCCACCCGAATGGGAGTCCAGTATGCTAACCACTGCGCCACCTCGCTCGGTGGACCTGAGTGTGGTAGGAATAATAATTGGTACTAATCGATGGGACCATTGGGAGAGCACACATAGAAAATATGTTTGGGGTCTAGTAGATGCAATGGTGCGAAACAGTTCTCGCTCACGACGTGCAGAAGGCTTCCATAAAAACTAACCAATGAAGACGATTGTACTTCAGTTTCTCTGTTCGTAGTATGTAAGTGCAAATGTTTTGTAGAAGACTCACTGTAATCGTTGTACAACGATTACCACGTCACATGCCGTAACTTGAATCAGAATTGAACCCTAGGCATCCCACATGCTAACCCAAAACGCCACCCACTGCACCAACTGCACAGCACTGTTCCTACATACTGATGGAGGTAGTTGCCAACTGACTATCACTGACGTCCATTTACTGGCGGAAATATGCGTAGAATGAAATTTTGTGAGAGGCATTTTTGTATTGTTAGTACAAGATGACAGTTATTGAACTATATGAAATAAAATCGTCATAAATTCTGAACGGGTTCTGTTAGGACGTTCCAATGTCACGGTTGGCCGCGGAACGTGATGGGAATTAGTATGGTTTGGTTTAGCAACGAATCCCACTTTCATTTGGATGGGTTCGTCAATAATCAAAATTGGCGCATTAGAGGGGGCTGAGGATCCGCATTTCCCGATCAAGAAATCTCTTCACCCTCAACGGGTGACTGTGTGGTGTGGAATGCCCAGTCACGGAATAATCGGTGCAATATCCCTTGACGGCAAGGTGACTACCGAACGATTCGTGATGATTTCATCCCCATTCCTTCGCCGACCTCGGTGGCCGTGCGGTTCTAGGCGCTTCAGTCCGGAACCGCGTGACTGCTACGGTCGCAGGTTGGAATCCTGCCTCGGGTATGGATGTATGTGATGTTCTTAGGTTAGTTAGGTTTAAGTAGTTCTAAGTTCTAGGGGACTGATGACCTAAGATGTTAAGTCCCCTAGTGCTCAAAGGCATTTGAACCATTTTCTTCCCCATTATCCAAAGTGACCCTGATTTCGATAAGATGCGGTTCATACAGGACGATGCATGACCCCATCGAAGCAGGAGAGTATTTGATGTCCTGGAGGAGCACTTTGGGGACCGCACTCTGGCTGTGGGGTACCAGAGGCCACTGGCATGGGACTCGATTGGCCACCATATTCTCCCGATCTGAACACATGCGACTCCTTTTTGTGGGACTATATTAAAGGCAAGGTGTGCAGCAATAACCCCAAAACCATTGCTGAGCGGCAAACAGCCGTTCAGGAGGTCATCGACAGCATCGATGTTCCGACACTTCAGCGGGTCATGTAGAATTTTGCTATTCGCCTGCACCACATCATCGCCGATGATGGTAGTCGTACCGAACATGTCATAACCTTAATCCGAATATCAGTAGTGACGTTTACATGTGTAAATGTAATGTGTGCGCGCCGTGGTTTGTAACTAATTTACATTTTTTTCTTCATATAATCCAATAATTGTCACCGTATACGAGAGATATCGTTTTGCGAAGTCCGAGTGTGCGAATTGTTACACATACCGAACCAGGATTTTCAGCAAATGTCAGAACGTCGAGGAGCACTTTTTTTGTTTGTTAATGTTCAAATGTTTCTAATGGCTCTAAGCACTATGGGACATAACATCTGAGGTCATCAGTCCCCTAGACTTAGAACTACTTAAACCTAACTAACCTAAGGACATCACACACATTCACGCCCGAGGCAGGATTAGAACCTCCGACCGTAGCAGCAGCGCGGTTCCGGACTGAAGCGCATAGAATCACGCGGCTACAGCGGCCGGCCGTTTGTTAATGTTTTTAGCCCTGATATCAACGGAGATATTTAACTAAATTTTGTTTTAATGGAACCGTACACCTTTTATAACTGTATTTGTTAGCTCTTGGGAAGACATTTCCGCGACATGAAGTGCGACACAACATTTTCATATAGAGTACGGCATTTTAATTGATGTCTTTTACTGATCACTAGCAAAGGCCGATATCTATATTGTACTATTCCTTATTAGTTTTTCATACTTTATCGCATTAAATTTTTTTAATCACAGAAAATATATTTATGTTTCGCAAATGTTTTTTTTTATACTATTCTAAGCGATTCGAATGGCTTTGCTGCCTCAAACATCTGCAGCTCGTTTAAGAAACAAGTCGTGTTTCTGCTGCATAAGACTGAAAATACGCAGGTTGGTCCCATCTTAAAAGAAGATGCCGATATAAATTCCGATACTTTGATGACGCGTGCGTTACAACATGACATAATAAATCATGGGGTTTCCTCACAAATAATAATGGTTCTGACAGTTCACAACATTTAGAATCATTGCCGAATCACTCTCCAGAATTAAAAGATCTTGTTTCCCTCTAGAAAGTCTTCTAGTAATGAACAGATCGGTCTAAAGTTTTCACTGAAATAGAGTGACAATGTATTACAATTTCACTGAGGGCTGTTGTTATCATTATGAGCAGAATTGTTTGTGGGGTTACCTGGGAGTTAAGGCCAAAATTCGGGGAGGTGACAGTTAGGGCAACTGTAAATGTCTTGTTGTCATTATAAATTGGCTTAATTTTAAAATTTAACTATTTTCATTACATACGTTTACTTACTATTACTGCTTGATATTTACAAAAGATTATAATATATTTTCAGCAGTTCGCAATAAGCGTACATTTCAAAACAAATTATCAGCAGTACTGAATAAGCTCACAATCGCTCACAATAACTTTTCAAGCAGTCAGTTACTGATTTCAATGTAGTTCTTTCTTCCAAAAACACCTTGTTGCGTTTTTTGTCTTAGTGCATCTCTACCTTCCGTTAATATGGTGGTAATGTCCATAATTCCACCTAGCAGCTCATATCATCCATTTTTATTAATTCAGCCAAGGTCATTAACAAATTTCTCTGTTACATTTGACAGTCTTGGTTATCAGTTACTAATACATTGATCACCGGTTGCGCCAGAAAGACCAACATGTCCATTCACAAATATCGAATCATGTGAGTCACTAATCCACCGATCGAGGAAAGTGCGACTGAGATGTTATTTCACAGGCATTGTAGAATAGACAAAGGCTCCGTCACGCAATAACTACATTATACTCCGTATTGCTTGAAGAACGTCTTCCAATTATTCAACTAACGTATTCTCTTCCTACAACCCAAAAAAAGTAAAAAGAAAAATTTTTAGTAATTGTGTGAAGTTATTCGTCGTTACAAAAAACAATGGAGGAAAAATATTTCCCTAGTTATTCCTCGTCATGTTTGAGCTGATGCCAGTTGAACAGCCTTCCCTTCCTTCCGAGAGCAACAAGTTCTGGCGAGGTGAACGGTAGCTGTTTTTTGTGCTGCGAGCCCCGCGTTTAACTTTTTCCGCCAAACCGTGGCTCGCTTGCATCCCCTGCCCCTCCCCGCAAGCCGTTTGAAGTGCTAATCGATATGCGGTACGCTATTGTTTCCAGCGGTGCACCGGGGCCGAGATGCCGCATCGCGTAAGCATGCCGTATCTGACGCCTCGCCTTACAAAGGAAATCGCTGTTTTCATCTTCCTGTTAACTTTTAAACTTGCTGTTTCAGACAAGGCTTTGTGTTCTCACTGGATGTACTTTAAGTTTGCATCTTTTAACTACAGTTTCATAAATCTGTTCTTTCATTTTAGTGTGAATCTTACTTTCAAAAGTACTAGTGAGGAATGTTTCGCAGATAATTGTTTTGTGAATAGCTACTAGTATTAAAGCAATTCGAAACTAGCTGAAAAAATTTCTGCTTGTGGTTTCTATTAAGGATTAATCTGTATGTTCTTTGCCAAAGTTCTTTCTTCACTGACAGGTGTAAGAATTCAAAAACGAATATTTTTTGGCCATCCGATTATAGTAAGCGTGAACGGTAATTTCCATTTTTTGTCTTGGAATACTTTTTTTTTTTTTGGCTAATACTTCACACTTACAATTTTCACTTATGAGTAAATTTTACAAGTTACTGAACTCATGAAGTGGTCATTCTATCCATTTAATGCCTTCTAATTAATTTATGCTTTTTCTGCTTCAGAAAACACTAAGTTTTCATATATTAACCTATGGTCCTGCTGTTTCTATTAACATCGATATGATTTATAATTACGCCAAAGCACGTTCATGATTTTGATCCTTCATTTTCTTTACTTTCTTTGCATTTATATTAAACTGCCCTCGAGCCATATTCTGCGACAAGAACCGATGAGGCTGGAAAATAGTAGCAATTAAATCATTACGTCCCTCTCGTACGTGTCATGTGTAGCATTAAGCCTTGGGAAACAATAGCGGTACCTTACTACAGGCAGACAGGCACAGTGATATTCATACAAAATTAATTTTAAAAGTTATTGGACAGCTTCAGCCACATTGCTCAATTAGGCTAATCACTTTACTAATATTGCTGCAGCTCAGAAAGGTGATACACGAAATCACTTTCAGTAACAATGGATGGGATTAAACATACACAAGCAAACAGCTATGAACTTTTTGTGCCATAATATCTTCTATTCATCCAACTAATGATTCTACGACCTGCCTATACAGCATAAAGTCGTCGGCACACTGACCGTGGTGTCGAACGTCAACCTTGAGCGTGCGCTAGCGGCAGTTGTCGGCTGTATTGGCTCGCACATCACACTATTTACGAAACTTACGGGTGTAAAATTCCTACATTAACTCTATTAAAACGCATATTTGCTCCATTGTCCATATGCTAGTATTGTTGTTCTCTCTGTAGTGTACATAAATAAGATCTATATCCATCGACATGTTGTAAGGCGAAAAGGAAAGTACCATGTCCCGTCACTGACATCTCCTTATAAAAGTTCCATTACAATAGTTCTACAAGTAAAATTAAAAGTATTCCACAATTCCCACTTTTTAATAAAATCCTAAGGTCATTGTTAATTGATCACTGCTCCTGTTCAGCAGGAGTATGTTTACACAACGTGTTAAATATGAAACTTAAAACAAGGAGGTGCAATATATCTTACTGCAAGTAGGGCAAGCTGTCTTGTGGATTAAGCCAATCGAACAAACTCACTTCTCAGAAAGAGCACACTCATGTGTACATAACATCAAATATTATTGAATATTCTTTTATTGAACTAATAAGAAAGTGTTAGAATTTATTAGGAGACGTGAAGGCTGAGGGGAAAATGTTGGACGCATTAAAATGTGAACCAGCAACCCATCACCCGGTAACTGACAATTCTACGACTATTTATTACGTCATACCGAGGGTAAGTATCAAACAACTATACTTCGCAAGTTACAAATCTTTAATCATTAATATGACGATTCCTGTCATTTTATTACTACAAATCATAAAATTAAGGAGAGGTTGTCGAGAGATCCTCAAGTGCTGATGATTAGAAACGGCATGTCCAAATACAAATGAAATACAAAATGGCGTATCGTGACTCTTTACTGAAGAGAGATGCGTGCTTGTGACATAGGTGACGTTCTTCCACTTCATTGGTCAACGTTTAAACGCACCTTCAGAATAACTGTCATACTAGATATTGCTCTGCACGTTGGGAACGTGCTTTTTCCATGCTCTGACGTCAGAAACTCTACATGTTCAAAGCTGAACGTTCGAATGCGACATCTTAACGCGCAGCGCTCTAGCTTGTGAGACAGGGAGGTGAAACAGACCCAGATCGGTTCGATACGGTAGATTAACGACTGTGGACTAGTACACATGTAACACATTAACACAGTGCCAAATAAATTTTTCGCATAATTAATTCTGTAACCGCAAGGTAACTACTATGTAATTCCTGTCATATGTTCTTTTGTTATTTTATTAATGTCATATAATTAAATGTCAAATAAAGAATTCAAATGGACTAATTAAAACCAATATTGTAATTGTGATGCAGTAAAAACGTTGATGTAGTGAGGGAAGTTCGCTGTTGTATAGAAGGCAAAGAATACGTTTGAAGTAAGGAATATTGTCGCTGGGCGCGTAAGTTCGGAGTTTGTCAAAGCAGTCAGCAGAGAAGAGTTCCTAGCGACAAGTGATCAAGTGCAGACGAAGCGCACGGGAATGTTAGGAATAAATATCAAGATTTTAATGTATGCCAGGCATATTATGTGGTTATAGATGGGCACAGTACATTGTCATCAAGTGGAATCAATATTCATGAAGAGTATAGTGAGCCCGAACTTGTTATATGGAGCGACGATAATGAATAGCCTGTTGCCATATATTATCGACGAATAATGGCTTACATCACACCAAAAGCAACTCTTCAGTGTAAGATCTGACCAGTTTCACCTTCAGATTGCACGAGGCTAGCAGCGTAATAATTTTTCTTAACTGAAAAACAAAGCGTTTAGTAGATTTGGATTGGACTGTTTGGGAGAAGAGACCAAACAGCAAGGTCATCGTTCTCAGCAGATTAGGGGAGGATGGGGAAGGAAGTCGGCCGTGCCCTTTCATAGGAACCATCCCAGTATTTGCCTGGAGCGATTTAGGGAAATCACGGATAACCTAAACCAGGATGGCCGGACGCGGGATTGAACCGTCGTCCTCCCGAATGCGAGTCCAGTGTGCTACCACAGCGCCACCTCGCTCGGTACGCGGTTAGTGGAGCAGCTGTTATAGTGCATATGGAGTTTACCTCTGTCATTTACCTAACGGGGTCCTCCCCTATCACAATTATTAACTCAGTCAAAACTGTCACTTAACAGCAGTGAACTTTCTTGCTTGGTAGAACAATTAGTTAAAGAATAAATCGTAACAGTAAAAGAACAAATGCATAATTTAAACGAATTGAGACGCTCTGTAAAACACGCAGGACAGGACAGGTAGTTTAAATCTCATGCCTTAAGGGCAAGACCCCTTTAATTTAAAATCAGTTGAAAGCCAATAACTTAAGACTCAAACCAAAATCAGAAATCTAAAAGGCAGAAGGACTTATCTTAAAGCAGTACTCTCAAATAGGCGGAAGGCCTAAACAATCTCACACCTAAAGAGCAAAACAACATTAATTTTTTTTAAAAAAAAGGTTGGCTGAAAGCCCATCACTTAAGACTCAAAACAAATAAATTTTTAAAATGCCAAAGGGCCTTATCTTAAAACAGTTCATTAATTAGGCTGAAGGCCCAAACAATCTGACACCTTAAGAACAAAATAACTTTAATCTAAAAAACGGCTGAAGGCCCATCATTTAAGACTCAAACCAAAATAAATTTTTCAAAGGCCTAAGGCCTTACCTTAAAACAGTTCTTTAAATTAGGCTGAAGGCTCATAAATATTACGCCTTAAAGCAGGGGCGGGCAAACGTTGCACGCGGCTCATGAGCGCACAGCGCTGCACGTGTGCTGCTCGCGTGCAGGCGTCGACCGGGGCTGTGGCGACAGCCGGCAGGTTGCGGCAGTGTAGTGCCAGGCTAAGCTGCGGACGTTGATGCGGAGCGAGCACTATGTAGTGAACGTTGTATTTCAAGAAACGGAGAAGTGGAGATTTGTTATCTTTTAAAAAGTAATGGGAGAATAATTTTTTCTTTGTGCAAAAACGTGAAAATTCGAAATGTTTAATATGTGGCAGTATTCTCGCTGGTCAACGGAAGTTTAGTATTGAAGGCCATTATAATAAATTTCACAAGGACGAGTACAATTTATTGTCGGATTCTGAGCTTAAGAAGAGCGATCTGACGATACCAGATGAATCTGTCGTAGTTGGCCGGCCGGAGTGGCCGAGCGGTTCTAGGCACTACAGTCTGGAACCGCGCGACCGCTATGGTCGCAGGTTCGAATCCTGCCTCGGGCATGGATGTGTGTGATGTCCTTAGGTTAGTTAGGTTTAAGTAGTTCTAAGTTCTAGGGGACTGATGACCACAGCAGTTAAGTCCCATAGTGCTCAGAGCCATTTGAATTTGTCGTAGTTGCTGTTGTCACGAGAGATCTGCGACTTTCTCTAGTCATGTCTCTCATCTAACTGATTTAAAATTTTATGGAGCACTGTTTTCAAGTTTTCAGGACGACAACAATAATAGCCCAGCGGTATGTGCAAGTTATAAGACTGCGCTTAATATAGCGAGAGCTGGAAAACCATTTGCTGAATTAATAAGTCTCGGTTAAGAGCAAACATCAGTGATGAAAATTTGCGTAACTGTTTGTGTTTGTCTGTATGTAGAAATTTTGTTCCAGATATTAAACGTATTGTAAACTCCACCTGTGATAATTAAATAAAACGTATCGTAGGTAATAGGTACTCTTTCAAACCATGATTTCTTTCAAGCACTCCTACTAACCTTATTCATACACTCAATAAAGCAAGCTAGGAAAGAAAACGCATTACAGAGGAAGGAGTGGACAGAGGGTATGGTGGGGATGGGAGATAAGCGGGTGGCCAACTTGCCCCTGTGTGCACGCGGAACACCTGTTAACTGCACGCGTGGAAGTGCACTGCACATGTGCAGGATTCCTGCCCGCCCCTGCCTTAAAGGAAAAACACCCTTAATTTAAAAATCGGCTAGAAGCCATACAAATACAAACAACAAGAACAAATAAGAAAAGGAATAAGAAAAGGTAGTACACCCAATGGCGTTCAGAAGTTTCCGAGGATGGGCCTGGAATTCAAACACTAACGCTCGCTTAGATGAGACAAGCAGTCGGCCCAACCATTCTCGATCCGACGACAACCCAACCGACAGACAGTCAATGGACCCACCGACAAGATAACCTCCGCTCCACCAGACCAGCACACAACAGGGAGTTCAATGGAACAACGTAGAAAGCATTGGCGGCCACGATCAATTATACGTTGAGCTGTCAAGCTACACACTGTGCTGGACAGCGACAACACGATGAGGAAAATATACTGCCTGAATCTACGTCAGTGGGCAGGGCAGGTAACCGGAACGATAAGAGCCACAACGCAGACGATTCCGCTGGTGCAGAACAATTCAAAATAGCCAAGTACAGTTAAACTCCACTGGAGGGCGTCTAAAATTTGGCAACTTGGAAACACACGTTGTTGTTCGCAGAAATGTCCCAGCAGCTGAATGGTTCAAATGGCTCTGAGCACTATGGGACTTAACATCTGTGGTCATCAGTCCCCTAGAACTTAGAACTACTTAAATCTAACTAACCTAAGGACATCACACACATCCATGCCCGAGGCAGGATTCGAACCTGCGACCGTAGCAGTCGCGCGGTTCCGGACTGAGCGCCTTAACCGCAAGACCACCGCGGCCGGTCCCAGCAGCTGACAACGAAATCCAAATGACACAATGTGACCAGTCGTGACTTGTTGGTGGATTAAGTCCAAACTCAACCTTCGTGTCCAGGATCGGTGAGCAACGGACCTCGTAGCAATGGGAACAGCACCACACACTCCGACCGCGTGTGGACGCCGCCAGTAGTCTCGGCCAAACTGCTCCACGCCAACCGACCAACTCCTCGCACACAGCACAGCCGGAAACTATAATCGCCAGACCTAAGATAGTACAAGGTGAGAATATCGATACACACCGCTGCTGCCACTCGCGGAGAGAGAGGATAACAGCATAATCGCGATAACCGCGGGAGACTAAACAGAGAATAGCAACCAAGGTTTAATCCAATGCATAACATGAGCCAGTCACGGCTCACAAATATTCATAAAATAATACTACATAATTCATTACTGGCCATTAAAACTGCTACACCAGGAAGAAATGCACATGATAAACGGGTATTCATTTGACAAATACATTAAACTAGAACTGACATGTGATTACATTTTCACGCAATTTGGGTGCACACATCCTAAGAAATCAGTACCCAGAACAACCACCTCTGGCCGAAATAACGGGCTTGATACGCCAGGGCATTGAGTAAAACAAAGGTTGGATGGCGTGTACAGGTACATCTGCCCGCGCAGCTTCAGCGCGATACCGCAGTTCATCAAGGGTCTTGACTGACATGTTATGACGAGCCAGTTGCTCGGCCACCATTGACCAGACGTTTTCAATCGGTGATAGATCTGGAGAATGTGCTGGCCACGGCGGCAGTCGAACATTTTCTGTATCCAGAAGGGCCCGTACAGGACCTGCAACATGCGGTCATGCATTATCCTGCTGAAATGTAGGGTTTCGCAGGGATCGAATGAAGGGTAGAGCCACGGGTCGTAACACATCTGAAATGTAACGTCCACTATTCAAAGTGCCGTCAGCGCGAACAAGAGGTGACCGAGACGTGTAACCAATGGCACCCCCTACCATCACACCGGTTGATACGCCAGTATGGCGATGACGAATACATACTTCCAATGTGCGTTCACCGCGATGTCGCCAAACACAGTTGCGACCATAATGATGCTGTAAACAGCACCTGGATTCATCCGAAATATGACGTTTTGCCATTCGAGCACCCAGGTTCGTTGTTGACTACACCATCGCAGACGCTCCTGTCTGTGGTGCAGCGTCAAGGGTAACCGCGGCCATGGTCTCCGAGCTGATAGTCCATGCTGCTGCAAACGTAGTCGAACTGTTCGTGCAGATGGTTGTTGTCTTGCAAACGTCCCCCTCTGTTGACTCAGGGATCGAGACGTGGCTGCAGGATCCGTTACAGCCATGCGGATAAGATGCCTGTCATCTCGACTGCTAGTCATACGAGGCCGTTGGGATCCAGTTCGGCGTTCCGTATTACCCTCCTGAACCCACCGATTCAAATGGTTCAAATGGCTCTCAGCACTATGGGACTTAACATCTGAGGTCATCAGTACCCTAGAACTTAGAACTACTTAAACCTAACTAACCTAAGGACATCACACACATCCATGCCCGAGGCAGGATTCGAACCTGCGACCGTAGCAGTCGCGCGGTTCCGGACTGAAGCGCCTAGAACCGCTCGGCCACCGAGGCCGGCCCCACCCATTCCATATTCTGCTAACAGTCATTGGATCTCGACCAACGCGAGCAGCAATGTCGCGATACGATAAAACGCAATCGCGATAGGCTACAATCCGACCTTTATCAAAGTCGGAAACGTGATGGTACGCATTTCTCCTCCTTACACGAGACATCACAACGTTTCACCAGGCAACGCTGGTCAACTGCTGTTTGTGTATGAGAAATCGGTTGGAAACTTTCCTCGTGTCAGCACGTTGTAGGTGTCGCCACCGGCGCCAACCTTGTGTGAATGCTCTGAAAAGCTAATCATTTGCATATCACAGAATCTCCTTCCTGTCGGTTAAATTTCGCGTCTGTAGCATGTTATCTTCGTCTTGTAGCAATTTTAATGGCCATTAGTGTACTAATGGTAACGTAAGGCCCTAACGAAACGTAATGGACCTGAACGAGGCAAGAATAATAATAGCTGGTACTAATCTATGGGACAAAATGAGGAGGGTACAAAGAAAACAGGTTTCGCATCTAGTAGATGAAATGGTGCGTATAAATTCACGCCCACAACGCGGAAAGGGCTTCTTTCTAAGCTGACCAGTCTTCCATTTCTAAGATCGTAGTAAATGCAAATGTTTTCTAGAGGACCCGCTGCAATCGCTGTTGACGATTAAGATGCCATATACCGTACCACCTGTGCTACCCAATAAAAGACCCATGCCTCAACCCAGGGTCGAACCATCGACCTCCTGCATGCTAAACCCAACTGCTGTCCAATGCACCAACTGTACAGCAGCACCAAAATGTGCAGGCAGAGGTAGTTACCCTACATGTGGTTACAGTGTTGCCAGATTGCCACTCGTTAACGTCGTTTTTCTGCCTGACGTATCCGCCAGACGAAATTTTGTGAGAGACATTTTTTTACCGCTGGCATTTAAGGAGTCGCACTGCGAAGCCCAAGTGCGCGAAATTTGCTTCACCCTGTATATCACACTAACACAGGGGCAAATGGCTATCTGGAACTCAGTGGTAAAGATGGTCGTCGGACACTTCTTGGGTGTCGTTGTAAATGTTAAATACGTGCCTTCGGGAAAGAGGAAGCAGTTCGTCTTGAAACTTGGAAAGGAATTCTATGGAGACTGAGGCTAAAGGGAATATACACTAACGCGTACCACCCGCAAGAAAATCCAACAAAGAGAATCATGAGGGACTTGGGAAACCTTTGCCAGACCTGCAGAAACAAAAGGAATGACGCTTGAGATGAGTACATCAGGGATTTCGAGTTAATCATGAAGTAGTTCCCTCACGACTCAACCAGGGTGCAGCCGGCCAAAGCTCTCAGAAATAAGCGAACAGAATGAAAACGATTGAACTTCTGCCGCAGCAGCCAGAATCAACAAAGCAACCTTACAGTGTCAGAAAAGGAATGTGAGGAACATGAAGCAAAGTTTCTTCCACGCAGGACAGAAGATGCTGATGTAAACCCACCTCCTCTCCTGCAAGGTGAAGAATAAATAACAGAAGCTATTCGTTGAGCCATTCTAAGTGCCTGGCCTTCGCAAACATAGCCATCATAGAGACAATACACGTGAAGGACGTAACTGGGACACAACACTTTTCAAATCTGAAGACAATCATACATTAGGGTTATATTTAGTTTATGGTATGTAACATGTATTAATTATGTACTTTTCTTTATTCAGTTATGTGCTCCATACCCCTAAATACTTGTTTGTGCTTAGCAGTAAGTCTTTATGTAATCCTTATACGACACTTGTGGTTGCTACCCTTTGTGTATACATTTCTATCCTTTGGCGGAAAACCAGGCGTACAATGATGTTTACGTTGTTGGAACACAGACACAGCATCTACAAAAAAAAAAAAAAATAGTGTTGTGGTTAAACGTGAGCGCCAGTATGTCCACGTTTGCCGGGTACCCGTTTTCGATGGAGCTCTCGTAGATGTTGTCCTTCAAAGCAGCTCGTGTGCCCATTGGATTTTTCAGAAGATGCAAGCACGAGAGCTGTGATTGTAATTGGTGGTCGCGCAGCTAATTTACATGAAATAAATTCCGGGGTGTCATTACGATGCATTTATTTGCAAGCGCCATAAGACAGTAACAGTTCAGTATCATGAAACGATTTCTCTCCAAAATTTAAGAAAATCAGAGAGCCGACTCTTATATAAAAACAAGTTCCACTTATGTCCGATCGCCGACTGTCACATACGAACGGGCTCCAAGTACATCCTATCACAGAATGACGAGACTGGCATGCGGCCAAAATCTCTTGCTTACATTGTAAAACTTCGTAGTTCTTCGTTTATCTTCGGTAAGTTACCAGTATTCATTTGTCTACTAAATTTACTGGTTCACAGCTCAGCATTATCACTGTATTGAAGCTCTGGTTCTCCCAGCACTAACTATACCCAAAAAGGACTTTACTCATTAATATTTAATAAAGTAAAATCAGTGTTCCCCTATGTATTTAATGTTGAGTAAGGTCTGTTCTCAAGGCTCACCTTCCTCTCGCGACTCTCGTGATTCACTTTTGCGCCATATGGTCCGGTCGCTTCCTCTGCCACTATGGAAACCAGCCTCCTACTTGCTGCCATCTTATTCTGCAAGAACTGCTTAATGCAGCGAAATGACTTCGGCTGCCTGCCAAGTTCCAGTATACATAAAATTTGGAAAAATAAACACGCTTCACACCAGAGGAAACATCACACATTCCCTACGGTAGTTTATTTTCAAAATTGGGGTTCTTTTGAAACCAAATTACAATTATGGAAATAATAAAATCCAGATATTATCGTTCGTTGGAGTAGCCTGTACATTTTAGACCTTGCTTCTGTCCTATGCAGTAAACTTAAGGTTTTTCCAAGTTTCAGAAATAGATATGATGCCTCATCCTAATCTGCCCTAGACAAATTATTTTCTCTTTTTCATTAGATGGACTTATTGGAGAATTAAAAAAATTATAATTTTACAGTTTTACAGAATAATAAAAATCATAACCATTTTCAGTTTTTTTAATATTCACACTATACTCTCGTTTTATTTCCCATGCTGTCATAATGTCTATACCCAATACCCTTTTTAACATGATGAACAATTAATAAAAAGAAATACAGAAAGTGACATATTTTTAATTCAGCTTTACAAATAATGAAAAAAACTTGACACATTCCTTTCAAATATATTTATTTGGTAGTGGTTCATCTCCTTTGCTTATCCTGGCCTGGTGCTGTATTTGTATTTTGTTTCATCAATGGCTCCAGTCCTTACGCAGTTTTTAAATGTACATGTTGCTTTATTAACTGGAGCTCTGTTTTTGATTTCCGCCTCAGTCATTCTGTTATTGCGGCTTCATATCTCCCGTGTTCCAGGCATCATGCATTTTATTATAGGTGCATGTAACAAAGAAACACATTTTAGACAGCATGCACTAATAAGTTTTACAGTTTACTTAATATTTGTATAATAATAATCTCTTATTTTCCATGCCCCAGATAGCATACAAATATTTTTAAATCTCCAAATAATTTTTTAACGATTCTCCTCCTTTAGTTACTAAATTACGTTCTCCCTCTAAAAGGAGCAAATATCATTACAAATCAAATTATTGCGTAGAATATACGTTTATAAACATCACTTAACAGTATATGATTCACAGTTTTTAGTTACCTACATTGCATCTATTCATTCGTCCCTGATTGCGTCACTGTGACATACTTACGTGGCGATGGCCCCACTAGTCGGCCGCCGCCTCCCGAGAGGTAATTAGGATGAGGCCGACCATTTGGCTGGCGCCTTTTAAATGCTTCGCTAGACGTCACAGCCCTCTTACTGCATCGTTCAGGCAGTCGTCAACCCCTGGCAGACTCGCGTATGTTGACACACAGCAAACAGTACATTACGCACAATGGCCTTTTTGCAGCCTCCTTATCATATTACACTGAGGAGCCAAAGAAATGGTTACACCTGCCTAATTTCGTGTAGGGCAGAGCTGGCAAATACCGTTTCGCGAGCGCGACCGCTCGCAGATGCCCGCAAGGCCTGCCCCCACTCTGCCAGCCAACAGTACCGCCACCTACCCCTCGCCTAGCCGCGCACGCCACTACACTGCACGCAGCCAATCGTCCGTTACTTCCCGTCGTTTCCATTGTCTGTGTAGACATCGCGTTCGTTGTTAGTGATAAAACAGAACTATTGGGTGGAAAATGGCTGAGGAGGAGTTAGGTCCTTTGAACCCATACTCGTTAATCCACAGAGGGGAGAAGAGTACGTCTTGTTTGAACGCAAAGCAAACCTCAGTGTTTGATTTGCTTTGCTACATTGTCTTCACGAAAGAAGTACAATGTGAGGCGGCATTATCAACTGCTTCACGAGAAGGATATAATCGGTTTGAATAATGAAGAAAGAAAAGCCAAACTTATCGAACTGAAGTAGAAAAAGTAGAAAGACGTACGTATACATGTAGATAATTATGACATTGATTCAAATTTTCCGTCACTTTAACCTTCTACTGTACGTACTTACAGTACGGAAACCTCATCACCCACAAAGATGCAGCGATGACAGTAAGCTATCTTGTAGCTCTTAAAATAGCTAAAACAGCACGGCCCTTTAACAATGGAAAACTTGTGAAAGACTGTTTTGATGCTGCCGCAACAATTATGTGCGCAGCAAGTTTTCCTGTTTTTTAAACCGTTGCTCTTTCACGGAGAACGGTTTTCAGGCGCGTTGAAGAAATGGCACACGATGTGGAAGCTCAGTTGAGGGTTGGGTTGTTTGGGGGAAGAGACCAAACTGCGAGGTCATCGGTCTCATCGGATTAGGGAAGGACGGTGAAGGAAGCCGGCCGTGCCCTTTGAAAGGAACCATCCCGGTATTTGCCTGGAGCGATGTTAGGGATATCACGGAAAACCTAAATCAGGATGGCCGGAAGCGGGATTCAACCGTCGTCCTCCAGAATGCGAGTCGAGTGTGCTAACCACTGCGCCACCTCGTTCGGTAAGCTCAATTGAGAAACAGGATCAAAGATTTTGTTTTCTTTTCATTAGCATTAGACGAAAGCACTGATGTATGTGATGTTGCTCAACTTGCAGTCTTTCTGCGAGGAGTTGATGCTCAGTTTAATGCAATTCAGGAGCTCCTCGATTTAGTGCCAATGCATTACACAACAACGGCCGACGATATATTTTCGAACGTGGAACATATAACACAGTAATACGAGCTATGTTGGGAAAAAACTTCATCGATTGCAACAGATGGGGCGGCTGGTCCCGGCGGAGGTTCGAGTCCTCCCTCGGGCATGGGTGTGTGTGTTTGTCCTTAGGATAATTTAGGTTAAGTAGTGTGTAACCTTAGGGACTGATGACCTTAGCAGTTAAGTCCCATAAGATTTCACACACATTTGAACATTTGAACAGATGGGGCTCCTGAAATCACGGTCATAAGTCTGGTGTCGTTGCTTTGATACGAAAAAAGTAGAAAGCAGTCGGTGTCCAGCAGGAACTACCAGCAACACATTGCGTTCTTCACCGTGGTAATTTGCTAACACAATTTGCCAAACTAGCTGGCGTCATGGACGCGGTTATAAAAACAGTTGCCGGCCGGTGTGGCCGAGCGGTTCTAGGCCCTACAGTCTGAAACCGCGCGACCGCTACGGTCGCAGGTTGGAATCCTGCCTCGGGCATGGATGTGTGTGATGTCCTTAGGTTAGTTAGGTTTAAGTAGCTCTAAGTTCTAGGAGACTGATGACCTCAGAAGTTAAGACCCGTAGCGCTCAGAGCCATTTGAAACATTTTAAAAACAGTTAACGTTCGCACGGTTTGAGGACACAGACAATTCAAATCGTTCCTGGCAGATCTCGAGTGTGAATACGGCGATGTTCCATATTTTTGTGAAGTACGCTGGTTAAGTCGAGGTGTTGTTTTAGAACGATTTTTTAATTTACGTATAGCATTATTCATGGATGGGAAAGTAAAACCCATAGTGGATTTTAGACCTTGCGCATTAACTGACGTAACCAAGCATCTGAATATGAATGTAGCTTTGCAAGGTAGAAATAAGGTAATTAGCGAAGTGTTTGACACTATTTTGGCATTCAAGAGAAAACTGCTTTTGTGGGCAAAGCAACTGTTACAAATGTCGTGTGTACACTTTCCGAGCGTTGCACTGATTTTTAGTGAAAACAATTTGGAACAGGAGAGGCTCAAAGAACATTTTGATGGGTTTGTAACTGTGCTACAGTCTCTTGAAGGCATTTTTGATAGTAGATATGAGGACTTTAATTGCTTGAAATGCGATGTCAACCTTTTGCGAATTCTTTTGCAGTTAACTTTGAAAACGTGCCTTCTGATATTCAATATTTCCCACGTGAACAGTTTCCATTGTTATTTAAAATACCTGCTCGTGTGTATAGTTTCTTTGGAACAACATACCTGTGCGAAAGTGTTTTCTCCGTAATGAAACTGACAAAATCTAAGCTTAGGAGTAGTCTTACTGATGTTCATATGGCTGCGGCAGTGCACCCAATGACCAGTAATTTCGCACCAAATATCGATATGCTGGTTCAAAATCATTGTAAAAAATATCCAGGGTGATGTAAATTAATGCCTATGTCTTATTCGTACGTAGTACCCCTCCTCTGGACTACACACTTCTGTGTAAATACAACGCAACATTTATAATACAAATGTGTTCGTTTCTTAATCCTTTACGTCTGTATCCTACTTGTGGCCATGAATGTAGAACTTGTGACAATGGTTCGAAACTGTGTTTCATCCGTAGATGGCCAACCATTGCGTGGCACAGGATACACAATCTTCGGATAAGCATGTTTCACTCTTACGTCCCACACCCGCATATTGTGCCACATATAGTTAGACTCCCGATAACCGTGTACCGGTGCTGTGTTCACAGACTCCGCATACACGTGAACGACCTCGGACGTACTTGTGTTCGGCATGCAGTACGTACGTTAGCTTGTCCATACTCAGCTGTGTGCGCGAAGCGCTCTCACAGCGGCACGGTTCCCTCCGTTCAGTGTGCATACCCAAGTGGCCAGCAACATCACACAGCTCTGCTGCCGGCACTGCGTGCCCTCACAGGTGGTCAGCGTTGCCCTCGCGGCTCACGGTGCCCGCAGGCAACCATGCGGGCACTTCCCGCGAGCACGCAGAAGTGCCGCAATACGACATGGCATGCACTTGACTAATGCCTGAAGTATCACTCGTAATTTCAAGATGGCTGGAACTGAGACGAGTTATACGAGTGGGCCCAAGCGTGCATCCATGATGCTTGATCCCTCTCCACAGGACGTGCTGGGACAGGCAGACGACGAAACCGTTACACAGAGGCATGCGCGAATTACGATGCTCTCGGAACAAAACATTAAAAACGGAAAAATAAGTCAAACGGCACTGTCTATCATCCAAAATGAGATGACTGCATGGGCTATTGCCAATGCCAAACTCGAAGGCCGCATAGAGGAATTAGAAGAGTAGAGTGACAGACTGAGGAGGCAACCGACTATGAGCTGGGCGGGAGCGGTTGCGCAAACGCCACTCAAACCGCAGCCACAAAAATGGCTCTGAGCACTATGGGACTTAACTTCTGCGGTCATCAGTCCCCTAGAACTTAGAACTACTAAAACCTAACTAACCTATTGACATCACACACATCCATGCCCGAGGCAGGATTCGAACCTGCGACCGTAGCGGTCGTGCGGTTCCAGACTGTAGCGCCCAGAACCGCTAGGCCACCCCAGCCGGCAAACCACAAAAGACACAATTGCTAGTGTTACCAAGCGGAGCGGCCAGACCCGGCGGTCTTTTTCAGGACCCTGCCTGGTCTAGACACAAGCGTAAAAAAGATACAAGAATTACTGACAACCACCACTGATCCTGTAAAAGACAAGATTAAAATAAACAAATAAACAGGGTTAAACCAAGTAGGAACTCGGTGATTGCAGAAGCTGCCACCGAGGAGGATAAGGAAAAAGTGTTAAACAACCCCAAGCTAAATTCGGTGGTCAGGTGTGACCCACCGAGTAAAAGAAACCCCCTAATCGTACTACACGATGTTCCCACAACAATGACAAATGAGGAACTTTATGAAACAATTAAAGAACTGAACTTTGAGCATATGAATGATAAGGAGTTTAAAAACTCTTTCAAGCTGAGGTTCAAAACGGGGCCTCGGGATCGTGATGTTGTACATCACGTTGTTGAGGTTACCGCGCCCATGTGGAGAAAAGTGATGACAATGGGCAGATTATATGTTGGCTTTCATGCGGTCAACGCTAGGGATTATCTCGTGGTACCTCGCTGCCACAATTGCGGAGACTTGGACCACATTCTCAGGCACTGCACCAGGGGGTTGGCGTGCTCCAAGTGTGGTGAAGGAGGTCACACCCGAAAAGATTGTAGGCCGGCGGGTGTCTGTATCCAGTGCAAGAGACGTGGCAAGAAAGCTTGTGGACCCACAGGTCGGAATTGCCCTACCTACCGGATGTTAGAACAAAGACTGATTTCTAGGATTGATATGGTTGAGTACGTTAAACAGAACAGGATGCCAAAGCGGAAATCCCCGAGCAAAAGGAGGAGGGATGCATTAAGGGCAAATAAATTTAAAGAATTCTTGAGGTCGCTCTCGAGCGTCACGAAAATTGAGTCAGTCGACAAAGGTGTCAAACTGAGCTCCCAACCATGGACAAAGGCATTCAAACTGAGCCCCCCCCCCCCTTATGGTTACAACTCCCTCCTCTCACAGCCGGGGAACGAGGCCGATCAAAGACCAGCAGCGGCAAGGGCATCCTCTGGTAGTGGCAATACCGAAAGATGAAATCAGTAAATAAGAGCAGAAACCAGTCCAAGAAAGCACAGTAACCAGCTCAAGTGCACATGTAACCACACAAGATACCCCTGTAGTAAGACTACCGCCAGTTGACCCGATTAGAGTATATCCCAACATTGAGTATACAATGCAACTGGCGAGGTTGGAGCAGCCGGCTATCCTGACCACTGCCTTACGACATGTGGTTCGTGTGGGACACGAGAACGGCAGAAAGGTCACCTTCTCGGTAATGGAGGCTGTAGACAGAATACAGCTAAAGTCAGTGAATATCTCTACCGACTTCGGAGCCTGCGCGACCTACTAAAGAAAGTCTTTGAAAGACGAGGCGAGAAATTCGACCTCAACGACATTTACGAACCATCTTTGTTGGCAAATGGACGAATTACGTTCGACTACAGTAAGACGTGGCCTAACGATCACATCCATACGTGCTTTCCATAATGACCAAAATTACCATTGGCCAACTTAATACTCACAACAGCAGACTAGTGATGCAAGAGCTGCGTAAGGAGGTGATGGAGAGGAGACTGGATGTGCTCTGCCTGCAGGGGCCGTACTCCCAAGCTGGGAAAATAGCATTTGCAGCCGCGACCTGGCAGGATGTCAGCCAAGTCCTGAGAGCTACGATACTCTCACAGTACACAACTAGTCACTGCAATGTCGTGGAATTGCAATCTCCCGTGGGAGTATCACACTAATTAACATGTATTTTCAATACGGTGACAACGTCGGGAGACATCTTGACCAGATGACCACAGTAACCACGACGTTGCAGGGACGAAAACTGATAATAACCGCTGACATCAATACAAAATCCCTCCTATAGTGGAGCAGTACAAGGTACACAAACGGAGAAAAGATATATGAATTCATCACGGCCTCGCAACTAGTGGTGGCCAACAAACGCGGCAACCCTCCTACCTACGCTGCGGGAGGAGGACAAGGCACAAACATTGCTGTGACCTTAGTAACACCAAACGCAGTCAACATCATCCAACAGTGGAAGGTTGAAGAAAATGCCACCACTAGCGACCATAATCTCGTAACTTTCACCCTAGGTGATAGAGAGTGCCGCTGGGCCATGGGGTGGGAGGTGCAATTAAATTATAAAAGAGCAGACTGGGAACGCCTAGCGAGGGAGTGCGACATTACTGCCTTGCCAGAGGGTGACATACACCAGGACATAGACGTAAACGAGAAAGCTGAGGAACTGGTGAGCGCAATAACTAGAGCGGTGAAAGCAGCTGTACCAACTAGGAGGAAGGCCATGGTGGCCTCTCCGTCACCATGGTCGGCCGAACTCGAGGACATGCGCCGGTCTGTCAGAAGGTTGAGGAGCACTACCAGCGTAATGTCGTCTGGCTGGAATGGGAAAGGTGGCTGCTGCAGTATCGAGAGGCCAAGCTAAGGTTCCAAAAAGAACTAAAAGCCGTAAGAACAAGAAGTTGGGAGAGCTATGTCCAGAATCAATTAGCCTTAGACCCTTGCGGCACACCTTATAAATTAGTTAGAGAAAAGATCCGCTCTCCTATGGAGTTGTCAACAATCAGGCATGGGGACGAGACGACGGAATCCTGGCAGGAGACTGCAGACGTCCTCCTCCAGTCCCTGCTGCCTGACGATAGCGCGGATGGGGAAACTGAAGGACAGCGGCAGCTATGACATGATGACCTATGCGAATACAACAATAACACGGCAGTCTACCCCTTTTCTGAAGAGGAGGTGGCTGCCCACATAAGATCACTAAAGAGAGGTAAGGCTCCCGGGCCAGACGGCATTGTGGCGGAGGTGGAGCAATTCTTAGCTCCCCAGCTAACTGCACCGCTCACTCACCTATATAACGAGTCCTTAGACAAAGGAAGTTCCCAAAGATCTGGAAGACCGTGAATGTTGTGATCATCAAAGAAGGACCTGATAAAGACGCAACAGAAACAAAATCATATAGAACCATATGTTTGTCGGACCTACTTGGGAAGATATTAGAGAAACTACTGGCTGACAGACTGGCTGCACACGGAGTGTGGGATGAGCAGCAGGCAGTTCGGATTCAGGCCTGGGCGATTGGAATTTGATGCAATCACCCTGGCGGCTGAGACCTGTGGCTGTACCCCGCAAAAGTACGTAGTTGGCATCAGGGTAGATATCAGTGGCGCCTTCGACAACCTGTGGTGGCCTTCGCTCTTCTCGTGCTTGTGGGAGAAAGAGGGTCCAGAGCCGCTATATGGTTGCCTGAGGAGCTATTGCGAGGATCTCGAGGTCTAGCTATCATCCCCTAGCGGGAGAGTGGGAAAATCAATAACAAATGGATGCCCCCAGGGTTCCGTTTTAGAACCACTGTTCTGGGACATGGAGCTGCTAGTGAACAACTTGCAACAAAGTGAAGATGTGCTAGAGGTGACAGATTACACAGATGACCTCCTCCTGTTGGTTGGCAGCCTTAGCCGCGAGGACACAGAGCCCAAAATAGAAAGGGCTATGGAAAATTGTAAAAAATGGTTCAAATGGCTCTGAGCACTATGGGACTCAACTGCTGTGGTCATAAGTCCCCTAGAACTTAGAACTAATTAAACCTAACTAACCTAAGGACATCACACACATCCACGCCCGAGGCAGGATTCGAACCTGCGACCGTAGCAGCCCCGCGGTTCCGGACTGCGCGCCTAGAACCACTAGACCACCGCGGCCGGCGGAAAATTGTAACTGTGATGCCAAAATGCAAAAATGAAAATATCACCAAGTAAATCAACATACCTATTACTAAAAGGACAACCAATCAGAAGCCCAACTATAAGAATCGAGGGCTCACTGGTTCTTCGGCGACGAGAGACTCGGTACCTGAAAATCATCATTGATGAAAGGTGGAACTTCGGGAAACATATTGACACTGTAACCCAGAAAGCCCTCCAAGCACTAAACAATCTCATCTCCATTGCACATAAAAGATTTCATCTTCCATCTCCCCTCATAAAACTATATCACAACAGCATCCTAACATCAATAGTGGGTTGCGGCTCGGGAGTCTGGGCTCACAGGCTCACGAGGGTTGTGCCCGCCATGACGGTGAGAAGGGTTCAGAGAAACATGATATTGAGATCTGTGGGGGCCTACAGAACATATCCAGGGGAAGCCCTATTAATCATAATGGGGCTCTGCCCTTGGACATCAAAATTTGAGAACAGGCTGCATGGTTCTTGGCTAAAAAAGGGAAAACCGCGAAGATAGAAGATATATTAGGCATTGGGGTTGAGGATAAGGGTGAGATAAGGTGAAGAGGGGAGCAGTTATGGCAGGAATTATGGCAAGCAGAAAAAACAAGTCGCAGAACATTCGAACTTCTTCCTAACGTCAGGGAGCAACTGGTCATGAAATACTTTTAACCCACTCGAGGACTGATCCATTTTCTCACTGGTCATGGGCCATACCCGCATATTTATGTCGGTTTGAGAAGAGGGCCACACGCACGTGTGAATGTGGTGTATCAGAGGGTACTCCCGATCATGTGGTCTACGAGTGCCCCCTTTTCAGTGATGTAGCATCCACATTACGTGACCAATTACCCAACCATGACACCTACCACTTACTCAGACGAGAAGACACTTTTCAAATTCTCAACAAATCGGCTGACGAGGTATCACGAAAAGTGCGAAAAGAATACCTGAGGGACCTAGGTTAACAACCTGAGACATACCAAACACTAACTGAATCTAGTGCCCTATTCCCATACCGCCTGTGCGTGGACAGGCCGACTTTCCTCACAGTCTGGAATCCGCCGCGTACAGGACTAGGGGGAGTGGGGTACAGCACCGTCGATACAGGACAAGCACTGGACTTGACAGATTAGAACTAGTTAGTAGGACTTAGATTTTGGAAATTAGTTAGTTAGGAACCTGCAGTGAATAACATCCTTTGCCTTCCCAGTGTCAGGGGCACGCTCATTGGGATTACCTCGATGAATAAGGCTCTACAGGTAAGATTATAAACTACTGACACACCTGTGACGCTGCAGGCAGTAAATATTAGTTAAGCGTAGGTCTTATAAAGTAAACATTAATAATAATAATAATAAATTAGTTGCCCATTGTTGTCCAGTTATAGCTGTAGCTCACTCACTAAATTTGTAATTAGCGGCAATTAATGTAGGCTAAAATTAAGACCCACTAATCATTTAAGGAAGTGGGTTAAAACTGTATAATTACTTTAAAGTTGTAAATAAATACTTTTCTTAAAAAAAGTCTGAAGTTGTGCTGGAGGGAACTAACTCCATGAATCCTGCAGGGCTGTCCATAAATCCGTCGGAGCAGCGCATCGCAAGGCATTCAAGATATACTTTGTAATGTTCATGTCTGCAGAATTTGGTAGCTAGCGGAAGTGTTTAAACTCAGAACTGTGTTTTTGGAGCCACTCTGTAGCAATTCTGGGCGTGTGGGGTGCCGCATTGTCCTGCTAGAATTGCCATAGTCCGTCAGAACACCCAATTACCATGAATGGATGCATTTGATCAGGCAGGATGCTTACATATGTGTCACCTGTCAGAGTCGTATCTAGAAGTATCAGGGGTCCCATATCACACCAAGTGCGCTAGTCACACACCATTACAGAGCCTCCACCAGCTTGAACAGTCTATTGCTGAAATGCAGGGTCCCTGGATTCATGAGGTTGTCTCCACACCCGTACACGTCCATCTGCTCGATACAAAGTGATACGAGACTCGGCCGACCAGGCAACATGTTTCTGGTCATCAACAGTCCAATGTCGGTGATGACAGGCCCAGGCGAGGCGTTAAGCTTCGCGTTGTGCAGTCATGAATGGCTCACGAGCGGGTCTCTGTATCCAAAAGACCATTACGATGATGTTTCATTGAATAGTTCACATGCTGATATTTACTGATAGCCTAGCATTGAAATCTGATGCAATTACGGGAAGGGTTGCACTTCTGTCCCATTGAACGATTCTCTTCAGTCGTCATTGGTCCCATTCTTACAGGGTCTTTTTCCTGCCACAGTGATGTTGGAGTTTTGATGTTTTACCAGATTCCCTATAATCGCAGTACACTCATGAATTGGTCGTATGGGAAATTCCCTACTTCATCACTACCTCAGAGATGCTGTGTTCCATCGCCTGTGCGCCGACTGTAACACCATATTCACACTCATTTAAATCTTGATAATCTGCCACTATTGGGACAAGGGGGACACTGGCCCAAAGTACTGTGATCCAAGATGGTGGCGATGACGTCATCCAAGATCGCAGCCGTGACATCATCTGATGACGTAACTCAAGATGGTGGCTTTTAGTGGGAAGATTGAAGTTTGGTGGGAAGATCGGTCAATAGGACTACCTCCACAACCTAACCCCCTCTCCCATCCCCTCCTCCAGAAGTACTGTTATACAAGATGGTGACGATGACGTCATCCAAGATGGCGGCCGTGACATCATCTGATGACGTAATTCAAGATGGTGGCTTTTGGTGGGAAGACTGAATTTTTGTGGGAAGATTGGTCAATAGGACTACCTCCACAACCTAACCCCCTCTCCCCTCCCCTCCTCCAGAAAATGGCGGGAAGCTCAAATTCCATCAGGACAATTAAACGTATCTCTACTAACCTAAGAAAATGGAGGGAAAAAGGTCACTTGGGCTACCTCAACTAACCTAAGTCATCCAACCGCCACCTCTTCCTAGGCATTGGTGGGAAGTTTGAATTTGGGACGGAAGATAGGTCAATTCGACTATCTCTACTAACTTAAGAAAATGGCAGGAATGAAACGGCACTTGGGCTACCTCCACTAACATAAGTCATCTCACCGCCACGTCTTCCTCAAAAATGGCGGGGAGAGGACTCAGCCTGTGCTGGGCTGCTGGAGAGAGGAAGGAGTGTACTTTATTTATTTTGGAACAATTTATTCAGTGATTGATTTTGAGAGATAGTATATTTATGACAGTGATATAGAACACACACTCTGCAGACGCACTTGCTAACTGTAAACAGCCAAAAATAATGCACTGCGCAGCCTACACACCTGCAAACCAATCGCAAAATAATGAAATACATTTATGTCCAGAGACCCAAAGAACTCGTAAATCGTCGAAATAATAATCCATCTAAAAGGCTCTGCAAACATGCTTGCTAAGCTTCAACTCTTGAAATCATGCACCAGCATTTATTTAATCAATTTGAGGAACTACACCTATCCAGTGTGGTCGCCATGGGGTCCAGTACACAGTACTGCCACCAGAGGGAGATGTTGTACATTTCGTGACATAACCGAAGAGGGAGAGGAAAAATTTCGGAGACAGCGTGGTCACCACAGGGTCCAGAGTGCAACTGACCTAGTTCACATTTCTGGCACCAGATTGTGCTGTCGTCTGTTCACTGACATAATCCAAGATGGCTGTCTGGGGGGGGGGGGGGGCAAATGTGTCAGCCTGCACTGGGCTACTGGAGAGAGGAAGTAATGTACTTTATTTATTTTGGAACAATTTATTTAGGTGTGGGTTTTGTGAGATATTATATTTATCACACTGATACAAAACACATGCTCTGACATGCTTGGGGTCACGCCACACAGCCTACAGGCTGTACACTGATGTGCAGAAACGATATCAACTCGTAAACTGTCCAAAGAAAGCATAGCGCAACCTACAGACCTGCTCGCAAAATAATGCAACAGACACGCAATAAACGTGCGCAAGAACTGCCTGGCGTCCCCTGTCCACTGGACCACACAGGAGACTACCAGCCCCCCCCCCCTCCCCCATCCCATGATTGGAATTGACACAGCTGTCAGCTGCCAAGCCACGCACAGGTGCCCGTTCGGGTTCCTCAAGCATGAGGCAGTGGTCCTGTTGCCTTTTGCTTCTGCCTTCGTCCCACAGTTTTCGCAAGGTCGGCAGGGTTACGATCTGACATAGTTCATTGAAGGGGTGGTCAGATGCCCTTCCTGCTACCACCCCATATCCTCGCCCCAGGATGGAATTAATGTTCCCCAGCTGTCTGCGTCTAGTGTAAACGATGAAATAGTGTGAACGTGGTGCAAATGTCTGCAAGTCATGTAACTGAGGTGAGACGTGGGGACCAGCCCAGTATTCACCGAATGGGATGTGGAAAACTGGAAAGCTGCTGGGTAGATTCCATCCGGGGCCAGCTCGCCTACCCGAGTCCAGGAAGGAGCTTCATAAGTTTTTTCGTCGAGAGAATTTATTTTTTCATAAATTTCGGCCCACGTATTCTTCGTCGTCCCCTCGACACTTCTCATTTTTTTCTCAAGATTTTCCCAATCATCATCGATACCATACTACATGCGGCATATATTCCTACCATATTCGTGTAATTAGCGCTCTCGGCTAACCTGGCGGGTAAATTACTTCTGTCCTGTCAGTAACATTACATACTTTCCCGTCATGGTTTATCACAGTCATAACTTTTGAGAATACATCCAGACGCTTCAGTATCAAATTCTTTATTCTTCTTTTTTCCATTTTGTCAATCATATTATTCTCATTCACTTTTCGTTTGATCAGAAGACCATCTTTTGACAATGGCACATAAACTTGCTACCGATTCCAGCGATCACTACTGTTTCATTTCTACTAACATCAGCCCTGACCCTAAATCGATAATTCTCATGATGCTCATCGCTTACTTCATTCCTCTTGTTCATATTCTTTTGACCTCATTATTACATCGTCTGTTATTGTGAAATATTGATCTTACATCAAGGTTTTTTCTAAGAAAATCGTTATTTTGTTACAATCATTGTTTTGATTACACTCGTGAAAAGTAAACCGTTTCATTTCCCCCCTCTTCCGTTTCTGGATAACCATTACCATATTTTCATTCGTGGGAACACCGCGTATCTTGTTACTTGTTACTGCTTTCGTTCCCACTACTCTATGATTTTCGATTATGCTTGATTTTTCTGAAAAAGCAACCTCCTGATATGAAGTCTTCATAATATTTCCAGTTTATTTCTATGATTCATGATATGAAGCACTTTCCTTTTAGTGCCCAATTTTTGGAAAGTAAAGAGCTGTCTTTCTCAGCATCTCCTTCTTTCTTATTGTTGTTGTTATGGAGTGTACTTTTATCTTAGTAAAGAATTTGCTGATAGTACGTATTTTTACATAGTGGTCTTCTTTGTTAACATTTCCACTATGACTTCTTGCCTTAGCCCTACTTCTCTTCAAATGGTTGAAATGGCTCTAAGCACTATGGGACTTAACGTCTGAGGTCATCAGTCCCCTAGACGTAGAACTACTTAAACCTAACTAACCTAAGGACATCACACACATCCATGCCTGAGGCAGGAATCGAACCTGCGACCGTAGCAGCAGTGCGGTTACGGACTAAAGCGCCTAGAAGTACTCGGCCACAGCTGCCGTCCCTATTTCTCTATTTTGGATTTAGTTTGTAATTTGCCCGTTCAGCAGAAAATTCGGTGTCTATGTTAGTAAAATCACTGATTTACGCTGAATACCAACTACTTTCACAACCATCTCCTTTGCAGGTAATTTTGTAATAGAATTCTATTTTAAGTGATGGTGTCGTTTGTATCTGCAGACCTGTGATTATCTTATACTCTACGTCAGAGACGGCCGTGTTACTTTCTTCAGTCTCGTCACTGACATTTTGTCGAGATTAACAGCTGTTTCCCCTTCGTATACATTTTCAGTTAGTATTGTCCATATTACCGAAAGTATTCTAGCACATGCTCTTACTGTTTCATTTATTTGCATCAAAAATTGTTAGTATCTTATTGGCTTCATCAGGTTTTTTCATCGAGAGAATTTATTTTTTCATAAATTTCGGCCCGCGTCTTTTTCGTCATCCCCTCGACACTTCTGACTTTTTTCTCGAGATTTTCCCAATCATCATCGATACCATCCCACACGCGGCATATATTCCTACCATATTCGTGTAATTTTCAAGATTGGCTACTTTGATATATCCTACTATATTGCTGTTGATAGTGCTGACATATGCTTCTAATTCACCAGTCTTACCACTAATGGTTAATATCCTACTCCTCACTAGATTTCTGTTCATTTTGTTTAGGATTCATCTGACTGATTGATAGTAGTCTTACTGAATTCTTTCATTTCAATAAATTCATCTTTAGCCATTTGATTAGTTTTCCTATACCATTTGTTATTTGATGCACTGATTTACTTCGTTTTAAGAAATTCATGCGCCGTAAATTTAATATGGCCTTGCGAGAATTTTCCTTGAAAATTATTTCCCATTTCAACCTTATTAGTTTCTCCTTCATTAATAACAAACCGAGTACTTCCTTCATCAATGTATGCCCTGTTGAATCCACATTTACGTGAAACATTTCGTGCTCTTCCATTTTATCTAAATTACATTCCTCGTCTGTCATTATTTTAACTGTTGTCAGGTAGACTGTACACCGCGATATATAATTACTAAATTGCAAACACCCTTGGCGCTGATGTAAATTTTGACTTACGTTATGTAAGTTCCTGCAATCTCCCGACAATGCAGGTGATAGAAGTACGTGCCGATGTCACGCCCGCTTGTCGAACCCGGGATGTCTGCGTGCGTACATCCACTGCACCCGAGCTGCGCAAGTTAAGACGACCCTTCCATGGATTATATTAGTAAATCAGCGCATAGGATTTCCTCCTACCCGTTCTCTTGGAAGCTCTCGTAGGTGTTGTCCTTCAAAGCAGAGCTTTTAGCTCCCTGGATTCTTCAGAAATTGCAAGCAGGAGACATGTGATTTTAATTGGTGGTGCGGGCTCTGGGATGCCATTACGATGCATTTATTTGCAAATACCATAAAATGGTATGTCAAAAGATTAGCTTTATGAAACGATCCCTCTCAAAAAGATAATAAGATCCGAGAGGGGACTATCAGGTGTGAACAGGTTCCGCATTCGTCCCATCGTCGACAGCCACATATCAACAGGCTCCATGTACATCCTATCGCCAACTGATGAGACTAGCACGCATCCAAAAGCTCTTGCTTGTATCCTAAAACTTTGTAGCCGTTTGTACATCTTCGACAAGATACCAATATTCATTTGTTTACTGAATTTACCGGCTTATAGTACAGCGTTAGTATTTTATTAAGGTTCTGATAACCTGTAGGCTTCGCCTAGTACCAGTTATTCCTAAAAAAGATTTAAGTTATTAATATTTAATAAAGTAAAATCAGTGTCTCACTAGTGGTTGCCGTAAGTAGTTACTGCCGAGCAACACCTATTCTCAAGGATTACGTTCCTCTTCCCACTCTCGTCATTCATCATTCTTCCATATGGTCCCGTCGCTACCTATGCCTCCACAGGAACCAGCTACCTGTTTGCTGCCGTCTTATCCTGCAGCACTGTTTAATGCAGCGAAATAACTGTTGGCTATTTGCTGATTTCCAGTAAACGTAAAATTTGGAAAACCAAATACACTACAGAACAAAGAAATCCTCAAAGTTTGTCTAAAATTGTGTTCTTTATATAGTGCCATGCCTCTTTTCCTTTTGACTTTCTGTCCCTGTTATGTGCAATAAGTTTTGTTGTGAAATGGTATATCTTTGCTCGAGGAAACCACTACTTTCTGTCAGGTGATTAAAGTTCAGTTCTGAAAGGGGTAGCAAATCATGTGACGTGAGAAGTGATGTTCATTTGTGGTATGAGGAGGATTTTGGAAAGTTCAGTTCTGTGTGGTCAGTGAACGCACGGCAGACGTTATTATGAGATTTCGTTTGGCTTACCGCCTGCTGTAAATTACGCCATGAGTTATTTGCTGAGTTGTTTTGAGGAACTGTCAAACGCCAATTTATAGAGCTCTGAGTGATGCTGAAGACACTTATGTTAGGAATTGTGTCCTCCTCTGTGTCATTTTCGTATTACTGGAATGATTTAGTAACGAAAAATGAGTAAGGTAGTGAATAACTATGTAGGGATTAGCACTTAATTTTTGCTGCTTAAGCTATGTTTTGATTTGATTTGATTCTCGAGTAAATTGAAGTAAAATATCGAGCAAAGGTACTTTTGTATTAAGTTTTGATTGCTTGCACAGTCACATTCATTCTAAGGTTGAGTCATTGTGATAGAGATTAACATGTTCTGTGTTAATGATGCTCACAGTTGAAAACCTTGCTAATTGAGTCATACGATTGTTTCAGGGGCAGACCTGCTGCAGGGAAGTTGGAGATGCGAGGAGAGTCTTGGAGAGCAGCTACAGAGGAGGTGAACGACCAGCCCACATGTTAAGCTACAAAGCAGGTGTCAACGTACACTGTCCATTGGGAAGCTCTAAGTGAAAGAGGTAGCCATCCTTTAAACTAGAGTTGCCTTTCCTGAAGTGAGCTGTGTCTCGGAAGAATGAAATGATTAAGACACTCCGTTTATCATGCCCACGCGAGAACAATCCATTCTGTGGAGAACGAGTTGACGTTTAAACACAATTACTTTAATTAAAACACAATTCTTCATAACCATTAATTTTTTAATGTAAACGAAGTGGCAGACGCCACCATTTAGCTCATGCCCGCATCTGCTATTCTGCTGGTCATATTTAATGAGCAACAATTAAATCGAGTCCTTTTAGTAGCCATTACAGTGTAGTTTTTAATTATTAGGCAATTTCAATTATTTTATCTCTTTTTGCACACAGTGAGTAAAGAGAAATATCCAAGGATTTGTAAGAACTTCAGTTACCTACCATTTACTCTATAGGAGACATCCTTGGAAAGAAACTAGAGACAATCAAAATTACTACAAGTGAAGAATCAACTACGAAAGCAAGATGCTACATATGGTTTAAGAATACAACTACTCACGGATCCAGAGATAACATTACAAAAACTAAGCTACTGTTTGGAAGCTATGATCGTCATCTGTGTAAGAATGATTTTGAATCATCGTTTTGTGTGCAGGAGGTAACTGTCATCAATAAATGGCAGTATCCTCTCCGATTGACGAATGTTGCTTGGGAGTTTTCAATAAACCGTAACATATATTTGTGCAAGTGTTTTTACATCTGTTTTTGAAACTTTTCGTCAAGGAGAAAAATGAATTATTCAGTTATTAGAGCAAAGAGTGTGTAGAAATTTCGGACAGATTGTATGTTCAAGTACAGAAATTATGCTTCTAGTTCATACAAACATTTTGACCACTTTTGCTTGTTATACTTCACCAAGGAAAAATAATATACTAACTTATTCATTTTAGAACATCCTAAATTACGTTTTTAGTTATAATGTTATTGTGCCCTGTTAAACTGATCTTACAATGGAAACACGATCACTTAAAGTAGATAAATTTTACAAAACTGTGGACTACAATAACAGCGCAAATTTTTCCCTTGGTTGGAACTCAATTTCACCCATTAGATTTGTCGATCTTATTGTTAGTCTGTCTTAAGTAATTATTAGCGTCTTCAACCTTATCAGCCAATGTCCTACGCAAAAACTTAGACATACATCTCATTCCCTGAGACTGTTGTTTTCTGTTATTCCAAAATTACTCTCATCATCACTGGTTGGTAATTCTACTGATTCAACATGACTTACACTGTTATTAACCTCTGGTTTCCCATTTACTTTAAAATTTTTCTCATCTGACATATTATGAAATTCACTCTTCGCCTCAAAAGTTTCGTTATATGCTACATTATGAGATTCAGTTACAAATAACAAAATATCGCTCTTATTGCTAAACAACTCATTAATATTGTCCCGTTTATTAATTGATCTCCACACCCATATTTTCATTCATAGAATTCATTTTACCTAATTTTTCTCATCTGCCATATTATGAAATTCACTCTTTGCCTCACAAGTTTCGTTATATGCTACATTATGAGACTCAATTACAAATAGCAATGTATCGCTTGAAACGGTACTGTATGCAACGTTCCATGATTAGATACGATGTTTTGCAATCGTACCTTCATAAAAAGACAGCATCATCGATAGATATTCACGGGTGTGGCCACTTGCCGTTTTCCTCTCTCTCGTAACGCGGCCCCACCGCGGGCGCCACGAAACTCCCATGATGTAGGACGGAACGTTGATTTATTATGTTGTATAGTATTTATTATGTTGTAGAATATTTATTTAATGGTAATATGTTCACGCACGTGAAATATCCTTTACAGCATATTACCATCTTTCCTGAAGCGATGTCAGCCATAAGTTTGGAAGCAGACAACTCTTGGTAGACTGTAGTAGTGCCAACTTTGTTTCCTTGGGCTTGAGTGGCAGAGATAGACCACAGGCAAAACTTTGTCTAAGAGAATGTGAGAACATAAAGTTTAGCGGGGAGAGGTTGGTCAGGCTACCCCCTCCAATGAAGACCAGAGGCACTCAGGAGCACCGCCATGGTAAGTGGCTGTTCTGCGAAGAAAGGGTGAGCGGGTGGACGTGCCTTCAGCATGTCCGTCTCGATTGGTAATGGAAAAATGTATTGGAATACTAGATATTTGTGACTAGCCCACCCTTTTTCAGCCAAGCGTTGAATAGGCAAACCAATGATTCCGCTCATGGTTATTTTGATTATTTTCTGTTGCATGATTTTTGTGTATTGAGAGTGGTATATGTATGTCTTTGTGCTCACGCCACGTGGTAGGCAACGTTAGGCTTGGATAGTGAAATTGTCCATCTATACGGTAGAGTTAGGTAACAAACCGTGTAACTTCCAATTTATTTATGTGTGTTAGGAATTTTGGCCCCCCCCCCCCCCCCCCCATGAACCATGGACCTTGCCGTTGGTGGGGAGGCTTGCGTGCCTCAGCGATACAGATAGCCGTACCGTAGGTGCAACCACAACGGAGGGGTATCTGTTGAGAGGCCAGACAAACGTGTGGTTCCTGAAGAGGGGCAGCAGCCTTTTCAGTAGTTGCAAGGGCAACAGTCTGGATGATTGACTGATCTGGCCTTGTAACAATAACCAAAACGGCCTTGCTGTGCTGGTACTGCGAACGGCTGAAAGCAAGGGGAAACTACAGCCGTAATTTTTCCCGAGGGCATGCAGCTTTACTGTATGATTACATGATGATGGCGTCCTCTTGGGTAAAATATTCCGGAGGTAAAATAGTCCCCCATTCGGATCTCCGGGCGGGGACTACTCAAGAGGATGTCGTTATCAGGAGAAAGAAAACTGGCGTTCTACGGATCGGAGCGTGGAATGTCAGATCCCTTAATCGGGCAGGTAGGTTAGAAAATTTAAAAAGGGAAATGGATAGGTTGAAGTTAGATATAGTGGGAATTAGTGAAGTTCGGTGGCAGGAGGAACAAGACTTCTGGTCAGGTGACTACAGGGTTATAAACACAAAATCAAATAGGGGTAATGCAGGAGTAGGTTTAATAATGAATAGGAAAATGGGAATGCGGGTAAGCTACTACAAACAGCATAGTGAACGCATTATTGTGGCCAAGATAGATACGAAGCCCACACCTACTACAGTAGTACAAGTTTATATGCCAACTAGCTCTGCAGATGACGAAGAAATTGAAGAAATGTATGATGAAATAAAAGAAATTATTCAGATTGTGAAGGGAGACGAAAATTTAATAGTCATGGGTGACTGGAATTCGAGTGTAGGAAAAGGGAGAGAAGGAAACATAGTGGGTGAATATGGATTGGGGGACAGAAATGAAAGAGGAAGCCGCCTGGTAGAATTTTGCACAGAGCACAACATAATCATAACTAACACTTGGTTTAAGAATCATGAAAGAAGGTTGTATACATGGAAGAACCCTGGAGATACTAAAAGGTATCAGATAGATTATATAATGGTAAGACACAGATTTAGGAACCAGGTTTTAAATTGTAAGACATTTCCAGAGGCAGATGTGGACTCTGACCGCAATCTATTGGTTATGACCTGTAGATTAAAACTGAAGAAACTGCAAAAAGGTGGGAATTTAAGGAGATGGGACCTGGATAAACTAAAAGAACCAGAGGTTGTACAGAGATTCAGGGAGAGCATAAGGGAGCAATTGACAGGAATGGGGGAAATAAATACAGTAGAAGAAGAATGGGTAGCTTTGAGGGATGAAGTAGTGAAGGCAGCAGAGGATCAAGTAGGTAAAAAGACGAGGGCTAGTAGAAATCCTTGGGTAACTGAAGAAATATTGAATTTAATTGATGAAAGGAGAAAATATAAAAATGCAGTAAGTGAAACAGGCAAAAAGGAATACAAACGTCTCAAAAATGAGATCGACAGGAAGTGCAAAATGGCTAAGCAGGGATGGCTAGAGGACAAATGTAAGGATGTAGAGGCCTATCTCACTAGGGGTAAGATAGATACTGCCTACAGGAAAATTAAAGAGACCTTTGGAGATAAGAGAACGACTTGTATGAATATCAAGAGCTCGGATGGAAACCCAGTTCTAAGCAAAGAAGGGAAAGCAGAAAGATGGAAGGAGTATATAGAGCGTCTATACAAGGGCGATGTACTTGAGGACAATATTATGGAAATGGAAGAGGATGTAGATGAAGATGAAATGGGAGATACGATACAGCGTGAAGAGTTTGACAGAGCACTGAAAGACCTGAGTCGAAACAAGGCCCCCGGAGTAGACAATATTCCATTGGAACTACTGACGGCCGTGGGAGAGCCAGTCCTGACAAAACTCTACCAGCTGGTGAGCAAGATGTATGAAACAGGCGAAATACCCTCAGACTTTAAGAAGAATATAATAATTCCAATCCCAAAGAAAGCAAGTGTTGACAGATGTGAAAATTACCGAACTATCAGCTTAATAAGTCACAGCTGCAAAATACTAACACGAATTCTTTACAGACGAATGGAAAAACTAGTAGAAGCCAACCTCGGGGAAGATCAGTTTGGATTCCGTAGAAACACTGGAACACGTGAGGCAATACTGACCTTACGACTTATCTTAGAAGAAAGATTAAGGAAAGGCAAACCTACGTTTCTAGCATTTGTAGACTTAGAGAAAGCTTTTGACAATGTTGACTGGAATACTCTCTTTCAAATTCTAAAGGTGGCAGGGGTAAAATACAGGGAGCGAAAGGCTATTTACAATTTGTACAGAAACCAGATGGCAGTTATAAGAGTCGAGGGACATGAAAGGGAAGCAGTGGTTGGGAAGGGAGTAAGACAGGGTTGTAGCCTCTCCCCGATGTTGTTCAATCTGTATATTGAGCAAGCAGTAAAGGAAACAAAAGAAAAATTCGGAGTAGGTATTAAAATTCATGGAGAAGAAATAAAAACTTTGAGGTTCGCCGATGACATTGTAATTCTGTCAGAGACAGCAAAGGACTTGGAAGAGCAGTTGAATGGAATGGACAGTGTCTTGAAAGGAGGATATAAGATGAACGTCAACAAAAGCAAAACAAGGATAATGGAATGTAGTCTAATTAAGTCGGGTGATGCTGAGGGAATTAGATTAGGAAATGAGGCACTTAAAGCAGTTAAGGAGTTTTGCTATTTGGGGAGCAAAATAACTGATGATGGTCGAAGTAGAGAGGATATAAAATGTAGGCTGGCAATGGCAAGGAAAGCGTTCCTGAAGAAGAGAAATTTGTTAACATCCAGTATTGATTTAAGTGTCAGGAAGTCATTTCTGAAAGTATTCGTATGGAGTGTAGCCATGTATGGAAGTGAAACATGGACGATAAATAGTTTGGACAAGAAGAGAATAGAAGCTTTCGAAATGTGGTGCTATAGAAGAATGCTGAAGATTAGATGGGTAGATCACATAACTAATGAGGAAGTATTGAATGGGATTGGGGAGAAGTTTGTGGCACAACTTGACCAGAAGAAGGGATCGGTTGGTAGGACATGTTCTGAGGCATCAAGGGATCACCAATTTAGTATTGGAGGGCAGCGTGGAGGGTAAAAATCGTAGAGGGAGACCAAGAGATGAATACACTAAGCAGATTCAGAAGGATGTAGGTTGCAGTAGGTACTGGGAGATGAAAAAGCTTGCACAGGATAGAGTAGCATGGAGAGCTGCATCAAACCAGTCTCAGGACTGAAGACCACAACAACAACAGGAATTTTGGAAGGGTTACTTATTTTTAATGCGTTTTTTCTGTATATTACAAATAGGGGCCACGTGCTCCTCGTGTGAAGAACTAGTAACAAGGCAGCTACGCTCGCCTATATAGAGAGACTCGAGTAGAAGCAATAGATTATTTAAATAAACTGCTACCGCCTCACGGCACAGGCATTTTACACAGTTTCAACCGTTTGATTAAAATCTTGTAAGCATGTGGAAAGCCACTTTGAACCCACGTGGTCATAGCCACAACGTGCGCATGAAGTTTCCATTGATACTGGCTAAATTGTAACTGAAGTTGCTATACAGTACAGAATAGGAGTATAGAAAAGAAAGCTTTATCGTCTAATGCCAAGCTGATCTCTGTCCTCACCCCATTGCATGCTAGTACTGAATCTGTGCACTAGGTGCAAGTTTGAGCTCTTGTCTATCCTGTCCTATGTGTTTTAGTATTAAAGTAGCGGGAACATTACTAGTGGCTGATGAGTTCCAATCCCATCTGTTAAGAATGCCACCTTTCCCAGAAATAGTGTGCGTGTATTGTGCAGTTGTGTAAAATAATAAGAGGCTTCACCTCCACCTAACATTATATTAAATTAAGAGAAACATCTATGAAATAAATAAAGCAAATTTATACAAAAGAACTTCAGTATGCTATGCTTGAACAAACCCGATACCCCTTTAACAATTATAAATATTAATTGCACAGACTGTCGATAGGTATGCTGCGTTCTATGACGGAAAACTCCTTCATTGATCCCTCCAAAATAATACGTTGTGCATTATTACCAATCAGGGCCTAAATATCGTTAGACACTGCCATAATTGCCGGCAGTCTTGTCGGTTTCTACTGGCCGTGGACCAGCGTGTTTAATATCTGCACCCACAGAGGGCTGTAATACAGATAAAGGAGGTTTCTGGGAACCTATGACAGAAAAACAGTGTAAACTGATTGCAAAATTCCTCCTTATCGTTAAAGAAAGTAAAATATCCCTAAACATACCTATAACTAAGAATATATAATTTCCCCACAAACAGATAACTTTTAATGAAGGCAATTTCTGCCAGAATCTGTTTCAAGTAATTTACCCCCAGCGACAGTCCCTTTTCACGCTCTTTTTGCTCAACAGCTCATTAATATTGTCCTATTTATTAGTTGATCTCCTCACCCACATTTTCATTCATAGAATTCACCTTACCTAATTTGCTGTATCAATTATTTACAAACCACAAATATTTTAATTCCTAAAACAGCGAAATTAATCCCATAAAACTATAACAAAAGTTCCTTACTTTAATAATGGTGTAAATACAACTTATATCAATTAATGAAAAGCCATCATCCGCCTTCCTGTTGTCACGAAGCTGAAGCTACGCGTGTCGAGCTGCTAACCTAGCGGGACCTCGCAAGTTGCCAGCAATATCCCACTACCACATGCCGAATCGATGTCGCGCACGCCGTCTCCAATGAGCAGCCTGTTACCAAGTTCACCCAGTGCTGCCGATTTGATTTGTTGGCTGGATCACCGTCAGTAGGCAGGTAACTCACCCCTGCCTTCGCCGCACTTGTAGTCATCCACATCGTCCAACTCCACAAGTCTTCACGACATCGACATATTAAAAATGTCGCAATTAACATCCGCTCACACATTTCCTAGCAATTTCCAATATTGCACAATAACAGTCCACAACCAACGTCCTCTACTAATGTTCACTGTCTATATACAGCCATATTCGGTGTTACTGTTTACTGCAATGTAACCCTCACTTACAGTTAAACATAAAAAATGTCTCCTAACGTTCAATGCTCAGCATAGTAATATTTTCCATACTCAGTATTAGTTATTCAAAACACTTCTTTCCGTAGCTATTATTCATTGTCCAATAGTAGTTTATAAGATTCGTATATGATATTCAGTGTTCCAAATGTTTCGTGTCATACTAATTAATTACTTTTACTGGCTACTTTTTTTAAAGTTCATATGCAATGTACACTGTTGAGACACTTCTGGTCGTGCCAATTACGCACTGTTCAATGGCTGATCCTAAATTCACACGTATAATCCGTAGTTCAAAATGTTTCCTTCCACATCAGTTCAGCTTATTTGCAGTTTCCAAAATTCAAATGTAATGTTCACTGCTTAAAACACTTCCTGCCACACCGATCACTAACAGTTTATTAACTATTTTCCCCAGAAACGGACGCCAACTGTAGCGTTTCCTACCTATTCCTAACGAATTAACTAACTAGATAAGATGTTGAATGTTCCTGCCATGATACGTCAATGCGTCAGACATGCTAACAGCGCAAGTTGTTTTTCGCGAGTTATTGTAGGTACGTATGTACGTTGACGCATTCGTAACGAGAAGGTACGTACGTTGAACGATTCGTAACGAGAAGGTCAAGCAAATTTCTTGCAATTTCCGTAGCTCAACAGGATGCTTTCTTACTTCGTCTCTTGTAAAGCTCTTTCGATGTCCCCATTGACTTTCTTCTCCACTGGACACATATTCTATCATTCGTGCAGTAACTTGCGAATGATGGAATGGCAAGTGGGAAAGTCTCAACGTCACTACAAGGAAAGTCTCCTTATTTTATTAAAATTGAGCAGAAATAGTGTTTAGAGCCGGTATAACGGGAATACTTGAACCTAAGTTCATTGAACCTAATCTTCACTTATCGGGCACCATTGCAAATTCACAAAATCTCCGCATTAATTTACTTTCCATACGAGATCGCACACACGTAAGATAGAATTAAAACGTCTTCCAAGGCCGACCAAAACTTTTACATAAGCTGAATAGCACAAAATATTCACAACGGTGTCAGCCTGAAAGCTAGTTCGAAACAGCTTGAATACTAGTGAAGGACAGCGTGGTGAGGTAGCTTCAGTGTTCTGTGCCTGCCAGTATAGGACGCACTTCCGACTGGTCCGTTTAGTCAACCAATGGTTCACAACATTACATAATAACTCTAATTAATATTTCTGCTTGTTTTTGGAGTTCCTGAAATTATAATGAGGAATCTGAGTGAGTAATGTCGACAGCCTAGTTCGAATTGTATATATACATACAATTAGTAAATATTAATAAACGTATCTATTCATTTGCTGCCAAGCCTTGCAATGTGAATCACCGTATTGTCTATAATCTCCAGTATGACACCGATGCTACCCGCTGCTTGGTCCTCACGCTACACGTCCATCTGTTGCTTCACAAGATGGGGGAGTGCTACCGATCTTACTTATTTGCTTGCTGGCTTACAGCAGCAGGAACATTTCTATGCAATAGAAGAAATATAACCAAATGTGGGCTGGCATAGGTCATAATTCTCACAAGGTTATATGTTGATTTCGCTTATGCCTTGCACTGATTTACAGCGTGGGACGAATAAAAGTGGCCCAGAGAACTGAGTTCCAGTGTACAAAGAAACACAGCAGAGGAAAGGAAATACAGTGCTAACCTGAATATAATAAATGTTGAAAGTGACCACCATTCATCTCTTGGCACTTTTGAGCCCTGGTCAGAAAGGTGCTGAAGGCGGATCCAAGCTGGAATGCGGGAACAGCTGCAGTATCGTCCGAAATGTTCTGCTGCATTTCTTGAAGCCTATGAGAGTTGTTGCGATGCACCTTAGACCTGAGGCCTCCCCGTACAAAGTAATCGCACACTGACTGAGCAGGTGACCTGTGTGGCCAGCTAGCGGCGCAACCAGACTGACCTCTGCTAACAACTCTGTCAGGTGTGAAGATTGTGTAAATGTGCTCCGACCGGCTGTGTTGGCAGTTGCTCCATTCTATTGGAAGTAACTATAGGTTTCTACTTCCTCCGTTAATGCTGCCACAAATGATTTCAAAATATTGGCAATGTAACGCGTCGAAGTCACTGTCTGATATAAGAAGATGGGACCTATAATGCGGCTTGCAGACACTGCACATCAAACCCAACCTCCTGACCATGCAGTGGTGTTTCGTGGGAGCTATGCGGATCCTCCGCTGCCCAGAACCTGTGATTCTGTGAGTAGACATAACCACTCAGATGAAACCAGGTTTCATCAGACGTGAAGAAAAGAGCTATGTCCAAGCCATTCACTGTTGTCTCAGTGAACAGTGACTCACAAAAGTGGAAGAAGTGAGGAGCATCTGCTGGTTTTAATGCATGAACAGCAAACACTCAGCAGCGACGCATGTGCAGGTGTGTATAAGCCCATTTTCTTACTAAGCATTACATGGCACTCTTTGCTGACACTTTGACACCATTGAACTTCTCAGCAAACAACTGACCACACCGTGTCCAGGACTTTGTTGTCATGCACAAACACCTGCTGCTCCACTGTGAGTACCATTGTCCCCTTTGCATTCTTCCATTCACACTGCCACAGCCTGCAATGCTCTGTGAACCAGTGTGGATCACATGGTAGGCATACATGATGTGTGCGCGTCACGCAGTGTGGTTATATGCATACATGCACGTCCAATCGTATCCACTCGTCCGGGCCACTTTCATTTGATCCTCCATGTACAAAGCTGAGGTACCATATTTATTCTCAGATGCCAATGCAGTTTCAAATGAAACAGTCAATATGATGCCTAGCTTTTTCCATTAATCCTGATAGACGACTGTTAGGGGTCGTTTTGTGATTACGGCGCTTGCTTGGGTTAGTTATTTTCTGGATGCCTTAACCAGGTTGCAAATGAGATTTACTGTCCTCGAAGTTTTTATTATTTTTGAAAGAGGGGTGAAAAGGTGATGCGAAAATGTCACAAATTGCTACGCGGTACTGATTAATTTCTGCCACCGTTTCGTGGTTAATTTTATTTGGAGTCTACTGGGTAAATCTGCTACGAGGAAAGCTTTGCGTTTTTCTCACTGGCAAGGTGTTCTCCGTGATGGTCTGTAGGACCTCTTTGTCAACAGGAGGCGGTCAGTGAATCACATTAGAAAGGGCAAAGGTCCTCTGGGACCTGGCGGTTTTGGCGTAAGGAAGGCTATGGCCTGCTTCGTGCTTTTGTCAGCAGTGCTGGCAAATATCGTGACGCTGAGTGAAATTTGCCGTGTTGCCTTTGCCATCCCCAGAGTATAACTGAGAAAGACTTATTGCCTATTGCGTTCAGCATAAAAGGACGAGACACTGAGACGCCAGCATGGAACGGTTCATTACTTTCGCTCCAAAATTTACTGTACCCAATCGAGTTAAGTCACCCCGCCACTGTGATGGGGCGAAGAAGCCGATCAATCATACTAGTATCAATCTCTTACTTCCTAAGGTGCATTTTATAAGCTAAGGATAGGAAGTTTCAACAGCGTTACCCGGTTTTTTTTTCATGAAATAAGCGATTTTCTCGCCCGTCACATTGGGACAGCATTAATTCGTCCCCCACACACTGAGTTTCTTGAGAGTAGAGAGGATATAGAGGGAGAGCTATGTTTCATGGTCTTTTGATAGCTGCTTGCGGTGAGGGTCTTTCGTCTCCTGGCCGCTATCTGGTACTGAGGGGCCCATGGTTTTCCGAACTTGGGGAAATGTGTCACAACTGTTGTTTCGAGGTCCACATTCTAAGCAGATTGATACTTGCTTATTTTGCCACAACTTGTGTTGTTAGTTTGGGTATAATGTGTGGTATTTTGTTGTATCGTCAATTTTGATTTAGCGAGCTGCCCAGACGAACAGATCTTGTTGCTCTTTCTCCATACAATCTTACACACTTTTTGGTAGCTCCCTTCAGTGTTCGCGAATTTTTGTAATTTTATTTTAGTGTTATAAAACCGTTTTCTACACCAATTTTCACTGTGATTTTTGTCAATCATTAGAGCAAATAAATATCTGTTAATCACAGTCTTTACTTATATTCCAAGATCCTTTGCGTTGTCTTACAACATTTTTATGGATAAGCGAACCACTAATAATAAATATAGCCTAGTGCACTCCTAAGCTTGTTCTCACTGTGGCGGCGTTATCATTGTGCACAGTGGCCAAACTCAATGATCAGTTATATTAAGAATTCAGAGAAAAGAACGAGCAATGCACTCGCTCGTCTTGTGCGACGAAAGATTTGTTTAATACGAGCACTGCACTTACGCTCCCCGACTCTAATCCAAAACAGCGACTCAGCTTTCAATTATTTGTTAGAAACTTTTTGGAACCACTATATTTGTCATTGTAGTTGATAATAACTGGTCACGAGCATTTTCAGCCATTATCGCGCACAGAATCCCTCCATTAATTTTGTTCAGATTAAACTACGTCTGTTGTGTTGAATAACCTTTATTTTCATCATTCAAGATAGCGGCAGCAGTAATAACACTAACAAGCAAGCAAGTATACCATCTTAAATTGAACTATATAGTTGTATGAGATCAGTAAAATGTGATTTCTTCCTTATTCGTGGTCAGTAGAAAGAAAACTAAACGATTCCCAAAATGTTTACGTCGACAACGATGCTTGAGTGCAGAAATGCCTTTTGTTAATTAGCGAAGTTTTATTTAAAGGATCGAAGAAAATCACTTTCACTTAAGAAAACATTTGAAGAGGTAGCTGATAGAGCAAGTAACAAAACGTGTGGCTAGACTTTTAGGAAAAATTGCTCACAAATAGAGGAAGAAAATAATGTTATGTGGGCATGGTTCTAAAAGCACTGTATTTCCATGTTAGAGCTCATTTTCTACTTCTCTCAATAATCGCATTAATCATGAGAAATACACAGAAACAGAACGTACCAGTAACACATGAGACGTTTTCTTACGTGAAATGATCAAAATGTCCTCTAGGTTACGTTTGGTTGGAATGCACAGTAAATTTTATTTCTTAGGTTCACCGCCAGTGCTCGTTGTTACAACTGAACAAAGGTACTGTTAACATGTGACCCACTTCATTGCTTGTGTTGACATGTGACTAACTTCTTTGCTATACCAGCATAACAGATTCCATGACAGATGGATAGGAAGACACACACCACTTTCTTTGCCTCCACGCTTGCAGGACCTAAATACACTAGACTTTATGTGTGGGGGCATTTAAAAGCTCTTACGCACAGAATCTCAGCACAAGACATACAGCGTGTTCATACTGGCGTGTGAGGAACGTTTCCTGAAAGTTTGGCCATACCTTTTCCTTACATTCTACATACTGTTGAATAACAAGCGACTCCGTTTCCTCTTGTGGCAATTATAAAACGTCCACTTCAAAACCTTGATACTCCAGTAAAACGTTAATGTATGTAAACTGGAGAATATTACCTGAGTAACTCAGGTTTGATTGCTAGGTTTATAAGTCGTAAAAGTCTAATAAGTAATACTTAACTGGTATTAATTGGGTGTGGGATAGCGGCCCGTAACTAGAGCCCTGTCTTTTGCTCCAGTATTCTTACGAATTCAGAGAAATGAGCACTCTTCATGATCCGTCTCGAAGCTTCAGACCGTTAGAACTACTCTCCCTAATTACATAGCTGTACAATGGCGAACCATGTTGGTTTTATTATAGTGTGCATTCTTGTAAGAACAGCATTCGGGAAAAAGACTGGCTATTGTGCTTTAGTCATATTTCACCATATCTTCTTTTCCAGGAGAGATGATTCGATACGGTGTGATTTTGGAGCGATCGGAGAGAACTACTACAAGTAAGGTTCTATGTACTGACTTGGCAGAAAATCCTAAGAAATTTTGGTCTTATGTCAAAGCGGTAGGTGGTTCAAAACAAAATGTCCAGACACTCTGTGACCAAAATGGCACTGAAACAGAGGATTACAGACTAAAGGCCGAAATACTTAAATGTCTTTTTCCAACGCTGCTTCACAGAGGAAGACTGCACTGTAGTTCCTTCTCTAGATGGTCGCACAGATGACAAAATGGTAGATATCGAAATAGACGACAGAGGGATAGAGAAACAATTAAATCGCTCATAAGAGGAAAGACCACTGGACCTGATGGGATACCAGTTCGATTTTACACAAGAGTACGCGAAGGAACTTGCCCCCCTTCTTGCAGCGGTGTACCGTAGGTCTCTAGAAGAGCATAGCGTTCCAAAGGATTGGAAAAGGGCACAGGTCATCCCCGTTTTCAAGAAGGGACGTCAAACAGATGTGCAGAACTATAGACCTATACCTCTAACGTCGGTCAGTTGTAGAATTTTGGAACACGTGTTATGTTCGAGTATAATGACTTTTCTGGAAACTAGAAATCTACTCTGTAGGAATCAGCATGGGTTTCGAAAAAGACGATCGTGTGAAACCCAGCTCGCGCTATTCGTCCACGAGACTCAGAGGCCATAGACACGGTTTCCCAGTTAGAGGCCGTGTTTCTTGACTTCCGCAAGGCGTTCGATAGTGTTTAACACAGCCGTTTAATGAACAAAGTAAGAGCATATGGACTATCAGAACAATCGTGTGATTGGATTGAAGAGTTCTTAGATAACAGAACGCAGCATGTCATTCTCAATGGAGAGAAGTCTTCCGAAGTAAGAGTGATTTCAGGTGTGTGTGAATGTGTGTGAAATCTTATGGGACTCAACTGCTAAGGTCATCAGTCCCTAAGCTTACACACTACTTTAACCTAAATTATCCTAAGGACAAACACACACACACCCATGCACGAGGGAGGACTCGAACCTCCGCCGGGACCAGCCGCACAGTCCATGACTGCAGCGCCCTAGCCGGCCGAAGTGGCCGCGCGGTTCTGGCGCTGCAGTCTGGAATCGCGAGACCGCTACGGTCGCAGGTTCGAATCCTGCCTCGGGCATGGATGTGTGTGTTGTCCTTAGGTTAGTTAGGTTTAACTAGTTCTAAGTTCTAGAGGACTAATGACCTCAGCAGTTGAGTCCCATAGTGCTCAGAGCCATTTTTTTGCAGCGCCCTAGACCGCTCGGCTAATCCTGCGCGGCCGATTTCAGGTGTGCCGCAGGGGAGTGTGGTAGGACCGTTGCCATTCACAATATACATAAATGACCTTGTGGGTGACATCGGAAGTTCACTGAGGCTTTTGCGGATGATGCTGTGGTATATCGAGAGGTTGTAACAATGGAAAATTGTACTGAAATGCAGGAGAATCTGCAGCGAATTGACACATGGTGCAGGGAATGGCAATTGAATCTTAATGTAGACAAGTGTAATGTGCTGCGAATACGTAGAAAGAAAGATCCCATATCATTTAGCTACAATATAGCAGGTCAGCAACTGGAAGCAATTAATTCCATAAATTATCTGGGAGTACGCATTAGGAGTGATTTAAAATAGAATGATCATATAAAGTTGATCGTCGGTAAAGCAGATGCCAGACTGAGATTCATTGGAAGAATCCTAAGGAAATGCAATTCGAAAACATAGGAAGTAGGTTGAATACTGCTCAGCAGTGTGGGATCCGTACCAGATAGGGTTGATAGAAGAGATAGAGAAGATCCAACGGAGAGCAGCGCGCTTCGTTACAGAATCATTCAGTAATCGTGAAAGCGTTACGGAGATGATAGATAAACTCCAGTCGAAGACTCTGCATGAGAGACGCGCAGTAGCTCGGTACGGGCTTTTGTTTAAGTTTCGAGAACATACCTTCACCGAGGAGTCAAGCAGTATATTGCTCCCTCCTACGTACATCTCGCGAAGAGACCATGAGAATAAAATCAGAGAGATTAGAGCCCACACAGAGGCATACCGACAATCCTTCTTTCGACGAACAATACGACACTGGAATAGAAGGGAGAACCGATAGAGGTGCACAAGGTACCATCCGCCACACACCATCAGGTGGCTTGCGGAGTATGGATGTAGATGTAGATGTAGACTCAATTACTTAGGTGGGTCTTATGGCATAGTTGGAAATCTTGTTGCCTGCTTTGTAAATAAGAGGCACCATGCGTCTGAATTTAACATATTTACATTCTATTAAATCAAAAAGGCGTTTCTTTCTATTGCAAAGTAACATATCATTTTTATAGCTACTGCGAAAAATGTACATTTCAATATATTATTTACGTAAATTTAATTTTAAATATAAGCTTCTGAAGAATATCACACAGTTTTGCGGCCGCGCGGGATTAGCCGAGCGGTCGAAGGCGCTGCAGTCATGGACTGTGCGGCTGGTCCCGGCGGAGGTTCGAGTCCTCCCTCGGGCATGGGTGTGTGTGTTTGTCCTTAGGATAATTTGGGTTAAGTAGTGTGTAAGCTTAGGGACTGATGACCTTAGCAGTTAAGTCCCATAAGATTTCACACAAATTTTTGAACAGGTTTGGGAGTAAGCATACGAGTGTTCGCTAGCTGTCTCGTCGTTCATCAGGGCTGTTCAGCGGCCCGCACAGGTATAAGCACTACATTCGTTAGGGTAGAGTAGCTACAAATTCAGTTACAGATACAGCTGTTTCCATATTATTTTTTGCAGTTGCAACAGCAGGGTACCGTCGCTTCGCAATTGCGTCACCATCCTAAAAACGTATAGAGTGAGAAATTGTTCTGACAAGATGGGTTACTGGTAGAAATATTGAAGTTGGTGGAATAAAACCCGTAATTTCACTTCACACGTGTACCAATACGTAATAATAACTGAGCTTTTTGACAGATCTATGCCAGCGGATTTAGTTGTAGACATACCAAGAATTTAGTTCCTCTCACTCTTTTTGAAAACATTCTCACTTATTAATGTATTTGTCTGATATACGCATGTTCTACCGTCTGTTCAGCTGTCTGTTGCATTGTTCCCACATCTGATTGCTCAGCTCCGGATTCGCTTCAGTTTCAGGAAGGGCTATAAATCACGTCTGTTAGAGACAGCTTCTGTAGTGATCGTGCTTGGACAATAACCAGCTAAATAAGAAAACAATTCATTGCTCTTTCGTGTGGTGAACTGCTAGTGAAACAGGTGGAGCAACACAAATAGGAACCTATACAACACACCATTATCTGGATCGTGGTCACAGCATGAAACGAGTGGAGGTCTTATCGCGCTCTGTCGTCTGTAGCTTAATAGAGCTGCCGGCAGGCGGAAAACAATTTGCGTGTCCCGCTGCTTCCTGTAAATGGAAAGAAGGGACTGCACAGAACCACCGGCCGGAATTAATTGAAAAAGACAAATTTACTTCCAGCTCCTTTCTGAAATTTTTTGCTTTTTACTGTGAGTGGTGGCAAAGAGATTGCTTTACCAAAATGGACGATTAAACTTATAAAACGATAGTCTCCTATCGTTACTAAATCTTCGAAGCGCTCGTACACCTCCAGGAAAATCAATGTGTTTCCTTTAGGTTTCTTTTTTGTTCTGAATTTAGCTTTGAAATATTTCCTGCAGTAATTGCAGTGGATGAAACTAAATTTAGCGAGTTGTGCTTCACCATATCAGCCAACATAACTGAATCAGAATCGACATTAGTAAACAACTGTTCAATTTCAGAATGAAAGTTTTCGTTTACTGTATTAGTCGTGACTCTACCGACAAAACTTCAGACGTTGTTTACTGAGTGATTTACGTTGTAAGAATCTCTTGGTCGAGAAAAAAACTCGAGAAAGGACTGAACAGTACACAATCGAATTACAATGGAGAAGAGGCAATGGAACGTTACATGCTGTCCTCAACAGTTATAACCATGCTGTCCTCAACAGTTAGAACCGTGTATCAATGGAAAGGAACATTATTTTGTGGTTTACAGTTTCTTGTGTTGCTTAATCTACAACAGTATTAATTACAATGTTTTTATAGACTGCAAATATCATTAACTCGTCTCTCTCTCTCTCTCTCTCTCTATCTATCTATATATCTCTCGAGCACGGTATTCGAGACAGGCTGAAGCTAAACAGTGGTGAGCAGACTGAGAACAAAAAAATTGCCAGCTTGTCTGAACCTGAATATCCGTCATTCAGATTCATACATTATGGCAATTTTTTGTTCTGTCTGCTCACCGCTTCGTAGCTTCAGTCTGTCTCGAATATCATGCGCACATGTACGGTCATGTTTGTGACTTGTTTTAGTGGTGTTGTTTTTTGTGCAGCTTTGCATCAAAATGAGTCACGTTATGCGTAACATACTTTATGAACTTTAAGAGAATCAGTGAATAAGAAGAAGGACAACAATTTTTCTGTAACTACTGAACAACAGGACATTTGTTAAGTGAATTGAAAAATGCAAAAACCGCTTCTCATAAAAAATCTGTCCACTACAGACGTTTGAACCGATACGATGTTCTCAACATCGGAGGTGAAGAGAAACTCATAGCACCAGTGTCTGCTGGAAAATTAGGAATTATTTATTACGTTTGTTTTAATGAACGTAATACAGGAGACCCATATTGCTATAGGCCACAGCAACCGAGCTCAGATGATTATGGAACTGAATCGCTAGTACAAGAACGTGACTGTTGAATCAGTTTTTACTTATTTGAGGTTACGTGAACCATGTCACAAAAAACATTGAAAAAAGGTGTTGTACTGAAACCTATCATACACAGTGAAATGAATTCACGATGCCAAATTGTCTTAATCGACATGCAGACAAACCGAGACTATAAGTCGAAATTCACAGTTTCTACCAGGATCATTTCACAAAGCCGCGCTGAATTAGCTGGGCGGCCTAAGGCGCTGCAGTCATGGACTGTGCGGCTGGTCCCGGCGGAGGTTCGAGTCCTCCCTCGGGCATGGGAGTGTGTGTTTGTCCTTAGGATAATTTAGGTTAAGTAGTGTGTAAGCTTAGTGACTGATGACCTTCGCAGTTAAGTCCCATAATATTTCACACACATTTGAACATTTCACAAAATTTGTTACCCTCAGAGCAGCACTAACTTCGAAAAGATCTGATGAAGTAGCATTTCATCTTTTCGACATTTGCACCACCTTCGGTGCCCCAAGTATCCTTCATTCTGATAATGGTATAGTTTTGTAACCAATTCATCCAAAGATTATGTGGGTTGTGGAATGATACAAAGATAGTGCATAGGAAGTCGATATACATTCTCTCTCAGGGATCAGTCGAAAGGGCAAATCAAAACATTGAAAATATGCTATCAATGTGGATGGAAACAAATAAAACATCAGAATGGCCTGAAAGGTTAAGGATTGTGCAATCAGTGAGAAACAGTGCTTATCATAAAGGGATCAGATGTTCACCACACGAGGTCATGTTTGGTGTTCTAATGAAAACGGTCATTGCCCGCTCAGTTATTCCACGTGATTTAATAATAAATGTAAACAGTGAAGAAGATTTAGAACAACGGTAAACACTAAAGCTGCTGGCTCACAAGAAGGGGAAGATGACGGTCAGGAATTGATTCCAGTGAATCAAATACGGGAACGGAAGGAACGCAGCTAGGAAGTGCGGTTGCTGTAGATGAAGAGGCACCAGAGACACAGGATTTGACGACAGTTAACATCGAGACACCGGCACCTACTGATGCTTCTGACGAGACATTGACAGGTTCCAACAGTGTTAATAAATTGAATAGGATCTGAGAGCGTGCCGAAGAAGATCTTCAGTTGTAAGCAAAATTCCAAAACGTTCAGTTGGACAGAATGTAACAGTATCTGATGCAATATCAATGACAGCAGTGGTCATAAATGTTCAGAATGACGTATTTTATCAACTTGGTACCGGAGCTCCCAAACTCAATTCATTTTCCACTAGGAACCAAATTATATTGTGCGGAGAAAATTTTATTAGCGTGGAAGAAGCACGAAGAAAAAAGAATAGTGTGTGGAAATGAGTGCCAAAATATCTTTCGTTGCAGGACAATGATTCACAAAAAGCAATTGTTTAAAAAATTGCTCAACTAAAAAAAATCCTTGTGTAAATCGTATCCCATGTTACGCAAAACCAAGTGAAATTGATGTGGAATACTGTTCGTCATAATCACACTGTATTGCAAAAGTCTTTACAGAATGTAATTTTACCAACAGTACAAGCTATTTCAATAATTGCTACGGTGTTTTTTAATGAATATGGTTTTACCAGTTTGCATGAGTAAATCTTAACATTTACAAACGTCTCTCGGTAAAAGTTCAACGTCTACGCATATAATAAGAAGTTTCGGACTATTATAACACCGCCATGATAATTGTTAGGTTTTACCGGTAAACTCTAGGGTTTACCAATCATCTTACATTTACAGTAACATATTCACCGCTGAACGCCATGAAAAACTGCGACACCACAATGAAGGCTTGCAAAAACGTCAAATTAGCATCACGTGTACTATATTCTTACATATTCAAATGATGAACATTACAGTGCAACCATACAACGTACGTTGTAGTAAGGCCATCTACATTATGTATATAAGGAATGACTGTACAACGGGTTTCTCATTCCGAAATCGTATTTGAATGTTGCTTGTTTGTGAGATTATTGTGGTATGCCCCACGTACGAGAGAGGAACGTCTCCCAGCACACGCTGGAATTCTACAGCGGCAGTATTTTACGTTATCGACAGTGAGGTTTATCGTTCCCCAATGTTTCTGCTAGGGTTGGTCAGAAGCTCAAAAGACTGCCATATCAGTGTGGAATCTATGGGTTTAGGAGGGCCACACTGAAAGCTATGCGGTATCTCGATGGCGCCACGTATCCACACATACTGTGCCACAACGTCTAGTGCACCACGGACTGTCGTAAATGTGTGACCATTGGTGGCGCTTCCCTGGACACTGCAGCACAGACTGGATCGCTTAAAGCGGCGCTCCCAATGACAACACTGGACACTGGAATGCACAGTGTCTTCGTTTCAAAACAGCTCAGATTCCGCGTACCCCATCACGATTAAAGTATTTGTGTTGAGACCCCGAGGCGAATGAACGTTGCCAGATCGCGTTCGTCATCGCCATAGGAGACACAACACCTGGTGTAATTGTACGAGGTGCCATTGGGTACACAACAGGATAACCTCTGGTTCGCGTAACCGGTACTATGGAAACCAGACGTTACATTTCTGATGGGGCAATGCCGGCGGCTGTTCCCTTCATCGGCTGTCCAAAAAGTTCCGAGATCGAGTTTATTCCTGACGTACAAGCGCTGTCAGCGCAGTAGCTGTGGTGGCAGCTTGAACTAACAAGTGTAAGCAACATGTTCACTGTATGTTCACTATACTAGCCAGTTGTCATCAGGCAGCGTTATGTGTTGGACGTCCAGCCGTAATGTATTAAGTCGTTGTCACAAATGACAATGGAGCAACATCTTTACATCAAGTGTTCAAGACATTTTCAGAATGTTTTGAAGACGAGACAACTGTTCGTACAGTTTGTCCATCATCCATGACTCCTCGCGACCGCTACTGTCGCAGGTTCGAATCCTGCCTCGGGTATGGATGTGTGTGATGTCCTTAGGTTAGTTAGGTTTAAGTACTTCTAAGTTCTAGGGGACTGATGACCTCAGATGTTAATTCGCATAGTGCTCAGAGCCATTTGAACCATTTTTTGTGGTACATGCATGTTGGAGCGTCTTTGTCCTTAGGATAATTTAGGTTAAGTAGTGTGTAAGCTTAGGGACTGGTGACCTTAGCAGTTAAGTCCCATAAGATTTCACACACATCTGAACATTTTGACAACTCTTTGACGACATAACTACCATTCAAGTCCAAGTAAAGTGCACGTTGTACAACATTCCAGAGCTTTTCTGGCGGTTTCGCTTGATTGTATGAACGGTCTATGTGTTGTACTCAAGTGGAGTGACAGTAATAGAGCACCTGAAGCATTAAAATCTCCAAGGTAACTGTACCTTTTTTGTGAATCCAATCACGAAACTTTTTGGACTGGTGGAGTATCTTCGACATCTCTGTGAAGTTATCTTTCAACAAGATCACGAAGCCCGCATGTTGCCTTTGCTCTTCTGACCTACACCGATGTAAAGGCTGTACAGCTGTTACCATAGCCAGTACGCGCTCTTGATCTCTCATCCTTCGAAAACATCGGGTCACGGGTTGCTGAAAGACTGACACACCACCATTCGCCATCTGCTGCTACTGACCAACTCTGGAACAGAGACGAAGCAGCAGGAAATGAAGTCTTTGTAGGAATCATACAAACTGGGTTAAAGCCATTGTTGCTGTCAGATTTTCCAGCTCTGTGCGCTTATTTTGCACACAGTATGCCACAAATATCCTCCAAATGTAACTGCTATACGTACAAAAAGTAAATTTAAGGCCATTTTATCCTGCTTGGTTTTGAAATCACATATACTCGTATTATTAAGGACATGCCACATGTCGTTAATACAACCTCTTCAGAATTCTGTACGAATTTCCGTCAAGACGTGCAGAGGTTTTTCCAGAATTTTTATAATTAATTTAAATCAAATTTAAATCAACTGAAATATATTGTTACCACTTGTAGTTGCTCAATATTTTGTGAAATGAAATTTTAAATATATTCCTTGCTAATTTAGCTGAACAAAACGAGCCCACTTTCGCTCCAATATGCAGAAAGTGACTGAAACAATGTTGCAGCTTAAAAATTAGTAGTCAAAAGATTTCAATTCCGTTTAACTGTCATACTGTCTTCTGCGATGATTGGTTGTCATGTCTCTAATTTCATAATATGCTTTATAGTTTTAATTTTATCAGAATTATTATTTTCTCACTGTATGAGCACATTTGTAGACCTCTTAATAACCTTCGTTGAAACGATACAGAAAATTTTATAGAAAGCAAATAAGTTAAGATGTGTAGTTTTGCTGACTCAAATAAGTTCCCATTGTCCTTTTAAATGATACCTTAAACCCGTAAACTTTGCGTGGCTTACTTGTCAATTTTTTTCTTTTGTAGAATTTTCTGGGGAACTTTTTAGGAAGGCTACTTTCAAATATTATAGAAATTTATTATGAAATGCTTGGAATTTCATATCAGCATTTTTTCCATATAAAACCTAAATATTTTCCGCCATTTTCATCTTATAATAGCATTGTACCTTAGAACCATAAATAAGCATTACTGTTTCGTGTGAACATCTGTTAGAAGAATATGGTTTACACAGTTTTCTTTCACAATCTGCGTATCTTGGTCAGTTAGTGGGTTAACAAGAGGGTAAAAGTGATTTTTTTCATTTGGAGTACTGCGTATGAAAAAGTTGTCAGTCAGGGTCCTGATATCATGCCGCACACAAACAGGAAAATTAACTATGGAAATCATATTTTTACAGCCGAGAACTTTTCTCAGTTAATTTTCTCTGTTAGAATTTTTGACATAAACTGCGTTGAAATCTTCACAAACTGTTAGATGTGCGATGGGGGACCCAAAAGAAACCGGGCTCAGAGGGCGATGCCACTCGTATACGTAGAGCAGGGTTCTCACGCTAGATGGTGTTAGTAGAGACCTTCATGAAACTGCTGTGCGGACGGTGTCAGTGTAGAGCTGAACGTGCAAATATGGTATTGTGTTTCTCTGACTGTTGGCGGTTTACCTCTGCGAAGTCGTTATGGCAACTTTAAAACAACAAAGAGTGTGTGTGAAATTTTATTTCCTGCTTAAAAAAACTGCAACGGAGACACACCAAATGCTTCAGAAAGCTTCCCAGGAGGACGCTATGAGCCGCACACAGGTTTTCGAGTGGTTTGGGCGCTTTAAACGTGGTGAGATGTATGTTGAAGACCAAGCTCGTTCTGGGCGCCCTTCAACATCGCGAAATGAGGAGAACATTGAAAAGGTCCTCCAAAAGATCAACGACGATCGTCGCCAAACGATCGACCAAATTTCAGCAGAGACAGGAATCAGTTGGAGCTCGTGCCAGCGGATTTTGAGTGAGGATTTGCACATGAGAAGTGTTGCTGCTAAATTTGTTCCGCGCCTTCTCACACAGGAGCAAGAAACCATCCGCATGAATGTGTGCCAGGACTTGAAAACAGAGACTGCACGTGATCCAAACTTCTTGAACAAAGTCATTACAGGGGATGAGAGTTGGTGTTACGGGTACGACCCAGAAACCAAGCAAGCGTCAAGCCAGTGGAGGACTCCCAACTCTCCCAGACCAAAAAAAGCAAGGCATGTGGGTCAAATGTGAAGACGATGATCATTGTCTTTTTTGATGTTCGTGGAATTGTGCATCGGGAATTTGTACTCCCTGGCCAGACTACTAACCAGCACTTTTACTTGGATGTTTTAAGGCGTCTGCGAGAGGACGTAAGGAGGAAACACCCGGAACTTTGCCGATCAGGTGACTGGTTTCTGCATCACGACAACGCTCCAGCACACACGGCCTTACGAGTGACCCACTATTTTGCATCTCAGAGGTGGTCTGTCGTTCCCCACTCTCCGTATTCGCCGGACCTAGCCCCGTGCGACTTTTTCCTTTCCACGAATGAAAAAAAAAAACGCTAAAAGGGGAGTGTTATGACGATGTGGAGGCGGTAAAAACAGCTTCGCAAAGGGCACTGGACAATATCAAACGTGAAGAGTTCCAAACATGCTTCCAACAGTGGGAAAAGAGACTTGACAAGTGCATCGCATGTAATGGAGAGTATTTTGAAGGTGACTGAAGTAATTTTGTAGAAAGGTTCATCAATAAATTTTTTATGACAACAATCCGGTTTCTTTTGGGTCCCCCCTCGTATATATTTGTGTGGCAGTTATTTTAACAATGAATCCCGATTTCCGTCACATAGTCGAAAGTTTCTTAATATATATCTATATACTGCTACAATTACAGACATATTGCGCAGCAGGAACTCTCAAGTAGATGCTTCTAGATTCTAATTTATACACAAACTATTTTTTCTTTTCATTTTAGACTTTGTAGTCTATATTTACATATGTTGCAACTGCCTCTTTTTGAATTTCACTCTACACAAAAATTATGCTTCTCTTTCTCTGTGGTTATAAAGTGTTCATACAAGCATAGAAAATCTATCTCTTCGGAATTCTCCAAACCTACTAAATATACAAGAAGTTCATATACTTTCTTTTTCAGCTCCTTAGTGTTCTGATGAAACAAACTTACCTCACCTTTCCGAAAACTATAAGATATATTATGGTTGTATTCTGTACAGATTTATGTCAAGTCCACCTGTCCATAATCTGACGCAGCAGAGATTTCACATCGTTTGCGTGTAGCTCCTCGTATTAAAGCAAGAATAATTACCTCATATTCAGTTACAGGCGATGGTAGTTTTATTTCCATCTCTCAAGCGTAGCAACACATACAGCATAGAAATGAGACTGCATCAATCAACAGTAATGAAATCACCTCGGTATATAAACAGCTGACGGCTATGTCACCCTAGGCCTGGTCGTGGCACTGCAAAATCTTCGCAAAATAAACACGAATGTGTGCTACCGCTGTTCAGTTCCATCCACGTCTCCTTCAATATCATTATGCAAGTAATTAACCATACTGTTTCCCGCTCCTTCTACTGTGGAAACCCGTTCTTTACCATCAAAATGTTTTTTAGTTAGTTAGACTCAAGCTTCATAGATCGTTTGAGCAATTATTTATGAAATTATGTGGAACATGTCAGTTAACAGGATATGTACAAAAAGTGATGATTAGTTTTAACATTAATAAACATATTATTTTTCAGTCCTACTCATGCAGTTACTCCTAAAAATTAAGCTTTTTTACTGCATACATGTTTTTAAATAAGAAATCTTCTATGGAGTACACGAAGTTGTCCATACTACCTGATTTTAGGTTACATTTAAGATTAGCTTTTCTACCTTTCAGACATTTTATGCTGTTGGCCAAGTGAAGAGAATTTATTATTGACGTATGTCGAACTCATTTCTGAGCCGCTGGCTTGCGATCTGGTATTCTACATCTAACGTCTCCTGTAACGTGTCACTTACAAATCTCCTGTGACAGTTATTTTGCAGCAAAATACTTTTAGTTCTGCTAGAGATTTTATTCAGACCTAACCTTAATGTGTTTCCTTTTACTTTACTCCATATAGCTTTCCTGTAAATGTAGCTGAGGGCCTTCTCCACCTTTTTTGGATAACAAGTGAAGTTGATTGCTAACTGGAATTTCAAACGTGATTTCTCAACTTTTCTCCCACGCGTTGTTACTGGTTACTATTTTCTTGTTACCACCGTCTTTTCCTCTTTCAGTTTATCTAATATGCCCTTTACAATTTCCGTGTTCCACAATTCCTTTGTCTCGCCTGTACAGTTTAGAATCCTACTGGAAACATCATCTGATATTTTACTAACCTCCCCAACATACTAACCCAAGTGAAAAACGGACCCAGGATCTTCAAATTTTTGCTCAAGACTGACTACTCTACGGCAACGTCTACATTTATCACACATGACAATGTTACAGCAACAGAAAAAATCTAATACACATTTTAACTGCTGTCAGACAGAACTACCGACTATTTGACAGGAAACCGTACTTATCTGCCGAAAAGATGGACGGAATTTGAAGAAGGGAACTAACTGTTTTATCTGATGAGCTTTCATGATGTTATCTGAGTATCGTATCTAGTATCAAGTAGGTTATTTCAACAGAAGAAATGAATAAATAATATGCTTCAAACAGCATGTCTGACCTCCTCGTTCAGAGGATGTCATTACGGAAATTATACTGTGAGAAGACTATTTAGTATGCTCTTATTTCAGGTCGGAATGGCCCTTTGAATAGGCCGATTTCCTTCCACTCGACCTTCTACCTGAGCTGCACATCTAATGACCTCGTCATCGGGTGGAAGTCAAACTTTATTCTTCCTTCATTCATTTAGTATTTCAGAATTACCAAATTCTGGTTCTCAAGTTAATTACAAGACGGACTTTGTCTTGAACACCGCTAAGAATTCCTTCAGTTGTATATCAACCTGTTTTTCCTGAGCTGTGAAAATGTCTGCAAACGCCCTTGTTTGTAACATGAATATATGCAAGCATTCGGTCAAGTGCCTCAAGCGCTTGGAGCACGGCGGTGGCCCTCAACTGTCAGTCAGGCCCCTTGCACAATTGAGCGGATGGTCTGCACTCCGCGTTCCGCACGTGGTTTGCAAATCCGCGTCGGTGGTTTTCACAGTCGAGTGGGTGCGTTCTGTGCCGTCGAGCGAGTGCGGAATTCTGTGCTCTGTGATTTGCGCTCTAGCACATCGTGCTGTTTGATCACAAGTATAGAGGTGAGATCGCTGCAATTAAATGTGATTTCGGATTATCTGATACAGAAACAGAGAAATTCCACTCCCAAGAGAAGACTTTTGGGTAGGAGGCACAGCGCCTTTGCAGCACTCCCATAGCAATTCATCTTTTACTTAATAAATTACTCAATAACGCTATCTATTTTTGATTGCTTCATAGAAAAAGACGCGGAATAGAGCGGGTTTATAATGACAGAGTGTGTGCTGTAAAGGCTCTCATTCAATGAAAAGAGAGATGATACGCGAGTATTTTGTGAGTTAAAGAACTGCTTTGTCGAGGCTAGAGAATTTCGGAGATCAGCCTTCATCAGGTTCGGACGCGTGTATTAGGAGCCCTGAATAGATGTGGTAATTTTTCGAAATTGTACGGAATTATGGGATAAACTGGACCTTGCAGTGCCGCAAAGTGAACATTAACGAGTGAGAACCCACGACAGTTCGCTTTTTATGTGTGAACTGTAACTTTTGAAATAACTAAGATCCTTGTGTGTATTGCGCAATTCGGAACCGAGAACTGAACATTCAAGGGGAAGTGGAGTATTCGACTGAGCATTCAGTCACCGGCAATTAGTTTTGTAATTTTTGCGATGACAGGTTTGTTTAAAAACCATAAACTGCTTAAATAAGGGTGATTCTGATTCCATGTGAAAGACGAATCTGTAACTTCTAATTATAAAGGACTTAGCTGTCATTTTTTTAAATTAAAAAGTGAGAATATGGCGTAATTTTCATTCTAAAATATTAGTTTCACTCACTAGATCAGTTAACCTGATACATTCTTCATTGAATATCCAGTTTCCCTAAGGCAGGACCGACCAAGGCGTGCCACACTACACGCGTGCACCCTGTGGGGCAGTGGTCAGGCCAAAGAGCGGCCTGTCGCTCGGCTTTTCTGGGTCCTTCTCGGAAGTACACGGCACAGCGCCGACATTACATTTAACATTGTGGTGCGACATGTTCAGGTTGGCACAATTCTGTCTTGTCGGTAGAACCGTGCTGTAATCGCTGTTTAACCTTCGCTATTTGTTCGTAATATGAAGGACGTTAATAGCAGTCTAGCGATATAGCGTCGCATTCATTATTTCAAAAACCGAAGAGAGAGACGAGAATTCTCAGGTCGCTTAAGCAACAGGTATTGCGTATTTGCTATGTGACAACATTACAATATCATGCAGAAGGAAATTAAAGATTAATTGATAACGAAAAAGCAAAGAATTAAAACAATCGACAGATGGGATTCATTGTTTGGTACATAAAAAAACACTTTGTGCTAAATTTGCAAGCTAGCAGCACGAGGAGAAATTGGCGGTACCAATAGTAAAATTTCTGAAATCACAGGCATTATTCAGTTGTCAGTTGCAACCGTTTTCAATGGAACTGAACGAAGAGTATGGAGGTTTCATATATTGCTGCAAAGTATGTTGGTTAAGTCAAGGGACATGCCTTTCGATTTCGAATTCGCTATTGTTAAATTCATGCAGGAAAAAGGATTGCAGGAACGAAAATTAGGACAACCGGAATGGATTACATACTTCGCCTTTTAAATGGACTTGACTGCTCACTGCCCACAATAGGACATTGCAAGGTAACTCCTTTCTGATTTGCTGAGGATATATTTGAAAAGAAAATCGCATTGAAGAAGGGACTCATTCTGAGAAAGGCAGTCGACTTCCCTAAGTTTACTGAAATTAAAGAAAACGCGAGGCTTGTAAAATTCATTGTGGCCTGGAAAGAATTACAAGGATAGTTTTACAAAGATTTTGAGGGCACTGTCAATCTTACATCAGTTTCCGTGCTGTTTTCGAGACCATTTGCCGTTTCTGTTGGAAGCCCCCCTGTGCATTGGCCAATGTAAGTCAATGATCTGAAAGGTAATTCCAGTTTTAATTACCAATATTTTTAAGTTAAAACTGGCCAGGACGTCTACATTGCTTTCTTCAGGTACAGTTTCCAAGTCTCCGTAATGAGACTGCAACAGTGCTGCAATGTCTATATCAACATATATGTATGAAAGGCCTTTTTTCGATTATGAAACTAAGCAATTCACGATTACGTGGCAACTTCATTGCTAAACTCTGAAACTGCCTACATCTGCCCGTATGCTGATATTTTGCGCAAGATAAAAATTGTATTATATCTTCATTGTGCCAGAAATAATTAAATAATATTGAAAATTTGTTTTATTTGTGGCCTATGTTGTTGAGAAATGTGAAATATAAATCCAAGTAGAACGCAGTGCGACTGCACTCTCATTTAAATGCGGTACGTTCTCAGTTTTCCCTTCTTCCCCTTCCTCGCGCTCAGACAGCGTGGCGCGACGTTGGATGAAATGTGAAGCGAGTCTGAGCGCTTTGGCACTCATGCCCATGCACAGCTGGAGAACCGTAATATTGGCTGCCCCTGTCCTAAGGCCTCACGCACGATGTGACCGCATTACCCGTATTACCCGTTGTGCACCATTTGGTCACTGCAATTGGCAATGGTAATCTATCAGCACAGTTAGAGAGAACGGGGATAAGTAGATACCACCTCAGCAGATTGTGCTAAATTTGTTAGTCTTTGCCGGCCGTGGTGGTCTAGCGGTTCTAGGCGCGCAGTCCGGAACCGCGTGACTGCTACGGTCGCAGGTTCGAATCCTGCCTCGGGCATGGATGTGTGTGATGTCCTTAGGTTAGTTAGGTTTAAGTAGTTCTAAGTTCTAGGGGACTGATGACCACAGATGTTAAGTCCCATAGTGCTCAGAGCCATTTAAACCATTTTTTTTGTTAGTCTTTTATGATTGTTGAGTAACGTGCTTTTCGTGTTTTTTTCAGATGGTTGTTCTTTTTTTCATGCAGCAAAAATGTATTTTGGGAAGGAGCTTTTCATCGTTCAAGCAGAATATCATCCTGTAATTTTGGATTCTGCATATAAGAATCATAGCATTGTGAACGAGAAAAATAAACTTTGGAAGAGAAAAAACTTGTTCTTTACTTTTAAAGCAAAAATGTATTGGAGAAAAACTGAATCTCTTACGTATAAATTTTTTGTTCATTACTTACTACAGTACATTTTATAGCTTGTTATTTGCCAAGGAAATGCGTATTCAGTACCAACAAAATAATCTGCATCGTTGTCTCATATAAGCCCATTCAATGCATAGCAGCTTATTGTAAATGTGGTGCTCTGTACATCTTCTAAACCAATAATTTCTTAAGCTTCATCAACTTGAAACCATTTCTTTTGTAAATAAATTTGTGCACAGCGTAGAATGCTCTCACTGTTACTGTCCACAAGTACTCTTTCACATTTAAAAGGCTATGAAATACAAACCGTTTTTTGGCATTTCATAAATTTCCCGCACAAGCACACAGCTCTTGACACAGAGTCCCACATGAGTAGTTTAGTCGTGTCTCAGCGATTCAACCACATGAATCAATAGCACGATAGACAGTCATTGCGGAAACTTAACTCTGCAGCTAAATCGCACCGAGTAAGTCGCCAGTGTGAAAGCAGAAAAGATATAAAATGTACGCTAATAAATAACAAACAAAATAATACATACAAAATCCTCTTTTCGATACAGTTTTATTTTAGAAGTAAAGGACAAATTTTTCTGCCTCTCGAACATTAATGTTTTCGCTCTTGTTTCTATAGTTCGTATTTCTTAAATCCCAAATTAGATGACGATGTTCTACCTCGATGACAAATGGCTCCAGGCCATAAGTAGTTTTTGCAGTGTGGAAGAAGAACAAACATCTTTAAAACGAAACAGGAAAGGTACGTTATTTAACAACCATGAAGCGCCAAAAAATAACAAATACAGCACAGTCCGCGCTGCGCTGCTGGATCACCACGTGTGAATGGTCGAAAACGTGCTTAAGTCAGAGCGACCAATTGCGGGGACCGCCAACTGCACAGCAGGTCGTGCAGTCGAATCCCTTTTGTGCAAGGCCCTATGGAAACTGCGTGTTAAATGAAGAATGCGACTTAGTCATGTAGGCAAATCGAGCCACAGAACGGCAGTGTGTAACACCTCATAGTATGTGAACAACCTGATGTGAATGCAGCCGACAGTGACAACGCGCGAAGTGGTGCGATATGATTACTCTCTCCTCCATGTACAGTGCACCTGCGTAACATGAAATGTTGGCGAAGTGATTACACTGGTTAAGATGGATGGCTCCTCTCAGCCTTATGCTGGGTAGCACTTCAGCACACAGACTACGTGTACTAAAACATGTACTCGACATTTCATCTCTACATGAATAACAATATACTACAGTCCTCACACACACACAAAATACTATCTAATCGCAAGATACTACAGTCCGCACACACACAAATTACTATCCAACCACAACAGATACATATTAATTACTATGACTGTTTACAAAATACTGTGTACTTCTGCTGCTGTAACTTTATGTATTGTCTGACTAACGTTTTCCTGGTGAATCTTCGGTCCATCTCTCATCGAAGGCTTTGCAGTTCTCTCCGCCACGGACTTTCTCGAGTTACTGGACTGTACTCGGCGCTACAATGTACAGCCTCTATCAAATATGTCTCTATCTCTGGTATGAACTGCGTTCAGGCATGTGCCTGTCAGATACCAATATCCTGAAGAACGCTTCCAGCTAACACATGCTGTACTGTACTGTTTGACTGAGGATTGGGACACTTCGATACACTTCTTTCCTAGTCCTGTCTTCCACCCTGAAGCCATAAAAATCGGCGCATGGTCTGAGAGGGTTTACCACGGGTACACAAATAATCATTCATCAATATTTTGATGCAGCCGTTCTTCGTAGTGTGGTTTGTTGTATAAGTCTGAGGAGTTTCATGAATGCACCCTCTACAATGAAGATAAACTGTTGTCTAACTGCCACTTTGGAAGTGGACCGTACAAATCCACACACTTCAAGTCGCTTAGCGCTTCTGGTGTGATGGTATGTGTGTCACCTCAGACGTTTGTGTGTTTTCCACGTTGACACATCACATTTTCTAACCATTTCCACAACCTCCTTTCTGAGAACTGCATGTTCTCATTTCTTGATGACTGACATACAGTTTCTTCGCTCTGTCGTGGCTAAAATTGTGGTGTTAGCTTACGATTTAGGGCTTCTGCGCCTTTGCTCATTCACATGCCACCAGGAACAAACTTTGCGCTTTACCGTGCACAGTCTCATCGTGTTTCTTGTTTGTGCATCCTCTCCATCCACGCCATACTGCAAAAAGTCCTCTACTCTCAGGATATATGGTAGATGATCTCGTGTGGTGGCTGCCTTCTTTTTGTATTTTCTGAGGTACACCTGGTCCCATTGTTGCTCTGTTTGCCTCAGGGTTCTCATTTAAGGCCACCACATCTAGGTAAAAACGGACTGACACTTTCTTTTCTGGTGCAAACGCGAGTCGTTTCACATAATCCGAACCGGCTCGCGATATTATTCCGGCAGCCTCCATCGCCTGTATCGCTTCCCTGGCAGCCTTTCGGTGTTTTCATACGACTATATATACCTTCATTGGCGGCGGCCGTTTGCTCGTCACTCTAAACTTGCGAACTGCTCCCTGAATTCTTCCCAGTAGGAATGGGAACATCTATCTGAATTCTGTGGTCATTTCCTCCAACTCCTGTCACTTCTCCTGGCATAACAATGAATTATTCTGGACAGTCTTCTAAAATACGTCGACTGGATCTGCCTCGGTATTCTCTACCTCAACCTTAGTAATCATCCTCCTCCGACTGAGATATCATCAGTATCTCCAGCCACTTCAAAGCAGAGAAGTATAAGTGGTCCTCTGGAAACCGTCTAACTTTCGCATGTCTTTCTACTCTGGGTAGATAAAAATTGTCTTATCCTACTGCTGGATAGGCGTATCCTACACTCTGCCACAGTGCGATATCTGTCACATTCTCCACTCCACATGATCGTCTCTCATACTATGGGAACTTCATTTCCGACCACTGATACCGTCTGGGCGTGCTTATCGTTGGTTTTTCCAGTTCATCGTTTGATTGCGGCCTTATACCGCTACTACACTGTTCTCGGTACTTGACTTTCGTAGTCGAATGAGCGGAGTGGTGTGTCATGGGAACGTACTCATTAACGACCTCTGAGCCTATCTCTTGGCCTCTTAAACCTCATAGGCACATGCAGGAACCAATGTAAGACACGAAATTTCGAAAAAGTCTGTCATATTTCCCCTTCGTCGGCTAAGTGCGTGGAAAGGTCATCACGACCCACTGACTGTAGAACGACCTCATCTGAAACACATGTTCCATCTAATAAATAAACTTTTAGCTTCCGTGGACCGTCGATAAAATCTTCCTTGCCCTGCTTACACGTTACTAAATTACTTGCGCCTTTAGTTCCATTTTCACTACATGCGATCGTCAGCATCAAAATATAGTCACGGTCATTAAGTTCTGAGCTGTTACTTCTATCCTGAGGTCACGATATCACCTCCTAATGTTCGCTATCTCCAGGCTCGAACAAGAAGTGTAATTCCGAGAGTGGGCAGCGTCATCTTTCGAAGGGGAATTACGAGAAACTTTTCTACCCAATTGAAATCCGCTGTTTTCTCCCGGACTTATTAATCTATTTCGCTTGCACTTCTCCATTACGTGAATAATGCCATGTAGGGAATAACCATTACAGTGCGTACCATGCGACTGAATTAGATGACACAGATAGTTCCATCATTAGTGAAATTATTAGTAAATTTGAAATCGAGCTTCTGGCTACTCGGATTAGGCAACACTTATCTGAAGACGTGAACAAAATGCTTCCGTCACTCTAGTGTCTGCCTGACGTACCGCGAAACGTATGACCTGTGGGGACAGAATTTTGATCCAATCCCATCAAAACGTATATTCTCGGTAAGCCCACATCTTTTAGTTTTGGCCTTTCTTTGCAGGGATGTAGAATTATTTCACTTAGTGTATCAGTACTGCGCTGTGGCACAAATAAGGGATATATGCGTTCGAGTGGTGCCTGTTCTGTCAGACATGTTCGAGAGAACAGATACGAGTCCAATGTGTACATTTCTGTAAGAGCGCGACGGCTCCGTGGCGTTTATTTCAATGCTGATACACTAATATCGTCCCAAATCTTACGGGAATCAATAATTTGCGAGTAGGGGGTTAATGAACGACGGATACAGCGTTGTAAGGTGCGGTATGTGGGAAATTAGAGTCGCTCGAGGCCCTGTCCGGATGGCCGTCACATATTGGGAATACACCTTTCCGTTCTTAGAAGTGTCGTATATGTCGAGGTCGTTGACAATACGGCATGTGACAGGATTTTGAAATATGCTCAACACAGGCAACGGTTTTGTCACGCTGACTGAAACGTCGGCGAGGTCACGGTGACGCATGCGGACTTGGGAATGCGTACCATACGACTGTCTGAGCTGCCTTTCGAGCTGCCCGCGGAAGAAGTCATAGAAGCCTTCCGGCCCTACGGCGTGGTTTACTGTCACACCGCAGAATGTAGCACATTTTAAACGGCGTGCGTTAGGTCACGTTGTCACGTACCATCCTATTTAAACATCGGCGTCGTTATATACGACGGTCAACCCAAGACCTGCATTGGGCGTGTCGGGGAGTCCTCTCCGTTCCGCATGCTTGCAATGACGCATCACTCAACTGCCGCCCGCTGAGACGCCGAGAGAGACTCCACCAACGGTATTGCCTGTTACGTACGCGGCGGCCCTCACTTCGCCGCCGACCGCTCGGCGACCAACAGAGCCACTCTCACAAGTGACACGCCCATCTGCGGAGTCCTATGGAATGGAGGTCCCCGCATTCTCCTCTCCTCCTACAACATCGACACCTGCCGACGCCGTGCCTTACGCTTCGATGGAACTTTAACCACTCATCGTTCCTACGACGGGTTTTGTGCCGGAACTTCGAGACTGGCTCTCATCTTCCGATAATGAAGGTCGGGTGGGCAAGCAAAGATCACCAAAGAAGCGCAAGCGGTGGTGCCGTACGACGTCTGGCCATTATACCTAGATTCCCATCTATGATTCAGTGACCGGTCGACCTCGTGGCATCTCTGTGGTTTCTCAAGAGGAAGAGGACCGCGATGTTACTTTGGGAGACGGGCCAGCAGCGACAAGTGCGAAGCCTTCGCAAACTGACGATCTGGAAAAACTCCACCCCGCTGCTGGCTCGGCTGTTCTACTGGAGCCGTCGGCAGTGTCTGTGTTGGATCGTATGGACACATTTGAGGCGCCGACGACATCGGCATGGAGAGATGGCGTCGAGGAAGCACCGGACCCCGCGCAGGTGTGTGTGGCACCCGCGACAGAGCAATAAATGCATGGGTGCAGCAGTGGATTTCAGGGACACCCGGCGAGCGATTCTACCAGCTGCCACCCTTCTGTTCCCTATTGGCGGAAGTCGCTGCCCCCCATCCCGCCCCACGCGGGGCATGAGACACAGACGTCGCGCTGCTTCAGGAGGTTTGCTTAACAAGAAAAAAGAATACTAAAAGAGCCGGCCGGAGTGGCAGAGCGGTTCTAGGCCCTACAGTCTGGAACGGCGCGACCGCTACGGTCGCAGGTTCGAATCCTACCTCGGGCATGGATGTGTGTGATGTCCTTAGGTTAGTTGGTTTAAGTAGTTCTACGTTCTAGGGGACTGATGACCTCAGCACTTAAGTCCCATAGTGCTCAGAGCCATTTGAACCAATACTAAAAGAAGTGCGTAAAGTAACCACTGTAACCACTGATGTGAAGCAGAAAATCCAGATACGAGTCACTGTCCGGCATAAATTTTCAACTTTCGCCATTGAATTACCACAATGCCCCTTTTGGCTGGAAATTACGAATTCCTAACCATCTCTTCCCTTTCTTTGTCCATTTTCTGTTTCATACATACAAACAACAAACAAGGAACCCTTTCATTACCGTGCTTAGCACTCAATAAACTGTGCCACCCGCTCAGATTATTTACATGAAATAGAGTATACTTGCATATTTGTCTATAATTGACTAATTCCCTTACTAGCGGAAGGCTCCACTAACTACTTCTTGTTACTATTTTTGCGTATGTTCTTTGTACAAGGTTTACTAAACTTAATCTCTTCGCCGCGCGGGATTAGCCGAGCGGTCTTAGGCGCTGCAGTCGTGTACTGTGCGGCTGGTCCCCGCGGAAGTTCGAGTCCTCCCTCGTGCATGGGTGTGTGTGTTTGTCCTTAGGATAATTTAGTTCAAGTAGTGTGTAAGCTTAGGGACTGATGACCTTAGCAGTTGAGACTTATAAGATTTCACACATATTAATCTCTGGCAGCTTTGAATGTGCGTCTATCTTTTTTTTAAATGACTTGTGTTAAGCAATATAGTAACTCCTCTGGTACTCTAAATGACATCCAGCATACCTTCAATATGTCCAGCAGCTTAGATTTAACTTGAAGTCGTACATTTACAATTAATTCAATATTCATGTTCTCCTCTTCAGGAGCTTTTCTCTTTTTAGTTAATGATCTAGCCCCTCACTTCAAAAAATTTCTTGATTGGATTAATAAAAAAAATGTAGGAAAGTTAAGAGGGTGGCTTTAATGCTTCAGGTGTACTACATAGTCCAACCCACTTGAGTATTATGCACAGAACGTTTATACGACCAAGTGAAGCTGCCAGGAAAGTCCTTCGTTAGGGTTGTTGTTCAACTCGTGTGTCTCGTTCTCGCCTCCTTCGATCTTGCCGAATCATCGAAGACCCATTATGCACTTTGTAGTTTCGTGGTACGTTCGTACTGGTAACACCAATTCTCGACACCTGTGATGATCCAGAAAACGCTTGGCTAGGATCTACATTTCTGCTCAAGCATGCTTTCTCGCGGTGTTTCCATTTTCTTTCTAACTGCTGTATACTGAAAGCTGCAGATTATCATTTAGAAACGAACGAGTGAAAAATCCAAAGACGGACTTGAGATATGGTACGAAGAAATATAGATAAGTGATGAGCGGAAACTTATCGACATGTAGCAAGAATTTAGTCGGAGCTATCTCAATTCCGAAGCAGATCATGTTATTTAGTGACTTCAACATATTCCAAGGCCAGTAAACGTCTACATAGATCGGACATCAAATTATAATCAAACGTAATGAAAAAAATATTAGGGAGAGAATGAAAGTGGCACTTGAAGAACCAGATGTGGAAAACTGTAAGTTAATGTGGATGAGCAATAAGATCTAACCTGCAATGTTAGGATGCAGTATTACTAGTGTCCTGCTTGACACAGTCAAGTCGTTTATATGTGTGAGCATAACGTTGCAAATCGACATAAGGTGGAACAAGCATGTGAGAACTGTGGTAGGGAAGGCGAATGGTCGACTTCAGTTTATTGGAAGAACTTCAGGAAAGAGTGGTCCAGATGTTAGGGAGACCACGTAAAGGGTGCTGGTGCGACCCATTCTTGAGTACTGCTCGAGTGTTTGGGATCCGTAACAGTTCGTATTGAAGGAAGACATCGAAGTAATTCAGAGGCGGGCTGCTAGATTTGTTACCAATTAGTTTGAACAACATGTAACTGTTACAGAGATGCTTTGGGAACTCAAATGGGAATCCCTGGAGGGAAGACGACGTTCTTTTCGAGAAACACTACCGACGAAATTTAGAGAACCGGCATCTGAACCTGATTGCCGAACGATTCTACTGCCCCTATCACACGTTGCGCGAAAGCACCACGATGATAAGATACTAGAATTTAAGGCTCATACGGAGGTATACGGACAGTCGTTTTTCCTTTGCTCTATTTGCAAGTAGCACAGGAAAGGAAATAACAGGCAGACGTATAGAACAGCAGCGCCTGAAGTTAGCCTCAGTGTTTTGGAAAGTAGTGGCTCTAACACACAACTGATCCAACAACTCGAAAGAAACATTGAAACGCAACAGCGAAGCAGATAGCCCGCTGGCTTGCAGCACCGAACCATTCTATACGTACGTCCGGTTACAAAATTATACGGAAAGGGGAACTGGAGACTAGTGCACTTTTACAGCCTTGTCAGATTGTAGAACTAAATCAGCCATAAACATTTTGAAGGGTGGGGAAGCACCAGGGATATATGACATCAGAATTGAACAAATCAAACATTTTGGTTATCAAGTGAGAAGGTGGATTTTGACACTTTTCAGTAACCTTATAAAGGCTTGTAATTTCCATAAAACCTCGAGAAAATCACATGTAAATCTTGTCTTAAAAACGGGAAAATTTCCAAATGACGCAAAAAACTGCCGGCCATTATCCCTGTTTTGTCATCTGCTCAAAAGTTGAGAGTGAATGTTCCTGAATCACTTGATTCATGTTATTGAACCAGTTGTAACACAAAAACACGCAGGTTTCAGACCAGGAGAAACCTGCACAGCTCACGTCCTGAATCACATGCAGTTTATTGAGGATGGTTTAGAAACCCGGATAATTGTAGGAGTACCTTTTATAGACCGAACTGCTGTTTACGACAGTGTCGATCACCTTGCACTGTCATAGAAGATCTACCGGATAACAAAAGATTGTGGTTTCATCAAACTCATTCAACGTTTATTCCAAAACAGGAGATTGTACGTGGTGTATTCGATGGAGGTTTCAAAGGAATTTCAACATCTGTACCACTGATCAGCCTTTTCCCGCTAACACAAGTAGCTTCCTTTATGCCGATTATCTAGCAATAACGAGTCAAGGGAAGTCTTTAATAGCTCTTCCAACATATCAAAATCGACCACATTCATCGTGCTTCCGAACTCCAACTTCCTCACACTAGCTATTTTCTCACAGATAACATGTTATACATGCAGATGTCTCTACTTACCAGGAAAAACAAGCTGTATTCTGCTGCCAACTGTGGAGGTTTTTGGAAACTAACTCGTGTATTTATCTCAGCATGCAAGATACTACATCGTGAATGGTGTAAGCTATTTGTGGCCAAAATATCAATTACCATTTCAGTGTCGGATAAACCATCAGAGACAAAGCACGTCGTGTTGCTGCTGCTAATAAGGCGAGTACACCGTTCGTTTGTTATATATTTTTACGAGCTTCCAACAGGAGCGACTTTTTTACAGATACCTGTGTAGTTACTACATTATTTTTGTAATTTCTTGCGTGTTCGAGGGCCTACTAAGCACAAGCATTTATTTTAATACCAGTGTAGCGTACCGTACCGCCATTGCTATCGACCCTTATATCGATCCTCGGATCGTACAGGCTTTTGTTTGTTTTGGTTAGTGTAGCTCAATATCGTTTAGACCATTAGTGAGGGAGCACTTAGAATTCCTGCTGCTAACAAGCCGAGTACACTGTTCATTTGTTGTATATCTTCACGAGCTTGAAGTGGGAGCGACTGCAGTAATGGATGGGAACTGTGATTGCTGTGTGCAGATGCGAGCTGAGTTGGCGACCCTTCGCTCACAGCTTCACGCTACGTTGGCTTCCGTCACACAGCTTGAGGCTGCTGCCAAGGGGCATCACTGTGGGGGCTCGGACGCGGGTATGCGAGAGACGTCGAGCACGTCCCACGTGTCTCCCGACCGGTCCATTGCTGAGACCGCCCCGGGTAATGCCCTCACCGAGGTTGACCCCTCACCCATGTTCGAGTGGAAGATCATTCCAAAGTCTGGCAGACAGTGAAAGGCGTTTCGAAAAACTGATCGTAGGACCTCCGTGGTTCGTTTGACGAACAGGTATTGGGCATTATCTGTGGCTGATGATGTCTCTCAGCCGAACGCAGTCATCCACCCTGTTCCAGAGGAAGCTTCTCGGCTCGCAAGGTCTGGGCATTCAGCTGCGCGGGATTAGCCGAGCGGTCTAGGCGCTGCAGTCATGGACTGTGCGGCTGGTCCCAGCGGAGGTTCGAGTCCTCCCTCGAGCATGGGTGTGTGTGTTTGTCCTTTGGATAATCTAGGTTAAGCAGTGTGTAAGCTTAGGGACTGATGACCTTAGCAGTTAAGTCCATAAGATTTCACACACATTTTTTTCTGGGCATTCACAGAGGGAGGGTTAGCTGGTCGCTGTGAGCTCCAACATTAGGTGCGTAATGTGGCCTCTTAGGAATATGGCTGCCAAGGAGGGGAAGGGAGACAGTGTGCACTCCACTCCATGTGCATACCGGGGGGGGAGGGGTCATTCCGGATGTGGAAAGGGTCCAATGTCGGTACCAATGACGTGATTCTCTCTGGTTTTTGGCGGCTAGCGGCAAGGGTAAAAACTTCCAGTCTCGCTTGCGAGATGAAGGTGGAGCGCACCATCTGCAGCATCGTTGATAGAACTGACTGTGGTCCTTCGGTGCTGAGACGAGTGGAGTGTCTGAATCAGAGGCTCTGGCGGTTCTGTGACCATGTTGGCTGCGATTCCTTGACTTGCGCCATCGGGTGGTGGGTTTCCGGGATCCACTTCATAGGTCAGGAGTCCACTACACGATCGGTATTGTAGTTGTAAATTGTCGTAGCTGTGATGGGAAAGAACCAGAGCTCTAAGCCTTAATAGAAAGCATTGAGGCTCAAATAATTATAGGTACAGAAAGCTGGGCAAAGCCGGAAATAAATCCAGCCGAAATTTTTTCAAACGACCTAACAGTGTTCGGAAAGGATAGATTAAATACAGTTGGTGGTGGTGTATATATTGCTGTCAGAAGTAGTTTGCCTTGTAGTGAAATTGAAGTAGATAGATCCTGTGAAATAGTATGAGTAGAGGTTATACTTGACAATCGGACTAAACTATTAATTTGATCGTTTTACCGACCTCCCGACTCAGAAGATAAATTTGCTTAGCAGTTCAAAGAAAGCTTGAGTCTCATTTCAAATAGGTATCCCACTCATACAGCTATAGTCGGTGGTTACTTCAGTCTACCCTCGATATGCTGTAAAAATTATACTTTTAAAGCCGGCGCCAGGCATGAAACATCATCAGAAATTGTACTCAATGCTTTCTCAGAAAATTATTTTGAACAATTAGTTGATGGTCCCACTCGAAGCGTAAATGGTTGCGAAAGCATACTTGACCTCTTGGCAACAAATAATCCTGGACAAATAGTGAGAGTTGTGACGAATACAGGGATTAGCGACCAAAAGGCAGTTGCTGCTAGGCTGAATACCGTAACCCATACAACCATAAAAAATAGACGCAAGGTATATGTATTTAAAAAAGCTGATAAAAATGATCTTAACGCAGTTTCAAGAGACAGTCTTCACTCCTTCCGATCTGATCATGTAAGCGTAGAAAAGTTCTCACAATCTGGCCGGAAACTCAAACAGATACTGGTCATACATAAAGCACACCAGTGGCAAGACGCAATCAATATCTTCACTGTGCGATTATAACGGTGAAGTCACTGATTAATCACGGTTTTCCCAAACTCCTTCACTAAGTAAGATGAAGTAAATATTCCTGAATTCCGATCAAGAACAACTGCCAAGATGGGAAATATAGAACCTTATATCCTCGGTGTCGCAAAGCTGCTTAAATCACTTAATAAAGGCAAGGCTTCCGGTCCAGAATGTATACCAGTAAGGTTCCTCTCAGAGTATGTTGATAGCTCCATATTTAGCATTTATATACAACCGCTCGTTCACAGGAAGATTAGTACCTAAAAACTGGAAAATTGCTCAAGTCACACCAATACCCAAAAAGGGAAATAGGAGTAATCCGTTGAATTACAGGTACATATCACTAACGTCGATCTGAAGTAGGGTTTTAGAGCATATACTGTATTCGAACATTATGAAGTACCTTGGAGAAAACGATTTATTGACGCATAGTCAGCACGGATTCAGAAAATATCGTTCTTGCGAAACACAACTAGCTCTTTTTACTCATGAAGTTATGTGTGATAGCGAGAGGGATGTCAAATTGATTCCATATTTTTAGATTTCCAGAAGGCTTACGACACCGTTCCTCACAAGCGTCTTCTAACCAATCTGCGTGCCTGTGGAATATCACCTCAGATGTGCTACTGGATTCGTGATTTCCTGTCAGAGAGGTCACAGTTGGTAGTACTAGACAGAAAGTCATCGAGTAAAACAGAAGTAATATCCGGCGTTCCCCAAGGAAGTGTTATAGGCCCTCTATTGCTCCTGATCTATATTAACGATATAGGAGACAATCTAAGTAGTCGTCTTAGATTGTTTGCAGATAATGCTGCCATTTACCGCCTTGTAATGTAATCAGATGACAAAAATTAATTGCAAAATGATTTAGACAAGATATCTGTATGGTGCGAAAAGTGGCAATTGACATTGAGTCATGGAAAATGTGAGGTTATTCACATGAGTACTAAAAGAAATCCGGTAAATTTCGATTACGCTATAAGTCACACAAATCTAAAGGCTTTTAATTCAACTAAATACACTCCTGGAAATTGAAATAAGAACACCGTGAATTCATTGTCCCAGGAAGGGGAAACTTTATTGACATATTCCTGTGGTCAGATACATCACATGATCACACTGACAGAACCACAGGCACATAGACACAGGCAACAGAGCATGCACAATGTCGGCACTAGTACAGTGTATATCCACCTTTCGCAGCAATGCAGGCTGCTATTCTCCCATGGAGACGATCGTAGAGATGCTGGATGTAGTCCTGTGGAACGGCTTGCCATGCCATTTCCACCTGGCGCCTCAGTTGGACCAGCGTTCGTGCTGGACGTGCAGACCGCGTGAGACGACGCTTCATCCAGTCCCAAACATGCTCAATGGGGGACAGATCCGGAGATCTTGCTGGCCAGGGTAGTTGACTTACACCTTCTAGAGCACGTTGGGTGGCACGGGATACATGCGGACGTGCATTGTCCTGTTGGAACAGCAAGTTCCCTTGCCGGTCTAGGAATGGTAGAACGATGGGTTCAATGACGGTTTGGATGTACCGTGCACTATTCAGTGTCCCCTCGACGATCACCAGTGGTGTACGGCCAGTGTAGGAGATCGCTACCCACACCATGATGCCGGGTGTTGGCCCTGTGTGCCTCGGTCGTATGCAGTCCTGATTGTGGCGCTCACCTGCACGGCGCCAAACACGCATACGACCATCATTGGCACCAAGGCAGAAGCGACTCTCATCGCTGAAGACGACACGTCTCCATTCGTCCCTCCATTCACGCCTGTCGCGACACCACTGGAGGCGGGCTGCACGATGATGGGGCGTGAGCGGAAGACGGCCTAACGGTGTGCGGGACCGTAGCCCAGCTTCATGGAGACGGTTGCGAATGGTCCTCGCCGATACCCCAGGAGCAACAGTGTCCCTAATTTGCTGGGACGTGGCGGTGCGGTCCCCTACGGCACTGCGTAGGATCCTACGGTCTTGGCGGGCATCCGTGCGTCGCTGCGGTCCGGTCCCAGGTCGACGGGCACGTGCACCTTCCGCCGACCACTGGCGACAACATCGATGTACTGTGGAGACCTCACGCCCCACGTGTTGAGCAATTCGGCGGTACGTCCACCCGGCCTCCCGCATGCCCACTATACGCCCTCGCTCATAGTCCGTCAACTACACACACGGTTCACGTCCACGCTGTCGCGGCATGCTACCAGTGTTAAAGACTGCGATGGAGCTCCGTATGCGACGGCAAACTGGCTGACACTGACGGCGGCGGTGCACAAATGCTGCGCAGCTAGCGCCATTCGACGGCCAACACCGCGGTTCCTGGTGTGTCCGCTGTGCCGTGCGTGTGATCATTGCTTGTACAGCCCTCTCGCAGTGTCCGGAGCAAGTATGGTGGGTCTAACACACCGGTGTCAATGTGTTCTTTTTTGCATTTCCAGGAGTGTACATAGGGATTAGAATTACAAATAACCTAAATTTGAACGATCACATGGCTTATGTTGTGGGTAGATCAAACCAAAAACTGCGATTCATTGGCAGAACACTAAAGAGACTGCTTGCAGCACGCTTGTCGGCCCTATTCTGGAGTGTTGCTGTACGGTGTCGGATCCGCATCAGGTGGGACTGACGGATGACATCGAAAAAGCACAAGGAAGGGGAGATAGTGCCACAGACATGATACGTGATTTGAATTGGCAGTTATTAAAACAAAGATGTTTTTTGTTGCGACAGGACTTTCTCATGAAATTTCAATCACCAGTTTTCTCCTCCGATTGCGAAAACTTTCTCTCGGCACCCATCTACATAGGGAGAAATGATCATCACGATAAAATAAGAGAAATCAGGGCTCGCACAGAAAAAGTGGAACAGTAGAGAGACAGCTTGAATGTGTTTCTTTGAACCCTCTGCGAGGCACTTTATTGTGAATAGCAGAGTAATCACGTTCATGTAGATATAAAGCGTGTAGCTTGCTTTGTTAGGTAATGTAATGCATCTACAAAATAATTTTTAACATATTTTTGATTAAGGTGTGTTAATAAGAGCTGTCGTAGAATTAAATTGTAAACGAATTTCTGTGTGTGTTTTTCGAAACAAATCTTTTCGTATTTAAATTACATTAGGCCAACCGATTTCTTTATTTTTTCTTTTAGGATAATGCAGATCCTAAGAAAGGCGAACAGAGTCGTGGAAAAAAGATGAAGAGGGGAGTGAACCAACAACAGAAATGCCAAGCTCACAATAGAGGTTTAGCTTACATTCAGAAAATCGGGTAAAGGGAATGAGAGTTGCAGCCGTGAATCTCGTCCTAACTGTAACTCTAACGGTGTTTTCAATTATTCATCGATGGAGACAGAATGGATATCTTTCAGAAGTTTAGGAATATGGGATATTATGATTTGCAGAATGCCTACCTTCATGGTTGCATGCAAGCAACCGAAACAAAGAAGAAAACAAAGAAAACTGACAGTCCATCAAGACGGAGTTTAACTATAGTGAAAAGAGCATTGAAGTTTGTAAGACTGCTATCATGAATATTCATGGATCACAAAGAAGTAGGGGTCGTTACGTTTGATTTGCAGCAGGCCCTGCCAACTCCTAAACTTTCAACTTGTACTGCTTTCTATAAAAAGAAACTCTTCTCTTACAATCTCAGTGTCCATTCTTGTTCTGAAAAATAAGGATATTTCTATGTGTAGAGCAGCAGATGAGATCGTCAGTTGTTTACTGAAGCACTTTGAGGGTCATGACATTCGAGAAGAGAAGGTGATAGTCATATCAGACGACTGTGGAGGCCAAAGCAAAAACTGGCCCATTTTTTAAGTATGGTTGAAACTTAAAGCAGAGGGTAAGTTCAAAACTGTCACACACACATTTCCACAAGTAGGGCATACAATGTTGCCTTCTGATCGTGATTTGGCGTTGTTAGAAATACGTACGGAATGGTTCAAATGGTTCTGAGCACTATGGGACTTAACATCGGAGGTCATCAGTCCCCTAGAACTTAGAAGCACTTAAACCTAAGGACATCACACACATCCATGCCCGAGGCAGGATTCGAACCTGCGTCCGTAGCAGTCGCGCGGTTCCGGACTGAAGCGCGTAGAATCGCTTGGTCACCGCGGCCGGCACGTGCGGAATCATTGTCAGCATGTATTCTCGCCTAAGGAGTGCGTAAAGGTCTCGAAGAAGTGTCAGAGGAAGAAACTTGTGATTGTGTACCATATGACCACAGGTGATTTTTTAAAGATTTTAAACTTGCAGGATAACTTCAGTCAGACTTGTAAAACAGGTTCTGGCGAAAAGTTTGGAATTAGAAATGTTGTGAAGATGGAGTTGTCAGGGTAAGAATCGGAAATAATGTAAGCATGTAATTCGTACCACGGTAAAATGTATACTGTATCATTAAGCCGAAGAGGTCGTCCACTACAGTTCCTCGAACGCTTCAAATGTCCTGTAAACCAAAATGAATGATGTTATATCTTGTTTACCATACATATCAAAAGTACGTCATGCTTATTACAAGACATTAAAAACAGCTGAGCAATCCAAGGCAGACGAAAAGAGAAGAGACAGTGACATTTGAATACCACTATAGCGTTTTCTGTTATTAAAACTGTTAAATTTAATTACATTGCTTTGTGTCATTAGTATGTTGGCTTAAATTGTTATCAAATAATTTTATAAAATTAAATTTTCCTGTAGGAAAATAACATTTTTATAGCAGTGAATAACATGCTATCTACATTTTACGTTCACGAATAACATGGAATCTACCACATAATTTGAATCAATATGTTATATATTGCTTCTTTTTTCCATTAAAAAATTATTTGAATTTTTTAACCTTATCATTGAATTCCTTAATGTTCAAATACTTAGTTAAAACTTGAAGAAAAGATGTAACGTAGTAAAATATATTGTTATATTTTTATGAAACTTCATATTTTAGTATCTCCAATTCACTAAAGTGTCAGCTACCATGTTTTACGCCTGAGCCCCTCTATTAGCTGTGTACTTATATTCCAAAGCATGGTTCCAGTTGTCATAGGAATATAAGGTTTATTTCTTAAATTGTTGAACCTTTAAATTGCAGCTTGCAATTTCTTTCTATCTCGAAATATTTCTTGTGAAGTAATGGAGGTAATAAGGTGGAAGGGTAATAAAACAATAAAAGTAACTGGAATGCAACTGTTGAAGTATTGCAAGGCAACACTCGAAATGGTTCAAATGGTTCAAATGGCTCTGAGCACTATGGGACTTATCATCTATGGTCATCAGTCCCCTAGAACTTAGAACTACTTAAACCTAACTAACCTAAGGACATCACACAACACCCAGTCATCACTAGGCAGAGAAAATCACTGACCCCGCCGGGAATCGAACCCTGGAACCCGTGCGCGGGAAATGAGAACGCTACCACGCGACCACGAGCTGCGGACCACTCGAAATGGCTTTGGGGCGTTCATCAACTAGCGCCAACGCCTACAGTTGGTCAAGTGAGCTTAGCTTCCAACCTCGACATGGTCGCGGTACCACTGCAATTAAAAACGCCTTTTTTCAGTGCCATAGTGCCTGATAATTATGTCTTATTAGTTTCTCGCATTACTTTTTCTCATATTATAACTTTTACAAACATTATTCTCTTTTAATTAGAATTTAATTTATGAAAAGACATCTTTGTAGTTTTGTTAATGAACTACAGTTACTTCCTGTTGGATAATGTGGTACCGAAGCACAAGACTTAATATAGCGTGGGTTATGAGTGTTGGAATTTCGCTACGATGCATGTGTGTCTCTTTCTTTTTTTTTAATTAAGAAGTGAAAGAATTATTATACGTGTCTGCTATTTACTACTGTCAATATTACAGTCTGTGTGGTGATATGGATTTGTTCGCCACCATAGGCTTTTATCACTGGCAATCAAGTCAACTACCTTCGAATCAATCGAAATCGCTTTAGCATGTGTTACACTGAACAACAAATTTGAAGTGAAAGTGTGTAAATTGCATGTTTTGAGTTAGATATGTTTATTTCAGTATAAAATGATACAAAATCATCATTTTCATAAATATTTAGCGCTATTTTTTTAAAGTAATCTATATTTTTGTATAAATAACTCACTAACTGAATATGCATTCATGTTTCAAGATTCAGCATGACAAATTTTAAGTGAATAATTACTTGAATTATGTTGTGTGTTATGCGTTGATAAATTTCAGTGCCATTCTGGAAGTACAAAAGTAAAGTATTAAGAAAAAACGAATACAAGAAAATACTTTGTAGGTTTACCTTCTACCAGAACTATATAAAGCACAAATTAAATATGTAAATTAACTGGTCACATATGTCTATAAAGGATTAAAAATGTTAAATGTCCGTATGTACAGTATATACAATTACATATTTTGTTCAGAGATAAATTCAGAAGACGCCCGTTTTCGCTTGGCTTGACGTTTATACACATACTCGGGAACATCCCTTATGACAGTCCAGCAGTAATCCGCTAAAATATTAGGGCTCCAATTTCCGGCATACCTCTTCTTAAGTCTGTCAATATCTTGATGAAATCGCTCTCCATGTTCATCATTTGCAACGCTAACCACTTGACCACGAGGTGCGGACTAAACAAAAAGGTGATACCTCTGCGCAGGAGGCGGAAATTTTACGAGTAATGCGTTGTACATTGATGTCGTGTTGCAATAGGATTTTATAATGTTGAAATCATATCGATTATTGAGCACACAGCTAACTTCGTAGATTTACTGGGTACTATTTGGAATATTCGCGGCTTTCAACATTGCCAGTGGTAGATATGAGCCCATGTTCCACCACAGAATCGCTCCTCCTCTCCGTCAAGGGTAGTCGAAGGTATCTGTAGACTAGAAGCGATAGTAATACTACAGTTTCCTTGAATGGATAGGACTGCCAATAATGCATTGTTTTAGCAACAACTGCTATGAATGTGAAGCTGTCTGAGGTATGTTGCATTCTTCTTTGAGCACTTTCTTAACATCAGATTTTAATGACAAATAGTCTGCTGCGTCAATGCCTTCTTCACAGCACTGGACGTATTACTTCTTCGTGCATCTACCTGCTGGTCTGACGTGTTGCCAATTGCAAATGTACAAAATTTTGTTCTTCAGTAACAGTCCCAATAATATCATTCAGGTTCAGGAAAAATTAATTGGAGACTCGAAAATTCATGCGTAATTCAATGTGAGTGTACACACGATTAATATATTCTTATTCTTGTCCACGACATTTTAAAAGCTATGAAGTTACTTGAGTTACTGTTTGCTATACGATGATGACCATTGAAGGAAGTCCGTTGCTCACTCGTTTGTGAAACCATTTGTCACTGTGTTTTACACTAAGAGCCTCAATTGTACCTGATCGTTTCCCTGTGCATGCCTCTATGTCTTTCTTAGACTTCTCAAGCACATAGTAAGCGTTGATTCGTTGGGCATTCACCTCTTTTCTGTCAAGATTTCAGCGTGTTATGTAACGCTTCATTTCCAGAGATAGGCCCAGCCAGTTTAATAGCTGTGGCATCGACATTCCACAAACACATGAATACTTACTTTGATTTAAAGGCAATAACATAAAACATCATACCAGCAGATGAAGACCATTCAAAACGCCGTTTTCACGCGTTTATTAGATGAGTCTACATGCGTACCCGCCAGAAGAGTAGTTACGTTCTAACAACTTGAATGGTATCCACCTAGGCTGTTTCCAATGACCTTGTTTAGTTTTTCTTCATAACTTCTGATGGATCTTCTCATCCATCTGATCAGAATGTTCTCTCTCCGTCAGTTTAGAGCACAAAGCACATCAGCGAATTCCCTGATGGGGAAGTTCTATTATAAATGAAATTGAAGGCTGTGCAGTTAAAAACACTTTTTATTTATAAATACCGAATATTGTGCCTTAGAAAGTGATCTTCACGAACTTAAATATTTGAACATCCTTAGGGAATATTTAAAAAACGTGGAAGACGTGTAAATTAAGAAAGGTACTACATTCCTATATTAAACTTACTTTATCTTTGATGTTGGCAGCAATTCGGGTTGTTAATAAAAAAAGATATATGCACCACAACACTAAGAATTTATATTTTTCGAAGATAACGGTTTAGTTTCATTTTAATCATTTGATTCGCATTATTTTTACGTGTTACACATCTTATAGGAGGTGTCTTAAAGCTCTTAAAGTAATTTGTTTAACACCAGTTGTGCTTACTTCAATCAAATAGTACAAAAATTAATTAAAAACCATGTTGAGCCACAGAGTATGGTTATACGCTACAAAACGGAAAAACTGAAAAAATACGTGAGCTTAACTCACCTCGTTATCCTATACGATTCCAGAACAAAGCGGTGGCTAGCGAAGCCTAATGACGGCTTGCCGATGTATTCAGGCTTATATCATGTGCATTTTTTTACATTTCTGGTAAAGGCACGATATTGTCTACATGACGCACAGCTCGTTATCACGATATGTAGCTGTGGTGCAGTTCGAAATGCTAACGCAAGCCAGAAAAACCAAAAAATTACTCGACGGGTCATAATGAGCATATCACAATTATTCAGAATGCTACTTAATCCCTGCAGTGGACCGAGGACAGTTTTAATCAGTCCGAAACATTCATTACCACAGATGCGTTTGCAATAAAAATTGACATACGTCGGAACTGTTTAACCGTTGTTAGAAATGACAAACGTCACGTTAATATGAATTTGGTACTTCCTTTCGTTGTGTAGTGTTTACCAGCAATTATCTTCCACATTTAACCCTGAGAAGTGAAATTTCATAGTACTGTGAATGATAGAATAGCACTGCATTTTAATGATTCATTTCCTACTAATCATCACATTAGTCTCGTAGATAGTACTTCATCATCCGGTGCTAGAAGCTTACCTTTAGCCCGCCTGCATGAGCCTGTGATGCCTTCAAAACACGCACACGTTATATATATACAAGGTGGTCCATTGATCGTGACCGGGCCAAATATCTCACGAAATAAGCGCCAAACGAAAAAACTACAAAGAACGAAACTTGTCTAGCCTGAAGGGGGAAACCAGATGGTGCTATGGTTGGCCCGCTAGATGGTGCTGCCATAGGTCAAACTGATATCAACTGCATTTTTAAAAATAGGAACCCCCATTTTTTATTACATATTCGTGTAGTACGTAAAGAAATATGAATGTTTTAGTTGGACCATTATTTTCGCTTTGTGATAGATGGCGCTGTAACAGTCACAAACGTATAAGTACGTGGTATCACGTAACATTCCGCCAGTGCGAACGGTATTTGCTTCGTGCTACATTACCCGTGTTAAAATGGACCGTTTACCAATTGCGGAAAAGGTCGATATTGTGTTGATGTATGGCTATTGTGATCAAAATGCCCAAAGGGCATATTCATGATATTGTTGCTATTATAACTGTTCTTCAGCAATGATGTTTCCAGCCGTACAGCGTTGGAGAAACCTGCATTGCCAATACAGCCTGCTCACTAGTACATGTTGGGAGTCTCCCTCAAGTCAACATTTTTGTCACAGCTTATAACGTTTTGGGGGCAGGTAGTTCAAAAATGTTGATATTTCCGTATGTGTGTCTATTTGCTGTGACACGGTGTGAACAGCAGCAATGCCAATACGCGGTGGTGTGTGCTGTAGGTACTTGAAAGAAAAGTTCTCTAAATTGGTCTACCTATCATGATCCAATTACCGTGATGTGTGTCCATCTATAGTTCTTATAGCAGCAGAGCCATCAAAAATACCTGTTCAACCATTCTAAGAAAGAACATTTAACCAGCACTGTAGCGCATTATTCTAACAAAATATACGGATAAACAAGAAGCACAGCACCACGAAACCATATAAACAATTCAGTGAATACTCACTTGCCACGTTCTCCCTGGATTATTCGTGTGTAACGTCATGATAGCGAGTCACAGGAACGTCTACAAAGACAGCCTGGCCCTGCCTGCAGCCAGCTTCTGTTCAGACCAGCAAAGCTGAGTGCCCTGCTATATTCGTCTGCGCACACCTTCTGTCCCCAACAGAGAACAAATTACGTTACGTCACATCACTGTAGTTCTCTTACGTCATTCGAAAATGTGATAGTCATGGGGGACTGCAACCCGATAGCAGAAAAGGAAGACAATGAAAAGTCGTAGGTGAATACGGACTGGGGGAAAGGAATGAAACAGGAAGCCACCTGGTAGAATTTTGCAAGAATATAATTCAATTATAGCTAACACTTGGTTTATGAATCATGAAAGAAGGATGTATACGTAGAAGAGACCTGGAGACACTGGAAGGTTTCAGACTGAATATATAACGGTTAGACAGAGATTTAGGAACAAGGTTGCAAATTGTAAGACATTTCCAGGGTGAGATGTAGACTCTGTCCACACTTTATTGGTTATGAACTATAGATTAAAACTGAAGAAACCGAAAAAAGAAAGGAATTTAGGGATATGGTGACCAAATAAACTGAAAGGACCACAGGTTGCAGAGAGTTTCAGATGGATTGACAAGAACAAGGGAAAGGAATACGGAATACAGTAGAAGAAGAATGAGTTGCTTTGAGAGATGAAATACTGAAGGCAGCAGAAGACCAAGTAGGTAAAAAGACGAGGGCTAGTAGTAACACAGGAGACATTGAATTTAACTGATGAAATAACATAATAGAAAAATACAGTAAATGAAGCAGATGAAGACGAAATACAAGTGTCTCAAAAATGAGATCGACAGGAAGTACATAACAGCTAAACAGGGATGGCTAGAAGACAAATGTAAGGATGTAGCATATATCACTAAGGGTAAGATAGATGCCACCTGCAGGACAATTAAAGAGACCAAAGGGAAAAACCTGTAGGAATATCAAGAGTTCAGAAGGAAAACCAGTCCTAAGCAAAGAAGGGAAAGCAGGAAGATGGAAGGGAGATGTATTTGAGGGCCGTATTATGGAAATGAAGAATTTAACAGAGCACTGAAAGACCTAAGTCGAAAGAAGGTCCCAGGAATAGACAAAATTCCGTTAGATCTACTGATAGCCTTGGGGGAGCCAGCCATGACAAAACTCTTCCATCGGGAGAGCAAGATGGATGAAACAGGTGAAATACCCTCAGACTTTAAGAGTATAATAATACCAATTCCAAGGAAATCTGCTGCTGACAGGTGTGAAAATGACAGATCTGTCAGTTTCATAAATCATGGTTGCAAAATACTGACACGAATTCTTTACAGATGACTGGAAAAACTGGTAGAAGCTGACCTCGGGGAAGATCAATCTAGATTTAGCAGATATGTAGGAACACGTGAGGTAATACTGATCCTAAGACTCCTCATAGAAGATAGGTTAAGGGAAGGCATATCCATGTTTATACCATTTGTAAACTTAGAGAAAACGTTTGACAGTGTAAACTGGAATACTCTCTTTCAAATTCTAAAGGTGTTGTTGTTGTTGTTGTTGTTGTTGTTGTTGTGGTCTTCAATCCTGAGACTGGTTTGATGCAGCTCTCCATGCTACTCTATCCTGTGCAAGCTTCTTCATCTCCCAGTACCTACTGCAACATACAGCCTTCTGAATCTGCTTAATGTATTCATCTCTTGGTCTCCCTCTACGAATTTTACCCTCCACGCTGCCCTCCAATTCTAAATTCTAAAGGTGGCAGGGGTAAAATACAGGCACCGAAAGGCTATTTTCAATTTGCACGGAAACAAGATAGAAGTAATAAGAGTCGAGGGCCAGGAAAATGAAGCAATGGTTGAGATAGGAGTGAGACGGGGTTGTAGCGTATCCCCGATGTTATTCAATCCGTATATTGAGCAAGCAGTGAAGGAAACGAAAGAAAAAGTTGGAGTAGGAATTAAAGTCCAGGGAGAAGAAATAAAAACTTTATGTTTTAACGATGACATTGTAATTTTGTCAGAGACACCAAAGGACTTGGAAGAGCAGTTGAACGGAATAGACAGTGTCTCGAAAGGAGGTTATTAGATGAATATCAACAAAAGCAAAACGAGGATAATGGAATGTAGTAGGCTTAAATCAAGTGATGCTTAAGGAATTACATTAGGAATGGAGACACTTAAAGTATTAGATGAGTTTTGTTATGTGGGCAGCAAAATAACAGATGATGATTGAAGTAGGGAGGATATAAAGTGTAGGCTGGCGATGGCAAGAAAAGCGTTTGGGAAGAAGAGAAATTTGTAAATTCGAGTACAGATTTAAGTGTCAGGAAGTCTTTTCTGAAGGTACTTCTATGGAGTGCAGCCATGTATGGTAGTGAAACATGGACGATGAACAGTTTAGACAAGAAGTGAATAGAAGCTTTTGCGACAGAAGAACACTGAAGATTGGATGGGTTTATCATGTAACTAATGAGGAGGTACTGAATAGAGTTTGGGAGAAGAGGAATTTGTGGCACAACTTGACTGGAAGAGGGGATCGGTTGGTAGCACACATTCTGAGGCCATCAACGGATCACCAATTTAGTACTGGAGGGAAGCGGGGAGGGTAAAAATCGTAGAGGGAGACCAAGAGATGAATACAGTAAGCAGATTCAGAAGCATGTAGGTTCCAGTAATTACTCGGAGTTGAAGAGTATTGCACAGGATAGAGTAGCATGGAGAGTTGCATCAGACCAGTTTTTGGACTGAAGACCACAACAACGACGTCATTCAGGGCACCAGCAGAGACCATATCAGACGGATACGTAAGCTCTCTCATTATCCAACAACTGTATGTGTTTATTCACGTTTTCCAAATTTTTCGTATTTTGCGTCAACGTCATGATGTTCTCAGCCAATCACAAAGCATCATACTCCCTATTTATTTATCTCTGCTAAGCCGCCCCTCCAACACTACTGTGTGTGTGAGACGCTATGATGTTAGAAGCGGGCGAATCGGTAGAAATAATGACGTCACGTCACTTTAATGGCGTCATAGTAAATTCTATAAGCACTACCGATTTCTAACCAGAGCTAACGTATAAGAAATACCATACGGCCATAGATAAATACCTGACAAGTCACCACTATATTACTACATTGTGTGACATAGAGTAAAATTCTGATGCTCTCAGGCAATGATGCTGAGATGGTGTGTAGCAATGGGCTTCAGAAAATACTCACCAAGAGAAACAGCTGACCGGTATTTCTAAATTTGATTCTTGTGTGTTATTAGCTGTTTTCAGCAAAATGTTTGTTTGTCCTCACATCTAGCTGAATTGTATGCGTTCATCATCACGTTGAGTTTAGCCTGGCGGTTGCACCTAGGAGAAATAGCACAGATCCATGTACAAATTCTTGCAAAGCCATCTCTACAGCACCAAAATGCGTTAAACGGTGATAGTTCATATATTTTTGGGGATAAAGACGTCAAAGCAAAATTCTGTTGAACCGAAGATACTGTGTGTGTGTGTGTGTGTGTGTGTGTGTGTGTGTGTGTGTGTGTGTGTGTATCACAGCACTACAAAATACGCAAGTTTTATGTTGTAAGAATTATCGATCGCTTATCCAGACATGTCAGATTCCTTTGGATGGCACCTTATTTCGAAATATGAATCCATATATGAAGCAACTTTGGATGGGCAAAGTGCTGCTTGGCGATCTTGTAGAGCTTAATAAAAACCGCACTGAAACCTTATATATTTCCAAAGCGACTAATCCATTATTGAAGATTGTGGACCGCATTTTGTATGCCATAAGGCATTCTCCAAACGGGTATTGCGGTAAGCTCCTACATTTTCCCATAGTTTTTTTTCGGTGAAAAAGCTATGAAGAAAGTGAAGTCTAGCAGTGAGTATTTGCAACATCTGTCACAGCGTAAATGTCCCATTTGCTCCATAAACATATGCTTGATATCCTCATATTAGGATTACTGTTGCCGCTCGGTGATCACCCATTATGAACGGAAAGAAAAACCAGCTTTTGTCGGAGTTATCATGGTGAGCGTAATAGGATATATTTATTTGATCGAGGCCGCAGTGTAAATAAATTCGCAGAATGACCTCTGATATCCGTGTCACCCACAGACGAGTGTAAGATGGTGAGGTCCAAGAAGACTACATACGCCAATGCAGTAAACAAGATTCTGAGGCTTTAGATAGGTGAGGTCAGAAAATGTCATCAGCCCACAATGAGACAGAATGGTATATGCCACTACTGCAGCTGTACTACAAGATGGTTAAAAGAAGTTGTAGTAGTACTAATCTCAACCATTGTCGATAAAATACATAGTGAATCGCAACTGACGAAAGAATCTATAATAAACTAGTACGTCATGCAAATGGATGTTTCTTTTATCACCACTACGAGTAAGCCCCATTGAACGAAGTTTGTCCGTCGTCAGTTCCCCCACAAGTCTAGAATAGGATTCTGTGATTACTGACTACGATCAGAGTTGTGAATTAAAGCTTCTTATCTCACAATATTGACAACCAATTCCCAGAGTTGTGAATTAAAGCTTCTTATCTCGCAATATTGACAACCAATTCCTTTAAAAGCTTTGACTATTATCTCAGTACAATGTATGAATGCTATTACAGACTGTGATCAATACTTAGTTGGGCAGTCCCTCCTCCGACGTGTTATGTATAGCCTCGAACACTGAGCCAACAGTGGCCGAGAAATGTGCAGAGTTATTGTTGTAATTATCATCTCCTTACTGTAGACTAGTGAGAAAGACCCTACTTCAGACATCAAGCATTCACATCGGGAGCATCCCACCTAATCAGACCGTAGTGTACGTCGTTATTTTCGGTACAGCATCTGCTACAATTTTTACTTACAAGACATGGAGATGAAGCAGCAGAAGAGGGTTCATTTCTCGACGGAGTGTACACATCATCTCCCATATTAACGATTTGCCTTATACTGTATACAGATGGAACATGCTGGTTGCAAGCACTTTTTGATTGTAACACTTTGAGTGGCGTATTGCAGAGACCCTAAAATTAGCTCTCTCCAATTCTTGAGGAAGAGTATAGATGTAGTGTGGTAAAATACTTACCTGAGACAAAACTGTATTTAGTCTTCCGTCGTGTACGACGTGGATCAGTAAGCAGTCGACTATGATTGAGAATGCTGTGCAACAGACTCACAGGAGAGCCTAGCTGTGCAAGCATGTCTGTGTATTAACAATATTGTGGTCCGCCCTACACTTCCGAAAGTGAAACAGTGTGCCACGTGAATTTTTATTTATTGGAATGTAATGTACTTGTGTAAAAAATTTAAAAAATCTTCCTCAGAACACTCAGTCTTCAAATGTCATCATAGTTCATGTCAGACAAGTAAGTATATCTTGTCTTTTATAGACATGTGAATACACTTCCATTACACGAACCCCGGTTTCAAGAGTGAGTAAAGCAGTACTCCGGAATTTGCCTGCAAAAGTCCAATTTTTCTCTTTACAGTGAAGCTGTCTCATTAAAGACAGTGCTAATAACAGCCAGGCAATTAAGTCCCAATTTAATTCTCTAGCTAGCTGTCTGGGAGCGAGAGAAACGTTATTGTCTGGAGATGCGAGGGGACTGCTAACTTCTTAGAAACGCTTACGAGAAATAATCACGCTCCAAATGGTCGTGAATATATGTGCATTAATAGTATTGATGAATATCGTGTGTGATCATTATAGCCTAATTGGTATTACGGATGCAGCAGGCTGATTTTATCTATAATCATTAAACACATTTATAAGAATAAAAACGATTTAGTAATAAAAGCACACCCTACTTGTGCTCGTTACAATAATATCGTGAGGTGTAGAGTGTTGGACGTTAAGATTTTACCACGAATACCCCTCTCCCTGATTCACATACACTGAGGTAACAAAAGTCGTGGAATGACGATATGCACATATAGAGATGGCGGTAGTATCGTGTATACAGGATATAAAAGGTCAGTGCATGGGTGGAGCTTCTGGCCACCTCAAGCATCTCGCTGTCTGGCCACAACCCCTCCTCAATGACCCGACTGTACACCTTCTCCTCAGCATCTTTTTTCCCTCAATCACCATCACCTGTGCCACTATCTATATATGTCCCGCAGCTCCTCTCCCCTACGACTTCATTTCCCATGTTGACCATACCTTCTCCACCTATGTGACTGCCACCAACCTCAATATCCACAGCTGTTACCCTACCAACCTTCGGCGGTGGCATCAGCTCCTTGCCTCCCTCCATGATGACCTTGCTCCCATCTCACAACACACCTATCCTGAAACTAACTACACCCCCAATATTACCCTCCCTTCCCTAAACCTCACAGCTCGTATTGCCATGGACGTCATCGATCCCATTGGTAGTGACCATCTCCTCGTCCTTATCACCATCTCCTCTGCCTGCGGCCCCCTGCAGCCCCCCAAACAGCTGCACCTCCAAAGTCTATCCACGACTACTGCCAAGCCAACTGGGATGCCTACTGGAAAGCCATTGCCTCACAGGTCGAAAGCCATTCCCTGACCTTTCAACGTCCCACTGGCATCACCCATACCTCTTCCTTCATTCAGAAGACCATCACTGACTCTGCTGACTCTGTGGAGGCCCATGTCCTTACCAAACTCATCCACCCTCACCTCTCTATGCTTCCTCCACAGGCTGTCCTTCTTCTTCATGAATCCTGCAGACTCTACCATTCCTTCCTCCACACCCATGACCAGGATACACTCATCCACCACTGGCAATTACAGCGACACATCTGGAACCTCCTTACAGTGAAGAAACTGGGAGCGGCGCCAGACATGCACACGCCTCAACTCCACTCTACTTGTCAACTCCTCCACCCCACATTACCCTATAATCCATGACGATCACCCCTTCCTTGACAATCACAGCAAGGCTAACCATTTTGCTTCCCACGTCTCAGCCAGCCGCTGTGGCCAAGCGGTTCTAGGCGCTTCAGTGTGGAACCGCGCTGCCACTATGGTCGCAGGTTCGAATCCTGTCTCGGGCATGGATGGGTGTGATGTCCTTAGGTTAGTCAGGTTTAAGTTGTTTTAAGTCTAGGGGACTGATGACATCAGATGTTAAGTCCCATAATGCTTAGAGCCATTTGAACCATGTTTTGTACCCACCTCTCTGAGGTCTTCTCCATCCTTGATGATCCCCAGTTTGATTACTCTCTCTTCCCCACCATCCTCGACCGCACTGGTTCCTCTGTCCCACTACTCGCCCCTAGTTTCCAGCACTCGGATCAGTTATCCCCTCAGACATCAACACTCCCATCACCACACATGACATCACACTCATCCTCCTATCCAAACGCAACATTGCCCCTGGTTATGATAGTGTCAGCTACCACCACCTCAAGGAATGCCCCCCCCCACCCACCCCCATGCTTCATGGCTGTTCTTGCTGTCCTGTACAACGTCCTCCTCTCCACTGGCTTTTAGACTCACATGTGGAAGACTTCCCATGTTCTGCTGTTCCCTAAACCCAACAAACTCTCCTATGATACCTCTTCCTATCGTCCCATCTGCCTCACCTCTATATTCAGTAAGGTCTTCGAGACCATCCTCTCCTGCCATATTCACCGCCACCTTAACCAGCAATGCCTCCTTCCCCGTACCCAGTGTGGCTTCCGGCCTTCCTTCTCAGTGGACGACCAGCTGCTTAACCTTACCAATCTTCTTTCCCTCGAACTTAACTCCCGTGGCTCTACTATCTTTGTTTCCCTCCAGATTGCCTGCGACCATGTCTGGCATCCTGGGATCCTCTTCAAACTCCAGACCTATGCTCTCCCTTTCAATTTCGTCCATCGCATTGCCTCTTTTCTCTCTTGTCGTCCCTCCTATGTCACTATCCACAATTCCAACTCCCTTACCTTCTATCCCTCTGCCGCTGTGCCCCAAGGCTCCGTCCTTTCCCCTCTCATCTATCTACTGTACACTGTTGATTTACCCAAACCTTACCCACCTGTTCATCTCCTCCAATTTGCTGATGACACCGTCTTCCTAGCCATTTATCCCACCCTTCAATTGACTCAACGTACCCTCCAAACCCTCCTTGACCAGTTACCCAGTTAACCAGTGGTTCCTTAGTATCAACCCCTCCCTCCAAGACCAAGGCGATCATCATAGGCTGCACCATCAGCTCCTTCTGTCTCCATGACTTGTACCTAACTATTTATAGCCATCTTATCCACCTCACTCCTACACTCAAGTACCTTGGCCTCACCCTCGACCGCCACCTCACCTGGACTCCCCATCTCCCTACAATCCAACAGACTCTGCCACCTGAAACTCCTGTCTGGTAGGATGTGGGGTCTGCATCCATCCACCATCCTTCACACCTACAAATCCTTGATCTGCCCCATCTCTTGTTATGGAAGCGTTGCTTGAATTTCTGGCCATCTTAGGTTCTACAACGCCCTCCAAATCCTCGAGCGCCATGCACTCTGCCTGCCTTCTATATCTGCCTGCCATCCTCCACACGCATCGTCTATGACCTCATCCCCTTCCCTCTTCCTTCTCCTTTTCGTTGAACACACCCGAACCCTGCATATTGTCCTCTGACTCGATCCCCCTCCACACCCCCTGGTGTCGCCCATCTCTCCACCCACAGCGCATTGCTGTGCCTTCATCGTTGCGTCCCACCTTCTCTCCCTCTCCACACCCTGCACCTTCTTTCCCAACACAACTTCCAGCGCGTACCCCTTCCGGGTGATGAGCTTCGCCCTGACGTCTACCCCCCTACCAACTCTAACACCACCTTCCTCCTGTCTCCTCCTGAGGGCTCCCTCTCCTCCCCCTCCCTTCTCCAGAGTGGCTTTCCCCCTCCTACACCCCATCTCTCTCCTGTGCTCCCCTTCAGTGTCTCTGCCCTCCCTCCTGACTTTTCTTCCCTCTTCATCTCCTGCCCCACCTGTCTCCTGCCTCTTGGTGCACCACCTGCTACCTATTCATTTCATCCCACCCCCTCCCCCGCTGCTCCTTGCTCTCTGCTCCTTTACCATCGTCTCAGGCCTCACCCTTGGCAGGACCCTCCTGCCAATTTTTCCTCTTTGTCGCGTGTGCTTCATTTCTTAAAGTGGTTTTAAGGTGTCTTTGTTCTGGAGTGATTTAATACTGGGGCCAACTTTTAATCTGTGCATGTGACGTCGGTGTCTTTTTTGTGCTCTACGAATCGCCAACTGTGTTTTTAACTTTATGTAGACTTTTTTAATTGTCCCCCATAAACGTGTCCGTGTCAGTGTATATTTTACCTCCATTGTCTCCCCTTACTCTGTTTTTATATCCCCCTTTTATCGCCTTTCTATGTGTAATTTTCTTCTTTTATTTGCTGTCATGTCACTTGGCTGAAGAGTGGCAGATTGTGCCGCTGCCAACCCTTCCTTGCCTATATGGGGAGGGAGAATGAAATCACAATAAAGGAAAAAAAAAGTAAAGCTTCCATTTGTACTCAAGCCGTCTTTGAATTTCTCACTGCAGAGAAAGAAACTGTGGGGAATATTCACAAACGCTTGTGCAAAGTCTATGTAGCATCTTTTGTCGACAGAAGTATAGTTAGTCGCTGGGCACAGAAGTGTGAGGTCATGAGAAGGCGGTTCGGCGGAGCTCCACGATTTGCAGCGGTCGGTGAGGCCATCCATGACTGTCACACCTGACATGTTGCACCCAGCTGATGTTTTTCAGGCCATTAAAGGATGTCATTCATGGAAGACATTTTGAGAAGGATGAGTAGGTGATTCATACAATAAAGCACTGGCCCTGCCACCAGGACAAGGATTGGTACCGACTGGGCATACACACTCTTGTTTCACACTGGAGGATGGCTATAGTATGGGATGGAGATTAGATGGAAAGATGGGTGTGTAGTTAGAACACCATTCTTCCATGTGTGTAATTCTCATTATGTTAAATACAGAATTGTTGAAGAATAAAATGGTGCATAACTTTATATATATATATATATATATATATATATATATATATATATACTCCTGGAAATTGAAATAAGAACACCGTGAATTCATTGTCCCAGGAAGGGGAAACTTTATTGACACATTCCTGGGGTCAGATACATCACATGATCACACTGACAGAACCACAGGCACATAGACACGGGCAACAGAGCATCCACAATGTCGGCACTAGTACAGTGTATATCCACCTTTCGCAGCAATGCAGGCTGCTATTCTCCCATGGAGACGATCGTAGAGATGCTGGATGTAGTCCTGTGGAACGGCTTGCCATGCCATTTCCACCTGGCACCTCAGTTGGACCAGCGTTCATGCTGGACGTGCAGACTGCGTGAGACGACGCTTCATCCAGTCCCAAACATGCTCAATGGGGGACAGATCCGGAGATCTTGCTGGCCAGGGTAGTTGACTTACACCTTCTAGAGCACGTTGGGTGGCACGGGATACATGCGGACGTGCATTGTCCTGTTGGAACAGCAAGTTCCCTTGCTGGTCTAGGAATGGTAGAACGATGGGTTCGATGACGGTTTGGATGTACCGTGCACTATTCAGTGTCCCCTCGACGATCACCAGTGGTGTACGGCCAGTGTAGGAGATCGCTCCCCACACCATGATGCCGGGTGTTGGCCCTGTGTGCCTCGGTCGTATGCAGTCCTGATTGTGGCGCTCACCTGCACGACGCCAAACACGCATACGACCATCGTTGGCACCAAGGCAGAAGCGACTCTCATCGCTGAAGACGACACGTCTCCATTCGTCCCTCCATTCACGCCTGTCGCGACACCACTGGAGGCGGGCTGCACGATGTTGGGGCGTGAGCGGAAGACGGCCTAACGGTGTGCGGGACCGTAGCCCAGCTTCATGGAGACGGTTGCGAATGGTCCTCGCCGATACCCCAGGAGCAACAGTGTCCCTAATTTGCTGGGAAGTGGCGGTGCGGTCCCCTACGGCACTGCGTAGGATCCTACGGTCTTGGGGTGCATCCGTGCGTCGCTGCGGTCCGGTCGCAGGTCGACGGGCACGTGCACCTTCCGCCGACCACTGGCGACAACATCGATGTACTGTGGAGACCTCACGCCCCACGTGTTGAGCAATTCGGCGGTACGTCCACCCGGCCTCCCGCATGCCCACTATACGCCCTCGCTCAAAGTCCGTCAACTGCACATACGGTTCACGTTCACGCTGTCGCGGCATGCTACCAGTGTTAAAGACTGCGATGGAGCTCCGTATGCCACGGCAAACTGGCTGACACTGACGGCGGCGGTGCACAAATGCTGTGCAGCTAGCGCCATTCGACGGCCAACACCGCGGTTCCTGGTGTGTCCGCTGTGCCGTGCGTATGATCATTGCTTGTACAGCCCTCTCGCAGTGTCCGGAGCAAGTATGGTGGGTCTGACACACCGGTGTCAATGTGTTCTTTTTTCCATTTCCAGGAGTGTATATATATATATATATATATATATATATATATATATATATATATATATATACAGGGTTATTACAAATGATTGAAGCGATATCACAGCTCTACAATAACTTCATTATTTGAGATATTTTCACAATGCTTTGCACACACATACAAAAACTCAAAAAGTTTTTTTAGGCATTCAGAAATGTTAGATATGTGCCCCTTAAGTGATTCGGCAGACATCAAGCCGATAATAAAGTTCCTCCCACACTCGGCACAGCATGTCCCCATCAATGAGTTCGAAAGCATCGTTGATGCGAGCTTGCAGTTCTGGCACGTTTCTTGGTAGAGGAGGTTTAAACACTGAATTTTTCACATAACCCCACAGAAAGAAATCGCATGGGGTTAAGTCGGGAGAGCGTGGAGGCCATGACATGAATTGCTGATCATGATCTCCACCACGACCGATCCATCGGTTTTCCAATCTCCTGTTTAAGAAATGCCAAACATCATGATGGAAGTGCGGTGGAGCACCATCCAGTTGGAAGATGAAGTCGGCGCTGCCGGTCTCCAGTTGTGGCATGAGCCAATTTTCCAGCATGTCCAGATACACGTGTCCTGTAACGCGTTTTTCGCAGAAGAAAAAGGGGCCGTAAGCTTTAAACCATGAGATTGCACAAAACACGTTAACTTTTGGTGAATTGCGAATTTGCTGCACGAATGCGTGAGGATCCTCTACCGCCCAGATTCGCACATTGTGTCTGTTCACTTCACCATTAAGAAAAAATGTTGCTTCATCACTGAAAACAAGTTTCGCACTGAACGCATCCTCTTCCGTGAGCTGTAGCAACCGCGCCGAAAATTCAAAGCGTTTGACTTTGTCATCGGGTGTCAGGGCTTGTAGCAATTGTAAACGGTAAGGCTTCTGCTTTAGCCTTTTCCGTAAGATTTTCCAAACCGTCGGCTGTGGTACATTTAGCTCCCTGCTTGCTTTATTCGTCGACTTCCGCGGGCTACGCGTGAAACTTACCCGCACGCGTTCAACCATTTCTTCGCTCACTGCAGGCCGACCCGTTGATTTCCCCTTACAGAGGTATCCAGAAGCTTTAAACTGCGCATACCATCGCCGAATGGAGTTAGCAGTTGGTGGATCTTTGTTGAACTTCGTCCTGAAGTGTCGTTGCACTGTTATGACAGACTGATGTGAGTGCATTTCAAGCACGACATACGCTTTCTCGGCTCCTGTCGCCATTTTGTCTCACTGCGCTCTCGAGGGCTCTGGCGGCAGAAACCTGAAGTGCGGCTTCAGCCGAACAAAGCTTTATGGGTTTTTCTACGTATCTGTAGTGTGTCGTGACCATATGTCAATGAATGGAGCTACAGTGAATTTATGAAATCGCTTCAATCATTTGTAATAGTCCTATATATATATATATATATATATATATATATATATATATATATATATATATATATATATAATTTTCATCCTTTGGATAATTCTCATAAAACAGGGTGTTGATAATAAAACTGCATTTACATGATATAACATGTAACCCTCCCCTCATGAACCATGGTCCTTGCTGTTGGTGGGGCGGCTTGCGTGCCTCAACGATACAGATAGCCGTACCGTAGGTACAACCACAATGGAGGGGTATCTGTTGAGAGGCCAGACAAATGTGTGGTTCCTGAAGAGGGGCAGCAGCCTTTTCCGTAGTTGCAGGGGCAACAGTCTGGATGATTGACTGATCTGGCCCTGTAACACTAACCAAAATGGCCTTGCTGTTCTGGTACTGCGAACGGCTGAAAGCAAGGGGAAACTACAGCCGTAATTTTTCCCGAGGGCCTGCAGCTTTACTGTATGATTAAATGATGATGGCGTCCTCTTGGGTAAAATATTCCGGAGGTAAAATAGTCCTCCATTCGGATCTCGGGGCGGGGACTACTCAAGAGGACGTTGTTATCAGGAGAAATAAAACTGGGGTTCTGTGGATCGGAGCGTGGAATGTCGGATCCCTTAATCGGGCAGGTAGGTTAGAATATTTAAAAAGGGAAATGGATAGGTTAAAGTTAGATATAGTGGGAATTAGTGAAGTCCGGTGGCAGGAGGAACTAGACTTTTGGTCAGGTGAATACAGGGTTATCAATACAAAATGAAATAGGGATAATGCAGGACTACGTTTAATAATGAATAAAAAAATAGGAGTACCGGTAAGCTACTACAAACAGCATAGTGAACGCATTATTGTGGCCAAGAAAGACACGATGCCCACGCCTACTACAGTAGTACCAGTTTATATGCCAACTAACTCTACAGATGAAGAAAAAATTGATGAAATGTATGATGAGATAAAATAAATTATTCAGGTAGTGAAGGGAGTCGAAAATTTAATAGTCATGGGTGACTGGAATTCAAGAGTAGGGAAAGGGAGAGAAGGAAACATAGTAGGTGAATATGGATTGGGGCTAAGAAATGAAAGAGGAAGCCACCTGGTTGCATTCTGCACAGAGCATAACTTCATCATACCTGACACTTGGTTTAAGAATAACGAAAGAAGGTTGTATACATGGAAGAACCCTGCAGATACTAAAAGGTATCAGATAGATTATATAATGGTAAGACAAATATTTAGGAACCAGGTTTTAAATTGTAAGACATTTCCAGGGGCAGATGTGGACTCTGACCACAATCTATTGGTTATGAACTGTAGATTAAAACTGAAGAAACTGCAAAATGGAGGGAATTTAAGGAGATGGGACCTGGATAAAGCGAAAGAACCATAGGTTGTACAGAGTTTCAGGGAGAGAATAAGGGAACAATTGACAAGGATTGGGGGAAAGAAATGCAGTAGAAGAAGAATGGGTAGCTTAGAGGGATGAAATAGTGAAGGCAGCAGAGGGTCAAATACGTAAAAAGACGAGGGCTAGTAGAAGCCCTTGGATTCCAGAAGATATATTGAATTTAATTGATGAAAGCAGAAAATATAAAAATGCAGTAAATGAAGCAGGCAAAAAGGAATACAAACGTCTCAAAAATGATATCGACAGGAAGTGCATAATGGCTAAACAGGGATGGCTAGAGGACAAATGTAAGGATGTAGAGGCTTATCTCACTAGGAGTAAGATAGATACTGCCTACAGCAAATTAAAGAGACCTTTGGAGAAAGGAGAACCACTTGCATGAATATCAAGAGCTCAGATGGAAACCCAGTTCTAAGCAAAGAAGGGAAAGCAGAAAGGTGGAAGGAGTATACAGAGGGTGTATAGAAGGGCGATGTACTTGAGGACAATATTATGGAAATGGAAGAGGATGTAGATGAAGATGAAATGGGAGATATGATACTGCGTGAAGAGTTTGACAGACCACTGAAAGACCTGAGTCGAAACAAGGCCCCCTAGTAGACAACGTTCCACTGGAACTACTGACAGCCTTGGGAGAGCCAGTCCTGACAAAACTCTACCATCTGGTGAGCAAGATGTATGCGACAGGCGAAATACCCTCAGACTCCAAGAAGAATATAATAATTCCAATCCCAAAGAAAGCAGGTGTTGACAGATGTGAAAATTGCCGAACAATTTAGTTTAATAAGTCACAGATTCAATATACTAACGCGAATTCTTTACAGACAAAGGGAAAAACTTAGGGAAGCCGACCTCGGGGAAGATCAGTTTGGATTGCGTAAAAATGTTGGAACACGTGAGGCAATACTGACCCTACGACTTATCTTAGAAGAAAGATTAAGGAAAGGCAAACCTACGTTTCTAGCATTTTTAGACTTAGAGAAAGCTTTTGACAATGTTGATTGGAATACTCTCTTTCAAATTCTGAAGGCGGCAGGGATAAAATACAGGGGGCGAAAGGCTATTTACAATTTGTAAGGAAATCAGATGGCAGTTATAAGAGTCGAGGGGTATGAAGGAGAAAGCAGTGGTTGGGAAGCGAGTGAGACGGGTTTGCAGCCTATCCCCGATGTTATTCAATCTGTATATTGAGCAAGCAATAAAGGAAACAAAAGAAAAGTTCGGAGTAGGTATTAAAATCCATGGAGAAGAAATAAAAACTTTGGGGTTCGCTGATGACGTTGTAATTCTGTCAGAGACAGCAAGGGACTTGGAAGAGCAGTTGAACGGAATGGACAGTGTCTTGAAAGGAGGGTATAAGATGAACATCAACAAAAGCAAAACGAGGATAATGGAATGTAGTCGAATTAAGTCGGGTGATGCTGAGGGAATTAGATTAAGAAATGAGACACTTAAAGTAGTAGAGGAGTTTTGCTATTTGGGGAGCAAAATAACTGATGATGGTCGAAGTAGAGAGGATATAACATGTAGACTGGCAATGGCAAGGAAAGCGTTGCTGAAGAAGAAAAATTAGTTAACATCGAGTATAGATTTAATAGTCAGGAAGTCGTTTCTGAAAGTATTTGTATGGAGTGTAGCCATGTATGGAAGTGAAACGTCGACGATAAATAGTTTAGACAAGAAGAAAATAGGAGCTTTCGAAATGTGGTGCAACAGAAGAATGTTGAAGATTAGATGGGTAGATCACATAACTAATGAGGAGGTATTGAACAGAACTGGGGAGAAGAGGAGCTTGTGGGACAACTTGACTAGAAGAAGCGATCTGTTGGTGGGACATGTTCTGAGACATCGAGGGATCACCAATTTAGTATTGGAGGGCAGCGTGGAGGGTAAAAATCGTAGAGGGGGACCAAGAGATGAACACACTAAGCAGATTCAGAAGGATGGAGGCTGCAGTAGGTACTAGGAGATAAAGAAGCTTGTACAGGATAGAGTAGCATGGAGAGCTACATCAAACCAGTCTCAGGACTGAAGACCACAACAACAACAGAGTGAGGGCGGTCATCCATCCATTCGTACAGACGAAAGAAGCTGGAAAGCTCAGAATCGAGACGTATCTAATTTGTCAGACATCTTTGAAGGAATTAAAAATAGCTGGCATAATCTGCACCAGGAAAAAGAAACTGTGTGCTCGAGTGTCTGGAGGGGGCCATGTTGAACTTGGTTTTGAGTGAAAAAAAAACCTTTTTAAATACTCTTTGTAATGATGTATAACAGAAGGTTATATTATGTTTCTTTCATTAAATACACATTTTTAAAGTTGTGGTATTCTTCTTGAATCACCCTGTACAGAGTGTTTCGCCATAGAGTCGTCAGGTGTATTTTCTCCGGTGTTTGGGCACATATTTGCAGTTTCCTTTTTTTAATGTGTAGTTGGAGTCAGCACTAAAAGATATCGCTCATCACGTCTTTCATGCGACGACTAACGTCGATGGAGAGCGTCGATTTGTTCCCCATTACAAACAAAATGATTTTTAAAGTTCAGTTTTACTTGACTGTTCGATAGAGAAGTCCGAAATTAGCCTAGTGCGTTATACGTTTTATCGATATGGATTAACAGGAATATTAAAACAAGAGGAATAATCAGTATTTCAGCAGCAACTGAACAGCGATTCTGGATGGCGGCAGCAATCAGCACCGGTCAAGGCGGTGCTGTCGCTCCTCTAGTACTGTTCCTGTTAGTGCATAGATAGTACTGCTCACTAGAACATTCACGTAAACTTCCACTTTAAAAATAATTTTGTTGGCAACTGGAAACAAAGTGACGCTTTTCATCGATGCTTGTCGTTCACTAAAGACGTGAGGAGCAGCTTTTCTTTCAGCTACACCGCTGCATAAAGTTAACTGAAAATATGTAACGAAACACCAGAGAAAATACGCCTGATGACTCTTAGCATATAGACCTTGCATAAACACTGAGAGGACAAGAGTCACGGGATACTTTCTATTGTCGTGTCGGACCCCTCTATCCCGGCGTAGCGCAGCAACCCGACGTGTCCTGGATTCAACAAGTCGTTGGAAGTCCCCTGCTAGAATACTGAGCCAGGGTGCTTCTATAACCTTACATAATTGCGTAAGTGCTGTGGGTGCAGGATTTTGCACACAAACTGATGTCTCGCTTATGTCCCACATATGTTCGATAGGATTCATGTCAGACGATCAGGGTGGCCAAACTATTCGCTCAACCTATCCAGACTGTTCTTCGAACCAATAACGAAAATTGTGTCCCCGTGACATGGAGCCATTTTATACCTAAAACCTCCATCACTATTTGGGAACATGAAATCAGTGACTCGCTGAAAAAGGTCTCCAAGTATCCAAACACAACCATTCCCAATCAATAATCGTTTCAGTTGACCCAAAGGTCCTAATCCATTCTATGCAAACACAGCCCACATAAATATGGAGCCACCGCCAGCTTGCACAGTGACTTGTTAACAACTTACGTCCATAGACTAGTGGGTTCTGCTCCACACTCGAACCCTACCACCAGCTCTTGCCGACGGAAATCGGGAGTCATCTGATCAGGCCACGATTTTCCTGTTGTCTAGGGTCCATCCTACATGGTATCGAAAACGGGAGAGGTACTGCAGGTGATGTCATGCTGTAGCAAAGTCACTCGCATCGCTCGTATGCTCCCATAGGCCGTCGGCCACTGCATTGTCCGTGCTGAGAGTTAATACTTGAAATATGGTATTCTCAGCACATTCTTGACACTGTGGATTGCGGCTAATTGAATTCCCTAACGATTTAACGATTTCCGAAATCGAATGTCCCATGCTTCTATCTCCAATTATTATCACACGTTCAGTGTCTGTTAATTACTCTCCTGCGGGCATAATCACGTTGAACACCTTTTTAGGTGAATCACTTGAGTACAAATGGAAGCTTTACTTTGTTTTCCTTTATTGTGATTTCATTCCCCCTCCCTATATAGGCAGGGGAGGATTGGCAGCGGCACGATCTGCCACTCTTCAGCCGAGTGAAATAACAGCAAATAAAAGAAGAAAATTATACATAGAAAGGCCATAAAAAGGGGACATAAAAACAGAGTAAGGGGAGACAATGGAGTTCAAATATACACTGACACGGAGACGTTCATGGGGACAATTAAAAAAGTCTACATAAATTTAAAAACACAGTTGGTGATTCGTAGAGCTCAAAAAAGACACCGAAGTCACATGCACAGATTAAAAGAAAAGAGGGCCATAAATAGTTACGTAGAAGTCATGGAGACGGAAGGAGCTGGTGGTGCAGCCTATGATGATCGCCTGGGTCTTGGAGGCATTGATACTAAGGAATCACTGGTTAACTGGGTAACTGGTCAAGGAGGGTTTGGAGGGTACGTTGGGTCAATTGAAGGGTAGGATAAAGGGCTAGGAAGGCGGTGTCATGAGCAAATTGGAGGATATGAACAAGTGGGGAAGGTTTGGGCAAATCAGCAGTGTACAGTAGGTAGATGAGAGGGGAAAGGATGGAGCCTTGGGGCACAACGGCAGAGGGATAGAAGGTAAGGGAGTTGGAATTGTGGATAGTGACATAGGAGGGACGACAGGAGAGGAAAGAAGCAACGAGATGGACGAAATTGATAGGGAGAGCATAGGTCTGGAGTTTGAAGAGGATCCTAGGGTGCCAGACATGGTCGTAAGCAATCTGGAAGGAAAAAAAGATAGTAGAGCCCGGGGGTTAAGTTGGAGGGAAAGAAGATTGGTAAGGTTAAGCAGCTGGTCGTCAGCTGAGAAGGAAGGCCGGAAGCCACACTGGGTATGGGGAAGGAGGCAGTGCTGGTTAAGGTGGCGGTGAATACGGCGGGAGAGGATGGTCTCGAAGACCTTACTGAATATGGAGGTGAGGCATATGGGACGATAGGAAGAGGTACCATAGGAGAGTTTGTTGGGTTTAGGGAACAGCAGAACATGGGAAGTCTTCCACATGTGCCCGCATCTCGTGGTCGTGCGGTAACGTTCTCGCTTCCCACGCCCGGGTTCCCGGGTTCGATTCCCGGCGGGGTCAGGGATTTTCTCTGCCTCGTGATGGCTGGGTGTTGTGTGATGTCCTTAGGTTAGTTAGGTTTAAGTAGTTCTACGTTCTAGGGGACTGATGACCATAGATGTTAAGTCCCATAGTGCTGCGAGCCATTTGATTTGAATCTTCCACATGTGAGGCTAAAAGCCAGTGGAGAGGAGGATATTGTACAGGACAGCTGCAGGACACTTTCAAAATGGCGCGCTAGGTGATGTACGTTACAAGCAACAGCTGGTCGTAGGTTGTATTCCAAAAATGAACAAAATAGAAACAGAAGTGATGACACTTTCCGCAAGATCTGACCATCATTTTGCAGGATGATGCTCAAGCACATACAGTGTAACCTGCACTGATTTGTTTGACTGATGGGGCTGGAAAGTGCTATACTACCTACTGCACTCCCCTGACTTAAGCTCTGGTGAGTTCAACTCTATTTCTAAACTGAAAGAAACACTTCACGGCATTCGCTTCAGAACTGCTACAAATTCGTAGGGCAATAGACCACGTTCTCGAACTGTCAACACAACTGGCACTCCTAAGAATATCCTACGACTTCCACATCACTGGAAACAGGTTATACACAACGCTGGTGACTACTCTGAAGGTCAGTAAAACTTTGAAACACGTATCTATTTTGTACGAGCTGTAAATAACTAGTTGCCACTATTAAAGTTCCAACCCTCGTACTGATTGCGTTATGATCACTGGGTATTCTCCTATCGAGCACCAGCCAGTTCGCAACCTGTGTTAATGGTGCGTCTGTGTTACTTTCTATTTCACAATTTCCGCGATAAGTTGGTTGGCATGGTTTGTTTGAAATGAAAAGGTTAAAGTCATTTATAACGTTGACTGTTATTAGTTCTCTGGCATCCGTTCAGTCAGACTGTCAGAGAATTGACCTACACTACTGGCTATTAAAATTGCTACACCAAGTAGAAATGCAGATGATAAACGGGTATTCATTGGATAAATATATTGTACTAGAACCGACACGTGACTACATTTACACGCAATTTGGGTGTATAGATCCTGAGAAATCAGTACCCAGTACAACCACCTCTGGCCGTAATAACGGCCTTGATACGCCTGGGCATTGAGTCGAACAGAGCTTGGATGGCGTGTACGGGTACAGCTGCCCATGCAGCTTCAACACGATACCACAGTTCATCAAGAGTAATGACTGGCGTATTGTGACGAGCCAGTTGCTCGGCCACCATTGAACAGACCTTTTCAGTTGGTGAGACATCTGGAGAGTGTGCTGGCCAGGGCAGCAGTCGAACATTTTCTGTATCCAGAAAGGCCCGTACAGGACCTGCAACATGCGGTCGTGCATTATCCTTCTGAAATGTAGGGTTTCGCAGGGATCGAATGAAGAGTAGAGCCACGGGTCGTAGCACGTCTGAAATGTAACGTCCACTGTTCAAAGTGCCGTCAGTGCGAACAAGAGGTGACCGAGACGTGTAACCAATCGCACCCCATACCGTCACGCTGGGTGATACGCCAGTATGGCGATGACGAATACTCGCTTCCAGTCTGCGGTCACCGCGATGTCGCCAAACACGGAAGCGACCATCATGATGCTGTAAACAGAACCTGGATTCATTCGAAAAAATGACGTTTTGCCATTCGTGCACCTAGGTTCGTCGTTGAGTACACCATCGCAGGCGCTCCTGTCTGTGATGCAGCGTCAAGGGTAACCGCAGCCATGGTCTCCGAGCTGATACTCCATGCTGCTGCAAACGTCGTCGAACTGCTCGTGCAGATGGTTGTTGCCTTGCAAACGTCCCCATCTGTTGACTCAGGGATCGAAACGTGGCTACACGATCCGTTACAGCCATGCGGATAAGATGCCTGTCATCTCGACTGCTAGTGATACGAGGCCGTTGGGATCCAGCACGGCGTTCCGTATTACCCTCCTGACCCACCGATTCCATAGTCTGCTAACAGTCATTGGATCTCGACCAACGTGAGCAGCAATGTCACTATACGATAAACCGCAATCGCGATAGGCTACAGTCCGACCTTTATCAAAGTTGGAAACGTGATAATGCTCATTTCTCCTTCTTACACGAGGCATCACAACAACGTTTCACCATGCAACGCTGGTCAACTGCTGTTTGTGTATGAGAAATCGGTTGGAAACATTCCTCATGTCAGCACGTTGTAGGTGTCGCCACCGGCGCCAACCTTGTGTGAATGCTCTGAAAAGCTAATCATTTGCATATCACAGCATCTTCTTCCTGTCGCCTAAATTTCGCGTCTGTAGCACGTCATCTTCGTGGTGTAGCAATTTTAATGGCCAGTAGTGTACCATTTATGTCTGTTAAGATAAGTAGTCGTCTAACATTAGAAAATCACGGAGCTTCTTTTATTACTTCAGCTAAAGGCTCTGAATAGCAAATGAGTGCTTGCCGTAGATCGACGAGATGAACCACATTTCCCTCTCGGAAATATTTCCAACTGTAATGGTCGATTGTGTGCATAGTTTCGTTATTTGTATTCCTGTAAAGTTTGTGTTTACTACAACAATTGCAGCCATGGCCTTGTTTGCTCCTGTGATTTCCATGTACTGCCTGGGAAGGCCTGGAATTCTTCCATATCGTGCGTGCGGTTCTCGTTGACACAATATATTCACGCATACCAAGCGCTGTGTCCACCGTCTCGCTTCCCATACGGTTTAGCTGCAAAGTTTCACTATTGGAATTTAGTAAAAAGAAAATGTTTCGGCGCGTTCTGGGCGTGATCGAGGAACACATGTCCGTGTTCCCTTGCTAGGTCCTTTAGAAATTTCAAGGTTAAGATCTTCATTTCCTCATTTTCATGATTTGCATAAAAGTTTACAGAGATCACGTTTATCTGGTGGTAGGTTGTTAAGTCCCATAGTGCCCAGAGCCATTTGAGCCATGATCCTGTTCTCGGTGAGTATGGCGTCTTGTATATCTATGTCATTTTTACGTCCTTCTGTTGAGTGCAGTGTGTTGTTTTTATGGTCTTATTTACTGAGGGCTTCCTCTTTCAATAGTTCTACTCTAGGAAATGTCGCCGTTTGGAGTGTCGCCAAACGGAAAAGTTCACATTTAATGTGCCTCGCCACACTATAGTCCATGACGCAGTGGAAACACGCACCGGAGATGTAATCTGCTAGGCTAAAAAATTTATCTTCACAATGTCATTCACGTCCGTTGGAGAGTCTGTGGTCAGCAGCCCACGTTATTCCTCGAGGCTACTGCACGTTTGGGTCAGGGATTTTCTCTGCCTCGTGATGACATGGTGTTGTGTGCTGTCCTTAGGTTAGTTAGGTTTAAGTAGTTCCAAGTTCTAGGGGACTGATGACCATAGATGTTAAGTCCTATAGTGCTCAGAGCCATTTGAACCATTTGAACTACTGCACGTTGCCATGTTTTCGTTTTCGTTGCTGGTGATTTGTGTTTGCTTCTGCAACAAGGGCTGTGCTGTTCATAACTATGTTTCGTTGAGAGTATGTCTGTACATTTCCGTTGTTGATGTTTGTATTCATATCCCTTCCTAAATTTCCAAACAGTGTCGTCTCACTGTATTCGTTCTGGTATGTGCTAGTTAGCACTGTTGGGGACATCACCTTCGGTTTTTCTTTTGTCTTTTGCAGAGATCTTTGTATGTAGGACATTCTAGCCCCCCGGTTTTATTACATGTTCTTTCACTGTTCTTGCAAGGAATACGGCCAAAAGTTGTTTCTTCATGGCATTCGATCTCTTTGTGACCGGGTTTTGCACATTTCCCGCAGATAATATCCCTGTCACATCGTTTCAACCGATGACCAAAATCCCAACAGTTGAGGCACTTTTGCACTGACACAGTCCGTAATGCGTAATGATTCAAATATGTACGCCATATTCCTCTGTAATAACAGTAGTCTGAACCTTGGTTTACCTCTTGAATATTATTTACCCTTCATTTCTCTATCTGATATGTTTTGAGTCGTATTCTGACTTCTTCAAATTCACATATGGTGACGTGGTCGCTGAGATTTATTTCAAACAGTTGTTCCAGAAAGTCTTAATCTGTAAGAGTGTGCGAAAACTGTGTACTGCCAGTAATGATATTACTTTTATAGATTATTGGCATGGAATGCTCTTTAAGTTTGATCTTTTTTCAATAATATTCCTCTTGTCTGCTTGTGCCTCAGTTTCAAGAATTACTTTGTTTCCTATATCTTTCGTTTTCTTTGCGAATTCAATTTCTTCTTCAGCCCTAGTTTTCTGCTTTGTGACTGGACCATCTGCCGCGACTGCAGTGAAAGTCAGTAGAGTTGGCCTCAATTCAGTATGTAATTTTTGATTTTCTTCCTTTATGGCTGCAATATCCATTTCCAAACGTTGAATTCTGCTAATTCTCTACACAATCTCTAGTTTTAAGTTCTTAGTCAATCATTTTGTACATGAATCCTGATTTGGCCGAGTGCTAATGCTCATATTTTGTTCCTAACTGGTGCAGTAACTGTGGTGGACACAATTTTCTGGTTATCGTCTAATTGAAAATCCATCAGAACTTCGTCTACAGCTGCTATCATTTTTCAACCCATGTTTGTACGCCTGGGTGTTACAGTCACTGTTGAGATTGTTTGTCTGATCACTATTTGTTACCGTGTCAGTGTGTTGTCATTCCCGTTTCCTACTGATGTTAGTGTAATATTTATTTTCGGCGTCTGGCCGTCTTCATCGATGTTTGATGTAGGCGACGCCATCTTGGCCCACGGTGTATGCTAGAGTGTCCGCCTGTTTGCACGGACTTGGAGCTTAACCTAGTGGAGAGCCCGATATGCACATACTCAAAATATATTCACAAAGTGTGGCGGAGGGAGCCCACACCGGGCGGTACAGCCAGCTCCCGAGTGTCTGTTCCTAATATAAGTGAAGAACAATCTCAATCTTGATAAACACCGTTAACTCGGATTCGATGTTCAAGCAGTGAGCCAGTGTGCCAATGCCAGCGTGAAAGAAGCACGAGGAAATCGACGTAGCTGGAACCCGCTGCACGCCGCGCCGTTGGCAGAAGGCGCCACGCATCGCCGCCGCCAGAGAGGACTATGGCCTCCTGCGTCGCCGACGAAACTTGCTTCGCAGCTCGTAAGAATACATTCGCTATCACAGAAGAACATCTCACAGCCGAACTAAAGTCCCGAACTAGACTTTATTACCTAACGTGACTGATTACACCTTTAACTATCAGCGCAGCAACTTGCACTGTTCTCAGGCAACTCTCTCTCACCACAATCGCGAAAATAGACGGAGCGCTCGCCGAACACTTCAGCACTCCACGCCACACCACTACATACAGAACATTAAAACTAACTGTGAGCCATCTGAATCCATGTACAAGTTAGGCGTCTTAGCATGACAATGTGATCATAACAACAAATGCTTTTATACTGAAGATGATTATTCACTATAGTACCAGAAATCGCATCAGATAAAGGTCATGATGACACTAGAGGTCAGGTGATCTTCTGGTCATACCTTCTAAACTATTTTATTGTGTGCTGCGATGCAGATAACCTAGGACCTGTAGGGTGGGAAGAGGGTCCGGTAACTACAAGCAACATGCTCTCAATGTGAGTGTAACTACACTATGTTATATGTGTGCTGTGACCTGAACACACCAAGGTAGGCGGTAGGGTGGATGTGATTCAGTTTCTGCAAGCATGACGGCATCAAAATGCATACTAATGGAGGACAGTAGGTTACAGTACGCTTGTTCGCCCACTGCTTGAATACTGCTCAGCAGTGTGGGATCCGTACCAGATAGGGTTGATAGAAGAGAGAGAAGGTCCAACGGAGAGCAGCGCGCTTCGTTACAGGATCATTTAGTAATCGCGAAAGCGTTACGGAGATGATAGATAAACCCCAGTGGAAGACTCTGCAGGAGGGACGCTCAGTAGCTCGGTACGGGCTTTTGTTAAAGTTTCGAGAACATACCTTCACCGAAGAGTCAAGCAGTATATTGCTCCCTCCCACGTATATCTCGCGAAGAGACCATGAAGATAAAATCAGAGAGATTAGAGCCGACAATCGTTCTTTCCACGAACAATACGAGACTGGAACAGAAGGGAGAACCGATAGAGGTACTCACGGTACCCTCCGCCACACACCGTCAGGTGGCTTGCGGAGTATGGATGTAGATGTAGATGTAGAAAAGACAACAAGACCACTTTATAGCAAGAGAGTAAAAGTTAATTTAAGTAATGGCATATGACGGAAAGAAATGTATACTAATGGAGGACACCTCTTTAAAAGTTTAAAAGAAAACGAGACCACTTTATAGCAAGAGAGTAAACGTTAATTTAAATAATGACATATGACGGAAAGAAATTTTGAACAGAGAATGAGACAAGCGAGCACTGGTTGACAGATAGAGAGAGCTATCCACGTACAAAGCGGTATCTGCGATATGACTGTATATCAGGACTCTCTCCCTCACCAATGAATTGTTCACACTCCTCAAAAAAAAAAGGTCAATGTTATATGTGTCGAAAGCAGTAAATCCCTGACAACTTGTATTGTCGGAGAAAAAAATCGAAAAAAATAGTTAAAAGCGTGATAAATAGGTTTAAAAATTAGACAAATGCCAATATAAGTTATTTAGATACAAAACGTACGCTATCCATGCTGTCCACCGAATCCCTCTATCAGAAAACCTCGCACGATTCCATATATTGTGATATAAATATAAAAATCAATGTGTTTTGCTTCATTCCACTTTACACTAAATGCAACTATTGAACTTCCAAATACACATGACTTGCTTCTGCCATGTAATGGGTGGAGTTAACAATAAAATAACATTGCAGATTACTCAGCCACACACGGAATTAATGGGATTATGATAACATCAAATTGTCACCATGTCTCTCTCTGTAGGATGCACCGTCTTTCCATGACTAACTCATATGCGTTGTCATACCATCTCTTACATCTACTTGATCGATTCTCCATCTGCATAATGAGTTATTTGTAAGTATTTACATCTGTCCCTCCCTCTGTAGAGGTACCAAAATTCATATATTGTTATTCCAAGGTATCTAGGATATCATCTCTCTCTCTCACACACACACACACGCACACACACACACACACACACACACACACACACACACACACACACACACACTCTGTCTCTATCTCTATCCCTCTCATCTTTTAGCACTGATTTCTGTCAACTTTTAGGTATATGACCCTGCGAGTCTAATGGATCTCTCCTTCTTGTAGCTTTATGGGGAAGTATCCATGAGAGAGATCTCCGGACAGTGTGATCAACAGCTTATGTCACAAAAAAATTCGACTTCAGTTTAAGTATAAATACAGATATCCTGCATGATCTTGTTATATCAGGATTTTACTGAATTTTTTGACTTCTTTTGATATTTTTTTCGTATATAAATGTACGAATATATGTTCTTACTGCTTTCATAAACCAGCTGTGGCTTGCTATTGTTTTTACACCAACCAGCTTAGACAGTCAGCCAGGGGAACTACTTCCGCTCTCCAAATGCAAACACTATGTTCCAAAGGCAAAGCTAAAACACAGACACACACACACACACACACACACACACACACACACACACACACACATGGACTGAGTGCTGATAATATTCTGTTGTAAACATGCATAGAGGATTTACGCTGTTTCCGTGTGTTGGCCTCTCTGCTAAGGTGTCCACCGACGTCGGAGGTGGTTTTTTTCTATAAGCACTGCATTGCATGATTTCGAAATTGATTCCCTCTCGAGTAATGGGGTATGCTTGTAACAATGTCACCGTTTCTACCTGAATAGGGAGTGAAATGACTTTGCTGCTATTATGTCTGCCATGTACTGTACAGTGAATCGATTACTACGGTGGATGTAATTGCAATCAGCTGGCGGCAAGGTTAGCCACGTTCAGCACGTACACCTGCACTAGGTTATCTTTAGTGATCCGTTAAAGATGCACCACACACAAAGACACATTCAGGTGAGAAGAAAAGAAAAAGAGACAGCCTTTCTCGATATTTGTATATCCAAAATACTATATTTTGTCATCCTTCCCAGACACAGTCAGAAAGTTTCAGATGATTTATTCGATGTCGGCTATCGAGGCAGCCATTTTATTGTCGTCTAAAGTAAAAGAGAATAAGGAAACTATTAAATTACTTACTAGCAAACATGTACTACCACTATGTATATATAACGACAACATGTTGAAATTGCACCAGTTAGGTGACATCAAGACCAAGCATTTATTTCGAAATGTGAATCTAAGATCCTGTATTGTACTATTTTATTACAACCATGACCCAACAATTCTGTGGTTAATTTACACTAAAACTGGCATCAGCATTTTATCAGTTAGGATAGTCGAGTAAGGTAAACTACAATCTTACTGATAGAAGACAGCTACTGTATTTCTCTCTGCATCACCTACCAGTACGGAAGGAAATATTTCGATGATACTGCTTAGCGTATGGTGATGTATCCGTATACGTTATTAACATCCCGAGTAGGGGATATAATTGTCATCATAGGCCTTGTACTTCATCTTACTCATTCGAAGGTTATTCATGTCAGTGTACCGATGCACGAACTAACAATGTCGTTCCACGAGTCATATACTCGAAAAAACAACAACACGCCAATATCGGTCAAGAGTTCCACGTGGACACGAGTCTTCCTTAACACTGCATCTCACGGAACTCCAGGCACGGTGAAATAGAAGGCAGGATCCAGAAAATATGTGCCCAGGCATACACTGTGGAACTTCTCAAAGATGTCCTGAAGTAGATGTAGGTCAGTGTTAATATGTAATCTTGCACATTCTCCCAAGTAAGGAACGCTGAACTCCTCCAAAATATAAACCCCGTGCTCACACTCTGTGTTCATTATGCCACCACCTGTTAGTTTACTGGAGAATGCGTTAACCCCGGTCAGTGTAGTTTCTTGGAGTGTCTCCATCGTATCCTGGTATTCGTATGAAGAGGTCCCCCTTCTTCGTCACAGGCTGGAACTTCGTATCACTGGGATATGCAGCTCAGGTAATACACATATCATCCCGACGCATCGTTTCCACAAGTCTGTAAAGAGGTACGTGCATGAACCGAAGCGAATCCGGGAAACGGGAGCATTATTCTTGGCGTGATTCCGTTTGGAAATGAGATATACTTTTCAACAGTATCAGGGATGACTCTGAGCTTATCACCCTTCAACAGGAAACCACCCAAGTGTTAAATTAGAAAGTGGGCATCATACCAACTGAAATTGTAGAAAAAGAAGGGTACGTGCCGTGGCAATTGGTACTTCACATCGCATGCGTTGGAGTTTCGCTGCGTAATTTCATCGTTAAAGGTCCTTTAAACGCTCACGTTTGTCCGATAGACAAGTTGAAATTTGTTGACCGCTATTATTTCGAGTGACGCGTATTGTAGAATGACGACGTTAGCCAGACTTTCAACCACTGCTACTCACTTTTCGTTACGTAGACAGAATTTCTGCCACGGCATCTGTATGTGTGTTGCGGAAAGATGTACTTTCTTTGTGTACATAAACTCATAGTGACAAATACACACACCGCCCTCGGTCGGCCACAAACAACCGGATAAAAATGTGTACATACCCTCCACTGCAGCTCCCCGTGGTACGAACAACTCCTCGTCCGCCGTAATGGCACCCACCTCTAGTAGAGTATGTACCTCATAACCCATATTCTGGTGGGGTGGCGCTGTGGGATAAAATAAATAACATTAAAATATATATTCATTGAATTCTGCTAGTTGTAAATATATACCCTCACTTGAATTTAAAGAAAATCAACGTTACTTGCCTTCTCCAGTTTCTGGCATTTTCCCTTATTCTCTGTTGGCAGTGTGACTTCGAGTGAGCAGAGAGGCCATTGTCGGCTCAGTCACCGCCCCTTCACAACGCTGATAACGCTGCAGTGCTTCTTCGGTATACATAATAAGGGCCCATCGACAGTGAGCGTCGCCGGCCGGGGTGACCGAGCGGTTCTAGGCGCTACAGTCTGGAACCGCGCGACCGCTACGGTCGCAGGTTTGAATCCTGCCTCGGGCATGGATGTGTGTGATGTCCTTAGGTTAGTTAGGTTTAAGTAGTTCTAAGTTCTAGGGGACTGATGACCTTAGAAGTTGTCCCATAGTGCTCAGAGCCATTTGAACCATTTTTGACAGTGAGCGTCAGTAGCCCTGCGTCAACCAACCAACAACTGGATTCAGCACAATACAACCGTAGTAAGAAACATTTTTAATGTTGGTTACTCACGATGGTGATAAAAAAATCTCCGTTTATATGACATACTAGTTTATTATAGAGTCTTTTGTCAATCGCAATTCATAATGTATTTTATGAATACAAATATGGGTAGCCGCGCCATCTGAGGCGCCTTGTCACGGCCCGTGCGGCTTCCCCCGTCGGAGGTTCGAGTCCTCCCTCGGGTATGGTGTCGCGTCTGTAGTTTCCTGCGAGCGTATCAGGATGGGAGCTAGACACTAAATCCAGTAATGAGGAGGCTCGTCCAGCACGAGGTCCTGGTTCTGGAAAACAAGCCGGAAATTCTATACAGATAAGGGAACTCGGTGGGATAAGGGACGTATACTTCTGATGAAATAACTGAGACGAAACACGAGGTGGGATAATACCACTGTCGAACCCTAAGAGGCACCAACACAATGAATGTAAGTTGTGCAATCCGGCATGTACCCTGTGCAGCTTACCGACGGGAGAATAACTCAGTTCCAGCGTCTGAGGCAACTGTCGAAGGAATCTCCCAAGGCACCAGCGGCCCTGCTTATATAGGCTCGTCTAATGCAGTATCCCCTGATCACGCGCGTCTCCCGTGTCCTGTCGTCCTTCCAGAACATTCTGTCGTATCTGGTCATGTAACTCCAGCGTCCCTTGCGACAAAAACGCAACCTCTCCTGCTTCCCAGCGCCCTGGCTGACGTTAGCTTGCTTTCCTACATGTTCATCATATGCAATCTTATGCTTTTTTACTCACATCCGCGACCCATTCGCGACAATGGGTATGTGTGTTGTCCTTAGCGTAAGTTAGTTTAAGTTAGATTAAGTAGTGTGTACGCTTAGGGACCGATGACCTCAGCGGTTTGGTCCCATAATGCCTTACCACAAATTTCCAAATTTCCCAGTATGTGGATATTAAGTATATATAAAGCAAATGGGGCATTTACTCAGTGGCAGATGTTTCAAATATCCACTGCTGGACTTCAGCTTCTCCATAGCTATCACGTAAGACAGGTGGTCATGCACAAGACTTGTTCTCCTAGCTGACTGCGTTGTAGGGGCACGGGCCTTATATTTTGTGGTATGCTTTTCTCTCCTTCTACTTCTCCTTCTTCTTTTTCCTTTTCTTCTCATTACAGGGGATAATAGCGTAAGACATTCGAAGCGACAGTATCCAGCGCGTTAACACTGAAAAGAGGGTGACGTATGATCTTTCAAAAACGTTCTTTTTAACTAATTAACAACATGATATTCAGAAAAAAACAATGGGGAAATATAAGAACTTACGAAGATATCTGTTGGGAGGAGCTGTTATGGCGTACATGATGCGGTCTACAATCTCCAATGAAGGAGTAATTACTGTGGAGATGGTCAAGATTTCGGTGTGGCTTTTACGTAGCTTGCATATTTCGGAAGAATCAGACACGCCTGGATACACGGTCAATAATCGTTACCGTACAACACGAGAAAACAATGAAGTTATCGATCAGATGAAAGACGAAGTGAATAGCTCGTATTTTGTAGGGCTCAGATCTTGCAGAGTTGTTTGAGATAACACTCATTTCTCTAGGCGTGTATTTTGTAGCGCTGTGATACACACACAGCATCTTCGGTTGGAGGTATCAGAATTTTGCTATGACACCTTTATTCACACCAATATGCGAACGATCTCGTTTTAAACCGTCCTAATACTGTATGGATGGCTTTGCAGGACTTTATACAGTGAAGAACCAAAGGAACTGGTACACCTGCCTAATATCGTGCAGGGCCCCCGCGAGCACGCAAAAGTGCCGCAACACGAGGTGAAATGTACACGACTAATGCCTGCAGTAGTGCTGGAGGGAAATGACACAATGAATCCTGCAGGGCTGTCCATAAATCAGTAAGACTACGAGGGGATGGAGATCACTTCTGAAAAGCAAGTTGCAAGGCATTCCAGATATGCTCAATAACGTCCACATCCAAGGGATTTTGGTGGCCGGTGGAAGTGTTTAAACTCAGAAGACTGGTCCTGAAGCAGTTCTGTAGCAATTCTGGAAGTGTTACATTTTGAAACGAGACTCACCTGACCAGGCAAGACGTTTCCAGTCATCAACAGTCCAATGTCGATGTTGACGGGCCCAGGCGAGGTGTAAAGCTTTGTGTCGTGCAATCATCAAGGGTACAGGAGTTGGCCTTCGGTTTCGAAAGCTCATATCGATGATGTTTCGTTGAATGGTTCGCACGCTGACACGTGTTGATGGCCCAGCACTGAAATCTGCAGCAGTTTGCAGAATGGTTGCACTTCGGTAGTCGTTGGTCCCGTTCTTGCAGGATCTTTTTCCGGCGGCAGCGATGTCGGAGATTTGATGTTTTACATGATTCCTGATATTCGCGGTCCACTCGTGAAATGGTCTTACGGGAAAATCCCCAACTACACCGCTACCTCGTAGGTGCTGTGTCCCATCACTCGTGCGCCGGCTGTAACACCACGTTCAACTTCTCTTAAATCTTGATAACCTGCCACTGTAGCAGCAGTAACCGATCTAACAACTGTGCCAGACACTTTTTGTCTTTTACAGGCGTTGCCGACGACAGCGCCGTAGTCTGCCTATTTACATATCCCTATATTTGAATACGTATGCCTATACCAGTTTCTTTGGTGCTTCAGTGTATATCGATCTGCGCTATTTGTGCTAGACGTTGAGGTGATGGACGCATGCAATTCTGATAGATGTGTGATGAGACTAACAGGTTTTAACTCACAAGAATCCAATTTATAAATATTGGTCAGCTGTGTCTTTAGGTGCAGTCATGGACTGTGCGGCTGGTCCCGGCGGAGGTTCGAGTCCTCCTTCGCGCATGGGTGTGTGTGTTTGTCCTTAGGGTAATTTAGGTTAAGTAGTGTGTAAAATTAGGGACTGATGACCTTATCAGTTAAGTCCCATAAGATTTAACACACATTTGAACATTTTTTTGTCTTTAGGTGCGTATTTTTTGTAGCGCAGTGCTACACAGGAACATACTGTCGGTGGCTGGAAGTATCAGAATTTTACACGATGTTTTCACAATATATTAATGTAGTTGGCAAGGGCTTATCTACCGCAGTGTGGTATTTATTATACATTAATTTTGGTTGGAAACCGATCGTGTTCACTGAATTTGCTATGACGCCATTAATGCGAAGTGACAGCATTATTTCTACCGATTGTAGTCACACACGCTATTAATGGAGTGGTGTCTTTGCAATGATAAATAAATCGAGAGCATCATTCATTCTGATTGGCTGAGAACATTATGAAGTTTAAGCGAAATACAAAAATGGTTGGAAAATATTGATAAATACGTGAAATTGTGGGTAACGAGAGAAATAGCTGCCTGGGCGTGGCCTCTGCTGGTTTCTGGAATGACGTTATAGTACTAAAGTGATGTGACGTAACATAACTTGTTCTATGACGGAGAGAGAGAATGGTGCGACGACGAGTACAGCAGTGCACAGAGCCGTGTTACGATGCGGTGCTGGCCAGAGTGGAGGCGAGCAGCAGGAAGGTAAGGCGGTCTTTGTCGGTGTTTCTGTGGCTCGCTATCACCAAGTTATACGCTAATAATTAAGGGGCAACGTAATAATTGCGTATTTCTTGCATTACTTATATTGTTTAGTGACTTTGTGCTTCTTGTTTATCGGTGTATTTTGTTGGAGTAGTGTGCAGGAGCGCCGGCCGGAGTGGCCGTGCGGTTCTAGGTGATGCAGTCTGGAGCCGAGCGACCGATACGGTCTCAGGTTCGAATCCTGCCTCGGGCATGGATGTGTGTGATGCCCTTAGGTTAGTTAGGTTTAATTAGTTCTAAGTTCTAGGCGACTGATAACCTCAGAAGTTAAGTCGCATAGTGCTCAGAGCCAATGTGCTGGAGTAGTGGTTAAACGTTATTTCTTAGAATGGAAGTTTAGGTATTTGGGGTGGCGCTGTTGCTATAGGAACTATAGATATACACACTTACTTCAACTAGAATAATACGACAGATAGATCGAAATATAAAAATGTTAATTTTTTTCAACTACCTACCCGACACACCACCGCATATTTATACTGCTGCTTGTTCAAATGTGTGTGAAATCTTATGGGACTTAACTGCTAAGGTCATCAGCCCCTAATCTTACACACTACTTAACCTAAATTATCCTAAGGACAAACACACATACCCATGCCCGAGGGAGGACTCGAGCCTCCGCGCGGGATCAGCCGCACAGTCCATGACTGCAGCCCCTCAGACCGCTCGATTAATCCCGCGCGGCACGCTGCTGCTGCTCACACCGCCTCGTAACAGGTAGTCCTATTTACGGTAATATTGATTTCTATGAGGTACCTGCCCACCATCATTGTATATTACCGTAAAGAAGTCAACTTTCTGGTGTATGCCCGACATGTTCTGGTGAGCAGGCAGTATTGGTAATGCAGCTCGCTCTAATGTTGTACAGCGGAAAGAACTCTGCTGAAGAACAGTTATAATAGCAACAATATCACGGATATAATTGACAGTATCAATAATCTAACAAATACTAATATTTACAAGTTTTTATTGGCTACTGCTGGTGCTGTATAAAAACTTCTTTTTGCTGCTGCTTCTGGCAATGCTGGCGGATGACTGGCACTAGCACTGCTCGTCCAATTGATAGTATGAACGGGGCAAGCCTCCTCACATTGGCCGAAGGGCATAATAGCCATCATTCACTTGGCGGGAGGTGGGAGAGGTAGAGAAAGACGAGAGAGAGAGAGAGAGAGAGAGAGAGAGAGAGAGAGAGAGCACAATTACGTAAGAGCCCAATTACTCGGCGTTGTACTTGTTATCAGAGTCAAGGGGAAAGATCATTACGGCAACGATCAGTGATATACCTTGGGCCCATTCTCCCCTGCTATACTACTTGCGTGTAAACTCATTATTACTCGAATTAGCTACAGCAGTTCTAGGTGCGTACCATTGTACCACTGGCGTGGCCCGGTACTGACCCACGACGTCTATGTTTCACAGGCATGGTCAGACGTCGATCTCGCGTCCTACGGTGGCGAGATGCGGTGACACGAGGACAGCGCTAGCTGCTGCCTCAGTTGTGCTAAGGCCTACCTCAGCAGTGCTGTATCGGATGCGCGAACCTGTGTTGTTGTTACGCTGCTGGGGAGCGGTTGTGTATCTCCCAGCGGAATCGAGTGCCGGACGCTGGGAGGCGCCCATCTCTGGAAGCGCATCTGTTATGTTCTCGCCGTACTCGCCGGTGGCAGGAAGATCGTTGGCGGCCCTAAAGCGGAAGCCAACACACTGAGCGGACGCCGATTTACAAACCAGCTACGGTGATATCCCCAGCCCTGCTGTGAGACTTGTGTTTATACAAGACAATTAAAACTTGTTGCGGTTCAGGTTACACACTTGGTGCGTCAAGCGACGTCAAAATGTCTCGAATCGCTTGTTATTTCCCCGTCGACGGATGGAGCTGCTGGCATGGCGTAAATACTGAGCTTGCAAATTCTGGCAAGCGTTCAGACATTGGCATCTGGCCCCACTTTATGTCCGTGTGGCTGCAGTGTTATAAAATTCTAAGCAAAATCGTCAGCGAATCAAAATTCATGCGGCACCAATAAACAGGTTATCCAATAACTGCATTTGTTCTTTAAAGGAACATACGTAGCCACAGGAACAACTAATCTGGAAAGTGAGGAAATACTTCTAAATGTAAATAATGAACTGCTAAAAATTGTCCGAAAACTGCAGGCACGTTTAATAATCTTGTTTCTTATATAAGGAGACAGTTTAGGTTAAATCACTTCTTTTGTAGATGACCTAAAGTTTCAAAAGGCTTTCCTCGCAAAGGAGTATGATGAAATCCATCTACATCCAGACAGTAGTAATCTTGTGTGGCTCGTCTTTTCACTTGGACGACACTTGAGTAACTTGCGTATCACTAATATAGCCAAGTAAATCTACTGTGGGAAGGCGACCACCTGTTTAACGTGGTATCCAAACCTGGTGTCGTTTCTGGTGAATCTTCAAATCATTCAGAGGTGAAGGCTGGGTTAAGGGTAGATTGAAAAATTTCCGTGATTCTACCGGAATTCGATTCCGCTACCTCTTTGCTTCCAGGAATTTATTTTACAACATTTCTATTCTTTATTTTTACTTATTTCATATAGACCAACATGCCTAGCCACTATATACAAAATCTCCAAGATAAATGTTGGATGTTATCAATCTTCTTAAAAATAAATGTTCGGTTCGATTCTGACGAAATCAGTAGTAAAATAATGTGATATTGTTCAACTTAACTTATTAATATAACAGCAAACATACATGTTAAATGAAAATTTTCCTAGTAGTGTTTTCCAGACAGACTTACAAATGTTGTTATCAAGCGACACCACAAACAAGAATATGGAAGGTTAGTGAAGGATTAGCAAACCACCTCATTACTTCTGCAAGAACGGGACGAACGATGACTGAAGAGATCGTTCAGCGTTACAGAAATGCAACCCTACCGCAAATTACTGCAGATTTCAATGCTGGGACGTCAACAAGTGTCAACGTGCGAACCATTCAACGGAATATCATCGATATGGGCTTTCGGAGCAGAAGGCCCACTCGTGTACTCTTGATGACTGAACGACACAAAGCCTTACGCTTCACCTGGGCTCGTCAACACCGACACTGGACTACTGATCACTGGAAACATGTTGCCCGGTTGGACGAGCCTCTTTTCAAATTGTATTGAGCAGATGGACGTGTACTGGTATGGAGACAACCCCATGAATCCATGGACCTTGCATTTCTGCAAGGCACTGTTCAAGCTGGTGGAGGCTCTGTAATGGTGTGGGGCGTGTGCAGTTGGATTGATATGGGACCCCTGACACGTCCAGATATGACTCTGACAGGTGACACGTACGTAGGCATCCTGTCTGATCACCGAGCGAGGTGGCGCAGTGGCTAGCACACTGGACTCGCATTCGGGAGGACGACGGTTCAATCCCGTGTCCGGCCATCCTGATTTAGGTTTTCCGTGATTTCCCTAAATCACTCCAGGCAAATGCTGGGATGGTTCCTTTGACAGGGCACGGCCGACTTCCTTCTCCGTCCTTCCCCAACCCGATGAGACCGATGACCTCGCCGTTTGGTCTCTTCCCCCAAACCAACCAACCAACCACCTGCATCCATTCATGTCCATTGTGCATTCCGACGGCAATTCCAGCAGTACAACTCGACATCCCACACGTCCAAAATTGCTAGAGAATGGCTTCAGGACCACTCTTCTGAGTTTAAATACACTCCTGGAAATGGAAAAAAGAACACACTGACACCGGTGTGTCAGACCCACCATACTTGCTCCGGACACTGCGAGAGGGCTGTACAAGCAATGATCACACGCACGGCACAGCGGACACACCAGGAACCGCGGTGTTGGCCGTCGAATGGCGCTAGCTGCGCAGCATTTGTGCACCGCCGCCGTCAGTATCAGCCAGTTTGCCGTGGCATACGGAGCTCCATCGCAGTCTTTAACACTGGTAGCATGCCGCGACAGCGTGGACGTGAACCGTATGTGCAGTTGACGGACTTTGAGCGAGGGCGTATAGTGGGCATGCGGGAGGCCGGGTGGACGTACCGCCGAAATGCTCAACACGTGGGGCGTGAGGTCTCCACAGTACATCGATGTTGTCGCCAGTGGTCGGCGGAAGGTGCACGTGCCCGTCGACCTGGGACCGGACCGCAGCGACGCACGGATGCACGCCAAGACCGTAGCATCCTACGCAGTGCCGTAGGGGACCGCACCGCCACTTCCCAGCAAATTAGGGACACTGTTGCTCCTGGGGTATCGGCGAGGACCATTCGCAACCGTCTCCATGAAGCTGGGCTACGGTCCCGCACACCGTTAGGCCGTCTTCCGCTCACGCCCCAACATCGTGCAGCCCGCCTCCAGTGGTGTCGCGACAGGCGTGAATGGAGGGACGAATGGAAACGTGTCGTCTTCAGCGATGAGAGTCGCTTCTGCCTTGGTGCCAATGATGGTCGTATGCGTGTTTGGCGCCGTGCAGGTGAGCGCCACAATCAGGACTGCATACGACCGAGGCACACAGGGCCAACACCCGGCATCATGGTGTGGGGAGCGATCTCCTACACTGGCCGTACACCACTGGTGATCGTCGAGGGGACACTGAATAGTGCACGGTACATCCAAACCGTCATCGAACCCATCGTTCTACCATTCCTAGACCGGCAAGGGAACTTGCTGTTCCAACAGGACAATGCACGTCCGCATGTATCCCGTGCCACCCAACGTGCTCTAGAAGGTGTAAGTCAACTACCCTGGCCAGCAAGATCTCCGGATCTGTCCCCCATTGAGCATGTTTGGGACTGGATGAAGCGTCGTCTCACGCGGTCTGCACGTCCAGCACGAACGCTGGTCCAACTGAGGCGCCAGGTGGAAATGGCATGGCAAGCCGTTCCACAGGACTACATCCAGCATTTCTACGATCGTCTCCATTGGAGAATAGCAGCCTGTATTGCTGCGAAAGGTGGATATACACTGTACTAGTGCCGACATTGTGCATGCTCTGTTGCCTGTGTCTATGTGCCTGTGGTTCTGTCAGTGTGATCATGTGATGTATCTGACCCCAGGAATGTGTCAATAAAGTTTCCCCTTCCTGGGACAATGAATTCACGGTGTTCTTATTTCAATTTCCAGGAGTGTAGTTCCGCTGGCCGCCGAACTCAGCAGATATGAACATTATTGAGCATATCTGGGATGCCCTCCAACGTCCTGTTCAGAAGAGATCTGCACCCCGTCGTACGGATTTGTCGACAGCTCTGCAGGACTGATGATGTCAATTCGCTGCAGCACTACTTCAGACATTAGTCAAGTCCATGATACGTCATGTTGCAGCACTTCTGCTTGCTTGCGGGAACCGTACACGATATTAGGCAAGTGTACCAGTTTCTTTGCCTCTTCAGTGCATTTACTTTCGTAGTTGACTTGCTACAGCCTACACATCGAAAACTGAGAACAAATGGGAATAATTAGTGACCTGGCTACGCTTTGTATTGTGTTAAATTGCAATGGAATGTACTGCAGGTCAATGATTTTCTTTTAGATACGTGACAGCCATGCACCATGGACCTTGCCGTTGGTAGGGAGGCTTGCGTGCCTCAGCGAACAGCTAACCGTTCCGAAGGTGCAACCACATGAAATGGGCATCTGTTGCGACGCCAGACAAACGCGCGTTTCCTGAAGAGGGACAACAGCCTTTCCAATAGTTGCAGGGGCAGCAGTTTGGATGATTGACTGATCTGGTCTTTTAACATCAACCCAAGTGGCTTTGCTGTGCTGATACTGCGAACGCCTGAAACCAAGGGTAAACTACAGCCGAAATTTTTTCCCGAGGACATGCAGCATTACTGTATGATGGCGTCCTCTTGGGTAAAATGTTCCGGAGGTAAAAAGTCCCCCATTCGGATATCCGGGCGGGGACTACTCAGGAAGGCGTCGTTATCAGGAGAAAGAGAACTGACGTTCTACGGATTGGAGCGTGGAATGTCAGATCACTTAATAGGGCAGGTAAGTTAGAAAATTTAATAAGGGAAAGGTTAAAGTTAGATATAGTGGGAATTAGTGAAGTTCGGTGGCAGGAGGAACAAGACTTCTGGTCAGATGAATACAGGATTTTAAATACAAAATCAAATAACGGTTATGCAGGAGTAGGTTTAATAGTGAATAAAAAAAACAGAAACGAGGATAAGCTACTACGAACAGCATAGTGAACGCAGTATTGTAGCACAAGTTTACATGCCAACTAGCTCCGCAGATCGTGAAAAGATTGTATGAAGCGATAAAATAAATTACTCAGACAGTTAAGGGTGATGAGAATTTAATAGTCATGGGGTACTGGAATTCGCCTGTAGGAAAAGGAAGAGAAGGAAAAGTAGTAGGTGAACAAGGACTGGGGATAAGGAATGAAAGCGGAAGACGCCTGGTAGAATTTTGCACAGAGCATATCTTAATCATACACTTGGTTTTAGAACCATGGAAGTATGTTGTATACATGGAAGAGGCCTAGAGACACTGGAAGGTTTAAGATAGATCATGTAATAGTAAGACAGAGATTTAGGAAACAGGTTTTAAATTGTAAGACATTTCCAGGGCCAGATGTGGAGTCTGACTACAACTTATTGGTTATGACTTTAGATAAAACTGAGGAAACTGCAAAAAGGTAGGAATTTAAGGAGATGGGACCTGGGTGAACTGAAAGAACCAGAGGTTGTAGAGAGTTTCAGAGAGAGCATTTAGGGAACGATTGACAAGGATGGTGGAAAGAAATACCGTAGAATAAGAATGGGTAGCTTTCAAAGATGAAATAGTGAAGGCCGCAGAGGATCAAGTAGGTAAAAATTGGAAACTGTGGTAAGGTCTTATGAGACCAAACTGCTGAGGTCATCGGTCCATAAGCTTACACACTGCTTAATCTAACTTAAACGAACTTATGCTAAGGACGACACACACACCCATGCCCGAGGGAGGATTCGAACATCCGACGGGAGAAGCCGCGCTGACCGTGACAAGACGCCCTTCGACCGCACGGCTACCCCGCGCGATCAAGTAGATACAAGACGACAGCTAGTAGAAATCCTTGGGTAACAGAAGAGATATTGAATTTAATAGATGGAAGGAGAAAATATAAAAACGCAGTAAATGAAGCAAATGAAAACGAAATACAAACGTCTCAAAAATGAGATGGACAGGAAGTGCAAAATGGCTGATCCGGGATGGCTAGAAGACAAATGTAAGGATGTAGAAGCATGTAAATCCGAACTATCAGTTTAATAAGCCACGGATGCAAAATACTAACAGGAATTCTTTACAAAACAATTGAAAAACTGATAGTAGCCGACCTCGGGAAAGATCAATTCGGATTCCGTGGTAATGTTGGAACACGAGAGGCAGTACTAATCCTAAGACTTCTCATAAAAGATAGGTTAAGGAAAGGCAAATCTACGTTTCTAGCATTTGTCGACTTAGAGAAAGCTTTTGACAATGTTGACTGGAATACTCCCTTTCACATTTTGAAGATGGCAGGGGGCAAATACAGGGAGCGAAAGGCTATTTTCAATTTGTACAGAAACCAGATGTCAGTTATAATAGTCAAGGGGAATGAAAGGGAAGCAGTGGTTGAGAAGGGAGTCAGACAGAGTAGTAGCCTATCCCCGATGTTATTCAATCTGTATATTGAGCAAACATAAAAGGAAACGAAAGAGAAACTGGAGTAGGAATTAAAATGCATAGAGAAAAAATAAAAACTCTGCGGTTTGCCGAGGACATTACAATCTGTGAGAGACAGCAAAGGACCTGGAAGAGCAGCTAAACGGAATGGACAGTGACTTGAAAGGAGGATATAAGGTGAACATCAACAAAAGCTTAACGACGATAATCCAATGCAGTCGAATTAAATCAGGTGATGCTGAGGGTATCTGATTAGGAACTGAGACACTTAAAGTAGTAGATGACTTTTGCTATTTGGGGAGCATAATAATTGATAATGGTAGAAGTAGAGAGGATATAAAAAAAAGACTGGCTATGGCATGGGAAAGCGTTTCTGAAGAAGAGAAATTTGTTAACATCGAGTACAAATTTAAGTGTCAGGAAGTCTTTCCTGAAAGTATTTTTATGCAGTGTAGCCAGATATGGAAGTGAAACATGGACGATAAACAGTTTGACAAGAAGAGAACAGAAGTTTTCCAAATGTGGTGCTACAGAAGAATGCTGAAAATTAGATGGGTAGTTCACGTATCTAATGAGGAGGTACTGAATAGAATTGGGGAGAAGAGGAATTTGTGGCACAACTTGACTAGAAGAAGGGATCAGTTGGTAGGAGACGCTCAAAATGGTTCAAATGGCTATGATCACTATGGGACTTAACGTCTGAGGTCATCAGTCCCCTAAAACGTAGAACTACTTAAACCTAACTAACCTAAGGACATCACACACATCCATGCCCGAGGCAGGATTCGAACCTGCGACCGTAGCGGTCGCGCGGTTCCAGACTGTAGCGCATAGAACCGCTTGGCCACCCCTGCCGGCTTGGTAGGACATGTTCTGAGGCATCAAGGGAACACCAATTTAATACTGGAGGCAAGCGTGGAGGATAAAAATTTTAGAGGGAGACCAAGAGATGAATACTCTAAGCAGATCCAGAGGGATGTAGGTTGCAGTAGTTATTCGGAGATGAAGAGGCTTGCCCAGGATAGAGTAGCATGGAGAGCAGCATCAAACCAGTCTCTGCCCTAAAGACCACAGCAACAACAACACGTGACAGATAGTAAAAAGTGTTAGTTCCATGTCGATCACATAGCAATAGGCACATAGCGTGCTGTATTGAACGGGTATCTCTTTGGGTGTCCTCTGGTTTCTGATGTAAATGTATGATATGCAGATTGTGCCTTGTTTTTGTGTAATACTGGTAGTATAGGAACAAAAAAAATTCCAGTACATTGCTCTTTCAGAGAATTTATTTATTTATTTATTGCCAAATTATAGACGTGTTACCTGATGTTTAAAACAGGTCGCACATCTTACAATTTTCGTTTTTCATCTTTTTACAGTTCTCTTTTCTTTTGTTTTACCTACAACATTTACAAAGAATGACGCTTTTCAAAATAACAATAAGTTAAGGTTGAAATATAAATAAAATTTTGTTGCTTTTTAAGAAGAACATAAAAAGAGGATAGGATAGAGGAGAGATTTGTTAGTACCATCACCGAATGTGACTGACGGTGAATACCTCGGAATGGTTTCTTCGAGCCGTTGACCGCCAGTCACACACACACACACACACACACACACACACACACACACACACACACACAAATGGTTATTAGTAGAGAAATAATGTTGCTTATCCTATTTATTACTAATCCTATGTATTAACAACTTTAGGTGTCCATCTATGTACGGTATTTGGTGTTTTCTTGGCTAGAGCGCCAGCACTTTTGCTTATTTACTGTCACGTCTCAGCTTCCTCCTCCTGTTCCTCCTCATTGTCACTATTTTCGCTGTCACTGTGGGTATCGCTGTCCACCCTCTGGAGATTGTTGTTACGCTGCACTTAGGCATGTCTGTAATGTCGTGTCCGCATGTACTCTTCATGTGTTGTTTTTGAGATACTGTTTGTCAGTTCGTTTAATTGTGCCCATTGTTCTTCGTCTCTTATTGCTGTGTATATGTCTATGTCTGTTTCTGTGTAGTCTAAGTGTAGTGTATGTCTATTGTTCACGTATTGCCCGCAGAAAAAGACAGTGTGTTCTGGGGAACCTTCTTCCCCGCATGTGCATGTAGGTGTCTGCCTCAGACTCAAGCAGTTTAAGTGCGTGGGATAAGGTCCGTGTCCGGTTAAGAAATGTACCATACCGCGGCTGGGTTCGATATGTCTCATTCTCAACCGCTCCTTTATGTCAGGGAGGAAGTCGTGCAGTCTACGTCCCTTATCACTTACATCCCACTCACGTTCCCATGTATCCAAATGCCAACTTTTAAGGTGACGTATCGTCTCTATCGGCACACCGGTTATTGTGTGTACCTTATCTAGTCTCCCCACCTTTAACCAGTACCTTTAAGCTCTTTATTTGATCGTGATATTTATGGGACATATTCCGAGCACCACACACAGTGCATCCGTTGAGGTGGTACCGAAGGCTCCACATGGGCTAAGTAGGATACTTCTCTGCCCTCGTCTGACGGATGCTTTGTTGGTGACCACGTTCAGTCTATGTGAGCACGTGCTAGCTACGAAGCAGAGTACTGATTCGAAGAGCGCACAGTGGTATGTACGTATAACTGGTAGAGGTAGTCTGTACTGTTTTGAATTTAGCCTCACCAGTTTGTGTAGTATTTTTTCTGTTTTGTCTGTTGTTAGCCTTACGTGTTCGTGGAAATTCAATTTTTCATCTATGTGTGCCCCAAGATAGCGCGTAAAGTGTGCTCGTTTGATGTTTGTGTCCCCAATTTTAACCGAAGGATTCCTTTGGAGTGATCCTTTCAGAAAGTGTATGTTGTTTTGTTTTCGGCTATCCTGAGTTTGGTGTTGTGACACCACTGAGAAATTGTTTGTAGTATTCCACTGGCTTTCTCTTCTAACTGGGCTCTATTGTTTGCAGTGACTACAACTAATAGGTCATCTGCGTAGGCGACAATTCCGTCTGACCTGTCATCCCCATCCAGAAGTTGTAGGAGGGGTTCGATTGTTATGTCCCAGAAGATGGGGCCGCAGATCGACCCTTGAGGACAGCCTTTGGTAATTCTTTTAATTACTTTGCCGGCTGTCCATCTGCCATTTGACTACTCGGTCTTTAGAGTAGTCTAGAAAACTGTTGTACAGTGACTGCGGTGCCTCCAGATGTCTTAGCCTCTGAAACAGTGCTGGCCACCAGAGATTATCAAATGCTCCAGAAATGTCAATCACTATTGCCATGGCGTATTTCTATTTTGTTGTGTTAACTATGTGCAGGGCCTGGTTGATGGCATCATCTATTGATCTGCCAGTTCTGGAGCCGAACTGGTGTTGGCTCATACCCCTGAGAGCTCTGTGTGTTTGCAGGCGCTTACACAGTAGCTTCTCCTGAATTTTTGCTAGGGTGTTTATTAGGCATATTGGCCTGTAAGTCTTTCGATCTGAAGGATCCCTGTCCGCTGACTTCCTAATAATGACTGCTTTGGAGGTTTTCCATACAGTAGGTACCCAGCCCAGCCGTAAGGCATCGTTCAGTGACGTTGTTAGGAATGGGGTGATCTGCGGTGCTAGTTTTTTCAGTGTTTCCGAGTGGATACCATCTGGTCCAGGTGCTTTTTTGTTTTTGAGCTCTGAGAATGCTAGCGCAACCTCTTCTTGCGCAAGAGGACGGGTGACAGTTGCAGTGTTGTATGGTGTGTGAAGGTTTTCTATTAGTGTTGCATGATATTGTGTGTCTGTATCGATAATGTCGTCGAGGAGCAGTTTATACAGCAGAAACTCCGCTGTATTCCTCCATCCCCTCGTCATCGTGCCGTCATCCTGCCTTAGCGTTCCCAGAAGTAGTGGGGTTTTTATCTTCTCTGTCAGTATTTTGTATGGTTCCCCCCATATATTTTTCTCTATTTGTGTTGTTACAAATAGCTCCCATAGCTGTCTACGCGTGTTGTATAGGGTCTGTCTATGTAAGTCTTGTGCATGCCTATATGCTTCAAGTCTTATTCGTCTGTCCCTATCTGCTATCGCCCTTTCAGAGAAGCAAGATGACGAAAAGTAGCGAAAAATCAAGAGTTGGTGGACGATAAATGGAGTATCATTCATTTTTGGAAGGTGACTATTAGCAGCCGTCACGTAATGAATAAAATGCATGTTTGACCATTAGTTGCTTTTTATTTAAGACGCAAGAATCGACTGCTTTCAATCACAGACCATCTTCAAGGATTCTATCAAAAAAAATGTTCAAAGATGTGTGAAATCTTATGGTACTTAAGTGCTAAGGTCATCAGTCCCTAAGCTTACAAACTGCTTAACCTAAATTATCCTAAGGACAAACACACACACACCCATGCCCGACGGAGGACTCGAACCTCCGCCGGGATCAGCCGCACGGATTCTATCCAAAGCTACCTAAAATAGATGTAGTATGCAGGAAATGTTATGAATTCTCTTCAAGGAGGTGCAAAATATACATGAATACTTACAGGGTTAAAACAGTTTACCCCCCAACATTACGTCTATCATTACTTAAATAATGGCTGCGTCTCATATGTAGAGCGTGTCATGAATTCCAGTATACCATACAAGACTTTTAAAGCAAACATACGCTTTTGCACTTCCTTGGAGAAGAACTTATAACATTTCCTGTGTACTAGATGTATTTTTACATCTTTGGATAGAATCCGTGAAGATGGTCTGTGACGAAACAGGTCGATATTTGGGTTTTAAACAAAAAAGTAGCTGATGGTCAAATATGCATTTTATGGACGATCATTCAATTTTGACAAGATTCAGAACATTCCATTCAGTATTTCTCATAACTCCAAAACCTATGAGAAAAGTCTGCTCAAGCAAAGTAATACAAGACGTAGAGGGTGTTAAGTTTTGCGGACTACGGACAGATCACGATCTTAATGGGATAAACCCAAAATTACTGAAACGTATGTTAGACTACACTTGAAGTACGTATGATTATTTCTAATGGCGTTTTCAAAATGAGGAAACAAATTTATTCTTCACGTGTCTGTCACACAGTGTGAATAGAATGATTTATTCGGGAAATTCATTCTATAGGGACGGTATTATCAGAATTGTAGTATGTTACCTGAATTATGTGTCCTTCAATTTATAGAACATTTTGCCGAGACCTCTCCAAAAAACTGGCATTCCAACAAACGTTTCACAGTACATTACCGTCTTTTATCATTATCAGTTTGTCTCTCTTCTCAAAAAATAGATCAGAGTAAGAGTATATATCTAGGACCGAAACCAACATCTGCAAAGACTTCAGAAATTTAATATCAATTCCAAAAGGGACAGATGGATGTGTACACATGCTAGAGCTTATTAAATGTGTCCTCGATATTTTGATGGAGTATAAGGCTGAATTACCATCTGCTGCTACTCCACTAACGAATATTCTGAAAGATTAATGTTACTGGTAGTTTTGAATTTCTATCAGCACTTTTAACACAATAATATTTTATAATGTTACTTCATTTAATTATGCTAAATTTAAATAAAATGTACATCCTTGACTGCTTCCCACATCCGAAAGACTAAAAGGGACGAAAGTTACCTAACGCGACGTATCTAAATTATGTATATATGCAAACAAAGACTTTATCTGAAAAATTTGGGAAGTTCTGAGTCAAGCAGACATTATATAAAAAGCGTCATAACGGGATGTCATTGTACCAGGCGGAAACACAGACCATACAACACTGTCCGATGCGCTTTTCAGTCATGTCTATTAACCCCGCAGGAAATGACAGGATTCCTTTTTGTAAAAATTCTCTCAAAGCAGCAAGAGGTCTGAAAGTAGAAAGATTACGTGTTAACCTCTCGTCGATCGCGATATCATTGAAGACGAAACCAAAGCTCGGGTTGTAGGTGGGGACGGAACTCGAGCGCATTCTTGTCATAGATACCATACTGTCTCTTGCCTTTAATAATTTAGGGAGTTGGGGGGTTGTTTTGGGGGAGGAGACCAGACAGAGAGGTCGTCGGTCTCATCGTATTAGGAAAGGATGGGGAAGGAAGTCGGCCGTGCCCTTTGAAAGTAGCCATCCTGGCATTTGTCGGGAGCAACTTAGGGAAATCACGGAAAACGTAAATCAGGATGGCCCGACGCGGGACTGAACCGCAGTCCTCCCGAATGCGATTTCAGTGTGCTAACTGCTGCGCCACCTCGTTCGATATACTAATTTAGGGAAATGCACAGAAAGCTAAATGTGGATGGTCGAACGGGAATCATAACTGCCACCCTCAGAAATGAGAGCCCAATGTGCTAACAAGTGTGCAGCTACAAGCTTCACAAGATCAGGAATGTAATTATTCGTCATTTTCACGCATGGAACTATCTCTATGTTATCGAACGTTATTTTCTCTTGTTTCGAAAATGTTAGATATTTAAACGTCACTGGGACGTACATAACCAGTTATAATAACATCTCTGTAGATTTAAGTAATCTGTGCTGTTCTTGAAGAGATATATTTCCAGACATAGAAAAACAGAAATATTTCCAGACCCAGACATTGTGCTCGTCCTGAGACACCAATTTTGAAAGCCTTCGTCTACTGTTTAGTTAAACCTCTCTGTTCATAATTTATTGGTTTGTTTGTATGCAATGAAACGTTACCCATTTATAAAATATCTGAACAACTTTATTTTGATTAGAAGCAAAGCTTTCGCAAAGAGCCACGAAATAGATAAAGAGGTCTTTAAGAAGAAGTAACCAAGTCAAAACTAAAACTATAATTTCTACCATAGGACTCAAGCTGCTACTGAAGACACATGTGTACGAATTGCATCTTATAGATGCAAACTTACATGTGTAGCTTAAAATATTGTTTAATAAAACTCTTATCACTGCGTAATAAAGCTTATTCCCCCTCCGATAAAATAAAATTAAAGTGAATGTAGTACACTCGAGAGTGTAAGCCTCAAGTGAACACATATCGTGGGAGATTAACTTGAACACAGTCCAGGATGGATGAAAATAAATTTTTAGGAGCCCCAAATTATGCTCACCCATACAGCTGCAGTGTTCAGTAACTAAACAAAAGCTCTTATATTTCATGTAGAAATCCATTTCAGCGGGCGATGTGCCTTTACATCACCAACGGGATAACACAGACAAAAGAAAATCACCATCTATTAGCATCAACGCCGGTATTATTATCTAGTGAGTGAAAGAGCAATAAGCTAAGCAAAGTGAAACCTTGGATGACGGAAATGATATTGCATATTGATACCACGTGATGAGAAAAGTTCAGTGGACGAACAAAGACCTTACTTTTCCCGCGGTTTTTGGTCCGCCCTTTTAGTCTTGCCTTTACGTAGGGAATGGTGGCTAGCCACCGTCGGGTGAGATCCTGGATCCCTTACGTGTCTGTAGCTAGACCAGATTACCTCGACAATACCAGTTATGATAATAGCAATGCGGAGACATAGCAGGTGGTGAAGACCCGGACGAGTAGACACGTCCCTGCGTGGGAAAAAAATATATCGAGGAAGGAAATCTGTTGTTGTATTTTGTGTCCTTGAATGATGGCAAGGACACAGGAAGTAAACAGCGGTTGCCAGTGACATCGCCATCGGTTTATTGTACAAGATCAACATGGCGTATGGTATTAAAATATAGAAAGCTCTTCCGTATAGGGTGTGGACCCGGCGTGCTGCTATGGCTAGGGAGCAGCAGGCGCCCGGCTATCGACGCTGCAACGAGAGAACACTACCGGCTCCCGGCGAGACTGGCAGCGTCTGTAGCTCGGTGAACAGGCGGCGGCATGCCGGTAGGCATTAGCAGCCGCTGGCGAGGCAGCGCTCGATGAACAGCGACCACTTGGGACGCAGCGAGGGCGACGGGCCGACAGGGGAGACGTTGCTCTGGGCTATGGAGGCAGCTGGGAAGCTGGGAGGCAGCACTCGACCAGCAAGGCCTCCTTGGAATGTCTTCTTTTTTTTTTTTTTTTTTTTGGATGATGGTGTGAGTGTGCCTAAAGTCTTAACGCCGCAAGCTGTCTCTGCGTCTCTGCTTCTAGAGTGTAAAGTAAAAGTGAATTTTCACTTTATTACAGTATTTTTGGTGGGGGTTGGGCGCTCAATGGCCCCTTTCCAACCTCTGGATTCCTAAATGTAAACTAACAGAGCATTGAAATTACAAAGGATACATAACTAAAGACAAGGAAACTGACTGGTACCCTGGCCAAACGGCCTAGTTACGGCGTAACTAACGTCTGGAGAAGACCTTCGCCGCGCGGGATTAGCCGTGCGGTCTAGGGCGCTGCAGTCATGGACTGTGTGGCTGGTCCTGGCGGAGGTCCGAGTCCTCCCTCGGGCATGGGTGTGTGTGTTTGTCCTCAGGATAATTTAGGTTACGTAGTGTGTAAGCTTAGGGACTGATGACCTTAGCAGTTAAGTCCCATAAGATTTCAGACACATTTGAACATTTAAAGACCTTCAACGAGGGTCATTGCACTAGTAAGTTTTTGGTGGACCATGTACAACAGGGTCCTAATACCAGCAAGGGAAGGTGTAATAGGTCCCATAAAAGAGGCTATTGATAATGTTCAGGACTCGCTGTTTGGGCGCACGTTGGCCGTCGACAATGAGAGGTAACCCGTGTTTGTTGCCGCCTTCGGTGAGATTATGTTTGTTGTTGTGGTGGCTGCTGAACTGCGTGAAGTGACTGTGAACGGACATCGGAAAACTGAGAGAAGTCATGAAACGACGGCCTGATGACAGTTGCGAACCGAGGAGGCCGTGATCAAGAAATAGAATGTCGCTGGTAGGCATGAAGTAAGTCTTGATAGCGCGGACACCCTCTATGTGAAGCAGGGTGATCCCGTTTACAATTACGGCATTTCGCTTTCTCCGTCGTTGGCAGGGTGTAGTCCAGACAATGGCCGTAACCAGCACACCTCATACGACGTGGTGAAAGTTGGCAGTAATTAGCCGCATGATCAAAGAGCAACCTGCAGGTGGCCTAGGCATGGTCTTTAAAGGTAGGCAGACTGATATGCACGTAAGGACGTGACTGTGACTGCAGCGCCGTCGTGAATGGTGCGCGCGCAGATATTGTAGTCATGTGATCACGGACGAAGAAAAAAATTCCGAGATCGGCGCTGTATGCGCATCTGAACGTGAACTGGCGTCTCTGAAGAGGAAACACCTGTAGTTCATCCCTTTGGCAACTCGCGTGACAGAAGGCAATGGTGGTGATTGGAGTGGCTCAGTTAGGGGCCGGCTACAATATTGTACGAGGGATTGCTTTTTCGTGGTCCGATCGGTCGCCAAATGGGAACCACAGTGAAAATAAAAAATCTTTTAATTGAAATATTTAGCTACACCTTCCAGCTACTTCTGTACACAATGGCAGCTCTGACTTTGACATTTTTCGTAGCGTTGTACCAACTTCCCTACACCCTTGTCATAAAAGGCAGCCGCCTGTGCTTTCCACCAATTCTCTATGTTCGTCTACAGCTTGTTATCTCCACCAAAATGCTGTCCTCATAGCAGGTAATTTATGCGAGCAAAGAGATGAAAATGAGAGAGAACTAAGTCTTGGTAGATGATCAAACACTTCCCATCGAAAAGCTGCAGGGTCGTTTCCATTGCAGCTGCAATGTGCGGCCTTATTGTCATGAAGAAGAACAATGACTGATGACGACATTACTCTTCCCTTTTTTCTGAATTGTCCTTTGAAGACGATTTTCTCGAACCACCTGATCCACTCGCTGAAAAGGTAATCGGTTGACATCGCTTTTAATTCTGATCGCCAGCATCATGAGAGTCTGTCCCTCCTTGCTTCAACGTTCCTGCACGACTGCTGCACATTAATTTCGGTACTGTTACACAGTGTTACCTGTATGAAATCAGACGGAACCCTTAACGTGAAGATGCACATAACACTTGGCGGGAGATACTATTATTTTAGGATCTGCATGTGCTCGCTGTGTGGTCGGAAGTGAAAAGTGCGGCGTGAGGTGATCGATGGGCATAATAAAGACACTGTGAAACACATATGTGCCAAATTTCATCGGATTTTCATTGCGGTTTTAATTTAGGACCCGTAGGACCTTGAACTGTAGATTAAAACTGAAGAAACTGCAAAACGGTGGGAATTTAAGGAGATGGGACCTGGATAAACTGAAAGAACCAGAGGTTGTACAGAGTTTCAGGGAGACCATAAGGGAACAATTCACAGGAATGGGGGAAAGAAATACAGTAGAAGAAGAATTGGTAGCTTTGAGGGATAAATAGTGAAGGCGGTAGAGGATCAAATAGGTAAAAAAAACGAGGGCTAGTAGAAACCCTTGGGTAACAGAAGAAATATTGAATTTAATTGATGAAAGGAGAAAATATAAAAATGCAGTAAGTGAAACAGGCAAAATGGAATACAAACATCTCAAAAATGATATCGACATGAAGTGCATAATGGCTAAGCAGGGATGGCTAGAGGACAAATGTAAGGATGTAGACACTTATCTCACTAGGGGTAAGATAGATACTGCCTACAGGAAAATTAAAGAGACCTTTGGAGAAAAGAGAACCACTTGTATGAATATCAAAAGCTCAGATGGAAACCCAGTTCTAAGCAAAGAAGGGAAAGCAGAAAGGTGGAAGGAGTATACAGAGGGTCAATACAAGGGCGATGTACTTGAGGACAATATTATGGAAATGGAAGAGGATGTAGATGAAGATGAAATGGGAGATATGATATTGCGTGAAGAGTCTGACAGACCACTGAAAGACCTGAGTCGAAACAAGGCCTCGGGAGTAGACAATATTCCATTAGAACTACTGACGGCCTTGGGAGAGCCAGTCCTGACATACCTCTACCGTCTGGTGAGAAAGATGTATGAGACAGGCGAAATACCCTCAGACTTCAAGAAGAATATAATAATTCCAATCCCAAAGAAAGCAGGTGTTGACAGATGTGAAAATTACCGAACTATCTGTTTAATAAGTCACAGCTGTAAAATACTAACGCGAATTCTTTACAGACGAATGGAAAAACTGGTAGAAGCCGACCTCGGGGAAGATCAGTTTGGATTCCGTAGAAATGTTGGAACACGTGAGGCAATACTGACCCTACGACTTATCTTAGAAGAAAGAATAAGGAACGGCAAACCTACGTTTCTAGCATTTTTAGACTTAGAGAAAGCTTTTGACAATGTTGATTGGAATACTCTCTTTCAAATTCTGAAGGTGGCGGGGATAAAATACAGGGAGCGAGAGGCTATTTACAATTTGTACAGAAAGCAGATGGCAGTTATAAGAGTCGAGGGGCATGAAAGGGAAGCAGTGGTTGGGAAGGGAGTGAGACAGCGTTGTAGCCTCTCCCCGATGTTATTCAATTTGTATATTGAGCAAGCAGTAAAGGAAAGGAAAGAAAAATTCGGAGCAGGTATTAAAATCCATGGAGAAGAAATAAAAACTTTGAGGTTCGCTGATGACATTGTAATTCTGTCAGAGACAGCGAAGGACTTGGAAGAGCAGTTGAACGGGATGGACAGTGTTTTGAAAGGAGGGTATAAGATGAACATCAACAAAAGCAAATCGAGGATAATAGAATGTAGTCCAATTGAGTCGGGTGATGCTGAGGGAATTAGATTAGGAAATGAGACAGTTAAAGTAGTAAAGGAGTTTTGCTATTTGAGGAGCAAAATAACTGATGATGGTCGAAGTAGAGAGGATATAAAATGTAGACTGGCAATGGCAAGGAAAGCGTTTCTCAAGAAGAAAAATTTGTTAACGTCGAGTATAGATTTAAATGTCAGGAAGTTGTTTCTTAAAGTATTTGTATGGAGTGTATCCATGTATGGAAGTGAAACGTGGACGATAAATAGTTTAGACAAGAAGAGAATAGAAGCTTTCGAAATGTGGTGCTACAGAAGAATGCTGAAGATTAGATGGGTAGATTACATAACTAATGAGGAGGTATTGAGTAGAACTGGGGAGAAGAGGAGCTTGTGGCACAACTTGACTAGAAGAAGGGATCGGTTGGTAGGACATGTTCTGAGACATCGAGGGATCACCAATTTAGAACTGGAGAGCAGCGTGGACGGTAAAAATCGTAGAGGGAGACCAAGAGATGAATACACTAAGCAGATTCAGAAGGATGTAGGCTGCAGTAGGTACTGGGGGATGAAGAAGCTTGCACAGGATAGAGTAGCATGGAGAGCTGCATCAAACCCGTCTCTGTACTGAAGACCACAACAACAACAACAGGACCTTGAAAAATTAAAAATTGCCTTCGTATAAGCTGGAAACTACGCAATGTACAATTACGCAAACGCAGCGTAAGTATGCGAGTTTGAAACCGTCTTATTGTAATACATGAACAAAGTCGATGAAATGTGCGTAATTCATTAACAAAAATAGGAAAGAGCGTGTGTGCTACGAGCTAGTACCGGCACGTCCACATCACAGTAGAAATCAGAAGACAAGTGTGTAGCGAGCACAGTACAGGATGATGCAATCCTTGGCTTCATAAACACCTACACCATTGCGCCTCCGCTGCCTCCGCGGTATCTTAGACTCGATGCACACGAGAGATTTATTATCGCGCCCTAGCAGTGTTATTTTCTTTCGCGTTTCAGCAGTACACGTGAAGCAATGGTGTCCCGCACACGATGGCGGTGACGCAAGTCGGCGCGGGAACGTTGCGAGAGAAGTGTGCTCTCCAGCCGCTGCTGCATCGCAGCGATCTCCCCATTAGCCGCGAAGCAACAGCTGTTATAGGTGAATGGGCCAGTGCACACGCGCTCGCAACCCTAGCAGCTGTTGCCGTGAGCCTGCCTTGCACGTAGCCGGTTTGAACGTGTAACTGTTCGTTGAATGGGTGAAATACTACTCTTAAATACCGTAAGGAGTATCATAACAGGATTAAAAAGAGACCCGCATCTTTTTATATATGTGTAAAGTTTTGGGAGGGTTTCGCTGCGATACCGAATCAGGAGAGAAATGATACACGTAAACATCACTGTTCTAGAAACTGTGTTTTTGCTTGAATGTGACCATTTAACACTTGAAATAGAGCTAAACAGCAAATGCTTTGCTCCCTTTCATCGAAATAAACAAAGCTTCAGTTAACAATAACAGTTTAAAATAAATTCTGTTACCAGAGCCGGTTCATTGTAATCAATGATTTGTTGTACTGCAGCTTCAAAATACATAATTGCACACGTTTCATTAGTTTGGGATGAAATTGTTTATTTCCTCAAATGACTGTACATTTATTCGAAAATAAAGAATTTACGTTCACTTTCTCTTAAATCTACAAACAGCGTCACTGACGCTCCTTTTAGCAGCCGTGAACTAACCATTTGGTGAGTCCAAACCCTGAAGTTGTGTTTCTTGATTTGTTCATAAACGAAACAAGGACAAACTGCTCGCTTTCTTCTGCCTTTGTGCATGTTGCTCGGCATCCAAACTAGTACTGCTGTGCGATTAACGCTGCAATGCATCAGACTCACTGACACCAGGGACTATTCATACGCTGCCAGGGTTTTTGAAGTACATAAGGCACCGCACGAGGCACCACACTCTGGCAGTATCATCCCGACTATGATAGTGCTGTTACCTCGACGCTGCACCACTCGGATCGCCCTCATCTGGACTTCAGCTCTGCTTGGAACTGGACATTTTGGGATTTCTAATTTTCGGCAGACCTACCACTGGATTCATCCACAGATTTGGCTAGTTGCCGTCTCAATGGCAGTGCTACCCAGTCACTGAAGTTATGCATATTCCTTTTTCTTCACTTGTGGAGGAATAAACACTGTTACTTACTCATGTCTTGTGTTATTTTTTGTGTCCCCTTTATGGATACCTCCATGGATATGACTGTCACGGAGTTCGCCCTACTGCCAAACACTTGGAGGCTATTTGGAAGCTCCCTTTCCCAAAGAATCTCGCCTATCTCCAAGCTTCCCTCGACGGGAAACTGTTCACTTCCTCTGGTCGACTCAACAAGAAATAACTTTTCAGACATCAAGAAACATCTTGCTTAATGACACATGCCTAGTCCCCTTTTATCCCGCAAAACCTGTTGTCCTCGCAGTGGATATCTCCTCCTATGGTATTTGGGCAGTGCTATCCCACAAAATCTACCCCACAGACCGCTCAGTTGCTTTCGCGTCACAATTTGCTAACGGAGCTTAAGTGATTTACAGTCTGGTATAGAAGGAGACCTTGGCAAAAGTCTACAGCGTATCCATGTTTAATCACAATTAACGAATGGAAATTTTTTCTTCTAATGGATCACACTCCTCTCATCAATTTATTCCATCCAGCCAAGTCTCTACCCATCTAGACAGCACAAAAACTGTAGCACTGACAAATTTTAATTATGAAATTCTCTACCACCTGTAACGCCGGAAATGCATATCCTCCTATTTCCACCTATTGCACTGCAAATTTTTTTCCTTATTTTGTTACCTGAAGATATAACATTTCTGTGTCTTTGTATATTGTAATTGTTTTACTATTTGTGTACATATATGCATTTATGTCGATGTGTAATTGGTTTCTTTTGTGAATATTATTTGTATTTATACGCTGGGTCTGGCCTAGGGAAAACTATGCTATCGAACCATTACATCGATAGGTCGTGTGGAGAACCAAAGTGTTTAGGATCTTTGGTAGTGTTAACTCTGCCGCGTGGAGTGCGGGCAGAGCAGAGAGAGTCTGGCTGGGGTGGTGCAGTGGAGCAGGTGTGTTGTGTGAAGCTCCCGCGAGTTGCCGCGCTTTCGGGGTTTGGCAGCATGTAATTGCGCTCGACTTGCGATGATAGTTTCTGACATGGTGTCGCGGACGGGAAGCATTAGCTGGCGCACATCAAGAGCCCGTTTCGTCTGGTGACCGTGTCGAGAAGAAGGCGCGCCAACATCCAGCTTCTGCAACAGCGACGGCCGACAATGAGTGACTGTCGCCACCTCCTCGATCGACGGCTTCAAACCTTCAATCAACCAACAAGGAAGACTGGAAGCACGTAAAGTTTTAGAACTGTATGGCAGACCTCAGCTTTTCAAACTTTTAAAATTGTTGCATCGCAAAATTGCAGCAACTTAGCATGAACCTTTGTTGCTCATTGTCCCAATTGCATTACCAAGCAGGGTCCCTTCCTTTTCCGAAATGAGCCCGAGTGTCGTTGAAATTCAAACGCCAGCATCATTCGATTTCACTGCTTTAATTTCAAAGTTCAGTTAAGGTATTCATAGCTGGCTACAATATTTAGATCGCACAAGCACAAATTAAGAGTGCGAGTTTTGTTACCGTATTTTAGTTACCTGTGACTGCAGCTCAGCTTGGTACATACTAAATTTTACTATTGTTAATTGTTCAGAATCATTTAATTCAAGTTCAAAGTTAAATCTCTTATTTCTAAATTGCGTAGATTCAAGTACCTTTTGAAATGATTGTTGAGGTAGTCCTAGACTAACCGTATTTTACTAAATTTCGATGTGCTTCAGAAAGAAAGCTCACTATTAACTTCAGTCACTAAATTAACTTTCGATTTTCCGGTTTTATTAATTCTTTTGATAAATTAAGTCAGAGTGTAGCGAAATTTATTACTTCTGACAAACTTTCAGTTTTCACACTACACGTGTCAACCTTCAGTTGCCACGCTTCTAGTGCTAATTATATGTGTAATAACCTTTCTTTTTTCAGTTACTATTGTAATTGTCCTTAGGACTGGCGACAGTAATTTCCCCCAAATCTCAAATATCTAATTACCGCTAGTTAATTGTTAACGTAACGGCCGCACATTTACTTTCTTTATTAACTTTACCCCTTTTCAAAATTAATTTCCACCAGTTTCATTTGCATTTTTCCTTTCATTTAGATGTAACCTTTTTCTCCCTCTTCACCGACAAATTGAGTTCGGTGACGATTGCTTTTCCCAAATTTCCATTAGGTACACGCGGTTTAATTTTTCACTGTCATTAAGGTCGATAAGTGAGGGGGAGGTTACACACCCCATGGCACGCCACGCTATTCTGCATATTCTATCTTGTTTCCCTGTTGGATCAGACACGGAATTAGACTGTTGCAAGAAAGAGTACTTTCATATTGGCAAGATCGATGAAGCCACGGTAGTTACCTTTCCAACTGACCATCATCTAATTGGCACAGTCATGGGGCAAGTAATACCCTTGTGCTCCATCATCATTCTATTCAATCAGGCTGGTCTGTAGATACGAAGCTGCTTCCCAACGAGTCTCTCTGGTTTTGGTTTCTCAGTGGGAAGCCTTTCAGTCCAAAAAGGAGCTGTGCTTATACACATACGAAATAAACAGACCAGGGAGCTGATCCCCACATCTCTGCAGCGGCAGGGGATGAAATTACTTCATAAAGTACCTGGGGGAATCGATTGTACGAAGAAATTGGCCAATTGGCACTGCACATAACTGGGGATGGGCGAAGTCATTGAACACATGATCGCACATTACAAGGATTGCGTAGACAACATACCTCCTCCTCGTAAACCATTTTTGACTAGCACTGACTGGACGCCCCTTTGAAATGACTTCACATCGATTTCGAAGGACCTTTCTAGGGTTGGCGATGACTTATCGTAGTGGACGCTTTTCCCTAATTTCAGTTTGTGGTCCCTACGAACTCCACAACGTCGGCCAGCACGATCCAGGCTTTAGCAACTTTATTTTGCCAAAAAGGATTACGAACCACCACTGTATCAGATAATGGCCCACAACTGACTTCAATAGAATTCGCATCTTTCTGTCAGGCCAATAGCATCACCCATATTGGATGAGCCACTTCTCACAATATTCAAATAGTTAAGCACAACGATTCGTGCGTAACTTCGAAGCGCAAGTGTCGAAATTAGGGCAATCCCACGGCAGAGATAATGCTCTGCTCTTGGCCTTATCGACATATTGTACAACGCGTCAGCGAGACAAGTTGCCAGCTTAACTTTTGCATGGCAGGTTTCATCGGACTATGCTGCATCTCCTCCATCCTCCATGATACCCAGATGCTCGTCAGGCTTCCTCAAAATTCCAGGACAGCGCGAAAGTGTATTTCAAGGTCTTTAACACTGTTAATTCGTAGAAACCCAGTATCATGGCCAAACCTGTGGAAAGAGCAACCTACGTTACAGTGGTGTAGCGTGGGGTGGCCGGGGTAGGGGGAGGGTGGGTTTCATGACCTGAGGCGGCACGAAATGGGGGTGGCAGATAGTAGCCAAGCTGAAAGATCTTGTCTGCATTGTCAGTTGATCAGTTAATGCATTGTCATTTGGACTACATAGAAATTTAAGCAGAATGTCAAGACAATTAGAAAACAGAAGTGGTTCCAAATGGAGTTGTAAGATTTGATCGAAACAGTTATACTGACAGCTAGGGATACGTGAGCCCTCAGTGTCATCTTCTGTCCAAAATGGAAAAAGAACTTTCGGTCTGTTACAGTTACTGATGAAAAATTTTTGTTTCGTTTACTTCCCAGCTTACGTCTCTACAAGAACCATAAAAGAATACAGGTTTTTGGTAAGTGACTTGTTTTCAAATTTCATATTTTCAAAACTTTATACTTGCTCTTTATAATTTTTTGCAAAGTAAAACATATGAACACGGCGATTTAAAAACTTGTCAATGAAACATGCAAAAGTAGGCTACTTTAGTCCATTATTTTTGTAATTTGGTTTGGGCTCAAGTGACCCGACTCATATTTCCAACCATCATATTCGATGTTACTGTGAGCTCAAGTTGCCCTAATGAATTCATTTGCAAAACCTGCCTTGATGTTTGTAAAACTGTTTTTTATTGAAGGATTTATCAACGGTAGGTTTTGTTTCAGCGGCACTGCACTACCAGCAGGTTTCCAGCATCGCGGCCACCGTCGCCGCAGACACGGACACGGAGTATGGGTCACTTCAGCCATGGGCACCGCACGGGTCTCTTGTCGTAGTCCGCGGCACCGCCACCGCTGCGGTCGTCGCCACAGACACTGCACCTTTTGCCATCCCAGTCATGGCAATAAGCCATGCCTGAGACACTCATGGAACTAGGCTCGCCTTTGGCTTCTGGGGATCGCCCAAGCCAGGAAGATGTGGAGGCGCATTCTGCCTCGTGTTTTACAACCGGATTTTCTGGGGTCAGCACTGCGAATGCTGGAATGTAGCTCAGCCATGTCTAGACGAAGCTCACGATCTGAACTCATCACCCTGCCTCTGAACCAGACCTCCCCATCACCACCGTTGCCCTGCACAGTACAACCCCATTGTAGCGTATTTTGGAGCGGTGGTAAGAGTGCGGTATCATCAATGGCTACACTATGGCGCTGCCACCATGCGGCCGCAGGTGACATGTCACGCAGCCCATGGCCAGACGTTTCCAGCTCACGCTCAGCGCCACCCAGCCGGAAACCACAGGTGTCGCCCCTGGACATAGCTGTCTCCACAGCATCTCAGCAACACTGGCCGGCATACCCTTGTGCAATAGCTTCACGCAGATGCCGCTCGAATCACACTGTGCCACGCTGCCGCAGATTCACCAGTGGTATACTTACTCACAAGTCACCAGGGCTTTACAAACACACTCGAAACCACAGTGTGGCAGTCTCGTCCTGGACAACGTTATTACTCCCACCATTCGGATCGTCCTCATCTGTATTTAGACTCTCCTTGTAACTGAACTTTCTTGAGATTTCTTCAGTCTAACCACCAGATTCACCCGCACAATTTGCTAATTGTCATCCTGGTGGCTGTGCTAGCCCAGTCACTGAAGTAGTATATATTTCTGTTTCTGTCTCATCTTGTGAAAGAATAAACTGCGTTGCTTGCTCACGCCTTCTGTTGTTTGTTGTACCACCGTTCATGGATACACCAGATTATCTGTCGCCCACTAGGCCTTGCTAACTGATTCTGCCACCAGGCTTCCTTATTTGTTCGGTCCCATCAAAACTAGGACGACTTGCTAAGACAACACACAGTTTTCTTTTAGAGATGTGTTACCCCAACAGACGGCTAAGTAACTACATATCTTTGAGACTGGCGAGTGTTCGAGTAGGAGAATTATCTCAGTTTCGTTAAATGGGGTAATAAACTCTATTATGCGTAGTCTAAGTCCCAAATCAGAATAAGTCTGAAGTGATTTAGACAAAACCCAATACCGTATGATCGAACGAGGATTTGAACAGTCGTTCCTCTCAATTACAGTTGTCCTCAGTCGTTGTAGTCAATATAAAGATACAGCTTTATTCTACTGAAAACATGTGACCACAAATGGTCTCGTGAATATTGATGTTTATTACTTACAGACTTAAATTTAACTTTCTTGTACAGCTTAACGAGTAGCAGACCAGCAGTCGAGAAAGCCAGATGAGTGAACCATATATCATATCCGCGTACCAAACCGGTGGTGAGGTGCACTAGGCAGTATAAGTGTGGTTTCTAGGCCGTTTTTCACGCTCGATTAGACAAATTTTGCGGTGGACTCTAGTCTGCACCTCATGAAGTACAGTACAAAAACAGTTAAAATACAATAACACACATAACAACGTTCACATGATTCACAGAATGGTAACGCAAACGATTTCTCTCCTGTGCTACTGACGACTGTAGCGACAGAAAGGGCATCCAGACACAAAGTTACTCATGAAAAATCAAATCATGAGAAAGAGCGGACCCCGTACGAGCTGATAATCTCTAGGGAAGTCTTATCTACTAGCACGTGCTTCACTTTTGGCGCTGATAACGGTAACTAAGTCGCGCGGCGTTAACTCCACGAGGCATTAAATGAAATGAAGGGTCTTTTCGTATCCATCACCGATCAGCTGATACCAACAGCTCATCGACTGTTGGGAGATGGGTCCAAGGGAAGTTCGTGACTCTCGTTGGTGTTCAAGATGTGCTCAATGTGTCTGAGATTAGAAAACTTGGTCGGGGCGTCAGGGAGGGTAGAGTGTGTAGGAGAGCATCCTCAAGTTCGTGCAGTGGTCCTTACTTGTTTCTGACTCAATTCAGAAGCGATAGGTTGGTGAATTGATTTTATGAAGGTACTGTTCCCTGAAAAATTCGGTAGGTTAGTAATGCAAACAATCGGGCAGAAAATTCCTCTGCCGTAGAGATAGAAGTTGGTTGAAATACCAGGGGCCACATTTCAACCCATTTCCATATCCCCACACCGGAATATCTCCGCTGCCTGCTCGGACGGCGTCACATATGCCGGTGTCCTGCAGCACACAGTTTTTGACGCACAGGGTATTTCTGCGTGTACCACAAGACTTTTCCATAGTTCGAGAGTCTAACGGTGGTATTCTTCCACTGTAAGATTCGGTGAGAAGCGATACACGGATGGTACAGTGGATACTATGTGTCATATTTAGCAGGTGGTCCTGAACAGTTGAACTATTCGTCAGTTTTTGTTGCCCAACATTGAATTTGCCAGTGCTGTGTCCCGTCTATCCACTGATGCAATCTGTGACCAATAGTATTACATTGTTGCACGCAGCAGGTAATTGTGTCGATTTATTCGTATCGAGCTACTCGCGGTACAGACTTGACAGAGTGGATGTGAAAATTCAGTGTTTGCACAATATTGGAAATGATTGTTTCCCATGCGTTTGTCTCCCACGGTGGGACCGCTATCAAATGCGCTGAAAACTTCCTTCTGGTCTATCCTACTCTCGACTTTCACACTGATGACTAATATCATCTCCGTTGAAATGTTATTCGTATGACTCGTCGAACTATACCAGTTGATGTGGAAAATGTAGCGCTCGCTTTCCTACGTTTCACCTATCCACAATTAAGTTCATCATGAGAGCATATTTTTCTGCACCTCTTATTAATTCGTCTTGAGACGTATGTCCCAAATGGTTCAAATGGCTCTGAGCACTATGCGACTTAACTTCTGAGGTCATCAGTCGCCTAGAACTTAGAACTAATTAAACCTAACTAACCTAAGGACATCACACACATCCATGCCACAGGCAGGATTCGAACCTGTGACCGTAGCGGTCGCTCGGCTCCAGACTGTAGCGCGTAGAACCGCACGGCCGTATGTCCCATATTGGCGATTTTTCTAGCAGAGCCCTGTGCAAAGGTTAAAAAATAAATGTGACATTTTACTTGAAATGTAAACTACAGACTAAATCACTGAAATCAGTGTTATATAAAATTTTGCTCAAGTTCAGTAAGTAGTCTAAAACATCTTGTTATTTTTGACAGGAACTATGAATGTTTTCATACAAGGCACAAGCCGAATCGTTTGTATTTGTAATGATACTGAAAACTCCGTAAACTACGTCAAACAAATGCCGTACGTACCTGAACTGCACTGACAAATTTTCGTAGGTTTTTCAGGGATATTTTCTAAGTATTTTGGTATCTCGGACCAATGATCTACAGTGGCTCGTTGTGGAAACATACCATTTATTTTGATTTCTTACCTTCATTTACTTTTGTATCATCACTGCGCTAAAAATGCTTGCACAGCACTTTACTCTTGTCTCCGGCTTGCGTTCAATAATGCTCGGTACATTCTAGGGTTTGTGTTTCCCGCAGTTTCAATTGTACGTTAACACCTATACGCAACACTACGGATAGGAATGCTGCTGAAGAACTGGGTAATATGTATCTCGTGTGTGGGTTATGTGAATGCAGTGGAAGAGCAGCACATGGAAGCTATGATGAGTTGTTCCCGCAGTGACGGTAATCACATCACGGTACTTTTTCTTCTTGAGGGTGTTGAATTACTCTCTGATTAGTGTTATATGTTTTGCTGAATGTATGTTATAGGCTTTAGGTATTTTCACAGAAACTAAACTAAATGGGATAGTGTACAGAATTTAATTATTACACTATTACTCTGTAAGCAGCCATCTGAGACGACTGGTCCGATGTACCAAAATACTCAGAAAATATCCATCAACCGTCTGAGAAATTTGGTCAGTAAGTTTGTTTGTCCAAGTCTTTCGTGTAATTCCTTAAGAACGTCAAAAGAGAACCTTTTCGATAGACATAATCATCGTCAGAGAGTAATCTGAGAGCACTGCTGAAAAAAATCAATAGACTTGTTACGCTTCCTTGCTGTACAGCCGATGGTACCTCCATTTCTATTTAATATTCACTGTCCAATATAACGTATTGTATGCTATTTAGTAAAAGGTTAATCGAGCCAATCGCATATCTCTGATGCGACCCCAGATGACACTTCGTATGATCTACCCTGTCAATCCTAAAAGGTTCGAGACTGGATTAACAAAGGAAATAGAGAAATGTAGTATAGTGGTTTTAAGTCTTCGGGTGTTCTACATGGACTCTTGAATTTGAGTACAATGCACATGACGTTCATACAACTACGTGAAACTGTCAGGAAAGCGATCTTTGGGTGTTCAATTCACACGTCAGATTGGCTTGAGTGTTGGCTATGTCGTCAAAGAGCTGATTTATGTCCTTTGTCTTTCTGTGGTAGGTACGTATTGATAACACGAAGTCTCGTCACCCGTGACGATTTTTTCCAGAAAAAAAATCCGTGTTTTGCAGTTCAGACAAGTCGGGGCAGACGCGACACGCGTTGTCGTTCTTATTCGGGAGACAAGGTACGTGAGACAAACATTGCACACACTTTTCTCTTCTTCAAAATGTTCTGCAGAATACCTTAAACACTTGAGTTAGAAATGCTGCTCCATTAAGACTTGTGACTCAACACCACTGACACACTACGGCCACACGTCCTCGACTTAACACTGCCTGGTCATACCCGGCTGCTCGGATATACATATGTTGTTTACCGTAGTTAGTTTAAGCTGCCACCGTAGATGCTGCGCTGACGTCACTTATGCACAACGAATTAAATCAGTCTTGGAAATTTTTGCGGGGAAGGTTTAGGAAGGTGGAATGTATCTGCTCACCTGCATCTGCTATTTGAAAGATGTTGTGGGTAAAAAAGAAGAGACCTTTTTCAGAAGAGGGTTTCCCTAATTTTTTGAAATTTATTTTGCTCAAGGGACGTCGTAGTGTTAGAGGTTAAAATTTGCCCTCGTATTCCAAACGGACGCAGTCGAAGTTGGTGTGCAATTCTGCGGGTCCAAACGTTTACACTGTTTGTCAATAGGACACGGGCCTGCGCTCTTTTTCAGTCACACAGAACTATTCACTGCGTGAGAGATTCTCTGGACACAAAAGCTCCGAAAACGTGAATTCCGCGGCGTTATCCACGTAAAACGTAATTGGAATTCCAGCAGGGCCTTGTGCCTTGTTTGCTTTCGGTAGTTTTGATTGCTTTTGGCATCGGGAATGCTTTTGGTAATAACTTTGATTTGCGAAAGTATGTTGCAGTCAAACAATGAAATTATTGTGTCCTCGTACGTGAATATACGAGGTGGCTTCAAAACGTGAATTACACTTTATTATGGCAAGATAAATAACTTTTATTGAATGTTGCAGCACACATGAAACTGACGCAGATACATGGAACTATTTTTTAATATAGTGATCAATCCTCTGTTAACAACAGTCGGAAAGTTCTACCAACCGTTCAGTACTTCGATAGAAAGCCGATTGTAGGACACGGAGTCATTGGAGAACAGCTGTGTGAACATCTCATAGTTGGAAAATCTGTGACTGCTGAGAATCAGTTCCTTGATTACTTGGTGATTTTCGTCTGTGGACGGAATTATGGCCTTCATTCCCGATTAGCATAACCCACGTCTGTGCGGCGTTGCACAAATTGTTGGAGCCATTTCACGAGGTTGATCGTGGCGTTGCATTTGATCCATATATCACCTTAACTTCATAGTGAAACAGTCTGCAATTGATACAAGGGTTCAGATGAAGAAGCAAAAAGAATGCTAAAAATGTCATTCTCCAGGACTTAGGCCTTTAGAAATAGCACTAACATCCCCCACTAAAATTAAGGGAATTATAAATACATTTCAAAACCAGACTCATGTGGTGTTGATGGAGTCTGTAACAGAATTTTGAAGTGTTGTTCTAATTCAATAAGGGGCGTCATTAGTGGTATATGTAATACTTCGCTGGCACAGGGAATTTATCTAGACAGACTGAAATACGCAATTGGCAAAACTCTTCATACGAAGGGGGACAAGGGTGTCTTAAATAATTATAGACCAGTCTCATTGCTGACCTCATTTTCTAAAATATTCGAAAAAGTTATGGGTTCAAAAGTAGTCTCACAATTAAGTGAAAATAATTTACTCAGCATGTCACAGTTCGGATTCCGGAAGGGTAACTCGAATGAGAATGCTATCTACACATTTACCCATCAAATAGTACAAGCCCTAAATAACAAATTATCGCCAGTTGGTACTTTTTGTGATCTTTCCTAGGCATTTGACTGTGTGGATCAAGTTACACTCTTAGAAAAACTCAGGTTTTATGGAATTTAAGGCTACACACACAGCTGGTTTGAATCATACTTAACGAACAGAAAGCAAAACGTTGTGCTGAATAACACAAATAACGTTGGGAGGGTGGTAAATTCTAGTGAATGGGGAGTTATCACAAAGAGGGTCCCACTGGGTTCAATTTTGGGTCCTCTGCTGTTCCTTATTCATGTGAATGAGCTCTCACTTAACGTTCAGCAGGCAGAACTAGTACTTTTTGCAGATGACACGTGCGTTATAATAAATCACATTCCAGAAAAAGCACCTGAGGATATTGTTAAGGATGTCTTTCAAAGAATTAAGTGGTTTTCAGAAAATGGACTCTCCCTTAGTTTTGAAAAAACTCACTATATCCAGTTCTGTACACCGAATAGAGTCGTACCGACAATTTTTTGGGTGTTCACATTGATGACAACATGAGCTGGAAGAAGCATATTACTGAGCTTCTCAAACAATTATGTTCAGTTTCTTTCGCTCTTCGTAGTATCGCTAGTCTTGGTAATAAACGGATCAGCTTCCTAACGTACATTGCATATTTCCAATCAATAATGTCTTATGGAATAGTTTCTGGGGTAATTCACCACTTAGAAATAAAGCATTGATTGCACAAAAGAGAGCAGTGAGAATGATTAGTGGTGTTCGCTCAAGGACGTCATGTAGGCACCTATTCAAGGAGTTAGGTATTTTAACTGCACCATCAGAGTACATATATTCGCTAATGAAATTCGTTATAAATAATCCATCTCACTTCGCGAATAACCGCGATGTTCATACGTACAACACTAGAGGGAAAAATGACCTTTTCTATCCGTTATTGAAGCTGTCAGTTGCTCAAAAAGGAGTTCATTATTCAGCAACAAAAATCTTTGATCATTTGCCCGACAACATAAAGTGTCTGGCAGGTGGCAGATCAAGTTTTAAATCTAGCTTAAAATTATTTCTTTTGGACAACTCCTTCTATTCCATGGACGAGTTTCTGTTTCAGAACTGGTAAAGAAAAAGAAAAAAAAATGTATCTCTAAATGTAGTTGCATGTGTAGAACTAAAAATTTCAATAATATTAATATTAGCACTATTCATGTGTGTATATATAAAGTTTCAACACCACACAAACCCACGAGAGTTTCGTTGGAAGGTGGGGTTCCGTTAACCGATTATACATATGACCAAAATCTTGGAAGATTTTCTGCTAAAATTAATAGAAAATACAAACTGCAGGAACAGATTCATGAGTGTAAATGAAGGCAAAATGTGTGTGAATTCCTAAGGGACTGAACTGTTGAGACTTACACACTACTTTAAACAAACTTAAACTAATTTACGCTAAGGACAACGCACACATCCATGCCCGAGGGAGGACTCAAACCCCCGGCGGGATGCCCTCGCTATTCGTGACACGGCCCCTCTAACCGGCGGCGGAAATGGAGAAAAAGGTCCTGTGAAATGCATCGATGCCACGGGAGATGTCGCTGGCGAATGAAAGCTCGTCTGACAAGGTGCCGTGTGTTCCTTGTGTGTTGCAGGCTGTGTGATTGACGCAGCGTACTGTAAGCACCAGAATGATCCGTTTTTCATGTCGGTAACAAGCGGAGATGGTGTTTTTGTACGCCAAGCACATGGAAACTGTCGAGAGGCAGAACACGGTCTTCCAAATCTGGTTTATACACACTCCGCTGCCTCCTTGCACGTTCGTCTGTGTGAAAGGATCTATGGTCACACCACAAGACCCAAAGAGGGTTTGAAATGTGTGATATGGTTCGTGTCTGTGAGGGTACTTGTTTTGTTATAGCCGTGCAGCCTCTCGACCGTTTCCATCTGCTTGGCCGTACACGATCACCATTTCGGCTTGTCTCCGATATGAATATCGGATCATTCTTCTCATTATAGTGCGCTGCGGCAATCAAACAGCCTACAACACACAAGGAACACACGGCACCTGGCAAGAGGAACTTTCATTCGGCAAGGCCATCTACCGAGGAAACGAAGCGTTTCCGGAAACATGCTGTTAAGACATTCTTTCCTCAGTTTCCAGTCAGGAATCCTTCCCTGCAGTTTGTCGATTATATTAATGTCCACGACATATAAAGGGAACACTTTAACAAAAATCTCGAAAAGTTCTTGACCAATTAACTTCAGATTTCTTACACAATACTCTAATAAACATTTGGATGGGTATAGGCTACATATTTTTATTATACAGGGGGTTCGGAAATCCTCGTTACAAACTTCCAAGGATTGTAGACGGGTGTGAGTACATAATACTTAGAATAGAATCTTACGTTCGGAAACGTCATCCAATGATGCTACAGGGCCTCAACGTTATCGGCGCCGGCGGCTGTAAATGAATGTGTACAGAGAGTGATTCAGTGGTAATGTTACAGACTTTTTAGGATGATGGAGAAGGATAAATGTATCAATCTGAGGTAAGGGCCCCTGTACCGGAAACGAAAGAGTCAAAAGTTATAAGTGAAAACAGTTCTGATGCCTCTTATACTGCAATACAAGCACTGGCACTGTTGTTGCTAAGATTGTAGGGTACGCAACTTTCAGAAGAGGTAATATGGAACAAAACAAGGAAAGATCTAAAATGCATACGTTAAGAGCTACGAGAACTTGTGTTTCACAGTAGAGAAAGTGAACATGTGCTCATAGCTCCTAAGGTCAAAACCGATAGTCGCACTGCGATGAATAACAGGACGACTTTATTGACAACGTTTGACACTGCTGACATCCTCGAACGATTCCATCCTTCTCTACTGACATCGTCGACCCGCAGCTTGACTTAACTTAATCGCACCCATTTGGAGTGTAGTGCGACCCCATTTTTTGCCTTGGTGTACAGGGTGGAGCCGCTAGGGACCACTCAAACAAAACCATTCGACGAAATTTGAATTAAACCAGAAACAGCAAAGGGTGTGTATACTATTTAGCACTCTTGTTTTGCGCTCTCCTGTTCCGTGATCACGAAGGGGGAGGCGGACGGGGATGTGGTATTGCCATATGCGTCGATGAAATGGCAAATGGTCGCTGTAAGACCTCCCAGTTCGGCAGCATCCTCGGTGCCTGCACCGCATGTGTGTTCAGCGCTTTAAGAATGTTACTGCACACAGACAGAGAGTCGTCATTCCTAACAGTGCATTACAGGCTTCCCTCAAACACACCTTAGGTTTCACAAGTGGCGAGGAGGCACTAATTCAGCGCTGTAGCACCGCTCAGTTCAGGGGCATCGGAATGGTTATCAGTCACACCAGTGCCTAAGAATCAATGCCTGACTGTCTCTGTACAGGTACATTTTTAAATTAATGATGGATAAAGCCCTTGCTGTCGAAAAAGGCTAGAATATCATCTTAATCTTGGATTTCATCAGTCGACTTGTACTGGTAGGTGGGAAAGACGATGTACAGCATGCCACTGACTGTCGCTTGGCTTCCAGATCGTACTGGTAAAACCAGGTCTCACCTCCTGTAATGATACGGATATCCATCAACGCTGGACTACGGTGCTTCAAGCTAATTCACAAGCGCTGTTTTCTGACAGTTTACAACACCTTTACAACACATGTCCGACGTGTGTTGTAGCTAATAGTGAATACTTTGAAGGCCAGTAAAGGTATTTTGCTTACAGCTCTTTTTTTTTATTTTGATGCTGGAAATCTGAATATAAAGGAAATCCACAGACACAGTTAACAACTGCTTGCATTCAGGATGACTGTATTTATCTTTGTGCTATCTAGATTTCGGATTTTATGCCATTACCAAGTACAATGCCAGAAGTTCTTAGATCATTAACATGATGTGTCTGTTCATGCAGTCCAAAGCAGGTGGCCTGCCTTACCAGATATGCCATGTTAATGGTCTAAGAACTTCCAGCATTGCACTTGATAATGGCATAGAGGTCGAAATCTGGATAGCACAGGAGATAAATCCAGTAATACACAGTCAAATGGCGGTTAACTCTTTAAAAAAATATTTCACGACTGTGACTCAATACTATAGAAACCCTTTTACATTCAGAATAAGCTTGAAACGAATGGAATCCTGTGTGATGTTCCTAGAGAAGATCTGGGAGAACTGGCAAAGACAAAAACCCTGTTTTCGGGACATTGGTTTTGGAATATGTTGCAGCGAAATCTGCTGAGGTCAGCAGTAACAGATACCGTTACAATCTAGCAACAACCGGGTTTAAAACATACTAGTTAAAGGCATCGCCTGCATCAAATGAAGACGTACTGTTCGCTGAACTCATGGCTGTGAGTAGTTATGTAACATGATACAAAAGAAAGGGAATTTTGGGGAGAACTTCATTTTGTCCGAAGTGGCACCATGTAAGTTTAACGAAGAGTGGGCTGGCAGATCTTTGTGTTGAGGTGGTTTTTATGCAGTATCTTGAGTGAAAGACAGGAGAGGACTGGTATACAGATATATAATCGGTCGAACGTTTGTTAAGTTGCAATAATTATATGTGAGTGTGAATATACTGATTCGAAGGCTGTATTTTTATTCCATGTAGGTCACGGCCCAACGCCATTACAGTCAACGAGATTGTTTCAGTAATTATCATGTGCGATAACTGATAGAAAAAAAGAAGTGACATCTAGTTTCCTCAGAATTCTGCATATTTCCCAATGTCGTGCTTTTGTGGAGGAGCAGGCGTACGTGATCTTGTGTACCGCAGAAAGCAAGTTACAATAGCAGGGAAGAAATTGAAGCAAAGCACTAACCAATTATAATAGACAATGACACAAATTACAAAGGTAATAGTCCTCTTTGTGTATACCGATCACAACCTGAACTTCTAACGGGCTTGTTAGAACATAAACTTTTATTTAGTTTGTGATTTCTGAAGTGCTTCATAAAAATGGTAGACGTAGATTTACTTTTAACTGTTCCACTCATAACTGTAATGTGAAACAAAATTCTAGGGAAATCCTGTACCTGGTACAGTTCAGTGTAAGTGGAAAATGTGCAATAAGAATCAGTCTTTTACAGTCTTCTATAGTTACCTTTTCAAGCTACGTAGCATGTCGAACACAGCAACTCAACGCATTTATTCCGTTAAAGAGATTGTCACCGTCAGACGTTCAAAAAATGATAGCAACAACAGGTTATCACCAAGAACGAAACTAACCTCTTATCAAAAACGATTTCACTTTCATGTCACTCTGTCACAGAAAGTATATTACATGTCTACCGAAGTGACAGTTCTCCAGAACTGTAAGAACAGGTTTATAATGAGTATCAAATACGAGTACTTTCATATGTCCTGCAAAAATAACTTAAGAGCCGCTCCTGTAAATAGTCAAAGGGTAAAAATGTAGCCGCCTGGGGTAGCCGTGCGGTGTAAGAGGTATTGTCACGGTTCGCGTCGCTCTCCCCGTCGGAGGTTCGAGTCCTCTCCCTTGTATGGGTGTGTGTGCTTACTTTAGCGTAAGTTAGTTTAATTAGTGTGTAAGTCTAGGGACCGATGACTTCAGCAGTTTGGTCCCATAGAAACTTACCGCAAATTGCAATTTCAAATAAAATGTCGTTTTTGTAAACCATTTGTCACGTTCCTCATCATGGTGATATAAAGTTGTCAACAAAACAGAAAATTAAATATGCTGGTGATAAAGGTCTTGAACTATTGTGGAAACCAAGGACAATTACCACACATTTTCTTTTATATTATTAAGTTTTATTAAACACAGCAACTGTACTATTTAGCATCATGTCGACGTCGGGGTCATCAGACACGAAGTAGAATTTCAAATTGGTCAAGACTGGTGAAAGATGTCGGTCATAGTCCTGTTTAAGAAATCATCCCATAACCTAAGGACAAGTTATTTAAGATAATCAAAGGCCACTTAAACTGCAAAAATTGTGGTAGAACTTGGATTATACTCTTCTAAAATATAAATCTAATTTTTTAACTTACGCTGTATTTTTGGTTCCTTAGCCGTTTAAAATTTCTATAATTTAGGTATCGTAATACTGTCATTGTGCGAATTTCATCGAAAGTACGCCGCTCTTTCATTTTCTGTGTGAAGTCATACCTGACGGCAGTACTGCAGAGGCATCCGATCAAGAGATCATTGAATCAGTCATTTATACTGCCAACCGAAACCATGCTGTCTGTCTCTCCTCAAAGCAACCCTTCTGATTTCAATAAGAGACAGAGTGAAATTCTGTTACAGTGCTCTTGGAACAGTCACATCCTTTCCCTTGCTTCCTTGCGGTACACGACTTTACAGCCATCATTCCCCGTGGCCAACCACGCAGTTTGAACGTCCTATCGCAAACCGTTCAAAAGTTATGACGATTTTATTTCATATAGTCAATAATTCTCACCCTGTAAGTCTCCACATGCCGCAAATAGCCGTATATCTGGTTGCTGAAAAACTGCCGCAACTTTATTCCTTGGTGCTACCGTAGCCGATTGCACTAATTCTCTCTAGTGCAATGGCCATAGACCTGGATAGCTCGAATCTTGTTGCTAGAGTATAAAAACATCACCATTTTCGACCACCAATGGTTTCTGATCCTCAGACTATGCATTAATGTCTTGGGTTACACTAAATATAACTTTCTACAGCATTTCATAGGTGAGAACACATTATGCTGTTGATGGACATCACAGAAGACGTGGGTGATCAATCTTGAAGGACTTTTAGTGCCGTACCTACAGAGACAAAAAGAAGATCCTTCACTCTATATTTAGATACTGTATTTATAGTTCGAAAAGAAAGCCAAGCACTGGGTGACGGTAAACAATACCATTCCAACGAGGTCCACTGAATTCTCAGTGACCATCCCATCTAACGATACCATTAGATAGGTACAATGTTTAATTTTACCTGTATCAAAGTCAATAATATTATTGAATGCTGACTACAGCGAGGCACAATGACTTGAGAATTTCCCGAGTTATCAGTCATGTTTGTGATACTACGTATGTGGAACTGGAAATTTATTTTTGGTTTTTCTATAGAGTGTGGTAGGTTACAGATTATCTTTCCATTAACACCAGGAGTCATTAGTTGCGGAGACCCAGCAGGAATGGAGACGACTGGAGCGGGAAAGTAATTGCACAATCAGAGCAAGTGATTTTTCACATAAGAACTCAATTTTCTCGGACTATGTTGCTTAAGATGAAGGAAGACTAAGGATGTATCTGGACTTGGAGAACTCTAGCGATATGTGTACTGTATCAGTATTAGAAGCGGCTCAAGGAAGGAAAATAAGCATCTCACCGCATAACGAGCTCCATGTCAGTCTCTTCTACGCTGCTGTTGTGGCGTCATGGATCGGACCAAGTACCTTTTGTTTAATGGGTATGTAGGGGAACGGCGGTAGTGACCAAGGAGTGAAGGCAAAATTTGGGACCCAGCAGGACATGGAATTTACAAATTTTGAGAGGTTTATCAACCACCATCGCATGCTTGGTGAGCTTACGCTTCTGTGATCATCGTCATCTGCAATAAAACTGTTTCGGGAGACAACGTGACCATACTGCTTCATAGGCCAATGTTTCGAGCACTGTCGGAAGTATCCTTCACCACTCTGATAAAGCCCACTTGCAACAGTGTCCGAAAAGATGGTCTATGAATCAGCATGATAACACAGTCACTTAAGACGAAAGTCTTACTGAAGAAACTAAGTATTAGTAACGAATGCTCTTAGAACGAACGTTCTTTAGAAACTATGTGTTTCTTTTTGTGTAGGAGAAGGAAATGTTATACCAAAGTATCGAAACTTGCCTTAGAATCATGAAACTGACGAAATGAAAAATCTAAGCTGACAAATCAGGGAAAATTCCACAGAACGCTAGGGAAGTGAGACACTGACCGTAAAATCGGAATTGTTCAAAATTTTGATATGGTAAACACTCAAAGATATCTCTTGATTAGTGCCCCAAACTTTAATGTATTGGAGTAGGTGTTCTCTAATGAGTCTTAGGGGATCTTACTGGAAATTTTATGCTGGTGTCGACAGGATAGGAACCGAAACATTAACCTAATTACTAAATCTAGCTTTTCCACGGAAAAGTCGCAAACTGAAAGAGAGAAACTTTTACACCTTAGTGCACTGTAAATTAGTCTGTACCACACACACATTACAGTCAAAGGCGGAGTTAGATGCGGCCAGCATACAACATTGCCCCCTTGGAGGCGTTCTAGACACATCGTCTCGCAGAGGTTGTCTCTGACGTTTTCTTTCCTGCTAACAACGTGCGCTTTCTGCGTTTTCTGTGTGCTATTTCTGACTTCGCAGCTCGATCTTCGCTCTCTGCATTCATAAATAAATAATGCGGTCTCGGTGCTGGCGTGTATTTCGACTATGCAGCGCTGAATTCTTCACGTGGCAGATGTGTCTGTGTCACACAGGAAGGAGTTCCTTTCCTTCAGAAGCCTGCGAAGTTACGTAGTGCTGCCAACAGACTTTTCTCCGCTGAGTGATCATAAACGAATGGAAAAATGAGAATATACTTGCGCTTGAGACACAGATGGGGTTGATTTCTCTGAATTTTATTTTAGTGGTGGCTGACGTTGCGCGACACCTGCTGATTTAATCTCAACTATTTATCACCAACGGAATGTCTTCTGCGGTAAGAATATGTTTATAAGGAATACTCCACCATTTTCGCGTCTGAAGAAATGGATGAATGAACTCAAACGTGTACGTACTACCATGCTCAAAAGTATTTGAACGACCTGAATTGCGTTCCACCTGTTTTGTACGCAGCCCATATAACATAACTTTCTTCCAGTTCCTCTAATCACTTTTCGATACAGTCGTTTGACTATACAAAATCGTTAATACAATGACCACTAGAGAACACTGCTCAGTACGGCAATAAATATAGATTAAAATTAATACCACGATACTACATGTATCAGGGAACGTCTTGTTAAAGATCTGAAAGTCCTTAATGCTTGTATTCTCAAATTCATTGTAGTAAGTGGCATTACAAATGTTAACACTGTTATTAGTATCTGACAAGGGAAAGGTCGAATCCGACATGTCGAAACCTGCCCTGAAATCTTTTGTACAGCTAGAATACACGGAAATAAACACAAAGTCCTAAGACAAACTGCACGTGTTTAAAAAGAAGCTGAAAATCACCAAATTCGTAGTTCACCAGGCGGTTGGAGTAATGTATACCCTTGCTGCAGCTCTAGCAGACAGCGCATGCGCAACATGGGGGGGGGGGGGGGGGGACATACTTGGTTGACTGCACATCAGTAAACAGATAACATGGGACAACGCGATAGTAATTTGTGAAGCGAATTTCAGTTTCGGTTGATAGTTTCTCTCTCACGGTTGTTCAGTTATTATTTGCTAGAATCTGCAACTCAGTTTGTATCCCTAATTATTAACAGTGGTAGCCAACGGCAACTCCCTTCGAGCAAGTTCTTGAGTTTCACAGTACTATGAAAACCAATTAATGTTTTCAATCTTGCAAAGACAAAACACAATGAACGTGGTATGCAATCGAAATCATCTACTTCTCCTGAAGACCTAATTATGTATTATTTATTAATAAATTTCTTGGATCATCGTTCGAATGATGTCGACATTTAGGTAGAAATTATGGAATTAAGGCTACTGGAAGAAATAGAACGATTTCATGAGCTGTAGTTCGAACGATGGTTGTTATGCTAACTTAAGTCCACAATAAAAATACACTACCTTTCACGACCAAGAAAACATGTACAGTAATCACGCCCAAGGAAACATGTGAAGTAGTAGCTTTCAGTGAAACGCTGAGTGAGGAAAAGCATAGATTTAATCAGTGTGGAAAGCCGGTTTCGTTTCGTAACATCATAACATGAATTGTATAAGTGGAAGAAGGATTTACTCGAAGTACGAAATATGCACCAAAATGAAACTCGCAAAAGTGTGAAAGAAAAAACTATTAGAAATATTTAGAACTGCTCATGAGAGTCAGTGCCCTTTTACCGAGGGTAATGTACGAGACTGGACGCTGTGAATTAGAAGTGAGATGAACATTATTGATTTCCAGGCGTCTTCGACCTGGTTAAACGGATTCAGGAACTTATACGAAAATGAAATCACAAAATTACGAAGTTTACCTCAAGTAAACATGTAGCGGTGATGACATTAATAGGGAATAGCATAGAGAAATTCGTAGCTGACGTAGCTGACTCACAAATAATAACTTGAAGTGCAAAGTTTTGTGTTGGACGGAATTCAATTTCAGTAGCTAGTTGTAATGTTAAGTAAGCACAGTGAAATGTCAGACACCGAATTACATCTGCAGGAGGGAGTTGTTTGAACCTGAAAGCACGCGACTTCTCGGATGATCTGGTTTGTTTTGTAGCTACGAATGGACCTTATGTTTAAGTTTCTTTCACTAGTAGATGTGCACTGGTTTGAACTAGAAATGTGACAAAGAGTTCAGTGATTGGAAATCCAACACTGCATATATTATTGTTGACGACACACGACGAGACGTTAACTATCGAATTTTCTAGCAGTAACTTAGACTGGCATATTTTTACTTTAAATTATGTGATGACCATGTCTCACTGGTAGTCGAAACCGTCACGTGTCGTTACATTTCACGACGACTAAAGTAATGGTGAAAATCAGAATTCTTTTCTACTGGCAGACACGTGGAGACCTTCAGGGGTTTGGAATCTTGTGCAAACAACAAAATAATTAAAATGTATCCTCACGAAGGAATTAAATCTCGCGAAAGGGGAGATCCTAGTTCGAATCTCAGCTCAGAATCGATATATTCCACATTTCAAGTTAAAATAAAAGCTGGTATAAGTGCCCTGTGGCCTAAATGACGTCTGGCTCATTATCTAAAATGAAATCAGTAGTGAAAGAAAGGCTAATGATTATAGAGTTTCTACTTGCCGCCACTCCTGCCTCCGTCGTGGTTCAACCTAACCTCTAATTGGTAGCGACAGGAGGTCATCATTAATGTTCATCTGGAAGACCGTGCTCCACTTGGTTTGACTGGAGGTGAATTGGATCTGTCTGGGAGAATAAAAATTCATTGCCTGAAGTGGGAATGGAATCGAGTCCACCTATCGTCATGCCTCCACCCTACAGAACTCCACATGGAAATGCATCATAATTTTGTCGTAACGAGGGTATCCCTCACTCGATGAGAATTCTCGCTGGCTCCATGGAGTAGATTACAACCTGGGCAACACACTCATTTCATTGTTCGATCCAACCGCCATTAACCAGCTGCCTCGACCACTCAAAGTAAACATTAGAATTTTTTCTAATTCACGAACTGAAATCACAGATTATCTACACACTGACAGAATTGTAGAACACCGAAGCTTCTACAGGGAATGTTGAAAGTGCAGCGCAAAAGAAAAACTGATTTACTGATTGCGCTTCTTCCGTAAAGTTTTAAACTGCACATCGTCTGTCTGCTAACTATATCACTCTGTTGGTTGCTCAGAGGCAATTTCCTTCATTTTCTAACTCGCCTGTAGGAGAAAAACGTTGGAAAAATACTTCCGTAAAACAGCTTGTGGCTGCCTGTCCTGTAAGAGCAATTTCTGCTCTATCGGTCCACCGCCGTCTGACGCTTGCCGCCCTCGGCCCCAGTGACCGCAACATATCGCGCCTTCAAATGGCTTCAAATGGCTCTGAGCACTATGGGACTTAACTACTGAGGTCATCAGTCCCCTAGAACTTTGAACTACTTAAACCTAACTAACCTAAGGACATCACACACATCCATGCCCGAAGCAGGATTCGAACCTGCGACCGTTGTGGTCACGCGGTTCCAAACTGAAGCGCTTAGAACCGCACGGCCACACCGGCCGGCTTCGCGCCTTCTTCCTGTGATTTACAGCGGGCGTTTTCACACACACACATGACAGGCGTAATATTATTTAATGTTTCAGTCGTTTCTCACGTGAAATATCTTGGATAAACCGACTGTACGCCAAGCAGTAGCAACAACGTTTTATCCAAGGCTCATGCAACGTATGACCTGAGAAACACTAAGTACGCAATCTACCATTGCGGGCAAAATTTATCTGAACAAACTAGGACGGTGCAGAAATTCGTGGCGATTGTGTTTGGTGTGTCGGCTTGCAGGTCGCTATGTGTATATTTATCAAACGCCATTTTTTAATTGAGGTTCTAGTATTTTTCTTGGGATGACATCTTGATGTTGCATTTTTCATTTGAGGGTTGTGTTTAGCGTTGTTTATGAGTTACAAAACGGAGAATTAAACGGAAAAATGTGCAACACTTGTGAAGTTCGTTCTCTTTCGATTTAATAGAGGGGTGAAGGCAGTGAAGGCGCTGGAGGAAGAGCAAACATTTGCGCCGTTTTTGCGGTGAGAGCTATTAGAGAATCCGCGCCATAAAATTGTTTTTTCACTTCATGTAAGATCGTTTTGACATGCGATCTCCTCCGCATGCATACAGGCCAACGGGTGTAGCTCTGTCACTTAAGAAGACACTGGTATCCCACGAACCTGGAACCTAGAACGACAGCAGTATTGGCTTCTAAACTCGACGAAGTTTCCCTTTCTTTTTTTAATCTCCGAGCATTGCTAGACTGTTTTACATCACGTGGGCTGTTATATTGCTACTGATTAATTTATCTCTTATGTTCGTCTGTCGTGTTCAATAAACTAACAAAAAACGCTGTTTAATATGCTCGTTACAAACAGAAATCAATTACAACTTATGATAACGCTACGGATCAAGTCAATTTCCGGGAAACAAAATATCCCAAATTATCACGATTAGCAGTATAATACGCACTTTCGTCTTCGGAACGGTCTGTGTCTCCGTTTAATTCAGTCATACTCAAGTAACGTTACCGGAAGGAATACCACGAAAGTATGGAAATGTGGCAGCAGGGGTAGACACGTAACAAAATACAGTTAAAAAATTCACTCAGTGAGACTGTCAAGTCAATATAGTTGACAAGCAGAAAAAGTAGACATTAAAAAGTGTGCAATTCTGAAAGTTTTTCGCTTATAGATGTATAGGGTAGAGAATCAAAGGGGCGACAAAGCTTAGCCGGCCGTTGTGGCTGAGCAGTTCTAGGCGCTTAAGTCTAGATCCACGCGACCACTACGGTCGCAGGTTCGTATCCTTCCTCAGGCATGGATGTGTGTGATGCCCTTAGGTTAGTTAGGTTTAAGTAGTTCTAAGTTCTAGGGGACTGATGACCTTAAATGTTAAGTCCCATAGTGCTCAGAGCCATTTGAACCACTTTGACAAAGCCTACTGGAGAGAAGTTGTCTTAGGATATCTTTATTGGTTGTCGATCTGCCTGCTGGACTTTCTGTCACAGAAGAAGTAAAATTCCTGTCTCCAGCGAGATTAGAAGTGAAAACTAACTTTTATTAAAAAAATGGGGCCTCCATGCCTCCATCGGCCCTTACCACCCGTACTTGAGCTCGCCAGTCTATTTCTGCATCCGATAGCTTCCTTCGCCTACATTCTGTTTTCCTTAATTAACTAAATTATTTTTCTCCAAAGTTAAGTAAAAAGTTCTATTTCGTAAAATCTAAACTTTCACGGCCAGAAATGTCACAATTAATAAAAAGTTGCATGCTATTATGCCGTGCTTGAATGTATTTCACCTCAACACACGATGTTTCGTCCCCATCTGAAGAGGACATTTACAAGGGGCGTCGTAGCTTTTTTGAATGCCCGATTCTGACTCGCTACTGACACAGCAAAATTCCGCTTCCACGTAGTGGCGTAACGTCAGATGTTTTGAATACGAGCCGGCCGGTGTGGCCGAGCGGTTCTAGGCGCTTCAGTCCGGAACCGCGCTGCTGCTACTGTCACAGGTTCGAATCCTGCCTCGGCTATGAATGTGTCTGAGGTCCTTAGGTTAGTTAGGTTTAAGTAGTTCTACGTATAGGGGACTGATAACCTCAGATGTTAAGTCCCATAGTGCTTAGAGCCATTTGAACTTTTTTTTTTTATACGCGAACGCAATTGTCCACTGTTTCTATAACCCCATGGTGGATGAATCCAAATGTCATTCAATTTCACGACCTCCTCTTTCTTACTGAAATTCCTGGGGTGTTTTACAATCTCTATGGCCTTCTTGTTCAACCTTTCATGGTATCCGCTTGTGGCTGCCAGTACTTGAGTTCTATCAAAACGAATGTGATGGTCACCTGGCTGCAGAGCATGTTCCGCAGCATCTGATCTCTCCCCTCTTCTGCAGTCACCCTTGTGCTCTTCTAGTCGGTTTTTGACAGGTGCGTAGATTACCGCGATGTTCCGCATCTTCAGGATTTCGCTTATGCGGTCAGTCACATCTTTAATGAATGACAGAAAACTTGTACCTGCGCTTGAGCATCGCTATGATTTCTAAACGGTGGTCTTAACGCTCTTTACAACCCCGTGAACGATTAACCATTCTTGAGCAATGCGTTGGAGAGATGTTTTAATTGCGCGTCAAGCAGCTCTGGTCCGTAGATTTTCCTTGCTCTGTCCGCCAATGTTTTTGCGATGCATCACTTTTGTTGACATTGATGGTTCGAATCCCGGTGTAGGTAACGGTCCATGTGCCTGCATCCTCCTCTATGGTAAACTGAATCTTCAGATTTATCCTGTTCAGATGTTTGTGAAAAGGATCCAGTTCCGCCCTGTCACGCCGCCACAAAACAAACTATCATCCACGTAACGTAGCCGCCAAAAAGTAATTTAAATGTTGGTGAAAGCAGTGCCATAAAACGTCTGAATGGGGACGATAATATTATCATTCCTCTCTCTGACAGCGGAAATACAACGGTGGGTCTGAATGTGACCGATTATTACAGTAAGATGAACAACTTATTAGACTCGTAAATATATAGGAAACTAAGTAAATACCTCACCGACAAAGTTCTTCGAAATTTTATGCGTCTGATAATGAGATCCTCTACCGAACAGAGCATGCAGAAAACTCTGTTCAATTCAGAAGCGCTAGAAGGAAGACCTTATGGATTACCGAAGTTGCACAAAGAATATTTTACTCTAAGACCGGTACTGAGAGCTGTTGGTTCGCCCACCGATTCGATTGCTAAGTTCTTAACATTATTATGACCACATTTGGGCCAATCGGGTTCTTTTACCAAGAATTCGGCACGTTTTATAAGTCAATTAAACGCACAGTGGTACAACCGGAGGACATATTAGTTAGTTTTGATTTGTTGTCGCTCTTCACGATGGTCCCACTCAATGAAGCGTTGCAGCTGCTGAATCGGATTTTATCTCCCGATGTTGGAGGACTGTTTGAATAGTGTCTCACAACCGCGTATTTCAAATGGAGCTAAGAGTTGTATGAACAAACTGATGGTGTCGTTATGGGGAGCCCCTTAAGCCTGGTTATAGAGAACTCGTTTATGGAAAAATTCGGGGAGCAGCCATTGTAAACTGCGAACAAGAAACCGAATATCTGGTTCCGTTACGTGGATGATGCGTTTGTGTTGTGGTGGCATGGAAGGGAGGAACTGGATAGTATTCACAAAAATTCACAACAGGATTAATCCGGAGATTCAGTTTACCATGGAGAAGGAGGCAGACGGAAAATAAAATTTTCTTGATGTGCTAGTTTTCAAGAAAGAAGATGGTAGCTTGGGCCTCACGTATTACCGAAAACCCACGCACACGGACCGTTACCTCCACCCGGATTCAAACGATCACCAACAACAAAAATGAGGCACCGTAAAAATTTTGGTGGATAGAGCAAGTGGAATCTGCGAACCAGAGCTGCTTGACGCACAATTAAAGCATGTCACCAATGCATTGAAAAAGAATGGTTAGTCGTTCGCTGAGGTGAAAAGAGAGTTAAGTCCACATCGTAGAAATCATAGCGATGCTCAGTCGTCAGTGAAATCGAAAATTATCCTGCCATTCATTTGTTGTGGGTGACCGCATGGGAAAAAATCGTAAAAAAAGCGAAACATTGTGGTAATCTACGCACCGCCGGCCGATGTGGCCGCGAGGTTCTAGGCGCTTCAGTCTGGAATTGTGCGACCGCTACGGTCGCAGGTTCGAATCCTGCCTCGGGCATGGATGTGTGTGATATCCTTAGGTTACAAAATTGTTAAGGCTTTCGTGGCCACTTGTTGACAAACTGCCTATTGGCTTCTGTCTCGGGTTCTTCGGCCGACGTTCATCTAATGATTTTTCTGACGTTTCGCCAGCACTAGTGGCTGGCATTGTCAAAGCTTCACCCTCCATTGCTGGTGGTAAACTGGAGCCGAGCTCGCGGCCGCAGACTATATGGACCTGGCGCGCCAACGTCCGAGGGCTTCTCCGCGGTCATTTCCGGTGCGGTTCTCCTCTTGCTACTTGCGACGGTCGTTCGCTGCAGTACGGGAAGCCAGGATCCGTTTACCTTAAGGCTTTCCTCTTTCTTGTTGAAACTGTTCGCGTGTTTTTGTATTTCTACAGCTTCTCTAAACAAGCGCGTGTGATAGTGCTTCTCTACAGCCAGAACTTCCGTGTCGGCGAATTTTATTACGTGGTCGGTCTCATTCAGTGCGTGCTCTGCCACGGCCGATTTCTCCACCTGCCCCAACCTGCAATGTCGCTTATGCTCTTTGATCCTGGTGTTAATTGATCGTCGGAATGACAACAACCATCTGCACGAACAATTCGATGACGTTTGCAGCAGCATGGACTATCAGCCCCGATGACGCTGCATCACAGACAGGAGCGCCTGCGATAGTGTACTCAACGACGAACCTGGGTGCACGAATGGCAAAACGTCATCTTTTCAGATGAATCCAGGTTCTGTTTACAGCATCATGATGGTCGCATCCGTGTTTGGCGACATCGCGGTGAACGCACATTGGAAGCGTGTATTCGTCATCGCCATACTGGCGTATCACCCGGAGTGATGGTATGGGGTGCCATTGGTTACACGTCTCGGTCGCCTCTTGTTCGCATTGACGGCACTTCGTACTGTGGACGTTACATTTCAGATGTGTTACTACCCGTGCAGATGGTTGTTGTCTTGCAAACACCCATCTGTTGACTCAGGGATCGAGATGTGGCTGCACTATCCGATACAGCCATGCGGATAAGATGCCTCTCATCTCGACTGCTAATGATACGAGGCCGTTTGGATCCAGTATGGCGTTCCGTATTACCCTCCTGAATCCACCGATTCCATATTCTGCTAACAGTCATTGGATCTCGACCAATGCGGGCAGCAATCTCGCGATACGACAAACCGCAATCGCGATAGGCTACAATCCGACCTTTACCAAAGTCGGAAACGTGATGGTGCGCATTTTTCCTCTTCACACGAGGCGTCACAACAACGTTTCACCAGGCAGCGCCGGTCAACTGCTGTTAGTGTATGAGAAATCGGTTGGAAACATTTCTCATGTCAGCACGTTGTAGGTGTCGCCACCGGCGCCAACTTTGTGTGAATCCTCTGAAAAGCTAATCATTTGCATATCACAGCATCTTCTTCTTGTCGGTAAAATTTCGCGTCTGTAGTACGTCATCTTCGTTGTGTAGCAATTTTAGTGGCTAGTAGTGTATGAAAGACTGTACAGAGAGGCGACAGAGACTGTAAAACACCCCAGGAATTCAATAATAAGAAGGAGGGGGTGAAATTGAATGATATTTGGATTCTGGTGCTGAAAAAGATGTGTATCAGACTTCCAACAAGAGATGATAGTAACAGTGGACGAGGCCAGTCAGCAACAGCCAGTTGCCCTCGCGTATTCAAAATATCTGACGTCACGCCACTGCGCGGAATCGGAATTTTGCTGTAGCCAGTAGCGAGCCACGGTGTGAATCGGACATTAAAAAAAATCTACGATACCTTTTTAAAATGTGCTGCGTAGATGGGGACGAAACGTCGTGTCTTAAGAAGAAATCCATTCGACCACAGCATAATAGCCCGGAACATTTTATTAATTGTAATATCTATTTGCTCTTAAAACCAAAACTTCCTTCTTCTAAAGAGATCGTTGTTGTTCAAGTTGCAGCACCTTAGAAGAATAAAAAATGTCTACCTGCTACATTTGAAACAATGGAATTAAGCTGCACTCCTACACAAACTCGAAACATCTTCTGAAACCAAAGTTTTTTGTGTTTTCCTTTTTAAACAATGTTTCTTTTATTAAAAAGCGTATGAACGAACGAAATTTTTCTTTTTCCAGCTGCTGCTGTCAATTTTTTATCTTTCTTGGTTCATGTACGGTTTGAACTCAGTTACAAATTCGCCTCCATCTTTAATGGCGTAGTTTATATGGCAATATATAACAAAAGTCGGAAATGTTGTGAAACCCATTAAAGTTATCTTCTAGTTGCTAATTTCAGACATTGTGATTGTTAATAGTATTCTACATTAAAATTCAATCCACTTCCCAAGGCCTAGAATGCTTGAACAGCCGACTGATCGGTGCAGCGATGTGTCACTCAAACCGTAGTGTTTACAGTAAGGGATTCCTGTGAGTTCATTTTGTTTGGGAATTTTTCTCTAATTGCAATTGTGATTTTAAGAGTGCCAGTAATTCGAGTGGGTGCCTGTCGCTGAGCTCTCCTTCTTGCGGTAATACACTATGCGGCCTTCAATATACCTGACTGACTCGCTCATTATTTCAACGGTTTTATAAGATTTTTAACTATGGGGGCTGTGCTTTATTTCTGACAGTCTATTAAGACTAATCTACCTTCATTCGACAGTTTCATTAACTGGTCTCTAGCTACGTGCAGTAGCATCCATTTCCAAATTAACCATCCTGTGTACACTTTTATCTGAGCTACATATTTTTGCTCCATCGGTATGATTTCTGTTGTATACCTCCTTTTAGAAAATGCTACCATACTGACACATCGTATTCCTTGAGTAAGATTTAAGTTCCTTGTGATTTTCGCTATGAAGGCACCTCTTACTTTCTCTACCATTGATTCTGAATTATCGTCGATCAATTCGTTCATATTCTTCTTCAGCTCAGCGCCGAGCATCTCCACTTCGTTGCACTCTGTCATCGTCTGATGTGTGATTCGGCTTTTTTTGTTGTTTATTCTTGCTTCTGCTGCCCGCTTATAGGTATCTATTATTTCTAATATCTTCCAAATCTCCTGTTGTTGCGTGATTTCCATTGTTGTATCATCGTCGTAAGCATTAAAATTCGGTAAAACAGTCTTCAATGTAACAGATGTTTAGTTTGGTTGGCATCCGGTTTCTGTCTAAATTAAGACCATCTCCAGGCTGTAGGTACTGCAATACAACAGTAATATATATTCAAAAGATTTTCTAAAAACAGAGAGAGTAACATGGGAATTTGGAAATTTGTGGTAAGGTCTTATGGGACCAAAATGCTGAGGTCATCGGTCCCTAAGCTTACACACTACTTAGTTTAATTTACACTAAGGACAACGCCCACACCCATGCCCGAGGGAGGACTCGAACCTCTTACGGGGGAAGCCGCGCGGACCGTGACAAGACACCCATGGCCACGCGGCTACCCCGCGCGGCTGTAACATGGGTAAAAACTTCCAGGCTAAAGTTACCATAACAACAGAACAAACTGTTACACTCATGGTAGCAATTGGTGGCTGTGGATGGAGAAAGATCAGTAAGAACACGGACTTCAACGGTTGAATAAGACAGCGTTACTAGAGAATATGCACTTCAGGCCCCGCCCATATCATGAGACATTACGTCATTGACGACTAATATTTACTTATTACGTTAGATGTGTTGCATTAAATGGTATAATTAAAACTTCAAAAGTAAGATACATACAAAAATACATACAAAAATGACATGTACAGTGGTTCACGACAAATCATTTCATAAACTTTTTGAAATAAATAAGTGGAATAACAGATATGATTTGATCGGTTTTCATGTGTGGACTGCCCTGTATGGGCCATTATATAAACTCGTAGAAAGTAGTCATAGCAGAGATGGCTGTATAGGTTACCATGGCAATAGTTGCCGATATTCGACAGTTGCGCTCCAGTGAGGCCTGCCAAAGACACCGTGGTAGAGGACGTAACGATGATGAGGCGGTGGCTATCTGATCGTTTGGATGTCGACCGTCATGTTTCAGCTTTAATAGACAGTAGTAATTAAGAAGCTGACTGCCGCAGTTAGGTCTCCATGTTTTTAACCACGTTACCGTCTCTGTTTATCGAAATCTCTGAATATGTGTTACTATTGTACTGCCATGCCTATGGTCTCAAGATGGTCTGAATTACTGACCAAAACCGATCACCAACCATAAAAGAAATCTCTTGCGATCAAGCCTGTTTTACTGAATTTTAATATAGTGCACCGACCGCTGTTCACTCTCCATGGAAAGAATGCTCTCCAAAATTTTATCGACGTAGGTGTTAAAAGTAAGACTTTGTGCACCCACCTGTAGTCTTGAGGTTTGATTGATGATTGAACGGATCACTGGTTTCCAAGAAATTATAAATAATATCATAGATGACGTGCAGCCCTGTCAGACTGAATCCTGTGCTGAAGCGAGAACTGTCCAGTTAACTGGCCGTTAATTTGTATTTTTGACACCACTAGATTCGGGTCTGGTAGCAGTAGTTATATTGTGACCTTTGAGAATTACAGAGTTCCACCACAATGTTTAGCTATTGCTCACTGACTTTGTCCAAGGCATTTTCTTGGTCGGTGGTTAGTAATCCTATCGTTTCGTTTTGGTAAATCCGCCAGAGGAAGGTCCTATCTCTTAGAGAGCAAAGTCCGTCTATGATCTTCCTGTTGCGAACATTACACTTTTGGCCTCGCCCAATTATCATGAAAGAGTCTCCTGCAGTCTTATGGCTGTCGTGTGCGCCATTATTTATGATTCTGAACATAACAAAGTTATTGAAGCATAATCACATGCCCTTCTTGGTTCGACGTTTTCTATACAAACACTATAATTTCTGTTTCATTTGCTGAATACATTTGAACTACTTTTTGTTTCTCTTTCATGCGCTCCGAGAATTTCATTTTGATAACCTACCAGAAGAATATGCAAAATTCGTACGGTACGCAGTCAATTCCTGGTCTCCTATTTCGTGGTAAATGATTTATTATGTCTTCAACTTCTTTTTCAGATGTTGGTGCTATCACCACAGTGAGATATTTGTTGGTGGCGTAAGTCTAGCAGTTTTGTAGTAAACTTGCTGTCGTGATGGCTGTTCACTGAACAGTCTCCGGAAAAGGTTTTTAATGGGCAAAAATTTGAAAACAATTTTCTTGGTCTATAGAAAACAGCATTTCATGCTAATTTAAAAAATGTATAGTTTATGGGCATTATCATTTTCCATTCGTTCTAAAATTGAGGTTGAACGTAATTTGCGCAGGAGCTACGCGCATCTGACAGTTTGAGTGCTCTTCCGTTTTTCCGGCGTTAGTTACGAATCGTTAACATATGTATTATGTATATTATAGAAGGCACTGACTCTCAGAACCAAAGTACAGGCATGTCTAGAAGGCTATGGTTCGAATGTAAACAAAGATCTGAGACTATATGACTTCGGAATTTCATACGCTTGTGGCTTTGTAGTTATTGTGTGTTGTTTTGTTTCTGTGTTTCCTGTGCTACAAATACCGAGAATAAAGAAATTTAGCCCCAAACGAAAGTTTCGCGGCAACCAGTTCCAAACACAACCGAATAATACCCATCAGTTGCTTCAAAAGTCGCCTGCGGAAACTGTCTACAGGCAGTGCTTCTAGACGTAAACTTCCGCTTTCTGAATGTAATAAGAACAAGCCTAGTAGTACTGTGAGCAGCAATAACAACGGAAATGTTATTGTGAACCTAAATATGCTGTCTAGACTTTTGAAAAGTGCTGTGAAATGTAAGTACTGCAATTGTCCGCCCCCGGTAGCTGAGTGGTAGTTCGGCGCTAGCGGCCGTGCGAAGCGGAGGTCCGATACTTCCGCCTGTGCGGCGCGTGCGAGTGTTTGTTTATTTGTGGACTTTGTCTGCGCGCGGGCTAGTAACAACGATCATGGCGAACAAGTACAGGAAAACTACATTACGATTCAATTTCTGCAAAGACTACGAACGAGCAAAGGCTTTAGCAGTGGAACGATTCATTCGAGAGGACGTCAAGATACCGCCAAACGATATTGTCGGAATTCACCTGTCCCTCGTTAGTCCCACGGTGTATGTTAAGATGTTAAATGACGCGGCGTGTGAGAGAATTCTACAGGCGACAAAAGCAGGTCTCCGATTTTGCCATAGTGACGGGAACGTCGGCACGGTAACTGTAGAACATGCTGGTCAGGGTGTACGGACAGTACGTGTGTTTGAGCTGCCATTTGAGCTCCCGGCTGACGAAGTTATCGAGGCTTTTAAGCCGTACGGCACGGTACATGGTCACACAGCAGAACGCTGGACACAATTCGCCACGTACCCCGTTCTTAACGGTGTGCGACAGATCACTATTGATCTTCAGAAGCATGTACCGTCCTATCTGACAATTGGTGGTTGTCGGGCGGTGGTGATTTACGATGGTCAACCACGTACATGTTCTGGCTGTGGCCAAGAGGGACACCTCAGGTCGAACTGTATGCAACGGCGGATTACGCAACTGCCTTCAGATGTGCGGGAGCCGTCGCCAGCGATGACAGTACTACCGATCACCTATGCCAAGGCCCTCACTGCGTCCGCTGATGACCGAAAGGACACAGCCCCGGTGGAAGATCAAGATGGCACTCTCCGAAACCTTGTAGCAGACGTCGGGATGACAGAGGATGCTGCTCCATCGAGCATACAATCTACGGCGACAACATCAGATGAGACCGAACTCCCACCAAGCACACTGATAGTAAACGAAGCAGTTCCAGCCACTACGGATGCTGTTCCGTCTGGAACGCACTCTGTGACGACAACATCAGTTTCGACCGAACTCCCGCCGAGTACAACGATGGGACTCGAAACACTTCCTGTTCCTACGGATGCTTTTCTGTCGGGCAGCCGTGATTCCTTACAATATGAGGACACGGAAGGAAGATCACGCAAACAACGTTCCCCGAAAAGGAGGAAACGGCGTCGTCGCACGACATCTATGGATGACTCCCCTTGCCCCGACGACAATGTGCCTGTGGACCAAGACGACACAACAGCCTCTACGAAACAGGATGAGGCAATGGAAACTGTTCGATCAGACCCGCAGCGGTCTGTCACATTGACGGTACCGGGACGTGGTGATGCTGAAGAGGAAGCACAACCAGTTGGCGCTCCAGACGCAGATGTTGTGGCAATGGACACGAATATATCACTGCCTGCAAAGATGTGGTATGACGATATTGAGAAGGCGCCGGACGTCATACAGAGGCAGCCGGCACTCACGAAGACAGCCTAATAATTGCTGAAGGTGAAGGGAGAGGGGCGAGAGAACGTCTTCTAACTCAGCCCCCAGCGCCGATGCAGGGAGATGTTGTTGCGCGTCGACAGAGTGGGATTCAAGGCCATGCGAACCGTATTGCGACATTAAATATAAATGACGTGCGTTCACCGGCCAAAATACACCTACTGAAGGAAACGATTTGGGCATCTGATGTGGATATTGCTTTGCTGCAGGAAGTCCACATAACTGCACTCCCATACATCGCAGGCTACCAATCCTATTCGTCACATGGAGATCACAATGGGAGTGGGGTGGCAGTTTACGTGCGAGATGGCTTCCCAGTGGAAAACGTGTGTTACCTTCCGTCGGCCAGGGGAATGGCTTTCACGACGTTTGGGACACGCATCATCAATCTTTATGCACCGTCGGGAAACAATCGGCGGCGGGAAACGGCACGATTTTATGCAGAAGACATTGCCCCACTTTTCCATGGACGTTATGAATGTGTAATAATTGTTGGAGATTTCAACTGTGTTCTCAGCCAGAAAGACCAATGGCCGCAAGCAAACATCAGCCAGGAGTTGCGAATCGTTGTCAACGACCTTGTACTTAGTGACACGTGGGAATTACGACATGGAGATGCACGGGGATACACCTATGAGACATGGACGATGTGCGAGCGAAAGGTTGGAAGGTATGCGACGAAGCTTGATTGGTGGCTGACTTGTGCTAAACCGGCGCTTCGCCGTACGTTCATCTCATATAGCAGGGAGATGGCAGAATGGCGCCACCGTACGACCGACTTTTATTTTGCAGCACTGCGCGACCTGGACGATGGTCCGCCGGGACAGGACGTCTGGATCGAACGCAAAAGGATAAAAGCTAAACTAGTGGCTTTAGCTCGGAAACATCTTCAGGGAACCATGGTGCGCGCCAGATGTCACGATACGATAATGCGCGAGATTCCTTCCATGCACCACGTCGTGAATGAACGAAAACACCGGCGACGCGTTTTGGTAAGGGAATTAATTACCCGCGAAGACCGAAGAGTGACGCGTCAAGCGGACATTGTCTCTGCATTCGTCGACCATTACCAACACATCTATCGGGAGGAAGCAGCCCCTGTCGATGACCTCGAACGTATAGCCACGTACGTCTCCCGTACACTGACGGTGGAAGCCGCGGGAACCTTACTGGAAGCCATTAGCTGTGAGGAAGTACATGATGCGATCGCAAAGGGTGCGTTGAATCGGTCCCCAGGCATTGATGGACTTCCTGCTGAATTTCATTGAGAATTTCGCAACGAAATGGCACCGCGATGGACGGAAATGTACAACGAGATGTTAAATTCCGATGCGCCTATTCCACCGGCTTTTATGGAAGGCCTCTTGGTGCCAGTACATAAACCGAAGCCAGGAATTTCGGTCACACATTATCGCCCCATTACCCTGCTTAATGCTGACTATAAGATCTTTGCACGGTTGCTAGCGTCCCGATGTCGTATGTTAATTCGTAGCGTTCTCTCTCCAGAACAGACGACACCGGGTGGATCGGTGAATGTGCAAACAGCTACTGCCGAATGCCGTGATGTGATAGCGCTAGCGGAGGAGTGCCGGCTTAAAGCGGCGATGGTGGCGGTTGATTTTGACAGTGCTTTTGATAAGGTGCGCCACAACTATCTGTACGCTGTACTGGAACAAATGGGATTTCCAGACCGTTTTACTGGTCTCATTAGAAGGATTTACGGGGGCGCACAATCCTTGGTACAGGTTAATGGGCGTATAGCAGGGCCCATTCAAATTCGACGATCCGTTCGCCAGGGCTGCCCTCTTTCGATGCTGCTGTTCGCGATAGCGTTGGAACCATTAATTGGGAGGCTAACAAATTCTCTTTCTGGGATGGAACTGCGGGGCTACACCTTCAAATGTCGTGCCTATGCGGACGAGCTCCTGCTGCTCGTTCGTTCTGAGGAAGAGGTGAAGACGGTCCTTGAACTGTTGTTGGACCACAGTGTGACGGCGGGTAGTGCAGTGAACATGAACAAATCGGCAGCAATGCCGGTTGGAAGGGGCCTTACGCCGGAGAAATCAGTCCGTTTCCTTATGTGCAACGATTCCGCTATCTAGGCATAGACTTTACCTCATCTGTAAAACATACTGCGGCAGTTAACTACCGACGTATTTTACAGACAACACGTACCATGGTCCGACAACATCTCCTACGGCGCCTTGATCCTTTGCAGCGAGTCGAATATCTGAACACTTATGTGGATTCTCGAATGGTGCATATTTCGCAGATCCTGCCCCTACCACTCACGCTCGGACGTCGACTTCAATCAGCACTAGGCTATTTTGTGATGATTGGATCGCCCCTCAAGGTGCGATACGCAACGCTCACGCTCCCTACGGACAAGGGGGGACTCGGACTTACAAATGTTCACTGCCGAGCGACGGCGCTCCTTCTAGCCACGTTGTACAAGCAATGGCGTAGCGGTCGTGATTCCCTTACATCCCGCCTACTGTATCTCCTAGTTTCAGCGTCCCTCACACCTCCGGTGGCGGTGGGCAACATTACGTCACATTTTGCGCATGTATCAACATTTATCGTGGAACTTAGTTATATCAGAGACGAGCTTCCGCACACGATTTTTATGTTTGGCTGCTACGACGGATAAGTCGTAATGTCATTGAACTCAAACACCCCAAGTTGCATTGCCCGAAGATTTGGAGACATGTGCACCAAAAATTCCTTCCTACCTTCGTTCGGGCACTGTGGTTCTCTGTCACCTGTGGCAAGTTCAACACCAACCAACGACTCCATGCAATTGGACTAGTGGACACTCCACTATGCCCGAAATGTCGCCAAGTGGATGACGACAATCACCGCTTAACTTGTATCGCGGTGGAGGAGGTATGGCTCCTAGGAAGACAGATGGTGGCTTGCTACCTCCGTGTGACCCCGCAACATATTACACCTGCTTCCTTCTTACATCCGGAGAGTGACTACTTTCCGGAGACTAAATCACACTCGATCATCTGGGTCAAAGGTTGGACGATCGCGTACCTCTATGGGGATGCTGCCAAGTCGCGACTCGACTTTTGGTATTTCTTGCAGCAAGCCCACAATGAGGTTCATAGATGGTCTCACTATCGGAAAACCTTTGTCAATTATCTTCAGGCAGTCTTCCTCGACCCCCCACGTAGTTGGGATGTGCCGGGTGCAGTCGGTGTGCACATTTGACAGCTGATAATGAACCTCACGTTTCTCTCACCGCTCCATATATAATGCACAAACTGTACCATGAAATGATCTACATGTTCCTTTTAACAGAGTGATCTTTATGAAAAATAAATAAATAAATACATAAAAATATCATCCCTGTATCCCTGTTCCTTTACATTTGTGATTTGTTTTACAATGATTTTTTATTTTTTCTTGTTTTTGCAGAGGATGCATTTCATTTAGTGTTTGTAAAAAAAATTAATTTCTTATATATAAAAAAAGTGGTCAGCGTGACAAAAAAAGAAAGATGGTAGAGCACTTGCCCGCGAAAAAAAAGAAAAAAGAAAAAAAAAGTGGTCAGCGCGACAGACTGTCAATTCTGAGGTCCCGGGTTCGATTCCCGGCTGGGTCGAAGATTTTCTCCGCTCAGGGACTGGGTGTTGTGTTGTCCTAATCATCATCATTTCATCCCCATCGACGCGCAAGTCGCCGAAGTGGCGTCAGATCGAAAGACTTGCACCAGGCGAACGGTCTACCCGACGGGAGGCCCTCGTCACACGCCATTATTATTATTATTATTATTATTATTATTATTATTATTAGTACTGCAATTGTGAAGATAGTATTGACGATTCTGAGGGCATTTCAGCAAGGAATGGTCTTTCATGTCGGTTAGTGATTGTCTGGAAATGGTGATACTATGACATGACAGCGACAGTAACTGACAGTCGACATTGCAGTGTAACTATTCAGCTTGCTTATGCAATGCGATATATTGGAAGGGGAAAGAGAGCTGCCCAGACTTTTTGTGCCGTGATGTATTTGCCTCCACCTCCATTGAGGTTTGACTGATGCAATAAATTAATACATAATGCTTTATGTGGTGTAAGTGAACATTCAATGAAAAGTGCAGCAGAAGAATCAGTAGCCTTGTCTGAGAATACAGACATTGTAGCAGCATTTGATGGATCTTGGCAGAAGAGAAGTCATATTTGTCTGAATGGGGTTGTAACTACCAAATGTATTGAAACTGGTAAGATACTAGGTTTTGAATGTCTAACAAAGCACTGCCAGGGTTGTTCAAGTAAATTTATTGGCACCCTTGTTTGTGTAAAGAACTTTGATGGCCCAGGTGGAAACATGGAAACGAAAGGAGTTCTAAACATTTTTAGAAGATCGGAATTAAGTCGTGGTGTGAGGTATGTAGGCTACCTTGGGGATGGAGACTGTAAAGGACACACTACTATTGTTAATGACGGGCCATATGGGGACACACTGATAAAAGAGCTTGAATGTGTTGGGCATGTACAACAGAGCATGGGAGCTCGGCTGAGAAAATTATGTAAAGACTTCAGTGGAAAAAAACCTGTCAGACGGAAAACACACAGGTGGTCCACGTCGTCTTACGAAAAGTGAAATTGATTCTTTGATTCAATACTATGGACTAACAATAAGGAGAAATGTAGGAGATTTGGAGAACATGAGACGAGCTGTTTGGGCAACATGGTTTCACAGAGTGTCAACAGATGAAACACCACAGCATGGTTTGTGTCCAAAAGGGGAAGATTCGTGGTGCAAGTACTGGTTGAGCAATGCTACAGGCATACAATATACCCACAAACATTCCTCATCACTTGCTATCATGGAGGCAATTAGGCCTATATATAGGCATCTGGCAAATAAAAATCTCCTTAGGAAATGTATGCATGGTCTTTCTCAGAATGCAAATAAAAGCTTCAACAGATGTATATGGGACAGAATACACAAAACTGTATTTGTTGGGCTGACAGTGCTGAAGATAGGTGTAATTGATGCAATAATAACATTCAATGATGGTGCAAATTCAAGGATCAATGTTATGAAGAAATTGAACATCCAGACTGGATGAAATATGGCATCAGCTCTTACTGCCATTGATAAGAGGCGGGTAACCGAAGCAGTGACAGTTGCAGAAGATGCTACTAAGGAGTCAAGGATAAAGAAAAGAAAGAAGAGAAAGAGTATGGAGGATAAGGAAACAGGAGGACAACGGAGTATGCAGCTGAAATGTTCTAAACGAGCATAGTGGTAAGTTAATAAATCTGTAAATCTTCTTTTGCGATTTACCAAAAATTTGAATTTTCATCATAGCTCCCTTGCATACTATTCCCTCAAAAATTTATAACACAATGATGATATCGGCGATATTTGAGCTACATTTTTCAATATTTTTTTGTAGTAAAATAAATTACTTGTTTTTTTTTTTCACAGATCAGCAGTAGGGAAGGAAATTGGAGGCATAAAACCCTTATGTGAATGTTGCCTGTACTCTGACTCTTTTTCCATGCTGTGCAGTCAGTGGTTCCAAAGAAAATGGTAAAGCAATGAAATAGTGTTTCTTTTGTTTATACTATTATAAATATTGTTGTCAGTACCAAAATATAATAAATATCTCAATGATTTTTTGGAAACTACTTTGAACAATGACCGTAATTGTGTGTAAGAATTTTGAGCTATCACTCATTTATAGATCAGTTGCATTATGAGGGTGAAGATAATGCTAAAAATGCAACCAGTACAAGGGCATGTCTCCATAAAATTTTCCATGTTATCGGTATTTTTACCGTCGGAAAACATTAGATTTCCCATTAATCCATGTCTGCAGAGTTTTCGTTCCCTACTGAGGTGATCAATGCTCCATTTTTTGTCTGAAATGCATCCATTATCTTTACAATTGATTATTTTGCCCTCCAATTCTTTCTCCTGTAGTTCTAGGAACTTCTTTCCGAATTTCCTCTGTTCGCGAGATCGATCTTCTAGGTTATCGATGTTTGTCCTCTTAGTGTTAAAGATCCTGTACGATATGTTCCTGAACAATTTACAGAATCCAGATTTCACCTCTTAACCCTACACTCAGGAATGCCACTAAAGAACCACTTCCGAGGAACCTACGTTCTATACCATTAGCCGAATTCTGTTTTTGTCCACTAAACTTCCAGCAGGTTGTAGTTTGACTTCCAGTACCTCTTCCCTATTGTGTTGGGCCGGGGTAAACCTCTCATTTTAATGATAACTATGTGGTGGTCTGAGAAAGTGAGGGGGTTAACTTCGTAGTCCTAAACATCTACTCGCGTCGTGGTGTAGAATGGGTCCAGTCTCGAGGCTATCAGCTCAGATGCGTAGGCATAGTGGGATCGCGTGATGGGTAATCTGTCAAAGACCTCTACCAGTTTAATCCTTCAATCAGGTTATGTAAGGTGTCACAGTTTGAGGCTGATGCTGTTTGGTCTGTCGATCTTAGAATACAATTAAAATCTCCCCTCGTTATTAAGTCACCCTGCGCCTTTCTAAGGAAAGTAATGTCCTGCAGCTGAACTTTGATAATGTGTCCATCTTGTTGCTTAATCAAGTTCAGCGTCATTAGTTTCTAAGAAATTACCCAAAAACCCATCTTCTTTTCCATTATCATCCTGCAGATACGAGGGCTATTCGGAAAGTAAGGCCCGATCGATCGCAAAATGGAAACCACTGTGACAATGAAAAATGTTTTATTCGCAACAGTTAGCTGCAACTTTCAGCTAGCTATCTACATAGTTTCCGATCCGATTTAGACATTTGTCATAGCGTTGTACAAACTTCCCAACGCCCTCATCGCAGATGGCAGTCGCCAGTGCTTTGCGCTAATTCTCTAAGCTGGTCTATAGCTCGTTGCCTGTGTCAAATTTTCTCTTCATAGCCAGTGGTTCGTGTGAGCAGAGATGAAACGCTTAGGGAACCATTTACGGGCCGTATTGTCGATGATCAAAGACTTACCATCGAAAACGCTGCAAGAGCGTCTTCATTGCCCCTGCGGAATGGGGCCGAGAATTGTGTTGAAGAAGGAAACGCATGACAGTCATGTTATGTGGGCTGCATTGCTTCAGGCGAATTTTCTGATCTGGTCTTCGTACTTGACAGAAGACACGATGTTTGTAGGCATCTTTATGTGCTCTCTGTGCGTTCAGAACTGAAAAGAGCGACGTGACGCCATTTGCGGGCGCACTAGACATACTGCCCAACACATATGTGCAAAGCTTCATCGGATTTTCACAGTGGTTTGCATTTCGCGACCGATCGGGCCTTACTTTCCGAATACGCCTCATATTTAGCCTGAGTAAAGTCAGCACTCTTCTACTGGCAGCTACAAGTTATTTGTAAGTTTCCATATTCTTTCATATTCCTCTGTTTAAATGTCTTGATTGGATTCGTTTCCAACAAGTTTACTGTCCATTTCTCTCGTCTCGTCGTCTTGGTATTCCTCATCTGCATCTTTCTTATGTTTTCTACGTGCCACATTTAGACCTGGTTTCGCTTTCCTTCTAGGTGGCTTCTCAACATCTTAAGGTTTAATAGCCTTCTGTTTGTTAATACTTCCCACTGCTGTCTTTAGTGTGGTCTTCGCAAGATCTTGTGGCGATAACGAAAACTGTTTCCTTGCAATCTTCTACTTTACTTCGCTATTAACCGTTTCAGTCACAGCTGTTGTGATTTACCTCAGCTCTTCATGGGGAACATTTGTGTCCACGTGAGTTTTCGTCTCCATCTGATTTACACACTATATTGGTGTAACGTTATCGGACATCTGCCCCTGGTATCTGTGCCGATTGCTGTTCAGAGACTTCTTCTGAGCTTATACTGCCATTTTCTACTGGGTGTTTCTGGTTTTTCTGATTTGCATAAAAACTGGAGAGACTTTAATTTTCAAATCTAAATCGTTAACTTGCGCTTGAAATTGCATGGACTCTTTAGCTACTCTCTTGGAAAGTAGTTGCAGACTGGGAGGGGTTCAGTTCCAGTACTTGTAATCTTGTCCGCTGTTGCAGGTTGTCTCTCAGAATAAACATGCGTCATGGGTACTTTCCTCGAAGATATCTTGGTTCCTAGCGCACGTGACGAGGGAGTTTGCCCAACATACCTTGTATATTACAATTGCCCGGCAACCATGTACAAGAATGTGGAACTGAGAATGGAACGTAACAGACATTCGTACAGATCTAATCCTTCTGCAACGTTGAATCTTGTATATATTAATCCACTTTTTCGAATTCGATACTTTTTACCTGTCCATATTTAAAAAAATGCCTGTATGAAATCCTTGTTTAGCTCTGATGGAAGATTTAGCACCCTGACCGTTTTCAGTTCGCGTTTGGTCAACAGAACTGACGGAATCATCACGATACTTTGATATCTGTAGGTTCGAACAATACGCAGGTATCACGGAGATGCAGAGGGAACTAAAATGGGAGTCCATGGAGAGAAGACGAAGCTTTCATCGAGGAACACTACTGCGAAAATTTAGAGAACCGGCATTCGAAGCTGACCGCATAACAATTCTATTTTCACTAATGTACATTACTTGTAAGAACTACGAAGATACGGTAAGAGAAATCAGAACCCATACAGAAGCTTATAGGCATTCGTTTTTCCCTCGCTCAGTTTGCGAGTGTAATAGAAAAGGAAATGACTAGTACTGGTACAGGGACAGGGTATCATACGCCGCGCACTATACGGTGGCTTGCGGTTTATGAATGTAGATGTAAATGGAGACGCAGATGGAATTTAAGTGTGACCTAGGTTTTCAGTAATATGTGTTGTGACTAACATAACTGAACTGTGCAGTTTAGCAAAACCACAATATTTCTCAATATCCATTTGAATAATGTCAGCATTATCACCAGAAATACCGAAATTTTAAAGCAGACTGTCATGAACTTCCAACGTTTACCGCCAGAGGCGAACCTCAAAGTATTTTTCCTGAGCCAATCTACGGACAAAATTGGACATGATATACAAGATCGAAGCGAAATCTCTGCCTCAAGGACGATACACAAAGGGGATGAACAAGAAGTATTACTACTTACGTGTTCGGTGGCTTCACAAGAAACTCGATACACATGTACACTTGACAGCAAAAAAAAAAAAAAAAATGGGTCACTGCCGAATACAACCAACATAACGTAGCTGTGTTGCAGGTCATCTAAACACCAAAACCCCCTGGGCTACAGTAGTTTGACTACACACACACTGGGTACCGCAACAGACTACTATAGACCAAAGGTCTTTATGGCAGTCAGTCTCAGCGTCAACTAATATCGTCATACAAATCATATTAGAAAACACGTTCTTAGCGATGAGACACGCCATAACACTCGTAAACTAACCTTAACTATAACAAGTGACATTCCAAAAGTTCTGAGAAAACGGATTATTTTACATACATCTTACAGCAATCCTTAGTCAAAATTAAATACTAGAGACAATATACGGAGTTACAAAGCTGTATGGCAATTGGAGAAAAGTTTTTCGCTCTTGAAAAGGTTTTCCATCCACGTGCTGAACGTCGGTGAACGGCGAGTGGCTCTGGAAACTGGATATTGGGCGAACAAGTAAAAACACGCGATTAACGGCAACAAGCACTCTACGGAAATCTCAATATTAACAGCGAATCACAAGTAATACCATTGTTCTCGTAACACATCAACAGCTACGTGTACACAAATTTGAACTTTAAATTACATGACCAACGTCGTCGTTCTGGACCTGGATTCAAACCCAGCACCTATAGCCATTGCTAACCAAGCTAAGCTTTGTTTGTGCCTTATTTAGACCCGATCACTAGGCATAAAGAGACGTGAAGTATAGACGTTTGCAACAGTATCAGTTATCAATTCAGATCCTGAAAATAACTGACGAAAATGTTTGTACTGAACTGGGAATCCTGTCATAACAGTTACCTTCCTGTGAACTACCCCCAACGACGTTTAATATGGTGTCATTAACAAAGAACAAGGTATGCTCATGCTTAAAATTGAAATTCCATAAAAAATGGCTCTGAGTACTATGGGACTGAATATCTGAGGTCATCAGTCCCCTAGAACTTAGAACTACTCAAACCTAACTTACCTAAGGACATCACACACATCCATGCGCGAGGCAGGATTCGAACCTGCGACCGCAGCGGTCGCCCGGTACCAAACTGAAGCGCCTAGAGAAATGCCATCATGTAAAGCTTGTGACAGGGATGCGAACCCAGCATCTAACCGGATTGTTAACGAAGTACGTAAAACCAGAAGTTAAATAGCAAATGTTTTCACCAATAGCGAGATGTTGGAACCTTAAATGACGATAGAATTGTTTTTGCCTGACTGGGATTCGAACGCAGCATCCAACACCGTCGTTTTCTAGTCAGGAACAGACGATAAACAACTGTTGTTGGTCCATCAGTAGCGAGTTGTGCGTATGTTTAGCTAGACATCAGGCAACGAAAAATTGTGTGCTGAATGGAATTCAAACCCCACACACGTGGTCATGAAGACACTTTAACTATCAAATTCTTTTCCAATAATAGCTAGGAGTGACATGTTTGTACTTTCAGTGATGTGATGGAAAATACTCTTCTAGCTAGAAGTTGAATCCACAACATATCGTCGTTGGTGGTCACAACGAACACAACGTCAAACCCAAATCCGTTTTCGCCAGTAGCGTGGACAGGAATGTTTGAACTTGAACAGATGTAAGGAGACGTTTGATTCTGTAATTGTGTGCTAAAAAGCTCATTATGTGGCTGTGAGCTGAAACGAACACGTTACAGCTGACAACGCACGAAGAGACGTTGAAAATGCAACTATTTTTCCCTAGTAGTTCGGAGTGCATATGCTAGCGCTTGAAATGAAATAATGAATATTTTGTACTGATCAGGATTCGAAAGCAGATAGGTGCCTTTCGAGGAGACATAAAAGAGTTTGCAATCTTGGGAACATAGTGAAATCGAATTCGAATCCCAGTCCAGCACCACAATTTTCAACGTCTCAGTTTCAAATAAAGTAAGAGCCTTGTGAACTTACATGGCCATTGGTTCATTAAATGAAATATGTTTCCTAGTTTACGACGGCTTGCTGGTGACAGAATCTCTGCCTTCCGGGGTTTCTCCATCTGTCACAGTTCAAAACGAATGCCACTCTGCCCCACTCGGCAGCGAAGGGATGTTATCTATACTGCGGATATTGAACTACGGAGCTTACTGGCGTTCTGCACTTGGCGTTACTAGGGATGAAGGAGAGTTACTTGTGTGTGTTAAATATCTACGCCTGACGTGAGATTTGAACCTACACGTTTTACACATCAATACAAGATTAATCCACCAGACCACAGATCCCCTGTCAAGCTCATAATTATGAATTGCAGAGTATTCGTTTAGATGTAGATGCAAATGTCAGGGGACGGGTAACAGGAAGGAGGGCGGGATATGGGAATAGATAGAAGTGCAGAAGTGCAAAATATAAGCGTGAAATGCTTGTAAAGTATTGCTTACTTAGATATGTGCCACAGTTCGTTCTATCGTAAGACCGACAGATAAGGAAGGACTGTTTTCAGAACGAAGAATGGGTTATAGGGAAGGGTAGATCAAAGAATACGGTTTCATAGGTGTTGAGAGGAATGATACAGAGTAAAAACAGCAGCAATTGAAAGAGAAAATGTAGCGTCAATGGAAAACGCTATATTTGTTTATAAAGTTTTGGGGGAATGGAATAGAAGGGCACTTGCGGCGATAATGTCAGAGAGAGAGAGTGTGAGAGAGAACAGAGGAGATATTAACAACGAGTAAACATAATATAAAATCTTTTGCGTATTGTGTGGAGAACGGAGGGTGTATTCATGGATGGAGGGGAAGAGAGAGATGTATTTGAAATAACAAAAACTACTGTGACAGAGTCCATCTACGCTGATTAGTTTGTAAGTATCTAGACAGGGTATAAATGAAATCAAAATAGAATATTTAACAAACTGTATATTCAAAAGAAACCCACTTGAATAAAAAAGGCAACTCAAAGGAAAACTAACCCATACTGTATCTTTTCTGCTGCCACGCGATCTTCCACTAGCTCCCAATGAGGAAAAATGACGAAAGAGGAGACACAACAAAACATTTTAAGGACTCTAATATTTTATCCACAATCCTTCATTATTTTGTACTTCTATCATGTGTCTTGGCATAGAGTGTATAAGCCGCTGGACGTGACAGCCTGAAGCCTCCCAGGCTTCCAGGACGTAGTCCCAAAGAGCGTCCGCAGTAGTTGGTTGGTTTCGTGGCCAGTTCTCGGTTAATGTTCTGGCGACCTCGTCCCACAAGTTTTCCATGGCGTTTATATCAGCCACCCACGGCGGCCAGTCCATGACGTTGACGCCAATCGTGGAGAGCCGGTGCTGAACAAATGCAGACTTGTGAATGGGAGTATGGTCCTCTTGCAATGTGACGTCCTCTTCTGCGTACAGCATTCGCACCGACGGAAGCATCACATTTTCCAACATGGGGGCATACTGCACGCTGTCCAGAGTTCCTTCTATCCAGTGAAGAATTCCCGCCTCTCTCGCAGAAATCGAACCACAGCTGGAAACGGATAGCCGGCCACTTCTTCTCGTCGTGGTTACATATTCGCGTCGATGGCGAGTATCTTACTACCTGTAAACGATTCGTGGACCGTCGTTGCTGGTGGAAAACACCTTCTCATGAGTGAAAATGACGTTGTCCCACGACTCCCTCAGATGGAGCTCCGCAAATGCTAGCCGATATAAAACATTGTCTTTGCTGAGCTCTTGTTTCACGGCGGACCGTCGTGCATACAGTCCAGCGTCCCTCAGCCTTCGGCGAATCGTGTCACTGGAGCCGGGGAAGTTGGTCTCCCGCCGCAACTGCTTCGCGTTCAGAAAGGGATTTTCTCTGCTCCTAGACACTAGGCCCCTGTCTTCCCCCTGTGAGCTCACTCTCTTCCTGCCTGAGCCAGGAGACCTGTTGGTGGTGCCTCTTTCAAGGCAGATCTTCCACCATCTCGTTGCAGTGGGATGTGGTACGCCATACCGTCTGCCAGCTTTTCCGATGGAACATTCTCCTTCTTCAATGAGAACGATGACTCTATCTCGAATAGACCTCTCCCAGTGAGCCATTACGGCAGACGGCCTGATGTGTATTTTTTTTTTTTCTTCATTTATTGAATTTCAATTCCCCCCGAAGGGGGCGGGCTGGCAGCAGCTTAGTACGCCGCTCTTCAGCCGACAGATTTTGTTGATGTGTATTTCTGCTTGCCGCTCTTATACTGATGCCAGGAGGGGAGGTAAACATATTTACGTCAAACGGAGCGGCAGAGGCAGAGGCATGCGGCGCAGCCGTGCTGGCTCGTCCCGGGCTGTTGGCCCACCAACGCCACCATCAGCTCGCTCACTTCCGTCTCGCCTCGGCCAGCCTGGCTGGCCCGTAGCTCGCGAGCCGCGGCTGGTACAGACCCGGGCCGCAAGGCCACGATCACCCCTTGAACGATCAAGAGTTACACCTAACCTACCCACGTCTGTAGTATAAACTAACGCAACTACAGCTATTAGGCTATAACATGTGCAGGCACACCTACAGTTGACGATTCATTCAAATATTTGACGAACAATACGTTCCAAAATACATTCTTTTTAAGCACAGCTACCACAAAATACTTCACCTAGCTAGCAATAGCATGATGCAGGAAACTATTCCTTCTTGTAAGCGCTCTGCATCAGATATAGCCTTGAAAAAACGTGTATTCAACCACGACAACTAATCGGAATGAAAAAGTAAACAGGTTTTGCGGCAGTTTCTCCAAATAATGGTATATACGTAGTATACAGGGTGGTCCATTGATCGTGACTGGGCCAAATATCTCACGAAATAAGCGTCAAACGAAAAAACTACAAAGAACGAAACTCGTATAGCTTGAAGGGGGAAGCCAGATGGCGCTATGGTTGGCCCGCTAGATGGCGCTGCCATAGGACAAACGGATATCAACTGAGTTTTTTAAAATAGGAACCCCCATTTTTATTACATATTCGTGTAGTACGCAAAGAAATATGAATGTTTTAGTTTGACCACTTTTTTCGCTTTGTGATAGATTTCGCTGTAATAGTCACAAACATATGGCTCACTATTTTAGACGAACAGTTGGTAACAGGTAGGTTTTTTAAATTAAAATACGGAACGTAGGTACGTTTGAACATTTTTTTTCGATTGTTCTAATGTGATACATTTACCTTTGTGAACTTATCATTTCTGAGAACGCATGCTGTTACAGCATGATTACCTGTAAATACCACATTAATGCAATAAATGCTCAAAATGATGTCCGTCAATCTCAATGCATTGGGCAATACGTATAACGACATTCCCGTCAACAGCGAGTAGTTCGCTTTCCGTAATGTTCGCACATGCATTGACAATGCACTGAATCATGTTGTATGGCGTTGTCGGTGAATCACGATAGCAAATATCCTTCAACTTTCCCTACAGAAAGAAATCCGTGGACGTCAGATCCGATAAACGTGCGGGCAATGGTATGGTCCTTCGATGACCAATCCTCCTGTCATGAAATATGCTATTCAATACCGCTTCAACCGCACGCGAGCTATGTTGCGGACATCTATCATGTTGGAAGTACATCGCCATTCTGTCATGCAGTGAAACATCTTCTAGTAACATCAGTAGAACATTACGTAGGAAATCAGCATACATTACACCATTTAGATTGCCACCGATAAAATGGGGGCCAATTATCCTTCCTCCCATACTGCCGCACCATACTCTAACCCACCAAGGTCGCTGTTGTTCCACTTTTCGCAGCCATCGTGGATTTTCCGTTGCCCAATAGTGCATATTGTGCCGGTTTACGTTACCGCTGTTGGTGAATGACGCTTCATCGCTAAACAGAAAGCGTGCAATAAATCTGTCACCGCCCCGTAATTTCTCTTGTGCACATTGGCAGAACTGTACAAGACGTTGAAAGTCGTCGGCATGCAATTCCTGGTGCATACGGGTGCAATCGATGTTGATGTAGCATTCTCAACACTGACGTTTTTGAGATTCCCGATTCTCGCTCAATTTGTCTGCTACTAATGTACGGATTAGCCGCGACAGCAGCTAAAACACCTACTTGGGCATCATCATTTGTTGCAGGTCGTGGTTGACGTTTCACATATGGCTGAACTCTTCCTGTTTCCTTAAATAACGTAACTATCCGGCGAACGGTCCGGACACTTGCATGATGTCGTCCAGGATACCGAGCAGCATACATAGTACACGCCCGTTGGACATTCTGATCACAACAGCTATACATCAACACGATATCGACCTTTTCCGCAATTAGTAAACGGTCCATTTGAACACGGGTAATGTATCACGAAGCAAATATCGTCCGAACTGGCGGAATGTTACGTGATACTACGTACTTATACGTTTGTGGCTATTAAATCGCCATCTATCACAAACCCAAAAAAGTGCTTCAAGTAAAACATTCATATTTCTTTACGTACTACACGAATATGTAATAAAAATGGGGGTTCCTATCTAAAAAAACGCAGTTGACATCCGTTTGACCTATGGCAGCACCACCTAGCGGGCCAACCATAGCGCCATCTGGTTTCCCCTTTCAAGCTAGATGAGTTTCATTCTTTGTAGTTTTTTCGTTTGATGCTTATTTCGTGAGATATTTGGCCTGGTCACTATCAATGGACCACCGTGTATAATACACGTTTTGTACACTTGTAACATTTACTCAGTGTCTCTGAATCCATACGTGCTACAAGACGGAAATTACTTTCTGCTGAGGCAGTTCACTTACATCTCAATAATACACGACTACTAGAGAACATTGCTCTTTACGGCAGCCAATCCACTTGTAAATTAACACCATGATATCGCAGATATTGGGCAACACGTTACTAGCGATGAGAAAGGCCTTAAGGTTTGCAACTAAACATGCTACTCCTAGCTACTACTGAATAAGAATTTCCATAACCATGTGTGCGGCGTTCGACTCTCAGTCAGCATAGACGTTTTCGTCGCTTTATTTCTAGTTAAACGTGCGCACATCTCGCTAATGGTGGACCAACATTGGACATTTCTCGTCTGTTCCTGTTCAGACAACGACGGCGGTAGGCGCCGGGTTCGAATCCCAGTCAGGCAATGCAACTTCAGTCATCATTTAAGGTTCCAACCCCACTACTGGTGACAAACTGTGATATCTACATTCTGATTTTACGTACTTATTCAACAATCTGATTAGGTGCTTGGTTCGCATCCTTGTCATCAGCTTTACATGATGGCATTTCAATTTTAAACATATACATCCTTTGCTCCTTCACAATGCAACAATATACAACGTCTTACGAGGTTAATTACCAAGAAGTTAATTGTCATGTTAGCGTTCCTGGTTTCGTACAAACATTATCATCATTTACGTTCAAGTTGAGAATTGATAACTGATACTGTTGCAAACGTCAATATTTGACGTCTCTTTCTGCCTAGTGATAGAGTCTCCAGTCTCGATAAGGCACAAAGCTTTGCTTGCTTAATAATGGCTTTACGTTCTGGGTTTGCATCCGGATCCAGAACGAAGACGATGGTCATGTCATTTAAAGTACATCATTGTGTACAATTAACTTTTGGTGAGTAATGTGAACAATGATATTACTTGTGATTCGCTGTTAATGTTGGGATTTCCGTAGAGTGCTTGCCGTCGTTAATCACTTTTTCTTTTAACTGCTTAGTATCACATAATGTTGATGCAAAACCACTCCCCGTTGAACGTTGATCGACGTTCAGCATATGTTGGGTAAACCTTTTAGACAGCAAAGTACTTGTTTCCAATTGCCATACAACTTTATAAATCCATATACTGTCTCAAATATTTAATTGTGCCTCAGCATTACTGAACGATTTATGTGACAAAGTTAGTTGTCCCATAACGTTTGAAATGTCACTTATTATAATTAAGTTTAGTTTACAAACGTTAAGGACTGTCTGATCTCTTCTGTACTATCGTGATGTTTCTTTACATCTGGACGGACTGTCATAAAGACCGGTGTTCTCTAGCAGTCTCTAGCGGTATCCATTGTGTATCCTACAACGACTGTACTGTGGAGGGTTGCGACGATGTGCAACACAGATATGCTATGTTTGTTGCATACATTCTGGTGCAGCCTACACGTTGGAATTCAGGCGTGACCCACTGTTTTTGCTGTCGAGAGTACAGTAACACCTGTTCACGTAAGCAATCTTTTACACAACGGAGCGTCGCACAGCACTTCCACTATTGCGACTGAAGACGCTGCTCAGTCTCGCTAGCTTATTCGCTGAGTGCACGGCCTATTGTCGCCACATAGGCGCGTGGAGTGGGGCTGGCTGACGTCACTCTACTAGACGCGAGGCCCACGAGATGTCTTGAGCCCCGACGAGATGGAGAGGCCCACTAGAAACCCGTGGGCCACTACAAGACCGAACTGCGACGAGAAATGTGAAACGCGACACGTGTCAGCCCGAGACAACGAAATCCAGAGCTGGGAGAAAGTATCGCATTATCGTTACGCAGCGGCAGGCTAAAAATTGTCACAGACCAAGCTGAACATGAGCGGTTGCCGAACAGGTTCCAGTAACGATCACTGTTGATGACTGCCACCTCAGAAGATGCTGTGTTGAACACACTTGCTGATGGAACGTAAATTTTAGTAAATAAATTGTGAATAAAAAGTAGTAGAGTTGGGAGAAATTTACGCCCTTCTATGATAAATAAATGTAAACGAATATAGTTTCCAAATTCGAGATGCGAAAGTATTTGATTAATCGAATCGCTTCATTGGCGTAGCATTTTTCAACGAATTGCTGAGTCCGTTAACTACACACAAAACTATTTTCACGAAACATATATGATTATGTTTGTTGTGATTGTTTCAGGTGGTTGTTGGAAGACATACACATCTTCCATGTGGCTACGTTCAGTGCCAAAAGGAGATCTATACAGCACTGTTTGTTTGTAAGGGAAACTCAACTGGAATGACCGGACATGTAAGGATAATAGACACTTGTCAAGCGCTGCAGCTGCCAGTTCTGATAAAATATCCATTAGGGAAATATCCGCTTTGATGTAAGCAACAGACCTCCTACGTCATAACATTGTGGAAGTGGTGAGGACTTCACAAGTTCAGGAGCTGATAAATACAAGAGAGCAATACAGACAGATCATTGACCAAGATATGCTATGTTCTCCAAGGACTGTAGCATGCCCTATTATGGATTTGGATGAGCAAATCAAGGATGAACCTATTCCAGAACTGAAAGACGCGATTGTTAAAAAGTAGGGTTCAACGACATGCGATCTGTGGACAGAGAGCCATTGTAAAACCCATTAATTGACTGTCACGAACAGTTGTATTGATTAGTTGACGGATAAATGCAGACACAATAGTAGTATACTTTTAACTACAAGGTTTGCTGTTGTTGCCAAGACAGGTAATCACACCATTACGTGAATATATGAATAAATGGCAAAGTTATACATAACTTTCTCAGAGTGAGGGAAGGTTAATTTCGTTACAGATCAGGGGGGCTAACATCAAGAAAGCTCTAGAGCTACAGAAACTTCTAGCATGTGTGCTGCACTGTATTACTACAGCACTGAGGTACACATTAGTAAGGGAACAACACTGGCATCATCCTACATTGTGGGTTGCCTACTTTAAAGGCAAGTATACATTCAGGGGCAAACCTACTGTGTCCTTTCGATTGGCAGGTCTTTAACCTATTGTTCAGTTAAGTCGTTTTCCATGTCATCCTCAACTCTCCCACTCCTCCTTCCCTTCCCCCTCCTCCTCCCACATCACTCTGGGAACTCCCTTCGCTGATACAAGCACACTTTTCATATCAGTTTCACTGACTAGAAACCCAGAGTCCTCTCTCTCCCCTCCCCTAAGTGGAAGTTGGTGGGATGAAAAATCGACTGCAGTGTATGGAATATTGTTTAAGCAGTTTAGACAAGGCGTAGAATATTGTTTATTTAAACTATGTATGAGATATAAGGCAGTGTTTGAAATATATTTTATTCATTTATAAAAAAAAGTTGACTCCAGTGTATGGAATACTGTTTATTTCAATAACTTAAGGCATGCAAGGTGGTGTATGGAAAATAGTCTATTTAAAGTATTTGTCAGGAAATAGACTGTAGTGCGTGGAATATTTAAACAATTGTGGCGATTTTTCATTCTGGTCATGTAAGGAAACAGATGATTACACTGTGACAGATCAGTTAAACAAATCTGAAAAACCCTCTCATTTCTCGCCACTTGCACATGCTGCCAGGAGTTGGTGCACGCTGACTCCGGAGGGGCTTAAAAACACGAGCGGGCTCGCTGCACCACTGCTGGCTGCCAGCTGCTCCACAGCTGTGTGAAGTACCACACTAATTCCTGACCAAAAGCGTCAGGTGGCGGTAACCTTTTGGTTTTGAAACCTGAGAAATTCCCGTCGAAACACATTCTCTCTCTCTCTCTCTCTCTCTCTCTCTCTCTCAAGGGCCTACTTCTTGTCACATGCCACTGCCAGGCCTGCATGTGCCGTTAGTCATGGTCGGACCGAATCTTAAACAAAGCTGCAGTTATCTGTTAAACACCCAGGTGTGGATGTCTTGGAAATATTCCCTCGCTCTATTAGACTGATGGACTAATTAATTAAATGAATATCCTTTGTGTGGGACAGTTTTTCCTTGCTTTCTACTGATGTATACTAGGACTGGAATATTTGGTGGGATTCGGTTCTGCAACCACCCGTCTTTCAAAGCCTACTGGATTTCTTTTTCCATTGCCTCCTATCAGCGGATAGGTACACAGCTAGGTCACTTGGTAGGAAATCGAATGCGTTGAAGGTAGCTGTACATTTGAAATTTCAGCCCAGCTACATGCTATGTTCTTAAACGATTTGCGGAACGGGCTGTACAGATATGTGCTCGCAATACAACTGTCGGAAACAATAAATTGATCAACCGGGAATTTGACGTCGCAGTTAGATTTTTAAAGAGCTATAAGATTGCTAAATGAGTTCTCTCCCATACTTTGGGAAGGAGTAAGGGCCTACTGCATGACAGGATAGAGACAACAGCAAATACCAAACCAAGACATAGTCCACTGTGATGTATTGGGAAGCACTAAATACGACAACCTTAAACCTCTATCCGGTCCGTAGGGGTAGTTGTCTTGGCTGTATGTCGGAGATCGCTGAAAGACTCATACAGCCCTCGTGCTCATATTCCGACACCCACACACAGCACACTGATTAATTCATACACCGCTGGTGCTAACGCTCAGAGGTCAGTGAAAACTACCGCCGTGGCTTCAGTCGCAGTCATGGACGTGCGTATATGTCAGAGTGCACCGTGCCTGGTCATGGAGTACATCAGGGACGATTGTACTGGTAGAAATTCAGATGTTATCAATACGTCCAGCGCGGACACCCATCATGTAGAATCTCTTCTCATTCAACACACATGTCCAAGAGCCCCACTCACCCAGCTCGCTGGTCATTTCACTAGCCCCTGCTACCGCAGGCAAGAGCAGACACGCCGGCGCATTCTTTATACCTATTCGCCCATTACATGCTGGGTTAATCCGTTACTTCTGATCGCCAACTTCCCGTGACAGCCCTTGCAGCCTGCTGCAGTGCACAGTGAAACAAGCAGCTGTGGCTTGGATGTACATAGTAGTTCAAACCAGTTCCACCCTGGCATAAATCCCACTTCCAGTTTAAAAACACCCACTTTATACAATCCGATACAGTGACATTGTTGACTATACACCGAATTTCTCACGCGAAGAGTAGGTTTCTCCCTTTTATACAAGTTAATTTTGAAGGCAGAAGAAATTAGGGTAAACTCGCTTTTTCGTATTGATGAAGTATCGTTACTTGTCAAAATCCTGTAACAGTATGGTATAGGTTACATTTCCCTTACGTCTTTTCTTATCAGGTAGAAACAAATCTGTTCTAATCAGCTGAATATCTGTTACATCATGCATCACGGGACTAGAATACTAAACTCATTTTTGGCTTACGACGGAGTTCTATGATTGCCTGTTCACAGGTTGCCTCCTCACTTTTGAATTCCCATAAAGTAGCCAAACGTCTCTCCACATACAAAGTCTCTTAAGGTAACAGCAGAGAGAACTTGAAAATATCAGGTTTGTACTACATATCACGTTATAAATTCGACAAACAATCCTGTTGGAAGAACATCCACAACTGAGCATTATAGCAGAAGCTGAAAATACCGCTTCAATTGTAAATTTCTTTATTTTCACACGATCGGTTTCGGACTGTTATAAGCCCATCTTCAGGTGTCGTAGCTGTGAAGTGGTCTGCGAGCGCCGCGTGTACCAGCAGCGGTTTGCTGCATACGAGCGCTCGGGGACCACAGCGTGGCTAAGACACCTGAAGATGGGCTTATAACAGTCCGAAACCGGTCGTGTGAAAATAAAGAAATTTACAGCCGAACCGGTATTTTCAACCTCTCTATAAATTCGGTAATATATGTGATTTTATTACAATGGTCGTCTCTCCCTGTGTAGGTGGGAGATTGAAATTTCGTAAAAAGACGTTGGCGCAATGAAACAAAAGCCTAATTAGCACTCCAAGTCAAGAATAATGCCCGTGGTACCCCAACCATCAAATCCACCCGTCAGGCGGCATCTCATTGATTTCATATTTATAGACTAATTAGTTAAATTGATCATGAGTCACTTTCATGGTGAGTAATTTTTTTTTCAGCAGTCGAATTCAACTCACCAGGTAGTTCAAATGGGGATCACTGTAGGGGAGACGATGTTCTTTTCCAGGAACACTATTGAGAACCGACTTTTGAAGCTGATCGCAGAAGGATTCTACTGCCGGTAACATGCATTTCGTGTAAGGATTGTGCTATTAAAAATACAATACACAGCGACTATGTTACTGTCATCCCACATAAAAAGCCGTTTTGGTTCTACAGGCGCACAAATGAGTCGCTGACAGTCTTATGCATTCTGGCAGAAATGCTGTCTCCGATTTGGTATCAAGCCTATCCATTTAACTACATACTAATTTTGGATCCTATGAAGACGCTTTTTAATGACTACAGCCACTGACGAATCATATTCGTGCCACTCTAACATCTCGAAACGAGTCACCATTTTCGAACCTATCTGCTAAGGATCACATACAGCAAAAGTCCAGAGTAGTTTTAGAGAGTCTCTCTGCATCCTGTAACTGCTCCTCGGTCTCTGCCAGTCCCTCCCTGCAGCTCTGTCAATTTGATCGTTCCAATTTAAGTGGGAGCTGAATGGAAGACAGACTATATCTAAGATTGTATGCATCACATGGAGAAACGGGGTGAGCTGAGTTACTGCGTGTACTGCATAAGGCCAGCTTTTAACGAAGCTTTCTCCTGTAACATGAGGTTGTAGAAAATTGGTATGAGGATTTATAATAGCATTTCTTATGGGAAAATTAGGATGGCTCCTCATCGTACAGGAACTGGAAGAGCGACGAGGATTATGCTACTGCATTATGATACGTGTCCAAACTACATACATGTACAGGAGTTCGATGGAGATCTGCATCTCTCAGGGTGCATTTATGTCTGTCACCCAAACTTTCTGTCCCTCCTAGTTATTTTGTACCATCCAACAGAGAAAAACTATGAACTAGAAAAACTCCACTGACATCACCCGGTAGAGAACACGATAAGGTATTACTGCGTGCATGTCTGCCGATATATCGAAAAGAAATACCATCAGGGTGCTGGCTTTGAGGATATGTGGTGACCCAGTTAAATATACAGGAATTGGTTCTTTGGAGCAGGTGGCTCGTGCTCAAAGTCGATTTCACAGACCAGAGTAAGGTTTCGTTATCTGCAATGTAGGCGCGCCGTATCCTAAAGACTATCAATCACAAGAGAGGGTCTTTGTGTCATTGTTTGATATATTGTGTTTTTTTTTTTTTTTTTTTGCCCAGCAGTGTGCGACTACAGCTGCATATACCGCTATCGTTTTGTTTTTTCCACCACGAGTTCAAGGTTGTGTCAAGTGCCAAACATGCATTAACACGTCCCGATCCATTGGCTCTCACAGAAAACTGGACTTAGCAAAATGTAAATTATGCTGCTGCTGCTTCCAAACAAACACAGTATTATTGAAATAAGACAGAGGCCGTGTTTATTATTGACGAAAAAAATGGGGATATGTATTTTAGTGTTCGAAGCTGGATCCACCTTTAAGCCTTATCCCGGATCTGACATATTGTCGATATGCCTGTGAACATCGCTCCGGATGTAACACGTTGTGTGTCCACCTTCAGGCCTTTTCCGGACGTGGAACACTGTGGATCAACATTTCAACATCGTTCAGATGTAATGCTAGTTTGAGGCACACTTTAACACTAACTCGGGTTTACTCTTTGTGATGGGAACCATCTGTGACACATGCACAGACTCATATAGAAAACAGAGCAAACGCACTGCACCCGAAGAATGTGTGATTGAGAGTGGCTGGATGCATTCAAGGACAGTACTACACTATGTCATCCAACCATAAAAATAGTGCATTCGCTCTAGATGTTGACAACTATACTACATTTACAAGCAATTTTAGAATACAGAGCGAGAAGTGATGTTACGATCGCATGGGCAGAAGTGACAGAAAATCGAAAAAGTTACAGAAAATACTTATGAATTAAGGGAAAGTACGCCAAAATGCGGGGAAGTTGAGGGACATGACAGAGTACGTGCATGTCTTCTGCTTGGTACAGGAAAATTTTTGTACATGAGAATGTGTAGGCGACAGCAAGAGGAATACGAGAAAAAGCTGACCTGGGAGAAGCCGGAACCAAGGAAAGGGTCATTTTTCGTCGACAGCGATAAGGCGGTTGGAATAGAATGTGCAACGTAGATGAGGACCAAATGTAGTGTAATAAATTTATATATGTCGGATCACAAGCCCAGGTGTGAACCCAAAGTTATCGTCAACCACTGTGTAGGATTTTATAACGTGTTCTTAGCTACAAAGCTTTGTATTACCACCTTGCGGTCTGCAATATACAAATATAGAACAGATCGCGTGTTTGACACTGTGTAGGACAGTTTAGGTGTTTTTAACCCTATCAGTCGGTATTTGCAACGTGCTTCTCTGTAGTCTCCACCAATCACTACCGTGCAACGTCAGCGAACAAATACCTTACAAACAGTTGCTCTATAGTTTTTTAACAACATTCTACTGTATGTCTATTGAGATAATAGCGCTTCATGGAAGTCGACTGCTGTCTGGGAGACATTGCTGAAAGTAATTTATCACGCATTTCACCATTTTTTTCTGTTGTTCTCCTGGGGCGTACCATGATGTAATCTAACTGAAATCTTCCCGTATCACCCGGTCTTTTCCAAATATACCTCCTCCTCTTGTGATCTTTGAACAGAGTATTTGCTATTACTAGCTGAAACTTGTTACAGAACTCCATTAGTCTTTCTCCTCTCTCATTCCTTGTCCTAAGCCCATATTCTCCTGTAACCTTTTCTTCCACTCCTTCCCCTACAACTGCATTCCAGTCCCCCACGACTATTAGATTTTATCCCCCTGTAAATACTGTATTACACTTTCAATATCCTCATACACTTTCACTATCTCTTCATCTTCAGCTTGCGACGTCGGCATGTATACCTGAACTATCGTTATCGGTCTTGGTTTGCTGTCGATTCTGATAAGAATAACCCTGTCACTGAACTGTTCACAGTAACACACTCCCTGCCCTAACTTCCTATTCATAACGAATCCTACTCCCGTTATACCATTTTCTGCAGCTGTTAATATTCCCTATACTCATATGACCGGAAATCCTTGTCTCCTTCCCACTTTACTTCACTGACCCCTGCTATATCTAGGTTGAGCCTTTGCATTTCCCTTTACAGATTTTCTAGTTTCCCTAACACATTCAAACTTTTGACATTCCACAACCAGACTCGTAGAACGTTATCCTTTCGTTGATTATTCAACCGTTTTCTCAAGGTAACCTCCCCCTTGACAGTCCCCTCTCGGAGATCCGAATGTGGGACTATTCCAGAATCTTTTGTCAATAGAGAGATCGTCATTACAATTCCTCAATTACAGGCCACAGGTCTTATGGATACACGTTACGTGTCTTTAATGCAGTGGTTTCCATTGCCTTCTGCATCCTCATGCAGTTGATCATTGCTTATTCTTCCACCCTTAGGGGCAGTTTCCCACCCCTAGGACAAGAGAGTGCCCTGATCCTCTGTCCGCTCCTCCGCCCTCTTTGACAAGGCCTTTGGCAGAATGAGGGTGACTCGTATAAAAGGGAGAAATGTACATTTCGCGTGAGAAATTGGAGGTGTGTGATCAGCAATATCGCTGTCTTAGATGGAGTAAAGTGGATTCTTTTGAGCTGGGCGACTACATCGGGACGGAATTGGTTAGAGCTACTGTACACATCCAAGTTGCAGCAGTTTCTTTCGCCGCTGCTGGCTGCAGGGGTAGTCACGAGGAGTCAGCAACTGGAAGTAGTGGATTATCTCAGCCTGTGATGGGCGGTTAGGTATAAAAAATGCGCTGGCGATTCTGTTCTTGTCTGTGGTAGTGGGGGTAATGAAGCGACCAGCGATCTGGGTGACTGGGGATAGAAGTGGACGTATGTGTTGCGTGAGAGGACATTCAAAATGACGGCTCTCTGCACTGGACGTATTGATAACATACGAATTCCTACTACAATCATCTCCGATGTCCTCCATGGCCAGGGGTAGTGCACTCGGGCGTCACGCAGTAGGCCATTCCTCCTTCCGAGTGTCGTGGAGAGAACCAATTCAAGAAGTCTATAGTGCTTTAAAAACCCAATAGTGACGTCAAATTCCCGTTTGATAGCGATCTCTGACTTACAGCCATGACAACTTATTACCAGGGATTGAATCGTGGTTTGTTTGTCGTGTTTAATGCTTCTCAATACATCGCAGTCGACCCTGTCTTGCAGTGGTATTTGCTGTTGTCTCTATATTATCACGTAGTAGGCCCTTCCTCCTTCCCAGAGTATTGGAATGTTACGTGGTTTTAGGAATTCCATAGTGCTTTAGAAACCCAGTCGCGATGACAGTTTCCCGACTGATCAGCTTACTGTTTCCGATAGTTGTATTGCGAGCATGCAGCTGTCCATCCCCTCCCACAAATTGTTTCAGGAGATAGCACGAAACTGAGGCGAAGTTTTAAATTTTCAGGTACATCCAGCGTAATGGACTCCCCATCGTATGACGTTACTGTGTCAGTATCGACCAATACGAGGCAAGGGAAAACGAATTCAGTATGGTTTGAAACTGGGTGGTTGCAGGATCGAATCGGCCAAATATACCGATCCTAGGATCAACCGATTGGAAGCAAGGAGAAACTGGCCTACACAAAGGATATCGTTTTAATTATTCACTCAATGAATCTGATAGAGTGAGGGATCATTTGCAAGACATCTACAGCTTGGGGTTTAACAGGTAAACGCCGCTTTGTTTTGGATTCCGTCCGGACACGACTGACATTGCGTGCAGCCCCGGCAGTGGCAAGTGACATGATGTGGCCCCTTGAGAGAGAGAGAGAGAGAGAGAGAGAGAGAGAGAGAGAGAGAGAGAGGGAGAGGGAGAGCATTTGTTTCGACGGGAGTTTCTCAGGTATCAGTATGGAAGAGTTACTACCTACTGACGCTTTTGTTCGGCGGCAGCGGTGTGGCGAGCCCGCTGACGTTTAAGTCTGCCCGGCGCGCCCTGACTCTGGGCAGCAAGCATGGGTTGCGAGATGTGAGAGAGTTTTTCAGATATTTTTAACTAATTTGTAACAGTGTACTTACACTTTCTCTGACAATATCGGAGTGAAAGAGAGCCACAATAGTTGAAATATTTCACACACTGCAGTCGATTTCCTGAAAAATTCCTTAAATAAGCTATGTTCCTTACACTACCTTGTGTCCCACAAATTATTTGAATGAACACCCCATACACTACTTTCAGTTCCCATCAAATTCTTTAAATAAATGAATTGGCTGTATTCCAAATGCTGCCTTGTACCCCATAAATGGTTTAAATAAACAATAATCCTCTTATTATCTAAATTGTTTAAACAATATTCCATACACTGCAATTGATTTCTCGTCAAATGAAAAATCAATTGACTCTTTTACCCAGCAATTTCCATAAGGAGGCGAGAAGGATGTTTTCCTGAGTGGGAGGGGTTAATTAATTGATCGAAATAATTAATTAGTCAATCAAGTTGATGTAAAAATGTGCCTTTATCAGCGAGAGAGGTTCCTAGACGGGTGGGGGAAGAAGAGGGGGAAGGAGAGGACGAGAGAGAGAGAGTAGGGGTGACACGGAAAACCACTTAACTGAACAGTAGGTTAAGGGCCTGTCAATCTAAAGGAGGGATTATCCCCAGGGGCTCATAATGATCTTAGTAGAACACTAGGTTAAGGAGTTGTCAAACAAAAGAGACCAATAGGTTTGCCCCTGAATGTATACTTGCCCCTGAAGTAATTAACCCACAACATGGAGGGATGGCAGTGTTGTACACCTACTCACATTCAATGGATGAGATTCCTGTACTATATGACTTTGCCCTGACCATTTGTAAATTAGTAGGCTTGATGAAACGACTGGGATTAGTGGCGACATTAAAGAAGACATTACACTTGAATGGAGAAATTAGGTGGAATATTGTGTACATGATGTTAGACTCATATCATTTGCAGAAATACACACTAGAGACCGTTCTGCGTGATTCAGACAAATACGAGATGATGACGTATTATCATAACACAACTGTCCGCCCCCGGTAGCTGAGTGGCAGTCAGCCTTCAGCGGCGCAGCGGTTCGGACGATGTCTACGTCCCTGCCGCTTGTCTGCACGACAGGTGTTTACGTCAAGTGTGTAGCGGTGTGTCGTGGTATACATAGAACGAATCATGGCCTTGTCGTTACGCAAATCGACACTGAAATTTAGTTTTGTTAACGAATATGCTCGACCGAAGGCTTACGAGATCGAACGTTATTTACGGGACGAGGTGAAAATCTAACCTGACGTTCTAGTTGGAATACACTTATCTATAGTAAGCAGCGTGGTCTATGTCAAGCTCATAAATGAAGCGGCATGTGACGAACTACTACTCCGACACCGACAAGGACTTCGTTTCTGTCATACGGACGGGAATGTAGGAGCGATAACAGTTGAACACGCCGGCGTGGCACTCCGAACGATCCGCGTCTTTGAGCTTCCATTCGAAGTGCCAGAAGAATTGGTGGCAGACACCCTGCGTCCTTACGGAACTGTCCTATCCCACGTGGCTGAAAAATGGGCGAATTTCAAGACGTATCCGGTCCCCAATGGCGTCAGACAAATACGGATCGAACTCCTAAAACACGTCCCGTCATACTTGTAAATCGCTGGTTGTAGGGCGATTGTCATCTACGACGGACAACCAAGGAAGTGCTCTGGGTGTGTTCAACGAAGGTTGTTACAGCTGCCACGGGATGATCCACCCCTCACACCGCATCCGACTGTGTTCCCCATGACTTATGTCGCCGCATTACGTGACGACGTGAGCCGCGAGACAGAAGCGTACCATCCCACACAGACAGAGGCAGATCGTGGCGAGCCACGGATGGACGATGTTTCGCTGGACCACCTGCAGCAATCACAGGACGCCCTCTCTTCGGTGCCGCTTGCGGCCCCTTCAGATAAGGCACTTGCACACGTCGATAATACGGCGGCGCACGATTCCGACGTTCCCCACGAACAATCGGAGACAATGCTGACCTCTGCTTCCGAAGCCCGAAACGCAAACAGCGATCACCAAAACGCCGGAAGAAGCTCCGCCTCACGGTGGAGGACGACCTGCCTGATCTAGCAGGCAATTCTGAGACTTTTTCGTGTACTGAGCAGACGACCATGGATACAGAAGAACTGCCTAGCTTGGATGCAACGGTGGCCAGCGGGACGGCGACACGACCTACCGCTGACGATGCTCCAGACACAGCGACGGAGTACGATCGAGGGCAACAGGCTACTAAGGAGACTACGTCGCCTGCAACGCACGACACCGATGGGACGCTAGGGAACTGGTCAGAAGAGCCACCCCCGTGGGGAACAGACGATGCCGGAGGGGACTGCTCCCACACACTCTCCCGGCGTAAGACTGGCAGAGTGCACGGAATAACGGCAGACCATATGAGGGGATGGCGGGGGACGTTAGTACGAAAGCAGTCTGTGTACGGCAGAATTAGCGACCGTACGGTGCCCTGTCTACGTTGAGAGCCATGCAACAAGCTTATCGGATAGGGTCTGTTAACATCAATAGCATTGGGACGCCAGTAAAAATCAAGATGCTCAGTGACATGATAAAGGCTGCAGATTTAGACGTAGTACTATTACACGAAGTTCGGATACTTCCCCCCTCGGACTTCTACGGTTACGACATTTACTGTTCCCCGTGTGACGAGAGAGGCGTCGGCACAGCGATACTATTAAAGGAAGGGATACGTGCAGACGAAGTGCCCGTGGTACGGCCGTGACCATATACGCACCGTCAGGCTCGGATAAGAGAAGAGACAGAGCAGATTTTTATGCCCATGAGGTTACACCGTTGTTCCAGGGACGATACGATGCTTGCATGCTCGGCGGAGATTTTAATTGTGTGCTCGACAGAAAGGACCAACATCCCAACTATATTACTAGCCAAGAACTTAGGGAGTTAGTCTACGGGATGGAATTAGTCGATACGTGGGACCTGAAGTATCACAACCAACCAGGATATATATATTTTTACTAGCCACTCCGCGAGCCGTTTGGATTGGATCTACGTTTCAAGGGCGCAGAAATATGTCCGACAGCGTTTACAGATCACGAGGCATATATTAGTACGGTTAACCTTGCTAGACAGCAGGTATGGAGACGGAGGGGTAATAGGAAGATGAACGATTCCCACCTGCGTGAAGCAGAATGCCGACGCATGGTGGAGGACGCATGGCATAGCTGCCTCCGTCGACGAAATTCTTTCGGTTGTGTCCCGCAGTGGTGGATCGAGTGCGCGAAGCCAGCTTTACGGAGGACGTTAATAGGTTACGGGAAGGAGGTTTCTCAATGGCAGCGCACGACCACAGAGTTTTACTTTACTGCTCTCCGGGAACTGTTAACTCAACCACCTACACCAGAACGCCAGACGTCCGTCCACAGAGTCAAGGCGAAGCTGGTCCAATTTGCGAACCGGCCGCGGTGGTCTAGCGGTTCTAGGCGCGCAGTCCGGAACCACGCGACTGCTAAGGTCGCAGGTTCGAATCCTGCCTCGGGCATAGATGTGTGTGATGTCCTTAGGTTAGTTAGGTTTAAGTAGTTCTAAGTTCTAGGGGACTGATGACCACAGATGTTAAGTCCCATAGTGCTCAGAGCCATTTGAACCATTTGAACCAATTTGCGACGCTGAGAATGGCGGGTACGATGATACGCGCGAAGTTGCAGGATTGCCTGCCCAAAGAGGTTCCCTCGATGCATTATATGATAAAAGAAAGACGAACAAGACGAAGGGCGTTAATACATGAGATCGATGTCGGCGATGGCCGTCGTTTTACAAAACAAAGAGGCATAGCACAGGCGTTCACGGATCATTTTAGCAGATTCTATGCGAGCAACGGGGAGTGTCAGAGGGAGTTGGGGAACGTCCTGGAAGAGATCCCAGACGCGACGAGTGTGAACGGGGAAGCGGACGAGTTATCTGAAATTACGTGTGAAGAGTTGGAGGAAGCGATTACACGAGGTGCCTGCAACAAGTCCCCAGGTCCAGCCGGTTTCCCTTTGGAATTTTACCGTGCCTTTGTGCCCATTATGACGCTGATGTGGCTATGCATGTTTAATGAGCTTCTGCGGCAAGAAGTACCGGTTCACAATAAATTTATATGCCGGCCGATGTGGCCGTGCGGTTCTAGGCGCTTCAGTCTGGAACCGCGTGACTGCCTCGGGCATGGATGTGTGTGATGTCCTTAGGTTAGTTAGGTTTAAGTAGTTCTGAGTTCTAGGGGACTGATGGCCACAGCTGTTAAGTCCCATAGTGCTCAGAGCCATTTGAACCATTTTGAACAATAAATTCACGAAAGGGCTCATGATGCCGATACAAAAGCCCCGGCAAACGGCCTTCTGATTATCGCCCCTTGACCCTCCTTAATAGTGACTACAAGATCTTCATGCGCATACTGGGCAGTGGTATCAAAAAGTCGCTGGAGAACCGAATACATGCCGATCAGACTTGTCTTGGCGGCATCAGTAATATCCACACAACCTTGGGAGACTATCGTGACGTCGTCGCCCTCGCGGCTGGATGCCGCCTCCGGGGGGCGATGGTTGCTGTAGATTTCGATCATGCTTTTGATCGCGTGGATCATGTGTACCTCGTGGCGGTGATGAACAGGATGGGTGTCTCGCCATTATTGACCACTGCTGTGATGCGGCTGTTGCACAGCGCCAGATCAGCGATGGTGATCAACGGAGGGAGAACTGAGTATTTTCCGATCTTAAGATCAGTCAGACAGGGTTGTCCCTTGTCGATCCTCCTATATGCGATCGCCTTAGAACCGTGCCTCGCAGGCCTTCGCCGCCGTCTTACCGGGATATCCCTACGGCATCTATCATTCAAATGCAGAGCATACGCAAATGACATTGTGTTCCTCGTGCGGAATGAGGGGGAGACTCAAACATCACTGGATTGGCCACAGACGTATGGGATGGCAGCTGGAAGTGACGTAAACTACCGAAAATCACAATTCATGCATGTGGGGCGTGGATTAGAACCAGGAACGGAAGGACCGTTACCTGCCGTGCATACCCTCCGCTGTTGGGGTATCACCTTTCACAGGGAAACGGCGGGAACGGCTGCGGACAACTACCGAAGGCTGTTACTCAGAGTCCTCACGGCAGTACGACTAAACGCCCTACTGTCGATGGATATGCTGCAGAGAGTGTTACTCGTCAACCTTTATCTCGCGCCCATGATGTGTCACTTGACACACCTTCTCCCCTTGACGCGCTCGATGGCTATGAGGATTCAGGCGGTTTTTGGGTACTATGTAAGCCTGGGACAGCTCTTTAAGGTACAGTACAACACGCTTACCCTCCCAGCGCGAGAGGGGGGTGTTGGTTTAGTGTAAGTGCAGGAGAAGGCGCGTGCCATGTATATTAATACTATGCTCAAACGGTGGCCCAACAGGAATCACTCGCTTACGGGGACGATCATCGAAGAAATAGTACCAACATCGCATCTTCCTCCAGTCAGTGTCGGCCATGTATCGCCCCCGTTAGCGTATGTGCGCATGCTCATCGTGGAACACAGTTACGTTCGAGAGCGTTTACCGACGACCCGACAGTCGACATCGAAGGACGTGTATCATCTGCTTCTTCGACAGATCGCCCGGAATAGGGTGGAACGGACACATCCAGCCGTTAATTGGCACGTGGTGTGGCGCACGGTACACCACCCCCACCTCCCTACAACAGCCAGATCAACATGGTACATTGTAGTGAACCGAAAATACCCTACGAATGGTAAAAAGTACGTAATACATTTAGCGGATTAGCCCACGTGTCAGCAATGCGGCGTGCTGGATACGGACGACCATCGGCTGGTCTGCGACGAGGCATTGGCTGTCTGGACTCTAGCAAGGAAGATAATAGCGTTCATGCGGCGCAGTATCTATACAGCAGTCTCTTCTCACATAGTATTTTTTTCCAGAGGAATCGTATTTTCCGCGTCATAAGACGAACGCAGTGGCGTGGATCACAGATATGACGGTCCATTACATCTATAGAGACACACGTCTGACCGTACTGAACGTACTGGATTACTGGCAAAACTTGCAAGATGGACACACAAAACTGTTACGGCTACAAAAGTACAAGGATTGGTATGCCAAATTCCTAGTAACGGTTTTTGCGGACCCGCCATAAACTTGGGGTGTGCCGGGTGCGCAAAGATGAGCGGCGGTGTTGTTGTGAAACCGATCAAGTAAATTGATCAGCTAAGAACAACTATGTTAGCACTGGGATGTGCTTCAAATTTTGTTTTCATGTCTTGTTGTTGTTGTGGTCTTCAGTCCTGAGACTGGTTTGATGCAGCTCTCCATGCTACTCTATCCTGTGCAAGCTTTTTCATCTCCCAGTACCTACTGCAACCTACATCCTTCTGAATCTGCTTAGTGTATTCATCTCTTGGTCTCCCTCTATGATTTTTACCCTCCAAATTGCCCTCCAATACTAAATTGGTGATCCCTTGATGCCTCAGAACATGTCCTACCAACCGATCCCTTCTTCTGGTCAAGTTGTGTCACAAACTTCTCCCCAATCCTATTCAATACTTCCTCATTAGTTATGTGATCTACCCATCTAATCTTCAGCATTCTTCTGTAGCACCACATTTCGAAAGCTTCTATTCTCTTCTTGTCCAAACTATTTATCGTCCATGTTTCACTTCCATAAATGGCTACACTCCATACGAATACTTTCAGAAATGACTTCCTGACACTTAAATCAATACTGGATGTTAACAAATTTCTTTTCTTCTGAAACGCTTTCCTTGCCATTGCCAGCCTACATTTTATATCCTCTCTACTTCGACCATCATCAGTTATTTTGCTCCCCAAATAGCAAAACTCCTTTACTACTTTAAGTGCCTCATTTCCTAATCTAATTCCCTCAGCATCACCCGACTTAATTAGACTACATTCCATTATCCTTGTTTTGCTTTTGTTGATGTTCATCTTATATCCTCCTTTCAAGACACTGTCCATTCCCTTCAACTGCTCTTCCAAGTCCTTTGCTGTCTCTGACAGAATTACAATGTCATCGGCGAACCTCAAAGTTTTTATATCTTCTCCATGAATTTTAATACCTACTCCGAATTTTTCTTTTGTTTCCTTTACTGCTTGCTCAATATACAGATTGAACAACATCGGGGAGAGGCTACAACCCTGTCTTACTCCCTTCCCAACCACTGCTTCCCTTTCATGTCCCTCAACTGTTATAACTGCCATCTGGTTTCTGTACAAATTGTAAATAGCCTTTCGCTCCCTGTATTTTACCCCTGCCACCATTAGAATTTGAAAGAGAGTATTCCAGTCAACATTGTCAAAAGCTTTCTCTAAGTCTACAAATGCTAGAAACGTAGGTTTGCCTTTCCTTAATCTTTCTTCTAAGATAAGTCGTAAGGTCAGTATTGCCTCACGTGTTCCAGTGTTTCTACGGAATCCAAACTGATCTTCCCCGAGGTTGGCTTCTACTAGTTTTTCCATTCGTCTGTAAAGAATTCGTGTTAGTATTTTGCAGCTGTGACTTATTAAGCTGATAGTTCGGTAATTTTCACATCTGTCAACACCTGCTTTCTTTGGGATTGGAATTATTATATTCTTCTTGAAGTCTGAGGGTATTTCGCCTGTTTCATACATCTTGCTCACCAGATGGTAGAGTTTTGTCAGGACTGGCTCTACCACGGCCGTCAGTAGTTCCAATGGAATATTGTCTACTCCGGGGGCCTTGTTTCGACTCAGGTCTTTCAGTGCTCTGTCAAAAACTTCACGCAGTATCATATCTCCCATTTCATCTTCATCTACATCCTCTTCCATTTCCATAATATTGTCCTCAAGTACATCGCCCTTGTATAGACCCTCTATATACTCCTTCCACCTTTCTGCTTTCCCTTCTTTGCTTAGAACTGGGTTTCCATCTGAGCTCTTGATATTCATACAAGTCGTTCTCTTATCTCCAAAGGTCTCTTTAATTTTCCTGTAGGCGGTATCTATCTTACCCCTAGTGAGATAGGCCTCTACATCCTTACATTTGTCCTCTAGCCATCCCTGCTTAGCCATTTTGCACTTCCTGTCGATCTCATTTTTGAGACGTTTGTATTCCATTTTGCCTGTTTCACTTACTGCATTTTTATATTTTCTCCTTTCATCAATTAAATTCAATATTTCTTCTGTTACCCAAGGATTTCTACTAGCCCTCGTCTTTTTACCTACTTGATCCTCTGCTGCCTTCACTACTTCATCCCTCAAAGCTACCCATTCTTCTTCTACTGTATTTATTTCTCCCATTCCTGTCAATTGCTCCCTTATGCTCTCCCTGAATCTCTGTACAACCTCTGGTTCTTTTAGTTTATCCAGGTCCCATCTCCTTAAATTCCCACCTTTTTGCAGTTTCTTCAGTTTTAATCTACAGGTCATAACCAATAGATTGTGGTCAGAGTCCACATCTGCCCCTGGAAATGTCTTACAATTTAAAACCTGGTTCCTAAATCTCTGTCTTACCATTATATAATCTATCTGATACCTTTTAGTATCTCCAGGGTTCTTCCATGTATACAACCTTCTTTCATGATTCTTAAACCAAGTGTTAGTTATGATTATGTTGTGCTCTGTGCAAAATTCTACCAGGCGGCTTCCTCTTTCATTTCTGTCCCCCAATCCATATTCACCTACTATGTTTCCTTCTCTCCCTTTTCCTACACTCGAATTACAGTCACCCATGACTATTAAATTTTCGTCACCCTTCACAATCTGAATAATTTCTTTTATTTCATCATACATTTCTTCAATTTCTTCGTCATCTGCAGAGCTAGTTGGCATATAAACTTGTACTACTGTAGTAGGTGTGGGCTTCATATCTATCTTGGCCACAATAATGCGTTCACTATGCTGTTTGTAGTAGCTTACCCGCATTCCTATTTTCCTATTCATTATTAAACCTACTCCTGCATTACCCCTATTTTATTTTGTGTTTATAACCCTGTAGTCACCTGACCAGAAGTCTTGTTCCTCCTGCCACCGAACTTCACTAATTCCCACTATATCTAACTTCAACCTATCCATTTCCCTTTTTAAATTTTCTAACCTACCTGCCCGATTAAGGGATCTGACATTCCACGCTCCGATCCGTAGAACGCCAGTTTTCTTTCTCCTGATAACGACATCCTCTTGAGTAGTCCCCGCCCGGAGATCCGAATGGGGGACTATTTTACCTCCGGAATATTTTACCCAAGAGGACGCCATCATCATGTAATCATACAGTAAAGCTGCATGCCCTCGGGAAAAATTACGGCTGTAGTTTCCCCTTGCTTTCAGCCGTTCGCAGTACCAGCACAGCAAGGCCGTTTTGGTTATTGTTACAAGGCCAGATCAGTCAATCATCCAGACTGTTGCCCTTGCAACTACTGAAAAGGCTGCTGCCCCTCTTCAGGAACCACACGTCTGTCTGGCCTCTCAACAGATACCCCTCCGTTGTGGTTGCACCTACGGTACGGCTATCTGTATCGCTGAGGCACGCAAGCCTCGCCACCAACGGCAAGGTCCATGGTTCATGGGGGGGGGGGGGTTTCATGTCTATAAATACTTTTCTTTCGGGTGCCGGAGGTGGCCCCACTCTGACTTTGTTGTTATTTCACGCTGCAGGGTAGGACGGCAGCGAAGTTCCTTCCAGGACAGGTATAATGTATAAGGAAGTACTATGTTTATTATGTGAGTAATAAAGGTTTCTGTTTCTCCTACTTTGCTTAATAAAAATAACATAAATAAAAAAAAGTGGTCAGCGCGACAGACTGTCAGTCCTAAGGGCATTATTCAGTTTCTGATTTTTAGGAGTGCAAGGACAGTATGGAATGCAGAAATGAGCCAACACTACCATTTATAGTGCCATGGATTTTGAAATTGTTATATCGCTGCCAAGCTGGAGCCAAAGATGTAACAGTGTTAAAGCTAAGGGAAAAAAGCTGAACTGTTGATAAAACAAAGTTCTCTATGAACTGTATGACGTTCAGTACGTGGCGACGTTCCTGCACCCCTACTTCAAAAAATTATTTGTTTTGTCCAAAGAAATGAAAGAAAAAATTCATCAAGACGTGTGATGTGTTAGGAAACGTTGTTGATACTGAATTAACCGAAGATTTCAGGCCCACAAATAAAAATTCAAAGTTGGTGATGGACCACCTCAGAATCGAAAGACAATCTTGTGAAATATATGGACTTGGAGAGCCCAAACGATTACTTCAGACCTCCTTTCATGGTGGAAAACAGCTGATTGTTTCCTTCGGAAATTCAGCAAACTCAGCAAAGACGTTTCCCGTACACCTGCCACTAGCGCTTCTAGTAGATTTTAGTAAGGCAGGGATGGTATTCACTCAGAAACGCAGTTGTATAGATTCTGGCTGCGTTAGTGTTATTATTATCATCCATAACAATAAGCCAACTAAATCAAACCAAATTTGAAGCGCAGAAGCAAAGGCAACTGATGGCAACTGATTTCCTCAGACATTGCGTATGCAATCAAATATTGTATTGAGAAGCGAAAAGTATGGTAGAACACTTATACAGTGGATATCATATAGTTCGTAAAAGTGATGTAAACTGTCGTATAAACATGGTAGCAGTGGAATAAAGCGGATTTGGCGCACATTTGATACCAAATTTATATCAAATTAAATATGAAAATTAATTAATTCATCAATTAATTACCACCCACACTCCTGATGACGTTGTGGATTTTCCATGGGTTGCAACTGTTCTTTTCCACCCCGCTCCCCCTCTGGACAATCCCTGCCATGCCCCTCCCCTCCCTTCCCCTTCCCTACCCTTCCATCCCCACCCCACCTGCCACCCCTGAAAAAATGATGGAGCACTATAATTTTGGCGAGAAATACAAATCTTTGTACGAATATCCTAACCTACCACCCCTCCCGACGCTCCTATGATGTGAGCTATCGACCACCAACACCACCACCACCCCACCCCTGGAAGTGGCGCAAAACATTCAGTCTCTGTCGAGCTGCAAGTGAGGATGGTTAGGTAGGTATTCTTTACTTGCTTTTAGTGCCAAACTGAAGTAAATATCGATCCCAATTACATAACTAATCATAATGATTGGTTCTAATTACACATCTGTATGCATAGTGCAACGCAGTGAGTACCTAGAATTGCAATACAGCTCAAAATTGAAGATATCACACACACGTGATATTATCCTGCTGGAAAAAATTTCATAGTACCACTCAAAACTTGAAGCAGGCGGACTCGAAATAGATAGTAACTGTTCACAGAGCACTGTAATTCTAAATAATACGCTCACCACTTTTCGAGTATCAGCTGCTTATTTGAAGGCACTGTCAGAGAGAAAAAAATTCAGAGTCCTACAGCTAATTTGGTGTCCATCACGTTCCTGAAACACTGAGTGGGATTAATTTATATTGATTACTGGAGTCAGGGATGTAAAGACATTTATTTTTTTTATTTTCTTCACGTTTCAAAGCCAAGTTCTACATTGGGAAACTGACACTGGTGTCACAGACTCACAGCAGATCGATGTCTAAAAGATTCTCCTAGAGTCGCAACACTATCCCACAGATTAGAAAAATGGCTGAAATTTTCGGTGAATTTTCGATGTCCTACAACTACTAGTCTGGAGGTGCTCTAAAGCCACGATGGCGGATTTAGGATCGCACCCCGCCTGTCGGAACCAGAAAAGGCTAGTCTGCCTGGACGTGTCTTTGAACACACGAACAAAGAAGACACACTAACGTCACAGAAATTTCCATATATGCTCTCTTCTGCCCCTGTCTTGTTCGAAGTAGTTTGTAGAGACTCCTATGCTCACCAAAAAGTATGTAGTTAGACTCTTTGACATCATGGAACTTCCTATGAATGGAGCATACCGATTTGTTCTTAACGAATTTTCAGGCCAAACTGCTACTGCTGGTGCGAGAGCACTGTCCGCCGCTTTCTACAGACGGAAAAATTACGAGACTTTCGGCGGAAAGTTATTTTGTACAGATCGATAAACTTAAAGCAGTCAGCTGGCACTGACAGTTAAACCACACAAAAGTGGTCTACGGATCATGGAATACAGAAACTGTCGCCAAAGACATTTCGTCAGTTACAGTGCTCTTCTCCTGTCGAGGAAACTTGAATTTTTTGGCGTGAAACCGATCTCTAACCAGGCTCTATCACCACAAACGATTCTTCCACCATGCCATATCGTTGTAGTAAACGCAGTTCGTATCCTGCAACATACAAAAACATCACTTTTGCACCCTGCATATAGATATCGACCACGAGAGACTCACACATATAACGCGAAGACACACAGAACCCAAAAACATAAGCACATGCAACGTGTATAGTCACAGCACTAGATCTTCCCCGCGAGGTAGGTCGGTCATCCACTGCGGCCAACGGTAACAGGACCACTGCCCCGCACACAGTGTCCTGATGCATGATGGGGGCACCCTCTGTAGACAGTGGTCACTGTCCGAAATGGTGCGCAAAGGCTGAACTGGTTCGTCCTGCACAAAGGCGTCTGCTGGTGATAATGTTTCCGGTCTGGCCTGCCTGCTGCCGTAGTTTCTGCAACGGGCTCGACGATACCCAGACACTGGGATTACTGTAATATTTACTTTTTGACCTCTGTCTGTGAGAAATGATTCGTCAATAGTGAATTAATTTATCGATCTCGAAACCGATATCAGCTGCAATATTCGATTTTCACGTCGAAGATCTACGATATTTGAGACTCTTTTATCCTTACATCATCATTTTAGATCCTTCTCATGACAAATCTAATTACCCACGTAAAATCTTCATACCCTTTCCAGCTAATGATTCTTTGAAATCGCAATTTTCCACGTCTAATCTGTACCACTCTTAAAACCTGACATAGTCCCACTCACTTCATTTCCATTGCACTTGTCTGAACTCTGACCTCAGTAACTTTACCCTCCCATACATACACATTTCAGACAAGCATTGCAGTTATCTTTTATGTATGTATCGCATCCGAAAAAATTATCATATGTCCCCACTCACAGCAGCTAGGTGTTTCAATTCTCTCAGTTCTATAATATTAATGACATTCCAGTCTTCCAGCCAGTCAGATTCGAGAGCAGACTGAAGTTATTTTCAGTCAGCATTCCCGGAAGGTGCTGCATCCAACCAGGACCCTCTCAAACAAGTGTTGTAAAGCACAGGCGTTCGGCACTACGTGATAATCAAGAGCGCTCATGCAGAAGAAAGGAGTGAAAAGACATCACCATTATGTGTTGGTGTAGTGTAATAAACACTGCAGTCGATAGTGCGACAAGGAACATGTGAGGATCTGCTTAGGGAAGGTGATGAAACGTTCTGCATATCGAATTTGTTACAGCAGTATTGTCTACCCTGTTTGTACACGATATCAGATCCAGTTGAACCCTTGCATTGCTATATTGTGCAGCTGTTTACAAAATGAATCTATCATTCGTTAATGCGTTGAAATTACAATTCCCCATGTCAAATCTATCCTCCCGTTATGGGTAGGCATACATAATTTCTTACAGGAATAGTAGTCTGATAACGTCCCATACAGGTCTGGAGATATATTGGAACACTAATCACAGTAACATTACGTTCCAAGAGCATAAAATTCCCGACAAATGGCGTGATCATCATTTATAGGTGTATAGTGTCCGAAAAATTGTTATGTCCACACTAACACCGGATGGATGTCGTTTCTCACGGCATATTTTAGCTCCCCAGTAGCAAAATCCTCCCGCAACATCCTCGTTATCACATATTTGTAGAGGAATAAAGGGCTTAATTAAAATTAAAAGGCCATCGTTCAAATCAAATGGCTCTGAGCACTATGGGACTCAACTGCTGAGGTCATTAGTCCCCTAGAACTTAGAACTAGTTAAACCTAACTAACCTAAGGACATCACAAACATCCATGCCCGAGGCAGGATTCGAACCTGCGACTGTAGCGGTCTTGCGGTTCCAGACTGCAGCGCCTTTAACCGCACGGCCACTTCGGCCGGCTAAGACCATCGTGTCTCTTATTTACATTACGTACATTCATTCACGATAGTTGCCGTTTGCCAGAGCATGGAGAGCCAATACCCACAGCCAAGTCACAGACCCCCTATAATTCCTTCGAAGTCTCATCACATTCAGACAGCACTGTTCCATAGCTACAACGCCGTGTAGTCCTCGACAAATCCCTGTCTAGGTAGAGAGCTATCACAACAAGAAAAATAGCACCTAACTTACAGGAGGAATTCACAACCATGCAGAGTACACACGAACCGCATAAAGAAGTTCAGTAGCAAAACACCTACAATTCATCGATATCGAATGACAGTCTATAAATTCCTCCTGTGTATGTCCTCATCTTTATCATATTACTATGATTACCACGACAGAAATAAGACAATGTAATGGTGTCCGAGTCTTCGTTGATAGTAGAGTGCCTCTTTCTGTCTCTGTCTCATTCTGTCGCTCTTTCTTTCTCCTCGCAATTTTTGTAACATACAGCGGAGTGGAACTACGAAAAATAAAAACTTCGCTAACGGCACCTGCTATAGAACTCAGTAAGATTTTACCGTCTCTCTCTATTCCAGTATATCAGAAGCAAATACCACCTGCGTGTTGACATCGACCATGTGACTGAATTTGCTTCCATGGACCCGTGTAAAGTTTTGTCACCAGTACTGGGGGAAGACCATAGCCTGCAGACTATCAGTCACAAGGTCAGGATTCTTATGTTGTTGTTTCATAAGCAGTAAGTTATATTGTTTTTTTTCTGTAATACATTGAAGCAGTGTATGACTACAACATCTACCAGATTTCGAGGTCTGTATCAGATGCCCATCCAACATTAACACCTTTCGATGCTTTGACTCTCGCAGAAAGCTGGATATAGCTTTGGGTAAGCTAAGCTTCTTCCACAACGCACAAGTTGGATCAAATAAAAGACAGAGGCGGTGTTCTCTATTGACAAAAATGTGAAAGACATTAAAACATATGGAAACCTTATGAATCTGCGACATTCTAGAGCATTTCCAAACAGCTGTCCAAACATTTTAACTCATCTTCCACACTGACGGGGTAGCATATGTGTCGGTGTTTCGTTTTCGAAGAGACCCAGAACATTGATTCTGCTAACAGTTGGGTAAATAGCACGCAGTTATTTCATCGCTGTTTCGGTGTCGTAGGTGTTAGTCATCCAGACCTCCTAATCTATGGACTCTGCGTCATTCATTTTTATGACTTACAATGCATACCCACATCTGGAACAAGGGGGTATCCTGCATTATACATCTGCAGAATAGATTGCACATTTGGACCTGTGCAAGAATGTTTACGTGTTCCAAACTCTAACAAACAGAATGTACAATGTGCTTCTCTGTACCCTCAACAAATCCCAACCATACCGTGTCATTGACTGCTGCCCTAGATATTTTTGTCTAAAAAAGAAACATCTCCCTCTAAATTGACATGGATCTGTGTTAAAGAGTGACAGAAGGCAGATGGAGTAATCGATTGAGAGGAGTTGTAACATGGTGTGATTTAATGTTAAACTGATGACCTGTTCTAGAGAGAGGGAGAAGTTGCGACAGGTCACTTATCACAGATTTAAGCATGTTCCTCCATTCTTCTCTAGGTAGCGTATCAGCTATGTGGTACAATCTGAGTGACAGAAGGCAGATGGAGTAATCGATTGAGAGGAGTTGTAACATGGTGTGATTTAATGTTAAACTGATGACCTGTTCTAGAGAGAGGGAGAAGTTGCGACAGGTCACTTATCACAGATTTAAGCATGTTCCTCCATTCTTCTCTAGGTAGCGTATCAGCTATGTGGTACAATCTGCGTTGTACTTGTACACAAATGCGTGTTCTGTGTGTTACTTAGAGCGTTAGAGCGATAGAGGGATTGAAAACCTGAAGGTTGAATACATATTAGATGTAGGAAATATTGTTCCTGCATTGCAGTATTAACAGCGATTCATTCCACACCACTAATGCATTGGAAATCATACTGCTTTAAGATTATAACATGCTTAAATGCAGAAACGTGTAGCCCTGGGAAGTGGATGTTTATGTCCTACGATGATTTCTCTCTTCCCAGTACCTTCTTAGTATGGAATCCCAACTCTACAACAATATTACAGAACTGATTGCACAAGCGATTTACATAAAATGTTTCAAAGTCCTTCCATCTGGAGCTTCATCGTGCATAAACCACATGTTACGTCTTCTTCTTAATTGTCTCTTATACCACCACAACACTATTCAATGTATCAGGTTCGTATCTACTATATGCCAATAACGAGTGCTAATCCTCTCAGCATGATTGCAACTAGGGAAATCGGTTGTAATGTAGGTCTGATGCTGAACTCTGGAGACGGAAAGGGCAGCTCGTTTCCAAATGAAGGATGGAGTGCTGCAACTGATATAATTCGTTTGTTCAGGTGGTGTGATCTTTCAATTTCCGACTTCATCTTACGAATGCGAGAATAAATTGTGATTCCCATCTACATAGGGGAATTTTCAAATCGTAATACACTCCTGGAAATGGAAAAAAGAACACATTGACACCGGTGTGTCAGACCCACCATACTTGCTCCGGACACTGCGAGAGGGCTGTACAAGCAATGATCACACGCACGGCACAGCGGACACACCAGGAACCGCGATGTTGGCCGTCGAATGGCGCTAGCTGCGCAGCATTTGTGCACCGCCGCCGTCAGTGTCAGCCAGTTTGCCGTGGCATACGGAGCTCCATCGCAGTCTTTAACACTGGTAGCATGCCGCGACAGCGTGGACGTGAACCGTATGTGCAGTTGACGGACTTTGAGCGAGGGCGTATAGTGGGCATGCAGGAGGCCGGGTGGACGTACCGCCGAATTGCTCAACACGTGGGGCGTGAGGTCTCCACAGTACATCGATGTTGTCGCCAGTGGTCGGCGGAAGGTGCACGTGCCCGTCGACCTGGGACCGGACCGCAGCGACGCACGGATGCACGCCAAGACCGTAGGATCCTACGCAGTGCCGTAGGGGACCGCACCGCCACTTCCCAGCAAATTAGGGACACTGTTGCTCCTGGGGTATCGGCGAGGACCATTCGCAACCGTCTCCATGAAGCTGGGCTACGGTCCCGCACACCGTTAGGCCGTCTTCCGCTCACGCCCCAACATCGTGCAACCCGCCTCCAGTGGTGTCGCGACAGGCGTGAATGAGGGACGAATGGAGACGTGTCGTCTTCAGCGATGAGAGTCGCTTCTGCCTTGGTGCCAATGATGGTCGTATGCGTGTTTGGCGCCGTGCAGGTGAGCGCCACAATCAGGACTGCATACGACCGAGGCACACAGGGCCAACACCCGGCATCATGGTGTGGGGAGCGATCTCCTACACTGGCCGTACACCACTGGTGATCGTCGAGGGGACACTGAATAGTGCACGGTACATCCAAACCGTCATCGAACCCATCGTTCTACCATTCCTAGACCGGCAAGGGAACTTGCTGTTCCAACAGGACAATGCACGTCCGCATGTATCCCGTGCCACCCAACGTGCTCTAGAAGGTGTAAGTCAACTACCCTGGCCAGCAAGATCTCCGGATGTGTCCCCCATTGAGCATGTTTGGGACTGGATGAAGCGTCGTCTCACGCGGTCTGCACGTCCTGCACGAACGCTGGTCCAACTGAGGCGCCAGGTGGAAATGGCATGGCAAGCCGTTCCACAGGACTACATCCAGCATCTCTACGATCGTCTCCATGGGAGAATAGCAGCCTGCATTGCTGCGAAAGGTGGATATACACTGTACTAGTGCCGACATTGTGCACGCTCTGTTGCCTGTGTCTATGTGCCTGTGGTTCTGTCAGTGTGATCATGTGATGTATCTGACCCCAGGAATGTGTCAATAAAGTTGCCGCTTCCTGGGACAATGAATTCACGGTGTTCTTATTTCAATTTCCAGGAGTGTACAATCTTCCCGAATTTATAAAGTGTTTCGGCTAAGGAATGTAGTTTTTACACTTCTTCTCTGCTCTGGCTATTAACTACATTAAGAAACGGCATATGTGTTATGTGATATAGGCAGTGTAACAAGTTTTCCGATATGTCCACACGTAAATGGCCCTCTGAAATTAATGGATGGGGCAGTATGGCAATGATACAGACATTGAGAACCATGGTGTAATGTCACTGGATGATAGCATCACGAGATCGACGCTATGAGACATTTTGTTAACGTGACTACTCGTCGAGAGCGGATGTTTGGACCTTGAGTAACAGGGTAAAATACGTTGAAATCACGGAAAACCTGTTAAAATTGTGAAATTGATGGATAATATGCAAATTTGGTGATTATAAAATAAAAATATGGTGGGATGAGCTAACTTACATGTACGCCTGGATTTGTGACTATCATTACATTCAACCACCAGTGTGATTGGCAAATGATGACGCATAGTATCTGTCCTCTCTGGGCTTAAGTCCTGCAGAATACCCTTTTTTTCCTGATGTGGTTATGCATTGTAAATTATAAAAAGAAATGGCGCAGTGTCCAAAGATTTGGAGGTCAACGTGACTACCACCGAGAACAGCAAAACAGCGATCATATACCTGGGTGCAATATGCACCACCAACATGAGGAATCAATGCTCTGAGTTTGGTCGAAAATGGACCACCGAGACATCTGCTTCCCCGTCACTGTGGAAGATGTTGGAAGCGCTCCCAATGCCGCAAATTCTTTCACTTTTCATTTGTTGCAGTCTTTTATACACTTTTGTCAATATGAAACACTGTCTCAGTCTTTTAATTCAACTATTCTGTGTGCTGTGAGAGCAGTATAGTTTACATAATGCGATGTCCAGCTTACTGTGAGAGCCAGTGGCTCAAAACTTGTTAATGTCGATTTAGCATCTGACACAGACCTTTAAGTTCTAGTTCAAATGGTTCAAATGGCTCTGAGCACTATGGGACTTAACTACTGAGGTCATCAGACCCCTAGAAATTAGAACTACTTAAACATAACTAACCTAAGGACATCACACACAGCCATGCCCGAGGCAGGATTCGAACCTGCGACCGTAGCGGTCACGCGGTTCCAAACTGACGCGCTTAGAACCGCACAGTCACACCGGCCGGCCGAAGTTCTAGTAGAAGAAACATAATGTATAGCTGTGTACACAGTTATAGTCATACACTGCTTCGATGTGTGTTTATCAGACTCTATATGAAACAACAACACAAGAACCATCTCTTTGTGATTAATAGTCTGCAGGTTATGGTCTCCCTCCGATACTGGAGACCAAACTTTACGCAGACCCATGGAAACGACTTTGATCACTGTTTGCCTGCTCCATTGTGCCAATACAGGTATGTTTAATGGGATCACCACATATGGTTGATGTCAACATGCAGACAGCATTTATTTCCGATATACTGGAAGGGAGAGTGGCGGTAAAACCTTATCGAGTTCTGTTCCATGTGACATTAGCAAGATTTTATATTTCGTAGTTCTACTCTCTTGAATGTTACAAAAATAACGAGAGGATGGAGAGAGAGAGAGAGACAGAGAAACGGAGGGAGACAGACGCAAGATCACACCTCGCAATGGCGTCAATGCGTTGCTGGATGCTTTGCATCATACTCTCAACACAGTTCTAACAACATCCAAGAGGCAAAAAACACAGTTACTTCGTTATGACGCAGAACCAATTCTGCCTCATGTTCCCCTACTCTGCAGACAGCTGTGATGTATGGCTTTGCTCCACTTTAAAGCCTTATCAAGATCTGCCTGGATATTAGCGTATTTTCTTTCAGATAGTAATTCTGAGATTAATAGTTCTGCCTGGTCATCCACTCACCACACGACAGGCAAGGGAGAACGTGAAGTTACTTGCACTTTTATTGACGACTTTCCGTACAAGACAACATGATGCGCTCTTCCTGACAATAAATCAAGACTCCAGTGACAAATTTCATTTAGTATCCCATTTGATCGTAATAAACATTGTAATACTGGCTTCTGTGCAATTTGATAATTTCAGGTGTTCCGATGAAAAGCAGAAAAAACTAGGCGAAAAACATAGAAAGCATAAACAGAAATGATTAAATTCTTGGAAACATCATATCGTAACGGAATAGTAAAATCAGACCACACAAAAATAAAGGCTGATTGAAGAAAAAAGAATAAAATCAAACAAATTAATCATTATGTTGTTTCTGAAACATTCGGATGACAGTCGATTGTTGATATCGTTCTGTGTGCTGCCGCACCTTCTATTGGCCGAAGATCATGAGTACAAAACCCTAAAAGCAGTGTAAAAAAATTATTCAGCCTCAACGTAATATCAAAGACGCTTCTAACGGCTAAATAAATTTCTGTGGAGACTTTCAGCAGAAGGACGTTAACATCGTAGAAGGCACAATGCATTACCACTCTCAGGTGTCATTCTCTTCTGACAGTGACGGGAATGCGTCCATTTCGTTATCATTTCTGCCCTTTGTCGCCTTCATTACGACTGCTGCGATAGTTGAAGAATAGTGAAATTTCAGGATAGTATTGTGCTACAAACCACACTCGATACTAAAATACAAACTGGAAATGGTAGTGTGACGTGATTAACAACAATTATTGTGTTAAACGATAGAGAATTATTTAATGTGTTGTCCCGACAAGCAAAAGATTGGTAACACCGCTACCTACGTGTGTTACCAAGTAATGAGGCAGAAACAATTAAGAGTCCGTCATAATTAGAATATTATCATTTAACATTAACGTGTTCGATCCAGTATCGAATAATGTTTTTAGCTTGAAGTTTCAAGTCAAAACACAGAGGGAATTAATTATATGAGACTCCAGATTCGAAGCATTGTTATCTGCTGTGCTTAGCGACAACGCTGGGGGAAAGCCGAAAGAGGCCTATGCCGCCTGTCTTCAGTTGACTCTGAACGTGGCGGTCGATAACTTGAAACGACGACAGTATAATAGTGGGTGCAGTCGAGAGGAACGCGCGATATCTCAGATGGGTGACCATGTTCCATGCACAGCGAGGAGGAAGCCTCCAGCCTCCCACTCCACATTCGTCCCACATAAAATGAAAAATTTATAGATTCTTTAACACAGGCAGGCTTCCAGTTGTCAGAGTCATGTGTGTTACATACGATACACTGTTCAGTGTCGTCACAAAATTTCTAGTTATAATGAGGCAAAGTGTGAGTCGTATTCTTACGGTCCGAATCACCTTAGCTAGCTAAAATATTACAACGATAGGTCTCAGAATCTCATGCTCTGGGATGTCAACTTCAGACCACCAGTAGTTATTCATTGTACACTTACCTCCACTGCACAACGAATGACAGCGGAACATTGTTCACTATTGAGCATTAGAACTGCGACACTATGAAAATGATATCCAAAACTCATCAAATTGATATGCTAGTTACAATGATGCAAAGTATGAGTCGTATTCCTACGGTCCGAATCACCTTAGGTAACTAAAATTATAAAACGACAGCTCTCAGAATCTCATGCTCTGGGGTGTCAACTTCAGACCACCAGTAATTATTCATTGTAAACTTACCTCCACTGCACAACGAATGACAGCGGAACATTGTGCACTATTGAGCATTAAAACTGCAACACTGTGAAAATGATATCCAAAACTCATCAAATTGATATGAAATGCACTACATGCAGCAGTATACAAATGATTCGCGTTTCAACCCAGCCGCAGTGGGTATGGGTAATGGCATCTACATTCTGTATACAAGGAAAGATTAAACAGCGGGTTTTCAGTTCAGAAGTCACATCCGAATGATTGTTCTTAGTGTGAAGATCATGCTCTGCCTCATGTACGAAGCAGAAACGTCTGCCAGCACGTGTTGGAACGGGACAGCCACTCGGTCTGCAGTATCGGCGGCATCTAAGACGACTGCACCTGCCGCACCGTGTGCTGCACACAGCTGTGTGTGAGACAGTACTTCTAAATCTTCCTCCAGCACACCACCAGGTGAGCTCGCTCTTCCATCACTTACAGTCTCAGACGAGTGGCACCTCGAATACACGCCACCAGAGGACACTAAACTGACATGACTTCACTGCCCGCGGTTCTGACAGGCCGCGCGCGTCTCTATAATCAGCTGCAATCAGGGCTTTGCCCCACAGATTTATTACATCTATAGACTTATCAACATTAGTATGGGAGGCATCACCGCACCGTGACACGATGCTGCTATACATCAACAACATTCAGAGACTATCTAAGTGAACCAGCATTCAAGACTATTTTTTTCTAGAAAAACTTTGCACTCGTTTTACGTAATTCAGCACCACAGAACCAACAGCTATACCAAGTTTTGGATATCTTAGTCGTTAAGAGAACGTAGTGAAAATAAAAGGTATCTGAGTGTAATTCTTAGCCACATTTACAATCGACAGAACCGGATTCTAACCTCTCGAGGCAGCCTTTATGGTTTCTGTTACGCCGGAGCCAAGGTAGCCCAGGAGGGCTGGCAGAACATGTTACACCACAGAGGACGGGGTTGTCTATGCCCAAGGCGTACCAAAAACGCTATGGCAAACACCGTCTATTTACATACAAGATAACTGAAAGAGACATTCCGAGCACCACTTTCTGCAGGGGGAGCTCGAGCCACGGCCAGCAGGAAGTATCACTACGCCAAAACCTGATTGGCTGCAGACAGCTATTTAGGGGCTAGAACTAGCCCCGAAGTTAAGTTCACTCTGGATGCCGACCTTGTGGACTTCAATCGCTGAAGATTACGTCTTCGTCTCTGACTTGGACTTTTACTAGTGTGTGTGTGTGTGTTACCATGAACCTTTTGTTACTCAGTCATCAATCTTGTAAACTTACATAAATAAAAGTTGTGTTTGTGAAAATCTGCGAATTGTCAGTCACAGCGCAAGTGGCAACGAGTTGGTGCCTGAGTGTGTCTTGCTCATGGCGGAAGTTGTACTTAAGCAGCTGGTCCCAAGTGTGCACGACTTACTACAAGGTTTTCAACAGTTTTGCAAGAAATCTCAGGATACACAGGAACGTTTCTTTTTGGAGCCTTTGCAAAAATGCCCGGTTCCGCAACCCCCCTCGGTTCCCGCTTTCAACGAGGATGCTGAAGACTAGGAAACATACGAGAAGCGGCTCCAGCAGCATTTTCAAACCCACCAGGTTGTCCAAGAGGCTGCTCGTCGTTCCTATTTTTTATCCTGGAACCAGTCCAGAATGTATGTTCTCTTGACGAAACTCCAACCTCGACCTCCGGATTCTTTGACTTTCTCCCAGACTTGTGAGGTTCTCACGGTTTACTACTGACAACGGTTCCACATATTGGCTACCCGTGTCGAACTTTACCAGTGTCGCAAGAAGGCTGGCCAATCCAATCGCCAGTGGGCAGCGGAACTGCAAGTTCTAAACCGGAAATTTCACTTAAACATACGAATCTCCAAAGAATCTCCAAAGAATTCTACGCGGAGGAGATGGTCCGCGATCACCGCATCCAGGCCGCCCCTGACGCGGCTTTCCGGCGCGACGCACTCAGATTCGACGATCCTACTCTGGACCAGATCATTGATCTAGCATTCAAGTACGAAGTCTACGGCGGCCGAGAAGCGTTTGGAATCCTGGGCGGAAGTGCTGCCCTCCGCGACTACGAAGCCTTCGAGCCCATCGCATCGCTGGCAGAGGTCGAAGACGTTGCCGCCGTCCGTTCCGATGACCGGCGCCGACCGTCCTGTTCAGCACAGCGTTGACAGGACAGCCGCCCTGTCTAGAAATTCGCGCCCTCTGATGGCTCCGTGGGACCGGCGTAGACCGTCGCTGCACGGAGGTCCCCGCGCCCTCGCCAGCGCCGCCAGACCCTCCGGCTACTGTCCTGCCCGAGATGCTTTAAGAACCACGCACGGGGAGACTGCCCTGACAGGTGGGCGTATTGTGCAGTGTGTACCCGTAATGGACATGTCAGTTCGGTCTGCCGATCTCGGCAGCCCCCTCGTCATCCGGCCAATGACCGTTGGGGGCCTATACCCATTGATATCAATCAGGTGCAGTCTTCAGGATCTTCCAAGCTGATGATCAACGTTCAGGTCAACGGTCGGTTGCTGCAGATGCAGGTGGATACCGGAGCCGAGGTCTCACTGACCATCTAGTCCTCTTATGTGAAGATTGGGGAGCCCCCTGGCTCCCACACCTCGGCTTCTCGTTACTTATACTAAGCAAGCAGTCGCCCTGTTGAATCAGTTCAGGGCTTGCGTCCTGTATAAATCGGTTCTCTGGGAAGCTACCTTCCTTGTGGTCAACAATGAAGCCACGTCAGGTCTCTTCAGGTTGGATGCCTTCTGGGCCTTTGGCTTCGCCATCGAAAACAATGTTCATCTGGTGTCTTCCCAGGTTCCGTTTCCAGCAGTCAGTGCCTTGTGCATTGAATTCCAGGACCTCTTCTCGCCGGGCATCGGCTGTGCTCAAGATTTTCATGCTTCACTCCAGCTGAAATCGTCTGTCCACCCGAAGTACTTCTGGGCCTGGTAGGTTCCCCACGCCCTCCAGCAGCCTCTTCAACAAGAAATGGACCATCTCACCATGGAGGGAGTCGTCACTATGGTCCGTTACAGTTCGTGGGCGGCACCCTTGGTCGTTCTCAAGAGACCAGATTGGCTTCTTCGAGTTTGTGGCGACTTCAAGGCTATGCTTAACCCTCAGTTACAGGTTGAAGACTATCCCTTCCCGCGTCCTGAGGACGTGTTCTCCAAGCTCCCAGGGGGCCAATTTTTTTCGAAGATCGATCTTGTCAAGGCCTACCTCCAAATACCTTTAAATGAGCCTTCTACTCACTTGGCTGTCGTCAACACACCGTTTTGGCTGTCCTGGTTGAACTGCCTCATGTATGGCATAGCTAGTGCACCGGCCATTTTTCAGCATTACTTGGAACAGCTCTTGCAGGATGCGCCAGGTCGTATCAACTACCTGGACGACATCGTCGTCACCGGCCGTACCTTGGATGAACATCTCAGTCATGTGCGACAACAGTTCCTGTGCCTGCAGACTGCGGGCGTAAAATGCAACCTTACTAAATGCTCCCTTTTTCAACCTGGTATCTCTTACCTGGGTCTCATCATTTCCCACGATATCATATCACCTACTTCTTCCCACATTGCCGCTATAGCGGCCCTTCGTCTGCGCTACGTCCACCAATTGCGGTCTTTCCTGGGTAAAATTGCTTACCATCGGAAGTTCATTCCCTCTGCCGCCCACATTGTGGCACCCCTCCATCACCTATGCCGAATGAAAGTGCCTTTCTATTGGTCCCCGGGTTGTGAATCGGCTTTCCAAACCTTAAAGCGGAGGTAGCACTCTGCGGCCTGTCTCATGCCATATAACCCCTCTCTTCCTCTATGATTTCCCTAAATCGCTTCAGGCAAATGCCGGGATGGTTCCTTTGAAAGGGCACGGCCGATTTCCTTCCCCATCCTTCCCTCACCCGAGCTTGAGCTCCGTCTCTAATGAACTCGTTGTCGACGGGACGTTAAACACTAATCTCCTCCTCCTCCTCCTCTCTTCCTCTACTATATGGCTACGGACGCCTCAGACTATGGTGTTGGGGTTTTCCTTTCGCACCGTCTACTGGGTAGATCGGAAACCTGGTGGCATACATACCTAAATCCCTCACAGATGCCCAATGCAAATATTCCAAAATTGAGAAGGACGCCCCAGCCACTGTGTTTGCCTGTACGAAATTCCTCCTGTACCTTTACGGTATGTCTATTTGCTTAATATCTGACAATAAGTCCCTCGTGGCCCTAGTTTCACTGTCAGCCCAGTTACCCATGAAGACTTCCCACCGCCTGCAGCAATGGTTCCTACTCCTTTCACGTTTTAGGTACACCACCCATTTCCGGTCCACCTCCCAGCAGGCCAATGCTGATGCCTTGTCTCAGCTCAGCTCCCTTCTGGCCAGGATTCAGCTTTAGATCAGTCACACTACCTTATTTTTCAGGTCTATGACAACATACAAGATGCGTTAGCTGCATTCCCAGTCACAGCTGAGACGATGGCCGCAGCGACAACCGCAGATCCGCTCCTGTAACTGATGCACCACTATGTTCTCCGTGGCTGGCTGATGCTTCCTCAGCCTCGCACCCAGGTTGACCTCCGACTCTTCTCCATCTGCCATCAACTTGTGGCTGTTAACGTGGTGCTCCTCGATGCGGAAAATGACGCCAATCCACGAGTCATCATACCAACTTCCCTGCAGTCCCGGATTCTCCACGTCTTACATCAAGGTCATTGGGGTATTTCCCAGACGAAAACCCTTGCACTTCGCCCTGTTTTCTGGGTATACATGACAGCGGAATGGAGCACATGGTCTGGAGTTGTCAGCATTGTATCCAGGCCCTTCCCACACCACACTAGTCCCTCCAATGCTGGCTGGCTGCTTCCCTCCCATGGGAACGCATCCATGTGGATTTTGCGGGACCCTTCCTCGGCACTTACTGGTTACTCATCACGGATGCCTACTCCCACTTCCCTTTCATTATCCGATGCTCCTCTATCATCACAGAGAATACCATCATGGCCTTCCCGTCACTTTTGTATTTGACAATGGCCCGCAATTTCGCAGTCAAGAATTCACTAAATTCTGCCACAGTAATGGTATCCACCACGTCTTTACCCCTCCTTTCCATCCCCAATCAAATGGACTGGCCTTGTTTGCACTTTTCAAAATCAGATGAAGAAGTACATGGAGGACCATTCTCCAGAAGAAGCTCTTATGTTATTTCTACCTAGAGGGCCACACTGGTGGGTGACAAGAGTCCAGCCGAACTACTCCATGGTCGCCAGCCTCAGACCCTACTCCATCTCCTCCTGCCACAGGTTGGACCTCGCGCCCTGCCCAACGCTTCCCGATATTCATCCGGCTCCAATGTGTGGGATCAAGGTTTCGGGCTCTAGCCCAGCTGGCTTTCAGGGGTCGTTATCTGGCCCCATGGTCGACAACTGTTTGATGTACACCTGGACGACAGGGTGGTTTCGCGTCACTGCAACCAACTGCGTCCTCGTTTCCTCGGGCAGCTGCAGCCCCAAACGCTGGCTCCTCTCTCCCTCCCATTGTCAGTTCGTTTCTTGGGGCCTATGTTGATGCCCTCTCCTAAGTTGGTGGATGATTTTCCCAGAGATAGCCAGCAGACGCCGGCTGCTAGCCCTGCGCTGCCGCGTACTCCAGACCCGGGACAGCCCTGGGAACTTCCTCAGAACCCACTTCCCGGGTTCCACCACCTTCTTCAGGAGGACTTAGATGCAGATCAGCCTACTGCACTGAGCTATATTGGTACACTCTCCCCCGTGGTCGTCCGTGCCGCGCCAGCTTTTCCAAGGGGGAGGGGTGTTACGCCAGAGCCAAGGTAGCTCGAGAGGGCTGGAAAACCATATTACACCACAGAGGACGAAGCTGTCTATGTCCAAGGCATACCAAATGCACCTTGGTAAAAACCGGCTGTTTACATACAAGATAATGGAAACAGCCATTCCGAGCATGACTTCCTGCAAGGGGAGCTCGAGTCATGCCCTGCAGGAAGCGTCACAACGCCAAATCCTGACTGGCTGGAGACAGTTATTTAGAGACTAGAACCAGCCCTGAAGTTAAGTTCACTCCAGATGCCGACCTCGTGGACTTCAACGGCTGAAGATTACGTCTTCGTCTCTGAATTAGACATTTACTAGTGTGTGTGTGTGTGTGTCTGTGTGTGTGTGTGTGTGTGTGTGTGTGTGTGTGTGTGTGTGTGTTACCACGAACCATTGTGGAAAATTAGAAGTGAACTTTTGTTTGCCTCAATTGGGAGATTTTTGCTGGCATCGTTAATGTTACCTTTCTTTTGTTGCTCAGTCATGAACCTTGTAAACTTACATTAATAAAAGTTGTGTTTGTGAAAAACTGCGAATTGTCAGTCATAACAATTTCACATTGTTGCTTCTTGCATTGGTCGGGATCCCATGATGTAATGAAATCGATAGGCCAAGGAATGTCATACAAACGTCATGCAGAATCTCAATGGCCCCATGCAACTAGTATGCTAGGGGACAGTCATACTGTTTCCTCGGCCAAGAATAGTACAGGCATATCATCAGGGTTTGCATTGAAAGATATAGGTGTTCGGTTTTTTCCGCGCACTTTTTCTATATTTGAATAATAGAGAATTATTGTGAAAGTGGTTTTATGTGCGTTCTGCCAGACACTTAAAAGTGATTTGCAGAGTATCCATGTATATGTAGATCTATATGTACTTTAGATCAGGAAATGAGCCCATATGCTGTAAAAGAAGCAAACACAAGGACGCTGGGATGATAACTGGAGCATCAAGGACTGACAGCACTATGACCATAGTTGAGCCCACTCACAACACTGGACAGAAGTGTGATAACATCTAGTCTTTTAGGACGACGAACTCCGTTCCTACAAAGTGCATCTCAACAGATTTTACCATGGATGGAGGCTCCAGACGAGCATCACCAGATTGTAATTGTCACCGTGGTACAGGCATGGTGAAACGCTTTGCTTTTCTGTACACAACACACTCACCTAAAGTTCGCACAGTAAGTAATTTGGACAGCAGTCACTAAATATCTGACATGTTAAGGGTGGTGGCTGTATCCTGTCTTCGAGGACTCAGTGCTCAGCTCTTGAATGGCCATGACGTTCTCCAGACCCCTAATCCACTGAAAACATCTGATTATGGAATGCAGATAGACTAACATGCTACCACTCACCAGCCGCTACTATTGATGAACTCTGACACAGAGTAGAAGCTGCAAGGAGGATTGTACCTGTTTACCACCCAAGCTCCGTTCGATTGTATTCCACAATGGGTTGGAGCAGAAGCTGATGCCGGATGTGACATGCTGCATACCTTCGAACCACCTACAAATTAAGTCAGACGTTCTTCCTACCATATGATATATACAAAAAGTAAAATTTCGTTATCTATCTTTTTTCTGATTTGCAGTTTTAATGGTCAGCAATTAAAAAAAATTATAACGTTCATTTACGGCCAACAGAATCAGTTTTCTTTTGTTAGGAAGAACCTTTAGATGATATCTTCCATGACAGTTTATTTGGAGGTAAATCGTCTACTACATACAAGTAAAGAGAAATAAATACATTAAAAGCCATGCTCACGTGTCATCCGTTCGTGGTGGCATATATTCTCTATTGAGCCCTTAATTTATTTTGTGGAGGAGGGGGATGCTATTTATATAGTACACACATACGCAGACGCTCTTCGCATAAAACAAATGGGGTTATCCATGGTGAGAAATATCTGAGTATCTATTACGCCATCTTTTGTAAACCATGAGTTGTTGACCAATTTAGGGATTTCGTAGGATATAGGAATGTGTGATGGGCTTGAATATTCACAACTCAGTTATTATCAAAATAGGACTTTATTACAATAATCAGAATACTCACACAAAGAGTATCGAATGTTATCAAATCGATATTGAAAGAAAAGACTCATTGAAAATCCTGGTATATGTGGCTTGTTAGGAAGTGCGTAAGAAAACTACAGAACTTCCCAAAAGAGCGAAAAACTCAGATTTTCATACAAACAACTGGAGTAGGGTAGAAATGGACATCATCACTTTCCCACTGAAGCCACTAAACTCAATAACTTTATTTATACTGGGTTCCCACCACAAAAACAGGAATTCATTCTGCATAGAATACTTTGGTCTATTCAGTGGTGCCACCTGTGACCATAAAATAGTCACACTTGGCCATAGCACAACAAGACAATTGAACCCTGACACACGAGAAACGCTTACAAAATCCGAAATGAAGTTAATGGCAGCATACATGATAGCCATAGATAAATCTCGGTACATGCTTACCCAACTAAACAGTGATAGCCCTCGCACAACATGGGTATGAAACTGAAATTCATTACTCAGGATCTCTAAATTATTTACGTCCTGAAAGTTAAATATAAAAATACTTGATCCAACGAAATACGATGTTCATAAGTTGACTGAAATACATTTTTACTGGTAGAGGCACACGAAGAGATTCAAGTTAACGGACATACGTGCGGAAGGTACAACAAAAGGCAATACTAAGTTCAGTCATTCCCGAATAAATACCAGTTACAATGCGAGTAAAGTCAAAAACATATTGGAAGGCATAACTGAAACAGCTGAATGATTCCCTGACAAAGAATAACCGTTTAATGAGACTAACGCAAATGGGGTCATACCGAGCCATGCTTCAGGGAACAAGGAGATACTCGCAGCTCAGCGGAGACCACCTGAGTAATTTAAAAATTGCTGGCCAACGATCACTGACGCGAAGACCAGTTTGTTTTAGCGCTTGGGGCGGTCCTCTAGCCAACTGTATGGATCTGGAAAGCTCAGGATCAAGAGGTAACTACTTTGTCACATGTCTCTGTAGGAATTATAAAAAGCTGACATTATTTTACAAAAGAAAAAAATAGGTTCTCTGTTCCACAATCGGCACATTACATGAGTCACTCATTCACACATTCACGCTTACTGATACCATTTACGGACTAGGTAAAGATGTAAAAGGTTACTGTTCATAATAATGAATTAAGCTTAATCACTAGATGCGTATTGCATTTCCGAGGACTATATTAAATAGCACGGATAACAGCTGTGTAACCTCGTAAACATAATAACAAGGCCGATAGATGGAGAAAAGTGAAAGGGGTCTAAAACAGTAAAATAGCCCCCTTTCACCACCTCATCGTTTGGAAAGAAAGTTACACAGGTGCTGTTTTCCTATTAGAATTTAAAATAACGGGAAAAACAAATTTTTTCTTTTCATCTTCTGACGTGCCATTCCGACGTGAGTGGGCCTTACATTCAGTTAAGGTTATGAAATAAAGTTATAAAAACTTCGTCAGAAGTCATTATTTCCTGACATGAAGACCAAAACAATGCTGAACAATGAAATCAATGAAACATCGCCACGACGTGGGTGTCAAGGCAAAATAGGCATGGAAAAACAAACATTGGCTCATCAGTACATCATTTCTGCCATGGAAATATAATAGTTTAATTGTAGAATTAACAGGAAGAAATTTTATTACTATCATCTCCACGAAATCAAAAGAAGTGTATGTCCTTTGTCTATGGAAACCAATGTGTATGTGACTGTATTACATGAATGATAACCAGTAAAATAAATAAACATAACGCTTTTACACTAGTAGATGCTATACAGATGAGCTGTTAAAGCACCTGGATACTAATAAAATAGGAAATAAAATACGTGATAGCGAATTTCTGCAATGTAAGTTTAAGGGGGGTTACATAACTCTCAGAAAACAGTGTAAAGGTAGGATAAGATCCTTCCAATTAGCACGATAATGTACATGAAAAGTACACTCATACTAATATTTTATGAAATCCGAAACCTAAGAATAAAAGAAAAGAAAAAGCAGCAAAAATTAAAACATACACTGACTTACATGTGAGGCTTGCCGTTATTAATTTATTTTGTCGCACTACACGCACAACACTTGAGGGTAGAAGAGTAGATTGTTGCAACGGTTGCACGTGGATTGAGGGCATTTTCTTCCAAAGACACTTGAAACTTGGGTACGCGTGGAAAATGTTGTCACTGAAGCGAGGCCTATTCGAAGTCCATGTGCAACATTCCAGCCTATCACCAAATCCATTGACTTTCCTCTTCCTTCCAAAATTCTGTGGATTTAGTTCTTCCTAACTCTGACTGATTCATGTTTTTCTGTGAATGGCATAGTTCATGAGTAATTTCTCATATCTCACACACTCACTCCAGACAAACAGTGTTCCTGTGAAAGCTCCACTGCATCGCTTCTTATTTCTATGACTGACATCTCGTTTATTCTGCTTGAAACACGGTAGTAGTTGGCTGTGTGCAATCTCAATGTGCTTCAGACCCGAGAGGCAGCTGTTCTACATGGTCGCTAAAACTTCTAGTTTGTTGACAACCTTATTGACTTGCTCGTCATGATGTAAGATTTTCTCACGATGGACTTTGTGCTGGGAGACACCTTGTAGGATCTGTGCATGCTCTTTTTTAACTTCAGTTAAGATTTAGCGTATCATCGTTAGGTCACTCGACGTACCGTCTCCTCGAAATATGATGTTACTTTCCACTGCGGTGGGTCAATCTTTGAGTCATCCGACCAGTTCTGCTTCATTACCAATTACTGTTACCGCCTTATTAGTAAAATCTCGACTGTCATTTATGGTTCCAGTATCAGTCCTTAATCCGTTACCTTCCTCCTACTGTCTTCCACAGTATGTCTGCTTTCTGCAGTGACTGCATATAATTTCTTATTCAGACCTGCGTTCTGTTCACCAATACTTGACTTTTGAGCTTGGAACTTTTCTAACTTTAGAATCTAAAAGGAAGTGAGATTGAAGGCAACGTTAGGCGCAGGGGTTGGCCGAACTGCACAATAACCGTGGGTTCGGTGTGAGGTGGATGTGGGGCGGGTGGACTGCTGTGGCCTGTTATAGGGTTGTGAACCACTGAGGGTTACGGCGAGATGAAGCCTCTCCGTCGTTTCTAGCTCCCCAGTTTAATACACAATATAACATTAATACTTACATTTTGTGCCGATGAACTTTTACGGACTGTATCAATTAGTTAAAATTCAAAACTTTTATGCATAATTATAGTACCTGAGCCCACTGAGTAAAAAACAAGGAGGAACATTTCCTTTCAGTGGGCACAAAGAGTAATGTGGGCTTTCAGACTGGAAATTGTGGTCAGTATGTTCTCCATCGCCTCCTGGCTGACCCCAAAAACAGTTTCAGACACTTGTAGATGTCGAAGGTAGGTAGAAAGCATTCGTTGATAACTGAAGAGCCTTTTCATAACGAAATAACGACCACTTGATTATTAACAGCCGCCATAACTAGGGCTGGATCCATTTATATCTACGGCTGCATCTATATGCACACTCTGAAAACCACGCTTAAGTTCCTGGCGGAGGACTGAATCAACTTCACAATTATTCTCTGCTATTCCACTCTGAAAGAGCGCGCGGAAAAAACGAACACCTACATCTTTCCGTGCGAGCTCTGATTTCCATTGTTTTATTATGGTGTTGGTTTCTCCCTACGTAGGTCGTCGTCAGCAAAATATGTTCGTGTTCGCAGGAGAAAGTTGGTGACCGAAATTTCGTAAGAAGATCCCGTCGCAACGAGAAAAGCCTTTGTTTTAATGATGTCCACCCCAGATCCTGCATCACGTCCGTGACACTCTCTCCTCTACTCGATAGTAGAAGACATGCTGTTCTTCTTTGAACTTCCTTGATGTTCTCCGTTACCCCTACCCACATCGCGCAGCAGTACTCGCAAAGATGACGGACAAGCGTAGTGTAGATAGTCTCTTTAGTAGACCTGTTCCATCTTGTAAGTGTTCTGACATTAAAACGCAGTCTTTGGTTCGACTTCCCCAAAACATTTTCTGTGTTCTTTCCAGTTTCAGTTGCTCGTAATTGTAGTTCAGATGTATTTAGTTGAATTAACGGCCTTTAGATTTGATTGATTTATCGCGTAACCGAAATTTAACGGATTTCTTTTAGCACTAATGTGTATGACCTAACGCTTTTAATTGTTTAGGGTCAGTTGCCAACTTTCGCTCCATACAGATTTCTTATCTAAATCGTTTTTCAGTTTGTTTTGAACTTGTGATGACTTTACTAGACGGTAAAGGACAGCACCATCTGCAAACAACCTAAGACTGTTGCTCAGATTGTCTCCTAAATCGTTTATATTGATAAGGAACAGCAGAGAGCCTATAACGCTACCTTGGGGAACGCCAGAAATCCCTTCTGCTTTAAACGATGATTTTCCGTCCATTACTACGAACTGTGGCCCTCTGACAAGAAATTAATTGAGACGATATTCCATAAGCACGTAATTTCATTACAAGTCACTTCTAAGGTACTGTGTCGAAACCCTTCTGCAAATCTAGAAACACGGAATCACTTTAAAATACATTGTCGGTAGCATTCAGCACTTCGCTTGAGTAAAGAGCTAGTTGTGTTTCACAAGAACGATGTTTCCTATATCCGTGTTGACTGTGTGTCATTAGACCGTTCTTTTCGAGGTAATTCACAATGTTCGAACACAATATATGTTCCATAATTGTGCTTCATATCGACTTAATGATATGGGCCTGTAATTTAGTGGATTACTCCTATTGCCTCTATTGAATATTGGTGTGACCTAAGCAACTTTACAGTCTTTGGCTACGGATCTTTCGACTAGCGAGCGGTTGTATGTGATTGTTAAATATGGCGCTATTACATCAACATGCTCTGAAAGGAATCTAATTGGTACGCAGTCAGGACTGGAAGACTTGTTTTTAATAAGTGATTTAAGTTGCTTCACTACTCCGAGAATATGTACTTCTAAGTTACTCATGTTGGCAGTAGTTCTTGATTCGAATCCTGCAATATTTACTTCGTCTCTTTTGGTGGAGCAATTTAGGGATGCTTTCTTTAGTAACTCTGCTTTAGCAACACTGTCATCGATAGTATTTCCATAGCTATAGCGCAGGGACAGCATTGTGTGTTGCCCTATAGCATAGTTTACATAAGACGAGAATCTCTCTGGATCTTCTGCCAAGTTCTGAGATAAAGTTTCTTTATGGAAACCATTTTAAGCATTTCGCACTGAAGTCCACTCTAAATTTCGAACTTCTGTAAAAGATCGCCAGTCTTGGTGATATTGCGTTCGTTTGAATTTGCCACGCTTTATTCATTGTTTCTGAAACAGTGTTGTGACCTGTTTTGTGTATCATGAAAGTCCAGGTCCGTCCTTTATTAATTTACATGGTATGAATCTGTCAATCGATGTCGATACTGTTTCTTTGAATTCAGGCCACTTCTAGGCTACAATTACATTGTTAATTAGGAAGGAGTGAAGACTGTCTCTCAGCAAGACGCCAAGTGAATTTTTATCTGATATTTTGAACAGATATGTTTTTCATTTATTTTTGTGGATTTAGGAGTTACGGTATTCAGTCTCGCTGCGATAACCCTGTGTTTAATAATCTCTGTATACGGTTTGATGCTTGTTAGTGGCTCAGCACCATTTGCTGCTAAGAGGTCAAATGTGTTTTCACAGCCATTTACTATTCGAGTGGGCGCTTAAACCAATAACACGAAATAATTTTCAGAAAATGCGTTTAGCAGACTTTTGGATGATGTTTTATGCTTACCTCCGGATTTTAACATGTATTTTCGCCAATATATCAAGTGTAAATTGAAGTCAACACCAACTATAAATGTATAAGTCAGATACGTGTTTGAAATTAGACTCAAGTTTTCTTCGAAACTTTTTAGAAATTGTATAATCTGAGTTTGGAAATCGGTAATAGAATCCAATTATTATTTTATTCCGGCGGCCAAGAATGATATCCACCCATACTACCGCACAGGAGCAATCTACTTCAACGTCCCTACAAGATAAAATGCTTCTGATAGCAACAAACGCACCACACACCTTTCTGAACAACTTCAGGTCCTTAGTAAAAATTTCGATAGTACTTATCTGCAACATTAGCCAGCTTTCAGTGCCTATAACGACTAGATCATCAGTACTTTCTATTAGCGCTTGGAGCTCTGGTACTTTCCAAACGCAGCTATGACAACTTACAGCATATATACTGATGGTTCCTATATCCACGTTCTTCCTGTGCTCAACCTGAACGCTTTGAGACTGAAGCCTTTTCTGTGTTTCCTCGAGACCCTCAAAGGAAAAAACTAGCCAGTCCGCACCACACGCCCTCCTCCTCCTACGCGTGTAGCTGCCTCCTGCGTGTAATGGACTACTGACCTGTTTAGCGGAACCTGAAACCCCACAACCCTACGGTTCAAGCCGAGGTATCTGCGGTCAGGTGTCTCTCCGTGAGCCATTACCGACGTTGCCACCAGTGCGGGGCTCTAGTATAGCTGTTCTGGGAGTGGGCTGTCTTCACTTGTTTCTTGACTCAGGGGTCCTACACTTTCTGCTTTCCGTGACAAGTTGACATCGGCTCCTCTCTTGCTACCGTGACTGTAAATGCACTGCCTACCGTTTCTTGTCCAAAAGCGCCACGTTCTTTGCAGCTCATCCCCACTGAACTTTTCGTCCTTGAGTGAGACGCCATTTGCATTGCCAGTTTAACTTACAATGAGATGGCTGGGTGTTGTATGATGTCCTTAGGTTAGTTAGGTTTAAGTAGTTCTAAGTTCTAGGGGACTGATGACCATAGATGTTGAGTCCCATAGTGCTCAGAGCCATTTGAACCATTTTTACAATGAGAGCTGATGAAACTGCAAAAAAAGCGAGACACACTTTAATTAACACCATAGTTTATTTAATAATAGAACCTATTCACAAAAAATTATATTTACCCCCAAAAGGAAAATACACATTTATTAGGCGACGAATGAAATAATGCCATTGTGCAACACTGTATGCCAAAAAGTGCAAGCAGCAATGCGTGACTGCTGTAAAGAAAATTTTTTTTGTTGTACTTGTACACACCATAATTAACTGCCTTGCCAGAAGACAATAGTAGTGCGTAATCATGGCAGGCATTGCCAAGTAAAAGCCATATACTAGTTTTTGTTTCAAGTAATCCTGATATGAGCTCCAAAATAAAAACCTTCTACTCCCTTGTCCAATCATTTCTTGTATGGGTCTTAATTGGCTAATTTTGCGTTAATTTAATACGCCCACTTTTGCTATATAGCCATGGACTTTCTGTTCTCCCTGGACTAAAAAGCGGAAAGATGAATATTATGTCCTGCATTACACAGTAGTCTAGTGCGCGTGCCATGTCGTCTGTTCCAGGTAGGATACGTTTTTCTTAAGTTCTGAACAGCAACGGTGGGATACTAAGGATACAGTATGAACTCATGCAGACGCTATTCGCATCAAATAATAGATTTAATGAAGGTTGAGGAATATTTGAGTATGTATTACGTTATCTTTCGAAAAACATGAGTGGTTGACAACTCCAGATATATCATAGGATCTAGAAATGTGTGACGCGCTTAATATTCACAAATCTGTTACTATCAGAATACGTGTTTATTAAAATACTCTGAATAACCACACGAAGTAGGTCAACCATTATCGATTTTATACTGAAAGGAAAATGGCATCTTAACATATGCAATACCCGGCAAAGACTTAGCGGGAATGCAGGCACACGTGACTAGGAACATCACAAGAGGGAGATTAATTCGGTTGTCCATACACACAATCAACTGTCCTTAGAGGTTCTACGAACTTACGAACTTTACTTAAAAGCCATGAAACCGTAAAAAGGACAAGGAGGACGGAATACTGTGGGATAAAACTCGATGTCATAGCTTTCCCACGAAAGTCAATATATTCAATAACTTCATTGAAATCACGTTCCCGCCACAAAAACAGCCGCTTAGCCTGTGTAGAAATTTTGGTCTATTCATTGGCGATGTCCATGACCATAAAATAGTTACTTTCATTACACTTGGCCATATCATGACACGAAGGTTGAAGCCTTGACACAAGAGAAAGCTTGCACAATATGCACAAAAATTAACTGAAGCACTCACGAGAATTATGGATAAGACGCTGAAGGTGGTTACCCAACTAAACAGTTACAGCCTTCACATGGAACGTGTGTGACTATGAAATTCATCACGTAAGATCACAAACTTATTTACGTGCTGAAAATTCATTTTAAAAATACTTGAGCCAACGAAATATGATACTCACAAGCTGACAGAAATTAATTCTTGAAGACACACGAAGAGACTCAAGTCAACAGACACGTGCTGAAGGCACCTGGCTGTCTTATCAGAACAAAAAGGAGTGTTAAGTTCGTCCATTTCACAGTAAATACATAGGAATTGCACTGTGAGTAACATCGAAAACATATCCGAGCGTCTAATTTAGAAAGGTGAATGATTCCCTAACAAAAAAGTGAGATCTAACTCAAACGAAACTATATCAAGCCATGTTCCACAGAACAAGGGCGTACTCAGAGCTAGGTGGCGAATCTCAGAGTAACTTAAAGATGTACTGGCAAAATTCTGTTACCGTGAGGACCGGACCGGTTTCTTTTTTCTTTTTGTTTTTTTTTTGTATAGTAGAGTGAGGGCGATCATCCATCCATTCGTACAGACGAAAGAAGGTGGAAAGCTCAGAATCGAGACGTATCTAATTTGTCAGACATCTTTGGAGGAATTAAAAATAACTGGCATAATCTGCACCAGGAAAAAGAAACTGTGTGCCACAATCGACACATTTGAAGACTTACTCACTCATATTTTTACACTTATAGATACCATTTTTGGACAATGTGATGAGGGCAAAGGTTACTGTTCATTAAAAGGAATTAAATACAATGGAACCCTGCGTTTTCACTTTCCAAGAACTTTATCAACGCAACGCATAAACATAATAATAAGGATGATAAATGGAGAAAAATGAAATAGGACTATTGTAGACTGAGAAAGGAGAAGTAACTCTAGTACCTATTTTTCGCATATGGAAAACTATTGAAGATTTCATTACAACCTGACGTACCTTGACCGAGACTCTAGAAAGTGAATGGTCTGAGCAGACATTGATGGAGCCTGGTAGGGCGCTAAAGGTGTTTTTATGATTCTTAGCTAGTAGAAATGGCTTGTTGGGAGTTGAAAGCAATTGACGGCGAGCCCATCCCTTATTGGCTTGGCTCTGAGCACTATGGGACTTAACTTCTGAGGTCATCAGTCCCCTAGAACTTGGAACTACTTAACCTAAGTAACCTAAGGACATCAACACATCCATGGCCGAGGCAGGATTCGAACCTGCGGCCGTAGTGGTCGAGCGGTTCCAGACTGAAACATCTAGAATCGCTCGGCCACTTCGGCCGGCCGGCCTCGGTGGCCGTGCGGTTCTAGGCGCTGCCGTCCGGAACCGCGGGTCTCTTTTTGCCGAGTGTAGAGGAGTAACTCGATGTGGCATGGACTCAACAAGTCTTTAGAAGTCCTCTGTAGATGTACTGCGCCATGCTGCCTTTGCCGGCCGGGGTGGCCGAGCGGTTCTAGGCTTTTCAGTCTGGAACCGCTCGAGCGCTAAGGTCGCAGGTTCGAATCCTGCCTCATATATGGATGTGTGTGATGTTCTTAGGTTAGTTAGGTTTAAGTAGTTCTAAGTTCTAGGGGACTGATGACCTCCACTGTTCAGTCCCATAGTGCTCAGAGCCATTTGAACCATGCTGCCTTTATAGCGATCCGTAATTGCGAAGGTGTCGCCAGTGCAGGATTTTGTGTACGAACTAACATCCTGATTATGTCCCCTAAATGTTCGATGGGATTCATGTCAGGATGTCTGTATGGCCAAACCATTAACTCTAACTTTCCAGAATGTTCTTCGAACCAATTGTGAACAATTGTCGGCTGGTGACATGGCACATTTTCATCCATAAAAGTTCCTTCTTTGCTTGGGACCATGAATTATATGAATCGCTACAAATGGACTCGAGGTAGCCAAACATAATCATTTCCAGTCAATGATCTGTCCAGTTGGACCATAGGACTCAGTCCATTCCATGCAATCACAGCCCACACCATAACAGAGCCACCACTAGCTTGCACAGTGCTTTGTTAACAACTTAAATCCATGGCTTCAAGTGGTCTGTGCCGCACTCGAATCCTGCCATCAGCTTTTACCAACTGAAATCGGGAACCATCTGACGAAGTTCCGGTTTTCCAATTGTCTAGGGTGCAACCGGTACGGTCAAGGGCCCGTGAGAGGTGTTGCAGGCGATGTCGTGCTGTTAGCAAAGGCACTAGAGTCGGTCGTCTGCTGCCACAGCCTGTTAACGCCGAATTTTGCCGCACTGTCTTAACAGATACGTTCGTCACACGTCTCACATTGACTTCTGCGGTTGATTCAAGCATTTTTTCTTGTCTGTTTGCGCTGACATCTCTACACAAAGGCCGCTGCTCTCGGTCGTTAAGTGAACGCCGTCGGCCACTGCGTTGTCCGTGGTTGAGATAATGCCTGAAATATTGTACTCTCGATACACACTTGAAACTGTAGATCTATGCGTCTTGTTCCAACTACAATTCTGCTTTCAAAGACTGTTAATTCGCGTCATGCGGCCATAATCAGGTCGGAAACGTTTTCACATGAATCCCCTGACTACTAATGACACTTACGCCAGTGCACTGCCATTTTATACCTTGTGTACACAATACTATCGCCATCTGTGTATGTGCACACCATTATTCCACGATTTTTATCACCTCAGTGTGTAGTATATATTAAAATACAGAGTATTTAATACGATGTTTGACACTCAATAATTAGTTTCAGTAAAGGCCCCCTTGACCCTGTCATTCTGTACTGCTATCCTACATACTGGTTCTTGTCACAAGTCTCCCTCACCCGGATTATGTTATATGCGCTTCCGCTCACATTATTTGTCAAGTATGTTTCCGTAGACAAATAATACAACAACTCCAATGAAAGTGATACAAGATCTGAAAATGTCTGCAACTTAAGATACTTCTCAGTTTAAATATACACTCCTGGAAATGGAAAAAAGAACACATTGACACCTGTGTGTCAGACCCACCATACTTGCTCCGGACACTGCGAGAGGGCTGTACAAGCAATGATCACACGCACGGCACAGCGGACACACCAGGAACCGCGGTGTTGGCCGTCGAATGGCGCTAGCTGCGCAGCATTTGTGCACCGCCGCCGTCAGTGTCAGCCAGTTTGCCGTGGCATACGGAGCTCCATCGCAGTCTTTAACACTGGTAGCATGCCGCGACAGCGTGGACGTGAACCGTATGTGCAGTTGACGGACTTTGAGCGAGGGCGTATAGTGGGCATGCGGGAGGCCGGGTGGACGTACCGCCGAATTGCTCAACACGTGGGGCGTGAGGTCTCCACAGTACATCGATGTTGTCGCCAGTGGTCGGCGGAAGGTGCACGTGCCCGTCGACCTGGGACCGGATCGCAGCGACGCACGGATGCACGCCAAGACCGTAGGATCCTACGCAGTGCCGTAGGGGACCGCACCGCCACTTCCCAGCAAATTAGGGACACTGTTGCTCCTGGGGTATCGGCGAGGACCATTCGCAACCGTCTCCATGAAGCTGGGCTACGGTCCCGCACACCGTTAGGCCGTCTTCCGCTCACGCCCCAACATCGTGCAGCCCGCCTCCAGTGGTGTCGCGACAGGCGTGAATGGAGGGACGAATGGAGACGTGTCGTCTTCAGCGATGAGAGTCGCTTCTACCTTGGTGCCAGTGATGGTCGTATGCGTGTTTGACGCCGGGCAGGTGAGCGCCACAATCAGGACTGCATACGACCGAGGCACACAGGGCCAACACCCGGCATCATGGTGTGGGGAGCGATCTCCTACACTGGCCGTACACCACTGGTGATCGTCGAGGGCACACTGAATAGTGCACGGTACATCCAAACCGTCATCGAACCCATCGTTCTACCATTCCTAGACCGGCAAGGGAACTTGCTGTTCCAACAGGACAATGCACGTCCGCATGTATCCCGTGCCACCCAACGTGCTCTAGAAGGTGTAAGTCAACTACCCTGGCCAGCAAGATCTCCGGATCTGTCCCCCATTGAGCATGTTTGGGACTGGATGAAGCGTCGTCTCACGCGGTCTTCACGTCCAGCACGAACGCTGGTCCAACTGAGGCGCCAGGTGGAAATGGCATGGCAAGCCGTTCCACAGGACTACATCCAGCATCTCTACGATCGTCTCCATGGGAGAATAGCAGCCTGCATTGCTGCGAAAGGTGGATATACACTGTACTAGTGCCGACATTGTGCATGCTCTGTTGCCTGTGTCTATGTGCCTGTGGTTCTGTCAGTGTGATCATGTGATGTATCTGACCCCAGGAATGTGTCAATAAAGTTTCCCCTTCCTGGGACAATGAATTCACGGTGTTCTTATTTCAATTTCCAGGAGTGTAGATTTTTAACATCTACAATTTATTCATACAAACTTTCAAAAATGATAAATTCAGGAGACTGTCCTGTGCCTCCCAAACCATTTGAACAACTTCTTGTAGGTCGTCACTAAAGAAAACTGAAGGGAACGCAAAAATAGCTATTTAGGAAATAGTAACTTGTATGTTTCAACGACCCGTAGATCCAGTATTAAGGCAATAGCTAGTTTTCATTATATGAACGACATTTATAGTGTTTTCGATCACTGTAACTATCATGTGAATGTGGACCACCTGAATGTTAGACCTGAAAATGCAAAAGATGGCTATGGACTCTATTAACGGATATTTTGAAGCTGATTATTATTTCACTAACAGCATAGGAGTTCATCTGAATCTTACTAAATCGCATGTAATCCCCATACCTCACCAGAGAACCACCAGTTCACGAATCTTATCAGAATTTCGTTCCAAATAACAAAAAATTATTTTCAGTTTAGGATTTCGAAACACTTGCTTTATACGTCGTGACCATTTAATCTATAGTGAACGTCCCTATTTTTTATGCTAGAGCAAAACTATATCAGTTCACATTACACAAAAAAGTACGAAAAAACAGAAAACAGAGATATTAGAAGCAAAATAGTCCAGAGCTCCGTACTGGCAACCGTTGAGACTGCTGTGTTGTCCAAATAGTGGTATGGTGTTCAGGCCTTATCACTGGCTTCTTTGTGACATAAATATCTGCTACAAGGTTTTATGAAATTATACCTTTTCAAAGTGAACTGTTCTGGTTATGTACAATGCTTGGCAACCATAATGGCAAACATATTCTCTCCATCGATTCTTAAGTAATCACAACACGAATAATCCAGTTTAAAATATTACATTCCTGTATTAATAACACTCAGAAAATATTTAATTCGTACATTGAAAATCAGTTCATTTCCTCCTTGTACCACACCCAGTTCATTTGTATTGGAAGTACTCGACTGTGGAGTAACCTACAACCTAACTTCAGAAACGTTACGCGTTTTCCTATTACAAAAAACTAAATTTATGGTCTTGGTTTAGCTACAAAGCTATTTTTGCCTATACTTTTCTCTGGGTACATTTGCAGCCTATCATTTCTTGGCCGCTCCTGTGTGCTCAGCCTGTTCGCTGTTGTGGACGACTGGGTGAGTTTCTGTTAGCAGGGTGATGATCACATGTTTCAGCCCTGATATGATAGGCTTGCTATAATCCTCCTAAATGGGTGTTGTCTAGACATCTTAAGAGGATTTAACTGGTGAGTAATTGTTTCCGTGATAGTCTGTGTTTGCCGACACCTGTTTATAGAAAGTTCTGAAAATCCTGACGAGAAGCAGCACTTTACAAAAGGACTACTAATGGAGCAGAGAAGAGCCAATAAAGATGATTACACTCTGCTCCTGATTCTGACTGGCCGAGAGGACTATAAGCTTAATAATAAGGTGGAGAGGTTTGGAGTTCGCGAAGTCTTGTATTCGGCCTGCAGCACTCGTAGGGTTAAGCTGGCTCGTCGCACGGACTCTAGGACAGGAACGCTATCTAAAGAGTTCATTTAACGTCGACAAATGAAGACCTTTCACGAACAACAACCTTCCTTTGAAATAAAAAAGTTTACAAAAATAAGAACTGCGTTTCTGAGCACGGCTATGCAACTGATTTCAGTATTTTTATGGTTTTTATAGGTGAATATGGCCTTTTAATGAGCTCGCAAGGGCTCGTTAGGAAGACTCATGTTAAATGAGGTTGTGGAGCAAAATATGTAGCTAGATGTTAGTGTCTTATTAGATGGTACTTACTTGTCGCGGGTAATTACGGGGTCGTGCTGAAAAGTAGTGCCTCAGAATTATTCATGTGATATCTCTTACAGCTTTTTAAGTAAAACGAACGATACCGGTATTAACATTCTACGTCCTGATTCTTAATGTCTACATATTTGCAGCTCTCAACTCCAAATTGTAGCGTTTAACATGGTGGCCTGTGATGTAACTATGTGGAGACGTGAGAGACATAGTGCTATAATCAAGTTTCGAATTCGAAGAGTACGTCCACACATGGAACAGCCTCTCCTTCAGCATGACAGTGCGAGAAAACACACCAGCGCTGCAACATCTGCAACAATTCGACGCCATGGATTCACTGTCATCGCTCATCGTACATGCTGCCCCGATTTGTTCCCGTCTGATTTTCATCTGTTTCCAAAACTTAAAGAACATTTTCGAGGATTTGTCTTTGATAGTGATGAAGAGGTACAAGCATAGGTGAGGCTGTGGCTCCGTCAACAATATCAAACATTCTACAGTGACAGATCAACAGACTGGTCTCTCGTTGGGAGGTATGCGTTCGCCGCCAGGGAGTCTATGTTGAGAAATAAATATGAAGACAATAAGAATAAAGATGTAGAATGTTAATAACGTTTGATTTATTTAAAAAGTTTTAAGAATATTCATATAACAAATTCGGAGGCATTATCGTTCAGAGCGCCGTTATACAACCAGTATAGCTCATAGCTTCGTTAATGGCATCATAATCAAATTCACAAGGACGTACTGACAGAAGGAACGGTATATGAAACATTAACTAATATTATTTGTCAGATTTCTGTAAACGTACTTGCTTAACTCAGAAAAATCACATTTCATGAAGTCACATCTAAAGCATGACGTAACGTTATAACACGAAATAGACGCAATATGTAAATTGGCCAGTTCAAAATTGCTAAGTGTGCGTATAGATAAATCTTGAACTAAAACTCACATGTTAAAAGTTTACTTGATTGGTCGAGTACAACGCTGTTACTCTGCGGGTGGCTGCAGAGTTTGTTAATAAAGTTGGTATTCTCTACGCGTTGTTTCATATTATTGTCATATGCAACCGAAATTATCTACGGCGTTTTGTGGAGATTACATGCTTACACCAGAATATTCGTATTATAAACGGAGATCTAAGAATTGCATACCGTAAGCATTCTCAGACTCCTAGTGGCAACTGTTCACATTACTTAACATTAATATTACAAAACGTACGATCCCTTGAGAAGCTTGTTGTTAATAACTAGTATAGTATTTCTTTTAAAACATACAATACCAGGTATGAAAATAACCTCCAGTATTTAAGACTCATCTTCGTCATAGCACAGATAAAGTAAATTACGTAGCCACAAAAAACAAACAAGATGCTAAATCGACCATCTATCTCTTGAATTAAAGCTAGTGACAGATAATAATACCAGTTTCAAAATAACCGGAATTAATTTTTTCTTTACAACTGCTTCTATTCCATGACGCATTTTTAACGTATAATATTTTTGTGTTTTCATTAATTAATCAAAACCTAGATTAAGTTTGATTTAAATATAAATACAAACTGAAACGTATCATTTCCAACCGTGTAGGGATGGGCTACATACCAGTAAATTATCCGATCCGGATTTTAATTCGGGCTGTAATTTTACGCACATTAAATTTTGTCTGAGTGAGTACCGCAGCTGGGACGTAATTGCTCTGCAAATGAAATGGCTTTAGGCGTTTCCATGTGCACATGAGATATACGTCTTGTATAGACATACAGCTTTTTCGTGTGCCTACGATTATATGGAAGTCTCTAAAACGGAAGGTTAAGTCTTCTGGAAAGGTCCACTACTGACAAAACTTTCAGAATGGCGCTTCTATGCTGTCCTAAGCTTAAAGTGGAAGAGTTTTCTTGATTGAATTACTGTGAATAATTGTAAACACTGTGTCGTATATAATTGTTTGTGAGATGTTGACAAAAGGTAGCACCAAAAAGAAGACTGCAATTACCACAATAGGGGCAGAACCAGGGAGAATAACTCGCCTCACTGAACGGAAGTGACACAAAATCTGATGTTAAACGCATTTGCTGTGTTCGTTGGGACTCGAATCTTCGGAAAGTTTATCGCAGAACCGCTCGTATTATAAAAGGCGGGTAGCATCCTGAGGGATGCAGAATGGAGGTGCTCATTTTCAGCAGTTTTTCATTTGCTTAAGAAAATATTTGTGGTTCATAGTGGTCGTCAGCATTACTCTTCAAGTACTGTGAGGTATATTGAGATAAGAGTTACAAATTCTTTCGCAAATGATGAATTTTTTCGGCCACCTAATTGTGTTATGTTAGACAAGACCGGTATTATTCATTGGGTGGAAACCACCTGTTGCACCGTCAAGCTAAGAGTTAGTTGTTCAATTGATTCAACTGTGAATGCTTAGTGAAACATTGTAAATTATATAAACTCAACGTAAAAAATGTTTGGCTTTCTTTCACAAACTTTATTATTACCATACTACCTAGGTTTTGTGTTCTAAACCCATTTTCTATGTTCCGGCATAATGTCAAGTGCCGGCACGTCGGCCTGGAACGTTGCTGCAGAGAGGGCTGTGAGACGACGCCAGCCAATAAGTAAGCTGATTAGGACGACACCAAGACAGGAGCGGCATCTATACCAAGAGAACTATAAGTGACGCGGCGCGTAGCCGCGGCCGCAGTAGAAGACACGCCGTCATACAAACGCTTCAGCAGTGACTTATGAACTGATTGTTTTGCTTGCATTGAAATTGTATATACCATAGAACACTGTTTATTTTCATATCGCCATTTTCTTGCCACACAGCTTTGTGAATACGTTAACTTAAGTATTGTCAATTTAACTTACTGTAATAAAAAAAAGTAGTGTGACTAGGGCCTCCCGTGAGGTAGACCGTTCGCCGAGTGCAAGTCTTTCGATTAGACGCCATTTCGACGACTTGCGCGTCGATGGGGATGAAATGGTGATGATTAGGACAACAAAACACCCAGTCCCTGAGTGGAGAAAATCTCCGACCCAGCCGGGAATCGAACCCGGGCACTTACGACTGACATTCTGTAGCGCTGACCACTTTTTTTTTAATCTCATTTTGTTCGTTTTCGTTCGTTGTATCTGCTCTGGGCGGACGTCGAAAGACACCTGTTTCAGTTCGTTGTTGATCCATTAACTCAGTTTTTTTTTATTACAGAGGGCAGCTAACCCTCTGACCGAACACGCTGAGCTACCGTGCCGGCACCACTCAGCTACCGGGTGCGGATAACGTAGTGTAATAAACTTCATTAATACGATTTTCTTGAATTTTTGTCTAGGGATCCGAGGAACCAGCTTCCTAGGCACCCTATATTAGACGAGTGGGTAGGATACTACATTCTAGATTAGCTATGTACTAAGAAAACGGCTTATAAAGTGAAACGTAGTTCGTACAGCAATTATAAAGTTTGTGGAGCAATGCTAAAAAAGTGTTTCGTTTAGTTAACGCTATTAAGTAATCGAATTGACCATCGTTTATTATAGTGAAAATGGGAATAAACATTATTCTTTCAATGGGAATCCCAGGATCTTATTTGTGTGAATGCTTTGACTCTCATACTGTTGGATCCGCCAGAGGTGGGTACGGAGGAATAGATGCGCTAGAGCGTAATCGTCATAAAAGGTCACAGTAAAGAGAAACTACTAAAAACAGTGCTGAGGAATCTGCTAGAAGACTGGACTAGCCTCGTTGCTGATTCTTCTTGTGCCGACTCGATGGTGGCATTACATGCGCGTGCAGCAGGTGTGCGTCTCACCCGACCGCGGATCGGCGGGCCACTCACTTGGTTTACTGGCTACTTCGGGATGCATTCTACCTGCTGTGGTATCGATACTATATGACTCCACACATACTTCTGAATTTTAAATCGGAGACATTCATTTTCCGAAGTGCCAAGGGTGATGCAAGGAATAGTAGACGGCTTAAGACGAAATCATTGTGGGCTGTGATGTCTCGTCCAGCATTCTCATTTTGAAATTTTTGTGAATGGGTTCGGAGTTCATATCAGTACTGTCAGAGCCGTGACAGTGTAAAACTTTCAAGTGTATCAAAGGGAGACAGCTGACACTTTATGAAAGAAAGTTCCGCACGTAGTAGGCTGATCTGAACATAGCAACAGATGCTTTAACCAACGACCATAGAGTCACTATGTCTCATAGTGAACTCGGTTGACTTGCACATAACGTGGACGATAAGCGAACTCGTGCACTTTGAACATCTCTCGGACTACATGGGCATTAGCCACGAGTGTTCTTTCGCTGATTCCCGGGAAGAAAAAGAGAAAGACCCTTACAAAACCAGTTACGTAAATGCTTGGCTTGAAGTCATATGCTCGTTCTTACTTTTAATACGTTTATAAATCTGCTGACACTTTAACGATACAGCGAGATGTGTCTTACAAGATGCATGGAATGTGAAAATTAGTAACTTTCATACTACACTGGCGTGATAAACATAAGGATCAAAGTAATTTCGTATGTTGAGACGCTGCTAACTATAAGGGGTGAGTAACATGACCATTTTCCCGTGAAACTGCACAGCACCATATTTCAAAAGAGTGAGTAAATTCCCGTAATCAGGTAGTCGTTCAGTTACGCTGATCTCTACTGAATTAGTATCCGTCAGTGGCTATGTTTGTTTCACTGTTTGTTTTTGAGCTATATAAGAAATTTCTATACAGGTGTGGCTTCCCTCGTTACGTCGTTTCGGAATAATGTTCGGTTCAAACATTCAGAATCCAGCATTCTGATTGGGGAGTGCCGTTAGTTTTGGGAGATCCCGTGCTTTATCACTGCGTCTACGTGCAGAGCATCGCACAGGCCCTTTTCAGATTTGTGCCACGGAGTGGAAGAGATTTTCTGCCTACCTCCACATCTAAGAGCCCTGTCGGATCAACATAGATAAAGTGTACAAGATTGTTTAACATCTTCACTTGAGTGTTACCGGTCGGCATTTGGAATCTTGTCCAGTGTTGTCTTGGAAACGAAAAACAGCAAACTTTCGGTCAGCCAGAAGGAGAACACTTCGCTTTAGGATTTTCAAAAGTTAGTAATTCAGAATTACGGTTCCAAACATAATCTACGAGTACACTTCACATAAGTTTCTGGCTCCTGCTGCCAGGCTTAATTATTTAAATTCCGCCATCTTCTGATTTTCTTAGTCAAATTTTCTTTCAACACATTTTAACAGGAAAAGTGGGACGAACACCCAATAATAATTGAACATCATATCTAATCTAATTTTAAATACATGCTCTCTTACTAATTTGTGTTTTTTATAGCAAACAACAGAAGGTCGTCATCTTATGATTACGTTGTTGAAATTTTGGTGGAAATATTTAGGAATTTCAGTGCGTACCGTATTGTGTAGATCAGAACTTTGATCATTTGAGAAAAAAGTGTGTGGTACCTGTGTCAGCTTTTGGTAATGCCAAGGTTCTCGCGCGTTCGGCCACGCAGTTTGGAAGGAATGGGGTGTTTAAATTGCGTGGAAAATTCGTAAGTCGCGAACTTGACATGGAGATGGTACAAGGCAGTTAGCACCGCTCAGAAATGGTAGATAGTCGGGAAAATCAGGTATTACACTCCTTAGCTACAAATAGAACCACATACGTCGCGCAGATCAATTTAGAACGATCAGGAGCTGAAGTTTTGTGCGACAGGAGTGTGACGATGTCACAGGCAACGGATCATCCCGTGGCCGCTGGCACCGAAACGTGACACAAGATGTTGCTGACTGCACTCAAGATTCATATTCACTGCCAGCCAGTATGTGGCTGTCTTTATTCGTTGGAAAAAAGACGAAGGGCTGAAAGGACAGACAAAAATTTTAAACAGGTAGACGAAAATTTTAAGAAGACACTAAATATTAAGAAGATAGACGAGAATTTTAAGAAGGTAGACGATAAAGATGAGATGTGTTCTAAAAAAAAAAATCAGATCCATTTAAGGAACAGGATGAGCACTTTAACATATTAGAACAACAGTTTACTGGTCATGTGCAAGTGTGTGATAAATGGATGTGAAAACTTCACAAAGATCGGGGAAGAGATTAAGAAATCAGAAGAAAGGACCAAACAGACCATTGAGGATGAAGTTACCAATTGCGATGATAAATTAAGCATGGTTACTCAGGACGAGAAGAAAACAACAACTGAGCTACGAAGGGATGTTTACAGAATTAAAGAATAGAAATAAATAGTCAATGACGACGTTTTACAAGTAAATAGCAAGTAGAAGATTTGACGTCAAGCAGTGACACAGGTTCAGACAGGATCGTTCTTGTGGATTCGAAGATTCAGGAAGAGATAAAAGTGCTTTTTCAACGCAAGAAAATTCAGGCAGATATTAACCGTCGGAATCATGAAACGTTGGTCGAATAATTTAAGCAGAGTCAGCGAAACAATGGTTCTACCAACAGTACGCGAATCAGAGAAATATTAATGAACAAAGAAAACAGGCGCAAAGAAAAATAGGAATTGCAGGGATTAACTGACAGGCTCTGTCGCATTCGCGGTGATCCGAAACCACCTCCGGTGAACATGGAATCATCGGTAACCATATGCATAGATTATCGGGACGTGTACGAGGATGAAGTACGAAAACATTTCCTCTCAGCAGATCCTGGTGCATAGGTTACGAGATTAGGTTTGTTTTCGTACACGCGAAGAACCAGCCTCGACTATGTGCGCGAACGCGAGAAATTGCAAAGCGTTTGAGGAATTTAAAGACGCATTTCTGTACGAATTTTGAGCGAAGGAGAAGCAGGAACGTACAAAATTAGGCATATTAATAATAGAACCTTTCGTGGACTCACAATTTATAATTTTTATTATTTGGACACTCCGTTTGAGGCGAAGAAACTTATACGAATCTGCCAATCGAAACTGCTCATGTGAGTCCTTAGGGACATAACATTATCAGGTCGTGGTATGAATGACGCAGTCGCATCCTTGTTTTTGCTTGGTGAACTTGGGTACGACCATGAAAACGAGGTCTGTGAACCAGTGCACTTTGTGCAAACGCACTACGATTCACCACAACGTGGTTTACTGAAAGTGAACTGGAGAGAAAGGCGCCCACCCCGCAGAAACGGCAACAAGTGGAATAGCAATCATCGGCACAATTCTAGGCCACAACCATATCGAACCGGCGATAGAACAGATCACAGCGGAAACAGAAATATAGATGAAAGGATGAAAGATCTCTACAACAATTTATAGGTCCTCCAGTTCAAGTGCCAAGAGAGTTCTAGGCCATTTTCTTTTGTGCGTGTGGCATACACTCACGGGAAAGCATACATTCAGAGGAAAATTAGCACCCTCCACTTAAATTATTGTTAATTAATTTATGACCGCATATGGGTTGCTATATGACCTCCTGAGGATAATCTGTTTTTCTAAGAAACCTCCAACACATCACAGTCTCGCACTCATCTCGGAAATCCCCTAAACCCCCTCAATTCACCAATGTGAGCACACTTTTTGTGGTGTCACCGCCAGACACCACACTTGCTAGGTGGTAGCCTTTAAATCGGCCGCGGTCCATTAGTATACGTCGGACCCGCGTGTCGCCACTGTCAGTGATTGCAGACCGAGCGCCGCCACACGGCAGGTCTAGAGAGACTTCCTAGCATTCGCCCCAGTTGTACAGCCGACTTTGCTAGCGATGCTACACTGATAATTACGCTCTCATTTGCCGAGACGATAGTTAGCATAGCCTTCAGTTACGTCATTTGCTACGACCTAGCAAGGCGCCATTACCAATTTATATTGAGATTGTTATTAATGTACCGTCAAGAGCGATGTACACCAATTATGGATAAAAGTTAAGTATTCCAAGATCTTCGCACTTTATTTGCAATTCTCAAGACATTGTCCTGTTCCAGACCTCACGCCAGTCTGCGTGAGCTTAAACGCGTGCCTTTCGGCTACCTCCGAGTGGCTTGGCTGTCTTGCCAAGTCACTACACTTTTGATATCAAATTAATTGCCTAATTAATCAAATTGATCAATTAATTACCCCTCCTTCTCCTGGGAAATCACCCAGTCTACCCCCACACTGCACCCTCCCCTCCTAAACTCGTGAAATGGCGAGAAAAAGACAGTCTCAGTGGAGGGATCTCACGATATGAAATTCAAACCAATGTCAAACAGTCTGTGAGAGACAGAGCTCCCTCCAGTTGGGTAGAGCTCATGTCTGCAGCCCCCATTCCCAGAAAAAAGTTCAGATGTGTGCGAAATCTTATGGGACTTAACTGCTAAGGTCATCAGTCCCTAAGCTTACACACTACTTAACCTAAATTATCCTAAGGACAAACACACACACACACACACACACCCATTCCCGAGGGAGGACTCGATCCTCCGCCGGGACCAGCAGCACAGTCCATGACTGCAGCGCCCTAGACCACTCGGCTAATCCCACGCGGCCCACATTGCCACATCCCATGACATAGTAACTGTAATCAAAGAGGAATGGAATGAAGTGCAGTATATTAGCCGCCCTTTTGCATCGCCCACACAGGTGTCTGTCTTCCAGGCACCGCCATCAACAAGCACCCAGTGTGCTAATTAGAGGTCACAATACTAAATACCAGTGACCGTGGACCGGACGTCAGCCACCTTTGATTTCACCATCCCAAACAAATCATCACATGGTGGCATTCGTTTGATTGGGAAATTCCAGACTAGCTTTCAGTCTCTGTCTGTCTCTCGAGTGGTTAATTCCTGTTTGCAGTAATATATGCATCAACCAACATGTCCAAACATGCAGACACAGGTTTTCATCCCTCCTCTGAATATTATGTTCCTTTTGGCTAATGTTGGGGACGAAGGGCGGGCTGGCGCAAATGTGATACAAAAATAGCGGTAAACGATCCATCTGCACTACCCTATGAAATTAATTGTTTAACAATTTACAACAGTCAAATAGATCGCTTAAAATCCTCACCGTCACCTTACGTGACCCTTCTTCTTCGTAATAAGCCATAGTTCCAGCTTTTGAGAACCACCCACAATCATTTCGCAGATCAAGCATTTACATTTCCTTCACAAATAGCTCATAGCGCTAAACGTATCGGCGGTCTTGTATGCATCATATATTTGAGAACGCAAGCACCCTCCTCCATCACAACGTTCCACTTTACACAAAACATATCTGGCGAAAAATACTTTCCAGTCTCACAACCTTGCTATCATGAAGCATGCACATTCCACAGATAGTTGTGAGGTGCGGACACATCAACCGCGTGAGGACTAGAAACCCACAGCGGCCACATTGGCACTTGTGCGCACATCTCCATCAGTATCAGACACTCAGAAGTTGCACAAACTGTAACCGTGGCTGCCAAGCAGTCAACCGATCAATTTATACGTCCAACAGATATACTCGCCATATTTAATCTTCACACGCAACACACGCGTCCGCTTCTGTCGCTACTCCACCAGCATATAGGCTAGTTCACTATTGAGCCACGCAGAGAGCTCTGAGAAGGCTGCCTCTGGGACTTCTACATCTACATCTACATGAATACTCTGAAAATCACATTTAAGTGCCTGGAAGAGGGTTCATCGAACCACCTTCACAGTTCTCTATTATTCCAATCTCGTATAAGGCACGGCAAGAATGAACACCTATATCCTTCCGTACGAGCTCTGATTTCCCTTATTTTATCGTGATGATCGTTCTTCCTTATGTAGGTCGGTGTTAACAAAATCTTTTCGCCTTCGGAGGAGAAAGTTGGTGATTGGAATTTCGTCCGTCGCTACGCCCTCGTGGCTGTGAGCGAGAACCGACGGTCGCCCAAGGCTAAGCCGCATCTACTGGACCATGAATGACCGTAGACAGTGTGAGAAGCTGGTTGGATTTGGGCGTATAGTTCTAACTGCAATTCCGACATAGACTGCACACAGTCTAAAAAATCCACTTTACCCAAGTCCAAAAGTGAATGTTGTTGTCGATATACCTCGAATTTCTCACACGAAATGTAGATTCCTTCCTTTTTATCTGAGCTATTTTGGAAGACAGTTGTGAAAATCCTGTACAGCTGAATGGCATAGGCTATATTTCCTCTGAGTATTCTCCCATAAGGTTAAAAAATGATATTATCAACTTGATATCTGTTATGTGCTGCATCACAGGACTAACTAATTTTTGGTCCATGATGTAGTACTACCTGTAACACACGATACCTACTCACCTTCGAATTCTCTTAAAGTAGCCACATGCCTCGTGACCCACAATGGTTCTTAGAGTAGCAGCACAGAGGATTTGATTACATTGGTCATCTCTCTATGTAGGTGGGACATTGAAATTCCGTTTCAAGATTTTTAAGCAACGAAAAAACGTCTGATTACTGCTCCAACTCTCAAATCAAATCTGTGCTTCTTTCGGTCTCGCCACCATGCTCTCGGCGGCACGTCATTGACATAAAATAGATTGACTAACTAATTAATTTGATCATGAGTGTTCTTTTGCATGGTGAGTAAATTTTTTATCGAAGTTGGATTACACTCGCCAGGTAACCATTACACATGCTCCCACATGCTTCCACAGACTAGGAAGTCACTTCTTCTCATATCAGAATGAGTAGCAACCGTCGTCAAATATCTCAAGATATCCAACATTTATTACGTTCTGTCTGTTGGGTACCTTATCACGCTGGTAGAAGTAAATCACCTAGAATCCAGGCATACCGCTCCTGAAGTAATCCTACTGATACCTGACGGTCTATGGTGGCAGTAGGATGTTTCACTCTCTTCTAACACCCCCGCGACGCCTCAGCCACCGGGTCACGTGTGACCAACTGTCACGGGGTCGTGAACCACCGCTGGTGCATCAGGACTGTATCGGTCTCGGCCGACAACCCACCGCTCGCCATGCCAGGCAGCTGTTAATGATTCCAGACTCGTCAATGTTGCCCTATTCTTGAAAGAAGGACTGTGTGCTTAAATGCAGCTGGGGTAAATATCAGGATGTTGAACAATATTATTCTCCTCTTTCCCCACGGAAACCGAAACGTTCTATGGTGTGTTTTCTAAATATCCCGGAAAGGCTCATAAAGTGAGCAATAACAAAATATCTGTCAACTGACCTCCACACCCCAAACGTGTACGAGTCTGCAGACCTAGGTTTCCCTCCGAATACAACCCTATAGAGGGGTTCCTATTGGCCCTCGCCAAATTAGTGGACGGATGATTCGAGAACTCGAATGGGAACCCCTGAAGGGAAGGCGATGTTCTTTTCGAGGAACGCTATTGAGAACTGATATTTAAAGCTAACCATCAGCATACATTTCACATGAAGATCAAGAAGATGAGATACGAGGTATCAGCGCTCGTAGCGATACATATAGGTAGTCCTTTCCCTCGCTGTATCTGCTAGTGGAATAGGAAAGGGAATCACTAGTAGTTTTACAGAATACCATCCGCCATACACCGTACGATGGTTGCGACGTATGCATGTAGATGTTAATTAGTCTTCCTATTAAGATGTCAGTACGTCCATTTATAGGCACGCAAAACTCACGGAAGAATAATCTCTCTTATTTATCGAGAAAACAAAAGATAAAACTTCTGCTCCTACATCTACATCTACATGGATACTCTGGAAGTCAGGCTGGTGGAAGTGTCACTTAGATTTCCAGCATACTCACCACGAAATAATCCTGCTGAGACCTGTTGTTCTATGAGATCAGTAGGATGCTTCACTCTCTTCTCTACCACCTCGATGCATCAGCCACCGTCCCTGTCATCGCCACAGGCCTGCATGTGAACACCAGCCACCACTGCTACGGTCACTACCGCGAAACGGTTATGAGTCTGCAGATATGTGTTTCCCTCAAAATACAACCTTTTAGTAGCATTCTTATTGGCTCCTGCCAAATCAGTGGGCAGATGATTCGGGAACTGAAATGCGAATGCCTGGAGGGGGTCCAATGTCCTTTTCGAGGAACACTATTGAGAACCGGTATTTGCAGGTGATTGCAGAAGGGTTCTACTGCCGCCAACATACATCTCGCGTAAGGACCACGAAGATAAGAATTGAGCTCTCATACGGTGGCATACAGACAGTCCTTCTCTCCCTCTCTCTATTTACGAGTGGAGTTGGATAGGAAATGGATATTAATGGTAAAGCCGCGCGGGATTAGCTGAGCGCTCTCAGGCGCTGCAGTCATGGACTGTGCGGCTGATCCCGGCGGAGGTTCGAGTCCTCCCTCGGGCATGGGTGTGTGTGTTTGTCCTTAGGATAATTTAGGTTAAGTAGTGTGTAAGCTTAGGGACTGATTACCTTAGCAGTTAAGTCCCATAAGATTTCACACACATTTTTTGAATGGTAAGCAGTACCCTCCACCACACACCCCCGTACAATGGCTTACGAGGTATACAGATGGATACAGATATAAATTTAGTCTACCTACTAAGATGTCAGTGCAGCCAATTATAGGCATGCAAAACTCAAAGAAGGACGTTGCCTTTCATATCTATCGAGCAAACAAAAGCAGGAACCTTAGCTGCTGACTGTCTCTAGGTGAAAACCTTGGTGTTGTCCACTAGTTTTATGATTGCAGTCACTTCGCGAAAGGTACGTGAGAGGCTGTAAGATGTTTCTCCAGAATACTTCGAAGAAACGGTATAGAGCTCACCTCTCACCTGTCCTTTCGTCAGAGTATCGCTTACCTGCTGTATTCTCACTAATCCCCACAGTTTTCCATATATAGCATTTGAATCAATGTAATATTAACAAGTAAGAGATGTCGCCCTCAAAACCATAGTGCCCCGCTAATTCTTTCGAAATCACACCACGATTAGACAGCAATGTTGCCTTAGTTAAGACACTGTCTAGTTTTCCACCCGTCAATAGCTTGGTAAAGAGCTATCACAACGAGAAAAATTGCACTCTAACTTACAGGAGGAAATTCAAAGCCATGTGAGTGTACGTGGGCTGCACAAAGAATTTCAGAAGTATAGCACCTACATTTCATTGATATCGAATGACTGTACGTAAATATCCCCTTTGTATATCCTTATCTCCTTTATCATACTTCCATGATTTCTACGCTAGAAATACGCCACTGAAATGGTGCCAGAGTCTTTGTTGACAGCACTGTGTATCTCTTTCCCCTCTCGTTGTTTTTATAACAGCGAACGGAGTAAAACTACGAACTATGAAAACTTCGCTAACGTAATCTGGTAGAAAACTCTCGGAGATTTTACCGCGTCGCTTTCTTCCGATAAATAGAAAACAAATACCGTCTGTGTACTGACATTGACCACTTGTGGTATGTATTGGTCCACCGCAGCAGGCGGCCAATTATTGAAGTCTCTTCCACGGACCTGTGTAGTGTTTAGTCGCCTACACTGGGGAAGACCATGCTCCACAGACTATTAGCACAATAGATGGTTCTTATGTTGTTGTTTCGTCGGGAGTTTGATACATTGTATTTTGCTGTAACAGAATGAAGCACTATGACTACAGCTTTGTAAACCGCCATAATTTTGTTTTTCTTCCATGACTTTAAGGTCTATGTCAGGTGCTAAACCGACACTAGCGCGTTTAGATCCACTGGTTCTCACATAAAGCTGGACCTTGTAATGAAAGCTGTTCCCACAACACACAGGATGGTTGAAATAAAAGACAGAAGCAGCCTTTCTTACTAAAAAAGATCTTGGAAGACATCGCAACATATGGAAACTGGAAGAGTTCGAAGCATTGTAGATCGTTCCCAAACAGCTACCCAAAGGTGATATCCTCTATATTTAATCTCATCTTCGACAATGAGGGGGGCAGATGTCTTGGTGTTTCGAAGAGCCCAAGAGCACTAATTGCTCATATTTGGGGTGCATATTTCACTCAGGTATATGATAACTTTTTCGCTGACCTAGATGGTGGCTGTAGTGACCTCCAAATTTTTTGGACGCTGCGTATTTCATTTTTGAAGCTTACAGTGCATTATCGCTGGTGGAAAAGGGATATTCTGCAGGACTTGAACTCGTGGCACACGAGTAGTATGCATGAGCAGTTGTCAATACCACCGTTGGAGGAATGAAATGATTTTCACACACGTAGGCGAGTATATAAGTACACTCATTCCTCGACAGTTTTGTTGTATTTTCATCAATTTTATGTATTCTCCAACAATTTCGTTATTTTGTCAGGTTGTCTGTAATTCTGTGGTATAATGTCTGCTATTGAAAGATCTCACCAACAGCTTTGATGATAACCACCCCAACAAGCGAGTCATATCCATAGCAGTACTCTGCCTTCTGTTTCGAAACGAGCTGCACTTTCGTGTACCTAACGACTAAGTATCCTGAGGAGAACTCTAGATGATCTCTCTACGCATCTTGTAACGGTTCCTCTGTCTTCAACCAGCCGTCCCAGCAACATTGAGTCCGATTTAATTTGGAACTGACCAGAACTGGGACGGCCTAGTCCTACTACATTACACGTCTCGTGAAGGAACACAATGAGCTGAGTTCCACGAAATCAACACATCGATACATTGTTTACAGATAAAGCATAACACGCGTTCCAAACTTACACAACCGACAATCGCTGGTGATGTAGACCGGCATTCTCATTCCAATACTCGAACTGCTATTCGGCAAAAATTGTTCCGTATCAACATTATTCACGTCTCCCATCCTATTACACATGATTTCTCTAGATGCACTCATAATTTCTGTCTGGTACATATGTGCCTGATACATTTTACAGTGTTATTATAAGAGACGGTTACGAAGAAGACGAAGAGGAAGAAGAAACGTATGGTTTATGCATCATGGTGCTCCAGACGGAAGGAGTTTGCGACAATTGACGTAAATCACTTGTGGTGTCAATTCTGTAGTATTCTAGTAGTGTTTGGATTCCATAGCAAGAAGGTACTGGGCAGGGAGAAATTATCGTAGAACATAAACGCGCGCTTCTAAAGCTACACAGATCTGCACTTAAACATGCTACAATGTTAAAGCGCTGTGGTTTCTGATATATGAGTCGCGTGGAATGCAATACTTTTAATACTCCAAGCAGGAAATATATTTCTAACATCTGATATACATTCACTCTGGACGTTTTCTATCCCATTTACTATGGTGAGAATCTTTAAGATGATAAAACAAGCAACTTCTACACCAAAGGGAAAACGATAGATTATTTGTCATACATGCACTGTACAGCTTTCTGGATGTGCATATCGCCCACCGTCCACGTCTGATTACGGTTCGGAAAAGATGCTACGCACGCATCAGTCCTATAAAATGACCATCAGCAACGGAAAATGCATGAAACAACGGCGTATTATGAGGAAATAGACAGATGTATAGCAGCGGTGTTTGACATGTGAAATTACATGCCATGCAGCACTAACTCTGTGAACGAACATAGTCTCTTCCATACGCAATTGTCAAGTGAATGTGGACACAGGGATTGCTGCACCTCACAAACCCGTGCCACTGACTTAAAATCACCGTAGTTATGAAACTGAAATCTCGATGCATGTCCAGCCAAACCCAAATTAGAATATGTTGCTAGAAGTGACGTGATGATCAAGTAAGAAGAAGTGACATAAAATCGGTAAAATTACAACAAAATGGTGGAAAACGCATACAAATTGAGGGAAAATACACCAAAATACGGGAAAATTGAGGGAGGATGAGAGAGTACTTACATGTATGCTTGGTGCAAGAAAATTCTTGTACGCTGGAACGAGTGTATGACGACAAGAGAAATACGAGAAAAAGTCGACATCAAAGCACTGGAAACCAGGGAAAAAGTAACTGATCGTTAACAGCGGTAGTAAATTGCTTAACATGAGTGACCAAGAAACGTAGAGTAATAAATGTATGTATCCCTGTTCACGAGCCCTGTTATGACTCCAAAGTTATCGGCAACCGCCTTATAGATAAGCTTTATGTCCTCATTAGCTAAGGAGCATTGTACTACTAGCTTAGTGACTGCAATATAGAACTACCGAATGGATCGTGTGTTTGACCCTGTGCAAGACTGTTGAAGTGTTTTAAACTCTACCAAACAGTATTTACATGGCTTCTCTGCACTGTCTACTAGTCACAACCATGTGCTGTGAGCTAACAAATACCTTACTGAACAGTTTCTGCCTGGTTTTGAACAATATTCTGCAATATGTCTGCCGAGGTAATACCAGGAAAAAATTCATGTTCACGGAGTAATCAGTTGAGAGGGTTCGTGTAGAGGCAGAAGTTAACGGTATACGGAAGATGCGATCTAGAGAGAGGGAGATGTTTTGGCATGTCATATATCGCAAATTTAACCATTTTTCCTTTGTTCTCTCAGGTTGCATCACTAGTGTGGTATAACATGCGTTAGACTCGTACACAGTTCGTATTCTAGGTGTGACTTAGAGCGCTATCTAACGAAAGTATATGTGGAGAACTCCAGTTCCATGCCACATCTTGGACATTAATCGAATCTTCAGATTCATAACCACAGTGATTCTAAGTTAGTGACAGGGGTTTTTGAGTTACGGCAATTCCTATGTGAACATTTGCTTGACACTGTGTGTGGAAGAGACTATGTTCTGTTCACAGAGTTAGAGCTGCATGGCATGTAATTTCACATGTCAAACTCCGCTGCTTGCAGTTGTCTATTTCCTCATAAGATGTCGTTGTTTCATGTATTTTCCGTTGCTGGTGATCATTTTATTGTCCTGATGCTAGCGTAGTGTACACCCCGAACCGTGACCAGACGTGAACGGTGGGCCATATACACCCCCATAAAGCTATATATTGCATGTATCACAAATAATCTGTTTTTTTCCTTTTGATCAGAAGGTAGTAGTTTTATCATCATAAAGTTTCCCACCGTAGTGAGAGGGATAGAAAACTTGCAGGGTGAATGTATATCAGGTGTTGGAAATATATTTCCTGCATTTGGGAATTAACACTATTGCATTCCACACGACAAATATATCAGAAACGACGCTGCTTTAACATTATAGCATGTATAAGTGCATATCCGTGTAGCCTTAGGTGAGTGTGTTAAGGTTCAAAGATCATGTCTCTCTTCCCAGTACCTTCTTGCTATGGAATCCAAACACTACTAGAATACTACAGAATTGATACCACAAGTGATTTACGTAAAATGTCTGAACTTCCTTCCGTCTGGTGCTCCGTCATTCATAAGCCATACGTTTCTTCTTCTTCTTCTTTTTTTTCTGCATCTTCTCCTTCTTCTTAACTGTCTGTTACATCACCACAACATTCTAAAATGTATCAGGCTCGTACCTAGTATACACCAATGAGGAGTACTAATCTCTTGCCCCTGCGCTAGTTCTTGGGGTCGGGAAACTTGTGAATGGATTCTAACTTCTCCTCTCTAGCACTTGTATCCTCACTGCTGCTGATATGAACAAGAATTCTACTCCCTGGTATGCAAATCTACATTTTCCTAACCTCAGGGTCATAACAGCAGGAGCCTCTGCCTATAACACCTCTCGCAGGATTTCGCAGTGTTCTGTGAACCTCGTGGAGGCGATTACGACGTCGTCCACATGTAATATGACTTGTCTCGAGGTGTCCGAACTCAAGGCTGTATCCAGAGCACGGATAAAGGTTGCGAAACTCAGATTTAAGCCAAAGGGTAGGACTGTATACTCGTAGCTCCTCCATTTTATTAGGAACACCGAATACTGCATTGATTGTTCCAGAGGCAGTATTCGCCAGTATGACGCGTTGAAAAATTTAGCACTCTCAAACCTCGGTAAGAGATCCTCTATAGCTTCATGCTGGTCTCGTTCTGTAATTAGGCTCTTGTTGTGATTCCTGGCGTCTAGCACAAAGTGAATACCACTTCCCGCTTTGTCCAATGCTAACACCGCACTGTTATAAGAAATGTTGGGGTGCCTAGTCCTTTCCCATCTCAACGTTTGCTTTATCTCCATTTCCTCAGATTTCCGTTACGACAGGGGTCGGGGAGGGACGCGAATAGAATTGTTTTCCTTCCTTTACGCTCAGATGACAGGTGTAGCTGGTTAATCTTTCGGGTCGGTCTTGAAACGCACAAGCTTACTCTTTCAACTACGCAAACAAGGTGGACTGCTGCTCCAAGTTGAGAGGGTTCCATTCTCTAATCCTTTTCTGCAGGTCGTCCTAGGGCACAAAAGGGTGGGGGGGGGGAGGGGGCAGTCTCGCCTAGCAGAACCACCCGTTGCCTGCAGGGGGCTGCAAGGCCTCCCCAAGGAATCCACCTAGACCGTCAGTGGCTGGGCAAGCCGCACTGCCATGGGGCATCTATCTACTCTGTGTACCGCTAGTGGTTCAAAAAATGGCAGGGTATGTTTGCTCCCGTTTACTGAGATGATGACTTTTTTGTGCTCACAATTAGTTATGACACTGGTGCGACTCAACCAAGCAGCACCCAAGATTATAGATACTGACAGTTGCCCCACAACTGAAGCCGGCTGAAAGCACGTAAATCCTTAAAGTGAGAATTCTTATTACACCTGCTTGCTTCCCGTCTTGGAATGCGTATCAGTGGCGTCCCCTATCATTACTACTGTCACTGGGGAAGTTTACAGTCTAGTACTCTCCTTGAGGAAGTCCAAATACACCTACGAAATTGTAGAGACAGTTGCACGTGTGTCAACGAGTATCTTCTGTGTGGAACCAAAACGGTATAAAGTTATGTGTGGACTCTGATGCGCCTATTCTGACATGAGAAATTCTTCCGCCAACAGATCTTCCAAAGGATTCTGCGGGCAGTTCACCTCCCTTTCCGAGTCACAAACAGCCAGCGGGAGTAACTTGATTGTTCTCTTTATAGTTTTCCGATGCAACTTAAATGGCCGCAGTTATTATTATTCTGAAGCGGCACGTGGAGCCTGCTGTTCTTGCATTTCCTTTCTTTCGAATTAAAACACTGTACTGACATTCCTGTCGTACTGATTATTCGGGTGGGAGTTGCTGCGTTCTCCTCGACTGTCTGACCATTGGCTTCTCCAGATCTCTTAATACTAGACTTATGATTCTCTTTCGTACGGTAGGTATAGAGTGACAGTTTCTCTCCTCTTGGAACACGTCGAGCGCCGACAGTATTTCCAAAGAGTGTTTTATACTGACGATCGGGACAGTTAATAATTGTCGCCTCACCCATTCTGGCGTCCTATGGTGTATTAATGGAATCATTTCTTCGGAATCCATGGATGGCTGCAGGTGTTGTACAGCTTCGCAAAGAAAAACTCCCACAGACCCCTGCCACTGCGACTGAAATCCGGACCTGTCATCAGAGATCACCCAACACTTTGTTGAGGTGCACGGTAACAGTAATGAGCCAAGAACGCACAGCTCAGATTCACAGGGTATGCACAGTATCATCCGGCTATTTCCTACAACAGGCTCGCTTCGGATACGAAATATTGTCAAAAGGAGTTTAGTAACTGCCATTGACTGGTGTTACCAATATCCGGAAGTCTATAGGAAATCCAAGGGGTGGATTTCTGAATTCATTCCACTAAAATGCACCTAGTTAGGGGGAGTGTAAATAATGGTCTGTTGCACAAACGGATGGCTGTAGCTACCAAGGGACTGGGGTAATTCTTCTCCAGGTGCGCCTGTTCTTCTCTAAGTTCGCCCGCCCGCACGGCAGTCGCCAAAGGTGCAATAACAGAGCCAAATCCTTCGGAGAGGCCGCCATTCTCTGTGACATGTTTCCTCGGAGCGACCACTCGCAACATTCCCCTTCCCAGCCCTTCCTAGGGCAACAGCTGTTCCGTTCCCGACTCAGAAATTCTCTGGACAAGCACTGCACTGGCAAACTTATCAACAATTTTAGATACCAGTTTTAACTCAAATTCTGGGTACTGCGAGGCAGCCGGCCGGAGTGGCCGAGCGGTTCTAGGCACTTCAGTCTGGAACCGCGCGACTCCTACGTTCGCAGGTTCGAATCCTGCCTCGGGCATGGATGTGTGTGATGTCCTTAGGTTAGTTAGGTTTAAGTAATTCTAAGTTCTAGGGGACTGATGGTTCAAATGGTTCTGAGCACTATGGGACTTAACTTCTAAGGTCATCAGTCCCCTAGAACTTAGAACTACTTAAACCTAACTAACCTTACGACATCACACACATCCATGCCCGAGGCAGGATTCGAACCTGCGACCGTAGCGGTCGTGCGGTTCCAGACTGTTGCGCCTAGAACCGCTCGGCCACCCCGGGGGACTGATGACCTCAGATGTTGACTCCCATAGTGGTCAGAGCCATTTGAATCATACTGCGCGGCTGCCTTATGTACAGTTCTCCCAATTTTTCCTCTGATGACTCAAACCAAGATTTCAGAATCCTGAAAATTTCGGTATGACCAGAAATGACCGTACGCTACTCTCCCACCCTTTCACGCAGTGCTTCAAGCTTATTTTTTTGCTCTTCAATTTTACAAGCGACATTTACTTCTTGCTCGTCAGCCCGTTCGAACTTAACATCTGTCTAATAGAGTTTTACCTCTATGTTATCCCACACTACCTTATTCTCGACCAAGACCTAGTCTAGCACTCGCCCTGCTTCTGCAACTCAAAAGCCTGCACATTACGTTGTCTCGGAAATTCCACCATTACGAGTGATTGCAGCTCAAACGTATCGTTCATCTCCGATCTTAGTTTGTCATGTTGTGTGCACAGTTGTGCACTCGAGGAGGGGCGCAGTTCAGCGTTTTGAGAGTCTAGCTTTGTACTGAAGAAATTGCGCAGTTCTGTACTAACTTACTTAATTGCGCCCGCAGTTCCCTTCTTTAAGCTGAAATCACTGCCAGTAAATGGCTCAACATTCCTTGCGTCGAATCTGCAGCAACAACTGTTCGCAACGCCGGCCGGAGTGGTCGAGCGGTTCTAGGCGCTTCTGTCTGGAACCGCGCGACCGCTACGGTCGCAGGTTCGAATGCTGCCTCGGGCATGGATGTGTGTGATGTCATTAGGTTAGTTAGGTTTAAGTAGTTTTAAGTTCTAGGGGACTGATGACCTCAGATGTTAAGTCCCATAGTGCTCAGAGCCATTTGAACCATTTGAACTGTTCGCAACGGTCACTTACCTGGTTGTGTTTTGCATCTGCAACTTACGGTGCGGCGCGGCTGTCTCCTCGACTTCAGTGTGCTGAAGGGCGGCGGTGTCTGCGTCGACGTCGTCAGTGGCACTGTGTGCCGCGTTGGCGTCGGTCAGCGCTGCGGTGGTGGCGGTGGTGGCGACGTCGTCGTTGGTGGCATCGGAGGTGGCAGCGTTGGTCGTAGCTGCGGCCAGCGGTTCTCGTTCGAGGGACAGCGCTCCTCGGTGATCGATCATCCCACCCGCCTGGGTCTCAAATGTTCAAATGTGTGAGAAATCTTATGGGACTTAATTGCTAAGGGCATCAGTCCCTGAGCCTACACATTACTTAACCTAAATTATCCTAAGGACAAACACACACAGCCTTGTCCGAGGCAGGATTCGAACCTCCGCCGGGACCAGCCGCACAGTCCATGACTGTAGCGCCCCAGAACGCTCGGCTAATCCCGCGCGACGCCTGGGTCTCAGACTGTCGTCTGTTAGTAGGGCCAGACCCCCATACAAAGGCCGGGTTCCACTACTTCTGGGGGGAGGGGCTGTGCACGGAGCGACGCGTTCAGCTTTTCTCCTCCTCCATCTTCCAAAGCACCTGTCCTGTTCTGAAAGCGTTCACTGAGCTTAAATTACTTAATAAAGGCAAGGCTACCGGTCCAGATTGTGTGCCAGTCAGGTTCCTCAGCTTCATATTTAGCAATTACCTACAACCGCTCGCTCACAGAAAGATCCGTAACTAAAGACTGGAAAATTGCTCAAGTCACACCAATACTCAAAAAAGGAAGTAGGAGTAATCCGTTGAATTACAGGCCCATAACACTAACGTCAATTTGCAGTAACATACACTGTATTCGAACATTATGAAGTACCTCGAAGAAAACGATACATTGACACACAGTCAGCAGGGATCCAGAGAATACCGTTCTTGCGAAACACAACTAAATCTTTATACTCATAAAGTAATGAGTGCTATCGACAGGGAATGTCAAATTGATTCCATATTTTTAGATTTCCAGAAGGCTTTCGACACCGTTCCTCAGAAGCGACTTCTAACCAAACTGCGTGGCTGTGGAATATCGCCTCAGTTGTGCGACTGGATTCGTGATTTCCTGTCAGTAACGTCACAGTTCGTAGTAATAGACGGAAAGTCATCAAATAAAACAGAAGTAAAATCCGGCGTTCCCGAGGGGAGTGTTGTAGGCCCTCTATTGTTCCTGATCTATATTATCGACATAGGAGAAAATCTCAGTAGTGGTCTTAGATTTTTTTGCAGTTAATGCTGTCATTTGCCGTCTTGTGAAGCCATCAGATGACCAAAACGAATTGCAAAATGATTTAGATAAGATACCGGTATTTTGCGAAAAGTGGCAATTGACCCTAAATAAAGAAAAGTGTGAAGTTATTCACATGAGTACGAAAAGAAATCCACTAAATTTCGATTACACGATAAGTCACACAAATATGAAGGCTGTAAATTCACGCAAATACTTAGGGATTACAATTACAATTACCTAAATTGGAACGATCACATAGATAATGTTATGGGTAGAGCCAACCGAAGACTGCGATTCATCTGCAGAACACTTAGAAGGTGCAATAGGTCTGCTAATGAGACTACTTATACCACGCTCGTCCGCCCTATTCTGGAGTATTGCTGTGCGGTGTGGGATCCGCATCAGGTGGGACTGAGGAATGACATAGAAAAAGTACAAAGAAGATCATCTCTTTTTATATTATTGCGAAATAGGGGAGATTGTGTCACAGATATGATACACGAATGGGAGTGGCAATCATTAAAACACAGGCGTTTTTCGTTGCGACGGGATCTTCTAATGAAATTTCAATCACCAGTTTTCTCCTCCGATTGCGAAAACATTCTGTTGGCACCCAACTACATATGGAGAAATGATCATCACGACAATATAAGAGAAATCAGGGCTCGCACAGAGAAATTTAAGTGCTCCTCTTTTTTCTCGCGCCCCGTTTGAGAGTGTAAGGTAGAGAGACAGCTTGAAGATGGTTCATTGAACTCTCTGGCAGGCACTTTATTGTGAATAGCAGAGTAGTCTCGTAGATGTAGACGTAGATGTAGATGGTAAAAGAACTGCTGCTTGCAACGAGGGAAGATTAATGAAACCCGCACTCCCCGTGAATTTAAAAATGAATGTCAGTCGCCATCTACAGAGTAAGGGGTAGCTGGAAACAAGTCGTATTCCTATCGCCGTTATGACTCAGCCAAAAGTGGCTAACAGTAGCTGGGGTGAGCGCCTGAAACTCAGGACCACAGCAGACAAAAAAATGTAGTGGCTGTGAAACTGATATGTAGCACGCCGTCTGGCCTCTTCATACACTTATTCAGGGCCATCAAACCAGCTTATGTTGTCTTTCTAAAATCTGAATTTGAATACTCGCAAATTAATGTTATTTCGCAACTGTAGTGCACAGTCATGTAAAACAAGTAATCGGATGCTATGTACAGGCATGTTCATGATTAAGAATAGGATACAAGTCTTCTGTTCATTACACAGGAGACTAGCGGGAATTTTTGGGCTGTGAATAGGCTAGCCACTCAGAGAGCAGGAAGTGGGGAACATCTGCTCATTGGGAGTTGTGAGCAGAGTCCCGACTCCTGGCTGGCGGCTGGCGGCTCCCCCTTTTGAAGTAGGATTTCAGTGCCCAGTGCGACGGACGCTCGCTGTTTTTACAGTAGTTGGGGACAGTTCTCTGACAAAAGCCTCATGTTTTGCGGAAGAATGGGCCTACTCTGAGCTAGAGCTGTGCTATTGTCTGGAACGTTTCGGAGAAATGGTCGCTGAACTCAACGCGATAGCTGAGAGAACGGCACCACCCGAAGCACCCCAATTATCGTATTCCATTTGCGCCTGCAGCCAAAAAGCTTCCCACGCAAAGTCCTGGTTGAGGATATGATGGGTTTCTCAACTGTTACGTCAGCACACGGGAACTGGTGAGAAGGAATAGTGTTGGCACCTTGGTTGACGAAGTACGGTAGTAGCGGTCTAGACGAATCTGCCGTAGGGGTGTAATTGGCGAAACCTCTGTTTATCGGCGATGACTAACCGCGTTCTTAGACAGTGGAGCGACCCCTTCCTGGGGCGGAAGAGAATTGGGAGAGCTGGTTCCTGGCCGACACAGGAATCGGTCGCGTACTTTTCCGGCCTTGCGGCAGAGTAATTTTATTCGCAGTTTCACTTGTCCGACTACCCAGACAAACACTAAGCTTTTTTCGCTCTCGCGCTTCGATCGGTCTCCAAGCCCCACCTACATGGAGCACAGCCGACCACAAGTAGCAGCCGTCATCAGCGGTCCACTGTCGGTAATATACGCAGCTCCAGCCTGTTGGCTTTCAGCTGTTTTTTCAGCCACCCAAAATTCAAATTGAGCTATCTCAACAATGGCGTCCACAGAACCACTTTGCCTCCTTATCGTGTTACTGCATTCGATTACCCTCTTGGTTAGCGATATTATACATTTCACCTGTTCACTTTGCTGCCCCTTCTCGTAGTAGAGAAGCACACTAGACTCTATGCAGTTTCGTTTGTACTAGGTTCTCACCAAACCCTTTATGAAGCGAGGACTATTTGCACGTTTACTTTAAGTTGATATACGCATCTCGATCTCCTCACTTCGAAGTCGACGGATTACAGAGCCTGGGCTACCCTCAGGGTGCAATCTACAGTTTCGAAGCGCCTCTTGCTGTTACTGTCTGTCCGCCTGTCCGTCTGCGTGCCTGGCTGTCTGCCTGCCTGCCGGCTGGCTATTGTCGTCCGTACACCGTCGCCGCCTTCCGGTGTTCGCCGCCGCCCAGTTGCCACCCGTCGCCCGTTGCTCGCTGCCGCACGTTGCTCGCCTCCACCGCCCAGTGCTCGCCGCCGCCGGCCGATGCTCACTGCCAGCCCCCGTTTCAATTCCTTTCCCACAACCACCCTCCCGTCGCCAGTGGACGCCCCACTACCACCATCTTGTACACCTCCCCTTCCTCTGCCCCACTGTAACCTCTTGGAGTGCTTCCTCTGGATTTAACCCGTCTCATCCACCTCCCCGACTCACAGTCACCTTCCCTTCTATCTCCTCCTCATTCCTGTATCCCCACCTCTATGTTGTTCCTTTCCCTACTCCTTCCCCTGCTCCTTCCCCTGCTCCTGCCCCTGCTCCTGCCCCCTCTCCCGCTGCTGTCGCCCGCCGTGACGCCTTTCCCCCCCTCCCAACCTGCCCCACTACAACAACTACTCCAACTTCCATCCCCCACCCCCGAGTAATTGCCCTCCGAGCCACAGTCGCCAGCACAGAGTGCCCCACCCCCTTATCGAGTGCTGCCTTCTCACAAGAGGGACCTGCCTCTCATTATCTCCCTGTCCATCCAGTCCCTCCTCCTTCCTCCCAGGCCACATCCGCCAAAAAAATCTCAAGCACCCAAGTGGCTACCTCACCTCCACCCCGTCCTCCAAAAAGAGTATAGAATGAGACTATGAAGTAAGCTAGAGTCGTTTCAGTGTTAGATGGATAAAGAAATGATGGATAAAGAAGTGACAAGATTTACTAAATTTCAAAAGAAACGGCAATTAGTTCGATTTAATTTATAGAAAACAGTAGCTACCATCACTGAGTAGATGTAACAGATGAAATTTCACGATGTTTCTTGTTCACTGTTGGCGAGTGGAAAGGCATAAAACGGAGATATAAAGTTGCTACAGAGGTTGCGGCTAAAAACACTATTGGTAGTGAGTTTCAGCTAAACATTCCTGTGTTGGTTTATTCAGGGGAAAAGTGATGTAAACTCTAGAGCACTTAACGTAAGTGCTTTTAGACAAGAATGTAATGTTTGGTAAGGAAATCTAGTTTTTCACTGACATAAGCAATCTACAATTAATATCAAAAACTTATTCTTATGATGTGGCGGTGTATATAACCTGCGCACTACTTCCTCTAAAAAGTGGAAGTTACAAAAAATTCCATTCCATGTAGCTTTGGAAATATCGTATTAAATCTTACCTGAATGTGTGCATCTACTAGCGAACTGATACACTGATTAATCTAGGTAAATAATTTTTACGGACGTAAACTGTTACCACAATCGTAACACAGGGGTGAGACTAATTTTGATTTCAATTACTATTCGTTTTTCCATATTAAGGTTATGCAGTTAATGGAAGAGTACCTTACAATAGACGAATTTCGCTTTTATTTACAAAGTATCTTCTCCTGTCATTCTGGAAATATCAATACATAGTATGTTTGTAAATTTTGTTTTTATAGATCAAAACCATTTTTCATTATAACGTTCGCATGCAAATGACTATGGTATTCCTGCCTTTTTGTTTACATATGCTACATACTACTTCTTTTTCTTTCGTTGTTAATGGAAACTGAGATCGAAAGCAACTTGGTTGTTGTTGACTCTTGGCAATCACTCGTATTTTTTGAAACTACTTTTTCTTACTCTGCATCACTAACTTTCCTTTGTATCCAGCTATCTGTACTATGGTGTTAATTTGTTAGTTGTCTGTGTCTAATTGTAATGTGTTTAGTCTGTGGAGCATGGATGTAAGAGTTGCTTTGTTGTGAGAGTTTGGGTGGCTTGATTTAGGGTGTATTACTGTATTTGTCGTTGTCTGTTTTTGGCATATGCCAAACGTGTGCTGGTAGTTCTGAATCTTTCTAGTAATGTCCAAGAAAATTAACTGTATATTTGCCTGTTTCTGAATTGTAAAATTTATCTATAATGAAAATAATTTGTCTTTATCACGTACAAGATGTTACCCACATACCTAATCCAGAACAATGTTCTATATGGCAATATTTTAATAAATAAGACATGTTCCATGCGGTTCATAAATATGTTTGACATTGTTCCTGCCACTTGGGTTTCATTTGGTAATCATTCACTATGTAAACAGAACTGGTTATTGAACTGCAAAGAGTTCCGTTCTGTTATCCGCTCCAGCAGTTTGACCGTTCCTTTGATGTATTAACATGGAAATTTGCAATGTATCTTAAAATTTTTTGGGTGATGGTACTGTTTAGATCACGGGTCTGCTACAATACACGTTACATCAGCTGCAAGTAGGAAGGCTGTGTCTGGAACCTGTATGTCATTTATGTAATGAATTACTTGAATATTATTCGTTATATCGCTGCGCTCATGTAATTTTTAGTTTTGTGATATGGTTTTCAACATGTATTGAAAGGTGGCAGGCCATTATCCCCATCCATCTCTCATTCTGCCTATGAAGGGAAGGGTTAGAGAAGCACAAGTAGTAGGAAAGCAAGTGGTGTTCAGTTTCGGACAATAAGAGTCACCTGGAACTACCTCTAAGACGTTGGGTTATTAACCTGATGAGTGATGGTAGAGACAAGCAAACTGAATGGAATGTTTTGATTATGATTAGATATAGTACTTAAGATCTAGGAAAAATGTTTAATTATGAATAATAGCCAGCTACACTGATATGTAAGTTGTTTATGTTTTATCTCATTCACAGTCAGCCCATTCCTACAAATTGTCATCACCAGGTGCTCTGTAAATACACAGATAAGCGATGGTCTTAATATAAAGGTTTTGTTACTATGATATGAAAATTTATATCATTAGGTGTTTTACCTTACATGTAACATCGTTGCTGCCACGTCCTATCTGTTTTGGAATTATTACTTTCTCCCTGGTGTACAGTGGAGCTGTATATCGGATGTTACTTGCTTTGTGTATATGCTACGTTTCTGGCAGCGTGGATGACAGTAGGTCAGCGATGTTACGTCTACATCTGCATCTACATCCATACTCTGCAAGCCACCTGACGGTGTGTGGTGGAGGGTAATTTGAGTACCTCTATCGGTTCTCCCTTCTATTCCAATCTCGTATTGTTCGTGGAAAGATATATTGTCGGTATGCCTCTGTGTGGGCTCTAATCTTTCTGATTTTATCCTCATGGTCTCTTCGCGAGATATACGTAGGAGGGAGCAATATACTGCTTGACGGGGAAGGTATGTTCTCGAAACTTTAACAAAAGCCCGTACCAAGCTACTGAGCGTCTCTCCTGCAGAGTCTTCACTGGAGTTTATCTATGATCTCCGTAACGCTTTCGCGATTACTAAATAATCCTGTAACGAAGCGCGCTGCTCTCCGTTAGATCTTCTCTATCTCTTCCATCAACCCTATCTGGTACGGATCCCACACTGGTGAGCAATATTCAAGCAGTGGGCGAACACGTGTACTGTAACCTACTTCCTTTGTTTTCGGATTGCATTTCCTTAGGATTCTTCCAATGAATCTCAGTCTGGCATCTGCTTTACCGACAAGCAACTTTATATGATCATACCATTTTAAATCGCTCCTAATGCCTATTCCCAGATAATTTATGGAATTAACTGCTTCCAGTTGCTAACCTGCTATATTGTAGCTAAATGATAAAGGATCTTTCTTTCTATATATTCGCAGCACATTACACCTGTCTACATTGAGATTCAATTGCCATTCCCTGCACCATGCGTCAATTAGTTGCAGATCCTCCTGCATTTCAGTACAATTTTCCATTGTTACAAACTTTCGATTTATTACAGCATCATCCGCAAAAAGCCTCAGTGAACTTCATATGTTATCCACAAGGTCATTTATGTATATCGTGAATATCAACGGTCCTACAACACTCTCCTGAGGTACACCTGAATGACATGCTGCGTTCTGTTATCTAGGAACTCTTCAATCCAATCACACAATTAGTCTGATGGTCCATATGCTCTTACTTTGTTCATTAAACAACTGTGGGGAACTGTATCGAACGCCTTGTGGAAGTCAAGAAACAAGGCATCTACCTGTGAACCCGTGTCTATGGCCCTCTGAGTCTCGTGGACGAATAACGCGAGCTGGGTTTCACACGATCGTCGTTTTCGAAACCCATGCTGATTCCTACAGAGTAGATTTCTTTTCTTCAGAAAAGTCATTATACCCGAACATAATACGTGTTCCCAAATTCTACAAATGATCGACGTTAGAGATATAGGTCTATAGTTCTGCACATCTGTTAGACGTCCCTTCCTAAAAACGGGATGACCTGTGCCCTTTTCCAATCCTTTGGAAAGCTACGCTCATCTAGAGACCGACGGTACACCGCTGCAAGAAGGGGGACAGGTTCCTTCACGTACTCTGTGTAAAATCGAACTAGTATCTCATCAGGTGCAGTGGCCTTTCCTTTTTTGAGCGATTTTAATTGTTTTTCTATCTCTCTGTCATCTATTTCGGTATCTACTATTTTGTTATCTGTGCGACCATCTAGAGAAGGAACTACAGTGCAATCTTCCCCTGTGAAACAGCTTTGGAAAAAGACATTTAGTATTTCGGCCTTTAGTCTGTCATCCTCTGTTTCAGTATCATTTTGGTCGCAGAGTGTCTGGACATTTTGTCTTGATCCACCTACCGCTTTGACATAAGACGAAAATTTCTTAGGATTTTCTGCCAAGTCAGTACACAGAACTTTACTTTCGAATTAACTGAACGTCTCTTGCATAGCCCTCCTCACACTACATTTCACTTCACGTAATTTTTGTTTGTCTGCAAGGTTTTGGCTATGTTTATGTTTGATGTGAAGTTCCCTTTGCTTCCGCAGCAGTTTTCGAACTCGGTTGTTGTACCACGGTGGCTCTTTTCCATCTCTTACGATCTTGCATAGCACATACTCATCTAATGCATATTGTGCGTTGGTTTTGAACTTTGTCCACTGATCCTCAACACTATCTGTACTTGAGACAAAACTTTTGTGTTGAGCCGTGAAGTACTCTGAAATCTGCTTTTTGTCACTTTTTCTCAACAGAAAAATCTTCCTACCTTTTTTTATGTTTCTATTTACGGCTGAAATCATCGATGCAGTAACCGCTTTATGATCGCTGATTCCCTGTTCTGCGTTTACTGTTTCAAATAGTTGTTGTCTGTTTGTCACCAGAAGGTCTAATATGTTATCACTACGAGTCGGTTCTCTGTTTAACTGATCAAGGTAGTTTTCAGATAATGCACTTAAAAAAATTTCAAAGGATTCTTTGTCCCTGCCACCCATTAGAAACGTATGAGTCTTCTAGTCTATATCCGGCAAATTAAAATCTTCACCCAGAACAATTACATGGTCGGGAAATCTACTCTAAATATTTTCCAAATTTTCCTTCAGGTGCTCTGCCACAACAGCTGCTGAGCCAGGGGGCCTATAGAAACATCCAATTACCATGTTTGAGCCTGCTTTAACCGTGACCTTCACCCAAATTATTTCACATTTCGGATCTCCGTCAATTTCCTTCGATACTATTGCACTTTTTATATACATTCCAATCTGAGTTTAAAATTTCATTACTGTTTACATCTGGTTTCAGCCAACTTTCTGTCCCTAGTACCACGTGGGCACTCTGATCATTTATTAATGAGAACAGTTCTGGGACCTTTCTATAGACGCTACTGCAGTTTTCTATTACCACATTAATATTGTTATTCCTTTTTGCGTTTTGCCTACTACTACCTTGTCGCGTCTCAGGAGGCATCTTGTCGGGCGTAGGGAGGGAATTCTCTAACCTAAAAAACCACACATGTGCACTCCACAAGTACTCCGCTATCATTGTAGCCGCTTCCTGCGTGTAGAGCACGCCTGACCTATTCAGTGGGACCCTACATTTCTTCACCCGATAGCGGAGGTCGAGAAATTTGAACCCCAGATCTCCGCGGAATCGTCTGAGCCTCTGGTTTAAGCCTTCTACTCGGCTCCAAACCAGAGGACCGCGATCGGTTCTGGGAACGATACTACAAATAGTTAGCTCAGATTTTGCTCCGCGAGCGAGGCTTTCCGCCTTCACCAACTCCACCAACCGCCTGTATGAACTGACGATGATCTCTGAACCCAGACGGCAGGAGTCATTGGTGCCGACATGAACAAAAATTTGCAGTCGGGTGCACCCAGTGCTCTCTATCGACGCCGGCAGGGCCTTCTCCACATCTCGGATGAGACCCCCCGGCAGAGTTAACACTGGCCTTCTTCCCCGACCTTTCCGCTATTTCCCTAAGTGGCTCCATCACCCGCCTAACGTTGGAGCTCCCAATCACTAATAAACCCCTTCTTCCGTGTGCCTGCTCGGACCTTGCTGAAGGAGCGGCCACATGTCCACTCACAGGCAGAGCATGCGATGTCACACGGCCAGCTTCCACATTGACCCTCCGCCTCGTGCGCCGCGAACGCCGCTGAACCCGCCACTCCCCTTGAGGAGAGGGTGGCCCAACCGCACCCGGTACCCGTTAAGATGTCTCGACAGCAGGGACCGTGGGTGAATCATGTAACAACTGGGGTATACCATGCGACGCACCAGACTCCCCACTGCCGCTACACTCCGAGGCAGCAGCCTGAACACGGCTGACCGCGGCCATCAACACGTTCAGCTGTTCGCGAACAGTAGCCAGCTGCTCCTGCATCCGTACACAGCAGTCACACATCCTATCCATCCTAAGAAATCAACAATTTACTGTAGAGAGATAATCAATTTTTAACTAGACTGCTAATTCACTAAAGGCGACTGATAGCTGACTAAACTGTGGTTACTAGACACTTCTTGTTGAAAAGAATGAAAATAAGCAATACCCGTCTCTGGACTGTATTCAAAACAAACACTAGCACTACTGGCACTACAGCTGACTAAAGGGACTCTCTCTGACTGTATTCGAAACAAACACGAAATCTATGGAACACTATAACGAGTACTCGAAAATTAAAGCTTCCTAAAAGAAAAAACACACGGAAGAAGAAGTGACAAGTAAGGAAAATACAGTTAATACTTAAATTAACGTAGCTCTCTGCGCAGCAGATGTGAAGTATGTCTACACAGTTACCATTATAAATAAGTGATGTGTGAAATTCAGTTGTTTATTATTATTTTTTCATATACGTTTATTCCTAATTGTGTTTTTGCCTAAAGTTAGTTTCAGTTTTATTTGACATCTTCATTTTACGTTTGTAAGTTTTTTCATAATAATTGTTGTTGTCTATGATTTATATTGGTTTTCTGTCTCTGCTTTATACTACTCATGTTGTTATCGCTGTTACTATGGATATGTGTATTTTTAAGTCAATGATATTATTATTTAACCCGTTTCCCCAATTTCAAATGTGAATAAAGTTTTCTATATACTTTTTTTGCTTTAGGTAGGTTTGTTCGTTCAGTAAATTTCTTGGGTTGCTGTATGCATGTTAATATATTTCTTCAAGGATGTTCATCAATATTCTCTTTTGTGTAATATGGAGGATTTCTAGTGCTTCTTTTATGGGTTTTACATAGTGTTTCTCTGTTTGTAAATGTTGAAGAAATGTGGATGCGTTGTTTTCACTTTCTCTGGTGTGCTCTTTGTATCTAATTTTGAAGTTTCTACCAGTTTGCCCTATGCTGGATGCAGGCAAGGCAACCCTGCTGATACTTTCAGCCACAGTGTGTGGAATTCGTTTCACTCTCCAGTGGCACAAATGAAAGGGACGAGCAGTACTACGTGCACCCCTCTGTCGTCCTTGTGCTGCCCCCACTGCCATCACGTCAGCTGGCTGTTTGCCCTGTCACATCGAAGGGGAGGGAGGGATGTCGCCTGTAGCTGACAGCAGCCGATGTGGCCATGCAGTGACGTCACATCAGCTGGTTGCTCGCCCAGGTTGGTCATCCTGCCGGCAGCCACGTCTGATGTCCCTCTACGTTACGCCAGCCCTGCCAGCGGCGCTGTGATATGTAGCACGCAGCCATGTCCCAACGGTCAGCTTCTCGCTCGCCGTTTGGAATGCCACGGTCCTCTGCACAATCCTTAGCCCATATTTTAGTGCTGTGTTTTTACAATGAATGTTTATAAAACCACATACACAGAAAATAATAATAAAGATATAAACTGTTGTAGTTGAAACTTAACAATATGATTAATGCAAATAAGTTCCTTACTGCTTTCTTTCATTTAAACAACGTTACTACTAAGGTTCTTTTGAAAAAAAATCACGATCATCGATAATTACTAACTTATCTAGACGACATAAACTAACCCTTTTCTAGTGTTGCTGTTATGTACATTTCAGTGTATAGTTAGTTCCCCAAGACCACTCAGGCACCCCACTGGGCTAAGTTGGCATGGCCTGCACATGCATACTTCAAGCACTCTCACATCATCCAACACTTATTTCCAATTATTCTACCCATTATCAAGTCTAGCTACGTCTAACCCTTTCTACTGTAGGCCAATCTGGACTTTGATACTTCTCCTGATGCCAACTTATTGGATGGTGGCGCTGACGCCGAGATCTGGCAAAGACTCTAGATTGAATACCGTTCAGTGCCATCTGTACACCCCATATTGTGGCGTCAGGACGGATCTGACATCGGCAGGAATTCACCTTTCAATCTGACGCTGACCAATAACTCTCAAAAATCCGTACAGATATAATCCAATAACAGCCGCTGCAAAGACAAAAAATTCCAGGTTTTTTTTAAACAATTGGTAGTGCATAAGGATAATTTTCTGTTTTTATCTGGTCGCCTTCGCCAAATCTTTCCTATTAATCTAAAAACGTACTACCGTGACTCGCCCTCCATGTCCTCACACTACGTACAACAAAACTTCGTCAACGACACGCCTTTGGCGCTGGCGATCCACAATCGAAATACCACAAGGGAAACATTATCGCACTATTGACGATAATCCATAAGCGATAACCACAGACGAAAAAGTACCACTAGTGAAAAATATCATACCAAAGGTGATTATCCAGAAGCGTAACCACATTCGGAAACCACCAACGAGAACACCTCGCTCCATTGGCGATAACTGTAATCGAACCACAGCGAGAAAAAACCATACTCTAACGTCAACACGCCTCTGGCGTGGACGACCCATGTCCATCTAGCGAGGTACCCCTATCGGTACCTGTGTCATCATGAAAATCCCACCAATATTCACTACCGGATCGCAAATCAACTTCCAAGGCCTCCCCACCGTAACGGTGAAACAGACTGTACATAAGCACCTCTGGCAGTGAACACAATACCAACGGAAGAAACCAAAACATTCCTACACTCCAAGATGAATTTTGCGAAAAATTGTGTGTACAAGACTTGTGCAATTATTTCTGAACCAAAAATGCAATTTTCACGTTGTTCAACACATACCTTTGTTGTGGCGTGACAATAATACAGCAATGTTCAAGTGTTAAACTAACCAGTTTTGTCATAAGCTGAAGAGGTTTCCATCGAGAAATCGGCACATTCCTATTCATGAAATAACTTCCTATCTGTGAAACATGTGAGGACAGCGGTACGTCTAAAAATTGTGGTAAATTATCCAAATGCAAATGCTGTACAGAAAACTACAAACGCAAAACTCATTGATTAGATGCCACAGGAGAAGATCTTATCCTATAATTATAATAATAAATCATCCAAAAAGTGTAAGTGCAAACAAACAAAAAAACAGGGCACTAAATGGCTACATAAATGAATCGAAAACAAATGATTCATAACAGTAACTTATGATTTAACGAGGCCATAACGACCGACTGTCAGATCCCACGCAGACTTCTGCAGTAGTTTCTCTTTGAGGGGTTAAGTGGTCTGATTTCCTCTACGTCAGTCTGGTGATCATGTTGCGCACTTCGTCTACCAATCCCTCCATTATTCCTTGTTTGTCTGCGTTCCAGACCGGCTGCATGAAGTGGTTAGAGTTTTACAATTTAATCATGTTGTTATTTCCGTTTTCTTGAAAATTACCACCATACGTCCCCCGTCTGCTTCTGTCATTCCACTGAGGCTCACTTCTATATCCTTGGCCTTCATATTGGTTTCTTGTCACCCTGTTTCTATTTGTGTTTTGGCCGTCTTTATATCCACCTGATGCACCTTGCGAATTCCGTTCATAATGTCTCAGTCCATCCCTCGCGTTTTGTGCTTCCTTGACAAAGTCTGCCTCTCGTAGAGCGCTTATGAATGACTCTATTGTATCATTACATTTGTCAGTGAGCAGTTCCTGGTACCTCAATGGCAGTTTCATGTAGCACAGTCGCATTATCTCCTGATAACAGTTCTTGTTGAGAACCGTGTCGAAAAACATTACCGGACTGCGCCACCCCGTTACTTCCTAAGCCTTCCCTAACTCAGTCTCCTGTTTAATTTTTCTTGGAAGTCCTGTGACCAATAAATCTTTAGAAAAGCCTGTCTGAACTGGCAGCAACGGCGGCAGTTTGCTGCAACGCTACGCACGTGGTCTGTTACTGAACCTTCAAAGTATCCACAGACAAATTCCAATTAGTATATTAATGGCCATGACTCGGGAACTAGGTTATCATACTGGAAAAATCCATGACGTTGGATGCAACGAGTTGATGTTCTCTTTGCAAACTTGAAAATTTTGAGCTGAGAAAAATGTTTTAAGTCGAAATATTCATAATTTTGTGCCCCTGCACTTTATCTAAATTCTGGCGCTCGTGCTCCCAAGATCCCTGAATGCTGTTGTACCCTCGTCTCGTGTCATCAGAGTCATGTAGTAATGTTTCCGTACGTCTGAGTCCCGCGCAATTGTGGTCCGGCTCGGTACTTTGTGCACTCCGCTCCCCTGACTGTGCGGTCTCGGCCGAGCACCGTAACCCGTTAAGCGAGCGCTCCTGCCGTTTATCGACCTGTGCCAGAGATGTGACTCCAGATTGGGTAGCAAAATTTTGTCTTTGACATTCCTTGTGACCAACGAACTCACTCTGGCTTAATTTCTACACGAGCAACCGGCTGGCACACTTGTCTCATCTCATCCGCGAGCTCATTCTCCTCGGTATTGAGACGCGTTTCATCGGCTTTGATATCTATCATTTCACCCTGTGTCTTTTCAGCTACACTATATCCCTGTTTTTGAGAGCAGAAATAACCTTCTTGGTTGCACTCACTTCGACCTTTGCCAACGCTGCCTGATCTCGCAAAATTGGGGCATTTCTTCGCGCATCTCGTGCTACTAATCTGACTGGACTCTACCACTACTTCTCGCGTCTTATCTGATGTTTCCCTAATGTCTTCAACCTCTGTTTTTACTCCCTTTACTTCATTCCTGACCTGATGAACATTTTCGACGAACACATCAACCATCCTTTGAATTTCCATAATTTCTTTCACTACTTCGTCTTGTCACATTTCCTCCTTGTAATGTCGCTTCTGAATTTCCCTAGTTTCATTAATAAGGATCTCTTGTCTTTGGTCTTCTTCCTGCTGTCGTCTCTTCTCTGTCTCTTACATTAACTGAATGATCGATTGCAATAGCGTACCTCCAGTGACGTTTCCTGGACTAGACGCACCTGACTCAGGTGCTCTATGCCGCCTTGTCAGCGAAATCGGACATTTACTTTTCCTGACTGTATCGCACCTCTTTCATATTTACAGAATCTACATGACCTGCCGCCTCGGCGTGTTTTCACTTTTATTTCTTGCATGAACTAAACCCACATCATCGCAGTATTCTGCGTGTGATATTTGCGCCCTGTTTGCAGACTGATTTAAATGAATTTCTTCCGCCATTCTATCTTGTTCAGCATCAGTGCTTGGCTCGTGTTACGTGTTGAACGACATTAGCGTGCAGCCTTTCTCACTATATAAACGTGCTTTTCTTCTCGCAGGCATCGAAATCGGTTGCTACTTCCGCAAGTTTCCGATTATAAAGCAACACATGCCACAACTCTACCATGATCTTCTTTTAAATAATGTACGCATTTATGCCAAATTCCATGAAACAAAGCCTATTCTAAAATGTCGAACACATCCCCATAGTCACATTTGTTCTTCAAAAACTGCACAACGCTGTTAGCAACGACACAACGTCAGACAAGAAGTGACGCAGATGTCACTGTCAAGACACAATGAGAAACAAACAAAAAAATAAATGATACAAACAAAACATACAGTGAAGTAAAAAGACAACAACGCATAGAGCAAAACACAAATCTAAATGTTTTCTTCACACCGTAGTCACAGTTTGAAAAAAAGAAAAAATACGCTCCTGGTCCGCAAGAAAACACGCTTACTACCTCACAAAAGTGCCATGAATCGAGATTCTGGCCATGGGACGCCAATTGCGAGCCACTGCTTGCTTTAATCTAAACATATGTCTGAGTGATCCTAAATATTATTATTTTTACACATCGAATCAAGAACAGCTGCCAACATGTATACCGTAGAAGTAAATATCTTCGGAGTAGTGAAGCAACCTAAATCACTTAATAAAAGCAAGTCTTCTGGTCCAGACTGTATACCAATTAGGTTACTTTCAGAGTATGATGATGCAATAGGCCCATACTCAACAATGATGTACAATCGTTCACTCGACGAAAGATCAGTGCCCAAAGACTGGAAAGTTGCACAGGTCGCACCAATGTTCAAGAAAGGTGGCAGAAGTAATCCACTAAATTACAGACCCATATATTTAACGTTGATACGCAGCAGGATTTTCGAATATATATTGTGTTCGAGCATTATGAATTACCTGGAAGAAAAAGGTATATTAACACACAGTCAACATGGATTTGTTATGAGTGCTATTAACAAGGCATTTGAGATTGATTAGGTATTTCTGGATTTCTGGAAGGGTTTTGACACTGTACCACACAAGCGGCTTGTAGTGAAATTGCGTGCTTACGGAATATCGTCTCAGTTATGTGGCTGTATTCGTGATTTCCTGGCAGAGAGGTCACAGTTGGTATTAACTGAAGAAAAGTCATCGAGTTAAACAGAAGTGATTTCAGGCATTCCCCAAGGTGGTGTTATAGGCCCTTTTCTGTTCCTTATCTATACAAACGGCTTGGGAGACAAACTGAGCAGCTGTCTTCGGTTATTTGTAGATTACACTGTCGTTTATCGACTAATAAAGTCACCAGACGATCAAAACAAATTGCAAAACGATTTAGAAAAGATATCGGTATGGTGCGAAAATTGGCATTTGACCCTAAATAACGAAAAGTGTGAGATCATCCGCATAAACGCTGAAAGGAATCCGTTAACTTGGGTTACACGATAAATCAGTCAAATCTAAATGCCGTAAATTCAACTAAATACCTAGGAATTACAAATACGAACAACTTAAATTGAAAGGAACTCTTAGAAAATGTTGTGGGGTGGGCTAACCAAAGACTGCGTTTTATTGGCAGGACACTTAGAAGATGTAACAGATCTACTAAGGAGACTGCCTACACTACGCTTGACCGTACCCTTTTAGAATACTGCTGCTTGGCGTGGCATCCTTACCAACTAGGACTGACGGAGTACATCGAAAAAGTACAAAGAAGGGCAGCACGTTTTATATTATTGTGAAATAGGAGAGAGAGTGTGACTGAAATGACACAGGATTTTGGGTGGACATCATTAAATCAAAGGCGTTTTATTTGCAGTGGAATCTTGTCACGAATTTCTAATCACCAATTATCTCCTCCGAATGCGAAAATATTTTGTTGACACCGACCTACAGAGGGAGAAACGATCACCATGACAAAATAAGGGAAATATGAGCTCGTACAGAAAGATATAGGTGTTCGTTTTTTCTGCTGCTATACAAGATTGCAACAATAGAGAATTGTGAAGGTGGTGTGATGAACTATCTGCCAGGCACTTAAATGTGATTTGCAGAGTATCCATGTAGATGTAGATGTAGATGTAGACAAAAAGAGAAATATTCTCTTCTTAGTAACGTTTAAACTGTGAGGAACATCCTTAATTTTTATTTATGAATTGGTGAATTTAGCCATGGCTTTTATTACCTATAGCCTGTGGTCACGTCCAGAACTCAAATTAGTAATCAGATTCGTCGTACAGCTTTGTAACTCCATATACTGTCTCAAGTATTTAATTTTGACTAAGGAGTACTGTACGATATATGTAAAATAATTCGTTTTCTCAGAACTTTTGGAATGTCACTTGTTGTAATTAAGGTTAGTTTATGAGTGTTACGGGGTGTCCCATCGCTAAGAACGTGTTTTCTAATATGTTTCGCATGACGATATTAGTTGACGCTTAGACTGACTGCCATAAAGACCTTTGGTCTCTAGTAGTCTCTTGCGGTACCCATTGTGTTTGGTCAAACGACTGTACCGCACGGGGTTTTGGTGTTTAGAGGACATGCAACACAGCTAAGTTATGTTGGTTGTATTCGGCAGTCACCCACTTTTTTTGCTGTCAAGTGTACATGTGTTTACAACTGAATAAATCACAAGTTCGAGCAACCGGTGCTTAATCATCTCCGCAGTGACATCGTGATAGAATTGTACTATGGCCTCATAACAGATAAAGAGTTCAAAGGCCAAACAGTTTTACCATCCGTCTCGGTAGTTTAATTGTAAATGAAAATGGTAGACAATAAATATACATTCGATAAGTTCACCTGATCTTGTCACATATATTCTTGACGTAGACTTGCTTAGCATGCTAATGTTCAGCTGTTGGAAACGTGGCAATTTTTTTTCAAATATGCAAGGGGAATCTTTCATTTATTTATTTGTGTCATTTGTTTCAGTTGTATTTAAGGTGGAAAATTAAGAAGAAAATTTTCCTGGTCCCTTTTCGTGTATTAGGCTGCGTCATTATAAAACAATGTATCAAAACAAGACATGATTGTCTTATTGGGAAAGCTGCGATCGTTCTTTGAATAAAAATATGACATTTCAGTCTTTGATCGCTATTTTTAATTTTTAATTTTTTATCTTTTATGTTTTATTTATTTTCATTTTTTTTTTTACTTTTTAAAATAGCTATCAAAGACTTAAATGCCTCATTTTTACAAAACACTATAGCAACTAAAAAGCCGATGTTTCAACTGCTTTTGCAGCAGTTCTCTTCACAGCAACTAGATGCTGGATTCAGGCACTGGTCTTCACCTATTAATTCTTATATTTTGTTTGTCAGGAGGCTACAGAGTCGCTGAACAATTCAAAGCAAAGATTTCTGTGGACGGATGGCTGCACAACAGGCTATGCGTGTGCTATTTTGGCAGATGGTTGGGAGGCCATAGCGAATCGGCAGCGTGTACCTAGGGGTAGGGTTTTCCTACAGCTAGACGTCGATACCGCACGATAGTTCTCTTACGGCGGTTTGTTTATGCTGAACGCCTGTCATGTTGAGCTGTTAGCTGGCGAACACACGCTGCCCTATGGACTGGGATCACAAGCAGCCAGGCTATCGGCAACTTGTAACCGTTCTCCCTGCTCATGCTCTTAGGACGTTTAGTTTCGATAACCTGTCGTACTTGTCGCTGCTGCGTCCAAGGCTGCACACAATGTTCTTGAGAATTAGTAGATTGCCCAGAGTCCTGGTGATGTTCAGCTATATTTGATTTGCTGTATTGCCCCAGTCGTATGTTGCGTTTATGCTACGGTATGTGAGAGCTAATCAATGTCTCCTTTTCGCAGACATAGACTTCACCGCAGCCAGATCAAATTCGTAGACGCCTGCAGTGTGGACAGCACCTACGGGATTTCCTGTGGGCCTCAACGGATCACGGATCTTTCAGCCACTCTGGAATATTGTTTTCACTCCATCGAGACGCTACACCTTGCGTACACGTCCGACGACGCCTCTCGCGTAATGTAAGTCAGCAACAGGAAGAAGTTCCTCTGTTCTGTTGTCTGTAGTATCTTCACTGTACATCATAGCTCGTTTTAAGCTTTTGATGCTTCATCCATTCGCACGGATTATTGTCCAAAGCTCGTTCACTTCATATTGGAAGATGTCACTGTCGCCATGCATATATGTGTTGGTGTTTGTTTCCTGTACACCATATATCCTACCTTCCCCTTAGACGTTCTGTGCACTTCTACGTCCACAAAAGTAGTCGCACTGGTATTTTCTACTCGTATTTAGAGGTGAACTGCATATTTCGACGTAACCTACTGAGGTGCTGATAAGATCTTCGTAATTATGATTTCCCTTTTGGCCATCTGGTGAATGCGTCGGCAACGCACGTCAATCGACAACGTGGGCTCAGTGGTGTGGAACTTTACAGTGTTCTGATCTGTTCATGATTACGTTAGTTGTTGCAGATGAAAGGGGAGAGCCTATTACCACTCCATCTGTCTGCAGATAACATTCGCTCTGCTAACTAAGACGCGTTCATGAAAAGCACATACGCAACAAGTCGTTGAAATCTGGTGGCATTTTCACCTGTTGGATGTACGTGATTTCAGCCACCAGCACGTTGATAAACAAAGACTTTGCCAAAGCTGACCTGTAGATCGATAGCCACTATTTGCTGTTCTCGTATGAACCGAGTGAAATGTGTTGAATCCTTAAAATAAGACTCAGCACGATCAACCAGTTGGCGTAGATTTTGGTTCAGATGTTTCGCCAGATAATAAGTGGTCGAGGTGATCTCACTGTCGATCGGTCTTATAGGACAGCCTTCCTTATACACCGTTGGTGCCCCATATGTTCTTGGTGGCGTTTCGAATTTCGATGAGAGCCCCTCAGCTGTGTCAGCACCGATTCTAGAACACTTAAGTAGGGTTTGCATTGGTATATCTTCTCCATAGGGTCACGTTCCTCTTCTTTGTACATGCTGTCATCCAGCAAATCGCTCATTTTGGCTTCACGCGATGTGGTGGCGTTTCTTTTGTCTGCTCGTAAAAATGCAATATCTATGTTGTTCCTTTGCCCACGTAGGGCGACTCTTTCTACAAGTGATATATTCTGCTCCGGTGGCTTTGCATGCTGCAAGATTCTGACTGTTCCCTGTCGGACATTTTCTGCTTCCACTGGCGGCAGTTTTCAAAGCAACGCTTTTATCGTCGTATGGATATGTTTCTTCTATTTAATGTTTATCGTGGGGATAAGAAAAAATCTGTCTTTTACGACTGAATGATAATTTTGTTTTTGTCCGAACATGTTTCATCTATTTGTACTAGGAGTAATCAGTTGTTTATAAGGTAGAGAAAATTATTTAATTATACAAGTTTTTTTTTTACCTCTGTAGTGGTTCCTGGCAGCATACATATATGACCTAAGTATCTGCAATAAAAGTGTTGCGATTTATCATTTATTTCCATTTGTGTGTTCTTTTAATGTTTTCCTGCTAGTACTGGACGCACAAAATATAGGTTTTCAAATGATAATATGTTACACTTATACATTTCAATACACATAAACTCTACTGCTGCTCATGGCACACGTCCTTGTTTACTTGCTGGCAGTTATAGAGGGTGCGAGTGAAGTGGGGTGTTCAGATGGGTATGGAACTTTTGGTAAGTTTCCAAAAGTTCTTTTTATGACAATATATGAATTAGTGAGAATATTGTCCTTGTGCTTTTGCTTTTGTGTCAATGAACACATTTCCATTTTCTTTCATGACCTGTGGGAAATTCTCAGGCCGGCCGGTGTGGCCGTGCGTTAAAGGCGCTTCAGTCTGGAACCGCGTGACTGCTACGGTCGCAGGTTCGAATCCTGCCTCCGGCATGGATGTGTGTGATGTCCTTAGGTTAGTTAGGTTTAATTAGTTCTAAGTTCTAGGCGACTGATGACCTCAGAAGTTAAGTCGCATAGTGCTCAGAGCCATTTGAACCATTTTGAAATTCTCTACCTGAAGACTGAACAATCCCTTTCCTCTGTTATTATGGCATAACATTCTCATGTCTCCTATTTTCTCAAAGTGATAGCGATTTTCATTTATTACATGAACTGCAGATGTGGAGTGTTTATATTCACACTTCAGTAGACATAAATGCTCTTTGCATTCGATGTTAAAATTTTGTGTAGTAATCACAATACATTTAGACATGCAACTATTACATTTTAATTCATTTATTCCTGAACTATTGTATTTACCTTTCTCTTCTCTTACAATATTTAATTGTCTTGTATTGTGGTATTTGTGTTGAAGGATGTACTAATTCTTTCTTTTTTTGTAAGACATCCATAATGGATGTAACTGGCATTTGATTATGTGGGATGAACTTTAATTTAATTAATTAATACTGGTATGCGACTTTGTCATTGGACTAGAGAACTCTGCTGCACACAAAAGAGACTGGCTGCCGCTTGTTGTCAAAGTTGACGATCTGTGGAGGTAAAATCCTACGTGAAGACCCTTTTCAGTTCCATATTGCGATTTAAATAAAGTCATTTAGGTGTTTCTGGAACCTAGTAAACAATATTAAATACGTTATAGCACTGAACAGGATTCGCTGATCTCTGAGAAAAGAAGCTTTCACTTAAAACATTGAAATACCCAAACAAAACTTTTCGTCTTGGAGGCGCTTACGGGATAAAATTTTTCATTTATATACACGCCAGTCAAATTCCACCAGTATTTTATTTATTTATTTTTATTTTACACGTCTAGCTCCGCAGGACCAAATTGAGGAGCAAATCTCCGTGGTCATGGAACGTGTCAGTATATGAAATTACAACACAAAAGTAATAACAGATAAAATAAAAAGTTCATGAATCCTAAAATGACGTCAAGCTATAAGTTTATGTAAACGCAATCAACAATATAATACACAATCAATTTCGCAAGGAACTCCTCGACAGAGTAGAAGGTACTACCCAAGAGGAAACTCTTGAGTTCAGATTTGAAAGGGCATGGATTTCTAGTAAGATTTTTCAACAGAGTAGAATGAACTACCCATGAGGAAACTCTTCAGTTCAGATTTGAAAGGGTGCGGATTACTAGTAAGATTTTTGAATTCTTGTGGTAGCCTACTGAAAATGGATGCAGCAAATACTACACACCCTTCTGCACGAGAGTCAAGGAACTACGATCTAAATGCAGATTGGATTTCTGCCTATATTAACTGAGTGAAAGCTGCTAATTCTCTACATTTACATCTACATACGTACTCCGCAATCCACCATACGGTGCGTGGTGGAGGGTACCTCGTACCACAACTAGCATCTTCTCTCCCTGTTCCACTCCCAAACAGAACGAGGGAAAAATGACTGCCTATATGCCCCTGTACGAGCCCTAATCTCTCTTATCTTATCTTTGCGGTCTTTCCGCGAAATGTTAGTTGGCGGCAGTAAAATTATACTGCACTCAGCCTCAAATGATGGTTATCTAAATTTCCTCAGTAGTGATTCACGAAAAGAACGCCTCCTTTCCTCTAGAGACTCCCACCCGAGTTCCTGAAGCATTTCCGTAACACTCGCGTGATGATCAAACCCACCAGTAACAAATCTAGCAGCCCGCCTCTGAATTGCTTCTATGTCCTCCCTCAATCCGACCTGATAGGGGTCCCAAACGCTCGAGCAGTACTCAAGAACAGATCGTATTAGTGTTTTATAAGCGGTCTCCTTTACAGATGAACCACATCTTCCCAAAATTCTACCAATGAACCGAAGATGACTATCCGCCTTCCCCACAACTGCCATTACATGCTTGTCCCACTTCATATCGCTCTGCAATGATATGCCCAAATATTTAATCGACGTGATTGTGTCAAGCGCTACACTACTAATGGAGTATTCAAACATCACAGGATTCTTTTTACTATTCATCTGCATTAATTTACATTTATCTATATTTAGAGGTAGCTGCCATTCTTTACACCAATCACAAATCCTGTCCAACTCATCTTGTATCCTCCTACAGTCACTCAACGACGACAACTTCCCGTACATCACAGCATCATCAGCAAACAGCCGCACATTACTATCCACCCTAACCAAAAGATCATTTATATAGATAGAAAACAACAGTGGACCTACCACACTACCCTGGGGTACTCCAGATGATACCCTCACCTCCGACGAACACTCACCATCGAGGACAACGTACTGGGTTCTATTACTTAAGAAGTCTTCCAGCCACACACATACTTGGGAACCTATCCCATATGCTCGTACCTTAGTTAGGAGTCCGCAGTGTGGCAGCGAGTCAAACGCTTTCGGAAGTCAAGGAATATGGCATCTGTCCGATACCCCTCATCCATGGTTCGCAAGATATCATGTGAAAAAAGGGCGAGTTGCGTTTCGCAGGAGCGGTGCTTTCTAAAGCCGTGCTGATGCATGGACAGCAACGTCTCTGTCTCAAAGAAATTCCTTATATTCGAACTGAGAATATGTTCGAGAATCCTGCAGCAAACCGATGTTAAGGATATTGGTCTGTAATTTTGAGGATCCGTCCTTCTACCCTTCTTATATACAGGCGTCACCTGCGCTTTTTTCCAGTCGCTCGGGACTTTACGTTGGGCAAGAGATTCGCGATAAATGCAAGCTAAGTAAGGAGCCAATGCAGCAGAGTACTCTCTGTAAAACCGAATTGGAATCCCATCAGGACGTGGCGATTTATTTATTTTCAACTCATTCAGCTGCTTCACAACCCCAGGGATGTCTATCACTATGTCGTCCATACCGGAATCTGTACGAGACCCAAACGGCGCTTTGTTTGTACGATCCTCCTGCGTGAAAGATTTCTCAAATGCTAAATTTAAAATTTCAGCTTTCGTTTTGCTGTCTTCCATTGCCAGGCCAGACTGATCAGTGAGTAACTGGATGGAAGCCTTCGACCCGCTTACTGATTTTACGTAAGACCAGAATTTCCTTGGGTTTTCAGCAAGATCTTTTGCTAAGGTATGACGGTGATAGTGGTTGTATGCTTCGCGCATCGCTCTTTTTACAGCAGCACGAATCTCTACTAACTTTTGCCTGTCCTCATTCTCCTGATCTTTCTTGTACCGCAAGTGCAACTGCCTTTGCTTCCTGAGCATTCTCCGAATTGCGCTGTTAAACCACGGTGGGTCTTTTCCGTCCGTAACCCACTTTTTCGACACATACTTCTCCAATGCGTGGTTCACAATGTGCTTAAAATTTGACCATAATTCTTCCACGTTCATCGTACCGGAAGTAAATGAAGTCGATTCATTTACTAAGTGGGATGCTAACAACTGCTTATCTGTTCTTTCTAGTAAGAGTACTCTCCTAGCCTTCTTGACCGACTTTTTAACTTTCGTAACCATAGTCGTAATGACAACATCATGATCACTGATCCCTGTCTCAACACTGACACCGTCGATGAGGTCTGGTCTGATCGTGGCTACCAGATCTAAAATATTTCCATTACGCGTTGGCTGTCGTTTTAGCTGCTCAAGACAGTTTTCGGATAATGTGTTCAAAAGTAATTCACACGACGGCTTGTCTGTACCACCTGTAATGAATCCATAGACATCCCAGCTATACTAGGTACGTTGAAGTCGCCTCCGTCTAATGTAGCATGATCCGGGTACTTCTGCGATACAGAATGTAGACTCCCTCTGAATGATTCTAGAACTGTCACGGTGGAACCTGGTGACCGGTAATAACACCCCACAATTAGTTTTATTTCCCCTAGCCCTGTTAAACTTGTCCATATAACTTCACAATCACACTCTACTTCGACCTCAGTAGACAGAATATTTTTGTCAACTGCAATGATGACACCACCTCTTACGGTGTCTAATCTGTCTTTCCGATATACGTTCCAACCCTCACTAAATATTTCAGAACTTCCTATCTCAGGGTTCAGCCAGTTCTCAGTCCCGAGAATAATTTGCGCGCCACACACTTCCTGGAGGGCAGTAAATTCAGGAACTTTATTCCGAACACTCTGAAAATTTACTGCTAATATCTTGATAGCTGAAGTGTCTTTACACTGAGCGCGTCTTGGTTTCCCTGCCTGCACGTCGACTGGTGAGTGTTCATCAGGACACCTCGCACTACTGCCTAGCCTAAAAAACTCCACGTGCACGCCACAAGTACTGTGCTACCCGAGTAGCAGCTTCCTTTGTGTAGTGCACCCTTGTACTATCTAGGGGCGTCCTACAATTCCCCACCCAATAGCGCAAGTCTAGGATTCTGCAGTCAAGACCGTCACAGAGTCGAGGAAGCCTCTGGTTGAGACCCTCCACTCGTTTCCAAACCAAAGGACCCCGATCCACTCTGGGAACGATGCTGCAAATAGAGCGTGCGAGGCCAGCGGTCTTCACCAAATCCGCCAGCCGCCTGTACGAACTGAGGATCGCGACAGGCATCATTGGTGCCGACGTGAGCAACTACTTGCAGACGACTGCACCCCATACGCTCGATAGCTGCAGGCAAGGCCGCCTCCACATCTTGGATGAGGCCCCCCTGCAGACAAACCGAGTGCACGTTGGATTTCTTCCCAGCCCTGTACGCTATTTCCCTATGGGGCTCCATCGCCCGCCTAACGTTGGAGCTCCCAATAACCAGCAAGCCTTTGCCCCTGTGCCTGCTCGGACCCTGCTGAAGGAGCGGCCACCTGCCCACTGACAGGATGAACGGGTGTGCCAGCCGGCCAGCCTCCACATTGGCCCTCCGCCTCGAGCGACGCGAACGCGTTGCAGTCCGCCACTCACCCTGAGGTGAGGGCGGCCCCAACACGCCGGGTACACTAGAAGGTGCCTCGGCGGCTGAATCAGCGGACGCAGCAAGCGACACCTGGGGTGTCTCAAACGACGCGCCAGACCCTCCGCCGTCGCTTCACCTCGAGGCAGCAGGCTGAAGGCGGCTGACCGTGGCCAATTGCACGCTCAGATGCTCGCGAACCGCGACCAGTTCCTCCTGCGCCCGCACACAGCACGCACACACCCTATCCATCCTACTGCTAATATCTAACGATTCCGCAAATTTATACACTACGGCTGTCAATAAGCAATATTACTCCTCTCAAATAGAGAACACGCAAGGATTTTATGTAATTAAATATGCAAGCGCACAAACACTCGGAAAGAAATTAATAATCAAATTACAAAACAAATATGAAAGCTAAATATGCGACTCGCTACTGCTGCACTGATACTTCACCAGCGGCTGCTCAAGGCTCACTGCGGAATAAGCTGATATTCTTAACAAGAAACGTCAGTAAAGAATATATATATAGAGGCCATGTCAGAATAACCAGACTAATGATCAAGGTTCTAGAAGAGGTTCACGAACTTACACCATGTATTGCCCGAACCACCCGTTTCTGCGTCAGACATACCCCTTGAGAATGGGAAGAGTCACCCAAAATATAACACCACTCGTCGTAAGCGAATGAAAACAAGCAAAGTAGGATACTTTTTCCGTCGAACTATCACTTGCTTCAGATACTGTTGTAATAGTAAAAATGGCAGCATTAAGTGTTTCAAGAGAATTATAAACATAGGCGTCCCTCCTTTGTATATATATATATATATATATATATATATATATATATATATATATATATATATATATATATATATATATGTATATATATAGTGTCCCAGCTATCTTGTCCACCCAAAATATCTCTGGAACAATAACAGCTATTGGAAAACGACTTTCATCGGTATCAATGTAGGGCTGAGGCCCATGAATGTACATATTTGGAAATATTCTAAAACGAAAGCGTATGTGTTTTTTAACACAAACTTATGTTTTTTTAAATGGACCTCCATCCATAGCATGACAAAGCATATACACAATGGCGTTGATTGCATCGCAATATTCCCATTACATCCCGAGATATTGAGACGCGAAGTTGACGCTTGAAACACACCGACTGTAGATCTATCGCAAGTGACAGTTAATCATTCACTCGTAATAGTAAAATTCATGTTGATGGTTTTCGTGAAACGAGCAAGTGGACTAAAAGTTTTACCGTTGTTTAGCTAAAAATGTTTTGATTTGGGAAGTTCAGGTAGGACATAGAAGATGAATGTAAATATGTTTAACCAATTAGTTTTATTATCACATAATTATCAATGTTATGTTTATCTAATGCGTTAAATGACAAATTGTTGCAAACAAATGTTTCTTAACATCACTGGGTAAAGTGGCCCTTTGTAGAAACTTCCACTGTGATACCAGCACTACATACTAAACATAGCGTTCACATCTCATGCTCAAAGTGATGCCCATTGGCTTGCATACATAGGGTCACTCTGCGGATGAAGGATGCCCTGCTGCGTGCTACTGTTTCCTCTTTGATGGCTGTACAAGCATCAATAATGCGTTGCTTCATGTCGTCTGGTGTTGTAGGTTCATGTTGGTAAACGGCATCCTTCACTGCTCCCCAAAGAAAATAATCCAGCGGTGTAAGGTCCGGAGATCGGGCAGGCCACCTAACTGGGCCACCTCGTCCAATCCACCTACCAGGGAACTTACGGTTCAGAAGTCGTCGTGCTCGAAGGCGTTATGTGCAGGGCATCCGTCATGCTGATACCACATGACCATTCTCCGGTTCAGAGGTACGGTGTCCAAGAGAACAGGAAGATTGTGTCGTATAAATCTGGAGTATTGTCTGCCACTTTGGATGCCATTTATAAAGAAAGGTCCGATAATGGTATCTCCAATAATCCCACACCAAACATTAACTTTCCACGGACGTTGATGCTCTACCTGCGGACCAATAATGCATATTCCTCATATTGACAATTCCTTTGTTGGTGAATGATGCCTCGTCGGTAAAGAGAACATCTGCAAAAAAATTTGGATTAGTCAGAAGATTTTGCTGAGCCCCCCGACAAAATGTTACCCTATTGCGGAAGTCATTTCCATGAAGAATCTGGTGTAAATGAACATGGTAAGGATGAAATTTATGACGTTTAAGAATACGCTGTGCACTTGATTTCGACACACCAACTTCACGTTCAATTTGACGTGTGCTGATTTGAGGATTCACCGCTATGGTAGCGAGCACAGCAACTTCAGCACGTTCATCTGTGCGTGTTCTAGGACGATGTCGAGGTCTTTGATTTAAGCTTCCCGTTTCACGTAGACGAGATGTGAGACGACCAAACATCCGGCGCGAAGGCGATGGCTTGTCAGGGAATCGTCTTCTGTACTGTCGGTCTGCCTGAACAGCATTTCGTCCACCTACAACAGGGTACAGTACAGGTATGTAGAGTAGGGTTGAAAACAGACATATTAACTAAATAATCATAATGTTCGCTAACAGTACTATCAAGAAACAAGCAATCTCATAACGTATTTCCCGTCAAAGTACATTCTCCATAGATTAGCAGCATTTCTACCATATCTTCATGTGTGTACATTATACTGTACAGTATAAGTTCCACAACACAACGTTTATTCACAATGTGTACTACCTCCGTGCCGTCACTAGATTACTCTGATGCACGACTACACTGGCAAGCGGTGTACTACACGCCAAAGCAACAACAAATGGGATGATCGGAGGGTGGTGGAGTACAGGAGTTTGCATGGGTCGCAAATCATAAACAATGCGAAGTGGTAACTGTGGCAGTAGTGGGAACTACGTTGGACACTTGACTAGGTAGAGCCAGACCCTGCGCGACAGGCACAATGGGTCATATAATGCATTAGATAAACCTTATTTTGGGTGTGCAGGATAAATAAGACAACCTGATGGGTGTACACCGATCAGTACTGGTTCCTATTGTGTACGTAGATACGTAAAACGTGCAAGAAGGAAACCATTATGTGCTTATGAGAGTTGATGGCAGCAGGCCGTATTATTCGTGTCGGACCTCTTGATAAGTATGGAGGTGTGATTACACATGTCAATCACATCGCGATTACAGGCAGCATGGGGTTCACCACTGAGCCTCAGGACGTGCGCTAGCAGCGCATGTCGGGTGTTTCAAGCGTCAACTTCGCGTCTCAATATCTCGGGATATAATGGGAATATTGTGATGCAATCAAATCCATTGTGTATGTGCTTTGTCATGCTATGGATTGCTGAAGAAATAATATAGGAGGTCCATTTAAAAAAACATAAGTTTGTGTTAAAAAACACGTATGCTTTCGTTTTAGAATATTTCCAAATATGTACATTCATGGGTCCCAGCCCTACATTGATACCGGTGAAAGTCGTTTTCCAATAGCTGTTATTGTTCCAGAGATATTTTGGGTGGACAAGATAGCTGGGACACCCCGTATATACAGGGTGAGTCACCTAACGTTACCGCTGAATATATTTCGTAAACCACATCAAATACTGACGAACCGATTCCACAGACCGAACGTGAGGAGAGGGGCTAGTGTAATTGTTTAATACAAACCATAAAAAAATGCACGGAAGTATGTTTTTTAACACAAACCTACGTTTTTTTTAAATGGAACCAGGTTAGTTTTGTTAGTACATCTGAACATATAAACAAATACGTAATCAGTGCCGTTTGTTGCATTGTAAAATGTTAATTACATCCGGAGATATTGTAACCTAAAGTTGACGCTTGAAAGCTCCGACCTTAAGTTGCGTGTTGTAGCAAACACGGGCCACGGTCGGCGAGCAGCATCTGCAGGGACATGTTTACAATGACGACCGTGTTTACCAGTGTGGCTGTAGTGCACGGTTGTGGTTTGGTCTAGCTGTCGCAGTGTCCGCATGTAGCGCTTGCTGCTATTGTTATTCTGCATTCGTCTGCGCACGCAGACCAACTGTAGTTCACCGTGTTACCAGACGTCTGTGATAGTGTAGTGTTGTAGGAACTGTGACCATGGTGTATTCGGACTCTGAAAAGGCGGAGATGATACTCATCTATGGCGAGTGTCGACGAAATGCAGCTGAAGCCTTCAGGGTGTATGCAGAACGGTACCCAGACAGAGAGCATCCAACGTGCCGCACATTGCAAAACATCTACCGCCAACTGCATGCAACAGGTGTGGTCGTAGCACGCAAACGGGTCCGTAACAGGCCCTTCACAGGAGAAGCGGGTGCAGTTGGTGTGTTAGCTGCTGTTGCCATGAACCCACACATGAGTACCCGGGACATTGCGAGAACCGGTGGACTGAGTCAAAGTAGCGTCATGCGCATACTGCATCGTCACCGCTTTCACCCGTTTCATGTGTCACTACATCAGCAATCACATGGTGATGGCTTTAATCATCGAGTGCAATTCTGTCAATGGGCATTAGCAGAGAATGCGTTCAGTTCTACCTCTTTACCGATGAAGCGGGTTTCACAAACCACGGGGCAGTGAATCTACGGAACATGCATTACTGGTCCGTGGACAATCCTCGCTGGCTCAGACAGGTAGAGCGACAGCGACCGTGGACTGTAAATGTATGGTGCGGAATCATTGGCGACCACCTCATTGGTCCTCACTTCATTGCAGGGGTCCAAACAGCTGCAACATACATCGCGTTTCTACAGAATGATCTGCCAACGTTGCTCGAAAATGTCCCGCTGGAAACGCGTCGATGTTTGTGGTATCAGCATGATGGTGCACCTGCACATTCCGCAATTAACACTAGGCTGACCCTTGACAGGATGTTCGACGGGCGTTTCATAGGACGTGGAAGACGCACAAATTGGCCAGCCTGTTCTCCTGATCTTACACCTCTGGACTTCTTTCTGTGGGTACGTTAAAGGAGAATGTGTATCGTGATGTGCCTACAACCCAAGAGGATATGAAACAACGTATTGTGGCAGCCTGCGGCGACATTACACCAGATGTACTGCGGCGTGTACGACATTCATTACGCCAGCGATTGCAATTGTGTACAGCAAATGATGGTCACCACATTGAACATCTATTGGCCTGACATGTCGGGACACACTCTATTTCACTCCGTAATTCAAAACGGAAACCACGTGTGTACGTGTACCTCACCCCTCATGGTAATGTACATGTGCGTCAGCGAAAAACACCAATAAAAAGGTATTAGCAAGTGGACGTAATGTGCTGTTCTAGTCTCTTCTGTACATAAGGTCCATCACCGTTCCCTTTGGATCCCTACGTAATTTGGTGCTCTCCGATACACACGATCCAACAGCGGAGGAGTGGTACTCAAGCGTCAACTTTACGTTACAATATCTCCGGATGTAATTAACATTTTAGAATGCAACAAACGGCACTGATTACGTATTTGTTTATATGTTCATATGTGCTAACAAAATTAACGGGGTTCCATTTAAAAAAACGTAGGTTTGTGTTAAAAAACATACTTCCGTACATTTCTTTATGGTTTGTATTAACCAATTACACTAGCCCCTCTCCTCACGTTCGGTCTGTGGGATCGATTCGTCAGTATTTGATGTGGTTTACGAAATATATCCAGTGGTAATGTTAGGTGACTCACCCTGTATATATATATATATATATATATATATATATATATATATATATATATGTGTGTGTGTGTGTGTGTGTGTGTGTGTGTGTGTTGGTGGCGTGGGGAGGTGGAGTGATGGATGAAGTCGGTCTCAATTTGTCAGAACATCTGAGCCTCGGAAAATATCAAAGACGTCTTCCGCACCTGAATGAGTACAGACATTCGACATGTATTCGTCGTGTACTCAGCGGGACTACAAGCGAATTACATTTTATTTGAATGCGTAGTGTCTGTTCCTTCGAAAGAACAGGCATCACCCAAATCCAGCTGCTGTGAAATCCTATCTGTAAATTGAAGGGGGATAACTGCCATCAGCTGCAGCGTGACATTAAGCGGAATCAGCGGCGACGAACGAAAATGTGTCCCGGTCCACGATTCGAATCCGGGATGTCGTGCTTAATAGGTACATGAGGTAACCAGTGCACCATTCGGGACACAGTGTTATTGCAACTGAACGGACTACCTCGGTACGCCACACGGCCGATTCATACTCCTATCACGCGCCACCTATCCGCAGTCCCTGTCCTGTTCGCTACTTAGAGATTCCACAGGGGGTCGGAAGTATTTGTGCATTCGCACTGAAGAAAGTGGATCCATTGCCCAGCGAGGCTTATCAGATATTTGAATGCGCAGTGTCTGTTCTTTAATGGACAGGACCTACGAATAGGTGGCGCTTAATGGGAGTGTGATTCGGCCTTGAGGTGTACCGAGATAGTTCGTGCAGTTGCGATAACACGGTGTCCCGGATGGCGCAATGGTTACCACACCTGCCTAATAAGCAGAAGATCCTGGGTTAGAATTCGGTCCGGTACACATTTTCTGTCATCGCTGCTGATTCCTCTTAATGTTCCACTGCAGTTGACAGCAGTGATCCCTCTGCAATTTACGTATAGTGTTTCACAGCTGCTTGATCGGCGTGGTGTCTGTTCTTCCGAAGGAACAGACGTACTACATTCAGATAACTGATAAGTGTGGCTGGGCAATGGATCTACTTTCTTCAATGAGAATGCACAAATACGTCCGACCTCCTGTGGGGATCTCCAAGTAGCGAAGCAGAGTATAATGGACAGGGACTGCGGATAGGCTGCGCTCGCTGGAAATGTCGATTGGCCGTGAGGCGTACCGACAGAGTCCATGCAGTTGCGAAAACGCTGTGTCCCGGATGGAGCAGTGGTTATCGCACCTGTGTAGTGAACACGAAATCCCGGCTTCGAATCTGGGTCCGGTACACATTTTCGCTCGCCGCCACTGTATCCGCCTCAATGTCCCGCTAAAGCTGATAGTGATCTCCCTTCAATTTACACATGGAGTTACATTTTGTTTAGTGTAGCATTTGTTGTTTACAGGTTCTACTTATTTGTGAAGAACTGTAGATAATCATTTTGTTTCACTCTGTCTGTGGAGTTAACAAACTGCAAATAAGTAAATACACGATAATCTGGAACAAAATCCGTGTTTTTCACATTATATCACTCGGCCATAATAATGCAAAGATGAATGTGAATGTGTAAGAGAAATTGAATTTTTCAGCCACCAGTGGTTGTAAAATATAGCAACAAACTAACAGAACCGACGAAAGGTGTACATCTGTTTTAAGTCTCCCCCCAACTGGAATGTCCCAGACATTCCCACGTGCGCGATAGTCTGTGCGCACAAACTGTGTGCGAGCGTGACTTCGCACTATTCCATGTGATCCCTTTATTCTACGTGCAGCAGCCGAAAGCACATAGTGCTTATAGAAATTTCCACCTGGCTCAAACTGTCTGGCGTGTATGTGAAACCAGAATCACAGTTGTTTTCTTCTTTGCTGGTTGTATGAGTGATCAACGGTAGTGCTTGACGCACTAACAGTTCTTGGGTGGTATTGTTGACGATGAATTGAGTAGCTGACATGTTTCATGCTTTTAGTACTGTATTACAATTTGCGGAAAGTTCGGAGTAAACTACTTGATCGTATCACAGGAAGAAGGGTGAAGAGGGAGAGGAAAATGAGGAATGAAAAGAAGGAAGCACGAAACTGGGAATGTCATAGGAAAAGGCACAGCAACGCTAGAACTGAGACACGAAATACCAAAATTTTGAAAATAGATGATACTCATAACGTCATGCTTTCTCCACAAAAAGGTACGGCCAAACTTTCAGGAAACATCCCTCACACACAAATAAAAAAAAGATATGTGGATAAGTGTCCGGAAACGCTTGATTTCCATGTTAGAGCTCATTTTAGTTTCGTCGGTATGTACTGTACTTCATCGATTCACCGCCAGTTGGCCCAATTGAAGGAAGGTAATGTTGACTTCGGTGCTTGTGTGATTGTGCAATTACGTCATCAACTCAGAATTTCTGTGAACGTTTGGGCAGGCGTTGTTGGTGATGTCTTGATTGGGCCCCATGTTCTTCCACCTACGCTCAATGGAGCACGTTATCATGATTTCATACGGGATACTCTACCTCTGCTGCTGGAACATGTGCCTTTAGAAGTACGATACAACATGTGGTTCAGGCACGATGAAGCTGCTGCACATTTCAGTCGAAGTGTTCGTACGCTTCTCAACAACAGATTCGGTGATCGATGGATTGGTAGAGGCGGACCAATTCCATGGCCTCCACGCTCTCCTGACCTCAACCTTTTTGACTTTCATTTATGGGGGCATTTGAAAGCTCTTGTCTACGCAACCCCGGTACCAAATGTAGAGACTCCTCGTGCTCGTATTGTGGACAGCTGTGATACGCCATTCTCCAGGGCTGCATCAGCGCGTCAGGGATTCCATGCGACGGAGGGTGGATGCATGTATCCTCGCTAACGGACGACATTTTGAACATTTCCTGTAACAAAGTGTTTGAAGTCACGCTGGTACGTTCTGTTGCTGTGTGTTTCCATTCCATGATTAATGTGATTTGAAGAGAAGTAATAAAATGAGCTCTAACATGGAAAGTGAGCGTTTCCGGACACATGTCCACATAACATATTTTCTTTCTTTGTGTGTGAGGAATGGTTCCTGCAAGTTTGGCCGTACCTCTCTGTAACACCCTGTATACTTAAAAACATTTTCGGTAGAATGCCAATAACATGTGCACAAAAACCGCGAGCGACAGCTACCTAGTATACAGGGTGGTTGGGTTTCGGGTTCCGCTGGATAGGTCAGGTGTCCGCTATACACAGGAGGCGGCTACACGGGTAACAGAGGCTGTGTGGCGTGGACTGGGCGGTTTCTTACGCTAGAGGGCCTCGGGAAAACACAAGAAGGGCTTCAGTCACATAGGGTGCAGGCCGAGCACAGGAAGAACGTAGTTACAGGAACCATCGGTATAACAGTTGTAAATTGTCATAGATGTGTTGGGGAAGTACCAGAGTTCCAAGCGCTAATAGAAAGCACTGATGCTCAAATCGTTATAGGCACTGAAAGCTGGCTAAAGCCGGAGATAAGCACAGCCGAAATTTTTGCGATGAACCTAACGGTGTTCCGAAATGATAGGCTAAACACGGTTGGTGGTGGCGTGTTTGTTACTATTAGAAGTAGTTTATCTTGTCGCGAAGTTAAAGCAGATAGTTCCTGTGAGTTAGTATGGGCAGAGGTCATTGTTGCCACCCGGAATAAAATAATAATTGGATCCTTTGACCGACCTCCCAATTCAAATGATACAGTTTCTGAAATATTCAAGAAAACTGAAGCTTCATTTCAAACACGTACCCGACTCATACGATTATAGTTGGTGGTGACTTCAATTTACCCTCGAGATGTTGGCGTAAATACATCTTTAATTCCGGAGGTACGCATAAAACATAATCCGAAACTGCGCTGAACGTATTCTCTTAAAATTATTTAAAGCAGTTAGTTCATGGGTCCACGCGAACAGTAAACGGTTGTGAAAACACACTTGATCTCTTAGCAAAAAATAATCCTGAGTTAACAATGAGCATCAAAACGGATACAGGGATTGGTGAACACAGGGTTGCTGTAGCGAGATTGAAAATTGTAACCCTAAAATTCTCCAAAAATAAACGAAAAATATACCTATTAAAAAAAGCAGATAAAAATTCACTTGACGCCTTCCTGAGAGACAATCTCCACTCCTTTCAAATTAATAATATAAGTGTTGACCAGATGTGGCTTGAATTCAAAGAAATGTTATCGCCAGCAATAGAGAGATTTATACAAAATAAATTAACAAACAACGGAGCTTATCCTTCTTGGTTCACAAAACGAGTCAGAACACTGTTGCAGAAACAACGAAACAAACTTGCCAAATTCAAACAGGTCCAAAATTCCCAAGATTGGCGATCTTTCACGGAAGCTCGAAATTTAGCACGGATTCAATGTTAAATGCTTATAACAGTTTCCACAACGAAACTTTGTCTCGAAACCTGGGAGAAAATCCAAAGAGATTCTGGTCGTATATGAAACGTGTTAGCGGCAAGAAAAAATGAATGCCTTCTCTGCGCGATAGCAGTGGAGATACTATCGAAGAACTATCAAAGACAGTGCTGCCAAAGAAGAGTTAGTAAACACAGCCTTCCGAAATGCCTTCACAAAAGAAGACTAAGTAAATATTCCAGAATTCGAATCGAGAACAGCTGCCAAGATGAGTAACGTAGAAGTAAGTATCCTCGGATTAGTGAAGCGACTTAAATCACTTAATAAAAGCAAGTCTTCTGGTCCAGACTCTACACGAATTAGGTCACTTTCGGAGTGTGCTGATGCATTAGCTCCATACTTAACAATCATATTGAACCATTCACTCGATGAAAGATCCGTACCCAAGGACTGGAAAGTTACACAGGTCACACCAATATTCAAGAAAGGTTGTAGGAGTAATCCACTAAATTACAGGCCCATATTATTAACGTTGATATGCAGCAGGATTCTGGAACATATATTGTGTTCGAATATTATGAATTACCTCGAAGAAAACGGTCTATTGACCAACATTCAACATGGGTTTCGAATACATCGTTCTTGTGAAACACAACTAGCTCTTTATTCGCATGAAGTGTTGAGTGCTACTGACAAGGGATTCTAGATCGATTCTGTATTTTTGAATTTCGGAAGGCTTTTGCCCCCTGCCGCCGTTGGATAAGCAGCTGCCAGCAGCAAGTCGTATATCCCTAGCTCACTTACTTGTTACATAGTTTAATTCTTAATTTCTTTGCGTGTTTTTGGGTACTTGCATTGCTTAATTCATAAATTTCGGGCGTATTATAGTATTTGAGAGCTGTAGCATCGCGCTTTAGTACCTGAATAGTGTAAATTCGCGTAGTCGTTTGTCTTCCGTTTTTGTTTTGAACGGCCAGTGTCGGTTGGTCCCAGCCAGTGTGCTCCCTGCCGCTGTTGGATAAGCAGCTGCCAGCAGCAAGTCGTATACTCCTAGCTCACCTATTTGTTATATACACTCCTGGAAATGGAAAAAAGAACACATTGACACCGGTGTGTCAGACCCACCATACTTGCTCCGGACACTGCGAGAGAGCTGTACAAGCAATGATCACACGCACGGTACAGCGGACACACCAGGAACCGCGGTGTTGGCCGTCGAATGGCGCTAGCTGCGCAGCATTTGTGCACTGTCGCCGTCAGTGTCAGCCAGTTTGCCGTGGCATATGGAGCTCCATCGCAGTCTTTAACACTGGTAGCATGCCGCGACAGCGTGGACGTGAACCGTATGTGCAGTTGACAGACTTTGAGCGAGGGCGTATAGTGGGCATGCGGCAGGCCGGGTGGACGTACCGCCGAATTGCTCAACACGTGGGGCGTGAGGTCTCCACAGTACATCGATGTTGTCGCCAGTGGTCGGCGGAAGGTGCACGTGCCCGTCGACCTGGGACCGGACCGCAGCGACGCACGGATGCACGCCAAGACCGTAGGATCCTACGCAGTGCCGTAGGGGACCGCACCGCCACTTCCCAGCAAATTAGGGACACTGTTGCTCCTGGGGTATCGGCGAGGACCATTCGCAACCGTCTCCATGAAGCTGGGCTACGGTCCCGGACACCGTTAGGCCGTCTTCCGCTCACGCCCCAACATCGTGCAGCCCGCCTCCAGTGGTGTCGCGACAGGCGTGAATGGAGGGACGAATGGAGACGTGTCGTCTTCAGCGATGAGAGTCGCTTCTGCCTTGGTGCCAATGATGGTCGTATGCGTGTTTGGCGCCGTGCAGGTGAGCGCCACAATCAGGACTGCATACGACCGAGGCACACAGGGCCAACACCCGGCATCATGGTGTGGGGAGCGATCTCCTACACTGGCCGTACACCACTGGTGATCGTCGAGGGGACACTGAATAGTGCACGGTACATCCAAACCGTCATCGAACCCACCGTTCTACCATTCCTAGACCGGCAAGGGAACTTGCTGTTCCAACAGGACAATGCACGTCCGCATGTATCCCGTGCCACCCAACGTGCTCCAGAAGGTGTAAGTCAACTACCCTGGCCAGCAAGATCTCCGGATCTGTCCCCCATTGAGCATGTTTGGGACTGGATGAAGCGTCGTCTCACGCGGTCTGCACGTCCAGCACGAACGCTGGTCCAACTGAGGCGCCAGGTGGAAATGGCATGGCAAGCCGTTCCACAGGACTACATCCAGCATCTCTACGATCGTCTCCATGGGAGAATAGCAGCCTGCATTGCTGCGAAAGGTGGATATACATTGTACTAGTGCCGACATTGTGCATGCTCTGTTGCCTGTGTCTATGTGCCTGTGGTTCTGTCAGTGTGATCATGTGATGTATCTGACCCCAGGAATGTGTCAATAAAGTTTCCCCTTCCTGGGACAATGAATTCACGGTGTTCTTATTTCAATTTCCAGGAGTGTAGTTTCGTATAGGAGATGTAATTTCGAGTTTTAGTTACCGTAATCGTAAATCCAGGCACATTGTAGCGCAGTCGTTAGGCATTTGTACAGGTTAAATCAAACATTCTTTGCGTGTTTCCCTTGCGTTATCTTGGCACGGACTCGTGTTTCAGTAACTGTTGTTTAACATCGATTAGAATGGACAGGGACTGTGATTGCTGTGTTTGGATGAGGGCTGATTTGGCATACCTTCGCTCGCAGCTGCAGGCGGCGCTGACTTCGGTCGCGTAGCTTGAGGCTGTTGCCAATGGGCACCACTGTGGGGAGCCGGACTTGGGTATCACGGGGATGTCAACCTCGTCCCGTCTGTCCCCAGATCGGTCTGCCGCTGTGGTTGCTCCGTTTGCTGCCCGCAGTGGGGCTGAGCCCTCGCCTGTGGTTGATTGGGAGGTCGTTCCAAGGCGTGGCAGGCAGCGAAAGACGTCCCCAGAGGCTGATCAGAAAGCCTCCCCGGTGCGTCTGACAAACAGGTTTCAGGTACTGTCTCTGGCTGAGCCAGATGCAGCTGCCTGCCCTGTTTCAGAGGATGATTCTCAGCCTTCAGGGTCCGGGCAATCTCAGAGGGTGGGCTTATTGGTAGTTGGGAGCTCCAATGTTAGGCGCGTAATGGGCCCCTTAGGGATATGGCGGCTAAGGAGGGGAAGAAATCCAGTGTGCACTCCGTGTGCATTCCGGGTGGCGTCATTCCTGATGTGGAAAGGGTCCTTCCGGATGCCATGAAGAGCACAGGGTACAGCCAGCTGCAGGTGGTGGCACATGTCGGCACTAATGACGTGTGTCGCTTTGCATCTGAGGAAATTTTCTCTGGATTCCAGCGGCTATCTGATTTGGTGAAGGCTGCCAGTCTTGCTTACGAGATGAAGGCAGAGCTCACCATCTGCAGCATCGTTGACAGAACCGACTGCGGACCTTTGGTGCAGAGCCGGGTGGAGGGTCTGAATCAGAGGCTCAGACGGTTTTGCGACCGTGTTGGCTGCAGATTCCTTGACTTGCGCCATAGGGTGGTGGGGTTTCGGGTTCCGTCGAATAGGTCAGGAGTCCACTACACTCAGCTGGCGGCTACAGGGGTAGCGGAGGCTGTGTGGCGTGGACTGGGCGGTTTTATAGGTTAGAAGGCCTCAGGAAAGTACGGGGTGTTTTTTTGCAATCTCAAAGGGTACATGGCAAATACAGGACGTGCTTGGATGAAGGAACAGTCGGAATTGTAGTTGTAAATTGTTGTAGCTGTGCTGGGAAAGTCCCTGAGCTTCAAGCGCTAATAGAAATCACAGAAGCTGAAATCGTTATAGGTACAGAAAGCTGGCTAAAGCCTGAAATAAGTTCTGCAGAAATTTTTACGAAGTCTCAGACAGTGTTCAGGAAAGATAGATTAGGCAGAATTGGTGGTGGAGTGTTTGTGTCTGTCAGTAGTGGTTTATCTTGTAGTGAAGTCGAAGTCGATACTCCGTGCGACTTGGTATGGGTGGAGATTATACTTAACAGCCGAACTAAGTTAATAATTGGCTCCTTCTACCGACCCCAAGACTCCGATGATATAGTTGCTGAACAATTCAGAGAAAATTTGAGTCTCGTAACAAATAAATACCCCACTCATACGGTTATAGTTGGCAGGGAATTCAACCTTCCCTCGATATGTTGGCGAAAATACTTGTTCAGATCCGGTGGCAGGCAGAAAACATCTTCCGAGGTTGTCCTAAATGCTTTCTCCGAAAATTATTTCTAGCAGTTAGTCCACGAACCCACGCGAATTGTAAATGGTTGCGAAAATACACTTGACCTCTTAGCCACAAACAATTCGGAGCTAATAGAGAGCATCATGACTGATACAGGGATTAGTGATCACAAGGTCGTTGTAGCTAGGCTCGATACCGTTTCTTCCAAATCCACCAGAAACAAACGCAAAATAATTTTATTTAAAAAAGCGGATAAAGTGTCACTACAAGCCTTCCTAAGAGACAATCTCCATTCCTTCCGAACTGACTATGCAAATGTAGACGAGATGTGACTCAAATTCAAAGATATAGTAGCAACAGCAATTGAGAGATTCATACCTCATAAATTGGTAAGAGATGGAACTGATCCCCCATGGTACAAAAACAGGTCCGAACGCTGTTGCAGAGGCAACGGAAAAAGCATGCGAAGTTCAGAAGAACGCGAAATCCCGAAGATTGTCTAAAATTTACAGACGCGCCAAGTTTGGCACGGACTTCAATGCGAGATGCCTTTAATAGGTTCCACAACGAAAATTTGTCTCGAAATTTGGTAGAAAATCCGAAGAAATTCTGGTCGTATGTAAAGTACACAAGCGGCAAGACGGAGTCAATACGGTCGCTGCGCAGTGCCCATGGTACTGTTACAGTCGACTGTGCCGCTAAAGCGGAGTTATTGAACGCAGTTTTCCGAAATTCCTTCACCAGGGAAGACGAATGGAATATTCCAGAATTTGAAACACGAACAGCTGCTAGCATGAGTTTCTTACAAGTAGACACCTTAGGGGTTGCGAAGCTACTCAAATCGCTTGGTACGGGCAAGTCTTCAGGTCCAGATTGTATACCGATTAGGTTCCTTTCAGATTACGTTGATACAATAGCTCGCTACTTAGCAATCATATACAACCGCTCGCTCACCGATAGATCTGTACCTGTAGATTGGAAAATTGCGCAGGTCGCACCAGTGTTTAAGAAGGGTAGTAGGCGTAATCCATCGAACTACAGACCTATATAATTGACGTCGGTTTGCAGTAGGGGAGCATATACTGTATTCAAACATTATGAATCACCTCGAAGGGAACGATCTTTTGATACGTAATCAGCATGGTTTCAGAAAACATCGTTCTTGTGCAACGCAGCTACCTCTTTATTCGCACGAAGTAATGGCCGCTATCGATAGGGGATCTCAAGTTGATTCCGTATTTCTAGATCTCCGGAAATCTTTTGACACCGGTCCTCACAAGTGACTTCTAATCAAGTTGCGGGCCTATGGGGTATCGTCTCAGTTGTGCGACTGGATTCGTGATTTCCTGTCAGGAAGGACGCAGTTCGTAGTAATAGACAGCAAATCATCGAGTAAAACTGAAGTGATATCAGGTGTTCCCCAGGGAAGCGTCCTGGGACCTCTGCTGTTCCTGATCTACATAAATGACCTGGGTGACAATTTGAGCAGTTCTCTTAGGTTGTTCGCAGATGATGCTGTAATTTACCGTCTAGTAAGGTCATCCGAAGACCAGTATCAGTTGCAAAGCGGTTTAGAAAAGATTGCTGTATGGTGTGTCAGGCGGCAGTTGACGCTAAATAACGAAAAGTGTGAGGTCATCCAACTGAGTTCCAAAAGAGATCCGTTGGAATTCGATTACTCGATAAATAGTACAATTCTCAAGGCCGTCAATTCAATTAAGTACATGGGCGTAAAAATTACGAACAACTTCAGTTGGAAAGACCACATAGATAATATTGTGGGGAAGGCGAGCCAAAGGTTGCGTTCCATTGGCAGGACACTTAGAAGATGCAACAAGTCCACTAAAGAGACAGCTTACACTACACTCGTTCGTACTCTGTTAGAATATTGCTGCGCCGTGTGGGATCCTTACCAGGTGGGATTGACGGAGGACATCGAAAGGGTGCAAAAAATTGCAGCTCGTTTTGTATTATCACGTAATAGGGGAGAGAGTGTGGCAGATATGATACGCGAGTTGGGGTGGAAGTCATTAAAGCAAAGACGTTTTTCGTCGCGGCGAGATCTATTTACGAAATTTCAGTCACCAACTTTCTCTTCCGAATGCGAAAATATTTTGTTGAGCCCAACCTACATAGGTAGGAATGATCATCAAAATAAAATAAGATAAATCAGAGCTCGAACAGAAAGCTTTAGGTGTTCGTCTTTCCCGCCCGCTGTTCGGGAGTGGAATGGTAGGGAGATAGTATGATTGTGGTTCAATGAACCCTCTGCCAAGCACTTAAATGCGAATTGCAGAGTAATCATGTAGATGTAGATGTAGATGAACCACAAAAGCTGCTTGTAGTGAAATTGCGTGCTTATGGAATATCGTCTCAGTTATGCGACTGGATTTGTGATTTCCTGTCAGAAAAGTCACAGTAACTGGCGGAAAGTCATCGAGTAACAGAGGAGTGATTTGTGGCGTTCCCCAAGGTAGTGTCATAGGCCCTTTTCTGTTCCTTATCTATATAAACGATTTGAGAGACAATGTGAGCAGCCGTCTTAGTTTGTTTGCAGATGACGCTGTCGTTTATCGACTAATAAAGTCATCAGAAGTCATCAGAGTGCTAAAAGGAATTAATTAAACTTCGGTTAGACGGTAAGTCAGTCAAATCAAAAGGCCGTAAATTCAACTAAATACATAGGAATTACAAATACGAACAACTTAAATTGGAAGGAACACGTAGAAAATATTGTGGGGGAAGGCTAACCAAAGACTACGTTTTATTGGCAGGACACTTAGAAAATGTAAGAGATCTACTAAGGAGACTGCCTACACTACGCTTGTCCGTCCTCTTTTAGAATACTGCTTCGCGGTTTGGGATCCTTACCAGATAGGGCTGACGGAGTACATCGAAAATGTTCAAAGAGGGGCAGCCCGTTTTGTATTATCACGAATATTTGAGAGAGAGTCACTGAAATGATACAGTATTTGGGCTGGACATCATTAAACGAAAGGCGTTTTTCGTTGCGACGGAATCCTCTCACAAAATTCCAATCAACAACTTTCTCCTCGGAATGCTAAAATATTTTGAAGTCACAGAACTACATAGGGAGAAACGATCATCACGATAAAATAAGTGAAATCATAGTTCGTACGAGACGATAGAGGTGTTCGTTCTTTCCGCACGCTATACGAGACTGGAATAATAGAGAATTGTGAAAATGGTTCGATGAACCCCCTGCCAGGCACTTAAATGTGATTTGCATAGTATCCATGTAGATGTAAATGTGGATGTAGAATGGTGAGAATTGTTTGAGGGAGAGTCAGTGGACGTGCAATCGCGTACGTAGCCACCAAGTTCACCAGGAGTTAATCGAGTTGAAAGTAGATGGGGCACGATTCAACAAAATGTACATACCTTGCTCCCAACTACGAATAAATCTGTGAACGTTGGAGAGCGGTTGAACATTTGTAGACCAGAATGAAACACCAGAACTTTCGGTGTCTCATGGAGTATATGCACTGACACATAAATGCTCTCATCAACGGACATCTATAGCGGGTGATATACGCTATTAGGGAGAGTCAAGGCAGGAACTGAAAATGATGGAATATTAATATAAGGAATATCTTTACTGATAACACATATCTTAAAGATTGGGATCGCACTAAACTATTATGTAATTAGAGTTCTCTGTGTAATGTTTTCAACATTTCCTCCAAAGCTGTTCACCAAAATATTATGACTGTAAGAGATGAAATAAACTGACTGCATTCTTTAAATCACTAGTAGTAATATCTTTCAGTTTCAGCATTTCGGTCTGTAAGAGACTACGCTTAATCCATGCTTTTCTCCCTTCAAGTTGTGTGCCTTTACGCCGTAATTCTATGTTTAGTAGGTAATTCCATAACGTTTTACATCCAGTTGAAAGAAGATTTCTGTACCTACACTTGAGCAAGAAAAATTATTTTGAATTTTCTAGTAGTGGTTTTGTGTTGCTAGTTACGAGGCTCCTGCCATGTAAGGAGATAGCGCCTCTGGAGACATGACTGAAGGTACGGAGTTTAGCGTGAGCTAGAGCCAGGCTCGTTATGACCGGAGATAACGTTACACAGGCTAGATTAACGGGCTCTCATATTATAACCAAAGGGGAAACTTTGTACATAACAGAAGTATGCCGTACGGTAAGATGCATGCTGAGATGGAGATTACTGAAAATATTCAACCCCGTTTCTACAAAGTGTATTATCGAAGGCATACGAAATTTTAGCGTCTGTATCTTTTGTTTCATGTCCACTGTAATTGCTATATTTACAATAATGGTCCCTTAGAGACGTGCTGCATATTACAAGTAAGATACTGATGCGCACTCCGTTAAAGGAAATTATTGAACTGATAGGAATTACACGTTGTCTGTAACCTGACTGATTAGTTATAAATATCTGATTACTGAACAGGTATTCACACTAGGAAACAGATATGAAATGTTAGAGGCTTCACAGCATTTCTGAATAGTTTCCTCCAGTTCCTACAAACGCAGTTTTTAAGTCTAGGAACTTGACGCTGTAGAATTAAACGTCTTCCTTATCAGGATAATAATGACAACAGTCACAATTAAAAAATTACGCCCGTCATTAAAAAACATTACACCACGTGAAAGTTCGTTCTAAACTGACATAGAAGTGAAATATTTCCTTCTAGACTAAGATTTCAGTGAATTTACGTCGTATGATGCAGTTATTTATTGTTAATAACAGTAAAGATGAACTTAAAATACTTTGTGCTGAATGAAGATAAGCTGCACACACTGGCATTTCCTTAATGTAGAGTTTATAATGAGTTTCCTGAGTATTTTTGACTGCAGTAACATTTATGTATTCAAGCATCAGTCATTTGCATTGTCCTAGGGATATTATTTGAGGTCGAAAGCGGTCGAGGTAGGTGACCTCCGGTGCAGCCATCATCTTCCTCACATTCTGCTCAGTGAAGCCAAATTACAGTCAGTGGATCTGATTATTCGTTATGTGTTTTCTCGAACTATGAATAAAATTTTGGTGTCACCGTGACTGCTCTTGGTGGACTAGTTTGATGCTTTAACAGCGAGTTGTGCGCTCGCCATATTACACTAGCTCGTTTTTGGTTTGATCCACTTGAGGTGAAAGATCTTCTTTAGATTAAACGTTAACAGGATTTTGTGTTACTAAGCGAAGAATTTTAATTGAAAGTTTAGATAACACATGCCTTGTTGTATTTTCACCTGGGAACAGTAATTAAAATACGTAAATTGATGGCGAAGGAGGAAGAAAGGAAAGGAACTAATGTCAGCTGCATCGGAACTTCATGCGGGATCAGCAACGACGACCGATAACGAGTGCCTGACTAGGACTCGAACCCCGGATCCCCTGCTTACGAGGTAGATGCTTCAACTACTGTGACACCTGGACACAGTGTTAATCGCAAATGGGCGGATTACCTCGGTATGCTCGCCGGCCATTTCGCATTCCCACCCAGCGTCACTCATCCACAGTTCCTGTCCATGTTCTCCATGCTCGCTTATTCTACATTCCCGCTACAGATCGAGAGTAAATGTATAAGAACAGACACTACACATTCATATAAGTAATTAAGGTAGTTCTAGGTTATACTTTAAAGTCCAGCTAGTTAGTTGACACTTAGTAACATTGTGTGGATTAAAATAGAGTATTTACTTGACAGTAAATATTTGAATAAACCACATATTATTCAATAACTTAAGCTTCAGTGATTTTATTCAATCTAATTTACATTCAACTGTGCATGTTTATCAGCTGAAGAATACTACTTCATATCTTGCTGTGTTACATATACAATACCTATCTGGCTTCTTTTGAAGGAGTTTATTTTAAGGATGTGCGACACACCACTGGACAGATACGGGCCAATATTAATCGTAGGTTCACACAGTAGTCCCTGACTGCGTGCGACATACTCGAACTGCCTCGTAGGTTCACACAATAGTCCCTGACTGCGTGCGACATACTCAGACTGTCCAAAGTGTGGGTACTGGGTGTGGGTGTGGGGGTGGGTGTGGTGGTGGGGGTGGGGAGTGGGTGTGGGGGCAGGAAATGAACCTGTGTGGTCCAAAATTCTTTTCATAACCAGTATGGAGTTATTTGAAGGCTTCATGGAAAGGATTGCTAATCTTCAAATTCACAACGATTAATCCGATCGTATTATCTTTCGTGTTTTCGAATGAACCACATACTGATAATTAGTTACTACGTATATACCGCTATAAAGAAATGCCAATTCGACGAATTTTTTGTCTTATTATATTCATGTTCTCGCCTTTTGAAATTAACCAACATCTGAGCTGTAGTACTCAAAATGACGCTGTCTGAGGTTAGCATTTTCTTCTGCTGGCCCGCTCATTTGTAAGCTTTGAGCTTACGACATGGAACTGTAATATATATAGCCTTTAGCGCAGTGGTAATAGGAAACATAGGATGTAACAAAACGCTTCCGACAATCTGCAAGGGGTTTCGTAGTTGTTGTCTTGAGGAACAAATTGAGATGAAGAACCAATGTTCGGGAATGTCATCGAAAGATGTTACAAGGTGTCAGAGGTACACTTGGCACCAAAAAAAGTGGGTCACTGCCGAATACAACCAACATAACGTAGCTGTGTTGCAGGTCCTCTAAACACCAAAACCCCTTGGGGTTCAGTCGTTTGAGTACACATAATGGGTACCGCAAGAGACTACTAAGAGACCAAATGTCTTTATGGCAGTCAGCCTAAGCGTCAACTAATATCGTCATACAAAACATATTAGAAAACACGTTCTTAGCGATGAGACACCCCATAACACTCATAAACTAACCTTATTTACAACAAGTGACATTCCAAATTGTTCTGAGAAAACGTATTATTTTACATATATCGTACAGTAATCCTTAGTCAAAATTAAATACTTGAGACAATATATGGAGTTACGAAGATATACGGCAGTTGGAAAAAAGTTTTTCGCCCTCTAGAAGGTTTTACATCCACGTGCTGAAGGTCGCTCAACGGTGAGTGGCTCTGGAAACTGGATATTGGACGGACCAGCAGAAAAACACGATTAACAGCATGAAGCACTCTAAGGCAATCTCAACATTAACAGCGAATCTCCAGTAATATCATTGTTCTCGTAATACATCAACAGCTACGTGTACACAAACTGGAACTTTAAATGACATGACCAACGTCGTCATTCTGGACCTGGATTCAAACCCAGCACCTATAGCCATTGCCAAATAAGCTAAGCTTTGTTTGTGCCTTATTGGGACCCGATCACTAGGCATAAAGAGATGTGAAGTATAGACGTTTCCACCAGTATCAGTTATCAATTCAGATCCTGAAAATAAATGACGAAAATGTTTGTTCTGAACTGGGAATCACATCATAACAGTTACTATCCTGGGAACTACCACCAACGACGTTTAATATGATGTCATTCACAAGGAACAAGGTATGCTCATGTTTAAAATTGAAATGCCATCATATAAAGCTTGTGACAGGGATGCGAACCCAGCACCTAATCGGATTGTTAACGAAGTACAGTCATGCTCAAAAGTATCCGAACGACCTGGATTGCATTTTGCTTGATTCCCAAGCAACCCACATAACGCAACTGTCTAGCAGGTCCTCTAATCGCTCCTTGATACAGTCGTTTGACTATTGAAAATGGTTCCAACAAGTCACCACTAGAAAACACTGCTCTGTATCGCAATAACTCAAGATGTAAAGTAATAAAAAAGTACTACAAATATCAGGAAACACCTCATCACAGATAAGACTGTCCTTAAGGCTTGTAAGGTCGCATTTATTGCAATAACTGACATACCTGAAATGTTATCACTCTAAATTATTACGTCAGTTAGGTAATGCACAAAGTAAGTTCTTCGTATTCATGATTTCCTCTTCAAAGTAACATATCATACTTGTTATTTAACACAAAATGTCATTAAAAATTTACGTTATTCATTAGCAGCTAGTTGAGAATATGTATGAACTTCAAATGACACGACGAACCGCATCGTTCTGCATATTGTTTCCAAACCAGGTCATGCAAACTAAGATTTCGTGACTGACGGAAATTAACAGTCATTCCTGACTAGGCATAAAGAGAGTGATATACATCGAATTTAGACAGCATCAGTTAACAAATATCAACTTTAAAATACATAACGTAAACATTTTTAACGGACGCGAGTTCCAACCCAGCATCTATCGTCCCTGTTAAGGAACTACGAGAGATGTTAAATACTGCTTCTTCGCAAGTAACTTACTTGACATGCAGCGAGGTAAATCTTTGTGTTGGACAGGGATTCGAACCCAGAACCTAATCGGATTGTTATCGAAGCACAATCAAGTTTGCCGTATCGGATTTTCTCGGCACTAGCTAGATGTATTAAATGAAATGACGAGACGGAACATTATTTTTCTCCTTCCAGGGCTTCAACCCGGCACATATCACTGTTTTATTCTAGAGAAAAGGAACGTTAAGTATGGGTTTGTTACATCAGCAGCGACACGTGAGCATGTTTGAACTAGAAATAATATGAGGAAGAGTTCAGTGCTGACTGGGAATCGAACCCCACACACATCGTTTCAACACACAAACAGACGTCAGCTACCTATTTGTTTTCCACTAGCAGCTCGGAATAACATCCTTGAACTTACAGTGATCTCGAAAATAGTTCTGCGTCTCACTGGGAGTCAAAAACGTCAGATATCGTTAGTGTTGACAACGAATGAAAATGCATTAAAAATAAAAATTATTATCCACCAGCAGATAGGTGTTCTCATGCTAGAGCTTGATAATACAAAGTGAAAACTTTATTGCTGGGCCAGGATTCCAACCCATTCATGCGCAATATGTGGAGATGTTGAGGAATCTGCAGTTTTGAACAAACAACAAGTTGTAGTCGAGCTGTATTGTCACAAAGGGATCAAATTCCGCGTTAAGGACAGTCTGAGTTGCATTCCCAGTTCAGAACCAATTTTATCGACATACAGAAGCTCAAATAAAAGATGGAATAAGTGTCCTGTGACCATACACAGGGTTTGTTTCGTCACTAGAAATAAATAACTAGTATAAGATAGGTTACTGGTGATAGAGGTTCTACATGTCGCCACTGCTTACTTTATTGTGGTTCCACCTAAAATCTACTTGGTACAGAAGGAATATCATGTTTATTGTGATTTTCAGACAACAATGCCATTATACCTTCTTCACTTGACGTAGCCAGAAGAGAATAGAATCTGTCTCTCCCTATAAAAAAGAAAAAAAAACATCTGCAGACATTGGAATCGAACCGAAACCATCATCATACGAAACTATCATCAGTCCAACAGACCACCAAAACCTCTTCTCTAAGACTGATTTCTCTATCATAACACCGTTGCGGCATACAAGATGAGAATTCTGACACACAGGCCCTCTGTAGTTGTTTGCAGGATGTTCAGTACATTCATTTACTTGGTTGACCAAATCGCCATGAACTAGCTGCCTTGCCTACCCAGTGCATTTATTCGACTCTGTTTTGTAATCACCGAAATAAAATAACGTAACTGCCACCTACACAGGACTGCCGACAGTGTAGGATGCAGAAATTTAAATAGGAAGTGTTCCTTTCCATTTGAGCTACTCTATTGCTCTATCTGTTTGTTGAAACCATCGTGAAGTACAAAAGAAATGCTGTAACTGTCTGTCTCTCAGAAGTCTAGATCCGGCCATATGCATTATCTCACAGCACTGTGGAATGCAGAAGTTCTGGAGGAAATGTTGTTCACATCCAGAGGTGCTGTAGCTGCGTCACAGCTAGTAGCGTAACGATAAGCGTCGCGAACTGTTGATAAGACATTGCGTGTTCTATTACATTAAAACGCAATTCTGCTGTCTGAAGTTATCAATTTAATGGAACTTTGAACATAATTCACTTCACTTCCCAACCAAAAATATTTGCATGTCGAAAAATTGCTAACTTCGGCGTCATTTTGTTCTTTTCAGGTTTAATAGAGGCAGCAGATGCGTCTCGAAGCTTTTGTATTATGTATGGGGAGAGCGCATCGTGCCAAAATAGTCAGAAAAGTATTTTCTGCATTAGCTGTCATCTGGTAGTGGCATTTTATTCTTCTTCAAACCTTGTTTGACAGCTTTAACTCAGAACAAGTTTTCTACATGCATGTAATCAATAAACTGCATGTGCATTGTCAGACTGTTACAGATAACGTCAGGGAATTCGCATGTATCGTTGATGATTAATTTCGCTCTCATGTTTAGTATTGTTTTAACAACACTAAAAGAAACCTTACGAAAACTGTGCACTGTATTATAAGAAACGAAATAAAATTCCCCACGATAACCTTACGACGAAAGTCTGTTTGAACAAAACTGAGTATCTGTACACAGGCGTGCCTCTATCTGCACGAATTAGTAAAATACTTCTCACTTAGATTTCGATTGGGTCTGTGTTTAAATGGTATGCTGTGTCATACCCAACAGGTATGCAAATGTGACATTTCGTAAATAAAGTTACGTATTCCTAGAAACCCAAATTTGGCTTGTCAGCAGCAGAAACAGGCGTTACCTGTTGTGCAGCCCTGGTTCCCGGGTTCGATTCCCGGCGGGGCCAGGGATTTTCTCTGCTTCGTGATGACTGGGTGTTGTGTGGTGTCCTTAGGTTAGTTAGGTTTAAGTAGTTCTAAGTTCTAGCGGACTGATGACCATAGATGTTAAGTCCCGCAGTGCTCAGAGCCATTTGAACCATTTTTTGTTGTGCAGCATTGTAAGTTTTTCACCATTGCACTATGAGCTGAAACTATTTTCTTGCGATTTGCTTATCGATGGTTGATCTGACTGCTTGCAGCTCTTACACAGGAGGGATAAAAACGTTACATTCAGCGAGGATGGAACCGCGAACCATAACAGTCGGTTTTCGACAGGTCAGCACGTCATCACAGAGCTAGCAGATAGATATGGTTTTCCCCTTCCTCTTACGCGGCCAATAGTGGCTAGAACTCGTAAGCCGCTATTTACAGGACGAGATTAGTTGCGATTGCCACGTTCAATGACTTTGCTGGGCTGAAAACCGTAAATTTACAATCTTCTGTTACACCTCAAGCGATAACAACCTAGATTATTAAATGGACATGACACGAGAAATCAAGTGAACTTTGAGGCATAATTCCTTGCACACCAGGAAGTAACTCGTCGATCACAGAGTTGCCAAACATACCTTGCGTTGTTGCCAAATCTCAGTTACATTACCAACGCCGGCCGCCGTGGCCGTGCGGTTCTAGGCGCTCCAGTCCGGAGCCGCGCTGCTGCTACGGTCGCAGGTTCGAATCCTGCCTCGGGCATGGGTGTGTGTGATGTCCTTTGGTTAGTTAGGTTTAAGTAGTTCTAAGTTCTAGGGGACTAATGACCACAGCAGTTGAGTCCCATAGTGCTCAGAGCCATTTGAACCATTTGAACCATTACCAGCAGGAAGAAGACGAACCAATGTGATCCTACAGCGGGCTGGGAAGTGACCATAGCTGGCGCCTCAAAGACGCGGCTGCTACGGCCTGGAATACGTAATGCGTCTGATTCGCATTTCTGTAGCTAGGTTTAGGGACTGGAGCTTAGTTACTAATAATACACAGAACTGACTGCTACTAAGCATCATAAATCAGTAACTCTCATAGTTGTTTTTATATTTCTTTCGTAACTGTACTCAAAACCAAGAAACTCATTCACGGACGTTTTCGTGCTTCGCCGATAGTCGAGCACAACAAACAAATAAAAATAAAAAGAGATATATATATATATATATATATATATATATATATATATATATATATGTGTGTGTGTGTGTGTGTGTGTGTGTGAGAGAGAGAGAGAGAGAGAGGGTAAAAAATTGTTGTAAAGAAATTGAATACTGGTATGTAAATAAATCTTTCATTAAAATGACTCGTTCCACATCGTTACGAAATGTCGTATTCATGATCTATGGAACAAGTATTAATCTAATCATTACATATGAAGAGTCATGAAGTACCGAAATTTTCGCCTATATCAGTAACCAAATTTAAACTTGAAAATAAAAGACGACAGTTTTTGTAATAAACCGGGACTCCTATCAAGACCCTTTTATCCCTGTTAACTAACCATGAAAGATGTCTGATATACATCAATTCAGAAGTAACGAAGTGTGTATGCATTTAAAGATGAAGCGCATGATGTGAAATTCTGCGACGGAGATACAAACCCAAGACGCAATAGGGTTGTTAACTAAGTAAAATCAAATGTTAGGTATCGTTTTTCTTGCCAGCTGCTAGGTGTTTGAATCTAAAATAATTACCCAAATTTTTGTGCCTGAGTTACAATCGAACCGCACTCCTATCGTTCTTCTTTATTGTCCACGAATATTGTTTAAGTATCAATTGCTTACTCACCAACAGTAAGATGTGTGCGTGTTTGTCCAGAAATTGTTGGCAACATAAACAGACATTAAAAATGCACGTTAATTTTCACTAACAGGCCGGTGTGCACGTGATAGGGCTTGAAATGAAATTATGAATATTTTTGTACTGGATCAGGATTCACACCCACATATTTACCTTTGGAGGAGATCTAGAGAAGACTGTAGTCTTGGGAAAAAGAATGAAATGATTTAACTATACTGTTCCGAGAGATTCAGATCCTCAAAAGAGGAGATACAAATTCGAATCACAGTCCAGCACCAAATTTTTCAACGTCTCTAGTTCAATCAATTACAAGTAGAATAAGAGCCCTGTTCCTTTAGACGGCTATCAGTTCATCAAACAAAATAAAACTTTCTAATGTAAGTAAGTTTACTAGCGACAGTATTTCTGTTTACCCTGACCTCCACCTATGTCATTTTGCAATGTAAACCGGCTCTGCCCAGTTTGGAATGAAGAAATGTAATGTTTAATGGGATTCTGGATTATAACAGCTTTCTCTTGAGGTTACCAGAGGTAAAGTAAATCTGTTTGTGCCTCTTAAAGGTAATTGCCTGAACCCATGCATTCCACTTGTGATAGTTCGTTCCACCAGACCACTGTGGCCACATTTCCCAGCCCCAGGAGTGTGCTGTAACGGATGATGTGCTTAGCTTACAAAACTAGTCACGGTGGAAAAAAAAAACAAGAGTCTATTAAATGGTTAAGTTGAAGCAAGCTTCTGACGTGGAGATTATGCTATTCTCATGTCAGCAGAATGTAAAGACTCTTCTAGGTGTCATAGCCTCGATTTGAAGCCATTTTGAAATTTTCACTAATTCAGGAAATTTCTTAGTTCGAGAAAATCCACTGTGAAGTGTGAAGTTACCGGATAATTCGATTATCACCGTCATTACTACTATCATTTTCTTCATACCGCTGCTGGAACAGATGTGCTTGAATATCATTTAAGTCTTTTTGGTCATTATAGATGTAGTTGTAAGATGGCAAGAACTATACCCCTTACATGAAGTCATTAAAGATCGTCTAACTCACGTTGAGCGAACAGTAGGGCTGAACAAAAATGAGTGATAGGACACAATGCATCTTGTAGAGGGTATAGTATGGACATATTGGAATAATTAATGTCGGGTGATGGTTTTAAAGTAATTCACACGACATGAAAACTTTGTGGAAACCCGTCGATTTACTGGAGGCTAGTTTACCCCAGGGAAGTACTCAGAATTGACCGTGGCCGCCGGGGGAGCGGGTAAGGGAAGCGACAATAGGCAGCTTAGGGCAGCTCAAGCTCTGAGAAAGCGGTAACGGTGCGTGGCCTCCAGCCGCCTTAAGATGAGTCACAGCATGGGTGGTTGACCCCGACCCCATGCTGCTGTACCGGGAAGCAGATGGAGAACTTGTACACCTGTTGATAAATGTCCGTCGTCCCATTTTCTGTGAAACATGCGAGAAAGCCGCGCAAAGCTGCGGTGGAGTAGTCAACAGAGGTCAAAATATGCATGTTCGTGACTATAGCAACTTCACATTGAATTCACGGTCCGCAGAGTCTGAAGCAAATAAGGTGAAGAGTGACAGAATGAAATACGCCGGCCTCCGATGGGAACGTAGGACCAAGGAATTTGAAGTACTCTCCTGAGAGTCAGAATTCCGGAAAACTTGGTGTTTGTGGAGACGCTTACCTTGATGGGTGGCCTGGGAGGAGCTATACAGCAGAAGTTGAGAGGAAGGGAAATTTTGTGGGAATTTGTTCACTTCCCAGAGCAATCACTGGTCGGCGCTGGGAAGCAACAAATAATTAACGTGACTTGCGCTGTAATTGGCGTAAGTGATTTTGCTGGAGGGGAAACCGAGGCGAAGAGCAGACTGTGAGAAGTACCTGTAGAGGTCTTCAGTTCCCAGCTTGTCTAGAGTGCGGACGTGGCGTTCTTTACTCAGCTTGCCTGAGAAAGAGTGAGCATCTCTGCAGTTTAGGACTTAGCAAACGGAACGATTGCTTGGAGATAGGAAGTTTTGGTTCAGCTATATACTCAGCAAGATAGCTAGGAATGAATAGACGAGCGCAGCCTTGCAGCACCACGAGGTCGGCCGACATCCACACAATGACGCCGCTACGCCACGCTGTATTCGGTGATATTACGTCCGCTCCAGCCACTGATTAATTTGTTGGATGACGTGGGCAAAGTTTTCACGAGGGTTTCATGGGCCGTGTATTGTAGAATTCTTCTCACACTTTGCATTACGCCTGGGTCAGTCGATAGGAATTACTTTTGAGTTATCGCGCTTTACTCCACGCAAACGCAATTTATTACCACAGCCTGATACGAGAGTCTTGTAATGTGATGATCGAAGACCGGGAGTTAAAATAATTTTGTGCTAATCGACTGCATCTGTTTTCAATCAAGTAGTTGAAATCCAAAGTCACTTTCTTAATTAATTTTAGGTTCAACATTTGCATCTGGTGTTCAATAGTTGAATATAACATCAATGTGCACCCCTTTTTAATTAAAAGTGATCAATTCTGAATAAATTAGTGTCAACACTTCCACCGCAGTTCAATCAGGTGTCACAGGGCCATATTATTTTTTTTTTTTGCGTTATCCGATATTGCGGCAGTTGTGCACGCTCTGTTAGTCAATTAGTTGGGGTGAACACACGCCAAAACCAGCTAAGTGACGGGTGGGGTGTTACATAGTTGCCCAAGAACAAGTTCTTTCCCTGTCTACGGAATCCTTTTCATGTTAATATCAAACATTAGCAATTACTCGTAGATCACATTAAAACTAAAGTAATTGATGAAGAAATTACTTGATATCGAAAACGTGCCACCTTTCTTCATTTACTTGCGCCTAGAAATGGCTGTCGAATACTGCCAAACCAAAAGCCAAGGGATCTTACTGCCTTCCAATATACGTCGCTGTCGGTTCTTCCATATGATTAGGTCGACGTGTCATGTTTCAAGTTGTGTATGACAGAGAATGTTTTAGAAAATCAATTGTTTTCCTTTGCAATAAACAGAAAGATTTTCATTCTAAGCTATCCAAGTCCAAAATTTTCGCAATATTAGTTCAAATTCAATATTCGCTTCCATAATGTAAGGAAAGTATTTCACAGTTGCAAAACCCGCATCCGACTCACTGTCCTTACACTTAGTCGCTGGCCATAAATTCTAACTCAAAGTGACGCCAGTTTAAGTAACCTAATGTAGTGAAGATTGTTTGCCAGTGCTCTTTCTCACCGGAAAATATGCAGTTCACTCATTGGGCTCCATAAGTACACTGTAACAGTAATTTTTGTGTGTATGCAGTGCATACGGATTGTAGAATTTAGTGGTGCTTTCTCTTCCACTTCTGTGTACAATATGCATGACCTAAACGTGCCCTTTGTCATTACAGGCCCTGGGCGGTGCAACATCATATTGACATCAGTAATGTCCTTATACTGACAACCTCATTGTTCGTTTTACTCGATTTTGTAATCATTTAAGTAAAACAACATGCCATTCCAGTGGGAGACATTTCGTCCCCTTTTCCTTGTGTGAAATTTGTCAGTAAGCTTTTTGCCTTCGAACCAGCGAAATGCGGCAGAGTACGGCTGGTAAACGATTTACTAACCACGATTTAGTGCCGTTAACACGATTTCTTTAAACATTGGCGTAGCTGAAGGAATTTAGTTTCTTCTTAAATCGTCTTATGCAGCAACGTTCACAGACATCTCAAATAGGAAAAGCTCTTTCTCCTGGTACGGAAGTTGTGAAACAAACTTCCCACAGTTTGTGTCATGTTGATCTTTTCGTCTGATAGCACTGCGTAAGTATTTTATCTAAAAGGTATTAAAGTAGTGTTCCTCCAGCTCTGGGAATCATTGGTAGAAAACGAGTTTCACACCAATGGGTACAGTACTGATAAATATTCAAAATGATTATCAGCCTAAGTCTGCGTTCATCCACAAACTGAGGCGTATTTCTAATATTTAAGCTAGACTATGTATCCTTGTTTTCCTTGAGTGGGCATTGGAAGGCGTTTACACATACGTATACGAGGGTAATCCCAAAGGTAAGGTCTCCTAAGGGACACGCAAGTGCCAACGCAGGCACAAACGAGAGATCCTTAATTTTAATGGCAAGCAGAAACCACAGTGTTGGCTGCATGGTGGCAAGGTGATAAAGAGCAAGACTATGGATACGAAGGTCTCAGGTTCGATACCTCACCAGTCCCACGATGTTTATGTGCCGTTTTACACATATTTCCCCTGGGGCACTGCTTGTTGATGTGAAAAATGCCGAGTTGCACTGTGGTCCGAAAGCCACGTAAAACTGTAGGTTCCCCTATTAACTGGCTAGGTAAGTCAACTGAAAGGTTGGATGAAAGCAACAGCATACCACCTCCAACAAGACCGTGCCTATTAAAGCACTGTGGTGTTCAAACCAGTCTTGCGACTAATGACTGCTTTACTTTCTATTGGTTCCAAAACTAATAATCTTCGGCTTATTAACATTTTTGTGTTTTCATGCTGTAGCTTTAATACCAGTAAACGTAAGTAACCAGCCGAGCACTGTCTACGTTCGAGTTGTCAAGGTGGTAGACGACGATGCTGTCGACCGCAGTTACAATTTTGGTCATGGCTATGTTTCAGTCGAATACCTCTATGGGCCTTCCTGCGTATTTCAAGATATACTTTTATACACTTGGTACGCTTGCAAATTGATATCTGATAGAGCTGTATTTAGCAACATGAATCAGATATGTTTTCCGTACAATATATTGGACAAAACATCAGTGCAGCGAGATTTCGTTTACGTGTTGCGCATGGTGCAAGAAATATTTGTGTTTTGCGTGCTTCTGTAATAGGTTTCACCCCACTGAATGCGAGCAAGCTCACGAATAGACTGTCGATAACTGGAATTACGCAATAACACACTTAAAAGTTGTATTTTTGCGTTATGTATCCCGATGATAATAACTGTAAACAGGTTATATGCCTACTCGCTTATTATCGCGCTTCTCGATGCTTTTCTTCAAAAAATAAAAATAAAAATATAAAGCGAGAGAGAGACAGAGAGAGAAAACAGAAATGTATTTAAAATATCAGCTCAGTGACGCCATGGTCGTCTCGTGATGTAAAGCAAGAATAGTTGATAGGTAATATCTCGTTGTACTAGCGATATGTATGGCTACGGAGTTCTTTGTTTTCTCTCTGCAAACAACTATAACAGAATTCAGTAACAAATTGGTAAGAGCACCTACTCAGTGCGTCAATTAAACGCTCAGCCATTCTTGGTTATTTTGTTAGTCGTCTGTAATCCAGTAAAAGTCCTTGATTATTGATTTATAATTACTACCGTTGTTATTGTTATTCGTCACCCCACAACAGCTTTCCTATCACTCATTGTCGCCGATGCACGTAACGAATGGATCAGGATGAATGAAATGTGGGATGTTTCGTCACGGAGAATATACACATTTATCTCGGCGTCTTGTGTCAGGGTAATATGAAAATCTCAATAAGAGAAGACGACAATAACACCCAACTATTTCTGCCCACCTAACACCATGATGACAGACAAATTGGCGTCTCACTGTATTTTGATTATAATTCGTTAGCCTTTTTGCGACCTCATTTTAATACCTCGTGGGAGCAGACATAATATTTTGCTTTTTGAACACCGAACAATAACACACAAAGATATTAGATGGAAGGATACAAAGAAAAATTCAGACTCATGGGTGTGGATCCAGTTCATCATAGGAAGACTAAACAAGAGGGAAACATTACGAAAGCAAAGAATACGTTGGTTACTATACATTATTTGTATAGATCTGAAGATTAAAAAGCGCAGATCTGCACAGTGCCCGCATCTGCACTTTAGTTCCTGTCTTAATGGGCCTAATTTTTAGTTTCTTCTCTTCTGAATTATCAAATGAATTGATTATTACTTGGTACAGAAAAATTAGGTAACTGTGTTTCTTACAGCTTCCATTCGCACCAATATTTTTCTACATTCTCGTGCATTTCATGAAATTCTACTTGTATGACCACAAGACTGCACATAGATGCAATCGATTTCGAGGTGCAAAGTGTTTGTTATCTTACTTTTCGTGACAGGTTGGCAAAGTAGATTTCCAAAGACTTTTTATTGTACTGAAATAATCTTTTGTAACAAAGTAACAAGGTAAGTGTTTTATTCGTATATATTTTGTGGAAAACTGTAATCGTGATGGAAGATTACACACCTGAATGTTTGACACAGCTGGTAGGAGAAAACGCTGCATATTAACCAAACCACGCGCCTCCTCTCCGTATCCTCCTATGACACGAGCACAGGATTCTCCTCCTATAACGCTACAGAGCTGTTACTAGCACAGCTGAGAATTGGCAACATCGTCACAAATATTTGGCAACACTGAGACAGTGCAATCACTTCCGCGTATGGTACTGAACTGACTCGCTAAATTCTCTTGATATTCCCTTTCCATTTGAATGATGCGTGGTATATAATCCTCAGGTAAATTAAGACACTGAGACAGAAATTTCAATTTTTTGGCTAAAGAAATGCTTTTCTTCACATAAGTGACAACTTTTAATATCTTTCAGGATGCGTTATGAGGCTGATCGACGAATACCATGATGAGAGTGGCATGCTGGCAGCAGTGTGTCCGTAGCCCTGTGGTTCCGCCGGTGTCTCGTGTTCCAACGGTTAAGAGAATCGTCAGTTATAACTGTGGTAAGGGTAGCGCGTGCGAGCTTATTTTGTGTATTGTTTCATGGAGCTGCGAATTCCCAGAAAAAATTCTCTAACAAAATCAGAAGAAAACCCTTACTGATCAAATCCTCTTGGCAGCTCGACTCAGTAAATTGTGTTAATGGTCGTAGATCTCTGCTTTCTGACTGCCAAGCTGCTATAAAATACAAACGTCTCTGAAGAAATTCGAATCAACCGTCAACGATACAAAATTCAATAATGTTCTTCACTTAAAACTCCCATGCCAGGGTGATAAATATGAAGGAAATAAATTGATTAGCAAATCGCAAGAAAATAAATTCAGCTCAAAGTGCAATGGTGAAAAACTTACAATGCTGCACAACAGGTAACGCCTCTTTCCTCTGCTGACAAGAAAATTTTGGGTTTCTAGGAATACGTAACTTTAAATATAAAATGCCACATTTGCATACCTGTTGAGTATGACACAGCATACCATTTAAATACAGACCCAATAGAAATCTAAGTGAGTAGTATTTTACTAATTCGTGCAGATATACTCAGTTTTGTTAAAACAGACTTTCGTCGTAAGATTATCGTGGGTAGTTTTATCTCATTTCTTACAATACAGTGCACAGTTTTCGTAAGGTTTCATTTAGTGTTGTTAAAACAATACTAAACATGAGCGAGAAATTAATCATCAACGATATCTGCGAATACTCTGATGTTATCTATAACAGACTGACAATGCACATGCAGTTTATTAATTACATGCATGTAGAAAACTTGTTCTGAGTTAAAGCTGTCAAACAAGGTTTGAAGAAGAATAAAATACCACTACCAGACGACAGCTAATGTAGAAAATACTTTTCTAACTATTTCGGCACAATGCGCTCTCCCCATACATAATACAACAGCCACGAGACGCATCTGCTCCCTGGCCGTCTATTAATCCTGAAAAGAACAAAATGACACAGAAGTTAGCCTTTTTTCCGCATGCAAATATTTTGGGTTGAGAAGTGAAGAGAATTATGTTCAAAATTCCATTAAATTGATAACTTCAGCAGACAGCAGAATTGCGTTTTAATGTAGTAGAACACACGACGTCTTATCAACAGTTCGCGACGCTTACCGTTACGCTACTAGCTGTGACGCAGCTACAGCACCTCTGGAAGTGAACAACAGTTCCTCCAGAACTTCCGCATTCCAAAGTGCTGTGAAATAATGCATATGGCCGGATCTAGGCTTCTGAGAGACAGACAGTTACAGCATTTCTTTTGCACTTCACGATGGTTTCAACAAACAGATAGCGCAATAGAGTAGCTCAAATGAAAAGGAACACTTCCTACTTAAATTTCTGCATCCTACACTGTTGGAGATCTGTGTAGGTGGCAGTTACGTTTTTTTATTTCGGTGATTACAAAACAGGGTCGAATAAATGCACTGGGTAGGCAAGGCAGCTAGTTAATGGCGATTCGGTCAACCAAGTAAATGAATGTACTGAACATCCTGCAAACAACTACAGGGAGCCTGTGTGTCAGAATTCTCATCTTGTGTGCCGCAACGGTGTTATGATAGAGAAATGAGTCATAGAGAAGAGGGTTTTTTGGTCTGTTGGACTGATGATAGTTTCATATGATGATGGTCTGGGTTCGATTCCAACTTCCGCTGACGTTTTATTCATAGGGAGAGGCAGATTCTATTCTCTTCTGGCTACGTCAAGTGAAGAAGGTATAATGGCACTGTTGTCTGAAAATCACAATAAACATGATATTCCTTCTGTACCAAGTAGATTTTAGGTGGAACCACAATAAAGTAAGCAGTGGCGACATGTAGAACCTCTATCACCAGTAACCTTTCTTATACTAGTTATTTATTTCTAGTGACGAAACAAACTCTGTGTAAGGTCACAGGACATTTATTCCATCTTTTATTTGAGCTTCTGTATGTCGATAAAATTGGTTCTGAACTGGGAATGCAACTCAGACCGTCCTTAACGCGGAATTTGATCCCTTTGTGACAATACAGCTCGACTACAACTTGTTGTTTGTTCAAAACTGCAGATTCCTCAACATCTCCACATATTGCGCGTGAATGGGTTGGAATCCTGGCCCAGAACTAAAGTTTTCACTTTGTATTATCAAGCTCTAGCATGAGAACACCTATCTGCTGGTGGATAATAATTTTTATTTTTAATGCATTTTCATTCGTTGTCAACACTAACGATATCTGACGTTTTTGACTCCCAGTGAGACACAGAACTATTTGCGAGATTACTGTAAGTTCAAGGATGTTATTCCGAGCTGGTAGTGGAGAAAAATTCGGTAAGTGTCGTCTCTTTGTGTGTAGTCAACAACGATATGTTTGGGGTTCGACTCTCAGTCAGCACTGAACTCTTCAGCATATTATTTCGAGTTCAGACATGCTCACATGTCGCTACTGGTGTAACAAACCCATACTTAACGTTCCTTTTCTCTGGAATATAACAGCGATACGTGGCGGGTTGGAGTCCTGGAAAGGAAAAATTAATGTTTCATTTAATACATCTAGCTAGTGCCGAGAAAATCCGATATGTCAATGTTGATTGCGCTTCGATAACAATCCGATTAGGTTCTGGGTTCGAATCCCTGCCCAACACAAAGATTTACCTCACTGCATTTCAAGTAAGTTACTTGTGAAGTAGCAATATTTAACATCTCTCGTAGATCGTTAACAGGGGCAATAGATGCTGGGTAGGAATTCGTGTCCGTTAAAAAGGTTACGTTATGTAATTTAAAGTTGATATTTGCTAACTGATACTGTCCAAAAATGAGGTATCTCACTCTCTTTATGCCTAGTCAGGAATGAATGATAATTCCCGTCAGCCACGAAATCTTAGCCTGAGGTCATCAGTCTCCTAGAACCTAGAACTACTTAAACCTAACTAACCTAAGGACATCACACACATCCATGCCCGAGGCAGAATTCAAACCTGCGACCGTAGCAGTCACGCGGTTCCAGACTGAAGTGCCTAGAACCGCACAGCTACAGCGGCCTATCCTGCATGACCTGGCTTTGAAACCATATGCAGAACGATGCGGTTCGTCGTGTCATTTGAAGTTCATACATATTCTCAACAAGCTGCCTGTGAGTAACGTAAATTTTTAATAACATTTTGTGTTAAATAACAAGTATGGTATGTTACTTTGAAGAGGAAATCATGAATACGACGAACTTACTACGTGCATTACCTATCTGACGTAGTAATGAGAGTGCTAACATTTCGAGTATGTCATTTATTGGAATAAATGTGAGATTACAAGCCTTAAGGACAGTCTTATCTGTGATGAGGTGTTTCCTGATATTTGTAGTATTTTTTTATTACTTTACATCTTGAGTTATTGCGATACAGAGCAGTGTTTTCTAGTGGTGACTTGTTGGAACCATTTTCAATAGTCAAACGACTGTACCAAGGAGCGATTAGAGGACCTGCTAGACAGCTGCGTTATGTAGGTTGCATGGGAATCAGGTGAAATGCAATTCAGGTCGTTCGGATACTTTTGAGCACGACTATACATAAAATCAGAAGTTAAGTATCGAATGTTTTCACCAACAGCGAAAAGTTGGAACCTTAATTGACGATAGAATTGTTTTTGCCTGACTGGGATTCGAACCCAGCATCTAGCACCGTCGTTTTCTCGCCAGGAACAGACGATAAATAGCTATTGTTGGTTCACCAGCAGCGAGATGGGCGCATGTTTAGCTAGGCATCAGGCGACGAAAAGTTCTGTGCTGAATGGAATTCAAACCCCGCACACGTGGTCATGAAGACACTTTAACTATCAAATTCTTTTCCAATAATAGCTAGGAATGGCATGTTTGTACTTTCAATGATGTGATGGAAAATACTCTGTTGGCTAGAAGTTGAATCCACAACATGTCGTCGTTGGTGATCACAACGAACACAACGTCAAACCTAATTCCGTTTTCACCAGTAGGATGGAGAGGAATGTTTGAACCTGAAAAGATGTAAGGAAACGTTTGATCCTGTAATGTTGTGATAAAAATCTCATCATGTGGCTGTGAGTTGAAACGAACACGTTACAGCTGACAACGCACGAAGAGACGTTGAAAATGCAACAATTTTTCACCAGTAGTTCGGAGTGCACATGCTAGGGCTTGAAATGAAATAATGAATATTTTTTGCTGATCAGGATTTGAAAGCAGATAGGTGCCTTTCTAGGTGGCCTAGAAGAGTTTGCAGTCTTGGGGAACACAGTGAAATCGAATTCGAATCCCAGTCCAGCACCACAATTTTGAACGTCTCAGTTTCCAATGAAGTTTGAGCCTCGTGAACTTACATGGCCATTGGTTCATTAAATGAAATACGTTTTCTAGTTTACGACGGCCTGCTGGTGACGGAATCTCTGCCTTCCGGGGTTTCTACATCTGTCACAGCTCAAACGAATGCCGCTCTGTCCCAGTCGGCAGCGAAGGGATGTTATCTTTACTGCGGATATTGAACCACGGAGCTTCTGGCGTTCTGCACTTGGCGTTACTAGGGCTGCAGGTGAGTTAATTGTGTGTGTTACAAATCTACGACTGACGTGAAATGTGAACCTACACGTTTTACACATATACATCTACATAGATACTCCGCACTCCACCATACGGTGCGTGGCGGAGGATACCTCGTACCACAACTAGCATCCTCTCTCCCTGTTCCACTCCCAAATTGAACGAGGGAAAAATTACTGCCTATATGACTCTGTACGAGCCCTAATCTCTCTTATATTATCTTTGTGGTCTTTCCGCGAAATGTAAGTTGGCGGCAGTCTTTAATCCACCAGACCACAGAACCCCTGCCAAGCACATAATTATGAATTGCAGAGCATTCATTTAGATGTAGATGCAGATTTCAAGGGAGGGGTAACAGGAAGGAGGGCGGGATCTGGAAATGAATAGAAGTGCAAAAGTGCAAAATATAAGCGCGAAATGCTTGCAAAGTATTGCTTACTTAGATGTGTGCCACAGTTCGTTATATCTTAGGATCGAGAGATAAGGAAGGACTGTTCTCAGAACGAAGAATGGGTTATAGATAAGGGGAGATCAAAGAATACGGTTTAATAGGTGGTGAGAGGAATGATAGAGAGTAAAGACAGCAGCAGTTAAAAGAGAAAATGTAGCGTCATTGGAAACCGCTAGATTTGTTTACAAAGTTTTGGGAGAGTGTAATAGAAGGGCACTTGCGGCGATAGTGTCAGAGAGAGAGAGTGTGAGAGAGAATAGGAGAGATATTAACAACGAGTAAACATAAATGTTCAAATGTGTGTGAAATATTATGGGACTTAAGTGCTAAGGTCATCAGTCCCTAATCTTACACACTACTTAACCTAAACAATCCTAAGGACAAACATACACACCCATGCCCCAGGGAGGTCTCCAACCTCCGCCGGGACCAGCCCCACAGTCCATGACTGCAGCGCCTCAGACCACTCGGCTAATCCCGCGCGGCGAGTAAACATAATATGATATCGTTTGCGTATTGTGTGGAGGACGGAGGGTGGATTCATGGATGGAGGGAAAGAGAGAGACGTATATGAAATAACAAAAGCTATTGTGAGCGAGCCCATCTACGCTGATTATTTTGTAAGTATGTAGACGGGGTGTAAATTAAATCAAAATAGAATACCTAACAAACTGTATATTCAAAAGAAACCCACTTGAATTGAACTCAAAGAAAGCTAACCCATATTGTATCTTTTCTGTTGCCACGCGATCTTCCACTAGCTCCTAATGAGGAAAAATGACGAAAAAGAGGAAATAACAAAACATTTTAAGAACTCTAATATTTTATCCAGAATCCTTCATTATTTCGTACTTCTATCACGCCTCTTGGCATAGAATGTATAAGCAGTCGGACGTAACAGCCTGAAGAAGCAACTTCCTCCCAGGCTTCCAGGGCGCAGACCCAAAGAGCGTCCGCAGTAGTTGGTTGGTTTCGTGGCCAGTTCTCTGCTAATGTTCTGGCGACCTCAGCCCACATGTTTTCCATGGAGTTCATATCAGCCGCCCGTGGCGGCCAGTCCATGACGTTGACGCCAATCGTGGAGAGCCGCTGCTGAACAAATGAATGGGAGAATGGTCCTCTTCCAATGTGACGTCCCCTTCTGCGTACAGCATTCGCACTGACGGAAGCATCACATTTTCCAATGTGTGGGCATACTGCACGCTGTCCTGAGATCCTTGTATCCTGTGAAGTATTCCTGCCCCTCTCGCAAAAATCCAACCCCAGCCGGTAACAGATAGCCGACCACTTCTTCTTGTCGTGGTTACATATTTGCGTCGATGGCGAGTCCCTTGCGGCCTGTAAACGATTCGTGGACCGTCGTTATTGGTGGAAAACATAGATGTGTGTGATGTCCTTAGGGTAGTTAGGTTTAATTAGTTCTAAGTTCCAGGCGACTGATGACCTCAGAAGTTAAGTCGCATAATGTTCAGAGCCATTTGAGCCATTTTTTTGGTCGAAAACACCTTCTCATCAGTGAAAATGACGTTGTCCCTCGACGCCCTCAGATGGAGCTCCGCGAATGCTAGCCGGTATAGAACGTTGTCTTCGCTGAGCTCTTGTTTCACGGCGGATCGTCGTGCATGCAGTCCAGCGTCCCTCAGTCTTCGGCGAATCGTGTCACTGGAGCCGAGCAAGTTGGTCTCCCGCTGCAACTGCTTCGCGTTCAGAAAGGGATTTTCTCTGCTCCTAGACACTAGGTCCCTGTCTTCCTGCCGTGAGATCACTCTCTTCTTGCCTGAGCCAGGAGCCTTTTGGTGGTGCCTCTTTCAAGGCAGATGCTCCGCCATCTCGTTGCAGTGGTATGTGGTACGGCATACCGTCTGCCAGCTTCTCTGATGGAACATCCTCCTTCCTCAACGAGAGCGACGACTCTACCTCAGCCGGCCGGAGTGGCCGAGCGGTTCTATGCGCTATAATCTGGAACCGCGCGACCGCTATGTCTCGAATCCTGCCTCGGGCATGGGTGTGTGTGATGTCCTTACGTTAGTTAGGTTTAAGTAGTTCTAAGTTCTAGGGGAATGATGACCTCAGATGTTAAGTCCCACAGTGCTCAGAGCCATTTGAACCATTTTTTGACTCTACATCAAATAGACCTCTCCCAGTGAGCCATTACGGCAGACAGCCTGATGTGTATTTCTGCTTGCCGCTCTTGTACTGATTCCGGGAGAGGAGGTAAACTTATTTACGTCAAACGGAGCGGCAGAGGCACAGGCATGCGGCGCAGCCGTGCTGGCTCGTCCTGGGCTGTTGGCCCACCAACGCCACCGCCAGCTCGCTCACTTGCGACTCGCCTCGGCCATCCTGGCTGGCCCGTAGCTCGCGAGCCGCGGCTAGTACAGTCCCGGGTCGTACGGCCACGATCACCCCTTGAAGGATCAAAAGTTACACCTAACCTTCCCAAGTCCGTAGTACCAACTAACGCAGCTACAGGTTTTTATGCTATAACATGTGCAGGCACAACCACAGTTGACGATTTATTCAAATATTTGACGAACAATACTTTCAAAAATACATTGATTTTAAACATAGCTACCACAAAATATTTCACCTAGCTAGCAATAGCATGACGCAGGAAACTATATTTTCTTGTAAGCGCTATGCATTAGATGTAGCCTTAAGAAAACCTGTATTCAACCACGACAACTAAGCGGAATATAAAAGTAAACAGGTTCGGCGGCGACTTCTCCAAATAAAGTATATACTTAGTATATAATAAACGTTTTGTGCACTTATAACATGTACTCAGTGTCTCTGAAACAATACGTGCTGCACGACGGAAATTACTTTCTGCTGAGGCAATTCATTAACATCTCAATGATACACGACTACTAGAGAACAATGCTCTTTACGGCAGTCAATCCACTTGTAAATTAACATCATGATATCGCAGATATTAGGAAACACGTTACTAGGGATGAGAAAGGCCATAACGTTTGCAACTAAACATGCTACTCCTAGCTACTACTATATGAAGTTGATTATATTGTGTCTTCATAACCATGTGTGCGGCGTTCGACTCTCAGTCAGCATAGACGTTTTCGTCACCTTATTCCTAGTTAAACGTGTGCACATCTCGCTGATGGTGAACCACCATTGGACATTTCTCGTCTGTTCCTGGTTAGACGACGACGGCGGTATTCGCCGGGTTCGAATCCCGGTCAGGCAATACAACATCATTCACCATTTAAGGTTCCAACCCCACTACTGGTGACAAACTGTGGTATCTACATTCTGATTTTACGTACTTATTCAACAATCCGATTAGGTGCTTGGTTCGCATCCTTGTAATCAGCTTTACATGATGGCATTTCAGTTTTAAACATATACATCCTTTGCTCCTTCACAATGCAACAATATATAACGTCTTTCGAGTTTAATTACCAAGAAGTTAATTGTCATGTTAGCGTTCCTGGTTTCGGACAAACATTATCATCATTTACATTCAAGTTGAGAATTGATAACTGATACTGATGCAAACGTCAATATTTGACGTCTCTTTCTGCCTAGTGATATAGTCTCCAGTCTCGATAAGGCACAAAGCTTTGCTTGCTTAATAATGGCTTTACGTTCTGGGTTTGCATCCGGATCCAGAACGAAGACGTTGGTCATGTCATTTAAAGTACAACATTGTGTATAATTAACTTTTGGTGAGTAATGTGAACAATGATATTACTTGTGATTCGCTGTTAGTGTTGGGATTTTCGTAGAGTGCTTGCTGTCGTTAATCACTTTTTGTTTTAACTGCTTAGTATCACATAATGTTGATGCAAAACCACTCCCCATTGAACGTTGAATGACGTTCAGTATGTATTAGGTAAACCTTTTAGACAGCAAAGAACTTGTTTCCAATTGCCATAGAACTTTATAAATCCATATACTGTCTCAAATATTTAATTGTGCCTAAGGATTACTGAACGATTTATGTGACAAAACTAGTTGTCCCATAACGTTTGAAATGTCACTTATTGTAATTAAGTTTAGTTTACAAACGTTAAGGACTGTCTGATCTCTTCTGTACTATTGTGATGTTTCTTTACATCTGGACGGACTGTCGTAAAGACCAGTGTTCTCTAGTAGTCTCTAGCGGTACCCATTGTGTATCTTACAACGACTGTACTGTGGAGAGTTGCGACGATGTGCAACACAGGTATGCTATGTTGGTTGCATACATTCAGGTGCAGCCTACACGTTGGAATTCAGGCGTGACCCACTTTTTTTGCTGTCGAGTGTACATGGGTGACTGGCTACAACTTGACGACCAGTGTGACAGCAAATGTAAGGTTTTACACTACAGACACTGCGGCCTAGCACTCTTTCCAGCGTTGTAACAGAAATAAATGTTTTCGATACTGTCTAACGTCCTGAACGCTGTCAGCTCCATTCCGTGAACACATGGAGTCAGTCAGCTTGTCAGCATTCAATCTCAAGATTTGTTACCAAGAAGTACCCGGGGGTGGAGGATTGGCTATAAGGAGAGGGGGGGCTATAAAAATAAATTTTACTCTGTATAACGTCATTGGACAGTTCCGTACGTGGGTTCCCATTCTCTATGTCTTTTTCAATTTTTTTCAATACGCCCTTTATAAGTTCTTTATGTTTGTTGGTATGGTTTTGTTACAATCTGCAATTGCATACGTTGCTACAAAAAGAAAAATCTCAGCTATCACAAAATCCCCTCTACAGACTGCGTTCTGCAATATCTCTAACCCATTTGCCAAATTTGGTCTTTATATATCATCTAATTCCGCTGACCACCAGAGAACTTTCTACGGCTTTTTTCTGTTTTCATTTTTTTTTTAATTCCGGAGATCGCCGACAAATTATTACTACTACAGATTTTTATTCGTTTGTTCTCCCGTCGATGAAAACAAGGCTATGCTTCACATGCTGCGAAACTCACTATGAAGTTATTTCTTATGCGAGCGTTACCTTGAATGCGATATGAGTCATATTCTTGCATGCGTAATCCTTACTGACAGGCTGAAGGAAATTAGATATGCTGTCTGAACTGTTTCACAAAGTAATAACGATATGTCAAAATGATTTTGAAATGAACAAATATAATAAAATTCAAAGTAATGAAAGGTTACTGTGTAGCAACCAGTGTACAACACTGTGTAACGTGACAATGTGATCTACACGTGCGTTGACGCCCTCTACCGACAATCGACATAGAAAGAACACTAGTCTGTCGTACGGGACAGAAAAAGTCGTTCTGGTTTGGTGCACGAATTTTTCACGTACTCAATACATGGCCACCTAGTTCCGACGCTTCGCGGTATGCTAGCTATGCTTCACTTACCCACCAGCATTCCGTGGGTATATTCATCTTTTTGATTGTATGCTTCTGCACATTTGGAACGTAGCCCCATAGCCGCGAAGCCTTCTGCAGAGTTTATATGGCTATCGCATGCCATATGAATTTGCGAGAGCTTCTTGCAGATAGCAGCAGTTAGCTGACGGCTACTCTCCGCCAACGTCTGTACGATCTCGCGGCTTTCCTAGAATCGTTGTAGATAAAGAGAAGACAGTTTCGCTCCGCTGGCCGCCGCCAAGAAATCCACTGCTGGCTCACAATTTTTCTTCGTTCATCTAAACCATTTAGAGGAAGGAATAGCGAATGCAAAATTCGTCTAACACTTGATAAGTTTAACAGTCATTACGGGGCGCTACAGATATAGACGTTGAAGTGGAAATAGTGTTATTATGTGAGTAAAAGAGAGAGAATGCTATTACTCATTAGTTCATTTCTTTGAAAATGTGTCTGATTGAACTTCGAACGTTCTCAACCATGTATTATCTTACTTTTGTAAGTATATCTCAATTTTTTTTTACTGTTTAGTAAATTTTCTGATGCACAATAAAGTAATGACGCACTCTGCTTCCAATATTTCGTTTGTAAATGCTACAAACTTGGTCATGAAAGTCGTCTGTAAGCTTTTTAGGCGAAATATGGCATGCCTGAAAATTGACGGAACATCACTTCACTTGGGAAACTTTTAGAGTCACTATGTTTCCAACTAGCGACACTTTCAAAAATTTTCTTTTACATAGGTGATGTCTTAATTGTTATCGAGTATTAGAAAATATGTTTTCGGTACTATAAACAGTACCTCAAGGGAACTAAGAGGTCTGTAAACAATCAGCAAGAACTGTTCGTTTTATCTTTGTCAGCGATGCAACAATTTTATGACTTTCTCTTACTGTTGAGTGAATGTGTAAGTATGAATGTGAACACTTTTAACGTTGGTTGTAACAGAGTTGCAATTTACAGTTCTTGTTGATCGCTGTAAGTACCAATTGCGCAGTGCTATCTTTCCTTTTCCTGCAAATGAAGAAAAATAACAAAAATTCGTAATGGATCCTGCGTTTTGTCTAGCTCAACAATAAATTTTTTGTAGTTTAATCTCTTGAAGATTTCATAGACAGACTTTTCTAGCAGCTAGTGTGTTAATTAAGGAGCAGGTATTCAGATAGAATAATAACTGATGTTTATAAGTTGGCGCCACTAATTTTAACTGTAAAAAGAACAATAGCTTCTGTAGGATGGCAATATCCTACTCGAAAAAACAAAACAACAATAATGATAATGTGAAACTATTAGTAAGGGAGGAACGTTTTTCGGAATTGGGCTACGGTCGTACTGAAGCCTAGTGCTCTTCATGTGGCGAGTGTTGCCGCTTGCTGATGCAGATAGCAATACTGAATTCACTCATTCAGAAATAGGAACAAATTTGAGATACAAGAAAGTTTTCTACGTAAAGTGAAACGCATCCTAAAACAGAGATGTTAAAAGTGAAATAACTCTAAAGTAGTACGATTTTTCTTCCTGTGAAGGATAATTTTTATTTTTAATTTTTAAATTATTTCTCTGGTTGAATCTATCTACGCTCTAAGTAATGTGCTAAATCATTAATGTACTCCGTTTTGTACAAATTAAATGTTATTCCACCACTCTCATCTTCTATTTTTATCACAACTAAGAGCACAATATGAAGTCACAGATAATAGCATAGCACTACATTTAACTATCATAGCAGCGTACTCGAAGGCACTACTCATCACAAAAGAGGTACTTTATGCTGTTGATGAGGATGAGCGTGTCACGGGAGTATTCCTAGAACTTTTTAAGATTTTTCCTATTGTTCAACATAATATTCTACTAAATACACTCCTGGAAATGGAAAAAAGAACACATTGACACCGGTGTGTCAGACCCACCATACTTGCTCCGGACACTGCGAGAGGGCTGTACAAGCAATGATCACACGCACAGCACAGCGGACACACCAGGAACCGCGTTGTTGGCCGTCAAATGGCGCTAGCTGCGCAGCATTTGTGCACCGCCGCCGTCAGTGTCAGCCAGTTTGCCGTGGCATACGGAGCTCCATCGCAGTCTTTAACACTGGTAGCATGCCGCGACAGCGTGGACGTGAACCGTATGTGCAGTTGACGGACTTTGAGCGAGGGCGTATAGTGGGCATGCGGGAGGCCGGGTGGACGTACCGCCGAATTGCTCAACACGTAGGGCGTGAGGTCTCCACAGTACATCGGTGTTGTCGCCAGTGGTCGGCGGAAGGTGCACGTGCCCGTCGACCTGGGACCGGACCGCAGCGACGCACGGATGCACGCCAAGACCGTAGGATCCTACGCAGTGCCGTAGGGGACCGCACCGCCACTTCCCAGCAAATTAGGGACACTGTTGCTCCTGGGGTATCGGCGAGGACCATTCGCAACCGTCTCCATGAAGCTGGGCTACGGTCCCGCACACCGTTAGGCCGTCTTCCGCTCACGCCCCAACATCGTGCAGCCCGCCTCCAGTGGTGTCGCGACAGGCGTGAATGGAGGGACGAATGGAGACGTGTCGTCTTCAGCGATGAGAGTCGCTTCTGCCTTGGTGCCAATGATGGTCGTATGCGTGTTTGGCGCCGTGCAGGTGAGCGCCACAATCAGGACGTCATACGACCGAGGCACACAGGGCCAACACCCGGCATCATGGTGTGGGGAGCGATCTCCTACACTGGCCGTACACCACTGGTGATCGTCGAGGGGACACTGAATAGTGCACGGTACATCCAAACCGTCATCGAACCCATCGTTCTACCATTCCTAGACCGGCAAGGGAACTTGCTGTTCCAACAGGACAATGCACGTCCGCATGTATCCCGTGCCACCCAACGTGCTCTAGAAGGTGTAAGTCAACTACCCTGGCCAGCAAGATCTCCGGATCTGTCCCCCATTGAGCATGTTTGGGACTGGATGAAGCGTCGTCTCACGCGGTCTGCACGTCCAGCACGAACGCTGGTCCAACTGAGGCGCCAGGTGGAAATGGCATGGCAAGCCGTTCCACAGGACTACATCCAGCATATCTACGATCGTCTCCATGGGAGAATAGCAGCCTGCATTGCTGCGAAAGGTGGATATACACTGTACTAGTGCCGACATTGTGCATGCTCTGTTGCCTGTGTCTATGTGCCTGTGGTTCTGTCAGTGTGATCATGTGATGTATCTGACCCCAGGAATGTGTCAATAAAGTTTCCCCTTCCTGGGACAATGAATTCACGGTGTTCTTATTTCAATTTCCAGGAGTGTAGGTTGCAATAATTAGGAATAAGGAGCGTAGCTAATGACTAATCCGAATCATACACAGCTGATAGTGTGCGAAGTGTAGACATAACTCAAGCATCAAATGACGCTAAATCCTACGTAAAAAATTGTGAGATCCGCAGTTCATTAACACAGAAGGTCATCAGGGTATATTAGGACCACTACTGCTCCTGTATAGATAAATGACTTTGCTATTCGTGTTATTTTGAGAACAATTTTCCTTGCTAATGAAAGCAATATTATAGCGACTGAGGAAACAAGAAAACTGCTTGCAGAGAAAGCAAATGACACCTTCAAGGATTTTTACTATTGGTCAGTATGTAACAGAGTTACACTGAACATAATGAGAACAAATGTCAAGAATTTGTTACTCATTGGCTGATGGAAATGAATTACTCTGGGTGAACTGTCTCAATTTCATAAGGGTAAACCACACTGTTAAATTAAATGTAGATGGTGCCGCTATAGTGTTGCTGCAACACCCTTTCGTGCAGGCTTGAAAACCCGTGGCAAGACTGGCAAGCTAGCTGCCTATGAAATCCTGCTGCCTGGGCTGGATATAGCAGGGTGCGAGACCGCAGTCCGCCACAGTAGTGAGTTTCCTTATGCGGCACTGCCTTGGTTCTCTTCATGAGTGGAGGTGGGGCCTCGTCACAACCAAGTTACGCAGAGCCACTGCAGATACTCTCCGCTCAGTATCTTGTCTTTGACAGCTTCCGATGCCGATACCTACTCTACCCCTGTCAGTAGCCTCATGTGGGCCAATCACCTTCGTCTACGTCCACGCCTCGTTATCCGCTAGCTGCTGGCCTACGCCCCATTGCTAGACCTGATGACTCTGGGATACAAGCTGGAACAACCACGAGGGGGCCACTTCCAGGGTAAATAATGTCAGTCTCCACCGTGTTGGTAGAGGCTAAAAAACGATTTCAAAAAATGGTTCAAATGGCTCTGAGCACTATGGGACTTAACATCTATGGTCATCAGTCCCCTGGAACTTAGAACTACTTAAACCTACTAACCTAAGGACAGCACACAACATCCAGTCATCACGAGACAGAGAAAATCCCTGTCCCCGCCGGGAATCGAACCCGCGAACCCGGGCGTGGGAGGCGAGAACGCTACCGCACGACCACGAGCTTCGGACTAAAACAATTTCAAATCGTCGCTTTAGACATTGTCACCTCTTTTCACAAAGTGCCCAAAAAAGTAAATCTTTTCTATTCTTGATCACTTTTCTCGGTACTTCATTCTGGTACCACTTGCGGATATGACCGCCGAAACGGTCACTTGCTCCTTTGTCAGTCACTGGTTCTCCCGTTCAGAAGCCTCGACGCTGTTTTAACTGAACAAGGTTCCAACTTTATGTCTTCCCTATTTGTACAAGTACAGTGTATGTAAACTGTTAACGGTTAAGAAATGGCGCACAACAACCTTTGACCCGCAAGGTAACGACTGCCTCGAACGCGTCCATAAGAGAATCTTTCAAAAAATGTTCAAATGTGTGTGAAATTTTATGGGACTTAACTGCCGAGGTCATCAGTCCCTAGAGGATCTTTCGAACGCTGTCTTATTACGTGGGAAAGGCTCATACAGACTGGTATAAATATGTCGGTTATGTCGCTTCGGCGTGTAACAGCCGTATGCACGAATCAACTGGGTATTCTTCCTACAAGGCAGTCTAAAAAGTAAAGAAAGGGACTAAGTTTGTTTTGTAAACAGAGGAGAAAATACATTTTCAGATTTATAGTAGAGTATAAAAATGTTATGAATAATTATGTACAGCTATAAGGAAATCATGATTACAAATCTGCACTGTTATTTGAATTATTTTTATAAACAAGTATCAGATTGACAGATTTATTTCCAATAGAGACGCATGACGCCCCTCAAAATGATGGAAGAAGATGCTTGCGCCACTTTATTACACACATGTGTGCTATACTGTAGAATAAGTTGTTGCGTTAGAGATTAGTAAGTAGACCAGTGGAAAATGAATTATGTTGTTTTAAAGGAGGAAAGGAGTAAAGTGATGATCTACTGAATAGTAGAATCTATTACAACTGTGGCAATTTGTACCAAGCAGTCGAAAAAAACTCTGAAGTTACTATTAGGCTTATGAGAACATTAGCTATCTAGTCAAACGGATAGAAACTGTTAAGCTATGAATGACGTAGATTGTGTGTATCAAGGCTCTATACTTAGGGGGATTAGATTTTACAAGTTTAACTTCGTTTTTGCCGTTTGGTCTAAATGACTTCGAATAGAGCACAATAAAATTTAGTGACAGACCGATATTAGATAGAGTTGATGAATATAAGCAAGTTGCTCAAATATCACGGGGTGGAGTACCTACACCGGATATACTGGGAGAAACGACGACTAAGGAGATTTTACGGACTTCGAGCCTGCCCCTTATGCGCCGCAATTATGCAATCCTTATCGGGCAATCACGCCGGCTTAAATCGATCTTTTGAACAAAAGAACACTAGCATAACACACTGGAATAATGCATTTGGAGACTTAATCGACCTTTAACGACTGCTTACTAGTAATTAATTCGACAAGAACACTTACGTTCTATACCAGCCTCTCTCAAGTGTCTGTGTACACGGAAAGGATATGAATTACTTTATGCTAGGAAGTCTACCACCTTTATGTTTTTGTGCAATTCTGCGTGACACCCAACGAATTTATTGTAATGAAGTGGTTGAATAAGACTAATCCAGGAAGACAGGATGTTGAGCTTTCACATTGGTTCCGCCGATATATAGGAAGCTTGACACTATACCATGGCACACTTAGCTATTCATTCTCAGTGAATCTACTGTACAGTTAAGCAATGACCTCTTGAAAAATCTAGAAGATTGAGAAAATAAGATTACATTGCTGAATTAGAATTTTTCATTAACTGAATAAGCTGACAGCCACATCTAAATAGCAACTTCAGTCAGGAAGACTGACTATTAATTGAAGTACAATCATTGAAATAACTAATACTATATAAAGTAATTGCAATGTTGAAGTTATTTAGGAAATCGATTCTGAAGTAGGTGACACAACTGCAACCATTTAACACTCTTTTAACAAGTTGTTTTGCACGGAATTAGTCTTGATCATATTTTCCACACTTAGTAATCTGTGTTCTTGCAATAACGGGAACGTGTTTCTGAACTAAGGAGTAAATCAATGTAAGTTTATTTTCGCTAGTGCAGAGAGATGTACTACAGTATCATAAGGAATATTACGAGAAACATGTGTTCGCGCTCTGCCTCCATGAATTGCCTAGAAAACGCAGTAATGTTATCCGGTTAGGCCACAGCACTCTTATTATAAGCTGAGAATACAAATAAATATCGTTGAGGGACGTAGTACAGATACGTCACACCGAGCACGAATTTGTGTTGCACGGCTTCTCGTCTTTTCCATTGCACCGCGGCCATCGCGAAGCTTGTAAACGTCGCGCGGAACGTAGCCAATCGCGGCACAATAGACAGAGCGTGTCTGTTCGGCCACGTCCTAAAATCGCACGTGTGCGACTACGGGATAAACAAACTGCGACACAGCCTTTTACTCATTCCGTCCAATTCGTTCCTAATACTGCCATCCAATAGGAAAAAACATGACTTCGATTCCACTACAGTTACATCGTAAGGTTCTTCTTCGAAAATAATGGAAAAGAAACAGTAAAATGCCAAGATTTAATGATGAACTGATCACACATTTAGAACAATAGTCGACAGACAGTCATCAAATCAATACCTTTTACCACTGTCATACACCAAATAAACGTTTCCTGATTCATTTCCCGGAATACATGAAATGTATTTGCAGTTGCGAATATGGACAACCGTCAGCTGTATAATGGAATGGCGACAGTGATAATTTGTGCCGGACTGGGACTCGAACCTAGATTTCGAGCTTATCGCGAGCTGTCGCCTTACAGTTTGGCTATCTGAGCACGACTCGTGCCGAGAGCCAGACGTATGGTATCGTATCCCATTTCTTGCAATGTTCAGCACTCTTTTGAGACATCCGTGTAAGGCTTTTGCATAATAATGTCCACTAGCCATAATTCTCGGAAAGATTTTATTGGGTTCCACAAATAATTTGATTTCGCCGTTGATACTGTGGTCAATTTACTTGGTGGCTAAACATAATTTTGTCTGCCCGGCTAAGACACCTGAATGCCACTCCTTCAGTTGGCTTGGATTGTCTTAATTACCATCGTAGAGTAGGTCTATACATTAGCAAGTGCCCTGCTACTATGTGTGTCTTCGTGACTCGTCAGCTAGGAGGAAGATAAGCAAATATCCGATTCATGCATGAAATATTGGACCCTTAACAGCATTGTAAATAAAATTAAGGTTATGTGAAATCTTATTCAAGCTGCCATCCGAGCAATACATATTCCCGACTACCGTCCTTAATTTCACCATAAGACCAAGGTGAAATAGATTGTGTAATTATTAGTTTCATTCTGAAAACCTAAACTTCCAGAAGCCATTGATAGAATATGTTTCATATTAGCATAAACAGGAATTACATGTACGCCTCCTGCGCGTACTGGGAATCAATATAGGTGTTGATGTCGCGTAATGAGACGGAATATTGCCGCCTATTAGCTGTGAATATTCATCGTAACAGCTGCCTGTGGAGCCGCAGTGACGCACCGCTTCAAACGCTGCTGAGATCGCACATACTGAGCGCCGATGAACAACACACTTAACATGCTTATCCCTAGGCACCTTGGAGTACCTACACCTGATATACTGGGAGGAACCACGACTAAGGAGATTTTACAGTCTTTGAGCCTGCCCCTTACACGCCGCAATTATGCAATCCCTACCGGGCAATCATGCCTGTTTAAATCGACCTTTTGAAGAAAAGAACACTAGCACAACACACTGGAATAATACATTTGGAGACATAATCGACCTTTAACCATCAAACAAAGTACCAAAGCTGTTGCAAATTTTTGGTGATTACTATTGTGTACCATAACACTGGAGATACTCTTTGCATTTGTACATTCTGTCCTATTACATCGTACAATATGACGTTGCAAGAGTTACGTAACTACTGCAAATACTGAGGATGAAACACTAGGTACTCCAAGGTGCCTAGGGATAAGCATGTTAAGAGGGAATGTTGTGTCACTTGACTGTTAAATCGTGTACAATGACTTGTATTGACGGAGTTTTTAAAGTCTATTGCACTGAGACGCCAGTGTGATTTACAGAGCCTTGCTCGTGGCGCAGTGTGTTGTTCATCGGCGCTCGGTATGTGCGATCTCAGCAGCGTTTGAAGCGGTGCGTCACTGCGGCTCCACAGGCAGCTGTTACGATGAATATTCACAGCAGTACTACTCATAAAACCAATAGTGAGTCTTATGGTATTATTAGCATCATGATACACTTTACACTTGAACACGAACTAGATATTGTGAGCCAATTCATTTTGATTTATTCGCCTAAAGGTAGATGCAACTTATACGTTATGAAACAAGTCAGTATAATACTGCTTTAAGAAGCCGCATTGCATATTATGTTTATTACTGAGTTCCTATAATTGGTGCAGTGGTTAGCACACTGGACTCACACTCGGGAGGACGACAGTTCAATCCCTCGCCCGTAAACCCTGATTTAGGTTTTCCGTGGCTCAAATGGCTCTGAGCACTATGGGACTTAACATCGATGGTCATCAGTCCTCTAGAACTTAGAACTACTTAAACCTAACTAACCTAAGGTCAGCACACAACACCCAGCCATCACGAGGCAGAGAAAATCCCTGACCCCGCCGGGAATCGAACCTGGGAACCCGGGAGTGGGAAGTGAGAACGCTACCGCATGACCACGAGATGCGAGGTTTTCCGTGATTTCCCTAAATCGCTTCAGGTAAATGCCGGGATGGTTCCCTCGACAGGGCACGGCCGACTTCCTTTCCCATTCTTCCCCAATCCGATGAGACCGATGTCCTCGCTGTTTGGTCTTTTCCCCCAAATCAACCCAACCCAACCCATTATTCGTCGCACCACTATGAAATTTCCGATCTATACAGGTAAGTGCGTCACCGAAGGACTGTCGATGCTGCCTACGAGAGTCGTTGATTCAACACAGCCGTTTGTTATAATCGCAGGTGAGTTGAGCACCATCAATTGAACTGCGAAAACACACGATTATTAACGTCTGAAAGAGAGGCAATCTGACTCAGTTACATTGACGTTAATTGGAGATTTCATAAGGAAGCGTATTAGGGAGCTAGTAACCGTTTAAACAGATACAGTGAAACAGTTTTTCTTTACTGATAAACCTCAAGAAGCAATAATAACACGAAATGTAAATCTGTCAGTCTGTCCCCTCGTGGGAGTCAGACATTTTCAAAGTACCTTCACAAATTCGAGTGTTTGAGAAGCATCAGGTAAGAGGAAATTTCATCAGAATTAATAATGGGAGAGCTGACTATGTCCACTGCTGCTCTGGCTACTAATAATGATTATTATGTTTAGTATAAAATTTTTCAGCTCCGCCTTGCTGTTTTTGCATTTGTGTATGTGAGATTATATGATTTTGTTATATAAAGAGTGACAGTTTTCTCCTCACTCTAAGTTTGGCCATAGACTTAAGTATATTTTGTGTCACGTGTATACTGACAATTAATGACAGTAACTGCCTTAAGGCGGCTAGGTATTGCTCAATATGAGTGTATATGTTTTGATAAAAGTAGGTAGAAAGTGTCAATTCTTATTTGATCATTTGCAAATAACACTGTAAGGGAAAAGCTTCCCTCTATCTTTGTCACTTTCCTTGCTGTAACTGAGACAATGATTTACTATCTCCCATTGTGGTAGCACATAACTTGTTTGGGTGTTGGATTTGAAATGAAACACGCGCGCCCTAACGCGAATTACCGTATTGCACTTTCATATGGGTTGTTGCAACAATTCAAACTGAGCATGAGTTAGCGTAGTTTATTTCCATAAGAACTGGCTGTAGTTCACGGTGACAAGGGAAGTCTACGAAGGGTGATCCCATTAGTAACATTACTGCACTGAAGGCACCGTATGGGATCTATCAACTTATTGTAACGTCATTGAGTGACAATGACGCATGGTATTACGTGAATGGTCAATTTCGATGACACAGCGTTTGCTGGTCGATATGTGGGGGTACATTCTGCAGGTGAAAGGCTGGTGGGTACCAGTAACCGCATGGTGCTGCAGTATTTCCTACCCTCCCGTCATGTCACCAATTCTATTCTGTACCGCCTTCTTGTGTCGAGGAGCGACCAGGCCAGGATAATATGGACTGAGTCGCTTCGACAGTACGTAATATATCTCATATTTTCCATCCAACAACAACGAGATATTGATCCTCCCTTGCCGCAGTATTTCATACTTAGTTTCACCCTTGTTTATCGCAAGGCATGGGCGACGTCTCCGTCTGTCAAGCAAGCAGACGACCGATGTTTTAAAGAACAAAACACGTATCTATGATCAGTCACTAAATGTTCGGGCAACTCTAGGAAGAAAATCCGTTCTTTGTGGCCCACACTGGGCCTCCTATACACACGCCGTGTCCCTTATCTACATACGGGATGCGCTAGGCAGTCTTCAGCTGTACACAGGCGCCCTTTATTCATGCGCAAGGCTCGATGTGCTCGCATACGCTCATAGTCTTGCCCCTTGGGTTTTTCTATTGTTTTGGTGCGACACGTGCCTTCAGTTTTATGCTTTCCGTGTGTCAGGACAATTATACGTTAACGTGGTGTCACACATTTTCCTTCTTGACTAATTTTGGTACTGTTCTGCCGTACAATAAAGTACACCTCAGCCAGATCCTCCGCAAAACCGACTGCAGTGTGAAGTGGGAGTGCCATCTGAATTTTATCTACTATACCTTGTAGTGTCGTTCGGCAATTATCGGCTATGTCTTATTACTTAGAACCCTAGTATTCACACTATGTACTCACCACAACACTTTACATTAGCAAGTCATTTCAATTTGTTCAGAGAAAATAATTTAGCTTCACTGCTATAGTCATACCGTTAAAGGAACCGAAAACTGAATTTCTGGATCCTCATGGTTATAACAACAGCAATCACCAGTACTAATGTGTTCCCATGCTACACCTGGTATTCATTTTGCTGAACTACATGTATTAGCCTGCTTCATCTCTCCTAGCCACGATTAGGAAATATATACTATTGTCTGATTGTACACCCAATCTTGCAGCTGAGCCTGCTTGGATTTCTTCCGTTACTTGCCATTACGAATCAGCACTTTTCGCTGTCGGATCGATTTTGGCGACCGAATGCATCGGTCGTAAGATAAGCAATTCCAGGTGCCTGATTGGACCTGCTTCCACAAGAACACCAGCTCTTGTGACTCGTAAGCATTCATTACCACACAGTTCGTCTTATTTTTCTCCTCATTCCACTTCTGTGTTGACGCGAAGTTTTATCGTTACGCATGTGAACATGTCACATTCCATAGGCTGTTGTCCAAATTCGACGTTTCACGCCGTCGCATTCCTCATATCATACTTCATTATTTCGTTCAACGAGATACAGGGAACTATCTACCAACTTGCTTCCTGCTGCCAATTATGAAGTGAATATAACTTTTGAGTTATTACACTGCTGACCATTAAAATTGCCACACCAATAAGAAACACAGATGATAAACGGGCATTCATTGGACAAATATATTATACTAGAACTGACATGTGGTTACATTTTCAGGCAATTTGGGTGCATAGAGCCTGAGAAATCAGTACCCAGAACAACCACCTCTGGCCGTTATAACGACCTTGATACGGCTGGGCATTGAGACAAACAGAGCTTGGTTGACGTGTACAGGTACAGCTGTCCATGCAGCTTCAACGTGATAGCACAGCTCATCAAGAGTAGTGACTGGCGTATTGTGACGAGCCAGTTGCTCGGCCACCATTGACCAGACGTTTACAATTGGTGAGAGATCTGGAGAACGTGCTGACCAGGGCAGCAGTCGAATATTTTCTGTATCCAGAAAGGCCCGTACAGGGCCTGCAACATGCGGTCGTGCATCATCCTGCTGAAATGTAGGGTTTCGCAGGGATCGAATGAAGAGTAGAGCTACGGGTCGTAACACATCTGAAATGTAACGTCCACAGTTCGAAGTGCCGTCAATGCGAACAAGAGGTGATCGAGACGTGTAACCAATAGCACCCCATACCATCACGCCGGGTGATACGCCAGCATGGCGATGACGAATACACGCTTCAAAAAATGGTTCAAATGGCTCTGAGGACTATGGGTCTTAACTTCTGAGGTCATCAGTCCCCTAGAACTTAGAACTACTTAAACCTAACTAACCTAAGGACATCACACACATCCATGTAGGAGGCAGGATTCGAACCTGCGGCCGTAGCGGTCAGCGGTTCCGGACTCTAGCTCCTAGAACCGCTCGGCCACTCCGGCCGGTAATACACGCTTCCAATGTGCGTTCAAAGCGATGCCGCCAAACACGGATGATACTATCATTATGCTGTAAACAGAACCTGTATTCATTCGGAAAAATGACGTTTTGCCATTCGCGCACCCAGGTTAGTCGTTGAGTACACCATCGCGGGCGCTACTGTCTGTGATGCAGCGTCAAGGGTAACCGCAGCTATGGTCTCCGAGCTGATAGTCCATGCTGCCGCAAACGTCGTCGAACTGTTCGTACAGATGGTTGTTGTCTTCCAAACGTCCCCGTCTATTGACTCAGGGATCGGGACGTGGCTGCACGATCCGTTACAGCCATGGCGATAAGATGCCTGTCATCTCGACTGCTAGTGATACGAAGCCGTTGGGATCCAGCACGGGGTTCCGTATTACCCTCCTGAACCCACCGATTCCTTATTCTGCTAACAGTTATTGGATCTCGACCAACGCGAGCAGCAATGTCGCGATACGATAAACCAAAATCGCGATAGGCTACAATCCGACCTTTATCAAAGTCGGAAACGTGACGGTACGCATTTCTCCTCCTTACACGAGGCATCACAACAACGTTTCACCAGGCAGCGCCGGTCAACTGCTGTTTGTGTATGAGAAACCGGTTGGAAACTTTCTTCATGTCAGCACGTTTTAGGTGTCGCCACCGGCACCAACCTTGTGTGAATGCTCTGAAAAGCTAATCATTTGCATATCGCGAATCCGTAAAAACAAGGTCCGGATAATCAATTCTGCACTGTACTTTTCTATCACAGTAAATAATTGTTCTAATGCCAAGAACCACAAGGTGGTATATCCACACAGTTATTACCTGATTCATCATTAGAAAGCATATGTGAAAGCTAAGTACAAGTTCCTGTAAATCAAATGAATGACACACTAACAAATGAACAGTTCCCTTTGAAAAGAAAATACTGTACAGTAAAAGTGTATCTTCTTTTATATCAAACTCACACTTCTGTGAAACGGTGACCTCATTGAACTACAGTTCTCCCAGTGGACTAAATCAACGTGTTAGCAATTTGGAAAACGTCTGCCTGATGCGTCCAGTTCTAACTCTCTGATACCGCCCAATATCAGTCACTGCAGTAACAGCTTCATTGCAGTTGTGTGAGGGTTGCACAGTAGGCCTTCCTGTTTATGCTTGAAACCGGTTTCTCACACACACACACTCTCTCTCTGACTTTCATTATCTCCTACACTTCCGACTGACTGATTAACGAACATTTAGATCTTCGCACTGTATAAATAACAGTCGGTAGTTAAGATGAAATCTGTCTACTTTTGTTCGTCACAATAAAATAATACGAAGTCTCAATTCAAGAATAAATACTTACAAATGACATTCATGGCAAATTTACAGAGAGAGATCACAGTGAATAAGTATGGGACGTAAAACAATGCTGACAACCAAAGTTCTTCATCGAAACCCCCTTAGATTTAGTGCTAAGATGGCCCACTGGACAGACTGTCAAAATCTGAACACATATCGAGCATGGAAACAGGAAGAAGGTGTATTGAACTGTGGAAAAAGAAGCAAAGTAGAAAGGAGAACGATCCAAGATCAGTATGTACAACACTGAGCGACTTACGCTGACCTGGTGTCGTGGTCATGTGGTGAAGGTGTTGGTTTGCGAATGGGGATATCCGTGTTCAAATCTCCCTTAGGCCCCACTTTGGTGTTTTCATTTTCCGCAACACTGTGAACTATCCGTCCGGTCATTGACGTGCCTGTTCGACGTATTCAAATTTGTGTCTGTATCGTGGTGTTACGTCCGTTTGCAACAGCGCCGTGTAACGAAGGGACATCCAGATGTACGTACCTCTTATTCCTTCTACACAACTGCTACATGTTATGCCTCTTGCGTTCCGCTTTGGGAGTTTTGACTCTACAATTCCTTCGTTGTAACATAGTTCACACCCATTTATTTGTTGTACTCATTTCTGTGAGAGGTCTACGAGGCATCTCGCCTGCTCTCACTATTCATCACATTTACTTGCGACGGTAAGATATTCTTACCACATGACTCATATTCTATAACCAACGACCAGTATTACAATTGCCAAGACTACAAAAGAACAGACACGTCAATGGCCGGACGGATGGTTCATAAATTTGTGGCAAAAAACAAAAAGGTAAGAAAAACAGGGAGACGATGGATGTTTGAAAACAGATATCCCGCTTTGCAGTCCAATATTGTGACCGCACAACCACGACGACGTTCTTCTTGCGAGTCTCTCAATGTTGCATGTCTTGAGCTTGGGCCGTTCACTGTTCCTATTTTTCTTCTTTTTTCACAGTTCAGTACACCTTCTTCTAGTTTTCATGCTTTATCTGTGTTCAGTTTTTGACGGGCTACCCACTGGGCCACGTGACCACTAAATATGAGGGGGTTCGATGGGGAGGTTCTCTTGTGAGTACGATCATCAACCAAACGCCATAATGATGCGATGTTTTAAAATAACATGCCACACGCTGACGGACAAAAGTCGTTGTACATCCACTTCTTTCAACCTACTTGGACTTTCAACTGATGAGAAGTGCATACTACAAAACCTGATATGCCCATAATTTGTAAATGATGATCCATTCGTAAATAAAATCTTACACGGAAGAGTAGCATTACTTTACAGTTTTCATGAGAACCATTCTGATAATTGTAATAATTATTGAAAGTTTATCCCATGAAGCTGTGTGGTGAGAGGTGTAAAGATATCAACGCATAGGAAAGTAATATTTATAGAGCACACCTCCGATCCCACTTGCACATTCAAGTTGCCTCGTAAATACATGTGGACTGTGTTTTACTGCTGCGAAATGTTAGTTGCATTTATCTCATCACTGGATTTTCTTTCTACTGATTAGGATCTCCGGCTGGGGACTACTCAGAAGGATGTTGTCATTAGGAAAAACAAAATTGGCATTCTAACGGTTGGAGTGTGGAATGTCAGATTCCTTAAAGGGGTACGTAGGTTAGAGTTTTTAAAAAGGGAAATGTTTAGAATGAAGTGAAGTATGCTGGGAATTAATGAAGTTTGGTGAAAGGATGAAATGAGCTTCCAGTTAAATATGGTTAATGCAGGAGTGAGCTTAATAATAAATAAGAAAACAGGAATGCAGTTAAGGTACCATGAACAGCGTATGAGCGCGATATGACAGGCCAAAAGTACACAAAATCTACATCTATTAAAGTGGCAAAAGCTTATATGCCAACGATCACTGGGGATGATTAGATTGGAAGATTAGTGGTGAGATAAAAGAAATTGCTCATATAAATAAGGGAGAGGAAAACTTTATTCTGACGTGGAGTCGAAATCGATCATAGGAAAAGGAAGACAAGGACAAATAGCAGGGGCTAAGGAAATGAAACGAAAGAGGAACGTGCCTGGTAGAATTTTGCACAGAGCATGATTTAATTGTCGTTATCACGTGGCTTAAGAATCGTGGAAGAATTCTGCATACGTGGAAGAGACTCGACGACATTGGAAGATTTTGCATTTTCTCAACTAGATTTTAAACTGTATGACATTTCCAGACAAGATGTGGACTCTGACCATAGTTTGGTGGCAGTGAACTTTTGATACTACCTGTACATTCAGGTGGTCTCGTGTTGAAACGTTGGCTCAGTATTTAGTGCTGCTGAAATGCCAACTGTATTTCTCTCGTCCATTACAGTTTTTTATTGATTCGGATCTCTGGATGGGGATTAGTCAGGAGGATGTCCTCATCAAGAAAAACAAAACTGTCATCATGAGGGTAGGAGAGAGGAATTTTAGGTTCCTTAATAGAATAAGTGGGTTAGAGAAATTAAAACGGAAATGGATAGCTTGAAGTTAGATACAGTGGGAATTAGTGAAGTTAGGTGACAGGATGAAAGAACTTCCGATCAGGTGAATACAGAGTGCGAAATGAAATACGGTAAATGCAGCAGTAAGTCTAATAATGAATAAGAGGATAGAAATAATTAAACAGTTAAGACTGAAAATATTGAAAAAAATATAGAAGTAAGGAAATTAGACCTGTATAGGTTGAAAGAACTAGAGGTTGTTGAGAGTATATAACGGAGCATTAGGCAACGATTGGCTAAAACGGGAGAAAGAAATACATTAGATTAGAAGAAGAATGGTAGCTTTGAGTAATGGTATAGCGAAGGCAGCAGAGGATCAAATAGATAGAGAGACAAGACCTACTAGAAACCTTGGATACCACAGGAGATACTCAGTTTAACTGATAAAAGGAGAAATGATAAAAATGCAGCAAATGAAGTAGGCGAAAGGGAACACGGATGTCGAAAAAATGAAGCTGGCAGGAAGTGCAAAATGGCTAAGCAGGGAAAACTAGAGTACAAATGTAAGATAAAAGAAGCATGTATAACTAAAGAAAGAACGGATGCCTCCTACAGGATATTTAACGAGGTCTGTGGAGAAAAGACAAGCAGCTTTATGAATACCAAGGGCTCATATGGAATGCAAGAACTAAGCAAAATGGGAAAGCTGAAAGATGGAAGGAATTTATAGAGATATACACTGTATCTCTTCTTTGGGAGATGCTATACCTTGAAATCGATATCAAAGAAAGGGAAGAGGAAGTAGATTGAGATGGGAGATATGATACTGCGAGAATAATTTGACAAAGTACTGAATGACCTAAGTCGAAACAAGATCTCTAGAGCAGACGACATTTCCTCAGAGCTGTTGATAATCTTGGGTGAACTAGCCATGACAAAACTATTCCACTTGTTGTGCAAGATATATAGGACAGGTGAAATACCCCCACACTTCAAGTAGAGTATAATAATTGAAATTCCAAAGAAAAAATTTGCTTTCATTTATGAATATTACCATATTATTAGTTTAATAAGTCATGGTTACAAACTACAGACATGAATTATTTACAAAAGTCGATCTCGAAGAAGATGAATTTGGAGCTTCCTGTTACATTCAAACTATGAGCCGTACCGGGACTCGAAACTGCAGCCTTTGTCGTGGGGAAGTGCTCTGTCGTCTGAGCTATCTAAGCATGACTGACAACACATCTTCACCGCCTTACTTCCATCAGTGCCTCATCTCCCGCGTTGTAGACATTATTCAGTCTGTACACTGAACGAGCAGTAAAGGAAACCAAAGGAAAAATTAGGAGAAGAGAATGAAGTTCAGGAATAAGAAATAAAGATCATAAGATTTACTGCTGACATTGTAATTCTGTCAGAGACTACAAATGACTTCGATGATCATTTGAATGGAATGGATAGTACAAGGAAAGTATTTCTGAAAAAGAGGAATTTGTTAATATCTAATAAAAACTTTAAGCATTTCTGAATTTCTTTCTCAAGGTATTTGCCTAGATCAGTGGTCGTCAAATTGCAGCCTGCTGGTTGAATCAAGTGTTCGAGCGGTCCACTGTTCTCGACCGTATTTTATAACACTATGCATATAGCAACTAACAGCTGAATTCAAAAACGGCAGCTGACATTAGGAGCTTTTTTATTGTGTACTTTTTGTGATCACAACCAGTAACAAACCAAAACACATAAAAAGACTGTTATATTTTACGATAGTTTCATTTTAATTGATATTGGCGAATTCAGACCGAGCTAAGTTAAGGTAGTCGCTTACCTCAGTGGCAGAGGGGTAAGTATCGTGGCCGCTGTGAACTTACACTAAGTGAGAGGGGCTATAGCTTATTGTTAGTCATCTATTGCTGACAACTCATAGCTGTTTGTACCTCATACCGATTACATGATATGGTATAAATTTAAAGCGAATGTAACTTGCAGTAGTGAACGTGCATCATAAAGAAGATCGTCTTCAGACGTGGTACAAGATTTTAGCAAGGAATTAAAGCTATTGTAATACAACGCAATGAGCAGAAGAAAAACGACGTTCAGAAAAGTTAGTACATATTTGTGATTGTGTCGCATATACAGTAATTTATTTAAATATAATTACTATTATTAAGGCCGACCGGCGTGGCCAAGCGGTTCTAGGCGCTTCAGTCTGGAACCGCGCGACCGCTACGGTCGCAGGTTCGAATCCTTCCTCGGGCATGGATGTGTGTGATGTCCTTAGGTTAGTTAGGTTTAAGTAGTTCTAAGTTCTAGGGGACTGATGACCTCAGATGTTAAGTCCCATAGTGCTCAGAACCATTTTACTATTATTAATCAGTTACTCATGTGCTCACATAAGAGAAACACTGTGTCAGGCAATTGCAGTGTCACAACTTAGCGGGTCTCTGAGAGTGGCAGCATTCTGAAGCAGAGAACAGCCAACACGAAGTGTTCCAAATGGTACCGACTTCTAACGACGCTTACACCACGCTTGTCCGCCCTATCCTGGAGTATTGCTGTGCGGTGTGGTATCCGCGTTCGTTGGAACTGACAGGTGACATCGAAAAAGGTCAAAGAAGGGCAGCACGTTTTGTATTATCGTCAAATAAGGGAGATAGAACCTTAGACATGATACGTGAATTGAAGTGGCAATAATTAGAAAAAAAGGCAATTTTCGTCGCGACAGGATCTTCTCATGAAATTTCCATCACCAGTGTTCTCCTCCGATTGCGAAAACAGAATGTTGGCACCCACCTACATAGGGAGAAATGATCATCACGATAAAATAAGAGAAATCAGGGCTCGCACAGAAAAATTTAAGTGCTCGTTTTCCCGCGCGCCGTTCAGGAGTGGAACGGTAAAGAGACAGCATGAAGGTGGTTCATTGAACCATCTGCCAGGCACTTTATTGTGAATAGCAGCGTAATCACATAGATATAGATGTACTTGGGTATCATAAGACAACTTATCATGTCATTAATGTAACTAGTCTATTGGGGGTCATTAAAATTGCAATTACTTATAAGCAAGATTGCTGCCAAGTATCACACTTGCCCTCATGTATACAGAGATGCCAGTTAATGGTCAAACACTTTTAGCCTAAAGTGATAAATGTCATCACAAAGGCGGTAGTTTATTACCCTTAAACGGCGTTTCCTCTCCGCCAGTGTTGCAGCATGCTCCTACTGGTCCAGCCCCCGACCCCCACCCCTCTAAGTCCCTCCTGCGTCCTGAAATGGGATTTGGCAGTTGTAGTCGGCACATCACCCGAGTAAAAGCAGCACCGTGCATTGACAGAGATCATCCTCTGCCTCCGAGGAGAATAAAAACATGAAAACTGCTTCACTTGAATGTAAGTATTAATTCCTCCACCTCTGTCTAATAACTATAATAATAATAATAATAATTATTATTATTATTGTTGTTGTTATTTGCTATTTAGTAACATTTTCTTTCTCTTACAATGCAGAGAACTCCTGATGATAATGCTGTTCACCTGCCTGATTTATCGGACTCTCTCAGTTTTCTGCAGCGCTTACTTGATTTGTGAGACTTCAGATTTACGCCGCCTGTTTTGTCCAAGTTTGAGACTCCAGCACAGCAGCAGCAGTGGTCCACTGATGACAAATGTTGTGACTTGGCAAGACAGCCAAGCCACTGTGACGTAGCCGAAAGGCACGCGTTTAAGCTCACGCAGGATGGCGTGAGGTCTGGAAAATGACAAGGAATTGAGACTAGCAAAAAAGGTACATAGCTGCTGGAATACTTAACTTTAATCCATAATTGGTGAACATCGGTCTGACGGTACATGCATCACAAGATAAATAGCAATTGATAATGGCGCCTTGCTAGGTCGTAGCAAATGACGTAGCTGAAGTGTATGCTAACTATCGTCTCGGCAAATGAGAGCGTAATTTGTCAGTGAACCATCGCTAGCAAAGTCGGCTGTACAACTGGGGCGACTGCTAGGAAGTCTCTCTAGACCTGCCGTGTGGCGGCGCTCGGTCTGCAATCACTGATAGTGGCGACACGCGGGTCCGACGTATACTAACGGACCGCGGCCGATTTAAAGGCTACCACCTAGCAAGTGTGGTGTCTGGCGGTGACACCACATTCCTCCCCCGCAAATCGGCGGACTGTTGTGATATAAGGCTTCCGCCCGCCGTGGAGAGGACCCCATGTGGGCGTATGCGACGAGGTGGGGAACCTAACAACGGGCGAGGCTGTGCCACCCGCACCCTGCCATTCGATCCGAGGGAAGCTGGGAAACGCCTGAAAACCTAGTCCAGGGTGCACGCCAACATGCGGTGTATGCGCCCTTAGAGAGACAGGAGGGGCCGAAGGGTCGACCTCCATCGAGCCGGGGCACCCAACGGGCGAAGACGACATATGGTCCGGAGCGGGCAAGAGGTCCATGGCGGAGGACAACTGGTCACGGGTATCGATCAGCGCCGCGTGACCCATGGAGGCGCCCGGCGGTTGCAGCGACGCGTCCACTGCGGGCGTCGCCGGCGGGAGAACAGACGGCGGCGGCGCGTCGCCATGGGGCAAAATGGAAGGCAGCGTCGGTAACACCTGGGGATGAGGCGAGCCAGTGGATGGGTCCCCAGGGCTGCTGACCGGACGGCACCGTCGCTGAAAGCAGACGGGGAGCGGCGGAACCCGTGCGACGACAGAGGCGCAGCTGATTGAGATGCCGACGCACCTCACCAGAGGCCCCCAAAACCAGATACATAGCGCGGCCGAGGCAGCGAAGAACGTGCCCTGCGAGCCAACGCCGTGAACCTCTATAGTTGCGATAGTATACAACGTCGCCTGGGGCAAAAGCAGGCGTCTGCCGCTGCACGGGAATCTGATGCGGCGGATGTAGCAAAGACATCAAGGTTCGATGAGGGCGACTGTGAAGCAACTCAGCCGGCGAGCGACCATCTCGAGGCTGAGAGCGATACGTGGACAAAAAGAGCAATAACGTGTCCTCCCGAGAATGAGACTCTTTCAACTTCAACATCTGTGACTTGAAAGTCCTGACCAATCGTTCAGCGGCACCGTTTGACTGCGGCGAAAACGGCACGGACGGCAGATGTTGAATACCATTGGCCTTGCAGAATGACTGAAATTCTGCGGACATGAATTGTGGGCCATTGTCGGAAACAATAGTCTGTGGAAGACCTTCAATGCAAAAGATAGCGGATAACGCTTGGATGGTGGCAGAAGACGTCATGGAAGACATCCCGACAACAAAAGGAAAATTACTGAATGAATCTACCACAACCAACCATCGAGCATTCCAGAATGGACCAGCAAAATCGATGTGTAAGCATTGCCAAGGGGTAATGGCTTTCGCCCATGCAAAGAATTTCCGCGGTGGTGCGGATTGTTGTTCGGCACATGTCATGCAGGAAGAGCACATATGCGTAATCGCAGCATCGATTCCGAACCAAGTACAGTGTTGACGAGCAAGTTGTTTCGTTCGCACTATACCCCAAAGTTCTTGGTGGAGAAGTCGTAAGACAGAGGACTGTAACGAACGTGGGACCACGACCCAGGACTGATCATTATCAGAACGCAACAGCAAAACACCACGTCGTACAAAAAGTCTCTCCTTGTGAGCAAAAAATCGGCGAACCAACGGATCCTCGATCCGAGACTTTGACAAGGGCCATTGCGTGGCAACAAAACGCAGAACGGTAGCAAGGACAGGGTCGGCAGCTATGGCTGTAGCTACACGACGAAAATCAATCGGAAACGATTCGACTACGTCATCGGTTTCCGAACCAATGAACATGCCAGCAAGTTCGGAGGAATCGAATGCTCTATCCTCAGCAACAGGCAAATGGGACAACGCATCGGCGTTTCCGTGCTTAGCAGTGGACCGATACAAGATATCGTAGCGGTACTGCGAGAGAAAAATAGACCAGCGATTGAATTTCTGCGCTGTACGTGGAGGTACAGGCTTGTTCGGATGAAAAAGCGATGATAATAATTTATTTCTCCCAGCACACTCTGTAGCTGCTTCAAATTCTGCGGCGAAGGCAAGTCTTGTATGGCACGGAGGTGCTCTGGACTGGCATGTATGCCTTGGGCATTGAGTACATGGCCCAGATAGGGTAAGTCACGAGCAAAAAACACACATTTGTCCTTCCGCAAGCGAAGACCATTTTGTCGCAAGACCTGAAATAATGTTCTGAGATCGGCTAAATGTTCTTCTTCCGTCTTTCTGGAGATCACAATATCGTCCAGATAGTTTGCTGCCGTAGGGACCGACGCACAAACTGTTTGTAAATATTGCTGAAACAATGCAGGGGCGGATGGACACCCGAATGGCAGTCGTTTGAATCGGTACAAGCGAAGATGCGTGTTAACCACCAAAACGCGCTGGGATTCTTCGTCCACCGGTATTTGCAAGTACGCAACTGCTAGGTCCAACTTCGAAAAATATTTACCCGGGCACAGTTTGTCAAAAAGATCTTCCGGGCGGGGTAAAGGAAAAGTTGCAATCACTAGTTGTGGATTCACTGTTGCCTTGAAGTCCACACAAAGTCTCAATTTTCCGGAAGGTTTTGGCAAAATTACTAAGGGTGATGTCCAGAGAGAAGCCTGCACACGTTCAATTACACCTTGTGATTCCAAATCGTGTAATGTTCTTGGGACCTCATCACGCAATGCGTGGGGAACATTGCTCGCTCTGAAAAATTTCGGTTGCGCGTTTACTTTCAGTTCCAAATGTGCTTTATAGTTCTTAGCGCAACCAAGGCCCGGTGCAAAAATGTCGGCAAATTCTTCACATAAACGAGAAACACTGTCTGAAGGCACAGTCTGGTTTACTGATAGGACCTGATTGACTATAGACAAGTCAAACAACTGAAATAAATCTAAACCAAACAAGTTCACTGCAGCAGAAGAACAAAGGACGTACAATGACACAAGTTTTGTTTGTCCCTTGTATGTTGCAAGAAGGCTGCACTGTCCTAACACAGGGATTGCTTGTCTGGAATAACTACTTAACTTAACATTTGCGGCACGCAACAGAGGTGTGCCCAGCTGTTTGTACGTGTCCTGATTGATCAGTGAAACTGCAGCTCTGGTATCGAGCTAGAATGGTATCACATTGCCGTTAATGTCCACGTCTACAAAAAGTTTATTGTCCTGTTGACGAGAAGAGCGACTGTATCGTGCAACGCGAACTGACACTGGTACAGAAGCACTTGCGACTTGACGTGATTTCCGGCGATGTCGATGCACACTATTTATGGGACAAACACAGTCACTGTTAGAGAGAGTGGCACTGGGCGGAGTGGAATTAACTACAAGAATTTCCATGGGCGTCGGTTCACGAGCCTGAGTATTCTTGGTTCGATTCCGATTCCGGCGCGAAGCAAAGGGCCTGGAATGGTTGTGAGTGTCCGATCGGAGCTTTTTCTGGCAAACACTTTGAACATGTCCTTTTTTATTACAGAAATAGCAAATAGCATGGCGTGACAGGCAATTCTCACGCGAATGTCTAGTAGCACACCGCGGGCATGATTTCACTGCATTTGCTTGCTGGCACGGTACACGTGGCCGAGAGCCAGGCGGCTTTGGTGCGGCCGGGCGCGAGGACTGTTTACTGTTCCGTGCAGCTCGGCCGGCGGGCCGGTTAACGTAACACACGGGTGGCGAAGTTACAAATGATGCCTGAGCAATGTCAAGTGTGTCATGCCGATCCAATATGTCCATCACTTGTTGAAGGGAGGGATTGACGAGTTTCAAAATCTGTTCCCGTATACGAACATCAGAAACCTTCTGTGCAATAGCATCACGTACCATAATATCCGAATAAGGGAGTCCACATTCACACTCAAAAGCACAATCCCTAGTAAGGCCTTGCAAGGTTGCAACCCACTCCCTATTAGTCTGTCCGGCCGTACGTTTTGTACGAAAGAACGTATACCGTTTTGCAACTACATTCACTGATTCTTTGAAATATGCATCTAATGCAGACAAAATTTCGTCGTAGGACAGAGTTGCTACGTCGCGTCGGGGAAATAATTTCACTATCACACGGTATGTCTGGACGCCTACGGCGGAAAGGAGAAAAGGCTGCCGCTCATTACCTTGAATTCTGTAGGCGGCGAGATGGAATCCAAATTCGCGTGACCACTCCGTCCAGCTTTCCAGTGCAGCATCAAAAGGACGAAAAAGTGGTGCAACTGCGTGTTGCGGCTGCCAGAGCGGTGGAGCGGCGGCTGCCGCATTGTTTTGCATTGCACGTTGACCCTGGACGAGCTGTCCAAGGGCATCCAATAAGGCCTGCGTCTGCTGGTTCTGTAAGCGATAAAATTCGGACAGTACATCTGGAGATGGTGGCGAAGCCATTACACAAGTAAAGCCGTCTGTATGAATACGAACGCAAAATCCTCGTCGTCAAACTGTTGTGACTTGGCAAGACAGCCAAGCCACAGTGAGGTAGCTGAAAGGCACGCGTTTAAGCTCACACAGGATGGCGTGAGGTCTGGAAAATGACAAGGAATTGAGACTAGCAAAAAAGGTACATAGCTGCTGGAATACTTAACTTTAATCCATAATTGGTGAACATTGGTCTGACGGTACATGCATCACAAGATAAATAGCAATTCATAATGGCGCCTTGCTAGGTCGTAGCAAATGACGTAGCTGAAGGGTATGCTAACTATTGTCTCGGCAAATGAGAGCGTAATTTGTCAGTGAACCATCGCTAGCAAAGTCAGCTGTACAACTGGGGCGACTGCTAGGAAGTCTCTATAGACCTGCCGTGTGGCGGCGCTCGGTCTGCAATCACTGATAGTGGCGACACGCAGGTCCGACGTATACTAACGGACCGCGGCCGATTTAAAGGCTACCACCTAGCAAGTGTGGTGTCTGGCGGTGACACCACAACAAATATAAGGACTATATTAAAGAACTGTTCTTCTATGTCCATGATGTGATGCCACTGACATCGACAACACCATACGCGTGATTGCATTGGCATATCTAAAAACTTGAAGTGTTTCTCCTCACACAGTTTTATACAGTTTAAATGTGAGTGATGTACATGTCCCCAGGACATGGGTTTAGCGCTCTATACGTGGTGGCAGACATGCAGTTATGTGAAAATTCCTCAAAGGTGGCTTCTCAGTTCAACAGTGAAACGCCCCCCCTCCCCACATGTTTTACTGGGCTTTCACCTCTGTGAAATTTGTGCAGTGAATAACCATGTCAGGTAGTGGGATTATGTGTACCAATTTTCTGGAAATGTGTGGTATGCTCTTTCAGATCTGACTAATTATAGTGCCGTACGCATTATGTATGGTGCATCACCATTAACTGATGTTGACAAAGAAATGTGTGCGTACTTACTTATGATCATATTCACCACAATGTTATCCGAAATGAAAAGAGAATATAAACGATATATAGAAAAACATTTTGTGCTTTATTCATAGTAAACATGCATCGCCATTGTAGCTCGTTCAGTAGTGTATTTTCACAAAGAAAAAATTACAGTGCCTCTATTACCATCTGACACTAAGCTATAACAACTGTACATTTTTACATACAGTTGAACTACACAAATACATGATAAATTTTTTCTAAGTAAAAACATCAAGAAACATCCAGATATATATATATATATATATATATATATATATATATATATTGCTGCACAGTCTTCCTCTTATTTTGACGTCTAATACCATGAGGATTATCGGCCATATATTCAGATGTGTTGAATTACTCGGGATTGTATCTAATATGTACGTTGATAAATTCTGGCTTATTCTCTAGATACACAATATTTTTTATATTTTGTACAGAAATATATAGCATTGACTAGAAATTAAGGAGATATATTACTCTTTGGCAGATGCCTTAACGACTAGACACTAATGACTAGAAAGAATGTTACAGACGTATATTTGATTTTGTATACATGCTTCAATGACTACAATCTTTTTCAAACTGCCAATATGTCTCCCAAGGTGATCTAAAACAAACACCTTTTTTTTAATGAAACATTAATTAGAATTTTTGTTGGTATATGTAGCTGATACAGTATAGAGATTTCTTTGGTATATAGGATTTCATGCAGTTATCACTTTTTGTTGTCTTTGACAATCGATGCGGTATTTTAAAATTTTAAAATGGGAGAGGAATCAAAAATGTAGACATATACGCACTTTTATGGAGATATACATACACAGGTCGAAATCAGCCAGCTGCCTCCTCTGGGGAATCAGAGAACAGGAAATTAACTGTGCCATTCCCATTAAAAGCAACAGAAGAAAATGATCATAATTATTTTTTGGCAATACTGTAACAACATGAAGAATGAACGGGTACATATATGCATGCAAATTTCATGAAATGTACTGCGATCAATGCGAGATCACTTGACTGCCTCCCCAACCAAGGAAGAATGAGTAAACAATTGGTGCATCATCACTCCAGGTGCTCTGGCGGCTGTCTGTATAGGACTGAAGTGCAGTGCTGCCAATGGCCTATTAATCTTCCACTACTGGGGATAGATAGCGTCTGTGGTGGGGTCAGATCTGACGAATAGTGCTGTCCCACCACTATATTTTCAGCCAATGACAGCAGATGACGCTCACGCTATATTTTTCGATCATCAAGAGCAGTGGACGTTGATGCCTTACTTTTTCGAACAGTTGCAGCAGAGGTCAGTGACGCCTCTGAAAACTGAAACAGGTATTTTTGCTCCATACAACTGATATTGTATTTTGAAGATGTAATACAGACCAGACACACACATAATGTGCTTGAAAGCTTAGATCTGGCTTGCGGAGCGGGTCCTCCACTATATATTAAATTTCCCTACCAGACAAATACTATATCGGGTAGCAGCCACGTATGTCCCTGATAGAGAGAGTGCAGTGTGCGGTACATAATAAATTTTACACCAGTCAGTGTCTGCCAGAGGAGACACTGCCCCACAGTACTGGCACAGTAAAGTCGTGTGTGGTATATATGATAAATTCTGTGCAGACGATTGCCACCAAAGCACAATGATATAGGCAGAACAAGATCCTGTGTACTGTACAATGAATTTTATACCAGATATATACAAATACCTTCTGCCAAATGCTCCATAGAGCATGTCGCCTGGACCTGTTATACTCGTATTTACACAAGCATGCATCTTAGCACTGTAGGATGCAATAAGTTAAACACTGGCACTTGGAATACATTCACGCGACTGGTCCTTCCTTAACGCTTTGCTCTACATTTGATCTTATCTCTACCTTATACTCTATCACGCTTCAACATCACTCAGCAAATGCACTGCTTATATAATAGTCTTAGTCCAGACGAGTGATAAGCAATACTGCTGCTACGGACCACTTGTCATCCTAATAACACACACCATTTGTCATGGTAAACACAAACAGTACGGAAGCTGGGCCAATGCTATTTCTTGCTGCAATGGAAGTGAAGAAGCCATGTATTTGATTGGCAGATGAACATAATAAAATTTATAGGGTGACTGTTTGGCCATATACTTACCAGGCAGTTCATGTCGGAATGTAGGAGATACACGTACTTGAAAGAAACCACTTGGATAAATTTATCTGAAAACTCTCTGAAATGCTGTCTCCAATACTGGAACCAAACCACAGGTTGTGTACGTGACAGAAGCTACATATTACCATTTAAAATCTGTTGATGTATGAGGTGTAAGAGAATAAGTCGAATACATAATGTTATTTTTAAAAAGTCATTTATAGGTCACCCAGCTTAAGAGTAGTTTCACATTAATTAAAGCAAAAATAGAATCATTGGTTCTTCCTCCCTCTTCTTCTACTTCTTCTTCATACATCTTCATGAGTGGGCGGGTTTCTGGGCAGCCATGCAACTCGACATCATGGACTGCAGTGCTGTTGCATATTTCTTTGATCCAACATAAGTTCTTACCTTATTTGACATGAATAACACTATTGACGTGATCGAAGTTCCAAAATGCCATCAGCGCATGTTCGAGAAACAAAGCAAGTTCATTCTCGTTCTGTGAATGGTAATTTCTCATCAGCCAAAACATTATCCTCCTAGTGTACGCTCATTTAATAGTTCTGAATAGTTTAGAAGCTCCAACACTCGCTGAGAATGTCAGTATTATGCATCTAACATTCGAAAAAGTAAGAAATCCCACGTCCTTAAACACAAACTGTCGAATTAGTTGTGAAAGCCCTGAGTATCAGCGATAATGATCGCACCCTGAGGTCCCATTGTGAAATGCTGCAGATGCGCTGCATTGCTAGTTAATTTATACCATTCATTGCAGTATTTCAGTCAGAAGACGATAATTTATCGTCCAAACATGCAACAGCAATGTGAACAGAGCAGTTACTTTAGAGAAATTGCCCAGTGACTCATTTATTCTATACAAACATTAATCTGTACGCCGTTGACCAGTAGGATCTGCTTTGAACACCCTTTAACGACAATACGCACTAGTTCTTTAAATGTCTCTGAGTTCAGTATGCATCTGCACCCGTCGTAGCACTCACAGTTGGAGGGATGAAACTTCAGACACATGTCGCCTAACAGACTGCAGCTGTATTACTCCAGTTCAGCTGCAAGTTACTTTATGTGTAAAAATTCACTGTTAAAAACCCTTTACCATTTGTTAATTTACAGTTGTCGAATACCCTTGAATCATTCTTCAAGTTTCCTTTCCTCTTCATCTGCAGATCCAATATTATGAACCAAGTGTTTCTACACAAACAACAGTTCTTATAAACCAGGTGTGTCTTGACGTAGTCAAGAGAGCTGGATGTTCATACAGCTCTCATAAACGGAAAGATAATGGCAGCATAGCAGAGAAATTCAGCACCTTCAGGGATCACAGGTGTTCTTCGTCTGACTCTGAAACATGCTGCGTCTTCGAGATGACCTTCTCTAGTACTATTTTATTCTCTTCAGGATTATGTTCTCCCAGAAGATACGAGTTGTTATCTGTCCCACTTCTCACTAAAATCATTTCTTGATTTGAGTTCATGATGAGTCACTGCATGTCTTCAAAGAATCCCATAAGCGTCTAAGTTGAATGTATATACTAAACTGGTCGAATTAACTTATCGATCCGTCTATGAACCATCCTATATTCTGCCGGCAGTTCACGCTGGAAGTACAAGAAGAAACATATTGCGCTTGCAATAATTTTTGATGCCATTTGATTCATATCTTATGTTTTGACACATAAAGGCTAAGGCATTACATGCGAGTCGTGAAATGATTGTAGGTTTCTCATCCTTCCTCAAAAATCTCATTGTAGGTAAAAGACACTGTTTCTTTTGAATATCAGCATTTCGTGATGTTGAATCAGAATTCGTATTTCATCACCAGTATTAAATATTGCAAAGAAATAGGTTCGTGGAAAATGCAGGGTGTTAAAAAGCTACCCATTATTTTAGGGGATCACTGCAAGCATCAAAACGAGAAGAAAGTGTTTTACAACCATAGGTCCTACAAAGCATACATTCTGACATATTACCGCTTGTTCAGAGTAGGTGCTCAACATGACATACATTCATTTCAATACATGCCTCTGTCCTTTGGCGTAAGGACTCCCGCACTCTTTGAAATCGCCCTGGTTGCTTCTGAATGTGCTGAGATACGTGGAAAATACGATTGTGCAGCGTCTGCACATCGTTTATTGGAGTAGTGTAGACCAATTGCTACATGTGTCTCTATAAACAGAAGTTTAGAGGATTTAGGTCCTGGGAACTAGTTGGACAGGCAATCCACCTCTTTTCAAATGTCCTCATCAGGTGCTGATGCACAATGCAGACGAAATGTGCTGGTGCGCCATCATGCATTAACCTTGTTTCTTGAACCGCTTGGGGATTTCATCAGCCCACACATTCTGATTACGGAAATTTGCCGTGCCATCTCGTGTAAACCCTCTCTCATCAGTAAACTAAATCTTGTGGATCAGCACCACACTGCCACAAGAACCATAGGCAGAACTGCACTCTCCTAGGATGGTCTTGTCGTAAGGGCCTGGACGCTCTTAACATGATACGGATCCAACAATTGCTCATGAAGTACCGCCTGGACTAAAGGATGACTAATACCTTCAGCTGCCGCTATTCGTAGCACACTCGTTGCAGGATGGTCGTCCACTGCACCTAGAACACGCTCTTCCACTTTAGGCGAGCGGACTAAACGAGGCCTTCCACTGTCTGCTTTGTTGGGTGCTACGGAACCTGTTTCCCCAAGGCGATGGAACAATCGGCTGAACAGCTTAACAGATTGTATCCTGTGTGCTGAAAATCAATCAGTGTACAGGTTAAGGACTCTGAGATTAATACCATGTGCTAAACTATAGCAGCAAATCATGTCTGCACTTCCTTTGTGGAATAAAAAACTTCCACTGCTAAATTGTGACAAAGTATCAGCAAAAGAAAAAAAAAAAAGGTTTAACCGCACCACGAACATCACAGTAACATGTACTTTAAACGTGACCTGTAAGTAGCCCAAACATCACAGTGCGCTTCCGGAGTTACGAGAAATGTACCCGAACGTAAACAGATGTAACAAGACTACAGTAAAACGACTCAACGTGAACGGAACAACTCACTGCAGATTGCTGTGCCAGCTAATATGGAAATCAATACTGCACAGCAGTATCCCAGCACGCCATTGACTCTGGTATGTCACGGAGTGCCAGTGCAACAACGGTTCTCATATCCGCAACCACCAGTCCGTGATGTCTACCTACCTCGTAATATTCCGAGCCTGGTTTTGTAATTAACGTTAATTATCGGGTAGTGGTCTGTAGTAGGACAAGTAATGCATTGCCACTGATGACATCACAAGAGCACCTCCTCTGGACAAGTGGCCGTATGTCAGAACGTATGCTTTGTAGGACTTACGGTCATAAGATGTTTTTGTCTTGTTTTGATGCATAATATAATTCCCTGAAATACTGGGTAGTTTTGTTAACACCCTGACCAATGATTCGATTTGAGAAACGTAATTCTCTGATGTTAATCCACCACACTTTCATTGCCAAGGAACTGACTGATTGCTGTGTGAGTCAACTTTATACTTCATGCTCAAATTGCTTCAGGTGGAGATTTTTAACTACCTATTCATCACGAAAACTGACTAAATGGCCATCCTGATCTAGAATATTAATCTTGAGGCGGTCTAATGTGTGGATAGTCACCCAAAAAATGTTTAATCCTGGGCTTACTGCAGGATACAACCTGTAGATAGTATGAATGAGCTGGCCGTAGAGTTACGAATTCGTTGCCGTATTACACTCGTCACAGATCGTGCTCACCGGTACACTTCCAAAGCTTGACCACTTGCGAAACCAAGCAGTGATTGTGACCCTTGCACGTAACTCAGACCTTTTAAAAATCGTTTTACATACAGATTTAGATCGTCGATAGTTTATGATTCAGGGGGCATTTCCAGAAGTTTACCACTTCCTAGATGTAGTTTATTGTTCGCCTCAGTGATACTCCGAACGCCGATCAGTACAATACTCCATTCTCCCTTGCTTACATGAATCGGTAGGAAGGAATTTGCATTTAATGCTGAATGTCGTTATTTCAAAATTAAGGTGAAAGACATGTCATTCACGCATCAACTAACATACTGATTTATATTCTGTTTTTTGCATGTGGTAGTCAGGACAAACATTAGACTTAAATTCCTACAGAGGTATAGATCGAAGTCTTTGTAGCGTCTAAAAGTGTAGGACACGTCGTTGTTGTCAGTAAACTCTTCTAGCCATTGTAAATCACAATGTGAGTCAAAGTAGCTCACATCATTCCTGTTCTTCTTCACGTATGCAACCTAGTGATTCCCAGGTCCTCTTGCAACAGCTGGGTTCACAACGCCATATTCTTTACATATACAAGTAGTCTTCTAGGTTGTATCCGTCGTAAACACTACGCAAAAACTTGGGATGCAGAATGTTTTGACGAATATAAGCAGATCTGTATTTGTATGTGATCAATCGCGTGGTACAGCTCTGAGATTTTTTTCTCATGAACAGTCCAAGTCCTTCCCTGTATTGTTTTAAATATGATTCATTCCTGATAGTGACACATTCTATGAACCTGTTACATCTTTTAGCTTCCTGAAGTACCTTTTCCGTGCTCTGTCCATTCTACACTATTTATGCTATGGCCGAACTTGGTCAGTATTGAAATTGAAAATAGTATAGTTCCAAATCATGCGTTGGGTATTGGTAGCAACCTAAGAGTTTTAGCTCATCTTTTTCTCTTTACCCCTTTCTTCTTCACAACACTTTTAGACACCAATAACGATGACTAGCTGCAATTTTTTAAAACTCCTTCAAGTTTCGTCTTCGGGTTCGTAAGTCGGAAACCAATTCGTCTTTCTTTAGCAGCTGCGACTGCCACAATACATTGACATATGCCTCTAGCCCTTCTCCCATGTATTTGTTTGTCTTTAATGGCAGAAATCTATCTACAATATGTCGTTCTGCTAAACTTTTATATGCAGCATACGTAAAATCGAAATTCTTGCTGGCATTATTCAGTAGATTAAACTCCTTTTCACAATGTGGGAATCTCTTTGCCGCTTTGTTCCAGCTCTGCAACAGATATACCTGGGCATATGTAATCCAGTTAGTAAACTGAAAGAATACTGCCTTTACCGCCGCATGATGCTCATCCTATGAGACATGTTATGCTACTCCGTGCTAGGAGACTTTGGACAAATTATTATATTCCACGTCTGTAGCATCTACCCAGTTGTTGTGGAAGGACGGAAACCTGAGCAATTTAACTAAAGCCTTGCTCCGTCGACATCCTATGATGAACTCCAAGAGAAAAAGATCTGGTTTAGAACTTCTCTGTGATTTCTCCATGTTGGAACTACCAGCAATTTTCTTGCCTTTACCGTCTTTTAACATGTATATTCTTAGGTTCGTTCATCGCACTTTGGAAAATGTAATTATCTCTGTACACCAGTTCGGTAGGTAATGGTCCTCATACGCTGTCTTGTATTTTGAAATATACACCAAACCACCTACATTAAATTTTTGTTGATGTCGATCCATCATGAGACACAGAAATGATCCTTGACGATTAAACAGCATCCATATAGGGTTTTCTACGTTTCTATTCAAACATTACATTCTATTCGCTTTCATGAGAGAGAATATCCAGTAGTGGTGTATTCTGTACCGATGAATTACTGTCCTGAATTACTGATTATAGATTTCGCCTCAATGATCCATTTGAAGGTGGTCTAGGGAGTGATTGCTCCCTGTCAGCAACAATTCTTTAAACACAAGTACAACTCCGTACTAGTCTTCCTTTTTTGGAAGGCTCCAGGCGAATTTGGAGTAGGTAACTGTTGTTGTGGTCTTCAGTCCTGAGACCGGTTTGATGCAGCTCTCCATGCTACTCTGTCCTGTGCAAGCTTCTGTATCTCCCAGTACCTACTGCAACCTACATCCTTCTGAATCTGCTTAGTGTATTTATCTCTTGGTCTCCCTCTACGATTTTTACCCTCCACGCTGCCCTCCAATACTAAACTGATGATCCCTTGATGCCTCAGAACATGTCCTATCAACCGATCCCTTCTTCTAGTCAAGTTGTGCCACAAACTTCTCTTCTCCCCAATACTATTCAATACTTCCTCATTAGTTATGTGATCTATCCATCTAATCTTCAGCATTCTTCTGTAGCACCACATTTCAAAAGCTTCTATTATCTTCTTGTCCAAACTACTTATCGTCCACGTTTCACTTCCATACATGGCTCCACTCCATACAATTACTTTCAGAAACGACTTCCTGACACTTAAATCTATACCCGATGTTAACAAATTTCTCTTCTTCAGAAACGCTTTCCTTGCCATTGCCAGTCTACATTTTATATCCTCTCTACTTCGACCATCATCAATTATTTTGCTCCCCAAATAGCAAAACTTTTTTACTAATTTAAGTGTCTCATTTCCTAATCTAATTCCCTCAGCATCACCTGACTTAATTCGACTACATTCCATTATCCTCGTTTTGCTTTTGTTGATGTTCATCTTATATCCTCCTTTCAACACACTATCCATTCCGTTCAGCTGCTCTTCCAAGTCCTTTGCTGTCTCTGACAGAATTACAATGTCATCGGCGAACCTCAAAGTTTTTATTTCTTCTCCATGGATTGTAATACCTACTCCGAATTTTTCTTTTGTTTCCTTCACTGCTTGCTCAATATAGAGATTGAATAACATCGGGGAGAGGCTACAAACCTGTCTCACTCCCTTTCCAACCACTGCTTCCCTTTCATACCCCTCGGCTCATATAACTGCCATCTGCTTTCTGTAGAAATTGAAAATAGCTTTTCGCTCCTTGCATTTTACCGCTACCACCTTCAGAATTTGAAAGAGAGTATTCCAGTCAACATTGTCAAAGCCTTCTCTAAGTCTACAAATGCTAGAAACGTAGGTTTGCCTTTCCTTATTCTAGCTTCTAAGATATGTCGTAGGGTAAGTGTAAGTATTGCCTCACGTGTTCCGATATTTCTACGGAATCCAAACTGATCTTCCTCGAGGTCCACTTCTACTAGTTTTTCCATTCGTATGTAAAGAATTCGTGTTAGTATTTTGCAGCCGTGACTTATTAAACTGATTGTTCGCTAATTTTCACATCTGTCAACACCTGCTTTCTTTGGGATTGGAATTATTATATTCTTCTTGAAGGCTGACGGTATTTCGCCTGTCTCATACATCTTGCTGACCAGATGGTAGAGTTTTGTCAGGACTGGCTCTCCCAAAGCTGTCAATAATTCTAATGGAATGTTGTCTACTCCCGGGGCGTTGTTTCGACTCAGGTCTTTCAGTGCCCTGTCAAACTCTTCACGCAGTATCATATCTCCCATTTCATCTTCATCTACATCCTCCTCCATTTCCAAAATATTGTCCTCAGGTACATCGCCCTTGTATAGGCCCTCTATATACTCCTTCCACCTTTCTGCTTTCCCTTCTTTGCTTAGAACTGGGTTTCCATCTGAACTCTTGATATTCATACAAGTGGTTCTCTTTTCTACAAAGGTCTCTTGAATGTTCCTGTAGGCAGTATCTATCTTACCCCTAGTGAGATAAGCCTCTACATCCATACATTTGTCCTCTAGCCATCCCTGCTTAGCCATTTTGCACTTCCTATCGATCTCATTTTTGAGACGTTTGTATTCCTTTTTGCCTGCTTCATTTACTGCATTTTTATATTCTCTCCTTTCATCAATTAAATTCAATATTTCTTGTGTTACCCAAGGATTTCTACTAGCCCTCGTCTTTTTACCTACTTGATCCTCTGCTGCCTTCACTACTTCATCCCTCAAAGCTACCCATTCTTCTTCTACTGTATTTATTTCCCCTGTTCTTGTCAATTGTTCCCTTATGCTCTCCCTGAAACTGTCTACAACCTCTGGTTCTTTCAGATTATCCAGGTCCCATCTCCTTAAATTCCCACGTTTTTGCAGTTTCTTCAGTTTTAATCTACAGTTCATAACCAATAGATTGTGGTCAGAGTCCACATCTGCCCCTGGAAATGTCTTACAATTTAAAACATGGTTCCTAAATCTCTGTCTTACCATTATATAATCTATCTGAAACCTGTCAGTATCTCCAGGCTTCTTCCATGTATACAATCTTCTTTTATGATTCTTGAACCAAGTGTTAGCTATGATTAAGTTGTGCTCTGTTGAAAATTCTACCGGGCGGCTTCCTCTTTCGTTTCTTTTCTCCAATCCATATTTACCTACTACGTTTCATTCTCTCCCTTTTCCTACTGACGAATTCCAGTCACCCATGACTATTAAATTTTCGTCTCCCTTCACTATATGAATAATTTCTTTTATTTCATGGTACATTTCTTCAATTTCTTCGTCATCTGCAGAGCTAGTTGGCATATAAACTTGTACTACTGTGGTAGGCGTGGGCTTCGTATCTATCCTGGCCACAATAATGCGTTCACTATGCTGTTTGTAGTAGCTTACCCGCATTCCTATTTTCCTATTCATTATTAAACCTACTCCTGCATTACCCCTATTTCATTTTGTGTTTATAAACCTGTAGTCACCCGACCAGAAGTCTTGTTCCTCCTGCCACCGAACTTCACTAATTCCCACTACATCTAACTTTAAGCTATCCATTTCCATTTTTAAATTTTCTAACCTACCTGTCCGATTAAGGGATCTGACATTCCACGCTCCGATCCGTAGAACGCCAGTTTTCTTTCTCCTGATAACGACATCCTCTTGAGTAGTCCCCGCCCGGAGATCCGAATGGGGGACTATTTTACCTCCGGAGTATTTTACCCAAGAGGGCGCCATCATCATTTAACCATACAGTAAAGCTGCATACCCATGGGAAAAGTTACGGCTATAGTTTCCCCTTGCTTTCAGCCGGTCGCAGTACCAGCGCAGCAAGGCCGTTTTGGTTAGTGTTACAAGACCAGATCAGTCAATCATCCAGACTGTTGGCCCTGCAACTACTGAAAAGGCTGCTGCCCCTCTTCAGGAACCACACGTTTGTCTGGCCTCTCAAAAGATACTCCTCCGCTGTGGTTGCACCTACGGTACGGCTATCTGTATCGCTGAGGCACGCAAGCCTCCCCACCATCGGCAAGGTCTATGGTTCATGGAGGGGAGTAGGTAACTATAATCATTGAAATACGTATCTACGAGATTTGCCTGCAGTAAATCCGCGAAACCATAGATAATGAAACTTCTGAGATGGAATGGTTTTCGCATTTGGTTATGGAGCTCTCATATGCCCATCTCCATAATTATTCGATAATATGTCTTTCTAAAAGTCCGAAAAGGATGACATGATTTTTTTCATGAGAGCAGTATTCTGTGAGCAGCCATAAATATTCAGTAACTTCGTTAGGATAGCCATATTGTATGTACCACAGAAATCGAGTGTCCATTCTCTCATGCTGGATGCCGAGGCCTTCACTCACACTATGTATAGCTCATAACGCAGGTCTATTAATATTCATATATTCCTTGCTGTTCGGGCTCTTTATTCGTCCATTCAGCATGTTGTTTAGCCTATACGCAATAGGTAATATTTCAGCATACACTAATGTCTCTTTGAGGGGATACGTGCTAGGACTCAAAGTTCTTAAGAATATCAGATCCACTAAATCAGGTGTTTGCTGAAACTCCTTCTCTGCACCGCATATTAAATGCCTGATTAAGCATATAGGAAGCTTTCCCAACATATGCAGTTTATCCCTGGTGACATTGTATGTCCTGTTTATTTTGCTAGCACTGTGATGGCTAATGTAAACAGTATATCTCTCTCCTTCTTCTTCCGCCTTCTCCTTACCCTCCTCTTCTGCCTCCATACCTCATGTGTGGGCGCCGTTGGTCTTAAGTCAGAGACAGAATGATCTCCCTCCAACTGTCTCAATTTCATCAACCGTAATTTGCTTCAAATAAAAGTACGTGCTTACTATTAAAAACAGTCTTGATCACGATTTATTTATTACGGTGACCGGTTTCGACCACTACTGTGGTTCTTACTCATTGGTCTGAAGATGACCACAGTAGTGGTAGAAACCGGTCACCGTAATAAATAAATCGTGATCAAAACTGTTTTAATAGTAAATATCTGTAACACATTGATCACTGTCACTCCCATAATGTATTCAAAAGTAACAATTACATACCTCTACGACTTTGCCTTTTTTGACATGCTGCTGCGTACTTAACTGACTTCGAGATAGTACATAGTGTTTTTTTTTTCTATAACTCGTTCAGTCTCATCAACGTTTCCATTTACTATATCGATTAACCGCAGAATGGTTCTAGTGCTTTCTTCTTGTACTTTTATTTCCTCAGTTTTTTTAGAGGAGGTGTATTTTAATAACTTCTAGTGGTTCTTTCATTGTCATGGTCTTTTATTGTTAATCTTCGCAAAGCGTCACCCGACGTATGCATTTCCGCAGTACGATGTTTAAGACTTCTGGTGATGTCTTCTATACAGATTCTAGGACTTCGATTCCTGTTTCGATTTTTGTATTCACATTTATATGAATGTCTGACCTGAGTACAGCCCTCAGTATGAGTGCATAACATTCTTTCGAACTTATTGATGGCAAGAAATATACTAAAGCAGCTGCTTACTGGGATACTACCTTTCAAACACAAAATCTTGGAAGTTTCCTCTATATAAACTATCGTTCAGTTTTGTTGTATTGTCAGTTACCAGATACTCATACCGTGAGTAAATCGGCAGTCTCCACAAATCGTCAGAAATTCGTTGAATGTCATGTCATTTGCTTGATATTGGACCGCAAAGTCGTCAAATATGAATACAGAGTTTGGTTCTTCTTCTTCATATAGTAGAATATTGCTGCTTTTCTGAATGTCTGATACGTTACTCCATCAGTCCCATGCTGAGTGTCCTGCAATAGCTGATACTTGATAGTGCTGGTGGTTATCGCTGAAACAACTAGTTCTCTATTGTATCGTGCTTTTCCAAGGTAGTTTACCAGACCGTTTAAACCACTCAAAGTAACCGGATTCTTTAATAATCGATTTTCAGGTCTTTACTTCTGTTCTTCCCTGTAATAAATGTACAAATCTAACAAAGATTGAAAAATTTTGGACACTCAGTTCTAAGATACATCTTCTACGCGTTTCGTTTCGAGTCATTGATTCGCCTTCCCTCAAAACGTTTTCTACGAGTTCGCTCCAATTTAAATTGCTCGTAATTGTAATTCCTAGGTATGCAGTTGATTTTACGGCATTTAGATTTGACTGGTGTGTCGTGTAACCGAGGTTTAACGTATTCCATATACCACTCATTTGGGTGACCTCGGACTTTTCATTATTTGTCAATTGCCAATTTTTTCACCATACAGATATCTTATCTAAATCGTTTTGCAATTGGTTTTCATCTTCTGATGACTTTATTAGTCGTTAAACGACATTGTCCACTGCAAACAATCTTAGACGGCTTCCCTGGTCGTCTCTTAAATCGTTTATACAGACAAGAAACAGCAGAGGGCCTATAACACTATCCTGGAGAACACCAGAAATCATTTCCGTTTTACTCGATGACTTTTCGTCAATTAGTACCAACAGTGACGTCTCTGACAGGAAATCACGAATCCAGTCGCATAACTGAGACGCTATTTCATAAGTGCGCAATTTGATTACAAGCCTCTTGTGAGGCACGGTGTCTAAAGCCTTCTGCAAATCTAGAAATACGGAATCAGTCTGAAATCCCTTGTCGATAGTATTTAACATTTCGTGTGAGTAAGGGGCTAGTTGTGTTTCACAAGAAGGATGTTTCCTAAATCCGCGTTGACTGTGTATCATTAGAGGTATCTTCGAGGTAATTCACAATGCTCGAACACAGTAAATGTTCCATAATCATGTTGCATATCGACGTTAATGATATGGGTCGAATATTTGATGGATTACTCCAATTCCCTTACTTGAATATTGGTCAGACTTGTGCTACTTTTCAGTCTTTGGGTACGGATCTTTTGTAGAGCGAGGTGTTGCATATGATTTTTAAGTATGAGCTACAGCATACTCTGAAACGAACCTAATTGGTATACAGTCTGGACTGGAAGACTTGCTTTTATTAAGTGATCTAAGCTGCTTCACTAGTCCGACGTTATCTAGCTCTAAGTTACTAATGTTAGCAGCTATTCTTGATTCGAATTCTGGTATATTTACTTCGTCCTCTTTGATGAAGGAATTTCGAAAGGCTGGGTTTTGTAATTCTGTTCTGGTAATACTGTCATCGATAGTATTTACATTGCAATCGCCCACAGAATGCACTGATAATGTCTTGCCGCTTGTATGCTTTACATAAGACCAGAATCTCTCTGTATCCTCTAACAGGTTCTGAGACAAAGTTTCGTTACGGAAACTATTATTAGCATTTCACATTGAAGTCTGCTCTAAAATTGGAGCTTTTATAAAATATCGCCAATCTTGGGGATTTTGCTTTCGTTTAAATTTGGCACGCTTTTTTCGTTGTTTCTGCAATATTGTTGTGACCTGGCTTGCGTATCATGAAGGTCCAGCTCGGTCATTTGTTAATTTACATGGTATAAATCTCTCAATTTCTGTCGATACTATTTCTTTGAATTCAAGCCACGTCTAGTCCTAGACGTACATTGTTAATTTGGAAGAAGTGGACACTGTCTCTCAGCAAGACGTCCAGGGAATTTTTATTTGCTTTTTTGCATAGATGTAATTTTCACTAATTTTTGTGGATTTAGGAGTTAGATAGTCAGTCTCGCTACGATAACCCTGTGTTCACAAATCTCTGTATTCGTTCTGATGTTTGTTATTAGCTCAGGATTATTTGCTCCTAAGAGGTCAAATGTGTTTAGACAGCCGTTTACTATTCGAGTGCGCGCATGAACAAATAGCTCGAAATAATTTTCTGAGAAACCGTTTAGCACAAATATTGATGATATTCTATGTTTATCCCCGGATTTAAACATGTATTTTCATCAACATATCAAAGGTAAATTGAAGTCAACAACAACTATAAATGTATAAGTCCGATACGTGTTTGAAATTTCTTTGAACCTTTCAGCAGGTATATAATCTGAGCTGGGAGGTCGGTGAAAGGATCCTGTTATTATTTTATTCCGATTGCCAAGAATGACCACTACTCATACTAACTCAGAGGAGCTATCTACTACAACAGGCAAATAAAAGGCTACTCAGTCCGTTCCGCGTTCGCTGCTTTTCTTGAAAAGCGATATCTAGTTGAATAGTACAAAAATTCATCAGTATTTTCCTATTACGCCAATTATTTGGAACTCTGCTGAAAAATCGTGTTGTAATGGGGGATCATGCACTATTTGGGTCAAAACGGTTAGTCGCATTTAAAGGATGAAAAATGAGGTTAAATAACTCTGTTTTTCGTGTTAATATATCGGTATTTAGGGGTTACGTACAAATTAGGGTATATTATGTAAACACATGCAGCAGACAAGCTACTTTCCATTTTTATTGTACGAATATACTGTGAATGATTTGTTATTAAGTTTCTGGTGTATTACCGTTAGCGTAGTTTCAGTCCTCTTTTATTATACATCTTTAAACTTTTAACGCAAATGAAACATTGTGCTTCATTGCTACGGTACGTCGTAAAAATATTTCCCAGCTAGAGTTGGTACCATTCTCCAATACAACGTATGTCCAGCGAGGACTGCGAGGAACTACGGTATAGACCAGGTGGGGACAAGTCCTGCACGCTGCCCGTACACGCGTACCTGTAGCCACGACACACAGGAACAGGGACATTTTTGTCTCGGCACTGCTGTAGCAGTTCGTATGCCATGTGCTTGTTACTCGTTTCTGTCGGAATTGTTACTGAAATAGCTCTGATCGTTTTCCCCATTTTCCATAATAACACAATATTTTAAACCAATGAATATTTTACGAATAAAAATTACTCATTTTTTTGAAAGAAAGGTTTATTTAAAAATGGTTAATTTTAGTTCTGCTGCCAATTGATTTTCGATTTTTTAGACAGTTATTAACAAAAAATAAAAGACCTGTTAAACAGTGACCAAACAAATACCGAAAATACCGGATATTTAGAACTAAAATACCGATATCGGTTTTAACCGGTCAGTTTTTCCCATCCTCAATACTTGAGCTGAAATAATGTTTTGGAAAATACGTGCACATGCTCGAAGGAGACCCTCTCAGGATGAATCTGTTAACAGTGGTGAACGAACATTATCCCCGGCAGTCAGAAGGTCCGACAATTAACCCTGGAGCAGGCGAGCTATGTTTCATAACACGGGCTGAAGTGTAGCGTACTTTGTACACATATAGAAAGTAACTGTCTTTCTGTTACCAAGGTTAACAAGTATGAGAAAATTACCGTTTAACCTTAGTTTAATTAAACAAAGATAAAAAAGCTTACATAACATGAGCTAAATCATTGTTCCATTAAACAATAGTGAAATAAACTTTCATTATATTGTTCTGCAGCCGTGTAAAAGTGTTACCCCACAGTAATAACCCACTTGGAGCATTAAACAGCAAATTTGCGTCAGATCCCTGCCAACAGTTTGTTTGAATACTAATTACGTCGTAGATAATTTCCACATCGTGGGATGGTGCTGCTAGCTCGGAATCGTAGTAATTTTCTTGCACGGATCGTAAATTTTCTCCCCTAGCTCACTGTTTATTTTATATTACTACTGCTCACTTTGATGTATGGCAACTCAAATAATCACTGTACTAGTCACTGTACTAGCTGAAGTAGTAATGAACGAATAGGTCCGGGCTTGAAATTGTAAAACAACAATCGAATGGTAGGAGACGATGTTATTTTGTGATTGGCACACTTTATGTATAGGCGCCCTCGTGTACCATATTGCAAAGGAATGTTCCATTTATCTTCTTCTTCTTCTTCTTCTTCTTGGTATCAGCGTCATTGCACGACGAGTCGATTACTACGACGTTATTACATAATTTTGCTGTTATACTATTACAGTTTTCGCTTCGTTTTTCTCCATGAATTTAATAATTAACCGACAGCAAGTGCTGAAGCCAAAATACATAATTCTAAATAGGTAAACACTGAAGCTGCATACACTCACTTGATGTCACTACCCGAAAATCTTACCAAAAATGATGTATATCTGCCGTTATCAAGCAATTATTCATGAAAGTTCCATGAAAAAAATCAGTAAAGAAAGATAAAAGATATAAGATTTTGAACTATCAACGTCTACAATGCACAAAATTAATTAATGTAACTGTCATTGGTACGTAAATGCCCATCACCCTAACAGTAATTCCTTTTAAAAATGCCAGTTTCGTCCTGCATGAGAACAGCAAATAACATAACCCAGTTTGTAATTTGCTTATGAACAATATCTTACATCCGTATTGATAAAGGACGCAAAAAATTAAAGTTATCACATACTTGATAAATAATTTACGTTAAACATAACAGAATTAAGCATCAATCGATTTAAAGAGGAAAAAGAAAGCCAGAAGATTTAAGTTTAAATCAGTGTCATCCAGGGCACAGATGAAATACATAATACCTTAGCACTGATTGCATCTATTGTCAACTCGTTTCGTTTTACCTTTTTGGTCACATAAATTCAATGTACCCATGAACACTCTGTTTTTTGAGAATTACCTGACGAACCCTGTAAATACACACGAAACTGAATTACTTGTGATCCACTTTCTTGTAGTAGTGATGTCGCCATGACGTAACGTGACCAGTCTCTGTCACGACCTCAAAAACACAGTAGAGGACAATGGCAGTATCATTTAAAGACAAAAATTAGCCCCACGGCGTAGTGAATAAATAGCCACACGCAAACGGTTACTATAAAATGTTGCAACGATGTAACTTGAAATACACCCACTTGTGACGATAATAATAATACGTTCCTCAACCATCCAAAGGATTGAAAATTGATACCACTCGAAAGTAAACATGAAAGATTTTCCTTAGCACTCACAAGGTAATCATCTACTGGTAAGTTTACTGTTACTAATACTTCACTAACAAATCAGAGGAAGCACACTCAGGCAGTTTGTTATCCCATCTCTCGGGGATATTTGAATAGTATCAACAGTGCAATTGATGACGAACAATGTCCTTTAAGAAACCGACGATAGTATCTGCAGAAACCCAAGAACGACTGAAATAGTTTTTTACAAGTCGGTACCTTTAAATTTAAAATTGCATGCAGTTTCTTTCGGATCTGGATAGAACACGGCTGAAGACATAACATGTCCTAAGAATCGTATATACTTCTTCGGAAATTCCCATTCTGTTCAGACTGAGTGTGACTCTCTTTACAAACTTACATTCTGAAAAAGCTAGTGCTCAAGAATCTCATCCAACGCTCTCACAAATTTTAATGATGAAATATTTAAACAGAACGGATTCCTCTTAAACTGTAAGCAACGTTCGTTGTATAAAAATGTAGTGAATTTTCGTCTTCAGTTCTGCAGTTGTAACCACCAGTAGCCCCTTGCATCTAGACTACTAAGACCAGAAGTGGCAGTGAACTTCTGCGGAAACTCTTCTATACTTTCTAGCTGATTCAGCTGAGGCAAAGTGACATGACTGATTGCTCGACCATCCAAAACAACTCTAACTGATCCGTCCCTCTCAATTACTGGGCGAATTGGGTTGCAATATTCACTACCTGATCTTTTAATTACGTCGTTTTCTGAAATTTGTTTGATTTCTTCACATGCAGCTTTTCTTCTAGCGGGTAATACTGAATACGATTTAATTTTAGACGGGTTGTGTGGTCGCACTTTAAGTTGATATTTACATCCATTCATTAGTCCAGATGTATTTGAGTAGATCTCTGCATGCATACGTAAAAATTCTTGTAGTTCCTTCCTAAAGCATGCTGGCGAATAACTCAAATCTTGTATTTTTTCTGAATTCTCAGCATGACTTCCCTGTTTTCTTCCTCTCTGCCTGTCGATGCATTTTCTTTCATAAAGTTTGGCGCTTCGATCCCATCATCTATCTTCTTTTGTATAAATCTGACTCTGAGGCCAGCAGGCGCTTCTCCATTCTCTTCGACAAATCCTACGAAATTAATTCCCAGTTCTTCATTCTCAACGCAGATACCTAAACATCCCTTTCCAAAATCAATTCTACACCTTCTTTCAACGAGCCAGTCATTACCAATAAGCCGATTAATCAACAAAGAATCAATAATTACCAAAGCCACTTCAAAATATCTTTCCAGGATCTTGCACCTCGTAAGTGCCTGCCTAATAACAGCACGTGTTCTGTGCGCAAAAAGGTACCTGTTCCACATCACATAGCTGCGCATATAAATTCTTGGAGGTAGCTGTAGCATGATTTCCTGAAACTAGATCTGCTGTAATTTTGCGACCGTTTACACTAATTGCAATCACTTGACTTAAAACATCATCTACAGTTCGTACTACTTCTCGCAATAGTTCGACCTACATGTCTTCATTATCTTGTTTAATCATTTTTGTTCTCATTCTGATCCAGTAAACTAACTATTCACCTGTACCGGAGCATGTGTTTTCCGAAACTAATATTAGTTTACCAGCCATCGCTCATTATGTCAGTGCCTGTCATCCGTATGTCGGAGCGACAAACGCTCTCGTAATCATCGATCGTGTGTTTCCTACCGGTTCCATCTATCAAAACCATTTTGCCTCCTCTCGTCATGTCGAAGCCCATCATCATTACGGGAATAATTTTGTGAGTGCTCATCTGTTCTCATGTCGTTGTGTCGTGATCAATGGTCGCTTTTCTGACTCCACTGCGGGAGTCTCAAGTTATCCTGCAGCGCTGCATCGCGTCGCTGAGAATCATGACTGCGACGTATCATATTTTTCTCCATTACCCAGGTGTTCCATCATTATCGATCTCTTTTAAGAGATAACAACTCATAACAGCTCGTCAGAGTCGTCGAACGTGCGTGACGCTAATTTCTGTTTGACTATCCACAGTAAATGCTTCATCAGTATCATAATCAAATCACCATCACCACTAGAGTCGTCTAGACAGCTGTTCCTCTCCCAGTGTTTTTGAAGTAAGTTACGCGTTTATCCTTCCCTACGACTATAGCTGCACATTGCAAATAATTATTCTGTAACACTTCGCTGTTTCTCTCGCGACCAATACTTGAGGAAGCATTTTCAAAGTCTGCCTAAGGACACCAGATTTACCCATGTTCTCGCACCTACACTCATGTGTCATACACTGAAATAGATCTTTTCTAATTCATTTCGAATTCTTGGGAACACTACTTTAAATTGCTTCGCGAAGCGCATTGAGTGTAATTTTTTGTGTGGATCTAATTCCTTACACTGTCCTTGACCAAGCGCTTTGTGTACAATGATATTTGGACAAAAGCCCGTACCGCGATTCACTTGTATTGGTGTTTCTATTTCGGGTCGGGTTATATTTGTATCAGTCGGCATCTTATCCATCTTTGCATTTTTCAGAGATTGTTCCAAGTCTGGCACTTTTAGTTTCAAGTCGGATTATTGTTCTTGCACAACTGATATCACATTCATAGCCATTTTTAGTTCGAACAATTTTGTTATTTGTTACTGCACAGTCTAAAAGGGTTTATTTCACATTTACCTTACCCGGCTGTAATGGTCGAGCGGTTCTAGGCGCTTCAGTCTGGAACCACGTGACCGCTTCGGTCGCAGGTTCGAATCCTGCCTCGGGCATGGATGTGTGTGATGTCCTTAGGTTAGTTAGATTTAAGTAGTTCTAAGTTCTAGCGGACTGATATCCTCAGATGTTAAGTCCCATAGTGCTCAGAGCCATTTGAAACATTTGAACATTTTCCTTATGTGAGGATGCTTGAATATGTATTTTAGTTATTTCTGCTTCTATGTGCTGCCAATGTGTCGCGACAAAGCTCATGAATTCATATTATTATCGATTCAAAGACTCGCTACAGTCTTTCATGAATTCGGTAACCTCGCTCAGCTGCTTGTTACGAGTACCCACTGCCTTTTGATCAAACATATCTTTCAGTATCTCAGTATGTTTATCCAATTTTTTGTTCAAACCCTCTTTCAAATCTCACTCAGTACCGTCTAGCTTTTTGTTATACTCGTCAAGACTTTTATTTAAATCTTGCTCCAGATCGTCAAGTTTTTTATATAAATTTTTCTCCTGGTCACCAAATCTTTTATTTATATATGGGAATTTCCTTTGTAGAAACTGCATTGATGCATGCTGCCTTCCTACAACACCAGTCCGATTGTTGTCTATTGTGACCTCACTTGATTTGCAGCTACTACATTTGAACTTTGAATTCAGTTACTTGTTTCTAAATCATTAATAAGATCCATGGTAACATCATCCTGATCAACACTGTTGTGTCTGTTAATTACGTCACTGATCTCAGTTTGACCAGTCACTGTTATTCATATCCATATTGCACACGCAAATCATTATCAGTTTAATTGTCTGCGATCGCAGATTATTACGTAGCTCTGACCATAGCTAAACCAGAGGTGTGTGTAATACACATTCTGTGGTGTGGCGGATGGATAACTTTGCCACGTAAATTAATAACTGATTTCAAATATCTTGCCGTGTGATGGTACCGTACCCTCACAAAGTCTTTGTGGCAAGGATGTTTGGGCACTCAGTCATGGTAATGACTACAGGTTCACCTGGGCACGTATACGATTTTATAGAGATAGAAATCAAGTATTGCTCTTACACTTATTTTTTTTCTTAATAAATTCTCACATACAGGGTGTTACAAAAAGTTATGGCCAAACTTTCAGGAAACATTCGTCACACACTAATAAAGAAAAGATGTTATGTGGACATGTGTCCGGAAACGCTTAATTTCCATGTTAGAGCTAATTTTAGTTTCGTCAGTATGTACTGTACTTCCTCGATTAACCGCCAGTTGGCCCAATTGAAGGAAGGTAATGTTGACTTCGGTGCTTGTGTTGACACGCGACTCATTGCTCTACAGTACTAGCATCAAGCACATCAGTACGTAGCATCAACAGGTTAGTGTCCATCACGAACGTGGTTTTGCAGTCAGTGCAATGTTTACAATTGCGGAGTTGGCAGATGCCCATTTGATGTATGGATTAGCACGGGGCAATAGCCTTGGCGCGGTACGTTTGTATCAAGACAGATTTCCAGAACTAAGGTGTCCCGACAGGAAGACGTTCGAAGCAATTGATCGGCGTCTTAGGGAGCACGGAACATTCCAGCCTATGACTCGCGTCTGGGGAAGACATAGAACGACTAGGACACCTGCAATGGACGAGTCAATTCTTCATGCAGTTGACGATAACCCTAATGTCAGCGTCAGAGAAGTTGCTGCTGTACAAGGTAACGTTGACCACGTCACTGTATGGAGAGTGCTACGGGAGAACCAGTTGTTTCCGTACCATGTATAGCGTGTGCAGGCACTATCAGCAGCTGATTGGCCTCCACGAGTACACTTCTGCGAATGGTTCATCCAACAATGTGTCAATCCTCATTTCAGTGCAAATGTTCTCTTTATGGATGAGGCTTCATTCCAACGTGATCAAATTGTAAATTTTCACAATCAACATGTGTGGGCTGACGAGAATCCGCACGCAATTGTGCAATCACGTCATCAACACAGATTTTCTATGAACGTTTTGGCAGGCATCGTTGATGATGTCTTGACTGGGCCTCATGTTCTTCCACCTACGCTCAATGGAGCACGTTATCATGATTTCACACGGGATACTCTACCTGTGCTGCTAGAACATGTGCCTTTACAAGTACGACACAACATGTGGTTCATGCACGATGGAGCTCCTGCACATTTCAGTCGAAGTGTTCGTACACTTCTCAACAACATATTTGGTGACCAATGGATTGGTAGAGGCGGACCAATTCCATGGCCTCCACGCTCTCCTGACCTCAACCCTCTTGACTTTCATTTATGAGGGCATTTGAAAGCTCTTGTCTACGTAACCCCGGTACCAAATGTAGAGACTCTTCGTGCTCGTATTGTGGACGGCTGTGATACAATACGCCATTCTCCAGGGCTGCATCAGCGCATCAGGGATTCCATGCGTCGGAGGGTGGATGCATGTATCCTCACTAACGGAGGACATTTTGAACATTTCCTGTAACAAAGTGTTTGAAGTCACGCTGGTACGTTCTGTTGCTGTGTATTTCCATTCCATGATTAATGTGATCTAAAGAGAAGTAGTAAAATGAGCTCTAACATGTAAAGTAAGCGTTTCCGGACACATGTCCACATAACATATTTTCTTTCTTTGTGTGTGAGGAATGTTTCCTGAAAGTTTGGCCGTACCTTTTTGTAACACCCTGTATATGAGGATAAATATACATGCTTAAAAATGTTCGTAGTTCCATGACCACATCAGGTATAGCTGCTGCGTATAGACGCACAGTATACGTCACAGAGTTGAGTGATAATTTCTTCTGACGGATTAAGAGATTGGTGTAACAATTCCATCAAATTGGACCACATGTTCATGTACAATATGCACACATATGGTTGTAAGCATACCCACCTGTCTAGACCATACTGAATCGCATAAGTGACATACGTAAAGTTTTTTAGTGTCTGTTCCTATAGATGAGGGCACTCCTTTTCCTTAAAAAATTTAATAATGCCTGGGAAGTCCCCTGTGTTACTGTTGATTAATTCTGTTGAAGATGGCAGAAATCAACATCAAAGTTTCATATAGAGAAATCCACTCATCTAGGGATATTATGGCACAGGTACCACTAAATCGACAATTTTTGAAAGCCACCATGGGATAGAACTCATGATGTGAGATTATCCCCGCACAAATGCGTTTGCTGTCACTGATGTTTAAGCTGTAGGTGGTGTTCTGTAACATAACTATCATCTGATGGCTGCTGCAATGACTTCATCTCACCTGCACGAAGAAGAATAAATGTGTCAGGTCTCTCAGGAATTATTACATTCGTCTTCCTCTTCTACAGACATCACGCCAGTACGATATGGCTAGGTACTGTGCTTGTTGTGAGCGGACACAAGGAGAGTTCCCTGCTGTCCGTAAACAGCTGGAAGCTGCGTTGGCTACCATCGACAAGCTTCCGCCATTTTGCAATAGACGGCAGTAGTGGAAAGTAGTGATGCAAGTCTTCCGTCGTAAGTGCCATACAGTAAGCTTAGGCATTTGAGAACATAATGCCATTAAAATATCAGTCGATTTTTGATTGCATTATAAAGTTATTCTTGACTGAATTCGTCAACTTATGAGCCCAGTTCTCGTCATCTGCGGGAGGGTTTAATTTTCTGCTTTGATATGAAGAAATGTGCGGCTGAGGCTCATAAAAGGCTGGGTAAGACCTATGATGAGTCGCCCGTTAGTGACAAAACTTTGGAGAAACTCGTTTCCATGCTTCAAGAACGGTGATTTTGACGTTGATTACTGGCATAGTTGTGGAAGAGAGAAAGTTTTCGATCCTATTGCAACCGACGGGAACAACCACAGTAGATCGTTATCGAAAGCCATTGATGTGTTTGAGCCGAGCGCTGAAAGACAAACACCCACACTACAGCGATAGAAATGAAAAAAAATGATTTTGCAGCATGACAGTGCACAACCCCATGTCGAAAATCCCATCAAAACATACTCAATTCTCCAGATATTCCTCCCTCTGACTGCCACCTTTCTCGATCTATGACACACGACCCAGCTGACTAGCACTTGCGGTCATATGAACAAGTGCTAAATTGGATCGATTCATGGCTCCCCTCAAAAGATGCCCAGTTTATACACTGCGCTATTCGTATGCTACCCTAAAGCTAGGAGGAAGCAGTGGCCAACGATGGCCAATATATTTAATCGTAAATTTTTTGTAAGTTTTTCACAATAAAGTTTCGAACTTCGAGAAAAAACGGCAGAAGCAAAGTTGTAGAGCTAGTAGTCGAAGTTGCGGTGCTCTCAGGGCGCCATTGACGAGACCTGCGATACCTTTGGTGTCATTGGAATCAACCTGGTGGCCCAGACGTCACTGCTGCGGCTTCCGATACGCAACATCTGACTTGTATGTCCTCACTCCAGAATGGGTGGCAGACAGTGGTGGGTTTGCGTGTCACTGGGCTGAAGGCGAAAGAGGGAACAGGCCGTGCGGCTGGCTCCCTAGGTCTTAGCAACAGGTTGATAACTCTGAGAAAGCACGGAATGCCTCTCCTGTTGGGCCAGTGGTGGATTTTCCTGCCCAGTCCGGACAAGTATAGAGGGTAGGTATGCTAGTCATTGGGAGCTCCAATGTTAGGTGGGTGATGGACAGCAGGCAAAGCGAGAAAGAATTCCAATGTGCATTCGGTATGTTTGCGGGGAGGTCTCATCCGTGATGTGGAGGTGGCCATGGTGGCGGCTATCGAGTGCACTAGGTGAAAACGGCTGCGTGTAGTGGCACATGTCGGCACGAATGACGGCTGTCGCTTGGGTTCTGAGGCCATCCTCGGCTTCTTTCGGCGGCTGGATGATTTGGTGAAGGCAACTAGCAACGCACGCCGTATGCAAGCTGTCTATTTGTAACATCGTACCCAGGGCTGATCACGGTCCTTTGGTTTGGAACAGAGTGGAAGTTCTAAACCAGAGGCTCAGAAAGCTCTGCGGCGGTATCGGATGCGAATTTCTCGATCCCCGCTATCGGGTGCAGAATTGTAGAGGTCCCCTTAATAGGTCAGGCGTGCACTACACGCAGGAAGCGGCTACCTGGATAGCGGAGTACGTGTGGCGTGTACATGGTGCTTTTTTAGGTCACAGGTCCGCTCCCTTCCGAGCAAACACGATTTGCCTGTTAAATCAGCCACAGGAACCTCAGAGAATCTTGGTCGTCGCAGATCAGAGATAGAAAAGGTTAATATGATTTTAGCAAACTGCAGGAGCATCCAAGGAAAGATCCCAGAATCTGTATCACTTATTGAAGGTTATAATGCACAGATAGTATTGGGAATAGAAAGCTGGTTGAAGCCAGCCATCAAAAACAACGAAATCCTACGTCCAGACTGGAATGTTTATCGTAAGGATAGGTTAGTCACCATTTGTGGTGGCGTGTTTATTGCAGTAAAAAAATCTAGCTAGGTTATCACGGAATCTGAAAATGAATTAATCTGGGTGAAACTGAATATCAAAGAACGGTCAAGAATGGTGATCGGATGCTTTTATAGACCACCTGGGGTCAGGATCTGTAGTTGTAGAGCGCTTCAGACAGAGCTTCAGAGCTTGCAGAATAACATTGGTAATTTTCCCGATCATGCCGTTGTAATAGGTGTGACTTCAACTTGCCAGGTATAGACTGGGAATGTTAGGCCATCAAAACAGGTGCCAGAGAAAGGGAATCGTGTGGCATTGTTCTGGATGTCTTGTCCGAATATTAACTCGAGCAGAGAGTTAGAGAAACAACTCGTGAAGGTAACGTCTTAGACCTCCTGGTAACAAACAGACCTGAACTTATCGAATTAGTTAACTTAGAGGAACGTATCAGTGATCACAAGGCTGCGACAGCATCTGTGATGACGGGTCCTACAAGGAATGTTAAGAACGGTAGGAAGATATAGTTGCTCAGCAAGGGTGACAGGATACAAATTTCGGAATATCTCAGAAGTCAGCATAAAATATTCGGCGATGAGGACGAAGATGTGGAGAACAATTGGAAAAAATTCAAATGCGTAGTTCAATATGCCCAAGCCACGTATGTTCCGAGTAAGGTTGTAAGGGATGGGAAAGATCCACCATGGTTTCAAATGGTTCAAATAGCTCTGAGCACTATGGCACTTAACATCTGAGATAATCAGTCCCATAGAACTTTGAACTATTTAAACCTAACTAACCTAAGGACATCACACACATCCATGCCCGAGGCAGGATTCGAACCTGCGACCGTAGATGTCGCGCGATTCCAGACTGAAACGCCTAGAAACCCTCGGCCACAGCGGCCGGCCACCATAGTTTAATAGCCGTGTTAGAAAAGCGTTACGTAAAGAAAGAGCACTCCATCTCAGATTAAAGAAAGGTAAAAACCTTGCTGACAAACTAAAGCTGAACGAAGCGAAAATGAACGTAAGGAGAGCAATGAGAGAAGCGTTCAATGATTTCGAAAGTAAGACGTTATCAACCGATCTGAGTAAAAAACCCTAAGAGATTTTGGTCGTATGTAAAATCAGTAAGTGGGTCAAAATCATCTATTAATTGTCTCAGCGACAACACCGGCACTGAAACGGAAGATAACAGAGAGAAGGCCGAAATATTGAATCCGGTGTTACGAAGTTGTTTCACCGCGGAAGATCGTAACACTGTTCCTCTTTTCAATCGTCGTGCGAACGTCGAAATGACAAATATTGAGACAACCGATAGCGGAATTAAAAAGCAGCTACAATCGCTTAGCAGTGTAAAGGCTTCAGGACCAGGATGAGATAGCTATAAGATTCTATGTAGCTAATGTGAATGAACTTGCTCCCCTTCTAGCAGTAATTTATCGTAGATCGCTTGAGCAATGAAAGGTACCTAACGACTGGAAAAAAGCGCAGGTCATTCCCGTTTTTAAGAAAGGCCGTAAGACAGATCCACATTGACCTATATCGTTCACATCTATCAGTTGGATAACTATGTAACATGTTCTATGCTCAAGATTTATGACGTTCTTGGAAAATGAACAGCTCCTCTATAAAAATCAACATTTATTCCGCAAACAGAGACTCTACGGACTACAGCTCGCTCTGTTCCTCAATGACATCCACAGCGCAGTGGACAACGAATCTCAGGCTGATGCCGTGTTCCTTGATTTCAGTAAGGCGTTTGACGCCGTTCCGCATTGCCGTTTTATGAAAAAAACTACGACCTCACGGAATATCGGAGCAAACCTGCGATTGTATTGAAGACATTCTTCAGATAGAACTCAACACATCGCTCTTAACGGAACAATAACGACAGATGTAAAGGTAATATCCGAAGTACCACAGGGAAGTGTGAGAGGACAGTTGCTGTTCACAATATATATAAGTGATCTAGTAGAAAGCGTCTGATGTTCTTTAAGGCTATTCGCAGATGATGCAGTTAGTTATACCAAGTAGCAACGCCAGAAGATAGAATTTGCAGAACCACATGCAGAGAACCGATGAATGGTGCAAACTCTGGCAGTTGGCCCTGAACGTAAATAATTGTAACATATTGCGCATACATAGGAAAAAAAATCCTCTACTGTACAGCTACACTATTGATGACAAACAGCTGGAGACAGCGTCTACCGTAAAATATCTAGGCGTAACCATCCAGAGCGACCTTAAGTAGAATGACCATATAAAACAGTGGGAAAAGCAGACACAAGACTCTGATTCATCGGAAGAATCTTAAGGCAATGAAATGTAACTCATCCACGAAAGAAGTGTCTTATAAGGCGCTTGTTCGCCCGATTCTTGATTATTGTTCATTTATCTGGGATCCCTATCAGGTACGGCTGATAGAGGAGATTGAGAAGATCCAACGAAGAGCGGCGCGTTTCGTCACGGGATCGTTTACCTGGCGAGAGAGCGTTACGAAGATGCTAAACAAGCTCCACTGGCGCATGCTACAAAAGAGACGTTGTGCATCACGGAGATATTTACTACTGAAATTTGGGGAAAGCGCTTTTCAGGAGGAGTCAGATAGCCTATTGCTTCTCCCCACATACGTCTCGTGTATTGACCACGAGGACAAAATTCGAGAAATTAGAGCCAATACAGAGGCTTACCGCCAATCATTCTTTCCACCCACTATTCGCGAGTGGAATAGGGATGGCGGGATCAGATATGGTACCGAAAGTACCCTCCGCCACACACCATTAGGTGGCTTGCAGAGTATGATGTAGACTTGTCGCCTGTATCAAGGAAGAGGCACGCTGGGATTAACAGTTTGACATCTTCACTGTTTAAGAATTCTTACTCGACTGGGATAGTGCTTTTAAGACCGTCGTTAATATATATTTTTTGCAGCAGTGTTTGAAACTAAAAAATACAACGAAAATTCTATCTGTATATAGTCTTTGGTTTCAGGTGTATAATAAGAAACACTCAGATCACAGTCATTTTATTGCATGGCGCAGTGAATATGGCTATGAGACACTAAGAGCAATAAGAATAGGACAGGTATTAGTCGTTAATCTACATGCAAGGTAACGAGTGTATGCTGCAATTTCTCAGCTGAAAGTATTTTTCAACTCTCTGAAGTCGACCATTAATATACTGTTAATGGAGAATGACTGAAGGACGTTCCTGTTTTCAGGCAATCTGCTAAGTCTAGCCACTCAAAATATTCTGGAATAGATTATACCAGAATACATGAAGATGGTGCAGCTAGAAGAGTATATAGATTTGCCGTGACAGATGCATGTGTTGATGCATGTCACATATTCCAGTGACTTAGATCTAAAAATATGTGTAATGTGGTTCTTGAAATTTATAATAAACTTTTGGACGAGAGCTTAAAGTTGAATGCCAGGGATTACTACCTATTTCCTGTAAACAGATACCTGCTGTCTGTAATGTTACACACGGTTTTCACAAGCTTCAATCGGTGTTTCAGAATGACGACTTTATTTCGTGGTATGACTATTGCGATAAACATTATTAGTTAGACTGTGATTTTCAGGTTTAAGGTCCATGTCCTATTAAGCTGGCTATAAAGATTGAAAAAAAATGAGTGAAAAAATAAATCTCTTCTAATATGCCGTCCTTTTCTGGTATAAAAGGTGCGAATCAGTTAGCTCAACCAGTTGATAATGGGTGCCACACTCCCTTTTCCAAATGCAAATACCATGCTGACTGTGCTACACGAGCAGTACATCTTTGATCACTATGAATGAAATGTAGATGATGTAGCGAGAGAGCTGTAGCCTACCGCTATGATAAAGCAAGCCAATGTGCCTGTGTTTACTGTGGCAGAGGAAGGGAGCGTTTGGGCGACTCTCCAAAGCAGGTCTGCCCCGCTTACATTGGGCTCGCTACAGTAGCCGTAGGCCACGCAGAGTGGGGCTGCCTCCCCATTCCCGCTTCCTCATGGTTCTACCGGGTGAGTGCAGTGCCGGTGTATGCTTGTATGATATACGAAATAAAGTGGGTAGCTAACATACCCCAGTGATATTTACTATAACATTATAGTGCTCAACTACTAGTAAAAAGAGCGTCTTTTAATGCTGTGTGAAATTAATTTCTTAAACTTTTTTACACATGATTGCAGGTTATGCTGTTTGACGAAAGTTGCTAGATCCTGTATTGTAGTGCAGGAACGTAATTTACTGTAGACTAATATTAGTGCGTCACAGTAGCAAGAGCTTATATTTTGTGTATTAGGTCGTTAGTTGTCTTTACGTTCCATATTTACGTCTGTGCTCTTTAAAAAATTGGTAAACACAATTGCCCTGCTCTAGAAATTACCGAAGTTTCGTGGTTTTGTTAAAGTGAGGTACAAACTACGATTGCCAAGTCCCCTTTCCGGATTCAGGGGACACAAGAAGGAGCAGTTGTGGTCGCTGGACTAATAAGAGCGTACTGAAGCAGTGGGTGAGGGGAGATCCCATGGATAATAAATTATAATGTATATGATGACATTTATCACTTTAACGTAAAAGCATCAGTATCAGTGTTCGTGCCGCTGAGGCCTTACAGGAGAGATGAGCATGCCATGAGGCATCAGTCTATAATACTACAGTGGAAATGTTTATAAAGCTGTGTTGTGAGTGAGAGCACAATCCGACAACTCATCCCGTCTACCAATTACAATAATGTAATTACAGTATACCTATTTCATGAAATTTTTAGTAGCTGAGAGGTGACGTTTCTTTGGGCCTATGTCAAACGAAGGGTGTTAAACCATTATTGCTACGTGATTCTTCAGTTTCTCCCGGCGTATGAGGTGACCGAATAGTCCACGGGTGTACTGCCGTTGAATATTATCTAAACGGGCAGAATATTTTGGAGAACAGGCACGTTGGCATCGTCAGGTGCACACCTGACGATAGCGACGTTTGTGATCGCCGAAATTTTGTGCCCGTTGGAACCAAGAACCGGCAATACACCTGTCAACTGTTCGATAATTATTGCTGCGTTGGAGGAGGTAAAACATTTCCATTTGATGATCGTCGCATACCTGATAAACGAACTGCTCTTTCTACGAGAACAGAAGCTTATTGCAATGGCGAGTTCGAAGATAACTGTTCTGGTCAATTTGTCCAAAAATTGTTGTAGCGACTAAGATAAGACACAAGTACAACTGATACAATATCGTAATTTGAATATACTGAATGTTTTTTTCTTTCCTAAATGTTATAACTTACGGTTCACGTTCCTGAACTTTAGGTGAAATCAAAATAATTGTTTGAAACTAGATACGTTTGACTAGTAACATGATTTCGTTTGCAACGCTATCTGTACATGCAGTTAACAACCGGAGTTAAACGGTCTGATTGCCTAAAGTGCTTCCAGTCGAAAATAGCAGATAGGCAGTTTGCTCTATAAACATATACGTCCTTAGTTGTAACGGTCCGATCACACTATCCGGGAGTTCGTCTTGGTTTTGACAGATTACCCAATCAATAGCTTCTTAATTTCTCCGTTTTACATGTTCCTATATTTCGCATGCACACGTCGTATTTACCAGGCGATGAGGAGAAACTGCATTCAAGACTTCAATGAAACCAAGCAGAATGGCACAAACTTGTCTTCGTTGTCTAAGCCTTGAGTGTTTTGTGGAATTGGAATCACTTTAGGCAAAGTAACGTTCTTGGATACAAGATTTGCAGTTATTTAAATTGACAGTTTAGATACGCCCGCTGCAGGCATGTAACTAAATCAAATGATAATTACTCAAATTTCCCCATGAATTCACTTTTCAAACATCTACTACTTCTGTATTTATATCTGATGACGAATCACTGTTTCAAATATTGAAATTTATTCCTGAAACTAAACTTCACTGCAATATGTATAGATGTACTAACTAAAGTGACAAGGAAATTCCTTCCGAAAAGAGGACCGCGCCCAGGTTTCACACTCATCACGTGTGGTTGCTTACTACTTTCCTTTGTTGCATTTGTTCGGTGCGGACGTCCATGACACCCATTCAAGTTCATTGTTGACCCATTCGCTCAGTTTTTTATTACAGAGGGCAGCTAACCCTCTACCCTCTGATTGAACACGCTGAGCTACTGTGCCGGCAGCTACTTAGGCTATCTGAGCACACGTCCCGGGCAGACCCAAACTTTCACATGTCACACACATATATATTTCTTCTCACAGGTTAGTAATTCATTTGCCCACTGTCGCACGTCTCGTGATTCCCGTGCAGGTTCTAGATTCAAGACAACGCGAAGACATAGGCTATCCTTGTCATTTTTTGTCACAGGCTCGTCTTCACCTTGTACCTATATTTATATTTGAGACGAACTACACTTTCAAATACTGAAATTTATTGTTGAAGTTCAAATTAACTCTACTAGGTGTATATTTATACCTACCAAAGATATATGGAAGTGTGTGTCGGTCTGGGGACTGTGCTCAAATAGCGCATGAGTTAAGGCGACCGCTCGCGATAAACAGGAAATCCGGGTCCGAGTGCCAGTTTGGCACAAATTTTCCAATGTTGCTTTAGGTAGTGGCTGAAATGGCTCTGAGCACTATGGGACTCAACTTCTGAGGTCATCAGTCCCCTAGAACTTAGAACTAGTTAAGCCTAACTAACCTAAGAACATCACAAACATCCATGCCCGAGGCAGGATTCGAACCTGCGACCGTAGCGGTCTTGCGGTTCCAGACTGCAGCGCCTTTAACCGCACGGCCACTTCGGCCGGCCTTTAGGTACTACATCTGTATCTGTCACAGTGAAGTTTCATTTCAGCAGTAAGTTTCAATATTTGAAAATGTTGATCGTTATCTAACATAAGTATATAAAGGCGTAGATGGGCATGTGACGAAAATGAGAATGATAGTGTCTTGATTCTAAAACCCACACGGGAATCTAGAGATGTGCAAGTGTGAATAAATGAATTAATAATCTATGAGAAGAAGTAGATAGATGTGTGACATATAGAAGTTTGGGTCAGTCTAAGGAGCGTACTTGGACATCCTAAATGGTAAAGCCGCCGCTCGTGACAATGACGAAATCTAGGTTGGAGCCTCGATACAACATAAATTCTCTACTTGTGGCAAGCGAACTGTGCCGACATACACTGTTTACGTCCCACTGCTGGCCGAGCGCCAAAGCTGGAAGCTAAGTAAACATGGTGGGAAGGGTGACTGCTAGAACATGTTGGACGTAATACTGATGTAATGATGACATACCAGTTCCATAGAAACACTTTGAAAGTTATTTTTGACGACCGCTATGAACGAGCGAGATCTTTAGAAGACAGATGTTTTTGGAAAATGTGCTAAAAGTGAACTTTCACGAATCGATAAGGTTTCGCTTGCCGATAGTTTAGCAGCACTGTCTGTGTGAAGATGATAAACACTGAATTCTAAAAAAAGGGTCATAGCCTCAATGGGAGGACGATTTAAATTGAACCATTGTGACGGGAACATCGGGGAGGTAACAGCCGAAATGACGGGATTAATAGTCAGGTTCTTAAGGATCTTTGAACTTCCCTTTGAAATGGCTCCAAAGCAAATAAATTCAGTTCTAAGCATGTTCGACACAGTCCTGAGTAACACGATGGAAAAATGGACAAGTTTTCAAACCTTTTAGGTCCTAAACGGTGTTAGACAGGATGAAATTGACCTCCAGCGTCATGTCACCTTATATAGCAACGTCTGCGGATGTAGAACTATTGTAATGTAGGGAAGGGCAGCCCCAAACGCGTTCACACTGTGAAAAGGAAGGACATGTACTATCTGAATGTGAGCGGAGGAGGGCGGCCCAGTTACCAGTAAGGCCGGCTGATGTGGCTGAACGGTTCTAGGCGCATCAGTCTGGAACCGCACGATTTCTACGGTCGCAGGTTCCAATCCTGCCTCGGGCATGGGTGTGTGTGATATCCTTAGGTTAGTTAGGTTTAAGTAGTTCTAAGTTCTATGGGACTGATGACCTTAGATGTTAAGTCCCATAGTGCTCAGAGCCATTTTGAACCAGTTACCAGTAGGAGAAACAACTGGCTCCGCCCAGTCGTTGACATTACCAGTGACTGACGTTGCAGCAGTAGGGCTGACGGGAATGGAACAATTACGAGCTGAGGAGGAAGGTTTTAGGAATGGCGGCTACTGGGGACCGCTTCACACCAATGGACAGTAACAAGATGTAGGCGACAGAAACACCCCCTGAATCAACGAACCAATTGGCAACCAGTGATGGAGCAGAACAATTAAGAGAGGTCACAGCCGAACATGTCAGGGGTAGACGACCCGATGGCGCTGGAGCCGAACACACTCTTCGATAATGACGCAGGCAGTTAGCGGCACTCAACACGAAAAAAAAAAACCGATAGCAACACCAAACGCGAAGCGAAAGGCGAGGGAAATTCGCGAAAGAGCAGAGTATCATCCGCACTCTGAGAGAAACATCAGACGGCCACCAAGACGGAATCCACCAGATAACCCATCCGGCGGCCATCCCTGAGTGTTCCGTGGAAGGGAATCCAACCAGCAAACAGACACAAGTGGAAGGCTCACAGCAAACGACACTGAATGGGCTGCCCATATAGCGACGCAACGGGGAAACGGCGTCGAGCAGCCTTAGGAAGAGAAGCAGTTGGGCAGATGAAGTGGAATGTAATTTGTCGGGTGAAGCTATGAATGAAGAAACGACAATAGGTGTAAGGACACGGGAAGTGCATTGAGTCAGGGGTCACAAGGGTGCGGCAGTGACCCACACATGTGAGAAAAACTGAAAAATGGCCACAGGTAATGACGGGAACACACTGCCTCCCCTTACAGAATGAATCCCGCACAAGCATATAAACAGGGGCGGTCAGCATAAACAATATAAGCAGCTGCTTGAATCCTCAGGCTTCACGTGACATGCTACATGCAGCAGAGATATTGTTCTGCTGCCAGAGGTGACAGACATAGATCTCTATAAGATTAGTGGATATACAGCCTTCATTCTTCCAGGAGCTGTATTAGACCTTTGGACAGCAGCACTTACAAAAGAAGGAGTATCTGGCAACAGCCCGATGTATCTTCCTCACCATACATGTCACCAGGTCACACATCAACGGCTACGCACCTTCGAGCTCTGGCAGTAGACATCAACGGGCAATTTTTTTAGACAAGAAACAGTTCCATTATTTGCTGGCTATTACATCCACATTATCTTCGGAAGTGACTTCAACTGTGCCCTGTTACAGAAAGACCAAAGGTCGCTTTTTAACAGTTCCCAGGAACTAGCAACTGTAACAGGGGACCTGCGTTTGATTGATACTTGGGAACACTTAAATGGCAATCAGCAAGGAGTCATATGTGTCACGAACCACTCAGCAAGCAGACATGACCGCTTTTACGTGAGGCCAGCCTTAAGGCGTAAAATTTTGCACACACGGGTATGGCTAACAGTTTTTTAGCACCACGTGGCGTACAGTTGTACAATCAGTCACCAAAGACAAGGGATGTAACGTGGTAGGGAATGCAGGAAGTAAAACGTTTCGCATTTGGACGAGACGGAATGCCATAAAATATTTGACACGACATTGGCAGCTCAATATGGCTCGGCGCTACAGTGGTGGTTACATTGTGCAAAATCGGCTAGCAGAATGGCTCCATGAGATACTCCGGTGAGAGGATGTAATGGTACAACCAGACGAATGACCTCTGTTTTGATGCCCTCGGTGTCTTTTTCCGGCTAAACTCGTCAGTTGTTGACAATCACCAATAAATAAAACGGGTGAAGACAACGATTGTGGCGTTAACACGTAAAATAGTCAGAGGGGTGCCGAATTAGAGCGCGGTTTCATGACGGTACCCAATGCGAACAACCTTCCATATATCAGGTCTCAAACGAGCGAACTGACAGCCGCAGTAAGCTCATGACTAAACTACGAATGGTGAACGGACTATTACTGCTGCAAGATCAAAAGGTTAAAGCTGAGCTGAAGAGATGTGAGGCGCTTTACGCCGCGAAGGGTCGTGACCATGCGGCAATGGAAAACTACTGTCATGAATAACCCGCAGGATTGAACAGACGATTCCGGGAGGCCTTGCCTGAGGCTGTTGAGAGTACAGTGTGCATTCGTCTGCAATTTGTGGCTCACGTCGGCGCCGACGACGCCTGTCGCATGGGTTCCGAGACCATCCTCAGTTCGTACAGGCGGCTGGCGGAGGTGATGAAAACTGTTAGCCTCGCGCGAGGGGTGTAAGCAGAGCTCGCAATTTGCAGCATTGTTCCCAGACTTCATCGGGGTGCTTTGGTTTGTAGCCGGGTGGAGGGTCTTAATCAAAGGCTTCGTCGACTCTGTGACGCTCTTGGCTGATGATTTATAGGCCTACGTTATCGTGTGGGGATTTTTAGGACTCCCCTTGATAGGTGAGAGGTGCACTACACAAAGGAGCGGCTAGTCGGGTAGCAGAGTACTTGTGGAGGAACATGACGGTTTTTTAGGCTAGGCGGTAGAGTGAGGTGACCTTATAAACACTAGTCCGTCAATATGCCGCAAGGGAAGCCTAACGGGGAACAGAATAAAGACACTTCGACTGTCATAATTTTATCAGTAAACTGTCAAATTATATGTAGTTAAGTTCCCAAATTTACTGCCTACCAGAAAAGCTCTCGCACTAAAATTATTCTTGGGGCGAACATCTGGATGAAACCCAAAGTGGAAAGCTCTGAGCTATTTATTTAGTCGTGGTACGTATATCGGAAAGATATATTAGGAACTTTAGTTGATGGAGTGTTCAATATAGCTGACAAAAGTTTTGCCCCTATCGAGACCGAAACTGAGTGTGGCAGTGAAGTTATCTGGTCCCGTATAACCGCTGTGGGTGAAACCAAGTTAATTGTAGGATGCTTTATTGGCCAACCGAATCCGCTGTGATAGTTCTAGAGTCATTCAAAGGAAGTCTACGCTCAATAGCGCGTAAATACCCATTTCATGCAATACTAGTTGGAGGCGCCTTTAACCAATCGAGTATAGACTGGGATGTCTACGGAGGTACAGACAGACAGTCTTGCGAAATGCTTTTGAACACATTTTCTGAAAACTGCCTTGAGCAGCTAGCTGGGCAGCCCACACGTAATGGAAATACGTTACATCTTATACCTTCAAATAGATTAGAACTTATGGACGACGGCTATACAGAAATTGGGATTAACGATCATGATGTCAGTATATCAACTATGGTCACAAAAGTCAATAAATAAGTCATGAAGGCTAGGAGAGTGTTTCTGGTAGATGGAGAAGATAAGCAGTTATTAGCATCGAACTTAGACAGTGAACTGGCATCACTTAGTTACAGTAACACAGATGTAGAGGAATTATGGCAGAGTTTAAGCAGATTGTAAATCGTGGTCTGGAGAGTTATAAGCCTAGGAACTGGATAAGCGTTAGAAAAGACCCACCAGGTTTAATAACGAATTTAGGCGGACGTTGAGGAACCAGAAGCTGTTGTACTCTAAGTTCTAAAGGGACCGCACAAATGACGACAAGCGAAGATTAGTAGAGATTCGTGCATCTATGAAAAGATCTACCACCGTCACACCTTAGCAAAAGATCTGGCAGAGAAACTGAGAATATTCTGGTCTTATAATCGCTAAGAGGATCTAAGGCTTCCATTCAGTCCCTCGTTGACCAGTCTGATGTTACAGTTGAAGGTAGTAAAACGAAAGACGAAGTTTTAAGTTTCATATTCACGCAGGAGAATCGTGCAAACATACCGTCATTTGACCATCGGATAGACTACCGTATGGACGACGTAGTAATAAGCATCCCTATCGTAGAGAAACAACTGAAGAGAAATAAATCACTTGGTCCGGATGGAATTTCAGTTCGAGTTTAAAAAGTGTACTCCACGGCAGTGGCCCCCTATCTAGCCTGAATTTATCGAGAATCTCTCACAAAGCGCAAAGTTGCAAGCGACTGCAAATTCTATTATATGAGACGGGTAAAACAACGGACCCGCAGTATTAGAGACCAATACACCTAACTTCGGTTAGCTGCAGAATCCTTGTCATATTCCCGGTTCTAATATAACGAACTTTCTTGAGACTGACAAGCTTATGTCCACGAATCAGCATGAGTTTTGGAAGCATTTCTCGTGCGATACTCAGCTTGCCCTTTTCTCAAGTGCTATACTGCGAACTATGGATGAAGGGCAAAATGCAGATTCCATATATCTACACTCCTGGAAATTGAAATAAGAACACCGTGAATTCATTGTCCCAGGAAGGGGAAACTTTATTGACACATTCCTGGGGTCAGATACATCACATGATCACACTGACAGAACCACAGGCACATAGACACAGGCAACAGAGCATGCACAATGTCGGCACTAGTACAGTGTATATCCACCTTTCGCAGCAATGCAGGCTGCTATTCTCCCATGGAGACGATCGTAGAGATGCTGGATGTAGTCCTGTGGAACGGCTTGCCATGCCGTTTCCACCTGGCGCCTCAGTTGGACCAGCGTTCGTGCTGGACGTGCAGACCGCGTGAGACGACGCTTCATCCAGTCCCAAACATGCTCAATGGGGGACAGATCCGGAGATCTTGCTGGCCAGGGTAGTTGACTTACACCTTCTAGAGCACGTTGGGTGGCACGGGATACATGCGGACGTGCATTGTCCTGTTGGAACAGCAAGTTCCCTTGCCGGTCTAGGAATGGTAGAACGATGGGTTCGATGACGGTTTGGATGTACCGTGCACTATTCAGTGTCCCCTCGACGATCACCAGTGGTGTACGGCCAGTGTAGGAGATCGCTCCCCACACCATGATGCCGGGTGTTGGCCCTGTGTGCCTCGGTCGTATGCAGTCCTGATTGTGGCGCTCACCTGCACGGCGCCAAACACGCATACGACCATCATTGGCACCAAGGCAGAAGCGACTCTCATCGCTGAAGACGACACGTCTCCATTCGTCCCTCCATTCACGCCTGTCGCGACACCACTGGAGGCGGGCTGCACGATGTTGGGGCGTGAGCGGAAGACGGCCTAACGGTGTGCGGGACCGTAGCCCAGCTTCATGGAGACGGTTGCGAATGGTCCTCGCCGATACCCCAGGAGCAACAGTGTCCCTAATTTGCTGGGAAGTGGCGGTGCGGTCCCCTACGGCACTGCGTAGGATCCTACGGTCTTGGCGTGCATCCGTGCGTCGCTGCGGTCCGGTACCAGGTCGACGGGCATGTGCACCTTCCGCCGACCACTGGCGACAACATCGATTTACTGTGGAGACCTCACGCCCCACGTGTTGAGCAATTCGGCGGTACGTCCACCCGGCCTCCCGCATGCCCACTATACGCCCTCGCTCAAAGTCCGTCAGCTGCACATACGGTTCACGTCCACGCTGTCGCGGCATGCTACCAGTGTTAAAGACTGCGATGGAGCTCCGTATGCCACGGCAAACTGGCTGACACTGAAGGCGGCGGTGCACAAATGCTGCGCAGCTAGCGCCATTCGACGGCCAACACCGCGGTTCCTGGTGTGTCCGCTGTGCCGTGCGTGTGATCATTGCTTGTACAGCCCTCTCGCAGTGTCAGGAGCAAGTATGGTGGGTCTGACACACCGGTGTCAATGTGTTCTTTTTTCCATTTCCAGGAGTGTAGATTTCCGGAAAGCATTTGACACGGTGCCCCATTGCAGGCTGGTAACGAAGGTACTGGCATATGGAATAAGTTCACGGATATGAGTGGCTCGGCCGGCCGGAGTGGCCGTGCGGTTCTAGGCACCACAGTCTGGAATCGAGCGACCACTACGGTCGCAGGTTCCAATCCTGCCTCAGGCACGGACGTGTGTGATGTCCTTAGGTTAGTTAGGTTTAATTAGTTCTAAGTTCTAGGCGACTGATGACCTCGGAAGTTAAGTCGCACAGTGTTCAGAGCCATTTGAACAATTTTTTTGAGTGGCTCGAAGACTTCTTAAGTAATAGAAACCAGTATGTTTTCCTCGATGTTCATCAGCAACAAGGGAGTGCCCCATGGAAGTGTGATAGGACTGCTGTTGTCCTTTTTATACATAAATGGTTTGGCGGGTAAGATTTGCAGAATCTACTGCTGTTTGCTGATGGTTCTGTGATGTACGGTAATTGTCGAGATTAAGTACTGTAGGAAAATACAAGACTAAGTAGACAAAATTTCCAGTTGGTGTGATGAATGGTAGCTAGATCTAAATGTGGAGAAATGTAAATTAATGTAGATGAGTAGGAAGAACAAACCTGTGTGGTTCGTATACAGTCCTTCTTGACACATTCAAGTCGTTTAAATATGTGGGCGTAAAGCTGCAAAGCGGTATGAAATGGAACGAGCAAGAGAGAACTGCGGTAGGCATGGCGAATGGTCGACTTCGGTACACTGGGAGAATTTTCAGGAAAGAGTGGTTCTCTTGTAAAGGAGACCGCATATAGCACGCTGGTGCGACCTATTCTTGAGTATTGCTTGAGTGTTTGGGATCCGCATCAGGTAGGACTGAAGGAAGATATCGAAGCAATTCAGAGGCGAGCTGCTACATTTGTTACTTGTAGGTTCGAACAACACAAAGTGCTACGGAGATTCTTCGGGAACTGAAATGGGAAACACTGGAGGGAAGGCGACGTTTCGAGTAACACTCATGAGAACATTTTGAGAACCAGTATCTGAAGCTGACTGCTAAAAGTTTCTACTGCCGCCTATATACATTGCGCGTAAAGACCACGAAGGTAAGATACGAGAAATTGGGGCTCATATTGAGACATATGGGAGGTCGTTTTCCCTCGCTATATTTGCGACTGGAACAGGAGAGGAAATGACTCGTAGTGGTACAGGGTAACTTCCGCCGGGCACAGTAAGATGTCTTAGGGAATGTCTATCTAATTGTAGATGTAGAGGCGAGTGTTCTCTAGTTGAATTTACGGAATAGGGATTGGACGACGCACTGATGAAAGGCTCAGCGAACAAGTCACCACAACCAGATGTTATACCGGTGGAACTCTACCATAAATTTAAACACCAGTTACCGCAACCAATGTACTTATACCGAGAACTGATGGATCCATTTTTGCTAAGGCATGATTATGACTGTTTCTAAACCGCAATGGAGAAACAGACACAACATTATCTTGCATTAACCCTCTTCGTAACTACAAAGTATTTGCTAGTATTATAGCTGGGAGAGTAAAACAGTTAATGAATGCAGTCACACCCCCGCAACAAACCAGTGTCGGTGAAGACGGCAACAGTCACATACCTGTCTGACTGTCGTGAAATAATCGCAATTGAGGCCGCCTGTCGCATCCCGTGAGCCATGAATTCGCTCGAATTTGACAGAATCTTTGACAGGGTTAACTACGACTCTTTACTGAAGACCATGCAGGTAATGAACTTCACACAACGTTCCGTGACAATAATCACACGTTTTCTGCATAACTCGAATCCACAAACCTGATAAATGGTTGGTAACAATCAATAACGCAGTGAGACAAGCTCCACAATGTCAATGGCGCTATTTTCCGTAGCCATCGAGCCACTGCTAACCCGGAGTCATGACACGGGGTCATTAGCTCGTCTGCCGCGCCAGCGCGGATAACATGTACTTTCTAGTCAAAATAGCCACTGAGAAACGGCGATGGGCATAGCAGAGCACTATAGGAAGGCGGCTGGAGCTAAGGTGAATGTGATGAAGCCGGTGTCCTTATTATCGCCCGCGGACTGGGGACTCCCATACCAGGACAGATATGCGAGATCACGGTCATGTCGTGTGTGAGAGAGGAAAATTCACTGGTGACATTCGACACACGGTTGCAGTCAATTATAAAGATGTACTTAATAACATATGTGCCTGTGGATGTCGGTATACCCTCCGACCGCTGCACGCACTAAAAAGGCTGGCCTTGGTTGAAGTTTATCTCATATCTAAAGTCAATTATACGGCACGAGTGCTCCTACTATCCTCCTCGATAGCAAACAGATTAATAGCAGCCTTCGACCACATTATCGACCGCAGCTGCATTTTCGAGATCAAATATACTACGATTACTCTTCTAACTGTAGTTTGCGGACTTAACTTCTCCTACGTATATACGAATATTTGGTCTCTGTATGTAAGTTTCACATACAAAATGTGAAAGGTTTCGCAGAATAGAATCGTTACCATTTTATTGAACGAAATAATGCCGGACAACCTTGAAGCTCCGGAGGAAGTTCATCACATATGAATGACCTCCAACATCTTAAACACCTTAATTCAGTATAGCTATATCAGCATGGAGATGCCAGAGACGGAACTAGCCACAGTCCGGACAGTGTACTAATACTCATCATAGCGCACGCTAAGAACGATATAGAAGATAAATACTTGGAGGTCGAGAGGAACATCGTATGTGAAATTGTCCATCACAAAAATATGCAAAAGAGTGTGAGGGCCTTGTGGTATTATGTGGTCAGCAGGAAACTCCCCAGAATTCGATATTGCATGTGATATATATGTCACCTCTGTTCAACCTTTCGCGTGCAAGATACTGATGAACACCAATTAGTATGTGGAACGTCGCACGAAATATGGAGAGCGGATAGAGACCCCTTGGCATTTCTTCAACGTCTGTCACCAGACACTGTCACCCTTAATAGACCGTTATTTCCGGAACATGATGTTTACTCTTATGCACAGAGAAACTCCGTCACTTGGCTGGAAGGGCAGGCAGTATGTTACATTCTCTACAATACGTAACGTAGTACTGGGAAATTTTGGCATATCTGAAAACTCAGCACTATCGACTTCAGTTACATCCATATAACAGGACTATGCTCGCAAGTTTTCTCATTAAAGAAATTATGGATCTCCCAGCGAACTGGAAAGCGTAAAGTTACGGAAGTCGACTGAGGAAAGGATAGGAAGGAGAACGACGGAGTAAAACGACGGAAATACACCAGAGTGAAGACAAGGCAGCCTGTCGAGATGAACTTTACAGCTACGCCAGCCGCCGGGGGAAATTATGATCAGACACCAGAAAAAGATCAAACGGCGAAAAGACAGATGGCGAGTCGGATAGTTTTGTGCAGCGACGTGGCAGTAATGCGGTGACGGCTCAACCCTATGTCTCTCGTAGATTACTTGATGTTACACATTTTCATCTATTACAGGCCACTTTGTGACGTTACCCCCGGGGGAAAAAAACCCTAAGCCATAGAAGGAAGCCAATAACAAGGTAGTTAAGGAGACCACTCGGGATAAGGGGTATAAGGGGGAGTGGTAAGGCGACCCCTCGCGATAAATTCGTCATCACAAATAAATATATATAAGGCGAAGATGGAGCTGTGACGAAAAAACGACTGCCTGTGATGCCTCACTGTCTTGCTTCTATATTGAAACCTGCACAGGAATCAAGAAATGTGGTAGTGTGAATAAATGAATTAATAATCTATAGGAATAAATGGACGGATGTGTGACATATGGAAATTAGGGTCAGACCATGAAGCATACACGGATAGCCTAAGTTGTAAGATGACCTCTAAAGATGAGCGGCAAATCTGGGTTCGGTTCCTGGTCCAGCACAAATTTGTATATGTCGCTTTAGGTAGTATATCTGTACCTGTTCCAGTTATGTTGGACTTCAGAAATAAATTTCCTTACTTTTGCGTTATTCACCCTTTACAAAATTAATAATAACTAACTCTGATGTACTTAAACCAAATAACTGACATCTTGCTATCACAAACTACCCATGCTGTTAAAGAATGATCTGAGACGTTAGAGTTACTGATGATTTTGAGACAAATTGAAGACTGATAGGTAGCCTATCACATGAGAACTTTAGTACATATCACAAACAACCTACAAATGGCACACTGATGCAATCTGCCATTTCATGCTACACCTGCTGGGAAGCACCATCTGTAGGCTGCGTGTGTAGTGTGCTATTCTTGCCGTCCAGTCAAACGATATAAAGCGTTTTGTTATGGTACAGAATAGTAAGGGGTTGAAAATTAGAAAATCTTATTAAAGCTCATTCCCTTGCTACAACACTTTTCGACGCCGGCCACTGCATCGCGGAGTGCTGACAACACCAAACTTCAGCCCAGAAACCGGCAGAAGGGCCTCGTGGGGTCCACATTCCTGTTCAACACTTTTCACCCACTTGATCTCCACACTTTCCTTAGCCAGCTGCGCTTATAAATCACACATTGAGTTTACATATCAGGTTGCATTCTTCATACACGACGCTTTCCTTTCCGATGCTAAAAATTCTTATTTCTGAAAAAGTCTTCTACCTACAAGAACTTCAAAGCGACGCATAATTATACTATATCTACCCTCAAAAATCGCAAAAGTCTTATGTCTGTGAATAGAGCTCTGTTTTGTCTATTGTGACCTATCAGTTGTCATCTTTGCTTGAGTGAATTTGAGGTCACTCTTGAAACTACAACAGTTCTCATAGATTGGCGTTGGGCACGATTCCCTGGAGCAAAGCGACCTTTTCCAGTCGTTAGACATTCCTCTTGTACAGACACACTATATACAGAGGTGACAAAAGCCATGTAAACCTCCTAATATTGTATCAGATCGTCTTTTTGCCGGCGTAGTGTAGCAACTCGACGTGGCATGGACTCAACAAGTCACTGGAAGTTCCTTCCAGAAATATTTAGCCTTGCTCCCTCTATAGCCGTCCGTAACTGCGGAAGTATTGCCGGTGCAGGATTTTGTGCCCTCTCGATTATATCTCATAAATGTTCGATGGAATTCATTTCGGGTGATCACTCGCTCAAATTGTCCAGAATGTTCTTCAAACCAATCACGAACAATTGTGGTCTAGTGACATGGCGCATAGGCATCCATAAAAGTTGCGTCGGTGTTTGGGGACATGGGGTCCATGAATGGCAGGAAATTGTCTCCAAGTAGCCGAACAAAACCATTTACAGTCAGTGATCGATTCAGTTGGAACAGAGAATCCAGTCCATTCCATGTACGGTAAACGCAGCCCATTAACTCCAGATTTCGCTTTGCTGTCCTAAGGAATACGCTTGTCGTATGTCCCACATTGATTTCTATATTTATTTCACACAGTGTTGGTTGTCTGGTAGCACTGACCGATATACGTAAATGCAGCTGCCTTCGGTCGTTAAGTGAAGGCCGTCGACCCCTTCGTTGTCCGTGGTCAGAGGTAATGCCTGGATTTAGGTACTCTCGTAACACCTTGAATTCCCTAACGAATTCCGACATATAATGTTCCATGCCCCTAGTTCCAACTACTGTTCCGCGTTCAAAGTCTGTTAATTCCCGTCGTGCGACCATAATGGTATCGAAAACCTTTTCATATATATCACTTAAGTATAAATGAGAGCTCTGCCAGTTCACTGCCCTTTTATACCTCGTGTACGCGAAACTACCGCCATTTGTGTATGTGCTATCCCTTGAGTTTTGTCAGCTCTGTATTACGCTGTGAACAAAAATGGAAAGTAGGTCTGGCGTGATCAGTTGACGCCAAATAATTAATGTTGATTTCAATACAGAAATTTTTTTGCCTCCACAAAAGTCATTTCGTATGCGTCCAAGATATTTTCCACAATCTTACAACAATCTTTATTGAGATAGGTGTGTAATTCTTTGCGTATGTCCTGCGACATTCGGTAAAGACTGGAAGAACTTTTTTCAACCGCGTCGGAAACATCGATTGTTTGATCTTCAGTAAACTGTTTGTAAATGGTTCCGAGTTGTTTCACATAATCCGTGAGGACTGTAACGAGAACAAGGTCCAGCGGCCTTACTTGATACTGAGGCACTTTAACTAATTTTCAATTTCGATCTCTCTTACTTATACTTCATTCTTCTTTCGTTTGACATCAAGGAAAAGGCTACGTTTTCATTTCCCTGAAGCTCACTCTGTTTTCATTTGAACTCCCCAACACTTTTATTGAAGCATGGCGTATTATTCCCCTTCATCACTATCATTTTTGACTGAAGTTCATAAGTCGCACACCAATTGTGGGCCATATATCATTCATATCGTCTTCGCCAGATCCAAGTGATTGCTGTTGTGTGCTCAAATAATTTAATAACAATTTTCTGGTTTTCTTCGTTAAACGGAAATATCTTTTCACCTTCATTAACCTTTCATTCAATATTAGTGATCAGTAATCTTATAATAAATATTTACAAAATGCATGTGTCTACGCAGTGTCTGCATATCACATTACATGTCCTTCAGATATGCATGCATACCTGAAAGGCACTGTAATGTAAAATACACTGATGAGCCAAAATATTATGCCCATAGCCCATATCGACTTTGGATATCGCCTGGTTTCGTTGGGGACACGTGACGCGGTAACATAAGTATTTTCGAGGAGCAGACAAGGACGGGGGATCACTCTAGCGAAGATATCGGCTGCAAATGGGAAAATCCACTGAGATAAGCGACATTGAATATGGACAGAATAATATTACGCAGAGCCTGTGAACGTGTAACTCGAAACGGCGAAGCTAGTCGAATGCTCGCTCGTCGTCAAATATGTGGTGTCTAGAAATATTGCATGCTCGGTTCGAAAATAATCAAGCTTCTTCAGTATAATCAATTGTAAGTCTGTGTTTCATAGAGTACAGGCGAAGTGATTAGAGTTGACGCTTCTATCCAAGTCGCTAGTTGAAACTGCTATTCAACTGGACTGTCATCAGTCGGTCACTGCGCTTATGTCGTCTTCACATAAGGGATGCTGCTGTTGCGTTGTCGTCCTGGAGAGGGGTTCGTCAGCGTGCCATTGGCTGCCGTCTTCTCACTGCCATCTCTTCTCTATCGTTCCCGACTGGCGTGCCGGCTCTTGACTTTACGCCGTAACCCCGTTCGTCGTACATTGTTGAAATGGAGCTCCGCAGCAGACCACACCTACGTGTTCACATTTTGACTTAACCACATTGTCAATTACGATAGTAGGGGGTATAGGACCGTAAGGATTTGACCATCGATCAGTGGAAACCCGTGTGCACTTCGGGTCAAAGACATTTTTGCTACACTAAGTCGATAGACGTCTCCACAAACCCCGTCATTTAGATGAACGGCTGCTCAAAAAGATCACTGCGCTACGGACACAGGCTGGTGGGAGCAGTATTATGCTGTGGGAGGCATTCTCTTGCCCTTGCATTGGACCTGTGGTAGTAACCGGAGACACGCTGACAGCTGGGAACTACCTGCACCTCTTGATGCTTGATGTCTTCCCTGACGGTGATGTCATCTTGCAGCAGTATGGCTGCTCTTGTCTCGGAGCAAGAACCGTTCAACAATGGTTTGAGAAGCATCATAGTGAACTAACTTTGATGTCTCGATGACCAAATTCCTTGACATAAATCCTATGGGATCCATCTGGGTCGCTACCGGGCGTCATCTCCGCCTACGAAAATCAGCGGTCCGATATTTACGCGAATTATATGACTTTGTGCAGAGACATCTAATACCACGTACCTCCACAAACCTACCAACAAACTGTTGGATCCCAAATACCCAGAATCAGTCACGTATTTCGTCCAATAGACGGATATATATATATATATATATATATATATATATATATATATATATATAAAGTTTTCACATCATGTTAGGTGTCTTTGATGCCACTTCTCACGATAAGCTGGAAATACGGGCTCGAGTGCCGGTCTGGTACAATTTTTCATGTGCCATTAACCAAATGCACGGCTGACGTCAGTTTACGAATCTATTTCGTAAAATCTTACAATAGGTTCGTGTAACTCGAAAAAATCGGGAGTAATTACGGGACCTTCGCTTCATTGGTTCTATAGTTAACCAATATTATACTCACATTTTCTGCCAATTAACTAATTGCAAGGACGTGTATATCCCTCTGCGACAAGTGTAGGTGGCCCACTTTCTGCACTGTGTTGTACTACACATAATTTCACATCAGGCAGAGAAGGCGGGGTTTCAGATCTATATTAACTACACATTCTCTGCTACCTCCAGTAATAGTTTCATGACCGTAATGAGCACCTGACCTGTTCTGGTAGATACTAAAACTCTACATCCGGTAGTGCAAGACAAAAAAAAATGTACATTTGAGGTCACAAAATCATTCAAGCCTCTGGTTTAATCCTCGCAAACAGCTTCGTATAGGTGGATTGCATTTGGACATGTGGACGAAAATACAATACAAGTCAAGGATGACTTAGATTTGAGGAAGCCCGGTGTGTACAAGATCCCTTGCCACTGTGGGAAGACTTATATTGGTCAGACAATCCAGACCATTCAGGACCGATATGTTGAGCACCAGCGGCACACACGGTTGCTTCAGCCTGAGAAATCTGCAGTGGCGGAGCACTTTCTCACCGAAGGACATAAAATGCTGTATGGCGAGACACAAATGGTTGCCCTCGCATCTCGCTATTGGGACTGTGTTTTAAAAGAATCGATAGAGATTTGTTTATCTGATAATCTTATTAATAGAGACAAGGGTTACCTTTTAAATAAGACTGGCAACCCGGTGTTATCAGACATTAAAAAATAACGGTCTGTGTTTCGAACGTTGGAATAATATTTAATTTTTGATAGCGATATCTCGATTTCGCCTGTTTCCACCACTGGCGGCGCGGTATGTTTACTTGCGCTAGAGGGCAGTTTCGGCACCTTCTCGCGCACGCGTTGTGGGCCATCTGTGGCCTATATAGGTGCCGCCGCTTGCGCTGAGAAGTCAGTTCCGGCGAGATCGTGTACCAGCACTCTCACATGAAGATGGCGGCCAGCTGGACCACGGAAATATTGTTTCAAGATGATATTATGAACCGGCTGCACACCTGAGAAGAATATTATCAATTATTACGCCGGGAAAGCCTTCTTAATCACAATACAATCCCTTTTTTTCAACCTGAAGTGTAGACGTCATTACCACTTTAGCCTACTGCCTAAGAAAGTCTAATATGGCCTTCATTTCACTGGCGAGGCTCATCTCATACCTCACGCTGGAGCTCCCAACGACGAAAAATGATATATTACATTTTTACCAGCCATTCTAGGGTAATATGTACTTCCTATTTACCGCTATCATACACCACCGCTGTCATATATTAATCGATTCTCACCTATAGTGATCTGCGTTAATATAGAGCCGCTCGAACAGTGTAATGGCATTTGCAAATAATGACCAACTGTCCATGGAGATAAACTGACTGGATGTTAGTGTTCCTTTACCTTTGATATATTTACGACACAGTCACGAAATAAATTCACAATACAGCGTGCGTTATGAGTAAGACACAGCTACAAACAAACTAATAAATATCCCTCATGAAGCAACACTATTTAAATTACAGGCTGTGATTACCTGACCCAAGCTCATATCATTTTTTAAACGTGTACCGAATTTATCCAATGTTGACGAAATCTTCCCGGACTTGTGTTCGGTTGGTCGCATTGAAACTCCGCTTCGTTTCCATGAGTGACATTCTTGTGGCAAAGAGTCGACATTACACGGGCATCCCACATACAGGGTGCGTTACTAAATGTGTTTGCCTCTGTAAGTTACGAAGTAATAGGCGACGGAAATATTTATTGCGGTAGGTCACCATAAGAAACGTTACACTGTCTGTGGAACTATGAATATATTTTATTGTATTATTATCCAAAGAGTTACAGCAGAAAGATACAATTTTTAAATGGAACAATAGTTGTTTCTATCATGCACTGGAATTAGTAACACCACCTGTGTATACATCAATTTAAATTACATTCCTATCACTTTTAGTTTGAGAGATAAAACCCTTCAAAGTTTCAGGGGCAGCAGATACCACACGCTGTGCATAATACATGGCTGTGTGGTGGGTGATGGATGTTCTGTCGGTGGGAAGTTGATTTAAATGAGATGTTCAAATGTGTGTCCATGTTCCTGAATGCACAATGCAATGGTCCTTCTGAAGGATCTGCGGACGAGATGTGACACCACCGGTGTCACGGAGCAACATGCGTCCTCGATGCGCCGTTTCGGATCATCTGAGGATGTGGGCTCAGTAACATAAACACAATCCTTTACATATCCCCACAAAAAGAAATCTAATGCTGTTAAATCTGCCGACCTTGAGGGCCATGAATGAGGACCATGGCGCCCCAACCACATTCTTGCAAACCTGTTGTTTAGTTTTTCCACAACAACACGCGCAGAATGCGCTGGGTGACCATCGTGCTGCATCCATATATGGACTCTCGTGTGTAGACACACATGTTCAAGGAGACCACCCAAACTGTAGACTATAAACGAGCGATATAACTCACCTGTCAGTGTACCTGGGAGGTAGTGTGGATCCGATGATTTCATCCCAAAGGATTGCACACCATATATTAATAGACCACCTACGTTGACGGTCGACAGGTCGTACCCACCAAGGATTGTCTGCGGCCCTGTAGTACACGCTATGGCAGTTCACTGCACCATAACTTGTGAACGTGGACTCACCAGAGAACATAACACCTTGTAAATACTCCAGCGTGAAATTACGCATGGACCATTCACAGAATGTAACTCTCGCACGGAAATCGTTCCCGTGAAGCCCCTGGGTCAGTGAGAGGCGGTACGGGGGAAACCTGTGACCGTGTACTATATGCCACACAGATGTGAGAGTGACACCAGCGACTGCAGCAACGGCTCGTAAGCTGATATGAGGATCTTGGTGTTCTGCAGCTAAAACAAACACCTCCGTCTCCTCACTTCTTGCAGTTCTTCGTTTGTTACTACGGTTCATTACCAAGCTGCCTGTTTCCCGAAGTCGTTGTTCGGCACGTAAGAATAACGGCTGCCGGAGCTCTTCGCCTAGGATATCTCACGTCGTACGCCATGGCTGCTTCAGTGGCATCGTGTCGGCACTCGCCGAGCATCAGCAACAAGTCAACGTACTCATTGTTTGTGTATGCCATCGTCATCCGATGCCAGTAACTGTGGTATATTGAGCCCCGTTTGTTTGTGTGGCTCGAATTGTCGGGTATAAGGCCGTGTGTGGCAAAAGTCGGCAGTCTAACAGCGCATCGAGGAAGCTTCTCACTCCATGACAACTTGGACGCACCGCATTTAGAAGGTGCATTGCGTTATGCCCAGCGTGTGTGGTATCTGCTCCTGAAACTTTGAAGGGTTCTAGCTCCGAAACTAAAAGTGATAGGAATTTAATTTAAACTGATGTATACACAGCTGGTATCACTGATTCCAGCGCATAACAGAAACAACTAATGTTCCATTTAAAAAATTGTATCGTTTTGCTGTAGCTCTTTGGGTAATAACACAATAAACTATTAATTTTAATCTTAATAATCAACAGCCTCAGTTGCACCGTTTACATAGAATTTACCTATGTTTCAGTCGGGATAACCGAACCTTCTTCAGAATAACAGTAACTACTGTTTGTCCATAGTGGACATAGTCAAACAAGAACTACAAATCCATAAATTATCTTCAGACTGTAAAAACGTATCTGAAACTGTCTCAGCACTACGCGGTCGTGAAGTAGGGCTGAGACAGTTATTGAAACAATAAACTGTGTTCATAGCTCCGCAGACAGTGTAACGTTTCTTATGGTTCAAAAATGGCTCTGAGCACTGTGGGACTCAACTGCTGAGGTCATTAGTCCCCTAGAACTTAGAACTAGTTAAACCTAACTAACCTAAGGACATAACAAACATCCATGCCCGAGGCAGGATTCGAACCTGCGACCGTAGCGGTCTTGCGGTTCCAGACTGCAGCGCCTTTAACCGCACGGCCACTTCGGCCGGCTGTTTCTTATGGTGACCTACCGCAATAAATATTTCCGTCGCCTATTAATTAGTAACTTACAGAGGCAAACACATTTAGTGAAACACCCTATATATGTCTGAGATGCGGCACTCTCATTCTATCCCTTTCTGCTAGCCCTGAGATCGGTGAACTGTGGTGAGGGGTGCAGGCCGCCGCTAGACTCTTAGCGCATAGTATCCTGCACTAGCAGCTATACCTACTCTTAGACCGAGCCTAGCTGTTGACGCTTCGTGTGCCGGAGCAAAATTTAAATAAATAAATTGTACAGGACACCATGCTGAACTTAGCTGGTAGCCTGGAGACGAGATTATCATGGAGCCTCGTTTCAGTTGATTCTTTAATTATGCTCTCCCAAAACCACTAACACCCCAAAACATTTTTCTTTTCACAGGTTCGAACGTTTGTTCTTCTTTGAGACTGCGTTGTGCCACTTCTGACACAGTTTTATGTCCCAGACGTACGAATCTAATGTTCGCCATGCAGCGCTGTGCTTGTCCTACGTACTGGACGCCTCACTCACTAGGCATGCTAAATATACAGTAGCTGCTATTTGCGGTTGTAGTTTCTCTTTAACCGAGGCAAGGATATATTTCGTTTCTTGTGGTGGTCTAAAGATGATCGTAATATTCTTTCCGAGGTTTCTTGCAATTTTGGCTGCAGGAGGCACAATATTGGCGATAAAGGCGAGTTTCTTTCTCATTCTCTACCTCCTCATTGCAGATGACTGTATGGGACTTTACGACTAGCAAGACAGGACCATAGTAGGGGAACACATTCGTTTCACACGAAGAGAACTCGACAACAGTGCACAAACTCTACTCACCTGCCAACTACATCTCGCTGGTACACTATCAACATAATCCTGGGAATGGGCAGATTGCCACTCATTTGACGACAGCGAAATACAAAGACGGTGGGATAACTCCAGACAGCACGGAAAGTTCGAGAGGCTTGCTGGACTTTAGATGAATACCAGAAAAATTCTCAACCGGACAAAGAACGAACTGGATGCTGCTACAACATCCGCCCTCTTCAAAGGACTGAACTTAATTCTGCTCCCAACACAGCACCGAAACAGGACATTACAACAAGTGTTGCAGAAGCAGTTCGTGATCTGTCAGTGGAAGATAGACGGGCGGAAAACATGAGGATCATTGACAAACTCCGACTTCCGTAACCAAATATGACAACACTACAACGATGGACACAAAGATTGCTAAGAGAAGATGAATATACAGCATTCTTCCCTGCCGGTAGAGGAAATACGACAGTTCCGTTGTGTGCTGATGACTGTCACCAGAAAATAGTTACTGTGCTACACGATCGTGTCTACAGGAAGCTGAAGAATGACCCAACACCGAAAATGACAAGAACAACAATAGCTTTGCTCCATGAGTCAGCTCTGGCGAAAGAAGATGTGAAGCGGCTCCAGCACTACCACACTGATATGGACTGCCTAAAATTCATAAAGAAGGTGTACCACTGCAGCCTATAATCAGCACCATTAACGCACTTATATATGCAGTGGCCAAGTATCTAGCCTCACTTCTGAAACACACAGAGGGACAGTCAGTCATCACATGCAGAACATGACCGAATTCGTGATCATATTGAAAACTATGCGACTGAGAAGGACAATTTGCTTGTGAACTTCGATATAACATCCATTTTTACAAGCGTACCACATCAAGACGCCTTGGTACTCTTAGCAGATCAGTTTGAGTCCCAAAAAGTAAAGCTATTTGATGATATACTAACCACAACCTATTTCAAAACTGGTGGTGAGTTCTGTGAACAAGCTGATGGAGTAGCCATGGAGTCGCCTTTTACCCCTGCAATTGCAAGTCTCTATTGGAGAACTTTGAGGAGATGGCACTACGCACTGTACAGCTCAGACCTAAACAGTTGTCCTGTTACGTGGATGACGCCTTCGCGGTATGGGAACGTGTCAGGAAGGCCCTAAAGCGTTCCCTGGACCACCTGAGCTGCGTCCGTCAAAACATACAGTTCACAATGGTGCTAGAACAGAATGAACGCCTTCTATTTTCGGACTCTCTAATAAGAGAAAAAGCAGGTTGTACCCTAGGACATGCGGTTTGCAGAAAGAATACCCACACAGATCTGTATCTTTATGCAAAAAGTTGTTTTTATCCGGCGCAGCGGTAAACTTTTCTGACGATTCTAATTCACGGGACACATGCCTTCTGTGACAAAGACACGCTCCTTGCTGAGCTGCAACACCTTAGAGGTGTATATCGCCAAAATGGGTACAGCGAAGAGCACATTTGACGTTTACTAAATAAAACAAGTGATAGAGCCCCCAGCAAAAAAGCGGAATAGAATGACGAAGAGAAACTCGACTTCATGGTCTGTATTGTGCCTCCTTCAGCCAAAACTGCGAGACATCTCGGGCAGAATATCAAGGACATCTTTCGACCTTCACAAAAATGGAAGATATGCCTGCATTGATAAACGAGAAACTACAGTTACTAATATCAGGTATATATATAGCCTCAAGTACGTAAGACGAACACACCACAGCATCTCGCAACAGTACGTGGGACACATTATATGCGTACGTTCGGGGCATAAAGATGACAGAGCAGTGAATACAGCCTCAAAGAGGGATATACGTTCGAATTAGAGAAAACAGAAATGTTGTTCCGAACTAGTGGGCTTTGGAAATTTGTGGTAAGGCCTTATGGGACCAAACTGCTGAGGTCATCGGTCCGTAAGCTTACACACTACTTAACGGAAGTTAAACTAACTTATGCTAAGGACGACACAGACCCATGCCCGAGGGTGGATTCGAACCTCCGACGGGACCGTGACAGGACGCCTCAGACCGCGAGGCTACCCTGCGCGGCTGAGTGGCCTTTGGAAGAGCTTCATAAAGAATTAGTTGAAGCAAGGCTTCATGATAATCTCGTGTCCAAGGACGCTAAGACGCTCATGGAATCCTGAACTAGCAACTATACGTGGAGACCACGCCCAGCAGTTGACACCTCACAAGTCTGAGCAAAACTAAAGGCATCGAGAATCGAACAGAGGTTGGCAACCTCGCCACAGTTCGACGACACCCTTGAGAGGGATAAGAGGTGGGGAGAGATAGTAGCCGCTCAGGTATGTATACGTGACACCTTCGTAATTTCGTAACCAAAATATCATCATCATTTTCATCGTAACCGGGAACGCCAACGGCATTCTGCGCCAAAAGCACGAACTATAAATATTTCTCGAGACATACTGACTAGATGAGGTCTTAATAAATGAAACTCAACTAACTACTGCCCTGAACTTTCATTTAAGCTGTTAAATTGATATTAATGGGAGAATGATTACCTGGAATGTGATTTGCAAACAGAAACTGGGGGAAGTTACACCATGTGTAACTCTATGGTCTACAGTAAGTTTCGTGTGCCACAAAATTTTTCTGGGTCGCCACCCAGTTTAATTCAAATTGGGAAAATGTAATATAAGAGGTTAATTAATCACTAAATTGGTAAGCATAACTGTAGTGTTAAAATTAATAAAAATATCCCAGTTGATATATGGAATGAGCATATGAGAAAAATTGAAGCACAAATGTTAACTGGAATAATTCAGATCAAGCAGGAGCGTAAGCCTCAACAAAAATAATAAGATAATCAGAAAAAGTCTACCAACATAACGCCTGCCTTTTCCGCTTCATAAATGCCAGGTGGGATGAGTTAAATATAATCTTACAAAAAGCGACAGGTTTATCTGAGGAACGGTAATCACAGATATTAAAAATTCACAAAGTAAATCAAAATTATGATCTGTCGCTAATTAACTCGCTTACATTATTGTTATATTGAGTGCTGAGGTACTTTGCGGTGATAAATGAAAAGAAAATCTTAGGCTAAAACATACAAGATTCACTCACACAAGAATAGAGATAAAAATAATTTGGCCCATAACAATTTTGCCCCCGATACGGCCGCAGGTTCGAATACTACCTCGGACATGGATGTGTGTGATGTCCTTAGGTTAGTTAGGTTTAAGTAGTTGTAAGTTCCAGGGGACTGATGACCTCAGAAGTTAAGTCCCATAGTGCTCACAGCCATTTGAACTATTTGAAGTGTCGCGGAATTTTAATACAACAACCTATGGGGGGGGGGGGAGGGGGGGCTGAGAGGGAAGCTCACGAAGATTTGGTCAGGTAAGTTTACATTGATTTATCTGATGCTGGGTTAAATACCGGTGAAGGAAAGCTTTCGAGTAAGGAAATGCAATACAAAATCAGTAAGGGTCCATATAGTAATAATGTCAAATATCCGGCAGTGGCTAGTGATATATCAAAACTGAACATGAATTGTTCGTGGAATTGTGAAATTCTTATAAAAATGTAAAAAAGTAATGGCATATGGCTTCGTCTAAGAAAAAGCCAAATACCACGTCTCAAAGGCCATACTATTACCAATAAAAGGCGAAGTAGTAACTGTGAAATTGTAAATTTGAGGTAAGATCTTATGGGACCAAACTGCTTATGTCATCGGTCCCTAAGCTTACACGCTACTTAATGTAACTTACGCTATGGACAACACACACACTCATGCCCGAGGGAGGACTCGAACCTCTGACGGGGGGGAGCCGCGCGGACCGTGTCAAGACGCCTAAGACCGCGTGGCTACCCCGCGAGGCTAAACAGAAACTGTTCACGATCTCATGATTTCTCAGTATGTAAAAACAAAGAAATATGAATAGATTTACACCTGTACACACCAAGCCAGATAGCGGCGCATGGCGGCTGGTAATTAGGTGTTAAGTCTCGAACAACATCAATGTACATGTAACACGACAAGTTTTTGTTGAAACGTTAATTATTTGTATTGCGGCTTAAGTTTAGTAAATGTAAAGATTTTACTTCGATAACCGGATATGAAAGAAATTCAGTGGGTCAGTGTATAACATTTAGGGCCATACCAAGAAAACGATCTTTATTTAAAGGAAATTTCCCACATTACTTCAAAGTTTCAGTGTTACCTACACTAAGCACGTTAACTCACAACATTCCAGACTACAATACTGGCATGTGCTGCCAACTACCGCATATCGCACGGAGCATGTAGAGTCGATGGTAACGGCAGTGGAACAATGGGCCGTAATAAGAAAGCATGTTGCGGTGACAGACAGGCTTACACTGAAGTGAAAAAAGTCATGGGATAGTGATATGCACATATACAGACCGCGTACACAATGTATAAAAGGGCAGTGAGTTGACGGAGCTGTCATTTGCACTCATGTGATTCATGTGTAGAGGTTTCCGATGTTATTATGGCCTCACGATGTGAATTAACATACTTTGAATGCTGAATGGTAGATGGAGCTAGACGCATGGGACGTTTGATTTCGGAAATCTATAGGGAATTCGATATTCCGAGATCTACACTGTCAAGTGTGTCCAGAGAATACGAAATTTCGGGCAATAACTCTCACCAAGGATTACGCAGTAGCCGATGGCCTTCATTTAACGACCGAGAGAAGTGGCAGACGGGTAGAGTTGTAAGTGCTAACAGACAAGCGGCAGTGTGCGAAAGGGCTGCAGAAGTCAATGTGGGACCCACGATGAAAGTATCAGTTAGAACTCGTGACCCTATGAATTAGACCCTAGACGACCAGAAAACCATAGCCGCGTAAAATGAGTCGTGATTTCAGCTGGTAAGGGCTAATGGTGGTGTTCGTATGAAGCCATGGACCAAAGTTGTGAACAAGGCCCTGTGCAAGCTGATGGTGGTTCCATAATGGTGTGGGCTATGTTTACATGGAATGGAGTGGGTCTTTTGGTCCAACCGAACCGATCATTGACTGCAAAAGAATATGCTCGGCAACCTGGAGACCATTTGCTGCCATTCAACGATTGAATTATTATGGATGACAATGCGCCATGTTACCGTGCCACAAAAGTTCGCCACTGGTTGAAGAACATTCTGGGCTATTTTAGTGAATGGTTTGGTCATTCAGTTCACCGGACATGAATGCCATCGAATATTTATGGGAAATAATCGAGAGGCCAGTTCATGCTGTTTTGCCCTCATGCTGGGAGCCGCGTCAGAATCTTTAACTCGATACATATCCCTAAATGTACTGTGGTGTGGAAAACTTAAGGATGAAGTTTGCTGTCCCACGATGTGTCACTGCCGAGTAACATATCTCGATGTTAGCGTGACCACATGTAGCAGGAACGGATACGTTACAGTACAGAATGTCACTAAAGATATAAGCAGTGAAAGAAACAGAAATGAGACTTTCAGTCAAGATAATAATTACATTGATGTCATCGCTATGTATCTTCGTCTCCCAGACATTGCAAAAGACTTGGAAGTGTTCCTAATGGGGTGTGTGATCACCACGGACTGCAATGCGTGCTCTGCAACGTGCTCCCATGCTAGCCACAAGGTTGATCAGGAGTTAACAACTGCTGTATAATCGTTGGTGCATACCGACGTGCTGCACGATAAAATTGAACGGCTTCTTGTGGATTGCAGCTGGCTGCACCATAGATCAAATGCATCTCAGTCACTTTGCAGTACGTGTAGCTAGTCATGTTACTCCCCATGCCTCCACGGCGTGAACATCGATCGTGTCCGTGCGCTCTGGCCGTGTCTGTATACCAACCACCTCTCGTGAGCATAGCGACCTCCCGTGGCGTTTACGACGCCTGGTTGTTATATACCCGATGTCCCACTGTAGGGAAGCAGCATACTCACGCCTTATAAAATTCACATCAGTCTTTCCATTATGTGCCAGCATAGTCCGCTGTAACTAGCTCTGACGTCATAAATATTGCGCAATACTTTAAAATGAGGTAAATAACCTGAAACATTTCTGGCATGTCAGGAGTAATACAAAATCAATAGGTGTTGGATATCAGTTCAATAACTTTAACCATTTTCGAAATTTGGATGTTTTTCTGTAAAAATCATTGGCGCAACAGAAAGGAGCTAGAAACTTAAAAATTTATATTTAGATTCCTTTTGCATAATAATTTAGTAGAAACAGTATTCTCGATCTCACAAATTAAAATGTTAGTTCAAATTCATGATTTTCTGGTTTTAGTCTTAGAAATTAAGGAAGCAAGATAGATTAAATAGGGGAATAAATAAAGCAATGCATATAGGCTAGAGTACCCTAAGAGTAAAAACTATTCGGTCTCAGGAACGTGATCGACCTAAAGAAGTTCATAGGTAGTGAATGACTTCTGTAGGGAGGAGGTTGTGCTTTAACCTCTACACAGTGTGGCAGCTGTGCAGTCCCAGCTGTGTGAGATCTTCTTTCCTTTTCAGGTCTCACTCATTATTCATCTTTCCTATCCACAAAAGTTTCGACTCCTTCTTTGCAATACAAAACTTTTCCGTCATGGCTATCAAGCCATGGGTTCTGTAACCATTCTATCCACCGATTAGTGAAGAAAATACCTAATGTGACAAACCTAACAGTGACATAAACAACAGAGAAGTATGATGTAATTAAGATACAAAGGTATTTGAGTAACAAGTATCTATAGAACCCTGGTAATATTATAAGTACAAAGTTGTTGTTTTATTGGAAATGGTCCACCAACAGTAATTTAAAAAGATATACAAATTCGTGTACAAGCATGATCTGAAGTGGCAGTGAAACCTATTATATGCTGTAGAGCTAACTAATTAATAGTAAACGAGTTTGCTTAGTGTTATGAAAAGTATGCAGATAAGTTGTAAGAATGAACTCACCTTGTGTAGCAACGAATGGCAGTGTAATAGAATTGAACAGTGTTTGTGGTTGAGAAGTGAAGGACACGTCCTTGAAATATTTATCTGGTTGGAGCTGGCCGTTATTTGGTGTAGTGTGTGACAGGACACACCTACACGTATTGATGTTATGAGTTGGAGGCATGAATGCGACCATAGGTATCCTTATGTTAGATGAGACAGAGCATCTCATGGTGTCCTATAGGTTTAAGGAATTTAGCATTATGCTCGGCCATAATTACTTAATACACTTTAGTGGTAGGTCGAGAGAGACTACCTGTGGTTTCAGCATCCAATCAAGTGGAAATCGATTGCAACGTGAGCAAACTGATCAGCTGCAATACACTATAGATATGAAATAAATGTGCTAACCTATGCTTTAAATTTTAATGGAGTGAGTATTACTTAAGTTCATACACTAGCAAAGTAAGTAAGTACATAATTGCAGATGTGGAACCGACACAGCAGCAGAAGACCAATAAGTGGATTTAGTAGTCAACTAAACGTAGTGAGTTTTGAACACTCAGAAATGTGCTATTACCACAAGTTACTCACATGTACAAAGAAGCTGAGAAGACAACTACTAATCAAATATACTCATACTATCTCTAAGAATAAGGTAATCGAAGATGAGTCAGCTAAGTAAATAAAATACAAATGTATCAAGAATGTACCGATCATTGGTTCAGTGTTCGGGCCCAGAAATAATAAATTGAGATTAAATAGGATTCATGATTGTATGCCTTGAGCATAAAGTTTCTCTAGTACATGACTAACGGCGTTTTGAGCCATTTGTTTACCGATTTTATGACAGTTAAGTAACCGCGAGAGTAAAATTGAAAAAGTTCTGTTAACTTTGTTCCAGCAACATATTGAAAGATAAAGTATTTATATATCCCCATTTCATTGTGACCCACCCTTAGATTTTAAATGAACAGAGTCTGAGGCACTCTTTTTGTTTGTTCTACAGGACAAACCAGATAATGGCAGCCTGGTAGCTGCGTGAAAGCGTGGAGTGACTTGGACACAACTCACAGTGACCCCTCCCGTTTCCCCATGTAATTTAGAGTGAACGTGAAGGACGCACATCATAGCAACTTCCCCTCCTCTACCCTTGAGAATGGAAGTGTAGACCGCCAGCCAAAGCGGCTACAACCACGTGTGTAAAAATGAAATTGTCATGATTTGTGAAATTTTCTTTCAGGTTTAGAAAAGATTGCTAAGATATAATTATCTGTTTATGTATCATGAATAACTGTGTTATTTTCTTTGAATATATGTATGTAAAAAAAATTACAGACAATTTAATGGATTTAAGATTTTCATAATTTTACATATTTTTATGTGTTTGTTTGTCTAAGGCAATATGTACGCCAAAGTATTTCATTGATTTTGCTTAAATTTTGAGTGATAATGTTGCTTAAGAGGCAGTGAACATCCCAGCAACTTAAATAATTGAAGTAGGTAATAGGTTTTCTTTTAATACATTTCAATTTTAATTTTTCATAGGGAGTTAAGCTGTACTCTTGCTTCCCTTTTTGTAATTAATTTTTTTATTTACATTCAAAAAAATTAAGTAGAGGGTGATGTAGGAAAGCAGCATACTCACGCCTTATAAAATTCACATCAGTCTTTCCATTGTGTGCCAGCCTAGTCCGCTGTAACTAGCTCTGACGTCATAAATATTGCGCAATACTTCAAAATGAAGTAAATAACCTGAAACGTTTCTAGCATGTCAGGAGTAATACAAAATCAATATGTGTTGGATATCAGTTCAATAACTTTAACCATTTTCGAAATTTGGATGTTTTTCTGTAAAAATCATTGGCGCAACAGAAAGAGCTTGAAACTTAAAAATTTATATTTAGATTTCTTTTGCATAACAATTTAGTAGAAACAGTATTCTCGATCTCACAAATTAAAATTTTAGTTCAAATTCATGATTTTCTGGTTTTAGTCTTAGGAATTAAGGAAGCAATTTAGATTAAGTAGGCGAATAAATAAAGCTAGGATGTTTAAATTTAAGTACAAGGGAGATCCGCTATAATCATAAAGATGTGAGAAGTTTCAACTGAATAACTATAAAACTATAGCTATAGCGCATCTTCAAAGAGCAAGTTCAGAGCTCGTCTACTGCGTGTAGTGTAATTAAATTAATTCTCTCGCCCAAAATATTTGACTTAGCCACGCCAGACTTTTATTATGATTACTTACTTGTGTGCTGATTGCACAATTAAATTGAAAGCTTCATCGGCCATCAGCAAAGGAAGCAATGATTTGCGTAGCGTCGGTATCATTGCTATAAACAGCATCAGATTCCGCAATAAGTTACTCGGGATACGCGTAACGATGAAATCGTTTTCGAGTGAAGTGTTAATTCTGGGATGACTTTAATGATCTATCTTCATTTTGAGTATGTCGTATTTTCACGTGCCGCCGCAGGACAGACATTCTACCATTATTTAGCGTGGCGTTTCATGAACATTATCATCAAATTATGGCGGGCATTCACTTAAACATTTATATTGAACAGTTATAGTGGCATCAGCGCATTAGAATCTGAACTGCTCTGGTAGTTGGATTATGTGGATTCTTTTTGGTCTGTGACTTTCAGAATATAGTGAACATTTTAGAGAGAATGGTTTTTGATTATGAATCCCAGACAATCTCCTAATTTCTCAGAGCTATAAGCTGTAGCTATAAATGTATTTCTCAGATGAAGTGGGCACTAGGAATTCTAATTACAGGCTTCACGTTTTGCTAATCACTTTCTGGTTGCCAATATTGTAGTTAGAGAGCCAGTGTTAAGAACGGCAAACAGCATAAATACAAAACATTTATTCTAATATTCCATCCGCCGCCCCACATATGTTGCTAATCGGCCGGGAAACAAACTGAGTAAAAGTGAAAGTGATTTTTAAATATTCGGATTCGGAAGTGAAATGCGACACGCAACTGAGCAATGGAACAGTGATAATCAGTGTTACGTGTGCATGCGGACGACGCAATTGGATTAACAACGCATCTGGATTGACGGAGCTGGCGCTGAGTCTAGCTGCACTGCTGGCATGGCGAGAAGTCAGTCTCGCCGCACCGCCATCCGTCCGAGCAACCGGAGCCACGTCTGCTGTTGCGGGCTACGCCCACAACACAGCAGTTGTCGAGGTGCCGTCTGCAGTTCAACGCGCCACGTCACATCAGTAATCCTGGTACGCCGTGTCGGCAACGCCATACGCCGTGCAGAAGAAACTAAGTTAAGTGAAAAGCTGTTAAAACTTTTACTAACCTGCACTAAAAGACTGTCGGTGATGGAACCGTATAAAGAACAGAAGTTAAACCTAGATCAGGACCTATGTCTGTTGAAGGAGCTGTAAATCCAGACAACGGTTCAAGTGTAAATATGCATGAAAATAGTAATGTTAAAGTGAAATCCGGACTAGTGTCTCCCAACAGTAGTGTGAAAAAGGGCAACGATTCAACAGTAGAGACCACTGTAGTAAAGCAGAAATCAGAAATTGTTAAGTTATTGGATGATAGTTTCTCTGATGAATTAAAAATGAAACAGTCATCAGAGATGATAGAGTTTAAGAAGGAGAAGTTAGATATGACTGATCAATCAGAAGTTTCATTTAGTTTTGATGATTCTGGTGTTGGGGCTAGTTTTTCGTCACCTGAGCGTGATAAAAAGCCAGCTAGTGAGCAACCCAAAGATACTGGGGCTATTGATTTAAATGTAATATTACAAGCAATAGCTGCCAGTAATGCAAAAATGTCAGCCAGTAATGCTAGAATGACAGCTGAGTTAAAATCTGATATAATTGAGGTAAATAACAGGATTGTGGCCAGCCAAACCAATTTTAATAAACGGTTTGAGGCAATGGACAATAAATTAGAATCCAATAAAGCTGAATTAGAAGCTTCCTTCAAGACTGGCTGCAATAAGTTGAAATAGAATCAGGACAGTTTAAATTATAAAATTGATTACAACCATGAGGATGTTAAGAAAAAGGTTGCTCAACAGTTATCTGAGATGTATAAAGCAGTAAAATCCGAAGTTGATGAGGTTCGCAAAGACTTCCAAATGGAAGATGCGAAGCTGGAACACAAGTTAACAGAAAAGATCGAGGCGGAATCTGAACTGTGCTCAGATAGGTTTAAAGATGTTAATATAAAAGTAAACATATGTCAAGCAGAAGTAGACGCAATCAAAACTGATACTACTCGTATTGTGCAAAGAGTAGATAATGTTGAAATGAGAGTAGAAAATATTAGTACTAACATTGCTAACATTGAGAGTAAAGTAGCTTCAGTAACTTCTGGTAATGGTAGTATGCAACAAGTTGTAGCTGCAAACACCGCTTTTGTCGGGTGTCGGCAGTTCTTGCGGTTCGATCCAGATAAAAATATCCACCCGCTAGATTTATGGAACGATTTTGAAGATGTGATTCCACCACCTTGGTCTGAACGAGAGAAAATCTCATTTACTAGAAGCCATTTAGCGGGTGACGCCATGCGTTGGTCAGCTGATGTTATGTTGAAGTGTAAAACATTGGCGGAATTTAAAACAGCTTTCATTAATGAGTATTGGTCTAGCAATAAGCAAAATGAAGTGTTGAGAGAATTTTGGAGTGGAAAACGCTTCAATGCAGGCAAGGAACCTATTAAAGAGTTTCCCAGGTCATGGATCTCACGTTTGTCACATTTGGCCGAAAAGCTAAAACCTGAAATGATAATACTGGGTCTTGAAGCCAAACTGCCATGGTATTGACAAACTAGAATTATATCTGCCCCTAGAGACAATCTAGATCGTTTCATTGAATATTTGGAACGTGTAGAGCGTGTGGCTGCCAATGAGGAGTAATCACGTAATAACAGAAATGCTATTAACACTAGTAGTAATTTTAAGAACGAGCAGAATGGCAATGTAAACATCAGAACAGTAGATGTTTGCCATCCTAAGAAAGGTAGGAATTGGAGGAATAATTACCAGAACCAAAAACGGCATCCAAATGATAGTAATTTTGTTCCTAACAAAAATGTGCAAGTTAACAACAGTGTTGAAAGCAATACTGTGCCAGTTAACTATAATGCAAATAAAGGTAACAGTAGTAGGCAGAAGCTGGAAAACTATTTCCCGTCTATGAAGATACTGGCGCTCACCAGGCGGTTGCTTTTCATAAGCCAGTAATTACAGTAATTAGTATTACAGACCAGAATACTCAAACTGAGGATTCAGATGATGGGTCGGTAGCATCCAATGATACTGCAGAAATATTAAACCACTCACAGTATTTGATAGATACCGTGTTAGAGTCGCTTTCTAAGTGGAAAGAGAAAGAGAAGGCGCACCAGTGTAACGGTAGGGAAGAGCTACAAAATACTGAATTGTCAGGTGAAGAAGCAGAAGAAATTCATGCTTATATTTACGATGAGGATGATGTGATCTTATCTAAAGTGCCTGTGCAGGATGTTGATACTGTACTAATAGATTTAGGACAGGAGGTAAGTGAGAATGTAGAGGATAGCCGGTTGGGGGTCGATGAACCCAGTAGCTATGACCAGTTGTCACTGGAGAAGGAACCCGACGATAATAGTGAAAGTGGTTTAGCTGTAACTAGTGTTATGCCCGGTCTGGAGGCGAAGAATCGCTCAGACTACAGTAATTTGGGTCATGTTCAGCAAACTAAATGTAATGAAGTCGTGCGGTGTTTCGATTTGAAATTAATAGACCGACTGGAAAAGGCAGCTGAAAATGTAGTTCAGGAAACCCCTACACACTTTGACCTAAATGTAATGAAGACAGATGTCGATCACTTTAGTTGGAGACAAATCCAAAAGGAACTACTGGATGAGTTTGAGGAACCACTTGTACAACCTAGAATAAGCCACCCTATAATAATAGTGAATATGTTGGGTATCAATGTACGTTGTCTCTTAGACAGTGGAAGTGAGGTGAGTGCGATATCTCAGTCCTTCTTTGATGCATTACCTGGTAAAGACAAGCTTACAGTAATGAGGGTATCAGGACTAAGAATAATTGGTGCTACTGGCAAGGTGTCAAAAACGGTAAAGCAAGAAGCTTTACTGCCCTTTGATATTAATGGTAATTTAATTGATCATCCATGCTTAATTGTAAACAATCTCAGTATTGAGGTTTTAAGTGGCATAGATTTCTCGTCGAAATATCAGAGTGTTGTTGACTTTGAAAGAAGCCAGTTAAAATTGGTCTTGCCGATAACCGGAGTAATTACGGTACCTTTTATTGATAAACATGTAGTAACTAATGAAACTTGGGAGCTGCCTATACGAGTTCTGAAAAATAGGAGATATTGGGACGAAGGTGTTAATCTTAGTAAAAGTAAGCTAAACACAACAGAAGAAGAAGAAGCAATTATTTTGGACAAGATAGACGCTAAATTATAGGAAATCGATAAAATTTCAGCTAATCAGAACTGAGACAGGTTTTAAAAAGGCATCATAAGGTATTTTCAAGACGACCTGACGTGGTCAAAGGTTATGAATGTCAATTAAAGGTGAAACCTGGCCAAGTGTTTTTCAGGAAGCCATACCAAATACATGTAGCTAGGAAGGAGGCGGTTCGAAAGGAGATACACAGAATGCTAGAGTGGGGTGTGATTGAAAAAGCTGTCAGTGAGTACAATAATCCTCTTGTTGTTGCACCAAAAAGAGACGGGAGTGTCAGATTGATCTTGGACGCTCGTTGGTTGAATGAAATAGTGGTTAGGGAAAGTGATAGACCGCAGAACATGGACGAGTTATTGCAAAAGTTCCGGGGAGTAAAATTCTTAACCTCTATGGACATCACGTGTGGATATTGGAATTTGCCACTGGCGGAAAGTTCAAGGAAGTACACAGCTTTCTTGTGCGAAGGAGTTTGTTACCAATACCGTGTGGTACCTTTCGGACTTAATATCTCTGTTTCTGCCTTCGTACGTGTGATGTGCCATGTTTTAGGACCAGCATTAAGTAATAAAATAACAGTTTACGTAGATGATCTGTTAATAGCAACCCCTACCTGGGAAGAACACATAGTTTTATTAGAGGAAGTGTTAGAGGCTATTGAGAGAGGTGGCATGAAACTAAAGATTGAAAAGACAGAGTGCGTTAAAGAGGAAATAGGTTTCTTGGGATATATGATAAGTGGAAAAGGTATTCTGCCTGACACAGTGAAGCTAGCAGTTATTGAAAAATTTGAGGCTCCCAGAAACAAGAAGCATTTGAGATCGATGTTCGGTCTTTTCGGCTTCTATAGGCGTTTTGTTAGTGATCAGGCTTTTAATGCACCCTGTCTTCACCTCCTGCTGAAAAAGAATACCCCTTGGGTTTGGACAGCAGAATGCCAACAGGCGTTCGAGGTGCTTAAACAATCTTTCATTAATAGTTCTATTTTACATCATCCTGATTTTGAAAAACCATTCTGTATGTCTGTTGATGCTAGTGGCTATGATATAGCTGTGGAGATATTCCAAGTAGAAATAGAGAACGAACAAGAAGTGCACAAGACTATAGCTTTCGCAAGTCGATCTTTACGGGCAGCAGAGAGAAATTACGGCATCTCAGAACTGGAAGCATTGGCAATTGTATTTGGGGTACAGAAATTTGAGCAGTATCTATTAGGTCACAAGATAATTGTTTACAGTGACCATAAGGCGTTGACCTTTTTAAAGACCTGTAAGTTGAGGAATGCTCGTTTGGTAAGATGGTCATTGTATCTCCAGCAGTTTGACCTTGAGGTTAGATATATTCAAGGGAAAGATAATTTGGTAGCTGATGGGTTATCTAGAAGTGCGGAGCTCTGTGATGATGCGGGAATTACAGCAACAGACCTAAGTGAAGTACGAATGTTTGCGTTGCACGAAGTAAAGGAAGAAAGTGCATTAAAGAGGGTGATTAAGAACTTGAGACGTGAGCAGAATGCAGATGACCAGCTGAAATTAGTAAAGAGCTATTTGGGAGATGCGAACTATCAGAAGGTTACGCAATACTACTGTCTGCATAAAGGTATTCTGTTTAGGAGGAAAAAGGTAGGTGTTTCTGAGTGGAAGCTGTGCTTTCCCTCACAACATGTAGACTTACTATTCAACTATGTGCACCTGAGGTATGGGCACTATGGTCAAAGAAGTGCATTGCAAAATTAAAAGAGAAAATTGTATTTCACAACATATACCGCCGTGTTGCCAAGCGTCTAGCATCTTGTGTAGTGTGCCAGAAAGTCCGTGCTGCTAACACCAGAATACAAGGGGATATGCATTCAGTAGAGCCAACTGAAACCCTAGAGTTACTGGCTTGTGATTTGTTTGGCCCTCTTCCTGCTTCGAGAGGTGGGTGCACCCATGTTTTTGTTGTTGTGGAGGGATTTAGTAAATATGTTAAGCTATACCCAATTAAAAGAGCAAATGCAAAAACGTTGGTAGAAAAGTTGGAAAAAGATTTCTTCGTGATCGTTGGCGTTCCGAAGAATTTCCTGTCAGACAATGGGCCTCAATTTACTTCTGATAGATTTAAAGAATGTCTGGATAAGGCCGGAGTGAAACATCAGAAAATATCTGCGTATTTCCCCCAAGGAAATATGAGTGAACGTATTATGAGTGAATTGAATAGGCTTTGCAAGACTTACTGTGCTCGGAAACATTCAAGTTGGGCAAAGCACATGAAGCATTTTGAGAATGTAATTAACAACTTATGTCATGATGCAACTGGTTTTGCGCCTTGCGAATTGATGTTTGGCCAAGAACCACACAATGTGATTGCAGATATGGTAGAAATCCCTATTCTAACGCAAGTATCCACAGACGAAAAGAAGTTAAGGCTTAGGGAAAATATAAGGAAAAGAACATTAGAAAGAAAGAAGAGTCATGTCGCAAAAGCTGTACTCACCAGTTTTGAAATATGTCAGTTAGTCCTTGTCAAAACCAAGGAAAAATCAAAGAAAATAAATGCAGAAACAAAGAAATTCATGTTCGTATACCAAGGACCTTTCAGGATCATAGCAAAACCGCATGCCAATGCATATAGGCTCGAGTACCCTAAGAGTAAAAACTATTCGGTCTCAGGAACGTGATCGACCTAAAGAAGTTCATAGGTAGTGAATGACTTCTGTAGGGAGGAGGTTGTGCTTTAACCTCTACACAGTGTGGCAGCTGTGCAGTCCCAGCTGTGTGAGATCTTCTTTCCTTTTCAGGTCTCACTCATTATTCATCTTTCCTATCCACAAAAGTTTCGACTCCTTCTTTGCAATACAAAACTTTTCCGTCATGGCTATCAAGCCATGAGTTCTGTAACCATTCTATCCACCGATTAGTGAAGAAAATACCTAATGTGACAAACCTAACAGTGACATAAACAACAGAGAAGTATGATGTAATTAAGATACAAAGGTATTTGAGTAACAAGTATCTATAGAACCCTGGTAATATTATAAGTACAAAGTTGTTGTTTTATTGGAAATGGTCCACCAACAGTAATTTAAAAAGATATACAAATTCGTGTACAAGCATGATCTGAAGTGGCAGTGAAACCTATTATATGCTGTAGAGCTAACTAATTAATAGTAAACGAGTTTGCTTAGTGTTATGAAAAGTATGCAGATAAGTTGTAAGAATGAACTCACCTTGTGTAGCAACGAATGGCAGTGTAATAGAATTGAACAGTGTTTGCGTTTGAGAAGTGAAGGACACGTCCTTGAAATATTTATCAGGTTGGAGCTGGCCGTTATTTGGTGTAGTGTGTGACAGGACACACCTACACGTATTGATGTTATGAGTTGGAGGCGTGAATGCGACCATAGGAATCCTTATGTTAGATGAGACAGAGCAGCTCATGGTGTCCTATAGGTTTGAGGAATTTAGCATTACGCTCGGCCATAATTACTTAATACACTTTAGTGGTAGGTCGAGAGAGACTACCTGTGGTTTCAGCATCCAATCAAGTGGAAATCGATTGCAACGTGAGCAAACTGATCAGCTGCAATACACTATAGAAATGAAATAAATGTGCTATCCTATGCTTTAATTTTAATGGAGTGAGTATTACTTAAGTTCATACACTAGCAAAGTAAGTAAGTACATAATTGCAGATGTGGAACCGACACAGCAGCAGAAGACCAATAAGTGAATTTAGTAGTCAATTAAACGTAGTGAGTTTTGAACACTCAGAAATGTGCTATTACCACAAGTTACTCACATGTACAAAGAAGCTGAGAAGACAACTACTAATCAAATATACTCATACTATCTCTAAGAATAAGGTAATCGAAGATGAGTCAGCTAAGTAAATAAAATACAAATGTATCAAGAATGTACCGATCATTGGTTCAGTGTTCGGGCCCAGAAATAATAAATTGAGATTAAATAGGATTCATGATTGTATGCCTTGAGCATAAATTTTCTCTAGTACGTGACTAACGGCGTTTTGAGCCATTTGTTTACCGATTTTATGACACTTAAGTAACCGCGAGAGTAAAATTGAAAAAGTTCTGTTAACTTTGTTCCAGCAACATATTGAAAGATAAAGTATTTATATATCCCCATTTCACTGTGACCCACCCTTAGATTTTAAATGAACAGAGTCTGAGGCACTCTTTTTGTTTGTTCTACAGGACAAACCAGATAATGGCAGCCTGGTAGCTGCGTGAAAGCGTGGAGTGACTTGGACTCAACTCACAGTGACCCCTCCCCTTTCCCCATGTAATTTAGGGTGAACGTGAAGGACGCACATCATAGCAACTTCTCCTCCTCTACCCTTGAGAATGGAAGTGTAGACCGCCAGCCAAAGCGGCTACAACCACGTGTGTAAAAATGAAATTGTCATGATTTGTGAAATTTTCTTTCAGGTTTAGAAAAGATTGCTAAGATATAATTATCTGTTTATGTACCATGAATAACTGTGTTACTTTCTTTGAATATATGTATGTAAAAAAAATTACAGACAATTTAATGGATTTAAGATTTTCATAATTTTACATATTTTTATGTGTTTGTCTGTCTAAGGCAATATGTATGCCAAAGTGTTTCATTGATTTTGCTTCAATTTTGAGTGATAATGTTGCTTAAGAGGCAGTGAACATCCCAGCAACTTAAATAATTGAAGTAGGTAATAAGTTTTCTTTTATTACATTTCAATTTTAATTTTTCATAGGGAGTTAAGCTGTACTCTTGCTTCCCTTTTTGTAATTAAATTTTTTATTTACATTCAAAAAAATTAAGTAGAGGGTGATGTAGGAAAGCAGCATACTCCCGCCTTATAAAATTCACATCAGTCTTTCCATGGTGTGCCAGCCTAGTCCGCTGTAATTAGCTCTGACGTCATAAAGATTGCGCAATTCTTTAAAATGAAGTAAATAACCTGAAACGTTTCTAGCATGTCAGGAGTAATACAAAATCAATATGTGTTGGATATCAGTTCAATAACTTTAACCATTTTCGAAATTTGGATGTTTTTCTGTAAAAATCATTGGCGCAACAGAAAGGAGCTTGAAACTTAAAAAATTATATTTAGATTCCTTTTGCATAATAATTTAGTAGAAACAGTATTCTCGATCTCACAAATTAAAATTTTAGTTCAAATTCATGATTTTCTGGTTTTAGTCTTAGAAATTAAGGAAGTAATAGATTAAGTAGGCGAATAAATAAAGCTAGGATGTTTATATTTAAGTATAAGGGAGATCCTCTATAATCATAAAGAAGTGAGAAGTTTCAACTGAATAACTATAAAACTATAGCTATAGCGTATCTCCAAGGTTCAAGTTCAGAGCTCGTCTACTGCGTGTAGTGTAATTAAATTAATTCTCTCGCCAAAAATATTTGACTTAGCCACGTCAGACTTTTATTATGATTACTTACTTGTGTGCTGATTGCACAATTAAATCGAAAGCTTCATCGGCCATCAGCAAAGGAAGCAATGATTTATTCGATAACTTAAAGTGGTGCATTATTAGCCCAGCTGCTAGTCGGGAGAGCAAATTTGATCAGGCGTTCCCTTAGCCGTCCGCACCGCGGCTTTAGATGTAAGAACGCTGCGCAAAAAAAAAAAAAAAGGCCCAAGTTCTCTCCAGACGCTGATTAGCGCACCATCTGTGCCGCGAGTCGCGTCGCGTAGCGTCGTTATCATTGCTATAAACTGCATCAGATCCCGTAATAAGTTACTCGGGATACGCGTAACGATGAAATTGATTTCGAGTGAAGTGTTAATTCTGGGATGACTTTAATGATCTATCTTCAATTTGAGTATATCGTATTTTCACGTGCCGCCGCAGGACAGACATTCTACCATTATTTAGCTTGGCGTTTGATGAACATTATCATCAAATTATGGCGAGCGTTCACTTAAACATTTAATTTGAACAGTTATAGTGGCATCAGCGCATTAGACTCTGAACTACTCTGGTAGTTGGATTGTGTGGATTCTTTTTGGTCTGTGACTTTCAGTATATAGTGAACATTTTAGAGAGAATGGTTTTTGATTATGAATCCCAGACAATCTCCTAATTCCTCAGAGCTATAAGCTGTAGCTATAAATGTATTTCTCAGATGAAGTGGGCACTAGGAATTCTAATTACAGGCTTCACGTTTTGCTAATCACTTTCTGGTTGCCAATATTGTAGTTAGAGAGCCAGTGTTAAGAACGGCAAACAGCATAAATACAAAACATCTATTCTATTATTCCACCCGCCGCCCCACACCATGTCAGTTTGTAAAGGAAAAAAAATGGAAGTTTATGGTAAGTTCTTATGGGGCCAAACAGCTGAGGTCATAGGTCCCTAAGCTTACATACTACTTAATCTAACTTAAATCGACTTACACTAACTTATGCTAAGGACAATACACACACCCATGCCCGAAGCAGGACTCGAACCTCCGACGGAAGGAGCTGCGCGAACCGTGACAAGACGCCTCAGGCCACGCCGCTCACATGGGCGGCAATTTGTAAAAGCATTTTGAATCACTCTATACATTTATGTCACGACTACATAATGTAAACTCTTTCCTGTAACATAAACGAAATGTAAACACCACAAGCGAAACACTGGAGTATGTCTAAATGAAATGTCTCTTGGCTGCAGTGGCTCGACTCAGTTAAAAGAAAAAAAGTTCAAATGTGTGTGAAATCGTATGGGACTTAACTGCTAAGGTCATCAGTCCCTAAGCTCACACACTACTTAACCTAAATTATCCTAAGGACAAACACATACACCCATGCCCGAGGGAGGACTCGAACCTCCGCCGGGACCAGTCGTATAGTCCGTGACTGCAGCGCCTCAGACCGCTCGGCTAATCCCGCGCGGCTTGACTCAGTTAATGGAGGCTGATAACTATGGTAGATTACTTTTCTTGAATAACGTTAGTCACTCGAGAACCCGTATCAAACTCTTTACGAATGCACTGCTCGTGACATAATGTAAGCTGGCAGAATAAATGAAGGTCAATTTCTCACCTTACATAAGAGTTCTATACATCGTAATGGGAAGGTGAGCAGCCGACCTAAGTGGAACGCTGCTCTCTGCACCTGGCGTAGCTGCCAGTCTGATAGCTCCTCGGGGTGGTCACAAATAAGGTGCAACTGGCGTAGCTGCCGGTGACGCTCTTTTGAGCGGCACGAGCCAGCGCAAGCCTCTTAAGCTTCCAGGCGCTAAGAGGAAAGAGTTTCGGCTCAACTTCCCACAACTTCGGTTGCAAATCTCCCCAGCGGGACTCTCCCGTTCTTTGGTACGGTAATCTAAGTGTCAGGGGCCCGTTCATGTCGGATAACACCGCGCACTGTAGGCCGCTCTCTTCTACCCGCGCTCTCTTCCGCCGCGCATTGCACACTGTGCAGATAGGTCGTAGGGACTCCCCTCTTCTGTAGGGACACGATACACTGCACTTTCGCTGAAAAAGTAAATATTGTCGTTTCGTAAAAAGAGCAAAATAGTCGTACATCCTTCCCTATCCAAATAAAATTCCTCCAAGCAGCAAAGATGTCTGATCTTTCCTGTGTTTGCCCACCACTTACCCGCAGCAAAGCTGCAGCCCAAGAGGCGGGGATGCCGGCTACTCCCGCCAGCATTTCTGTCCCACTCTCCACCTTATAAGAGCAGGTTGCCTTGAAGGACAAGCAGACTGCAGATCAGCAAGAGCTGATCGCAAAGCTGATGGGCAGTGAACACTCGCAGACAGCAACACCCACACCACACACGCAAGCGCCTGCTGAAAACACGAAGGACATGCCCTCTGTTTCACCTCTGGCGGCCCAGGCACCGACGGAACCGGAGCCAGAGCCGACGGAGGACACAACTAACACTGAAGACGGACCGTGGCAGCAGGTCGGTCCGAGACGCAAACAGCCGCCAAACACACAAACAAGTGAGCCCACAAACTCACGAGGCAACGGCCGAATGCTGTTGCCAACTACACCTACACCGAAAATTAACAACAAAGGCAACACAGAGACCAACACAAACAACCCTGCGACTGCAGCACCACAAACACACAAGCAGTTACGCAGAACCCAAACAAAACCACGACTGGCTTCCCACCGGTCATCATACACAACTACGGAGACCTTAGTCTCCTAAACAAAGAATTTAATAAGAAACACAACCCCACAACATACTACTCAAAACTCACAGGGGAACGCGCCGCACTGTACGTGGCAAACAAATCAGATTACTCGAGTCTGCTGGACTTTCTTATAGAAAGGAAGGTATAGCATTTCACGTACAGAACAGTCCTTGAAAAGACACAGCAGTGCGTGATCAAGGGGATACATTCACGAACCCCAACCGATATAGTACACGAAGAACTCACTGCTCTCGGGTGGGAGTGCATTCGGGTAAACCGAATGTCAGAGTTCGGCACAGCAAGGCCATCGCACAACTACATGGCGGAATTGGCCGACATGGCCAAGTCCCGCGACCTGTTGAAGTTAAAATTACTTCTTCATATGGTCGTCAATGTAGAGATTTGCAACAAGCCGCGCACTCCCCAACAATGCCACAACTGCCAGCGCTTTGCGCACGCGGGTATCCGATGCGGTCTCGCTTCCCGCTGTCGCATTTGCCCTGGCGGTCACACGACCCAACAGTGCAAACTCACCCACACAGCACCTCGCAAGTGCGCCAACTGTGGTGTTGCCCATCCGGCAAACTACAGGGGGTGCATTGCGTACAAGGCAGCTCTGAGGCGCAAAACAGCTAAACACGCTAAACCTACCGCCATCACAGTTCCGAAACCGCCCCCGCGTCCAGTAAGAAATGGAGTATCCTTCGCTGGAGTGGTCGCTGGCAGCCCCAGCAGCGCGGGACGGTTAGAGGAGCCCCAGAGCTCAGGACACGCACAACAAACACCCCCAGCAGCAGACACACAACGGACAAACACAACACCTAACACCACACCAGCACCGGGTACACCACAAGACACCAGAAGCAACAGCACCCTACCCCCTGAGATCGCGGACTGCAGCCCACCACAGGCTACAGAAGACGCACCAACACAGGGACGACCACAGCGTCAGAGGAGGAGAAGGAGAAACAACCGAAACAGGAGGAACACGGCCACACCACAACATGTACACAATACTCACGAACACAATCCGGACACCAACTCGAAAAACCACACAACACACCCACAGAGAATACACAGGCCACCACAACCGTCGCACGAACGGCTGACACACAAGCCAGCCCTCACCAGACGCCAACACAGGAACAAGCAGCCGCTAACACGACCAACAACACACAGGCCGACATGCCCAACATTATGTCAACTTTCCAGAGAATAATGGAAACAGTATTCCCTGGACGCACGACCACCGAAATAGTCACGAAGATTATGGGGTGTGTCTCACAACTCTTCATGCAGTTCATGTCGAGCACGCTCAACTGGACTAGCTTCCAAGCCACCATCACGCCACTTCTTACACTACTACATGGATAATACGCCACACCAGCCCCGAAACGCAGACGCTAACACAAACTCAAAGATCCTGTTTTGGAATGCCAACGGGATCGCAAACAAAAAAGCCGAAATGGCCGCTTTCATGGAGCTAAAGGGTATCCGAATCGCTCTTGTGAACGAAACACTGCTTACGCCTCGCAAACAACTGAACATCCCAGGGTATTGCGTCTATCGTACCGACCGAGCGGATGGCAGGAGGGGAGGCGGCACGGCAATCATCATACACAGAGGCATAGAACACACGAACATCGAGCTCCCAGCGCTTGAAAGACTAGAGGCCACGGCCGTCAGGGTCAAGTTCAACGGAGCCAACACCGCACTGGTATCTATGTACAATCCTCCTAAAAACATAATAACACGCGATATCAGCACAGTACTCAACATAGCACCGCAGGTAATCGCCGCTGGAGACCTAAACGCAAAACACCCCGATTGGAACTCACGAATACGAACCTCCAACGGCAAGAAACTGTACGAACATGCACTAGGCCGAAACTACGTTATACTTGGGCCGGACGCTCCCACGTTCGTGCCTACACAGCCCCGACATAAGCCAGACGTGTTAGACATAGTCCTCATAAAGGGCATCACATGCACACTCAACCTTACGGTTGAAACGATCTGGACTCAGACCACATGTCTGTAATTCTGCACACGGAAGAAGCACTGCAGGACATCGAACCACGCAGGATACTTAACTACAAGCGCGAATTGGACACTGTTCAAGGAAAAGCTTGATAGTCGTATTCTTGACACCCACGAAATTAACAACACACAGCAAATCGATGAGGCTGTGGAGGCTCTCACAACTGCCGTCCAAGACGCAATGACTGACGCCATTCCACATACAACACCAAGACAACACTCAACGGCCCTGCCCCAGGAGATCCTCGGCCTTATCTCAATGAGGAACCGCCTCAGGAGATACTGGCAGCGTACCAGGCGCCCGTTCTATAAACTGCACGTCAACAGACTCCAGGGGATAATACAGGGTAAAATACAAACATTCAAATACGAACAATGGGGACAGAAACTCGCTGGGCTAGATACCACACGTCCAGGCGTGTGGCAGCTGGCCAGACACTTCACCAGGGAGAAACATTACATTCCCACGTTACAAGGACCAGACGGCCCAGCCTACTCCGCGACGGAGACGGCAGAGCTTATGGCCACAACACTTGCAGCGTCTTTCATGTCGAATCTGGTTCCCTCAGACCCAGTATTCATACTTGAAACGGACCAGGAGGTTACACGATTTGTAGCCCAGCCCTCGCGCAACGAAATTAGACGTACTAGCACAAATGAAATCACATGGGCTATCAAGCACACCAACGCTAGGAAAGCCCCTGGGCCTGATGGTATTCAAAACCGTGTCCTCCAGGAGTTCACGGTTAAAGCCGTAGAATACCTTACACATTTAACGAATGCCATCCTGAAACACCAACGCTTCCCTGACTTTTGGAAGGCGGCCGAGGTCCTGATGTTCAGGAAGCCAGGGAAAGACCACTCCCTCCCACAAAATTACCGACCCATCAGTCTGCTGTGTTCGCTCAGCAAGATTGTTGAGAAGGTAATATTAAAACGTATCACTAGGCATTGCATCGCCAATGACACTCTCAAGACCGGAGAAATTCGGCTTTAGGAATCACCACTCGACAACACAACTACTCCTCCGCGTAGTCGAACACATAACACACGGCTACAACATGAACAAAGCCACAGGGGCCGTGTTCCTGGACATCTAAAAGGCTTTCGACCGTCTCTGGCACAACGGACGCATACGCTAACTAAGCGAAGCTGGTTTCCCGGACGGACTCGTACGTCTCATATACTCATATCTCACGAACAGGTGTTTCAACACTAACGTGCTGGATAAACAATCAACACAACACGGTATCCAAGCTGGAGTACCCCAAGGAAGCGTCCTAGGGCCCATCTTGATTAACCTGTACATTAATGACTTCCCAGCAACACAAAACACGACGTTAGCCATCTACGCGGTTGACACCGCCATCCTTGCGCAAGATTGGAAAACGTCGAACATCAATTCACGAATACAAAAATGGTTCAAATGGCTCGGAGCACTATGGGACTTAACTTCTGAGGTCATCAGTCCCCTAGAACTTAGAACTACTTAAACCTAACTAACCTAAGGACATCACACAGATCCATGCCCGAGGCAGGATTCGAACCTGCGACCGTAGCGGTAGCCACGAACACAGACAGCACTCAGAACAGCTGAGCCTTGGTTGGAGCGATGGCGTATTAAAGTAAACGTCGACAAGTGCGAAGCAGTTCTGTTCACACGTAGACCGAAACTACTGCGCAAACATCAACACTGTAGACCGACAACACTACATACACGCCCAGTACGTGTCCGATAGAATCTCAGATACCTTGGTGTCTGGCTGGACCGGAAACTTACATGGGGAGCCACATCGAGTACGTTGCCAACCGAGCGCACGCGAGACTCAAACAGCTCTACCCAATGCTCAACAGGGAGAGCACACTGAATAGGAGGTGTCGAGGTCCATATACATGACACTGATCAGACCTCTGATGACGTACGCAGCTCCCGCCTGAGGATATGCAGCTCCTACACAACTGCGCCGCCTGCAGATCATACACAACAAGGTGCTACGAATCATTAGCAACGCTCCACGCTACACAGGCACCGTGGATATTCATCATGAATACCGCCTTGATACTCTCAAGGAAGTATTAAAAAAACACGCCACACGACGATACAGGAACTCGAGACTCGAACAATCCATTCATCCTCACTCTGGGAAACTACGATCACAGCCATGGGTGGAAGCACAAGCAGTCAAAGACACTGCTAGCTAGGGCATAGCCACCTATGGTAAACTAACATACGCAAACAAGCGACAAACGTCGGCAAGCGTCTGCATATCAGCAACACTGACTGGTAACTACCAGCTGCTATTAGAGCCGACCAACAGGCCACAGCAGGGACACCGACGAGCCCGCCCACTGACGCACAAACAAACCGCCACATTACCTCACACTGTGCTTCAGATATATGACCTATTGGACATAAAAACGACAATTAACCAACTGTTGCAAGTTGCTGACGCTGAACGAAGACTCTACACCAGCACCCAGCGCCAGTCTCCGAGCAGCACAACCGCACAAAGTCAAGGTATCGACATGCATGATACCCACTACTAACAAAGCCTATCCTGGCACGACCTATCGCAGGCAGCAAGACAACCGCTACTGCTCTTACCACCCGACCTAACTATCGCAGAGGTTTGTTTCCCTTGGCTCTTGCCTTGGCACTTTTTTTCCTCTGCCCTCCAAACCGCTACCCTTCGTTCGATTTCGACCCAATCTATCTCCAGATGAGCGCGTATTAATGGTTAACCTTAACCAGACGTACGCAAACATCGCAGTACCCACATCTTGCTACACCTCACTTTAGTGAATACTAACCCTTATGCAGAGATGGCAGTAGACCTGTTGTGTTGGCCATTATGCCAGTGTGGGCGTGGAGGGGCTCCACCTCTGTTCTCGGCAAGGTGAATATTACACCTAACTTATTTCGGCAGTAATGAGCAGATTTGCCTATAAGAATGTAATGCAAAGGGAATGACACTCAATCGACGGCATTAACACACCATTCCTATATAATGCATGCCAACGAGCAGAAGGTGAAACAAGCAGCGAGAGGAAACGTTTTGTGTGGAAGCCAGTGCGGGCAGATGCTGAGACTGCACCCCGGGAAGCACTACGGAAAGCTCTTAAGGGGGGCATCCCGCGCTGGGAGTCAGCGACCACGCAGGTGACGCACGCTGCAGAGCGAGTAACGGGCCTCCAGAACTAGGACAGAAAGAATGTTCAGAAAACTGCGTTTCGGGATTCCAAATGGATACAAACAAAACCAGTGACGCAGCTAATCACGTGAACAGCGAATGGTACACATGTGAGCCGGCACGAAACGTCCGATTGGCGGAAACGACCTAGGAAAGAGTATAGTGCCGAGATTTAGATGCAGTTCAATGGTAGGGCCTTTGCGATTGGTAAAGAGAGTTTCTACAAAATATGAGGAACGCTCCTATTGGTCGAAAAATGCCGTGGCTAGGAGAAAGAAAGAACCCAGGTGATGGAGCAAGTTTGGCTACCAGAAAGATGCGAGCGAAATTTTAGGGGACTCTTCTCAGAACTGGCGTCAAGTGCAGAACGGAGTACATAATACTCTGTACGACGCTGAGGAGAAATTTGAGTGAACACTACATTCACTGCAGCAGACATTCGGGTAGATATTACCTGTGACATTGTTGACTTCCCACTGTGGAGAAACAAATCAGCCAGTTAGGTAACTGTCCTTGCGAGGATTGAGAGGGCATTTTAATATTCATGCTGCTCAAGCCATGCACGTGCATATCGCCATATTCCAAGACCAGGGATGACTGCATCTTTTCTCAAATGGTTCAAATGGCTCTGAGCACTATGGGACTTAACTTCTGAGGTCATCAGTCCCCTGGAACTTACAACTACTTAAACCTAACTAACCTAAGGACATCACACACATCCATGCCCGAGGCAGGATTCGAACCTGCGACTATAGCGGTTGCGTGGTTCCAGACTGTAGCGCCTATAATCGCTCGGCCACCCATCTTTTCTCGCAGCTCGAGAAACATAGGGAGAACTTCTGCTGAAAAAAGTCAGCAATGGCTTAGTTTGATTTTATAGGAATTTCAGTTGGCGAGAGCAGCCATGCAGACGACAGCTCATCGCAGCTAAGGTAAATACCGCACGCAGAGGCGTAAACGTGTTCGTTCACCAGCGTGTGTCCACTGTAAACTCGAGCGACCTTGGGGAATCTCTTGCTCAAATTGTCACAAAACTAACCATCCTCCGTAGACTTGATTGTCATCCTAAATAGCACCGAACTGTGAACCGGAATCGGATGATTTATCGTATTACTGGCCAACATCATGACGTAGTCGTAAGAATAACTTTGTAAAGAAACTTTACAAAATTTACCATTGTTGTGTTTAGGATTATTCCACTTTCTGAGGACGAGATGCGTTCGTTTGACAACTGTCGTAGTATTGTCACATTGTAAACTGTGTAAATGCGTGTATTTCTGTGATACGTTTGCAGCATTGAACAACAGTTATTTACAGCTTACACAGTTGTTGTTGATCAGACACGAACCTTACAATATTTATGAAAAAAATAGAATATAACTATAAAGGTTTAATAAAGACAAGTAAATATGAAGAGTGTAATAGAGCTATGCTAAGTCATTACTGACAATTGATACATTAATTTGTTCCCAAGAAAATAATCAGATGCCGTACACACAACTGTGCCGTTGTGACTAAAAATAAAATTTAACGTGAGTACATTGTGAAACATTAATATTTAGAAAGAAAGATGAAGAAAAACTGTTAATATTCGAAAGAAAAGTACTAAGGAAAATTTTTGAACCTGTGTATGACGAAAATAACATGGAATGGAGAATAAGAAGAAATGAAGAATTAAGAGGGCTGTACAAACACCGTAACATCGTCGAAGTGCTCAAAAGGAGAAGGTTGAATTGGGCAGGCCATATAGCAGGAATGACAGAGAATAGACTACCTAGAATGGCAGTCAGCCGAACAATAGATGGAACGAGAGGAAGAGGGAGACCCAGAATCAGATGGATGGATAACATTCGGAAGGACACAACTAGGATGAACAGCAACAACAACTGGGCAAACAGTGCATTGGACAGGCAGAACTGGAAGAGGCTCATGGAGCAGGCGTATGGTCGATAAGGCCCTTGCCACATGTAAAGTAAAGTAAAGTACATTGTGGAACACGCTACCTCAGTAGTGTATAAACGTTTTACTGTAATGTCTAGATTGCTACACTTTCTTTATATGAAGTGACCCGTTTCAACCACACTTCGTTGTCACCATCAACAACTACACTTGTTACCGCCGAGCACATGAGCAGGCCGACGGGACATTAAACCCCAATATTCCTTCTTCATCAGTAGCGCAAGTTGTGGTTTAATCTCATATAAGGAAAGTGTAGCGTTTAGTCATCATATTAAAATTTCCTATGGAGATGCAATTCACTTACTTGGAGGTAAAATAAGTGTAATTTTTATAACACTCTTCGTTGCATCACAGTGAAGTGCTCAACCACCACAAGCGAAGCCAAACTCTAAAAATAGCAACGAAAGGTTCATAGTGTAACATTACACTGAACTTTATGCCTCACTACCTGCAGATTATTGTAAAATCCATACACACTTGTTGCGAGCTGAAGCAATACCTAATAATGATTAAATTTAGAAACTCTTGGTTCCACCCTCATGAATTTTGAAGGTATTAGAGTTGGACTTGCGTGAATTCTATAATATAAATTTTTTCCCACCGTAAGCAAATAATCCGATCACGCTCGCTAGGTAATGTGATGCCTCAGAGGCAGGAAGTTTTTACCTGCACCTTAGCCGTACAGCAGAACTGTACGAACAAGTAGACGAAAACTCCGGCGTAAGAGAAGAACGCTCGATAATCAGAGAAGGGACGTCTTCAGAATCAGGATGCGGCTTCCCTGGAGATGAACGTCGAATCACGGACGGCTGATACAATTTGCGCAGTCAACTCCTTCGGGTCGGGCGGAAAGTACGAGCGTAGGGTGGGACATGGCGGGGTGTGAGGGGCGAGAAGGGAGGGGTGAATAACTTCATCAGCTGCGCCGCTCGCGGAGAATATTTTGTTTTCTGTTTCGCCGCGACGCTGCGGTGGAGCAAACCCGATTACTGGCGCCTGCGCGACTGCCGCCTGATTGCATTGGGGGACCGGCGGGCTGCGGGGCGGCGATTTGCAGGCGCCAACTCATTTCCTAGTGACGCCGCGCTAGTTCTGCTCACTTGAACAGATTTCACATATATCCACTATCCCGGCTCTTACCAACAGCGCTCTCCCTATATTAATCGTGTTTACTGGCTGACAAGTATTGTACTAGTTTCTATGTAATTAATATCAAGCCGTTAGCAGCGGACGAATCATCTTCAACAGGGACTAAAACGGTCACCATGTTACGAGAACTCCATTAGAATTTTAAACTGTAATGGTAAATTTCGTATGTCACGTTAAACTAAAACATGTACGGATCAATGGTAATAGATGAAATGGAAAAATTAATTTTAACTGTTACATTAAAGCCTCTCGTGAAATGGCTTGGCACAGCATATATTAATAATAGTTTCCTCTGAGTTCCTAAAATACCAAGAGAATCACTGAGCTTCAAAGTTCGTCTCGACTTAGTGATAATCAGCTCGCTACAAAGTTTCAGTTGTGAATATCTAATAGTGTTATAGATGACTACTAGTTGTTAGTCGCGCGAGAAGTGAAAAGAGGAAGCTCAAGTAAGGAGAATACTGGGTTTCTGACGGACAGAGCTGGAGATGAATATACATTTATTTTTCGCCTGCGGTTTCACACATCTCATTTGGCACAGATTCATCAGGAGGGTTAACATACAGGAATGTACGAGGGGAGGGACCGAGGGAAACATCCATTCCTACTAGCTAGACGATCGTATCATTCCTAATAAACTTTGGTCTTTAAGATCTATGTTTATGCTATAGACCACAAGTGTTACTATAACCTTTTTATGAAATAATATATCCTGCAACAGTCTCTTGTTACTAATTTTTTATTAACGCGACGCATTTGAGGAGCACGTTGCCATCATCAGGTGGATTTACAGTTACTTTTACATTGTAATTAACATGAAGTGAGGTTTGTTTCCTTTCCTCTGTGTGCCAGTGCTGTTATGTGTCCAAAAAGACGCCTATGTAATAACCATGATGAGTCATCTGGTTAGTGCATTTAATTATAAGTATGTCAGTAAGTCAGTTTTCTGGCACACAGAGCACGGTAACAAGCACATGACAACCTAACACTTTCACAATAGTTTTTTTATATCAATCCAAAGTCTTAAAAGCTAAGATAAACTCGTTCACATTGCTTAAACAGCAGTTTGCAGTGAAAATGAATTATTTATATCTAGATGTATTTATGTGATGACAGACTGTAGGAGAGTGGCTGGTAAAGACAATTTTTTAAAATGAAATAGGCATTCAACATCGGAGAAGTTTTTAAAGAAGTTAATATTTGTATTTTCAAGTTTATCATTTTGTAAAATGTGTCTTTGTACTATCCCATGAATGAATATTTCCAGTTCTTCATGTAAGTCAATTTGGTATCCCTTGACCATTTTAATGTTATATATGCAGATCATGATCTATATCATCGAATGGGTGGCCTGTGTTTTATACGTGGGTAGCTATTGCTGATCTATTATAGTTGTTAGCGTGGTAGACATTTATGTGCTAGTTGTATCTTTTTCGGAACTGTCACCCGGTTTGGCCTATGTACAGGGCTTTGCAGGTAATACATACTAATTTATAAACCCCTGATAGTGAGTTTTTATCCGTCTGTGCGTTATTGTGTATAAGTGTGTGTTGCGGGTTGTTATGTACTTGTTACCGTTCTCTGTGGACCAGACAAAGAAATTAACCAACAAAAATATGAGCAAATGCACTAACAAAATGACTAATCGCACTTATCGCATAATGTACACACAATATATTTATCTCCTGGAACAGGGATCTTTTTCAACACATAACCTCACTGGTACATACAGCAAATGAAAAAAAGTCAGTTCATATTAATTACAATGTAAAAGTAAATGTAAATGGGCCTGATGATGGCAGCATGCTGGCGAAACGCGTTATGCTAATAAAACATTGATAACAAGTGTCTTGCAGCATGTACACTCCTGGAAATTGAAATAAGAACACCGTGAATTCATTGTCCCAAGAAGGGGAAACTTTATTGACACATTCCTGGGGTCAGATACATCACATGATCACACTGACAGAACCACAGGCACATAGACACAGGCAACAGAGCATGCACAATGTCGGCACTAGTACAGTGTATATCCACCTTTCGCAGCAATGCAGGCTGCTATTCTCCCATGGAGACGATCGTAGAGATGCTGGATGTAGTCCTGTGGAACGGCTTGCCATGCCATTTCCACCTGGCGCCTCAGTTGGACCAGCGTTCGTGCTGGACGTGCAGACCGCGTGAGACGACGCTTCATCCAGTCCCAAACATGCTCAATGGGGGACAGATCCGGAGATCTTGCTGGCCAGGGTAGTTGACTTACACCTTCTAGAGCACGTTGGGTGGCACGGGATACATGCGGACGTGCATTGTCCTGTTGGAACAGCAAGTTCCCTTGCCGGTCTAGGAATGGTAGAACGATGGGTTCGATGACGGTTTGGATGTACCGTGCACTATTCAGTGTCCCCTCGACGATCACCAGTGGTGTACGGCCAGTGTAGGAGATCGCTCCCCACACCATGATGCCGGGTGTTGGCCCTGTGTGCCTCAGTCATATGCAGTCCTGATTGTGGCGCTCACCTGCACGGCGCCAAACACGCATACGACCATCATTGGCACCAAGACAGAAGCGACTCTCATCGCTGAAGACGACACGTCTCCATTCGTCCCTCCATTCACGCCTGTCGCGACACCACTGGAGCCGGGCTGCACGATGTTGGGGCGTGAGCGGAAGACGGCCTAACGGTGTGCGGGAGCGTAGCCCAGCTTCATGGAGACGGTTGCGAATGGTCCTCGCCGATACCCCAGGAGCAACAGTGTCCCTAATTTGCTGGGAAGTGGCGGTGCGGTCCCCTACGGCACTGCGTAGGATCCTACGGTCTTGGCGTGCATCCGTGCGTCGCTGCGGTCCGGTCCCAGGTCGACGGGCACGTGCACCTTCCGCCGACCACTGGCGACAACATCGATATACTGTGGAGACCTCACGCCCCACGTGTTGAGCAATTCGGCGGTACGTCCACCCGGCCTCCCGCATGCCCACTATACGCCCTCGCTCAAAGTCCGTCAACTGCACATACGGTTCACGTCCACGCTGTCGCGGCATGCTACCAGTGTTAAAGACTGCGATGGAGCTCCGTATGCCACGGCAAACTGGCTGACACTGACGGCGGCGGTGCACAAATGCTGCGCAGCTAGCGCCATTCGACGGCCAACACGGCGGTTCCTGGTGTGTCCGCTGTGCCGTGCGTGAGATCATTGCTTGTACAGCCCTCTCGCAGTGTCCGGAGCAAGTATGGTGGGTCTGACACACCGGTGTCAATGTGTTCTTTTCTTCATTTCCAGGAGTGTATTATTTCGAATCTTACAATACAGTCGCAGCCCTCAAGTAACATCCATATAACATGGCTAAATTTAAGTAATCTTATGCTGTTGAAAATTCATCTTTTGTTCCTTAAAATGTACGGAAGTATCAGCTTATGAAAAAATTCGTACATGTTCACTCATTAAGGTAGCAAAAAAGTGGAATGTCTTAAAAACGTATACTAGATTTGTTTATTTTTGATTTTCTGACTACTATCTTGAGACCTTTCACACCTGCAATGTCTTCTTTTCCTTTACAGCTCAAGACTATGTCTATCTGCCGTACGACGGTTTACAATTGCGAACTGTAAGTTTCATGGGCTCCGATGTCTTAGCCCTCTTGGGAACTAGTAACATATCAACGGATGGTGCACTTTGTGCTGCTGTTTTTATTATTCTCGATTTGTAGAGTTATCTTTTCATTACTTTTCCAGTTACCTTTATGTATCAGATCTAACGGTTTTCTGTTTCTGATCAGCTTTAGAACTGATCTAGAGTTCCTTAATCATTTCGACCCTAAATCAGATCAACAGTTACAGTAAATTCCCATCTTATTTACCTCAGATCTAAATAGGCACCGTCACGCTCAGCTTCATTTGTGAAACTTCTCTCACGAATTTATGGACAGTACATGGGTTCAAAGTCTTTAAAATTTCCCATGTAAATTTTGAACAAATCATACATCTATTGAAAAAATTTATGAACTTGCCTTAAACTGTTTTATAGGCTACGTATATATCTAAGGAGAAATGTTGTTTGGAAAGGCCATACGTGTTTGTCTTCCAGATGCAACTGTGAAATACTGACTAGCGTATGGATTCGATCGTTGAAATGGGGCGTTGCTGCTGTTCCGATATCAGCCAAGTGAAGCCGTACCATGGTTGTGGATACACCTCACCACCAGCTAATTGCAGAAGAAAAGCAACCCGCTGGAAGCTATCACTATCCACCACAGACTTTCACCGGAATTTCGGTTCCTGCTTTCAGGATGCTGCAATTTCTATGATTGTTGTTAAGCATCACAAATATCGACGTCTGCCTACCACTTCTATTACTCTTCTTGATCGGCTTTTGGACTTCATTGTTGCATACTGTTGAGAACTCAGATGAAGATATTGAATCGATCACTGAATATAGTTGTATTGTGTCATAATACCTTTTCTTTACATTACGTGTGACTGTGTTTGTAAAACGACACCTACAACAATGGCGGAAAGCACTTTCATGTAAACACAGTGCCTATGGATCTGAAACTATTATGACTTCTAGGCAGTAGCTAACGGAACATCCTGGAAAGAATCAGCCACAATTGCCGTCACAGTATCACTGACGCCCGTTCGGGAGAACGTGAGGTTGCAGCACTGATAGGAAATTCTGGAGAAACAATAGATGGTGTAGTTCTTGCTCGCGTCCTACGATTATTCCTACATTCGATGATTTTGAAAAGAAAGCGAACGAATAGATAGTGTGGCTCCGAAGACTTCAGCATTATTAAATTTAATCCGAAAAACCTCACCTGAGTAACAACGATCACTATTCTCTTTGTGATCTTCTCCTGATATTCTTTACTCATTACATAATATATCTCGTCAGTGATCTATCTCTTTCAATTATCAGAAGTCTCCGTTTTCTCGAAAGGAACATATTGTAATCGCTCTTTAAGGAATTTTCCAGTGTGACATGTCTTAGCAGCAATGGCCAGTGGCGTAGCGTGGTTATAAAGGTTGGGGAGACTCTGCAGTTATTAAAGGGAGACAAAATATTACAATAAACAATAATTTAAACAAATGAAACAAAATGCATCAAATAAAACAACAACTACTACTATTACTACTACTACCACTACCATTACCACCGCCACTAATGATAATAATAATAATAATAATAATAATAATAATAACTTGTTCAAGAAACGATGACAAATTCGTAGAACTCCAGCAGCAAGAGAAGAAGCACTTATATTTTCTTGTACACAAGTGCAATGCGCCTGTCTTTTCTTTCCACGAATAAGTCTACAACTCGGTCTACACAGATCTGATCACTGGATAGCTCTCCAAGTAGTGTCTTTTCTATTGCTAAAGTGCTCAAACACGACAGCAAGATGTTGGACATTGAATTCCTTAAATAATTCTTCACTCGTTTAAGAGTACTTATGCTTCGTTCACTGCTTGCTGTAGTTGCGGGTAGGGTCAAAACCAAACGCAGGAACTTCGTCATTTCTTCATAAACGGAGTCCAAATCATCGTTGACAATGTACTTTAAGAGGATTCTTGGAGATAAGTGATTTTTCTCATCAGCGTATTTGTTACATAGTTCATTTTCAAGTTGTTCTTGTTTGAAAAAAGGGTACCGTTCTAATAATTGAAGCAGTTTCAGCTCTGGGAATTCTTTTTGATAGTTCGGGAAACCCTTTTCGTTCAGAAGCTCAACAAACTGAATTTGGGGAAAGTCTTGAAACCTTGTTTCCATCTGAACAATTTGCAAATCCAGTATCTCGTAAGTTAGTGCCCTCAGAGATGTCTTTTGACTGTCACAGAATGATAAGTTGCCATTCAAACACAAGCTGCATTTAATGCATTCATCAACGAATATTTCCGTTCTCATCTGTCGTAAGTTTCTCAAAACAGTTCTTATTTCGTCGTGACAAGCAGTTGTACTGACAGATTTTGACTGAAGAATATTAAAGAGATGATCAACGTAAACAAAGCACCCTCGGTAGAAGCAAAGCAAGTAGACAAGCGTAGGATCATCCATCCGTCGTTTCATTCCCATAGCACAGCTCAAAGATTCTGGGTCCAAGTGAGAGTCTGTATCATCAAACAAATAATTAAAAACACTATATAGCCCTGAGAAGTGACTAGATGTTGTTGAAACTGCCCTGGAACGAATGTTCCAGCGAGTGTTGCTCGAATGTGGCAGTTTAAATCATTTCTCAGTTTGCAATACAGTTCGTCTTTTGTTAAAAAACGAATGGGATGCAGTAAGATCACTTACAAACAAGTGTACTTGTCGTATGATTTTGGAGGCATGAAAGAGTACCAAATTCAGTTGGTGTGCGTAACAATGATTAAGCAGCGCATAGGGACAGAACTGCTTCACCAATTGTTGTAGTCCTCTTCCTCTGCCCGCCAGTACTGAAGCGCCATCATATGTTTGACCAACCACTTTTCCTTTCACATTCCATTCTTTCAATACTGCATGAATAATGTTTGACAAACCTTCAGCAGTTTTATCTTCAGTAACATCGTAAAATCCAACGAATCTTTCCTCAATTTTGTCTGCAATACAGTACCTGAATATTATACTCATTTAACTCTTGCAATACACGTCTAATGTTTCATCAGCCTGAATGGAAATGAAATTGCAGTTCTGAATTTCAGATTTTATTTTCTCATTAACTGCCAGAGTTATCATTTCTATTACATCATTCTGTATATCTGGAGAAGTTCCTTTAAAGGTTGAAGAAGATGACATCTGGTCTCGGATTAACTGCTCTCCTTGAGCTAGTAAATCCAACAATTCCAGATAGTTACCTTTGTTGCTGGAGGATTCGTCTTCTCGATGGCAGCGAAAGGCTAGTTCTTGTTTACAAAGAAATACAATTGCCTGAATAAGACGAGCCAATACTCTGATGCTGGATACAACTTGTTTTTTATATTTTATTGCTGTCAGACTAGCGACTTCAGAAAGGGCTCGCTCAAGTCTACTTTTGCCCAATAACTGAAATGATTCTTTGTTCTTCAGTTGACGTTATCATCTGATGCTTTTGTGCTTTCCATTCAAAGTTCTTTATTGTACATGTGCCCTCATTGCATTATTCCTTTTCACCACCAAACAGAAGAGATATATAACAATATAATCTGTTATTAACTACATTCGCAGTCAGCCAAGCATAGTTTTCGTACAAGGCTGTCTGAAAAGTGCGTTTTTGTTTGGCTTCACTTAAAAGTACACTGAATATACGAGTAGGTCGTTTGTCCTTCAATTCGCACTTTTTGTGCGTTAATGAAGAAAAAGACGTCTTTAGTAAAAATTCTATCAGGTGTTCAGTTGCTGGCTCACTCATGCTGGCGACACAACGAAAGTATGCACTAAAATCACACAAGAATGACTATGAACACAAACCGCGTGACTGTTCACTTCCGTGTTAAAAGCCAGCATAGAATCGGCAGTGACTAGTCTCAATACCTGTTAGCAAGTGCAGCACACCGGCCTTCGTGGAAGAGGGGAAGTGGTGGGGAGCCGAGAACACCACTAACGCTCAGGTGCACACAGCCAGGTAAGGGAAGGGAGGCAGAGACTGAGAGCAGTCGAGTCTCAAGCAGGCAGATACACCAATACTCAGGGTGCGGCGCGGGCCACAAGACTGATGTCTTCGCACATTTAGTGCTCTTAGAAGAAAATTGTTTAAATTTTTTTATGAATTACTATTGCATATTTTTAAAGTACGAATACAGGGAAGACTAAGTCTCAAAGTCTCCCCTCACGCTACGCCACTGGCAATGGCGCAGTATGGGTGGCAAATTTATGTAGAATGAGCCGCCGCCGTTAATTTGAGTACTAGAATCGTAGGTGCAGACAATCGTGTGCCTCATCTTTCATCCGCGACGATGTGGTTCGTTTCATCCCTTTCACTGTGTGCTACACACCGATGGAGTATTTTGCTGTTGAATTGAAACAGTACTTTGTAGGCAGTATCGGTGGAAGCTGGCATATCTCAGTTGTCTAAGGCTTATCCAAGTAAACAGAGCTCTGCCTGGGTGACCTTTTATAGTCTTAGCTGATAGTGGGAGCACCATTTCGAATCAGTCACATAAACACTTTCAGGGGGATGGATGTACCGTCTGAAAGCAGTAGCACACGTTCAACAAAAAACACTTTAGACAACCCGTGGCATGATTCACCTGAAAAAAGACTGCACGATAGTAAAAGAACACTTAAAGTGTTTAAGAATGTGTTTCTGACTTGTTTAAGATAGAAGGGAATCTTTGAAACAGTGTCGCGTTTCTATTTACATAAAAGGTTAGGATGTCTAGCAAGATTATACCTATAAGGTGACGAAGACAATTGATCCTTCCTTTCACTGTGGATGCACACCGTGCCTAATCTCTTACGCCAATGAGGAATTGATAGTAATGAGTTCATAGGTAGGTGATTCTGCGTCAATATTGTGTAACAGGATAGGAATTGGCATCGGAAGGGAAGCGTGCACGGATAGCAGAGGCTGTTAATGCGGCCGCTCACGTAAAGTGGGAAGACCGTGTTCGAGTCCCTATCCGGCACAAAGTTTCACCTGTTGCCATTGATTCATTTCGTTGCCTGAATGTGGCTAACATCAGTGAAACCTTTGAACAATATAACAGACATATCAAAGTCTGTCAAGCGCTTAGGAAATGTCACGCTACTTGTTTGTATGCCATATTATGTTAAGTTCAACAGTTACAGAATGCAAAAATTGTTGGAGAACGCTTAGTTGTGATTGAACTACACAACGTCCTTACTTATATCCAAGTCATTGTAATATGAACGGACCTAATGTACATATATGTAGATAAACTCATGAAAGAACAATAAGACATTGGAGTGCAGCTTGTTAAAACCTAATTAAAGAACATCACCGGTGAACTAGAAAAAATGAATATATTTATCCTGACGTACAGTTCCCCAGTTTTACCTCAGCACATAACTGCAGGATTCATTTGTATGAAAGTGATGTTTGGAGCCGTGAGTACCAAGGTTCCTGGATCATAATAAAATTCACGAGATCAAAGACTCACCCCCTACTTAAAAGCTAAAAGAAATATGCGCTGTCCAGAAACCACTGAGATATGTGATGTTGTTTGCTTACTTCCTAAAAATAGGCTTGCCACACAGACTTCATTAACTGTTGCAGCCCAAACACTAGCACATGGAACTGAATATGGTGCTGTGGAGTTGGTGCGAAAACTGGCGTTTCTGCCTCACAATAAACGAAGATTACAGGCAAACTTAACTGCACAAATCACAAATACATTCCTACAGGCAAACAGATCAAAGCAACCGAGCAAGGTGGCACCGTGGTTAGTGCACTGGACTAGCATTCGGGAGGACGACTGTTCAAATCCTCGTCCGGGCATCAAAATTTAGATTTTCTGTGATTTCTCTAATTTACTCCAGACAAATATCGAGATGGTTCGTTTGAAATAGTACGGCCGATTCCTTCCCCATCTTTGTCACAATACGAGCTTATGCTCCGTCTCTAATGACCTCGATGTCGACGGGATGTTAAACCAAATCTTCCTTCCTTCCTGCCTTAGATCAAAGGACAGTAGGGGTCCTGAATAATGAAGTCACCAGCAACTCCAACACAGGGAAACGTAGTGGCAAAATGGTCCAGAGTGGAAAGTAACAGACGAAAGCCATCAGACGACGCTAAACTAGGCTTCTGTGATGAATCTGATGGAATTACAAGCGGTATGAACGTAGAAATTTGCCTGAGGGAACCGACAAGCTCCACCATCAATCTCCCTTCAGTGGCAACACCCCTACCCCTAAGACTCATCTATAAAATTGCTCCCATTTACCATGGAACGTAAGTGAATTCAGAACACATGTGGAAGAAATCAGGCTTTTATCACAACGCAGAGAGGCTGTGGTTACAGGTAACATATTTTCGTTTTTCTGACGCCACCGTGCCACAGAAAGAACGACATAAGTGGGGAGGGAGTTAAAGGAGGAGTCTATCGTCGTAGATCGTTCATACACCTCCTCCGTTGTCCTTTCACACACCAGTTTGCAAGCAGCTGCTGTAATTACGCATGTGCCGTACAGGATGGCCATATGCAAACGAAGCTATAGATGACGATGCTCTCAGTAACTTCATTGGACAGTTCCATCGATCGTTTTTCCTTCAGCGATATGGCGTTCCTCCACCACATGCCACAGAGGGCGAACTATTGACAGGCTCTTGAGACAGAAAATACCTGTCTCCTTAACATGGGAAAAATACACACCTCAGCACTACCCCCGGGTCGTTCCTTACCATCGATCTATCCTAGTGCTCTTCATCCCTCGAACATGCTGTTCTGTTGGTAAGTGGTTCGTCCTACGGTGCAATTCACATTTAATTCATGTATCAGAAAGAGAGGCCACGGCCGCATAGTTATATATATAGGATTACCATGCAATGTTAACACTTCACCAGAGTGAAATTCATCTAAACGTCGCGGAATTTCAACAGAGCCAACCAGGTGGAAGCACGAGAAGTTTTTGTCAGGTGCTTAGCACTTTTTCTGTATTGCACAATCGCTTATAGGATGGATGTAATTTATATCAATTCAATCTATACTAACAGCTGCAGTATGATAGGCACCAGTGAGGTTCCATAATAACAGTTCTTTCCCCTAGTAAGACATTCATATAATTGGTGTCTTGTTCACTGTAAGGCTGAGAGTCATAACATAGATGATTCTGTCAGAGAGTTAGGTGCACATGCCTGTTGTGTAAATCACGTTACTTTCCAGTCTCGCCTCAAATGATGCTCATTGAAGGAAGTTGTGCTAGAGGACTGGTGCCTCTGATTAGCCATAATTACATGTTCTCCAATCAAACCCCTTCAATACCTTTTATATTCCCTACGGCATCACTACGTTGAACTTCCATCCAAAGTGATGTCGAATGCTTACACCACCCAGTGGGCACATGTAGACCTATAAATTATATGAAGCCTATTACCCTAATCCTCCTCTCTTCCAACTTCTAGTTTGCTGCTAGCCTCTATAAGGCTACGCAAGTAATGGATGGTCACTATCCTCTACCCTTTATATAACCCGTTAGATACGTATTATTTTCTACAAGAGATTTCTCAAATAATAATTGAGTCGAATAAAGTTTTTATTTTACAAACTTATTGTACCTCCAAAACCGGTTATGTTCGACTCCAGCACACAGACGGTATGTCGTGGAGAGAAAGGGACAGTGAAGTTTGGATTACGTGGTGAACATACTCTATCGTACCATCTCGTTTGCGTAACATTTCTGCTTATGGTACTGCCAAGTTTTGCTTCTACCAGCTCCGTTTGTGAAAGATATCGCTTTTGACATTTCAGGTATGGACGTCCCGCTACTAAGGCAGTTGCACATCTCTAAAGCTTATCATGCAGCCACACTTGAGAAGGCTCCTATGCTCTGGATATATGGATCACAGTGACGCGTCCTGCTCACTATCTACATCTACATCTACACCTACATAGAATTCTACTAATCACACTAAAGTGCTTGGCAGCGGGTTCATGAAATCACCGTCACAATAATGATCTATTATCCCACTCTCGAACAGCGCACGGAAGAAACGATCACCTATTTCTTTCCGTGCGAGCTCTAATTCCCTCCTTTTATTATGATGATCGTTTCTTCCTATGAAGGTCGGCGTCAACAAAATATGTAGCATCTGTACGGAACAGTCAGATACTCGTGATTAATTGCCACCAGAATCACAACTCGGCGCAGGTCACTGTAATTTGGAATTCAGTTTCTGCTTTGAACTGGTAACAGTATGTATACTACGAGGTCGCCGATGCTCCTTGTGTGTTCTATCAAAGGACGGTACCGTTTCATTATTGTCTTCGTTAATCTCACTTTACCAGTGTCAATTTCCCATAATCTGGAAATTTTACGCCATGCTGAATATATGATACGTTTTTAGAGAATGCAGCCGTCCCTTCTCCACGCAAGATATTTCATCCGAAGACTTTCCGGGTGTCTCCAGGAATACTAACATTGGCCACTCAAGTCGCACAATTTATTAGCAAGCTTTATGCGTTTCGTGCATATGTCGCGATGTAGTTGCAAAACCAATGACAGTGCGAGCCGGCGTAAATTCTAAACTCTGATGTCCAATGGGTTGCCGCTCACCGTGGCCTTTGGCATTCAACGTTCTCTTCGCTGCGAATGTAAGGTGGAAATAACGGAATTCTGTGTGTTACCAAATTGATAGGCTCTGTCATGCTTGTTTACACACTCTTTAATAATGAAATCACAAAATGAACTTTCCTTTTTGTCGTAGTCCATTGTATGCTCCTTAGATATTCCATATTCAGCAATGCCAGACTTCATGAGTTGCAAAATTTGTTTGGTGTTCTGCACGACGCTCTTCCACAATACGTGTGGTCTGACCTATACGAGGTAGTCAGAAACTCTTGAAAAGCTTTTAAAGGTGTTGCAGGATAGGGTGTGCTGAGTAATGCTGTTAGGAAACAAAAATCGATACGTTGCACCGTTTCCTAGTTAATTATCATTGAAGTTAGCCAATTAGGCCGTTGTGCATCGAGATTGGAGCGGCCCGGCAGGTAGAATTAGTGTCAGTTGTTCCTATATAGAAGAGTCCCATGACCTGTTTCTGTATCGTTCTCTTGTTCTGTTTTAGGTAATTAAGCGAAGAGTATGTTTGGCAACACCGTCCCTGGGGTGCAGCTTGGATTTGCACACACAACGACCTGATGGGCTAATTGTAGTGCTAGTTAACACGGAAACGGCGTAACGTATCGATTTTTTCTTAACAATTATTTCCCAACACCACCTACCCGGCTACATACGAGATTTTCATATTGTTTCTGGCCACCCTGTATAAGACCTTTCATACTGCCAATGGAGTATGGCTTCTTTAGTAGTGCACTTGAAGTAAGTAGGTGAGATTAACACTGGAGGCAGCAGAATCGTTCTGTAAGCCCAACTATTCCTCCTTAAACTCATGGAGTATAATGAATTTCCTTGAGACAGAGAAGCTGCTGTCCATGCATCAGCACGGCTTTAGAAAGCATCGCTCCTGCGAAACGCAACTCGCCCTTTTTTCACATGATATCTTGCGAACCATGGATGAAGGATATCAGACAAATGCCATATTCCTTGACTTTCGGAAAGCGTTTGACTCGGTGCCCCGCTGCAGACTCCTAAGATACGAGCATATGGGATTGGTTCCCAACTATGTGAGTGGCTCGAAGACTTCTTAAGTAATAGAACCCAGTACGTTGTCCTCGATGGTGAGTGTTCATCGGAGGTGAGGGTATCATCTGGAGTGCCCCAGGGAAGTGTGGTTGGTCCGCTGTTGTTTTCTATCTACATAAAAGATCTTTTGGATAGGGTGGACAGCAATGTGTGGCTGTTTGCTGATGATGCTGTGGTGTACGGGAAGGTGTCGTCGTTGAGTGACTGCAGGAGGATACAAGATGACTTGGACAGGATTTGCGATTGGCGTAAAGAATGGCAGCTGACTCTAAATATAGATAAATGTAAATTAATGCAGATGAATAGGAAAAAGAATCCTGTAATGTTTAAATACTCCATTAGTACTGTAGCACTTGACACAGTCACGCCGATTAAATATTTGGGCCTAGCATTGCAGAGCGATATGAAGTGGGACAAGCATGTAATGGCAGTTGTGGGGAAGGCGGATAGTCGTCTTCGGTTCATTGGTAGAATTTTGGGAAGATGTGGTTCATCTGTAAAGGAGACCGCTTATAAAACACTAATACAACCTATTCTTGAGTACTGCTCGAGCGTTTGGGATTCCTATCAGGTCGGATTGAGGGAGGACATAGAAGCAATTCAGAGGCGGGCTGCTAGATTTGTTACTGGTAGGTTTGATCATCATGCGAGTGTTACGGAAATGCTTCAGGAACTCGGGTGGGAGTCTCTAGAAGAAAGGAGGCGTTCTTTTCGTGAATCGCTGCTGAGGAAATTTAGAGAACTAGCATTTGAGGCTGACTGCAGTACAATTTTACTGCCACCAACTTACATTTCGCGGAAAGACCACAAAGATAAGATAAGAGAGGTTAGGGCTCGTACAGGGGCATATAGGCAGTCATTTTTCCCTCGTTCTGTTTGGGAGTGGAACCGGGAGAGAAGATGCCAGTTGTGGAACGAGGTACCCTCCGCCACGCACCGTATGGTGGATTGCGGAGTATGTATGTAGATGTAGAGTACTTCCGTTTCACTGATGGAACTGACGAGTAAGAAATCCTTCAGCTAGCCTCTGAAATGCTTCGATGTCTTTGTTTAATCCAAACCGGTAGAGGTGCCAACTACTCTAGCAATAAGTAAGTATGTTTCACACAAACGTTCTGCACGTCGTATGCTTTACATGTGTGCTAAACTTTCAGCTAAATTTTCTATTAAACCACAGCCGTCCCTCCACCTTCCCTACAGCAGACCTAATGTGCTGGTTCAGTTCATGCAGTTTCGACCCTTATGCCTGAACAGTTAATCGACATAACTGTTCAAAACAGCATACCACTCATACAGTGTTGGAAGGTTACAGCAGCGCGCTGTTGTCGTGAGCAACTATGGAAAGTGGTTGACAAACTGTGAAACCACTAGTGGACGACAAGGTGTTGAAAGTCCACGACTCATCACAGAACTCAGGGGTTGGAGGCTTACACGTTCAGTAAAACAGGCTAGGTGGCGTTCGGTGACAGATCTGAAGACAGAATACAATGCAGGTGCAGGCACAAGTATTTCGGAGCACATTATTCATCACACGTTGTTGTAAACGGGGTTCTTCAACAGACGACCCGTATGTGTTCCTACGTTCATTCAGTGATATCATCAGTTACGACTGCAGTGGTAACATGAACATAGACTGTAATGGAAACACGTTACCTGTTAGAATGAACCACGTTTCGTGTTACATCAGGTCGACGGTCGTTTCCGGATATGCTGTTATCCATGCGAACAGCCACTCAAAACAACCTTCTTACCATGGATGCAGCCGATGGGGACAGTGTTATGCTAAGGAGACATTCACTTGAACTTCATTAGACCTGTGGTAGTAATCGGAGGCAACTAGACAATTGCGGACTACGTGAACAATATTGCAGACCGCCTACATTCCTCCATGTTTTGTATCTTCGCCGACGGCGATGGCATTTTCCCGCAGGGTAACTGCACGTTTCACAAGGCCAGAATCGTGCTTTAGTGGTCTGAGGAGCATGATAACGAACTCAAGTTGCTCTCCTGGCCAAGACACATGCGCGATATGAACCCGGTGTAACACATCTGGGATACAATCGGGCGCCAAGTTGACTCCCACAAACCATCAGACCCTAATTTACAGTAACCGCGTGACCCATGCATAGAAATCTGGCACTAAATATCTCTTTAAAGCCACCAAGGTTCAAATGGTTCCAATGGCTCTGAGCACTATGGGACTTAACAGCTGAGGTCATCAGTCCCCTAGAACTTAGAACTACTTAAACCTAACTAACCTAAGGACATCACACACATCCATGCCCGAGGCAGGATTCGAACCTGCGACGTAGCAGTCGCGCGATTCCGGACTGAAGCGCCTAGAACCGCTCGGCCACCGCGGCCGACCGGCCACCAAGGACTTTTCGAAATCATGCTACGAAGAATCGCAGATGTATTGCATTCCTAATGTGGAACAAACGTTATTAAGAAGATGGTCATAATTTTTTGGCTCGTCAAAGCGTGAGGAAGCCAATTACGAATTCTTTGACCTTTTTTTAACAATATACAAGATGGTACAGAGTCGAAAGCATTCCGGAAATATAGGAACATAGATTCTCTCTATTGGTCTTCATCCATGGTCCGCAAGACATAGTGTGTAATATCGGAACTGTGTTATCACAAGTGACGCCCTCCAATACAGGAGGAAACTTTCCTCTCTCTAGGAAATTCATGAGGTTCGAGCTTACAATATGCTCAAGGATATTGTAGCAGTCCTATTTAAGAATATTGGTCTACAGTTTTGCGCACATGTTTTTTCGCCCTTCATATCTACAGGAATACCTTGCGCTGTTTTTCGCTAATTTTAGGCTTCTCCTGTATTAAAAATTCAAGAAAAACGTGAGCTACTGCTGTTTAAAAAAAGTTATCCTTTAACTCCAGCTTATAGTTTAGCAATTACTCATAGGGCAACTTTCGTCTGAAGCATTATTATCCACAACTAAAACTAGCGCCGTTATTCCTGTGGCCAGTTGGTCATCCCTCAACATCTATTTACAGTTTAGAATTAGATTTTTTTCCATTTTGTAATTGTATGTTTCAGTTAAAAAATTATAATTTCCACAGAGACTTCTAGTTAATTCTTATATATCCGTGACTGTTTGTTGATAAACGACGTAAGACCCGGAATTCCTTTCCAGCTGTTGAGATAACACCATTTCTTATTACGTTCCGTTTTTATTGCAGGACCTAGACGATATTGTACCTCACAACTCACGATGTTATTTATGCTGTATCAGTGCCTGATCGACATAAGAAGTTTCTGCCATTTTCAGCTTTATTGTTGGTGTTAGACATAATATAGTGCTTTGTGCAGAATTTTTAATTACACTGACAAAAAAAAATCAAAACACAAAAAAATTGATTTCGGAAATACACTCCTGGAAATTGAAATAAGAACACCGTGAATTCATTGTCCCAGGAAGGGGAAACTTTATTGACACATTCCTGGGGTCAGATACATCACATGATCACACTGACAGAACCACAGGCACATAGACACAGGCAACAGAGCATGCACAATGTCGGCACTAGTACAGTGTATATCCACCTTTCGCAGCAATGCAGGCTGCTATTCTCCCATGGAGACGATCGTAGAGATGCTGGATGTAGTCCTGTCGAACGGCTTGCCATGCCATTTCCACCTGGCGCCTCAGTTGGACCAGCGTTCATGCTGGACGTGCAGACCGCTTCATCCAGTCCCAAACATGCTCAATGGGGGACAGATCCGGAGATCTTGCTGGCCAGGGTAGTTGACTTACACCTTCTAGAGCACGTTGGGTGGCACGGGATACATGTGGACGTGCATTGTCCTGTTGGAACAGCAAGTTCCCTTGCCGGTCTAGGAATGGTAGAACGATGGGTTCGATGACGGTTTGGATGTACCGTGCACTATTCAGTGTCCCCTCGACGATCACCAGTGGTGTACGGCCAGTGTAGGAGATCGCTCCCCACACCATGATGCCGGGTGTTGGCCCTGTGTGCCTCGGTCATATGCAGTCCTGATTGTGGCGCTCACCTGCACGGCGCCAAACACGCATACGACCATCATTGGCACCAAGACAGAAGCGACTCTCATCGCTGAAGACGACACGTCTCCATTCGTCCCTCCATTCACGCCTGTCGCGACACCACTGGAGCCGGGCTGCACGATGTTGGGGCGTGAGCGGAAGACGGCCTAACGGTGTGCGGGAGCGTAGCCCAGCTTCATGGAGACGGTTGCGAATGGTCCTCGCCGATACCCCAGGAGCAACAGTGCCCCTAATTTGCTGGGAAGTGGCGATGCGGTCCCCTACGGCACTGCGTAGGATCCTACGGTCTTGGCGTGCATCCGTGCGTCGCTGCGGTCCGGTCCCAGGTCGACGGGCACGTGCACCTTCCGCCGACCACTGGCGACAACATCGATATACTGTGGAGACCTCACGCCCCACGTGTTGAGCAATTCGGCGGTACGTCCACCCGGCCTCCCGCATGCCCACTATACGCCCTCGCTCAAAGTCCGTCAACTGCACATACGGTTCACGTCCACGCTGTCGCGGCAAGCTACCAGTGTTAAAGACTGCGATGGAGCTCCGTATGCCACGGCAAACTGGCTGACACTGACGGCGGCGGTGCACAAATGCTGCGCAGCTAGCGCCATTCGACGGCCAACACGGCGGTTCCTGGTGTGTCCGCTGTGCCGTGCGTGAGATCATTGCTTGTACAGCCTTCTCGCAGTGTCCGGAACAAGTATTGTGGGTCTGACACACCGGTGTCAATGTGTTCTTTTTTCCATTTCCAGGAGTGTACATTTGTCTAGGAACACATTTAAGTGATTAACATTGCAAGTCACAGGTTAATGTAAGCGTGAGATACGCAATTGCAGATGTGGAATGCTGCTAGATTAATAACCGGTGTAACCTCCAGAATGTTGAATGCAAGCATGCAAACGTGCATAAATTGGGTTGTACAGGTGCCGGATGTTAGTTTGTGTGATGGAGTTCCATGCCTGTTGCACTTGGTCAATCAATACAGGGGCGGTTAATACCGGTTGTGGATGACACTAGAGTTGTCCTCCCATTATGTCCCATATGCGCTCGATTGAAGACAGAACAGGTGATCGAGCAGGCCAAGGCAATATATCGATACACTGTAGACCATGTTGGGTAACAACAGCGGCCTGTGGACGAGCGTTATGGAAAGCAGGCCCTGTAACACTGTTCATGAAGGCAGCACAACAGGCCGAATCTCTAGACTGGCGTACAGATCTGCAGTAAGGGTGAGTGATATAACCATGAGAGTCTTCCTTTTGTCATACGAAATGGCATCCGAGACCATAAATCTAGATGTAGGTCCAGTGTGTCTGCCATACAAACAGGTTGGTTGCCGACCCTCCACTAGCCTCCTGGTAACCAATACACGTCAGTCACTGGCACCAAGGCTGAACCAACTTTTATCAGAAAACACAAGAGACCTCCACCCTGCCCTCCAGAAAGCTTTTGCTTAACACCAATGAGGTCCAGTTAGCGGTGGTTTGGGGTCAGTGGATTGCACACTACCGGGCGTGGCGACAATTCGTTGCATCACTGTTGTGTCAACTACTTCTCAAATTTCTGCTGCAGCTGCAGTAGGATGTGCCAGAGCTATACGCCGAACACTGTGGTTTTCCCTCTTAGTGTGTCAAGTGGCCGTCCGGAGCCCGGTCTTCTTGCCACCGCACATTTCCATACGGAAGGCTGCCAGCAGTCATACGCATTGGCTACATTCCTGACTAGTCTTTCTGCAGTATCGCAGAAGGAACATCCAGCTACTCGTAGTCCTATTACATGACCTCGTTCAAACTCAGCGAGGTGCTGATAATGGCGTCTTTGTCGCATTAAAGGCATTCTTGACTAACATCAACTTACAACGTCCAGTCTCAAAGGTAACGACTCTCACTCTCGTAACAGCATGGATGTAAGCAAACCTTATTTGCGTATACATAGTGGCACTACTAGCGCCACTCTTACGCAGTTGACCTGAAATCAGAATAGACATCATCTTTCAGATGTAGACGCACGCCCACCAAATTTTGTTTACGCCACACACTTACTGCTTTGTGTTGTGTCTTTTTTTCTTTTTTTTTACGCCAGTGTTGTTCCAGTCCTACACATTTAAATCGTGTGTAATATATTAAATCTATTTGTAGTATACTGTTAACTCTTAAGGGATAGAATTTTATGGAGAATAAAGTGTCACTTATTTAATGAACAATTTACTTAATTGAGTTTCATTAATGGCCGGCCGCAGTGGCCGAGCGGTTCTATGCGCTACTGTCTGGAACCGCGCGACCGCTACGGTCGCAGGTTCGAATCCTGCCTCGGGCATGGATGTGTGTGATGTCCTTGGGTTAGTTAGGTTTAAGTTGTTCTAAGTTCTAGGGGACTGATGACCTCAGAAGTTAAGTCCCATAGTGCTCAGACCCATTTGAACCACTTTTTTCCTTAATTTCTAAATAATTTTCCTTGTCTTGAAAATGAAAATTTTCTTTAATTACCAGTAACTTCGATTTCGAAACATATTTAACTTGTGACTGGTTTATAATACTCCTACTCTTTAATTTGATTTCACTTATTTACTGTTGATGTGTAGTAGAGTAATAATGTAAGAGGTACACTATTAAATACAGTATTGACAATATTTGCACTATATCAACACTTTTAAATTTCAGTGGAATGTTTTTCCTTAGTATGTACCCTTGGAACATTTCATCACGTCTGAATTAATTTTACTTTTCCGGAGTTGTTTTAGTAATTTCAGAAAAATACTGCAGCACACAAACAGTGGATGTTACAATTTAAAAATGGGATAAGAAAATATATTCAACTTTGACTACAGGTCGGAAGTCTGAAAAAAGCACCGAGAAACAATACTTTCACCTACAACTTATAATAGCTGAAACAAATAAAAAGCCTCAAAAATATGGAGCAGAGACACGGGACAAAGTCTACTTTTCTGCTGTGGATGACTGTCGCTGGTTAGAACATTGGACCATATTTCAAATTAGTTAATCTGGAAGTGGTAGTAATAACCATTTAAACACAGTACGTGGAGCGTCCAGCACGAGGAACATTACGTATGAGTTAAAGGTCACTGACGTGTTTTCTGAAATACTAAGAATAAAAGCTACTACTGAAGACTCCTGACCTAATTTCGAAGCTTCCAATGATGTTACATCAAATCCTAAACTAAATTTACTAAGACATATTAGATTTATTAAGGAGAAAGTGTTTATTCTGCTGGCTGTTGTATGCCAGTTTCTGAAAAATAATAAACAACAAGATGAAAACGAAGTCTCACATTACGTAGCCAGATAATGGTCATTTTTCCTGAAGAGCTTCGCGTAACATCTACCAGATTATGTAGTACCATCTAAATCATGCGCCTATACTATTGTCACGGTCAGTCACAGTCGTTATATGATAGACAAGGAGTCTCAGTTTGGTTTTTGTAGTTTTCTGCGCTTGAATAGCCTTCTTCTAATCCAACTCGAAGAGAATATTTTTTATACGTTTTATGTAAGACCATCATGCAAAGACTTTCGTCCCTTAGGATAGCTCTTGACGTCGTGAAGGATATAATTTTCAGCAGAAGTAGTTACCAAAATCGTGTTTCTGTTATATCCCAACACAAGGTGTCCCTTCAACACACACGATAAACGTAGAGGAAAAATGTGTCTCCATTTAGCTCAGATGGTCTTAATTCAAGAAATTCCAGTAGGATACGCAGTGCCGCCTACTGCTTGTACTGGGAGGTTACAATGTGAACAACTGATGAAGCATCTGTATCATTAATCATTTAATGATTTTTTAAAGTTTGGTTACAGTTAGATGACAATGGGTCATGGAAATTCCGTGACATAGTTACGTGAAACATGTTGAGATATAATACCAGATGTGTGGTGCGAATAAATTACAGTACTGATAAAGTATACGAAACAAACAACCACAAAACTTGAATACTATATCAGCCGGATTGGGGATACCTTCTATTATCCTCTGTTCCACTTTCGGTAGGAGTAAGAAAAATCAGGTTTAACGTCCTGTTAAAGATAGCGTTGTTAGAGACGGAACCCAGCCACGTAGAACATACACTGTAGAGCCAAAGCAACTGAAACACCTACATAATAACGTGTAGGGCCCCCGCGAGCACGCAAAGGTGGCGCAACACGACTTGGCATGGATTCAACTAATGTCTGCAGTAGTGCTGGAACTAATTGACACCATGAAACCTGCAGGCCTGTCCATAAATCCGTAATAGTACGAGGGAGTGAAGATCTCTTCTGAACAGTACGTTGCAAGGCATCCCAGATATGTTCAATAATGTTCAAGTCTGGCGAGTTTGGTGGCCAGAGGAAGTATTTAAACTCAGAAGAGTGTTCCTGGAGCCACTCTGTAACAACTCTGAACGTGAGGGTGTCGCATTGTCCTGCTGAAATTGCTCAAGTCCGCCGGAATGCACAATGGACATGAATGTATGCAGGTGATCAGACAGGATGCTTACTCACGTGTCACCTGTCAGAGTCATATCTAGTCGTATCAGGGTCCCATATTACTCCAACTGCACACGACCGACACCATTGAAGAGCCTAGACCCGCTTGAATAGTACCCTGCTGACATGCAGGGTCCATGGATGCATTAGATTGTCTCCATACCTGGACACTCCCATCCGCTCGATACAATTTGAAACGAGCTTAGTCGGACCAGGCAGCATGTTTCCAGTCATCAACAGTCCAATGTCAGTGTTGACGGGCCACGGCGGAACATGAAGCTTTGTGTCGTACCGTCATCAAGCGTACACGAGTGGGTCTTCGGCTCCGAAATCCCATTTTGATGATGTATCGTTGAATGGTTCGTACACTGACACTTTTTAATGGCCCAGCATTGAAATCTGCAGCAATTTGCGGAAGGTTTGCACTTATGTCACGTTGAACTATTATCTTCAATCGTCGTTGGCCCCGTTCTTGCAGGATCTTTTTCCGGCCTCAGTGCCGTCAGAGATTTGATGTTTTACCGGATTCCTGATATTCACGGTACACTCGTGAAATGGTCGTACGGGAAAATCCCCTCTTCATCGCTACCTCGGACTTGCTGTGTCCCATGTCTCGTGCGCCGACTGTAACACAACGTTCAAACTCACTTAAATCTTGATAACCTGCCGTTATAGCAGCATTAACCGATCTAACAACTGCGCCAGACACGTGTTGTCTTATATAGGCGTTGACGACCGCAGCGCCGTATTTTGCCTGCTTACATATCTCTGTATATGAATATGTACGCCTATACCAGTTTATTTGGCGATTAAGTGTAAAACATTCCGTTTGCGCGGACGGTGATTCACTTATTGTATGATATTACTTTATTATTTTCGACTCAATCACTTGTTTGTGGTAAAGACATAACTGCTTTCTGCCTTCAAAGAAAAAGAAAAAGATAGTGATAATACCTTACGTAGAACATAAACAGATTCTGCTGGAGTGTGTCCTCCCGCATGCGAGTACAGTGTCTTAACCCCAGCAACACCTCGTTCGGTATTCTGTTTCGGAATTCCTTATATTACTATTGCTATTCTTCACATAAAATATTAGCTGTAGGACTTTTTCCCGCTTTCTGTCATCCTAAATATATCACATTAGGATGTGATAAAATTTTAGAAAAATGACGGAGGCTTCAATTTAAACAGAACATGGGTCCTAACATTCAATTAATTTACATTCTTCGGGTTATCGCATCCGATAAAGCAGAACAGCACCAAAGAGTCCATATTTATTCATTTACAATTGACCCTAACAACAAGTTCCTCAAGATGTAAGTACCAAAACAATTGCATGAACGCGGAAAAAATATGGAAATGACAATTGTGTTTGTAAAGCGCTGGTCTCACAAGGAGCATCAAATCGGTTGCGGATTCTTCAAGCTGAGCTCAGCATTTCACGATTTGATTGTGGTCCAGGAAGCGAGCATGCGCAAGTTCACAGATCATAGCTCTTGAAGAACAGGACTGGGTCAGTAGTTGAAATCTTATTCTCAAAGTTGACATGTGAAATAAGCTGCAAACCCGAAACATATTATCAATCATGTTCGCCGAAAAATCATCAGGTGTCAATAGTATATTTGCTTCTTGAAGGAAGCTAATTGACTATGAAAGTATTTAACTACGAATGGTACAGCAGTAACGAACTATGCTATTATATATAAGTTTTATTTACATTTAGAATCCATCTTAACGCTGGCAACAAGTTCTTCAAGATGTAAGTGCCAAAAACATTACATGGAGGTGGATAAAATATGATAATGACAATGTTGTCTGTAAAGTTCTTGTCTTTAAAGTTCCCTGCAATGTATTATGAAACTGAGGGAAAACTTGATTCATGACTGTTCCGATGTGACTTGATAACAGTCACTACTGGATGGAAAAATATAGACTAAGACGAAGAAAGAATCATAGTAACCATTCACATAATACAATCTAAGAAAAAAAATTACGCACCATGAAGGAATTATTAGAATGGGATGCAAGTTGGTAGATTGGACGTACATGTGTAGACAAACGGATGATTAAAATTTCAGGAACGTTGGATGATTTATTCTGGAGACAGAGCTTCACAAATTGAGCTAGTCAGTAACGCGTTGGTCCATCTCTGGCCTTTACGCAAGTAGCTATTTTTCTTAGCATTGAGAGACAGAGTTGCTGGATGCACTCCCTAAGGACATCGTGCAGGATTCTGTCCAATTGGCGAGTCTGATCGTTAACATCCCGAGCTGGTTGAAGGGTCCTGCTCATAATGCTGCAAACGTTGGCAACTGGGGAGAAGTCAAGCGATCTTCCTGGTCAAGGTAGGGTTTCACAAACACAAAACCAAGAAATAGAAACTCTCACTGTATGTGTATGGACACTATCTTGCTGAAATGGAAGCCAAGGAAGCCGGCCGAAGTGGCCGTGCGGTTAAAGGCGCTGTAGTCTGGAACCGCAAGACCGCTACGGTCGCAGGTTCGACTCCTGCCTCGGGCATGGATGTTTGTGATGTCCTTAGGTTAGTTAGGTTTAACTAGTTCTAAGTTCTAGGGGACTAATGACCTCAGCAGTTGAGTCCCATAGTGCTCAGAGCCATTTGAACCATTTTTTGAAGCCATGGATGGCTTCCTATCAAGAGCAACGAAACGGGACTCAGAATACCGTCGACGTCCCGCTGTGCTGTAAGAGTGTCGGCGATGGCAACCAAAAGGCTCCTGGTATGAAACGAGGCCGCCGCAGACCATTGCTCCTGGCTGTCGGGCCATATGGACGGTGACAGTCAGGCGTCTGCAGACACGTATTCGCTGGTCATCGAGACCCTTTTAGAAGCGGAGCTCGCTACTGAAGACAATTTTACGCCAGTCGGTGAGGTTACTGACCGCGATGACCAGTGAAGACGTGTCTCGAGACGCTTCGGATAGCGGTTAAATACCAGCCTGACTACCGCCCACCACACAGCTCGACAACTAGGAGTGATGGTCCGAGGTGCCATTACACAGCAAACCCCTTTGGTTGTCATCGTCGACAGCCTTACAACACAGTCGTACATCGACGACACTCTACTCCCTTTTTGTTGCCCTGCCTTGGCCAGCAAGGTCGTCGGATCTCTCCCCAATTGTAAACGTTTGGCGAATCATGGGTGGAGCTTTCCAACTAGCCTGGGAGTTTGATAATCTAACGCAAAAAGTGGACAGAATTTGGCATTATATCTCTCAGGAGAGTCTCCAGCAACTCTAGCAATGAACGCCAAGCCGAATAACTACTTGCACAACGGACAGAGATGGCCCGATGTGTTATTCACTTGCTCAGTTTATAAAGCTGTTCTCTTGAGTAAATCATCCAATTTTACGAAAATATAATCATTTGTTTTTCTGTACATGTACCTCACATCTACCGGTCTCCATTCGAGTAATTCCTTCATATTGCGTCTTTTTTTTCTTTTTTATCTTAGAGTGTAAAACTGGCCTATAAAATATTTACACTGCCAGGCAAAAAATGTGAACCACCAGGAAGCATGGTCAGATGTCAATTTAATTTCGTGTAGTTATGGAAATGATTAGAGTTGGAATTCACTGTGACAGAACGACTACCAGAGTACATTAACGTTGTTTGTGTTTAGTGCTGTTTCCAGACCTTGTGGGTTAAATGAGGGGTGTGATGAATGTGAGATGTTTGGTGAACACTGTGAAAGACACAGAGACAGCATTAAAGGTAGCTGACCGAGTCAGAAAGGGATTTCGTAGCAGTCTTCATTTGACTAGATGGTCGACTCGTGAATTTCCACATATTTTGGGCATTCGGATGTGACAGTGTCCTCACTTTAGATTGCATAGGAACGTGAGGAGAGGCACACTTATCGTCAACGTTCTAATCGAATACTTCTGACCACCACTAAGGAGAACACCGAGCACTTAGTAACCACTTCAAATCTGCGCTTGCCATCCGAGACCAAGTAACGGATTATTTGCTACAATCTGGTCGGAGAAGACAACAGTCAGAGTACGGAATTAACATCTCATGTGTAAGCTGTTGCTGACACCACAGCACGAACGCAGCATTTGCTGTTGTTCCGTATCCAAGAAACATGGACGACTGACGAATGGCATCGCATCGCGTTCAACAATGAATCGCGATTCTGCACTACTCTGAGTGAACGTCGTCGGCAAGTAGGGCGGAGATCTTGGAAGAGATCCCATACTTCCAATGGTTTGGAGAAACGCAGTGGTGTTAACTCCAGGCGTCACCGAGTGGAGATCCATTGCGTAGCCTTCAGTCACTGCTGGTAGTGATTAAGGGAACTCCAACAGGAAGACGGCACATCACGGACATCCTGCGTCCTCATCTGTTACCACTCGTGTGACAATATCTTGGTGCCATTTTTCAGCGCGACAACGCTCGTACATACATGGTGCGTGTCTCTACGAACTGTCTGCACGATGTCGAGATTATCTCGTGGCGAGCAAGTTTATCAGATCTGTCTCAAGCCTGGACGTCAACTCCATTAGTGCCAGTATCCACGATATCAATGATCAGTTACAACAGCAGTGGGCCAGCTTGCCTCAGGAGAGTGTACAACGCCTTTATGGCTCACTTCCCAACCGAGTTGGTGCATGCATCCAGGCCATAGGGGGTGCAACGTTATAATAATAAGGAGGCTCGTATTGCCGAGTTATTTGTAAGATTGGCTCGATTTTATAATATGTCAAATAACATCACATAGCCCCTCAAACCGAGAAGTATCATTTCGTAACCTCCTCTCCTCCTGGGTACTTAACTTCCTTTGTTAGGCAGGGTATAATACGGATACTGAATCGGGACTCATTAGTGAAAATGAGAACTGACCGGCACTAAAAATTTTGGAAACAATGATTTGGATGCGCTAATCGGTTGCTGTTACATTGTCTGCACGTGCTGATCTCCAGCATGCTCTGACCAGAGTACTTCAGTGTACGTTGGCTTAAGTGAGAGGAAAATTATGCTTCAAATGATAATCAGAATATCCACGGGTATGCTGCCGGTCTATAGTGTCCAACGGGCACAATATTTCGGCGATCAAACATGTCGCCATCATCAGGTGAACTGACGGACTGAGCTCCTGTGAACGTGCCGGCACGGAGATCCGTACGCTATGGCTGCTCAGAGGGAACTGGGTTCGGTCGCGGCGGCGGCCGATTTAAATACCCTCCGCCCGCGGCGCGCGCCCTCCGCCGTCCGCGCCCAGCGCCACGGTCGCGCGGTGGAACAGATTGCGACGGCGTCTGAGATGACGTCGGTGTGATGGCTCTGTCCGCCGTGGTCGTCACAACTATACGTCTGCTCGATTTACTCTTGATTAACCCGATCGCTGGTTCCCAAGCCTTGCTAAGATTATAGCCACAGTCACGGTTTATGAGGTCGTCATTGGTGCGAATTTCGATGGCCTCTCTAACAACGCTGTCCCAGTATCTCGACGTCTGTACCAGAATCCTCGTGCGGTCATACTACATGGCGTGATTTTCCGACAAACAATGTTCAGCGACCGCCGACTTGCTCGGATACATCAGTCGAGTGTGCCTCTGGTGTTCACGGCATCGATCCTCGACGGTACGCATCGTCTGACCAATATACGACTTGCCGCACTGACACGGAATCTGGTACACGCCGGCCTTCCTCAAACCGAGGTCATCTTTGGCGCTCCCCACCAGTGCACGAGTTTTATTTGGAGGACAAAACACAGTTCCGACCCGGTGTTTCTTCAGAATGCGGGCGATTTTCCCCGAGAGTGCGCCTGTGTATGGAATAAATGCAGTGCCTACCTCCTCCCTCGTGACTTCATCCATCTCAACAGGTTGTGCTGCAGTGGTTGGGCGGAGAGCACGTTGAATCTGCCACTCTGAGTACCCATTTTTTCGAAATACAGTTCTCAGATGTTCCAATTCCTGGGGTAGACTCTCTGTGTCAGAGATAGTGCGCGCCCTATGTACTAGAGTTTTAAGTACCCCATTCCTCTGTGAAGGGTGGTGGCAGCTGTCTGCATGCAAATACAGATCAGTGTGCGTAGCCTTCCGATACACCCCATGACCTAGGGTGCCGTCAGCCCTTCTCTTGACCAAGACGTCAAGGAAAGATAATTTACCCTCCGTTTCAGTCTCCATAGTGAATTTGATGTTGGGGTGTATGGAGTTTAGATGTGTAAGGAAGTCAAGGAGTTTATCCATACCATGTGGCCAGATGACGAACGTGTCGTCCACGTAACGGAAAAAGCAAGTAGGTTTACATACGGATGACGACAGGGCTTCCTCCTCGAAGTTCTCCATGTACAAATTCGCTACCACCGGTGAGAGTGGGCTACCCATGGCGACTCCCTCCGTTTGTTCGTAGTATTCTCCATTAAAAAGAAAATACGTGGAAGTCAAGACATGCCTAAAAAGTTCAGTGGTCTTCTCGTCAAACTTCTGACTAATCAATTCTAGTGACACTCGCAGGGGTACCCTCGTAAACAAGGAAACGACGTCAAAACTCACCGTGATATCTGACTCATCCAACCTGAAGCTATCAAGGCGTTTAACGAAATCCACGGGATTACGGATGTGATGAGGGCATTTACCCACATAAGGACTTAATATTCCCGTCAGGTATTTGGCCAACAAATATGTAGGTGCCCTGATGTTGCTGACAATGGGGCGTAATGGTACCCCCTCTTTGTGAACCTTCGGCAGTCCATATAGTCTAGGCGGTACCGGACCTTGGGGTAACAATTTCTTAGCGTCACCCTCCGGTAAATCTGCGTCCTTGAGAAGGGCCCTCGTCTTGTTCTCCACCTTCTTTGTAGGGTCAACGCTGATCTTCCGGTAGGAATCGTCATTTAACAGGCTCTGCATCCTATCAGTTTAGTCCTTATGGGAGACAATAACTGTAGAATTGCCTTTGTCAGCCGGTAAGACAACAATTTCAGAGCGCTCCCTCAGATCACGAATGGCCGCCCTCTCTTTACTGCTGATATTTGACTTCATCGGCTTGGATTTCGTCAACGCACGACAAGTTTCACGACGTATTTCCTCCGCTGATTCTGGCGGAAGTCGAGCTGCAACCTGTTCAACAGCACTAACAATTTCTGCGACCGGAGTGAACTTGGGGGTGGGAGCGAGGTTGAGACCTTTCTGCAAAACCGAGACCGCATCATCACTCAACACCATGCCACTCAAATTGATGACAGTCTTGCACGGAACCTGCAGGGATGGTTTGTCAAGGAGACGTGAGAACTTAGCTGTTTGACGTCCTATAGCCTTCTTATGGGCGGAATCAGCTGACACCCAGGTGACACCATCAATCCAATCCCAGGAACAAGAAGTGAACTTACTAGCCAGTTGCAAATGTAGTTTGAGTAATTCCTGTGAGATAAACTCAAGGCTCCGGCGGGTGAATTGCACTCTCTCACGTACCAATGCGAGGCTGGCTCGTTTCTTGATTCTCTTAGCTGCTGCAGAATCGATGTGATGCATAACCTTAGCAAAATTTGGAACAACATTCTCGGAACGACATCTCTTTAGAAAGGCAAGAGTACTTAGCAAACGACATCTACGGCGGCGCAACTTTACGGGGAGGAGATGTATCGCAGCATGAAGAAATTTGAAAAGTTGCGCCACCGTAGATGTCGTTTGCTAAGTACTCGTGCCTTTCTAAAGAGATGTCGTTCCGAGAATGTTGTTCCAAATTTTGCTAAGGTTATGCATCACATCGATTCTGCAGCAGCTAAGAGAATCAAGAAACGAGCCAGCCTCGCATTGGTACGTGAGAGAGTGCAATTCACCCGCCGGAGCCTTGAGTTTATCTCACAGGAATTACTCAAACTACATTTGCAACTGGCTAGTAAGTTCACTTCTTGTTCCTGGGATTGGATTGATGGTGTCACCTGGGTGTCAGCTGATTCCGCCCATAAGAAGGCTATAGGACGTCAAACAGCTAAGTTCTCACGTCTCCTTGACAAACCATCCCTGCAGGTTCCGTGCAAGACTGTCATCAATTTGAGTGGCACGGTGTTGAGTGATGATGCGGTCTCGGTTTTGCAGAAAGGTCTCAACCTCGCTCCCACCCCCAAGTTCACTCCGGTCGCAGAAATTGTTAGTGCTGTTGAACAGGTTGCAGCTCGACTTCCGCCAGAATCAGCCGAGGAAATACGTCGTGAAACTTGTCGTGCGTTGACGAAATCCAAGCCGATGTAGTCAAATATCAGCAGTAAAGAGAGGGCGGCCATTCGTGATCTGAGGGAGCGCTCTGAAATTGTTGTCTTACCGGCTGACAAAGGCAATGCTACAGTTGTTGTCTCCCATAAGGACTACACTGATAAGATGCAGAGCCTGCTAAATGACGATTCCTACCGGAAGATCAGCGTTGACCCTACAAAGAAGGTGGAGAACAAGACGAGGGCCCTTCTCAAGGACGCAGATTTACCGGAGGGTGACGCTAAGAAATTGTTACCCCAAGGTCCGGTACCGCCTAGACTATATGGACTGCCGACGGTTCACAAAGAGGGGGTACCATTACGCCCCATTGTCAGCAACATCAGGGCACCTACATATTTGTTGGCCAAATACCTGACGGGAATATTAAGTCCTTATGTGGGTAAATGCCCTCATCACATCCGTAATCCCGTGGATTTTGTTAAACGCCTTGATAGCTTGAGGTTGGATGAGTCAGATATCACGGTGAGTTTTGACGTCGTTTCCTTGTTTACGAGGGTACCCCTGCGAGAGTCACTAGAATTGATTAGTCAGAAGTTTGACGAGAAGACCACTGAACTTTTTAGGCATGTCTTGACTTCCACGTATTTTCTTTTTAATGGAGAATACTACGAACAAACGGAGGGAGTCGCCATGGGTAGCCCACTCTCACCGGTGGTAGCGAATTTGTACATGGAGAACTTCGAGGAGGAAGCCCTGTCGTCATCCGTATGGAAACCTACTTGCTTTTTCCGTTACGTGGACGACACGTTCGTCATCTGGCCACATGGTATGGATAAACTCCTTGACTTCCTTACACACCTAAACTCCATAACCCCAACATCAAATTCACTATGGAGACTGAAACGGAGGTTAAATTACCTTTCCTTGACGTCTTGGTCAAGAGAAGGGCTGACGGCACCCTAGGTCATGGGGTGTATCGGAAGGCTACGCACACTGATCTGTATTTGCATGCAGACAGCTGCCACCACCCTTCACAGAGGAATGGGGTACTTAAAACTCTAGTACATAGGGCGCGCACTATCTCTGACACAGAGAGTCTACCCCAGGAATTGGAACATCTGAGAACCGTATTTCCAAAAAATGGGTACTCAGAGTGGCAGATTCAACGTGCTCTCCGCCCAACCACTGCAGCACAACCTGTTGAGATGGATGAAGTCACGAGGGAGGAGGTAGGCACTGCATTTATTCCATACACAGGCGCACTCTCGGGGAAAATCGCCCGCATTCTGAAGAAACACCGGGTCGGAACTGTGTTTTGTCCTCCAAATAAAACTCGTGCACTGGTGGGGAGCGCCAAAGATGACCTCGGTTTGAGGAAGGCCGGCGTGTACCAGATTCCGTGTCAGTGCGGCAAGTCGTATATTGGTCAGACGATGCGTACCGTCGAGGATCGATGCCGTGAACACCAGAGGCACACTCGACTGATGTATCCGAGCAAGTCGGCGGTCGCTGAACATTGTTTGTCGGAAAATCACGCCATGGAGTATGACCGCACGAGGATTCTGGTACAGACGTCGAGATACTGGGACAGCGTTGTTAGAGAGGCCATCGAAATTCGCACCAATGACGACCTCATAATCCGTAACTGTGGCTATAATCTTAGCAAGGCTTGGGAACCAGCGATCGGGTTAATCAAGAGTAAATCGAGCAGACGTATAGTTGTGACGACCACGGCGGACAGAGTCATCACACCGACGTCATCTCAGACGCCGTCGCAATCTGTTCCACCGCGCGACCGTTGCGCTGGGCGCGGACGGCGGAGGGCGCGTGCCGCGGGCGGAGGGTATTTAAATCGGCCGCCACCGCGACCGAACCCAGTTCCCTCTGAGCAGCCATAGCGTACGGATCTCCGTGCCGGCACGTTCACAGGAGCTCAGTCCGTCAGTTCACCTGATGATGGCGACATGTTTGATCGCCGAAATATTGTGCCCGTTGGACACTATAGACCGGCAGCATACCCGTGGATATTTTGATTATCAAATACGCCGGGAGAAACTCAAGAATCACATGCTTCAAATGGTTCTAAGCACTATGGGACATCTAAGGTCATCAGTCCCCTAGACGTAGAACTGCTTAAACCTAACCAACCTGAGGACATCACACACGTCCATACCCGAGGCAGGATTCGAGCCTGTGACCGTAGCAGCAGCGTGGTTCCGGACTGAAGCGCCTAGAGCCGCTCGGTCACAGCGACCGGCATGTGAGAGGAGCAGACGTATTTTAAGACCAGTTGATTGCAATACAAAATGGTGCGAATGATAAAATAGCATGTGTTCGTTATCAAGTGTCATGTGAAGCGCAGTTCGTGGAAAACGTAAGTCGAAGTGTGTCTTTTGGTAAAAACTACAGCAAAGTCTACAAGTCGAAACTGAGGGGCAAAGTGGGACGACGTGGACTCTTCACCGAATAAAAACCGTGATATTCATTAACTTAGGTCACTCACTCGTCAGTTTTATTGCAAATGCACTGTGTGATAACGAAAGTGAAGCATCCAGAAGGGCAGGAGGAATCGAACAGAATCTTCAGGGGTTGAGAGGATATGTAATCTCATTTCAGTAATGGCAAAGCTGAGTGAAATTTAGAAATAAATTATAGGAAGGAGTCCACCTATAAAGTGTGACGTTGTAACCTCTCTGGCTTAGATACATGCACTGATTCAGTTTAAAAAGGGAAGTCGTTATATCCTTTCATGAGCAAGCTGGCCCACAACTGTTGAATTTGGTCCTTGGCATCTGGATACTGGCACGCAGACAGAAATGACATCTTGTTTACTTGTACAAATGTTCTAAGAGGGACAAAATGGTTCAAATGGCTCTGAGCACTATGGGACTTAACATCTCAGGTCATCAGTCCCCTAGAACTTAGAACTACTTAAACCTAACTAACCTAACGACATCACACACATCCATGCCCGAGGCAGGATTCGAACCTGCGACCGTAGCAGTCGCGCGGTTCCGGACTGAAGCGCCAAGAACCGCTCGGCCACTACGGCCGGCCTAAGAGGGACAGATCTGGAGATCTTGCTGTGAAAGTCTCACAACGTCACGCAGATAGTACCGGTACATACAGATACGGGTCATGTGTGGACGCGTTGTCCTGTTGAAAACTGGCACAAAGGGATGTCCATGATGTACCGTTGTGCCGTCAGGGATCCATCGATCACTTTGATTCGTGACTTTACGTTATAACTCCTAGGCTCTCCATATCATGATCCCAGGAGTAACACTGTTGTGCCTCTCCAAAACATTAATGGAATGGCATCCCTCTACCCACTCGCTGCGATACTCACCAATGACGGGTATCTGGGTTAGTGCGAACTGTGTTTAATCTCTAACCTCAATTAGCACTCCATGCCATTTGGTCATTCCAAACGCAACCGTTAGTGTTGTGGTGTTAACGTCAGTCTACGCGCGGGACGGTACTTCCCTATTCCGCCTGCCGTTAGTCTCCAACCAATAGTGTGGTATGACACAGAATGTTGCAAGGAGTCCATTATTTGCTCTTGGATGGCCGGTGCTGATGAAAATGGGTTGTGATGTGCCTCCTCCCATGTGGCTGTCGCATGTGGTTGACCCGAACCTTGACTACGAGTGTGTGTACCCTCACGTTCCTATGCCTTTCAACAACAGGCCAGTGTCACATCCAAATGCCCCTTACTTCTGAATATTGTGCGATTCGATCAGCCGGCCATCTGGAGACCGAGACTGAGGACTCTTGCAGAGTGCCACACGAGTACATTGCATCTTCGTGTCTTTCACAGATATCACTGAGCGTCTGACGCTGTTCACGCCCCTTGTACACTACTGGCCATTAAAATTGCTACACCACGAAGATGACGTGCTACAGACGCGAAATTTAACCGACAGGAAGAAGATGCTGTGATATGCAAATGGTTAGCTTTTCAGAGCATTCACACAAGGTTGGCGCCGGTGGCGACACCTACGACGTGCTGACATGAGGAAAGTTTCCAACCGATTTCTCATACACAAACAGCAGTTGACCGGCATTGCCTGGTGAAACGTTGTTCTGATGCCTCGTGTAAGGAGGATAAATGCGTACCATCACGTTTCCGCCTTTGATAAAGGACGGATTGTAGCCTATCGCGAATGCGGTTTATCGTATCGCGACATTGCTGCTCGAGTTGGTCGAGATCCAATGACTGTTGGCAGAATATGGAATCGGTGGGTTCAGGAGCGTAATATTGAACGCCGTGCTGGATCCCAACGGCGTCGTATCACCAGCAGTCGAGATGACAGGCATCTTATGCGCATGGCTGTAACGAATCGTGCAGCCACGTCTCGATCCCTGAGTCAACAGATGGGGACGTTTGCAAGACAACAACCATCTGCACGAACAGTTCGATGACGTTTGCAGCAGCATGGACTATCAGCTCGGAGACCATGGCTGCGGTTACCCTTGACGCTTCATCACAGAAAGGAGCGCTTGCGATGGTGTACTCAGCGACGAACCTGGGTGCACGAATGGCAGAACGTCATTTTTTCGGATGAATCCAGGTTCTGTTTACAGCATCATGATGGTCGCATCCGTGTTTGGCGACATCGCAGTGAACGCACATTGGAAGCGTCTATTTGTCATCGCCATACTGGCGTATCACCCGGCATGATGGTATGTGATGCCACTGGTTACACGTCTCGGACACCTCTTGTTCGCATTGACGGCACTTTGAACACTGGACGTTGGATTTCAGATGTGTTACGACCCGTGGCTCTACCCTTCATTCGATCCCTGTGAAACCATACATTTCAGCAGGATAATGAACGACCGCATGTTGCAGGTCCTGTAGGGGCCTTTCTAGATACAGACAATGTTCGACTGCTGCCCTGGCCAGCACATTCTCCAGATCTCTCACCAACTGGAAACGTCTGGTCAATGGTGGCCGAGCAACTGGCTCGTCACAAGACGCCAGTCACTACTCTTGATGAACTGTGGTATCGTGTTGAAGCTGCATGGGCAGCTGCACCTGTACACGCCATCCAAGCTCTGTTTGACTCAATGCCCAGGCGTATCACGGCCGTTATTACGGCGACAGGTGGTTGTTCTGGGTAGTGATTTCTCAGGATCTATGCACCTAAATTGCGTGAAAATGTAATCACATGTCATTTCTAGTATAATATATTTGTCCAATGAATACCCGTATATCATCTGCATTTCTTCTTGGTGTAGCAATTTTAATGGCCAGTAGTTTATGTCCTAACAGATCTGATAACAACGCTAAAATCGAACAACGCTAATGTATGTACTGTGGTGACAGTCAACCTGTTACTTCGAATTTCAAGTCTAATCATTTACATAGCCGCCGACAGTTTCTGCGTGTATGAAATTACGCTGGTGTATGGCCATGTGTTGTTGGTGCTTCGTTTTTCTGTTAGGCAGTATTTTTGCGATTCAGTTATATTTGCCCTCCCTGTATAGTACGCAAGCTTTTCTTCCTCCTATGGAGAGTCCTAAATTGCTCGACCAGCAGGAGTATGTCTGTCCACACATGAAATGCTGATTGTAAAGTGATTCAGGTAGAGGCGATTCGTCTGGAACAATGGTTACCGGCTTTTATTTCCTTTTTCTTGCACAGAACGTTACTGGAGAGCAGGCTTAAGGAACCCAGTCTCGAGGAATACAAAATTGTGTCCCGCTCAAGACTTCTACTGATTTAGAGGCTTACGAGAGGAAAGTCCAAGTGTAGACCGCTGCCTTCCGCCGTCTCTGCGCGTGGAATGCCCTTTCTCTCGTTTGGATGGAGGGTGAGTGGAGGGCGGTGAGAGGGACGGAGCGTAATGAGAGCGTCGTCATTACGGGAGCACGCTAGGTCCGTCACGATCGATTGCTGGCGAGCCGTTTTATCAGCGGCCTCATTGTTACCGCCTCTCGGTCCCCCGCTCGCGCTACCGATACTTGATCTCGACAGAGAAATTCCGCCGCCCCTCTTTATACGTAGTCTACGAAGCGAAGTTGCGAAGTGAATGCATCTGAGAGACTAGTGAAAAATTGTTCTGGAAGTTCCCTACATGAAGATCAACGTCCTGCATCTCTGAAAGCTGATAACACCTTCAAGTGCGATGGGAAGCGCGATGATTCATTATGAACATACAGCTATGTGTTTAACTTAATAACATATTCCCCATCTTGGTATCTGTGGTGTTTCTGACTTTAAATCCTATGAGATGTGCACTATTTCATATACATTGAGAACATATTCATGAGTGTACTAAACAAAAATGTAATAATTCCTAACAAGTCTTTCGAATCCATGCGTCAACAATCTTGGCTGACGTAAAGTCTTTATTTTCTTCTAAATTTACAATGATATGCAAACTGTGATGAACAAAATATTATTGATCTATACGAAAGGAATAACACTGCAGCGAAGGCTACTGCCTATAAGTGTATTACACTTAATGAACTTACTAATCGTGACTAGTTTTCGCAAGTGATCAGTACCTTCTCGTTCGCATTTGTTCCTCTTCCAAAGCAAAAGCAGAAACGGCTAACTCCAGTTTCAAATCTTCCCTTACAAAAGAAAACCCATATTCCTAGTAGCATTGAAAAGATGGGTGATATAGATATTAGTGTCAGTGGTGCAAAGAAACAACTGAAAAACTGAACAAAGCCCGATGGAAATACTTCTACTGAACGACACAGTACAAGATCGAATTGAACTTTTGTCAAATTGTCAAATGATGTCGAGAAACAACTTGTTTCAAGAGTTAAAAGATCACCAGGCTTCTCCTTGCAGTGTGATGAATCGACTGCCGTTTCTAATTATTGTCAGTTCCTCGTATTTGTCCGCCTTCTAGCCGAAGACGACATAATCAAAGAAGAATTATTCATTTTCCGGGAACTGCAAACGACATTATATTGCTTGGACCCCTTGAAGGCGATAAAGAAATATTTTATGAAACTTAAAATTAACTGGGTAAAGATAGTCGGTTTCCGTAATGATGGCGCTCCAGCAATGTTAGGATCACGCTCCGGTATAGCGACGTGAATAAAATGGGAAATCCCTCGGAATCTACAACGCATTGTACCACAAATCAACGGGCTTTATCTTCCGAGAATCCTTCTGAACTCCTTATTAATACAAAGCAACGGTGGCCATGAAAGTGGTAAATGTTATCAAAAGCAGCCCCGTAAATACACGCCTTAAAAAAAATCTGCACTGAAATGGACTCCAAAGTTGAGATCCTTCTCTTTCGTACAAAAGTCCGTTGGCTGTCGAAAGGTAACAAACTGGGAACTCAGAGGAGAGGTTTAGTTGTTTTTATGGGAGGAAAAATGAAGGATTTACTGGAACAGGTTTCTGATATGGCATCTCAGATGTATTTGGCTTGTCTTGTGGATATTCTCCAACATTTGAATAAGTTGAACTTGCTATGCCAAGGTTCCGGAAACATACATTTAGAAGGAGTTGTAAGTACATTTTTTTTTTAGATAAACTTCGTGCCTTCATTTTCAAACGTCAGTTACGGACAGGTAAAACTGCCGAAATCAGTTGCTCCAAGTTCGTCACGTTAAAAGCACTCGTTGACGATAAAAATAAGACAGGTAAGAGCAAACATACGAGAAAATATCAAGAGTCATCTGCAAATATTGTCTAATGAATTTAATCATTTCTTCCCAGAATATAACAAAAGAGAAGCTAAAGTTGACCAAACCTGATTCGCAACCCTTTTAGCAGTATTGCTGGAGAAGTTACAGAAGAAATCCTGGAAGAGCTCATTGAATTTAGAGGTGATAGAAACTGTAAGGAATCATTTGAATCTTATTCTCTCGAGTCATGCAGCAAAAAAGCAATTTCATTCAGTAAAATTCGATAAATCGCCTTGCGCGCTCTTATCGTTTCCTCCTAAGCTTATTTGTGTGAACAAGGGTTTTCAGCTTTGTTGGTAATTAAAAACAAGTACAGGATTCAATTGAAAGGATTAGGACTAGGACTACCGAACCTGTACAAGAGATGCAATTCCAAAAATCAAATATATGCAAACTGAATTAATTTTGAACTAAAATGCGTTTTCTTTTGTGTTAGTTCTGTTAATGCATTTCACTTTTGAGTTTTTCATATATGTTAAAAGTTTTGATGGAAGTTTAGTTTTAGAGTAACTCATTTTATGTGTCTGTAGCCCCGTGGTCCCTGTATTAAGATCTGCAACTTGCTACAAGCGTTCAGAAATGTGAAATTGTGTACTACACATTGTATCCTATGATTATGATATCAGCGAGTCACAGGTAGAATCGATCAACACATACAAATAAACGAGTGTAATAATTTTGAAGGTTATATAATATAACGATCACTTAGTCTCAGTCGCAGTTAAAACAGCTCCATTGGCGGAATACTAGCGAACTGCGATCAGTCTGCTAAAGTGTCCGCATGAAAAACCGTTGTGCGACCCATCCTACAATACCGCTCAAGCGTGTGGGACCAGTACCAAATGGTACTAACAGGGGATGTTGAACGGATACAAAGAAGACCAGCACGAGTAATTAAAGGTTTGTTCGACCCTACGAGAGTATTAGGAACATGCTGAAAGAACTGAACTAGCAGGCGCTTAACCCTGCTGTTCTGTTCACTTTTACTTGACATATATACTGTTCGGGTCAATATGACCCGACATATCAAAATGCTTTAGAAACATAAATTTTGGTACAGTTTTAGCTATCGACATTGTTGTTCTATTCCAGTACCTTGTTAGTAATAATAATAATAATAATAATAATAATAATAATGGTAATAATAATAATAATAACAATGCATACAACTTTATTGAGGGATATTTTTCATTTAAATATGCACATAAATTTGAAACAACAGACAGTTTCCATTACAGGCATTCAACTTAGAAAGCACTACAGTTTTTCCATACTTCTATTCTTATTGTTGACAGTTTAGACGTAAGTATTGACATTTTCTAACAACAGACAGTTGTCATTACAGATATTCATCTTAGAGCACACTACAGTACAGAACACACTACAGTTTTTTTATTACATTCCAACATAGAAAGCACTACAACTTTAGAATCCTCTCTTCTTACTGATTGTAGTTTAGGCACAAGTATTCACATAAATTTGAAACAACAGAATTTTCAATACAATCATCTTATAAAATACTACAGTTCTTTTCTTACTGCTTGCACTGTGGACACAAGTAGGTTACATGTTTCTTGCAAATATGTTTACTACATTTTCCACACACCATGTTTGTTTTATTGTCATTACTTGATGGACAGAACTTACAGCGTGCACGTTTTGTAGATTTTCTTGTTGTTACCGATTCTGACACACCACCCACATCATTCGGGTTTTGGATGCTTGTGACCATTCTCAAAGAATCTTCTGTTCTTGGGAAATGCGTTCTTGATGCAATATGTTCTTTTATCAGTGACTTTCCAAGTTCCTCCAAGAATATTCTCCTTCTAGTCAATTTGCTTGCATTCCAATTAGGGTCAACCGAAATCCACAAAACGTATGCATTATAAGCAGAAACATCAAGAATATTGTAGAAAACTATCATTGGCCACCTATTACTTTTTCGTTTGCATGTATATGTACCTAATAACTGATCAAGCGTGTCTACAGCACCTTTGGTTGAATTATAGTCCAAAATCATTTTTGGCTTCTTATCAGCCCTGTCACTGATTTCCGCATCATGGTGGAGAGTGCTCATAAGTACAACATTCTTGTGTCTCTTAGGAATATAATTAACCACAGTAGTGTCATTTGTGAAGTAAAATGAAGAGCTGTGTACCTCCTTGTTGGTCATTTTGTGTGGAAGCTCCGGCTTATTTTTCCGTATAGTTCCCAACATAGTCAATTTCCTTTTCAGAAGCAGCTGCCCCAAATTGTACGACGTAAAAAAGTTGTCACACGTGATATTCTGACCACGTAACTCAGAAGTGAGATCAGATACCACCCTCATTCCCTGATTTCTTTCTGGTGCCGCTCCACTCACCTTTCCTGTATAAATTTGGGCTTTCAGTACGTATGAAGTTTTGCTGTCACACATGGTCCATATTTTGATCCCATATTTTGCCGGTTTACTTGGGATATACTGCTTGAATGGACAGCGACCTCTAAATGCTACTAACTGCTCGTCAACAGTAACATTTTCTCCTGGATTATACAGTTTAGGAAGGACCTCTACCCACTTCTCCCAAATACTACGAATTGCGGCAAGTTTGTCAGTACGTCGTCTTTCCTCTCTAGTAGATTTCTTGTCAAATCGCAGGACACGTGATATCTTACAGAATGTTTCATGAGACATGGTTGCTCGAAATATGTTTCGCCCAGTATCTTTATCCCACAAACTTTTTGTAGACTCCCCATGAGATCGATATACACCCGCTAGGAGTAAGAGTCCTAAGTATGCATGGAAAACAGAACCATCAATATCTGTCCACTGTTCACCATAAACTCGCTGCCCTTCAATATTTGTCATCTCTATTATTTCATTTTGAAGCGCTGTGTGAAATACTGCTTCAAATGAACATTTTACATCAGATATTCTGCTGACTGCATACCTGGTAACTCCTGGGGTACTCTTGATGATGTTCGAAGCTGGTAGGCGACCATGTTGTGCTGGTGGATGCAACTGCCATTCTATATTCCCATTTTTAGAAAGAAAAGTCTCTACACTATTTTGTATGGGCTGTGGACTGTCGTAACTGTCATCGGAACACTCGCTTTCAGATGCATTGCTGATGTGATCTTCAAACTCAGAAAGTGATCCTTCATCTGGTGAGGCATTTACTATTTCTTCCAACTCACGATCATTCAATGGTCTCATCGCCATGGTGTCACAAGTCAAACTGGGCAGAAACAAAGCATTCCAATTATTGAGAACTGCCAATTATTATTTCCTGGGGAAAGCAACAAACAAGCCCATTGTTGTGAACGCATGGAGCTTTAGGTGATTGTTGAGAGTAAGTTGGAATGATGCAGTCACTATTCCCACACAACACAACAAAAATAATTTTCGCCATTTCCAGATTTTAGAAATAAATACGAGTTACACTAAACATATTTGTGTCGGGTCATTATGACCCGAACATTACATATGCAACTATTACAGTTGAAGCCCAAACTTCTTAAACTTTTTTAAAACCTTTTAAAACACATGCTGCTCATCCATTTTCAGACAAAGTCACAAAGTTTCATAAATATATATTGGTATTTACATAATGTAAAATAACGTTCATATTCGTTTCGGGTCATATAGACCCGAACAGAACAGCAGGGTTAAGGGTGGACGAAACTATCCCGTGAAAACCTACTTATGGAGTTCGTAGAAACAACTTTAAGTGATGAATCTAGGAATATGAGTGACATTCAATAAGTAATGCAACACAACTGTTTTTCTAGGCCAATTTAGATTAAAAAATTCGGCATTTGCTGCAGAAAATCGTGGAATATTTCTGTTGCAGCCCCTATAGTTTCATGAGGGTTCCGTAGATGGCAACGCTATATGTAGCCTTTAAAATGGCGTCTCTAACGGAGATGTGTTCCAAAGAGGGAACTGTCATAGTGTTCCTTTTGCCGGAAAACGAAAGGATGGCAGATAGTCATAGGCGCTAGCAGAATTTCTGTGTACACCTGGCAATGAACATAAGCACGGTGAAGCGTTAGGCGAGGCGTCTATTATCTCAACAAGGTCGCGCAAACCTGTCGAATCTCCTGCGTGCTGGCCGGCCGCACACAGCTGTGAATCCTGCAGTACTGGAACGTGTGGACACTCTCATCGGCGAATCACAACAAGCACCTTGCTGCATATCTGGACGTCTCTGTTTATAGTGCTGACTAGAGCACTGCATCCGTGTGGCTAATCCGCGTGAACAGCGCTCCTGTATATCACTCGCTATGCACGCCCGCATGGAAGTACGGGGCTGACGATTCACACACTCCGTATCACGCAGCCACGTGGTCTTGCCATGCGGGTAAGGAGACACAAACTCTACCTATACAGCCTCGACACAATGTATCGGTACTAATGGGCCCAGCAAGCGTTCAAATGCCTTTAGAATTACAATTTCTTTTTATCTGTCGATTTTCCATTTCTCCTATGGAGAAGATGTGGACCGTATATCTCAGATTCACCAAGTGTTTCCACATAATAACGAAAATTAAAATGATAACCGAATATTGAATGTTACTGAAGGTCATTGTTCGATTTGTATATTTACGCGAATTAATAAAAAATGGTTCAAATGGCTCTGAGCACTATGGGACTTAACTTCTGAGGTCATCAGTCCCCTAGAACTTAGAATTACTTAAACGTAACTAACCTAAGGACATCACACACATCCATGCCCGAGGCAGGATTCTAACCTGCGACCGTAGCGGTCGCGCGTTTCCAGACTGTAGCGCCTAGAACCACTCGGCCACCCCAGCTGGCGCAAAATAATAGCTGATGAATTAATGCTCACTTGCAGTCAGCTGCTAAAACCGCACTGACGTTTGGGTATATTTTGAACAGAGGAAATTAAAGAGATTTACGTAGAGAGTGTGACAATAGATTATTATTGTCAACATTGTTTATAACTGACTAAAAACTTCAATCCAGCTTCACCACAGGCTTTTGTGAGTAAATTGAGCAGGTAAAGTAATAGGAATCGTTACATTTGATAATATGAACAGTAACTGAAAGGAAGCGTAAGGTGTAATGGTGAAAAGAGATATCTATTGTTCGATTAGATTCCTGTAATGGTGAAAAGAGATAGGTGTTGTTCGAATAGATGCCTGTCTGGATAATTATTCGAATAAGTAGGTCAATGAAACAAATTTATTCGCTAAACATTTTTCTATAAATTAAATAACGAATAAAATACAATGTCACAGCATTTCCTTTGCTTACTTCTTGTTCCAAATTCGAAAGTGGCTCAGTGCAGTTTCTGTTTTATAAATAACTTATTAAGGGTTTGTCCAAAAATGTGTCGTTGTGGCTAAGTGGATTCTGTTCCAAACTACAAAACTTAGGGTTAGGTGGGTCCCACGATCTTCTCTGTTCCTATTGCTTCTTTCACCTATAACAATGACAATAATGCCGAGTCAAGCGGTAGAGTATTTCAGAGTAGGTGCGGAAATGTAGATCTCGATGTACTTAGTTGTATCTGGTCAGAGATGGGAGGGCATCAAGGGCACACCACCATGCCTAGCAAGGCACTGCAGTGTTGAAACCATCCTTCAAGTTGATTTACAGCGTATCAAATGAAACTTAAAAATACTTATAAGTGGACGGCCTCAACAGTTTGGGCTATAACGCACTAGGCAGCCACAAAGTTAAGCAGCCAATTTGGTCAGCCAGTTGACTGTCAGTCGTGACCGATCAGCCGTGAGAGATGTACATGGAATATGTTATGCCTTTTTCCTCATAACAAACGTATTTAACTATAATTATAAAAAATTATTTTACTATCGTTTTACCTGCGTTATGTACTACGGATAAAAGGTTCTTTTACATAGATGTTGGAGCATATTGGAGCCGGGCGTAACGGTCGGAGGCATTTGGCATGTCTGAAAACTTAATGCGTCTTTGTGGAAGAAGGAGTTTAACAAACAATAAAAGAACCTTTAAAACTCGTCTTTTTCGGACTAGGTGGTTTATCGAATACACTCAAGTAAATAAATGGAGTACGGAGAATTTTTCATGTCCCAATGCATCTGCAAGATGAATTTGCAATTGCCGTAATAAGTGCAAGCTGAATTTTACAAAATAATGTGCCAGGAGGAGATGACTATAAATTTTAAGACATATACTACGTCCCTTCAGAACTGGAAATTCCGCGAAGTCCTACAAGCTGTCGAAAGTCATCATGAAGTTTGTTTCACGATGCAAGTAAGGTCTGGCTGCCTCGACAAGGGCACGGACACTGAAGGCAGCCACATAAGTTCTGCACTAGATAGCATGCTCATAGTGGCAGCACGGAGACAGCTGGCTGACCAGGGTATGGGCTACAACGCACGTAATTTTTTTATTGGCTACGGCAGACGGCCTGCCTAGTGCGTAACCGCCCTACTACACTACGGACCTTGCCCTCTTCATCTGCCTCCGCACCTGCGAGTTGTCTCCTCCTCCCTCTTAGACGTCCAGAGCATTATCTCTGGCCAGCCGGGGTGGTCGAGCGGTTCTAGGCGCTTCAGTCTGGAACCGCGCGACCGCTACGGTCGCAGGTTCGAATTCTGGCTCGGGCATGGATGTGTGTGATGTCCTTAGGTTAGTTAGGTTTAAGTAGTTCTAAGTTCTAGGGGACTGATGACCGTAGATATTAAGTCCCATAGTGCTCAGAGCCATTTGAACCATTAACTGTGAGTAAACTTGCCGTTAGACTATGGAATAGTTTTTCGATCCGACATCCGTCAATGCAGTTACGTCGAGCTTGGAGATTAAAAAATTTTGGAAGAGACAATGGGTTCAAGCATATAAAAGTGTTCGCAATATTACAACCCACTTGAAACTTGCGCATCATGAAGGTCTCAATAGACGATTGTATGCCAACCGCAGTTATAGCAGCAAAGTCTTACGTCGATTTAAAAAAGTGGTTCATCTCTATTTATGTCCATGGCAAAGAGGGGCTTACAACGAACTTCAGACACATAACAGCCAAAGAAATGTCAAAGAAATCGGGTCACGAGTTTCGAATGATATTATGACGTAAAAAGAAGATTTTATTAGGAATGTGATTTGAGAAGTGCAGTTAAAGTGAAATCACAACGAATTATTTGTCAAAAATTACAGCACAATTGATGAGTTCTCAATTTACGCTGAAGATGATTACAAGTTGAAAGTTACACATCGAAATCATGATTAAAGACGAATTCAAGAGAGCATTGCATGTGCAGAACGTATTTCCTTTAGTGCCAGAACGGTAAATTTCCGTAAATGAAATAAAGATTCTGATAAAACGTTTCAAAGAAAGATTGCTGACACACTCGTTCACCAGTTTAGGTACTGAAATGTGATGCCGGGTGGGTTTCTCGGCACCTAACAGAAGACCATAAGGAGCAACAAAGGACAATTTGTGCGGAATTGCTTGTGGATTACAAAACTCACAGCTCATAGCGCCAAAGCTCTCAAAACTACAACGGGCTGTTCTTCTTCATCCACATTACAGCCCGGGTTTCTCACCTTCCAACTGTGTTTGGCCCAATGAAGGATGCACTCTCTGCGAAGTAGTACGTACTTGATGACGAGGTTATTGATGCAGCAAGATATTGGCTCCGACGACTAACAGTTGGGTTCCTTGACTGCATGCAGGTCCTCCCAATTAACTGGTGCTGGGAAAACCGATTGCTTTCAACAACCGTTTGGTCATTCGATTGCTTTTTCTTTGAGTTGTCTTTTGCACTCGAATGAAACAATCAAATGTAACTAGTTTGAGGCCACATCCCTGTCCAGATCTAAATGGTTTCACTTAATATGAGACCAGCCTCGGATCTACGGGTTGGTAAAACCGGGGTATCTGCACTGGGCGGCTGTATAAGGCGGCGCCAAATTCATATTCTTGAAGAACAAAATCTAGTCTCACAAAGCGCCTAGCATCCAGCTTACGTTCGTCTAACGATTCTTCATATGATTTGAAACCATCCCAACAGATTTTTCAACGTTTTTGAACACATTGTAAGTTGATATCCGAAGAAATCATAAGTTGATATTTGAATGCGTAGTAGGGTACGTGATGTCTCTACCAAGGGAGTCCATATTGTATCTAGAAATAAAAAATTTTCTCCAGGACAAAAGGGGACGCAGCTGTATGAGCTGAGCCGACTAAACTGAAACGGGTGAGTGCCAATCGCTGTTTGTTAATGTGGATGAATGGGTGTGCAAATTATACGCGTTGTTAGACTGAAGCGCGAAAGAAACTGGTATATGCGTGCATATTCATATACAGAGCTACGTGAACAGACAGAATATAGCGCTGCGGTCGGCAATGCCTATATAAGACAACAAGTGTGTGACGCAGTTTTTATATCGGTTACTGCTGCAACAATGGCAGGTTATCACGATTTAAATGAGTTTGAACGTGCTGTTATAGTCGGTGCACGAAGGATGGGTCACAGGATCTCCGAAGTATCGATGAAGTGGGGGTTTTCCCCTACGACCATTTCACGAGTGTAGCGTGAATATCAGGAATCCGGTAAAACGTCAAATCTCCGACATCGCTGCGGCCGGTAAAAGATGCTGCAAGACCTGGACCAACGACGACTGAAGAGAATGGTTCAGCACGACAGAAGGGCAACCGTTCCGTATGTTGCTGGAGTTTTCAATGCTTTGCCATCAACAAGTATCAGCGTGCGAACCATTCAACGAAACATCGATATGGGAGCCGAGGGTTTTGTGGCGGTGTTCGTAGCGACAAACACTTGGCTGTAGAAATGGCTTACGAAGTCACCGCCACACTTTTAATAGCGGGCCGACCGGTCCGCTGGAACAGTAAACAGAAAGATGAAACCCCAAACACTCTGATTAAATAAAAGTCGGTACTTATCTTTATTAATGAAGATACAGAAACACAGTAGTGAACTCGGCGTCTACAGAAATCTGTCTAGTTCGAGTCGGAGCGGCTAGGTCAGCGTCGGCTGACTACAAACAACAACTCTGCTGCGATGAACACACAACTGACTAGCAAGTACACAATTCGGTGGCGAGTATACAACTGAGCGGCGAATACAGAACTGTCCTAGCGCTCGCGACTCCAGCGCTTAAGAAGCCAGAAGCCAGCGGTGGCGCGCGCAGACTTGCGGCGATTTGCTGTCTCGCTGGCGCTGCTTATGCGGACGGCGTCCGGACCTTTTGGCAGCGGGCTCGGGTGGCATTACTGGCTAGGACATAACACTCCTCCCCCCCAAATCGCCGCACCGTCGTTGAATAATGACGTGGCGAGCGTCGACGGCGGGGGAGGGGTCTGGCCGCAGGCGTAGCAGAAGAGACCGGGGCGGAGACTATTGTCGGTGGCAGTCCCCGGTCCGCACCCCAGCATTGGCTGCGCGGGGCCTCGGGAAACACCGACTGAAAACCGAGGTCAGGGTGCACGCCTGTGACCACGGGCGCAGCTTCTGGTACTGGACGCGACGGGGCGTCTGGACCCACGAAGAGAGGCAGCGTCTCCTGACGCTGCGTCGACGGCTGCTGAGTGGGCGCCGGACAAGGCGCTGCGACGTCAGACTCCTTGGGGGTGCCCAAGGAAAGCGGCTGCAGGACAGGCTGCACAGCCACCGCTTGGGAAGGCGGCCCGGCTGAGGGGTCGACGTCCATCAGCTCCGAAGGCGGTGGCGACTGAAGAGGGACCGCAGGCGCCGGAGCGACCACCTGGGGCGCTCCCGGATGAAGCTGCGCGGGAGGCATCAACGGGACGGGCTGTCGGCGTGGTAGCGGCGACGGCTGCTGCTGCTGCCCTGGGGGCGGCAGCGAAGTCGGAAGGCGCGGCTGGAACCCGCCGCGGACCAAATCTGTGGACAAAGAACGAGCGGCAGAATCCGGGCGGCCAGCGCGGCGCAACTGGTTCTGATGCCTCCTGTGCACCCCAGTAGCACCTTGAACAGTATAACAACCGCGACCCTGGACACTTATCACGGTACCACGTTCCCAACGACGGCGACCGTGATAAACTCTGAAAAAAAACGGCGTCGTTGCGCTGAAAACGCGTGCGATGCTCAGAAGCGGCGGGTCGATCCGGGGGGTGCAACAACCGTAGTAGGGTGCGATGACGACGGCCGTGGAGAAGCTCCGCAGGCGAAGGGCCGTCGCGTGGCGTGGTCCGGTACGACGACAGGAACGTGATGAGGGCCTGCTGACGAGAGTGCGTAGCACGAAGGCGGTCCATATGATCCTTGAATGTGCGTACAAAACGTTCCGCTGCACCATTCGATTGAGGGTGGAACGGCGGAGTAAGAACATGGCGAATGCCATTGGCAGAACAAAAACTTTCAAATTCAGCAGAGGTAAATTGTGGACCATTGTCAGACACTAAAACTTCTGGAAGACCCTCAATACAAAAAATTGAAGTCAACGCCTGTATAGTTTGTGCAGACGTTGTAGACTGCATGGGCACAACAAACGGAAAATTACTAAATGCATCTATCACGATGAGCCAACGAGAATGCCAATATGGACCAGCGAAATCGATATGTACTCGCTGCCAGGGACCGGCAGGGCGTGCCCACTCAAAATAGCGTTGAGGCGGAGCAGCTTGGTGTTCGGCACACGTCGAACAATCTGTAGACATCTGCGTAATCTGCTTATCAATGCCGATCCATGTACAATGACGGCGGGCAAGCTGCTTGGTGCGGACCACTCCCCAATGACCTTGATGCAACAAGTCGAGGACCTTTGATTGGAGCACTTGGGGAACCACTACACGAAGCTGGTCATTCTCGGTGCGTAACAGCAAAACTCCGTGCGAAACAGACAACAGATGACGTTGCGGATAATAGCGACGAACCACAGGATCCGATATGTCCTTTGCCTTGGACGGCCAACCACGTTGAACAAAACGTAATAGTAAACTCAGATGAGGATCCGTAGCTGTCTCACGTGCCACTTGACGATAATCAATCGGAAAATCCCGGAGGGATTGATGCTCATCGGCGTCAATCTGATGGCAAGAGTCGTCAGAGGAATCGAAGACATCATCCGCAGCAATCGGCAATCTAGAAAGCGCGTCAGCGTTTGCATGCTGAGCCGTAGGGCGATACAGTATCTCATACTGGTATTGTGAGAACAAAAGAGCCCAACGGTGTAGGCTGTGAGCTGTCCGCTGAGGAACTGGTTTAGACGGATGAAACAGTGACGTCAGGAGCTTGTGATCTGTTACTAAATAGAATGGTCTACCATAGAGGTAGTGATGGAATTTTGTGACACCGAACACAATAGTCAACGCTTCCTTGTCCAATTGGCTATAATTACTCTGAGCTTTGTTTAGCAATTTAGAGGCGAACGCAATAGGACGTTCGGTGTTACCGACTCGGTGAGACAACACAGCACCGAGGCCGAGAGAAGAGGCATCACAAGCTAACGCCAGAGGCTTGTTAGGGTCGTAATGGACCAGACAACGATCATTCAATAAAGCCTCTTTAAGCTGCTGAAAGGCTGATTGGCAATCAGCTGACCACACAAACGGAACATTCTTACGGCGGAGACGATGCAACGGTGCAGCAATCTGTGATGCATTAGGTATAAACCTAATATAATATGTCAATGTGCCAAGAACTGCGTGCAATTCATGCAGATTGTGAGGGGCGGGCAAATCACGAATAGCTGCTAAATGTGACTGGGAGGGATGAATGCCTTGAGCATTAATAACATGTCCCAGATACTCCATCTCCGTAAGGAAAAATGAACATTTATTGATGTTGCAACGGAGGCCTGCCTGGGACAACACTTTAAACAAACACTCCAAATTACGGAAATGTTCAGCAGGCGTCCGACCGGACACAACAATATCGTCTAAATAGTTGCAACACGATGGCACATTAGCCAGAAGTTGTGACAAAAAACGCTGAAAAACAGCTGGAGCTGACGCACAACCAAAAGGCAAACGCAGAAAACTGAACAATCCCAACGACGTGTTTATGACAAAATACTGTTGTGATTGCTCGTCGAGGGGGGTAATTGCAAATATGCTTCACGGAGATCAATTTTGGAAAAGAAACGAGCTTCCCCTAACTTATCCATCAGCTCGTCCGGTCTAGGCAAAGGAAAAGAATCAATGACAGTCTGAGGATCAACTGTCGACTTAAAATCAGCACACAAACGTAACTTGCCAGACGGTTTCTTTATAATAACTAAGGGAGAAGCCCACTGGCTCGCTGAAACGGGTTGAATAACACCGTTGTTTTGCCAACGACGAAGTTCATCTGCTACAGGTGCCCGGAGGGCGTGAGGCACTGGACGAGCACGAAAAAATCTTTTAACGTAATATGAGCAGCAAAGTTCGCAGCACAACCTAGTTCGTCTTTAAATATGTCACTGTATCGTGTACACAAATCGGTTATGCTGTCTTGAGGAACAACAACAGAATTAATTTGCAACACATTGTCTTGGATAGACAGGCCAAACAAGTCAAAACAGTCTAATCCGAAAATGTTTACACTGTCTGTAGCGCGGAGCACTGTGAATGAAACTGTTTTTGTATTGCCACGGAATGTGGCTGGCACGCTACATACACCTAACACAGGAATTTGTTCTCCACTATAAGTAGCCAAAGAATGTTTTGCCGCTGAAAGTTTAGGGCGGCCGATAGCCGCATACGTAGCACTATTTATGAGAGTCACAGACGCACCAGTGTCTAATTGAAAATTGAAGGTCTTATCCTGGATGCGTAGCTTCACAAATAGTTTATTACACTGTCTCTGGATCGGTGCAGTGGAGGCGGAAGACACAAAATCAGCACGTGTAGCGCGTGTTCGCTGCGTACGACAACTCGTGGGTTGGGCGGGTGGAACAACAACTCCCGCGTCACTTACAGTCGGTACATCACTTTTCACAGCGTTTGAATTACGCTTGGGTCGCATGGCAGAGGGCTGGGTGGGTGGCTTATTGCGAACAAGTTTATTACCCACACGAACCGTGGAAGAGTCTTTAAACGCGACCTTTTGGGCGGGCTGGCTTTGAAGAACATGAATATCCATGGGCTGGGCAGCACTAGAATTGTTCCTGCGTTTACGCAAACAAACAGTCTGGATGTGTCCTTTCCTTTGACAAAAGTGACAAACCGCGTTTCTTAACGGGCAACGTTCACGAGGATGAGCAAGAACACACTTAGGGCAAGACTTAACTTTATCATTTTGCACACGCGGCTGACGAATGTGTTTAACATGACGCGGCCGGCTAGTGTTTACAGTCTGACTCTGCCGGTGGGGCCGCGGGCGTGACAGAACTTGCTTAGCACAGGCAATTTGAGAAATACATGGCTGATCTAACTCACACTCAGCATAGTCAAAAGTATCTTGGGCTTCAATGATGTTCATCACAGTCTCTAATGACGGGTCAGGCAACTTTAAGATAGCAGCACGAATACGAGAATCTGCAATGTTTTGAGTAATAGCGTCTCGTAACATGACATCACTGTAGGAAGCTCCACACACACAATTAAATCGGCACTGACGGGTGAGGCCCCGTAAATCTGTTAACCACCGTTTATTAGATTGATGTGGCAGTTTCTTTAATCTGAAGAACTTGAATCTGGCTGCTGCCACATGAACTCGCGACTCGAAATACTCAGCAAGCTTGTTAACAACAACGTCATAGTCTAAAGCTTCTGGCTGGGATTCCGGGAACAACTTACAAAGTAGTCGATAGATTTCCACGCCTGCAGTGGAAAGTAAATAAAGCTGCCGCTCAGTACCTGTGATTTTGTAGACTGTCATGTGCGCCTGCAACTGCGCGAAATATTCTCGCCATTCTTCTCTTGATGCATCAAAAGCACGGAACTGTGGTGCTGCCTGTGCTTGTTCCTTTTGTGTTGGAGGATTAGCCGCTTGTTTGGCGATTGCTTCCACCAGACTTTGTATTTGCTGACTCTGTAACAAGATCAACTGTTGTAATTCGGCAGACATAGTGAACACAAATTAAACCAGCCCCCAAAAGTTTATCGCTATAATTAGTATAACCAGAAACAAGTTGAACCAGCCCTGCACACGAGTTCGGAAGTCCTCGTAGCCAGTTTTGTGGCGGTGTTCGTAGCGACAAACACTTGGCTGTAGAAATGGCTTACGAAGTCACCGCCACACTTTTAATAGCGGGCCGACCGGTCCGCTGGAACAGTAAACAGAAAGATGAAACCCCAAACACTCTGATTAAATAAAAGTCGGTACTTATCTTTATTAATGAAGATACAGAAACACAGTAGTGAACTCGGTGTCTACAGAAATCTGTCTAGTTCGAGTCGGAGCGGCTAGGTCAGCGTCGGCTGACTACAAACAACAACTCTGCTGCGATGAACACACAACTGACTAGCAAGTACACAATTCGGTGGCGAGTATACAACTGAGCGGCGAATACAGAACTGTCCTAGCGCTCGCGACTCCAGCGCTTAAGAAGCCAGAAGCCAGCGGTGGCGCGCGCAGACTTGCGGCGATTTGCTGTCTCGCTGGCGCTGCTTATGCGGACGGCGTCCGGACTTTGATGCTGCCAACCTTTTGGCAGCGGGCTCGGGTGGCATTACTGGCTAGGACATAACAGAGGGCCCAAAAATACTCTTGATGACTGTGCGATACAACGCTTTATGACTCTCCTGGGCTCATCAACACATAAATTGGACTGTGATAACTGGAAACATGAAGCCTGGTCGGACGAGGCTCGTTTCAAATTGTACTGAGCGGATGGACGTGTGCGTGTATGGAGACAACCTCATGCATCCATGGACCAAGTGTGTCAACATTGGACTCTTCAAGTTGGTGGAAGCTCTGTCATGGCGTGGGGCGTGTGCAGCTGGAGTGATACGGGACCCTTGATACGTCTAGATATGACTCCGACAGGTGACACGTACGTAAGCATCCTGTTTCTTTACCTGAATCCATTCATGTCTATTGTGAATTCCGGCGGACTTGGGCCATTCCAGCAGGACAATGCGACACCCCACACATCCAGAATTACTACAGAGTGGCTCCAGGAACACTCTTCCGAGCGTAAACACTTCCGCTCGCTCCCAAACTCTCCAGACATGAACATCATTGAGCATATCTGACATGCCTTGCAACGTGCTGTTCAGAAGAGAGCTTCACCTAGTCGTATTCTTACGGATTTATGGAATTTATGGACAGCCCTGTAGGATTCATGGTGTCAGTTCCTTGCAGCACTACCTCAGACATTTGCTGAGTCCTTTCCATGTCGTGTTGCGGCACTTCATCACGTCACAGGGACCCCACAAAATATTAGTGAGATATGCCAGTTTCTTTGGCTCTTCAGTATATATCTAGACACATCAAAAAAAGTTTTACATCACCTCGGTTCCAAGAGATCTGGAACATGTAAAGAAAATTGGAATAGGAATCAACATAAACATCATTTCCGCCCTTTTTATTGCTCATGAAAACCACACATTGCATGTTGTACCACCACACAGCGAGACCTTTAGAGGTGGTGGTCCAGATCGCTGTACACATCTGTGCCTCTAATACCGAGTAACACGTCGTCTTGCACTGATGCATGCCTGTATTCGTCGTGGAATTCTATCCACAAGTTCACCAAGGCACTGTTGGTCCAGAATGTCCCACACCTCCACGGTGATTCGGCGTACATCCCTCAGAGTGGTTGGTGGGTCACGTCGTCCATAAAAAGTTCTTTTTAATCTGTCCCAGGTATGTTCAATAAGGTTCATATCTGGAGAACATGCTGGCCACTCTATAGTTCAGCGATGTCGTTATCCTGAAAGAAGTCATTTACAATACGTGCGCGATGAGGCCGCGAATTGTCGTCCATGGAGACAAATGCCTCGCCAATGCGCTGCCGATATGGTTGCACTATCGGTCGGAAGATGGCATTCGCGTATCGTACAGCCGTTACGGAGCCTTCCATGACCACCAGCGGCGTACGTCTGCCCCACATAATGCCACCCCAAAACAGCAGGGAACCTCCTCATTGCTGCACTCGCTTGACAGTGTGTCTAAGGCGTTCAGCCTGATCGAGTTGCCTCCTAACACGTCTCTGACAATTGTTTTATTGAAGGCATATGCGACACTCATTGGTGAACGGATTTTGTGATGCCAGTCCACAGCTGTCCATTAAGCATATTGTTGGGCCTATCTGCACTGCGCTGCATGGTGTCGTGGTTGCAAAGATGGACTTCGCCATGGCCGTCGGGAGTGAATTAGGAAATTTGTGGTAAGGACTATGGGACCAAACTTGAGGTCATCGGTCCCTAGGTGTACGCACTACTTAATCTAACTTAAACTATCTTACACTAAGGACAACACACACACCCATGCCCGAGGGAAGACTCGAACCCCCGACGGGGGGAGGGCGCGAACCGTGACGAGACGCCCAAGAACGCACGACTAACCTACGTGGCTCTTGATTGTAGTTGCGCATCATACAGCCTCTTGCACAAAGTTTGAGTCGAAACATGACGTCCTGTGGCAGCACGAAAAGCATTATTTAACATGGTGGCGTTGCTATCAGGGTTCCTCCGTAGGTAGCGGTCATCCAATGATGTAGCAGCCCTTGGGCGGCCTGAGCGAAGCATGTCATCGACAGTTCCTGTCTCTCTGCATTTCCTCCATGTCCAAACAACATCGCTTTGGTTCACACTGAGATGACTGGGCACTTCCCTTATTGAGAGCACTTCCTGGCACAAAGTAACAATGTGGACGCGCACGAACCGCGGTCTTGACCGCCTAGGCATGGTTGAACTACCTACAATACGAGTCGTGTACCTCCTTCATGGTGGAATGATTGGAACTGATCGACTGTCGGACACCCTCAGTCTAATAGGCGCTGCTCGTACATGGTTGTTTACATCTTTGGGAGGGTTTAGCGACATCTGTAAACAGTCAAAGGGACTGTGTCTGTGATACAATATCCACAGTCAAATGGTTCAAATGGCTCTGAGCACTATGGGACACAACTGCTGTGGTCATAAGTCCCCTAGAACTTAGAACTACTTAAACCTAACTAACCTAAGGACATCACACACATCCATGCCCGAGGCAGGATTCGAACCTGTGACCGCAGCGGTCATGCGGTTCCAGACTGTAGCCCCTTTAACCGCTCGGCCACTCCGGCCGGCTCCACAGTCAACGTCTCTCTTCAGGAGTTCTGGGAGCCGGGGTGATGCAAAAAAATTTTTGATGTGTGTATTAGCGAAATCCATAGATTCAGACTCTTAGAGTGGAAATAAATGACTAACAGGAATAACAGGTAAGGAAGATTACATATTACCTTTTCGGCGTATCTAAGAAAATAGGAATTTGACAGATAATTTTTGCCAGATCGTTACTCTACTAAGGGCCAGTTGTACAATCTGCGGTTCAGCAGTCACTTAATTATATTCTCGGAATCGCGCGGAAAACGCGTTGTACGAACACGTAATAACGCTCAACCGGAGAACAAACAAGAGATCATCAAACCGGTGAGCCTGGAAGTGTTAGTGAAGTTAACGGGAGAATAAGTTTTGACAATGGCAGTAATAGTTATAGATATAGTGATGACAAGATCGTTTGTTACAACCAGGAAGGAGAAGAAACGGGCACATCAGGAAAATTATATGGAAGAATATGAGGATTTAAATTTATGTATAAATTACTTACTCCTACTACTTTTCGATCTCATGTTTGAGAAACTGGAGCACATGAATAAAATGTAAAGCTATTTTCTAACATAAGGTTTTTTTCTTGTAGTAGGCCCAACAGGCATTTGGTATTGGTACTTCGTGAATTATATCCTGTCGGGTTATTTATGTACCGGGAGATCAAAAAGTCAATATAAATTTGAAAACTGAGTAAATCACGGAATAATGTAGATAGAGAGGTACAAATTGACACTCATGCTTGGAACGACATGGAGTTTTATTAGAACTCCGGCCGCTGTGGCCGAGCGGTTCTAGGCGCTTCAGCCCGTAACCGCGCGACTGCTACGGTCGCAGGTTCGAATCCAGCCTCGGGCATGGATGTGTGTGATGTCCTTAGGTTGGTTAGGTTTAAGTAGTTCTTAAGTTTTAGGTGACTGATGACCTCAGATGTTAAGTCCCATAGCGCTCAGAGCCAATTTTATTAGAACCAAAAAAATACAAAAGTTCAAAAAATGTCCGACAGATGGCGCTTCATCTGATCACAATAGCAATAATTAGCATAACAAAGTAAGACAAAGCAAAGATGATGTTCTTTACAGGAAATGCTCAATATGTCCACCATCATTCCTCAACAATATCTGTAGTCGAGGAATAATGTTGTGAACAGCACTGTAAAGCATGTCCAGAGTTATGGTGAGGCATTGGCGCCGGATGTTGTCTTTCAGCATCCCTAGAGATGTCGGTCGATCACGATACACTTACGACTTCAGGTAACCCCAAAGCCAATAATCGCGCCGACTGAGGTCTGGGGACCTGGGAGGCCAAGCATGACGAAAGTGGCGGCTGAGGACACGATCATCACCAAACGACGCGCCCAAGAGACCTTTCACGCGTCTAGCAGTATCTGGTGGTTCTAATAAAACCCCATGTCATTCCAAGCATGTGTGTCAATTTTTACCTCTCTATCTACATTATTCCGTGGTTTATTAAGTATTCAAATTTATAGTGATTTTTTGATCGCCCGGTACATGTGGTAGACGAAAATGACCATTTGTGCCAAACAGTCTCGCTTCTTTGGTGTGTGTTACAACTGCGGAAATGTTAGAAAGACCTACTTCATTTTGTCTAGCTGAAAGTGACAAAACAGAAGTAATGAAATCGAGAAACAACACCAGTATTGGGTATTATTCGTATTAACAGCTTCTTCAGTATTAAATAACGACATTTTCATTCTTCATGTAGCAAAACGTTAGACGAACTTTGATGAGGTAATAGAGTCTATCGCAGAAAGGAAGCACGCCGTGTAAGGCTGTAGAAAGATCAGAGCGAAAAATATGCTGAGACCTAAAGATTGAAGAAATGTCTACTGTCTAGCTTCTTTCTTGTATTTACTCCTTTTTATGTTTCCTACATTTAATTTTACGTCACACAGAAGAGAAAATTATTAGCTAACTAGCAATGAAGAGTGCAAATTTTGTGAAGATTTCTTAGTCTCCGGGTTACAAATAATTCCCACCCAGTATTAATTGTGAGGGTTTCCGACTGGGAGCAGGCCAGGCAGCACAGGACATTTTAAAATACACAGTTCTGAATATAGCGTTGTTACAGAGTATACACGTTTGAATTCCACAGAGCGAAATACAGTGAGTGGGATAGAAGAATGCTGTGTGAGAACGCGTGGCACTGCGCTTTGGCAACTTAAGACCAAATAACATGTCTTACATTTCCTCGAACGTTATTTTTTACACATCGAATTAATCAGAAAGATGTGCGCTACAAAATGAACATATTTTATTGAAAAATCGATTCTTTTAAAAATTTTAACATCCTATTTTAAACCCTCAGGGATGAGGAGGGGGCGCCACTATCAAGTTTTCTGAAATATCGTTGATCCAGGGCTGTGTTTTTCGCACTTTTCCGTTGTGGTCGGGTGATAGTGGGATGGGGGGGGGGGGGGGAGGGAGACGAGGCGACCGTAGTTTGGGCGTGCGCTTGGCGTTGCACTCACATAGCCTTTCCTCGTCCTGCTGCCAGGGCCAGGGTCACAGTCGCCGCGAGGAGGTAGCGCCGTGGCCACTGTGAGCGCAGCATTGCTGGGTCCTGAGCTAGCGGTGACTGGTTACCTCCTTCCGCCGTCTGCCACCCAGGCTCTGGCAGCAAGAGGACGCTGACGTAGATGCAGGGCAGACGAAATAAATGCAAATGAATAATAGCTAATGGACATCATCACCATCGCGCCTATTCAGTAAAACGGGACGCAAATAGTCACAAAAGTTTCGTAGTGTTTCTCTTCTTCACGTATTCCTAAGGGTGAAAATACAGTGGAGCGGCGAGTCAAGAGTCAAGCGGCTCCTGAAGCTCCACGTGTTTTGAATAAAGCTCATACCGGCGTTTCACATGCATATAGCAGGGTCAGTCAGGAAATGTCCTCGGACAGCGAAGACGATTTGTTATAGTAGTATAGTACACTTAAAATCATATCGGTTTTAGGGATTAGGAGTTACGCTGTCCACCCTGAACGTAAATCACGAACGTAGGCAATTCGGCGAATATCACCATTTATGCCAGCAGCTAAAGAAATTTCCTGAAGGTTTTTTCCAATAAACAAGGATGGATTAGAGCACATTTCGATACATCTTCAACCTGATTGTGGCACTTATGCAAGCAAATTGCGTTAACTTTGTAAAGCAGCCAACTGAAGCTGAAGGGAGGCTACTCATTATTTTAAGGTATGTTTTTTCCTATGTGTTATTAGAAGAATGAAAATGCAAACAACTAGGTAATATTAGCAATAATTAACATTTCAAACATGATAAGCAAAAGTTCGCAAAAAGTTCTGGTGGTAGTTCTCGAATATTAGTACAGTCAACGTTATTTCCTGTAGATCGTGACTCGTAAGTGCCCTTGTTCTCGTCATATGTTACGTTTACATTCAGCGAATCAGCATTATTGTCATTCGCCTCTGTATCAGCTACCGTCTTGTTTCAAACTGCCGTCTTAAAAAGTGCATATTTACAAAGTACGGCCAATTCTTTTTATATAGAAAATCAGCTCCTTGTCCTGATCCTTCATGTTGCATTTTTCGCTAATTCCTTCCTACAGTAACCCCTTAGTCCTTTCCATTTATGTTGCACCTCTTTTAGTGAAATAAATAAGGAACATGTTTTTTAGTCTGCCTATTTCTTTTAAAACTAAGTGAAAGAATATGCTGAATCATATTTTTAAGCAATAATTTATAGATATATGAGTTGGGAATGTGGGCGTGCCGGAGATAACTCCCTGCAGTCGCAATATCCTCTGTGTCCTCGGTGGCTCAGATGGACGTACTGGCTTCGGCGGTACATATACTAAAATTGGAACGAGACAGAGAAGATTAGCATGGCCCCTGCGCAAGGATGACACGCAAAATAGTGAAGCGTTCCACATATCGCCGGCACGGTAGCTCAGCGTCTTCAGTCAGAGAGCTGGTTGGCCTCTGTAATAAAAAACTGAGTGGAAGGAGCAACAAAACGAACTTTAATGGATGTCATGTAACGTCCGCAACGACCAAAAATTGGATAGAGCGTCTGCCATGTAAGCAGGAGATCCCGAGTTCGAGTCCCGGTCGGGGCACACATTTTCGACTCTCCCCGTTGACGTATATCAACGCCTGTATGGAGCTAAACTTAGTGACTTCACTGTATTTCCGTAATAAATTATACGTGTCCCGGAAATAACGACAAGATCTTTCGCTGTACTGGAAAAAAGGATTTTTTTGGTATTTACATAAAAGTTTGAATATATTGGTCACAGATACATCTTTGGAACACTTTTGAAACACATTAACATAACGTTACGTTTTCTTTTTAAAATATTAATTATAACTGTAGTTACGGGGAAACATCGTGATTGAGGCCTAATGGGGTACCACTTATTCTCGACAATCAGAAATACGTAATTACCAGATTTTTAATCATAAAAATGGCAGCTGGAAGGTCCATGTCTTCTTACGTATGCCAGTGGTACCAGTAAATAAGTTTAACTGGTTCTTGTGGTACAATTGCTTCAACTTCAGGCCGATCTCGTCCTCGTTATAGATCCTTTCTGGATTAAGGCCTTCGCTTTCGACGATTTCGTTGAATTTGATTATAAATTTGAAGGCAGCTATGTTATCAGCAGACGTGCTCTCGCCACTTATCACTACGCGATGGATAAGCCTACCATGTCTCATGGTCCAGCGCCATAACCACCCTACTTAGGATAAGTAACCCACCATCCAAATATTTCGGCGCCTCCAAACGGGTTTTCGTCGGCACAACCACTTTCTTACGTTTAAACTAAGGCTCTTCATAAATTTTTTTTGTCACCCATTTTCTCTTAGACAAATATTTTCAACTCAAGAAAGCACAGAAAGAAGAAGTGGTATCCGCCCAGAGGGACAAAAGTCAAATGAACAGAACATGTCAAACAAAAAGATTTGGGTGGCGAGTGCCGGATTGGACGACGCAACTCAAATGGGGTGTGGCACCGTGTTTGTCTCTTTCTTCGCTTCTCTCCATAGTGTCTAGATAACATGGGGAAGGGTTAGCCGAGAGTCAACAGCATTTGAAAAGCCTTTCTTACTACCATAGCCATGTAATTATTGTTATTTTTCAGGTACCTTGCTACAGGAGCATTCTTCAAAAGTCTGTCGTTCGCTTGTAGAGCTGGAGGTACTACAGTAAGTAATATTGTAAACGACACAGTGAAAGAATTATCGAATGTTTTACAACCATTACATATGCTTGAACCTACAATAGAAAAGTTTCCTCATACAGGTCATGCGTTTATGGAAATTAGGAATTTTCCTAATTGTGTGGGGCGTACTGATGTGAAACAAGTGAGAATTATTTGCTCACCACATTCTGGATCAATTTTCTATAACTATAAAACATTTTCTCAGCAGCAATGCCTACTCTTGCCTCACTGAATACCGTTGCGACGTATTGCTCGATATAGATGTGCTGTAAGTGATGTTGCAGGCTATGGAAATCAGAACGAGGAATCTGCATTTTCAGCTTCAGATCTGTACGAAAAGGCAAAAAGGAGTCAGTTATATATTCCAGAGGATATCTACTTACCAGGGACAGAGGTCAAAACACCTTTTGTGTTTCTTGGTAACGAGGCGAACCCTCAATTACTTACGTTGTTTACCCCCTACCCTGCTGATCATTTAACTGCAGAAAAAATTGTTTTCAATGTTAGACACTCAAGGTCAAGGAAAAGCATCGAATGCACATTCGGCATTCTGTACTCTAAATGGCGAATACCGACAAAAGATTAGCAGCAAAACACGAAACTGCAGATTACATAGTGAAGGCAACCTGTTTGTTCAAAATACTCTTATCGACATGGAATGTTTTGAAAGACATCTGGCAGGGGAAACTACAGATAAAACTCTTGTACGTCAACAAGGACAAACAAGAGAAGGAGGACGACTGCCATCTGCAGCTCTGCTATTGCGCGACCATTTGAAGTGTACTTCCTTGATAATCCTATTAAACACATCAATCTCTACCAATTACATTCCAAGGGTAGATTTTTAAATAACAGTATTCTTCATTACCTCAATATTTATGAAAATAATGTTAAATCTTTGTTACCACTGTAATTGTCATCCTTGCTTGTACCCTTCCACAAGCGATCGAGATTGTACCTGTTGTGATGTTCATTTGTTTACTGATACTAAACAGCGCACCGGTCGTTCACGGATAAAACAACATTTTCAACGTTCGTTATTGTTTAGAGTTTGAGCGATGTGTCTCGACTGGAGCTGCGCTGCAGCGACATCGGTGCTGACTTCCCGACCAAAGAGTCAAGCGTCTCGACGCTGTAACCAGAGCCACTGGACGCTCCACTATGTACTAACTCATTGAACAACATACATCATTACAAGCAGCGCAGTTTCACACACCGCTTGACTCTTGACTTGCCGCTCCACTGTGTTTACACCCTAAGACAACTTCTATGTTTGCTCAACTTGGTACTCCCAGTGAAGTTCTACTAGGTACGTGTTTGTTAATTGCACCTGGAGCAATTTAATGAGCATCAATATATTCATAAATTTTAAATGGCGAAAAGAAGAATTAATCTTTCAGTACATAATTAAACGAATATTATATTGCTTATTTTAATTTTGGCGTACACCTAGGGGTGGGCCTACCCTCTGTGGGTACGTATAACCCAGACTGTATTGTATATCACTGGTTTAGTTCACCTAATGAAAGTATTACTGACTGGCTTCACTCAGATTAATAACTGGAGCCGCGCTGGATCAGCCGAGCGGTCTTGGGCGCTGCAGTCATGGACTGTGCGGCTGCTCCCGGTGGAGGTTCGAGTCCTCTCTCGGGCATGGGTGTGTGTGTTTGTCCTTAGGATAATTTAGGTTAAGTAGTGTGTAAGCTTAGGGACTGATGACCTTAGCAGTTAAGTCCCATAAGATTTCACACACATTTTGAACATTTTTTTTTAATAACTGGATACCCCAGTCAAATAAACCACTGAACAGTGCTTTGAGTAGAATGAACGACTGAATACGTGCTTCAAACAATATAAAAACTAAAGACTGGTTTTACTTGAAAAGAAATAATGAATAACTCAGTCAGTACGTAAAACACCAACGGATTGTGTTTTCATTCGATTCATCCCAGGGTTTGGTTTCAAGTTAAAGAAGTGAGTGAATAATAGCCCAACCGTATATAAAACTACAACCGTCGGATTCAGCTGTTTCCATTCGGTTGGTCCCATAGACACTCAACAGAAAGAATAAATAATGAAACCGATCTGTAAAGCTACAACTAAATGGGTCGATTGTTCTTCAACAACCGACTGAATCGACTGTTTTCATACAGTTGTCTCCATCTCTACAGTAAGATGGTGTAAGGCCATCACAGTGAGCGGAGAGCATGTAGAAAAATAGGGTTTTGTAGCCAAACGAGTGGGGAATAATATGATGTATTGGAATCCCGTGTAAGACCAACCTGCTTTCAGAAAAAATCTCTTGCAATGCTTACTGAAAACTTCTCGTACATTACAACACCTCGAAAGATTCCCGTCTAACCTCCTTGCGTAAGGACGCCAGATGAAAGTTGATGTCGTCAAGCCCTGAATGAAAATTGCGCAACGGATAACTTGGGAGGGTAGCTTGAGAGCGCTACCTAGAGAGCGTGCCCTTTCTGTACGATACTAGGTAAAGGGCTGGAGGGCTCACACGCTGATGTGTGGGTTCCTGCATTCTATATATTTTATTTTAAATGAAGTCCTTTAAATTAACTTCTTTGTGATTTTTAAGGTATGTTAAAGATTGATGACGATTGGTTACCAATTTATTTTAAACATTATCACTCGACTTTACAGCGATTGCACCAATTGTTCCAATTTACAGCTATTACAATTTTACAACTTATAGGTCGGATATATTATATACTAATCTGTACGCACATTTCTACGGGCAAGGCGGAATTGCGTTGGCCAAATGTGTAACACCAAAGTCCCCCAATATTTTACATGGGACATCCACTATGTGAGGAGGATAACGGGCAAATTGGGGACCAGATACATTAACACAGGGGGTCCAATTTCCGAAATTAAATGAGAACATTCATTTACTTACACAATACGAAGCTGGAAATAAAAGAATTAATACAAATATTCAAATACCTCTCTTCCATGCGTGAACATTGAGACAGACGCACTGAGGACACGTCTACTCACTTACCCGCCTTCTGTAACACTCCACGAATATGGTGGGCACCCGCAGGTCTTCCTGGGCCCCGGTGGAGGGGATGGTCGAACCACTCGGCCGTGATCAACCTCTCCACCCCAAATCTTGTGACACTGGAAGGTCTTTGACTTTTACCTGCCTGTGATGTCTCTCTGATCCCGTAGCCAAGAATTAGGTTGGCACTACTATTCTACAGAACTACTTCGCAACTAAGATTTGGCTACTCTTTATGGAAAGGTGTGAGGAGGCTTAGGAATTTTCATGTGCAGATTCACATTCACGTACAAGAAATGCATAATACACGTCACATATAAATACGTATTATGAAGCCTGAAAAATTTCTTTCCACCCGTCCACATGGGTTCTATTGCACCCGCGGCCGGCCGCGTCGTGCAATGAAATTGGCGGCAGAGCCGCCTCTGTTTGTATTTCTCGGTGCGAGCGAGCAGCGAAACCTGCTGCTTATAGAGCGGAAGCTACTGTACCGTTTCAACCTACGAATCTCTCCCACATGGAACGTGAAGACAAGATTACATTAATTACAACAAGCACAGAGACATTTAAGCAATTATTCTTCTTGCGATCCATACGTGAATCGAATGGACAAGACCCTGATAACAGGTAGAATGGGACTTACCTCTCCCGAGAACTTCACAGTTGTTTGCAGAATATAGATGTAGATGCAGATTTAAATTTCAGTACATAAAATGTTGGACTGAGTTTCATAGTAGAAAGCAGATGATGTTATTCCTATCAGGGGCGGTTATCAATGTAAAGATTGCTGGAGAGAATTGAAAGATGTAGACGTACATACAATGCGAAAACGCTGATAACTACTGTGTCTGTAGGTACACATTTTGTGCGATGTAGGTCAAGTGAAGTTTGCGATAACCGTTTAAACAGGAAAGAGGATTCCTACTACAGCTAGAGAAACTTTATTGCAAGCTTCAAGTTCCTTCACGTATTGAAAACGTATGTGAATGAGCGCAGTGAGCAGTGTCCTGAGCCTGTTATGTAACAAGTTATGTAGTCATTACTGTTTGATTTGAAGTGGATGCCAGACTGTGGGAAATACTTTACCGTAGATTACTTAATTTCTTACCGTAGACTGAGTGCTTTCTTTTTCTATATTTGACATCGGAATAGGCAAATGCACACTTTCGATCTGCATGTACCGTGGGTACGGACTTATGTTGACGAAAAACCTGCAGACAATGATGTTCGTGCTGTTAGCATAAAGATAACAGCTTTCGAAGTTTCGTGTTACAAATCGTGCGATTTTTTTTTTCAGGAACATTGTCGTCAATATATACGAATCCGGAACTTAAGATATTTAGTGGACGTTAACGTTAAAATCAAGAGCTTGCAGTTACTTTTAATTTATTTACGGTGAGTGTCCTACAGCTTCGTTCGAGAATAGCCTTGCGTAGCCTCCAACGATGTGTATTAGATAATTGATGCAGATAAGATTCAAATGGTTCAAATGGCTCTGAGCACTATGGGACTCAACTGCTGTGGTCATTAGTCCCCTAGAACTTAGAACTACTTAAACCTAACTAACCTAAGGACATCACACACATCCAAGCCCGAGGCAGGATTCGAACCTGCGACCGTAGCAGTCGCACGGTTCCGGACTGCGCGCCTAGAACCGCGAGACCACCGCGGCCGGCTGCAGATAAGAACAACGTGTTGAGTTCTATCTGCAAAAGAAGTCCTGAATCGAATCTCATAAATCTGGTCTGATACTCTGTAAACTCGTAATCTATTCACTAAACGACCGTGCGGAACCGCTCTGGATCTCACGAGCGAGCAAAGGGGGCTGATTCTGGATACATCTCTGTTTGCAAATTACATGTATTTTTTTATAGAGAAGATTTTCTTTCTCGACAAACGTCAAAATGAGTGAGAATAAAACATATTTTAGAAATGTAACGGTCAGCCTAACAGTCACTTTACCGAAATCGGTGCCGCTTGTGTAACAGGTGGCTCTAAGTGCGATTATTCACCCCACTCCTCTGCAGGAAGTGCTCAGCAGTGTTGCACGTCAGATTTGGAAACATCTGGCTGTCCGGGAGCTAGTCGTATCTGTGCAGTGTCTGAGCGCACTGCACGAGTTTCCACGAACATGCAAACTTGTCGTTCGTAGTACTATTCACTTTCTCTTTTACTCTCGTGAGTGTGATATTGTTTCAATGGATTTCAAGATTTGAGTGTGATATTGTTTCATTGGATTTCAAGATTGGCCTCAAGTTTGGAGGACACTACAGTCCATTTGTAGTTTTAACTATGTGGCTAAATTTAAAGTCTTCAAATTATTTGTCAGTAACAGACACAGCAATAATTTTTTTTTAATCTGTGGATTTATTGCAAGCACGTACCAAGTCAAAGTGTATGGGTTAGTTTTGGTGATCAAAGTACATACTCATAACATTACCAAAAATGATACTGGGGGAAGAATAATAGAATAATTTATTACGAAATATGTGAAGTCAGGAAGATGATGTGAAATATAAAGCCCTTCTACACCTTTACTTGCGCTAACCATTTTTATAGTGATTGAGAAACTGTACCGCGTTTAGCGTAGAAAGTTTTGTACTGCTGCGTTTTCCTTGCTTCAGAAGCAAATTACATATTGCTTGCATAACAGGAAACACAATACAGTAACATTTACAGACAGTAACAGACAAACGATAGTTACCAAGGAGCAGGTACACACCAGTTAGAATGTCTAGAATGCGAATCAGTGTATCTGGGAATGACAGGAGGAAATTTCAAAACTAGGTAACAACATATAAGAAGGTGGAAGAATGAAAACAGATAATGTACCTGTGTTGAACACCTGATAAAATATGAACATGAAACATCCAACATCGAACAGGACATGAAAACTGTTAGAGTGAACAATTACAACAAAAAACGTCTGAAAATACAGATGAAATCCCATATATAAAGTGCCTTGTAATGAGCAGGAAAATAATAAATTTCCAAGTCAATTAAAGACAGTAACTCACTGATCATGTTAACTACTAAAACAAAAACAAATAAAGTAAAAAACAACTTGACTAAGTAATGAATTAATCTCTCTCTCTCTCTCTCACACACACACAAACACACACACACACACACACACACACACACACACCGCCCCCCCTTACCCCCCCACACACAAACAAACAACAAATGAACAAATATGAAACCACACAAACACACCACAGCAAAAACGAAGGTTGACCAAGGGAAAACACACAATTGGGGTTGGTAATATTACACACTCGAAACACACACATTCCATACTCAATGCAAAGTGGAAGTGAAGAGTTTAAATAAATGCGTTCGCAAAAACGCGTAAAATCGGCTATCTGGAGTATGCAGACCGAGTAAATTCATATTCAGGGCAACACACATGGATGAAATCGTAAGTAACACCAAATAATAATTCAACGTCACGAAACTTGTGTGCAAAAGTTGTTTGTAATCTGAAAAACAAGAGAAAACCTAATGTAGTAACATTTTTTTATCTACTGTATAATGCATCTTTACATACATAAAGCAGCCATGTATCACATACATTTACATATGTAATAAGCGAAACTCATATGCCAAAAACAAATTTCCTTTCATTTAATTGCAAAAATGGAATACGCTACCGTGAAGTGTATTTTATCTGACGAGGAGTTGCTCGACATGAACCTCATGTTTTGAATATGGTGCTTGAGAAACTGTTGGATTAGGTACTACGGACCTTTCGCATGTTGTATGCTTCATCTCGATCAATATCTACTACGCAATGAAAATTTGGCAGCTGTAATCGTATTAGTACAAATTATAAAGATCGCTGTGTATGTTCCTTGGCAGTACTAAGAGAAGATGATAAACTACCTGGTGAAGATAATGAAGCTGTAGTATGTTATAAGGGAAGGCTGATATCTTAGAGGCCACTCACATGCTTGCAGCTTGCTGAAAGCACCTAATTCAAGTTAATATAGCATTTCTCATCAGAAGAACCACATCAGAGCTACACAGGGTGATTTTTTCCACCGTGTACAAGCTCTACGGATCGATTGATGAGAGGACACGGGACAAAAAAGGTCTAACGAACTTATGTCTGGAAATGTAGGGTTTACACGTTACAGACCATTTATTCAGTTATACATTTTTACAGTAACTGTGGTCAAATACGTGCTGTACCATGCAGCAACTGTTACATTATGTGTTGAAAATGGTTTCCATGTGCCTCAATGCATGCTTGTAAGGACCGTAGCATGTTGTGTCTCACATGTTCACACCGGCTAGGCTGCATCTGAACAGTGTCAAAGGCAGCATGGATACGCTGCTCCAGTGTCTCCACATCTGGGATGGGCTCTGCATACACGGTACTTTTGACATGGCCCCATAACCAGAAATCGCACAGTTTGAGATCTGGTGAACGAGCAGGCCATGCAACTGGACCACCTCGTTCGACCCATCGACCACGAAAGAGACGATAGAGAAGCTTCTGGACGTTAACGGTGAAGTTGAGTGGAGAACCATCATATAGCAGCCACCAATCATCAATGACACTTCTATTAGAAGGTGAGAGAAAGTCACCCGCAAGAAACGCAGATAGTTCCGGCCTGTTAGGCAACTTGAAAGGAAGACTGGTCCCAAAATATGGTCGCTATTAATCCCGGCTCACACATTCCAGCGGCACCGATGCTGATGTTTCGCTGTCACCATACCATGGCGTTGAGAGTACTATCTCACAGATGAGTGTTATGAAAGTTGAAGATACCACTCTGTGTAAAGGTGGCCTCATCTGTGAACAGGATGGATGACACAAATCCCAGAATCGTGATTGGCTGGTGAAGAAACCAGTGTCAAAACTGCTCCCTATGTGGAAAGTCTGTCACTAGTAAGCCCTGTACAAGCTCTAAGTAATAAGGGTAGTCATGGAGAATGGTTCACACTGTCGTCTTACTTACCCTGTACTGGCGGGCTAACTGCCTGGAACTGACACGGCGGTCGCCTTCCATTGTGTTAGTCACTTTTCTTTCCAAGTCTGGTGTCCGAACATTTCTGGTATGTCCTTCATGATTTCCTGCTTCCCAAAACGAGCCTGTCTCAGAAAAACGACGAAATACTGTAGCAAATATTGGTTTAAATCAAGACTTAGCTATTGGTAACACTCATGCATAGTCTCTATATATGTGTGTATAGATGTCAGCGGGGGACAGTTGCGGTTCGAATGCATAACTTGCTAAGTCTTCACCTATAATTTTCGTTGCCGAGAGTGCGCACTCTGTAGGTATGGAGAAAGGAAACTCTCACGTTCCAGGTTGCTAAGTGCAGTCGAAACACTGTCACCTAACGAATAGCTTATTACTAGGATAACAAAATACACGGAATCAACAGTTTGTATATGTCCTGACGCGGATTAAGGATGTATCGAAGTTGGAAGTTTTAAACAAAAAGAAAGCGGAGCTCATCTGGCAAGCAATAAGAACATATACTTACGGGAATAAATTACCAGAACAGCACCAAAAATCAACTCTGTAAGCATGTCAATTACCTGTTGCAGATGCCTACACGGTACAGTGCAAATACGATGAACGTGCAGAACTGTGCCAGACTTTGAGTTTCCATTAAGCTCAACGCTATATGACTATTGGGCAATCTCTCTGATGTATCGTAGCAGTACACGCATTTGTTTTTAGACTACGAGTTTCCAGTCTCCACCAATCACTGAGTCTCATCTGGGTATTAAGCGAGTGTTACTATACTTTCCACGATCTTCCTATCCAAAATGCATGCATGTAGATCATCAGGAAGAGGGGAGTTCATAGGATTTTTCAGTAGACTGGTGTATAGGACACGCAAATACCCTCGTATAAAATCAAACAACGCATGGCTATGGCGGTAATACGACCATATACATATGGAAATATCAAAAAAATATGAAAAATGACATAAAATCGGTAAAAAACGAGACAAATCGGGTATAACTACGACAAATTGATGGGAAATACGTAAAATTGAGGTAAATATGACGGAATACGTAAATTTGCGAAAACGCTTGCAAAATTACGTAAATTGACAAAGAATACATAAAATTAGAGATAAAGTACTATGAAATGCAGGGAACTGAGATGCATTGGGGATACCCGGACACTCATGACCAAGAAAAGCTTAAAACATGTTCTTTGTCTGCATTCACTTTTAGCCGTCCCTCTCCCCCTGCACACTACGTGGGTTTCCGTAACACATTCTTCAGCAAAGAATATACAGTTATTACAAGGAGGCGCTATATTAAAGGAGGCGAAACCTATGTCTCTCAATCCCTAATTGCGTTCTCACACGTGCCGTTGAATATAGCTATTAACGAATTATGGTTGGTTCTCACAAACAATGTTATTCCTTAAATATTAAGGAGAAGAATCAATGCGTTTGTCAGACTTAAGCTGTTCCCCAGAGCGTCGTGTACGAGAGCGGACTGATACCACACATATCACCTTCAGTAGTGGGAGGGAGGTGTACTCGAGAGATGTGGTGTTAGAAAGAAATTGCTATATTATCCTACACTTGAGCAAAACTCCCTAACATCAGACGAGGATTTCTTTAAGCGACAGCCATCCTTCCAGAGCTGTCGTGATGATACTGTAAACAGCAATAAGAGAGTTGCATCTCATTTGGCTACTGATAGTGGTGCTTACTCACTAGTCAGAAGTTGTTGCTTCTTTGCATTCATTTTCGTGCAGCAGGGTCGGGGTGGAACTTCAATGTATCAGCTATCGAAAATATTGGTGTCGGTTTCTCCTCACTCTATTTCCTAATGAGACATAGCCGCATCGATTAATACCGATACTACTATTACTAATGATAAGCGCGACCAACGCAGGAAGTGTGACTGATGTATGAAATGCGTTAATTTCCTAAGAGACAGAAAAGCAATCTCCTGGCTTCATTGAAATTGATTCGTAAGCAGTTCGAGCGGCGGATATATACTGACGATAGCGTCCTATGACACCAGAAGAAGGAAGTACTTTTATCATTTTGAAATTGGTCACTGTGGTGATTGGAGTAGGAAATTTGGTGTGGTCGTTGTATGTCAGATGTTGGACAAATACATCTCGCATTAGAATATCAAGAGCGTTGCATTCCGCATGACTAATACTTTGGAAACAGTATCGCTTTAACAATATAACATTTTTAGGTGCAGAACCGTGTAACCATCAGAGTGCGTGCTTATACTCTACGATCATTTCTCTCATGCCGGTACCTTCCTGTTATTGTCTCCAGAAAATGGAGTAATGCTTCAGAATTGATAGCGTGGTTGATTTACGTGAAATGTTTCAAATTCCATCTGTCTGGAGCTACATATTGTATAAACCACATGTCTCTTATTAACTGTTCGTTATATCCTAGCAACACTCTCATGTCTACTATGCACTGATAAGAGGTGCTATCCTCCACAACATTCAGACGTCTGGGGATTTCTTGTGAATTTTGATGTGTGCTATGGGAAAGATTGGTGCAGAACAGTCTACGCTGAACAGTAGTTACAGACACAACTCGCCATGTTCCTTCATGAGACGTCGAATGTAGTGGGTGTAAGACCATCATACTTATGGTCAGTTGCAGATTAAATTGGCGTCGTGTTGCAGCGCCGATTGGTCAAGGACAATGTAGGAAGGATGTGCCAATCTCGACTTTATCCTACGAATGAAAGGATATTCTGAGACGCCCATCCACGATAGGGAAAATGGCCAGTAAAAATGGTAAATTCTGCAGTATGATAGATGTCCTCGAAATATGTAGATAAGCTAACACATCGGTACTGAAAGCTGTCTGGTTTAGTTTGGTGTATATGTCTGAATGGACGTACTGCCCAGTCATCTATCGGAATTCGCAACCTAGTATATGGTGCTTGCAAAGTAGTGGAGGGTTTTTTTAGCGATGATACAGAAATTGGGAAACATTCTGCTGTGTCATTGGCTGGCTGTGAAATTACAGAACATCTTTTAAAATTACTAAAATTGATCGCACTTTCAATTATGGTGCATTTTTGAGTAAATCGCCCCGTATCAATACAGTCTTCCCCATCCTATTCGTCCACTGGTATGCTGATGATTGACTGACACCACTTGGTTAAAACAGAGAGCCTTGGTGGAACACTGGATACCTGCTACTTGTCACTGTTGAGCATGGGATTAAATGTGGAGGTCATCACCTTCACGCACTTATTTCATCCTAAATGCTGCAGGCTCGTCCTGTTTCCATATGCTGTGATGCCCTCTATATGTTCCTTTTTCGCCTATAAGATAACAGTATCTCTTTTTAATTCTACTAACACATACGTGTTGAGAACAGCACCTTCTAGCGATGGTCAACAGCAGAACAGTAATCGTGTACATGACTGCAAAATGAGGAAACAATGCTCCTCAAAATGGAACACTGAGTCATCTGCTACCCTGCCGCTGTGGTAGATGACATTAACTGTATAGGTCATCACCTTAAGATAGTTGTAGGAAACGCTCTACAATGAAGCAAACTCTTCCAGTTTCCATACGTTGCAATTCTTCGACATTTTTTGTCAATGAGGAACATCGCCTCTGTGTTTTATTTCTACTAACCTGTGTTGTGGGAGCTGCATAGTTCACACCATACGATGATCAGCTTTCTGTGAGAGAAAATTGACTGAAAAATGTTAATGTCGATTTAGTATCTCACATAGACCTCAAAAGCATGGCAGAAAAGTAAAATGTATGGTGATGTACAAAACTGTAGTTGTACACTGGTTACAGCCGGAAAAAACAATCTATTAAACTGCTTAAGAAGGAACAATACAGGAACCCTCTCTTATGATTGATAGTCTGTTGGATATGGTTTTTCTCCAGTACAGTCAACAAAACTTGTGCCGATCTGTGAAAGTGACTTCAATCACTGGCCATGAGCTCCATTGGAGTGATACGTGCATATGTAACATGATAGAAATCAACGCGCAGACGGTATTTGTTTTTCGATAAAACGGAAGAGAGAAAGACGTCTTAAAATCTTATAGGTTGTTCTATTACAACAGAGCCTTTTAGCAGTGTGATGTAGCACCGCATTAACGAAAGAGGACTTGCCATAGTGTACAAAACAGCAGCGTCCTCTTGAATTAGAGCTTGTTGTCGAACGTAATATGATAGTGTTTTTTTTTTCTAAATGTGAGGAAAAGGCGTGAAAGAGTGTATCCTCTAACATTTTTTCACATGTCTGACATGTTTGTAATACACATATGCATAACGGTTTATTTAAAGGCACTGATTTGAAAGCATGAGACGCTCTCAGGTTTCGTAATTTCGCTACCAAATTGAGCGAAATTGCTTAACACAGATGTTTTTACTGTGGAGTTTAAATTCTGGCTGTTTCTTTAATTCAATAATTGTTTCAACGTAACAAGCACATTCTGTGGTGATTAGTAGTTTTCACAGCAAAATAGTGGAAGCTTTTTCCAGATTTTGTGCAGGATGAACATGTATTTGAAGGATAGTACATCCAGACTTCTAAATTTTAGTTATTTTTAATCCGCAGCCGTGCACTTCATATGGTTCAAATGGCTCTGAGCACTATGCGACATAACTTCTGAGGTCATCAGTCGCCTAGAACGTAGAACTAATTAAACCTAACTAACCTAAGGACACCACACACATCCATGCCCGAGACAGGATTCGAACCTGCGACCGTAGCGATCGCTCGGCTCTAGACTGTAGCGCCTAGAACCGCACGGCCACTCCGACCGACCCGCGCACTTTGCTGGATGTCACAAAACAATGAGATGCAAATTGTAAGCTGCCGTCGAACGTAAAAACTATAAACAACTTTGCTCATAAAACTAAAATTTTACTGACGGCACCTGTTTTCGTGGAAAGAGGACTTACGATTGTGTTTCTCTTTTGAACAGATGCTCGATTATAAGAGGTGCATTGACGTTAAATACAATTTTTACAATGTAGTGTTTTCACAATCAGAACTGCGGGCACTCGCGGAGGTGTGGAGCCGGCCAGTGTGTGTGTGTGTGTGTGTGTGTGTGTGTGTGTGTGTGTGTGTGTGAGCGTCCTAGGCAGCTGTGCCTCGATCAGGGCATGGTTACATTTTAGCGTCACTCATTCTGTTTTGTTCTGCAGGCAATTGGCGTTATGGTCTTTCCTGTTAGAAATGAACCGCCTAACGGAGGATCCAGCCACGTTCCCCACCTTGGAGGCTGCTCCGACCGCAGATACGCCAGGAGCTGTGACCAGCAGAGGTAGTGAGCTACATGTTTTCCAAGCAATGGACGTTTTAAAAAGTGATTTGCAGATTTCTCCCGAATTCAGTTGTTGTTCCAGGGGGGTCCAGTCTTTCTGCGAAATACGTTTAACATATTTCATGGAGTGTGGACTTCTTGTGTGTTATCTATCTAGAGACAGTATATTAATGGCACTAGAAAGATCTCTTTGTGGACCACCAGCGCCAAGATAAATCAGGCCTCTATTTCTACCTACAGTGAGGAGAGAGAGAGAGAGATGATGGGTGGTAGGGGCGAGGGGAGGGTAAGACTGCCTTTAAGATGATTGGTTCAATAGTTCCCATAGGTGACGACATAGCTGCAACTACCGCTGCCTCTGTAATCTTTCGGGATGAATATTTTCTCCAGTAAATGTGTTGCATTATGACCTTTGATTACGGGTGCTGTTTTTTTCACGACATTTTCCATGTGTAATTTCAACAGTGCAGATTTTTCCATCAGTTTTGGTGGTGTGTATTTATTTCGATTACTTGGCTACATTGTGACTGTCAAGCAGGCGTCTGTAGCGAACCTTGGCATCAAACAGCGACAGATAGAATCCTTACAGGTAATACACTTACTAATCTCCTTTCTGTCCAACCCCAGCGTATCGTCAGCAGAACACAATTCCCACCAAAAAAAAATTAAGATTGCACCTCCCACTCCACCCTTTCTTCCTCTAGCTTCTAGGTGATGGGTAGAGTTTGAGTACCCCCGCCAGTACTTTCGACTCATATGAAATTTTTGTCCGGCAGGTTAACAAGAGGTTTTTGGTAATGTCAGTTTTGAGCTGTATTGCGGTTTTATTCACTCCCTGTGTAGCACAGAGCATATAGTTGTGTTATTAGGACCGATCTTTATGATTAATTACGTAATTAGGGCCGATCTTTACTTCAGTTTCCTAACCAAAATAAATAAAGTACTTCAATCTAACGCTCCTCTCCTGCATCTGGACAGTTTCCATACAATGGGATGAGTACTTGGACTTTCCATCCAGAAGGACCAGGGTTCGAGTCACAGGAAGGACACCGTCATTTTGAATTTCCGTCTAATTCCTGGTTGTGGGGGTGGGGGGGCCGGGGGAGAAGGGGGATGTCACTACAGACCTGGAACAAAGAAATTCCAACTTAATATCGAAATTCCCGCCAAAACTTGAAATTCCCCCCAATAGAGTTGGTGCGGGAGGGGAAGGTGAAGAGGAGGGGCCTGTGACCCACGTGCAGCCTGAGGGAAACACTTGTCGTCATCCAGGGCTGGGTTTGGGGTGGGGGTCATTAATTGGTCAATTTAATTAATTTGCATATCTATTTAATACTGAATTTGTTGTGATGGCGCTATCTGCCTACTAATCTCCTCTATCTCTTATCTAAGTCTCTAGCTGACAAGGATCCCAGATTGATTAACAACACTCAAGAATAGGTCGAATAGACGCCTTGTAAGCCATTTTTTCTCTTGGATGAGTTACATTTACTTAAGGTAGTCCCTGTAAATCTTAGCCCGAAATCTGCCTTTCCTACTGTTTGCTTTATGTGGGCCTTCCAGTTAAGGTTGCTCTAGATAATTACTCCTAGATATGTAACGGTATATACTGTTTCTAGCAATCTGTCATTAATAGTGTAGTTGTACAGTAATGGATTTCTTTTTCTATGTATGCGCAATATGTTACATTTATTTACGTTCAGTGTCAAATGCCACAGCCTGCACCATTCATCAGTCCTCTGCATGTCATTGTGCAAACCGACGCTATCTTCCAGCGTCGCTACCTTCTTATAGGCAACCGCATCATCTGCCAGCAGTCTTGGAGTTTCCGACGCTAGCTACCAGATCATTTACAGGGTGACAATTATTGAACTATATAAAATAAAATCATGATAATTTCTGAACGGTTTGCGTTAAGATCAAACTCCACGGCTGACCGTGAGGCATGATGGTATTTGGTTTAGCAACGAAGCCTACTTCCATTTGAATGGCTTCCTCAATAAGCAAGGGTGGCGCATTTGGGGGACAGAGAATCGGCATTTCGCGGTCGAGAAGTCTCTCACCCTCAACGGACGACTGTGTGGTGTGGAATGTTCTGTCACGGAATAATCGGTGCGATATTTTTGACGGCACTGTAACTAACGAACGGTACGTGGTTTTGGAAGATGATTTTATCCCCATTATCCAAAGTGAACCTCATTTTGACAAGACGTGATTCATGCAAGACGGAGCTTGACCGCTTCAAAGCAGGAGAGTGTTTGATGTCCTGGTGGGGCACTTTGGGGACCGCATTCTGGCTCTAGGGTACCCAGAGACCACTGGCATAGCCTCGATTGGCCGCCATATTCTCCGAATCTGAACATAAGTGACTCCTTTTGTGGGACTATATTAAAGGTAAGGTGTACAGAAATAGCCCCCAAACCGTTTCTGAGCAGAAAACAGCCAGTTAGGAGATCGTAGACGGATCGATGTTCCTACGCTACAGCGGGTCATGCTAGGAATTTCGCTATTCGTCTGCGCCACATCATCGCCGATGATGGCAGGTATATCGAACATGTCATAACCTAAATCTGAATATCTGTAGCGACGTTTACATGTTGAATATACTGCATGCACCCCGTAGTTTGCAACTAATTTATGTTTTTTCATATAGTTCAATAACTGTCACCCTGTACGTACATTGTAAACTGTAACGGCCCTATCAGACTTTCTAGGAATACTCCTGAAATTACCTTTCCTTCTGTTGATTGTTTTCCATTTAGAGCGACATATTGAGTCCTGTCCCCAAGGAAGTCTTCAATCCAGTCGCAAATCTGGTCTGGTACTTGATAAGCTTGTGTTTCTTTTTTCTCTAGACGGCACTGTGGCACGGTGTCAAACGTGCGAGGAAACGGAGCAGTTGTGAGTTAGATCTTCCGTGGGTGCTGTTTCGAGGATAATTAAGAATGTTTTATAACGGCTTCTGCAGACTGTGGTGGTGTTTTAAGGGTTTTTAAGAGGGTGTTCTGAAGTAAATGATCTAATTGGTTTTGTGGCTCCATTGACTGCTGTTTATGAAATTATATGACATGATTTTTGTGGTTTGATGGATTCCTTCAAAAGGTCCAGCATGATGCTCTATGACCTTAATAGTTTTATGGCGTTACAAGAAACAGTAAAAAATATAACGAATGTCATTGTGTTCCCACGAGTGGAGATTGTTACAGGAAGATATCTCTTCTTGTAATCCTTGATTGAAGTTAGACACTAGTCCAAAAGATTATCTTGTGCCTAGACTTATTGTGAAGAGCTGAAGTTTAATGTTTTCTCGTGCCGGATCGATTACGACTGTACATAAACGTATTCATATTGATGATATATAACGTGAGTTGTTTACCAATGCTTCAAAGAATATATCCATGTTCCATATTAAGGCTGGCTGGTGTGGCCGAGAGGTTCTAGGCGTTTCAGTCTGGAACCGCGAGACCGCTACGGTCGCAGGTTCGAATCCTGCCTCGGGCGTGGATGTGTGTGATGTCCTTATGTTAGTTAGGTTTAAGTAGTTCTAAGTTCTAGGGGACTGATGACCTCAGATGTTAAGTCCCATAGTGCTCAGAGCCATTCGAATCATTTCCATATTAAGGTTTTTGAGGTATTTTATTAGTATAAAGCGCTTTGTAGTGTATTGTTGTTGTTAATGGAAACTAAGGGGGACACTGACATGAAGGGCGAAGGATCTCACTTTGTCACTGAAGTAAAATTAGGACTCGTATCTTTTGTATCGGTTAAAAACTGGAAAGGAAGCTAATGAAAAACTGTTTCATGTAATTTGAGGCCACTGCATATTTTTGATGTGTAGATAATCTGAGGAATGGGGCAGTTCGGTCATTGCATGGATACTTATGAGAACTTTCTGGGAAACAAATGCAGAATGAAGAATGAAATGAAAGTACGAAGAGAACTTTTCCTCTGAAATGTGGTTTTGGTGAGGTAATATGATATGACTTATAGAACGAGACACTTTAGTTTACATTTTCAAAATTGCTTGTGGAGTGTCGTTCAGGAATAAAATGAATGCATATGGTAATCAAGTTATGGCAGATATTTTGTATATTTTGGCTATTTTTTCTTCTTCTATTCTTCAGAATGCAAATTTGATTCAACGAGCCAGCTTGTCACTCGGTGTGTGTGAATGTCTTGTTATTCACCGGTAGAAAGTTTTTATGTGTTTCATAACGATGATTTGAGAATGATATTTGTAACTGAACTACCTGGTACATTTACAGGAGGTGCCAATAACAGTTTTATATACTGTACATGATAATGTTTCTTATTCATTTTTTTCTGTTACTGGGTGCCCTTCTCTCTTGTCATGTTAGTTGTTGGTCAAAGTACTGCATACTGCTCAATGATGGATAGCCACTTAAAAATTCAATTTGTTTACATCAATAGCATTTTCAGCATACAGACACTTTTTTAATAAGACAACTGAAGTTCAGGACACCTCTCAACTCCGTCTTCCCTCTTCCGATCCCAAAAATGTAAATTCATATTTAGTTACGACTACAAACACGGATATTGTTTATGATCTCAGTAGCGTTCTCATAAACACCTCTAAAAATTCCGACATATCATAGTTGCTCAGCAATGGAAAGAGGATAATCATACTTCATTATCAGTGAATCACCATGTGGTTACAGATACAAATTGGACACTGCGATGTATCTGCAAGTATCCTGTTGAAAAGAGTTTCTTCGTTAGGAGCTGCTGTCAGGTATACGAAGCTTTCTATATGCCCCCACGAAAAACTCAAGAAGCGTCAGATCAGACTAGCAAGATGGTGACACAACTGAGCCTCCCTTTCCAATAAAATATTATGGATACGTGACACTGAGTATGTTACGTACTTGGAAAGAGAAGATTGTACAGCAAAAGCCTCGTGCACGAGATACCAGTTCACAATTAAGAAATACCTCTTGCCTAGATGCTTATAGCTTCTGATGGTGTTAGAACGATACCTGGTGTACTTGTTAGCGCACCGGTATTTTCTACAAATATGTTATTTACTGTCAAATTCTAAAGGTGGCAGGGGTAAAACATAGGGAGTGAAAGGCTATTTACAATTTGTACAGAAACCAGATGGCAACTATAAGAGCCGATGGGCACGAAAGGGAAGCAGTGGTTGACGAGGGAGTGAGACAGGATTGTAGCCTAACACCGATGTTATTCAATCTATATATTGAGCAAGCTGTAAAGGAAATAAAAGACCAGTTTGGAGTAGGGATGAAAGTCCAAGGAGAAAAATAAAAACCTTGAGGTGTGCCGATGACATTGTAATTCTGTCAGACAGCGAAGGTCTCGGAAGAGCAGTTGAACGGAAAAGATAGTGTCATGAAAGGAGGATATAAGATGAACTTCAACATAGCAAAACGAGGATAACTGAATGTAGTCAAATTAAATCAGGTGATACTGCAGTAATTAGGTTAGGAAATGAGATGCTTAAAGTAGTAAACGAGTTTCGCTATTTGGGAAGCAAAATAATGGATGATGGTGAAAGTAGCGAGGATATTAAATGTGGACTGGCAATGACAAGAAAAGCATTTCTGAAGAAGAGAAATTTGTGAACATCGAGTAGAGAGTTACGTGTCAGGAAGTCTTCTCTGAAAGGACTTTTAGTGAATGTAGCCATATATGGCAGTGAAACATGTACTATAAACAGTGTAGACAAGAAGAGAAAAGAAGCTTTTGAAATGTGGTGCTACAGAAGAATGCTGAAGATTAGATGGGTAGATCACGTAACTGATAAGGAGGTAATGTACAGAGCTGTGGCGAAGAGAAATTTGTGGTACAACCTGACTAAAAGAAGGGATCGGTTGGTAGGACACATTCTGAGGCATCAAGGGTTCACTAATTTAGTACTGGAACGAAGGGGGGGGGGGGTTAAAAATCGTAGAGGGAGACCAAAGGATGAATATAGTAAGCAGATGCAGAGGGATGGACGTTGCAGTAGTTATTCGGAGATGAAGATGTTTGCACAGGATGGAGTAGCACGGAGAGCTGCATCATACCAGTCTTTGGACTGAAGACCACAACAACAACATATGCTGAAAACTTTCTGTAATGTACAGCGTTGTTCAGTTAACAGTGCATTATCTTGCTGAACGTAGAGTGCATGTCCTACGGTTTCTGATATCTCAGTGATCTCACTGGCTCAGAATTACTTCCAAGGAAATAAGTTACTACTCGATAGCTTTTGTGTTCCAACTCTGCCACCTTCTGCAACTACCTCTACTTACACGACAGATGTGATCATCGGGTTGACATGTCACAGGTCTCCCGCCGGCCTCACAACAGCGTACCGATACAGGCCGGATTGTACACACATACAGTGGCCGATCAAAGTAAACCGACCTGTTTTCGATTTGACGTCCTGCGGATTCCATGGGAGCAAGAGGCACCACCATTTCCACCAGCGGCCATTGTTTCACCAAAGGCGGCGATGCTTCCACAGCACTATTTCGCATCCACTAATCAGGTGTCAGTAGCACGCCGAAGAAGTATCCATCTGCATGTGCCCAGCCATGCAGCAAGCGTTCCCAACCGCCGTACCAACCATGGAGAATCTACAGCAGCACCGCAATGAGCAGCTGGCAGTCGCTATAAGGGCCATCAATTCTACCGACTATAGCCTTATCGGACACAGTGCTCCTGGGCCGGTATACGCCGGCTGAACTTAGACTTTGTGCTTGTGTCAAGCAACTGCCTTCAGAGGCAAACTTAGAATAAATCAAGTGTGGTTCATCACTACAAATAAATTAGTAACCATAGTGACTCATAATGTTTCATGTGACTCTTTATTGTGTAACAGAGTATTATGTACGCGTGTCCATCATACTTACATGGACAAGAGCCGTCGTGGACCGTATGTTGTGAATTATTTCCATTGTTTTGTTGTGTTGGATGTAAAATGTTAGTTGTTATATTAACTGGGTGTGATTAGCTGCGTGTCTCATTGCACCTTGATCACCACAGACTCCTCTATCAGCTCCTTTTATTTGTTCACAATGTTTTACCTCAATTGGTCTAATACCATAACCTTTCAAAAATGTTGACATTGTTAAAATACAGTATATAGAAGGTTCATATTAACAGAAGAAATCACCAAGAATATGTTCCAGTGAACCTCAATTTCTGAAGTGCTCCTGCGTACAACAGAAAAAATGTATTAAACGTTTTGTTATATATAATTTCCTGCGTGTAAGTGTAACCAGAAATGAGCGTCTTATATCTTCCTTTAAATTATGACTGCCAGATTCTATGCAATAACGCAAAACGACGTGTACAAATGATCAAAAGCGCTGAAACATCCTGACAAATTTCCCAATACATTTCTACAAACACGCTGTGAAAATATAAAGCATAATATAAGTCCTGAAACAGAAATATACAATTTTCAGGAAATTACAATGAAGACTCTCACGAACATAGCACTGATGATACCAATAACTAGCGTAAAGTCTCGTGTCCCCTCTGATATGAAGTATATTTCCACGGGCTTCGATGAATCAGAAATTAAGCCGAAGAAGTAAGTTTTTCCATGCCGTTTTCTATTACAAATTAATTTTATTTTGTCTTCGTATTTCACACGCGGACAGTATTTAATGTGTTTGAAAGTAAATACGTGTCAACTACAGAGCCACGTTTTTGTTAGTATTACATGTACCAATGATAGAAAGTAGGATAGGGCATAAGATGAGATATTTTTATGGATATCACGTTAAAATATCTCAATTTCTTTATTGTTATGCAATGGTGACCGTCACATTAATTTCCCATTTACTATATGGCTGTAGTAGTTATATATCACACAATCATTTCTTTAGCTTGTGAGATAATCCTCTCGTATTGCCTCTGACTGTGTCTTCTTTACTGCAAAATAAGAATGTAATTCAGCTTTGCGAGAACAGGCTGCGTAATCAAATTTATGGCCCTGACAGGAATTGAGTTAGGAATCGTAGCCCTGTGCAAACTAAATGTGACGGTACCTTGCTTCCCAGCCCTCAGTGTTCGTCGTACTTTATTTATCCCCTCTTTAAAACTTGGTAACTATATATGACCTGTAATTGAATAGATGTTCAAGCTCGAAGGGAAGAGTGCTATTGCGAAAAGGATCTGTGACGTGCCCATACAGCAGTTACGGCTCATCAAAATCGTGTGATTACAATATTTAGATACAGGTTTCTCAGCTTGACATCCATCCTAATGCGGTGTGCGGGAAGAAAAAAGAAATATCATAAGAATATGACACAATGTTTCTATTTTAAATGTGTGACAAAAATCTTTAGTGTCCAAAATCATGCAAAGACAACTGACAACAGTCACATCTCGTCTGTCGCGAGACAAAGAAAACTGCAAATTTCACTGACTATTTTTGAATTGACCTCTCAAACTCTCAAAGACGTACCGTCAGTTTTCATCGTCATGGAGATCATCTTACGATAAAGAACCAGAGAACCAACATTTGTTTGATGTCCAGTGTCTTATCTCAGCCATGTCTGTATTTGATACTTAATTTGCAACAAACATTTTTCGTAGCTAGCGTCATGAGAACTCCGGTGATGTGTTTGTAAGGGGGTCTTTGCTTATATTGCATATTATCTCAGAAACCAGCAGTGTCGTAGCTTCGAATAGCGGCCCTGATGGTCCATGGAAGCTATGCTATTCATAAAATAGTTGGTGTTGAACATACTAGAATGTTGAATCGTAATATTTAAAAATATTTTATTTTCGTACGTTGAAAGAATGATCTCATGAAACAAAGTAAGCAACTTACAGTGCTATGTAAGTAGTGGCTGAGGTAAAAGTTTCTAGGGGCATAAAAAGAATGCTTGTCGCTCATTTTGGAAGTGCATTTAACTCACATTTCTTCAGACTGCAATTCTCTCATAGAGTGCAACTGACAGAGGAGAGCAACACTCAGAAACGCAAACGTCCAAAATTGTAAGCGTAATCAAGAAATTCGAGACGAACACCAGCAAAAATGTGTCAAAACGTTTACAGAAAACGGTAACGATTAATTACAAGTTCTAATAATTCTGAACAGAAAGATACACATTAGAAGAATTATGAAAATAAAGAAACTATCTTTCACAGAAACAAACCAGTTAATTAGAAGTATAGTTGCCACGACCTGTCATATCGGTTTGATCTCAATGCCGTGTACTCTGTCGACAGTTTGTTCTACTCCTCAGAAAGGTCGATAGACATATCTGGAAGAGTCCTTGGTGCTGGATGACGGAATGACATTCAGTGCTCCAATACATGACAGGTTTGTTGTATAACATTCATGTCACATGACTTCACTGGCCAGTCCATTCGATAAATACTTTCTAGGGCGAAAATAAAACCGTCAGAACAGTATGGTGAGAAGTGGTATTGTCAACCATGTAGAGGAAATGCCCATGTTTTGCAGTACTTCATTTCTGTAATTGCTGACGTTAACAAAATTTTTCAGACTAGAAACGTCGCTGTGAAGCTTCTCCACTCAATTAATACTGCTTGTTCTCACACCCCTCACGACCAGTAAACTGAGAACTTTGAACGCTGTTCTTGTAATTGTACTGCCTAATACTGAAAACAGAAGAGCGGATCCTTTGCGTAGAGCACAATCCTCCACAAGTTCACGGTTCAATCACGAGGACCACGGCCCTACTATAAACAGCCATTCTCTAATTATCCTGGATTGGAACACTTACGCACCTACTGGTACGAGCTTTCAGTATCGCGTATTTCAGGATAGAGCTACTACTTACGGAACTGTGAGCTGAGCACATAAGTGACCTTCTGGCTTAGATAGACTTCGTTATGTGTTGAAGGTCTGATCTCCGTTTTGCTGAGGAGCGATTAGCTTTAAAGCAGTTGAACTGTTAAACGTCTAACATTTGCTCTCTCGAAATCGGTAGCAAAGGCTTGAAATAACACTGTGTAACACGTATAGTCCCGCTAAAACTACGAGGGTCGTTCAATAAGTAATGCCCCACATTGTTTCTCGGAACATATTTATTGTTAAGAGTCAGAATTTGGTGACAATATACATCAAGATGTCTTGTCCATGTCCTATTTTTCTACGTAGTCTCCATCACGTTCTTTGGCAGTACTCCAACATTTTGGAAGACCGTGTATTCCTTGCTGGTAAAAGCTCCTACCATGTTGGCGTAGCCATGTTTTCACTGCATGACTGACACTCTCGTCATCTTCAAAGTGTGTTCCCCGTAGAGAATCTTTAAGCGGCCCAAAGAGATGGAAGTCCAAGGGGCCAGGTCTGGACTGTAGGATGGATCAGGCAGTGGTGTCCAACTCAGTTTGGCGATGTGTTCCCGGGTTCTCAGACTTGTGTGTGGGCTTGCATTATAGTGTTCGAGGAGGATTTATGATGGATATTTGTCCGATCGTACACGTCGGAAACCGTTCTTGGGTTTATTCAGAGTCTTCATGTATGCCTCTGAATTGATGGTTGACCCTCTTGGAATCACATCCACGAGAACGACGCCATCACAATCCCAGATGACTGTTACCATGGCTATTCCGGCAGAGAGAATTGTATTCAGTTTCTTCTTTTGTGGTGAATGACGATGATGCCACTCCATGGACTGCCTTTTCGTCACCGGCGCAAAGTGGTGCACCCAGTTTTCGTCCCCCGTAACGATCCGTAACAGAAAGGCCTCTCCGCCGGTCTCAAAAGACTCCAACAATTCACATGAAATGGCCTTTCTTCGAAACTTGTGGTCCGCTGTGAGAATTCGTGGAACCAATCGTGAGAACCTCTTTGAATATCCGAGAGTCTCGAACATTGCAGACGCACTTCCAATATTGTCGAGTTGGGATGCGTCGGTCGGCACGAATAATGGCATCCGCATGATACAGCATGTCTGGAGCATTGGCTGTGACAGGACTTCCACAGCGTGGCTGACCATAGAGCCCTGTTCCTGCATTTCCTGAGGCGCACAAACATCAAATATGAACCACCAACAAGGATGTTTGTCTACGTATATTAATGGCTTTTTAAAAATATGTGAGGTATTACTTATTGAATGACTCTCGTATGTGCCGTCTTTGCATCATCATGTGCAAAACTTAATCAAACGACTAGACACTACTCACACCGATTTCGTAAATGCAATTGACACCCAACTGTATTGAGCGAGCTCCGCAATTCATACGGTTCGTCAAAGGCACAAGAGCCGTTTCATATATGAGTAAACAATTTTGCTAGCTAAATGGTGTTCAGCCTCACGACAATAATTCCACGTGGGTGGAGCAGTTGTTCAAGATGTTAAGAGACGATGTAGACGACTACAGCAGAGGCCGTCGAGACAAGCTTCGTCGCCACCTACTAGTGAACCACGGTTAACAACCACAACGCAGAATGGCTACTATATGGGGGCAGAAGTTGCATGCTACTCTATCTATTCAAGTCAGCCTGATTACCTCAGACCTCCTGCACCAGCCCACATTATCGCGCGAGATCCCACAGTGAGGCTAACGCAGTTGACCGTACACCGTGGATGGAACCACGGTGTACTGTGCTGTACCACATTGATCTACGCAGAGTAGCGTGTTGAGACGTGACACTAATCTGTATACTGACAATAGCCCTGCCTTCAAGACTACACGCACCTCGTCCTCGTTAGATTTTAGTCCAAGATGTTTAACTGAGTGAATGCAGTAGGGCACAAACTACGCATCCGACTAACACAGAAGCACACATGTCACATGCCCCTAACCTTACAACAGCACGCAAGCCAGTTTCTTACCACACCAATTGAAGCCTAATAAATTTTATCCACGCTATTGCAGCGTCAATTACCCGTTTCTTCACATATTCGATCGTAGCAAAAATTGCGCCAGCCCTAAGACTCAAAGCAAAAACTTAAGTTAATTAGTTTAACGTACCCTACTTTCTCTCGTGGAACGATATAACTTGAGGAAGATACAATGCTAAACACACTCGGCCACACTAAATTCTGATCGACAACACAGACCGAATACAAACTCAATAATTCAATAAACCCTCTTCACGATGTATGTATGTATGTATGTATTGAACTAGGGACCTAGAAATGACGGAGAGGCTTCGTCCCACCGCAGCACTCAGTGGTTCACAACCACACAACAGGCCACAGCAGTCCACCCACCTCACCGCCGCCCTAAACCGAACCCAGAGTTATTGTGCGGTGCGGCTCCCAGGACCCCTCCCCTCCGCCTCCTTCCGGGAACGTCTCATACCAGACGACTGTAAACCCAAATGTTTGCATGGCAGAGTAATTATGGTGGACGCGTACGTGGAGATTGTGTTTGCTCAGCAGCAATCACCGACAAAGTGAAACTGGGGCGCGAATAAGGGGAACCAGCCCGTATTCGCCGAGGGAGATGGGAAACTGCCTCAAAAACCATCCACAAGCTGACTGGCACACCGGACCTCGATACTAATTCGTCGGACGGATTCGTGCCGGGGACCGGTACGCTCTTGACTATACTCTTAACAATTCATTAGTCGCAATCCCATCAACATCCGCGATCTACTGTCTTCCCCAGTGACTGTTAGAGATGGCAATTAATTAGAGCTTGCACCTACCAGCTCTAGTGTAGCCATCCCTAGCAAGCCTCAAATCAGAACTGTACTTCTATATCCCAAAACCATAGGGGAACCAATTTAAACAATCACTTCACAATTCCATTGCTTTTGACAATTAAATCTGAGTTCTCGTTTTTCTACAACATTTCCATACATAGAAACCTTATTTTCAGAACATACATACATATATAACCACTGTTCACATATTTAATACATGATAACCGCTAATTAATACACTCCTGGAAATGGAAAAAAGAACACATTCACACCGGTGTGTCAGACCCACCATACTTGCTCCGGACACTGCGAGAGGGCCGTACAAGCAATGATCACACGCACGGCACAGCGGACACACCAGGAACCGCGGTGTTGGCCGTCGAATGGCGCTAGCTGCGCAGCATTTGTGCACCGCCGCCGTCAGTGTCAGCCAGTTTGCCGTGGCATACGGAGCTCCATCGCAGTCTTTAACACTGGTAGCATGCCGCGACAGCGTGGACGTGAACCGTATGTGCAGTTGACGGGCTTTGAGCGAGGGCGTATAGTGGGCATGCGGGAGGCCGGGTGGACGTACCGCCGAATTGCTCAACACGTGGGGCGTGAGGTCTCCACAGTACATCGATGTTGTCGCCAGTGGTCGGCGGAAGGTGCACGTGCCCGTCGACCTGGGACCGGACCGCAGCGACGCACGGATGCACGCCAAGACCGTAGGATCCTACGCAGTGCCGTAGGGGACCACACCGCCACTTCCCAGCAAATTAGGGACACTGTTACTCTTGGGGTATCGGCGAGGACCATTCGCAATCGTCTCCATGAAGCTGGGCTACGGTCCCGCACACCGTTAGGCCGTCTTCCGCTCACGCCCCAACATCGTGCAGCCCGCCTCCAGTGGTGTCGCGACAGGCGTGAATGGAGGGACGAATGGAGACGTGTCGTCTTCAGCGATGAGAGTCGCTTCTGCCTTGGTGCCAATGATGGTCGTATGCGTGTTTGGCGCCGTGCAGGTGAGCGCCACAATCAGGACTGCATACGACCGAGGCACACAGGGCCAACACCCGGCATCATGGTGTGGGGAGCGATCTCCTACACTGGCCGTACACCACTGGTGGTCGTCGAGGGGACACTGAATAGTGCACGGTACATCCAAACCGTCATCGAACCCATCGTTCTACCATTCCTAGACCGGCAAGGGAACTTGCTGTTCCAACAGGACAATGCACGTCCGCATGTATCCCGTGCCACCCAACGTGCTCTAGAAGGTGTAAGTCAACTACCCTGGCCAGCAAGATCTCCGGATCTGTTCCCCATTGAGCATGTTTGGGACTGGATGAAGCGTCGTCTCACGCGGTCTGCACGTCCAGCACGAACGCTGGTCCAACTGAGGCGCCAGGTGGAAATGGCATGGCAAGCCGTTCCACAGGACTACATCCAGCATCTCTACGATCGTCTCCATGGGAGAATAGCAGCCGGCATTGCTGCGAAAGGTGGATATACACTGTACTAGTGCCGACATTGTGCATGCTCTGTTGCCTGTGTCTATGTGCCTGTGGTTCTGTCAGTGTGATCATGTGATGTATCTGATACCAGGAATGTGTCAATAAAGTTTCCCCTTCCTGGGACAATGAATTCACGGTGTTCTTATTTCAATTTCCAGGAGTGTATGTTGAAGGGAATCAAAGTCCATGACGGCATCCAGAATCTTTTGTCCCGTCACAGCTCTGAGCACTATGGGAGTTAACATCTGAGGTCATCAGTCCCCTAGAACTTAGAACTACTTAAACCTAACTAACCTAAGGACATCACACACATCCATGCCCGATGCAGGATTTGAACCTGCGACCGTAGCGGTCGCTTGGTTCCAGACTGAAGCGCCTAGAACCGCTCGGTCACAAAGGCCGCCCCGTCACAAGGGAATGTTGTCGTAAACAGGGGCATAGTCTGCATCACTTCGACTCTCATCAGTACGAGACCTGAAGCATATGCCCCCGTATACGTCAGCAGAGCTCCCATGCAGGTGCGAGCTACGTTTAACGTCGCCCATTGCTCAGGCTACCAGCTTCCATAGCCTGTTGCCTCTAGTCCCACCTTCCTTCCCATGTTGATATGATCTCTGCTCGCGTCATTGTTCTGCAGCACTGTGCCAACAGGAGTTGTTACTGGTCTCTTATGTGTCTCCATTAACCTAGACTCGTGTCCTCTGCGCATAGCTGACTCTGAGCCCGTACCAACAGAAGCAACCACTCAGAATTCAGGAATTCAGATGCTGTATCGTAGCATTTCTATATTTCTGATACGTAAGTGTGATATGAGTTCTGGGAGTTTACGTGTGAACCACTGGAAGAACGGAAACGTTTTCGTGAAACACTCTTGGGTAGAGAGCACGCAAATATTTTTTGTCTCGGGCGTATATATGCAGGAAGCATGATAAAAACTGAATCGATACTACGGCACTTGTAGAGGCATACGGGATTAATTTTTCCTTCGCCTCTCAGCAAAATGGAAAACAGAAATTAGTTGCTATTACGACCGTCATATACTCTGCAGAAAGTTGTAAGAGGACTTTTTTTGACTATGTCGCACCGTCTTTCTATATCTATATATTTTTGTATCAGGTATATCTGTTACTTTTCCTTTGGATGGCTCTAAGCATTATGGGACTTAACATCTGAGGTCATCAGTCCCCTAGACTTAGAACTACTTAAAACTAACTAACCTAAGAATATCACACACATCCATGCCCGAGGCAGAATCCGAACCTATGACCGCAACAGCAGCGCGGTTCCGGACTGAAGCGCTTGAACTGCTCGGTCAAAGCGGCCGGCTTTTCGTTTGGACTTTCACGAATATTTGATGGATTGGAGATTTTACTAACAGTAAATAATATCACAGGAGATCTCGATCAGTATGACTGTTTCAGTTGTCCTATTATGTGACTAAGACAAGAAAGCGAAATATATAATTTGACGTTTATTGTTTATATGTTTCATGATTCCATGGGCACACTTGTCATTGCTTGCAGATATGCACAGCACAACCTGTATGGGATGCAAAAATAGTCAGCTACTTTAGTAAATAACTCGTGTAGTGAATCTGTAGACGCGTTGTGCAGCTCGCCGCAGAGTCTGAAGTATTTCATTGTACAGTCGTTGGTAGTTAGTTTACAGCTTTGTGTTAACATTGCCAAGAGTCCAAAATTGTGGACAAAATGCGAGCTGGACTCAGGTTACTGATTATCTGTTCAGCTGACATCAGTGGATCCGAAGCAAACAATTGAACTCTCCAAAGCATTTCCTGGCAAAACTGAATCTCACTGTTTTAGAGGTTTCATAATACAAAAAAAAGTAAAATAAAATAAAACTTTGAGCTTCAAGAGTAGGTCGTTTAGGTGAAATAGCTTGGAATACTCTACCCATTTCTTCCATCGTGGATAAATAATTAATTTATTTCCATCATTTATACAATGAGAGCAGCAACAGTAGAACGCATATAAATATGTACAGCGAGTCATAAAAAATTTTCGGTTATAGTGTAGAATGCAAATAAATAAAGCGTTGTAGAAAATAACTACCGCATGCGGTTGCTAAAGAAGAGAGAGAATTTCCAATTCTCTCTTTCTACAGCTTTTGCACCGAACGCTGGAGATAAATGGATAATGTAATCGATAGGTGCTCCAGCCATAACACGGCATTCACAATGAAAGAACGGAGCCATTCAATTAGAACGCATGAATCGGTAGAACAATAAAACAATGGATTTATTGCCAGAGTAATCAACTAAGCAGAGAAAAAATTTCTTTCATTTCTTCATTGTGTGTAAGTTTAGTAAGTTCGGTTTCAGTAGCTGTCGTTTTATAAACTATTCGCTGGATAGTCCTTCAACAGAGATAACTATTTTTAAGAGATAAATTGATTTTTGTATCTATCGATTCTTCTCCCGCCAAGTGGTGCAACTTCGGACGTCAAAAGTTTAAAGTTTTGTCTTATACTTTGAAGCAAAATGAGGTATTAATGTGTACTCACCAAGCCTGGTGTCATCTTTTGACAAATCACTATTGTTCATTTAGCGAGGCACTGAAGAAAATATTCAACGCAATCGGAACACTAGTTTGATGAATAGCTAGGTTACTAATCTAAAACACAGTCGTAGACTGAAGCATAAGGGACTTCATAAGTACGTAGGATGTTCTGAGTTGTCAAAATTTTCTATAACAACAGATTATCAAAAGGATTCTCCTTTTCTTTTTACAAGAGTTTATTTTTTTGCATGCCAAGTGTGTTCAAAAGTAACTTGAATGAGGTTATTCGTCTATCTGAATGTTATCCCCCACAACGTAGTTCCACCTGGATATTATACACTATTCCAATGCTTTTACCAATCCCCGAAACACTTTTGGAAGTCAATCTTTGGGATAGCTTTTCACTTTCTTAGCAATGCGTTTTTATCTCGTTTTTACTTGCATAACGACTGCCATTTAGGTTGTCTTTATTTTTGAAAACAGAAAATTAATATTGGGTCGTTTCTGGCAAATATGAAGGTTGGGCCTAATTAGAATTGCTTTTGGTTAAAAATTCACGATCAAGCAATGAAGTGTGAGCAGGCGCATTAAGCTTGTGGAAAAATCTATTCTTGGATTCATCACAAATCCGGCCCTATTTTTTCGGATTGCTCCATACAAACGCCGTTCAGTTTGTAAGTAATACATCTCACTGATTGTTAGACCCTTTGGCAAGAAATAATGCAGCACTATGCTGTTAAAACAGAAGAACACTCTTATCCGCCATCTCCTGGAGTATTGCTGTGCGGTGTGGGATCCGTACCAGATAGGACTCATGTAGTACATCGAAAAAGTTCAAAGCAGGGCAGCTCGTTCTGTGTTATCCCGAAATAGGAAGGAGAGTGTGCTTCGGATATGATACGTGAATTGGGGTGGCAATTATCAAAACAAAGGAATTTTCATTGCGGCAGGCCTTCTCATGAAATTTCAATCACTAACTTTGACCTCAGCGTGTGAAAATATTTTGTTGGCACCGACCTACATTGGAAGGAATGGTCATCATAATAAAATAAGGAAAATTAGAGCTCGCACGGAGAGATTTAAATGCTCTTTTTTCTCTCACGCTATTCGAGAATCGAACGGCAGAGAAGTAGTTTGAAGGTGATTTGATGAAAGCCCTCTCGGGTAGTTATTTGTGAACTGCAGAGTAATCATGTAGATGTAGATATAGACGTATAACCTTCACGTTTGACGGAATTTGTCAAAATTTCTTCCATCTGGACGATTGAGCCTTAGCTTTGTTCTCGTTTCGGTAAACCGATATTTCATCATCTGTTTTGATATGTGTTTCAGTAGTCCTGCATTGCTGTTGACTTCATCCAGCGGATCCTGAGCAACTTACATTAGTTTCTGTTTTGTATGAAATTCAAAAGTTTTGGAACAAATTTTACTGTTATTTAGACACAAAACCTTAAAAAAAGGTTTCATTGGATGAGCGAACTGACATGCCAACACTGTCAGCGACTTCTCTTATAGTGATTCGACGATCGTTCATCATCATTTCAGTTACTTTATTCATGATTTCATCGGTTGATGATGGGCTGATGTGTCCAGGGCGATGGTCGTCTTCAATGTCTTCGCGGCCTACTTCAAACGTTTTTAGCACCTGTATGGGGCACTAACATCGATAGTGGCGTGACATAGAAATCGTACTTTTTCCGCAGCGCTTGTGCTCCGAAAATTTCGGAGGTGAGTGAGCCTTTTCCAGCAATGACATTGTATTGCTGTTTTCGTTCAGCAATGACCAAACGCTACCAGTCATGCAACAGAATGTGTGGAGGTAGTTGTCGTTAGGGTTTCCCGTGCAACAGTTCCGTACAGTTCAGTCATACCAAAATTGTACGAACGGTTCTTATTTGTGATGAATTATGAGTTTGGAAGATTTCCATAATTAATAAGACGCCAAAGAGTAAATATTAGATTTATTGGCGGAGACTGCGTGTAAATACGCAAGAAATCAGTGCACAAAACAGTATCGCCATTAACAGTCAGTAGCATCTATTGGTGGAACACGTTATTAGTTGACCAGTTGTAAAGGTTACCGTGGATTGACATAGCGTGATAGAATGACTTGGAAAAGCATTTTGTCGATCACAGCGGGTCCTGGTCTGGTTAGACAAGGATGTGGGCACTTAAATAAAAGCGTTATCTAACCTCAATTTCTTATATTTTAGCTTACGGAATCCATATGAGAGTGCCTGATTCGGGATGCGGGACCATTAGCCATTCAATGTGGTTTTGGAAAGCTGTCTTCATCTACATCTGCATCATCACTCTGTATTTCACAAGCAAGAGTCTGGCAGGTAGTCCATCGAACCACCTTCAAACTATTTGTCTAAGGCTCCACTCTCGAACAGCGTACGGGAAAAACACTTAAATCCTTCCGTGCGAGCTCTGATTTCTCTTATTTTTTTATGAGGATCATTCCTCCCTATTTAGGTGGGTGCCAACAAAATATTTTCACACCCTGAGGAGAAAATCATTGATCCAAATATCATGACAAGATCCTGCCCAACGAAAAACGCCGATTTTTTAATTATTAGCATACCAATTCGCGTATTATATATCCGTGGCACTCTCTCCCCTGTTTCGCGATAATACAAAACGAGCTGTCCTTCTTTGAATTTTTTCGGTGTCTTCCGTCGATCATATCTGATGAACATCCCATGAACATCCCACTTCGCATAGCAGTACTCCAGGAAAGGGCAGACAAGTGTAGTGTAAGGAGTCTCTTTAGTAGCCCTGGTGTATTTTCTAAGCGTTCTGTCAACTGGGTCGTGTTTACTTTACCCTCAACATTATCTGTGTGATCGCTCCAACTGAAGTTATTCGTAATTGTGATCCATAAGTATTTAGTTGAGTCGGCCGGTGTGGCCGAGCGGTTCTAGACGCTTCAGTTTGGAACCGCGCGACCGCTACGGTCGCAGGTTCGAATCCTGCCTCGGGCACGGGTGTGTGTGATGTCCTTAGGTTAGTTAGGTTTAAGTGGTTCTAAGTTCTAGGGGACTGATGACCTCAGATGTTAAGTCCCATAGAGCTCAGAGCAATTTGAACCATAGTTGAATTTACAAGCTTTATATTTTTGTCATTTATCTGTAACCGCAATTTTGAGGATTCTTTTCAGTACTTATGTGGATGAATTCACACTTTGCACTATTTAAAGTCAGTTTCCACTTTCCGCATCATACAGATGTCTTGTCAGACAATAAAGAGAGACAGAGGAGAAGGTCCACATCACAGCTAGCTGACAGCCGGAACCAGGGAGAGCGTCCAGTCTTGGACCAACACTCCAGAAACGGTCTGCAACCAACAAGGGATTTCTCTCCTTCGCTCCATAATGGCTTTTCAAAGTGGTGCATGGGGGATTGTAGGCCAGTAGTTTCCAGCAATTTGAGGAAAAGTTTAGAAATAACGCTAAAAATTCACGATACCGTCTAGATTGACTAGCCACATAAACATTCCTTCCCCTTTCCGCAGGCCAGCTGATAGGAGAGGCGTGAACCACGTTCCAGACCTACAGCTGGAGAGAACTTGAGCCTAAACGGCAAGGTTCGCATGACGGGCTTACAAAAGATGGTTACAATGTAGTGGTAAAATGTTTAGATGCTACGAGAACAAGTGTCGCTATAAGTTAGACAATCGGTTTTTCTTAGAATTTTTATAGTCAACTGAAGAGTGGGAAATGGACAAATAGAGAATCAAAATAACCGAAGTGAGGTCTAGTTGGACAAAAAAGGGTGTAACTGCTTGATAGTATTCAAGAAAATTAAAAAATTCAATTACAGTTTGATGGAAACTTCTTTCCGAATTATCATTAGCCAAATTTAGTATGCGTCGGTGATCCGTATTCCCCGCCTAGCCCGAGTAACGCTAGAGGGAATACGTCACAGACATTCAGGTTCCAGGCGACAGACGCGCAAGCAAGCACGTGACGCCCCCTGACGAGTGTTTACCGATATACCGCAGCGCGGCAATTGCAGCCGGTCTCTCACTATTCACTCAAGCCTTAGTTAGGCGCCACTCAATAGCAGAGTTTCCTACCTCTCCTCATTTATGTTTGTTATTGGGGTTGTTTATGCTTCAGACGACTTGGCTGTGCTCTGGACTTGTGTAGTTCATCGCGTCATGTCTACTGTTATCCATATCTGGAATTGTCTGTTTCGTTCCGCTGGTCTCTACGTTACTATCAGTGCGGGTTATCATAAACTGTGCCTCTACATAAGCAGCATGCGAGAGAAAACAGAAGAGTAAGTAATGCACAAATGGGGTATGAAACAGACCAGCGTTATGAGTTTTTTTGCAAAAAAAGATTTAAGTAGTTGTAAGAAATCAGGATAATTAACGAAAACTTAACTAGCGATTTGAGGGAAAATTGGAATACATCACGAATAGCTGCTGCTACCTATGTGACTGAAGTGTCTCGAAATTTTTGAAATTTCTGTTAAGTTCCTATGGGACCAAACTGCTGGGGTCATCGGTCCATAGACTTACACTCTACTAAATCTAACACAAACTAACCATCACACCAATGCCCTAGGGAGGACTCGAACCTCCGACGGGGTGAGCCGCGCGAATCGTGGCAAGGCGCACCAGACCTCGCGGCTACACCGCGCGGCAGAGTGTCACGAAGTTCATCTCTTCAAGGCGTAGTAGTTTTGCACATGAAAAGTTGCATTGGTGTAACATTTAACTATTAAAAAGACTTTCTTCGATTGAAGTATTAAAATCATGGCATTTCGGGAACAGAAAATCCTAAGAAAACGCTTCTGTAAATGTCTCTGTGGTAAAGCCTCGGTGTTTTCTAAGCTCTATAGACGACCATTGTCGCTCCTGCAGCCTTAAGCGTTTCTCAGTTGAAAACTGGCAACAGGGGCCGGAAAGCGAACACCCGAATTGTCAATCACAAAAGGGATGCAGACGAGGCAACGGTCAATTGCTATATCCATGACATATTCAGGCTATGGCAAGGCAGTATGGATAATCAATCAGTTGTTTCAAACGTGACTGTATAATATCTCGGCGTAGGATATTAATGAAAATCTCTTGTCTTTTCCCGATGGGTGGCAGTGTTATCGAATAAACTACCAGGATTTTACAAGTAGCGGACATGGCCACAGTGAGGAAGTGCATTCGCTTTACACGGAAAGAGCTGACAAGAATGTGCATACCCTGTTCGAATGCCACCCATGTATGGCAAAAGAAGTACTAGCATACACTTGGGAGCTTGCGGACTGCACCTCTTATGGCGTCAGCAAGATCCAGAACGCAAGCTCTGCTGTGTAACAGTTTGGAAAATCTGTCAGACTGTCGGAAGCTCATGCTACTGACAAGGAGGAGAATAGCACAAGATCTATTTAAATCTGACAGAGAAAGTACTGGATTCAGTTACATCTTCGACTCTCGCAAAACGACTCAACTTAACAACCGACCCTAGGAGCAGACTGAGACTGAACATTGTTGGTATTGTTGAGGAAGCAATTCGTTGCCCGCCAGAGGAAGATGCAGAGGAGAAAGCGGGAAACCAGCAGGGTCATCGAAACTCCCGACTTCCAAAAGCGAACATGAGTGCCGTGGAGCAAGTGGCTTTCTGAGCACAGAGAGATGGTGCTGACACTATGGTTCTTCCAGCAGACAAAGGGAATGTAATAATGCTGATGCACACCAACGATTACCACCGAAAAACTACGCTCGCTGCTAGGACCCGTCTCACAAGGAGCTTAAGAAGGATCCAAACACAGATAACCAGGAAAACGATCGCCCAGATACGCCAGCAGCAGTGAAGAAGGTGCTGTATGCTAAGGTGCCAGCGACAACATGCCTATATGGAATGCCTATAATTTACAAGCAACGGGTACCTCTCCGACCAATACTCTACGCCTTTAACTCGCCCAATTACGGGCTCACTAAATTTATGGCGACTTTCTGAAGCTGCTTGTGAGACACTGTAGTCATCACGTGAAGAACTCGGCCGACTTCGTGAAACTTCTTTTGGAAATGCTACTACAAGGAGATGATGCTCTTGACACCACATCACTCTTCGCGAAAGTATTTCTTAAGGCACCTTGGCGCTGCTTACTTAACGTTTCCAGAAGCAAATAGTTAAACTTTTTGAACATGCACTGATGACCACCTACTTCCAGTGCAACAGAGAGCTTTTATCAACAGATGGATAGAGTGGCCATGGAATTCCCATGGCTCCCGGAATCACAGATTTCTGCATAGAACACTTTGAGGAGGTGGCACTTCAAACCCTTTAGCGAAAACCTCAAGCACTCCTTCCGCTATGTTGACGCTAGATTTACCGCGTGGAAGGATGCCGTACAGGCGGTGGTTGAGTTTCTGGGTCGCTTAATAGCAACCATCAAATCATTTCATTCACTATGGAAACAGGAAATAATGGTTGTCTCCCTTCCTTGGACATATTAATAAAGAAGAAGGCAGATGGAACACTAGGGCAAGCAGTGTATAGGAAGAGGACCCACACAGAGCCTTACCTCTATGCAAAGAGCTGCTACACTGGAACATCTGCGAGAACAAAAGCCTCCCAGACGAACTATAAAATCTGAAGGAAGTGTTCAGCAAGAATGGGTACAGCTAAGCACAGATTAGAAAGACTTTCAAGAGGAGAAAGTATGTAACAAATTGGGAAGAGGAGGAGGGACCGCTCTTAACTAAAATTGCGAGGTTACTTGAAAAATCCAACATAAAAACCGTCTTCAAACTACTGCCCGAGACGAAGGAGTAACTTGACTTGACGAAATACCCACTAAAATTCAATGTACTTGGGACATACAGCATCACCTGTGAGTGTGTCCTCCAACACGAATGCCAAACGCGACGTTGTATTTCGAAACGCTGCGAGAAGCACATTTGGCACGTATGACTGGGACACAGAGAATTCAGTGGTAGCAGAGCACAGGATCAAGAAAAAAAAGGCCAACGCTGTTTCAGTTTGGACAACTGTTGAATGTAAGCCATTGTGGGCATAAATATTTTAAAAAATAGGAAAAGGTACCAGAAAACTTGAAGAATAATTGCCTTGCACAGTTTGTACAAGTTGCGGCCTAGTTAGTGAATCTAGTAAAACAGAAGATGAGAGTGACGTAGGGAATGGCACTTTGAGACAGAAAAACGAAAATGCGGAAAAGGAAGGTCCAATAAGTGCTTAAAACGCCACAAACAAGCATTGACAAGTGTGCTGATTAGCATACCTACAACCTGCTACATTTGTACTGTCCTCTTTGAAATGGAGATCTCTTACGAAGCAACAGAAATGCACGTTTTAGGAATGCTCAGGAAACACTTGATTCAAAAAGTGATTCTTTGCAGTCAACATTGGATGCAGGCACAGAAGATCTTGAGAACAGGTGTCTTGAGTTATTGCATTCTCCTGAAGCTCTTAGTGTATTGTGAAGTGAAGTTGTGAAATCAGGTTGAAACGGCGAATACATGAAATGTATTCACACTTGCAAATACGAACAATCATAAGCTGCATAAGGGCGTGACGAAAACTAAAATTTGTGCCGGACAGGGACTCGAGCGGTCGCCTGAACCACTTTGGCTATCCTACCACGAATCACGGCCAAAGCCAGGATAAATGCGATGTTGCAGTACCTGTGTTGTTAATATGAATGATACAATGTTCCTTCGGACGTGCATGCATGCATGTCCGAAGGAACATTCCATCGTTCATCTTAACAACACAAGAACTGCAATATCGCATTTTTCCGTCTGTCCGAAGGAACACTGAATAGTTCTTCTTAACAACACAGGCACTGCAATATTGTGAAACGACGAAGTTACCACCACTGCAGATCCTGAATTTGATGTGGACGTGCGTCGCAACATATCAGCTAATTTATTCCGACAAATGAAGAACAGAAAGTCAGGCGCGAAGCACTCTCAATCGAGCAGACATCAATCGTGCATGACCGTGCGGTTCTAGACGCTTCAGTCTGGAACCGCGTGACCGCTACTGTCGCAGGTTCGAATCCAGCCTCGAACATGGATGTATGTGATGTCCTTAGGTTAGTTAGGTTTAAGTAGTTCTAAGTTCTAGGGGACTGATGAGCACAGATGTTAAGTCCCATAGTACTCAGAGCCATCAATCGTGCAGACGTTCCACCTCTACGTTTGATAATTTCTGGAAGCACTGGAACTGGAAAATGCTTCGTGTTCAGAGTGACGCGCGAATTCTTGCGAACTGCTTACAGAAAGGCTGATTCTGTTCTTATTGCTGAGGCAATTGGTTTTGCAGCTGAGAAAATAAATGGAATGACGTGTCATTGCGCTTTTAGGATAAGAAATGACCAGAAACATCAAGACAATTATATGTTATTGCCTGCAGAACAACGAGAGAAAGGAGTTACTAAATTCAGTGACGTTCATTGGATCATAATGGGTGAATACTCAAAGATTTCATTTGAAATGTTAGCTTTAATTTGCCGACGGCTGAGACAGGTAAAACGACCGACGAAATGGTGAATTCGGAAATTTAAATTTTGTTCTCATTCGATATCTGTTTCAGTTGCAGCCTGTTCTCGACTCGCCGGTTTCATAGTATCCCAAATCTTACGAGCATACTTTTAACCTGTCGCACCCCTCCAGTTTCGTGGAACTCCATCAGAGTATGCGACAACAAGAAAATGTCTTCATTGAACTGCTTAATCGATTTCGCGAAGGCGACTTCACTTCGGATGGCCTGGATGTCCTCTACAGCAGAGTTATTTCTAAGGGAGATCAGAGTTTGTGAAGTAGATGCTTCACATTCATCCTTCATAAGCAAAGTACATTGCCTGGAACCAGCAGATGCTTACAGAACTGGCAGCAAAAGTTTAGAAAGTTTGCGTCGTAGATGTGTGCTCCTAAATGTAAGAGGATGCAGGATAGCCAACTCTGAAAAAGCACTGTACACGAAACGCCGATTATTGAGGTGGACTTCCTGATGAAATCAGTACTGAAATCGGCGCTGAACTTTTGCTCAAAATGGTTCAAATGGCTCTGAGCACTATGTTAGTTAACAGCTGAGGTCATCAGTCCCCTAGAACTTGGAACTACTTAAACCTAACTAACATAAGGACATCACACACATCCATGCCCGAGGCAGGATTCGAACCTGCGACCGTATCGGTCGCGCGGTTCGAGACTGAAGCGCCTAGAATCGCTCGGCCACTCCGGCTGGCGAACTTTTGTTCAACGCAAACATTTCAGTTAGCGCTGGTCTCATCGATGGCGCTTTTGGTGAAATTCATGAGATATTCTTGGACGCCCCGAATGTTCAAATGAGTGTGAATTCCTAAGGGACCAAACTGCTGAGGTCATCGGTCCGTAGACTTATACACTACTTAAACTATCTTAAACTAACTTATGCTACGAACGACACACACACCTATGCCCAACGGAGGACTCGAACCATCAGCGGGAGGGGCTGCGTGGACGCCCCGAGATCAGCTTTTGAAAGTTACAAACCACAGGATGTTCTAGTTCGCTTCAACGATCCTCTCAACGTTTCAGCAGATGGTAAATACCATCATGTTACTCTACCGATAGCTGTAGATTATGATGGCAAATTCAGCACGAAAATCCAACGACTTCACCTGTTTTTGACATTGAGCTGGAAAATAACCGCTCGTAGGTCACAGGATTTCTTTGTGTTCAGGTCTGGTCTACTTGGGCAGACGAAAATTCGTTGCTGGTGAAGTATATGTGGCGTTGGGCTGATTTCGATTTCTGGATTCTTTTTTCATATTAAATGAGATTGGTTAAGATCGATTCTTCTATGGCTACGGCTCACCAGAAGTTTTCGATGAGTATGATCGTTTGAGGGGCCTTCCACCGTTAGATGTAGAGCAACAAAAGTGGCTCTGAGCACTATGGGACTTAACATCTTAGGTCATCAGTCCCGCAGAACTCAGAACTACTTGAACCTAACTAACCTAAGGACATCACACACATCCATGCCCGAGGAAGGATTCTAACCTGCGACCGTAGCGGTCGCGCGGTTCCACACTGTAGGTCGGCCATCTCATGAACTGAAGGAGTAACCACAATTACACTTCTCATCACTTTGCGAATTGTTGATTTCTTTCTTTCATGTTGAAAGATTAAATCACTGCATAAATGAAACTTATCTGTTTTCTCTTCATCTACATACCCTTAATCATAATAGAATTCCCATCAACAAATAAATATATTGTATATCATGCCTTGTCAAAAGGAAGCTGAAAATAAGAAGTTGTAAAACTTTCAGATATTAAGTAAAAGTAGTCTTAAAAATAGGGAATAAATTACGTTTGAGAAATATTTGAACGTCCATTAATGGTGCTCGAAATGATGTACTACAAATGAAGTGCCAATTGAGAATTTAAAGTTCGATATTTAACTTATGAGCTTCGAATTTGAAACACTGAGGATATTTGTCTGGTAGGTTATGTAACCGTGCAGTCTGCTGCGTCGTAGTCTTGACGTATTTCTTTCATCTATGTTTGAAGGTGTCGGCTCTCCACGGCAGTTTGATAACGTGAGAAATGTTGTGAATTGGCAGGAGCCAATTCACGGGGTTTGGAGGAAGCCGAAAGGCACGCGTTTAAGCTCACGCAGGCTGGCGTGAGGTCTGGAAAATGACAAGGAATTATACTATCAAGAAAAGTACGTAGCTGCTGGAATACTTAACTTTAATCCATAATTAGTGAACATCTGTCTGACTGTACATGAATCCCAAGATAAATAACAAACGATAATGGCGCCTTGCTAGGTCGTAGCAAATGACGTAGCTGAAGGCTATGCTAACTATCGTCTCAGCAAATGAGAGCGTAATTTGTCAGTGAACCATCGCTAGCAAAGTCGGCTGTACAGCTGGGGCGAGTGCTAGGAAGTCTCTCTAGACCTGCCGTGTGGCGGCGCTCGGTCTGTAATCACTGATAGTGGCGACACGCGGGTCCGACGTATACTAACGGACCGCGGCCGATTTAAAGGCTACCACCTAGCAAGTGTGGTGTCTGGCGGTGACACCACATTCCTCCCCCGCAAATCGGCGTACGGTTGTGTTATAAGGCTTCCGCCCGCCGTGGGGAGGACCCCATGTTGACCTATGCGACGAGGTGGGGAACCTAACAACAGGCGAGGCTGCGCCACCCGCACCCTGCCATTCGGTCCGAGGGGAGCTAGGAAACGCCTGAAAACCTAGTCCAGGGTGCACGCCAACATGCGGTGTATGCGCCCGTAGAGAGACAGGAGGGGCCGAAGGGTCGACCTCCATCGAGTCGGGGCACCCGACGGGCGAAGACGTCCTATGGTCCGGAGCGGGCAAGAAGTCCATGGCGGAGGACAACGGGTCACGGGAAGCGATCGGCGGCGCGTGACCCAGGGAGGCGCCCGGCGGTTGCAGCGACGCGTCCACTGCGGGCGTCGCCGGCGGAAGAACAGGCAGCGGCGGCGGCGGCGGCGCGTCGCCATGGGGCAAAATGGAAGGTAGCGTCGGTAACACCTGGGGCTGAGGCGAGCCAATAGATGAGTCCCCAGGGCGCTGACCGGACGGCACCGTCGCTGAAAGCAGACGGGGAGAGGCAGAACCCGTGTGACGACAGAGGCGCAGCTGATTGAGATGCCGACGCGCCTCACCAGAGGCCCCCAAAACCACATACATAGCGCGGCCGAGGCAACGAAGAATGCGCCCTGCGAGCCAACGCCGTGAATCTCGATAGTGGCGGTAGTAGACAACGTCGCCTGGGGCAAAAGCAGGTGTCTGCCGCTGCACAGGAACCTGATGCGGCGGATGTAGCAAAGACATCAAGGATCGATGAGGACGACCGTGCAACAACTCAGCCGGCGAGCGACCATCTGGGGGCTGAGAGCGATACGAGGACAAAAAGACCAATAACGCGTCCTCCCGAGAATGCGACTCTTTCAACTTCAACATCTGTGACTTGAAAGTCCTGACCAAACGTTCAGCGGCACCGTTTGACTGAGGCGAAAACGGCGCGGATGTCAGATGTTGAATACCATTGGCCGTGCAGAATGACTGAAATTCTTCGGACATGAATTGTGGGCCATTGTCGGAAACAATAGTCTGTGGAAGACCTTCAATGCAAAAGACATCAGATAATGCTTGGATGGTGGCAGATGACGTCGTGGAAGACATCCGGACAACAAAAGGAAAATTACTGAATGAATCTACCACAACCAACCACCGAGCCTTCCAGAATGGACCAGCAAAATCGATGCGTAAGCGTTGCCAAGGGGAAGTGGCTTTCGGCCATGCAAAGAATTTCCGCGGCGGTGCGGATTGTTGTTCGGCACACGCCATGCAAGAAGAGCCCATATTCGTAATCGCAGCATCGATTCCGAACCAAGTACAGTGTTGACGAGCAAGTTGTTTCGTTCTCACTATACCCCAATGTCGTTGGTGGAGAAGCCATAAGACAGAGGACTGTAACGAACGTGGGACCACGACCCTGGACTTATTATCAGAACGCAACAGCAAAAGACCACGTAGAACAAAAAGTCTCTCCTTGTGAGCAAAAAATCGGCGAACCAACGGATCCTCGATCCGTGACTTTGACAAGGGCCATTGCGTAGCAACAAAACGCTAAACGGTAGCAAGGACAGGGTCAGCAGCTGTGGCTGTAGCTATGCGACGAAAATCAATCGGAAACGATTCGACCACGTCATCGGTTTCCGCATCAATGAACATGCAAGCAAGTTCGGAGGAATCGAATGCTCTATCCTCAGCTACAGGCAAACGGGACAACGCATCGGTGTTTCCGTGCTTAGCAGTAGACCGATACAAGATATCGTAGCGGTACTGCGAGAGGAAAATAGACCAGCGAATGAATTTCTGCGTGGTACGCGGAGGCCCAGAGAGAAGCTTGCACACGTCCAATCACACCTTGTGATTCCAAATCGTTTAACGTTCTGGCGACCTCATCATGCAATGCATGGGGAACATTGCGCGCTCTGAAAAATTTCGGTTGCGCGTTTACTTTCAGTTCCAAATGTGCGGTATAGTTCTTAGCGCAACCAAGGCCCGGTGCAAAAATGTCTGCAAATTCTTCACATAGACGAGAAACACTGTCTGAAGGCGCAGTCTGGTTCACTGATAGGACCTGGTTGACTATAGACAAGTTAAACAACTGAAACAAATCGAAACCAAACAAGTTCACTGTAGAAGACGAACGAAGGACGTAAAATGACAAGTTTTGTTTGTCCCTTGTATGTTGCGAGAAGGCTGCACTGTCCTAACACAGGGATTGCCTGTCGTGAATAACTACTGAGCTTAACATTTGCGGCACGCGACGGAGGTGTGCCCAGCTGTTTGTACGTGTCGTGATTGATCAGTGAAACTGCAGCTCCGGTATCGAGCTGGAATGGTATCACTGTGCCGTGAATGGCCAAGTCCACAAAAAGTTTATTGTCCTGCTGGCGACAAGAGCGACTGTCTCATGCAACGGGAACTGACACTGGTACAGAATCACTTGCGACTTGAAGGGGTTTCCGGCGATGTCGACGCACACTATTTGTGGGACGAGCACAGTCACTGTTAGAGAGTGGCACTGGGCGGAGTGGAATGAACTACATGAATTTCCATGGGCGAAGGTTCACGAGCCTGAGTATTCTGGGTTCGATTCCGATTCCGGCGTGAAGCAAAGGGCCTGGAATGGTTTCGAGCGGCCGATCGGACCTTTTTCTGGCAAACACTTTGAACATGTCCTTCTTTATTACAGAAAAAGCAAAGAGCCTGGCATGATGGGCAATTCTCACACAATTGTCTAATAGCACACCGCGGGCATGATTTTAGGACTGCATTTGCTTGCTGGCGCTGGACACGCGGCTGAGAGCTTGGCGGCAGCTGCGCGGACGGGCGCGAGGGCTGTTTACTGTTCCGTGCAGCTCGCCCGGCGGGCCGGTTAACCTGACACACCGGTGGCGAAGTTGCAAATGATTCCTGAGCAAAGTCAAGTGTGTCCTGCCGATCCAATATGTCCATCACTTGTTGAAGGGAGGGATTGACCAGTTTCAAAATCTGTTCCCGTATACGAACATCAGAAACGTTCTGTGCAGTTGCATCACATACCATAGTATCTGAATAAGGGTGTCCACATTGACACTCAAAAGCACAAACCCTAGTAACGCCTTGCAAAGTTGCAACCCACTCCCGATTAGTATGACCAGCCATACGTTTTGTATGAAAGAAGGTAAACCGTTTGGCAACGACATTGACTGATTCTTTGAAATATGCATCTAATGCAGACAAAATTTCGTCATAGGACAGAGTTGCTACGTCGCGTCGTCGGGGAAATACACTCCTGGAAATGGAAAAAAGAACACATTGACACCGGTGTGTCAGACCCACCATACTTGCTCCGGACACTGCGAGAGGGCTGTACAAGCAATGATCACACGCACGGCACAGCGGACACACCAGGAACCGGGGTGTTGGCCGTCGAATGGCGCTAGCTGCGCAGCATTTGTGCACCGCCGCCGTCAGTGTCAGCCAGTTTGCCGTGGCATACGGAGCTCCATCACAGTCTTTAACACTGGTAGCATGCCGCGACAGCGTGGACGTGAACCGTATGTGCAGTTGACGGACTTTGAGCGAGGGCGTATAGTGGGCATGCGGGAGGCCGGGTGGATGTACAGCCGAATTGCTCAACACGTGGGGCGTGAGGTCTCCACAGTACATCGATGTTGTCGCCAGTGGTCGGCGGAAGGTGCACGTGCCCGTCGACCTGGGACCGGACCGCAGCGACGCACGGATGCACGCCAAGACCGTAGGATCCTACGCAGTGCCGTAGGGGACCGCACCGCCACTTCCCAGCAAATTAGGGACACTGTTGCTCCTGGGGTATCGGCGAGGACCATTCGCAACCGTCTCCATGAAGCTGGGCTACGGTCCCGCACACCGTTAGGCCGTCTTCCGCTCACGCCCCAACATTGTGCAGCCCGCCTCCAGTGGTGTCGCGACAGGCGTGAATGGAGGGACGAATGGAGACGTGTCGTCTTCAGCGATGAGAGTCGCTTCTGCCTTGGTGCCAATGATGGTCGTATGCGTGTTTGGCGCCGTGCAGGTGAGCGCCACAATCAGGACTGCATACGACCGAGGCACACAGGGCCAACACCCGGCATCATGGTGTGGGGAGCGATCTCCTACACTGGCTGTACACCACTGGTGACCGTCGAGGGGACACTGAATAGTGCACGGTACATCCAAACCGTCATCGTTCTACCATTCCTAGACCGGCAAGGGAACTTGCTGTTCCAACAGGACAATGCACGTCCGCATGTATCCCGTGCCACCCAACGTGCTCTAGAAGGTGTAAGTCAACTACCCTGGCCAGCAAGATCTCCGGATCTGTCCCCCATTGAGCATGTTTGGGACTGGATGAAGCGTCGTCTCACGCGGTCTGCACGTCCAGCACGAACGCTGGTCCAACTGAGGCGCCAGGTGGAAATGGCATGGCAAGCCGTTCCACAGGACTACATCCAGCATCTCTACGATCGTCTCCATGGGAGAATAGCAGCGTGCATTGCTGCGAGAGGTGGATATACACTGTACTAGTGCCGACATTGTGCATGCTCTGTTGCCTGTGTCTATGTGCCTGTGGTTCTGTCAGTGTGATCATGTGATGTATCTGACCCCAGGAATGTGTCAATAAAGTTTCCCCTTCCTGGGACAATGTATTCACGGTGTTCTTATTTCAATTTCCAGGAGTGTAATTTCACTATCACACGGTACGTCTGGACGCCTACGGAGGCTAACAAAAAACGCTGCCGCTCATTACCTTGAATTTTGTAGGCGGCGAGATGGAATCCAAATTGGCGTGACCACTCCGTCCAGCTTTCCAGTGCAGCATCAAAAGGACGAAAAGGTGGTGCAACAGCGTGTTGTGGCTGCGGTAGCTGTGGAGCGGCGGTGGCCACATCGTTTTGCATTGCACGTTGACCCTGGACGAGCTGTCCAAGGGCATCCAATAAGGCCTGCGTCTGCTGATTCTGTAAGCGATAACATTCGGACAGTACATCTGGAGATGGTGGCGAAGCCATGACAAGTAAATCAGGGTATCAATTGGTACAAACGCGATCTAGCTCGTCGCCAATGTTGTGAATTGGCAGGAGCCAATTCACGGGGTTTGGAGGAAGCCGAAAGGCACGCGTTTAAGCTCACGCAGGCTGGCGTGAGGTCTGGAAAATGACAAGGAATTATACTATCAAGAAAAGTACGTAGCTGCTGGAATACTTAACTTTAATCCAAAATTGGTGAACATCGGTCTGACTGTACATGCATCCCAAGATAAATAACAAATGATAATGGCGCCTTGCTAGGTCGTTGCAAATGACGTAACTGAAGGCTATGCTAACTATCGTCTCGGCAAATGAGAGCGTAATTTGTCAGTGAACCATCGCTAGCAAAGTCGGCTGTAAAACTGGGGCGAGTGCTAGGAAGTCTCTCTAGACCTGCCGTGTGGCGGCGCTCGGTCTGCAATCACTGATAGTGGCGACACGCGGGTCCGACGTATACTAACGGACCGCGGCCGATTTAAAAGCTACCTCCTAGCAAGTGTGGTGTCTGGCGGTGACACCACAAGAAACACGTAGAGTTAGTCTCCCGCATCAGGGGTACGACTGTCATAAGAGAAAGCCTTGCCGAATATGTTACAAATCAAAACAGCCTTTGGGTACTGAGGTGGAACTTTCCAAGTAAAACTTCATTAGAATTCTGTCAGTTACTTTTCACTCAAAATTTTATGTATAAAAATAAAACTGCACTAATAGAGCCAATCAATTACTACGTCATAAAAACTCTCAAAGATTATGGCTCCCGTAAGATGATATTAAATGAAGTGACTTAAGGGTGAGTTGTAAACAAGAAAAAATGTTCTAAGGAACCCATGCTGCTATGCCCAACAACTGACCGACCATTGTTAGTTTTGTTCCTTGTGTACATTAAACAAGAGAAATGTTAAGCATTTAACGAGATACTGACAGACTCCACGATTACTACATAGCCGGCCGCAGTGGCCGAGCGGTTCTAGGCGCTTCAGTCAGGAACCGCGTGACCGCTACGGTCGCAGGTTCGAATCGTGCCTCAGGCCATGGATGTGTGTGATGTCCTTAGGTCAGTTAGGTTTAAGTAGTTCTAAGTTCTAGGGGACTGATGACCTCAGATGTTAAGTCCCATAGTGCTCAGAGCCATTTGAACCATTTTTTGATCACGACATGTTATTCCCCCACAGATGCATCACATGATACACAATGAGGTGATTTGTATCTGCGAGCATTTAAAAGACACGAGAAAGAATAAATCCTATCGTAGTGTATGAGGAATTATATCGGCACTTACGAACCAGTCGTTGACGGTGGCAACGGAATTTACAGTCTCATGTCAGAGAATATTTGTCCTGTAAACCGAAACAGCGATTATGTACAGAAGGAAAACTACGCCGTGAGTGACGTACATTGAAGAGTCAGAGGAACTGGTACACCTGCCTAATATTGTGTAGAGCCCCCACGACTACGCAGAAGTTTCGCGGCGCGAGCTGGCATGGACTCGACTAGTGTCTGAAGTAATGCTGGAGGGAACTAACACCATGAATCCTGCAGGGCTGTCCTTAAATCCGTAAGAATGCTAGGGGATGGAAATCTCTTCTGAAAAGCTCTTTGCAAGGCATCACAGATATGCTCTATAACGTTCATGTCTCGGGAGTTTGGTGGCCAGCAGAGGTGTTTAAACGCCGAAGAATGTTCCTGGAGCCACTCTGTAGCAATTCTTGACGTGTGGGGTATCGCATTGCCCTGCTGGATTTGTCCAAGTCCGTCGGAATGCACAATGGACACTAATTGATGCAGGTGATCAGACTGGATGCTTACGTACGTGTCACATGTCACAGTCGTATCTAGACGTATCAGCAGTCCATATCACTCCAACTGCACACGCCCCACACCATTAAGGAGCCTCCACCAGCTTGAACAGCCCCGTGGTGACATACATGGATTCATGAGGTTGTCTCCATACCCGTACACGCCCATCCGCTCGATACAGTTTGGAACGAGGCTCGTCCGACCTGGCAACAACATGTTTCCAGTCATCAACAGTTCAATGTCAGTGTTGACGGGCTGTATGTCGCGCAGTGTCGTGCAGTATCAAGGGTACACCTGTGGGCCTTTGGCTGCGAAAGCCCATATCGATGATGTTTCGTTGAATGGTTCGCACGCTGAGACTTGTTGATGGCCCAGCATTGAAATCTACTGCAATTTGCGGAAGGTTTGCACTTCTATCACGTTGAGTGATTCTTCTCAGTCGTCGTTGGTTCCCTTGCTGTAGGATCTTTTTCCGGCCGCAGAGATGTCGCCTTGCTGACAGCTGCTAACAGATACATCGCAATGTTACTACCATGGCAAGTTTCACAGATAAGGAATACACCGACATCCATCGGATCTGAGGGCTTACCGATGGAAGAACTGACGTTGCAAGACAACTGTATCACGCGAGGTTTCCTAACCGGTGTCTTCACTCCGTAAAAATAGTTCACTATGTTGATAGGGGCATGTGTAGCACCTCCAGAAATCAGTGGCCGGGGCCGACCGTTGCCGTACAGTGCGGATGACGAAGAGAATTTTTATAATGTGTTTTGGAGGACCGAAGAATAAACACCAGGTTTCTCGCCTCTGTGGGGCCGGAATATCACAATGTACTGTTACACGAGTACTGCACACCCATCGCTTTAGCAATTAGAAGGTAAAAACATTGTCAGCGGGACACCACCAGTAGACGCTGGACTTCAACAAATACATCCTACGGCGTCAGAGGCGCGACCAGCATTTGTCATGAACAATACTGTTAGCTGACGAAGCCCGTTTAACAGAGGATTGTATAGTGAATTCGCATAACTGTTACGAGTGGACAGAAGAAAACCACCACAGCACAGTTGTACGAGGGTGCCAATAACTACCCAGTATCAAAATGCGGTCTGGTATTATCGATCGGAATCTCATAGGACCATATGCGCTACCAAAAAGGCAGAGAGGAGAGCGATATCTGCGTTTCCTGGGTGCTACGGTACAGGAGTTGTTGGAAGACTTTACTTTGGCCTCTTTGTGAACCTGTGGTACATGCATTATGGAGCCCAGTTCACGTCAGCGGCACAATGCGACGCCACCTGTACAGTTCCTTCCCTCATAATGGATTAGTCGTGGAGGCCCTTTATCATGGCCAGCTAGACTGTCGGACCTTAATCCACTGGATTTCTTTTTGTGGGGCCATCTAAAATTTGTGATTTATGAAGGAGGGATTGTTGATATCAAGAACTTTGGACACAGGATACAACATACCTGTGATATTATGCGAAGAGATACGAAGAGATACAGACATTATGAATCATGTTCAGCAATCCTTTCATCGAAGATCCGAACGTTGCCACACACACACACACACACAGTGGCCATCATTTCGAACAGTACTTATGGGACGCCACGGCAGCTTCTGGGCATGTATTTGTATGTTCTTTCAAATCTGTACAGTTCTACAGCATTCGTTTTGATTAACTGAGGCGTAACTGAGTACTCGTATTTTGTATCCTGAAATGGAAATGAGCGTAAAGCATTGTGGGACGGGAGTCTCCCCTTCGGGGAGGTTCGGCCACCGAGGGCAAGTACTTATTGCATTCGACGTCACATTGGGTGACTTGCTCGTCGGAGATGGGGATGAAATGATGATGAGGATAACACAACACTCAGTCCCTGAGCGGAGAAAATCTCCTGCCTCAGCCGGGAATCGAACCTGGGCCCTTTGGCGTGGCATTCTGCGGCGCTGACCGCTCAGCTAACGGGGGTGCACTTTGTATCCTCATTCTTTGGAGTCGTTCCTTAAGATTAATGCAAGACAAAAAGTTCAAATTACAAAACATGCATACACAGTAATACAGTTTGTAACGTGCGCGTGGGGCACACAATACTCATTAAAGCCTGTACTATGGTAAGTGAGTGGGGTTTATCTTACGAGACAGGATTTTTGTATAGATATTGACCGCGTGTACCTGAATGGAGGCAAATCAGACTTACACCCACTCGGTAATAACAATGATACGTCAAGTAAGTTCGAAATGCAACTACACGTCAGGACGGACAAAAAACAACACAGCAGATACTACCAATTTGTTAATAATACGGTCGCCAGCCTGATTAGGCATTAACTGAATTTCTTCTCTGTACAAGTTGATGTACATTCATGCAAAACAACACGTAGTAACACTGCATAATATAGTAAATTTTAGAACCAGAAAATCTATTGAACTGATAGTTTCACTTTCTGTACTGATATGGAAAAACGATGAATACATAACACTACACTATAATGTATACTACCAAACTTCGTACTGTCTATTGATCTGATTAAAATCGGGCATAGGTTACCCTAGAAATAGCACTTTGGAGCCACACACAAAATGTCAGTTTTGATAAAGATAAAACACTGATAACTTTTGACATGTATATTGACTTTAACTTTTGCTAGTCAAACCAATTTAGAGCACTTCAGAATTCAAATGAATAAAAAACAGGGGGGGGGGGGAACCTGAAACTGTTATGATCACTGTATTAAAAAAAATTAATTACTGACACCATTATGCGCTCAAAATTTCCAATATCTGAGTTACTACTCTCTTTATCTTATTCCCTACTCATTTAAATACCTTTATATCTGTATCGAAATAATTAAACTTCATTACTAAATCAATATTAAAGTTATCTTCCAACTTTATCAGACCTTCGTTATTCATTTACTGGTTCATTAACAAAACAGTTCTTTAAACACCATTCTAACATAGCTAGGTCTGCAGGTAATTATTATTAACACAAACTCTAATTTTTCATCTCGGGACACTCGGATTGCACAATATTTGGAAAGGACCCTGTCTAGGTTAGTTGTGAGGATAATTAAATGATAGAAAAGTTCTGGTAAAATTTAAGTTGTTATTAAGTTGTTATTGAACAGTATGGAACAAAAGTAACACTGGTCCATACGAATACAGTACTAAAAGTTTCAACCTGTTTGTATCGATGCGGCGGTTGGCAGGCGGCGAGATGGCGAGGCACAAAGCACACATACAACCCCAGCTATGGCTCTTGACGTACCGGCACTTTATTTCTTTATAGCGTCGCAATACTTCTCCATTTAGTGCCTCTGGAATTTTGCCATGCTGTATGGGCGTTGGAACGGCATACCCGAGGCTCAATGAAACTACGTCTTCCAGGAGAGCCTCCTCGCTCCAGAACGTGTTGCTCAGATCAATGCCAAACTCCAACTACATCTGCTGAGCCCGTTGTGCCGTGCAGCGCCCGCGTGCATTTTCCCGCGTTCGCCTGCCATCCACCTTTCACCGCTCCCTTACAGACAGGGTATTCACCCGAGGTTTTGCATTCTACATATCCTAACACATTGCCTACGTATGGACCAGACGCACAGTTACAATTTTAAACATCTTACAACAGTTTCAAAATTTGTTACATTTCAATTCTATCACAATACTACTTGACATTTGACATAAACATTAATATTCACATTGAAACTCGTTTACAGTTTTCCTAACACAATGACGTGAAACAAGAAAACAAATGAAATCAGAACATCAATTACTCAAGTTTAACGACAAATCAGACGGAAAAAAATTATTTATATGTACAATAGTAAAACGTCGTTGTTGTTACAAGTTCTTCCTCAGTTTCTTTTCCCTATGCCAACTAGCCCCCCCATGAACCATGGATCTTGCCGTTGGTGGTGAGGCTTGCGTGCCTCAGCGATACAGATAGCCGTACGGTAGGTGCAACCACAACGGAGGGGTATCTGTTGAGAGGCCAGACAAACGTGTGGTTCCTGAAGAGGGGCAGCAGCCTTTTCAGTAGTTGCAAGGGCAACAGTCTGGATGATTGGCTGATCTGGCCTTGTAACAATAACCAAAACGGCCTTGCTGTGCTGGTACTGCGAACGGCTGAAAGCAAGGGGAAACTACAGCCGTAATTTTTCCCGAGGGCATGCAGCTTTACTGTATGATTAAATGATGATGGCGTCCTCTCGGGTAAAATATTCCGGAGGTAAAATAGTCCCCCATTCGGATCTCCGGGCGGGGACTACTCAAGAGGATGTCGTTATCGGAGCGCGGAATGTCAGATCCCTTAATCGGGCAGGTAGGCTAGAAAATTTAAAAAGGGAAATGGATAGGTTGAAGTTAGATATAGTGGGAATTAGTGAAGTTCGGTGGCAGGAGGAACAAGACTTCTGGTCAGGTGAATACAGGGTTATAAACACAAAATCAAATAGGGGTAATGCAGGAGTAGGTTTAATAATGAATAGGAAAATAGGAATGCGGGTAAGCTACTACAAACAGCATAGTGAACGCATTATTGTGGCCAAGATAGATACGAAGCCCACACCTACTACAGTGGTACAAGTTTATATGCCAACTGGCTCTGCAGATGACGAAGAAATTGAAGAAATGTATGATGAAATAAAAGAAATTATTCAGATTGTGAAGGGAGACGAAAATTTAATAGTCATGGGTGACTGGAATTCGAGTGTAGGAAAAGGGAGAGAAGGAAACATAGTAGGTGAATATGGATTGGGGCTAAGAAATGAAAGAGGAAGCCGCCTGGTAGAATTTTGCACAGAGCACAACATAATCATAACTAACACTTGGTTTAAGAATCATGAAAGAAGGTTGTATACATGGAAGAACCCTGGAGATACTAAAAGGTATCAGATAGATTATATAATGGTAAGACAGAGATTTAGGAACCAGGTTTTAAATTGTAAGACATTTCCAGGGGCAGATGTGGACTCTGACCACAATCTATTGGTTATGACCTGTAGATTAAAACTGAAGAAACTGCAAAAAGGTGGGAATTTAAGGAGATGGGACCTGGATAAACTGAAAGAACCAGAGGTTGTACAGAGTTTCAGGGAGAGCATAAGGGAACAATTGACAGGAATGGGGGAAAGAAATACAGTAGAAGAAGAATGGGTAGCTTTGAGGGATGAAGTAGCGAAGGCAGCAGAGGATCAAGTAGGTAAAAAGACGAGGGCTAGTAGAAATCCTTGGGTAACAGAAAAAATATTGAATTTAATCGATGAAAGGAGAAAATATAAAAATGCAGTAAATGAAGCAAGCAAAAAGGAATACAAACGCCTCAAAAATGAGATCGACAGGAAGTGCAAAATGGCTAAGCAGGGATGGCTAGAGGACAAATGTAAGGATGTAGAGGCCTATCTCACTAGGGGTAAGATAGATACTGCCCACAGGAAAATTAAAGAGACCTTTGGAGAGAAGAGAACGACTTGTATGAATATCAAGAGCTCAGATGGAAACCCAGTTCTAAGCAAAGAAGCGAAAGCAGAAAGGTGGAAGGAGTATATAGAGGGTGTATACAAGGGAGATGTACTTGAGGACAATATTATGGAAATGGAAGAGGATGTAGATGAAGATGAAATGGGAGATATGATACTGCGTGAAGAGTTTGACAGAGCACTGAAAGACCTGAGTCGAAACAAGGCCCCCGGAGTAGACAACATTCCATTGGAACTACTGACGGCCTTGGGAGAGCCAGTCCTGACAAAACTCTACCATCTGGTGAGCAAGATGTATGAGACAGGCGAAATACCCTCAGACTTCAAGAAGAATATAATAATTCCAATCCCAAAGAAAGCAGGTGTTGACAGATGTGAAAATTACCGAAATATCAGTTTAATAAGTCACAGCTGCAAAATACTAACACGAATTCTTTACAGACGAATGGAAAAACTAGTAGAAGCCAACCTCGGGGAAGATCAGTTTGGATTCCGTAGAAACACTGGAACACGTGAGGCAATACTGACCTTACGACTTATCTTAGAAGAAAGATTAAGGAAAGGCAAACCTACGTTTCTAGCATTTGTAGACTTAGAGAAAGCTTTTGACAATGTTGACTGGAATACTCTCTTTCAAATTTTAAAGGTGGCAGGGGTAAAATACAGAGAGCGAAAGGCTATTTACAATTTGTACAGAAACCATATGGCAGTTACAAGAGTCGAGGGACATGAAAGGGAAGCAGTGGTTGGGAAGGGAGTAAGACAGGGTTGTAGCCTCTCCCCGATGTTGTTCAATCTGTATATTGAGCAAGCAGTAAAGGAAACAAAAGAAAAATTCGCAGTAGGTATTAAAATTCATGGAGAAGAAATAAAAACTTTGAGGTTCGCCGATGACTTTGTAATTCTGTCAGAGACAGCAAAGGACTTGGAAGAGCAGTTGAATGGAATGGACAGTGTCTTGAAAGGAGGATATAAGATGAACATCAACAAAAGCAAAACAAGGATAATGGAATGTAGTCTAATTAAGTCGTGTGATGCTGAGGGAATTAGATTGGGAAATGAGGCACTTAAAGTAGTAAAGGAGATTTGCTATTTGGGGAGCAAAATAACTGATGATGGTCGAAGTAGAGAGGATATAAAATGTAGGCTGGCAATGGCAAGGAAAGCGTTTCTGAAGAAGAGAAATTTGTTAACATCCAGTATTGATTTAAGTGTCAGGAAGTCATTTCTGAAAGTATTCGTGTGGAGTGTAGCCATGTATGGAAGTGAAACATGGACGATAAATAGTTTGGACAAGAAGAGAATAGAAGCTTTCGAAATGTGGTGCTACAGAAGAATGCTGAAGATTAGATGGGTAGATCACATAACTAATGAGGAAGTATTGAATAGGATTGGGGAGAAGAGAAGTTTGTGGCACAACTTGACCAGAAGAAGGGATCTGTTGGTAGGACTTGTTCTGAGGCATCAAGGGATCACCAATTTAGTATTGGAGGGCAGCGTGGAGGGTAAAAATCGTAGAGGGAGAACAAGAGATGAATACACTACGCAGATTCTGAAGGATGTAGGTTGCAGTAGGTACTGGGAGATGAAAAAGCCAGCACAGGATAGAGTAGCTTGGAGAGCTGCATCAAACCAGTCTCAGGTCTGAAGACCACAAAAACAACAACATGCCAACTAGCCGTATACATAATACCGGTTGGCGAAAATATAACGAGACGCTATCACTGCTCGCAGTGTTACGCGAACCGTTGCTTGAAGCTGGAAACCTCGCCCTCATATCGGCGGCGTCGGCTACTCCCATGTTGTGCGGTGTTGCTGATCTCTCCCCTTGCCTTATGTCGGCGCACAGGAACACCCAAAAGTCGGCTTCCTGTTTTTCGATCTTACAACATTCAATTGGCTTGTCATTTAATGACATATGAACATGGGGAAAACGAATTCCCGTTTGTAGCTCAATGTATGACACTTTGTACGAAACATTTTTCCTCGTTTGCAATACGAAACATTGTTCCTCATGTGCGATTCACCCTGTATAGAAATGTAAAGGGAAAGTGACCATTTGTTTCCTCATAACCTTAGCATAAAACAGAAAACTCGGACAACAGTGCCAATAAGTAAAACTCCATTACAATGAAACTCGATACTCAAAAAGAGTGTAATGAAAATTAGCACAATTGTTAAGTAATGGTATCACAGATATACTCTTATAATGGGACAAATCTATGTGAAACAGTAAACAGCAACTAAGCCGGTAAGTTGCCGATATGAAACCTAATTCCAGTGGTGAAATCTTAACATAGTAATTAAAAAATCTTTTGTTAAGTTATTTAAACTTGAATTATAAATGGCACGTAACAAAGCCTATTAGTTACAAAGAGGTACAATCATAATGGGATATCTGGCTTCTGATGAACAAAACTAAGTTCTCTAAATTTGATGCATATAAAGCACGATCAGCAAGATCGATTTAAAAAAATCGCAAGTAAAACCCGTGGTTATAGTCGTAGTGACCATACGAGTCTAGGTATAAGTAAACATGGGCGACTAGATACGCCCATGAACAAATTAAAATGCAGAATTAAAATTAAACATTCCAAAAACTAAACTAAAATACAATTGGGCAATAAAAATTCAACAGATTCAGCCTATGTGTGGCACATATCGTATGGAATGTATTATTTTTAATACAAGTAGCGACTGGGTGGCTACGATGCAGCCAAAGCTGTTAGTGACCTTCATGTGGTAATTAGAGTGTTGAGAGTGTTGAAGTAAGTCACAACTGCCCGACATTATTAATAGCTCGTCTAGTAAAAGCTGCCCACTTAAATTCTTGCTACGATATAGTTCGAATGTTGATGCTGAGTCCAAACGAATGAACTCCTAGCCTGTTACGATAAAATAGGAAGCTTAACACAAAAAATGATGCAATAACATAGAGGAAAATTGATATTACATAGGTACTTTAGCCACCTAAAATTGCGTTAAATACAAAGCCAAAAGTTTAGAATTGCAGATTTAGCACCGAGGGAAACCCTATTCATGATAAGTACCAGAGGTATGAGATTTGGAAAGGACCTCCTATGGAGAGATGGAGAAACATTTCAAATACGCCTGCTTATATAAAACAAACCTTTAGTCGCTCCTAACAGGTGAGGTCAGTAATGAAGAGACAGGTCTTAAAAGCGCGGTAGTGAGCAGTGTTTTCTGTTCGAGTCTGTAAGACATGATGCGTGCTTCCTACTTTCCAGCTGCACTTGGGCTGCTGACTCGAGATGACTAGTAGTACCTTGTACAGCTATTTTCGAAGTCTTTTTGCTAGCACTACAGAATACCGCAACCGCTACGTCTCAGATTTAGCTCCAGCGCTGCCACTCAAGTACTGTAGAAAACTTTCCAGGTCTGCCCATATAAACCTGCCGGAGAAATATATGCCACCACAGAAAACAGAACTTGATGTGTGGGGGACTGGAGTTCAATCACAAAGCAGCAGCAGAGACATAAAATGGGTACTTTTCGGGCATGTACTAGATAACATGAAACTCTGTATCTGAATATGTTTTAGGAAGGGTTTCGAAGTTCAGTTTGCGACAAGGTTTCGAAAGGCAAAGCACTGCGCAGTTACTTGTAGTCCTAATTTACCTTTGGAAGCTAAGGCAAGATGCATCCTACTTCACACTTCGAAGTGAAGTCAAGAACTGACAGAAGACCAACAGGGTCCACAGGATGGAGGCTCAGGGATGATGGGTTAAGGCAAGAAACGAAGGAGCTTCTCATTTATGAAGAAAATAGTTTGGAGTGCTTTAAAATAATGAAAGATGTTTTCGGTTCTATAAGTGAGTTTATGTAATACAGAATTAAACCACAACGGCAAAGCGCCCGAGTACTCACTCATAGCTTAACCTTGTGCTTCTCTGTATAACTGGGGAACATAATGCGATGCTGTCTATTATCGTTATAGCATTCCAACAAGCTATAGCAGCTAGGATCTAGTTTTGCCCTGGCCATGTGTAGTGTATTAAACGACAACCATGTGCAGGGTGCGCATTGAAAGTATGTAAATACAAAGTCTGGCTAATGACAGAAGAAAGACTGCTGTATGCAGGCTAAATAGTCAATGACAGTATCAAACAACTACTAAAAGTAAACTAACTCCGTCTGAACAGGCCACGAAGATTCAACGGTACCGAACGGCCGACGTGTCAACCTCAGCCCACAGGCATCACTGGATGCGGATATGGAGGGGCATGTGGTCAGCACACCGCTCTCCAGGCCGTATGTCGAGACCGGAGCTGCTACTTCTTAATCAAGTAGCTCCTCAGTTTGCCTCACAAGGTCTGAGTGCACCCCGTGTGCCAACAGTGCTGGGCAGACTGGATGGTCACCTTTCCAAGTGCTAGCCCAGCCCGACAGCGCTTAACTTCGGTGACCTGACGGGAACCGGTGTTACCACAGCGGCAAGGCCGTTAGCAAACAACTACAATATTTGGAAATACTTACATGGAAGGGTAGTTGCTTGAAAGATTTCTTGAAGCCTCCAGCGGCCGGTCTCTTTATTTCTTTTACGATTGTACAATTTCGGCCTTAGGCCATTTTCAAGTATCTAAACCTTGTACAATAGTACAAGGTACAATAGTAAAGGGAATAGAGAGAATGGCAGCTAAAGGCTTCAAGAAGTCTCCCAAAAAATTCATCGCAGCTGCGGACCCTATCGCATTGAAAATCCAAGGGTAAGTTAAATTTTTTCTTCCTTTGGGAACAGACTCATTACGGTTACAAATGCCGTCTATGGTTAGACGTAACCTTTTCATGCCACAGGACGTTCTGAAATTGGCGTTCTATAGTGACCAAACTACCAGTATCAGACGTTCTGTTTCAGGAGCGAAGAAAGGGAGCAAGTGAATAACACCCAAAAACAGTATTGAATAACAGAACAGACACTGGAAGTCGTCCTGCAGGAAGGATTGTGTATTGAAAAACTTCTCATTCCCTAAGACTTCTAGGTAAGAAGTAGATTCCTGACTCACCTAGATTGCTAGACAAACTGGGTACATCCTTTTCAGTTACAAAGAAGGAACATGACAGAAAACACAGAAAAATTTGGGGAGTGCTCTTTATAATGAAGAAATAGACAAACTAAATTTCTGACACCACAGGTGCCGCCCATACTATTAAATCTCTTTTCTCGGTAACGCAACATGTCCTTCTAGGGCGTAAGCCCTCTCTCATTAATTGTGCACAGAGAAATAGCTACAAGTTCAAAAGAAACATAGATATTTTTCTACAGTACATACACGACTGAACAACTGTCTCATTTCACAGTGTTCTTCTGTTTCGCCAATGCGAGATGGATGTGTCACATGTTTTGCGTAGTTGAAAAGTACTCTACACCAATGAAGAAAAGGCATTTCTGACAGCTCAACTTATTTTAAAAGCTACTGTCACGTGATGCAAACCACTAGATCTTTGATTTTGCATTACTTTGATACTCCTTTATCACACGTCGGTGGAGATACTTTCGAACACGTGACAACTCATGCCTAAAAGCGAAATCACATGATACAGAAAAATAAAGAAAGAAAATGTATTTGGATCGAGTGTTATACCGGAAACAATGAAAAGTGAAGAATAGTCACACTCCACTTTGATATTCCATGGTCATCTGTCCATACCCACAAGCATGAGCTGATGGAGGTTATTACCGAATTCATCGATGGTAGAACACGACAGTTTCAGCGAAACACGGGTTGAGGGAACAGAGTTCAGTCCCTTGACCGTAAACCACACGGGCGCCTGAAACTCAGAGTGTATCTGTGGGGCGCAAGAAGAGAAGACTTTTTCAACCTTTAATCCATTGTGAGGTACTAGGTTTAGCTCATGAAGAATCAACAGAAAACAATGACCGGTGGCAGTGTCAGAAATATAGGATCAGGGTGTGATTAGTTAATTGTAACTTGGAATTCACAGGTGATGTGAGCTGAAAAATCTGGTACAGTCCCTCGAAAGACAAGAATGATTTGTTCATTTTTCCTTTTTAATTTCAGTTTTCCTCAACATAAGCTAGTCTCCCTGTTAATAGTATGGCAGCGTTGCACCGTCATTACCTATCTTTATTTGCCTAGCAACTGTTCTTAAGTTGTTCTATTGCTCTTCCTTCCATATGGTTTCAAGTCTCCTTACCAGTTCTTTAACTTCACTTGTATCAATACCGGATGGTAATTTTTCTAATTCGAATAGGGAGCTCAATATTTGCTAGTATACAACATCATCTGGGGTATGTCCAGTCGACTCACTGATTTGATTCTTGTAAGTAGATGTAATGTACGGCAAATACCTATTCCAGTCGTAATGAGTTATTGACATAATAAGAAAGTATTTTAGTTATCGATTTGTTCCATTCACTTGACGATGAATTGGTCTTGTTTTCCATTTTTTAACTGTGAAAATTTTATAAATTAGAACGGATATGGAAGATATGAAATTAGTCCCTTGATCTGCAGAACTAAATGCCATGTCAGCAGTTGCACCCAAGACTAGGTAGCATGAGATGTAATCAATAATCGATAATATGTACTTACGTCATCGCTGTGTTTCCAGAAATGACCATAGTATGTCTAAAGCCAATGTTTATATAGATCTGGAAGCTTCAGGTACTGATTGCAGTGGAATTTCAGTCTTAGCCTGTTGCGTGCACTATGTGCTATGGATGCAGCTTAAGATATAGTCTTCACTACGTTTTGGCCACAAGAGTGTTTTTGCCACTTTCCGCTATTTCACGCTTGAATAGTGTCATGACACTAAGGGATAATATGCTCCAGAGGTTTTGGTATTAACAATAGTTTTCCATACAAGGTTTCATAGTATAAAATAAAATATTCTGACACCAATTCCGCTCGATAAATAGCTGGCATTCCTCATCTTCCCCCTGGGCCTCTTCTGATTCAGCTACAAGCACTTTGTCTACTTGTAGCACAAGGACTTTCCTACTAGGTGCACTGACATTCTAATGAAGTCTACAATGTTTATGACGACATGTTGCCACTGCTGTGTCCAGTGTTGTCATAACGTACAGCACTCTCGGCTCTCCTCTTTGCTACTGCGTCAAACGAAGCTACAACAGTGTTCCATATGCTGCCAGCCCGTAGTGCTCCTGTCGTACTGACATTGTCGTTGTGCTACACGACTCGCGGGAAACCAACACAGTCCCTAATTAGTGATACGTGACGTGGCTGTACGATGGTGCTCGGTCAAGCGCTACACACGTCTGTACCCGTGGCCGCTAGTCCAGTGGAGCCGAAATAGTGAATAGCTTCCATCAATTCTGCATTCACATGACAGTCAAAGGATCCATACTAACGTGAGCAGCCACACTGCCGAGCGATAGACCGCCATCACGATAGAAGATGATTCTGCCGTCATTGAATTACGACAAATGTTGGTAGATGTTTCTACTATCTCACGAAGAAGTAATACGCTATCCTCATAACGAAACAACATATAAACGCGGTTTCTGAATGAGAAAACTGCTACACATTCTTCTCCCGTGTACATAATGTATAAAATGGCTCTGAGCACTAAACTTCTGTGGTCATCAGTCCCCTAGAACATAGAACTACTTAAACCTAACTAACCTAAGGACATCACACCCATCCATGCCCGAGGCAGGATTCGAATCTGCGACCGCAGCGGTCGCGCGGTTGCAGACTGTAGCGCCTAGAACCGCTCGGCCACTCCGGCCGGCCATAATGTATAGTTAGTGTAACTCCCACCTACTTTATTTTATTGCGTGCAATGTTAATCATTTAAAAATAGAAGCATGTAGTACACTTAACGCCAAACTGACGTTTGTTGCATTTCTCCTTAATGGTGGATCCCCACAAATTCAAAATCTTAAGGACTTTACCTGGTACGGCATCGAGTTCAGATGCTGAAGTTGAACGAATGTGTATGGTTCGACAAGAACTGTCTGCAGAAGGAGGTGATACCAAGGAACTCAAATGTAAAAATAGAGTGCAAATCACCGGTAGCTACGCGTTTGAAGGCCTATAACGAAAAACTTTGGATCAGATACGAGCTACAGGAGAAATATAAACAGAAAGCCATGTTAAATCATAGTCTGTACTTAGCACATATGAGAGTAAGCAAGATTTTCTCACCCTTACAGTTCGATGAGATGTATGGTGCATTTCAGAACTATGCACACTATGTAAGTGACAAACGTAAGAGAGTCCAAGTAATAAATTACGCAAATGTGTTCAGACAAGCAGTAACGACGTTGAGAATGGTGAGAAGCTCACATTCTAAATGTAATTTTAAATTTTTTGACACAGTAGTCTACTTGTCGAATATCACGTTCTCCACTGAGTTTTAGATATGAAGTTGAAGTTCATTGTCAGATCAAAGCTATACAATAGTGAAATCAAAAATATAATTGCTAATACCAAACTGGCACTAGGTATGGATCAGTGTCAGCGCATAAGCACAATAGCATCTCCTCTAAAGTAGCGGAAGTTATTGAAAAGCAGATTATGCGAGACAAAACTGACAGGCGTTGTAATGCATTCAAGGCTAGAATTGTACAGGGAATAAACAATAGCTTTAATGATAATAGTGCCATTGCAGTTAAGGCGGATAAGTAGGATAATTCGGTTCTTTTGAACCAAGAGGATTAAAATACGAAATTAAAGGAATTCCGTATTAATAATAACATCACAAAACTTACTTTTGATCCCACTAATAAATTCATTGCTTTGATTAAAAGAGCAGTTAAACGACACAACTTCATACTGTCTGGATAAAGAAAGTAGAGAATGCATCGTTAGCCCGCATCTCGTGGTCGTGCGGTAGCGTTCTCGCTTCCCACACCCGGGTTCCCGGGTTCGATTCCCGGCGGGGTCAGGGATTTTCTCTGCCTCGTGATGGCTGGGTGTTGTGTGCTGTCCTTAGGTTAGTTAGGTTTAAGTAGTTCTAAGTTCTAGGGGACTGATGACCATAGATGTTAAGTCCCATAGTGCTCAGAGCCATTTGAATGCATCGTTATGAATCCCGAGGCTCCAAGACTTAGAGCTCAAACAAAGCTACATAAGAATAACATTCATCTTCGTCCGATCGTAGATTATATTGACAGCCCCGCTTATAAGTTAAGCAACAAATTGGATTCCATTATTAAAGAGTACTACAGTTTCGAGACTAAACATAACGTGAAAAATTCTGCTGAAGTTGCAGAACGTATCAAGGACCTACAGACAACGGTAGAGGAAAAATTCGTTACTTCTGATATAGCTAGCGTGCAAATCAATGTGCCAATAACAGGAACCATTGAGATAGATAGTAACAGTTTACGGAATGTAAGAAAATCAGTTTGCAAGAGATACATGAGATTATTGACGTATTTCAGCTGAGTCTGTCGTATGACTATTTTACATTTGGTGTTTCAGTTTACCAGCCACCTGAAGGCTTAGCAATGACGAGCTGTATTGCAGGTACGCTAGCAGACATCTTTGATAAATCATATTGAAAATTAGTTTTCTGAAAGGTATAAAGACACAGCGGATAATTTGCTACAAAATGTACGTTGATGACGCGCTGGTGCTATTTTATGGTACACTAGAGGAACTCAATAAGATGCTCCCTCAACTAAATAGCTTACACCCCAATATGAATTTCACAAAAGAACTAGAAAAAGGTAACACTATTAGTTTTCTGGATTTAAAAATAATGAATTTTAAGAGCACACACAGTTTTATCATCCACTGTAAGCCAACGACAACCGATATTATATTCCATAACGACTCATATAATACTGATTCACATAAACGTGCCTTTTCTCAAACGATGATGAGTAGAATGACAAACATTCCTCTTGAAAGTAAGAAAGTGAATAACGAATTAGACACGTTGAAGGAAACAGCGTGTTTAAGCGGTTATGACAGTAGAATGGTCTCAGCCATGTACATTAAGAAACTGAATACCTCTGTATAAAACAATGGAGATGGTATTACACTAACAAAGACATAGTATACAGAAAAAGTGAAGTATGCTTCGTTGCCATACTATTGGCGCATTTCGGATGAGATAGCTAAGGCTTTCCGTAATACGAAGTTAATGATAAGTTTTCGCCCACAAATAAAATTGGCACATCTCTACTCCGTAATACCCACAAGGCTGAAGTTATGAAACAAACTGGGATCTATAAGTCAGTTGTGATGACTGTGAAAAATATTACGTGGGACAAGCGAGGAGAAATATTGGAACTAAACTGAGGGAATCTAGAAATATAAGTACCAGTAACAAATCTTCGTTCAGCGAACACTTACGTGCTAAAAAACGTACTGTGAATGGCCCTAATGCAATAGAGGTTTAACATGTTACTAGTAAAGATAGACTGCTGAATATCCATAAAGGAATGGAAATTTATACAGCTTCTAATAAACATCCAGAACGTGTTCTAAGTGAACAAACGGAGTTGAAAAGCAGAAATTTCCTGCAGAATTTTAAAAAGGTGTTGTGTTAGGCATTGTGCATTGTATTTTGATGTTGCTTTTTCATTTTAATGCAACTTCCCTCCCATTGCTGTGTGTCTTTGTCGTGAGTAATCGGTTTGATTCTGAACGGCGCTTCTTTGAGAATTTGGATTTACAGTGAACGGTTCCCTAAGGGTTTTTATACTTGTATAAGCTTTCAACGTATGTCATATCGACACAACAGTATATTTGTAATGTTGCTATCAGATTGCGTACACATCAATGGCTCTGTCACTTTGTATTGCAAAGGTTGTTTGTTTGCTGTCCCTCCCTACATTTGTATCTACTGACACCGTGTTTATTCTAATAAGTAGTTTGTCTTAACTCATCTGTTACTCGATGTACATACAATAATTTATATCTATTCCTTCCCTAGTTCTGCTTTTAGTTACCATACATCTCTTCTCCAGGTATGTGATGCGTCTCAGTGTATTTTCTCAGTGTTAGAGGCATCTATATGATAGTGAGAACAATGTTTTGGCATCTTTACGTATCCAGTAACGTATGATGTAGTAATGTTGAATACGTGCTGTCACAAAATGCTCTGCTTTTGGGCTATGGTTTATGTCTCAGTGTTACGCTCTATTTTACGTTGCTTCATAACCTTTCTAGTTCTGACAAATTCTTATTTTTGCCGTTATTTTCCCACGCAATGTTGCTATATGATGTATTTTTATTGAACTGACCAACATGTTTTTGTAGGTTTTAACAATTTTATAACGGAATTTATGTCGTGACAACAGTATAACTGTTATATTGTGTACCCAGTGGTGGCTCCTATATTTATTGTTGCAAGTGCTGTGTGTTTGCTGACCATCCCTATATTTTACACTCGTCGACACCCATTTTATTCTTAATAAGTAGTGTGTGTTAGCTCGTCTTTTTACTTGATGTGCGTCATACAGTAATCTACATCCGTTCCCATCTTAATCCTGCTATTGGTTACCATATATTTTTCCTTAAAGAACGCGAAGCCTTACCATGTATTTGCTCAATATTAGAGAACATTCTTTTGGATTTCCCACATATCCAATAATGTATGATATAGTCAAATGTTGAATACATATTACAACAAACTGCTCTTCCCTAAGGAGTATAATATTGATTTTTACGCACTTTGTATTTCGATGTTATGCTTACTTCATGTTGGCATAGGAGCCTTCCTGTTATGAGGCTTCCTTTCTCCTCTTATTTCCCACGTTATATCTCTTTATACTGAATTGACCCTTTAATTAATTTTATGTTACGATACTATCATACACTATAAGCCATGAAGTACTTAATGTTCCCAATACTGGTTGATACATTTTGTAACGCAGGTGACATTTAGTTGTCACCCTTCCACGCATTGTATATAGGTTTTTACTTAAAAAAGAAGTTATGTGGGTTATCATTCTGTACAAATACACAGGTCTTGCTGCTGTGTGCATAAAAATAGCTGTCAGACGCTGATGACTTACGATACAAGACAGTCGTTATACCTGGCACGCCAGTAATTGATGGAGTATTCTATTTCAATCATTTCCGGAATTTTGTACGTACCTTATATACGTTTGTGTTAATATGTTGTTTAAAATAATGTAGTTTGTCCGGTGATATGCATGTACTGTATGCAATATTTTATGTAAATTTGTATGGCCTTAATCTATTCTTTGGCCGCTGACTGTTTGTTGTAAGTGACATCAACTAAATCTGGCACGCCAGCAATATATGTAAAGTGCCTATGATGTGTGCTATCGAGAGTCTTAAAATCTTTGGATGAATATGTATCTGTGAGAACAAATTACCAGATGCTGTCATTTACCATGTTGTTGTTCACAGAGCAAAGTTCAGAACACGATATTAAAGGTGTCACTGTACTGTTGATTCTTTCGTAAAATGACGAAGTATGACTACTTTTTATTTGTCATTAAGAGTGATTTGAAAATGACATGAAATACGGACGTTAAAAATGTAAGTAAGAAATTTGTGCAATAATGTTGCATGATACTTTCTTTCCGTAAAGCCGTGGCAGGCATCCTCCATTCGAAAATGGCACCTATGTAAATTTAATGAAAGATGCCTACAACCGTTTGCATGAGCAAAAATCACTACACAAAATTTCTGCTTATTGGTTAATTTTAAACTGAAGGTTTGGATAGCTTAACAAGAATGGTAACGGAAATCTGGAGTTGCTGTGAGAAACCAAGTTAAGAATTTTATCTAACAACAACATTTATTTCCTAAATCATGAAAATACTCCTTGATCACTCACGTTACTTAATAGTACGATTATATGAAATGCTGTCCCATCATCAGTAATACAAAATAAAAATAGCAATTTTATCCAGCCTATCTCTCCTAACTAAGATGACTATGGGAGCCATCAAGCAGCGCGTCTATACTCACCAGAATCTCAGCAGGAAATGCCTAACCGTCTCCCCTCGTCCGACGTCCACACACGGTGGCCGGAAGGGCTGAGAGAGTCTGCACAGTGGCTATTTGCCAACCTAACGGGACCTGCTAACGCTTGGGGAACTTTGGTCTCTCTGGTCCAGTGCAGTCGCACTCTACTTAATACAGTGGTTATTTATACTGCATCTCCACATTCACAGAACCCACAGCAGACAGCCCACGCATACATGAGTAGACGACCCACGTTCACATATGCAGACTATACTAACAGTGATAATATAACACAATTCCGAATAATAAACCTTATATTGATCTTCCCTAAGTGTCGGAAGGGCACCCACGTGTGTTTTGAGTATGTGACTGTTGTATTAAGCCATGCTGCGGCTCACATGGAGCCGTTACAATGTTTTATCTTTGTGAGGTCTGTAAAGTTTTATTTATACATTTCGATGTACGCAGATAATGTACTGCTCCTCCATGTTGGTTTTACAGATACATGACGATAATGCTTATTCGAAATTAGGTAATCGTGCGATTAAATAAACATTCCATTACAGCCTGCTACGGACCATGTTTCCGTTTGTTAACCTCCTTAATGGTGTTTAAAGACGTGACGTGTACTTAACGACAGGTAGGAACTCAGCGGGAAACCCGTAGCTATTCGCAACCAAAAGGCAAACGAATTTAATACAAAGTATGAGAAGTAATTAATGAAGGATAATTAACGGGGGTGTGAGGCATCTTTCTCTTTGTTGTACGAAGCCTTTGGCGGCTCAGATCGATGTGGCGTGTCTCGCAGCAGGTAGCCCGAAATCTGTACTGACGTTGTGAATGTTTAAGTCAGTTTACCGCACAGTTATGCAAATGGGTTGCTGAGATATACAGCGTTCTCTTTGAGACGTATTATACTGCTCAACCATCCGTGCAAATGCATGTGGCTCTCTGAAACTCCAGCTCGCCACTGACCAACTTGTGTGTATACTCTCGCTATATACAGTACTCTGGCATGAATACTCCTCTACCTGTCACACCCTGTGTGGCGTAAGAGGTATGTGTACCACTGCAACGGTATCACTTACAGAACGCCTCTCTTACAGAGCCTCCAGTGACAGTTTATTAAACATTCCTTGCGACGCTCTTGCATGGTTTCTTCTTTTGCGTCCTGTGTATCTGCTTCATCGCCATTTTTCTTCATTATTATTTAGCGGATGTCGCATGACACTTCAGAAGTTCCACGGATGTAAACTTCACTCAGCTTTTGTTATTATTACTACTATTATTATTATTACAGAGAATGTCCAATCCCCTGACCAAATACGCTGAGCCACCGTGCCAGCATCGACTGAGGTACTCAAGCATGATTTACCATCCGTCCTCACAGAGACACTTCCGCCAGTACCTCATCTTATTCCTCCTAAAATTCCGTGAAGACGTGTACTTGTATGAGACAGCGTTCTCAGCACATGACAAGGTCATACGGGGGCCTCATTGTAGATCTCCATTTAGCCGGCTTGTGGAATCGCGCAATATCCAGATGTGTGGGATATTCTAATGTGGCAGTGGCCAGATGTTGGACTACATGGGAACGTGAGTGTAGGCATACTCGTCGTCTATGTTTGGGTTGTCCACGTCTGACTACCACAAGGGAGGATCTTCATGCTGTACACGAAACATCGTACCTCCTTCACACCTGCCCGCGGCATCCGAGAACAAGTCATCAACCCCGTCCAACAATCTGTGTCATCCTGCACCTCTTTCCGGGAACTATCAGCAGCCACACTAGAAAATTAGCGTCTCATGTGTCGGCTGTTATAAATACTACAAGAAAAGCTGCTGCGTTTGGTCTGGTGCTGCGACCAGGAAGCATGGACTGGTGACGAATGGCGTCCCATTGTGTCCAGTGGTTAATCGCGATTCTGTGCTATCTCTAATGACCTGGGGTAAGCTCCTGTTCTTCCAGTGTTTTGGAGAGGCACAGCGGTGTTACACCTAGCGTCATAATGTGGAGAGCCACGGGGTAGGACTTCGCGTCACGCTTCATAGTGACAGATCGAACTCTGACTGCACAACGGTACGTCACGGAAATCTTGTATCCTCTGGTGTTATCTCCTATACGACACTATCACCGTGCCGTTTTTACACATGACAATGCTTTTCCTCACCCTGTGCGTATGTCTGTCAACTCTCTGCGTGATAATGACGCGCTCCCATTGCGAGCAAGATTCTCTGATCCGTACCAGGTAGAAAATGTGTGGCACGAGCATGGGGTTGAAGTCCATCCCAGTGACAGTATCCAGAACATCAAGGACCGGTTATAACATTTGTGGGCCAGCTTGCTTCAAAAGATGATACGATGGCTGTTTGACATACTTCCCAAGCGAATAAGTGCATGCAACCACGCCAGGTAAGTCCAGCGCCATACCGATAAGTGGTTTCATACTGCTAAATTCTTTGTGAATTTGTCTCAGTATTGTAATCACTGAAATGACGTGACATATACTCTCAACACAAGAAGTTTTATCACTTTTCCTCGTCCCCCTCTAGGTGCTTCACTGTTTTTACATGGCAAGCAGTATACAGGGTCAACAGTAAGGAAACCGACAAACTGCTGGAATGGATTCCTGACTGGAAAAGGAGGAAATAAAGTCCTGTGAACATATGTCCAGAAATGCATCGTTACCACGGTAGATCGTGATGACGAGTGAATGTTCCTCCGACCTGCCGTGTGTTCCTTGGGTGTTATTGTGTTGAAGACTGTGTGATTGACGCAACATACGAAAGCAGCAGAATGGTCCGGTATTCATGCCGGGAAGAAGTCAAGATCGCCTTTGTGTACGGCCAAGCAGATGGAAACAGTCGAGAGGCAGCATGGTTATACCTAAACAAGTACCCTCACATACACCAGCCACATCACATAATATTTGAAGCCCTTTTTGGGCGTTTGTGTGATCAGGGGTGAAGAGAGGCGGCGGGATGTGCGTGCACCAGATTTGTAGGACTAGATTGTAGAGGATATTGAGACGAACCCTAGTACAAGCTCCAGGAAAGTCGCCCGCCAACATGGCGTAAGGCAAAGAGAGTGGTAATACATGATGTGACGTGGGAACGCGTGCATTGCATCCCATGGAGGCGACTTTGGGAATATACTGTGACACGGATGCAATGTAGCTCTATACTGTTTAGCGGGACGATTTGTTGTGTTGCACGCACATCATCCATTTCCGGACTCCTGTTCACTTGAACTTTTCCCCTCCATTTCCAGTCAGGAATAAGATCCTAAAACTTTCCGCTACGTTTTTAATCCACTTTTCTTAATTACTTTTGTCGTAAACACGTCACGAATGCTTGTTCATTATAAAAACTTATATTTAAAGTGAAAATAGTTGTTCGTGCAAATTTAACATTTGTTACCTTAGTAATTTTTTTACATATTTCGACTTCGAACTATATAAAGAATATTGTACTTCACACTTACGTGCGTGAGTCTTCATCTTCTTTATTCCATTATATGGTACGGTGATAGAAGAACTACTCAATATAAAATGCGTTTCTTGTTGATCGTTTTAAGTTATCAGTCAGACACTGTAACTAGTGTATGTTGTCTAAAATTTTAGTGTATCTTCTTTCCGTAAATTGTAAAAACAATTGGAATATCTGAAGGGTTATAGTTTTTAAGAGTGTACAGTGTGCAGTGAAAACGCTACACTTCGTCAGTATTCCCTACACAGACTGGATGTATTATTGTCAACTTGATTGGTGACAAGTTCTTTTACGCAGAAAACGACCTAGACCTAGTCTCTCCTCAAGCGTAGATGACCAAACGTCGAGTAACAGCTTGGTTCAGTTATTGACGTTACATCAAGGAGGCTCTCTTTATTTAACAGGTTCTTCGATGTGATATTAGAGCTAGCAGTATGGTAACTACCGCCTTCCCCCACAACAGTAATAGTGGGGCAAGGAAAAAGTTATTCGTTTCCATTCACCATCGTACACATTTCTTAGAGGGGAAATGTTATTCATAAGAGGTTTCACATCGAACGAATTTCATAAAGTTGAAAATACTGATAGTAGTTTTGGGGGTCTTCCTTTTGGCATGCGTTGCTGATCCTGGTGGCAATGTCACATGAATCAAGGAAGGTCAATTCCTTCCTAACATAATTGACAGGGTTAGAGGAGGACTCGGCCTTGGCCTTTGTTAGTAAGCTCTTCAGTCGTAGCTTCAAAGGTCTGGCAACTCTGCAGTAAACATCACTTCAGATAATTGGGCGAGGTCGGCTCACGTTTCCAGCTCGTTAGTGCCAGACTGCCGCCGCAGGAGCAGTCGAGGTAGTAAACAGTCAACATATTTCTGAAGTATGCAGTCGAAAACATCTCAGCCTATCGGTCATTCAGCGACATAAAAGTGGACCAAATAGTTATTAAAATAAGTGAAACTGCTAGTCTCTGGGATGTGAAACTACTGGAAGTGAATTGTAAAGCTTTTGTACAATGACTAAATGTTATTAATAAAACCAGTTACTGATCACCATAACACAGTTACGTTTCATTATGACATCTGTTATGTTTCCAAACTGCATTAATATGAACCGGTAAACTGACAACATGAGACATGTTGGCGAAACTTGATATACGACGCTGTGAATCATTCTCAGTAAAAATTTTTTGAATCCTAATTGCTTTGGTAACAATTTATCACTGTTTCAAAACGCTAATACTCTTCAAAATCATTACTTGTCTAAAATTCATGTGCTTTATAAGCATTCCTCCACCTTAAATTTATTGTTGACGTAACCAAACCAAATGCAAATGCTCCAAGTCCCGTATTTACCGCCTCCTGTAGCACATTTTACAATCGCCATCATTCTGTTTCGTTCCCACATAGCATATTAAATATGCACAAATGAGATATGTTAAGCCGTGACAGTAAATGTCATCGAAGCAAATGTTTAAAATTCTCAAGTAAATGCTGTAAGTTTCTATGATAGCAAAGGAAAAGCAAATTAAACTGGGCTTTTGCCTGTGATTATTTATCAGCATTCTGCTTGCTGTTGATACATAATTTAGAATATCATTTACAGCCGTTATAAGGTATATAGTTTACAGCGACAGCGAGCCAGAAGTATGGTTTAATGACGCTTATTTAAATTACAGCGTTACGGGTTTCAGATGTACTACAACTCTACCTTCAGATGGCTCTTACGGATTTTCTTGCTTTTTACTGAGCACTCGTTTTGTTCGTTATTTGTTTAGTGCTCTAAGATAAACTAATGTTTTTCATTCAAAATTCTTTAAAATTAGGAGGGTAAAACGTACAGAGATGATTTTAAAGTTATCAAAATAGGAAACGTGGGGAAAACTTACGTTATGTATGTTTCTGTGCGACGAATTCGTGTTTATTTGTGTTATACGTTTTGAAGACTCCACACTTAGCATGTACATTGTGTGAGTGCTGTTAAATCCTCATGAAACTGCTTGAACACACATTATTCTACGTTTTACAGAAACACACACCCTCAACATTCAAAAAAACGTGACTCACCCTTACATAACTATTAAAAACATTGTTTTCAAAGACGTTAGAGTAGTAAAGAAGATAAATTAAGGAATCTGTTTAGAGTGTGCGGTTATAATAAAATATATCTTCGTTTAATTTGAAGGTCGAAAAGAGAAATAAAATGGTGTAGAACAGATCCTAATATGGCATTCTACTGAATGACTGAGATTACACAAACAAATATTATAAATAAACAATCAAAGGTTTGTATGCGAGAACTGTCTACAAAGATCTTTATATTGCCAACAGGTAAAATATGTGTATATCGAACCTGAATTGTAGGTGGGCGTTAAATGACCAAAAGATACAAGAGTACAATAAAACACATTTTTCTTTCTCTTTTAGTGACATTTGCCTATAATTTCTCTTGGTTATACGCGTTATACACAAAATCACAAATGCTGAGTCGAAAAAAAACATAAAAATGAGCGGAAGTGTTTTTCTTATAAGAGCAGTAACAAATAATTTAAGAATAACGTTTCTTCATATCTTATCGAGGTTATTATTTGGTTCGTTGATTTCCTTCATATTTTTAACATCACATGGAGCACATTCAGAGCTGCAGCCACAATATCCAAAATAATTCCTGGCGTAAAGTACGGATGTAAGTCATTGCATGTTTGAGAGTGCATAACAGTTTGGGCTCGTATGAGAATTATGCGTTTCACAGAAGGAATAATAAGCAACATGGCACCATGGTGTATTGATACACTGAAAGCTAATGTGCACAAATGCGAAGAAAGATAGATTTGCGTAGAAAACAGTGGCGCATGAAGTACACTCCACCATACACGGTATGGTGGATATACAAGAACATAATTTTATCCTAAAGGACAATGACACTAAGAATAATGGCACAATTTCTATAACTCATTTTAGTAAAACTCTCCAAAACAGCTAAAGTCACACAAATCTTTTGATTTACAACGCTGAAAAATTGTGGAACACCTTAGAATCCTACATTACGTGAATAATATTGTAAATGAACGCGATACTGGGAATCTACTTTCAGACATCTTTGAGCAAATATTGACAGTGGAGAAACTGATGAAATCAAAAAGTCAATGTTCTCAAAGGGCACTTACGCAGAAGAAATACGTTGGTGTTTAGTATGACTTAATGCGCTCTATTCCTTGTTTTGGTTTCCTGTCTCCGTTTTTTGTAAATAAAAGCCACAATTTCGTATCTTCAGCCTTTTCTGTTTCTTCATATTGTCACAATAATTCATAACTAGACAACCACCAACGTCAGTTTAACTTCATGCCAGAATATGTTTTCCAAGGTATGTTTCATACATATAGGCACAAGAATTTGGCCTCAGGAGCGAAATAAAGTAATATTTGTGGCATTTCTATGATGGAAGACTGCATAAGATTTTATTTCATTTGATCCAATGCCTCATTCTCGTATGTGAAATAAATATGGCAGTACCTACAATTTGTGTAACACTTTATTGTTCACACAGCGAATTGTCTCTTAAACAAGACCCAAAGCCAATATATCTAGTTGTCTGAATACATTTTATATCCATTGTACTGGAACATGTAAGTGTTTGATTATTATATGTACAAACGAAAGGATAGCATACAGAGCCGGGAAACAAGCAAATAATGCTAATAAAAATAGGTCCGGAGACCAATGGTTTCCCGGAGACGACGTATAACGACAACTTGTAACAGAGTCTCCGAGTATCCAAACTACAGATGCAGACTTGACGACAAATACATTACAGCAAATGTTCTACATGGTCACCGTTCAAGCAAAGGCAGGGTTCATCACCTCTCATCAATGCTCGTACTTGTTCAAAAATCCCAAGGTTGTTCCGAATGCATTGGCAAACATCCACAATGCGTTCGCACAGATCATCAACACAACCAACGAGGCTGGAACACACTAAAGCTTTTAAATCTCATAAATTCAACGGATTCAACTGGGAGATCACGGTATTGGCCAGCCATGATCAGAATTCTAGTTGTCGAAGATTCGTGTTTCGTATTCCCAGACAGCCACATGAAAGTGTGCTGGTGCATCATAAGGCGTGTACCACATACACGGTGTTTCAGCATAAGCTGCAGCATAAATGCAACTTCAGACATTAGCAGCGTTTTAACACTGGCCTGACAGCACTTGTGCGTAAGTCGTCTCTCTGTTCCTGTCCCTACATTTCCAGTACAACAAGTAAGGGGTAGCTGCCGTTACGAGGATTTTACATCCTTTTACGCAATATTGGTTTGTTCGTCATATGCATACAATAGAAACCATAAAAGTAAATCTTTCCTCATGGCAAGTAAGCTAACGCATAACGAGAGTGGCAAATGAGCAACAACCTAGCAGGAATTACATTTTATAATAAAGTACAGTATCCGACAACCTTTCATGATTACGAGAAGAACTGAAATAAAAAGGAAGGCATTGTAAAAGAATTTGGAGGTAACTATATGAAAACAGTATGGATGGGTGGCACGTGGAGACACTCAATTCTGTGCTCAGAAGCTTTCATTCATCAGCAACTAGCAGCTTGCATGGGAGCTGTTTCTTCAGTCTATTGCAATTATTGAGCCCATTCTACTGCAGACGAATGAGCAACAATAACATATCCACAACAAAGAAATCGGTTAGCTCGTGGTATAAATGTTATACAAAATTCCTTGTTGCACTTGCTGTAAATATTATACAAAATTCCTTGTTTATTATGCAAGGGTATAAGAAGTGGAGCCTTTTCTACAAAAATACAACGTGGTTTTAAACACAGAAGCAGAGTTTAGTATACCTACACGGTATTTGATTTCATTGTATCATTTCTGTATGTACTCACTCTTCACTAACATTCAAAATAAATTGAAAGGGCCAGCGGAAGAATGTGCCAAACCTCAGTGTAGTAGTGATTATTTGTATCTCAGGAGCTGCTGTCATTTTGGAATGCCTCTCATGTTGGTAAAAATAACGCCATTTTCCACTTGAAAACACTGTGTACTATGCAAATTGCTTTCTATTGTTGTACTTAAGCGTATATTCTTGTTTCTGAATTTCATCGAACTTATAACATGCAATAATTCAAAAGGCGCTCTTGTCGATTAGCGCATTCATCTGTCGTCCCTTCATTTTAAGCATCCTGAAAGCATCTCGAATGAAAGCATGAAACCATATTTAAGAAATTATTAATAAAGACTGCAGGCAGAGAGAGTGAACATAGGTTAGAAGAATTTTCTCTTGTGGCTCTGGAATGATCAGTGTTACAACTATTTGACTGAGTAAATAGCCTTCACATATAACAATGATTCCAAAGTGTTAATACCATATCGGAGTATCATTCAACGAGTCAAGTTCAACCTATTCTACATGGATCACACCCGAGCTTTGTGGCTGTAGTCTGACTATCTTGTAAGGAAACAAAAAGAATGAGGACAGACGTAACATCAATGGGGAGATGCAGCTACAATGGGAAACTTACAGCACATCACTTATTTCAATATCAGTCGCGATTTAATATAGATGACTAACGTTTTCTGTCGTTGCTGGCCATTTTGAGATACAAAATTGCAAATATATAGAAAAACCCGAGCAATCATGCGATTTGATTAAACGTAGACCATCATTCGAAACATACATATATGTAAACGCATATATACGTAAATATACAACTTCAGCTTTGCTACAGCGTAACGTATCATGTTTGTTGCCGTGCGTGGCTACCTCAACACCGTACACTTGAAGTGAACATCCGGGAAGATAACTGTGCAGGTGCCAGGCTAGGGAGGCGATTCAGTCAGCGCTTGTCCTTTGACAGCAGCTGCTTTTGGACGTGGAACGTCATAGTGTTACATATTACAATATGATCATAAGTGCTGAAAGAGATGGACGTTAGTGATATCTTTAATTCAGAGAACCGTTACTTTATCTTTTTGTTTTAATACGGCAGTGACATGCGATCATTACAAGTCATATCAGTTTCACTAACTGTTTAACCAGGAGGAACTAGATGGAAGTATTTCATGTGTTCAGTGACCTTACGTAGGAATAGAAATTTAAAAAAAAATTTCAAATATATCTTTCATCATGGTTTATATGTGAAAATTACCTTAGGTTTTGCGCATAATCCTTGATATCAATGTACGGCTCATAGCTGGGTCCAATGTACCTTTGTCAGTTTCCCTAAATTCTCCTATGAGGTCTCAGTTTGTTGATACCGTGTCCGCAGCTCGTGGTCGTGCGGTAGCGTTCTCGCTTCCAACGCCCGGGTTCCCGGGTTCGATTCCCGGCGGGGTCAGGGATTTTCTCTGCCTCGTGATGACTGGGTGTTGTGTGCTGTCCTTAGGTTAGTTAGGTTTAAGTAGTTCTAAGTTCTAGGGGACTGATGACCATAGATGTTAAGTCCCATAGTGCTCACAGCCATTTGAACCATTTTTTTTGTTGATACCGTCTCCGTAGAACGTTTGACTTTGCTGACGTAGTCACAACCTCGACTCTGCTTGCGTCGTTTCCCTAGTGACAAAGACAAGTCCTCGAAACAATTCCTTAAGTTTTGGAAACAGATGATAATCGGATCGGGAAAAATTGTTGCAGATGTCGTAGCACTTTTGTGTGATCTGGCATTGTCATCCTGAAGAAGAGGATGCTCCATGTCTGGATGAATTCTTAGAATTCGTAGCTCGATTACAGCACGCTGCTTTGTCATGCTCCTCAGAGTTATGTTACCTACCACCATGTCACACGATAATACTAGGAGCCGTCTAGCGGTAGAGGGCTGCAAGTAAGTAAACATGAAGAATGATGGTTTAGAACGTTAATAACGTTTGTCTTATTTAAAAGATCTGAGAATTTTCACATAAATGTAGGAGGCATTACTTTTATGCACGCCCTCATCATTTTATTAGGTATTTACCAAGAGCGCAGTTTATGTCGTGTTTGAGATTTTGCCGCAACTCTTCTAAGTTTAACGGATTTGAATCAAATAATTTCTGTTCATCTTTTAAGTAAAATCATAATTTTCTAAGAACTCTAATAAAACTATCAGTTCTAAATACCTCGACTGGCCAAGAGTATATGTGATTCTAAATTCTTGCAAAACGGAAGGAGGCGTGAATAGTTGACTAACCGAGCTGGGGGTCATGAAGTTGATGTGAAAGTGAAATTCGCAAGCTGTCCAATGAGCAGTGGCCCACCTGCACCCAAGTCACGCTCAACCTGCTGCTGGGATACAGTCACTTAAACAGCGGCTTATAGCTGCCTTCACCAATCCGGAAATGCGCGAGCGAATGTTCTTTCAGTTACACTTCAAGAAGACAACGAATGAATAACATTACTCTAAACTACCTACTCTACCTACACATCTATAAAAATTTTCCAAAATAAAGAATTGTTATATAAAATTTGAAAATTTATTGATGAACTCACTTTATATAAGATTACATGTATGCATCCGGAAGTATCTTTGGAATAATGTGAGGATAAAAAGAAACTGGTAACCTGTTGATCTTATTGGAGGAGATATTTTAACATACAGTCTCTAATGAGATAATATGATGAAGTAATGAATCTCATTAAAGTAAATATGCCGTTGACACCGGAAGACACGAATCAGCATGTTATAATATATGAGCACGTTCTGTTTTGCTACATGAATTTGTTATAATTCTGCTTCATCAGATGTCTCCATATGCTACGAAAGTACAATCATTGGAATAGTTTACGTTCAATTTTTTTATCTAACATAAAGGATAGCTATACTTTCCGTCATGAAAATTTATACCTTTCATTTTGGTAAGATTCTTCTGTATCTGACTCTACAAACCAGGCTTATTCGCATGGCCAACAATGCGTACAGATATGCCCTCCAAGCGCACGTGGGACATTAGCATTCCATCTACAACATACTGAACCGCATACTCGACAGGAAATTTTACCTTTAGTTAGCAGCATGTCAGAACATGCTCTGATCCGGTCCAGTGCGTGTTTGTGCACGTGTTTGGGAAGGCTGATGAAGTAAAGCGCTGTTGATGCGGGCACTGGCATTTCAGAAATGCAGCAAATGACAGAGATGCCCACTTACTGAGGTCTTGAATCATATGAGCGGCAGGTTATCCAGAGAAGTCATAACTGCGTCACAAAGGTAACAAATATTGAAAGTGATTCTATTTTACAGTCCAAAATTTCCTCACGTAGGTAAAACGCGTATCTTGTTTATTTATTTACTTATCAATCACATCATCTAACTTCCTGAAACCAGCTTTACTTCTAGGTAACGAACTCAGTTAGAAGACTAATATAATTCAGACTTTCTATTTGATATCTAAGACATTTACAGTGGAAAGGAGAAATTTCGAAGAAAATAAGGTTAAAAGTCAGTCTTCCTATGGAAGGTAAGTTTTCGTTGCTTTTGTGGTTAAAAAACACTCTGTAAATACAAGAGATTTAGGTGATAGTCACTAACTAACTTGAAAGAAGCTCGAACGTCCGTTTAGTACCATTGATGACGATTCCACCCCATATGTAACGGGGTTAACAACAAGTAAAATTCCCACCTATCACCTATTAGTGTTTTTTACGTATACAGAGGAGGATTTTATCAGCTTCTAAAGGTAACGTCTACTACTTAAGACGATTCAGCAGAGAGTGTGAGGTAAGAAATAAATCAGAAAGATCTTGTTAGGACGTTGCGTAAGCGACAACACGATGGTGTGTTGTAGCACTATGTAATAGATAGTGAAATAGAATCACAGCAAACATAAACACGACCTAACTGAGAAAATGGAACCGAGAAAGTGATTGATCGCTCTCCCGATGACGCGACCATTAGGGATAAGGCAGAAGCTCGGACAACACAAGGGTGGGGAGGTAACTGGCTAAGTCTTTCTCAAAGGAACTATTGCGATATTCTCATTAAGTGAATTTGGGACATAAACTAAACAAAATAAACGGCCTGACAAAGACTTGAACACCACTTCTTTCGAAAGCAATTTCATTCCACTGACAGGAGCGTAAACTAGGTATACTTTGAGAGATTTTCATACTCAAATGTGAATATCATGACTGTTTCTTAACTTCTATGAATTTATGTTAGTCAACATGGAGGCTTGTATGCAAGGATTACGCGCCAATTAGTACAAAACATTTTCTAAAATGCAGACGAAGTAGTGGAAAAAAATTAGGTGGTTAAAGTTGGCATTGATTTTGGTATATCGCCCAGCCTGTACTTCCAACACTACTGTTAGCTACCGTTTCATTTGATTACAGTATTTCAGAAACATAATGAAAATTTGAACACCTAGACATAAATACGTTGATCTAAAGTTTTCTTAAGTGCTTTATTGAGCCTTATAAAAGAAAGAAAACCATTACGGTACATAAATCGAACAGTGAAAAAAATGGTTCAAATGGCTCTGTGCACTACGGGACTTAACATCTGAGGTCATCAGTCCCTTAGAACTTAGAACTACTTAAACCTAACTAACCAAAGGACATGACACACATCCATGCCCGAGGCAGAATTCGAACCTGCGACCGTAGCGGTCGCGCGGTTCCAGACTGAAGCTCCTAGAACCGCTTGTCACACCGGCCGGCCGAACAGTTAAGCGCTCATTAAAATTATAAATATAATGTAACTTACTAAGATGGAGTACTGCTCACGTAGCTCTAATTTTAGCTACGCATAATACCTTCGCTTTCATCGATGTCACATCTACACTCTCGTTTTAAAGCATCTAGAACTAAGGTTAGTTGTTTTTCATTTATCGAGACAATATCCGGCACTCGCGCCCAAACAAACTGCATGTCTGGCTGTCGGAGATATTTCACATTATTGGCATGATATGTCGTACCTGGATCACTGCCTGAAATTTTAGCAATATATGACTGACATTTGTTGTTATTAGTTGCAGGCAAATTAATAGTTACAAATAAGCCGGCGTCTATATAAAGACGATTAATGTTTGTATACATTAGTTCCACACAGTCATTGGCAACAACACTGTTTAGTAAATTGTATACATGTAATCCTGGAGTAAAAATGACCAGTGGTCAAAGTAACCCCTAAAAAGAAAAATCACGCACATCAGCTCAGAAATGGTAATACAATGGCAGATATACACGTGTGAAGGAAGAACTAATCAGTAGTCTGTGTTGAGAATTAATCGAGTAACATACATGATATAGTTGAAAAATCCGATCGCTTTGTCGTTAACTAATATTAGTGATTTTGCAGGATCTGATTTTGACACATTTTCTCGTATAAAAATGTAACGCTTAACAGGTTCGCCAACTGTTGAGCAAGAAAATTGGCACTACATTGCCCTATTTAATGTAGAGTGGTGGAACTTTATGACGAAAAAGTACATACTAAACGCCCAACTCAGAGCCAGCTGAGAGATGTATATTATTTGGTATATGAGTGGTCAAAGTAACCACGGTGGTCAAAGTGTACACGGTTTACGGTAACGAGAGTTACGCCTGATATGCCTGTGTGGCGGGTAATACACCGAAATGATATTATCTCAGTTTTAATGAGTTGTGTGTGAAGGATCGCGCTCCGCTACAATAATAAAGAGTTCATTGTTGGGAAAACAATCCTACGTTCAAATAACTTCAGAAAATAAAGTTGATACTGTCACGTGCCAGGTTTTGCGAAATAAGCATACATGATATAGTATAGTAACCTGATTATCATTCATTTATTTAAATTCATAATACGAGCAGTGCACTTGAGTATGCGCCCAAGTACGTCTTACTGGAATGACTGCGAGTCCCTTTATTTCTGTTCTATCTTTTCTCATTCTGGAGTCCTGCTTTCTGCCAGCAACCAGGTGAGCTGCTATTGGATGTTTCTACACAGGGGTGCGATACGACGTCGTAAATGCCCCTCGTGAAAAGGCGTAAGCCGCAGATGGGGGCCGGCGGAGAGTATCTGGCGAAACAAGACTTAAAACTTCAGAGCAGCGAACCTTTTATGACAGGGACTGACCTGCGATGAGAAATGAACACGAGTTTCTTTGAAAGCAAAGAAAGATACCATGGTGAGAAGAGGGCAAAAAGGTGTTCTTAATCAAAGTTTGGAAATTTGTTGTAAGGTCTTATGGGACCAAACTACTGAGGTCATCGGTCCCTAATCAAAGTTGTAAAACGAACTTTGGGTTAGGGAAGTTATTTTAGTAGCCCGAGGGTGGGGCTCATTCGGCCCCTCAGACTGGCCACGATGGAAAAGCGCTCTTGGTGGGATAGAACTGTAAACTTCTGCCTCCACTTTCAGAGACAACTTCCAGCACTGGTTAATCAAGTCAAAGCGCGTAATGGTAGGGATTTTTGAAACATATAGTTGAATTTTTCGTTCTATGTAATTGGCTAGAGAGACTCCGACGCTTAGGGAACAGGCACAATTTCTATTATAGCGAACAAAGAACATTCACATTTCGGCGGCCCAGCAGAGAACTTCTACTTTGGGAGCCCAGCAGAATGCTACTTCTCCGGGAGCCTTGCAGCCACAAAGTGGATGCAGATGCCGCGGCTAGAGTCAGTCCACAGTCATCACTCCAGTCACGTGCTACGTAGAACAGCGTGAGTATGGTGAGAAATTGTAGCAACTGTGCGCGTTGTTCCGAGTGGACTGCGAATTTGCTTATTTAGATATTGGGCTGGCCCAACTGAATTCGCACTAGCAGCACACGTGACTTACTATGTGCTTAGGCTTGGGAATTGGTGCTTGCATACAACTTTCTGGATCTATTATTGCTGATCTGCACTTTAGTTCCACTGATTAGTTTCATCAGCACCCATTGTCGTTTATATGGAGACATTTAATTACTTTATTCACAATCCCTTTTCCATTCACTCCTGTCAAGGTCTTAACAAGGCCTTTTGTGTACTTCATTTAATAATTGTGCGTTCTATTTTGACTGTAAAAACAGTGCATGTTTATTAACGAACATTGAATTTCTGTAATAAATTTAAATTGAATGTGACCATTAGTTTCATTTAGGAGTTAGGTGAAACCCTTCTATAATATATCTGTGTGAGCTATAGACAAACTGACATGTTTGAAGCGCCACCCAAATTGTCACTCGAGATTGCAGTAGTTTCCATTGCATGACCTTTACGTTAATTAACTTCACATGATTTCACGGAGGGCGATCAGTTTACTGCTTGGCCCAATTGGTATAGGTCTTACTTGCACCATAGGAATATGTTGTGCACGCAACTGTAATCTCACAATACCATTGTTATGTCCTAGCCAGTAATGCCACCCGAGCCCGCTGCCAAAAGGTTGGCAGCATCAAAGTCCGGACGCCGTCCGCATAAGCAGCGCCAGCGATACAGGAAATCGCCGCAAGTCTGCGTGCGCCACCGCTGGCTTCTGGGTTCTTAAGCGCAGGAGTCGCGAGCGCTAGGACAGTTCTGTATTCGCCGCTCAGTAGTATACTCGCCTCCGAATTGTGTACTTGGTAGTCAGTTGTGTGTTCATCGCAGCAGAGTTGTTGTATGTCGTCAGCCGACGCTGACCTAGCCGCTCCGACTCGAACTAGACAGATCTCTGTAGACACCGAGTTCACTACTGTGTTACTGTATCTTCATTAATAAAAGATAAGTACCGACTTTTATTTAATCAGAGTGTTTGGGGTTTCATCTTTCTGTTTACTGTTCCAGCGGACCGGTCGGCCCGCTATTAAAAGTGTGGCGGTGACTTCGTAAGCCATTTCCACAGCCAAGTGTTTGTCGCTACGAACACCGCCACAAAAACCATTTTCCATTGTTCTCAGTTTCACCTTTATTACGTAGTGCTAACGCGACATATCTATGAAGAGCTTCTATGTATGGAGCAAAGTTGCTAATCTGTGCAAAAAGGACAAAATACACTCTTACTGGTGAGGCAAGATGGTACAGTCTGCAGGCTTATTTCTTTGATAAAGGAACAATTAATAGTAAAACATGATTTTATATTGTTTCGCCGATTAAGAGAGTAGATGAAACATTAACTTACAAAACAGAGAGAAAAAAAAAATGGTTCAAATGGCTCTGAGCACTATGGGACTTAACATCTATGGTCATCAGTCCCCTAGAACTTAGAACTACCTAAACCTAACTAACCTAAAGACATCACACAACACCCAGCCATCACGAGGCAGAGAGCAGAGAGAAAACTGTTAAGAGAATCGAATGTTTATTGAAAGATTTATACATTTGAAGAGATGAATGAGAACCACTTGTGACATGGTAGTGATATTTCAAAAATCAGTGGAAAACAGTTTTGATCGCGATCGTTGTTTTAAAATAACCGCTTTCGGCCTAGGCTTAAGCCATGTTCAGACAGCACCATCAGCTGAAGTTGACAATGTGTGGAACAGTCAATTGACCTCAGTCGCTGACTTTAGTAGGTCAGCTGACTGAGCCACACATCGTCAACTTCAGCTGATGGTGCTGTCTGAAGATGGGCTAAGCGTAGGCCGAAAGCGGTCATTTTAATAAAACAGCCATTGCGATCAAGACTGTTTTTTCACTGATTTTAAAAAACTACTTCGAGCACTAGAACTTAGAACTACTTAAACCTAACTAACCTTAGGACATCACACACATCCATGCCCGAGGTAGGATTCGAACCTGCGACCGTAGCAGTCGCGCGGTTCCGGACTGAAGCGCCTAGAACTGCTCGGCTACCGCGGCCGGCCACTGATTTTAAATAGATTACAAGATCGTTGTTTTCCCAAAAATGTTACCAAAAATTTTGCCCACGAACATCACTGACTGTTAGGTTAAGTAACAACGTAAGTTAAGGTTTGAAATAAAGATTAACTTATGGGTTTGGGAATATGCTGTGAAAAACTTACAGTTATGTGAAGCCGTCTGTATATAAGTCGAAATTACAGCTTTATGTCTATGGAATTTTGAAGTCGGTGCAGCAGCAGACTTAAAGGGAGTGCAGGTAGACATGTCTGTCATTGCTCCGGAATGCGAGAGGTGAAGCAGCAAGGCAAGCAGCAGGGACGCTGGCGTAAGCGGAAGATGTATCACGTGGAGTCGTCAGCGTGGCTTCTCGAATATCCTACAAGATTACCATATGGATATAAACGTAAAGGCGAAGCGTGAGTGGAAAGATACTCCATGGGCTCCAGGAAACAGACTCGTCCGTCTCCCTGAAGTGGAGGAGACGCGAAATAGTCCATCAGTAAAGGTAGCGTTTGTTTAACAAATATACATATTGGAATTGACAGAATAGCCGATCATAGTAAGTAAAAGCGTTTTGACAGTAGTGCTAAGAGAAGTATACTGACTAGTTTTGCTTTGAAAACTAACGTAGATGTCATCACAAAAGATCAGCCGCTGGGGCCGAGCGGATCTAGGCGCTTCAGTCCGGAACCACGCGACTGCTACGGTCGCAGGTTCGAATCCTGCCTCGGACTTGGATGTGTGTGATGTTCTTAGGTTAGTTAGGTTTAAGTAGTTCTAAGTTCCAGGGGACTGATGACTTCAGATGTTAAGTCCCATAGTGCTCAGATCCATTTGAACCATTTTTGTATAGAAAAGACATATGTATTAGTTTTAGCACAATTATTAGCTAACTTATATAAAAGGTCGCTAAAATTTTATACATTTTTTATATTGTGTTATGAAACCTGCACTATGCCAATATTGCCGAAGTACTTGGGTCGGCTCTAAAAAAGCTATTCCTCCATAGTAATTATTTCATCATGACTCGTACCCTCGAATTTGTTCGCTAATATTTCTAAAGAGAAAGAAATTATTGTGTGTCCCATCCGGCATATAAGGAGGTAGTGATGAGATTTCGTAGCCTAGGTGTGAACCAAGAGCCATAGTTATTTGAGCTGGCTAAGATGGCGTTTTGTCATTCTGCAGTACGACAGCTCTTGCAGTCATTCTTCTCCTCTCAGGATGCAGATTTGTTATTATATTTCAGTAACATTGCCTCATTACTGTCTGTCTCATTCACGAGGATGACTCATCGTCATTCCATAACCTTTCCTGGAGAGGACTGTTTTTTGCCTCCTTTTGGAGAGACAAATCTGTGTTTCTGTCGTGAACCCAACATTTGTCCATTATGAGCACGTGATAGAAAATTTCTTCGCCTTCATCCCTTGACATTATCAACACTTCCACCGAAAATGTGATGTGAATTCCCATTTAAAGCGGCATCAACAAATGAAGAGGCCCGTCGAGCCGACAATTCTGTCAAAGACTCTACATCGCGCAGGACCTTGTGTACTGATTCGATATGGACACCGACTTTTTTGAATATTGTTTCCAACTATAACGATTCTTCAACGTGCAGAAGAGCTTACGCTGATTAGGACAAATTAGAACTGTCTGTCGAGCTCAAAATCGGGACCTTTGTCTCTCGCAGGCAAGTGCTCTACCGACTGAGCTATCCGAGCAACTCTACCCATGACCTACCCTCCCCGCTTCACTTCTTCACTTCTATCAGCACGTCTCTCCTTCATTTATGCTTGCATAGCTATTTGGTAGAGCACTCGCCCGTGAATTGCCAAGTTCGAGTACCGGACAGACACACAGTTTAATCTGTCATAGTGTTTCAGTTGTTTGGAAGGCAATGCGTCTCTCACTTCCACAGTGGCCAACACACCCTTTATCTAATGACGTGTGTCTCATCTTGATGCGTCTTCCAGTTCTGTATGACACTCTGTGTTACGCACTATGTGCCACAAATACGGAGTTTTACAGATAAATCAACTTGACTGGTTGTAAAACAGAAATATCGGCGTATTTTGAAATCATCTTATTCGGTTTTGGCCATTCGATTTGGGGTATGACCCTTGCTACTTACGCGAATGCAGTTTTAGCCAGAACCGCACCAGTGATTACTTATGTTGTAGGACTGTACATAGTCCACCGACACGTGTTTTTAGCTTTCCATGGAAAAAAACCATTCTATTCCCAAATACATCTTGAAGTTATACAGGGTGTTACACAAAGGTACGGCCAAACTTTCAGGAAACATTCCTCACACTCAAAGAAAGAAAATATGTTATGTGGACATGTGTCCGGCAACGCTTACTTTCCATGTTAGAGCTCATTTTATTACTTCTCTTCAAATCACATTAATCATGGAATGGAAACACACAGCAACAGAACGTACCAGCGTGACTTCAAACACTCTGTTACAGGAAATGTTCAAAATGTCCTCCGTTAGCGAGGATACATGCATCCACCCTCCGTCGCATGGAATCCCTGATGCGCTGAGAGAATGGCGTATTGCCCTGGAGAATGGCTTATTGTAACACAGCCGTCCACAATACGAGCACGAAGAGTCTCTACATTTGGTACCGGGGTTGCGTAGACAAGAGCTTTCAAATGCCCCCCATAAATTAAAGTCAAGTGGGTTGAGGTCAGGAGAGCGTGGAGGCCATGGAATTGGTCCGCCTCTACCAATCCATCGGTCACCGAATCAGTTGTTGAGAAGCGTACGAACACTTCGACTGAAATGTGCAGGAGCTCCATCGTGCGTGAACCACATGTCGTGTCGTACTTGTAAAGGCACATGTTCTAGCAACACAGGTTGAGCATCCCGGATGAAATCATGGCGGTGAATCGAGGAAGTACAGTACATACTGACGAAACTAAAATGAGCTCTAACATGACAATTAAGCGTTTCCGGACACATGTCCACATAACATCTTTTCTTTATTTGTGTGTGAGGAATGTTTCCTGAAAATTTGGCCGTACCTTTTTGTAACACCCTGTATATTTCCATTACATTTGATAAGAACAATAATGTTATCTGGAGAGCAGTAGTGAACTATACTGGCAGAAACGGAAGCCGTTGTATTATAGAGCAACAGTCAGATATTGTCCGGTGTACTGAAAGCCATACTCATGTAGACGTAGTATCACTTGTGACTTTGGCCTCCAGCACATCGGGGAAACTCAGCGATGTATCTCACAACGCTGAAAAAATGGTTCAAATGGCTCTGAGCACTATGGGACTCAACATCTGAGGACATCAGTCCCCTAGAACTTAGAAATACTTTAACCTAACTAACCTAAGGACATCACACACATCCATGCCCGAGGCAGGATTCGAACCTGCGACCGTAGCGGTCACGCGGTTCCAAACTGAAGCGCCTAGAACCGCACGGCCACACCGGCCGGCTCCACAACGCTGAGTAGAACGCATTAGATGCGTACGTCTGTTACACAAAGGTAAGTAAGTACTCAAAAAACACAGTCTCAATGTAGAACATATGTTTAGAATTTGAAAAAAGAATATTTAGCCCAACTGATGGCTTTCTGGAGAGCATTTTTAACGATCCATTTTGATAAGGCTCCATGACAATCTCGTCAACAGTGAACTACAACGAAAGTTCGACATGGAATCCTACAATAGCAGGTACACGCCAAGGCTACGTCCAGCAGTTGACTCATAAGGAATCTGGGCAAGACCAAAAGCTGCTGGTAAACTTTCGGGGTATAAGATCGTGTTTCACGAAACTTTTGTTGTTCCTAACGTTTCGTCCAGAACTGCTCTGTACGTCTTCAGAGACGTTGCTCGTTCGTTGAGTCTTGCCGACTGATGGGTTGGTCATCTGAGAGCGATATATATACACTGTAGAAGAAGGGAGTGTGGCCACATTTTGTTTCTGTTAATGCACAATGAAAGTCTATCATGGAATGATTCTTCTTTTGTCCACAAAAGGAATCCGAGTAAGGATGCAGCTCTCTCATGCTATCTGGCGCATACTCTAGAATATTCTGTCTCAGAAAGGAGCAAACCTCAATGGCGTCTTTTTTTGGCCGACCTCTCATCTTGCTCATATAAAACAGATTTATGGGTGTGTAAATTGTATATACAGTATACATAAATCCAAAGTTGAACAGGAATGTGTGGAGCAGATCTGCCTCTACTTCTACATCTACATGATTACTCTGTAATTCCCAATTAGGTGCGTTGCGGATGGTTATTCGAACCACCTTCAAAGCTATTTTTCTACTATTCCACACTAGAACAGTGTGCGGGCAAAACGAACACTTATACACTGAAGATCCAAAGAAACTGCTACACCCTCCTAACATTGTGTATGGTCCCCAAGAACACGCAGAGCCGGCCGGGGTGGCCGAGCGGTTCTAGGCGCCACAGTCTGGAGTCGCGCGACCGCTACTGTCGCAGGTTCGAATCCGGCCTCGGGCATGGATGTGTGTGATGTCCTTAGGTTAGTTAGGTTTAAGTAGTTCTAAGTTCTATGGGACTGATGACCTTAGAAGTTAAGTCCCATAGTGCTCAGAGCCATTTGAACCATTTAGAACACGCAGAAGTGCCGCAACACGACGTGGCATGGACTCGACTAATATCTGAAGTAGTGCTGGAGGGAAATAACACCATCAAGCCTGCAGGGCTGTATATAAATCCGTAAGAGTACGAGGGGATGGATATCTCTTCTGAACAGCTCGTTGCAAAGCATCCCAGATATGCTCAAAAATGTTCATGTCTGCAGAGTTTACTGGCCAGCGGGGGTGTTTCAACTCAGAAGAGTGTTGCTGGAGCCACTCTGTTACAATTCAGGATGTATGGAGTGTCGAACTGTCCTGCTGTAATTGTCCAAGTCCGTCGGAATACACAACGGACATGAATGGATGCAGATGATCAGACAAGATGCTTACGTACGTTTCACCTGTCAGAATTGTATCTATACGTATCAGAGGTCCCATATCACTCTAACTGCACATGCCCTACACCATTATAGAGCCGCCACGATTTTGAAGAGTCCCTTCGTGACATGCAGGGTCGATGGTTTCATGAGGTTGTCTCCATACCCTTACACGTCCATCCACGCGATACCATTTGAAACGAGACTCGTCCTATGAGGCAACATGTTTCCAGTCATGAACAGTCCAGTGTCGGCGTCGACGGTCCCAGGCGAGGCGTAAAGCTTTGTGTCATGCAGTCATCGAAGGTACACGAGCGGGCCTTCGGCTCCGAAAGCCCATATCGCTTCTTGATGTCCTATCATTGAATTCTGCAGCAATCTGCAGAAGGGTAGCATTTCTGCCACGTTCAGCTATTTCCTTCAGTTGTCCTTTGTCCCGTTCTCGCAGAATTTTCTACAGGCCGGAGAAATGTCGGAGATCTGATGTTTTACCGGATTCCTGATATTAACGGTAAACACGTAATACGGTCGGTCGGGAAAATCCGCACATCATTGCTAACTTGGAGATGCTGTGTTCCATCGCTCGTGCGCCGACTATAACACCACGTTGAAACTCACTTAAATCTTGATAACCTGGCATTGTAGCAGCAATAACCGATATAAAAAATGCGTCAGACACTTGTTATCTTGTATAGGCGTTGCTACCAATTTTACGTGCTCGCGGGGGCCCTACACGATATTACAGGTGTACCAATTTCTTTGGCTCTTCAGTGTATAATTGTATGTCTGCGGTACCTCGTATTTGCGGTGACACTCAAGATTTCTTTGAACTTTTCATCAACTGAATCATCTGAGTCAGGGGGTCGATAAAAGGAGATTATCATAAACTTATTCCGTTTGTCTAGTATAGCCTCTACGCATACTAACTCATAGAATCTTTTTACTTCTATTTCATTACAAAGCAAATTATTTCTGACAGCAATTAACATTCCACCTCGACCTGTATTTAGTGTATCCTTCCTGAACATGGACAGGACCTGGCTTTAGCTAGATTTCCAAACCTATAACGATTTGAGAATTCAGTGCTTTGTATTAGGGCTAGGAGGCCTGATTCTTATCCAACACACCTAGATGAATGTACAACTACAATACCGATTGATCCTATGTCTAATCTCTTCCTGTATTCGTCGTGCGCCCTCTGAAACTAAAGACCTCTTCTGCACTCTCCCGAGACCCTCTACCCTAGAAAACAGCCTACTCCTTTCCACACAGCCCCTGTTATCAGTGTAGCCGCTTACTGCATGTACTGGGCTCCTGATCTATATAGCAGAACCCGGAAAACTACGTCCCTGTGTCGCAATTTCCAAAATTTTGACAGTTGTATCATGTTGTCTTTCAAACACTTTCATCATTATTTAAGCACTTTCACCAACAACATTGAATTCGAACATTGATATCTTTTGTCCAAAGATATTTCAGATATGTTCCAAAATTTAAAAGAAAAAGTCTGAAGTTTCAGGTGTACAATCTAGATCGAAAAGTTTCAAGTCAAATCCTCAATTCCAGTTTAAAAATTCTGTAACATGGTTTTCATTACAATTTCTTGCTATTTTCCTTCCTTTATATCTCAGTATAATATTTTCAACTACAAAATATTGTAAATCACAATTGCGTACTAGTTTCTAGTACCTGTTTGGCAAAAAATTTTAAATTCGTTTGTTAACACCAACATATTTTTTCTCTATATTTTATACTTAGATGTTTCTTAAAACATCTACCTTTAGCTCATCTAATTTGTTAAAAGTTTACTATTGTTTAGATAACTGAGCTTTTTAAGTAAACACTCAATTTACATTGAAAAACTATTGAATATAAAAATTTAAATTTATTCATGGAAGAAATATGTTTAATATAAAACTCTAAAGTTATTCAATATGGAAAAATGAAATAATTATTTTTCTTTTCAAAATGTTTTAGTACAAATGAACTTGCAAAACAAGACACAGTCTGGATGCTGCTTTATCCAACGCAACAATAAAAAATCAAATGTAAAAAGTTATACAGTTGATGTTTCATCAGTCTGTTAATAATGTGGATAGTGATCCAAAACTGGATACAAGAAATTTAATTTTTTGTTTGTGAAGTTGAAAAATATAACTTAAAATGATTTAGATGATAATTTTCAAAAATGAAAGAAATTTAAAATAATTAAAAATTCACAGATAAAATTCTTTGTTGAGTATCTTATGTTAAATTCTTTTTTCCTTAGTAAGTTATGTTCTGTACATAATTCTATCAGCTGGTATATTAAAATTAAAACAAGCACCTTTCCTCATTGTCATTTTTTGAGTAGCTACAGTATCTTCTCTATAGTTTATGTTTATGATGTAAATATGGTAATCTGTAATAAAATTATATGGATTTGTGTATTATCTTTTAATTGTGTAACTTATTTAAAATTATGAAATGACTGAAAAGATTTCTTCATGTTACCTGTGGAAAAGATTTATTTCTTCCATTTCTGACATGTAGTGAATGTAATTTAACATTATCATATAATGGTCATTCAACCAACTGACTATTTTACAAAATAAATTAAGGCATAGCAAATTCCAGTGAATTATAATAATTTGTTGTATCTACACCAAAAACTTATGACAGTTTAATCCTATTATTCCTGTCGTCTGTTGTAAGTTAAAAGAAATCGATATCTAAAGATATTTTAAGGGAATTTCTAATTGCTCAAGCGCTAAATTCGGTTCATAGTTAACAACTAGAATACAAAATTCCATATTGTCAAGTATACTTATTCCTTCTTTTGATAAAGTACGTTCTATTTCGACTACAGCATCAATAAAATCAGTCAAACAAGAAATAATTTAATTTGTGCTTGAACTTCAAGTAAAAATTACAGGTAAAAATCCTTCCCACATTACTTTTATACAATCTTTAAGAATTCCTCCACAAATTTTCAGTGGATATGATACTTCATTCTTGTTCCACATTATTTTACCATTATAACTTATATACTTCCACACAAATTTTATCACTCAGAGTTGATATTAAAAGTAATAACATCGATAAATTAAAAGGATGTTCGAGTCTAGATAAAATATCATGTATTTTCTTTTTGGTGAAAAGATCTAATAATTTTTCTACATAGTTATCACTTAATTTTTTATTAGATAGTCTGTCATATGTTGTATAATCTATTCCAACACCTCTAAAAAATTTCAAAATTTATATACAACTGAGGATGATCTGGATGCAGTCAGCCATTGACAAATATTTGTGATAATTGATATATATATATTTTTGCAATATTTAATTTATTTATACTTTCCTCATTCACTGGGAAAGAATAAAACTGGTGTGTCTCAATCTTGTTTATTTATACAGAGTAAATGTTATTTCTAAAATAAATGTCACAGTAACACATTAAAAATCAATAAAATTTTTATTTTGTCAGTGATATTTATTTTTAATTCCTGAATTTGATCATAAATAGACTACAATTTGTGTCATAAATTATTGGTGCACCAAATTCAAGATAAAGATTCAGTTAAGGAATTTTAGTTTCACATGGAAATATTAATAATTTTTTTTGCAAACATTCCTTCCAAAAAATTAAAGCCAACATTAATTAAATACAATGATATAATCTTGGAGTATTGTTTCCAACAATTTTTGACTAGCTTAAGACACTTACACTATTTCTATTGATTTCCATATACACTTCCATAACCATAACGCAATTTAATTTCTATCTGATTCAATATCTATATTAGGTTTTTTGTATGATTAAATTTTGATGAACTTTTTGCTATATTTAGAAATAGATATTACATTTCGTTCTCTGTCAGAATACAATTTATTACTTTTTCATATAACATCTACAGTTGAAATGTTGTATAAAGACCAACTAGTGCTACACTTTTACAACAGTATCTCACAGCTGAAGTGTACAGTTTTGTGAACTAATGAATTTCCAGTTAATTGAAATAGCCTTTTGAGTTATTGCTAACAAATTAAATGACAGATTTAGATCCATAAATAAGAATTTAAGAAAAGAAATAAAAAAAAACAGGGAAATCTTTTACCTAATTCAGCTCAGTGTGTGGTAGCTCATCGAAGCAGATGTGGCAAAATGACATTAATTATCATTAATACTATTTTAGCTCCATGCTCATTAAACTGGGAAAACGACTCATTTATTTGTTTATTCTAAAAGTTCAGATTAACCAAAATAAAAAGAATTTGTGAAAGTGTGTAAATAAGTTAAAGAGAAGTGCTTGAAAAATAAAATTAGAGGATTAAAGAAAATAAAAAACAATGTTAAAAAAACAGCTTGATCTACAAAAATTTAATAAGTTTTGTGGTGCTCTGAGTAACATTTTTCAAGTAACCAAAAGTTAAATTGATTTTAATGATAAAGGATTAGTAAATGTTAAAAATTCAGTTGATAATAAAGGTGTAGTGAAGAAAAGGTATGAGGAAAATGAATTAAATAATGTTCTTAATAAATATGGATACACAAGTTTTTTAACACAATGTAATAACTGTTTCATTCGAACACATCTTATTGAAAAAATGAATTAGGTACATAATAATAATTATGTTACTGTAACAAACTTTAATGAGAATAATAACTTAAACAGAGCTTCTGTTGGTGAACTAAAAAATAAAATTGTATGTTGAACAAGTAATTGAATTTTCGTTTATCAGTGGAAGAAAACATGGTTTTAAACATGGTTGTTTCTCAGGAACCATATAAAATTTTCAAACACAGGGATTATGTAGTCAACCAGTTGCAAATAACTGTTTGTAACAATCGACATATGTTTCCACTCGTACTAAGGACATCTTCAGTGGAATGAAATTTTCAGAAACCATAAACTTACATTACACGAAAGTAATTGTCAGAATTAAAAGCAGCTATGGTCAAATCTAAAATAAAATAAAATTCGTTCCAGCCTTGTCACATATACCTAGGAGATGTTATTCCTAGCTAGAGATGTGTCTCAAGGTTGTAACATATTTTATTTTTTGCATGACTTGAGTGTTGCTGCAGGGTCAGTGTGCCTTGCTGGTAAGCACAAAGGCTAGCAGTTGAAACTCGAGGCATGTGCAGGCAGGCATTATTTTGCTGAAAGGTAAGCCCAGGATAATCGGCCATTAGAGGCAACAAAACGGGGTGCAAAATACGGTCGAAGTACCCCTATGCTGTAAGGGTACTGCAGATGAAAAACGACGGGGTCCTGCTATCAAAAAAAGGCGCGCTATTCCATCACTCTTGGTTGTCGAGCTGTATGACTGGCGACAGTCAGAGTGATATCCCACCACTGTCCAGGACATCTCCAGTCATGTCTTCGGCCTGGAATCGCATTGACTGGAGAAATCTTTCTTCAGTCATGAGTCCCACTTCGAACTGAGACCCAAGACTGGAGACACCGCAGACAGAAGTGGGATACCAATCTGACTCTCGCGCACCATACAGCCTGGCAAAAAGGAGTGATTAATTGATGTACCATTTCATTTCATAGCAGAACTCCTTTGGCTGTCATCCACTGTACCCATACAGCACAAAAGTATGTCGAGCAGCACAATTTTGCTGCAAGGTGGTCGCCATAGATACTGGCTAAGAGGTCTGTGTGGAGCTTTATTGCCTGTGTAAAGTAATAAGATAGCAGGTTCTAGTAGTCATAATGCAGCTTCAAAACAATTCAGGTACGGCGAGCGGTATTCTACCCTTGTTTTATTATCCACCACGGCATGCCATCCTGGGCTTCTATTTCAGCAGGATAGTGCCTGCCTACACACAGCGAGCGTTTCAGCTACTTGTTTTCATGGTTACGATACCCTACCTTTGCCAGCAAGCTCGCCGGATCTCTCCCCAATGGCAAACGTTTGGAGCATTATGAGAAAGGCCTTCCGAACATGTCGGGATTTTGACAATCTAACTGGATAGAATTTCTCTCGAAATCCGTCAGGATGACATCCATTAACTCTACCAATCAATGCCTAGGCGAATAACTGCTTTTACGCAGGTCGGAGTTCGACCAATGCGTTATTGACTTGCTCAATTTGTGAAGCCCTTTCTTTACAATAAATCATCCACTTTTTCTGTACCATCCTGTTCGGATAATTCAAAATGGTTCAAATGGCTCTGAGCACTATGGGACTTAACTTCTGAGGTCATCAATCCCCTAGAACTTAGAACTACTTAAACCTAACTAACCTAAGGACATCACATACATCCATGCCCGATGCAGGATTCGAACCTGCGACCGTAGCGGTTGCGTGGTTCCACACTGTAGCGCCTAGAACCGCTCGGCCGCTCTGACCGGCTCGGATAATTCCTTTGTGGTGCGCATGTTCTTGTATTGGAGTGTATTTAGTGGATGGTTGGTATGATACTGTCTTGTATTATCACGGTTTGTGCCGAATACGTAGTTATTGCTTCAGTTAGTGTAATTGAGTGTAGACTTGTCCTAAGAGTATTAAAATATCAGTCTACATTTTCAAAGTGGTAGTTGCAGAACTAGTGGACTCTGCAGGTGGTGTACAATCAATAAGCTATAAACAGAAAAAAAAATTGTGATGCTATAAATCAATAATTATGCTAGAAAAATACTTACATAGGCTGCACTGTTATGACCCCCTTGCTGGCTATGGTATTTGGACCTAAGATTCGTTATCCGGTCACACAGGGAGGCGCAGTTGGGAAGCTGCTATCAGGATTTAAAGAGTCTGGATAGGAATATACCCTTCACTCACGAAACCGAAAGCAACGGTGAGTTACCATTTTTGGTCATGACGATATACAGAAGTGTGGGTGATAGACTGGGACACAAAGTGTACCGAAACCCAGCCCATACAAGTCGGCGTCTGCACACGGAGAGCCACCATCACCCTGCTCAGGAGTACTCAGTTCTGCACACCACGACTGCGCTTGCTTGCTGCATAAGTGACGTTAACAACATCAAAGAAAAATGGAAAGAGTTACTTCACACATTTCGCTCCACCAATGATTATGATAACAACATCATAAGAAAGGTGAGCAAGGCCAACAAAAATAAAACAAGAGTAGAACGCATGGAAGAGAAGCTTACGCTAGTGTACCTATCATATGTGAACGGCGTCAGTGAACAGTTACGCAACGTCTTCCGCCAACGATGTTTGAAATCGATTTTCCGCAGCAGCACAGAATTCACAACATGGTAGTAACGACCAAGAATGCAGTCAAAAAACTAAATACTGCAGGAATATACGAGCTACATTGTGAGTGTGGAGCTGCCTATATAGGAGAGACAAGGATACCAGGTAGGATTCGCATAGCGGAACATGAACGCTATGTGCGATTAGCACAGCATAATAAATCGGCGATAGCGGAACACTACCGTGACTTTTTTCAGGACGATCGTGCGTTGCCGAAAAAGTCGTGGACGCCCCAACGTAAAATTTTAGAGGCGATGAAATTATTAAGTGGCCTGACAAACTTGCGCCGTAATGGCTGCCGGCAGTCCCTGTCCAACGGGCCACGAGCGGCCGCGGGGCAGAGGCCTTACCGGGGACGGACGCGACAGCTTATCTATAGAGGGACTGTCAGTGTATTTCCGTGGACACCTGGAGGGAGAACATGCCCACCAGAAATCAAGCGCTGATTTGCTGACTGTCACTAATCACGGACAAGCAGGCTAGCTCACGAATAGCTTTCGTCATGACTAGCCCATTATATTAGCGGGCCAATAAAGTTTCACCCTCCCAGGGGACGCCGCCTTATCGCAGGTCCATTCAGTGCTGGGAGGGAAGGCTTGCGTGCTCCGATGAAGTCAAGAGCTGTGCCGGCGGTAGCATACATACTGACAGTGTCACCCAAACCGGAGTTGTCTTGAAAGAAGCATCAGACGAAGTGTGTCCCACAACAAAAGGCAGGAAGAGTTTTAGAAGTGTGAAGTCAGTCTGTCTATGGGAGCAAACGCAAGACAATCCCTGGCCCTCCAGCTTAGGGATTCATCATGGGGCTGACGACTCCACATCGGGAAAAAACATACTGCTACGAAACTCAAAGACAGGAACAGCTGGACTGATGATACTGATGAAAGAGCCCTGCAAGGAAAAGAACACGGTAAACGAAAAAGTGATGTATACTTTACTACTTGGAATGTAGGAAATTTGAACAAACTAGGATCCCTACATGGACTCCAACAAGAGATGGAGACATACTGCATAGTAGTGGCAACAATCAAAGAGGTCAGATGGAAAGCAGATGGTATCATAAGAAATGGTAATAACACAATTCTTTGTTGTGGAGGGAACAGTGGTGTATTAGTCATAAATCAGTCATAAATTTTAACCTGATAAATGAAAGGATGTGCACTTTGAGAATGAGGGCAACTTCTTCAACATCATTCTAGTATGTATGTACTTGTATATAACTACAGATGATGACAAAGACGAAGTGAAAGATGAGTTTTATGGTCGACCTGAACAGGAATTAGAAGATATACCAGGGCAATGTGTGAAGATAGTGATAGGCGACTTCAGTGCAGAAGTGGGAAAAGAAGAAGCCTTTAGAGAAACAATAGGAAATGAAATTACGTGAGATGTCAAATGAAAACGGACGATTAGTTATAAGACTTCACAATGGGCAATGCAGTGGTAGTGAAGAGTATGTGGCTACTGAGAAAAAACATGAGGAAAGCCGCATGGTGCTCGTCAGGTGTCTCTACTATTAATCAAACTGACTATGTAATATTTGACAGGAGACATGCATCTGACATCCTTCAGGTTGATAGCATCAGAGGAGCTCACTGCAGCTCGGATCAATATATGGTAAGAGTGAAATACAGACAATGCATGGCTGTCTTTGGATACAGAGGGAAGAGAAAAGTTCCACGAAGGTACAATGCTTCCATATTAAGAGAGAAGGGAGAATCCGAAAAGTGTGAAACAGAATTGCAGAAGAAGTTTGAGGATAAGAAAAGCTGATCTGGGGAAAGCATCGAAGGGGAGTTCAGTACGATGAAAGATGCTCCGCAAGAAACTGCAGAAGTAGCTTTAAGTACAGAAGAAAGAGTGAAAAGGGCAGGATAGTTTGATGAAGATTGTAAAAAGGCAATGGCCGATAGAAATGAGGCCAGAAAGAAAATGATAAACAGGGCAAAAAGGACTAATATAGAAAAATTAATTAAGAAATGGAAAGAGGCAGATGGAATTTGAACCATCCTGTAAAATATTACAGAGAGAGAAGTACTGGAACAAAGTGAAACAGAGAGCGATCAACCATGGCAAAATGACTGTGAGGGGGAAATACCTGTACCTACACCAACAACAGAGGAAGTTAGACAATCAGTAAAAAGCCTAAAGAGTAATAAGGCTCCAGGTGATAATATTTCAGCAGATATGTCTAGCGGTGGAGGTGAACATCTGACATATCCATCAACTGATAGTTGGGATTTGGGAAAAGGTAGTGATGCCAAACCAGTGGAACTTGGCCATTATTTGCCCGATTCATAAGAAGAAGGATAAAGGCAATTGCGAAAATTACCGCGGTATCGCTTTAGTCAGTGTTGTGTACGACGTATTAGCCGAAGTCATTATTATAAGACTTGCTCCGCTTACGGAAGAAGTACTTGGAGACTACCAGTGTGGGCTTTGAAACGGCAGATCAACAGCTGACCAGATCTTTCCAGAATGAGATTTTCACTCTGCAGCGGACTTTGGAGGGTAGGAGACGAGATACTGGCAGAAGTATAGCTGTGAGGACCGGGCGTGAGTCGTGTTTCGGTAGCTCAGATGGTAGAGCACTTGCCCGCGAAAGGCAAAGATCCCGAGTTCGAGTCTCGGTCGGGCACACAGTTTTAATCTGCCAGGAAGTCCCTGACCAGATCTTCTCTATAAGGTAGATAATGGAAACGTTTTATGAATATAATGCGGATGTACATCACCTTTTTGTAGACTTCAGAAAGCCCTATGACAGATTTTAAAAGATAACAATCTGTTAGGCTCTAATGGAGACCAAATTCTCATATAAGCTAATCAGACTGGTAACAATGACCCTCACCAGCACAAAATTCTAAGTAAAAGTAGATGGAAAAATCTCTAAAGAATTTGAGGTCAGTCAGCGGTAACGACAGGGTGATGTATTATCCACACTACTCTTCAACACAAAGGTAAAGAGAGCGATACGAAGGGTGGAGACTCATAGCCAAAGTGGCACCTTGTTTACCCTTATGAACCAAAATTTAACATTTGCCGATGATGTATGTATGCTACCTAGAATATTGAAGGAATTGGAAGAAGGGCTTGGCAGACTAGAGAAGAAGGTAAAAAAGTTGGGACTCCCAGTAAATAACACCAAAAATACTGTTCAAAATGGTTAAAATGACTCTGAGCACTATGGGACTTAACATCTTTGATCATCAGTCCCCTAGAACTTTAGAACTACTTAAACTTAACTAACCTAAGGACATCACACAACACCCAGTCATCACGAGGCAGAGAAAATCCCTCACCCCGTCGGGAATCGAACCCGGGAACCCGGGCGCGGGGAAAAATACTGTATTTAGAGACAAATATATAAATCTGAATGGAGGCAATTATGAGACATGTTAGAAATTCCAGTAGCTGGGAGTCTGTCTTGGAGGATAACAGTATGAGAGGAGAAATAAGAGAAAGGATTGCTGCGGTAAATAGAGGTTTGTGGGCCATAATTAAGATCATTCAGTGACGAAGCATATGCAGAAAATCGAAGGTCACTGTCTATCGAAAACTCATAAGGCCAGTGGTAATATATCGCTCAGAACCATGGACAATTACGGTAGTAGAAGAGGATTTCTTGGGAAGATGGGAGAGGAAGATATTAAGAAAGATTTTTGGAGCTGTGAGTAAGGTGGGGCAATGGAGAATACGGAGAAACGAGGAAATGGAAGAACTGTACAGTCATGCTGACTTAGTGACAGAAATCAAGTGTAACAGACTGAGATGGCTTCGCCATGTACAGCGAATATCGGAGGACAGATGTGTCAAGAACGTCTACAGAGAAAGCCCAGGTGGCAGAAGGTGCATGGGGAGAGCCCGGAAACGATGGCTGGAGGACGTGCAAAATGATCCTAGAAAGAAGGATGTAAGAAGAAGGACGAAAGAGCAGAAGATCGTCAAGATTGGGCTGTGATCATCATAGAGGCCAAGCTCCTACGTTGGCTGTAGCACCAAGGAGTAAGCAAGTAATAAGGTTTCACATATGTGATGTATCGACAACGATCGTCTGCAGTAAACACAGGTACCTTCCCCCACCAAATTTCAGTCTTCCCTGATGAAAGCCATTTGAATACGGTCAGAGTGTTTTTTCACAATTTATAATAAAAGTATGTTATAGGATCATGCGGTAAAGTATTGGTTTTACAGTCTATAATTAAAGTACACTCCTGGAAATTGAAATAAGAACATCGTGAATTCATTGTCCCAGGAAGGGGAAACTTTAGTGACACATTCCTGGGGTCAGATACATCACATGATCACACTGACAGAACCACAGGCACATAGACACAGGCAACAGAGCATCCACAATGTCGGCACTAGTACAGTGTATATCCACCTTGCGCAGCAATGCAGGCTGCTATTCTCCCATGGAGACGATCGTAGAGATGCTGGATGTAGTCCTGTGGAACGGCTTGCCATGCCATTTCCACCTGGCGCCTCAGTTGGACCAGCGTTCGTGCTGGACGTGCAGACCGCGTGAGACGACGCTTCATCCAGTCCCAAACATGCTCAATGGGGGACAGATCCGGAGATCTTGCTGGCCAGGGTAGTTGCCTTACACCTTCTAGAGCACGTTGGGTGGCACAGGATACATGCTGACGTGCATTGTCCTGTTGGAACAGCAAGTTCCCTTGCCGGTCTAGGAATGGTAGAACGATGGGTTCGATGACGGTTTGGATGTACCGTGCACTATTCAGTGTCCCCTCGACGATCACCAGTGGTGTACGGCCAGTGTAGGAGATCGCTCCCCACACCATGATGCCGGGTGTTGGCCCTGTGTGCCTCGGTAGTATGCAGTCCTGATTGTGACGCTCACCTGCACGGCGCCAAACACGCATACGACCATCATTGGCACCAAGGCAGAAGCGACTCTCATCGCTGAAGACGACACGTCTCCATTCGTCCCTCCATTCACGCCTGTCGCGACACCACTGGAGGCGGGCTGCACGATGTTGGGGCGTGAGCGGAAGACGGCCTAACGGTGTGCGGGACCGTAGCCCAGCTTCATGGAGACGGTTGCGAATGGTCCTCGCCGATACCCCAGGAGCAACAGTGTCCCTAATTTGCTGGGAAGTGGCGGTGCGGTCCCCTACGGCACTGCGTAGGATCCTACGGTCTTGGCGTGCATCCGTGCGTCGCTGCGGTCCGGTCCCAGGTCGACGGGCACGTGCACCTTCCGCCGACCACTGGCGACAACATCGATGTACTGTGGAGACCTCACGCCCCACGTGTTGAGCAATTCGGCAGTACGTCCACCCGGCCTCCCGCATGCCCACTATACGCCCTCGCTCAAAGTCTGTCAACTGCACACACGGTTCACGTCCACGCTGTCGCGGCATGCTACCAGTGTTAAAGACTGCGCTGGAGCACCGTATGCCACGGCAAACTGGCTGACACTGACGGCAGCGGTGCACAAATGCTGCGCAGCTAGCCCCATTCGACGGCCAACACCGCGGTTCCTGGTATGTCCGCTGTGCCGTGCGTGTGATCATTGCTTGTACAGCCCTCTCGCAGTGTCCGGAGCAAGTATGGAGGGTCTGACACACCGGTGTCAATGTGTTCTTTTTTCCATTTCCAAGAGTGTATTTTATTCAATAGCGTGGTTCCACCTCCAGAAAAATTTTAATAACATACTAAATGAAGTTGGATCAAAATTTATTCATGTATAACTAGTTGTGAAATAAATAAAAATATATTAGCATCGTGTCAATAAAAATATAACTTAATAGGTTGACAATTCCTTGAACTCGCTGGATCTCACTCCAAGTGAGAATGTTTGGAGTACAACCTGCGAGGGATTTTTGCGATCTAACGCACCAGTTGGACAAAATATGGTACGATATCCTTCAGAAGTACATCCAGCAACTCTGTCATTAAATGCCCAGCCGAATAACGGCTTCCATAAGAGCCACAGGTGGGCGACACTTTATTGACTTGTTCAATTTGTGAAGCTCTTTCTCTTGATCAGTTATCAATTTTGTCAGAGATTGTAAACATTTGTTTGTCCATACATGAACATCACATCTACCGATTTCCGTCCCATTCGGAAAATTCTTTTGCGATGCGTCTTTTTTTTATTCTTTTTATACTTAGACTATATGTACTGGCGACCTGTGAGCAAATTTAGATGTTGTCTCTCAGCTCATTTCTCGGCAACATGTGTCTGCTGCGGCGTCTGCTTAGGTAGTTTCCTCAGCCGACATTCTTTGAAGACAGGGCAGTATCAGCCAATTAAGAGACAGGATGCTCGCTAGGAGTCCTTTTCCATGTTTTTAAGGAGGAAACTGCTTTCTTTTTCGTTCGAGGTGTAGCTGGAATGAAGGTGCACTTTTCTTGGCGTGTGCTATTAAAAGTGGATACATTTAAGTGTAGGGTGTAGCAGAGAGAGATGGAGAGATGTGGTGGCAGGAAGGGCATCCGGCCACCCCTTCCAATAACATTGCCACATCCGATTAACCATGCCGACCCTTCGTATCCGCGGGAAAAATGGCACAAGAAAAAGAAAGAAGGAAGAAAGAGAGAGGGAGAGAAAGAGAAAGAGAGAGAGTGTGTAATATATAAATGCAGCAAATGGGTTAGTGTTAGTGAAGTGCTGCACGAAGATAAATAGCTCCTCTCATGCAACTATTTTGGTTCAGAAGGTAACACAATTCTACAACTAAATGTTTTCCAAGTCGCACTGGACGGGCGAGATTTCTTAGGCACCGAAACTGCTGCAAAGCAGAGAGACACTCGCGGTGACGATGAAGGGGGGGGGGGGGGGGCAGTTTCCGAACTGTTCACGAGTGATATTTGGTCTGGGGTCTGATTTAGTACCACAGTATTTCGTTCAACAAATAGACTTTCCATCCTCTATGCTTTTTCGAATGTACGTTATTGAGCAGCGCTTTTTGAGACTGTACTGGAGGGAACCATATGCCTTACATAAACTCAGGTGGTTTATCCTGTATATAATCCTCGTATTAATAACTATAAAATTATTTCAAATTAATTCCTTTCATCGGTTTTATTAAATGAAGTAGAAATGGCAGTAACAAATAGCCATGATTCGCTGCACACGTATTTCGTGTAGAAGTAACTAAATAAATATGCTCATGCTTTTGGTTCAATCGATAGTTCTAACAGAAGCACTTCTGATGACGTTAATTGCACAGTCAGTAAATATTATTTGGGATTTGTAGCCTATTCCAGATCACAGAGGATAAGTTTTTCAGGAAATCTGCAGGAGAGCAACAACTTCGCCATCCTGATACTACGTTTTAAGATACACATCATTACCAGATCACAAGAATGAAGTACAGTAAATCTGTGAAAGAATGAATACACAATCTTGTGCAAATATTTTGCAGATCACGTGAAAACTAAATGTGTTCGTGGGTTTTGATATTGTGACCAAAATAGGGTAAGTAGTGAAAAATTTCAGATGCTAAAGAAAATTCCGTTGACTGAAGTTTATGATTCTATGATGAACCGCACATGGAAGTAGTCACGTTGCATGATATTACTTTTCTTGTGCATTACTCATTTTGGAAGACGGGCAACTTTTATGCGAAAGTTAGTGATTACTGAGGGAAGCAGGATAAGTATACTACACTTGCTTACATAACATAAAAGGAGAAAATAACTTTCCCATTATGTGTCACTGGCAAGTAACAAAGCTTGATGAAACTGGGACCATACCTAGAAAGAACTGCTGCAGAATAATACAGAAGGTAACTGAAAGAAATACACAATAATTATGCTGGAGACATCGCGATTTTAAATAGTCACTGGATATCACAGAATGCGAGAAATGGTCCTTAATAGGGTGTGTAATCACCACAGACGGCAATACATGCTCTGCAGTTTGCTCCCATGGTGTGCCCAAGGTTGATAAGGAGTTCTGCTGCTCGGACGTCCCGTTCCTCCATCAGAGCGGTTGACAACTATTCAATGGTCGTTGGTATATGAGGGCGGACTGCAGAACGTCTCCACAGTGCATCCCACACGTGTTCGGTGGATTTTAAAGTGGAGAAACGGGGAGCCAGTCTGTTCACCTTTCAGTTCCAAGGACACCCTGTACCGTGTACAAAGACCTGGAAGTCAGTACACCCATGCGACATTATGTTGCTCCATACCATAACACCTTGATCACCAAAACGATCCTGTTCAACAATGTTCCTGGATTCGTTACGTACTCTCGTGCGGCTAGAAGAGGGAACACGTAATGCACCCAGGAACATGATCGCACATTGTCGTTTTCTTGGACCAGGTGTTGTAGTGTTAGGGGGGGGGGGGGGCATAACAGAGGAGGCCATAGTAACCTCCAAATCTTTGATCACGGCAAACTCACCGGTCAGTGTTACTGTGAGACTGATCTGCTTCGCCATGTGCATCATTTCAGGGGTGCATTAGGCTCTGACTTCATTTTTATGGATGACAATGCGCGACGGCATCGGACTGCACAACCGGTGGAGGAGCTCTTGGGACGAGAGGATGTATAGCAATAGGACTAGCCACCCTTTTCCCCTGACTTAAATCCCGTGGAGCACATGTGGGATGCATTGTGGAGAAGTACTGCAGCACGTCCATGTGCTGCAACGACCATCAAGGAGTTTCCAGCCGAGCTGATGGCGAAATGGAATGCTGCAACGGTCCTACCCTCTACTATACTACTGACTACCGAATCTGTTACCGTTTACTAAATAATTTGGAAATAATCTCTAAAGAACAATTCCCCAAATAGCTCAGTCCCAGATTAAAACTGCAAATATCTCTAGTACCCTTAAGAAAACGGTAGACTCGTTACACTTATTTACACACAGTAGACCAGAAAACTTTTGTTGCTTAGTTCCTGAATAATGACACTAATGAGATATAATTTAGCAAAGCCTACAGTCACCAACCATATAATAACCAAACAACCACAGTGTGTCCTGACTGTGACCTGGCTAAGAAATAGATTATTAGAGTCCGAAAACCCAGCCTACTGTGCAATGACCGTTTTAATTTCACTCATTTCACACCAATATCACTTACTACCTGCTCATTAACTTCTTCTTCAAAACTCCACTTCACTAGCACAACGCAGCAAGCATAGCTTAAACAGGATCAGTTACTCACCTTAAATGATTGCACCAAGAAACCTGAAATTACTACACTTTCTAAGTGTTGTTTTTAGTAAGAAAGTATTGCTGTGTCTGAGACTAGATTTACTGTTAAGACTTCTTGAGAGAAACAATACTTCGGTGTACAAAATAAGCTTTAACTCATAGGCTTTAAAGGTAATTTTACCTTTACTAAAACAAATCATTTGTTCCTAAATTCTGCTATGAGATCAAGAAACTAACTTGCCTTACTGCAGAGTCCGGGTACTTTATTTCGTAGTGACTTGATATTAGCTGCCTTTCTCTCAGTTTGCAACTGCTGCTTTGAATGCTAGAGAAAAGGTGCATATAATCCAGCATCATGTAGTGCTGCTTCTATAATGTGACGTGTAATAAAGCTGTATAGATGCATACATTCACTACATGAAATTCTGGCACTAAGTATTGAACTGGAAGAAATGAATATTATTTCAGTAACGTTCTGAACTACATCAAGTTATCACAGTATAAATATTTTGATTAAATTGCAGCTTGTTACTAGCGTTATGAAGTAGAAACGTTATACGCAATCCTTTAATTCATTCAATGTCATGACAGTTATTTTTCAATTCATAATTGCTATGCTCACACCAACTGTATGGTAGTATTATTACAACTAAGATGGATTTGCATAATCTGTTCGAACAGTATATATATATATATATATATATATATATATATATATATACTGTTTTGATGAGAAACCAAGCCCTGTCTCTCAACAGGAGATACTTTCTGGTCCAATAACATTTGTTGGCTGTAAAATTACGTTTTCTTGTACCACAAATGAAGTTGTTCCAGGTAATTCATGGATGACACTTGCTTTGGTGAGAGGCTATATATATATGTTTTGTAGTGGCACCACCGTTTAGGATAGGGAAAGTTAGTTTTGTGCAATATTCTAAGCACAAGTTACAGCCAGGAGCAGGCTGGATTGCAGCGAGTTACGCATACTATCAGCTGCGAAGCAGAATAGAGGCCACAGGGCCGTCAAACTGCTGAAAGAGTATACGTTGCGGTTTCACATGACGCAAATCCCAGGCAGCAGGGGCCCACTGGACAACCTAGCATGTTATGAGTACGTGACATGAAGTGGCGCGTATGGCAAAATAGAGGCACACAGCCGCGTATAAACAGGTGCGAGTTTCTAACAAGATTCATTCAAGTGTGGCAGCTCTCCTGGACGGCGGGGCACTTCACACTACCAGCTACACGCAGCAGTAGATGGGGCACCAGCATTCCAGTCCACGGCAGGTCGCTGGTTCGACCCTCTGAGGCCGACACGGGATCCATAGGTAGCCATCGGCAGTCCACTCCACAGCTCACTACTGCGGGCAGTCGTCCTGGCTTCCCGCAGGCATCACGAGGCGAGGGCCACAGATTCGGACTCCGGATCGCGGGCACTTGTTTTCGACGCGATCTTAGTCACGTCGGTGAGAAGCACACAGCTGGTCGCCTGCAGCTTACACCGAGCAGCGCTGAGTCGGCAGGGACGTAGACCGATGAGTTGACTGCCTGCATCTTGACGACGCCGCAACTCCGCTGGCGTACAAGGCCGACACACAGTGCACATCGCACGTTACACGGGTCGCTCAGGCAGCCATTCCGCGACAAGCCCTTTCACAGACAGCGAAGTGGCGTCCTCAGCATTGCCGGGCCCAGTGACGCAGACCGAGGGGAACATGGCTCTGTAGTTGGAAGCAATAAATCACTTGGAAAGCTCGGACACGTCTTAATAATGTCCCTCCTACCTCTTCCCGCTACATTTGGTTATCCTGATACATTCGGTAGCAGAAGTTGCCACTACATTTGGTGTCAGAATAGCGGACGTCGTCTGTCTAGTACGACGTTCGAGCCCACTGCCCGCATTACATTCACAAGATGCAATGAGTTTTGACCAGTTTTGTTTTGAGTATTGGACGTTTTCTTGCCTTTTTATTTTTTTGAGTACGACTCACGGCAGGCCATTTTAGATGTTTTGCATAGACATGTTATTATTTTTTTGCCAGAATATGTGTTAGTGTATTTGGGGCAGTAAGATTTTTTTTTCGTGACGTTTAATTACTTTTGTATTGGTTTGAGTATGATGTTACCAAGCATGATGATACGGAGGTGTAGGGAGTCGGGTTATTCTTTTACTTAAATATTTTGTTTCGGGACTAACTGGAAACGAAAGCAACACAATGGCAGAGTCCAGGACGCGAGGTGTGTAGAAACCAGAAGCAACTGAGACATGAATTAACATCTAGAAGTGAGCAGGAAACCGCTTCTGATCAGTGATTGTGGCCTAGGGTGCAGGAGATTGATCCAGCTGCCCCGAGTTTGATTATTCCTTTTTCTGGCAAGGCATCTGACGATGTGCGTTTGTTTGTGGAGGACTTTGAGACTTCAGCAGTGATGAATGGTTGGTCTGATGAGCAATTTTGCATATAGCCAAGATTAGATTAACGGATGAAGCGAAAACGTATGTAAGGTGTTCTGACGCCTTAAGGAAGGCAGGACAGTTTAAGCAGTTAAAAGAAGGGCCTTTAAAAAGGTACAAAAAACAGAATAGCTCTCGCTACCTTAAAGAGAGTTTAAGTACAATGTCAAAGAGACAGGGGGACACGATGGAGAATTTTGCGGACAGGATAAAGAAAATTAATGCGTATACTTACGAGTTGGGTCAGAGCTACGAAGCAAATAGTGTTCTGTTGCAGAAGGCCGAGCAAATGGCACTTGATGTATTTTTGAGAGGGTTACCGGCTCGTATGTCATGGAAAGTTCGTGAAGGCACTCCGAAAGATTCGTATTCGGCCATTCAGCTGGCAATTCAATGTGAGGAAATAGACAAGGCAGCAGTGGTATGCGAGAGGCAAACAGTGTTTACAGCGGGTGTGAAATGCTTTAAGGGGGGGGGGGGGTAGAGGACATGTGCAGAGGCAATGTAGCCAGTCACCGAGGAATAAAGGTAGGTGTGGAAATCGACAGCGGGGAGGATAGAGAAGTGGAGAGAGGAGAGGTGGACAAGCATTAAACGGCAGAGGGGCCCGAAGACCCACCTAAGGGAGCTCCTGTTTAATTTCAATGCTACGAATACGTATGCAGTGGTGGAATGTTAAGTGGTAGGATACACAGGAATTAAAAAGTTAAAGATTTTGTTGGACGCAGGGGCACAAGGGTCAGTGGCTACTAGGAATATAGTGAGACGAAGGAATTTAGACCCACCACCATATAGGTTGTGTGGAGTGGGCATAAGGAGTTCACGCCTTAGGGGTCAGTGACAGTTGACTTTCAAATAGAGAAAGTCTGATTTATTCCATGCATGGAGGTAGTACCATGGGTAAGCGAAGACTACGACATGATTCTAGGAGTAGATTTCTTGCATAAACATCATGCCAAAATTGACCGAGGACAACGAACTGTGGAACTTGGTGGAATATTATTTCAGCTAGGGGAAACTGTTGTCGATGCAAAGCTATCGCGAGGGAAGTTCGACATAATGAACAACCCAATTGAACCGCGTACGTTAACATTAAGGCATAATTCGCATGAGTGTGTGTCTAGTGGCACCGGGAAGTCGCTTTGGGTAAGTGTGGAGTCAAATATACCTGTGGGTACAGTATGTGTTATTGAACCATCGGAGGACAATGAAGTTTAGGATCCATTGGGTTGTTTTGTGAAACTTAGTGTTGTACGCATACAGGAGGGGAACGACGGGCGAGTAGTTCCCCCGAACGTGGATAATTTTAGCGCTGTAGACACGAATTTGAGGAAAGGACTTTTGGCAGCAAATTTAGATGTGCCACATGACGAAGACTGGTGTTTGAGAGGTAGGCCAAGCGATCAACCACTAACTGCCGATCGAACTTCATTGCAGGACAAAATTAAGCATTTGAAAGGAGGAGAAAGAGAGCATATGGAAGAATTATTGTGGGAATTGTATCGGAAACAGCCACAATTTAATATGTACGACGGTCTTCTGTGCAGGGAAACGAAGTTAGGGCCAAGGGTAGTAGTGCAAGTGAAGTTGAGGGATGATGTTTTAAAGGAAGCACATGAACACGTGTTATCTGGTCATGGAAATTATAGAGCGTCGAATAGGAGAATGGGGGAGAGGTATAGGTAGAGAGGTAGGAAAGTAGATGTGAATCATTACATCATGAATTGTATACCATGTGCGCAGAGAGCAGATTTTAGCCAGAAACATATACAGCTACAACGATTGCCGGAAGCGACATGTCCATTCTCTATGCTCGGGATCGATGTCTTAGGCTGTTTCAGGTGAACACCATCGGTGAACAGATCCGTTCTCATAATAATAGACCATTTTTCGAGGTAAGTGGAGACGGTGGATATGCCAAATCAACAGGCAGCAATTGTCGCGCAAGCGTTAGTAAACAACTGGATTCTGAAGTTTGGTGTACCGGAGACCATAATTACTGACCAAGGGACCAACTTCATGTCGGTTTTCATGAAGGAACTGTGTAAATTGTTGAACGAAAAGCCGGCTTTGTGGCCGTGCGGTTCTAGGCTCTGCAGTCTGGACTTGCGTGACCGCTACGGTCGCAGGTTCGAATCCTGCCTCGGGCATGGATGTGTGTGATGTCCTTAGGTTAGTTAGGTTTAAGTAGTTCTAAGTTCTAGGGGACTGATGACCATAGGTGCTAAATCCCATAGTGCTCAGAGCCACTTTTTTTAACTTACAGACGTTGAGGACAAGAACGTTGCATCCACAGGTGAAACGAAGGACAGAATGGGTACACAGAACAATCGGGAAGATGCTAAGTCGTATCTTAGGAGTCCCTGGTTTGTCAGTTAGAGGTGGGACTCCGTCACCTCCAAAGGTCCGAGGCATTTTGCTCTGATTGTTGCCAGCATCATATTTAAAGTACCAGGGAAGCAGGTTGCTAGCCTTACTTGCCCCGAGTCCCATTGGGTTTTACCCCTAACGGCTGAGGGACTAACCGGTGGATTTGGTAGTCTTTGGCGTATGAGCACAAAGGTGACCACGACTCAGAATATGTCCGAGATGCCCAGCCTTATTCCAAAGTAACTGGTATCCCGACTGTGGGGACCACTTACTTGGCTACTCATACGTTACCCGTGGTTCATGAACTAGGACATGACTACAGGAACCCACACCATAGTGAATGTTGGAGTACAATCTGTGAAGCTACAAATATGGGACATATCCACGGTGCAGGTATTTTTAGCCAGTGGGAAAGGAATAGACTGTCCAACGGACACCGTGGAGCCAAAACTGAGCTGTTAATTGGTCGGGATGAATTGGATCTTCTCCACCTACGAGAATTTGGTAATGGTAGCAAGTTGTTTTGAGCGGGGAGTATTTGTAGAAGCGAAACGTATAGAGCTCGAGGGGAGCGGACTTTTAATCAATGGAACTAAGTGTAATATAATAGGACCAACCTTCCACCCGCCAGCGTCAATTTAAGGAGTCACGCAAATGAATGTTGCGCAGCCGCAGCTGTACTGGCCAGAAGCCACTTAAAGAGTTTTTGCTAGGGCAGAATCTGATCTTGTTAAATCAAACTCTGGAGCCAGGTCTGTTGAGATCCGTAAACCAGTTCATTTTAGAGCAAGAGGGGCGCATATCAGCCGAACAGCTTGTGCAACATGCCGCTCAGTATAGGGAAATGCAACGGTAAATAACGATCATTCTGTGCACCTCTGTGCCAAGTGTCATCGCAGCCTTAACTCTGTTATGTGTTGTTTTCTTTCTGATCAGGTGGAGAGCTAATTCCATCAGGGAACCAAGGGTAGTGCAAGTCCCATTGGAGTGGATACCGAGGGCGTGAGACGAGTAGGTAAGAGGTTGATCGAGCAGTGGTCGTCCAGTAAGGAATTTGTACGTTTCATTTCATGTAATGGTTTTAAGGGGCACTAGACCATATACAAGATTTCTATTAGAAGGAAATATGCTATAGGTGCCGACCCAAACAAGCTAAGAACTAGTTAAGGGTCGACCCGGGGACCCGTCACTATTAATTCGTGATCCACTTCCCGTATCTCTTTCCTACACACTTGATGTGTAGCATCACTTATTCTCAACAAAAGTCTTCAGAACGTTTCCCTAGCATAGGAGGGCCATGCTGCAAGATCCCCTTGTGGTACCAAACCTCCATAAACGTTTCTCAGTCGAGCCACGAATTCGTAGAAACTGGTACAGACGATGTACAGTACAGCTGGTCGTTCCTTCCCACTCGAGACAGCTACACTTAAGTTAACTGTTTCCTGGATTACTTTAATGAATCGGCGGGTAGGACTTCCCGCTATCTGTCTTCCGTAGATTTCTCGTTGTAGTAGTCCCTCAAAGCAGTTCTTGTAGCGCATTGTATTCGTTAGGAGATGCGAGCCGGCAACATGTGTAGCTATAACTTGGGAGTGTGAGTAACTAATCTACTTCAAATAAATCTTGGGGCGCAATTTTGGTGCATTTATTAACTAACAATGTAACATAGTTTATCATTAAATAGTGGAAACAAATTCATCACAAAAATTAAAAAATAATCCCGGTTATAACGACTAGCACGGAGAGCAGACACAAATTACTTCCAATCGCTGACAAACTAAATTGGTGCACAGCAGAAATCTCGTATAATACATGGTAAAACTCTGTAGCCATTCGTATGGGGTCGGTAATTGAATAATTTTCATTTCTTTTGACATTGAACGGGTGCACTTCATAGTTGTAGTATCAGAGTTTTAATGACGATCACGCTCCCACTAGCATTTACTCTGCCAATTAAAATTTATTACAGAAAAGTTTTAGCTTTCGGTCCTGAGCATTAGTCCGTCCATGACGTAGGCTATAGATCACCGGACGAAATACACTGAAGAGCCAAAAAGACTGGCACAACTGCCTAATATCGTGTGCAGCCCCCGCGAACACGCAAAAGTGCCACAACACGACGTGGCATAGACTTCATTAATATCTGAAGTAGTGCTGTAGGGAACTGACACCATGAATCCAGCAGGGCTGTCCATAAATCGGTAAGACTACGAGGAGGAGGAGATCCCTTCTGAATAGCACCTTGCAAGGCATCCGGCATATGCTCAATAATGTTCATGTCTAGGGAGTTTGGTGGCCAGCGGGAGCGTTTAAATTCAGAAGAGTATTCTTGGAGTAACTCTGCAGCAATTCTGGCCGTGCGGGCTGTCGTATTGTCCTGCTGGAATTGCCAAAGTCCGTCGTAAAGCACAATGGACATCAATGGATGCAGGTGATCAGAGAGGATACTTACGTAAGTGTCACCTGTCGGTCTTATCTAGACGTATCAGGCGTCCAATATCACTTCAACTGCACAAGGCCCACACCATTACAGAGCCTCCACCAACTTGACATGCAGGGTCCATGGATTCATGAGGTTGTCTCCATATCTGTACACGTCCACGCGCTCGATACAATTTGAAACGAGGCTCGGTCAACCAGGCAACATGTCTCCAGTCATCAACAGTGCAATGTCGGCCTTGACGGGCCCTGGCGAGGCGTAAAGCTTTGTGTCGTGCCGTCATTAAGGGCACACGAGTGGGCCTCTGGCTCCGAAAGCTCATATCGATGATGTTTCGTTGAATGTACGGCATGCTAACGCTTACTGATGTCTTATCATTGAAATCTGCAACAATTGGCCAAAGGGCTGCATTTGTGTCTCGTTGAACGATTCTCCTCAGTCGTCGTTGGTCCTGTTCTTGCAGAATGTTTTTACGGTCGCATCGATGTACGAGATTTGATGTTTTAATGGGTTCCTGTTATTCACGGAACACTCATGAAATGGTCGTACGGGAAAATCCCCACGTCATCGTTACTCCGGAAATGCTGTGTTCCATCGCTCGTGCGCCGTTTATAACACCAAGTTAAAACTGATTTATATCTTGATAATCTGCCATGGTAACAGCAGTAACCAATCTAACAACTGCGTCTTGTTATCTTGTATAGGTATTGCCGACCGCAGCACCGTGTTCTGCCAGTTTCCGTATCTCTATGTTTGAACACGCTGGCTGTCTTGCATATCCGCACTCCGCTGACTCACTACCGTGCCATATGGTACATCCGTTATCGATGCCTGCCTGGGAAACAGATTCTGACTCGTTGCTGTTGTAATCAGCAGTTCTGTTTACGGGAGTGCAAATCAAATGCAAAATTTAGGAAACTTAAATGCTGTCCAAAATAAAAGGAACCTCAGAAATAGCAGTCAACAGTTTCTACACATTTCGTTTTGGAGCCAGGATAATATCATTGAATCAGTGCAAAGTAAAAATACATTTTCGTCGTCCAAAAAGGTTTAGTTTTGACAGCTGTTTTCAACGGTACTAATTTTTTCTGCGTTCTTATTTCCAATTTTCAAATTGAGTTCGTTTTCTTCATTTTACTGCATCTTTCACACAGTGTAAGGTTTCACCACTCTTTCCGTTGGTATGAGTTCGCGTGAAACACATTTTACTGTAAGAAAGTGGGACACAGCCGTACTGAGGAAAAGTAGTTGTATATTATGCCAGTAACAGCATATGCACACCATATGATCTTCTGTTTGAGCCGCATTGTGCAGGCACCATTCTTGTGCGCAGTGTGTACTATAGGTGTTGAGGGAAGCAAAATCATTGAGCATCTGCCGGAAAGGGATATCACATGAAGGGTTTTGGATTTTAAAATTCGTGGTGATGAGAGCTGTGGTGGTTAGTCACGGGCATTGAATCATGCTCTTAGGCATCGAACTGTAAGTAATTAGAGGTACCATTACTGTTTGATGGACACTCCATCGAAATTCGCGAGATCACGACGAGCGTGACGCGCTATGATGATGATGATGATGTTTGGTTTTTTGGGGCGCTCAACTGGTGACGCGCTATGGCATGGCACGTATAGGCCATACCGTGTTTCTTTATTTTACAGAGTAACCATTCACCTTTGTGAGTGTGCTTCTGTGTGTGTGTGTGTGTGTGTGTGTATTTAAATACACTATTAGATCAAAAGTATCCGGACACCTATTAGTGTACATTAATATTAGGTGTGTAAACCCTGGGTATACAGCAAAGTGATGGTCCAACTCACCCCAAAGTTGGTCCCCTGGGTTCAGGTCAGGGCCCCCAGCAAATCAGGTCATTTCAGGGGTGTTATTGTGCACAGACCATTAATTTACAGATACTACTTTATTACTGGGTGCTTGGTCCTGCTGACACAATCATCGTTTGGAACTGTTCCTCAGCTGAACGCAGAATAAAATGCTGTAAAATGTAAACACATCTTTCCGTTTTCTTAAGCGCAGTTTGGAGAACACATTCTATGGACGAAAAACACCCCCACATGACAACAACATCTCCTCTGTACTTATCATCTGGTATTACCCATGATGACAGGCAGCGTTCTCCAGGAATTTGCCTTAGGAAAACCATTCCATCGGATGGCAAACGAGTATAGCGTGATTCATTACTACAAATCACTCGTTTACAGTCATCCACTGTCCAGTAACATCGCTCTTTAGCCCACCTCGATTGTCACTTAGCACTGACTACAGAAACGCATATCTTATGAGGAACTCATTGACCGCTGTACTCCATTGTTATTAACTATCTAAGCACAGAGTTGTGCTAACTGGACTGCTGGTGGCACTTGGAAATTCACGAGAGATTCCTTTAGCTGGTTGCACGAATATTTTTGCAACCAGATTTTGCAGTGCTTGACGGTCCCCCTCTGGTAGCATGAGGGGTTAGCATGTTCTTCGTTTACCTGTGGTTCTTCCACTTCACAGTTACATCAGCAACAGTCGAATTGGGCAGCTTTAGAAGGGTTGACATGTCTCTCATGGATTTGTCACTCACGTGACATCGAGTGACTAGTACCTGTTCGAAGCTACTAAGCTCTCCTGATTGCTCCATTCATCTGTTACTCCTTCTCAACTGAAAAGGTAATACTGTCTGCCTTGTTTTATACTCGCAGGCCCGTCTCTCGTGACAGCTGGTGGTCAATTCCGCTTACATAAGGGTGTCCGGATACTATGGACCAGTGTGTGTGTGTGTGTGTGTGTGTGTGTGTGTGTGTGTGTTAGATTGGAATCCGTCATTCACATACTTACTAACTGTACTAATTCGCGCGAACTGTTGAACGAGATAAATCAAATACATCTCTACCAAACGTCTTTCCCGACCAAGAGACTTTTTTAGTGTTTTTCGTATGTTTAGGTTCTGTTTTACCTGATTAGTTGTTTACCTTTTTACATTCTAAGTATCCTCATTGCCTGAACTTTGTGTTGAAAAGTTGTAACTTCGTATTCTACCTTTATTGTAAAGCGTAATCTATCAGTTTGAGGGATGTTAGGTTGTTTCTTAATGTCTCATCATCACTGTAATCATAATCAGCAGCGGGCAGAATTTTATATGGTGCCGCTTATGATAGGTCATCAGATCTCACAAAGCGTGGACAATGTTGAATCCGTGTATCAGATAGTTCTCGTCTTTCGTATTGCCCAGTCCGTACGATACATTACGGGTCTCTGCGGTATGTCGATGGCGCGATTGGTCTTATTTTCATTATTCACACTCTCGTTAACTTCGTGTCAGTGGCAAATGCGATCACAGGACCACAGCGTCCTAAAAAATTCCTTCTGTGCCTTTGTTTGTGTTTGCTTAACGTAATCAAATCCTTCCGCACTACATGATGTACCGAAAACAGTTGTTTTCTAACGGTGTCACAAAGTCCACCCAGTATACTGTATTCACTAAAGTACTTACGCACTTCAAAATATAAGTTAGACATGTCATACCACGCTTTGAGCATTACACAGTCATTGCACCACAGTCATACATACTGTATCGTCAGTACTAAATAGAATGGATGAAAGTTAAGACAATATATGCCCAATTAAATAATACACAGGGGCAATGGTCGGTTTGAAAAATTATCAGATGAGGATTCTCCAGAACACATGGGGTCAAATAATACATGTGATTCATTGAAGATGAGGAGCTCTGCTTGTATAGCCATTCTTCGAATGCGAACATTATTTTATCTCTCTCGCAACCAGTATATCAATCAAGCATTTCATCTGTCACCTCCCTGTTTTGTCATTTAGCAGATGTAAAGACGCGTAATAGGGGTAGGACGTCAAACGGGCCGACTTGGAGCAGGAGAGGCATCACAGGACATTTTAATTTCCAGTGTCTATAATTTTACAAATAAATTCATAAAACTTTGTCAGCAACACCAGGAAGGATTCAGGATTCACACTCATTGCAGTGGAAGCTCAAAAACATAGCAAAATAATTTCTTTTACGTGCGAAATTTCATCATTTTTCCACTTACTAATGGCTGCATTTGTTGCTATAGGTACACTTTTCTTCATAAGTTATAGAGATTCTTCGATGAATTTTGCACAGCATACATACCATACTCACAGGTTTATGAAACTCTAGAATTTATTTAATTTGTGAAAAACGAATGAACTGTTATATTTTAAACTTCATATTCAGAAAAAACACAAATTTTATAGTTAATTACCTCAATTTTGCCACAGTTTTTAATATATTTGGAAAATTCTAGAGTTTCATACACCTTTAAATATGGTTTGTATGCTGTGCAAAATTTATCGAAGAATCTCTCTTAGTTATGAAGAAAAGTGTACCTATAGCAACAAATACTGCCATTAGTAAGTGAAAAAAATGATGAAATTTCACATGTAAAAAAAAAAAAGATTCATTTCGTTATGTTTTCGAACTTCCACTCCTGTGAGTGTGAATTCTGAATCCCTCCTGGGCATGCTGAATTTTATGAATTTATTTGTAAAAGTGTAGACAGTGGAAATTAAAATGTCCTGTGGTGCCTCTCTTACTCCAAATCGGCCCGTTTGACGTCCTACCCCCCTTAACATCTTTCTCGGAAATCGAGAAACACAACTACCGTCAGCACATCTTCACAGACGGAAAAAAATCGCAACACCAAGAAGGAGTTGTGCGATATAAACAAAAGATTAGTAGTCACTATGAACATGAAAATCAGGTTTCCTTTGACACACACGCTTAAAGGGTCGTGAGCGCCAGTTCCCTTATTGATTGCAAGAGCTGAGTTGATGTTAGTCAAGATTGCCTTTGAAGCAATAAATACGCCGTTTTCAACACCTCACTGAGTTTGAACGAGGCCGTGTAATAGGGCTATGAACAGTTGGATATTCCTTCTGCGATAATGCAGAAAGACTTGGCAGGAATGTAGACGCTCTATGTGACTGCTGGCAGCGGTGGTCACGGGATGTACGATCGCAAAAAGACCGGACTCCATACGGCCATGTGGCACTACCTAGAGGGAAGACAACTGCGTTCGGCGTATGGCTCTGGCGCATCGTACTGCATCTCCAGCAGTTTCAGCAGCAGTTGGCAGCACAGTGACACAGCGAAGTGTTACAAACCGGCTACTTCACGGATCGCTCTGTCACAGACACCCTGTAGCGTGAATTCCACTGACCCCACACCACCGCAACTGGAAACTTCAGTGGTGTCAAGCGAGAGCTCATTGGAAGGCAGTGCAAGGTTTGTTGTGTTTTCTGATGAAAGCTGGTTCTGTCTCGGTTTTCGGGGATGGCCGTATATGGCTTAGAAGGAGATCAGCTGTGGTCCTCTAACCGGCCTGTTTGCTTGCTACGTACACAAGACCTACTACACATGGAGTTATGGTCTGGGGTGCGATTTCGTATGACAGCATGAGCACTCTCGTGGTTATCCCACGCACCCTGACTGCAAATCTGTGCGTCACCTACTGTGCCATTCATAAATAACATTTTAGGGGGTCTTTCCCAGCAGGATAACGCTCATCCACATACTGCTGTTGTAACCCAATATCCTCTACAGAGTTTTGACATGTTGCCATGGCCTGCTCGGTTTGCAGATGTGTCTCAAGTCAAGCACATATGGAACATGATCGGATGACAACTCCGGTGTCATCCACAACCAACCAGCATTATCCGTACCCGTACTGACTGACTAGGCGCAACAGTCATGGAACTCCGTGCCACAAACTCACAGCTGTCACCTGTGCAATACGACGCATGCTTGTTTGCATGCTTGCATTCAACATTCTGGCGGTTGCACCGGTTATTAATGTACCAGCATCTCATATTTGCAATGGCTTACCTCGCGCCAGCATTATCCTGTGCTCTTGCAATGTTAATCACTTAAATAAGTAACTTTTAGAAAGATATTCCCGGAATTTACTTAGCCCACATTAATTATTTTTTGGTGTTGCGATTTTTTTTCGTCAATGTAATTTTCTAGCAAAATTCTAAATGTCCTATGCACTGAAGGAAAAACGGTTTGGTGCATTTACCAAGATTGGGAGACGGATGATGTGCTAGCTTAGTCGTTGGAGGGTTGAGAACTAAAATTCCTGCCTGGCTGCCCTGTGTTAGATATCCTGGTATTTTTGAAAAACAATGTTGTTGAAATCCCGAATAATTTTAAAAGTCCAAGACTGAGTTTAATGTTACTATACAGTGAAAGCTAGTGCTCTGCCAATGAAGAAATTCGTGAGTAGAGTGCATTAACTTCTAACCCTCCTTTTCTTTTGATTTATTTCACTAAGTTCATACATTTCGATGAAGTAAGCATCTGCAGTCGGTTGATCCACGAACTTTCGCCACATTATATGTTATTCTGTACGTTTGTGACTTGGCACAAAATCATCTTTGACGTTTTGGAAATAGCTGTGTTCATCAAATGTCACTCTCAGGTAACTAATTACGCCTATTATATAAACATAGACCTCAATGATCTATTCAGTAATGAAAATGCGAGTTAACTGATGCGACACTATGATAAATTTCACAGTATTACACCCGTCTAATGTCATGTGGAACGACTTTTCATTATTTTGTTTCAAAGCGAAGTGAAGATAACTTCGGTAGGCCTGGACGCCTGGCAGCGGTAAATAACGGAAGACACACATCTTGGCTGCAGGGCAGTGTCCAGGTTCCGAGCCGGCGGGAAAATATGGGCCGGAGCCGGCTGCTGGAGTCGTCAGGCAGGATTTATTGTTCTGCACAGCTGGCGGCACAACAAGCCTAGCAACGGCGCTGGACGTGCGGTCTCGCGACCTACTGAGCCAGATAACGCTGTCAACTTACGAAATTAAAAGCTCTCACGGAATTGTTTGTTGGCAGACTTTTGTGAATGTGAGGTAAAATAGGGCGCAATTTGGAGCAGAGTTCGGCAAAAGATATACCCTGTCAATCCCAAAAGTTCGAGACTGCATTAATAAAAACCAGAGAAAAGTTAAGACTGTGGTTGCAATGCTTCAGTTGTTTTACGTAGTCTCGCCACGCTCGAGTGTATCGCACAAGATGTTCGTACGCCCATCTGAAGGTGCCTGAAAAGTCCTTCTTTGAATGTTGTTCAACTCCCTAGTCACATGGCTGGGATGTCCGATACGTAGACAAAGCGTTGGATCTTCGCGTTAATTCCGACACTTTGTACATACGGCGCTGCGGTCGTGTACACGCCAGGAATAAACTTAGTCTCGGAACCTTTTGCACGAAGATATCTGTGCTATAATTCAGGTAATAGCTTACATACTAAAATATGTAATAATCATAGTGTTGTTACAATTTATCACGTGAATTCGTGCTGTCGAAATATGAGAGGAATAAGGTTTTTGTCTTTGGTTACATTCTGTATGTAATATTTACACCGTCGAAGATACCCCGACGCTCTGTTTTGTTGCCTTTCGTGGTAAGATATCGTGGGCTTACATTTCAGGAAGATAATGCCCGGCCGCGCAAGCGAGTTTCTACTGTTTGACATCGTGCTTGCAAACCCTACCTTGGGCAGCGTCCGCCCCAGTAGCTGAGTGGTCAGCGTGACGGATTGCCGTCCTCTGGGCCCGGGTTCGATTCCCGGCTGGGTCGGAGATTTTCTCCGCTCAGGGACTGGGTGTTGTGTTGTGTTCATCATCATTTCATCCCCATCCGGCGTGCAGGTCGCCCAATGTGGCGCCGAATGACATAAGACCTGCGCTATGGCGGCCGGACCTGCCCCGCGAGGGGCCTCCCGGCCAATGACGCCAAACGCTCATTTCCATTTCCATACCTTGGGCAGAAAGGTCCCCGGGTCTCTCCCCAATTGAGAAAATCTGGAGCATTATGGGAAGGGTACTCCAACCACCTCGGGAATTTGACGATATGACTTGAACGGAATTTGTCACAATGTCCCCCATGAGTACACGTAACAATTCCGTCCATCAATGCGAAGACGAATAACTGCTTCCATAAGGGCCAGAGTTGGACCAACACGTTATTGACTTGCTCATCTATCTTTTGAATAAATCATACAATTTATCTGAAAGTGTAATAATTTCTTTGTACATTTACGTCACATCAACCGATTTTTGACCCCTTCGGATAATTCCCTAGTGACGGGTGTTTTTCTTTTGTCTTAGATACTATTTCGTTCTGATCGCAATTCTCATGGCTGGACGACCATCTGGACGATATTGTCTGACGGCTTTCCCTTGCCTGTCGAACTCCCTTTTGCCAGATAGCAGTTGACTCGTCCATTTGTCACCCCATCTTTCTCTCTCCTTTCACTCCATCTTGACAATGTGTTGGGTTGCAATTGTTTCCAGAATTCTCTCAGCACGACGCCACACAGAGACGTTGAAAAGTCTTTTGTAAGAAGGGTCCCTTCATTTGGCAAAATTGCAAATGTCTTCTTATCTCTAGTTTTACAAAGTTTTTCTGTCTGCTGCCCTTTCGCGGCAAGTGCGGCAAGCAACTTGTCTTACACCATGATATGGGGTCGGAAGTGAAGATAGGGACGGAGAGGTGGGGACCATTGTGGTGATGGCAGGGCCCTATCCGTTGTATATTGGGAACATGACATCCAATGCCGAATACATTACATTGCTCCTGACTAGAATAGTGCAGATTTTAACAGCACGTAAATTTCTTGCATTTGAGTTGCAGTGGTCCGCAAATAAAATCATACATTGTCTTTACACCGACTTTCAAGTAGTTGCTCTCCGTGTTTGCCTCTCATCTATCATGGTCTGCACTAAACATAACCATTGTGTAGACTTTTCCCTAACCTTTGGCTTATCTTACTGTTTGTGCCGTGCAATTATATCCCGTTGGATCACGCAAAGCTTCTTGATTCTTTTTCCTTTTTATCCACAGTGCTTACATTTCTTCTACATGGCCTCTCTTCCTTTCCTCTGTCCATTTTGTTCCTGCTTTCTTCGGAGCTTCGTTCTCTGACTTAACTTCCATCTGTCAGCTTTCTGCTTCAATATCTTTCTGTCCAAAGTATCTGAATAATTTATGTGAGCTTCTTGTAGGTCCTTTTTGACCTCTTGTATCAAGGGTATAGTTTTTAAGTCCTTCTATGTATTTAAGAATTTTGTGCGCAAGTCTTTGTTTTGGGAAGCCTAGAGACGTGACCATAAAATTTTGATCTCCTTTTCTAATGTCTGCTGCAAGATTGGACAATTTATCTGTTGTCTGACGAGATTGTAGTCTATAGCCCTCTTCTGTTTTCTGTAGCCCTACAATCTTTCTGATGATTTTATATTCTTCCTTTAATACGTTTTCTGGGTCACCTTTTATGCGGACTGTCAGGGTTTCACTTGCATACAGGATTTCAGGTTTTGATACTGTATTAAAATGCCTAATTTTTGTACAAGCATTTCTTATTGTACAATGTGTTGGTTCTTCCATAAGCCCTTTTCAGTTTTTCTAGTTGTTTATCAGTTTTTGTGGTGGTGAACTCAGATTTTAGGAAAGATATTTGCAGACCAACTTTCTCTGCACATTCTTTAAGGGTTTCAATCTGTTCGACTGTTATTATCTCATCATCCGCTAGTATGGCAAAGTCGTCAGAAAAAGCTAAACATGAAATTCTTATGTCACCCTTGACTCGCCTAATCAGTATAGGTTTACAGCAGTTTTTATTCTTCCATTTCTTTACCCATGCATTAAACAACGATACAATGATTGAACATTCTGAGAATAAAATTCTTTTTAAATAGTTATTTTACGTGGCCATTCGATAGAGAACATGAAAACTGGTCTAGTCTGATATTCGTTTCATCGAAATGTATTAACAGGGACAGTCAAACACGAAGAATAAACAGCAATCCAGCAGCGACTCAGCAGAAGTTAATGCCTGGCGGTAGCAGTCAGCAAGGGACAGGGCAATGCTGTCTCTGCTCGAGTAGTGGTAACTCTTAAGAGATCTACTGTCCTTCATAAAACATTTCGATAAGGAAAATATTGCAGTAGAGACGTCTGAGACTCCAGCTAAGCAATGAAAAAACGGGATCGAAAATACGCGCTGAAACGCCAGAGAAAATGCGCCTGACGACTCTTAGGAAAGACAATATTCACTGTGTGATCAGAAGTATCCGGACACCCCAAAAACGTAAGTTTTTCATATTCGGTGCATTGTGCTGCCACCTACTACCATGTACTCCATATCACTATCCTCAGTAGTCATTAGACATCGTGAGAGAGCAGAATGAGGCGCTCCGCGGAACTCACGGACTTCGAACGTGTTCAGATGATTGGGTGTCACTTGTGTCATACATCTGTATGCAAGATTTCCACACTCCTAAACATCCCTAGATCTATCGTTTCCGGTGTGATAGTGATGTGGAAACGTGAAGCGACACGTACTGTACAAAAGCGTACAGGCTGTTGATTGACAGAGACCACCGACAGTTGGACCGTAATGTGCAATAAGCAGACATCTATCCATACCATCACAGGAATTCCAAACTGCATATGGATCCACTGCAAGTACTATGACAGTTAGGCGGGAGATGAGGAAACTTGTATTTCATGATCGAGCGGCTGCTCATAAGCCACACATCACGCCGGTAAGTGCGAAACGACGCCACGCTTGGTGTAAGGAGCGTTAACATTGGACGATTGAACAGTGGAAAAACGTTACGTGGAGTGACGAAATCGGATGGCAGGGTGAGGGTGTGGCGAATGAAAGGTGAACGTCATCCGCCAGCGTGTGTCGTGCCAACGGTAAAATTCGCCGGCGGTGGTGTTATGGTGTGGTCGTGTATTTCATGGAGGGGGCTTGCACCCTTTGTTTCTTTGCGTGGCAGTATCACAGCACATGGTGCCATGAACTTGTAAGTCATTTTCAGCCTGGTGCTCGGATACTTTTAATGACACAGTGTATAAAATAGTTACTCCGAATTTCCATGGGTTTATGGTTTAAATCCTTTACCAACTTCGTGCGACATTTTCGCTTCAGACCTATACATACATACAAAAAAAATATAGTAAAGAAACATGAATGAAAATAAATACAATAATCACGGATATTCAGTTAAGTAAACATAATCATTAACTCTAGTTAGCATACAGAGGTAACAGTCATCTCGCTGTTTTTAGTGCATGAAATGTCCATTTCGCCTCAATGTCCTTTGCAGTGTATTTTCATTATAAATGTTCATTGATCTATATTTTTTGGTTCAAAGACTTGCACTTTGTACTATTTGTAGCTGTCCTTTGATCTGTTATGTCGCAGCTGTCTTCCTCTTAAGAACCTCATCCGTCCATCACTTTAATACGGCATTATTTCGTGCATTGGAGATTTCACGTTCTCTCGTGCCTTCTAGAGACTGATACAAAACTTTTAAATAACCCCCGTACTGATTCTCATATGGAATTACTTTAAAATTTCTGTATGCTGTACCTAGTTTGTGGTTTTTCCATATTCCTAGATTTCCGGAAAGCATTTGACACACCACCACACTGTGGAATGAAAATGAAGATCTGAGGATACGGAATAGATTCTGAGATATGTAAGTGTACCGGAAACCCAGGGAGATAAGGTACGACGCTCTTGTTCTATATATGTTCTGTATCAGAAACAGGTTGAGCAACAGGGGTCTGCAACTGTTTTCTAATGACGATGTAGTGTACGGGAAAGTGTTGCCATTGAGTAGGAAAAGAGCGGATTAATTGGATAAAATATCTGTTTCGTATGTGGAATGGCAGCATGCTCTGAAAGTGGAAAAATGTAAGTTTAATCAAATGAGTATAAAAAGATCCAGAAATTCTGGAGTGCAACAACAGCGGGGGGCTATGTGAGACAATCACGTCGATTAAGTATCTAGACGTTACGCTGCATGTCGTCCGAAATGGATCGAGCACGTAAGATGGTTGAAAAAAGGCGAATGGTCGAATCTGGATTATTGTGAGATTTGTAGGGAATTGTAGGTCATCTATAAAGAAGGCCAGACACAGAATAGTGCAACTATCCTTTCTTGAGTATCGCTTCAGTGTTTGGGCTCCCCACGACGTCGGATTACAGGAAGGCATGGAAGCAATTCAAAGGTGTGTTGACAGATTTGTTGGTTCGACCAACACGAGAGTATTAATAAAACGCTCCGTGAATACAAATTGGAATCCCTGGAGGCAGGAAGACAGTATTTTTTCCTAAAACTGTTGAGGTAGGTTAGATAACCAACATTTGCGATAGATTTCAGAACTATTCTATTGCTACAGACATACACCTTACTAAAGAATCGCGAAAACGAAGTGTGAGAAAACACGACCCAGATGGAAGTACGTAGGCAGTCGCTTTTCCCTCATTTCATTTGCAAGTGCAACATGAAACAGAATGGCTAGCAGTAGTACGAGGTACCGGCCGCCATTTCCCGTATGGCGGTTTGCGGAGTATGGATCTGAGCACTATGGGGCTTAACTTCTGAGGTCATCAGCCCCTAGAACTTAGAACTACTTAAACCTAACTAACCTGAGAACATCACACACATCCATGCCCGAGGCGGGATTCGAACTTGCGACCATAGCGGTCACGCGGTTCCAGACTGTAGCACCTTGAACCGCTCAACCACTACGGCCGGCATGCGGAGTATGGATGTAGATGTTGATGAATAATGTTACTGAAGATACATTGTGATTATATTTAAAACATCGCTATATCCTAGAAATATGATTTCAACCGAATGGATTATTCCTTTACACTTCAAAATGGAGCAGTTGGAATTCGAAAAGCAGACTGTCAGGAAATGAAAGATATAACATTTAACATTTGAAAACTCCAGTATAAAAATTTTCGTAGATGTTAATTTCACATATATATTGAAAGTCGGAATTCACATTTTAAATTACAAGGAAACAAGTTACACAATTCTGTACTGAGCTGTTATCCGATGCTATATCAACACATGAAAAATAACGTGTCATAGTTTTTTGCAATCTGTCATTGGATATGTCATTTGTTTTAGGAATTAAGGAAAGCACTACCGTTCTAGCCATAGACGAGCAAACCTGGGCCGACAAACCGCCCTGTTATCCTCAGCCAATGGCTGCATCGACATGTGGTATCCAGGGGCGTGGGGACAGCACACCGCTCTCCCGGTCGTTGTGGGTTAGCAGATCAGATGCCACTACTACTCAATCAAGAACTGTAGCTCCTCATCAGGTATCATGAGGCTGTCTATACCACGTTCCATTTCTCCCATGAAGGAAACATCCCTGGTGGAAATGGGAATCGAACCCGGGTGTCCTGCACGTCAGTCAGCATTGCTTTCAGAGGGAAGTTCGTATAACAAGCGCTAACTCTGATAGTGAAGGTGAAAAAGTACTTGGGTACATGTATACTGCGCACCCATAAACCTTAGAAATTATAATTTTGATTGGTCATTCTGACCATACGTTTGCGAAAATATAATATTCTTGTACAGCAGACTCAAGTTATTTCAAGTAAGTCACTTAGCATTGCATACAACACAAGAAAGAGCGCAAATATCAGACGTTCCACACAACGATTTAAATACATGGATAGGATTCATCGTGGGTGCGAATAAAAATCTGACGTATATTAAAAGACAGAAAATGTATTCAGTACGAAAATGAAACCACAAGTAAGATAATATTGATAACATTATTTTCGACTTACTAAGCAATTTATTTTCCGTGTCAGTGCTATATTAGTAATATTTCTGTATCTAGAATGAAATTTTCACTCTACAGCGGAGTGTGCGCTGATATGAAACTTCCTGGCAGATTAAAACTGTGTGCCGGACCGAGACTCGAACTCGCGACCTTTGCCTTTCGCGGGCAAGCGCTCTACCGACTGAGCTACCCAAGCACGACTCACGCCCCCTCCTCACAGCTGACGGAATTAAAGCTGTGAGGACGGGGCGTGATTCGTGCTTGGGTAGCTCAGTCAATCGGCTTTCAGCCGTGATACCGTGCGGACGGGCTCGGCGCGCCGGGCAGTGCTCCGCAGGTGTTGTTGTTTACCCGCTAGCGCGCGGTCGCGTCGTTGTATTGCCTTATAGTACCTGTACCGGCCCGCCATGGCGTTCTCATATCGAAAAGCTACAATCAAACTAACGTTCAACGCATCGTACACGAGACCGAAGGCCCATGAAATTGAACGGTTTTACGAGACATCATGCACATAGAACCACAAGAACTGATAGTCATTCATCTGTCTATTGTGACCAGCACAGTGTACCTCAAACTGATTGACGAAGCGGCCTGCGACAGATTACTCCAGCGATCTGCAAACGGCTTTCGCTTCTGTCACGCAGACGGTAATGTGAGCGTGGTAGGCGTTGACCATGCTGGTCCAGGGGTGCGTACCGTGCGCATCCTCGAACTACCGTTCGAAGTTCCTGCCAACCTAGTCGTTGATGCGCTGCGGCCATACGGCACAGTTCGGAGCCACACAGAGGAAAAATGGAACACATTCGAAACGTACCCTGTCCTTAACGGGATACGACAAGTGTGCATAGAACTTAAGAAGCTCGTTCCATCATATATTTTCGTTGGTGGCTGCCGCGCAATTGTTATATGTGATGGACAACCGAGGACCTGCTTGGGCTGCGGCCAGGAGGGCCATGTTAGAACTGAGTGTCTGCAGCGCCACCTCGTTCATGTGCCCCGCAATGAACTTCCCCAACGATCCACTATGATCTCGCTTCCGCTAACATATGTGGAGGCGGCACGACATGATGTAATGGATGATCAAAACCTGCTACCTCCTCAAGCCGCTGCCAACTCCGTTGGAGAGTCAGCGCCGTCGACGACGCCGCAACCCAACGGTGCAGAGGTTCCTACAGCCTCTGCCCACCGCAGCGTCGTGGGCACCCAGCCACCGTCACTGTCGGGATCGGACACATGGATTCCTAGCGACCGAGACTGTGTCGAGCCCCGCCCTCCAGCGGATGTCGAATCTCGGACCCGAAAGCAAAAATCACCCAAGCGACACAAGAAGAGGCGATTGTCAGTTGAAGAACAGGACAGGGATGTGAAGCCGGCGGAAGACATCGACTTCGTTGACTCGTCCACAATTGCAACGGACTCCAGTGGCATCATTCACCAAAAGGTGCCTGAAGACAAGGAACACTCTCCTAAATTTGGTGACCCAGAAAACGAGGCGCATTGCGTCGACTCCCAAAATGTGGGTTCCTGTGAAAACGACCAGCCACCAATGACATCACAATCGTCTCTTGGTGATAGGGCAGACGATATCGAGTCAGATGATGCACAGCAAACATCGATATCTCCACCAGAGCCCATGGATGACGTTGAACCCGGAGGGCTCTGCCAGTCAGGGACTCATACGGCACAGTGATGCACAGCATGCAGTTGGATGACTGTGTGGTGTGTGAGATCACTGTGGGCTTGCACCGGCACACTGACTCCGCCACTTGATATGTCTCAGTCATACCGTGTGGGGACAGTCAATGTAAATGGTGTCCACTCCACTGTCAAGACCCGCATGTTACACGACATGATCAGAGCGGCAGACTTGGACATTGCCCTTCTCCAGGAGGTCCGTCCCGGGCTGCGTTTAGACCTATATGGCTTCACCACCTACAGCCTGCACTTAGGTGATGGCGCAGGAGAAACGGCCATCCTTCTCCGAGATGGCATAGATGCGACGGACGTGACGTACTTGCCGAACGAGCGAGGCATTGCACTCACACTTGGCGCAGTCCGCCTCATTAACGTCTACGCTCCCTCCGGTAATTCGCTCCGTGGTGACAGGCATGTCTTCTATTCGGAGGAGGTAGCCCCACTTTTGCAAGGAAATATGGACCATTACATAGTGGGCGGCGATTTTAACAGTGTTTTGCGGCCCGAGGACCAGATATCGCATTCCGTCCCATGCCCGGCTCTACAAGCATTGATACGTGACCTCGCGCTCCACGACACATGGCTCTTACATCATGGGACCCAGAGTGGATATACGCACCTTACCAGCCATTCTGCCAGTCGTCTGGACCGGATATACGTCTCGCGCGCCCTCCGAGGACGCGTGTCGGCGAGCAGTCACTGACACGTGGCGTGGATGTATCAGGCACCTGCCCATGCATGCTTCCACGTTGCTGTGGTGGCTGGGATCCTGCACTCCGAAAGACCTTGATGGCCTACGGGCGTGACAGATCGAACTGGCAAAGGGCTACATCGTAATTTTACTACACAGCGTTGCGTGAGCTGGCGACGCAACCGCCGTCTCCCGAACGTCAGATGTCCGTACAACACATCAAAGCTCGTCTACTTCGCATCAGGACAGAGCAGCTAGAAGCTGTCCGCATCCGTGCGCGAGTGCAAGACTGTATCCCCAACGAAACGGCATCAGTGTATCACATTGTGCGCGAGAGGCGCCACCGCAAACGTCAGCTCATTACGGCGGTAAATACGGAGGAGGGCGGCCGCGCAGCGACACAAACGGACATCGCGCACACGTTCGTCAGACACTATGGGACCTTGTACATGGAAGATCCGCGAAATTCACGTGATTATGACGAGCTGTTGCACGATTTTCCCGCCCCTCGGGACGTGGCACCCGATGATAGTCTGCTGTTGCCCATTACACCCGACGAGCTGACATCGGCCTTGGCACGTGGAGCACCGAACAAGTCGCCTGGACCGGACGGCTTACCCCTGGAATTCTACCGCACTTTTTACGAGCTTATGGGCGACAAGTGGCTCCAAATGTTTCAAGACCTGATCCGCCCTGATTTCACTGTCCCCACAGAATTCACAGAAGGCATCTTGATCCCAGTACCGAAACCGAATGGTGGTTGTAGGTGGCAGGACTTTCGCCCACTCACACTCCTCAACAACGACTACAAGATCTTCGAACGTATTCTCCGCGCGCGTCTCCACACCGCTATCAGAAAAGCCATCCACACCGATCAGACATGTTTATGTGGTGTCAGCAACATTCATACGGCGTTAGGAGCATACCGCGACGTAATTGCTTTGACGGCGGCCTGCAAAATACGAGGCGCCCTTGTCGCCGTGGATTTTGACCACGCACTCGACCGCGTCGACCACGGCTTCTTACGCGTAGTTTTGCAACACATGGGCCTCTCTCTGGAGTCTGCACAGGTGGTCCTTCGACTGGTCCACGGAGCGCGCTCCCGCATGATGTTCAACGGTTATCAGTCTGGTCACATTGTTGTTGGACGGTCAGTGCGACAAGGGTGCCCCCTGTCGCGTATATTATTTGCTGCAGCGCTTGAACCAGCCTTACATGATCTACGGCAGAGATTAACTGGTATCTCCTTGCGGGACGTGACTTTTCGTTGTGGTGAATTCGCCGATGACGTGGTGTTCCTGGCCAGAGAATGAAATGCATATGGCGCTTCAGTGGCTACGCCAGTACGGGGCGGTCGCTGGGAGCGTCATCAACGTGAAGAAAACGAAATACATGGATGTCGGAGGGGGGCTTTCCCACACAACGGCGGTGCCCTTTGACAAGGTGCCCGTACTCAAGTGTTTAGGAGTGCATATCTATAGCAATGTCCGCCGCACGGCGGCGGCTACGTACCGCCGGCTCCTACACCAGACACGTGCTCTGCTGCAGGACAACAAACTGCGTCCCTTGGATATGCTCCTCAGAGCACGTTATGTCAACACCTATCTTGTCCCAAAACCGAACTATTTTGCTCATATCCTTCCTTTGACGGCTACGATGGCCGACAGATTTCAAGCAGCATATGGACATTTCGAAAGCACCGGTCTGGTTTTTAAAGTCCGATACTCCACCATGTCACTGCCGCAGCGGGCGGACGGTATCGGTTTAATTCAGGTATATAACCGTGCACGATGGCTTTATCTCAACACTATGCGTCGCACATGGACCTCTGCCCACGCCATTCTGACAGGCACCCTGATAACGGAAGTGGCACCACACTCTATGCATCCCCCGATTTCTGTAGGACACATTTCACCGGCACTCACCCACATCAGAGAGTTCTTGATTGACTTCAGCTACTTAGGGTCAGAACTTCCGACGACACGGAAGCCCAGCACAAAAGACTATTATCGCCTCTACCAACAGCAGCAACCTGTAAATACGATCGCCCACAGACATCCTGAAGTTGCCTGGAACACGGTGTGGCGAGCGGTACACACGCCTTTTCTACCTACGACGGTGCGTTCATTGTGGTACGTGGTTGTGAATGGGAAGTTCGCTACTCGTCAGAGGCTACATTCCATACATCTGACGGACGACCCCTTGTGTCCGACATGCTCAGTCGCTGACTCGGATGCACACTGTCTGACGTGTGCCGCGACCAGCGAGTGCTGGCTACTGACGCAGCGCATGCTGGCGTTACTCTTACGGCGATTGCCGGAGTCTATCTCCCCTGATGATGTATTGCGCCCCGACGGCGTATACTTTCCATTAACCAGAACGAACGCCGTTAACTGGCTAAAAGGCATGGCCGTTTACTACATATTTTGCAATGCTCCCAAAGGCACACTCGACTTTTGGTCCCTATGGATGACGACACATGCAGCTTTCAGCCGCCACCCGAAGTACAGAACTCGTTTCGCAAATTATTTAGGTTCATTATTTGCAGATCCTCCTGCTCACTGGGGCGTTCCGGGTATGAGACGCTGAAAATGAAGACGAATCCTGGAGCATATTGATCCTCTACGGACGGAATAGGGGAGAACCCCTCCCAACAGACGAGAAGACGACTCGGACGCACGGCTACGGCAGTTGTAGGATCTTTCTGTGTAATGAAACAAAAATAAATCTATAAATACAATACAAAAAAATTAAAAATGTTCTAAAAAATTAAAGAAATTAATAAATAAAACAACATCGACAAACCCAGTACATCCTCTTCCTGATCCTTCGATCCTCGAACTCGAAAAAAAAAAAAAAAGGTCGGTAGAGCGCTTGCCCGAAAGGCAAAGGTCCCGAGTTCGAGTCTCGGTCCGGCACACAGTTTTAATCTGCCAGGAAGTTTCAATATTTCTGTAATTCGCATTTCTGTATTTATGCTATAATAGCAACAAAATTTTTGGTATCTCCTGCATTTATACCAAATAATTTAGAAACATATGCCATGAGAGGAATAAATCCAAAATAACAATTTGTACTAACCTAAGATTAAAGAGGCACTTGAAGAACAGAGAAGCAGATATACAAATATCAAGAGCTCCGGTGGAACATGAGTACTAAGTAAAAAGGGAAAGCTGAATGGTGGAAGGAGTTTATAGAGAGTCTATACAAGAGAGATGAACTTGATAACAGTATTATACAAAGGAATGAGGGCATAGAAGAAGATAAGATAGGAAATAACATACTGCGAAAAGATTTTGACAGAGTACTGGATGGCCTAATTTGAAAAAAAGGCCCTGAAGTGGACGAAATTTGTCAGAACTAATGATAGCCTTCGGAGAGCCAGCCACGACAAAACTATTTCATGTTGTGTGCTAGATGTATGAGACAGGCGAAATAACTACGGCCTTTGAGAAGAATATAATAATTCCAGTTTAAACGAAAGCAAATGCTGACACTTGTGAGTATTATCGAACTATCAGTTTAATAACCCGTGGTTGCAAAATACTAACACGATTTCTTTACAGAAGAAGAATGGGAAACCTGATTTACGTTTGGGTTTCGAAGAAATTCAGGGACATGAGCGGCAATACTGACCTCATAACTTCTCTTAGAAGTTAGGTAAAGAAAAGGCTAACCCACGTTTATAGCATCTGTAGACTTAGAGAAAGTTTGTGATAGTTTTGGCTAGAATATTCTCTTTGAAATTCTGAAGGTAGCAAGGGTAACATACAGGGAGCGAAAGGCTATTTACAACTTGTACAGAACCCAGACGGCAGCCGAGGGGCGAGAAAGGGAAATAGTGGTTGAGAAGGGAGTGTGACAGGGTTGCAGCCTATTCCCGATGTTACTCAATCTGTACATTGAGCCAGCAGTAACTCCAACCAAAGAAAAATTAGGAGGAGGAATTAACGTTCAGGGAAAATAAATGGAAACTTCGAGGTTTGCCGACGACACTGTAATTCTGTCAGAGAAAGAGACGTTATCTAAGTTTCCCATTTCTACTGTGTCACAAGACAAACTGGTGTCCATTCCGTGTACTGCACAATAACTGAAGAAGAAAACGATTATCTTCTGTTTCAGAAATTATTACGTATTTAATGGTTGCGTATTAAATAAAGATAATTAGTTTGGAGCTATGCACTAACGCATATATTTCTATGTGGGAAAAACGTGTACGTGATTAAGCTACCCTCACATCCCGGAAAATGAAACTAAACTGCGGGTATGTTTTGTACTACTGCTACTACAACAACAACAACAACTACTAATAATAATAATGAGTGAGTGTATTATTTCTTTCTGATAAAAGCGGGAAACATCTTTGCCAATGCGCGAAATCAAGCCCGAGTTCAAACGCATATTCCGGTGTTCTTCTGTTTCGCTCACGCTCTTGTCCCGTTAAATTGAGGTGCACGCTGGCGTAACTCTCCTTCAGCCAATTTGCACACGGAATAATTTGAACAGCGCTGCATGCGGCATTGGCCAGCTTCCAGCGGTCTGCCTCACTAAGCCGCATCAGTAATACGGGCCGCTATTAAATTTTCCTGAAGTGGTCCACCGGACCGTCTCTCACCCTACCGCCGGATCGTGCAGCTGGCTCAGCCTACCATAAAATACCACAGAATTCCTGCGGTTTTATTTAATGTACAAAAACCGACAGATTTATGATAACACCATTTCCTCACTTACATCAGTTTCGTTTCTAAAACCAGCCATGAAATTAAATAAATTTTACAGAAGCTAAACAAAGGAGGTGCATGTATCACATGTTTCTACTTCAACGAAATTGGTTACTTTCATCACTGGTATTGTCAGAAATGAAAACTGTTCTACCTGGACTCCTAGTAAAAGCTGGCCGCTGTGGCCGAGCGGTTCTAAGCACTTCAGTCCGGAACCGCGCTGCTGCTGCTACGGTCGCAGGTTCGAATCCTGCCTTGGGTGTAATGTCCTTAGGTTAGTTAGGTTTAAGTAGTTCTAAGTCTAGGGGACTGCTGGCGTCAGATGTTAAGTCCCATAGTGCTTAAAGCCATTTGAACCATATTTGGACTCTTAGTAAATATGTTTTTGTGCTTATGATCGCATTTTTCACTGTTTCTCCACTCTCACGCAACAGCTCCTTATGTAGTGCATCAAGGTGTACGTTTTTTTTTACAAGGACGGTGTCTTCGTGTCAGGCAACTCTACGTGTTCCCAGTGCGTAACAGAACAGAATTCCATGTGATCTCCACGAAAGGACGTTGCACTACATCCAATAACTCCTATCGATTTCATGTCGTACTGCACACATGTTTTTCATTGTTTTATTATTCACGTGGAATACACATCAGATCAACAGTACCGGGACATCCCTACGTACAGCGGACTTGACCAGTAGACGTCACGAGGGAGGGACGTGTCTGTATAAAGGGAGGGGCGGTGCACGTTTTCTCAGGGAAGCAGTTATAGGAGAAAGGATCGGTCAGGAGAGGTCATTAACTTTGAACGTTTGCTATTCCTCGAATGTCACCTGAGTAACAAATCCGTCAATAAGATTTCAACACTTCTATGGCTGCATAAAGAGATTGTTACTGATGGGATTGTGAAGTGGAAACACTTAGCTTGCATTTATCGCGAATCTCTTGCCCAACGTAAAGTCCCGAGCGACTGGAAAACAGCGCAGATGACGCCTGTATATAAGAAGGGTAGAAGGACGGATCCTCAAAATTACAGACCAATATCCTTAACATCAATTCTTGCTGGATTCTCGAACATATTCTCAGTTCGAATATAATGAATTTCCTTGAGACAGAGGAGTTGCTGTCCATGCATCAGCACGGCTTTAGAAAGCATCGCTCCTGCGACACTCAGCTCGCCCTTTTTTCACATGATATCTTGCAAACCATGGATGAAGGGTATCAGACGGATGCCATATTCCTTGACTTCCGGAAAGCGTTTGACTCGGTGCCCCACTGCAGACTCCTAACTAAGGTACGAGCATATGGGATTGGTTCCCAAAAATGTGAGTGGCTCGAAGACTTCTTAAGCAATAGAATCCAGTACGTTGTCCTCGATGGTGAGTGTTCATCGGAGGTGAAGGTATCATCTGGAGTACCCCAGGGAAGTGTGGTAGGTCCGCTGTTGTTTTCTATCTACATAAATGATCTTTTGGATAGGGTGGATAGCAATGTGCGGCTGTTTGTTGATGATGCTGTGGTGTACGGGAAGGTGTCGTTGTTGAGTAACTGTACGAGGATACAAGATGACTTGGACAGGATTTGTGATTGGCGTAAAGAATGGCTGCTAACTCTAAATATAGATAAATGCAAATTAATGCAGATGAATACGAAAAAAAATCCCGTAATGTTTGAATACTCCATTAGTAGTGTAGCGCTTGACACAGTCACGTCGATTAAATATTTGGGCGTAACATTGCAGAGCGATATGAAGTGGGACAAGCATGTAATGGCAGTTGTGGGGAAGGTGGATAGTCGTCTTCGGTTCATTGGTAGAATTTTGGGAAGATGTAGTACATCTGTAAAGGAGACCGCTTATAAAACACTAATGCGACCTATTCTTGAGTACTGCTCGAGCGTTTGGGATCTATATCAGGTCGGATTGAGGGAGGACATAGAAACAATTCAGAGGCGGGCTGCTAGATTTGTTACTGGTAGGTTTGATCATCACGCGAGTGTAACGGAAATGCTTCAGGAACTCGGGAGGTAGTCTCTGGAGAAAAGGAGGCGCTCTTTTCGTGAATCGCTACTGAGGAAATTTAGAGAACCAGCATTTGAGTCTGACTGCAGTACAATTTTACTGCCGCCGACTTATATTTCACGGAAAGACCATAAAGATAAGATAAGAGAGATTAGGGCTCGTACAGAGGCATATAGGCAGTCATTTTCCCCTCGTTCTGTTTGGGAGTGGAACAGGGAGATTAGATGCTAGTTGTGGTACGAGGTACCCTCCGCCACGCACCGTATGGTGGCTTGCGAAGTATGTATGTAGATGTAAAAGAAAAGGAACAACGACATCTAGATCAAGATTAGGCAAACGTCATGCACTGACGGATAGGGACCATCGATGATTGCTGAGGGTGGTTCTACAAAAACTGCATGAAATCTGCGGAAGCAATCACTCGTGAGCTACAAACTCCTATCAGCACTCCAGAAAACATAATGATTGTGCGTACAAAGTTAAAAAGAACGGGGTTCAAGTGTCGCTCCTCATATGCCAAACATTTCTGTAGCCAATGCTGTGCAACGCTTGAGGTAATAGACAGGGCTACGCCACTGGACAGTAGGCGCCGGAATACTAATGCCTTTTTTTTTATATATATATAATAATTAACCTTCTCTATGAACAGTTCTAGTACTTGGTACAATTTTGTCTAATTACGTTGGCGACCGTTTCCCGTTACGTAATTTGCAGTTTGTTTTATTACCAATAGGACTTCGGTTCGATTCCCGTTTGTTCTGTCATTCTTCCTCTCAACAGAAATGTTTACAGAAACCGTTACACACAGCCACTGTCAAATCTAATTCTTTTCACAATAGTAATTTACCATTGTGTTGCGAAACTGAACTTATTTTGGTTTCTTACGTACTAAAATGCAGATCGCAATAGAAGTACTGAACGCAAAACAAACGCATTACGAGCACTGACTATCCAGTGGCACCGACTTGCAGTAATTCTAATAAATCAAATAATAGCAACTGTTACTGGAGTTTAAAATGTATACTATAACTCATATTCAATATTAAAATGGATACAAAAACAGTAGTAGATCAAAGCGAGCAGACAGAGAGAGTATCGAGATACATCATGGAACCAGATAGCAGTTATCGGAATGAATATAAAGGTATCGCCACAAAACCACAAGTGGCATACGTGGAATACCACGCGTACAAAAATAATCACATTCAGATGATAAGCCCATCACAAAGAAAACAGAAACTAAAGGACGCAACAGATGAGAAAGATTACCTGAAACATACTGGTTATGCGAGTGAATAGGTTGATATGTTCGGTTCGCGACAAGTAGAGAAGGAACTAACAGAGACATATGAAGAAGAATCAGAGCATGAAGCTACGGTAGAGCAGGAAAGTGCAAAACCTCTGGATGACCTACTGAAAATGATATATACAAAAATTAAAGCATCAAGGCACTAAGCAGTAGGCTATAGAATCAACTGAAAACACAATCAAGAGATATTATTAGACTTAATAATCAGCTGAAAACGCATGCTGATGTCGTGAAAGCACAGAGCGTTAAAATCGGTCAACGGACTGAACAAGTACACTAAAAAGTAGTTGCTTTGAGCACTGCAGTCAAGGACATGAAACTTCAAATAAATAACGATAAATACCGATGTGGTCACAGTATAGGGGCAAATCAACGCTATCAGTGAAAGGTTCTGTTCAGAAATCATAAACATCCAAGAAACAGTATAACATTTATTAGTAATAGAAGTGGAAATTTTCGATCTGAAATCCAAAATCGTCAACGAATATGGAAAAGAGATCTCATATTTGAGAAAGACAGTACCTGATTCTGAAGAGACACTAGGTAAACAAATAACAGATTGCGAACAGAAGTGTGATCGTAACACTTCACAAATTCAAAGCAAAATTTGTGATCCTAAACAGAAAATTTGGGACAAGCTCATTTATGTGTCTGATAGAGTACCTTATAATAAACTATTGCATGGAGAGTAATGCTTTGAGCTTGCCAAAAGATTTACTGGTAGGACCCACCGTATTTTTTGAAGAACTGTGAAAGGACTTTCCCTGAATATTTAAGAGTTCAGGAAAACACAAACGCTGTCACCAGTGCATCAGTAGGTGATGGTAAACCACATGGACTAAATTTCAACACATATCAGATGACGTTTAAAAAATTTAAACCAAAGTTTGACGAGGAATACTGGTGGGAGCAAAAACAACGTTGCCTGTGGTGAGAATTTATATTAACAGGATTATATGACAATAGGTACAGAAACTCCATGAAAAATTTCCGGGAATCATGTTACAGAGAATGGACCCACTTAAAAAAAAGGCGCCCGAATCCGAAATTGTATGGGAGCTTCTGAAAAAAAAAAAACGCCAAAATACTCGAAGAGATACGTAGGAAGGTTTCCTGCGTCTCTAGATAGAGGGTGAAGATCATTGGCGAAGTACTCGTGATTATCGTCAGAATAATAACAATAGTAGAGGTTGTCACAGTGAAGTGATCAGAATGACTGATAGGTATCACGTATAACATGGTTCAGCGAGATATGGCCAGCCGTCGGTGAGTACTTCAGCCGCTCTCGGTAGAGGTTTGGCACCGCATAATTTTCACGCCAGCACCATCAACGAAAACTGATACAGCATACGTTGCGGGCCAAACTAACGCAGACAGATTCTCACGGTCCACACGTAAGAAACAATACCGGCGTAGAGAGATAATGAATGGAGTAAACGAGAGAGCGACTGTGAAGTATCGCAGCCCGCTGCAAGCAAAGCTATAAGTGTGCTCAGGAATAAGCCACGGCAGGTAGGTAATGGAACAAATACTGGCTGGCGGATAGCGCGTGTCGAGTAACGAATAAATCAGATCAATCAGCTCTCCGTGTGGAAGTTGTGGTTACTGCAGCAGAACAGAATTAGGTCATCACAGTACAATGCAATGAACCCGCTTCGGTAGATAACGACACCGAGGCAAGAGAAAACGTGAACATGTTCGTACACAAGAAAGAAACCGACGACAACAGCTTAAATAACAATAAAATTTGCGAAAAAAATTTCCAGGGATTGTAAGCTGGTACGAACAGATCGATGATCTTCACCAAGGGCTACAGCAATGCGAGTGGGAGGATATAAAAAAAATATGGGACCAGAATGATAGATGGGTGCAAATGGAGGAAAAGGCATGTCAAGAATATGACGTGGCCCGTTGGCAAGGATGAATTGTAAATATTTAGCGCAATAAAAAGTACACTACCTGCCAATAATACTGAAATTAATTCTAGGGAAAGAAATACGGTCGCAATAAAGAGAGTAATGGAGGAAAACGAAATTCTTTTGCAGAAGGAATATTCGTGACTAACGAAACGCCAATAGAACAAACTGTTGTCAACAGAGAAGATGAGGTAGTGTGGGGAAAATGGCTTAGGAATTACTGAAGCTGACAACGGCTGTAAAAAGTAGTAAGTAAAAATGGATGTCATTAGAGTTGATGAAGATGTCAACTCAGACGAAAAACCTACTGTGACAGAAAATGGACTACTAATGTAGGAGAAAACTGTCACTCTCAGTATTTAAGATCTGACAAAGGATTGGATGAGGAAATTAACACCTGTCTAAGAAAAGCCTTTCTGTTAGAACTTAACAGTGACGCAGAATGGTCGGAGTTAGAAGATAGTTGTGATGAAGAATATGGTGAAGTAACCAAAATCGAGGAATGCATGACGAAACGATGTTTTGTAACACCAGATGAAACAATTACAAAACAGGAAGTAAACACAGAACCAAGAAAGAAAGAACCTCCGAATGACACGATACCTATTCAACAACGGATTGAAGTTACAAAAGATTTTGAAATCGGGAAAACGAAAAGACTTCCAGACATATGTATTCAGCAGGTGAACAACATACCTCGGAATGAACTTTGGGTCGACAAAGATTTGTTGTGGGACAAAAAAAAAGTAACTCTGATAGTAGATCAATTAAACAAACCATCACTGTTGTGTAAACTTACAATATTAGACTACAAGTCCTTTGAGACACTGGATGAGAGATGAGTGCCATTTCACAGTGATTTTTTGAGTACATTACAGACAAAACATAGCATCCGTAAATGGTGTCAAAAACGTAAGGGAACTGCCAAAGCCAGTAAAACAATTAAAAGTTAAGTATTAGCAGATTTCAAAATTCAAGGACGGGAATTCGAGCATGATTTCCTGGTAATTCCAGATCCGAACACCGAAAAGATTTTAAGGATCCATTGGTTGGATAAAGAAAAAGTAGTTATTGACTAAAGTGAAGAAGTTCTCAAAATTAACAGTAAATCCGGTAATTTGGAATTAGTTTTTGAAGGAACTGAAGTTTCACAAGACACTAGAATTGAGTCATTGGAATCAGAAAATATCCTCGAGAACGAAGGTTTGTCTAGTATCTTCGAAATGTACCATTTTAAAATCTTAACTGATGACGATAGAAAATAGGTAGATTTTAAAGAAGTCATTGAGAACCTACCGGACGTTACAGTAGAACAAAAATCTGCGCTGTTCTTCATATTAGAAAGATACCAGGACGTATTTTCTGATAAATATGGACTACATATAAAGTTTAACTACTGTATTGAAGCACTGGTACATGAAACACTTGTGAGACCTGATTCAGTTTTCGTGGCTAAGAAACAAGCGGTGCAGCCCAAAATGGAAAAAAAATGTTTTGAATGGGAATATTTGGAAATTTGTGGTAAGGACTATGGGACCAAACTGCTGAGGTAATCGGTCCCTAGGCCTACCCACTACTTAATCTAACTGAAACTAACTTACTCTAAGGACGAAACACACACCCGTGCCCGAGGGAGGACACGAATCTACGACTGAGGGAGCCACTCTAACCGTGACAAGACGCCTAAGACTGAACGGCTACCCCGAGCGGCTTTGAATCGGATGCAACTGAAAGAAGCAAGAGGGATTGTAACAGTCCTTTCACTATTGTAAATAAGAAAGAGAGAGGCGTGTGAGTTGCGGTCGATGCACGAACTTTAAGTAACATCGTCAGATGAGAAGTAGACTGGCACGAATATTGAGATGAGGCGATTCAGTTATTTTAATATGGTGCTATATTTAACCGGCCTTGCGTTGGTGGTTGTATACTGACAGATTTCGTTGAATTCTGAATCTCACAATTATACTGCATTTTTATTTGCTGACTAGTGATACCAGTATAAAGTTGATCCTTTTGGATTTAATATATGTATTTCGATATTTATTACACCTGTACATTCAGTACTAGGACGGAAAATAGGTGCTAGATTGAGAGTATAATGGTTCAAATGGCTCTGAGCACTATGGAACTTAACTTCTAAGGTCATCAGTCCCCCAGAACTTAGAACTATTTAAACCCAACCAACCTAAGGACATCACACACATCCATGATGTTTAAATAAAAAAAGGCGCTATGTGAGCCATCTTCATTTACGATTCCCTATTACCATTTTCTGTTGTTTAGCTTCGTGCTATGATTACAGTTATCGCTATATAATTCCTGATGAGTGTGTGGGAAAAACTGTAAGATTTGGGAATAATGTTATTCATGATTAATTTCAGTATTATTGGCAGGTAGTGTACTTTGTATTGCGCTAAATATTTACATTTCATCCTTGTCATCGGGCCACGTCCTATTCTTGACACGCCTTTTCCTCCATTTACACCCATCTATCATTCTGGTCCCATAATTTTTTTAATATCCTCCCACTTGCATTGCTGTAGCCCTTGGTGCAGATCATCGATCTGTTCGTACCAGCTTACAATCCTTGAATTTTTTTTTTTCGCAAATTTTATTGTTATTTAAGCTGTTGTCGTCGGTTTCTTCCTTGTGTACGAACATGTTCAAAACTATTGTTAAATGACATTTCTCCCATTTGTTTTCAACATCTCAATTATATTTCCCTATGCACAAACTAAAAGTAAAAGCCTCAGTAATATTTTGAAAATGGTAAAAATCTAAAAAGTAAATTTTTCCTTTACAGCAGAATAAACGAACTGCTCAAATTTTCTAGTAAACAGTTGTAAATACTGAACAATTTTTATATAATTTTTATTTAAGAGTTTTTAGCACATTTCCTTGTATTTATGTATTGCGTGTTGTCTTATACAGGGTGTTACAAAAAGGTACGGCCAAACTTTCAGGAAACATTCCTCACACACAAATAAAGAAAAGATGTTATGTGGACATGCGTCCTGAAACGCTTAATTTCCATGTTAGAGGTCATTTTAGTTTCGTCAGTATGTACTGTACTTCCTCGATTCACCGCCATGATTTCATACGGGATACTCTACCTGTGCTGCTAGAACATGTGCCTTTACAAGTACGACACAACATGTGGTTCATGCACGATGGAGCTCCTGCACATTTCAGTCGAAGTGTTCGTACGCTTCTCAACAACAGATTCGGTGACCGATGGATTGGTAGAGGCGAACCAATTCCATGACCTCCACATTCTCCTGACCACAACCCTCTTGACTTTCATTTATGGGGGCATTTGAAAGCTCTTGTCTAAACAACCCCGGTACCAAATGTAGAGACTGTTCGTGCTCGTATTGTGGACGGCTGTGATACAATACGCCATTCTCCAGGGCTGCATCAGCGCATCAGGGATTCCATGCGACGGAGGGTGGCTGCATGTCTCCTCGCTAACGGAGGACATTTTGAACGTTTCCTGTAACAACGTGTTTGAAGTCACGCTGGTACGTTCTGTTGCTGTGTGTTTCCATTCCATGATTAAAGTGATTTGAAGAGAAGTAATAAAATGAGCTCTAACATGGAAAGTAAGCGTTTCCGGACACATGTCCACATAACATATTTTCTTTCGTTGTGTGTGAGGAATGTTTCCTGAAAGTTTGGCCGTGCCTTTTTGTAACACCCTGTATATGTGTTACTCTCATGTGGGTGTACCCATTGTTACACAAAGCCTTATGTAACATAGAGTTTTCTATGAAGATATATGATTATGGGTAATGTAACTGACGTTGTTCTCACGTAAATGAGGTGAAATTTGTATTGGTATTCTTTAAAGTGTATGCTGTTTTGATCTATTTCCAACTTTTTATCTCCTTTGGCCCAAAACTATTCAAGGTGCTATGAATGCTTCACTGATGTATCCCTAACAGGAAACATAAATGAAACGTGGAACATGTGTAAGCTATTATCGAGATTAAATATGTTTATCTTATCTAACTTGTTTGTTTGCTTTTACTTAATGTGACTTATATATCACCAAGGTCTTTGATGTAACATCTATGTAAATGTGTCATTCATTGTTTGTGTACATTTATATCAATGTAATTTCAAAAGAGATGTCCCACAAATGATTATAAACGTTAAACCTTTACTTGTAGCACTGGTTCACGCATAGGGAATTTAGGCTTGTAATGATGTAAGCCTTGGAGTGAAAACCCTCTGCAACGAAACTGGCTTCTCGGGAATAGAAAAGGTGGATTTGGTGGTGCAACTACAAGGGTCCTTGGCTGCAGGAGTAACTCGATGGGAGACAGCGAGAGTCGGTGGCTAGCATACAAAGTGTTCGCATCTCGTGATCGGAGTGAGGGAAGAGGAACAGCAAGGTTATACATAGATAAAAAACAGTTTTGCATCACCTCGGTTCCGAGATTTCCGGAACCTGTACAGAAAATAGGAACACAGATCAACATTAACATCATTTCCGCGATTTATGTTGCTCACGAAAATCACACATTGCATGTTATACCACCATACAGGCACATCTTCAGATGTGGTGGTCCAGATTGCTGTACCTTCCATGACCACCAGCGGCGTACGTCGGCCCCTCATAATGCCACCAGAAAACGGCAGTGAATCTCCATCTTGCTGCACTTGCTGGACAGTGTGTCTAAGGCGTTCAGCCTCGTCGGATGTCCTCCAATCACGTCTCCGACGATTGTCTGCTTGAAGGGATATGTGACACTCATCGGTGAAGAGAACGTGATGCCAATTCTGAGTGGTCCATTCGGCATGTTGTTGGGCCCATCTTTACCGCGCTGCATGGTGTCGTGGTTACAAAGATGGACCTCGCCATGGACGTCAGGAGTGAAGTTGCGCATCATGCAGCATATTGCATACAGTTTGAGTCGTAACACGACTTCCTGTGACTGCACGAAAAGCATTATTCAACATGGTGGCGTTGCTGTCAGGGATCCTCCGAGCCATAATCGGTAGGTAACGGTCATCTACTGGAGTATTAGCCCTTGGGCGGCCTGAGCGAGGTATGTCATCGCCAGTTCCTGTCTCTCTTTATCTCCTCCATGTCCGAACAACATCGCTTTGGTTCACTCCGAGACGCCTGGACACTTCCCTTCTTGAGAGCCCTTCCTGGCACAAAATAACAGTTCCGGAACTGACGCATCCCTAACAGGAATTATAGCTGAAACGTGGAACATGTGTAAGCTAGTATCGAGATTAAATATATTTATCTTATCTAACTTCTTTATCGAATCGCGCTATTGACCGTCTAGGCATGGTTGAACTACAAACAACACGAGCCCTGTACCTCTTTCCTTGTTGAATGACTGGAACTGATCGGCTGTAGTGCCCCTACATGTAACAGGCGCTGTTAATGTATGATTGTTTACATCTTTGGTCGTGTTTCGTGACATCTCTGAACAGTCAGAGGGACTGTGTTTGAGATACAGTATCCACAGTCGACGTCAATCTCCAGGAGTTCTGGAAACCGGGGTGATGCAAAACTTTTTTTGATGTGTGTATTATATAGCCTCGAACGCCGAAGCTACTATGCCCATTATTCATGGCATTCATTGTTTAGCTCTGAGATACGAAATTAAGACATTAAGAAGAGAATTTTTAGAGCATGTTATACAGCGAGATTCATGTGTATTTCTGCCGCGTTTTTTTAATATCCACAGGAGATCGATGGTGCCACCACATTCATCCAAGAGAATCGACTGAGTACTGTATAACTGCATGGAACAATTACGTGTTATATTATCAATAATAGCTTTGAGTTCTACAAACTTTGAGTTGAGCAACAATATTTTTTCTTGTATCATTAACCTAGATAGCATCCTATTCCAAGTGCTACGATATTCCCGAGTATCCTATTGCAGTAAACTGAAAAGTGATCGTCTTCTTTCAGTATAGTTAATAAACTCTGAGGAATAGTAAATTTCGTAATTATTCAGTGGGCTTTATGTCCGAAGTATTCCATGTATTTTTCGTGAAAGGGTATTTAAGCTTTCACCAAAGTACATTTGCAAAGAGACGACGTCGACTATTTTACTTGGACGTTGCCCTTACTGAAATCCCAGTACAGTATCACAGTTACATGAATAAAACTAGGATCCTTCAGAATCGTGTACTAGCTAATAAACTGGAAGGGCCAGCACCTGATTAATTATTTTACACATCTGTAACTAATAATGCTTATATTTTCATGTATATGCAGTACGAAGTGTTTTCATGTTGTGTATTATCTAAAATGTTTAGTTTTGAGCTGGATCAGTTTAAAGAATTGTTTTGGGGTCCCTGATGCCAGTCGTTGAGTAAGTTACCAGCATAAACGATAATAACAGTATAAAAGTTGTGCACCTTTCATTCTTATAAGTTGTGTGTGCCATTATAAGTAAATGGCTGCCACGGCACAAACTGTAAAAGATCTGGAGACCACATGTTGCATTAGAGCTACATTGTACAAAGAAGTGAATACTCTCTGAGTATACAAATAGTAATTGGAATAGAGAACATTATTAGAAGACTACTTCAATGATAGTTTTCTATGTTAATTAAGTTGATGAAAAATACTCTTGTCCAAGTTAACACAGCTGCACCATTAGTAATCATTTACCTGTCTGTGACGATCACTTGCCTTCTACTGTAATAGTAATTGTTACTGGGAGCCAGTTGTTGCAAATACGGGTAATATTCCTTCTGTGTTGTCCACGCTGAACCACTGTTAACAGTGATTGCTGAATTGTTCTACTACCTTGTATCTTACTTGCAAATCAGAATTTTAGTATCAAGTAAAGTGTCTTTAAATAATTAACTTTCTTTATGAATAGTGCTAGTACCTGGTACAACTTTGCTTAATTAGGCTGGCGACCGTTCGTTTTACGTAATTGTTGTTTACTTTATACCTAGTAGATCTTTGGTTCGTTTCCCATTAGTTCTTTTATTCTTCATTTCAACAGATATCGTTAGGGAAATGAAAATTGTCCCATACCTTAACCATTATACACAATCATGATCAATTCTAATTCCTTTCATAGGACTAACATTATCCTTGTATTGCTAATTTAGTTGTAGCGTGTAGTGTTGTAAATCTACTAGCGTACTGTAAACACGTAATTATAGAATGTAACATGAGAACTGCGACAGGCATTCACTACCATCTACTACAGGTATAAACTCGACATTATGGGACTCAGTTACCAGGGATGAAGTAAATGGGATCACCAATCTGAAAATATGTTAAAGGAGTATCAGTGAGAAGTTCGTAGAAGGCATCAAGTGGAGTAGTTTATTGTAATTATGGAGATGGTGGTGTGTGACCTTATCAAGTGTCGAATATGTCAGTGCAATGTTGAAAGCATGTATGTGATTTTTCCGACATCAAGTGGCAGTCAGAGCGCTGCCACATTTAAAAGAACCGTTACACCGAGCATCCGAATATACAACATCGGGACTTCGGCATGCTTTCAATACGAAGATGGCACAATTTCCATTAAATTGAAGCTAACACTACAATCTAAATTTTAATTAATTTCAAACAATATGGATTGGTTCCGTATTTTATTATAAATTTTAGATATTAGAAAAAGTAATTAGAGTATTCACAAACGTTAGTAGCAAGTACGACTATGTAGTTTCATTAAAATTACGTAAAGCGCTGTCTTGCACGGAAGCTGCAGTTGTAGGATATCAGAAGCTTATCAGAGCCGTTGGCTAAGCATTAAGCGTAGTATTGTAAGTGATATCCATGCGATACGATGTAAGATTCTTCGTAATGATAGTACCCTCCGACCACCATGTACGGTATTTTCCTCTATGCAGCGTTATTTTTAATTTCTAAGTTAGATATCAATCACACATTAAAACAATTGTTGTCTGTTAACTGTATTTTCTGTCGGTAGTAAAAACTTTGTAAACTATATTCGTAAGATATCTACATCTACATGACTACTCTGCAGTTCACATTTAAGTGCTTGGCAGAGGGTTCATCGAACCACAATCATACTAATTTATTCGATTAATACTTACGTTTTCTTATTTTGTTTCCAGCAGTACAATGCGCCCCTGGCCTGGTAGTAACTGAAGAGTTGAATGAGGACAGGCACATACATTTGGCCTCACGGCCACAGCAGCCCACCGGCGGTCTTCCTGATTTATCAGACCTGCTCTCATTCGATTATACTGTACCGCCATAGCAATGCGAGCAACATCCACCACAGTTGGCACTACGTCATCTCACCGAGATGCAGACCAATCCCTCACAAGTACTACCGAGTGGTCTGGGGCGCTACAGTCATGGGCTGTGCGGCTGGTCCCGGCGGAGGTTCGAGTCCTCCCTCGGGCATGGGTGTGTGTGTTTGTCCTTAGGGTAATTTAGGTTAAGTAGTGTGTAAGCTTAGGGACTGATGACCTTGGCAGTTAAGTCCCATAAGGTTTCACACACAATTGAACATTTGAACTTACTACCGTCCGGCAGCACTTATAATGTGATTGTGAATGGATCTAAACTAATTAATGCAGCTCTCACACCAGACAGTGACTATGGCGTGTTGATTGACGTGGAAAGTACGCAACGCATCCCTGATGGAGTTCCTGTGTATATATTGCTGCCTATCGGACTGAATGCAATACAAGCCGAATTTAAGGCTTACAGGGGGCAGCTTCTTTCAAAATTATGTGCTGCCAACATGCAATGATTGCTGTGTACATATAAAAAAAATACACTCCTGGAAATGGAAAAAAAGAACACATTGACACCGGTGTGTCAGACCCACCATACTTGCTCCGGACACTGCTAGAGGGCTGTACAAGCAATGATCACACGCACGGCACAGCGGACACACCAGGAACCGCGGTGTTGGCCGCCGAATGGCGCTAGCTGCGCAGCATTTGTGCACCGCCGCCGTCAGTGTCAGCTAGTTTGCCGTGGCATACGGAGCTCCATCGCAGTCTTTAACACTGGTAGCATGCCGCGACAGCGTGGACGTGAACCCTATGTGCAGTTGACGGACTTTGAGCGAGGGCGTATAGTGGGCATGCGGGAGGCCGGGTGGACGTACCGCCGAATTGCTCAACACGTGGGGCGTGAGGTCTCCACAGTACATCGATGTTGTCGCCAGTGGTCGGCGGAAGCTGCACGTGCCCGTCGACCTGGGACCGGACCGCAGCGACGCACGGATGCACGCCAAGACCGTAGGATCCTACGCAGTGCCGTAGGGGACCGCACCGCCACTTCCCAGCAAATTAGGGACACTGTTGCTCCAGGGGTATCGGCGAGGACCATTCGCAACCGTCTCCATGAAGCTGGGCTACGGTCCCGCACACCGTTAGGCCGTCTTCCGCTCACGCCCCAACATCGTGCAGCCCGCCTCCAGTGGTGTCGCGACAGGCGTGAATGGAGGGACGAATGGAGACGTGTCGTCTTCAGCGATGAGAGTCGCTTCTGCCTTGGTGCCAAAGATGGTCGTATGCGTGTTTGGCGCCGTGCAGGTGAGCGCCATAATCAGGACTGCATACGACCGAGGCACACAGGGCCAACACCCGGCATCATGGTGTGGGGAGCGATCTCCTACACTGGCCGTACACCACTGGTGATCGTCGAGGGGACACTGAATAGTGCACGGTACATCCAAACCGTCATCGAACCCATCGTTCTACCATTCCTAGACCGGCAAGCGAACTTGCTGTTCCAACAGGACAATGCACGTCCGCATGTATCCCGTGCCACCCAACGTGCTCTAGAAGGTGTAAGTCAACTACCCTGGCCAGCAAGATCTCCGGATCTGTCCCCCATTGAGCATGTTTGAGACTGGATGAAGCGTCGTCTCACGCGGTCTGCACGTCCAGCACGAACGCTGGTCCAACTGAGGCGCCAGGTGGAAATGGCATGGCAAGCCGTTCCACAGGACTACATCCAGCATCTCTACGATCGTCTCCATGGGAGAATAGCAGCGTGCATTGCTGCGAAAGGTGGATATACACTGTACTAGTGCCGACATTGTGCATGCTCTGTTGCCTGTGTCTATATGCCTGTGGTTCTGTCAGTGTGATCATGTGATGTATCTGACCCCAGGAATGTGTCAATAAAGTTTCCCCTTCCTGGGACAATGAATTCACAGTGTTCTTATTTCAATTTCCAGGAGTGTACAACTGATACATATAACTTCATGAAGTTGTTATTTCACACTCCAATGTTCTATCTAACTATTAAAAAAACATATAGTCTCTTACCGAGCATCAGCGCTTACATGCTCCTACGACCGCCACAACTACCACTGCAGTCCTAGCCACCACTGCTGCCACCCCTACGCCACTGCCCCAGATGCTACTGTAGCCACCCCTGTCTCTGCTCTCGTATAGTACTTGTACATCAGAGCTCCATAACACAATCACATTCTCCTCATTAAAGTATGAAGTAAAATTTGTGAAAAGTAGGCAGCGTCTCTTATTCCTAAAACATTACCATTTAATGGCTGTTACATTAAATATTATAAAAAATACATCGAGTAACAAATTTTATTAATCTCATTTTAACAACCAACACATTACTTTTAATAGGAGGAGTCCCATCAATCTGGTATTGTGCAGTCACGTGTTCATGTTTATAAGTGGTTTCATACATAAAAAGCAGAACATTTTTTAGCAACTGAGGCAGGAAACTAAATCTTCGTGAAATCACATAGTAAAGGCAGAAACTGTGTTGGAAACAAATAATAGTCTACAACATATAAAATTTGATGTCTTTCAGTAAGATTCCTAAAAATGCTCAAAAGCACTTTAGAAACGTTTCTTGACTTCAGCCACTTGAAGACATAAGTGGTAACACGAATGTCTTCTTCTTCGAAATCATATTCCTCCAGCTGTAGCATCGTAAGATATTTGGGAATATTCAGAATGCCCGTTTTAAGTCGATTTCTAAAATACACCAAAGATGTGCAGTCACTTTTCCGCTTTAACAGCTAGTTAATGGCTGATGTATCAGTGGACGTACCTTAAAAAATACACTCACTGCTTTCACAAACGTTAATTACGAGCACCACCACTGCTCTGTGGGACATACTTTTGTTCATTCTGATGATGAACTGGCAGGAGAGCCGAGAGTATTCGTTCTTCATACTGTAATCATAATTTTCAAGAGTAGCATACACTGCTGCAAATAATGTATTTAAGCAGCTATCAATAAATAGTTCACCCAGTCATGAAGGAACCAGGAAAGGGTGAAAGTATCGAGGTGCATAGCACGTGAGCTGAAGCAGCCACATGATATTGTAATTATTAAGTATATCTATAGCTATAGTTTAAACAACGCCGGCTGCTAATTTACCATTGTCAGTACGGGACCAGACCAGGAGTTCTATGCTATGGTTTCATTTGATAAGTGATTTAGTAATACAGATAAATTGTTTCTATGATTTGATATGTCACTGCAAATTTCTGCTTTGTTCCATGAGAACGTTCACTCTCTTTCGGTAATGCTGGAAGACCTTAACATCATAGCAGGACATTTCCCTGTTACCACTAAAATATTTATCACACCACAGTGGCAGAAAGAATCCTGAGGACAAAGAGGAAGAAGAAAACACTGAGAAGAAGCAGTCGTATTAAAACATCTAGGGTCTGTCAATACCTAATACATCTGATCTGGTCGAATTATTGTCTTTTTAATTCCAGCATTAGTGGCGCTGTCAGCTGTTGGTTCGTTAGCAACAGTAAGTGTTGCCATAGCCCAAGCAGTAAAGAACATGCAGAACGGTCAGGAGCAACTACAGGCATCTAAAACACATAATAATGGAGTCAGCTGATATTGGTAAAGAACTATATTTAAAACCATATACGAAATGACATGGACTGTTTATTTAAAAAATCGTCCCCTAGTTATACTACTGGACATGTCTCTTACCAACACAGATCTGCTTAAATGTTACAAGAAACTAAAGATTTATAGATTTCATGGTGTGTTTGTAAGGAGTAAATTGCCATAGTCGTCTTGGAAATCCAAGGACTGTGGGATCGTAAATTTGGACATTGCAGGAGGACCTGGAAAGCCGAGGTTGCGTATAAAAAAAAAACGGGAAAACGTATTCTACTTTGACTCACATAGGGATTTACACCTTCTGGAAGAATAGGACTGGTACTTCGCCAATAACCATGTTTTCTACGATTTTTGACACAACCAAGGCTTCAGTACATACCGCTGCGGCCATTTCTATCTAATGTTTCTCCCGACGACTGCATAGAAACAAGTATCATTCGTATCACCAAGTCACTATTGATTTGGATGTGATGTCGTACAGTCTGACTTTAAAAGAGCAATCGTCTGTATTAAGTGCCATTTATCTCCCACGATAGATCTAAGCAAGGATGAATGGAGTATTACATTGATTGGTCTGGAAACTTATACTGGTGTTACAAAAGGCACTGAGGTGAACAATAAACTTCGTATAGTAGGTGTCATGGTTGTGGCGATGCCTCCAGGGTCGTATGACATTGACGATATAAATACAATATAAAACGATCTGTTGGAGGATTTCGGTTACCTGCAAACTTCAATACGTCTATATCAGAGTTAAAAACGACAGAATAAAAAAACAATAGACTTTAGTGAGGAAGGCTCAGTAAGTTCTCCACATGGCTTCTCTCGGAGTCAAGTTTTGGTTAATTACAACAAGTCGGATCAACCTGCGGATATTCTATCTGTCAGCATATCTCGTGTCAAGCGTAATATCTCAACTAATTCATACCTCAATGGCCGATTAAATCAGATTATCTACGGATTTTTCCCCATAGTGGGACCAGGGTACAAACTGGCTGAGATGCTAAGCAAGCCAGTACTCCTCCCAAGGGCCGTTCAGACATAAGAGCATCTCACTTTGAACGCAGTTGACCTGTACGGGAATGTAATTGGTTTTCTAGGAAAGGAAATGACGTTACATATTTATTTGCAGCAGCACTAAGGGTGTAAAGTACAAAATCAGCGCCGGCCGCGGTGGTCTTGCGGTTCTGGGCGCTGCAGTCCGGAACCGCGTGACTGCTACGGTCGCAGGTTCGAATCCTGCCTCGGGCATGGATGTGTGTGATGTCCTTAGGTTAGTTAGGTTTAATTAGTTCTAAGTTCTAGGGGAGTGATGACCTAAGATGTTAAGTCCCATAGTGCTCAGAGCCATTTGAACCATTTGAACAAAATCAGCCCACAGTCAGTATTCGTCTCCCCAGCAGAAGGAAAATTGAATAACATGTCAAAATTATGGGTTCCTCAAGTCAATAGGATTGAAACTTCCCAATGACTTCAGCTGAAATGATCACTCCAGTTTAATATGACGAATGAGTCGCTCGACAGGAACATATCTTCCCAACACTTTTGCTCTGGCGACGTTCAGTGATAATGATAAATAAGAATTCCCATTCAGCATCAAGATGCTTTAACAATTCTGAACAGCAGTTTCCTATCCTTGGAAGGCTCATTTACAAAGAACGATGGAAGCACTGCAGCAAAAACATTGTGACTTACAAAAAATGCGTTCGAATTTCCGTTTCGATAAATACGATACAAACTTAAAGGTGCAGAAGTCGATCCTGCATCAAAACCTGGATTCACCTCAATACTCACAACTTACGTATCTACATCAAATTCGGACCTGAATGTTCTACTAAACAAAAGATGGTTTGTTGACAGATCAATAAGTGGTCATTTTAGAATGTGTATCCCTCTAAAAATGTTTATGAATGTCCTTGAAGATAATAAACTCGTCATAACAAACGCCGAACTGGTTCATAAAATAACGTTTATAGTCAAGAAGCGCAAGCAGCAGAAAATTGGATAAATTGATGTGGAAAGTACCGTACATACCTGTATAACATGTGGACTTCCCGAAACTTTTACTTGCGTATAATTTTGGAGTTCAACAGCCATAAATTCTCTGTTCATGAGAACCCTGCTTGTAACTATTTCTATCAATAAAATCAAGACCTAACTGGTCAATAACATTATATTTTCAACTATAAACGCCTCGATTCATTACCCTGGCACTAAAGACAGAGAGGCCGATGTGTGTGGTTAAGGATTCCAGCATATTCCACAGCTGAAACCTAACCAATACAAAAGTGTTCTTGAATTCCGTATACTACCCATACAATAATTTGCAACTTGAGTGGAACAGTGACGGTATTAGTGTACTGTTTGATATATTCTTGAGGCTTCAGTCTCTTTTTTATATGTGTGCTTAGCCAACATACGTATAAGGAATTAGCAGTAGTTCTCGAGATTAATTGCTCTAGGTAAAACTAAACTATTTAGACAGGCCCTATAGGCCTCCATATTGAACTGTCGAACAATTTCCCTCCAAGCACCGCAGTATATGAATTTTGTTTCACTATCGTGCTAATCATTACTCGCCTCTCACAGGAATTGTGCAGTAGAAATGTGGCAGTGCTGCTTCACACCAGAGTCTTTCCATGATGGCACCTAAAAATTTGAACGTCATCGCCGACATGGATGACTTTCAAGACGAGTGTTGACAATTTGTGTTTAAGGAAGGTGCATTCGTTGCGTTCGACAGCAGTGTGCGGGCTTTGATCAACGTCTCTACTATCGTTGCTTCACCCAAAGCGTTTACTACAGTACAGGGTGCCAAGACTCTATGGACGGCTGCTTGATTGACTCACAATCACCTTGGGAAATGGTGGGATGACGATGGCTTGCAGTATGAAGGAATGACGACATCGCTCCGAATTCAACACTATAACGACACCATAATTCAGTCAATTGCAATGAAAAATGTTGAAGCTTCAAGACTTTTTCAAAAGTGCATCAACAAGGAACCCTGAAGATTATAACTGTCCAGCTATTTGGAGAATCATGAAAAAGGACGGCACACACATAAGTGATTAGGTACGTCCTTCAGAAAATGTACATATACCTTTAAGTTTGCTTATCAGTAAATGATATTAACTTTTTTAAAACCTTTTCTATTTATTTACTTCCTGCTCTTACAGGGTTTCCGTAAGTGTTCGCTTGCATGAGGTTCGTTTTGTATGAGGGCTATAACTACAGCAATGTCATCGATACGTTTCTGGAAGCATTGCCCCAGCCAGTAATCATGTACAGTGGCTACATTCCTGCCAATTCTTTCTGCATTATCGTCGAAGGAACACCAAACTTCTCGTAGCCCCATTATACGACGTCGTTCAGACTCAGTGAGGTGTTGATAATGACATCTTCGTCATCTTAAAGGCAATATTGACCAACATCAACTCACTATGTCCAATCTCAAACGTAACTGACGCTCACGACCTCTACAGCGCGTATTTAAGGCAAACCTGATTTGCATCCTCACAGTGGCGTTACTGGTGTCACTCTTATGCGACTGGCAAGAAACTTGAATAGACGTCATCTCTGTGTTGTGAAGACTTTCGTTTATGTCGCATAACTCCCTAACTCCCCTTTGGTGTAAGGATATTTTTTCCGAAAGTGTATGTTGACATGAGGAGTGTTGGTGTAGAACGTTAATAACTTTTTTTTGAAGAAAAGCTGAGAGTTTTCACATAAAAGATTTGGAGGTTCTTGTATATACGAAATGGAGGCAGCCTGGACATATAACTTTTTTCTGGACGCAACACACGGAGCCTTACGATAGCGTTCTAAGTGCTTAATGTTATTTGATTAGCTCTACATTCTAGCACAGGTCGCAAACAAATACAATAGAGTTACTCATTTTCTGTTATGCTGTGCAGCTGCAAGTAATCATTAAGCCTGGTATACTGTTATGTATATCTGTATCTTAAAAAAGAACACGCACGAGATACGTTGCTGTGTTCTTTCTTCTTTTTTTGCTTTATTACAGTGATTAAAGTCATACGCACCCTCACTCGCAGCAGCTCTCAGCGTAACTCAGAGCGACACGGCTCTTGAGACTGGCCGAGTGAAACTTTCATGAGCCTGCAAATGTACAGCACTCAGACGGGCGTATTTAGCTGAAAAAAAGTTGCAGAATAGTCGGAGAACGAGAAAGGATGGATATATATGGCCTCAGTGAGAGCAAAAAAATTGTCAGGAACCATTTCTGTGTACCAGCAAAAGTAAAATAAACTTAATGGAACGGCATTTTATCCGCAGCAAGATAATGAACACTGGAGGATTTGAACTGAAGTAAAACACAAAATAATCTACTGGAGGAGATAAACAGCCACAGTAACATAAATATAACAAAATTTCTGGGCGTCTCTCACATCGTTAATAAACTGTCGAACATACAGTTACCCTGCCTGGAGTTCCCTCACTGCGGCATTACTCACCGGTGCGGCGCATGCGGATACAGGTTTGCTGACACAGCAATAACAGAAAACTAGAGAACGATAATAATGCTTGCCGGCATGCGCACCTGCAAATAAGAGGGGGCAATAAATTCCCCATTCCCCATGTGCATTAAACAAATGAATAGACGTAAATGGAAAATGGTAATATAACACGAGAGAGAACGGTGTTTTAGAGTTCAGTCTCAGTTTCATATACTCCATTAAATAAATTGAGTAATTAAGGCTCGTATAACTGTATTTCTTCCTGTATTAAATTCCAAATATTCAAATTCATAGCAAACAGCCTATTATCACCTAGTTAGTGTCAATCCGTTACCATCGCACCAAGACTTTCGGATTTGCGCATGACAGCTACATGTCATGTTAAATACGGGCATTACAGCCTAAGCGTATCAAAAATATTCGAAATTTTAAATCAACAACTGTTTCTGCAGATTTTTAAGCTATGTAAGTGTTAACGTCTTCACAATGAACTATGTGCAGTTATATTTTTAGATACACTCATCGTGTTCTCTATCACCAGTTATGTCACTTATAACCAATTTTCATACGCTTATTTCAGAGGTCTTTCGTATTTGCAGATATTTTTGCCAAGGTTTGACTAGAACACGTCCTTCCTTGCAGCCCTCATTATTAATGAGTTTTGAAAAAAATTAACAATTTCGATTCTAACCAGATAGCAGGCTATGGAAAAGTTTGTTTACTAAGAAAGGTGAAACGTCTGTGCATTGATTTACCCACAAAAAGCACCATGAGTTAGATATATCGCGTAATCATAAAGCATTCTGAAACGGCAGTTAGAAACCATTCATGGTGACTGGTACAATCCCAGTACTATAATCGCAGTATTAAGATAAACGTCACTGCGCGACTTGTAGCATGTAAATTGCTATTCTGTAGCAAGTTGGTGTTTTCAGGACCTAGACGTTATCTTGATGAAGTTCAGATTATTTAAACAACTCGTAAGAACAATTTTAAATGAAAAGTAACCTGGAGTTATTGGAGGTAGATACATATTGGATGCAATGATTTTTCAATATGTTAACCTATTTTCAGAGTTATTTTGGAACCATTCTGGAGAAAGATAACTATTAAATGGTTAAAGGTAGGTGTGCGCATCCTAAGTTATCACTTGATACAACCGACAGTGACAGTTCAAGCATTAAACATTAAAAATTATTACTTTAGACAACCGAATGCGTCAGTAACTTAAGAAAGCAGTTCATATGGTGGCAATTAATGCAGTAATTGATAATTTTAATTTTTTCGAAATATACATTAGCGGTGAAGAAGATAAACTTACCAGTCATATCAAAATTTCAGCTTTTCTCGACGATTTAACAATTCTTCCATTTCAGACAGCTGCGAAAATATAACCTGCCACCTTCACACTCGACTTCCTCCAAATTAATGAACAGCTTTTGACTTAATATTTTAAATGTACTGTGGAATAAATACTGAAATTACTGAGCTACAATAAATTTCATTTATTTAGCTGAAAACATTACAATTTTCACGATTAAAAATACATTTTAAAATATATTCCCTTTTGCTCGTTGAACAGTAAGCATAAAATGGTCTTGAATCCTGCAGGGACAGCTACTTACGCAGTTCTGTAGATGACCAGTAACATATGGGGTGGAATTTGAGAAATTACAGGAACCTGACAATATTTAATGACCTTTCTACAATTTTAATACAGTAACTAAGAATCAGAAAGACAGATTATCAGCTTCGAAAAAACTAGACAATCTTGGAGACTCCCTATAACAACGTGTGACGAAGTGCATCACTGAGACGGTTCTAGAATCCTAGAGTCATCATCAACAACCGAAAATAGTTAAACAGCCCTTCAACAAACGTATTTCGTGATACAGTCTCACTCGCTGGCACTGACCAATAACAACAATACTTTCCCATCAGCATATCTACCCGAACTCGTAATATCTGAGTTGGAATTGTCTTTAAAGAAACCAGTGTCTTAGTATCTTCGGTTTAAGTTCATTCTGTGTGGCCAGTTTTAGTGAAAATCACTAATGACACGTTTCGGTAACTTTTGTGCGGTAAATACCGTTTCACTTATCTTCCTGCTCTTGTGTGACCCTTTCAAACTCTTGTAAGATCCCTGTTAACAATTTTGCAGAGTTACATTAGGAACATTTTATTATGTTAAACAGATTTCTTGATAGCTTATAAACAGTTTACATTTGGTGCGTATTACCCGCTTCCATGTGTAAACAGTCGTAGCAGTTTCACCTTCAGTATTTCGAAGATGCATGCTGTACAACTGTTCTAGGAGATCCTCATGTATACGATGTACTACAACCACTGTAAAAAGTATTTCAAGTTATCATACTGGAGAAACAAAAACTATGTTACCAGAATTTCATGAATAAACTGACACATTAGATGTCAAAGTCTGTTCAGGCGTAATGACTGAAAGCCCTTTATGGGTCCCTCAAGGGGCATTCTTTAATTCCACAAATTATGATTATTCAGTGTTCTCCATTCTCTCATTGTTTTCGTACATATTTTGGACTTTTCCATTGATACTAATGGGGAGTAACGATATGTGGTCTACAGGGTCTTTTATTACTACACGTGAAGACGCCGTGAGCAGTTTGCTTCCTAATGATAAACAGAGAGACATTGTTGACAATATAAAGTATATGTTTTAAAGTAATTTTTGATTAATCCAAGACCAACGTAAGACGGTGACTCTTCATATGTTATTTCAAGGTAAATTAGAAAACACTGGTGACAAAAGGAAGAAAATTGGCATGCCGATAAACCTTCGTTATAGAGATAACCACATAACATAGTGTTACTTGGGATTAAATGTGTGTCTGCATGCAGTTGCTACTATGAACACCACATCTTTCGCCTATTTTTGCAAACACGTCGTCCAAACTTGATTTAAAGTGCATAGCTCAAAAGCATACATTAACAGTAGGATATGAGCACCTTGTTTCATCGATTACGTGATGTAGCTATGCAACACTGTAATTATTGTAACGTACCTTCTTTAGGTGTTGCCAGTTCTTTAGTTTTATCGCAAGCGGTTTACAGTTTCTCTTTGAGAAATATATTTCATGTTAGCACTCTGCCTCACGCAGCTTAGTTACGAGTCACGTTAGGCCCAACATTTAATTATGTATATATGTTTCCATTCTTATTTATCAGATGAAAATTATCCACTGTCAGATGGCGTGTAATAATGGAACACCCAGGATCTGCCATCGAGAAATTAATTTCGTCTCTGATTTGTCGTTTTATTCATACCTCATGCCTTTGCGCTGCCAAAGAACACTTAAATCGCCCTCATCTGTTTCTATTATACCTGATTATACTTCGTGATTCTTGAAATTTTATGTCTACGTAAATAATGTTAAATTTTTAACACATACATAGAATTCAGTATAAATAATTAGTATGACATCGCTTTCCTGAGACAAAACGTAACTCATAGCTAATAATATGTCTATAAAAACTAAACTCCGCCAGAACACGCCATTAAGGCCCAACGGTACCGACCGGCCACCGTGTTATTCTCAGCACACAGGCATAATCGGATGTGGATATGGAGGGGCATGTGGTCAGCCCAACGCTCTCCCTGCCGTATGTCAGTTTACGAGACCAGAAATAATATGTCTTACCGTCAACTAACAGGTAGTCGCAAATGACAGACTGGTGATAGCTTAGCAAGAAAACTAACGCACTGGTATTCGAAGTTTACATTATATATGGGTATATTAGAAGCCCTCTGCTCGATAACGTGGACTCAGGAAAACAACGAAACATTCGAAAACGAGTACGAAAGGCAAACCAACGATTGTATCACTATCTTCAGTCTGAAATAAAACTGAATTAACCATAAATGAAAGCCGTTAAATTATGTTTTGTAAGCTGTTATACATACAGAGACTGAAAAAAATAGTAAGGAAGTTTCATCTTTTACAGATTTTTTCCACATTGTAAGTTTTGTCTAAATTTTATCCATCAGCATTGTATGGGCTGACTTTGGAGTGTAGTAAAAACCAGAAACAGTCTTGCAGCAGCAATTACGGTTCACCCACCGACTCCGTGGGTCAGTGGAATGTTACTTGTGGTATAGACGAAAACTGATTAAAGATTGATAGAGACTCTGCCTGTTAAGCACGGATGCAGGCAGAATTGACCACTCTCCATAAACAGATGGGAGCTGTGTTGGAAACGGTCAACAGGCTTCAAACTCTTGCGTGGGGCTGCAATGACGCTGGGGCACCTGAGATAAATTCTTTGACACCTCTGCAGCTTATAGTGTCCTCCTGATGTAGAGTTTTCAAATTGTCGCATATGGTCGACACTTCCTGATGGTGAATACCGAACAGTGGCATGGGTCAAGAATCAGCAGGTGGAAGGTAAAAGGGGTTTCCGGCTGCACGGTTGTCCCGCTTGTTGTTTAAAAAAAAAATTTCTTCAAGACTTCCCACTATGGAATGTACAGCTGGGCCAGTACAGGACGTCTTATCTATTGGAAAAGGGGCTGATTTTTGAGAAAGAGCAGAGAGGTTCGGATGGTTTGTCACTAGAAGCTCTGACGTTAGGTTCTTGACGGCGCCCGTTTGCGAGTTAGGGTTCAGGTCGGCAAAGATGGCCAGCGACCACTCTGTTTGCTTTCTGCAGCATCACGTCCGTGATGTGAAGGAGGCTCTGCCGGTAGCGACTGAACTCACTAGGTGCACCCAGCTGCAAATCGTGGCTCATATCGGAGGGAATGACACCTATCACTTCGGTTCACAGATTCCTAAAGCGGCTGCTTGCTTTGGTGAAGATCACTAGCCTCGCTCGCGGGGTAGAAACTGAGATAGCGTTTCCTGAACTTCATGCGATCCTCTAATTTGGAGTCTACTGGAAGAGTTAAACAAGAATCCCAGGCTGTTTACTTGGATCCAGATATCTCGACCTCCGGTATCTGGTGGAAAATGGTCGGACCCTCTCGCAACCATCCCCCCCCCCCTTTCCCTTTAATACACTACTGGCCATTAAAATTGCTACAACAAGAACAAATGCAGATGATAAACGGGTGTTCATTGGACAAATATATTATACTAGAAGTGACATGTGATTACATTTTCACGCAATTTGGGTGCGTAGGTCCTGTGAAATCAGTACCCCGAACAACTACCTCTGGCCGTAATAACGGCCTTGATACGCCTGGGCATTGAGTCAAACATAGCTTGGATGGCGTGTACAGGTACAGCTGCCCATGCAGCTTCAACACGATACCACAGTTCATCAAGAGTAGTGACTGGCGTATTGTGACGAGCCAGTTGCTCGGCCACCATTGACCAGACGTTTTAAATTGGTGAGAGATCTGGAGAATGTGCTGGCCAGGGCAGCAGTCGAACATTTTCTCAATCCAGAAAGGCCCGTACAGGACCTGTAACATGCGGTCGTGCATTATCCTGCCGAAATGTAGGGTTTCGCAGGGATCGAATGAAGGGTAGAGCCACGGGTAGTAATACATCTGAAATGTAACGTCCACAGTACAAAGTGCCGTCAATGCGAACAAGAGGTGACCGAGACGTGTAACCAATGGCACCCCATACCATCACTCCGGGTGATACGCCAATATGGCGATGACGAATACACGTTTCCAATGTGCGTTCACCGCATTGTCGCCAAACACGGATGCGACCAACATGATGCTGTAAACAGAATACGGATTCATAAAAAAAATGACGTTTTGCCATTCGTGCACCCAGGTTCGTCGTTGAATACACCATTGCAGGCGCTCCTGTCTGTGATGCAGCGGCAAGGGTAACCGCAGCCATGGTCTCCAAGCTGATAGACCATTCTGCTGCAAACGTCGTCGAACTGATCGTGCAGATGGTTGTCGTCTTGCAAACGTCCCCATCTGTTGACTCAGGGATCGAGACGTGGCTGCACGATCCGTTACAGCCATGCGGATAAGACGCCTGTGATGTCGACTGCTATGATACGAGGCACGGCGTTCCGTATTACCCTCCTGAACCCACCGATTCCATATTCTGCTAACAGTCATTGAATCTCGACAAACGCGAGCAGCAATGTCGCGATACGATAAATCGCAATCACGATAGGCTACAATCCGACCTTTATCAAAGTCGGAAACGTGATGGTACGCATTTCTCCTCCTTACTCAAGGCATCACAAGAACGTTTCACCAGGCAACGCCGGTCAACTGCTGTTTGTGTATGAGAAATCGGTTGGAAACTTTCCTCATGTCAGCACGTTGTAGGTGTCACCACCGGCGCCAACCTTGCGTGAATGCTCTGAGAAGCTAATCATTTGCATATCACAGCATCTTCCTCCTGTCGGTTAAATTTCGTGTCTGTAGCACGTCATCTTCGTGGTGTAGCAATTTTAATGGCCCGTATTGTAGATCAGGTTTACACTACATGTAGGAAACGTTTACTAGAATAGCGGAGTACGTTTGGCGAGAACACGTGGATTTTATACTACAGAGAAATCCCTCCATATACCCAGTAAGATACGTTCTCATTTCAAACAATGAAGCAAACTAAACCAATTAATTATAGAGAATCCATTGTTCAAAGTAAGTACTAATGCTGTTGCTGCTTCTGATTGTGGGCTTAAGGAGACAAATCATCTGAGGCCATCAGCCTCCAACGGACGGAATCAGCATACCCCATTTGCGAGCGTCGAGAGTAAATTGTATCTGCAGGTGTGAGAAAGTGTTCTGAATATTTGCGAACTGTGTATCTGAGGGGGAACGTGGGTACCAGCTGCGGATTCATCTAGTGGGAGGTGCGAAACTTCCTGTAATCCACATTCAGGTTGTGTAGAGCATCATTCCCCGTCGCGAATTTGGAACTGCACCCGGTGCGCCTCTCTATTCCATAAGCGGGCACTTTAACAAGCTGGCCAGAAGAAAAATTTTGACACGTTATTAATTAGCTGCAGAAGCGTCTGTGTAAAAACATCACAACTAGTCTTGCTTATAAAGCAGTCCTACTTACAGCTGTAAAAAATACGTTAACACTAAGTGGGGTTAGTACAGATTCCGTATACGAAGTAATTCGGGTGAAGATAGTTGTTGAAGGTGGATCACACATGGTCATCGGATGCCTTTATAGACCGCCTGATGGTGTAATAGCTACGGAGCTCCTGGTAGGAAACTTGGAGAATATGTTGTGTGTTGTTGACAATCGATAACGGAAAATCAGCTGTGGACTACCGCAAAGATGCTGCATGTTCACACACCAGGCAGGGCGCCATTCAGAAACAGTAAATCGCCACGCCTTTCTAGAGTTTCTGAACGCCACCACACTGCCGCAGTTCTGATAACAGCAGCATGGGACAAGAGCGGCAGTTTTGTTTTCACCATCGACTCTAGTGAACGCCTACATTTGTCACCAGTGGATAGTGCCGTTCTATCATCGCACCACCGTGCGAATAACAATCTGTAATGTACATCTGTAATGTACATCTCTATGGGGCCAGGTAGCAGCGGAGCTGCAGGTTTTCAGGCTTGTGAAGTGCTTCAACCTTCAGGATCTTTAAGCGACTATGGACAATATGGCCACTCAAACGAAGAGCTTAAACTGTGGTGTCCTACCCACTCGTCTCTTCTATTGTGCCTAAGGAAACTGTTTTCTCTGATAACTAGACAGTATACAAGCAAATCATATTAATGGAGTTTCTTACAGTAACTGAACTGACAATACTAAACTTTCGTTTCTACTTGATGGGTCGCAGGCAATTGGCGACATGCAAATAATCAATGTCCTTTGGTTCAAATGGCTCTGAGCACTATGGGACTTGACTTCTGAGGTCATCAGTCCCCTAGAACTTAGAACTACTTAAACCTAACCAACCTAAGGACATCACACACATCCAAGCCGGAGGCATGATGCGAACCTGCGACCGTAGCGGTCGCGCGGTTCCAGACTAAAGCGCCTAGAACCGCTCGGCCACACCGTCCGGCTCAATGTCCTTTGATAAATACAATTTCCATTCAAGCTAAGCACTCAGGTTCATAAGTCACTGCTATCGTAAGTACCAGTGCGGTTCTTCTAGTGCGCCTCTTCTACCGTCCGGGTCTACTAGTGCGGCCGTGGCTAGACGGCGCGTCCTGTCTTGGTGACGTCCTAGTCAGCGTGCTATTGGCTGACGTCGTATCAGCGCTTGTCGTTACGCCGGAACAGTCCCCCCCCCCCCTCCTCCCTCCACCCTCATACAAACCGACTTACCTTCGTCGTGTAGGGAGCGCGACAGCAGCGGAGGAGGCAGGAGTGTGGGCGCAGTGCTGGGCCGGAAGCTGTGGCTGCAGGAGACGTCAAGCTTCCGGTCGTACCCCGCCATCCGGCCTTCGCTCTGGCGGAGACGCCCGACCAGAAAGGTACACGTCCACCTCCTGATGCTATAAACCAGATAAAGAAGGCGGCAACTGTTGCGGTGTGGGTGCAGTCTCCATGAGGTCGTCCTGCGGTGTCGTGATGTCACACTCTAGCGGTTGCTGTAGCCGTGCTGTTCTCTGGATCCGTGAATCTGGGGGAAGAGGCAGTGAAAGATCATCGTGCACATGACATAGGCGAAGTTGATTTTGATGTCGGTAGTGGAAGCCATATGGACCTGAAATGTGATACATGCAAGCGCCAAGTCGACGGACTATCTCGCACAGCACCCACCGTCTGCTGCCGCTAAAATTACTGAAGGACTAAACCATGCGACGCGAAGCGATACCTTTGGCTTTCCCTCGGTGCCGGATGCCGAGAAAGGTGGAGCAGTGCCCGATGGCGGCGGCCGTGAAGCATTCCGCCGGCGATGGTATATCTCGTAGGTGCGAACGATATGAGGCGAGAAACAGTTGCAATGCTTGATCCAAGGTGTGCGAGGAGCGAAGTTTGGCCATCTGCTGCTTGAAGGTTCTGCTAAAACGTTCCGCTTCACTGTTTGAGTGTGGATGGAACGGTGCCACAGTTAGGTGCAGAATGCCATTGAGTTCACAGAATGTTTCAAATTCATTTGACGTGAACTGAGGGCGGTCGCCTACACTAAAGATAAACCTTCGAGGCAAAAAATTGAGGACAACACCTGAACTGTGCAGAGTGACGTTCTCGAGTTCATTGGCGCAACAAAAGGAAACTTGGCATACAAGTCAACTGCAATCAACCAACGAGTGTTCCAAAAAGGTCCTTCGAAGTCTGTGTGCACACGTTGCCATAGTGATTGCAACTTAGGCCAAGCACAGAATTTTCGTGGCGGAGCGGAATGATTTTCTGCACATGCGTGACACTGTGACGCCATGTACTCTATTCGGGTGTCCATATCCTGCCAAGTACAGTCTCGACGCGCTAACTGTTTCGTACGAACAGTCCCCAGTGTCCTTGGCGAAGTAACTGCCAACACTTATTTTTACAAGTCTTTAGGGATCAACACTCGTAACTGTCTACTTTCATTTTGAACAAGAATCACACCTTTCTCTACAGCGAGGCTATGCCGACGGGCAAAGTATCTGCGCGCAACAGAGTTCTTTATGTTATTAAATGAGTGAGGCAAAGATGTGAGAATGTATGTTAACAAAATGTTCAAATTTGAACCAGCTTCCGTGGCGTGTGAAATTTTTCGGTAGTTCGGCTTAAAAGAGTGAAACAGATCAGAATCCTGAGCATCGACGTGACAACAAGGTGCAGAGAAGCGTCAAAGTCTGTATCAAGGCCGATCGGAAGACTTGAAAGTGCGTCCGCGTTACCATGCCGAACTGTCGGTCGATACACAATCTCGTAATAGTACTGAGAGAACAACAAAGCCCATCTTTGCAATTTTTGGGCAGTTGGTACTGGAACAGATTTCTAGAATTTTCTGCCATACAAATAGTGAAGGAATTTGTTGACACCATACAGAGTAGCGAAAGCCTCCTTCTCATTATGTGAATAGTTACAGTGAGCTTTAGACAACACTTTTGATGTGAAACATATAGACCTGTCCTTATCACCAATTCTGTGCGAAAGCACTGTACCGATTCCGTAAGAAGAAGCGTCAACTTGCAATACAACTGGTTTGTCAGGATCAAAATTAACTAAGCATCGATCACTGAGCAAAACATCGTAAAGTTTTTGAAAAGCTTCTTGGCACTTATCCGTCCAAACAAAGGGAATATTTTTGTGACGGAAGCGATGCAATGGAGCCGCTATTAGCGGAGCATTCGGTATGAATCGAATATAATAGTTCATCTTCCCTAAGACTGACTGCAATTCCATGACATTGCGAGGAACTGGCAGGTCTCACGTGGGTAACGAATGTGACTGAAGAGAATGCACACCTTGACTGTTTATGACATGACCAATATACAGCAAGTCAGGTTTAAAAGAATCACACTTGTCCAGTGTACACTTTAGACCTGCATCCGATAACACACGAAACGAAGTACGTAAATTTTCAACATGTTCTTCAGGTGTACAATCTGCTACGGCAATATCGTTCAAACAGTTAGATACTTGTGCAGTCAGCTGTTCCAAATATCGCTGGAAAATTGCGGATGCGAAAGTACTGCCAAAAAGCAAACGCAAATATTTAAACAAACCCAAATGAGATTCTTCATCAGACGGTATTTGAAGATACGCTTCGGGCAAGTCAATTTTGGAAAAGTGGCATCCAGCGCCTAATCTGTCCATTAGATCCTCTGGGCGTGGTAATGGATAAGTATCAGTCACAGTTTTTGGGTTGACTGTAGACCTAAAGTCAACGCAGACGTGAATGCGACATGAAGGTTTGGGGAGCTAAACCAGTGGCCTTGTCAACTGACTAGATTGTATGGGCACAATAGCTCTGTTATCTTGCAATTCATTACGTTCAGCAGCGACTTTGACCCGTAATGAATTGGGAACAGGTCTGACCCAGCAAAATTTCGGATGAGTATTTTCTTTCATAGTAATATGTGCTACAAAATTGTTAGCCTTGCCTAAATCTTCAGAAAAGAGTTCCAGGAATTCTTTTAGCAAGCTAGCTACACTGTATTGTGCATTGAATGCAGATACTTACAACACATCGTCCTGAATGTTAAAGTCAAACAAAAAAATTAATCAAGACCAAATATGTTCTCATAATCATGTGATTGTAGCACTGTCAAAGGCACTCTTCGCATGTGCGAGCGATGCAAGGCAGGCAAAGTACACTTTTCGAGAATGGGAATGTTTCGTCCATTATAAGCCGTCAGTTGCGTGCTAGTTTTAGACAGGCGTGGGGAGCCTAACATTTCATACGCGTGATGATTAAGCAGTGTGACAGAGGCACCCGTGTCCAACTGAAGTTTCCCACAAAGTTGTAAATGAAAAAATGTTTGTTTGGCTTCTGTATCACAGAAGAAACTGCTCATGTTCAGTTTTGCGAATGCCTGTTGCAGATTGTGAATATACTGCATTAATAACATAGGCCTTGTGACTAGATTTTTGTGAGTGGGCCGAATTCTTGTGTTTCTTCTGTTGCAAACATATGTCCTTCCCTACCCCAAGCATTATGTTCGCCTGTGTAGTAGCCTGTGTAGCGAACTGCTTATGCGGCCTGGATACGACAAGCTGTCGCTGAATGGGCCAATAACAAACAAGGGACACAACCCGACAAATATCTGGCTGCTCAGATAAATCGGCTGACGGGACACCGAAACTGTACTGACCTAGAATTTGCACTAACTGCTGAAATGATGGATCGGACTGTTTCAAAATCTGTTCTCTTAGTTTGACATCAGGCACATTGTACACGACCACATCACGCAATGTGAGATCTGAATATGAAGCACCACAAGCAACAGAGTCTCTGTTTCATTTCCCATTTTCATTTGCGTACACAAAACACAGTAACTACACTTAAAGAAGTAATTTCTTTAATAGCGAGTGATTTAAGTCTGTGTGATATATATGTTCCTGTAACACCTGTGGAATAACGTTGTTTTGGAAGCAGTCCTAATTCGGCAGTATCTATATCTGTCATTAAGGTGGAGTATACTGACCTAGACTAAGAATATTGTTTATCCAGCTTTAAAGTAGCACTTCTGTATAATGCTTATATCATCTCTGTTGGAGTCTGTATTAACAGTTTCCCCATTGTTTACAAGTAGACAATCAAATAATAATCTTTTCTCTATCGTGATGATACATTAAAAATCTGACAGACAGGATGAGCAGCAATTTATGGCTGTTTGCTGATGACACTGTGGTGTACGGAAAGGTGTCGTCGTTGAGTGACTGTAGGAGGGAACAAGTTTAATTGGAATTCCTAGTTGGTGCGAAGAATGGCAGCTTGCTCTAAATGTAACAGACCTTAAGTTAATGAGGATGAGTAGGAAAAACAGCTCCGTAACTTACAAATATGGGTTTATTAGTTTGCTTACTGATACAAGCAATTAAATATTTAGGAATACCGTTGCAAAGTGATACAAGATAGACTGAGTTCGTCAGACTGGTTGTAGGGAAGGCGAATAGTTGACTTCGTTTCATTGGAAAAATTTGGGAAAAGTGTGGCTCAGCTATGAAGGAGATTGCGTATAGACTACTAGAGCGATCCGTTCCTGAGTTTTCCTTCAGTGTTAGGGATCTCCACTAGGGCAAAATAAAGGAACAGTCAAAGAAATTCAGATGTGTTCTGCTAGTTTTTTTTAAGAGTAAGTTCAATCAACATTAACGTATTACGGAGATGCTTATGAACTCAAATGGGAATCCCTGGCTGGATGACGACATTACATTCGTGAGGAAATTTAGGGAACTGGAATTTGAGGACAACTGCAGAACGTTCTGTTGCAGCAGAATTACATTTCGCGAGCGGACCACGTAGCTAATATGAGAGAAATTACAGCTCACACGTAGGTTTATAGTCAGTCGTTTCTCTTCACGGTGTTTGGAGTGGAACAGGAAAGGAAATGACTACTAGTGGTCCGTGGTACCCTCCGCCATGCACCGTAAGGTGGCTTCTAGAGTATTTACATAGATTTAGAATGACCGCATAAAACAAATTGTAGGAAAAGTAGATGCCAGGCAGATTCATAGGAAGAACATAAAGGACAGGTAGCCCATCCACGAAACAAGTGGCTTAGAAACACTTGCGACTTACTCTTGAATATTGCTCATCATTCTGGCACCCTTATCATGTAGAACTAATAAGATAGCGAGAGAGGATCCAATGAGGAGTTGCGTGTTTTGTCACAGGATCGTTTAGCCAGTGCCAGAGCATTACGAAGCTGCTCAACAAACTCAAGTGGTATACGCTACAGGAGAAGAGTTCTGCATCACAGAATGCTTTGCTATTGAGATTCCGAAAGAGTACGTTCCGGGAACAATCAGACACATGTTACTTCCTCCCATTTACAAGTCGCGAAATTAACACAATAAGAGAATTCGAGAAATTAGAGCCAGTAACGAGGCTTATCGGCAATTAGTCTTCCCAATCGACATTCGCGAATGGAACAGGGAGGGGGAATCAGTTAGTGGTATCACAAGTAGCATGCGCTACACATCGTCAAGTGGCTTGTCGAGTTTTGATGTAGAACTAGATGAAAAAGGCGTCTAGTCCAACGTAATATACACTAGTGAAAACTTAAGAGAGATCGCATACAACTTTTGGGCCATGTGAATGAAGTTTTGCTAGCACGACCAGGGTTGAATACCGTACTTTATTGTCGTCATAGGTTCTTCTCCTATAGAGTCTTCTCTAACTACATTATAGCCTGCACTCGTGCTCAGGGGCGAAGGTATGCATCATCATCTGGGGAAATGATGTTCTTCGAAATTTGCACCTAAGCTTGCTTCTTTTTCAAGTGACGTAGCCTTTAAGTCAATCCGTCCTATAATATTCTACGTATGCTCCATGATGGGGGGTGGGGAAAGCTGGGACATCGTGCAGATAGGGTGAGTCAACGAATGCCGAAGGAAGTACATGAGGTAACTCGAGAAATGTGCGCATTGGCGCTGCCCAGCTGAAAAATGACAGCTAGCCGACATGTATGAAAGACCACAGAATGGGCCCTATAATGTTCTGAATGTATTCTGAAGTATTCAGTGTTCCTCCCACAGTGAGGCTGCAGTTTCTCTACCGGTTAATCTTGCAGTCGAATACTTGTATCCCTGGCGCCAATGCAGACTCTTAATATCGTCATCGGTCCAGTCTGGTCTCTTGACACACTACGAGAGGCAGACTGCAAACTGATGAAATGCCAGAGGAACTCCGATACGTTGCATCCATGTTCGTTGCCCAGCATGCATAGATGGTTTCGAAACATTCTAAATTTTCGCCTGAAGGACAGTATGTGTACTACATTTTGCTGCGGTCGTCGTCTGTTTGCAGATTTCGTCGAAGATTACAACTATGAACATGTGTCATATTTCTTAACCAACTGCACCAACACCAACCTGGAACTCTCGTCCATAAGTGTTTGACTCGAGTTCGAAAGAGCCATTGATTACTAGGAAGGCCCACAGTGAGCTATATATGATTACGTAAATTATGCTTGCCGTCATATTCAAGGTCAATGAATTCAGAACAATGCTTGAAATGATAGTTCTGTCAACAGGTCTATAAGTATTTTCAGGACACCTTATCCATGCTCAATACCTGGATTCCATTACAGGACTGCACAGGTCGGCAATTTTTGCTTTTAGCCTCCTCTGCCACTGCCTAACGAAAATTTTGCAACGTCATATATTTAAGGATGAAAAGTTTACACATTTTACAACAATAGTTTTCTTATGAACCCCAAGTAAATATGAAAATAAGTAAGATAAATTTAGGAAAACAGATGTAGTAATAGATCTTTATATCACAATTCTAGGTAGAAGAATATGACGAATAATATTTACGCTAATACTGATATGGAATTACTGCTTACAAATATCTGACTTATAAAACTGGCATTATTAACCTAGAGCCCATCGCATTTTTGTTTTACCAACAGCAGGTGACCTAGCACGTAGGACTGTATTAGCATAGACTGTTTGTTAATATTATTTTAATTTCGTAGTTCTTTTGTTGATAGTAAGATATTACTGACAACCTTCCATGCAATGCAGTTAGTCCGGTGTAAGCATGACGTTCTTCTGGCTGTAGATGTGTATTACTGAATTGCGATACTGCGTGTTAAATAAAACAAATCACAGGTTTTAGATTCTTCATTTAAGTATGAACTGCCTGAATGGTCCTTGTTATAGATTATTCTGTTTGTCATTAATGTTAGCTAGCTCTCCGACATTCAGCATTGTTAAAGATTTCGTGTTGCTTGCTAAGTGGAAGTTTTTCTGCGTTGGACTCGCGAGATGCAGTTTCATTTAGCGAGGCCAGGAATTGCAGCGGTGAGTGTGTTACCACCGCCGCCATTGCTTTGGTTCTATGTGCGTCCTCGTTAGCAACGCTCATTAAAACATCACACCATCTTTTGTTTGCATCCTATGAAAACCAAGATTTCCTCGGTGAGCAGAAAGCTTCCAGAGGCATGAATATTTTTATTCCCGTCACAAGAATGTCCCGTATTCGCAATTTGCAGTTTTAAGAATTTTTAATGGGTGAAAGTATACTAGGTTGTGTGGTGCTGTCAAGAGAAGTCGCGAAAACTAAAGAACTTGTTTCACTACTTCGTCTTTCATTGTGGGAAATAATCAGGATTTCGTTACTGAGTACATGCGAATTAATTAAATTGTTGCATGTAACAGTGTCATTGTCAATAGCACGGTGTATTTGCGAATTTGCAAATAAAGACTACTTAAATGACACACCAGAGACATTTTCTCCTGCCTCTAAGTATTTGTTGAACAGACTGACATTGAAATTGGAAAGAATGTTAAAATATATATCCAGGTAGAGAGAAAGTAGGACACAATACATTAAATCGGCAAAGGGGTGACGTTTAAGTCATTGGTCCTATTACATCTGCACGTAACGGGCAACAAAGATGCATGTGATATAAGTGTGCAGAAAAGAACCTACGAACAGGGAAGGTGGCTATACAGTCACTAACAATGGGGCACGCTGCGGTAGACCTCGAATAAGCGTAAAATAGACTATAGTGGGCAGTTTGAGCAAACGCTGGTTAAAAATCTGCGAGTGTAACAGAGTTCAGTATCGGAGAAAAAGGGATTTAGTAGAAGCAGTAAAAACAATTGTTCAAGAAGATTTGCCTAAAAGGTCGATCTTTTCGGGAATTGCGCCCAAAACGTTGGATGAGAAGCATAGGCAACACAGATGGAAACAACCATGGATTTCATTGGCACATGTAATGGAGATTCGTCATTTCTGAAATCCATTACCGCAGGAAACAAAACGTGATGCTATCCGTTCGATCCAGTGTAAGGCAAACCTCGATCATGGTCGCAGCAAAGAGCTGCCTGCATCACATTTCGATGTATAAAGAAGTGAAACCAGTTTAAATCCTGATTTTTTAAATCTCTGTTTTACAGTTGCATAATCTATCAGAAGTCGATTTTTTAAATCTCTGTTTTACAGTTGCATAATCTATCAGAAGTCTTCCCGTGTCTCCAGGTCTCGACGTAATACACAACTTTCTATCACAATTTTTAAACCAAGTATTAGTAACTGAACTCCACATTAAATTCTACCAGGTGACATTACCTTTCATTCCTCTGCTCCAGTCAAAGTTTTCCTAATATTATTCCTGCCCGTCCTTTTCCTAGTATTGAATTTCATGTCCCGTTGCAGATGAATTTCCGTCTCCGTCAACTATTTGGATAATTTATTTTACTCGTCCTTCCTCATACATGCTTTCAATCTTTTCATTACGTGCGGAGTTAGTACGTATGTAAACTGATAATACTACACTCCTGGAAATGGAAAAAAGAACACATTGGCACTGGTGTGTCAGACCCACCATACTTGCTCCGGACACTGTGAGAGGGCTGTACAAGCAATTATCACACGCACGGCACAGCGGACACACCAGGAACCGCGGTGTTGGCCGTCGAATGGCGCTAGCTGCGCAGCATTTGTGCACCGCCGCCGTCAGTGTCAGCCAGTTTGCCGTGGCATACGGAGCTCCATCGCAGTCTTTAACACTGGTAGCATGCCGCGACAGCGTGGACGTGAACCATATGTGCAGCTGACGGACTTTGAGCGAGGGCGTATAGTGGGCATGCGGGAGGCCGGGTGGACGTACCGCCGAATTGCTCAACACGTGGGGCGTGAGGTCTCCACAGTACATCGATGTTGTCACCAGTGGTCGGCGGAAGGTGCACGTGCCCGTCGACCTGGGACCGGACCGCAGCGACGCACGGATGCACGCCAAGACCGTAGGATCCTACGCAATGCCGTAGGGGACCGCACCGCCACTTCCCAGCAAATTAGGGACACTGTTGCTCCTGGGGTATCATCGAGGACCATTCGCAACCGTCTCCATGAAGCTGGGCTACGGTCCCGCACACCGTTAGGCCGTCTTCCGCTCACGCCCCAACATCGTGCAGCCCGCCTCCAATGGTGTCGCGACAGGCGTGAATGGAGGGACGAATGGAGACGTGTCGTCTTCAGCGATGAGAGTCGCTTCTGCCTTGGTGCCAATGATGGTCGAATGCGTGTTTGGCGCCGTGCAGGTGAGCGCCACAATCAGGACTGCATACGACCGAGGCACACAGGGCCAACACCCGGCATCATGGTGTGGGGCCGTACATCACAGGTGATCGTCGAGGGGACACTGAATAGTGCACGGTACATCCAAACCGTCATCGAACCCATCGTTCAACCATTCCTAGACCGGCAAGGGAACTTGCTGTTCCAACAGGACAATGCACGTCCGCATGTATCCCGTGCCACCCAACGTGCTCTAGAAGGTGTAAGTCAACTACCCTGGCCAGCAAGATCTCCGGATCTGTCCCCCATTGAGCATGTTTGGGACTGGATGAAGCGTCGTCTCACGCGGTCTGCACGTCCAGCACGAACGCTGGTCCAACTGAGGCGCCAGGAGGAAATGGCATGGCAAGCCATTCCACAGGACTACATCCAGCATCTCTACGATCGTCTCCATGGGAGAATAGCAGCCTGCATTGCTGCGAAAGGTGGATATACACTGTACTAGTGCCGACATTGTGCATGCTCTGTTGCCTGTGTCTATGTGCGTGTGGTTCTGTCAGTGTGATCATGTGATGTATCTGACCCCAGGAATGTGTCAACAAAGTTTCCCCTTCCTGGGGCAATGAATTCACGGTGTTCTTATTTCAATTTCCAGGAGTGTATTATCGGTCATGGCCTCGTGTTTATCTTGGTTACTAAAGTGCATTTCCTATGCTGCTCATATCTTATCCCAAATTCCTCTTCTCCTCTCCATTATTAGACGTACATGACCGTTATGTGATTTTCTGTTGATAACCCTCTTCTGGCAAGTCTATAAGTCTTATTCTTTTTGTCACTGCACTCACTAGTTACCATTATATCTTACTTCAACCAAATCGTTTCCATTCATGGAGCTATGTTCCGTCTACGCAACGAAATGAAAGGCAGTTTGTTTTTTGCCATAAGCGTTTCGCTTCCGTTATTTGGCAACCATCTTCAGTGGCCTGCAAAACACGTTTCTTTTTATACATATAATAGAAGTATTGTGTAGTATTTACAATATGTTACAATGTTACACTTTGTCGTATTTTTCTCCTGTTTTTCGAGTCAGACAACTTTTGAGGCACAAATATCGTTATATTAAATTATCGTCAGGTGTTTCGACTTCCAGTGTCGTTAGTCCATATGTATGGTCCTGATACGTGTTCATTTGGTACACATGCTCCAGATGGCCGCTTTTCGACGATTTTTCACCCACATTTGTTATAACACATCACTTGCACTTCTTCGTTTTGTAATCCTTGTGTGTGTTTAGAGACTGTAGTGCTGCCAGCTACCGCTATGTGTTTAGCTTTCGTCTTTTCTTTGTTTGTGGTGTGTGTGTGTGTGTGTGTGTGTGTGTGTGTGTGTGAGAGAGAGAGAGAGAGAGAGAGAGAGAGAGAGAGAGAGAGAGAGAGAGGAAAATTCATTAATCATATACCCTGGTTATGTTTCAGATTTCTTTTTGTTAATGTTTTTGTGGTTAACATGATGAGGGAGTTATTGGATATATTGATTTCGTCGTTAATTACTTTCTTTTTCAATGCAAGGGCTGTTTGTATGTGAAAGTATTCTTATAATGGCAGGAGTATTTTGTTGTGATCGTTCACTCCAATAGATTTTCGTGTCTTGTTTCATGTTTCACTGTTCATGTCCAAGTTTTATCAGATGTTGGCAAACGTAGAGTGGTTATTTCGTAATTCCTGTTTTTTATATGTACTTTTGAAATTCCTGCTTGTGGCCTCCAGACTTACTGATTCACATTCATGGCGTTCTAACTGGTATATAATTGCTCCTTCGTATTTATCTGGTTTGTCTGTTGTTGTTTGTAAATGTGGCTAGAGGATGTTTCTCGTTCTGTAAGCAATGTGTAATCCCTGTTTCTTTAATATATTTACTATCTTATTTATAAATCTATGTTTGTATTTTAAAGAGTACCATTTCTTTCTCTTAGTCTTTTCATGAGTATTATTGTTTTGTGTTTCCGTGTGACCTGTAGCGTCTGTGGTGCACTTTGCTGTCTGTGTTCTCTGCTTGTTTTTGATTTTCTTCAGCTGCGTTTTGATTTTTTGGCTGAGTCTTTGTACTGTAGGTGTTGTAAACATTGGTTGCGGCTACGCGTTATATTGTTTGTAATTCTTTTCCGTAGTTTTATTTGGTGAGTCGGCCGCGGTGGTCGTGCGGTTCTAGGCGCTGCAGTCCGGAACCGCGGGACTGCTACGGTCGCAGGTTCAAATCCTGCCTCGGTCATGGATGTGTGTGATGTCCTTAGGTTAGTTAGGTTTAAGTAGTTCAAAGTTCTAGGGGACTGATGACCTAAGATGTTAAGTCCCATAGTGCTCAGAGCCATTTGAACCATTTGAACCATTTTTTATTTGGTGAGCGGACTATTATTTGGTGAGCGGACTATTATTTGGTCTGTATAACACGTGTCGCCGGGCCGCTAAGTTTTAATTTTGCAGTTGGTTTGATGAAGAATGTATAATTGTACCTCTGGCCGTTGGCTTTCTGGAACGTCAGGAAGCGGGGCGGACGGGCGTGGACCTCAGAGGTAACACCCAAAACCGCAGCGGACCGAAAACGGAACGGCGACGCTCCAGAAGACCGCAGTGAGCGGGTGAGGACCGCAGGGAGAACACCTGGCAACCCAGACAGAACTCAAAACGCACCAGGCCGAAGATGGAACGCCCTGGAGCGGGACTGTTGGGCGCTGACCGTAGAGGGAACGCCCAGAACCGCAGTGGACGGAAAACGGAACGGCAACGCTCCAGCAGGTCCCAGCGAGCGGGTCGGACCGCAGATGGAACGCCTGCAACCGCCGGTGGAGGGGAAAGGCCACATACACAGATACTGAACCAAGTCCACTCACGGAGCAGTCACAGGTCGCACTTGATGAAGGTTACGAGCTACGTTACCTCAATATCGTGCAAGAACGATGATGACGTCGGGCAGAACAACTGACAACCCAAGATGTCATTGTGACTAGTGTTTACAGGTACTGAGTACAATTACAGTATTCCACAGGGTGAAGCACACAATCGCTTCTGTGATAATAAGTTGTAGCTACCAGTCTGGTAAAGCGGTGGTTTTTTTGACATGGAAAAGACATGCAAATTTCTTCTAGACTCATATCAGGGCACTTTATAAAATTAATGAGGTGGTTACCTATACCTTTGTGCCCTCCTGGGATAGTGATTTGACACATAACGTTGTTGTATATTTTTATTCTATATTTTGAGCACAATTTATTCGAACTGTCGTTGTTCATAATCACATTGCAGTTTCCTTCGTAGTCTTCATGCTTTCAGAAAAAGTGGTCTGATGTTAAATTATCATGCATCTCTAATTTGTTGTACATTCCAGCAAAATATTGCGTTATATTCAGCTCTGTGAGGTAGTAGTCGTCTGCAAAGAGCTATCGCAGTATCCTAGGCAGCCATTTTAGAGTTAACTAATTCAATTTTATATGCTTCAGCACTATTATTTTTGTATTTCCTCGAAACGATTTCCAGTACTTCTTTGACTATTTTTTCCGTCAAGCATCTTGATGCCACATTTTTTGCTCCTATTTAAGAGCAATAGTAGCTTCGCCTTGCTGCTGTGCGCTGCAAAGGTAATGTCAGAGGAGGGATGTGAAGACTATTGGAGGAAGCTATATAAAAATTTTCTGCTACCACAGAAAACTGATATGTTGCAGCTATCAGAGTTTCTTATGTATTCTAAGGATGAAAGATGGCGCCTTGTAAACATGCTTGAACTTCGAGTCCAATCTGTTTACACATAAAACTGTGGTTATACTTTCTAAATTTAGAATGCTACGTAAATTTAGAAATCTGTATAGTGGATGCCAGCTACTGGAGGTGTCAGTTACTGTGAGGAGGTGTTACCTACTAGGGGTGACAAGTACTTATTCACTACCATGAAAGAAATCATAAAAGTCTCCTATTTACGATGACCAAAATGTGTGTATTGTACAGCGTAATTCAAAGTAGCCTAATCTAGATAGCTGAAACCTGGGCATCCACCATTTCGTATCTACACGAGAATAGCATACGTAATTTTCAGTGCATTTTAAGCTGTAAGTTAGATCTACAGTAGTGTTAATGTGCATGTTTTTGCAAACAATTTGATGTGTTTAATCCGTGGTACAATTTTCGAACGAAAGTCGTCTATTACTCTATAATTTATTTAAGTAGTGTAGTCTAATAAGTTATAAAGATAATTTAGATGAAGAAATGTTTAAGTTGAGGTTTAAGTGAGCTTGAAAAGTGTGGTATAGCAACCAAAGATTTGTGATTAACGACTGATGCTTAAGCTATAAATTTATGTCAGTAGCGCCAATATGCAAGCAGAGTGTGTTTTAGAAGTAATAGTGATATTTACTTTGGGGATTAACTGTACTTGCAAAATTTTACATATTTTGAGATATACTTTTAATTTCTTCGAATTTTCGTAGAGGTCTGTAATTATACTTACATATCTTGATGAGCAGCTTCCATGTGTTTGTATGTTTCTGCACTTGATAAATGATAATTTTATCAAAGAATTTGTTTTCGTGATATCGACTCTGTCATCATCTTTTGGAGATGTTATGTCTCTGCTATTGTCTTTGGCCATGTGTGTGTGTGTGTGTAATATAGTAGTAAAACACTGAAATGTTACTTTTTTGAATAATTAATAGAATATGCCCCAATTTTTTAATTAAGGCTAAAATACATTAAGATTTTTTTTGTAAATAAATTTGTAAAATAAGGAAAATCGAGAATTAATGTAAGGAATTATTTTTTATTACTGTTCTCGTAACGAATGTTTCAGAGAAATGTTTATCTATCGAAACCAAAGAATGTTTAAGGCAGTCGCCGTAATTTGTTTTTGGATTACTTGAAATCAGGAGCTGTGATCTCTCTCTCTCTCTCTCTCTCTCTCTCTCTCTCTCTCTCGTTCGTTCGTTCGTTCGTTTCCGATAGCTGTTACAAAAATGTAAGTGTCGCTCTGTAACGTTTGGTAAATAATTAATTTAATTTCAAAAGCCAGGTTTTAATTAAGACTGTCCTTTCCTTTTTCATTAATTCCACGTATCAAATGATTATGCTACATTTTAGAACTTTTTCAGGCTGTAGCGAAGGAGAGCTGCCGACGAATTGTTTCGTGGCCACAGCCGAACACTACTAGTGTTCAAGCGGCTATTACTTTAACAAACTGTTATTTCAGCGTCTCTGAGTTATCTTTAACCAGTCTTTTCTATCAGTATCCGGGCGATGTAATTGTGGTGTCACCGCCAGACACCACACTTGCTAGGTGGTAGCCTTTAAATCGGCCGCGGTCCGTTACGTCGGACCCGCGTGTCGCCACTGTCAGTGATTGCAGACCGAGCGCCGCCACACGGTAGGTCTAGAGAGACGTCCTAGCACTCGCCCCAGTTGTACAGCCGACTTTGCTAGAGATGGTTCACTGACAAATTACGCTCTCATTTGTCGAGACGATAGTTAGCATAGCCTTCAGCTACGTCATTTGCTACGACCTAGCAAGGCGCCATTATTAATTGCTATTTATCTTGTGATGCATGTGCCGTCAGACCGATGTTCACCAATTATGGATTAAAGTTAAGCATTCCAGCAGCTACGTACTTTTCTTGCTAGTATAATTACTATACCTGTTACAGACCTCACGCCATCCTGCGTGAGCTTAAACGCGTGCCTTTCGGCTACCTCGTAGTGGCTTGGCTGTCTCGCCAAGTCACAACAGTAATTAAACAAACTGCGTAATTTTTAGATCGGTCACTGGCCTCTAAAAAATGTCGTCGGTCAACGTTCTCGTCGGTCTGATGGGAATCTGATGCTGGTTGTCGGAATATATAATTTCGTCATCAACAAGTAAAAATTTTCTATGCACCATTTTACCATTTCGGAAGCATTGTCGCCAGTAAAAGCAAGAAATTAAATATTACATTATTACTTTTTAAAATACCACTAATATTAAATTGGCTCGCAACGTGGGGCTAGAACAAAATATTGTATGATGTTAATTGATGCTTATTTGTTCTGTTTTTCATGAACCGACTGCATTGCTAGAGACAAGAAAAAAATTGATGAGGGCTACACGAAACATAAATGAAATTACCTGATGTAACGGAATTAAGACAGACTCCAAGCAGCCACACAGAAGGAAAGGTATGGTTATTAACATGTTACCAGTTGCCATTGCTTTCGTAGTCTGCAGCGCGTAACTCATTTAATTCATGGTCAATTTTGGATTTTCTGCATTTTGCGTAGGTTTTAATTGCAGTAGGCATTGTTGCTAAGCACTGTACTAAGATGGCTACTTTTCCGCTGCGCGCAAGCGGCATGAAAACGAATGATAGCGGAGTGTTTTAGGTTCAAGCATCCATATCGTCATTTTAATTATACAACAATTATTTTCTGGTTAATTTACCCTAGTTATTCAGTGTGTTATTAAGAGATTTTATTTCAAAGTGTATTTTCAATTTGTGTGATGACAAACATAGGTAAACTTGAAAATATGGATTCCGCAAATGATAGTGTTTCTGTAAATAACGTCGACGGTGGTAGAATCCGATGCTCAAAATGTGGAGGCAGAAGCTAATACCCAGGCACAAGCAACTGAAAGTAACGAGCAAATATCTCCTCCCGACATTGATCCATTTTCTCTGTTATTTAATAAAATTGCTGAGATGATTAATGTGCGCGATGAAGCGCTTGCTTCACGCATAAATACTACTCTTGCTGAGAGAGATGTAGCGCTGACATGTCAGATCACTCAGATAAATGAGGAAGTAGTAAAAGAAATTAAACACTTGTTTAGCAACAGTAGCATCCGAAATTACCAGCCTAAAGGAGGCATATAAGAATTTACCAGAAACTGTTTCCAAACTGCCAAACAATTTGGAAACAATGCAGTCAGCACAGAAGACGATGGAAGATATGATTCACGAATTAACACAACGTGTAGATAGCCTGTCCGTAAAAACAGAAAACGTGTTAAAAACCAGGCTAGACGAGCAAAGTGAAAAATTAAATACCGAATTCGCCAAATGGCTTGAGCAGAAAGACAAAATGCTCACCGAAAAAATAAATTTAAAATTGAAAGGTGCAATACAACGCGCTGGGAGCGAAGCGATGGCTGAACTCGGCACGGCGAAACAAACGCTGCGTTCTGAAATAGACCACGTAGAGGACATGATACATCATGACTTTCCACAGCAACGAGACGAAGTTTCGTCACAGGTAAGAGAAGTGCGACGAGCGGTGGAAACTGCCGTCACGAGAAGCACCGACTATCGATACGCAAATGCAGGACGCGTGCATAGCAGGTCCACAAAGCCCTGGGACATACTTTGAACCGCATCAGCTCTTAAACCCCGGTGTATAACAATCGCATAATGAGATGGGAGCAGGTGCAACCTTGACATAAATCTTTCAGGAAAAAGGCCTGTTGAAACACAGACAATTTGACGCCTTTATCCCAGACAAGAAACAAGTCCATCACGCATTTTTTACACCTTTATTTCGTAACGTATTGCCCATGTCCCGGAATGAGAGGAAAATAATACAATTCGTCGCCTCACATATACAAGGAGACGGTGCTTTATGGGATACCGAAGCCGCAGAGAACTGTATACATTATGAAGAGTTTCAAAGGCTTTTCTTACTAAGTATTGGTCAGTGGGCATACAAGAACGCCTTAGCAAACAGGTCTTCAGACCCGAAATTAACAACCCAAAGCAGGGTGGACTTAGGAAGTATTTTGAAAAATGCATTAATTTAACGAGATACTGGGACGAGCAGGTCACGCACAAAGATGTATTATGTATCTTGAAGGCAAAATTGCCTGTGCACATTAGGGAAAAGCTAATTACAGCCTCTGATGTTCAACTTGAAAATTTTTTGTCAGTACTAGATACCATGGACCTAATACAAGAGGATGCGAAAAGCAGCACTGGCAACAGTGACTCTCAGTCCGTGTATAAGAACGGAGACGGCCACAGTAACAGGCGTAACGGCGGGTCGCGAAGCAACAGAGGCACGTCGCAAACCATACACTTACATCAAAACAGCATCAGTGGTGGTCCACAAAGCGGACAGACATTCTTTCAAAGAAAGAGATGAAATAGTAATCAGTAGCATCCCGGTTATCAAAGTAATGGAAACAGGAACCGACAAAATAACAATAGGAATCAAGACCGCAATAATCAATGGTCGCAGAATAATCAAGAGCAAGGTACGCCAGTAAACCAAGATAGGAATAACTACCAGTAGGGCGCCCGGATGGTCGACGTGGTTGAAGCGCCACTGACGACAACGTCCGGGGCGTCAAACTAAACGCGACTGTATCGAGCTCCCTGATGCCAGTCGCGGGACGGAATGGGGGCAGTAGTTAGAATGAACAGATAAACATGCTCCAGTATAACGATCAGATTCACATCCGTCAAGAGTTATTTAATGAGGTAGACAATAATATTGAAGGTCCCTCGGAGTACGTACGAGCTGCTATTCAAGCAGTTGTGGGAGGTATTCCCACGACATTGATTTTAGATACCGGTGCAAGCGTAAACATGATAGAAGCTAATTTCTTTAAAAAAAATGAACTTAGTCTGTAAAAATTCCGACTCTGACAGTTCATAACTGCGTGGTATATGGTGCTATTGGTGGCAGAGGCCATACCGTTATGTTGCAGGCACGGATAGGTATAGAATTCGAGAACGGAGCTGATCAATGCACGTTTCTTGTCGTGAAAAATTTAACCGTGTCCTGTCTCGTAGGCACGGAATTCATGCAGGAACGGGACGTAAGGATCGAACTCTCGCATGAAAAATGCCCTGTAAGGTTAAGAGGTGAAGAGTTATTTTTGAATCTGATAAAGACAAAAGCGAAACACAGCAGACTGTGCAAAAGAATACAAGTTATAATTATCAAGAATTGAGTGCTATGGATGCAAGACGATTCACAGTATACAGAGCTGGCACCTGAACTAACGAACAGTGGGCAAAACAAAATAGACTCTTCGCTCATACGATGCAAATCCGATGGAGCAAAAACCTTATCGGATGAACAAAAATTGGAATTATGTTTGTTACTCGAGAAAAACGTCGAGGTATTTTCATCAAAGCCTGGCGTGATTAAGAATTATGTTTATCGGATGGAAGTCTTACCACATAAAACTTACTGCCAAGCAACCTATTCCGTCCCGTGGTCCAAAAGGGAGGCTGTGAAACAGGAGCTTCAGAAGATGATACAGTGTGGTGTGATAGAGCCTTCCCTTCCGCCATACAGAAGCCTATTATTAGCTGTGGACAAGGCTGGTGGAGGGGTCGACCTTGTTCTTGATGTACGATCTATCAACAAAATAATTGTTCCTGTGAGAAAGAGACCAGAAGTTTTATCATCACCAATAGTTTCAGAAGAAATATGTTCAGTAAGGATATTTGCACAGATGCCAAAGTATTTTGTATTTTATCTACCAGTCTGTATAGTGACTATAGACACTCTTTCTATTTTACTGCTGAACCTGTCATCCTATTGAAGTCTATTGTATAAGGAAGAACGTGTACTAATGTACCAAAACTAATGGACATAAATATTACCAATGATACATATGTACAGACAGCATTAGAAGGCGATAAACTACTGACATTTGTTTGACATTAGAAGCAATAATGATCTTTTAGTATTAAGTAGTAACTACTGCCAAGTAGTATTAAGTAGTTAGAAAGTTTTTCTATGTGTTGTCATGAAAGTATATATATGTTGTCAAAAGTGATTCTATGTAATGAGAAATTGTCACTACAACACCAAAACTGTGAAATGTGGAAATGATGACTCAGTATTTTGTCAGTGAAAAGATTATTTTCAGCACTAGTTATATGAAGTCTAGAAATTTGATAAGTTTATTATGGAAGATACTTCTGTATAGATCATTTAAATTACAGGATAAGGGAAAGTGATAAAAAATCCAAGTGAAAACTATAGTTATGTTTTCATAAGTTGTTGGCTAGTACAACCGTAAGCAGATGAACTGTTGCCTGGAACTAAGTACATATAGAGCAAGAGACAGCAATATTTGGTGTAACTAGTTATCTTGTGGTAAACATATTTTTTTAAGTTTTATTTCTATTGAATAGATATGTGATGCACTTATACATTGAATACTACCAAGTAAAGGACAATTCTCTGGTTACACTTGTGCTATGTATATGGTGACAATTGAGCTGATCATTTATTGAAAGGAAGATGTACATGTCAGGTAATAACTATACTCAAACTGTAAATATTAGTATGTAAGGAGCTTGAAAGATAACATTTCTGGTATGTAAGTCAAGCAGAAGCTAGTACAAGGTGCTATTGGACTGATATTTTATTTAGTGTGTGAATATTTATGCCTATGGTAATTTCTTACCTATCTATGTGAGTTGATATTAATTATATTTTGAATTAGATAATTGCTATGCAACGGTATACTGGCACAATTTCATCGGCATGATCCACTAGATGTTAAATGATGTGACACCATGAGTTATGTGAGTTTATGCGGAGCAGGAGTTTAGATTTTTGCCACATGCGATTTCGGAGGCATGTGTTAATTTCGTGATCGTGGTCTGTGTTGTTTTGATTTTGTTTGTGCTTTGCTCGTTGCCTTCCGTATCTAGAATAGGATTTTTTCGTGGGTACATGGTAACATGACGATAACCTAGGTAATGGCACGCAATCTATAAAATATAAAAAGAGGGAAGTAAAGAATTATGTGAACATCAGATCACGAGCTATGCATTGTAACGAACAAGGTTAAAATTTAAAAAAAACGCCCGCACACACACACACACACACACACACACACACACACACACGAGCGACACTTTATTCATGTGAAGTACCCCACTTGTAAGAAAGACACATATAAAAACTATGTCAGTTAATTTGTGCAAGAAGCAAATGCGATCCAGGTAACGAACAAATTGGTGTGGATAAGAAAAAGTGACTTATTTATTTGTGAGTGTTTTTTTATAAATGAAGACTGCGACGTGAAATGGTGGACAATGGTCACAATAGGGCACTCAAGCCAGTGACTTTGTGAATCCAAGATGTATAAAGTAAAAAAGGTTACATGAAGTGAAAAATTAATATGTCAAACTCACCGTTGTGAACTGCACGCCAGCCAACGCAGTGAGAAGTCCGGTGCACATGACTTGTCTTCGGTGTGTACACGTACGATGACACATGTATTCGCACACAAAAGTGACTTAGTGAACTTCTAGAAGATACTATTGCGTTGGCGAGATAATGGACAAGTAAAAAACTGCCTCGTCGATAAAATACAGTGTAAAAGCGTGCCTAATTGTCACCGCACACAAACTTTGCAATTATACACTGAGTGAATTTTTTTTATGTAACAATTCTAATCAGTGACTCTGCAGAGATGTTCTTGAAATGCCTGTGGTGAACACTAATAAAAGCATAAGCGACTACTGTTTGTTAAGTCAGCAGTCAGGAACTCGACTCACTTAGTTTGAAAATACGCCCTTATCTGTAGACAGTGGTGCCAACCTCAAACTACTGGTAAATAAAGTTCCCTAAAGATAGACCTGGATCGCAAGAAAAATACACACGGAAGACAATAATAAAAGTGAAATCCATTGTACTAATCAAATTTTTTCTCTAGGGCAGCTGCAATACTTTACTAATTTTTGTAGAGCTGATGCTGCTTTGCTTTGATTTGCATGTATCAACAGTCGCAGCCGGTCGGCACGTGTATGGAGCTAGCAGTAGTGGGGGCGTGGCCAGCCGTTCGTACGCTTTCGAGCTACGATGGGCATCTAGCTGAGCAGCGGATTTCCTGGAATCGTCGCCAGAGGTCGCCGCACGAGGCAACAGTCCCGCCTCCTCAACAGAGCGCGCAAATCGAGAAAGTGTGGTGTGTCAATCGGCCGCGCCGCGCGTGTTACGTAGTTCTAGACACGTGCGCCCAGATTATTATTAAAAAACAAATCAGTAAAAACGGAAAAGAGGTAACAAACTCAGAAAGAACTTATGTCTGTAGTACTCTATGTATATTTACTAAAAGTTTATAATCATTTTCTAAGAGATAAATGTCTTTGAACAAACCTTAAAAAACAGGTACTCCAAGACAGTAAAGTGTAAAGTGTATGTACCAAACATTTTCTCTAAAAGAACTGCCAAACGGACAGTATATGTTGTTAATGATTCTGTTGGAATGTGATATTTATTTACTCCTCTGTAACACAAAGCACACTAATCTTACCACAGCTGAACCTTTCATCATCTCTGGGAGATGTTACGTCATTGTCATTGTCTTTGGCCATGTTTTGTGTGTGTGTGTGTGTGTGTGTGTGTGTGTGTGTGTGTGTGTAATATAGTAGTAAAACACCTTCTTTCTTCTCTCCTAAAATCGCGTCGCAGTTTGAATGAGAAGATCATCTATCCTTCCCAAAATCTGGTTTGGCTATGTTCATTGATTGTGGTGTTTTACATCAAGCAGATGATGTTTAGCAGCTGTTCAAAGGAAATACAGTGCGTAGAAGCTTTAAAGAGTCTTAGTTCCGATTGGTAAACGTGTTAGAGAGCCATAGTTCCGACTGCAGGAGTTCGGTTTATAATTAACCTTCAATAGTCCAAATCATTTGTAATAACTGGGTAGGTAGACCATATAGAAGAGGAAGGAGGCAAAGTGACTTACTTTGCCTACGTTGTTTTGCAAAGGATATTTATTGCTGAATGGCGGGTAATCTGTTTTATGTCATAGCTTCCCACAAACCAGGCACGTCACTGTTGTGAACAACGTATAGTGTGAAAACTAGAGCGACCCAAAGTCAATAGCTAAAACCGCAGTAGAGAGCGTGCATTTCGACTACACTGAACGTGATATATCGGCACTCACTAAGAAAGTGGGAACAATTTTTTACAGTGATATAGTCACAGAGAGTTTCAAGCCCAAGGTAAGATCCAGAAAGCAGGGCAACTGCTGCACTCGGTCATCCACGTGTCATGGATTTGGTACCATTAGACGACCTGCTGACAAACCCACCAGGTCCGAAATTTAGAGGGATAATGGTCGCACCAATGTGTTTCCCGCGACCTCTGGAGTCAAGGCAAATAAAAATTCAAAAATGTGCCACAAAAATAGTACCGTTACTACTCTCCAAATCTACTTGGGTGCAGTGGTGGGATGTAACAGTAATGAGGTAATATATCATTGTACTTACCGGTGGCATGTGAGTTTGTCTAGGTCACGAGTCTCCTGAAAAGAGCGGTGTAAGTTACAGGTTTGTAGAGAAATAGCAGAGCTCGTGGAGGAAGTGTGGGAGGTTTACTTAGGTTAATTTGGCTGGTATGTGCGTGGAAGTGTGGTTTCAGACAACGTCGGCTCCAGGAGGGAGACAGCGTGCAGGGCATCAACGTAGTGCTGAATCGTTAAGGAATGTACTCCAATTTGGACATGTATGGGTTCTAGGCTGGTAGTTGGTGCGTGAGTAGTTCTGTATAATATGTGGGTATGTTGTGTGGTGTCGTGCAGGTAATAATGCGTAGTATGGGCATTTCATTGAATCCATTTAGGTCAAGAATAACTACAGTAAAGCACCCTCAGAGGTTAGGATATTCAAATAATATCATCTGGGGTAGAACTGTTTTGAGGGCAGTTATGCTATGAATGGTTACCGTCACCCTACAAGAAGCCCATAAACTGACATCATCAGAGTTTGGCAGGGTATTTGGTATGGATATTTATGTCAGTGGCAACAACATAGCTGAAATAGGTGCAATATATATAGGTGAAGATATGTGTAAGGATTATTGTACAGGGGTTGGTGTTTGGTTACGGGTTAGATCATTTTGCACGATAGATCTTAATGATGTGGAACGAGTCATTTTACATTCACATCGCAAATGAATTTGTACCTATGGTTATATTCTGAACATTTCTAAGTTTTTTTATTGCAATAAGGAAAAAGATATACAAATGTAACCTACTAATTCCTACGCACAACTGTTTGCACATTAAAATAATAGAAATTCATCTATGGAGTAGGAGGAGTTGTCAGGACACTTTCTCAGTTTGTTTTCAAATTTTACTTTGCTGTCAGACATTTTATGTCACTGGGTAAGTGACCAACAATTTTTGTTGCTGCATTGTGAACCCCTTTTTGTGCTAAATACAACCTTAATGCGGAATAATAAACATCATTATGCCTTCTGGTATTGTAATTACGTACCTCACTGTCCCATTTAAACTGTAGAGAATTATTTACAACAAACATCATTAGGGAGTATAGATACTGTGAAGCAGTAGTCAGAATGCCCAACTATTTAAAGAGATGTCTACCAGATGATCGTGTGTGAGCACCATATATTATTCTTACAACACGTTTTTACGCAATGAACACGCAAAATAAATTAACTTACTAATTTGTCTCTCCCCAAGATTGGCAATGATTGTAAGTGGAAATTTGGGTGAACCAAGTTGTTGTAGGAGTTCCAAGGCATGCTTTTTCCGATTTTAATTCTCGTCAATATGGATCCCTAAAAATTTAGATGTTTCCATCCTATTTATTGTATCCTCACCATGTGTTACACTTGTCACTGGTGTACTACCTCTAGATGTGCAGAACAAACTGTTGTATCTTTTTAAAACTGTGGGTGGGACTATTCGCAGGAAGCCAATTAAAGATACTTTTAAGAACTTTTTCTACCATTTCTTCTATCTCTGTACGTGTGCTTGGGTTAATTACGATACTACTGTCATCTGCAAAAAGAACTACTAAAGCATGACGTATGCTAGACTGAAGACCGTTCACAGACCGGGTGTAAACGCTATACGCTGCAAGGAAAACCCTGTTAGTAGAACACAGATAACTGATTAAAATGTCTAGTAACACGTTTGTCTATTTTCTACTATTGTCCTAAAAGATAATAGTTCATCTTGGGAGAATGTTTTTAGGCAGATATACACTATACAGTTCACCCCGATTAGACGTGACCTGAGTAAACATTATGCACGTAGACTGTAAGAACCCGTTAAACTGGACGAAAACACTACGGGATGCCTTCTTCGACCCCTCCCCCAACGCAGGCACACTCAGGGAAGCAATCGATTCGTGTTGTTGACATCGAGAACGTGAGTCACAAACACATAGGCAGCTACAGCCTGAGTAGTTGAGTCATTGTAATACACCGATTGTTGGCAGTAGTCCAGTTACTTGTGTAGACGTTATTGCTACTCTGTTAAACGTTAGGATGGAAGGGAGATTTACAATTGCTGAACTATGGAATATTCATTTAATTTATGGCGAGGCAAAAGATGTTGCGAGAGCAGCTGTTCGAATTTATCGAGAATGCACCCCGCAACGAAGACTTCCTGCACGACGGACATTTCTTGCTGTTCACCAAATGTTTTTATCATCAGAATTCTCTACCATTAGTCGATTGCAATTAATTCGTGACGAAGCAATGTACTTGATATTGCCTTTTCACATTTCATTCTGTATGCGAAACGTATTGTCTGTTCTGATATGCTTTCATTTTATTATTAAATAAGTTATGATAGTATATAACTACGAGTACATATTTAACTTGCATATATTGAGAGATACTGGCTCTGTACTACCCCACCCAAGCGACAGAAACCCTCAACGCGAAGAACGTGCATTGGAATCTGATGCCCAAATGCTGAACCGTATCCACTAAGATCCTTCTCTGAGTACTAGAAGCATCGCCCGCCTAGTGGGTGTATGGCACACTGTAGTTCGTAACACTAAGAAAGAGGAGCGTATGAGGCCTTAGCACATTCAGTCTGCATAAGCGTTGGAAGAGCAAGATTTCCCTTCGCGACGAGAATTCTCAGAATGGTTTCTGTTACAAAGTGTATAGCATGATTTTCTGAACAAAATACTCGTCACAGATGATGCGACGGAATAACTAATTTCCATAAGATGCACACTTGCAGTGTACACAATCCGTGCCAAGTAGTAGCAACACATTTACAGCGCCGCTTTTTCGTAAATGTATGAGTGGGTATAACCGATGATTACGTTATTGGGACTTATATTTGAACTGATCTATTGACTGCTAACAATTGCGTAACCTTCCTACAGGAAACATCGCTACCATCTTCATTGGAAGATATTCCGTTAGCAAAACGTCGTAACATTTGGTTCCTCCACGATGGTGCTCCAGTCTACATTGGTCACAGAGTACGAAGATTTGTGAATAGATGATTTCCAGAACGATGGATAGAACGTTTTGGTTCTCGTATATGGATAGCACGCAGTCCTGTTTTAAATCAACCGAAGTTTTATTTCTGGGGCCATTTGAAGAACTTATATAAACTCTACAAACAAATTATGTGGACGAACTTATGCAGAGGACTTTCGAAGCATGTGTGTGAACGAGTGTGACGAAACTAAGTTCGCCGTAATGAAGCATCGGTCCAATCTAATGGTGGGCATTTTGAAAACTTATTGTATGATTGAAAATGTGTTTTTAAAATGTAGTTTTCATTTTCGTACTGAAGGAAAATAATCATAACTTAATTTTCGTTTTTGGTATTGTTATAAAAAGAGGAAACAGATGATTGTAATTAATGGCAACGAATTAAATGGTAACTGGCTGATTTTGTACTAAGGGAAACACATTTTATTTGATGCTAGCTTTTCTTTACTACCACGACCTTCGTTATGGTAACGTTGTAAAAGAGAAAACGTTTGGTTAAACCTAATTCATTGTTTACGTAAAACCCATTACACGTTCTGGACAAACCAACGACTGTTGATATTGCTTCTTTCGATAGCTCCTGAGCTCTGTGCCGCGTCGTTGTTCACATCCAATGTTGACATTGCTCTAATACTTCGTCTGTTACCTTTCTCTAACCACAGCACCGATGTCGTTAATACACAAACAAGTTCGTGTATCGTCAGTTGACAACCTAAACAGAAAAACATCTGCTATCAATACTACAAATATCTGTCTTTTAGGAATACAAAAATAAAGAATACAGTAGAACGATATTTAATTAGACTTTATTGTCAATCACACCGAGATATACCGTCTGGATAATTTTGGCAGCATATACCGTTTACACTCTGTGTATAAGGAACAGTAGTGGACCAAAGATTGAACCTTGGGGAGCCCCATTCGTGCATTCTCCCCAGGTACATTTATGTCCCTGGACAATAATTCTTGGATTAGAATGTACAACATTCTGCATCCTTTAGGTTGCATATGACATTATCCATTGGTTATATATACCATCACTCCTATAAAACCTCAAATCATTTAGGAGAATACTGTGAGTCACAAAGTAAAAAACCTTAAAGAGTCTAAGAAAATACCAACCAGCACCATTTTATTATTTAATTCTTGTAAGATCTGGTGAACATTTAAATGGCATCCGCAGTAGAGCAATCCCTTTCAAACCGAGCGAGGTGGCGCAGTGGTTAGCACACTGGACTCGCATTCGGGAGGACGACGGTTCAATCCCGTCTCCGGCCATCCTGATTTAGGTTTTCCGTGATTTCCCTAAATCGTTTCAGGCGAATGCCGAGATGGTTACTTTGAAAGGGCACGGCCGATTTCCTTCCCAATCCTTCCCTAACCCGAGCTTGCGCTCCGTCTCTAATGACCTCGTTGTCAACGGGACGTTAAACACTAACCACCACCAATCCCTTTCAAACACAAACTGTGATTTACTAAGAATACTACTGTCACTAAGGTGGGATACTACTCTAGTATACATCACTGTCTAAAAAATTTTGGAGAATGATTTCAGCAGAAAAACAGGTCTGCAGTTATTCACATCTGTGTCACCACCTTTCTTAAAGAGGGGTTTAACACCGACATCTTCCAGTCCCTCTGGAAAAATGCCTCAGTTAGTGAAGCATTACATATTAATGAAGCATTACATATTTCTGATAAGGCTGGGCTTATTGCATGGAAACAAATGTTTAGTACTCTATCAGAAACACCTTCAAAACCATATGTGTTTCTAATTTTGAGACAATGTATAATTTTATTAATTTCAGAAGCTGGTGACACGTCCATATGATTGAATATGTTTAAAAAGGAATTTGTTCGTCGGGATTACACGGATGTTGTGGAACGGGGTATTGCGCCACGATTAAGAATAGGGAGTGTCATTAAGGTAAGTAAGAATTACGAAAAGGTCTACACTATAGTCCTGAGGCAGTTACTGCCTGGTAGTTTCGAAAAAAACACGTAATTATTTACCGCCAGTTCGCAGATGTCAGTGGACACACATAATCCCACACAGAATTTGGAGTTTAGTAGAATGAAAACAGAAATGGAGTAAAATTAACGTAGCGCTACTCAATCTGCATAATGACTCCGAGGAGAAGTGTGTGTACACACTGGTGTTAGCCTTTCAACAGCGCGGGTAATGGCCACTGTTGGTGGAGAAAGTGGCACCTGCATGGCAGTATCATGTCGATACTTCTATCACTGTTGCTGTGTGGGCTACTGTGGGAGTCAGCACCGACACAAACAAGAAAGGAGAGAAGTTGCGGTGGCTGATGGCAGGAATCCAAAATGATCTATACACGTCACATGCTGATTAATAGGATACTTTGTTTTTGAAAGGAAAAACATAACTTCTCGTTATGAAGTGGCTACCTGTACTTCTTCCTCCTAAATGCAGTTGCTTAATATACACTACTACCACTCGCAGAACGCAGGCTATGTATCATTTCCCGTTACTCAGAACTGATGTTCTCGAAGTCTGCGAGCGAACTGGGCCGACCAGCGAGGTGTGGCGCTGCCCGCTCCTTCCATTGGCGCGTGGGTTAGCGCCTTCTTGGTGTTGTTTTGAAGCGCTACAGAGTTCGGTTCACAGTCGTTGCTTTAGGACTGCAAAATGGTGGCGGTGTCTTTCCTATCCCTACATGCTTCTCTATGGCACACATGTGTGTGCGTCACAATAGGGATAATTAAGATCTATTTTTCTTCAGGGATATACTTTCAATAAACTGCCAACGTGTTTCGGAATTTTTTTATAACCCTAGGCGAGGAAGAATGAGAGAAAGCTAGAAGGCGTTGTTATATACTTATATGTTTATCTCCAGTATTGAGTTGAAAATAACACCTCAATCAGTATAAGGAAAGGGAGGCACACACATGAGTCAATTCTACTGCTGTTAGTGCGAAACACGTATGAGTCAATTCTCCTGCTATTAACGTGAAACAAACTGCACAATACGGATAAGAATATGAAACTGAAATGCACTTATAAATATATACCATCACAAGAGAATTGCTAAAACCCCGCCTAGCTAGCCGCGCGTTCTAACGCGCTGCTTCCAGAGTGGGAAGGCGTGCCGGTCCCTGGCAAGAATCTTCCTGGCGGATTTGTGTCGAGGTCCGGTGTGACGGCCAGCCTGTGTATGGTTTTTGAGGCGGTTATTCATCTACCTCGGCGAATGCGGGCTGGTTCCCCTTATTCCGCCCCAGTTACATTGTGTCGGCGATTGCTGCGCAAACACTGTTTCCACGTACGCGTACACCATATACAGGGTGTTACAAAAAGGTACGGCCAAACTTTCAGGAAACATTCCTCACACACAAAGAAAGAAAATATGTTATGTGGACATGTGTCCGGAAACGCTTACTTTCCGTGTTAGAACTCATTTTATTACTTCTCTTCAAATCACATTAATCATGGAATGGAAACACACAGCAACAGAATATACCAACGTGACTTCAAACACTGTTACAGGAAATGTTCAAAATGTCCTCCGTTAGCAAGGATACATGCATCCACACTCCGTGGCACGGAATCCTTGATGCGCTGATGCAGCCCTGGAGAAAGGCGTATTGTATCACAGCCGTCCACAATGCGAGCACGAAGAGTCTCTACATTTGGTACCGGGGTTGCGTAGACAAGAGCTTTCAAATGCCCCCATAAATGAAAGTCAAGAAGGTTGAGGTCAGGAGAGCGTGGAGGCCATGGAATTGGTCCGCCTCTACCAATCCATCGGTCACCGAATCTGTTGTTGAGAAGCGTACGAACACTTCGACTGAAATGTGCAGCAGCTCCATCGTGCATGAACCACATGTTGTATCGTACTTCTAAAGGCACATGTTCTAGCAGCAGAGGTAGAGTATCCCGTATGAAATCACGACAACGTGCTCCATTGAGCGTAGGTGGAAGAACATGGGGACTAATCAAGACATCACCAACAATGCCTGCCCAAACGTTCACAGAAAATCTGTGTTGTTGATGTGATTGCACCGAAGTCAACATTACCTTCCTTCAATTGGGCTAACTGGCGGTGAATCGAGGAAGTACAGTACATACTAACGAAACTAAAATCAGCTCTAACACGGAAATTAAGCGTTTCCAGACACATGTCCACATAACATCTTTTCTTTATTTGGGTGTGAGGAATGTTTCCTGAAAGTTTGGCAGTACCTTTTTGTAACAGCCTGTATATTCTACCTCGCAAACGCTTGGGTTTATACTCGTCTGGTATGAGGGGGTCCACTGGGGGCTGAACCGCACAATAACGCTGGGTTCGGAGTGGAGTGGCGGTAGGGTGGGTGGAATGATGTGGCCAGTTGTGGCGTTGTGAGCCACTGAGGGCTTCCGCGGGATGAAGACTCTCCGTCGTTTCTAGGTCTCCGGTTTAATACAATAAAATGCAGTACAATTACTAAAAGGTTTAAAGCAGTACAGATATCATGCAGGAGACGAGGAATGGAATCGCAATTGGACGTGACAGAGTGGAGGGTAACATTTCGGACTGAGAATTTATTTTGGTCGTTTTTTTCTTCAGTTGTCTCAGATACAAGGATCGATGGACAGATGATTTTTCAAAACTACTGGAGCTGTCATATTTTTGAGCTTCGAGAAAGCGCTTCAATCCATTGTAAGTACCGAGAGAAGATGCACTCCAACGTTAAAAGAACGACGTGGAATAGCGTCAACAAACTACAAAAAGTTTCCAGGGTCATTGCCCTCTGTCTTCAGTGGTGCAGGACGGCGTTGGATGCAGACAGAGCGTTGGTGTATTAGCGGTATTCAGAAGCACGATCTGGCGACAGAACATTAGACGGCCAGCCATTCTGCTGCGCGGTAACTGCTGAGCAAACACGGCCTGCTCGCCGTCACGCGGCGCGGTGTTTGGATCTCTGCCAAGTTGACACAGCGATATTAAAGCTGCGCCCCAGCGCTCTGTGTATATATGCCTGTACTCGCCCACTGAATTCACCACACACACACACACACACACACACACACACACACACACACACTCTTTGAATACTGAGAAGCCAGAAAATTATTAATTTTGGAATAGGAATAGCCTAGTCTTTTTCTTAAACTTTTGCCCGCATCTCGTGGTCGTGCGGTAGCGTTCTCGCTTCCCACGCCCGGGTTCCCGGGTTCGATTCCCGGCGGGGTCAGGGATTTTTCTCTGCCTCGTGATGGCTGGGTGTTGTGTGCTGTCCTTAGGTTAGTTAGGTTTAAGTAGTTCTAAGTTCTAGGGGACTGATGACCATAGATGTTAAGTCCCATAGTGCTCAGAGCCAGTCTTAAACTTTTACGTCATCTCGACGACGAAAGTCTTCATACGCCGTAACTACGGACAAACTTGGCGTAGTACCTGTAAAGTACTACATGGTAAGGTATCAAAGAGGGTAGAGTTTAAGTTGTAATGTGAAACAGTGGCTGTGTCTTGCAATAAAGAAGAGTGCGCACGTCCATTTATCAAGACCATTACTGTTACAAGGCGAAATTCCATCATGGATCGCTAATATTAAATGTCCCTAAAACAGTGATCGTATGAAACATGTACTCAAGAAGATATTGATTAAAACTTCCAAAATTGAATCATTCAGCTAAAAGAGCTAATTACTAATTTCAGATGCTACAACATTTCCTTTGGCCGGGAAGTTAATCATTATGCTGTTTTCTTTTCCCTAGCGTTTGTCTCGTCTAGTACAGAGTCCGCTTTTTGAGGATATTGCAGTTATTTGAGAAATTATATTAAGTTTGAGGGAGGATGCCCTTCATGACGCCACAATCGTCAGGCTCACCTAAGATGAACGTAGTTGTGTGTGCTATTGTATTTTAACTGTCTGTGTATTCTCTGAGGTGGGGGTTGGGGACCTGCCCAGCATCTGCCTAAACCGTCGGAAACCACCTAAAAACCACACTCAGGCTGGTCGGTGTACCAGCCCATGGTCATTAATCAACAGCGTGAAATCGCTCCAGGCTGGCCCATTTCCATGCATTACAAGCTAGCGTGCAGCGCATTACATTATACTAGCGGATCACGATCTAAGTACACACTGCATCATTTCATCAAAATCTCCGTTTGGAATAAGACTACGTGTCTAATCTTTAAATACAGTGACCAAATATTGAATTCGTATCTACAGACAAGGAAAAGGAACTACCAACTTATAGTTTGCAGTTTTGTTACGTCTATATGTTAGGTTGTTTGTACAACCACAGCTCAAACAAAAATGAAAGGATTATCTTTAATTGCGGACAACCGCAGCCAAATGTCCACGTTTTATATGAAGGCAATAAACACCGCTCTGGCTGTAGAAGGTTTATGAAAATCAGGCTCGGGTTCGTGTCTACTACGTTATTTAACTCTTTTCTTGAAGCATCTACCCGTCCTTCACGTTAGTGATAAAACTAAAACCCGCGTGAAAGACGGAGAGAGGTTTCAAGAAAAGGTTAAATAATGTTATAGACGCAATTACTTCATCTGAGGATGCCCCTAAACTGACGTGAAACCGACCGTGGCTTTAATAAACTTCTGCAGCCAGGGCGGTGTTTGTTAACTTCATATAAAAACCGAATAGATTTTGATATAAGGTTCACTGAAACAGCAAGTTTAATTTTATTTTGTATACAAGCATCGTATCACCGTGAATGGACTACAGAATACAAAAATATTTTCATTTACCGTACTTTGACAGGGGCAAACCCCTGTCGTAAGATTACATTTAACAACAACTGGCCGCACCGTGCGTATTTGCAACTGACTCCCAACTGCTGCAGTTATAAAAATGAACGACCGTGCTTCCTTAAAATAAGAAGCCTACATTTCACATTAACAGATATGGTTCTAAATTCCTTGAACAGCGAAACCAACGTACAAACTAAAATTATTTACAACACACATTAGATTTCTCCCATGTATTTCCTTTGGAAGTTTAAAATACGTCACTAATTGATGTATCTTCCGACAATGTGTTAACAGTTACAATAATTTCGACAATTTTTTGTCGTAATAATAGATACTTTGAGAAACTACTTCCATGATTTTTGTATTTGTTGAGTAGAAAGTTTTGTTATTAATGTCCATACGTAATAGCCACGTGTACTGAAACAAGCATTTGTGTAAAATTTTTGTGATACGTTATACAAGGCTGTTGTTTCTCATCTCCTGTGTTAAATATCCATTTATATTATTTAGTGAGAAGTTACTTCCAACAAATGGGTTGCGTGACAGTAGGAGGAAGGATAATCGAAAATAAAAAATTTGCTGGTGACATGGCATGACAAAAAAATGTTAAATGCATTTATAATACGTTAAAACGAATGGACACCAGCTGCAAAGAATATGGAATGAGAATGAGTGTAAGAAGACTAAGTCGATGCCTTATACAAAGAAATCAAGGAAGGTAAGAGTGACAAGTGACAAGTCACTAAGCTTAGGATGAGGAGGAGGAGGAGGAGGAGATTAGTGTTTAACGTCCCGTCGACAACGAGGTCATTAGAGACGGAGCGCAAGCTCGGGTGAGGGAAGGATGGGGAAGGAAATCGACCGTGCCCTTTCAAAGGAACCATCCCGGGATTTGCCTGAAGCGATTTAGGGAAATCACGGAAAACCTAAATCAGGATGGCCGGAGACGGGATTGAACCTATAAGCTTAGGTACGTATGATGCACTAAGTTTTACGTAAGGAAAAGCGTTTTCTGTTGTCCATTAAATAAACTATTAAAGAAAAATTTGTGGTTGGAACGTATGCCTGTATGATGCTGAAACATTATAATTGCGATGGAGAAAGAGGAAATTCTTAGATTGTTTAGAGACGTGGATTTGGGAAAGATCGATCGTGTGAAATGAGCAGATGAAAAAGAGAATTCTGTTTTGCTACAGAAGGAGAATAAGAAATGAGGAATCCTGGAAACAATGAATAGCAGCAAAATGAAACAGGCTAGGAGACTAGATGAGAAGAAACTGCAAAATAAAGGATGCAGTGATTGCTGGAACCTGATAGGAATAAGGCGTACTGGAAGTGCAGTAATTGACATGGTCATCGTTATTATTATAATCTTTACTACGCGAACCTGGGAGTCTAGTGGTAAAGCGCATGCTTGGAAACCGAAACTTTGCAAGATTGTCTCCCGTTCGGACCATTAAATATTTAATTACTGGATGTTGGAAATTTGTTGTAAGTTCCTATGGGACGACAGTGCTGAGGTCATCAGGCCCTAGGCTTACACACTACTTAGTCTAACTTAAACTAACTTACACCAAGAAAAACACACACACCCATGCCCGAGAGAGGACTCGAGCCTGCGACGGGAGAAGCCTCGCAAACGGTGGAAATGTGCCTGAGGCCGCGCGACTACTCCGCGTGGCCTATTTCATTACTGAGATAGGACGTTCAGGCACAATGAATAAATATTATCATCATCATCATCATTAATAGTTCTGTATTGTAATAGGATCCACAACGTTCTATGAGCATATTGTTTTCCTTTGTGCTTATTAATGTAGTTCTGTCAAAAAATGAAGCTGTTGTGAGTAGTCTTGAAATTTCAAAAAGCAGAGAGAAATACGATCTATAGAATATCTCCAGATCCACGAAGGCCAAAATGTCCCACGAATTTCAAACTAAGGGGGAGATAGCATGTAGGGTTCAGTCAGACGTGTTAAGTTGCTTGCAAAGCTTTTCGAGATTTTTTTTCTTTCCTGTGATTATCTTCTCGAGCTGAGGAAATGTGTTTCACAAAAGTGGCATCCTCATGGATAGACTTTTGTTGCTGCCTGTTTGTAAAAGTGCACATAGCGTGCTGATGTATCTGATCGAATCAGACAAAAAGTAGTGTTTATCAATATCACCGGAAAACACCAGCGAGAGACTGTAAATGTCTGATAATACATGTCATTCCTTAATGAAACTAAAACTGTAAGGAACCATTGTTACTTACAAGCCGGCCGGAGTGGCCGTGCGGTTATAGTCGCTACAGTCTGGAGCCGAGCGACCGCTCCGGTCGCAGGTTCGAATCCTGCCTCGGGCATGGATGTGTGTGATGTCCTTAGGTTAGTTAGGTTTAAGTAGTTCTAAGTTCTATGGGACTGATGACCTCAGCAGTTAAGTCCCATAGTGCTCAGAGCCATTTGAACCATTTGAACAGTGCTCATCCACACACGGTACGTGTCTCCATGAACTGTCTACATGACGTAGAGCAAGGTCCCCATATCTGTCAAAAAATGGGTCAAATGACTGAGCACTATGGGACTCAACTGCTGTGGTCATAAGTCCCCTAGAACTTAGAACTACTTAAACATAACTAACCTAAGGACATCACATACATCCATGCCCGAGGCAGGATTCGAACCTGCGAACGTAGCGGTCGTGCGGTTCCAGACTGCAGCGCCTTTAACCGCTCGGTCACTCCGGCCGGCTCCCCATATCTGTCTGTGATACAACATGAACGGGAGCAGCTCGGACGTCAACTTCGTCCCATTGCCAACATCCAGGATACCAAGGGCCAGTTACAACAATTATAGGACGGAATGCATTCAGGGAGTATTCAACATCTTTATGACATGTTTACAAACCAAATAAGTCTATGCGTCGAGGCTAGAAAGTGTGCACCGTCATACAGATGAGTGCGAGGCGAACGAGGAACACCGGCCATGGCGCGTACGTCACAGAAGGTCGCACTACAGGTCTTCCAGGTGCCAACAGCAGGCTCCGTTGGGGAGTGAGTTACTATTTTGGACGAGTTTAATAATTCTAGACTACGCGTTTGAATGCATACAAGCTCTCAATAGCACACATAGAGTTAAGACCTTTAGTGGGTACCTTTTCAATTCCGTGGACACCGCACACTTCCTCGAAGTGCGGCGGACAAGCCGACTAGGGCGACGTCACAAGTTCGTTGGAGGGCCCGTATATTTTGTGGGGCCCGGGTAAGTGGGCTGATGCAGCAAAGTTCTTCGTTAATTTGACTCGATTCTGTGATCACTGAAATTCTATCAGACACCGTCTCACTATGTGAAGTTTCATTCCTTTTCCCTCTCTCCTTCTGGGTGCTTCAACTTTTTAGTTCAAATGTCTGAGCACTATGGGACTTAACATCTGAGGTCATCAGTCCCCAGAACTGAGATCTACTTGAACCTAACTAACCTAAAGACATCACACACATCCATGCCCGAGGCAGGATTCGAACCTGCGACCGTAGCGGTCTCGCGGTTCCAGACTGAAGCGCCTAGAACCGCTCGACCACACCAGCCGGCCAACTTTTTAGTCAGGCAGTGCATATATTTGCATTTATTGGACATATAATCAAACGGAATCACTACTCACTCCGTTGGCACTGAAAGGAATTCATGAGGTTTTGTTAAGGTATTGGAAATGCTTCCTTGTTCAAGGTGACCGAATAGAGTGTAAGTTAAATAGTAGGTAGCATGTTTCGATTAAATTTCTTTGGTAACAACGAGAACAACAGCACTATTGTATCGAAAAACTTCTAAGTTTTCCATTAATGAGAAAATCGTTCCTAACACGTTTGTCGAGCTAACTTCCGATAGCCATTACTATTTTTTGCAGTTTTCTTGTGTTTCACAGTACTTTACACAAATCATTGAATTTGGCCACTTTGTCTGAAAATAGATTTCAACTCGCCTCCTAAGAGGGTTCCAAACCCTACTGGTATTTTGCGTAGTGGATAACATGATTCCACACATTACACTTCGTCATTATCAAATGTTGAAGAAATTTTAGACCTGACGTAATGCCCCAGAAAGAATCCTTTTTGTTTACAACGAGTGAGCTTGAAGGCTGAGGAACTGGTCTACCAAAATCCATACAGTTGCTAGGTTACATTGTGTTAAGATGTGCTTACTGGAATGTGGAGAATCACTATCGTGCATGAAGTACATCATACGAAAGACTGCTAGTGGTCTCTCAGAGTAATCAGCCATTGTGACGTGCAAGGAGCGTTTGCAGTTCGCCCTAATAAATGAATATGACATATACCGCTGCAACAGTTGGTAATCGGCAGTATCGGATATGATATTCAGATTCAGTGCAGTGTGATATTTTAGTTGTCGCCTGGTAGTTGAACAAGTGGACACCTCACAATATTTATGATTGAACAACATGTACATTGTTTCTTTCTACTGATTTTTGTGTATTTTAAACTAATTTTCGTCTTATTGGGTCATCTTCAGAAAACAACTAACTAAAATCTAAAAGGGACACGAGTTTTAAGGTAACCAGACTTATAAGCAAAAATACAATCCACTTGCTTAGAGCGTTGTGCATCAAACTTCGTTCTAACGTTGAAATTATAATAGTTCATGACGTTTCTATTAACATTTAAGACGTAAATGTGAGTGAGGGAACTGCTACAGTTGACTGTCTCGCCCTACGGGCGAAGTGGATGTTTCGAACTTCATCTTTAAGAATATGATCCCACTGCCTTAACGTTAGCGCTAGCCCGCTCAGTCGACGAGGAATATCATGCACTACTTCAAGTGCCCGGTAAAACACATTTGATAATGTAATGCCACTGTCGAATCCAGGTGGAAACATAACTTCTTTAACGATAAATCGGGCTTCCGTCATTTCTGATGGCTAATTTTTTCAGTAACGTAGTTGTAATCCACATACGAAGACAAGTATGTGCGGTGCTCAAATCATTCCATCACTGACCGTAAATATTTATCGTCAACTGAGCTACTGTTAGTGTATCTGTCTAATACCCTGAAGAGCCAAAGAAACTGGTACACCTGCCTAAAATCTATGGCTCCCTCGAACACGCAGAAGTGCCGCAACACGACGTTGCATGGACTCGAATAATGTCTGAAGTAGTGCTGGAGGGAATTGTCACCACGAATCCTGCAGGGCTGTTCATAAATCCGTAGGCGTACAGGGCGGTGGAGATAACTACTGAACATCACGTTGCAAGGCATCCCAGATATGCTCAATAACGTTCATGTCTGGGGAGTTTGGTGGCTAGCGGAAGTGTTTCAACACAGAAGAGTGTTCCTGGAGCCACTCTGTAGGAATTCCGGACGTGTGGGATGTCGCATTGTCTAATGGAATTGCCCAAGTCCGTCGGAATGCCCAACGGACATGAATGGATGCAGTTGATCAGACAGGATGCTTACATACGTGTCACCTGTCACAGTCGTATTTAGACGTATCATGGGTCCCATGTCACTCCAACTGCACGTCAGACACCATTACAGAGCTTCCACCAGCTTGAACAAGCCCCTGCTGACATGCAGGGCATATGGGTTCATGAGGTTGGCTCCATACCTGCACACGCCCTGTCCCTCTATACAATTTAAATCGAGACTCATCCGACCAGGAAACATGTTTCCAGTCGTCAACAGTTCAATGTTGGTGTTGACGGGCCCAGGCAAGGCGTGTCGTGCAGTCACCAAGGGTACACGTGTTGGCTTTCGGCTCTGGCAGCCCATATCGATGATGTTTCGTTGAATGGTTCGCACGCTGACAGTTGCTGATGCCCCAGCATTGAAATCTGCAGCAATATTCGGAAGGATTCCACTCTTGTCACACTGAACGATTCTCTTCAGTCGTCGTTGGTCCCGTTCTTGGAGGATCTTTTTCTGGTCGCAGTGATGTTGGAATTTTGATGTTTTGACACATTCCTGATATTGACGGTACACTCGTGAAATGGTCGTATGGGAAAAATCCCCACTTCTTCGCAATCTTGGAGAAGCTGTAACGACATGTACAACTCACTTAAATCTTGATAACCGACAGTTGTAGCAGCCGTACTCGATCTATCAACTGCGACAGATTTGTTGTAGCCGGCCGCAGTGGTCGAGCTATTCTAGGCTCTGAAGTCTGGAACCGCGCTGCTGCTAAGGTCGCAGGTTCGAATCCTGCCTCGGGCACAGATATGTGTGACGTCCTTAGGTTAGGTTTAAGTAGTTCTAAGTTCTAGGCGACTGATGACCTCAGATGTTAAGTTCAATAGTGCTCAGAGCCATTTGCACCAATTTTAGATTTGTTGTCTTTATAGGCGTTGCCGACCGCAGCACCATATTTTGCCTGTTTATATGTCTCTGTATTTGAATACAGGTGTCTATACCTGTTTCTTTTGCTCTTCAGTGTGTAACAATGTGGGGTTTCTTCATAGTGGTCATCGCAGCCATAAATTTATTAACTGAAGGTGGCATTTACCCAATAATACTCAGTTTATTTGGGGGTCTTCTTCGTTCCACAAAAAGATAAAGACTTAAAAAAAGAGCAACATTCAACAAGTATATGGCTTTCAAATGTCGAAATAGTGCATCAATAACTGATCCAACAGGTAGCCAAAAGACTTTGGTTATTCCTTCAACATTTTTTGTGTGATTAGAGCAATACATCCGAGGGTACGCAGTGTAATACAAAATGCGGGTAAGAGAGATATGGTTTCTGTCTGAAATAGTAAACGGAATGAACTTAGGTCGAAAGGGGGAATGATTGTATGGATCCACAAGTGCAACCAGTCCGTCATACAGACGGTCGTAGACCCAGTAACGATATCATGAAATGGAAAGGTTACTGAAGTTCAAAATACAGTCACTACTGTGCAGACCTAAGAAATCATACTGATTTTTATTCAACGATTCACTGTGAAGTGCGTAGCAGAAGGCGCATTATATTGAGTAACATATTCAGGTTTCGGCAATGGAGCGTGGGGAAAATGACTGCACTCTCTAGTGAGAGCCATAATTTGTCTAATTTCTTGTGCATGATCTACAGACAGTAAATTAGAAGTGGACCAACAAATAACCATAGATTCTGTCCTGAATTATATTTTTGATAAGGTGCTTCTCAAGAGATATGCTGCGTTTTCCTTCGAGAGTCTGCTAGCTTAGTTGTTTCAACATCTGTGTTACATTCTCATGCCAATCAGACAACCAAGTGATTATTCGCTCTGCCCTTACTCGTATAAGCCCGATCTCCTGTTGGCCAAATGTTACATGGGTCACGTACACTTTAACATCATGCAGTTACGGGACGTCCAAGTCCTTCGTACATAAACATAAATTTCCCAGTATCCTCCCAAATAACTTGCTTTATCTCGAAACAAGTCGGTCCATCGGAGTTTGTTAATCAACTCAACAACTGGTTTCATGTAATGCCACTTACGACAACCTAATAGGCGAAAGATGAGAACGGTCATCATAAATGACACAAATAATAGCATGAGATCTATCAATAATACGTTATGCATGCTCCCACCGTGGTTATGAGGCTGGGGTTAATCAACTTTAATTAAACAAAGAAAATGAGTTCGAAGGCACTAATTTTCAGCACTCCCTCGTATCTTTCTAATTGAATTATTAATACGTAATGATGGTGACATCGACGAGTGAACTGATGATTGAATGAAGTGGCTTTTGGGCTCCATCAGTAGGCTTTAATTCATACTGAAATGTAGACAATGTCTCATATTGGCTCCATTAAACAATGAAGCAAGAAAGAGAAGTGACCAGTTCGACGTCTCTGAGTCTCGTACGGGATTTTTCGGAAGTAAGTTTATGGAAGATTTGATGGGACCAAATTGCTTAGATCATCGGTCCCCAGAAGTTGTTCGGCTTTTGCCTGTTGTACACTTCGTGAATGGAAGCTTGTTCACACGTCTCCTCAGAATTCTTTTGATTCCTCGGATCTCACATACGTACTCTGTATATTTTATTACAAGCTGGTTAACTTACTACTTCAAGCACCTGGATTGTGCGATTACTTCAGATAATGTGTATCTCTGTGTGCATGTTGTGATCACTGCTATACGCTTGCACCTTTCTTAGTAGTTTACCAGCTGGCACTTTTTGTTTTTCATTATTTATATTTATCTTAACGATTTGTTAATGATATCATCTTCACGATCCCTGAAAAGGTTTCTGGCAGAATGTGTAAGGGTATCTCAAATGAAAACGAGACAATATATGTAACGAGAATGGCGCGGAAGTTGGTAAAGAAAGTAGATACATGCACAGGAGTGCCCTCTATTGCAGATCAGAAGGAACAACGCGAACGTTCGCCGCAGTGCCATTTGCTGATTGCTGCGGAATAATCTTGCGCCTTCCACTGTCCGTTGCGGGCCGCAAGACATTGTGTGAAACGTTTTCCTAGGCACGGAGCGGTGGGTGTTGGAACGTAAAATGTTTAAGTGGTGTTTTTTTTAATAATTTGACGACTGTACATGGAGTGACACAAGAGATACCTTCTGACACTCTTTAATTTAATGAAAAATTTCTGTCATTGAAATAGGAAAATACGTAGGCTTTTAATAGAAGTTCATTGTTAGGGCTACTGAATACATATCACGCCATATCTCCTCTATTAAGAGTTGTGCAACAACATTATTTTATAATTCCCTTCAGCAGCGTATTTTGATAGCGTGTGCAATGTTTCTGGCCAGTAGAGCCACTAACAGTGTAGTAATCAATTAAAATCTCACGTATGCGGCAGAACTTTTACCAAACCAACATCTGAAATGCAGTAAGCGGTAAACTTTCTCCCTTTACATTTTTTACGGCCGGTGAAAGCGAGAAAAAATTTCGGAAAGGTTTGGAATTATTTTTAGAGGTTACTCGAAGTCGACTGGTGCTATAGTTTTTGCCAGACGAGAGCAGTATTATGTGGTTCATTGGGACGACGCGAGGTCCAGCGTGGTGCGAGGAGCATTTGCTAGACGCGGTGCAATGCGTCGTGAAGTAGTAGTGGAGGCGAGAAAAGCCAAACATTAAGCGTAGTGCTCGATCTAAAAATCTGTTAATGGTGGCAGTCCGAAAGTATATGGAAGTTACGGAAGAGAAGGGAGACTGTATATTATTGCGAAGACTACGTTCTTACATCGTCAAGAAGAAGGAGTGTTAAACGTTTTAGTTAAAAAAAAACATTTCCTCCACGATGCGGATGAATTTCAGTCGCCGAAGTATAAGAAATTAATAGACTACCCAAGGAATACATGACAGTCTCGGTTGGTGTCTGCGGTTGCGCCAAAGCTGAGGGAGGCACTGAGATGAGCAGATTCATTAATTACTTCAACGGGGAGAATTTTAATCGGCGTTCTCAATAACGCTCACAATAGCAACAATATCGAATTCACTGTAACTATGGTTAAAGGCTCAGTACATATTTACAAATGTATTACACTAGACGCAATAAAACTTATTTCATCTTACCTGTTTGATTCATTTTTCTGCCAACTTCTGCCTCAAAGTAGTATTTTTATTTCGTTTGCCAACTCGGCGTCAGCCATGGTTCACAAAATATGCTGGTCAAGTAAACTGCTCATCCTCTGAAGCATAGAAGCCGTCAGCCGACATTTCTCGTGAACGTTTCAAAATTAATCATATCGGAAGAATTGGCTTCTCTGTTGCTTACCGTGTCTGCGAAACAAATACTTTAGCTGTCGCCTAGAAGTTGCTGCTGCTCATTTCGACTTCCCGAATTCGTCAAACCAAGCAAATCACTGTGACGAGTCGGTCGGACTCCTCCTGAAGCACACGTGTGTTTTCTGCAGGTAGGGCCCGCAGCCGCATTGTGTTACCCGCGCCCTAGGAAAACGATCTGGCATGTCTGCATTGTGCGAGTGGGGAGCACAGTCTCCCACTAAATTCACGCAGCATGTTGCGCGAAAGTCCCGCAACCGCGGAAATACGTGCTCGACATGGCATCAGTGAGCCGTGTGTGAGTCAGACTTCTCTATGGTAGCTGGGAAGCAGGAACTCTGAACTGTAGCACCGTTTTTGACTTTGGAAGGAGTGTCAGGAAAGGAAAATCATATCCAAACGTCTGTTGTGTGTAGCGAACATAGTATGTCACGTGTGCGTGTGTAGTAAACGGTTTAGAGCAGGGCTATGAGACAAATGAGACAAATGAGACAAATGATACAAATGAGACAAATGATACAAATGATACAAATGAAACAAATGATACAAATGAAACAAATGAAACAAATGAAACAAATGAAACAACCTGAAGATCTCTATTAACACCTCTAATAAATATGGCAAGCTGCGCTGTTCCAGTGATATCAACACCTTCATGCAGATCTGGAGAATACGCCATAAAATCTTTACAGATATTTGCAAGCCAGCTCTGGACGTCGTCTGCCGTGTCCTGTATGCGACGCATAATGGTCATGTTAGATAATGGTACAATTTGAAACTGTTCAACTTGAGATGGACACAAATGTTCCGCTACAACTACCAAACATTCTTTTATTAAATCGCCATCGGTTAAGGGGCGCAGGGACTTTGCTAAAAGCAAAGCAATTTTGTAACCCACTCAGAGCTGCCTCAGTTGCTTTTTCTTCGCAGTCCAGATCTTCTTCAGATAGCTTCCTTTTGAGTTTAATAACTTCCTGTGCACGATCTGGTCAATCACATTTTCCATGTCCGTAGTCTTTCACGTGGTACGACATATAATGTCGTTGCAAATTAAATTTCGTAAAAGAATTCAGCGTTTTGTGACATACTAAACATTTTGCAACACCATCTTTTTCTGTGAACAGATACAATTCCTCCCAATGGGGGTTGAACTGCGAAAGCATGGTTGGGGTTACACAACGGCGACTTCACATGATTCTTAACCAACGAAGTGACTGTTAAGAGCTGATCGTAGTACCTTAAACGTTACACAGTCGGTGCGAATTCAATAGGCACGCTGCGGCCCTATTCAAACATGCGCGCGTATTTCCCCTCCCTCCGTACTCAGCGACCTCGCACCTGCTCGCGAGCACGTGCCTGAGCAGACGCGAGTACTCGCGCTCAAAACCGGCCAGTTGTTAAGCCCTGATTTAGAGGAAGTCGGGTGTCATTGAAAGACAGCAGTCGGTGAGGACAAGCTTACCGTGTCATTATCCCTCCCGTCACTGCTCCGGGGGATGCTTCTCAGCTTCGAAGAATAGCAGTCAGTCTTCGTGTTTGGGTCGCTGACTGGATAACTTGGTAAAGTAGAGGGATCCAAACACTTTATGCTTCAAATCTTCTGGCTTGTTTTTCTTCTTATCTCAACCCAACCCGTAAACACGAACAGAATATTAAAGGTTTTGTCTCCGAAATTTTGATAGGTCAGGGATTGTGGCGGGGATGAAATGCCTTCAAATAATTAACACAGATATTAGATGTCTCTTATGTATACATAAGTTTTGCGTGTTTCGGTTAATTTCTATGACAAAGCAGAAGCAGCCAGGCGAAGCAATATTCATCTTCCTCATCTAGATGCTGAACTTAACTACATGCTATTGTAGCAGTAATATCTTCAGAAAGACTGATGAATCCCCTATAACTGGGTCAAAAATATGCGAGTACATATCAAGGTGGAGTACAAGTTCCACACCACTCTGTAACGGACTCGCCCAACGATATCACGCAGTCGTACACACACTGTATCAGGTATTTGACTAGCAGTCATCCATCTGCCAAAGTCCCACTGCTACATCTAGGCTCTAGAGCAAACAAGAGTTCCTATTAAATATACATGAAACAACGAAGCACTCGGTATGCATATATAAACACGCGCACGTATTACTTACGGTAATCATCACTACTAGACATCTGAGATAGCGTGGCTAACTTCCCAACACATGGTGTTATATCCACACGCCATCCCTCTGATTCCTTCAACGGTGATGGCGGATCATGAGCGTAGGAGTCTGAAAGTTCGGAAGAAACTGACTGAGTAGGAAAAAATATTATGCAAATTATAGGTGGAGGGGGAAGAAATGAAAGCAACGGATTCCGCCTGATGGGTCCGAAAGAATAGACATCACGCATTCATATAATTGATTCGCCTCAATGGGCAATGAATCCTCAACCTTCAGTGCGAATGCACAATATTTTTCGACCCCAGGCAAGAAACAAATTATCGAGCATTGAGGACACGGACGGGGCTGTGGATAGGAGGTGCTAGGTTGGAATATGTGTCGGACGGAGAGCTTGCCGAGATAGTCTGTGCATTTGCGATGAATGTGTCCCGATGGCGCAGTGGTTAACGCAACTGCCTAGTAAGCATGAAAACCCGTGCTCGGGTTTCGGTCTGTCACGTAATTTCACTCGTCGACACTGAGTCTGCATAAAGTCCCGATTCAGCTGATTTCATCAGTTCCTTCTCTTTCCGTTCCTTTCTCCCTGTCCTCCGTCGATTTACGTAATATACATCATTGCTGCGGACTCCGCGTTGTGTGTGTTATTCCGGACATATCACAAAGGAGAGACACCGCGTATTCATAAAAAAAAGAATATTGACACCCACCGTGTATAGATTATATACATACCAGGAATATTTTACGCCATGTCCCTGGCTCATATCTGTGGGACTCATCGAAAAATTAGCAATGAAACCAAAAAGTACATTGAAGTCCATGAATAATGAACAAAATAGACATTGAAGTGAAATAACTGCTACTTACGTGCAATATCCTCATCGTCCATTAATTCCGCATAATCGAGAAGGGATTGTGACGGACTCCCATCATTATCAACCCCTCTCCTCCAAGCGGGAGCTCTTACTAGCTTCGGCAGTATTACCATGTACTGATCGTCTCAGGAATGATGCTTCGACAGAGATTGGACTGACATGGATTGGAGCTCTTCAGCACTTATTGCGTATAGGTGGCACTCAGGATGCGCGCGTATCCGGTTTCGGGTGAACTTGTACTGAGAAATCATTTCTGTAGAAATCACCAGGCGTGCTACCACTTCCAACAAATTTACATGCATTGTGTTTCTCTGGAAATGGCTGCGTGGTGCTTCTGGAAAACGTTGAGTTACATTTTTTTCTTCACACTTGTCACTGAGTTGTGGCGCGAGGATACTTGCGTATTAAAATCTGTGTTTATTTGTCTGCTGGAAACTGTGGGTCAAAGGGACCTGGCTGGTCGCCTACAGACCACGACGTTCAGTAATGCTAATTCACCATCTTTCTCCGTTCCCCTTGTGGGCTTAGAACTACAGTAGAGGCAGTTAGGGGACAGATGTTATCTGTCCCGCATATGTAAATAACCCAACTGGCTTCAGTGCCATCAACCTCGGTGACTCCTCTACAAAATTACCCATGAAGCTATTAGCCACAACTTGAGAAATAGGACTTCCCATGGCTTTACCATAAATCTGTTCATTATGTTTTCACTATGGCATATTTTTTCATGTCAGCCAGAGTGTGTTTAAAGACGTTCCCTGAGATCCTATAGAACACTTCATCGACTGTATGAAGCACCTCATAGAGCACTAATGTTATGAATTATCGAGATGATGCTGAAGCAGACCACAACATTGTTGTCACAATGAGTGCAGTTCACAACCTCTACCACGTAGTAGTGGCATTTTATTGAAAACTGTTTTACACAGAAGCGCATATATCCGTTAGTGGTGGAAAATACTTTAAGGTGGGAAATTCAACATTTCGCAAGAATAATCGTAGAATTCTAATTTTAAACACGCTACTAATATGTTCTTATGTCACACCTGCAAAACAGTTCTATTACTGAACGTAAGACATCGAGGAGAGATGTATTTGAGTTAAAAAAGTTTATGCTATTATCCATCCATTATTAAGATTGTGAAGATGCATTTTCATATTATCAGTCGTTGCAGATATGTCTAGCTATGTTATGTAGTTTATTTTCAGTTGACATTGGTAAGATATTGACTGGAAATGTTATTAAAATTCAAGAAATACCGACTCTTCCTTATTACGTTCACCAGTGTCTGTCTAGATTGATAACTGCATTTTAACCGAGAATGTATTTTCTATTTCTCGTAGAAATTATGATGCGGGAAGACATTTCTGCCGCTTTGATCTGCTGCCTCCTTTTGTTGACTGTTGAATCGGTTTCTGGGACCAGATTTGATTTTGAGGGATCGCGGGAAACAATGGTTAAGAATGGAGCTAACTTATTCACATTTTACACCGGAAACATTTATTTGCTACATTTTGCCAGGATTATTTCAATATTGTTATTTACGGTTTATTTTCTTATTCTCTACAAATTTTACTACCTAAACCAGCCAATACATTATCAGCAGAAAAGATCAGTATAGACAAATTTATATTTCATATCCTGAATATATCTGCCATTCAGGAATCGTCGATGTCAACATAACGTCCTACGCAGTATTCAGTGTAACTTATGTTAGCAGTTGATGTTATTCGTCATTAGTAAAACTGAGAACATGCCTCCTGATGTACACACGTGAAACAGCGACCTTTTTTAAAGATTCTGCCAGTTTTGCTCGTTTGCACAGAATAATTGCCACCAATGAAACTAAAGCAGATTCGATACAATATTTGGTGTCAATGTCAGTATCTAGGTTTTCATCGATATACGATAATGTCGGAAAAGAATTTTATCGCACGATACTGATTATGTATTTTTCGGCTTTTTAACACGAAAGAATTTAAGTAGAGTAAAAGTCGAATTATGAAAACTGTGTCAGGTTCGCGTGAAGCAAATTTTGCTGACCACTGCCAGGAATAAAGGAAAATATTCCAAACACAACGAAAGTAAAGGCCTTGAATCAAACTGCATGCTTCACACACGTGTCATTGCTATATGTCCCACAATTTTTGCACTGAGAATTCAGATCTACTTTAATGAAATTGCTTCTTGTACGGTACATACTAATATTATGTTTTCTAAGTGTTAACTAGAATGCCCGAGTCATTGTCATATGATTGTAGCTCCAGATTTTCTCTTTTTAAAAAAAAAAATACCTTCACAAGAAACTTAAGTTACCTTGTAGAGTAAATATATGTATAATTAGTCGGAAACTATCTTATCTCCTCCTCCCTCTCCCCACCTCTTGTGGAGAATTTTGTATCTGAGAGATCACTGGCCTTAATAAGTACAAACATAACTGATTAATCTTCAGGTCTCTATTATTGTCCATGACTCAGCCCCTTGTACGTTATCCAGGAACCAAGGGATTTTACTCTTCTTCGGATTCTCCACAAATGTTTGCTATACTTGGAAGACTTTACTGTTGACTAATTGCTCTGATATACGCTAGTGTAGTGGCGAAAAAAAAATCACGACATGAAAAAGGAATCGTGCGACATAAACGAAAGTTGGTAGGTGTGTTTCTACATCTGAAAGATGATGCGTATTCAAATTTCGCGCCAGTCGCATCGGATTGACTCTAGTAGTGCCACTAGAAGGATGCATATGCCATTTAGTTTAATTATTCGCTGTAACCGTCTTGAGCGTTGGTTTCCTTTGAGACTGGACTTGGTGTGTTGATGATAGTCAAGAATGCCTTTAAGGCAACAAAGACGCCATTATCAATACCTCACTGAGTTAGAACGACGTCGTGTAATAGGGCTGTGAGAAGATTGATGTTTCTTCTGCGATGCTGTAGAAAGACGTGGCAGGAATGCAGTCACTGTACATGAACACTGGCAGCGGTGGTCACGAGATTGTACTGTCGAAAAATGACCGGGCTCCTGATGTCAACGTTGGAGTAGCTGGAGGGAAGACCATGCTATTCGGCGTATGGCTCTGGCGCACCGTATTGCATCTGCAGCAGCAATACAGTCTGAGCAGGAGTTGGCACCACAGTGATGCAGCGAACTGTTACAAATCGGTTACTTCAAGGACAGCTCCGAGTCACACGTGTTGTAGCGTGCATTCCACAGACCCCAAACCACCGCCAATTCCGACTTCAGTGGTATAAAGCGAGAGCTCATTGGAAGGCAGGGTGGATGTCTGCTGTATTTTCCGATGAAACCTGGTTCTACCTCGGTATCAGTGATGGTCGTGTGTTAATTAGAATGGGGTACGATTTCGTATGACACCAGGAGCACTCTCGTTGGTATGTCACGCACTCCTATTGCAAATTTGTACATGAATCTGTTGATTCGACCTGTTGTGCTGTTATTCATAAACAGAAGTACAGCGGGTGTTTTCTAACAGGATAACGTTCACCCACAAACCACTGTTGTAACTCAACATCCCAATCTTGCACATATGAGACATCATCGGACAACTCCAGCGTCATCCACAAACTACATGCACAAATATAATCCCTAATTTTCGTTGTTCTGCATTAAATAATTTTGGTGCCCCGATTTCTTTTCCTTCAGTGTATATTCTGTTAATGTATTTTCTTGAATCGTGAATCATAATTGTGCTCGATGCGAACCCTAAATTTTCTTCTACACAGCCAAACTACTTCAACATTTCACACAACAAACAGTTGTTTACTTTTAAAATATTAGCGTTGATCGACATGAAGTTCTTCAGATGTGGAAACAAACACTTGAGTATTCGACTTATTTGTACATATTGCTAGATTCTTCTCTCCCGGAATTTTGTAGTGTGAGACGACAGACGAAGTGCACGGAAGAAAGAGGTATGCGAAGCGGCCTATTGCAGCCGTATTGGCCGTCCCACACTGGCCATGTAAAAGTGAGAGGAAGTCACAGAGAACAATCAAATTGCATGCATGCATGTCCGAAGGATCACTGCATAGGACTTGTTAGCAACACGGGGACTGCAGTATCGTACTTATCCGCCGATACCAGGTAGCAACTTCAGTCAACATGTGCTCCCCCTGTACGGGAATTATACAATGCGTACGTGTGCAGGTTGTCAAGCATGAAAGACGATCTATCGAAGTTTGGGGCTGACCATGCGTCATAAGCGGCTAGTGAAGGCGGGTGAGGTGACCGCTCACGCAAAGAGGGATGCGGGTTGAGGTCCTGGTCCGGCACAAATTTTCCTAATCGTCATTCCATTACACAACTGGTGACTGAGTATTTGCAAATGCGAATACATTTCAGATATATACTCGCTGTAGTGCTTGTTCCTTCGAACATGCAGGCACGTCCGAAGAAATATTGCATAGTATTTCTTACCAAAACAGGCACTGCAGTAACGAAACTATCCACATTTACTCTGAAACATCACATCCCTCAGTTTAAAAACAGGCAGCTATACATAACAATGCGGCATGTACAAGGACACTGCTATAAATGCTTCATATGATTTACTATATTTTCTAACTGATTTATGTTTTCACAGCTAAGATCGTCTGCAATTTAAATTCTCTGGAAGGTACGAGAAAAAGGTATGAAACAACAGAAATATGAGGTTATTTCATGTAAGAATTATCGGGTAATTTGCTGGGTAATAATAAATTTTAGCAAGGAGATTCTCAATCCATAGTAGTTCCACTATAAATGTCGTTGGCTTGATAGGAATATAAAGAAAAAAAATAGATAACCAATTTTCAGCTTTTAAAGTTTAACTCCGAGATGAAAGCCGCTAATGCAACTGGTAAGCACTGTGGCCTAGTGTCTTTTAGTTCCGCTTGAGGATGGTTAGCCCGGGCTTGTTATACCTCCGCTCTGCAGTAGAGTTTTCTAGCCGGGAGTAGTAGCTGTTTTTTCGGTGTTCCGTGAAAACGTTCGGTGTATGCTCATTCTGTGTTACAGTGTTTTGTGTTGTTCTTTGTCAGAGGCTTAGACCACTTTATAGCTGTAATTATGTGAAGAATGCTTCATAGTAAATGCAAACTGTTTCAAATTCAACACGACAACAAGAGATGTTGAACCAACTTCATGAAAGGTGCACGACTGGATCGTGGATGGTACAGGAATCACATTAGATCAAATTCATACTGATTACAGTGTCACGGAGCTCCTACGTTTTTCGTGAATCTGTTAAGTCCTGGGCCGGCCAGAGTGGCCAAGCGTTTCTAGGCGCTACAGTCTGGTACCGCGTGACCGCTACGGTTGCAGGTTCGAATCCTGCCTCGGGCATGGATGTGTGTGATGTCCTTAGGTTAGTTAGGTTTAAGTAGTTCTAAGTTCTAGGGGACTGATGACCTCAGAAGTTAAGTCCCATAGTGCTCAGAGCCATTTTGTTAAGTCCTGTGTTGCTGGACGCTAATTCGTCCGAACAGGCCTTAAAAGTCCCAATGGTACCGACCGACCGCCGTGTCATCCTCAGCCCATAAGCGTCACTTAATGTGGATATAGAGGGGCATGTGGTCAGCACACTGCTCTACCAGCCGTTGTCAGTTTTCGTCACCGAAGCTGCTACTTCTCTGCAAGTAGCTCCGCAATTGGCCTCACATCCCGCTCGCCAACAGCGCTAGGTAGACCCAAATGGTCACACACCCATCTACATCTTCATCTACATGGCTACTCTGCAAATCGCACTTAAGTGCCTCGCAGAGGGTTCATGGAGACATCTTCACTCTAATTCTCTATTATTTCCCTCTCGAACTGTGCGCAGAAAAAAGAACATCTATATCTTCCCATGCGAGCTCTGATTTCCCTAATTTTATTATGACAATCGTATCTCCCTATGTAGGTCGTCTTGAACAAAATGTTTTCGTATGCGAAGGAGAAAGCTGATGATTAAAATTTCGTGAGAAGATCCAGACGCAATGAAATACGCCTTTGTTTTAACGATTTACAACCCAAATCCTGTATCATGTCTGTGACACTCCTTCCCCAAATCTCTGTAATACAAAACGTGTTGCCCTCGTTTGAACTTTCTCGATGTATTCCATTTATCCTATCTGGTAAGGATCGCACACTGCGCAGCAGTACTCCACGAGAGGGTAAGCAAGCGTGGTGTAGGCAGTCTCCTTGGTAAATCTATTGTATCTTCCCAGTATTCTGCCAATAAAACGCAGTCTTCGGTCCTCCTTCCCCACAACATTTTCTATGTGTTGTCAGCAGTTTAAGTTGTTCATGATTTTAATTACTAGGTATTTAGTTGAATTTACGGTCTTTAGATTTGATTGATTTACTGCGTAATCGGAGTTTAACGAATTCCGTTTAGCACTCATTTGGATAACCTCACATTTTTAAATATTTAGGGTCAACTACCAATTTTCGCACCATACCGATCTCTTACATAAATCGTCTTGCAGTTGGTTTTTATCTTCTGATGACCTTACTAGACGATAAACAATATAATAATAGTGTCATATGCAAACAATCAAAGACGGCTCGCTGTGCGGCTGGGCCGGCTGGGGTGGCCGAGCGGTTCTAGGCGCTACAGTCTGGAACCGCGCGACCGCTACGGTCGCAATCTCGAATCCTGCCTCGGGCATGGATGTGTGTGATGTCCTTAGGTTAGTTAGGTTTAAGTAGTTCTAAGTTCTAGGGGACTAATGACCTCAGCAGTGAAGTCCCATAGTGCTCAGAGCCGTTTGAACCTTCTTTTTGTGCGGCTGGTCCCGGAGGAGGTTCGAGTCCTCCCTCGGCCATGGGTGTGTGTGTTTGTCCTTAGGATAATTTAGGTTAAGTACTGTGTAAGCTTAGGGACTGATGACCTTAGCAGTTAAGTCCCATAAGATTTCACACGCATTTGAACATTTTAGAGGCGGCTGCTCAGATTATCTCCTAAATCGTTCGCAAAGGTAACGAACAGCAGAGGGCCTCTAACACTACCTTGGGGAACGCCAGAAATCACTTCTGTTTTATTTGATCAGTTTCCGTCTGTTACTATGAATTGTGACCCCTCCGACAGGAAATCACGTATCCAGTCGCATTATTCAGACAATATTAAATAAGCACGCAATTTGATTAGAAGTCACTTGCGAGGTACGGTGTCAAAAGCCTTCTGAAAATCTAGGAATACGGAATCAATTTCAAATGTCTTGTCGATGGCACTCAACACTGCGTTTGAATAGAGACCTAACTGTGTTTCACGAGAACGATGTTTTCTAAATGCGTGTTGACTGTGTCAATACGCCGTTCTCTTCGAGGTAATTCACAATGTTAAAACACAGTATATATTCCAAAATCCTGTTGCATATCGACGTTAATGATATGGGCCTGTAATTTAGTTAAACACTTCTGTTGCCTTTCTTGAATATTGGTGTGGCATTTGCGACTTTCCAGTCTTTAGGCACCGATCTTTCGTCGAGCGAGTTGTTATATAACATTCTTAAGTAAGAAGCTGTGGCGTCAGCATACTCTGTAAGGAACCTAACTGGTGTACATGTGGACCCGAAGATGGGCTCTGTAAAGCTATTTAAGGTTCTTCACCACTCCGAGGATACATACGTTGGCAGCTGTTCTTGATTCCAGTTCTGGAATATTAAAAAAAAATGGCTCTGAGCACTATGGGAATTAACTTCTGAGGTCATCAGTCCGCTAGAACTTAGAACTACTTAAACCTAACTAACCTAAGGACATCACACACCTCCATTCCCGAGGCAGGATTCGAACCTGCGACAGTAGCAGTCGCGCGGCTCAAGACTGTAGCGCCTAGACTCGCTTGGCCACCTCGGCCGGCTGGAATATTCACTTCGTCTTCTTCGGTGAAGTACTGCACATGCCCGACAGCGCCTAACTTCGGTGATCTGACGAGAACCGGTGTTACCAATCTGGCAAAGCCGTTGGTGTTGCTGGAAAGGATTCTGTTAAGACCTGGAGGGAAGGCTGAGTTTCGTCACCGTGATGATCAGTGACTACTCCCATATATTCTAACGATGATGTGTACTATAAAAACGTACGCGTGTTTAACCTGCCTCTGAGGTTGGGACCTGTTCGTTAAAAGGGGCTTTAATCAATCATGTGGAGGTGAAACAAACCAATAAAAACGTCTATCTAGCCCGCATAAATTAGAGTGTATCAGCGGTGTCAGATCGGATGAAATGCATGTCAAGCAGAATACTGTTACACATCGCATTGTTTGTGCGTACGAAGCGCATGCTATTTACAGTGGACATGTAGGAACGTGTTTTAACTGTAATGAAACTGGCGATCACAGAACGAATTATCCATCATCGCAGGACGTCGCATTGACTAACTTGCAGGCAGCTATTGAACATCAATATGTATAGGCAGTGTTGACACCGCACTCCGGGTGCGCACTACAGAAAGCAGTCATATCAAAACACACAGAACAGAAACGAGTACGAACTCTTGAGAAGTACGACAAGGAAAGCAGTGCTTGTATAGACGAGAGTCAGTCCCAGATCCGAAAGAAACGAAATAAGAGATTTAGTGACAACAAACCAGCAGAATACGAAAGGGGAAGCTGTAGCAGACTGCCTGCAGAGAAAAACACATCTGCGACGCGACATCAGAATGCTGTTACACAACAGATGGATTCCGACGTCGGTCAAGACCAATGCAAAGGATGGTTCCTCCTATCTGTTGTTAGAATTCGCTGACACTCGTGCTGAGATGACAATGATCTGCATCGAGATTAAAAATTGTGCGGCAAACCAAAAGATGGCCAGGCTCTTGTCATCACAGGAGATGACTGTTCTGCAGACGCAGAACGACGACAACGCCCGCCGTACGGTTCACTCCGGCATCCCTCAGTTATCTAGCCCGCTCACAAATGTGGATATGTGGGCCAGATTCCGCGCTGTCCACAGTGGGAACGCGATTTAATATTCTGTGTCATGTTGATTAATACAGACTGCAAACAGGAGATAGCGTGAGGCCAGCTGCTAGAACGTGTGGAAGAGAAGGGTTACGTTGACATTTGGATGTACGCGACACGGTGTAACATTAAACAGAGGTCGTGACCTGGCGCCCTGCCGCGGGCCTGCGCACAGCGAACTGCACGCGCCGGCCGCTGCTGCTCTGTATAACCCGACCACACGCCACCCCTCCGGAGCACACTATAGCTCTTTTGAGTTGGGCTGGCTGGCCATTCTATACCTCTTTGTGAACTACAGGGAATGCCATAACTTGCACTCTACGAGTCGCCATTGAGTTAGAGGCTAGACTGCTTTTTATAGAACAATACAGTAAAATTTCTGTTCACATCAATAACTACGATGTATGAATGTGTACATGTGGCTGTGCGCGCACTTATTAGTTTGACTTTATCTACAGCCTTTATCGGAGTGATGCAAAGGGGGGCCTGAAAAACATTCCTTAGAGTTTCCTAACCTGGATTTCCGGAGATATTTTCCGCCTTTTGTTACTCCAGTGTGTGGGAAAGACTCAAAAATGACTGCACTTAATCGTATTGTGGAACGCTACTACAGTTGTACGCTTAGTAAAACGCACTATTTCATATTTCTGCATATTAAAACTAAAACTCTCTCTCCGGATTCCTTATTTAGTAGCACGTTTTTTCTGAGAGAACTTCTCAAGGAATACACACACATAAAATTCAAAAAACTGCGATAGTAGCTGATGCTATAAATTAAGTCGTTTAATATAAAGTATAGTTGCACTTCTAAAAACTACTCCTATGTCTATCTATAAAAGTTTAAAATTAGTTGGAAATCGGGATGGATATATCGTCCGAAAATGCTTTACTCAGTAGAAAATTGAATGGGACTGAATTGAAAGACGTTCGAAAGTCTTGAAATTAGGAATCCATCCGTTACCTCAATCCGCAGCGTTAATACGATGCGCGAAGACGTTGAGATCGATGTTGTCGAACTCAAGACTGGTTGTCTTGTAATACATCTTCGTTTTTCACGCTGGGTGATTATGTTTGAGCTCAGAATATTCTCGAGACGTCTGCTAGATATTGAGATAAAACTACGAATTACTATCTGAGAACCTGGCGTTTTCAATTCGTCCATCTCCTCCTTTTCCCTCCCTCTGTCCATCTCCTCCTTCACCCACTTTCTTTCCATCTCCTCCACCCCATATCCTCCATTCCAACTCTCTTTGCAGCCCCTACCGCTCTTCTCTCTGTCCGTCTCCTCCTACGCCTCTGTCCATATACTCCTCCCTATTCTCTCTATCGATCTGCTCCTCCTCCTCTGCCCATCTCATCCTCCCCCCTCTAATCCTTCTCCTCCACCACTATCCTCTTGCACCATCTCCTCCCCCTCCCTCCGTTCGTCTCCTCGTCCCCCTATCTCTGTCCCTCTTTTTTTCCCCTCTTCCTGTCCGTCTCCTCCTCTTCCATTTCTGTGTACATTGCCTCATCCCCTTCTGTCTTTCATCTCCTCCTCCCCCTCTCACTCAATATCTCTTCCTCTCCCTGTCACTGTCCAGTTTCTCCTTTTTCCTTTCTCTGTTCATCTTGTCCCCTCTCTCTGTCCGTTTGCTTCTCTCCCTCTCTTTCTCCATCTTCTCCTCCCACTTCTTTCTCCATGTTTAAACATTCACCCCAACACGAAGCTGATTGTTGTTACCCCCACATTATTTCTTTCTTGAGTTTCATTAAAATTTGTATCAAAAAAAAGGTTGAAATTGTACTAAGGGCTTAGGATCAGCTTTTTACCCATAGCTTTGCGCGTGTGCGCATATGTCAAACATACACTGACGGAAAAAGTTGCAACGCCAAGATGAAGTTATCAGACAAAGGAAATTTGATACATTTAAAACGTGATTTCTAGTCAGATTTCGAGATAGTCGCGTAATAATGGCGCTAACATTGTACTTTGAAAACGCAAATTATATTTGCTTTAAATACAAGCTGTAACCGTCGTGACGTTGGTTACCCTTGATATTGGACATGGTGAGTTGATATTAGTCATGAATGCCTTTGAGGCGACGAAGACACCACTATCAACACCTCAGTGAGTTTGAAAGAGGTTGTGTAATTGGACTACGAGAAGCTGCACGTTCTTTTTGTGATAGTGCAGAACGACTTGGCAGGAATGTAGTAACTGTACATGACCGCTGGATGCGGTAGTCAAGACAACGTACAGTCGCAAGAAGACCAGGCTTCGGATGGATGCGTGCCACTGCCAAGAGGGAAGACCATCGTGGTCGGCGTATGGCTCTGGCCCATCGTAAGGCGTCTGCAATTTGAGCCCCAATTGGCACCGCAGTGACACAACGAACCGTTACGGAACGGTTGCTTACATGACAGTTGCGAGCCAGACATCCTGTAGCGTGATTTCCACTGTACCAAAATCACCGCCGTTTGCGACTTCAGTGGTGTCAAACGAGTGCTCATTGGAGGACAGATGTAGATCTGTTGCGTTTTCTGATGAAAGCTGGTTCTGCCTCGTTGCCAGTGATGGCCGTATGTTGATTAGGAGGAGGCCAGCTGAGGCTCTGCGACTGACCTGTCGGTGTACAAGACACACTAAGCGTACACCTGAAATTACGGTTTGGTGCACGATTTCGTATGACAGCAGGATCACCCACGCACCCTAACTGTAAATTTATACCTCAATCTGGTGATTCGCATTCTTGCGCTGCCATTCATTAGTAGCATTCCAGTGGATGTTTTACAACAGGATAACGATCGCTCACACACCGTTGTTGTAAGTCAACATGCTTACAGAGTGTCGACATGTTGCCTTGCCCTGCTCGATCACCTGATCTGTCTCCCATGTAGCACATATGGGACATCATCCGATGACAACTCCGGTGTCATCTACAAAAAGTATTAACCGTCCCTGTATTGCCCAATGAAGTGCAACAGTCGTGGAATTCCATCCAACAAACTGACAACTGTCACCTGTACAATACAATGATACAAATTTGCTTGCGTAAATTCGTCATTTGGGCTGTTACACCTGTTATTTTTATACCAGCATTTCACGTTTTCAATGGCGTATCTCCAACTTGCATTACAATGATCTTGCACTCAAATATGTCACCTAGAAGTATGTATTCAGGAAATTTCGTTACTCTACATTAATTATTTTTTGGTGTCAGTAATTTTTTCCCGACAGTGTATTTAAGATATATTTTGTGTGTATCTCTAACGACTTTTGCCCTACAGTTTCATTTTCAAGACGCTTAATGTTTGTGACGTCACATGTTCTGCACAATGTGTCGTGGGATGATATTTTGCTGGTACATTTACATTCAGTGGTATATGTTAATATTGCTTGAAATAGTGTCACGAACACAGTTAGTGAAGATGTAACAAATTGAAACATCGTGCTTCGTGGGGCAGTTTCCTGAGTGAAAAGCGAAAATGTAGTACGCGACAATTCTTTTTTCCTTTCATCATTTGTGGTGGTTGTCACCGAGAAATGTTTCATAAAGCTATGAAACTACGCGTAAGGTTTGTTGCAAGTCGCTGTGTACTCTCATTCTCAAATACTGGATGACTAAAGTAAAATTATTTGCCAGTCATAAGCTACAGTCCTTTTCTCCCCCATCCCCACCCCTTTGGTAGGTAGGTGGTTCTTGACCTCACAGAGCTGATTTCCAGACAGTGATTGATTTGTGTACCAAGTTTTGTTGAAGTTGCCCCAGTGATTTAGGAGGAGACATGAAACATACATACCTACATCCTCGTATTTACTTACATCCGTTTTTGTAATATGTGTGGATTCTGAGGGGAACACGGACATTATTATTACAAACTGTCTAATGTCAGAAGTATTTGTAACGTATTTCCATCTACGTAACAATATGCTAAGAGTGAATTCAGGCTTTGAAAGTGTTCCACAAAAAAAAAAAAAAAAACCAACGTTAGTTTCGCATATGTGGCTGTTTTTACAGTAAAGATATATGAGGTCTGCAGGTCAATGACACCGTTTCATACGACGATAAAGAATTATATTGCTCATTACTGTTGCCGACACCTCACCTGGTTTCGCCTGAGAAAATGAATTTATAGTTCGTGATAAAAATGATCTTTAGTACAAGTCGTTTCGAAAACAGTGATTACCATTTGATTGGATTGCATTGGTTGGGGGAAGAGACCTAACAGCGAGGTCATCGGTCTCGTCCGATTAGGGAAGGAAGTCGGCCGTGCCCTTTCAAAGGAACCATCCTGGCATTTGCCTGGAGCGATTTAGGGAAATCACGGAGAGCCTAAATCAGGATTGCCGGACGCGGGATTGAACCGTCGTCCTCCCGAATGCGAGTCCAGTGTCCTAACCACTGCGCCACCTCGCTCGGTTCAGTGATTACCATTCCCATGCTGTTTTGTGGCCTTAAAACCTTTGGTCACCAGACTCTAGACCATTAAGCCATATTTTTCACTATGTGCTGTGGGCTGAGGTTATGTGACAGTTGATGATGTAGCGTCTATAGATTAGGACGATATCGTCGGCGAGCCCCTCGCTGCTATTCAATCGTTAGTGTTGACCTGTTGCGAGTCCCATTTACCGTAGTAGGTAGTCCACTTAAACCGCAATCAAGTGTGTGTCAAGTGGCACCTGGAAGTCAATGTGAGTCAACGTGGAGCCTAACTTTCCAGTCGGTATCATGTGTTTATGGGAACAGTTGGAGGATAATGATTTATTATATGCTGCGTGTCATTTAGTGACAAAAAACTGGTTTATGTCCACAGAAAAATGGAGACATTGTAATAGCCCTCAATTACGATAATTTAGCACCTAAGAGTAACTTGTTGTAGGGAACGTTAGTAGCAGTGTTACAAATGGTTCAAATGGCTCTGAGCAGTATGGGACTTAACAGCTATGGACATCTGTCTCCTAGAACTTAGAACTACTTAAACCTAACTAACCTAAGGACATCACACAACACCCAGTCATCACGAGGCAGAGAAAATTCCTGACCCCGCCGGGATTCGAACCCGGGAACCCGGGCGCGGGAAGCGAGAACGCTACCGCACGAGCAGTGTTACAAATACCAGAAGAGGAAGATTGCTGCAAAGAAGGTGAGAGCTCTTGAAAGTGACAGGACACTGCTAAAAGTGTATTATGTGAGACAATCATTTGAGGAGAGCAGAGGTAGCATCTATGGACAAACTGTTTTTGAAGTTTCAGGATTTCTTTCTTTCTACAGGGATCATTGCCTGCAGTGCCCGTAATGCACCACAGGATTAGCACATGGAACGAACCCTCACTGTACCAGAAACCATGCAGAAGACCACACTACTTGAAACTGACTTCTAAAGAATCTATCATTCAGAAGATAGCTGATGGTATAACAGAAGAAAGTAGTAGCCAATGGGGGACAGGAATTGTAATTTTACCCAGTTCAAGGAAGAGTCAGTACTGTTGGAACTATCGCCACTTGAGCAATACAACAATGATGGGTAATTACACAATTCCAAACAGAACAGAAAGGATTGATAATCTTGGGCAGTGTTACTGCTTCTCGATCATGCATTTAAGAAGTGTGTACCTTCAGATGGAGCCGATTCCAGAAAACACGGGAGAGAGCGTTTTCGTTGCTTGAGGACATTATCACATGGGAAAAACGTCACCTAGTATGGAGAATTCACCATCAATATTCCAGATTTTGTAGGCATATTTGGATGTCATAATCGTTTTTCTAAGAGATGTGCTAGATACAGCAGCAATTAAGAAAGGTATTCAGGAGATACGGGCTGCACATTTAACATTAAGTTCCAAGAGGGTTCATTTACGCTGGCAGTAACTGAGGGAAGTGTTCAGGAGACAACTGGCTGCAGATTTATCATTGAGTACCAAGAAATTTCAGTTTATGTCGAAAGAAGTGTATTACTGGGACATGTAAGTAGTAAAGCTTGTGTGAGACCCATCTGAGACTGATAGAGACTGAGGGTAATCTATCAGCATCAGGGTTGTAGCGGTCTTTCCTGCACCTTGTGATTTACACTGAGGAGCCAAAGAAACTGGTACACCTACCCCGCGAGCACGCTGAAATGGCGCAGCACGATGTGGCATGGACTCGACTAATGTCTGAGGTAGTGTTGGAGGGAATTCACACCTTGAATCCTGCAGGGATGTCCATAAATCCGTGAGAGTACAATGCCCACATAGTACTAGGGACAGAAAGTTGGCTGAAACCAGATGTAAACAATAATGAAATTGTAAACTCAGATTGGAATGTGTACCGCAGAGACAGGCTGGACAGTGAAGGGGGAGGCGTGTTTATAGCGATAAGAAGTGCAATAGTATCGAAGGAAATTGACGGAGATCCGAAATGTGAATTAATTTGGGTGAAGGTCACGGTTAAAGCAGCCTCGGACGTGGTAATCGGATGTCTCTATAGGCCCCCTGGCTCAACAGCTGTTGTGGCTGAGCACCTGAAGGATAATTTGGAAAATATTTCCAGTAGATTACCCCACCATGTTATAGTTCTGGGTGGAGATTTTAATTTGCCAGATATAGACTGGGAGACTCAAACGTTCATAACTGGTGGCAGGGACAAAGAATCCAGTGATTTTTTTAAAAGTGCTTTTTCTGAAAACTACCTTCAGCAGTTAAACAGAGAACCGACTCGTTGCGATAACATATTAGACCCTCTGGTGACAAACAGATCCGAACTATTTGAAATAGTTTACGCAGAACAGGGAATCAGCGATCATAAAGCGGTTACTGCATCGATGATTTCAGCCGTAAATAGAAATATTAAAAAAGGTAGGAAGATTTTTCTGTTTAGCAAAAGTGACAAAAAGCAGATTTCAGAGTACCTGATGGTACAGATAGTGTTGAGGATCAGTGGATAAAGTCCAAAACCATCGTACAATATGCGTTAGATGAGCATGTGCCAAGCAAAATCGTAAGAGATGGAAAAGAGCCACCGTGGTAAAACAACCGAGTTAGAAAACTGCTACGGAAGCAAAGGGAACTTCACAGCAAACATAAACATAGCCAAAGCCTTGCAGACAAAAATTACCCGAAGTGAAATGTAGTGTGAGGAGGGCTATGCGAGAGGTGTTCAGTGAATTCGAAAGTAAGGTTCTATGTACTGACTTGGCAGAAAATCCTAAGAAATTTTGGTCTTATGTCAAAGCGGTAGGTGGATCAAAATAAAATGTCCAGACACTGTGACTAAAATGGTACTGAAACAGAGGATGACAGACTAAAGGCCGCAATACTAAATGTCTTTTTCAAAAGCTGTTTCACAGAGGAAGACTGCACTGTAGTTCCTTCTCTAGATTTTCGCGCAGATGACAAAATGGTAGATATCGAAATAGACGACAGAGGGATAGAGAAACAATTAAAATAGCTCAAAAGAGGAAAGGCCGCTGGACCTGATGGGATACCAGTTCGATTTTACACAGAGTACGCGAAGGAACTTGCCCCCCTTCTTGCAGCTGTGTACCATAGGTCTCTATAAGAGCATAGCGTTCCAAAGGATTTGAAAAGGGCACAGGTCATCCCCGTTTTCAAGAAGGGACGTCGAGCAGATGTGCAGAACAAATAGACCTATATCTCTAACGCCGATCAGTTGAAGAATTTTGGAACACGTATTATGTTCGAATATAATGACTTTTCTGGAGACTAGAAATCTACTCTGTAGGAATCAGCATGGGTTTCGAAAAAGACGATCGTGTGAAACCCAGCACGCGCTATTCGTCCATGAGACTCAGAGGGCCATAGACACGGGTTCCCAGGTAGATGCCGTGTTTCTTGACTACCGCAAGGCGTTCGGTACAGTTCCCCACAGTCGTTTAATGAACAAAGTAAGAGCATATGGACTACCAGACCAATTGTGTGATTGGACTGAAGAGTTCCTAGATAACAGAACGCAGCATGTCATTCTCAATGGAGAGAAGTCTCCCGAAGTAAGAGTGATTTCAGGTGGGCCGCAGGGGAGTGTCGTAGGACCGTTGCTATTCACAATATACATAAATGACCTCGTCGATGACATCGGAAGTTCACTGAGGCTTTTTGCCGATGATGCTGTGGTATATCGAGAGGCTGTAACAATGGAATATTGTAATGAAATGCGGAAGGATCCGCAGTGAATTGACACATGGCGCAGGGAATGGCAATTGAATCTCAATGTAGACGAGTGTAATGTGCTGCGAATACATAGAAAGAAAGATCCGTTATCATTTAGCTAAAATATAGCAGGTCAGCAACTGGAAGCAGTTAATTCAATAAATTATCTGGGAGTACGCATTAGGAGTGATTTAAAATGGAATAATCATAGAAAGTTGATCGTCGGTAAAGCAGATGCCAGACAGATTCATCGGAAGAATCCAGAGAAAATTCAATCCGAAAACAAAGGAAGTTGGTTACAGTACGCTGGGATCCGTACCAGATAGGGTTGATGGAAGAGATAGAGAAGATCCAATGGAGAGCAGCGCGCTTCGTTACAGGATCATTTAGTAATCGCGAAAGCGTTACGGAGATCATAGATAAACTCCAGTGAAGACTCTGCAGGAGAGACGCTTAGTAGCTTGGAACGGGCCTTTGTTAAAGTTTCAAGAACATACCTTCCCCGTCAAGCAGTATATTGCTCCCTCCTACGTATATCTTGCGAAGAGACCATGAGGATAAAATCAGAGAGATTACAGCCCACACAGAGGCATACCGACAATATATCTTTCCACGAACAATACGAGACTGGAATAGAAGGGAGAACCGATAGTGGTACTCAAGGTACCGTCCGCCACACACCGTCGGGTGGCTTGCAGAGTATGGATGTAGATGAGATGTGGGTGGTGATGTCTTCTGAACAGCAAGTTCCAAGGCCTCCCAGATATGCTCAATTATGTTCATGTGTAGGGAGTTTGGTGACCAGCGGAATTGCTTAAACTCAGAAGAGTGTTCAAGGAGCCATTCTGTAACAATTCTGTACGTGTGAGGTGTTGCATTGTCCTGCTGGATTTGCCCAAGTGCGTCGGAACGCCCATGGACACGAAAGGATGCAGGTGATCAGACAGGATGCTTCATATGTGTCACCTGTCAAAGTCGTATCTAGACGTACCAGAGGTCCCATAATACGCCAACTGCTCACACCCCGTACCGTTACAGAGCCTCCACCGGCTTCAACAGTCCACTGCTGACATTCAAGGTCCATGATTTCATGAGGTTGTCTCCATGCCCGTAGACGTAAATCCAGTAGATACAATTTGAAACGAGACTCGTCCGATTAGGCAACATGTTTCAGTCATCAAAAATCAAATGTGTGGTGACGGGACCAGGTGAGGCGTAAAGCTTTGTGTCGTGCATTTATCAAGGGTACATGTGTGGAACTTCGGCTCCAAAAGCTCAGACGATGGCGTTTCGTTGAATGGTTCGTAGGCTGACACTTGTTGATGCCCAAGCCTTAAATCTGCTGCAATATGTGTGAGGGTTACACTTCCGTCACATTAAACGATTCCCTTCAGTCGTCGTTAGTCCCGTTCTTGCAGGATCTTTTTCCGGCCACAGCGATGTCTGAGATTTGATTTTTTAGTGGTTCCTGATATTCACGGTACAAATGTGATATGGTTGCTCGGGAATTTCCACCACTTGATCGCTACCTCGGAGATGCTGTGTCCCATCGCTCGTGCGCCTACTACAACAGCACGTTCAAACTCACTTAAATCTGGATAATGTGCCATTGCAGCAGCAGTAACAGATCTAACAACCGCGCCAGACACTTGTTCTATGTAGGCGTTGCCGACCGCAGCGCCGTATTTTGCCTGTGTATATATGTCTGTATTACATAGTTAATAATATACTGGGATACTTCTGCTGATGGCCACTTTCCGCAGCTCACTGCACTAGCGGACCAGGACCATGGGAAAATCTAGCTACATAAAGGGAGGGCCACAGATGGATTCTGCAAATACACAGGGGTTTGTAACCTCGCTGATCACATCGCCTCGCTTAGAGAATGGACACCGTACGAAGAGCCTTGTGGGAATGTAGAACCCACAGGTAATTGTGGACGGCTGCAGGCACTAAGATAAAGCATAGACCCAAAAGCGTGAGGAACACACAGGTGGAAGCCGGTGAAACTTCTGACTAGCAGCAACCGTTTTCTCTGCTTAAAAGCGAGAAACTGTCGAAAAATCACGTACACCGGCAGGCATCGGAACGAAACGTAGACACGAGGCGCCAAGACTTTTCACAGGGAGGCATGTGAAACGAAAGAAGTTCGGAAGATGTCAGGCTACTTGAAAAAAACAAAAAAAGGTTTTCTAGGCAGTAAGGCGGTTGCTTATAAAACACGAAGGCCAGCAGATTCTTAGATTAAACGCTAATATTAGGCTGTACAGGTCTCATGCTGAGATAGCCGTTACAAGAAAAGTGTTGTGTGGCTGATTCAACAGAAACTTGTAAATACAGAAATACATCGGGACAATGTACAACCAGTTTTGGAGACCGTGTTGACCGTGAAAAGTGTGAAACGCCTTAATTCTCGAATCACACACCAACACACGCAAGAGAGGAGAATTCGACCCTGCATTGGGAGGCACGATCATGAAACGGAGAAGAGTCTTTGGAAGGCATTGCAAATTTATTCGATCAATAACACCGAAAGGAGAAAATTTCGAGATGTTGGTGAGCTTAGCAGAGTGATGGAAGTCTGAGAGACTGCACAGAAGGAGGACTTGGTGGCTCTTCGATCAATCGCCTACTTAGTCTGCTGAATTTGAATCTGATCCTTCATCCCACTCTAATGTTCACTATAGCTTTCTAGTTTAATATTTTCCTGATCCATGTAAAATTTCCTGATGTTTCTGGTCCGGTGCTCGGGAATGAAGAACTCAAGCGAGAGCTGCAATTCCCTTGCCTATCATCTGCCTTACGACATTATGATATCGCAGCTTCGGCCACGCAACCCCGAACAAACCCTCAAGGCGGGGACGAGTCCGGGTCTCGCCGCAAAACCGGGACACGTAGGAGAGCAGCCGGCTTGCCACCACACAGCTCCGAGGTGACCGCCGTACCGATTCAGCGTCTGTCGCCATCATCACCACACGAAAAATGACTATGAAGAATGGCGAGAAGCTTCACTGCGGTCTTCCTTTCCGTTAATAACTGAGTTATGTCCACGGCCAGTCAAATCTACCCAGACATTCTTAATTTTTTTGCGTTTACAAGGCACTGAAATAAATGCACTCATTTCACGTTTCATTCAACTAAACAACCTATTCCATTTGCTTATCACTCCCTTAATCTCATAATCTTTTGTTGTTTTATTCCATTTAATTATTGATGTCATTCAATTATTTCCTCCCGATGTGGGGCAGTGTAATTATTAGCACACGTTAACTTCTTGGGGTGTGATGTCAGGTGTACGGATGGTGTGTTTGTGTTTGCCGAATGTGTTTAAAATGAGCAGTATGAAGTAGACATAGCAGTGTGCGGCGCGAGGTTCGAATCCTCCTTCGGGCATGGGTGTGTGTGTTGTCCATAGCGTAAATTAGTTTCAGTTAGATTAGGTAGTGTGTAAGCGTAGGGACCGATGACCTAAGCAGTTTGGTCCCATAAGATCTTACCACAAAACTCCAGTTTTCAATTTTACGTAGCTGTATGCGAACCTGGGTTATGCTCGCGGTCGCAATGCACAGCGCGAGGTTGAAACGAGCTGCCCGCATTTGATAACAAGAAACTTCCCATAGCGCGGGATGTTGAAGTCGTAAGACACTCTTAGCAGTGCCATTTGTGTTGACAGTTCGAGCAGCGCGGTCTATTGCCCGACGAATTTGTAGCAGTTCTGAAGCGAAAGCCGTGAAGTGTTTCCTTCAGTTTAGAAATCGAGTAGAACTCACGAGGGCTTAAGTCAGGGGAGTGCAGTAGGTGGTATAGCACTTAGAAGCCCCATCAGTCAAACAAGTCAGTAACAGCTTGCACTGTACGTGCTTGAGCACTGTTCTGCAAAATGATGGTCAGGCCCTGAAGAAAATGTCATCACTTCTGTCTCTAAGCTGGTCGCAGGTTGTGTTCCAAAGATCAACAGTTTCCTGGCAGGGCATGATCTGGGTGAAGGAGGTTGGAGAATGTAAGAGTTTTATAACGAAGACCTGCTGTAAAGCAACCCTTGACTGAATATGAGAACAGCGATTTCATGGATTTTAGGGAAGAATGTACTTCTAGTAGCTAACCCATCCACAATCATTGCGTAGGGTTTCTCGAACGCGTCTTGGAACTGATTCAGCTAATTTCCTTGACAGTGTTTCGAGATGGTTTCTTTCCCACCACGTGTTTTCCACTTCTTCCAAAGGTCGCTTGCATTTTTAGACAACTGTCAGTGACCTCGATACCCCCGCCCACATGTTCTCATTAGGGTTGAGGTCCGGTGACAGTGAAATGAACGCCGTTACTTTTATTATGCGTCGGTCGTGAAACCATTTTCCGAACGGCTCTCTTTTGATGACTGGGGCTGTGATCCTATAAATAAATAGTTATCTAGGAATTTCATCTGTTTGTATTTCAAGAACGTATTTGTAATTTACACACTATATTAAGGCTTTATTTATGTAGTGTCTAGAAATTCAGCTCGAGTCATAACTGAGAGCTCTATTGTAAGCTAAATTTCTCGAATGAGAGCGTATGTTACCGTGTCCACTATGTGATGAGAATCATAGCCTGAAAACCAGATCGAGAGAGATTGTCTGAATCAGATCGAACGATGTGGTATGGAACTGACAAAGAGACGATCGGAACTGTTAATCACGTATATTGATGAGACTTCGGTACGTTGTGGAGGAACCTGTCCTGAATACCTATCTAGCAGCGTTTCATCCAATGGCTTCCAGTTTAAGTATTTTGCGCAACGTCTGTAACAGTAACGTCATCCCTGTGTGAAGCAACTGAGAGAAGCGCAGGGGCTGTAGTTCGAGTTTATCATGCGGACTGTATAGTTTCAAATCCTGCCCGGGCCCCTTTTCTCCAATTTAATCGTACAGAATATCATTAAATAGTGTATGTCATCCAAATTATTAAAAAAATCATTTTACACGTAGTAATTTCATTAACAAACCAATCATTACAGCAAAGTTTCTTCAGATGTGTAGTCCGTTTCTTACGGAATGGATTACAGAATCTTTTTACTCTTTAGCGCTTGTTGCACTAGAACGGAATTACTAGTAGTGTTTGTCGTAGAGGCAAATAAAAGAGAAATCCGTAGAGTACCAGGCAAATTTAATGAAAGTTCATGCTCTCCAGGCATACGGGTTTTTCAGAAGTGATACCGGGAAACATAGTTCATTTAAATTACAGAGACTATTATTACTGTAATCAACTTCGATATGAACCACGCGTATCTGATCATTATTGTGAAAGCAGAAGCACTAAACTGATGCAGAACAGAAGGATGAATTTTTATGGAAAATTCCCCAGAAACTATTTTTCTATCAGCCCTCAACATGTTTGTTGCATTTTGAATTTTGCGAAACTTAATTTGCCTGCAAAAATAAATATCAGAGGTTTGTTGGGATAGTGGAGTACATGTTCGAGCGATAATTTTTACAGTGAAAGTGCCTGCTCTTCTTTCATCTACAAAGATTTAATCGGAAAGTGCCTGGTCTGTCTGCGCTCCCCATGAATGAGGCGAACGTATCCAAATATTTCGAATTTTAAATACGTACCACAAATAGAATTCACGTTTGAAGAACGTTTCAGGTACAGATATTTTATTACTGAAATTACTACGGTAAAAACGGCTACTTTGAAATAATTTTGCGTGACATATACTATTTAATGATATTCTGTACGAAGAAACTGAACAGGAAAGTACACAGACCGGATATGAACCTGTACCTTCCGCGTGACAATCGTGAACTATAGCCACTGCGCTACTCCCACTACCTTAGAACAAAGCTAACGCCAATGGTATAGGAAGTACGCAAAAATTTACTAAATCGATTTCCTTGGAAACTAGGAGCCTCTGGATGAAAAGCTGCAAGCCACGTGCTCAGAAAAGGTCCCTCTACAACATACCCAAGACTTATCAAAATTTCTGATTTACGGGTGTAATGGTCTCCTTGTGAGATTCGGAAACCAGAAGACAATTTGAACTTTCGCGTCTACAGCAACACTGCGTCGATAGCGTAACAGGTAGCAGCTGTACAAGGCAAATTGAGCAATACGACTAGTGCCAGCACTGTACAAATTCCAATACATTATGTTTATGTGATACTAATACTACAATGAACATTAAAAATTTGTTTTAGTGTTGCAAATGAAACCATATTAGATTTGTGGACGATATAAAAACAATAATAATAGTCACTATTATAATAAAAATGGCTCTGAGCACTATGGGACTCAAAATCTGAGGTCACCAGTCCCCTAGAACTTAGAACTACTTAAACCTAACTAACCTAAGGACATCACACACATCCATGCCCGAGGCAGGATTCGAACCTGCGACCGTAGCGGTCGCGCTGTTCCAGACTGAAGCGCCTAGAACCGCGCGGCCACACCGGCCGGCTATAATAAAAAAGAGGGATTATTAGAAAAAAGTAGGTGCAATACAAACTACACAAGGATGGCAAATGAGAAGTAATGAGGAGATTTACAAAAATAGAGAAAAATATCAGACACAATGGCTAATCGAGGATTAACCTTTGTTGGAAATATCTACCGAATGAATGCGAATAGGCTAAAGAAACAAATATTCTTTTACTCCTGAAACAATAAATCAACAATAGTATGGATTAAGAAGTAAGCAAATAACTGGAAAGAAACATCAGAGAGTTGGGACTAACGGAAATAACCTTTTTTAAGAATAAAATACTGAATTTAGAAGGCTTTCAAAGCAGAAGAAGTAAGAAATTTGGGACGACATGGACAGAGGAAGGATAAGACAACATGGGATAAAATAACTGAAAACTTTAAAAATAGGGAATAGAATCAAATAAAGAAGAGGAACTGGCGTTGTTACGTTATCCTAGTTGGTAAATACAAAACTAATTATAATAATAAATGAACATTGGAAAACTATTAATACACTATTTTACGTTATTTGCTGTCCATACCTGCATAAAACAGACGTCGCCAAGAGGACGCAGCATCTCAAAGCTTGGATTCATTATATTCTCCATGGTATTAACGTAGGCTTCTACGTTGATAATGCCCTCAATCTGCCACAGGCGGTCTGTTCCCCTAGCCTAGAAATATCCCCAATCGGCAACAGAATGAGATCTACTTCTTTCTCTTCACATGAAACACCTCGGTCTACACCGCTCTCCTCGCGGACGGTACACCTAGTAATAGCAAAACAGCTTGATTTTTATCAAACCGGTCACTGATTCAAAGGAAAAATTTATTGAACAAATGCTGCATCATAAAAGTGTAACTATAAAAGAAGGAAGACAGGTTTTAGGATGTTCTGTACTGCAACAACGTAAAGACAGTTTTACATAAAATACTTGCATATATGTAACTATACACAAACCCTTTGATATCTCACCTCAATTGGGACATTTTTTGTGGCGGTGTTCGTAGCGACAAACAATTCGCTGAAGAAACGGCTTACGAAGTCACCGCCACACTTTTAATAGCGGGCCGACCGGTCCGCTGGAACAGTAAACAGAAAGATGAAAACCCAAACACTCTGATTAAACAAAAGTCGGTATTTATCTTTATTACGAAGATACAGAACAGTAGTGAACTCCGTGTCTACAGAAATCTGTCTAGTACGAGTCGGAGCGGATAGGTCAGCGTCGGCTGACGACAAACAACAACTCTGCTGCGATGAACACACAACTGACTAGCAAGTACACAAATCGGTGGCGAGTATACAACTGAGCGGCGGATACAGAACTGTCCTAGCGCTCCTTTTTTTTTTTTTTTCATTTATTGAATTTCAATTCCCCCCGAAGGGGGCGGGCTGGCAGCAGCTTAGTACGCCGCTCTTCAGCCGACAGATTTTGTGACAAAGAGCAAGAGAACAAATAAGAAAAACAACAGGCGATAAAATCGGAGACTTAGAGAGTAACAAGGCGAAAAGAAATCGTGGAACTTAAAACAACAACACAGGGATGATGACGCTAATAAAAATACATACGAAGTAGACAGGGAAAACAATAGACAATTAAAAAACACGGCGACAGTCTGGATTCTGTTCGCAAAGGAAATAAAATTCACACCGAGCGACAGCATGGTTTCTGTTCGCAACACGAGAAAGACAAACAACACTGAATAGTCACTGGAACACTGCACTAAAAAGTTGGCAAATGTGACACCACAGTCGAGAGCAGGTGGGGGGAAACTGGACAGAAGATGGGAAAACGAAAAAGGGGGGGAAAGGAGAGTAAAAGCGAAGGGGGGAGTCGGGAAAGGAGTTGAAGGAGGATGAGGACCCATAAGAGGGGTGGGGGGCAGACGCGACAGGGAGTGGGGTAGGCAGAGGAGGGGAATACAAAAGGACTGGGGGGGGGGAGAAGGGATGTAGGGAGAGGTGTAGTGGGGGGAAGAACAGGACAGAAGTGGGGGGGAGAGGGAGCCCAGGGAAAGGACAGAGGAAAGGAGGGGGATGGAGGATCAGAGTTGATAGGAAGGATAAATGGAGGGAGAGAGGGCATCATCCGGGAGGGGGAGTTGACGGAAGCCACCTCGGGAAAGGAGATGGAGGGTGTAGAGATGGAGGGTAGGGGGGACACAACGGTGAAGACGTGGCAGGGGGCGGGGATGGGAGAGGAGAGGAGCAACCAGGGGGTGAGGGGGTTCAAGACGGCGGGAGGTGTAGAGGATGCGGATATGTTCGAGGAATAGGAGCAGATGGGGGAAAGGAATGAGATCATAGAGGATCCGCGTGGGGGACGGGAGGCGGATACGGAAGGCGAGGGGGAGTGCATGACGCTCAAGGATCTGGAGGGACTGATAGAATTTGGGGGGGGGCAGATATCCAGGCAGGACTGGCATAACAGAGGATGGGACGGATTAAGGATTTGTAGGTGTGGAGGATGGTAGAGGGGTGCAACCCCCATGTCCGGCCAGAGAGGAGTTTGAGGAGGCGGAGGCGGTTGTGGGCTTTGGATTGGATGGATCGGAGATGAGGGATCCAGGTGAGGTGACGGTCAATGGTGAGGCCAAGGTAGGTGAGGGTGGGGGTGAGACGGACAGGACGTGCGCAGACAGTAAGGGAGAAATCCAGGAGCCGGAAGGAGCGAGTGGTACGACCTACGATGATTGCCTGGGTCTTGGAAGGATTTAGTTTCAGGAGCCATTGGTTACACCATGCAGCAAAAAGGTCAAGGTGATTCTGGAGAAGGCGTTGGGACCGTTGGAGGGTAGGAGCGAGGGCGAGGAATGCGGTGTCATCAGCATATTGCAAGAGGTGCACTGGAGGGGGGGGGGTTGGGGCATATCTGCCGTGTACAGGAGGTAGAGGAGAGGGGAGAGGACAGAGCCCTGGGGCACACCGGCAGAGGGGTAGAAGGTGCGGGAATTGGCATGATGGATGGTAACGTAGGAGGGGCGGCGGGAGAGGAAGGAGGCCACCAGACGGATGTAATTGATAGGAAGGGCGTAGGTTTGGAGTTTAAACAGGAGACCGGGATGCCAGACACGGTCGTAGGCCTTTTCAAGGTCAAGTGAGACAAAAATGGCGGAGCGACGGGAGTTAAGCTGGAGGGAGAGGAGATGAGTGAGGCGGAGGAGTTGGTCATCAGCAGAGAAGGAAGGTCGAAAGCCACATTGGGTGTTTGGGAGGAGGTGGTTTTGGTGGAGGTGGAGATGGATGCGCCGGGAAAGGATGGATTCCAAGAGCTTGCTGAACACCGACGTGAGACAGATAGGACGATAGGAAGAGGCATCAGATGGAGGCTTATTGGGTTTGGAGAACATCAGGATACGGGAGGTTTTCCACAGGTCGGGATAGAAGCCAGTGGCAAGGATGACATTGTAGAGGGCGGCAAGGAGGGAAAGGAAGGAGGGAGGGCAGTGTTTGAGGTGGCGGTAGGTAACGCAGTCGTGGCCGGGAGCAGTATTGCGTTTAGTGCGGAGTGTGAGGCTGATGTCCTGTGTAGTGATGGGAGTGTTAAGTGCAGATGGTGGGGTGTGGCCCAAGTACTGGAAGCTAGGAGCAAGGGGAGGAACAGAGGTATCCGTACGGTCCATGACATCAGGGAAGAGGGAATAATCAAAGTGGGGATCATCTGGGATGGAAAAAACATCAGAGAGGTGGGAGGCAAAGTGGTTGGCCTTACTGAGGTTGTCAGGAAAGGGACGGTCATTAAGGAGGAGAGGGTACTGGGGGGTGGGGCGGTTCCCAGTAAGGCGGTGGAAAGCAGACCAATACGTGGAAGAGTTGATGGGGAGCGTGGTGTTGAGGTGTGTACATGTCTGGCGCCAGGCTCGGCGTTTCTTCGCAACAAGCAGGTTGTGGATGTGTCGCTGTAATTGCCGGTGGCGGGTAAGTGTATCCCGGTCACGAGTGCGGAGAAAAGAGCGGTAGAGGCGGCGGGACTCCCGAAGGAGAAGGACGGCCTGTGGAGGCAGGGCAGGGCGGTGAGGGTGGATGGTTTTGGTGGGGATATGGGTGGCGACGGCGTCAGACAAGGTCTGGTGCAGGAAGGCAGCAGTGCGAGAGATGTCATCAGGAGACTGGAGGGTAAGGTCGTGGCTGTCAACCTGGGTGTGAATGGAATCCCGGTAGGCATCCCAGTTGGCACGGGAGTAATCATGGACAAGTTTAGGAGGGACGTCAGGGCGAGGAGTGTGGCGGGGATGGCGACCGGTAGAGATAGTGAGGAGGACAGGAGCATGGTCACTGCCAATGAGGTCAAGGACATCCGCAGTGATGCGCCCAAGAAGGTTGGGAGAGGCAAGGACTACATCAGGAGTGGTGTTGGATTCGGGCCGGGTGTGCTGGGGCAGGGGAACCAGGTCTCCCTGGAGAGTGGTGAGAAACTGATGCCACCGCTGGAGGTCGGCAGGATCACGGCTGTGGATATTGAGGTCGGCGGCAATCACGTAGGTGGAGAAGGTGCGGTCAATGTGGGCCAGGAAATCGTATGGGATGGGGGTGCGAGGGTGGACATAAATGGTGGCACAGGTGATGGTAAGGGCGGGGAAGAAGAGGCTGAGGGTGAGATGCTCGGCAGGATTGTTAAGGAGAGGTTGGGGCCGGACTGGGAGGTGCTTGAGGTGGCCTATAGCAACTCCGCCACGTGCCAGAGGGTACGGGTTATCGGTGCGATGTAGGGTGTAAGGGGCAGTGGAGATGGGGATACGGGGCTGAAGGAAGGTTTCATTGAGGACGAAGGCATCCATGCGGTGCTGACGTAGGGTGTGGAGGAAGAGGAGTTTGTGGGTGGGCAGGGAGCGAACGTTGTGGTACAGGATACGGTACGGTTGTTGTACCATGGGAGTGGAGAGTTAGACGAGGGTGGTGAGGGGGGTGAAGGTGAAGTGGGCCTGGTTGTGGGAGTAAGTGGCATAGGTGGTAAGATGGAAGATGGAACGGGCAGCGAGGGCGATTTGGGAAAGAGTGTGGGAGCACTGGAAGGGGTGGATGTTTTGGAGCACAATGGTGGTGAAACGGATGATGTCCTCAGCAGTAGGGGGAGGGCGGAGCGAGTTGTTTGGGTGGATGGGGTCATCAACAGGACGGACAGGGACGGTGAGCTCAGGGGTTACTGGTGGAGGTTTCGCTTTACACTTCGAGGAGTAGGTAGGATGGGGTTCATTACAAGTGTTGCAGGAGGGGGGAGAGGTGAGGTTGGGGCAATGCTTGAGGAAGTGGGAAGCTTTGCAGTGGGGACAAGTAGAGGGGTTCTTGCAGGCAGAGGTAACGTGGCCGTTGTAGGTGAGACAGCGTTGGCAGCGGTAGGACTGGACTGGGGAATGGGAGGGGTCCACCTTATGGCGCTGATTGTAGATGAGGGCTCCCTCGGTGAGGAGGCGGTCAATGGAGGAGGAGGATTCAGTGAATATCCGCATGAGAAAAGTCGGCCCGGCATCATTGAAGATGCGACGGGCCGAGCGGATTTCGATGTCGGGCCGGGAGTTGAGTTCCGCCAACACCTCAGCCTCCGCGATCATGGGGCTAAGCTTCGTGATCACAGCGGTGAAGGTTGGCGGACGTCGGGGAGGTTGAGACTGACGGGGAGAGGACGGGGTGTGGTAGGGGGTGAGGGTTGCACGTTGGCCAAATTGGATACGAGGGATGCGGGAGAGGAGGTCGGTGTGGAAGGAAGCATTGGGGGACTTTATGAGGACCGAGTCCTTGCGAGGAATCAGTTGGGAGATGGGAGCATTGGGGCAGTATTTCCGGATGGCGAGAGTGAGGGAGCGGGCATCAAGGAATTGAGGGTCAGGATTGGAGAGGACAAAGGTGTGGGTGGCAGGCGTGGCGGGGGCGGGGGTCGGGGCCGCGTCCATGGGAGTGGGTGGGTCACGGGGATTGGGGGTTTTTTTGGAGGAGACTTCGGGGGAAGGGTCAGCATTCGGGCGCTTGGAAGGTTTCGTGGACACCACTGGGTGGGGAGGGGGCGGGGGGACGGGTTGCAGGGGGAGATGGCGGGGGGCAGGACCACCCTGAGCAGCGAAAGACGCAGACGGTGGGGGCGTGGGTGTCACTGAGACTGTGGAACGTCGAGCAGAGATCCGTGCTGGCTTGGAGCCTGTCGGAGGCGGTGCGGGGAGCGGCGGAAAGTCAGTAGCTGTCGATGGGGCGACAGTGATAGGGGAAGAGGAGTTGGGGGTGGGTACGGCCGAAAGTGGCGCAGGGGTGGGGTGGACAGGGAGAGAAGGAAGGACGGGAAGTGGGGTGGAGGATGAGCTCCATGTGATGGTGGTTGGAGCAGCGGAGGGAGAGGTGAAAATGATAGTGGTAGTGGTGGTGGGTTGGGACATGGTGGCGGCGCGCGAGAAGGGCGGCGGCGGCGGCGGCGACCAGACGGCGGCGGCGGTGACCAGGCGGCGGCGGCGGTGACCAGGCGGCGGCGGCGGCGGCGGCAGGCGGCGAGCACCGGCAGGCGGCGACCAGGCGGCGGCGGCGGCGAGGACCGGCAGGCGGCGACCAAACGGCGGCGGCGGCGAGGACCGGCAGGCGGCAACCAAACGACGGCGGCGGCGGCGGCGGCGGCGAGCACCGGCAGGCGGCGACCAGGCGGCGGCGGCGGCGAGCAGTACTGACGACGAGCAGACGGCAAGGCAAGGGTGGGGATCTTCCACGTCGAGGGTGCACCCTGAGAGTAGCCCTGGCAGTGAAACTCTTCGACGAAGAAGTGAGGGAATCCAACCCTCGAATGTGTCCTAGCGCTCGCGACTCCAGCGCTTAAGAAGCCAGAAGCTAGCGGTGGCGCGCGCAGACTTGCGGCGATTTCCTGTATCGCTGGCGCTGCTTATGCGGACGGCGTCCGGACTTTGATGCTGCCAACCTTTTGGCAGCGGGCTCGGGTGGCATTACTGGCTAGGATATAACATTATTCTCTGCAGAAAATATTTTATCGTCAGAAAATATGACTCTGCTCCAGCCAAAGGCAATGAGTTCTTCGGCAGAAGTCACGCGGTACATCTTCTGATACATAATCAAGCGTTGCTTTATAGCAGCTCGAAGTCTATTATCAATCGAACTCCTCCTCACAGTTCTTGCACTGCCAGGACACTCAGAAATCTCTCCTAGGTGCCGGCAGCTGAGGAACGGATTGGTGTCTACGTTGTCGAACAGACGTCTGTCGACTCTCTCACTGGACACACGGGATCGTACACTCCCACATTTACGCCCCGTAAGCCCAGTGGCAAAATATTCTCTCTGCCAATGCCTCGCAGCCACTTTTGGGACGCCGCAACTCTCACTCATCTCGGATAGGCAGTAACTCCCGTCCTCGATCAGTGCGACGACTCGAATTCTCGTTTCGTGATTCCAATGAGCTGCCATGATGATTGAAACCTATGTCGTGTAATGTCACCATTATATAGCGTCTGTTGAGGACGCCTGCAGCCTCACATAAACGGAAGACCTTTTACCGCTGTCATTAGGAACACAAATTTACTAAATAAAAATTAAAGGTTTATGTGGTATTTAATGATAAGTAAAATCATGGTGGTACAATATTGCATATATATCAATATCATTATGAAGGCAAATTAATGAGACACTACAAATGACAATAAATATCAATGCGAAGTATTTTATTGCGACAGCAAGCTACAAAATTAATGTTTACCCAACCCGTGTCCAGTACATACGTTAAATAAATTCGTGGTTAATGTATTATACTCCAGTACACTCTAAGATACAAACCGGAAGCCGGCCGCTGTGGCTGAGCGGTTCTAGGCGTTTCAGTCTGGAACCGCGCGTCCGCTACGGTTGCAGGCTCGAATCCGGCCTCGGCCATGTATGTGTGTAATGTCCTTTGGTTAGTTAGGTTTAAGTAGTTCGAAGTTCTATGGAACTGATGACCTCAGATGTTAAGTGTCATAGTGTTCAGAGCCATTTGAACCATTTGAACAAACCGGAAGACATCGTTTTGGCTCTGAACGCAGTATTCCGACATCATCATCTGCACATTTTTCGTGTAGTCAATGTGAAACTCTGTTCCCTTATACGACGGTGCATGTGGAAAAGATATCACGTCATCAGTCATCAGAATAACTAACCAGTGATTGTCGACTCTCTTCTTACCATAATAGGAAGTGAATTCACTCGCAAAGTAAGATGAGGTAACATCAAAATTAATGCAATACACACAAAAGGAACTACAGAGACTTCTATACTCAGTAGTAGTACACAAGTAAATAGCGTCTCTGAGAAGCACATACTTCATTTCCTTCCCTCGTATCACAGCACTTCTTACAGTATTAAATACGAAAATGAGCATTTTAGGGTTGTGAAGCATAATATGACACTCGATTCAAATTTCAGTCCAGATCGGAAACATTCTAAAGGCAAGGGGGCTCTTTCCTTTCATGCATAACTACCACTCACAAATTCTTATTTATGGATTTGCAGCCGTCGACCTTTCCTTATGAATGAATCCTGTGTTACCTTACTCGTTAAGGTACGGGGACAAGTGAGGATGAAGAGTAACACCCCGTCCCTCTTACTGTAGTGAACATCTTTGGGCATGTGTGCATTCGCAATGAGTCGCTGTCACCATAACATAATACGGAAATCATACAAGAGGCAACCCAGCTGTCAGCTCATTCAAACAGCATTCAGTAAGTCGACAGAAAATGGACTGAAAATCAAATTAATGTCACTTTCCGAGTCTTATTCATCTCAAAATGGAACATTACACAAAGCAGTCGAGTGTTACAGTAATTATACTTAAATAAATCATATACGAAAGATTTAATAGCCGAAAGGACCCGTTAGTTTGAAACCGTCTGGAATTTATTCAGATCAAACGTAAGAATCGAGGCATACTGCAAATATAAATTCTCATCTATAAATTGCTTCTTATGTTTCTTGGCAAAGAATCAGCACCAGTTTTATTGAAACAATCGCCAATAGAAGACAGTGGCAACTGTACAAGTAGAATGGTACCGTTGCTCAGAAAATCAGGTGACGTCACGCTCTCCACCAGCCATCCATGACATTAGTGTTAATGTCCTTCATCTAGCGCTGACTACTTAAATAAAGTGAGCGTGCTGTTGTCTTCCCTTCTTATGACTAGCAGCTCTTATGAGGCTCTGCCTGTATCATCGTGCTCCACAAGCTATGCCCTGCTGTGTGATTACGAACACCTTCGCTACTATACCGCCTCACGTTTCCATCAAGAACAAGCAGAGAATAGAACCAAAGACCCTTAACGTCTGAAGGGAAACACCCGTCAAGCTGCTCAATCCAATGAGTGAAGCACCTACCTCATTAGTTCTAATTAAACACAATTAATTCTCATGATAAACGCATTAATTCTGCATATAACTGTAACACAACTGAAATGACAGTCATTACATGGGTTCTTTGTTTTACAATAAGTTGAATCAATAAATGTTTAAATTCGAGTCACACGTATTTAACATTTTATAGGTGCATCACAAGGCAATGACCAACGAAAAGATGCCGTCAAAGTCCCATTGCATACATTATCTGTAAAACAGTTACATACAAAGAGCTGTCTGAGAAGTGTTTGGAAATCCAATGATAGTCGATGGACTTTTAGCACTGGAGCTGAGTTACGGTAGTTAATTATATATTTGTTTGGAATTTTAATGCCTGAATAATCTGTGGATACAAAGCAATAGAGCGTTGGAAAATTAAAGTTTCCGTTTAGCCTAGAGGGTGATCATTTTACGAGTAAATTACAATGTCTCTCGTTATTTACTGTATGGATACCTTCTTTTTTCTTAAGTCATTGTTTCAGTTGAGCCTAAGTTTAACGACCACAAATTCGTGGAATAATTAGTGCCAAATCAGTGTCAGATTAACCGTTGCATTAGTGTAAAGTCGTAAAGCACTCAACCAGCATGCCAAGAATGCACATGGAGCGTGGGATGCCAAAAAAGTAAATGAACAACTAACTTATGAAAAGGGTGTCACACGTTATCGCAACTCAAAGATGGGAGAAACATTATTCGCAAAGCATACAGTCCGTGATTTCAATTACGTCAAATGACGAGACACTGCTCCACGCTAGCAGAAGGCACCGCTGGCAATAGATTTCTGGCCACTCCCTGACATTGCTCCCACTCAAATACTCCTATAGCCACTCCAGCAGCGAACAGTGGACAAAACAGTTCTATGCTAAGGACATTTATATTTAAGTAACAAACTTCAGTATGCATAAACGCCTGATGATGAGCAAACCGTGCTCGAAATGGGTTGGAATACATTAAATTAAACGTAAAATAAATTGTTGGAAGAGGTAAGTTCTGCTTTAGCCTGTACTAAAGCAATGAGAGAATGCTCACTTTCTCGACGATACGATGTATTGCTACAACTGTACCCATAACATCAGATCCCACTACAAACGTATCTGTAAAGCCAGATGTTTTCCCCCTTCCTCTGTTTTAATTGAAAACCACCACAACGAAATTATCGAGGGGAATCCTATGAAACACTTGAATTTATAGTCGTTAGATGACTAATGGAGTTTGCCAAACTTCACTGCCAGTTACAACTATAACACTGTTTACAAATAATAAGAGCATTGAAATCGCTCATTTTCCTGCATTTTTTATGGTGACAGTGGATGAATAGAGACATCCGATGTGCACCACAATAAAATATTAGTATTTACATTACGTCGTTATCTTCAGAGTAACATAGAATAACCACTCAAAGATGCCGACAACAAGAAGCTCATAAGCTAGGCATGAAACTGTTCCAGTGTCACGATTTAAGATACATCCACGATTATTGTGGTTGGCCATGGAGGGAGCGGGTGTTAATTATTGTGTGGTAGACTGTAACAGCTGTTTATTGCTTCCAAAACGAAGTGACAGTCTCCAGCAACAAAAGGAAAAAAAGACCAAAGGGAAAAAAGATGCTGCCAGAATGACGCGAGGATACGGCATTTCACTGCGAAAAACTGGTATTGTATTGGACTATGTTACGTGTGAGGTGGTACCAATGTGTGGATGCTACTCACTCGCTGCTGATCAACTCTCTCATAAGCAGAAAATAAGTCTGAGCTAGAATCCGACATAGTGGTAGTTTAGCGTCATTAATCAGCACCGTATAGATAATCTCGGCAATTATTAGCACTGTCTGTCCATTTGTGCCGTCGATTACACCCTGATAATTCTCATCTGAATATTGTGGCAGGATAGAGGCCTCGTTCATAATGATACCATCAGGACTCAGTTAATAACACCGTGCACCGACTGTGAAGCACTGCATAGAAAATTATCACAGCACTCAGCATCGTGAACCCATTGTTATCTGGGTATCTTTTCGCTTTTACTCAAAAAACATTCTCAGTGATTCTGCTGCAATCATTATAAGTAGATACTTGCCATTCTTTCACTATTACAGGCTTGATGGCAGACTGCATTAGGGGTGACTTATTCTAAACATCACTGTGTGCATTTTTCGTTTCTTATTCCTTTTTCTGATGATTACTGCTTCTTCTTTGACGTTAGCAGCAGCTCGAATCAAACTAACACTGCACATATTCGCTAGTGTCAATTTTTATATAGCCCTGCGGCAGGCGCGCTTAAGATCGTTGCCTCAGCTGGCGCTTGCGGCACTCCGTGCCGCCTACATTTAAATACATGAAGAAGGAGTTTCTGTAATTTTTTGGTGGAATTAATTATTTATTGTTTATAACATCATTCTTAACAGCAACTTTTAATATGATCTGTATACATATATCCAAGGTGCATGGGAAAATTAAAATTGTTAAAGAATACCTGACATACGTTTCCAGGATATTTCCTAAGCGCTACTTTAATAACAAATTCTAAATAAATTGTAACCACACATATGCTTCGATTGTTTACCATTGTTAAAGCAAGTCTTACAAAAACATGTAATATGTATAAAAACTTTGTAGCAATAATAAAGAATAAGGCAGTCAGTAAATACATATCAAGAATCACACACTTTCTTCCTCAGGAGAAGCTCTTCAATCATTATATGTGACAACATTGTGGCAATGTTGCTTGCAAACGAATCTTTTGCAGCTATTGCAAGTGACAGTAGTTTTATTATTTTTTCCCGCCACAAAGATGGCACCTCCAACAGCTTCTTTCAGTCTCATCGTGATTGGCGGAAATTGATTGATGAGGTGACAGAAATCCTTGAATATCTCATGGTAGAGTAGAGAGCTGAGCCCTTTCTTTCAAATGGCAGTCCATCAGAGCCAAGGCCAGGTTTGTTAGGTAGGTTCTTCTTCTGAATATTTCTCTGGATTGTTGGCAAAAAACAAGACTTGGGAATTTATCCCAGCAATATCCTGATAACGAAAAACAATGCTAAGGGCCATCTTCTTGTGGTCCTTTGTGTGGAGTACGATGTACACATATTATCCACAGTATCGACTCCACCTTTTGTTGCATTGTAGTCCAAATTTACAACAGACTTGCCTGTAGCGGTGTCGATTTCAGCAGTTTCATGCATTGACGACAGGAAAAGGACAGCCTTGTTCCTTTTTGTTTAGCATGAAGCAAGACAGAAGTCATCTTGAAATCCGAAAAGACCATTTCCAGGTTCTCGCGATTTGTTGGGCAAAAATTCCGGAGGAATTTCCTTCTTGTTCTTTTTCAATGTTCCAATGAACGTTAGCGCATTTTCTAAAAGATGCTAGACTACAGGGTAACTACTGTAATAGTTGTCCTTAGTTACATTCCTGAGAGTTCCCTTGATTGGCTCAACCAATCTCTTCACAATATCCATTGGCTGGTTAGATGCGACATATGGTCCAGGATTCTGCCTGCCGCAGTATACTTCAAAATTAAAAATATAAAATGTCTTGCTATCGCACAATGCATACAACTTCAATCCATACTCAGCGGGCTTATTGGGCATGTACTGAACAAAACCACAACGTCCGCGAAATGGGACAAGCATTTCGTCTATGGTTGTGAACTCCCCTGGACTGTAGTTATTTCTGCAGTTGTTCAGAAATGCTGAGTGGAGATTGCGGATGGCAGCAAGTTTATCAGTTGCTAGTCGCTCTTTTCTTGTAGAAGTATCATCAAACCTGAGTGACCGGAGCAAGAACAGAAAGCGCTTGTAGCTAAATGCTGCCCTTGGAATAATCATTCCTGTTCCATTTGATACCCACAGCTCTAACACATTTGTGCGTCCTCCTTTCTGCACAGCAATGAGAAGCAGTGCTCCTAAAAGAGCCGTTATTTCAGAAGCAGAAGTAGTTTTGCAATCTCTAGCCCTTTAGTAATTCATAGATGATCTCTTGTTATTTATGTACTTGCTTGTGTTTGCAACGACATAATCAATTATCTCAGGATCAAACAATTTGAGAAAACTTTCAGTTTCAGTTTTAGCCACTCTACCATTGCGTTTCGGACCAGGTGGGACTTTGATTATATTCCTACGTTTTGGTTTCCCTGGTAGTCCTAACGGATTATTTATCCACAAAGTTTCTTGGTCCTTACCAATAAAAAATGGCAATCATCATGTGGCATTCCTTTCACTTCATTCCCGTCGATGCATGACTGCTCAGATTCGCTGGAATGATCTGCAGTTTCAATTCTTTCTGCTTCTTCATCGCTGTCAGAGAAATTTGCGTAATCTTCTTCGTCAGATGATTGCAGAAGAGGACGCTCAATTTCTTCTGGTGTTAGTCCTTTCCTTTGTGCGGACCTGGGAGACTATAAAATAATTCTAATACCAAAGCAATGTTAATAACTAAATCATCATTCACCCTCAGAGTTGTAAAACAAGGCTTCTAATCATCAAAACATTCGTCAGAGATACGGCTACATGTACTTACATTACCGGGAGCGTGCGGCACGCAGTGCCGGCTCGGTGCAGTCGTCCACTTCACAGGTGAGTCACAGCTGTTATGGTGGGTACAATGACGGCGCAGTAACGCAGTTTGGCGTGTGACTAAACAATCGAAACATATCTAGCACCTCTGTTGTGTGCTCGGCGCGCTGACGTAATTATTGAACGAAAACAAATTTGGCGGCACTCTATGCCGCCACGCGCCAGCTCCAGGGATAGTTTTCTGAGCCCACACTTCAGCTAATTCTTCGCTTGTAAAGCAACGTTATTCGTAGCCTAAGAAGCCTCTCCTTGGAAGTTCACGTTGTGAAATGGAAGCTGAACTGTACTTTCATTTGCTCTATTCTGTTTCGGAAACCATGCCTATAACAGATTTATTAAGGAAAACATTTCCAGAGTTTGCATTGACCAAAAGACTTGTTACTTTCTCGTACCTTATGCAGTATATCAAACTTGAAACGCTCCAGACTTCTGGACTGCCTTTGGTTAATTAGCTTTTCAGTTTCCAATGTGCTTAAGACAGGAAAACAGAAGTAAGTGTGACAGATATGATTTATGATATTTCATATGCAGTCTGAGCAACTGAGTATTATTAGTAAGAAGGCTGTAATATCCGTTGACATTTACTTGTGGTATTCAGGCCACCATTCACAGTGTCTTTCAGACACAAGAGATGCACACTCCCGCTTCATGCTTCACATCGTGTGATGGAACGAATTCTTCCTGCTCGTAATATGACTGAAAATTGGCAACAACGTAAAATATGTCTAGTAGCGGTGTAACTGCCGAGTTACTTTCTTGATGACATAGCAAACTGCTGAAAAATTCAGTTGATGTTTTCTTGTTGGTTTGACTGAATAATCTGAGTTATATTCTTTAAAGGCGTGACATCGGTGTTTCACGTTGTGCTTTTAAGTCCAGGGACGTCATTTCAAGTGGAAACTGGGCGTAATCTCTTAGCGGCAACCCTAGCAGCGCTTTAGTTGTAGTTAGGTAACGTGCTCGCTCCGTAAGTGCTGGGTGGTTTCAATCAAGCTTCCTGTCTCACTGAGAGGCCTAATTTTTTAGCCGCTTCATGAAAAGAGCCGCAAGCAGTGAGACCCAAAATCAGTACACAAATTATAGCTACGGAATACTAAATTTGCGTACTGTTTCAGTTTGACATAGGACAGCAAATAAACACAGACTGTTTCGTAGTCTAGAATGAGTGATATCTAATTCATGCGAGCTATTATAAGCATCCTCGTGCTACAGTACGTTATGTTTTATTAAAATGGGCTTTCGTGGTCAGGTTACCATGGTAGGCTGAATCGCAGTTCTTAGTTGTTTGAAACAAACACCGGCAGCGATAGACACGGCCCTGGGGGGGTTTCGTATGGCACAACATCCTTTTTATGCCACCACCTGCAAAATCTTGGCCAAGGAGATGTCTTTCCTTACGGCTCAGCCATAAATTACTCGCTCCACACACAGTGCAAGTGTTCAGACCTGCCTTGCTGTCTTTTTTGGTAAACCCAGGGAAAACAATATGTTGCAAGTGTTAAACTTTTTCCACTTGGGACTCTATTTTCCAACTCTTGAACAACGTTCGTAAGTTTCGGGTACGCAAAGTCCAACATGTAACAGCAAGATAAAAGAACTTGAAATTAGAAAATAACGGTTGATAAAGACAATATCGCCGGTTTCACTTAGCCATACTACACCTAACGAAGCTAGCGAGTGGTGTGCGGCCGGTAGCCGGCTGCCAGCGGCCGCTGTAGGGCGAGGAAACTCCCTAGCGTAAACTTGGTCTTGAGATAGCCGCGACCTGTGTGGATGAATTGTCTTGAAGAATTCTGGAATTAGATGTGGATTGCAAAGTAATGACTGTTATTTTTGAGCTGCATCCGAGTGACTACTTTCGCAGGCAACCGAAATCGGATTAAAAAAATGAAATGTGTTCGATCATTCTATTTCCTGGCTACGTTACGCGACGTTTACCACTATTCCACGAACAGTTACAGCCTTGCAGTTTCTCAAGGAAACGACAACACTTCATCCAGACATTTGCTCATTCCATAGTGTTATCACATCGTGCATATGGCCCACTTAAAATCCTAAGGGCGATCGACTTCATTGGCCACCTTGAGTGATCGACTCCGACTTTCTTTTTGTCTGAGACTGTTTATTTGGTACCAGTACCATAGGTATATGACTTTCGGGAGCTCTTCCAGTGCACCTATTCGCCGCGCCGCAGCTGCAATTGTTTGACAGTAGTCTGGACTACTTCCAGCTACGAACGAACATCCGAACATCAACCATCTCATTGCGTATTCGAGAACAGCATTCACAGTGGGGTTCCATTTTGGTTGGTGCCATGGGTCACAGGACAGTGTACAAACAATTTTAAACTCAGCCTGCTGATTATCTTTTACGTTTTTTGAGCTAAGCAAATTACTAATACACTATAAGAATTAAACCGAATACGTAAAACCAGATTTAGATTAATGCAACAGAAAGGCCTGTGGTAAAAATTACTGATTTTCTAAACATTTTTCGGGTTAATTATAGTTAATAGCAAACTCTAAAACAGAGTTAATTTACGGTAACTGTAGATAATATATACTTCTCTTTAAGGGAAAACTGTATGTAACTCAATATGTTCGTTAGAATATCTGCTACAGTAAAAAATGAAGAAACTCTTATTTACTGCAAATTAGATTATGCACAGAGCAATGGTAACTTCTGAATAGTCTAAAAATGCACCTTTATTTGTTCTTATAGACAATGAAATTCTGGGTGATATATTCTTTGGCAGAAGCTGTGACTCACAAACGCTGATATTCTACGAAATAAGTTGTCTCAAAACACTCGTACCGATAACATACTAAAATAAAGTTTGAAAGCGTTCGAAAATTCTCTTAAATAACCTACTTCTCACGTAATTATACAAGGAAATTAGAGAACGACTGCTTTAAATGAGGACAGACTTAGTGTTATCAAAAATGTTAGAAGAGCACAAATAAGTTTAAGCCTACAGTTGAGGATAACAGCAGTCGTTTATAGTGGCACTCGCAAATGTTCGAAATTTCACAATATATCAGAGGACAAACGATTATTGATATAGTCGGTGAAAGATACTGCCGAAGCGATGCGAACGGTAAAATATGCGAATATTGAATTTCAAATCTGGGCAGGTATCTTGCACAAGCGGTCCCGCATAAAGAGAGATTCCGAACTAGGATTTTACACTTAAAAAAACGTACGAATTTCACAGATTTCTTACTTAGTTGTTCCTATGCTAACTTCTACACTAGCGTACCGAAGGGGAACGCTGCAGCGTTAATTTATCTCCGTCAAAATCTAGAAGAGTGTGCAGCACCCACAAAGCACATCTTCTGCCTGTTGCAGGTGCCATTACGACCCCAAATGTTTCCATTTTCTCTTGACCTCCAATTCACACTTCTTCAACCTTCACTGGTTGCTTCTTCTCCTGACAAAGCATCTAACTGATCTAACGCTTGCTTAATACCTTCAGTTGTCTGTTTAGAAATTCCTACCAACTTTTCCTGTACACTCACTATTAGCTTGGCTAATACTGTAGTAGGATCTTCTTCACTGAGTGGGTATTCTAGGTACTAATTCTTTCACAGAAACTTTGGGCGTAATCTTTGAGTCACACCCACTGCCCAAGAGATTCCTCCCCTGAAAAATACTATTTCATGCGTTACATTATGTACTGTTAGACAAACATTCGTTTACAATTTTTTAATAAGCTCCTCGTATGTCTGGCAAGATACTCCTGTGCTCATTTACCATGACAGGGCATCCCTTTCCATTCTAATGGTGACTCATGCTCTTATTTTCCTGTCGTCACATTTCTCAGTTGATATACCTTAAAAATGTTTTACAAACGCCATGGAATGTAGTCTCGATTTTGTTACGGAATTACGGAACCTACACACTTTCAAACAGTCGCCCTCACTGCCACTGTTCCCACTGTTATTACCCGCTGCACTAAGCGTTTTTTAAAATTTTGAACCTAACTGTTTGTCTGTCGTCTCAGCAACGATATCATTGCTTCTTCGCAGTAAAATCACTGAATACCTGCTGAATACCAGCTACACTGTTACGTATCTCTTTAGTATTGGTTTATACGAAGTTATGTGCAGAATCTATTCTTTTAGACGGTGCTGAACCAGTTTCATCGATTTTTTTTATATTGTAGATTGGCACATCATGATTTTCAGTCTCTTCAGTGAAATTTTCGTCCAGAATTTTAATATTCGGTTGCAGTTCATTAATAAGTCTACTATGAATTACCACTGTGCCTTCTCCAATAGTTATTCTTTTCCACAAATCATTAGATATAGCCCTCTGTCCCTTTATTACATCACCTATTCTCTAATACACTTCTCTAAATCTTTTTCTAGTCTCCTGATGTATTCATTTTACCCATCACAAGCTTCTTGGTTTCCTGAATGACTTTTATTTGCTGTTGGCTAGTATTCCTAGCAGGTTTTTCTATTTTCTTGTTCGTCGCATCTACTTCATTCATCAGAGCTGAAAACATTTTCCGCATGTTAAATTATGTGCCTTTCTTTATGTTTTCTGATGGTTCTAAAATCCCTAATGGCATTGCCTGCTTTTTGTTTCCTACTATATTACTCATTTAATTCCTGATCCTTCCTTAGATTTAGCAAACGGAAACATATCACCATTCTCTGGTAAATCTGTGTTTGCTTTATCCCGATTTTGCTCTCTACTATTACTTAGGTTAGTCATTCTAGTTGTCATGACCTACTCTAGCGCTTCTAAGCAACATTAAATATCATTAATGCCATCTTTATGCACACGAAATGAATTTTAACTTACTTGAGGTAGGTTTCAGTACCCTATGGTTCACGTAAGACTCAGATTTCTCGCCGTGCGTCGAACTGCGGAGCTCTGCGTGTGCCCCTCCAGCGCACCCCTCCAGCTGCGCTGCGCTGAGACGACCTGCTTCCTGCGACATCCCGGTGCGAGGCGATGCTGCCTCTGGTTACGTGGCTATCCTAACTACGGTTAATGCCGTCATCGTTTTTGTTCTCTACCGAGATGTTCTCTCGATGATCGTTCGTTAAGTTTCACTCGCGAAATGTTCGTAATCCTTGGACGCGATCTGTATTTTCTACTACGCAGACTTCTTAGGATTAGCGACACAGTTATTGCAGTCCGCGAGGTGCACTGTTTTATTGTGGCTACCCGCAAATCGCCATTTCATTTACCTTATAGATTAAATGTTCACATCCTGCTTCCTTTTCCGTTGCACTTCCCGTCGAAAAGCACTTCCTATTCTAAGTCAAAATAATCAATAAGCGGGACCTTTCACCGCCAGTTATACAAATGCGATCTCAGTTTCCTACTCAAAAAATATCAAATGCATCCGCTGCAATTAATCCAATTGCAATCGGATTTTCCAATTCAAGAGATGCCAAATGTAAGCCCCCCCCCCCCCCCCCGGCCACTTTACTAAACCTCATAAAGTGTCTCAGTTTAGTTAGCGCTTCCGTAGAAGATGGCATAAGAGGCGTGCATTTCCATCCGACATTTGCATAGTTTAAGACAACCCCTCCTAAGATTATGCTAGTGAGTGGCCGCGTAGGATTTCTTCCTACCTGTTTTGCCACAGAGCTCTCGTGGTTTATGTCCCTCTCTACAGCAGTATCAGTGCCATCGAATTCTATGGAAAGTGTAGTTCTATACTCTAATTCAAAGCAATGATTCCGGAAGTTATATTGGTTCAAATAGTTCAAATGGCTCTGAGCAATATGGGACTTAACATCTGTGGTCATCAGTCCCCTAGAACTTAGAACTACTTAAACCGAACTAACCTAAGGACATCACACACATCCATGCCCGAGGCAGGATTCGAACCTGCGACCGTAGCGGTCACGCGGTTCCAGACTGAAGCGCCTAGAACCGCACGGCCACACCGGCCGGTGGAAGTTATATTACTTGTAATAATCTTTTTGGGTGTCCATATGATGTGTTTATTAACGAAATCACCGTAATCTGATAATGATGAGACAACATACAACTTTCTAAATGGAAACGAGTAATTTCATGAGAGCGTGGTCTTACGAAAGAAATAATTTGGAAGGCATCCTATCGGCGACTGGCGACTATGGGATGCAGTCTAGACCCCGTACTCAAAATCGTGAAACATCGTAGCTGTTCGTTGAATTTCGTTACCACTAACATTGTTCATTTGTTACAGAAACGACTGCTGTGTTGCGTGGTATTATTATTGTAAGAAAGTGCTTATGACCACTAAGCACCTCCTAATATCTGTAGCGGAATAAGTGACTTTTATTTGTAATTATTTTTTAAACAAAATCACTTTATTCGATCCAGATTTGTTGTGATTTCCCTATGTAACATGCGCTGACATAACTGTCTCACAGCTAGCCACAGCGCCACACCTCACCGTCTACTGGCAACGCCAGATCGTCCAGTGGCTATTTCAGGCAGCGTGGGAACGGAATTCTTACACCCTGCTACGCGTTCTGCACCACTGCCTAACCTGATTGAATGCTGCAGAGGCGATATAAAACGTAATACTGGAAATTTAGGAAAATAAATGTGGTGTGAAAATAAGGGGTACCTAATAGTTAAAAACAAGCAGCCACAAAGTTTAATTTGGTATAAGAAGTGTGTAGTATTTAAGATTACTGGCCTAGTATATTCTTGGAAGTGTGTCACTTGCTTTGTAATTCGGTGGCAGAAGCAGTTCAAGGTGGATAACTGGTTGCGAGCAAGACCCGAGGGCTAGGTCTTCCCACTGGAGAGGGCAATGAAGCGCCATTACCTAGTCTAAAGTGAAATTTGTAAGACGTTGCTGCGGAGAGATGCATTAGCTACTGCTGGCCGGTAATCACAGAGTGGTGACATTTAGGTTATAGCAACAAGTACACTAAAGAGTTGCGAGAGAGGCTAGCCATGCTCTATGAAACCTGCACCGTGCAACTGTAATAGTTGGAACGGGCCGGACAGTGTCACCACACCAGGGCTATCTATGTTATGAGCTGTGTGACTGGTAAGTGGGCAATAGTGCAACAAATGCGCTCTAGAGCGCCTGTTGTTCTGCTCTTCTGTCCAGACTGGTTTGATGCAGCTCTCCTTGCTACCCTATCCTGTGCAAACCTCTTCACCTCCGTGTAAGTACTGCAACCTACATCTTTCTGAATCTGCTTAGTTTATTCATCTCTTGGACTCCCTCTACGATGTTTACCCTCTACGATTCCCTCCTGTACTAAACTGGTGATCCCTTGATGCCTCATAACGTGTACTACAACCATTCCCTTCTTCTAATCAAGTTGTGCCACAAATTCCTCTTTTCCCCAATTCTATTCAGTACCTGTTCATTACTTACGTGATCTACCCATCTAATGTTGAGCAGTCTTTTGTAGCACCACGTTTCGGAAGGTTCTTCCATCTTCTTGTTTCCACCGTTTCATCTTCTTGTCTAAACTATTTATCGTCCATGTTTCATTTCGATACGTAGCTACACTTCATACAAGAAATTTCAGAAACTACTTCCTGACACTTAAATCTATACTCGATGTTAATAAATTTCTCTTGTTCGGAGCGACATAAATGTGAATTTTGAGACAGATGGATTCGAAGCCTAACAGCAATATCACGACAATCGGACTACGCCAGACGACAAGGCGACTGAGCACCGTCAGCTGCAGCCACGGATTCAAGACTGGGACGGAGCACTAGCCTCTCGCACCAACTCTACCCTTGGTGCCGCAGCGCAGCGGAGCTGCTGTCTACGCCAGCCGCCGCCTACGCCCGTCGCCGACCTCTGCCAGGGGGCACTGGGTCATGCCCGCTACATTGCAATCATACCTCGTCACCGCGTAAGATGCCAGCCACACTTTGGTAACCAGGGCATGTGCGTTCGACATCAGAGGCCCAACGCAGTGTGAAGGAGCACAGCAATAACGTCAGAGCCTTGGCCTACATCGAGTCACTGATTTGCTTCCCAGGTGTGACTGTAGCATCGCTGAGTATCGACGCAAGAACCATCCATCTGGGGTTGAGGCCAGCCACGTGCTGACCATCGTTGGCCTGCTACGCCACATTGGGTCGTAACTGTCCCTTACTGAAGTTGGAGAAACGTGTAATCGAAAGCAATATAGTATCTTTTCAGTCACTCCGTCCCACACCCAGCAAGCGGACCCCTACAGTACGAAAAAGTGGCCTACAAATAAGTCAGTAAATTCGTATATTCATAAAATCTAAGGTTTGTGTCGGTGTTAGCAGAAAAAATTTACAAGGTAGGTGTTTCAACTCTATGAGTCTTATTTCGTTGAAACTCATATATTAGGCTGATTTCGAGTCGGTGAACGCAGTAGTGAAGATCCCCTATTAGGGGAGCAATAAAGCCGTGCATTCATGAGCCATATGTCTGTTTTATAGTTAAACGGCCGTGTTATACCCTAACGAATCTAAATTCCGTATTATACTCTACTGTAGGAATCGGAAAATACTGTTTAAGCGCTAACGAACACATTTATTTTCGTACTTTAACGTGCGTACATTCATACACATGTACATAAATGTATGCTGATTATTCGTGCGAATGTTCAATGCATTCGCAGTCAGAATAAGGTATAAAATTTCTACAAATATAGACTTTTAATTTTCCTATGCGATGTGTATTTCTATATTGGTACATTTTGCTGCATCATACGATAACGAGTGTAAGTAACGTACGTTGTATGTTAACCGGGGACCTAGAAACGACGGAGAGGCTCCGTCCCCGGTGCAGCCGCAGTGGTCCACAACCCCACGACGACTACCGCAGTCCACTTCACCCCTCCGCCACCCCACACCGAACCCAGGGTTATTGTGCGGTTCGGCCTCCAGTGCACCCCCTCCCCCCCCCTCCCCCCCCCACACACAGGAAAGTCTCACACGAGACGAGTGTAACCCCTATGTTTGCGTGGTAGAGTAATGGTGGTATACGCGTACGTGGAGAACTTGTTTGCGTAGAAATCGCCGACATATTGTAGCTGAGGCGGAATAGGGGGAGCCAGCCCGCATTCAGCGAGGCAGATGGAAAACCGCCTAAAAACCATCCACGGACTGGCCGGCTCACCGGACCTCGACACAAGTCCGCCGGGTGGATTCGTGCCGGGGCCAGGCGCTCCTTCCCGCTCCGGAAAGCCGTGCGTTAGATCGCTCAGCTAACCGGGCGGGCACTTGTAAGTGCTAATGAGTTCTTATTACAAAATGTACCGTGCAGAACTTTTGAGAAGAGCACAAACAGTTAACTACTGCATCGCCTTCACGATGTTTGTTGGATACCACAATCACTATTTCCTACCCGTAACCCTGATTCTTGTATGCTATTGACATTCGTTACAGTTTTCTCTGTCACAAATCCACAGGACTTCGACGCATAACTAATCGTATCCTACAAAATTGTCAAAGACATATGCTAATAAAAATTTGAACAAAGTTTCATTATTAATACTCGGTCATCTAATTCCTTTGAAATAAATTTATTTCTAATGCAGTCTTCAGGTCTGCGAATAAGTTTGTGTTGCCTGAAGAAGTGGATGCATAAATGTCTGGATGTACTTAATGGTTCATTGGGAGATTATTTCTGCTCGAATACGTTTCACATTTAGGGATTTCTGCATTTAAAAAATGTACATAATTATACCGAGAATCTAGCAAATGACATTTGATGTTAGGCAATATTATAATGTGTTACATATGACACATACGTCACCACAGCATACATGGGCTTTTCTCCTACATTCTATTATGTTCGTCCACTCACCATTTCATATTTTGCACTGAAAGTACTTTGCCACTCTACCCTTTGCCTGCGGTTAAGGCGCTGCCCTTATGTGCAGGTAGTGAAGCAGAATGTGTTTTTCGTCCTTTATTCCTTTCGTACAGACGAAACTTGTTATTTTTCGGGAAAATATGCAGTTTTTCTTCTAAATCTGTCTAAAAGAGTTTATGATGCATGGCACCCACAACTGCGTTGTTTGACATAAATAATACCCCAGTTTCTTCAATTGTAATCATGGACAATCAGACCTCGACCTCTGTATTCTCTAGAGTTTTCGAACATTTCTTTGTTTTATTAAAGAATGTTAACATGATATTGGAGGGTTTTGCAAAATCTGTCCACGTTATTAACTACATTATTTGTGCAATTAAACTTGTTAGCGGTCACCGATATATATTTATTATTACACTTCGGTTTTAACTTTCCGGTATTTTCTTATACCTCTCTGTAGGGGTTTCTGTCAATTCATTTCGTATAGCTCTGTCTGGCGATGACGGTTCATACACACTTTAGAACAACCTTTTCCAGCCGGCCGAAGTGGCCGTGCGGTTAAAGGCGCTGCAGTCTGGAACCGCAAGACCGCTACGGTCGCAGGTTCGAATCCTGCCTCGGGCATGGATGTTTGTGATGTCCTTAGGTTAGTTAGGTTTAACTAGTTCTAAGTTCTAGGGGACTAATGACCTCAGCAGTTGAGTCCCATAGTGGTCAGAGCCATTTGAACCAACCTTTTCCATTCTCACTTTCAAGTGCTGCGGCTGCGAAAGCACAGCCATCCTTAAAAGTGTTCTCATCCTCAGCATCTAACGTATCATTTACAATCCGAGATGTGTCTTCAAAGAACTCATTGTTAATGAGTTCGAATAAATCTTCAGTTCCATTATCGGATTACGTTACACAGGTGACTGTGCCACATAGTTTTGTAAAATATCAACTACATGAATTGAACTGATGAGACGCATGTTGACTGAAAACCAAATGTTTGTCGTATTCATGTCAAATCTTTTAAGTAGAAGAATAAATGTATTTATAGTACGATCGTAACTGCATCCCTGTTATACTTTAAACATACTTGAATGTTTAGCAGCATGATGCCAGACTGATCTAGGATGTACAAGTACGCACTAGTGCACTACGATTAGTTCCTTCGGCACAACAGCAGTGGAAACTGCCTGAATGAACGTACAGTACACCACTCTGTACTGTGACGTGTTTCTGAAACATGACATTTGCTCAACAACGGTCTAAGACCAATGCAATCAGCGACACACAACGAAGCCAGTATGTATGTTTCCTCCAAATACGACTCATGCAGTTGAAACACCTACCTTGTTAGATCGAATGACAGTTTTTCTTTCGGATGGCATATTCTAGGCATCACAGACAGAGCCTTGAATTCCTTGTTCCAACTTATGATTTCACCTGTTTCTTCCTGTACGGAACTGGACGTACGAGTTTTTGAGCTAGCGCCCATGAAATCACTCTTACGATAAACTGTTTTTAAGTTTCACTTACTCATAATGCTAGCTGCATAGCATTTGATGATGATAAAAGAAACGAATCGCCTTTGGTGAATAACCATTTTATTTTGCTTCACACGTAAGATAGAAAATCAGAAATAGTTGCTGCACTACTGAAAAGAAAATCCGCTCAAATAATTCACCCTGCTCTTTATTTATGATGTTCAGGTTAGAGTCAGTGCATCTGGATATTATTTGTAATTATTCTTTAGACCCACATCCTTGTTACTGGAACAGGAAAAAAACTCATTGGAGTATACATTATGTATTTCAGGCCCGAGTCAACACAGAGACACCTGGCGCACCGGCGCCTTTGAAGTGAAAGTGTCCCAACTGTGAGCCAGCTCAAAAAAATATCAGCTGTGAAAGTGTATTCCACTTGCCACTGGTGTAAATGAGATTTGACAACTTCGTAGAATGTATTTGGAAACTATGTGATCGGAATTTACTTCCTGGATTGGCACAGATTATCCTTTAAATTCACTAGCAATTTTCTTTCATTTCCACTAAATAACCAGAATGAGAAACTTCCTGGCAGATTAAAACTGTGTGCCCTACCGAGACTCGAACTCGGGACCTTTCCCTTTCGCGGGCAAGTGCTCTACCACTGAGCTACCGAAGCACGACTCACGCTCGTTACTCACAGCTTTACTTCCGCCAGTATCTCGTCTCCTACCTTCCAAACTTTACAGAAGCTCTCCTGCGAACCTAGCAGAACTAGCACTCCTGAAAGAAAGGATATTGCGGAGACATGGCTTAGCCACAGCCTGGGGGATGTTTCCAGAAAGAGATTTTCACTCTGCAGCGGAGTGTGCGCTGATATGAAACTTCCTGGCAGATTAAAACTGTGTGCCCGACCGAGACTCGAACTCGGGACCTTTGCCTTTCGCGGGCAAGTGCTCTACCACTGAGCTACCGAAGCACGACTCACGCCCGGTACTCACAGCTTTACTTCCGCCAGTACCTCGTCTCCTACCTTCCAAACTTTACAGAAGCTCTCCTGCGAACCTAGCAGAACTAGGTTCGCAGGAGAGCTTCTGTAAAGTTTGGAAGGTAGGAGACGAGGTACTGGCGGAAGTAAAGCTGTGAGTACCGGCCGTGAGTCGTGCTTCGGTAGCTCAGTGGTAGAGCACTTGCCCGCCGAAGGCAAAGGTCCCGAGTTCGAGTCTCGGTCGGGCACACAGTTTTAATCTGCCAGGAAGTTTCATATCAGCGCACACTCCGCTGCAGAGTGAAAATCTCATTCTGGAACCAGAATGAGTCTCGCATAAGACGTGACGTTGGTTTATTGAATTTATGATTTTGCTTCCAGGAGGGTCGTCCCATGCAGAGTCTACAATTAATGTCATATCTTACGTTCGAATTACCTGTGTTTGCGATCACTATGATAATGAGTGTGGTGTTCAGGCAACACCACCTCGCTAGTTTTTTAAGTGCATACACGGTCTCATTTTAAAGCAGAACTGCATTTCTTATTGATTACCTTGATACTGTGCCAGCTGTAGGCCTCTTAGCGAGGTACAAGCTGTCAGATCGGAAGAGAGGTGCAAGCCTCTACTACTATATCTTAATTTTTCTTGCAAACTGCATTTATCATCTTCTAGATTTAAACCTGAGGAAATCATGAACTTGGACCCTTGTTAAAACTTCCATTTATCTTATCATAAAGACACAGATTTTAGTTCTTTTTTAAACGAAAATTTTCTGATTTACTTGTGGCATAGAATAATTTCTTATTTGGGGATATTTATGTGTGTGCATCCACTGTCATAGATCCATACTTACTGATATTCCTCTAATGCTGCTTGAGTACGAGATATGACAGTGCAGACCGTTTCGAGGTCAAAAGTTCGTAATACCCTACTGATTCGTGACGATTTATCACATTCGTGTTACAGATACTTTAGTTTCATTAAGATAGTCTTTCGCCATTAGGTTACTGTGATACGTATTAATTCATCGGTACAGTGTATATATCATAGCGTTTCTCTAGTTAGTATTTTGAATGAAGCAGATAAACATAAGAGAGAAATTAACATTACTGTTTCTAGACTCTCACTTTCCTTTGCTTGAAATACACTCCTGGAAATTGAAATAAGAACACCGTGAATTCATTGTCCCAGGAAGGGGAAACTTTATTGACACATTCCTGGGGTCAGATACATCACATGATCACACTGACAGAACCACAGGCACATAGACACAGGCAACAGAGCATGCACAATGTCGGCACTAGTACAGTGTATATCCACCTTTCACAGCAATGCAGGCTGCTATTCTCCCATGGAGACGATCGTAGAGATGCTGGATGTAGTCCTGTGGAACGGCTTGCCATGCCATTTCCACCTGGCGCCTCAGTTGGACCAGCGTTCGTGCTGGACGTGCAGACCGCGTGAGACGACGCTTCATCCAGTCCCAAACATGCTCAATGGGGGACAGATCCGGAGATCTTGCTGGCCAGGGTAGTTGACTTACACCTTCTAGAGCACGTTGGGTGGCACGGGATACATGCGGACGTGCATTGTCCTGTTGGAACAGCAAGTTCCCTTGCCGGTCTAGGAATGGTAGAACGATGGGTTCGATGACGGTTTGGATGTACCATGCACTATTCAGTGTCCCCCCGACGATCACCAGTGGTGTACGGCCAGTGTAGGAGATCGCTCCCCACACCATGATGCAGGGTGTTGGCCCTGTGTGCCTCGGTCGTATGCAGTCCTGATTGTGGCGCTCACCTGCACGGCGCCAAACACGCATACGACCATCATTGGCAGCAAGGCAGAAGCGACTCTCATCGCTGAAGACGACACGTCTCCATTCGTCCCTCCATTCACGCCTGTCGCGACACCACTGGAGGCGGGCTGCACGATGTTGGGGCGTGAGCGGGAGACGGCCTAACGGTGTGCGGGACCGTAGCCCAGCTTCATGGAGACGGTTGCGAATGGTCCTCGCCGATACCCCAGGAGCAACAGTGTCCCTAATTTGCTGGGAAGTGGCGGTGCGGTCCCCTACGGCACTGCGTAGGATCCTACGGTCTTGGCGTGCATGCGTGCGTCGCTGCGGTCCGGTCCCAGGTCGACGGGCACGTGCACCTTCCGCCGACCACTGGCGACAACATCGATGTACTATGGAGACCTCACGCCCCACGTGTTGAGCAATTCGGCGGTACCTCCACCCGGCCTCCCGCATGCCCACTATACGCCCTCGCTCAAAGTCCGTCAACTGCACATACGGTTCACGTCCACGCTGTCGCGGCATGCTACCAGTGTTAAAGACTGCGATGGAGCTCCGTATGCCACGGCAAACTGGCTGACACTGACGGCGGCGGTGCACAAATGCTGCGCAGCTAGCGCCATGCGACGGCCGACACCGCAGTTCCTGGAGTGTCCGCTGTGCCGTGCGTGTGATCATTGCTTGTACGGCCCTCTCGCAGTGTCCGGAGCAAGTATGGTGGGTCTGACACACCGGTGTCAATGTGTTCTTTTTTCCATTTCCAGGAGTGTATTTTTGATAGGCTGCAACCATTATTTTCTTGTTAAGAATTTGCGATACAGTGGGTCAGTCCCTGTATGACGATTATCATTTAAATACTTCTTGATTTCCTTAAATCAATCAAGGCAAATGCTGCAATCTGTCGTTTGAAAGTGCACAGCCAGTTTACTGGTGCATTTTTCCCATTGCTGCTTCGGTTTCTTCTCTAATGGCTTCGTCCTTGACCCCACGATTAAGCCAAGAAATCCTCATTTGTTGATTCACCCAACACAAAGTCGCATGTTTTAAAACGAAATTGTTGCAGCGAGTGGCAAACATGGTGAACAGTGTGAAGAAGCACAAAATCAAAGTTGTGCTTGTATGTCAGTAATAATGTGGCAGTGGATCCTTCAGACCAGATGAGAGGAAACGTATATCAGCAAATCGTAATTACTTTTTTACATAAAAAATCGCAACGTGAACTGTTCAATAATCAAAAAATAGCAAAACTGTATCGTTATAGATCACACTGATGGTGCCTTAGAGCAAGGAAAGGACGAAATGTTTTGGGACAAATAAATTAAGTGACAACAGGAAAATGCAGTTTTATTTAGAAAACAAGTATTTCCATGCTTGCTGTGGAGGATGGCCACGCAAACAAACTTGTTATTGGTAAATGCACATACAGCAACCTGTGTGACAACACTCGAACAAAATCTAATCTCCAGTGTCGTCTATACCAACTCATTCTTCTCAAATAAATTTTTCCCCAAAAGGTAGTTTGCACACTTCAATTTTCTTCACGGAATAGTCTCCAAGGGCACTAGTCACTACACTTTGCTTACGAAATTATGTTGAAAAGCGATTTCAGAAATTTAGAAAGGCGGATGCTCAGTATGTTAGCTTTCCGTTTACACTGCCCCGGCATTTGCCACTTTTCCCCCATTTTCTTCTTCACCAAAGATAATTTTCTTCTAATATACAGGGTGTCACGTAAGGCGTAAAACTCCTCTTACACACATAAAAAAAGTTATGCATCTGCTCGGTTCCGAGAGTTACGGAACCTGTACAGAAAGTGGAATAGAGATCAACATCATTTCCGCCCTTTTTATTGCTCATGAAAACCACACATTGCATGTTGTACCACCATACAGCGAGACCTTTAGAGGTGGTGGTACAAATTGCTGTACACATCGGTACCTCTAATACCCAGTAGCACGTCCTCTTGTATTGATGCATGCCTGTATTCGTCGTGGCATATTATCCACACGTTCATCAAGGCACTGTTGGTCCAGATTGTCCCACACCTCAACGGCGATTCGGCGTAGATCCCTCAGAGTCGTTGGTGGGTCACGTCGTCCATAAACAGCCCTTTTGAATCTATCCCAGGTATGTTCAATAGGATTCACGTCTGGAGAACATGCTGGCCACCCTAGTCGAGCAATGTCGTTATCCTGAAGGAAGACGTGCACGATGGGGATGCAAATTTCGTCCATGGAGACGAATGCCTCGCCAATATGCTGCCGATATGGTCGCACTATCGTTCGGAGGATGGCATTCACGTATCGTACAGCCGTTACGGCGCCTTCCGTGACCACCAGCGGCGAACGTCGGCGCCACATAAAGCCACCCCAAAACATCAGGAAACCTCCATCTTGCTGCACTCGCTGGACAGTGTGTCTAAGGCGTTCATCGTGGCCGGATTGCCTCCAAACACGTCTCCGACAATTGTCTGGTTGAAGGCATATGCGACACTCATCAGTGAAGAGAACGTGATGCCAAACCTGAGCGGTCCATTCGGCGTGTTTTTGGGCCCATCTGTAATGCTCTGCATGGTGTCGTGGTTGCAAAGATGGACCTCGCTATGGACGTCGGGAGTGAATTTAAGCATCATGCCGCCTGTTGCGCACAGTTTGAGGTGTAACACTATGTCCTTTGGCTGCACGAAGAACATTGTTCAACATGGTGGCGTTGCTGCCAGGGTCCCTCCGAGCCAAGATTCATAGGTAGCGGTCATCCACTGCAGTAGTGGCTCTTGGGGGGCCTGTCCGAGGCATGTCATCTACACTTCCTGTTTCTATCTCCTGCGTGTCCGAACAACATCACTTTGGTTTACTCTGAGATGCCTGGACACTTCAGTTGTTGAGAGCCCTTCCTGACACAAAGTAACAATGCGGACGGTAGTGGTTGAACTTTGAACTACAGACAATACAAGCCTTGTATCTCCTTCCTGTTGGAATGACTGGAACTGATCGCCTGTAGCCCCCCCCCTCCCCCCCCCCCCCCGCCTATTAGGTGCTGCTGATGAATGGTTGTTAATGGTTGTTTACATCTTTAGGCGGGTTTAGTAACATCTCTGAACAGTCGAAGGGACTTTGTTTGTGATACAATGTCCACAGTCAACATCTGCCTTCAGGAGTTCTGGGAACCGAGGTGATGGAAAAGTTTTTTTGATATGTGTATTTCTTGAACGGTTACACATATCGAAATGCGGTTTTCGGCAAATGTTAGAGCGTCGAGGGGCAATTATGTTTTTGTTTTTAGCACTGGTATCAATAGAGATACTGAAGCAAGTACTTTTTTTTAAATGGATCCGTATACTTTTTAAAACAGCATTCGATAAGTCTGTAGAAGACAAATGCAGCGAAATAGCGTTTGGTAATGTTGACATTGAAACCTGTGGTAAAAAAATTCGAGAAATTTCCTTGAATGTGACAGCATGGTGGCCGGATACGGCATTTGCTGTCCAAATACCGCCAAGCAGACGTCTCGGACAAGGCTGCAAAGTTTCATATCGTAAGGACGGCCTGTGCTACAAGAATGCAGCTTTATTTCTCCTAGAACCAGCTAAATGTTATATATGAGAATACGACATAGGCTAAAATGTAGGGTATCGCAAAGGGTTCCGGAGAATTATTTCACATTGTGTATTCCACAAGATTTACGTGAGCTGAAACAGAGGTATCAACAATTCATTCTTCAAAAATAAAGAAATCATAAATGGTGCAAAAAGCAACTAATGTGGTAAGCATCTAAATGTTAGAAGTGATATTTGATCTATCTATTCCTGTTCGTGGCTGTGTGCTTCTTAGAGGTAAAATACCTCTACATGCTGTAAGACAACAGTGTCTACCTGCATTGCTCAAAATTTTATCACACAGCATTTCTTTGAACTAAACATTTCATTGAAAATACTTTGGTGATCACCTGTACGCCGCAAAATAAATATTATTCTTAACGAAACGACGTCTCGGCCTGAACTTAAGCACTTAATGACAGTGTTACCAGCGACATATATGAAATCAACAGTTTATTAACAATGATTTGGTAACCGCCAAAATAGCATACCATACAATTTGTCTTCCAAGAAAATGACTTTATCCTTTATTTCAGCATGTGTTAAAACTGTTTCCCATGGACCGAAAGTTACATTTGTAACAGCCCTTCGAAAGGAGCGTCAACAGATGTAATTACAGTGGTTGATATGGTAGAGCATGCACTGTCGAGTCCACGACACATATCGGCTGGCGTAGCTGGGGTTTGGTCATAGTCCGGAACCACGCGGCTGCTACGGTCGCAGGTTCAAATCCTGCCTCGGACATGGATGTATGTGATGTCCTTAGGTTAGTTAGGTTTAAGTAGTTCTAATTCTAGGGGACTGATGACCTCAGGTGTTAAGTCCCATTGTGCTTAGAGCCATTTGAATCATTTTTGAGCAATCGTCGTGTTGCAGCCACATACACTGTCCATTATCCAGTGACACTTCTTCTGGAAGAATCGGCAGAATGTTCGTCAGAAAGTGTGCATACGTATGTCCATTTAGAACGCCTGAGAAGAACTAAGGTCCCACAGTGTACTTTCCTATGGTGCCGCACCGTTCGATTACGCTCCGCAGCCGTTGATGTTGCACCTGACGAAGCCAGTGTGAACTTGCGGCTGCCCAGTAGTGCATGTTGTGCAAATTTACATTAGTGTGGTGAGTAAACGTTGCTTCATCGGTAAAGAGCACACACGGGAAACGAAAAAGTTCTGTAGGACGCTCGAAATCACGGTCGTCGAGTGCCTGATGTTGTGACAGATGATGGGGATGGATATTCTTTCGACGCGGTAAGCGAATGGTCTTGTTGGTTCCACATTCTTTGGCAGTATGTCTCATATCACTGTGCAGATTCATTCGCACCGTAGCCAGAACAGGTTCTTCTTGTTCTCTGCCACTTTCGGTCTTATTTTCTGTCCTGTTTTTGTCGTTCAAGCAGCCTGTCCGCACTAGTGTCTTAATCATTGTGAAATTGCCTGTTGCGTCAGACATTGGCGATCCGGATAGATAGGCAGATACCTCAGTACCGTTTTTACAGAATTTCTCTTACATTCACCATATAAAAGTAGTATATACAACTTCTCCTCATTGGTGTACATGCCTGCGCGCAATGAATGTTGAAGCAGAAATGAGCGGCCTGCAGTGCAGACAAGTAAACAAGCAAATGTGTTGACATTCTGACACAGCGTAGCAAGAGAGCTCTACTTGGCGGTGTTTGGACCACTAATGCCGATTATGGCAACCGTGCTCTCAAATTCCAGGACATTTCTTGAATGTTTTACGAGAATTTCATCGTCAACAAACGCTATATCATTGTAATTGTCATCTCAACTCCTATCGAAACCTTTTATAACAGTTACACAGTTCCATTTAGAAGAAAAAACTTGCATCAATATATCCGTTGATACCAGCCCTGGATGCATTAACCAAACAAAAACATACGTGCCCCTCGACGATCTAACATTTGCCGGAAACGCCGTTTCGTTCAGTGTGATAGTTCACGAAATAATAGGTGTCGATGGTCTTCTTCATAAACGCCGTCATCCAGGCGAACGGATGCTCGAAGCGTGCAACGCGCCACGGACGCAGGTTGGTGGGAGGAGTATTATGCTATGGTAGACATTCTCCTGCGCTTGCGTGGGCCTTGTAGAAATCGGAGACACCATGTCAGCTGCAGACCACCAGCATCCCTTCATGCTTGATCTCTTCCATGACGTCAATGTCGTCATTCGGCTGTATAACTGTCCGTGTCTCGAAGCTAGAATCGTACAACAGTAGCTCGAGGAGCGTGATAGTGAAATCACGTTAATGTCTTGGCCACCCAATTCGCCTGATGTGAATCCGATGGTTCCCATCTGGGTCGCTATTGAGCGCCATCAATGCGTACACAAACAAGCAGCCAGTCATTTACGGGAATTAAATTACTTGTGCGTAGACATCTAGTGCAACACAGCTCCTCAAATCTATCAATGAACTGTAGAGTCAATGATACGCAGAATCGGTGATGTATTGTTTTACAAGGCGGCCCAACAACCTATTAAGCAGGTGGTCATAATATTTTGGCTCGTCATCGTACATACGAAGGTTTCTGGCATGGTGGCCCAGTGCATCAGTTACGTGGCGGTCGGCAGTTTTGCACATGAAGATATCCCAGATTGATGGCTGGAGTTCTGCAACTGGCTGTGTCACACGCAAACACCTAGGAGCTGGTAGTGTGTCAATTCGCGCGCGGGTCAATCAGATAACAGCAGGATTCCTCGCAGTCTCGTGGAAACGGTGGCAGAGGGAAAGTGACCTGATGGTTTTGCTGCACATCTGCAGTGATGATAACTGCATCAGAACAGAGTCACGGACCCCTCGGCGGAGACCGACACTCTGAGGGCATTGCTGTATAGCCCGGTGAAGCCGATGACCCGCTTTCCTGGCTCTGGTTTGTATACAGAGTGCTCAGAAACAGTCTGGAAACATGTAAGGGTGTTGCACGGTATGTTGCTCTGAGATAGAATTGTTAAGAAAAAATACGATACGTTGCATTATTTCCAGTTAATTAGCATTTAAGTTAGCGAATCAGGCCGTTGCGCTAGCAAAGTCAAGCAGCCCGGCAGAGACGCTGTCGCCAAACGTGTTCTTCGTTTGGTTTCCTAAAGCCGGTAAAGAGAGCGAGACAACAATTGAACATGGGACGGTAGTGATGATCGAACCCGAGACAATGGGTGAGCAGTCTTGTGCACTGTCATCTACGCTATGAGAAAAACTGACAGTAACTGTATCTCGCGGGCCTCTTGAATTGGTACGAGCCAAGTTCTCATTGAATAACTTCAATGCTACATCACTCGCAAACAGTGCAACATATCGAATCTGTTTCATAACAGTTATTTTTCAGCACAAGCTACGCTGTAACACCCTTACAAATTTTACAAAATTTTTCTCACCACTATGTATACGGTCAAAGCGGGCCTGATAATGCTGAAACAGGTACTACTGCATAGTTCAGTGCCGTAAAAACTTCCTGAAGGCTGGTCAGTTATCGGAGAACTGGACTGCTATTTAGAAAGCTCCCACTATGGCGAAATACTGCGTCCGCAGGCTGCGACTTATACCTTGGATATGGCACTGGGCTCCTGAATTGACCCATGTTGCTGCATTTCCACCTTCCTTCAGGCAGATTACTGTTTGAGAAACTTGCTGTATCAGAAGCACCAATACACACTCCTGGAAATTGAAATAAGAACACCGTGAATTCATTGTCCCAGGAAGGGGAAACTTTATTGACACATTCCTGGGGTCAGATACATCACATGATCACACTGACAGAACCACAGGCACATAGACACAGGCAACAGAGCATGCACAATGTCGGCACCAGTACAGTGTATATCCACCTTTCGCAGCAATGCAGGCTGCTATTCTCCCATGGAGACGATCGTAGAGATGCTGGATGTAGTCCTGTGGAACGGCTTGCCATGCCATTTCCACCTGGCGCCTCAGTTGGACCAGCGTTCGTGCTGGACGTGCAGACCGCGTGAGACGACGCTTCATCCAGTCCCAAACATGCTCAATGGGGGACAGAGCCGGAGATCTTGCTGCCCAGGGTAGTTGACTTACACCTTCTAGAGCACGTTGGGTGGCGCGGGATACATGCGGACGTGCATTGTCCTGTTGGAACAGCAAGTTCCCTTGCCGGTCTAGGAATGATAGAACGATGGGTTCGATGACGGTTTGGATGTACCATGCACTATTCAGTGTCCCCTCGACGATCACCAGTGGTGTACGGCCAGTGTAGGAGATCGCTCCCCACACCATGATGCCGGGTGTTGGCCCTGTGTGCCTCGGCCGTATGCAGTCCTGATTGTGGCGCTCACCTGCACGGCGCCAAACACGCATACGACCATCATTGGCACCGAGGCAGAAGCGACTCTCATCGCTGAAGACGACACGTCTCCATTCGTCCCTCCATTCACGCCTGTCGCGACACCACTGGAGGTGGGCTGCACGATGTTGGGGCGTGAGCGGAAGACGGCCTAACGGTGTGCGGGACCGTAGTCCAGCTTCATGGAGACGGTTGCGAATGGTCCTCGCCGATACCCCAGGAGCAACAGTGACCCTAATTTGCTGGGAAGTGGCGGTGCGGTCCCCTACGGCACTGCGTAGGATCCTACGGTCTTGGCGTGCATCTGTGCGTCGCTGCGGTCCGGTCCCAGGTCGACGGGGACGTGCACCTTCCGCCGACCACTGGCGACAACATCGATGTACTGTGGAGACCTCAGGCCCCACGTGTTGAGCAATTCGGCGGTACGTCCACCCGGCCTCCCGCATGCCCACTATACGCCCTCGCTCAAAGTCCGTCAACTGCACATACGGTTCACGTCCACGCTGTCGCGGCATGCTACCAGTGTTAAAGACTGCGATGGAGCTCCGTATGCCACGGCAAACTGGCTGACACTGACGGCGGCGGTGCACAAATGCTGCACAGCTAGCGTCATTCGACGGCCAACACCGCGGTTCCTGGTGTGTCCGCTGTGCCGTGCGTGTGATCATTGCTTGTACAGCCCTCTCGCAGTGTCCGGAGCAAGTATGGTGGGTCTGACACACCGGTGTCAATGTGTTCTTTTTTCCATTTCCAGGAGTGTATTTACAGTTGTGTAACTTACCATCCTCCTGCTCGCAATTGTAGTGAACATCCCTAAAATACCTACATCTTCTGTTGTTATTATTCCATCGCTGTATTTACACTATGCTCACTCTCTCACTTTTTATTCCAATAAGTATCTGCGTCATCCCGCCTCATAGGAAGTGGGGGTGGGGACCAGGAAACATCCTATCAATATAACCTCATTAAACTTACAGACTTTTGCAGCTACTTTCTCGACACCACGGTCATCGAGTAACTACTAATAACACATGAGTAATGTGCACGAACTATAACGCCACGCCCTGTGTTATTCTTGGAAAACGCTTCTAGGCGTTCTTCCAGCGTTAGATGGCAAACCAGGCAATTCTGCACCTGCACCCAATTATCTACACCCTTACTACATTTTTTGCGTTATTACTACGCCATAACAAATAAGGGTAATTACTTACAAAAGAAAAGAGTCTATGATAACATTTCTATGGACACATTCTGAGACATATTGACTGAAAACTATTGAAACTCCGTGTACTCAATGAGCACAGTCCTCTACATTCCAGTCCTTGACACTAACATCACAATCATATCCCTCATGATACTTCAATAATATATATGATATCTCACAATGATACAGCACTGTCATGACTGTAACATATAATCATGCGCTGCGGTGAGAAAATTCATAGGATAGCGATGTACACACATACAGCCGACGGTAGTATCATGTACACAAGGTATAAAATGGCAGTGCATTTGCGGAGCTATCATTTGTACTCGCGTTATTCTTGTGAAAAGGTTTTAACGCGGAATAGTAGGTGAAGCTAGAGGCATGAGGCATTCCAATTCGGAAATCGTTACGGAATTTAATATTCGGAGATTCACATTGTTCAGGTTGTCCCGAGAATATCAAATATCAGGCAGCTTTTCTCCTAGACTCGTGTGACCATATCGATTGGATCCTAGAGGAGTGGATAACCATGGCCTCGTCAGATGAGTCCCGATTTCAGTTGGTAAGAGCTAATGGTAGGGTTGGAGTGTGGCGCAGACCCCACGAAACTATGGACCCTGTTTGCCAACAAGCTGGTGGTGACTCCATAATGGTGTGGGCCGTGTTTACGTGAAATATAATGGGTTCGCTGGTCTTGACTGAGCCGATCATTGACTGTAAATCATTTTTTGTCTAATGGGAGACCATTTGCATCCATTCATTGACTTCATGTTCCTAAACAATAATACGCCGTGTCAGCGGGCCACAATTGTTCACGATTGGTTTGAAGATTATTCTGAACTATTTGTGTGAATGATATGGTCACCCAGATACCCCCACATCAGTTCCATGGAACATTTATGGGACATAATCGAAAGATCAGTTTGTGCACACAGTCCTGCACCGGCAACACATTCGCAGTTATGTACGGCTATTGAGGTAAACGGTTTTTTTTTTCTTTTTTTCCAGGAAACTTCCAAGGACTTGTTGACTCCATGCCATGTCGAGTTGCTGCACTTCCTTGGGTAAAAGTAGATCCGACACGATGTTAGTTAAGTATCCCAGTCTTTTCTCACCACAGTGTAACGATTCCACCTCTTAATAAGTCCTCAGTATTTCGTGATGAACCTTAATACTCCAATTCAGAGTTTCTTCTCACCTCGAGAGAGTTGTCCTGCGTATCAAGCAGTATGAATTCCTCGATATCACTAACTTATTTCCGGGGCTAAGTCGCTTTTCAGGTACCCTACTGTGCACACCAATGATACGAGTACTTCACAATATTTTAGTCAGTACCTGATACTTTCTCTTCTAACTTTGAGTGATACCTTAGGTGGCTTTTATGCTATTATTCTCACTGTATCTCGAGAAACCCGCAGCGGTTTAACTGACGACGTCATGGCCAATGACTTATCCGACAGCCCTAACGTATCTCAATCCGTTGCTGTTTTGAGACGGTGCCGCAGAACGTAATGATAGGAAACCCTAACCATTCGAAACTGTTGCGACATAAGTTCCAAGTTTTTCTTTGTCAGTGCTGTACCACTGTTTACATCTACCTTATTAGAGCTAAATAACACCTTCCAACTGTTGCTCTGGTGGTCGGCACACTACGTGATTACAGTTATTCCTCAACTAATAGTTATCGTAATTCCTAGCACGAACTTAAACTATTTATGACTCTCTCTCTACTAGGTATAGACACATCACGTACACTGGTACAGCTCTTGAATTCTTACTTCACTATTTACAATAACCCATGCGGATATTTCTCTATTATTTGCATCAAACTAAATTTCTCCGGTACCTAGGACCTTACTCGCCTTAGCCGTCCGTTTTCTCTATATTGCCTGGCGTTGTGTCACTTCTATCGACATACCGAGAATACTGTAATTGTTTAGTTTGATGTTGCGAATTGCGTGCCCAGATGCATTTCATTGGGTACTCTCTACCAGTATCATCGGTTCGCCCTCGCGCCTCTCTGAGGTACCATGACTGGTTCTATCAATTTCGTGATGGGAACAAATGGCGGGAAGAGGACAAACCCAGTAATATAAGAGCCCTAAGAGTGGTATAAGACATGCATTTGCTGCTACTTATATTCGATGCTGTGGCAAACGAAGTATCACAATTGGAGTTACCGTCAGCACTCTTTCACCATCTGCGCCATTCCGCGTCTGACACCAGTACGTAGCATCAGGGGGTGCAATGACCACTACAGACGATTGGAATAGCCGTTCTTTGAGTTAGTGAGGAGGCGTTTGACTCTCCCTACTTGGCATCCGGGTTCATGTAGCTGGCGAGGGAGACAGGAGGCTATCACTGGAGGATTCAGCAAGATGGGTGGTATATATGAAAAATATTATTCCATTAACCTTGAACAGCTACAGGTGCACGGCTTCGTCCCGCGTGGCAGTTAAGTTTTCACATACAAGGTTAATGGTTTTGGTCACGATCCAAATCCCTTTTCACTAGAAACTTTGAATATAATACTGTTGCTAAGCTTTACAGGATCTTAAGACTATGATGATTATGAAGGTATTTATTACAGTGAACAATAGGTACCTTAAGGAAATATTATTTATACTGTGTATTGTTTGCCCTTGAAACGCAGTTCAGTGTCAGTACGATTTTATTAGCACATATATAGCTGTGAAAACTTGGTTAATTGCTGGAGATGTTTCACACATTTACTGAAATTGTTAAGGTCTACCGTTTGTAATAGACGATATTCTAGAAAGTGTAGAAGATGAATAAGAAGGTATATTAAATTCATATATTTTCACTGTGTGACAGTATAAGATAACAAACCACTTATGCTGCAATTAGAAGTTTGAGGTGATTTTAGTGTATGTGTAAGAAAAGTGAAAATCCTTATATTTTGAGTTGTCTTTTTTCTATTTACTTCTGTAATATATTATTTTGTGGTTGACACCTCATACCAGTACCTACCCAGTAACTACTAGAGAGAGAGAGAGAGAGAGAGAGAGAGAGAGAGAGAGAGATTAATATGAAATAAAGGGGTGGAACGTTATGCAAGGTGTTCGTATGTGTGTGTGTGTGTGTGTGTGTGTGTTTGTGTGTGTGGGAGGGTGGGTGGGTGGGTTGGTGGGTATGGGTGGGTGGGCGCCCAGATGTTTTTCATAGAAAACTCAGATTATCTGGATAATTTTGAACATGACGCCAATTTATGCAAATAAGGTGAAGCTAACGTGATTTTTTGGCGTGGGAAGATTGTAGTATTGTGAATATTGTTGATTAATAATCGAATACTTAGGAACACAGTGTCAAAAAAATTCATATTCTTTTAAAATTGCAGCTACATACTGATTGGTTTTTTCGTTTTAAAACAAGGGGGGGGGGGGATACTTGGTTTATTGCCTCGTCGACATCGAGGTCATTGGAGACGGAGCACAAGCTAGGATTGTGTCAAGGATAGGGAAGGAAATCAGTCGCACCCTTTCAAAGGGACCATCCTTGCATCTGCCTAGAGCGATTTACGGAAATCACGGAAAACCTAACTCTGGATGGCTGGACGCAGGTTTGAACCGTCGTCCTCCCGAATACGAGTCCATTGTGTTAACCACTGCACCACCTCGCTCGTTGTTTCGTTTTAAGGACCAACAATATACTGTGATGTGATTGATTGTTTCATTTTAAGAGCTGCTAAATTTTTAAATTGCCTGTCAGTGTCAGCTTCCTTTTTTTTAATTTACAGCCACCGCTGCCTTCATTTCTAAATTTCGTACCGCTGAAATCTTACAGTATGACGTCATTCCCTTGCATATGGGCAACACGCAAATATTAGCTCTAGGTCGAACAGTGCTGCACTTTATTTCTAAAAAGAAAACATATACAACTTAACATGGCTCCTGTGCCTTCTGCATGCAAGTACTTTTCACTGTTACTACTCGCAGAACGCGGAAAAGTATCTGCTTCCTATTACTCAGTACTAATGCTCTCGAAGTCTGCGACTGAACAGGAGCCCTCCAACAATGGGTGGCTGGTCATATCAACGTTGACAGGGGGCACAGAACCATGTCTTCCTGGAGGAGTGGCGCTACCCGCTCTTTCCATTGGCGCGGATCAGCGCCTTTTTGATGCCGCTTCGCAGCTCTGCACCGGCCAGTGTCCGGTCGATGGTTTCAGACTGCACATTAGCAAAATGCCGTCACTGTCGCCTGAAACCAGGATCAGTATATCCGAACCCACTGTTTATGGGTGGCCCAGAACCAACATAGCTACACAGGGTGGTCCATTGATAGTGAACGGGCCAAATATCTCACGAAATAAACATCAAACGAAAAAACTACAAAGAACGAAACTCGTCTAGCTTGAAGGGGGAATCCAGATGGCGCTATGGTTGGCCGGCTAGATGGCGCTGCCATAGGTCAAACGGATAAAACTGCGTTTTTTTTTAAAAAATAGGAACCCCCATTTTGTATTACACATTCGTGTAGTACGTAAAGAAATATGAATGTTTTAGATGAACCACTTTTTTCGCTTTGTGATAGATGGCGCTGTAATAGTCACAAACGTATAAGTACGTGGTATCACGTAATATTCCGCCAGTGCGGACGGTATTTGCTTGGTGATATATTACCCATGTTAAAATGGACCGTTTACCAATTGCGGAAAAGGTCCTTATCGTGTTGATGTATGGCTATGGCGATCAAAATGCCCAACGGGCGTATGCTATGTATGATGCTCGGTACCCTGGACGACATCATCCAAGTGTCCTGACCGGTCACCGGATAGTTACGTTATTTAAGGAAACAGGAAGTGTTCAGCCACATGTGACACGTCAACCACGACCTGCAACAAATTATGATGCCCATGTAGGTGTTTTAGCTGCTGTCGCGGCTAATCCGCACATCAGTAGCAGACAAATGGCGCGAGAATTGGGAATATCAGAAACGTCGGTGTTGATAATGCTACATCAACATCGGTTGCACCCGTACCATATTTCTATGCACCAGGAATTGCATGGTGACGACTTTGAACGTCGTGTACAGTTCTGACACTGGGCAGAAGACAAATTACGGGACGATGACAAGTTTTCTGCACGGGTTCTATTTAGCGACGAAGTGTCATTCACCAACAGCGGTAACGTAAACCGGCATAATATGTACTATTTGGCAACGGAAAATCCACGATGGCTGCGACAAGTGGAACATTAGCGGCCTGGGCGGGTTGATGTATGGTGCGGCATTATGGGAGGAAGGATAATTCATCCCCATTTTATCGATGACAATCCAAATCGTGCAATGTATGCTGATTTCCTACGTAATATTCTACCGATGTTACTACAAGATGTTTCACTGCATGACAGAATGGCGATGTACTTGCAACGTGATGGATGTCCGGCGCATAGCTCGCGTGCGGTTGAAGTGGTATTGAATAGTATATTTCATGACAGGTGGATTGGTCGTCGAAGCACCATACCATGGCCCACACGTTCACCGCATCTGACGTCCCCGGATTTCTTTCTGTGGGGGAAGTTGAAGGATATTTGCTATCGTGATCCACCGACAACGCCTGACAATATGCCTCAGCGCATTGTCAATGCATGTGCGAACATTACGTAGTTTAGTAATTGGTGCAGATGATTACGTAGTAGTGCATGGTAAGGATTGCTGCTATTAGTGGACGCTTTGTTTCATTTTACAATAGGCAAAGCAGCTATCACTTGGAGCAGTGCTGCAATTTGATGTGCTTACCCCTCAGAACAGTATGTTTATGTACTTGAATTATAAGTTAGACGTATATTTGCGTTCGTAGCACTCAATAAGTTGATATGACTGTCGTCAGGAATTGTGAAGGTGATGTTCTACATTTTTACTGGTCGCGATTTGCAGACCTTGCCAGGAACAAAGGGAGTGAGTGAGAGGATATTTAAGAATTGTTGTTTATAAAGCACTATTTTCATTGGACAGTGTCAAGCGGAAAAGTCTTCGGTGGTCCCTTTTATGGAAACATACCGAGACTTTCTTTGAATGTTTTAGGGAAACCAAGTAGATCATGTGTCAAGATTAGTAAATGCATACTCTTCCCAAGGACAGTGCCCAAGCAGTTCACTATCTTTATATGTCAAACATATTTCGGTAAAGCTTCTATGTTTGGGATGCCGTTGTTCGAAAATTGGTACGTTTTTGCGATCTACGTGGAGCAAGTCGGCTCAGATAGTTGCTATAATAGTGACTGAACAATTTATCTTATTAACTTCGTTGACTCATGAAATTTTTAATGCAGTCGAGTGTACGTAAACCTTGCTAATTTTATGTCGTAGGTTTATTCGTAAAAGAAAACGTATAATCATTCTTAACAACAGTTGGTAATATATTTTAATGTGTTCTTATGCTAGTTTGATGTACAGTCATGGCTCATTAGTAAACTGTAGTTTGGTTCACTCTCAAGCCAAAACATCAATCCTTGAACACTCACTTGCACAGTCAAGACAGTTGCCAGCATTAATAAAGACACTATAAATTATAGAAACAATACATTATTAAGAAGCTCAATTGCCACTTCCATTTGCGAGAGGTTGATTAAGCTAGAACGCAGAGGCTTAGCCGTTATCCGAGATAGTCTATAAGGCGAAAGAGAAACATTACTACCAACTAAAGGATTCTAGAGTTCTGCATGCGCTGCATACATACGGGAGCGGAACGTATTCGTTAAAAAGGATGCTACACTTTTGGTGCAAAACTGGTGCGCGGAGCTACCAAAGAGAATATCAAATTGACGAATGTTTCTGTCACTTTCAATTACGAGTAAAACTGAATTCGCAGATCCGCTTCTGCTCAGACAGAAATAAATTGCGCTCCGAGTAACGCAACGAAAAGAAAAAAAGCGTGACAGCGTGTGCTTGAAAAGGGCGACCCATCATTGAGTGAGATATGGTCATAAAGCTGCTAGCTGGCACCTCCCGCTTCTCTAATCAATGCAGGAAATTTCTTTGTGAAATACCTTTCTACACTGAGATTCATATTCACACCATACATGTTCAATTTTGTTTTGCTCGTCGCTTTTTTCAATAGTCTGTTTTGAGAATGACGCTGTTTACATCTGTGGACACGACGTTCTTCCATTCTTCCAGTTTGTCGAGGCTGTGATGCCCAACCAGAAGAGGACAATATAGTCTCTTTGGCTACAGGAAAATACTTGTCTCGTTCTGGCAGCGCTTTGCCGCTTTTCTAAGTAGCTTTGCTATTAGGAAATTCAACGCATAAACTGAGAGTGAATGAAGAGGTGTAGGAATAGTTTCTATACAATAAAACACCAAAGGTAGGAGAAATCAGTTTAAAACAGTCAGACGTAAATTTAAATGAGTGACAAATTTTATAAACGTACTTGTAACCATCTAGTTTTTATTTTTTTTTCATTAACACTGCTGAATTATTAGAGACTGATGCCAAACACCAAGAGATAATGGTAGAATATCTAATTTCCAAACGACACAATGAACTTCTTCACGTTTATGTTTGACAGAGAAGAAAATACAGACATAGAGCAGAGAATCTGGGATATTCGTTGTATCTATAGGACGATAAGTATCAAATGGTGTCAAATAGCGCAAAAGCACACAGTTAAATCTATAGTGAATCGTGTTTCTATGACAGCGACTATGCAGTGCCAAAAAGTGGGAGTTCTCAGACGGTGCCAAAAAGTGGGAGTCCTCAGGTCTGAAGCAGCAAGACGTGACAAGAACGTGAGACGATCGAAGTAGAGTAGACTCATTAGAGTGTTATTGAAGAGCGCAATGGTGAAATCCGTCTGAGTTATGTAAGTAAAAAAGAAAACTGTAGAAATGACGTTCCTAATACTTAAATACGCTGTACATGTCTCCTTGTGGGCTGTTAACTTGCTATGACTTGGTTTTACAGGTGATGGAGTCATCCAAAGCGAAAGCTATATACAGTATGTGCCAGCGACTGCGAACGTTCGTGATACGCCCACCAGCAGTTAACTAGGTTGTTACGCCTTTCTTAAACAGTTAATACTGTCTTGCCATTCACATTTCTTATGGGATCAGGATAAGGAATAGCAGTATTTTAAACAAGAAAAACTGATAACTCTGTCCCTTTATGATGACCTAGATAGATCCCTCAAGTGACAGTTATTATAGCGGTGCCCGAAACGAGTCTGAAGCTCTCCTGCTGTCTTCCTACATAATCGTGGACACTGTTTTCATGGAAATGTGTCACAAACCATAAATTGTTACTAATTTTAACTGTATTATTGAACTATATACAGTTTAGGCTTTCCATTTGAGCTTGGTCGTTCATGGTCGTGCACGGTCACGTGCCTTTCACGATACGTGTGTCACAATTCGGGTATTACCTGTTTCAGGCTCGTCCAACACTCCGTAATCAAATAATGGTATGCGATTATTTTCCTGGGAGATCCGGTCAGGAATTGTTCGTCCTCCAGCTGTAAGTACTTCTATTTGAAGCAACTTCGGCGATTTGCGCTTCGATGAAAATGAGATGGAAATATCTGGAAATCGCGAACACCTTTCCACAGGCGAAGAAAGTTGCCGACACGGCCAAGAATCGAACTCGGAACACTACTAGCCACAGGCTGCAACGCTAACCACTAGCCCGAGAACTGTGGACAAACCCTGGTAAATATTGTTAGTTTCTTCCGCTGTGTAAAATCTGTAGTACGAGGTCAATGTTAGAGGGGGAAACGATTGTAAACAACCTAAATACATGAGTGCAGGAAATACAGACAATATTCATACCGGAAAAGAAATAAAAGGGAAGAAAATTAGGGAATATTATCCTGTGACAGAACTCCCTAGATCATCATTCTCTGGATATTTTCTCGTCTGCCTATACAATTCTTTCTCCCTTTGTCTGTTGGTAAACTCATTATGTAAATACAGCTGAAAAGGTACCGATGAGTGTAACCAGAAGAAATGTTTCAAATGGCTCTGAGCACTATGGGACTTAACATCTGAGGTCATCAATCCCCTAGAACTCAGAACTACTTAAACCTAACTAACCTAAGGACATCACACACATCTATGTCCGAGGCAGGGTTCGAACCTGCGACCGTAGCAATCGCGCGGTCCCGGACTGAAGCGTCTAGAACCGCTCGGTCACCGCGGCCGGCTAACCAGTAGAAATGGCTACTAAATGACACCATTTTTGAGTAACTTAGGAAATATGCCGACATACTATAACTACAAATGTTTCACTACGAATTTGTGCATACATAGTGTAAACGATAACTGTTTGCAACATACCACAGTGGTGAAGGAGAAGTCAAAACGAACAATTTGATATGGCACACTTAAGGTCCATTAAGCCGAGAAATAGCCGCAACTTTTCCTACAAAAGCCATCTAACCTAGAGTGTACGCAGGCCAAGCGATATTGTCAGTATCCTCTCGCATTCTTACGTCACCGACTTAGTTGGTTTTGTCCGTTAGAAGCTTCTCCTTTTATCCCTATAACTGGCCTAGAATATTATGCTCACCAGCCAGAACATAATGACCACCTACCTCGTATCGATATAAACACACACGCATGGTGCATGAAGTAACAGTGAGCGTGCTGTCTGTGTGTAGAATGGGGAAGGCGTGCAACCTATCTGAGTTTGACCAAGGGCAGACGGTGATGGTCTGGAGGCGCGGCACAAGCATTTCGTAAACTGCACGACTTTTTGGCTATTCGAGGAGTTCTATGGTGAGTGTCTTCAACACATGACGAATCCAAGCGGAAACCACGTCCACACATTGTGGAGTTTGGCAGCCATCACACATTACAGATGTCGGACGTCGCAAGCTGAGCAAACTGTTGTGGAACTAACGTCAGACTTTAATGCTGGACAGAGTACAAGTGTGTCTGAACACACAGTACACCGAACACTCGTAACGATGTAACTCCACAGCCGACGACCTACGTGTGTGCTAATTTTACCACCATGACATTGGCAGTAACTACTGAAATGGGCACATGACCATCGGCACTGGACGTTGGCGCAGTATCAGAGCGTTGTGTGGTCTGATCGATTCCGATACCTTCTTCATCACGCCGACGGGAGGGCACGAATCCGTCGTCTTCCAGGAGAACAGCTCCTTGACACCTGTACTGCAGGACTGAGACCACCTGTGGGCGGCTCCATTACGCTCTAGCGAACATTCACGTGGGCATACATGGGTCCAATGGAGCTCGTGCAAAGTACCATGACGGCCAAGGGTTATCGTACACTGGTTACAGACCATGTACACCTCTTCATGATGATCAGGCTTCCCTCGGCACTGGTATTTTTCAACAAGATAATGGGACCGTGTCACAAGGCCAGGCGTGTGATGGAGTGGTTCGAGGAACATAATGGCGAGTTCCATTTGATGTGCTGGCCCCCAACTCACCAGATCTGAATGCGATAAAACACATCTGGGATATGATTGAATGTGGCGTCAAAGCTCATCGCCACCTCCACGTAATTTTCGGGATTGGGTGGCTTGTGTGTGCTGTTGTGGTCCCAGCTCCGTCCAGAGACCTACCAAGGCCTCACTGCTTCCATGGCACGACGCGTCGCCGCTTTTGTCCGTGCCGAAGCTGGATATACCGGCTGTTAGCTAGGTTGTCGTAATGTTCTGACTCACAAATAGAAATACATCTTTTTCTTGCATTTACAAACTGTAAAATTAACTATGGTATGAACGTTAACTCAAGGTTTTGTGAATTTTAACAAGGAAAAAGTAACAGTCTAACCGTTTTGTTTCTATTGCCTTTTTCCTATGACACATCTGTCCCTGTAAGGGTTAAAGTTAGATCGAATTGTAAACTTTATTAGCTTTTTCATAATTGTCACAGATTCTTTTTTCTTTCATTATACTTAACAGAATGTGTAAATTACTAATGTGGCCAGCCGGTGTTGCCGAACGGTTCTAGGCGCTTCAGTCTGGAACCGCACGACCTCTACGGTAGCAGGTTCGAATCCTGCCTTGGGCATGGGTGTATGAAATACCCTTAGGTTAGTTAGGTTTAAAAGTTTTAGGAGACTGATGACCTCAGATGTTAAGTCCCATAGTGCTCAGAGTCATTTGAACCATTTTTACTAATGTTAATGAAAAAATTTAAAAAATGGACCAATAAAGCAGGCAGCCTAAGAGGGCGACAGGATATTCGAAATGTGTCACGGTGCGGAAGCTTTGTAGCTAAGAAGGATTTTGTAGGCAAATTAAAGGCTATTTTTCGGCTTGATAGGTCGCAAGTGTCCCATATCAAATCGTTCGTCTCGACTTCCATTACTCCTCTGTGGTACATTGTCAGCACTTACCGTTTGCACGCTCTATAATATTTTCGGTGCATTTGTTGCATTACTTCTATATCAAGTAATAAGCCTTTGAGAAATTCTTCGATTCGTTAGTTGATAAAGGGACTGGCTGCCAAAGAGAAGACGAAATTTCACAGTTATTGATTAAGCAGGGTCGCTCCTGGAAATTAGTATTATTGTCAACAACTTTTATATATGTAGATGTGGGCTGCTTACTCTGCATTGTCTCGAAGCAGACTCTCGATAGCCAGAGATCACAGACGACTGCGTACCGGACCAGACTACCTATTGGAACAGTGAAGTTGCAGACAGTATGTTATTATTTACGCCAAAGTAAGGTCTGGTCGAAGGGCATAATTTCGTGGAATTTCATAACCGTTTAGTTGTCAGTTGCTTTTATGAAATGTTATGGTTGGGGATGGATGGCCTCTACTGTGGGTAGTGGACTGGAATGGTTATTGTCAGGAGCCAACAGCTCACCACCCTGGGTAAGGTAGCATTGGAGTGGTAGGTAGTAGCCTGGTAGCTGACCGGCGTATAAACATGAAAAAAATCATTGGTTAAACACATTACAATATTCTAACAATGTTTTGCGGTAGCAACGTCCTCTGGGGAACTTACCAAAGACAGTGGATGTGGAGTCGATACATCTGATATGATGTGGTCTCTGGCAGCCAGCTGTGTTGTTCGCCTGGATAAACGGTGACGCCAGTGACACAGCAGGTACGCTGAAAGGTGCGTGTGGCGACCGGGCGGCGCGCGCAACGACTGGATGCAAATTAATGGCAGGAGGGCGCTAAGTCCACAACATTGCATTCAGAGCCAGCATAGGCATGCAGTTTGTGGAGACAGCTTGTAGATTCATGTGGACTCATAGAATGGCGTGGATCTCTTCTCAAAGGTTGCTGCTGCCAAACTGTGTGCAACAACCTAAAGATAGGCGTATATTTATGGGCCGGCCGCGGTGGCCCAGCGGTTCTAGGCGCTTCAGTCCGGAACCGCGGGACTGTTACGGTCGCAGGTTCGAATCATGCCTCGGGGGTGGATGTGTGTGATGTCCTTAGGTTAGTTATCTTTAAGTAGTTCTAAGTTCTAGGGGACTGATGACCTCAGATGTTAAGTCCCATAGTGCTCAGGGCCATTTGAACCATTTTTATATTTATGAGCTTGATGCGTACTTGTTTTGCCAAGTCATCGATTCACCCCACGTAGTCCCAACAGAGCCTAAGAATTGGGCGTGAAGTACTCGTGGTAACAGCCAGGATTCATAGCAGCAGTCGTTGTTGGATCAGCAGGCTGTTCCAGATATAACTGCGTCTGGTTGGCTCTGGTCCTACCGCTTCCATGGTCTTTAGCCTCAGCCATGGCAGCATCATTATTCCTTCTATTTGAGCTAGAAACTAGTGGCAGTGTTGCAGAAGAATAAAATGATAGAGTTTAAGCAACGCTCGGATTTTTAAACAATTCCCATCAAAGTTATTGTATGTACGCCAACTTAATGTTCACTGTGACATCAACAATTGTGGCTTCTCAGATTATACAGGTGAGATTTTTAGAAAGCATTTCTGTTTTATTAGAAATACTTTGACTACTGCTGTAAATACCTTCATGCCCTGCCAGTAATGGTATTCGTTTTTAAATTCGATTGAAAAAAAGGGCGCACTTTTCATTTTGCTGCACTAAAATTTATAGGTTTCCTTCAGTTTAGCTAAAAATGGAGAGAAGGGGTTTTCTGAGTCATTCAGCAGCCGTAGAATGTTATCATCTCTTAAATATAAATGAAAAACGCATTTACACGAAATAATGACGTATCTGCCTGGCATTGTTTGTCTTTTACAGAAACATCAACCCGGCATTGAAATCAATGTACAAGGGTCGTTGCATAAGTAATGCACAACATTTTTTAAGTAGGTTGGTTTTACTCAGAATTCGAATACACTATATCAATCCCCACTCTTCTGGCTACAAAACCCTGTTTTTTAACATGACAGCCTTACGCAACCTTACTGTGGGGTCAAGTACGCCCACACGATACCGCTTCAGTGGTCGACGTCGAAGACAACGTCTTTCTGCATCGGTAACTTCCCCATCGTCAAGGTACTGCCCCTTCAGAGTTCCAGAAAACAGTCACCATATCTTTACCTGCAAATGGTACGGCTTCAAACTCTTTCTTCGAAGGAGAGGGGGGTGTGGCGTTTCGTTCCCGGTTCGAAGTGATGAGCCCACGTGTCATCGCCCGTGACGAAATTTGACCAAAATTGTCATAATCAGCCCCACAACCCGCAAGCAGTTCCGGACTTACGGTCCTTCGTTGCTTTTTATGCTCATTTGTTAAGCGTCGAGGAACCCAGTGGGCCACATCATTGAGTATCCCAAATGGTGGACGAGGGTATCAACTGTGATGTCTAGTTGGACAGCCAAGTGTCTGATTGTAATTAGTGGATCACCTCGAATGAGAGTGTCTGAACGTTCCAAAATTGCAGAAGTCACAGCTGTGTGAGGCCGTCCAGCACGAAGGAGACCAAACAGGCATGCGTTACCTTCTTGCGATGATGAAAGACTTCTCGCTCAACGACTCACCGAGCTTTGGTTCACTGCCAGGTCTCCGTAGACATTCTACAGGCGGCTATGAATATCTGCTAGGCTCTCGTTTTCCACAAAGAGAATTTCTGTGACTGGTCTCTGCTTGGAACGCACCTACGTTGCAGACGCCATTTTGAAGCCTACTTATAGCTGCGCCACCTATCACTACATTATGAAACTTTTGGGTGAGGTGAAAATATTTCACCATGTCCCACAGAAGATTCCATATCTTTCCAACCGACATTGGCCCACAAAAAATGTGTAGCATTGCTTATTGAGCGCCCTTCGTAATTTACTCATACTCTGCTTGACAATACGTGATACACTATTTACAACAAATATTACTATAACTTCTGTCGTTACATGGCATAAATGATTTCAGGCCGTCTGAAGACGTCTGTGACTTCTGGAGATTAGAATCCGACGTAATGGCATGATTGTAGTCCAGCCTGCAACCAACAGCGTCGCGTTCTGGATACCAGTACATTCACACATGGTGCATTGTACGGTATTTTACGGTCATCTGGCCAACATGGCGTTTATCACAAGCTCTAGTCATATTGCAGAACATGCTTGTCACAGTGGTCGACCATCTGCTATTCACTGGCTTCACACTGGCATTACTAACGCCACAACATGCTCTGGAGAAGCCTAAATAATATGCTCTGTAATTAGGATAATTCAGTAGGTTGTAGTTCAGTTTTCATAAGCTAGCTCACACTCTTGTTTCACTCGCTCCTTCACTAACTCGCAAAACTTACCTAGAACCTACTCAATTATCCTACTATAATCCAATTTTCATGTATGACTCGCAAAATTTCATTTTAAAAAGTCTATTTTGTATTAAATTACTCAGAAGAATTAATAAAAATAAAAATTTTTTCCTATCACATTCACCATTGATAAAATAATTCACAAAAGGTGACATAAAAAAATAAATTTAATACTTTTTTTATAAAAAGTGAATGTAAGAAATTAAATAAATGAATTATTGTGAATGTAACAAATTAAATAAATATCAAAAAATCTAAAATGTTCACAGAATGAATTCAATATCATGAAATTCATTATTTCTATTTTTAAGTTTCTTCATTCTTTTATACTTCAGTTTGATCTGTTCCTTTCCAATTAATTGAAAACCGTAATTGGTCATTAATTTAGAATATCTATCAGGTTAAATAATCTTAAACACATTATATAGCTCAATACCACTGCTTTCTCCATATCCTGTGTATAAATATTCAGATCCAGTCTTGTCTTGTGACAGCCAGAGCGAGAGCACCAGCAGCAGCGAGTACTGTTTGTATAAAGCGTTTATTTTGCATTTTATTTACGACCTTCCACTAAGGAAGGGATTCTATTTGTGTTTATCTGCTCTGCATAGTAACTAACAGTTCTTGATAAAACTTTACGTAGTTTTCGTGTTAGATTTCTTAGTGTTTTCTTGATCGTTTAGAACAGAAAGCGCCCTAAAACCGTCTTTTGTTTGTTTCGCGGCCGTTAGCCACTAGTCACTTGAATCAGCAGTTGTCTTGTGACAGCCAGAGCGAGAGCACCAGCAGCAGCGAGTACTGTTTGTATAAAGCGTTTTTGTACTTATTTGCTGCGCTTAGCTTTTAAATAGTTTTTCTGGGAAAACCTCGCGTAGTTTTCGCGTCTCGTATTTCAGTGAGTGTTTCTTGATTATCAGAGTAGCTCATCAGAAGATTATCTTGGGAATTTGTCACCGTACAGAGTAGGGTAAACATAGTCATGTGTAGGGACTGTGGTTGTTGTGAGCGGACGCAAGGAGAATTGGCCACTCTTCGGGGGCAGGTGGAGGCTTTGTCTGTTAGGCTCATCGAGCTCGAGGCGCAGGCGTCGGCTCGTAGTGGCGTTGGGGCAACTGTGGTGAGACCTATGCCTACTTCGGTGGCCTTGGAATCACATGGAACCCCTGATGTCGCTGCGTCTTCCGGCAGTGAGCATCTTACCGGTCAGCCATCACTCCAGGGTGAATGGCGGACAGTGGTGGGCTCGCGCGTGCCTGGCCGAAAGGCGAAGGTGGGATCTGGCCGCGTGGCAGCTGCCTTACCCCTTTCCAACAGGTACGGGGTGCTTCCTAGTGGTGATGACATCGTTTCCGAGCCACCACAGGATGCCTCGCCTGTTGGGCCAGTGGCCGATTCTCCGGCAAGGTCCCGACAGTCACAGAGGGCGGGCCTATTAGTTATAGGGAGCTCCAACGTTAGGCGGGTTATGGAGCCCCTCAGGAAAATAGCGGGTAGGTCGGGGAAGAATGCCAGTGTGCACTCGGTGTGCTTGCCGGGGGGTCTCGTCCGTAATGTGGAGGAGGCCCTTCCGGCAGCTATTGAACGCACTGGGTGTGACCGGCTGCAGATAGTAGCACATATCGGAACGAATGACGCCTGCCGCTTGGGTTCTGAGGCCATCCTTGGTTCCTTCCGGCGGCTGGCTGATTTGGTGAAGACAACCAGCATCGCACGCGGAGTGCAAGCTGAGCTTAATATCTGCAGCATAGTGCCCAGAGTCGATCGCGGTCCTCTGGTTTGGAGCCGTGTGGAGGGTCTAAACCAGAGGCTCAGACGACTCTGCGACTATAATGGTTGCAAATTCATCGACCTCCGTTATTGGGTGGAGAACTGTAGGGCCCCCCTAGACAGGTCAGGCGTGCACTACACACCGGAAGCAGCTACTAGGGTAGCAGAGTACGTGTGGCGTGCACACGGGGTTTTTTTTAGGTTAGAGGGACCCCCCCTTGGGCGAAACGATAAAATACCTGACGGCTTACCAGAGAGGACATTATCATCGTTGATAAAGAACGTCCGTCCTCAGAGACCAAAAACAGGAAAAGTTAACGTAATATAGGTAAACTGCAGGAGTATCCAGGGCAAGGTTCCTGAATTAGTATCTCTTATTGAAGGAAATAGTGCGCATATAGTATTAGGAACGGAGAGTTGGTTAAAACCGGAAGCGAACAGTAACGAAATCCTAGACACAGAATGGAATATATACCGCAAGGATAGGATAAACGCCAATAGTGGAGGAGTATTTATAGCAGTAAAGAATTCAATAATATCCAGTGAAGTTATTAGCGAATGCGAATGTGAAATAATCTGGGTTAAGTTAAGTATCAAAGGTGGGTCAGATATGATAGTCGGATGCTTCTATAGACCACCTGCATCAGCAACCGTAGTAGTTGAGCGCCTCAGAGAGAACCTGCAGAACGTCGTGAAGAAGTTTCGTGATCATACTATTGTAATAGGGGGAGACTTCAATCTACCAGGTATAGAATGGGATAGTCACACAATCAGAACTGGAGCCAGGGACAGAGACTCTTCTGACATTATCCTGACTGCCTTGTCCGAGAATTACTTCGAGCAGATAGTTAGAGAACCAACTCGTGAAGCTAACGTTTTAGACCTCATAGCAACAAATAGACCGGAACTTTTCGACTCCGTGAATGTAGAAGAGGGTATCAGTGATCATAAGTCAGTGGTTGCATCAATGACTACAAGTGTAATAAGAAATGCCAAGAAAGGAAGGAAAATATATTTGCTTAACAAGAGTGATAGGGCACAAATCGCAGAATATCTGAGTGACCACCATCAAACGTTCATTTCTGAGGAAGAGGATGTGGAACAAAAATGGAAAAAATTCAGAAACATCGTCCAGTACGCCTTAGATAAGTTCGTACCGACTAAGGTCCAAAGCGAGGGGAAAGATCCACGGTGGTATAACAATCATGTACGAAAGGTACTACGGAAACAAAGAAAGCTTCATCATAGGTTTAAGAGTAGTCGAATCATAGCTGATAAGGAAAAGCTGAACGAAGCGAAAAAGAGCGTAAAGAGAGCAATGAGAGAAGCATTCAACGAATTCGAACATAAAACATTGGCAAACAATCTAAACAAGAACCCTAAAAAGTTTTGGTCATATGTAAAATCGGTAAGCGGATCTAAATCCCCTATTCAGTCACTCGTTGACCACGATGGCACCGAAACAAAGGACGACCGAAGAAAGGCAGAAATACTGAATTCAGTGTTCCGAAACTGTTTCACTGCGGAAAATCGTAACACGGTCCCTGACTTCAGCCGTCGCACGGACGCCAAAATGGAAAATATTGAAATAAACGATATCGGAATTGAAAAACAACTGCTATCACTTAGTAGCGGAAAAGCATCCGGACCAGACGAGATACCCTTAAGATTCTACAGTGATTATGCTAAAGAACTTGCCCCCTTTCTATCAGCAATTTATCGCAGATCGCTGGAAGAACGTAAAGTACCTAGCGACTGGAAGAAAGCGCAGGTCGTTCCCGTTTTCAAGAAGGGTCATAAATCAGATGCGAATAATTATAGGCCTATTTCGCTTACGTCAATCTGTTGTAGAATAATGGAACATGTTTTGTGTTCTCGTATTATGACGTTCTTAGATAATACAAATCTCCTTCATCATAACCAACATGGATTCCGCAAACAGAGATCATGTGAAACTCAGCTCGCCCTATTTGCCCAAGAAATTCACAGTGCCGTAGACACTGGCGAGCAGATTGATGCCGTATTCCTGGACTTCAGGAAGGCATTTGATACGGTTCCGCACTTACGTTTAGTGAAAAAAATACGAGCTTACGGAATATTGGACCAGGTTTGTGATTGGATTCAGGATTTCCTAGAAGAAAGAACACAACATGTCATTCTTAACGGTTCAAAATCTGCAGATGTAGAGGTAATTTCGGGAGTACCGCAGGGAAGCGTGATAGGACCTTTATTGTTTACAATATACATAAATGACTTAGTTGACAACATCTGTAGCTCCGTGAGGCTATTTGCAGATGACACGGTTGTCTACAAGAAAGTAGCAACATCAGAAGACTCGTACGTACTCCAGGAGGACCTGCAGAGGATTAATGCATGGTGCGACAGCTGGTAGCTTTCCCTAAACGTAGATAAATGTAATATAATGCGCATACATAGGGGCAGAAATCCATTCCAGTACGATTATGCCATAGGTGGTAAATCATTGGAAGCGGTAACGACCGTAAAATACTTAGGAGTTACTATCCGGAGCGATCTGAAGTGGAATGATCACATAAAACAAATAGTGGGAAAAGCAGGCGCCAGGTTGAGATTCATAGGAAGAATTCTAAGAAAATGTGACTCATCGACGAAAGAAGTAGCTTACAAAACGCTTGTTCGTCCGATTCTTGAGTATTGCTCATCAGTATGGGACCATTACCAGGTTGGATTAATAGAAGAGATAGACATGATCCAGCGAAAAGCAGCGCGATTCGTCATGGGGACATTTAGTCAGCGCGAGAGCGTTACGGAGATGCTGAACAAGCTCCAGTGGCGGACACTTCAAGAAAGGCGTTACGCAATACGGAGAGGTTTATTATCGAAATTACGAGAGAGCACATTCCGGGAAGAGATGGGCAACATATTACTACCGCCCACATATATCTCGCGTAATGATCACAACGAAAAGATCCGAGAAATTAGAGCAAATACGGAGACTTACAAGCAGTCGTTCTTCCCACGCACAATTCGTGAATGGAACAGGGAAGGGGGGATCAGATAGTGGTACAATAAGCACCCTCCGCCACACACCGTAAGGTGGCTCGCGGAGTATAGATGTAGATGTAGATGTAGATGTAATATTATATAAAACATTTATCCTTAACTCAGATATTTTAATCTCTTTCAAGCGAGCTTCTTGATTAAAGTCTCCATTTACTCAGAAAAATGTTATTAAATTTTTTATAACTTCTAATGTCCATATGATGATTTATTTATTTTACAAAATATAGCTTTCGTCGCCGTGAGGTCGCGATGCTTTCTGGTTTATTTCAGCTGTGTACATTTCGTGTATTTCAGATTGAATTGTAATAAATCTTCTGCACTGTTCTCTATTGTCAGACAAACTATCTTTATAATCTTCTAAACTTATTTAATTTTTGACAGTAAATCTCTTAAATCTTTGGAATTTTTTGCCTATTTTATCAACAATTTTTGTAAGCATACATTTTTGCTCTCAAGCTTCAAAATTCCTCCAATAGTTTTCGATTGCACTCATCTCTCATTTTTCCTACAGCTTTCTTGCTTGCTTGTGGCATACCATTAATATTATTTTCAGGATATTATCTGGTATCAAATTTATGAATCACTGTTTTCATGACTTCATAGTAATCTTCAGTATTTACGTTGTAGATATAACTATCTGTATCTTTACAACACAACTCAATATTTTCTCCAGATTTCGGTTTCGTTATTCTATAGTGAAAATCATACATCTATTCTTTAGATAAATCATGTATACCCATACCCATAGATGGATTTTAAAATGTGATTTTTGTCTTATTGATGTAAACAGCAGTAAGATCTCCATTAATATAGTTCTTGCCTTAAAGTTTGGCTTTGCTATTTATTTATCACATTTTTCTCCATCTGAGACTAATTTTATATCCACACAGTTTCTTACATTTTCCATTGTCTTGTCGAAGACTGAATTACTCATAAATTTATAGAAATCATTTTCAAAATCGTTTTTGGATTTAGTGCTCATTTCTGTATTTAAATCTACATACTTCCTCAACCAATCCGATTTTTTAATTTTAAAACTCTGTGTATTTTTGATAATTTCATTCCTAGAAGCAGATACTGTTTAACATTTCTACAGTGAAATACTTAATAATTTTTGTTTTTTAAATTAGTGAACAATTTGGTTTATTTAATTTCATTCACTATTCTATTCTGAGGTGCTAATGATAAATCTTTATGTAAATCATGTAATACTTTTTGATATTCTAAATCTACTTCATAAATATATCCAATTTTAGCTGTATCTGATATTTCACTCACTTTGTACAGTCAAATTGTATGGTTCATCCCATTCAAATCCACCATACAGTAAATGCAGACTCATAGCATAACTCACAATCCTTTTGGAAGAACATTAGCATTATACCAGAGGTTAAAAATAACACTTCAGTTGTAAATTTCTTTTATCATCACGACCAGTTTCAGGCTCTCATATGCGTATCCTTACGTGTCCCACAGAAAATACCACAAAGCATGTAAAAAACGAAACGATTTATAAAAATAGTATTAAAAACTCATAAAAAAATTCGAAGCTCCCGGTCACGCTAGGTGCTGTGAAACCTATGTCAGTGCGATAGTGACACCAGACAGTACTACAGATCACTGCGTGGGTAGGGAAATATACAGATAATAGCAGGACACAGACTGTGCTGTGGCCCCCAGGTGCCACAGTGGACGTGTACTAGGCGGAGTGTCCTACCTATGAGTGCAGAACAGGGAGTAGCAGAAGTGAATGAGGTAGCAAAAGCTCGGTACCGATCAACAGGGAAAGTAGCGAATCCTTGCAATCTATGCTGTCAGAAAGTAATATGCCAATTAATAGCTAGGCAGCAATAGCACTAACAGGACATATTAAAAGTGGGTAAGCTTAAAACCAACAGTCGACAACTAATTGAAGCTTACATGAGATAAGACTGAGACGCAGTTTACATCATGAAACACAGGTATTTCTTTTTCATCGTAGACTGCAAGGTTTCGCTACTTTCCCTGTTGATCAGTAATAGCATCTTGTAACTAGGAGTGGCACATGTTTATGTTTTTTTAACTGATGACGGTGTCGCGTTTTTTCACTTTGCCACTTACACATCCATACTCAGTTTGAAATTTGTTTGCTGCTCATATAAAAGAAAAGTTTCATTGCACTTTACAGCTTATATAATAATCTTATATTACAGCTTCCACTTATTTTTACCACAGTTCTGTACCGAGCTATTCAATACGCCCCATTACTAAGCCAAATGCACTTTTAACTTATTTTGTGTATTTTTTGTGGAATTTTTTGTTTTTTATTCATTTTAAATGTAAACCTTTAGTTCAAATTGCAAACGGCTGGAGTAGTGGCTCCACATTCTTCTCTCAGTCAATAGATGGAGGAAATTTTGCCACTCTAGTATGACAATTTGCTACCTCGCTTGCACTTCCTGTTTCCTGCTCATAGCTAGCATACCGCACCTAGTACATGTCCAGCACAGTGCTCGGGGGCCACAGCACAGTGTAAGTGTCCTGCTATTATTTGTATATTTCCCTACCCTGGCAGTTGTCCATAGTACTGTCTAGTGTCACTTACGCATTGACAGGGGTTTCACAGCTTCTAGCCTGACAGGCGGTTCTGAAATGTTTTTTAAATTCTTTAAAACTTTTTATAAAGTATTTTGTTTTTTGTATGTATTGTGGCGTATGAGAATTATTTCCTGGCTCTTACTATTTTCAGTGTGTCACCTGAGAATGGGCTTATGAGACCCCAAAACCGGTCATAGTACTAAAAGAAATTTACAACTGAAGCAGTATTTTCAACCTCTGGTCATTGCATAACCACATAATGCACATATAAATATGGTTGATGATTTGATAACTTTTTACATTCAAGATACTTCATATATTTATTGTTTGCTGTAACATACCTTTTAGAACACTGTGATATTCCTCCTCTTATTCCCTTTTTAACCATCAAAATCGTATCCTAATCATGTAGTAAATCAAGTGGTTGTTTAGTCATTTTCAGTGTTGCATCTGAAGACAATTATGATGCAGTAAAATACCTAGATGGATCTAAACCATAAGATTTCATACAATATTTTCTAAAATTTTCAGATGCATTACACAATAACGATATATCAGTTTTAAGATATAAATCATGACGTTCATCTAGATTTTTTATATAAATTTTTCCTAAACTTATGTTGTATGGTTATAATCTTCATCACTTATTTCACAGCCCTTCAGTTAATTATAGAAATGTTCTTTTAATGGTAATTGTGTGTCTTCAAATTTCTTCCAAGAGTCCATCTAATCATATGGGTATACACCTTCTCTGATCGTCAGACTGAATAATATTTCTGAGAAAATAATCAAGTTGTTTTACAAACAAATGTGAATGATATCCCAATAAATTATGAAAATAAAATGGTACAAAAATCTGGTGTGCCAACTGTAAGTCAGATTTACTACATGACGGATTTATATATTTTCCAGTCAAATGTTCATGAAGTCAAACCTTTTTATTTTTCTGTGAGTAATGACATTTATATCATATACAAACTTCTAACTCTTCATTGTTCTTCAGGAGTTAATGGTTCATTTCTTCAATTTCAGAATTCTACCAATTGCTTCAACCCCCTTTTTATATATTTAATACATTTATTATGACGATTTGGTCCTCTATAAACAACAGGATCTTCACAGGGACCATTTACATATTTCATATAGTAACAGAATCCACATGGTTCATGTTTTTGATATTTCATTGTACGGTATTTTAATTTTCTGGATTCGGATGACAGTTGTCCATCTTCAATAATAAACTTTCAAAATCAGCATATTTAACAAATGGAAGTTTCTGTGTATGTTGATAATTTTTGAAACATGGATAGGAATCTTCATATTTATTAATCTGAGCCAAAACAAAGTGTAGATAAATTTCTTATGTAACGAAAGTGCAAACTATTTCTTATCTTGAAATAAAGAATTATTACACGTTTCTCTTTCTTATTTTTCGTAATTTTCAATGGATACACTTAATATTATTCATCTAGCGAATAAATGTTGGTAAACACTTTAATTTTATTTTCTATTTTTGGAATATGATTAACCACTACACGAAACTCAAAATTTTCAAGTTTCTGATAGAGAACAAGACCAACATTATTATATTTTGTGGTTCTTTCTGAATTTTTATTTACAGGATATAATGCAGATTGTATAGCCCACAGGAAATGTATCTGATCTTTATTTTTAAGTTAATACATACTTTCTTATTTTTTAATTTATATGGTAATTAGATGCAAGATGATCCTCTCAATTGAACATAGCTGTTAATTCGTGGTTGTAAACCAATGATGCTATTTAATTTCCAATCTGATCCATGTGCTCCGAAATCACTGATTCTTGATAAAACATTTTGTTTCCCTATCGCCGATTTCTTAATTATCCCTCTTCCATTTGTCATCCTATAGTTTTCTGCCTGGAACTGAAATTCTGTAATATTTCTAGTTGTCTGTATTTGGTACTAAAAAGTTTCAAAGTTACTTTCTGTCAATGATGTAATTTTAGACTGTCTTTTACGACTAACATAATTTTTGGTTTTATTGCAGTCAAGAAATGATTACGTTGAACTGAGTTTATATTACTGTCAAAATTTATAGCCTCTGATCTGTTTGTAAATACAGTATTAACTACATAATATTCAGCAGTATTTCTGTCTCAATTTAGTATAAAAAATAAATAATTTTTCGTTTTTAATTTTTTGGTAAGACAATTGTTTCCAAAGAATTCCTCCTTCTGTTACTTGATGAATTTTAATCAATCTAATTAGATAAGCTTCACTTAATTTACTATGTCCTCTGAAATTACTTCTTCTACAATAAGATGAATGATAGTGTAACACTCCATTTTAGTCCTTGTATTTTCAGAAAGCAAAATGTAATAGGTTTGTAAACTATTAAGTCTCAAATTTTTATGGTATGTGAAATTTCTTATTAATAGATATTTAAATACTAAGTACAATGTGATTTTACTCTCTCATTTTTTATATATTCTAAAGTACATTTATTACATTAATTATTATGTATATCTTTATGTGAAGAATTTATATAAAAACTAGTTAAGTATTTAATTTTGTAACAAGTATTAATTTTTTTTGAGGGTCATCATTTTCCATCGACAATATAATTTTTGGATGTTCTTCACTCAGAATTTGTTGTAATTGATTTTTATAATAAAATTTAGAAATATTTTTTCCATGTACCCAAGTAATTCGATTATTGTTGTAATTTTTTACATTTACATTTTCATCACCATCATCATGAAATAAATCTTCATCAAATTGAGTTGTAATAAACTTTACATTATATCTTTTAATAACACTTCTACACATTGAACATTTAATTTGTTCTTTTAGCCATTCAACAATACACTCTTTATGAAAAATATGATTACAGCTTGTTTTTATAAATTGATGATTTTCATTACTTAAGCATATGGAACACTCATAAGCTTTAGATTATTCCATCAGTATTTCATAAGGTTTAATAATTTTTTGTATGAATGATTTCCCAATTAACTTTATCTTTAAGCTCTATTACAAAATCTTCTGATAATTTTTGGTCACCTGGTATACCTTCCTTATTTAATTTATGCTGAAAATCTCTCATAAAATCTTCAGACAGTTTAGTTCATAAGATATATTATGCCAGTTTAATTTATTTTCAGTTTAGCTTGAAATTCTCTCATAAAAACTTCAGATAATTTGTGATATAATGAGATAGATTACCATATTACATTATAATGAGATTCTCTTATAAAATCTTCAGATAACGTTTTTGGAACACAAATATATTACCTCAGTTCAGTTTATCTTGAAATTCTCACATAATGTCTTAAGATAATTTTGATGCCTTGACATATTATTCCAGTCTAATTTACCTTTAAATTATAAAATCTTCAGACATTTCATGACCTCTTAGTATATGTAGATCTCATATATAGTATATATTCTCAATGTAATTTGTCATAAAATTCTCTCAGAAATTTTTTTATGTATGTTATTAAATCTCGAAATTCATTGTTTCCATTGACATTCACTAAATAGATTTTCCTTTTTAATACAAGCAACAACTATATCTCTGTATATTCCATTTGTTAAATACACATCATATAATTGTTCAAAATTTAACTTTTCACACATAAGGTGAATCATTTGAAGGTATTGTTCTTCACTATCTTATAGTTAGTTCAATTCATTGCGCCAGCAAGAGCTAGATTTAGCCCATGACTTGTTAATATCATTATTAATAAGATGAATAAGTTGTTGTTCACCCAGTTCTGAACCATGTTTAAGTACTAATTGGTTTGCTCTACCTTTCAGTTCTTTTACTTTCCGACAATGTAGACATAGCATGTATTAGAAATAATTTTGATTAGATTTTTGAAAAATAAGAAAGTGGCATTTTCATTTTTCAGGACCTACCTCATTATTTGAGGTAAGGAATGACATTTTATCATTGTTATATGGTACTCGAGGCATCAAAGATTTGGCATCTGATATGGTCCAGTCAAATCCAGTCAATTGACGCTTATTCAGCGACTCCTTTTTGTTCTATATCGTGCGATTTGGTCATACATATATCTGTAATGTTGCTTAAAGATGATTTTCCGGATTTATGTGTGCATTCAGTTCTTTTACTGGTCATTTACTTTGAAGATCAATGCTTGTAAAACTGTGGAGACAACCTCAATGAACAGCTGAACGATATAAGCAGAAAGCTACCGCTTGTTCAGTTTAGTTCACTGCATTTGGGAATCGGTGCTGGCTATGTAATACTCAAATATTAGGTATGCAAGCACAATTTCCTAATTGTGCAGGTTTGTGAATGTAAGTGAGTTTTTGACATTTTATATTCACATTTACGAATCTTGTAGCATTTACAAATAAATTTTTAGGGGCACGAGAATAATGTTGGTTTTTTCATAGGTTGGGAGTTTCAGGCCATATCTAACATTATTTGTGGGAGTAGTTACTGCATTTTATCACAACACATCTTGCAGTGCATGTTATCTCTTGGTAAGCTTATTCATTCGTTGCTAGTGCATCAATATATACTTTGAGTTATGGTTCCTTAGATCTCTTCTTTCTGGATATATAATGCTCAAAAATGTAATGCTGCGTTACAGCCATTTTTTTATACGAGAATCAGTTTGAACATTATCACTGCAGACAATTCACAGATAATGTGAAATTTTCCAAGAAGAGTGATAGCCCATTCCTACATATCGGCAGTATCACCAGTGGAAAAGGTTTTTTGTTAATGATACTAATATGGTTTCTCAAATCACGTTGCGTTATGTAACATCCAGCATGTAATTTCATTATTAAAAAAAACTTAGTTTTAGTTTCTTTCATTGAATACGTGATTGGAGGACGGAATTAGAAATTGTTTCCCCTTTTGTTTCAGATTATTAACAAATTACTCGAACACTGCTTTTCGTTTTTTCTGTAGTTGATGAGCCATTAAAAACAAGAGACTGTATAGTGTCAGAAATGAGTGAAATGCAGCTTCACCAAAAATTTTTTTTAGATGGCTCTTTGTGGTGCAGTTTCTTTTTCGTGATCTTGATCCCCTATCTTCACAGTGTAGCACCACGAATAAGTACAGCCCTGTATTTGGGCAATTATTGTAAATTTCGCTCGTCTATAGCCGGAAGGTAGTTGTCAAGGGACCGGTTGTTGCATCGGATGGCAGACAGAGGCGATGTTGATATTTAGCAAACGATTCTGTGAGGAGGATTTGCGACACAGCTCTCAGGTGAGAAGACAAGGTCCGGCGTGTACTGTGTATAAGTGTCCAGTAATCTACATCTACATCATACTCCGCAAGCCACCTAATGGTGTGTGACGGAGGGTACTTTTGGTATCAATATCTGATCCCTCCAATCCCGTTCCACTAGCGAATAGTGCGTGGGAAGAATGATTGTCGGTAAGCCTCTGTACAGGCTCTAATTTCTCGAATTTTCTGCTCGTGGTCAATACGCGCGATGTACGTGGGGCAAGTAATATGTTTTCCTATTCCTCCTGAAAAGTGCTGTCCCGAAATTCGATAGTAAATCCCTCCGTGATGCACAACGACTCTCAAGTAACATCTGCCAGCGGAGTTTTTTTAGCATCTCCGTAACGCTCTCTCGCCAGCTAAACAACCCCGTGACGAAAGGCGCCACTCTTCGTTGGATCTTCTTTATCTCCTCTATCAATCCTACCTGATATGGATCCCAAATAGATGAACAATACCCAAGAATCTGGCGAAAAAGCGTCTTATAAGCCACTACTTTACTGGATGAGTTACATTTCCTTAAAATTCTTTCGATGAATCCGAATCTGGGGTCCGCGTTGCGCGCTATCTGTTTTATATGGTCATTCCACTTAAGATCGCTCTGGATAGTTATGCCTAGATATTTTACAGCAGACGCTGTCTCCAGCTGTTTGTCATTAATAATGTAGCTGTACAGTAGTGGATTTCTTTTCCTATATAGTCGCAATATGTTACATTTATTTACGTTCTGGGTCAACTGCCAGAGTCTGCAAAATGGTTAAAATGGTTCTGAGCATTACGGGACTTAACTTCTGAAGTCATCAGTCCCCTAGAACTTAGAACTACTTAAACCTAACTAATCTAAGTACATCACACACATCCATGCCCGAGGCAGGATTTGGACCTGCGACCGTAGCGGTAGCGCGAGTCCGGACTGTAGCGCCTAGAACCGCTCGGCCCCCGGCCGGCCAGAGTCTGCACCATTCATCAATTCTCTGCAGGTAGTTCGGCAAATTCTTAGAATCTTCTTCCGTTGCTACTTTGGTATAGTCTACTGCATCATCTGCGAACGGCCATAAAGAGCATCCGACGCTTTCTACTAGATAATTTACATATACTGTAAACAGCAACGCTCCTATCACACATGCCTGCGTTACTCCCTGTATTACGTTCATATCTATCGATTTAGTTCCGTTAAGAGCGACGTGCTGAGTTCTATCTGCAATAAAGTTCTGAATCCAATCGCAGGTCTTCTCCGATACTGTGTAAGTTCGTAATTTTTTCATGTAAACGGCAGTGCGGGACGGTGTCAAATCAAGAGACACGGCATCAGCCTGAATACCGTTGTCAAGTAATCAGGGCAGCCAATGACTCTGGCATGCTGTGCAGAATACCATGCGTTGCAGTTACAACAGCGCCTGGTAACCTGCGCGTAGGGGCCAAAGCGCACAGAGGAAATCTGATGATGTAATCATTAAAGAGAAATCCACTTTTTTCCAGAGACGTAGGGAAAAGGCGTGTAAATAAGCCAGCCCGTAGGCTCAAATCAGGCAGTCGTGTTGCCATTCTTCCCGCGTCTAGAACCTGAGAGAATGACGATTGTTTAAGTTGCAGGCCCACTACGACGACCTTCTGGTGATGAACATCGGCGGCCAACTGAACCGTTTTAACTACCTCCTACCTCCGCTGCACAAATGCGCCATAATTGAGATGGGGCGGGACGCATCTTCTGCGCCGCCACGAGGAGCGAGCGGGCTACGGGCATGCGCTCTCTGAGTGACATCGTCCAGCAGATTGCAAGGTGCCGTCCGCAGGGACGAGGCTGCGGCGCGAACTCGCGGCCTCCTGGGTGTAGAGTTGTGTATGGCCGTTGACCGATCTGCCCTGGGCGGTCGGACGGAGCTGCTAAGGCTCATTGAAACGACAGCGGACGGCTGTTTCCCTTCAGCGCTCTAAAGGGGGTCCACGAGTTGCGCTTTAGGGAGTGGTCAGCCGTGCCGCGGGCTACCGGTGCAGCCAACACACTCTGTGGCCACTTAGCCGTACCGTGAGTAGGAGCGCTACGTCTGCAAGGCTGGGCTACTGGACTCAGACGCAACAGATTCTGGCATCGCGGCTTTCGCATTGGTTCTGACCACGCACGTTGCGCAGCGCCTTCACGGTATCACCGAAGGGCCAACTGTGGATCATCGACGCAATAAATTCAACTACATACTTGACGGTTTTCCTCTGAACGCCTTGGCCTGAGTCATCCCTCTCTGCAAAACCATACCTCCCCGTTGTTCTGACATATTACAACCCCTGAGCTCGGGGGTTGCAACAACAGATTCGGAAGGTAAATTTTTTGGATTCGGCAACGACAGTCGTAGAGGGCGGTTGGATGCCCTTTTTCTGTACCCGTTCCCAACACCCTCCACCTACCCCCCACGACACCCTCCCTCTGCCTCATGGGACAGAAGTTGTGTACCCAGTCTGTCTGTCAGCGAGTAGTGCTATCCACGAGCATTGACGCCACGTTCAAACACATCCCAGATGTGTTCGATCGTGTTCAGATCTGTTGAGTTTGGGGACAGCACATCAACTGCAGCTCGCCACTGTGTTCCTCGAACCACCCCATCACACTCCTGGCCTTGTCACACGGCCACATTACCTTGCTAAGGAATGCCACTACCGTCGGGAAATATTATCGTCATGAAGGCGTGTACGTAGCCTGCAAAAGGTGTATGATAATCCTTGGCTGTCTTGGTACCTTCCGAGGGCTCCACTGGACCCACGGAGGCCCACATGAATCTTCCCCAGAGCATGATGAAGCCGACGTCAGCTTGTCACCATCCCGTAGTGCCAAGGAGCTGTTCCCCTGGAAGACGACTGATTCGCGCCCTCCCATCGCCGTGATGAAGAAGGTATTAGAACTGACCAGACCATGCAACGTTCTGCCACAGTGCCAACGTCTAGTGCCGATGGTCAGTTGTCCATTTCCCTCGTACTTGCCAATGTCGTGGTGTTAACATTGGTGCATGCGTGGGTCGTCAGCTGCGGAGGCCCATCGTTAGAAGTATTCGGTTCACTGTGTGTTAAGAGACACTTGTACTCTCCGCAAGTCTGATACTGGATCCGCCACAGTTCGCCGCCTCTCCGGTTTTACCAGTCTGCCCAACCTACGACGTCCGACATTTGTAATGAAAGGTCTCTGGACTTGGTTTCACCTTGGTTGTGTCACCTGTAGAAGACACTCACCACAGCACTCATCGAGCACGCGACAAGTCGTGCAGTTTCCGAAATGCTTAAGGCGGCCAGTGTGGCCGAGCGGTTCTAGGCGTTTCAGTCTGGAACCGCGCGACTGCTACGCTCACCGGTTCGAATCCTGCCTCAGGCATGGCTGTCTGTGATGTCGTTAGGTTAGTTAGGTTTAAGTAGTTCTAAGTTCTAGGGGACTGATGACCTCAGATGTTAGGTCCCATAGTGCTCCGAGCCATTTGAACCATTTGAAATGCTTGAACCGAGACTCCAGCCGTCACAATCAGCCCTTGGTCAAATTCAGATAGATTACGAGCATTCTCTATCCTACACACGGACAGCACGCTCGCGGATACTACATGCAACCAACGTGTTTCTGACTAGCAGTCGTTTCTCACCACGTCATGCTGCTATCGCGTGAACGGGTTTATATTGATAGTGGTTCGGTGGTCATTATATTCTGGATGTTCAGTGTATATCACCTCATATACTTCAAAGAAACGTCAACCGTAGGCCACAGTCCTAGGCAATTTGACTACGCCTTTGCGAGTGACAGATAGGGCTCCGTGCGGCTCTTTTCCTCTGCATCACTCTCGTTAACATGAAGGGTTGTCTGAAATATTGCATGCTGGAAAAATGCATTGCAGTGTTCTGAAAGCTCTTGCTGGCTCAGTCCTACCAAGCTGCCCTGCACACCCAGAATTTGTAGCGAATGGGGACACTCAACCACGGTTGTAAAGCCGCTTAAATTCGCGAACCCTTGTGGGTTATGATTTGGAGTTCACACACACTGAAAATCCGTTACCTAACCTCCAATCAATTCATTGCACTCCAGCAAAATTATACAAGGCGGTGAGAAACAGTCTGAAAATCTTGTAAGTGTGTTGCAAGTTAGGTTGTGCTGATAAGTAATTGTTAAGAAAAAAATGTGGGTGGTGAGAAACAGTCTGAAAAGGGTGTGGCAGGTTAGGTTGTGCTCATAAGTAATTGTTAAGCAAAAAATTTGATACGTTACGACGTTTCCGATTTAATTAGCGTTGAAGATAGCGAATCATGCCGTTACACCCGGAGATTCAAGCTGTCCGCCAGAGGCAGCGTCGTGGAGCGTGTTATTCGTCCGGTTTCCTAAAACCGAACTAGAAAGCGGCACAAAAATTGGACAAACGACGGTAGTAAGGATGGAGCACGAGCAGTCTCATGTGCAATCATCTACGGTATGAGAACGCTTGACACTAAATGTAGCTGGTGGAACGCTTGAATATGAGCTCGCAACCGACTGATTGGCTAACTTTTATATCAGTTAACCATCTCAATAACAAGGGCGGCCACCTTTTGAAAATATTGTAATCTAGTCATTTGCTTTATATTTTAAAATTTTGAATAAAATATTCATTATTTTTCAACAAATTTTTCTACCAGATTCCATATATGTTTTAAATTGTTCAGCTAAACTTAACCTAAAAGTTAAAGTCTTAGTAGCAGATCTCACTTTTGCCACTGAATATTGCATGCAATATCTTAAGGTTCAGGGCTTTACTCACACATCGGTATCTCTTTAAGAAGTATGTTGAGACTAAAAGTGAACAATAATGAATGAAACTTGTATTTTTTAAATTCTTTGTGGTGGTCATAATGTCGGTAGTTCACATTATTAAACATGCACTGATATTGCTAAGAGTGCGCGAAAAGGTATTCTCAGTTTCTTGGCCCCAATTTACATATCAGTACCTCTTTAAAAATGTGCTGTTTATATAACTCAACAACAATTAACGAATTCTGCATTTTTTCTACCTCTTAGCTGTGCATACAGTACCCCCCCCCCCCCCTCCCGATCCCTTGGTAATGCATGTTACGGAAAATGCTTTGATATATCTACAGTTAACTCGGAAACGGCGCAACGTATCGAATTTTTTCCTTAACCATTATTTTTCACCACATCCCACCGTGCAACACCCTTACAATCTTCTCAGACAATTTCTGATCAACAAGTTACTTTGCGTGGTCATCCTCCGCAGGAAGCACAGAAATATTTGTTTTGTAAATGAAAACACCTTCTGTTGCTGCAGTATGTTTTATTTTCCCAGACACGTTTAGATTTTTCTAACTTTAAGGCATCATGATTGGGATCTATGATGATACAGTTATGATACACTTTTGTTTTGATATGTATTATTCATAGATAATAAAACAGCTCACTGATCACTTTTTATATAAATGATTACTTATGGTTCTTCGAGTTTTTAGTTGGCAACGGTGTTTCCTCTGATCTGGTCACATAGAGGTCGCACTACCGCTCCATTTACGAAACGTAAGCATCTTTTTGTGTTTCGAACATTTTTCATCCCACTTTTATTTTGTTTGTACTTGTTGCTTTGATGCAGTCTCAGTCTTCTGTTACTAGTTTAGGAATAACACTAATATATACATAACTACTTTGAGTGAACTCAAAGTAGCAACTTTCTAATTCTTTTGCGGTTTCTATTTTGAAAGAGATATGTCAGCTGTAGCAGTGGTTAGTCGACTACGTGACACCCAGCATTTCTTTTTGTCTGCTACGTTTAGATCTTTAGGCCTACACTCCTGCAGAATTTTGGGTGATCTCGCACTTGGTCATAAAGCAGCAACTCACTGATGGCGGACCACATCAGCATCATAGTTCATATTAGAATACTTTTGTATGACACAGCGGGATAGAAGCATTCCAGACGTTCACGTTAAATTACTCGAACATTAAAGACTATTTATTCAAACAGCCTTTTCCTGAAATTCATAACATTACGTGAAAATATTTGTTGTTTCGAAGCACTACACACCCCTATAAAGGAGCAGGCAGGTACACCGTCATCCATCGTGGAAACAATTTCGAAAGTGGTATACCTCACTATGCAAAATAAGGCAGTCACTCGTGGAAAATTCTGTCATAACAAGTAGGTTAACTGCACTTGCCTAAACGAGATTGTCTAACTTTTCCCTCACTATTATGGGGACTGTTGAAACTGTTTGGCGTAGACACTCAACGATACCTTATTTAGAATAGAATAATGCTCTGTCAAAGACCAAATTCAGTGAGTAGTTCTTGCTAAAAGAGAACATTCCATGACATCAATCAGAATTTTCTACTGACAATTGTAGTTAGCATCAAGTTTCATGAGCACCCGCAGTGTAACGCTAAATTTCCACAGCTGGACACTCGGCTTTTCTGTGGAAGAAGAGACCTAGTAAGAAATCTATGTCTACCATATCAGGTTGTAAGTTTCTTGGAATAAAACAGAAGGATCAGGACGACAAGACATGTGGAATATTCAATAAACCGTTATAAGGAATTTAAATAAAATGAGAAACTTGATGAAAATTTTCCAGTATAATATGAAATCATTTATGTGAAGGTTAAGGGCTCACATATCCATCGCGGACAGTTTCTATCGGGACTAATATTCGAAGAATTTGGTAGCCGCAGTCCACAACAAAGTTGGTAGTCAATGGATCGCAAAGTGGATATGATATTTTCGCAATAGTTCTTTTTCTTGCAAAAAGTGGTCAAAACATCTCCGACTGCACATTTCATTTTTCTTTTTCTATATCTGTTTAGTCTTGAAAGCAGACAGTTCAACATTCTACTGTACAAAACCCTGATCCAGCCTGTTGTTCTATATGGCTGTGAGACATTGATTATCCGGAACAGGACTTCCATAAGCTCCTTGTTTTTGAGAGAAAAGTACTTCGGAAGATCTTCGGTCTTCGGTCCGGTTCTGAATAGATACAGGGGAATGGAGGATCAGGTACAACCAAGAGCTTGAGGAATTATACCAGCAGCCCAACATAGCAGGAACTGTCAAAGCCAAACGAATGCAGTGGGCCGGCCATGTAGCCCGGATGGAGGATCACAGATGGCCTCGGAAGCTCCTGGATTTCACACCTACAGGAAAGAGACCGCCAGGGAGACCCAAGAAGCGTTGGAGGGATGGACTCCATGAAGATTTAAACCAAGTGTCAATAGATGTGAACGGATGGCGGATAGCAGCAATGGATAAATACAGTGGAGGAGGAAACTTGTAGATGCGTGCGGTCCACTTGGCCTGATCACGTAGTGGTAGTAGTAGCAGTGTTTAGTAACAAGACGACGTGACAGTTGTAAAAAGGAGTTATGGTTGCTTCCCTATAAAACTGACAAAAAATGGTTCAAATGGCCCTGAGCACTATGGGACTTAACATCTGAGGTCATCAGAACTACTTAAACCTAACTAACCTAAGGACATCACACACATCCATGCCCGAGGCAGGATTCGAACCTGCGACCGTAGCAGTCGAGCGGTTCCGGACTGAAGCACCTAGAACCGCGAGGCCACCGCGACCGGCTATAAAACTGACACTCTCCTTGCGTAAATATGTTGTGAGGCGATGTTTTCTGTTTAGTATCATATCGTAGTAAGTTCTATCTATTGAAGATTTTATGTGTTTATCCGGGAAATGATTGAACTTTCTGATATGTACATTTATGTATTCGTTTGGTGATACAATTCGTTTTGTGGTGTTTATCGGCGATGAAGACTGGAATTCATACGCCAATACGACAACCGGACGTTCCCTGAGTGGCGGCAGGTGGTCTTTTTACGTTAATGACGTTTCACGCGCCATCGGAAAAGTGGCTATTGGCGTGTACGCCGTGAAACGTCTGAAAGAAATCGGTCCAGGCCGGAGGGGGGGACTGTTAGGACTGGGGAATGTTTTTGCGGCATTCGCTGGGTGATAATATCATTATAAAACATACAATAGTATGCATCTATCCTTGGGGATCACAGCCATACATGCAGTTTGTTTTTCCTCAGCACGATGGCATCTACCAGCAGGACAATGCAACGTGTCACACAGCTTGCAGCATACGTGTGTGGTTCGAAGAGCACCAGAATGAGTTTACAGTACTACCCTGGCCGTAATACTCCTCGGACTTAAATCCGATATAGAATCTGTGGAGCCTCCTCGATCGGGCTGTTCGCGCCAAGGATCTTCAACCGAGAAACCTAGTGCAGCTGACCACGGCACGGGAGTCGTATGACTCCACATACCTGTCAGATACCTCACTGACTCTCTTTCTTCAAATCTCGCTGCGATCCACGCTGTAAAATGTGGTTATTCAGGCTTTTGATAGATACTCACATTAACGTGACTGGACAGTGTATATGGTGGACTAGAGCGGGGTATCTTGGGATTGGCATCGTCCTCGTAACCGTGTACCATTCACGGCGTTGGTACTAAAAAATATGATCCTCATCTCCTTGCTGTTTGTAGGCAGGTATGAAGCTGAAGACTGGGGATATTTCTTTTTTAAGTCCTGCTAATGCATTAATTTATTGTTAATTGTGATACACTTCGAGCGTATAGGTTGTTATGTTTCAGTATTGAAGCAAATTTTACCGTAAAACCTAAGTTCGCCATTGTCATTAAAAGTTGAGCATACTTTGTTTTATCTTAACGTTTTTCGAATAAAAAATGGCGATGAGGAGATAAGTTAAATATGTAAGGATTCGATATTGAGCTAAACATTCTAGCTTAGCACATCCCACTATCACATGTATTGGACAGGATCCTAGAATAAAGTGAAATATCGGCTTCATTCGTGCATTGAGGGTGTGTGTCAGCAGTCTGAAATCATTGTTAAGTAAGTACATTGTCCTTAAAGTGTTAGCTGACGTTATATTTTCCTTTATATTTTAAGAAGAGGGTGGTGTACTGGACCAGCACTTCAATTTCCTCTGTAAATCAGAGACTTGGCCGCGTGCCTTGTGGGAGTTCGTTGCAGGTATCCATGAACTGTTGACCTTATATATGCACTTATATTACGTTCACCTAAAATTCTGCTTGTAGGGTGTTGAGCCCGTAGATTTGTTTCGCAGCGCATATTGCAACATGGCTTCCAGCTAATCAGTAGTTTACCAATGAATAGATTCCGATTCTGTCTTGCCAGAATTGTATTGTTGATGTCAGAAAACGCTGTCAGAGAAGGCCAAACGATTGATTCTGCATGTCTGCTTGCGTTTGATGAGATGAAGTACATCGTCAGCTTCTTTTCTATACTAATCTGTGTCTCATGCTGGTTCCCATATGTATGTCGGAAACAATCTGTGAAATTTGGCCTCCCTACGCGCAGCTCTTAAACTATGTGAGGAACTGAAACTGTTAGCGCCATTACATTCACACACTCAAACTTTGTGGCTCTTAGTTTCATTTATCCCTAGCTACGCCAACGAATTTAAATTTGAATATATTTGGAACTTAATTCGTTAGATCGAAATATAATTGAAGGCTAAGAAACCAAATTTCTTGCCGTGAGGTAGCCGAGCGACTTTTGTAACATGACTGTATCTAAGACTGCCGCATAAATGTAGGGTTGAATACTTAAGATTGGCAAACGAAGATAATGTATTTAAGTTGATTACAGCTAAGGCATTAATTTGTGAAATTCTAATATCCTATAAAAAAAACATCCTATATCATCTACCTACAGTGAGTACTTGCCTTTGGTGTTGTCGTTACGACCACTAATTCTGTTCCTTTAATGTTACTTTCGTTTATGACTTGATTGGCAATTATCTTTAACGGGTTTGTTTTTTGTTCCACTGGATCGTTTCTGTCTAACTGCTCTTTCAGTCGGATTCACGCGTTCGTTGCGGTTTCTTCTCATTTTCAGTGTCAATGATTCCTCTTTGTAAATCCAGAACGCACTTTGTGCGTCGTTCCCTAAGTTTTGGAAAATAATGCTATGTAGAACTGGAGCCCCTAAGACTGGATGCGTCTTGGGCGACTTTTATGAGGACATTTGGCTTTTTCAAAGTTATCTATCGTTTATTCTACTGTTGATAATTTTTGAAATCGGTGATCTCTATTTGCGACCGGATACTGGGAGTGATGGATGGTTTCATTTTGGTGTGTCGTGGAAGAGCTATGTCATTAGCTCAATACCCCCCCCCCCTCAGATTTTTTTTTCTCGGTGTCAGTCACTGTGTCCATCTGAGCGTCTCGTGGTCTACTTAGTTTCAACGATGTGTTTACTGCTTTTTGTATGGTGTAGCCTTTTTGCGCCGTGTGCCGCACGGAGTAGCCGCGTTGTCTGGGACGCCTTCCCACGGTTTGCGCGGCTCCCCCCGTCGGAGGTTCGAGTCCTCCTTCGGGCATAGGTTTGTGTGTTGTCCTTAGCAGAATCTAGTTTAAGTTAGATTAAGTAGTGTGTAAGCCTACGGACCGATGACCTCGGACCGAGCGAGGTGGCGCAGTGGTTAGCTATGCCAGAAAGAGCAGCAGGAGGGAGAGGGTGAGGTGCGCCGGAGCCACCCTCAGCGGCCGCATCATCTGTGTTCTTCACAGGTCCGGGTTGATTGAGTCTGGGTGCTCAGTCATCGTCGGACCTCGCCAGCAACAATATTATGCAAGAGATGCATTGTTGATGAAGAAACCAGTCACATGCGACGCACAAGGGATACCCTTGTGTGAATAATCTTCTTTGCTAAAACACCAGCTGTATATTGTGTAATAGCTGTTGCACACGCTAATTCTTTGTCAGAATAATTCCTAACCTTCCCTCCCACCGCCCCTCACACGACCGGAGCAGTTATGCGTCCGTCTTCAACTGCCAGTCTTCTTCCCACATGCTTCACGCAAAGCCGGCGTCCAAATAAAAAAAAAAAATAAAATAAAATAAATGACAGGTAAGTTTCTACGGCTTGCGGAATGCAGCTGACAGCTCTTCTCTGGTTGTTAGAGGTGGCGCTATGAGTGTGTATGGTGCAGAGAGATTGGCAAAAGCCACGAGCGAAAGCGGGGGAGGGCTCGTGTCTCGCACTGCCAGCCCAGCACAATCGCCCCGCGCTGCGCTCTCACTCGCTCTCACTCGCATTCAGAAGGACGACGGTTCAATCCCGCGTCCGGCCATCCTGATTTAGGTTTTCCGTGATTTCCCTAAATCTCTCCAGGCAAATGTCGGGATGGTTTCTTTGAAAGGGCACGGCCGACTTCCTTCCCCGTCCTTCCCTTACCCGACGAGACCGATGACCTCGCAGTTTGGTCTCTTCCCACAAAAACAACCCAACCACGTTGACCTCGGCAGTTTGGTCCTATAGGAACTTTGCACAAAATTAGTCAAAATTTGCGCCTTGTCTGCGCCAGTGGTTTACATACTCCATTGAAGATGACCTTGACAAGAGCCATGTGTCTGGTTTAAGTCGGTGCGGTGCAGTATGTAATGAACGGCAATATCTCAAGCCATTGAATGGACCGTATACGGAACAGACTGTATTATACCCAGTAATGTTTGCATTGTTTTGTCATTTCTGCTGCTGCACCTGCGGGAACCTAGAGTCAGAGTCTTATGGCAAAAACTCAAAGAGTCTTCTTGCATCCAGGAAGGGGGGATGTGATGCAGCAAAACTAAATTCCAATGAATCCAATGCAATAACTTTCAAAGCCAATAAAATTATAACAGAATACCTAAAAACCCACAATTCACATAAAAACAATGAACTAAAGACACTGAACTGTATCAAATCCAAACTTCATAACCGTAAAGCTCCAATGGTCACAATGGTCAAGATAGACAAAGGTAAATGTGAAGCTGTAATGTATGAATGTGAATGTGTTGACAAAACCATGAAATTTTTAAGTACTAATAACATATCTGAAGTAGACTTTGATCTCACTTATAAATTTCAGGCCAAACTCAAGAAAACAATTAAGAAGTGTAATTCTTCCTGGGAGGTCCACCCGTGGTCTAGGGTTAGCGTCTTTCATTCATAATCAAAACGTCTTCGGTCCCGGGTTCGATCCCCGCCACTGCTTAAATTTTGATAAATAATCAGCATTGGCGGCCGAAGACTTCCGGCATAAGAAGTCAGCCTCATTCTGCCAACGGCCTTGTGAAAGAGGGCGGAGGAGCGGATAGATGTTCAGGGCACTCTCTTGTCCTAGGGGTGGGAAATTGCCCCTAAAGGCGGAAGAATCAGCAAGGATCAACGACATGAGGATGCAGAAGGCAATGGAAACCACTGCATTAAAGACACGTAACGTGTATCCACAGGGCATGTGGCCTGTAATTGAAGAAGTGTCATGATGATCTCTCCATTGGCAAAAGATTCCGGAATAGTCCCCCATTCGGATCTCCGGGAGGGGACTGCCACGGGGGAGGTTACCATGAGAAAAAGATTGAATAATGAACGAAAGGATAACGTTCTACGAGTCGGGGCGTGGAATGTCAGAAGCTTGAACGTGGTAGGGAAACTAGAAAATCTGAAAAGGGAAATGCAAAGGCTCAATATAGATATAGTAGGGGTCAGTGAAGTGAAGTGGAGGGAAGACAAGGATTTCTGGTCAGATGAGTATCGGGTAATATCAACAGCAGCAGAAAATGGTATATCAGGTGTAGGATTCGTTATGAATAGGAAGGTAGGGCAGAAGGTGTGTTACTGTGAACAGTTCAGTGACCGGGTTGTTCTAATCAGAATCGACAGCAGACCAACACCGACAACGATAGTTCAGGTATACATGCCGACGTCGCAAGCTGAAGATGAACAGATAGAGAAAGTGTATGAGGATATTGAAAGGGTAATGCAGTATGTAAAGGGGGACGAAAATCTAATAGTCATGGGCGACTGGAATGTAGTTGTAGGGGAAGGAGTAGAAGAAAAGGTTACAGGAGAATATGGGCTTGGGACAAGGAATGAAAGAGGAGAAAGACTAATTGAGTTCTGTAACAAGTTTCAGCTAGTAATAGCGAATACTCTGTTCAAGAATCACAAGAGGAGGAAGTATACTTGGAAAAGGCCGGGAGATACGGGAAGATTTCAATTAGATTACATCATGGTCAGACAGAGATTCCGAAATCAGATACTGCATTGTAAGGTGTACCCAGGAGCAGATATAGACTCAGATCACAATATAGTAGTGATGAAGAGTAGGCTGAAGTTCAAGACGTTAGTCAGGAAGAATCAATACGCAAAGAAGTGGGATACGGAACTACTAAGGAATGACGAGATACGTTTGAAGTTCTCTAACGCTATAGATACAGCAATAAGGAATAGCGCAGTAGGCAGTACAGTTGAAGAGGAATGGACATCTCTAAAAAGGGCCATCACAGAAGTTGGGAAGGAAAACATAGATACAAAGAAGGTAGCTGCGAAGAAACTATGGGTAACAGAAGAATTACTTCAGTTGATTGATGAAAGGAGGAAATACAAACATGTTCCGGGAAAATCAGGAATACAGAAATACAAGTCGCTGAGGAATGTAATAAATAGGAAGTGCAGGGAAGCTAAGACGAAATGGCTGCAGGAAAAATGTGAAGATATCGAAAAGATATGATTGTCGGAAGGACAGATTCAGCATACAGGAAAGTCAAAACAACCTTTGGTGACATTAAAAGCAACGGTGGTAACATTAAGAGTGCAACGGGAATTCCACTGTTAAATACAGAGGAGAGAGCAGATAGGTGGAAAGACTACATTGAAAGCCTCTATGAGGGTGAAGATTTGTCTGATGTTATAGAAGAAGAAACAGGAGTCGATTTAGAAGAGATAGGGGATCCAGTATTAGAATCGGAATTTAAAAGAGCTTTGGAGGACTTACGGTCAAATAAGGCGGAAGGGATAGATAACATTCCATCAGAATTTCTAAAATCATTGGGGGAAGTAGCAACAAAACGACTATTCACGTTGGTGTGTAGAATATATGAGTCTGGCGATATACCATCTGACTTTCGGAAAAGCATCATCCACACAATTCCGAAGACGGCAAGAGCTGACAAGTGCGAGAATTATCGCACAATCAGCTTAACAGATCATGCATCGAAGCTGCTTTCAAGAATAATATACAGAAGAATAGAAAAGAAAATTGAGAATGCGCTAGGTGACGATCAGTTTGGCTTTAGGAAAAGTAAAGGGACGAGAGAGGCAATTCTGGCGTTACGGCTAATTATGGAAGCAAGGCTAAAGAAAAATTAAGACACTTTCATAGGATTTGTCGACCTGGAAAAAGCGTTCGACAATATAAAATGGTGCAATCTGTTCGAGATTCTGAAAAAAAGTAGGGGTAAGCTATAGGGAGAGACGGGTCACATACAATATGTACAAAAACCAAGAGGGAATAATAAGAGTGGACGATCAAGAACGAAGTGCTCGTAATAAGAAGGGTGTAAGACAAGGCTGTAGCCTTTCGCCCCTACTCTTCAATCTGTACATCGAGGAAGCAATGATGGAAATAAAAGAAAGGTTCAAGAGTGTAATTAAAATACAAGGTGAAAGGATATCAATGATGCGATTCGCTGATGACATTGATATCCTGAGTGAAAGTGAAGAAGAATTAAACGATCTACTGAACGGAACGAACAGTCTAATGAGTACACAGTATGGTTTGAGAGTAAATCGGAGAAAGACGAAGGTAATGAGAAGTAGTAGAAATGAAAACAGCGAGAAACTTAACATCAGGATTGATGGTCACGAAGTCAATGAAGTTAAGGAATTCTGCTACCTAGGCAGTAAAATAACCAATGACGGACGGAGCAAGGAGGACATCAAAAGCAGACTCGCTATGGCAAAAAAGGCATTTCTGGCCAAGAGAAGTCTACTAATATCAAATACCGGCCTTAATTTGAGGAAGAAATTTCTGAGGATGTACGCCTGGAGTACAGCATTGTATGGTAGTGAAACATGGACTGTGGGAAAACCGGAACAGAAAAGAATCGAAGCATTTGAGATGTGGTGCTATAGACGAATGTTGAAAATTAGGTGTACTGATAAGTCAAGGAATGAGAAGGTTCTACGCAAAATCGGAGAGGAAAGGAATATGTGGAAAACACTGATAAGGAGAAGGGACAGGATGATAGGACATCTGCTAAGACATGAGGGAATGACTTCCATGGTACTAGAGGGAGCTGTAGAGGGCAAAAACTGTAGAGGAAGACAGAGACTGGAATACGTCAAGCAAATAATTGAGGACGTAGGTTGCAAGTGCTACTCTGAGATGAAGAGGTTAGCACAGGAAAGGAATTCGTGGCGGGCCGCATCAAACAAGTCAGTAGACTGATGACAAAAAAAAAAACAAAAAAAAAAATTTCTTCCTGACAAAGTTGGAAACGCGTGACTGCATCGCTATGATCCCAACTGCACCTCGACTCAGTTCAAAACCAAAGATCCTTAAGGAAACTGCCCAGTCAGGCCTAATGTTAATTATAGCGACAGCCCTCATTTAGATTAAGTAACAAATTGCTAGCCATTCTGAACATCCATTATAACTTCGAAAACATCTACTCCAGTAGTAACCTGTATGAACTCATTGACAGAGGAAACCTGTCAGCCTGCAAGATCCGGACAATCACAGAGCGTGGGATTATTGGTAGTTCGGAGCCCCAATGTTAGGTGCGTTATGGGGCTACTTAGGGACATTGCTGGCAAGGAGGGGAACAAAGCGAAAGCGGACTCTGTGTGCATACCGGGTTGGAGTCATTCCAGACGTCGAACCGATCCTTCCGGATGCTGTGAAGAGCACAGCGTGCACCCAACTGCAAGTGGTGGCACACGTTGGTAGCAGTCATGCGTGTCGCTTTGGATCGGAAGAGATTCTCTGTGACTTCGAGCGGCTAACGGAAGTGGTAAAGGCTGCCAGTCTTGCTTTCGAGATGAAAACAGACCTCACAAATTGCAGCATAGTCGACAAGACCGATTGCGGACCTGTGGTACTGAGAGTGTCTGAATCAGACGCTTAGACTGTTCTGCGACCGTGTAGGCGGTAGATTCATCGACTTGAGCCGTAGGTCTGGTCACGCTGAATAGGTCACTACACGCAGTAGGCGACTACGCAGGTAGCAGGGTCTGTGTGGCGCAGGCTGGGCGGTTTTCTAGGTTAGAGGATCTCGGGGAAACATGAAAAGGACGTAAGTCTCAAAGGGTTCAGGTCAAGCAGAGGAAGAACGTAGATCAGGGAACCATCGGAATAATAGATAAAAACTGTCGTAGCTATGTTGGAAAACTACCAAAGACCCAAGCGCTAATAGAAAACAGTGATGCTGAAATCGTTATAGGCACTGAAATCTGGTTAAAGCCGGATATAAGTTCAGCCGAATTTTTTGTGAAAAACCTAACGATGATCCGAAAACCTAGGCTAAACACAATAGGTGTGGCGTGTTTGCTGCTGTTAGAAGTTGTTTATCTTGTAGCTACATTGAAGTAGATAGTTCATGTGAGTGGGTGTGGGGAGGGGTCATTTATGGCATCCGGAATAAAATAATAATTCGATCCTTCAGCGACCTCCCAATTCCTATGATCCTATGATATAATTATTAAAAGACTCAAAGAAAAATTGAGTGTAATTTTAAAAACGTACCCGATTCATAGAACTATAGTTGGTGGTGGCTTTAATTTACCCTCGATATGTTGGCAAAAAGACATTTTCAAATCCGGAGATACGCATAAAATATCATCCGAAATCTGGTAAAGGCATTTTCTAATAATTATTTCGAGCATTTAGTTCACGACCCCACGCGAATATTAAAGGGGTATGAAAACACATTTGACCTCTTAGCAACAAATAATTCTGACCTAATATCGAACATCAATAAGGATACAGTGATTAGCGGCCACAGGGTTGTCGTAGCGAGACTGAATATTGTAACCTCCAAATCGTTCAAAACTAAAAGAAAAATTCACCTATTCATAAAAGCAGATAAAAATTCACTTGACTCCTTCCTGAGAGACAATCTCCACTCCTTCCAAATTTACAATGTAAGTGTGGACCATATGTTGCTTTAATTCAAAGAAATAGTTTCGAGAGCTGTTGAGAGATATATAGCAAATAAATTAACAAACGATGGAGCAGTTTATTAATTGACCTATATGTTGTAACTATTCCATTGTATTGAACTGAGAACTTAGAAAAGACGGAGATGCTTCGTCCCCGCCGCAGCCTCAGTGGTACACAACCTCACAAGAGGCGACATCAGTCCACTCACCCCACCGCCACCCCACACCGAACCCAGGGTTATTGTCCGGTACGGCCCCCAATGGACCTACGAGTGTAACACCAATGTTTGCGAGGTAGAGTAATTATGGCGATCGCGTACGTGGAGAAAGTGTTTGCGCAGCAATCGCCGACATAGTGTAACTGAGGCGGAATAAGGGGAACCAGCCCGCAGTCGCCGAGGAAGATGGAAAACCGCCTTAAAAACCATCCACACACTGGCCGGCACACCGGACCTCGACACTAATCCGCCGGGAGGATTCATGACGGGCACCGGTACGCCTTCCCGCCCGGAAAGCAGTACGTTAGATACCACGGCTAACCGGGCGAGCCTGTTGTACCTATACTAAATACAACATCTCACATACTGTAATTTTTACATTGTGTTATTAAAGAGGAGTAAGAAAGAAAGCTCAGAATTAATCATCCCATTGCTGTAGAGGGTACTGAAGACGGTGCTCGTGCTGGGGTAGCACAAAGATCGGGAGGTAATCGGTCGTGTCGTTTTCAAAGGAACTATTCCATTGGCCTTAGTCGATTTCGGTCACGAAGACAACTAAGGAAGGTCGAACATGGGTTTCAACCCTGCTTCTCCCGAAAGAGCAGTCTTTATACACTGAGTGGACAATAATCATGGGATACCTCCAAAGACCCAGCGTAGTGCCGAGTGTAGTGAAGGAACTTGGCGTAGAATGGACTCAACAAGTCGTTGAAAGACCCTGCAGAAATACTGGGCCATGCTGCCGTTAAAGCCGTCCATAACTGCGAAAGTGATTCTGATGCAAGATTTATGCCGCATTAATACTTGATAGTGCCAAATCATTTGGACGCCGGCCGGAGTGGCCGTGCGGTTCTAGGCACTACAGTTTGGAACCGCGAGACCGCTACGGTCGCAGGTTCGAATCCTGCCTCGGGCGTGGATGTGTGTGATGTCTTTAGGTTAGTTAGGTTTAATTAGCTCTAAGTTCTAGGCGACTAATGACTTCAGAAGTTAAGTCGCGTAGTGCTCAGAGCCATTTGAACCATATTTTTTTTCATTTGGACGTATTGTCCAGGAAGTTCTTCAAACAAATCACGATCAATTGCGACCTGGCGACATGCCGCACTGTTATCCGTAAAAATTCCATGTTTGTTTGGAAAATGAAATCCGTGAATGGCTGCAAATAGTCTCCAAGTAGCCGAATATTTTCAGTATGACTATGTACTATGTGGCACACTTTATTTATATTTGTGAGGTTATGTGAGAGAAGTCATTAACCTCATAAGATCATCATCCCTTATGAGTGACGCAATTAGTGATGTCATTGCAGTTATCGGTGATGTCATCAGCCTTACCAGTTGGAAGCCACAAGCTTCTCCTTATCTCCAGGCAAACATTGCACAGAATTATGTGTCCAAGATGGCGGAAACAGTCCAACTGCATCCATTGAAAATTAAAAACCCCTCCCCTTATCGTCTACCAATCACACAGTACAGTACTCCTTATCTGCAGCAGTCATGGTTGGTTGGTTGTTTGGGGAAGGAGACCAGACAGCGGGGTCATCGGTTTCATCGGATTAGGGAAGGATGGGGAAGGAAGTCGGCCGTGCCCTTTCAGAGGAACCATCCCGGTATTTGCCTGAAATGATTTAGGGAAATCACGGAAAACCTAAATCAGGATGGCCGGACGTGGGATTGGACCGTCGTCCTCCCGAATGCGAGCCCAGTGTCTAACCACTGCGCCACCTCGCTCGGTCCAGTCATGGTGCAGTGTTATAAATCAAGATGGCGGAAATAGCACAATTGTGCTAACGGAAAATTTTGAAGTCTTTCCTCTTTGTATGGAAACAGATCAACAGTTTGCTTTATAACCCCCTCTCCCTGTCGCCTTCAAAGAACAGTATTATAAAATTGCCTGGGAAATTAGAGAAAAGTAAAATCTCTCTCTCCCCTCCCCACCCCTCCTCCATATCTGGATCCTGTCATAGTACATTAATATACATCACAAGATGCTGGGAACAAACCAATTGTCTGTTGTGTGCTTTATACGCCATGCCTCCTCTTTATCCAACCTATCGTGGTGTATTATTTAAATGATATGTGAAAATGGCGCCTGATATGCTAATTAAATATATATGCAAGTGAAATATATGTAACTTCCACTAAAAAGTTGAAGATATTGATAATTTCTTTGGAAGTCAAATATCTGCTGTTTTCAGCACTGAAATGGTGTCATGTTACATTATTTGCATATACGCAAACCTCTGACGTACGATTCCATTTTATACTGTCAAAACGCAGTGAAAATATACGAATTTAATGTACATTCTACATCATTCTCAACAATTTTTACAGGATTATCTATTGCAAACAGTAGTCTATTGCAACTTGAGTAGATATATAGCATTTTAAGGGCAAACTGTGTCCGTTACAAATAATACATTTTAAAGTACCATTCAACCATTTACTTGTACTTGATCGCAAACAGCTTTGCGTATTAAATACGTTCGTGAATATCGCACACTTCAAAAACCACAAAGTGTTCGGAATAGGTAAAGCACTCTCTCTGAAGCGGTTGTTTTGTTCGCTCATTGACTTATGTAAAAAATTTTAGATCATGAATCGCTGCATATGTGAGAGTTAAAGATTCTTGGGAATGAAACAGGAAGCCACAGCAGTCTTTTCTTATAGACCTAATATTAACATCTCATATTCCTCCATTGTATAATACATTGTGAGTAGAAACTGACATTTTTATATACACAAACAATAACGTATTAGTAATTTTAAAATGAACTGTGTTAGCCTCTCTTTCATGGCGTGCTATGAACACTTTATCATTTCTGAGCAATTGGTGTTCAGTGGGATAGTTGGCCAAGAATCTTTACAGTAGATGCAAGGGTCGTTCAGTAAGTAATATCCAACCTTTCTTTTTCTCTGAACATATTTATTGTTAGGAGTCAGAATCTGGTGCTAATATAAATAAACATGTCTTGTCCTTGTCCTATTTTCCTACGTAGTCTTCATCACGTTCTATGGCCGTACAACAACTTTATGGAAGAGCGTGTGTTCCCTGCTGGAAAAAGGTCTTGTCCTGTAGCCATAGCCATGTTTTCACTGCATGACTGACACTCTCGTCATCTTCAAAGTGTGTTCCCTGTAGACAATTATTAAGCAGCCCAAATAGAGGGAAGTCCGAGGGTGCCAGATCTGGACTGTAGGGTGTATGAGGCATCCGATTGAACAAGTCGGAAACGGTTCTTGAGTTTATTCAGAGTCTTCACGTATGTCTCTGAAGTGATGATTGACTCTCTTGGCATCACATCCGGGGGTTATCTTGAATTTCTTCTTTTCTGGTGAATGAGGGTGATGCCACTATATGAACTGCCTTTTTGTTTCCCTCTCCAAGTGGTGCAGCCAGCTTTCGTCCCCTGTAACGATCCGTGATAGAAAGGCCTCTCCGTCGGTCTCAAAAGGCTCCAACAATTCAGATGAAATGGTCTTTCTTTGAATCTTGTGGTCTGCTGTGAGCATTCGTGGAACCCATCGTGAGCACCTCTTTCAATATACGAGAGTCTCGATCATTGCGGACGCACTTTCAATGCTGACCAACAACTCTAGAGCCAACTGTCGAGTTGTGATGCGCCGGTCTGCGCGAATAATGGCATCCGCATATTCGGCGTGTCGGAAGAGGTGGCTGTGACAGGACGTTCCGCGCGTGGCTGATCATGGAGCTCTGTTTCTGCTTTTCCAGAGGGTGTAACTTTCTTTACCCATCGCCCAACTGTACTCCTATCAGCTGCAGCATCACCGTACACTGTACACATACTTTTATGGTTGTTCGCCACGTTTTCTTTTTCTGCAGACAAGAATTCAATAACAGCAAGCTACTTGTTACGTGAGTCGTATATAGACGCCAGTTTGAAGGTGTACTACGGCTCTGCCGTTTGCCAGAATGGTTCGATACTTCACCGGCGCACAGAACAAACATCAAATGTGAAGCATCAACAAGGACGTTTGTCTATGTATACGAAGGCTTAAAAAAAATGGGGCATTAGTTATTGAACGACTCTCGTAAGTCTTGTAGCTCTTGAAATAAACCAGCAGCTTTGCTCCAAATTTGATGGTTACGCATCTTGCGCTTAGTGTCAGATGCTACAGCTCGTTTACGAACGTTGACAGTCTTATGGTGCGTTCTGCACTCCCCAGCCTCATCAAGTTCTGTAACGTGGAATCCCTGCTTTCATGTATGACTGCAAGTAATCGGTAAGTCAGTTAGATATTTAGAGATTCATATTATATTCTTCTTGTACTTACATTTTATTCCGAAGACAGCGACTGTGATTTTGACATTCCAAAGGTTTAGCATCAGTTGATAGCCTCCTAGCAAGATTTTTCCATCTTTTATATTATGCCTACCTTCCGAGTCAGGAGGTATTTATCGTCCGTTCACTCCGGAACTGTTGGGTAATATTTCCGGAAACACTTGTTTCCCACAACTACTAATCACAGGGAATAAGTATACCCAAGCAATACGACAGACATGTTTTTCTCCGCGAGAGACAGTAAAAAGTGAGCTCAGACTAGGAAAGGCTCATGGCATTCAGATTTATCATCTCCGAAGTGCAAGGTTCCAGAGAACCATAGGAGATGTTCCATTTTAAAAAAATAATCCTGATGCAAACCACGTCAGTATTTATTTATACTACTAAGGGAGAATTCTCCACGTAATGATTCCATGCTACTGCTCACGTCCGAGCAAAGCCAGTAGACAAGGCAGCGTCCTAGCAAGAGAAACAGGATTCTGTGTAACTGTTATCTTGCATAGAGTTTTCTAGATTGAACTTGTTTCTTTCGCTTGCTCACACTCAGTACTACGAACTCTAGTTTTTTTTTTTTAATTCTTCTATAGAAGCCGATAATCCAGTGTGAGCTGTTTAGTCCAAAAATCATTAATTACGTAAACTGTTTACGAATCTAGTTTTTCACTCTATTATTTTCTCCAGACCTCGTAAGTTGTTAGACAATAATAATTGTTTTCTGAAATTCTCATTCAATAGATACTATTTCATTATCATAACATTATATCCCGCTCATTTCGAAACTAATAAGCATAATAATCACTCCACCAACTCATTTTGATTATTCTAGTGAACAAAATCGTAATGTGAAACTTCCTGGTAGATTAAAACTGTGTGGTGGACCGAAGTTCGAACTCGGGAACCTTGCCTTTTACGAGCAAGTGCTGTACCTACTTTTCTTTTTAATGCTCTGACCACTTTTTTGTCTTCGTAATTTTTTTTATTTAACCTGCTACCGATGCATGGCAGTCAGACAAGCTGGCAACTTTCTTGTATTTTTTTAATTTGGAAATTACATTACAATTTCTCAATGCTTTGAAACAAAGAAAACATCTGTCTTTCTAACAAATTTTTAATTTTTAAATTTTTTTTTAATTTTTGAAGTTTTTCTATTTGGCTCACAGCCATCTACAAGCTGGTGGAGGTAAGATGGGCAAGGGTCGAATCCCGACAACTGGCAATACTTTCGTCCGCCACTGCTGTGTTGCACCCTTTCACTGCTCATTTCTATTTCACTTTTTTATTTAGTGTTTCTCTGCACATACGTAGAGTGGAAAAATAATTAAAAAACTAATCGACCCACTTGGAACCCTGGGAACCCCACATCTACATCTACATCTGCATTTATACTCCACAAGCCACCCAACGGTGTGTGGCGGAGGGCACTTTACGTGCCACTGTCATTACCTCCCTTTTCTGTTCCAGTCGCGTATGGTTCGATGGAAGAACGACTGTCTGAAAGCCTCTGTGCGCGCTCGAATCTCTCTAATTTTACATTCGTGATCTCCTCGGAAGGTATAAATAGGGGGAAGCAATATATTCGATACCTCATCCAGAGACGCACCCTCTCGAAACCTGGACAACAAGCTACACCGCGATGCAGAGCGCCACTCTTGCAGAGTCTGCCACTTGAGTTTGCTAAACATCTCCGTAACGCTATCACGGTTACCAAATAACCCTGTGACGAAACGCGCCTCTCTTCTTTGGATCTTCTCTATCTCCTCCGTCAACCCGATCTTGTACGGATCCCAGACTGATGAGCAATACTCAAGTATAGGTCTAACGAGTGTTTTGTAAGCTACCTCCTTTGTTGATGGACTACATTTTCTAAGGACTCTCCCAATGAATCTCAACTCCCAGATACTTTACAGAAGTGACTGCTACCAGTGTTTGTTCCGCTATCATATAATCATACAATAAAGGATCCTTCTTTCTACGTATTCGCAATACATTACATTTGTCTATGTTAAGGGTCAGTTGCCACTCCCTGCACCAAGTGCCTATCCGCTGCAGATCTTCCTGAATTTCGCTGCAATTTTCCAATGCTGCAACTTCTCTGTATACTACAGTATCATCCGCGAAAAGCCGCATGGAACGTCCGACACTATCTACTAGGTCATTTATATAAATTGTGAAAAGCAATGGTCCCATAACACTCCCCTGTGGCACGCCAGAGGTTACTTTAACGTCTGTAGACGTCTCTCCACTGATAACAGCATGCTGTGTTCTGTTTGCTAAAAACTCTTGAATCAAGCCACACAGCTGGTCTGATATTCCGTAGGCTCTTACTTTGTTTATCAGGCGACAGTGCAGAACTGTATCGAACGCCTTCCGGAAGTCAAGGAAAATAGCATCTACCTGGGAGCCTGTATCTAATATTTTCTGGGTCTCATGAACAAATAAAGCGAGTTGGGTCTCACACGATCGTTGTTTCCGGAATCCATGTTGATTCCTACAGAGCAGATTCTGGGTTTCTAAAAACGACATGATACGCGAGCAGAAAACATGTTCTAAAATTCTACAACAGATGGACGTCAGAGATATAGGTCTATAGTTTTGCGCATCTGCTCGACGACCCTTCTTGAAGATTGGGACTACCTGTGCTCTTTTCCAATCATTTGGAACCTTCCGTTCCTCTAGAGACTTGCGGTACACGGCTGTTAGAAGGGGGGCAAGTTCTTTCGCGTACTCTGTGTAGAATCGAATTGGTATCCCGTCAGGTCCAGTGGACTTTCCTCTATTGAGTGATTCCAGTTGCTTTTCTATTCCTTGGACACTTATTTCGATGTCAGTCATTTTTTAGTTTGTGCGAGGATTTAGAGAAGGAACTGCAGTGCGGTCTTCCTCTGTGAAACAGCTTTGGAAAAAGTTGTTTAGTATTTCAGCTTTACGCGTGTCATCCTTTGTTTCAATGCCATCATCATCCCGTAGTGTCTGGATATGCTGTTTCGAGCCACTTACTGATTTAACGTAAGACCAGAACTTCCTAGGATTTTCTGTCAAGACGGTACATAGAATTTTACTTTCGAATTCACTGATCGCTTCACGCATAGCTCTCCTTACGCTAACTTTGACATCGTTTAGCTTCTGTTTGTCTGAGGGGTTTTGGCTGCGTTTACGCTTGGAGTGAAGTTCTCTTTGCTTTCGCAGTAGTTTCCTAACTTTGTTGTTGAACCACGGTGGGTTTTTCCCGTCCCTCACAGTTTTACTCGGCACGTACCTGTCTAAAACCCATTTTACGATTGCCTTGAACTTTTTCCATAAACACTCAACATTGCCAGTGTCGGAACAGAAATTTTCGTTTGGATCTCTTAGGTAGTCTGAAATCTGCCTTCTATTACTCTTGCTAAACAGATAAACCTTCCTCCATTTTTTTATATTCCTATTAACTTCCATATTCAGGGATGCTGCAACGGCCTTATGATCACTGATTCCCTGTTCTGCACTTACAAAGTCGAAAAGTTCGGGTCTGTTTGTTATCAGTAGGTCCAAGATGTTATCTCCACGAGTCGGTTCTCTGTTTAATTGCTCGAGGTAATTTTCGGATAGTGCACTCAGTATAATGTCACTCGATGCTCTGTCCCTACCACCCGTCCTAAACATCTGAGTGTCCCAGTCTATATCTGGTAAATTGAAACCTCCACCTAAGACTATAACATGCTGAGAAGATTTAAGTGAAATGTATTCCAAATTTTCTCTCCGTTGTTCCGCCACTAATGCTGCTGAGTCGGGAGGTCGGTAAAAGGAGCCAACTATCAACCTAGCTCGGTTGTTGAGTGTAACCTCCACCCATAATAATTCACAGGAACTATCCACTTCTACTTCACTACAGGATAAACTACTAGTAACAGCGACAAACACGCCACCACCGGTTGCATGCAATCTATCCTTTCTAAACACCGTTTGCGCCTTTGTAAAAATTTCGGCAGAATTTATCTCTGTCTTCAGCCGGCTTTCTGTACCTATAACGATTTCAGCTTCGGTGCTTTCTATCAGCGCTTGAAGTTCCGGTACTTTACCAATGCAGCTTCGACAGTTTACAATTACAATACCGATTGCTGCTTGGCCCCCGCATGTCCTGACTTTGCCCCGCACTCTTTGAGGCTGCTGCCCTTCCTGTACTTGCCCCAGACCATCTAACCTAAAAAGCCTCCCAGTCCACGCCACACAACCCCTGCCACCCGTGTAGCCGCTTGCTGCGTGTAGTGGACTCCTGACCTATCCAGCGGAACCCGAAACTCCACCACCCTAAGGCGCAAGTCGAGGAATCTGCAGCCCACACGGTCGCAGAACCGTCTCAGCCTCTGATTCAGTCCCTCCACTCGGCTCTGTACCAAATGTCCTCAGTCAGTCCTGTCGACGATGCTGCAGATGGTGAGCTCTGCTTTCATCCCGCTAGCGAGACTGGCAGTATTCACCAAATCAGATAGCCGCCGGAACCCAGAGAGGATTTCCTCCGATCCATATCGACACACATCATTGGTGCCGATATGAGAGACCACCTGCAGATGGGTGCACCCTGTACCCTTCATGGCATCCGGAACGACCCTTTCCACATCTGGAATGACTCTCCCCGGTATGCACACGGAGTGCACATTGGTTTTCTACGCCTCTCTTACTGCCATATCCCTAAGGGCCCCCATTACGCGCCTGATGTTGGAGCTCCCAACTACCAGTAAGCCCACCGTCTGCGACCGCCCGGATCTTGCAGACTGAGGGGCAACCTCTGGAACAGGACAAGCAGCCATGTCAGGCCAAAGATCAGTATCAGCCTGAGACAGAGCCTAAAACCGGTTTGTCAGATAAACTGGAGAGGCCTTCCGTTCAGCCCTCCGGAATGTCTTTCGCCCCCTGCCACACCTTGAGACGACCTCCCACTCTACCACAGGTGAGGGATCAGCCTCAATGTGGGCAGTATCCCGGGCAGTCACAGTCGTAGTCCGATCTGGGGATGCGTGGGACGAGCTGGCCGTCCCCGACAAACCCCCATCCGGACCCCCACAGTGATGCCCATTGGCAACAGCCTCAAACTGTGTGACCGAAGCCAACACTGCCTGAAGCTGGGAGCGAAGGGATGCCAACTCAGCCCGCATCCGAACACAGCAGTTGCGGTCCCTATCCATGCTAAAAACTGTTGTGCAAGGAACGTCTGAACTAATCTACAGAGAGCACAAAAAATTCGACACAAAATTTAAACGGTTATTAAAATACAAGATTGCCTAGTAAATGTAGTAATGCTGCTACTTGCGCACTGATGACACACTGCTCGTCGGCGGAATGAGACTACGCGATTTTAAACTATTCAGGTACTAAAACACGATGCTACAACTCTCAAATACTATAATACGCCCGAAATTTATGAATTAAACAATGTAAATACCAAAAACACGCGAAGAAATTAGGAATTAAACTATGTAACAAATAAGTGAGCTAAGAGTATAAGACTTGCTGCTGCAGCTGCTTATCCAACGGCGGCAGGGAGCACACTGGCTGTGACCAACCGACACTGGCCGTTCAAAACAAAAACAGAAGACAGACAACTACGAGAATTTACACTATTCAGGTACTAAAACGCGATGCTACAACTCTCAAATACTATAATACGCCAGAAATTTATGAATTAAAGAATGCAAACACCATAAACACGCAAATAAATTAGGAATTAAACTATGTAACAAATAAGTGAGCTAAGAGTATACGACCTGCTGCTGCAGCTGCTTATCCAACGGCGGCAGGGAGCAAGATGATGAAGGATGGCAGGCGGGCCGAGTCCAAGTGTAGGCGTGTCATCTTTCGTTGCGAATAGGACGGGCGTCTGCCACGCCGGAACACGTCAACTTAGTGGGACCGAGATGAAACACTGTTAAAATAATTGGCAAAATACGCACGATAACAGGAACAGCTCTCAATCTCTGCATGTTCACTCTGCAAGTACTGCCAAAGTTCAAGGTTCTAGTGATGAGCATCTCCATATAGATATGCCAAAGTCCAGCCCTTTATTCAAAAGTCCGAGACTTTGTTGCAGGCAAATATTCCAAAGCTGTGGAAAGAAAGAACTTTTGGTGAATAACATACGGCGTTACTTGTAGAAAACACGAGACCGTTTGATGCTGCAACAACCAGCTGTCTGCAATGGCTACACAGTTTAATCGGTAATAATCATCGTCGATACTACTACAGGTGGCGCAGAGGGGAGAGCCCGCCAGTCCTATGGCATGGAGACGCTGATTAGTTCGATATTCCTCACGGGTCGCATAATACCGGGTCTATCCGATATGTGTCGGAAATAAACTCTGATAAATGTCCCGCCAAATAATAGTCCACAGCAACAATGGGAACTTGCATTCTACAGCTTTACAGGTAACACTACGCAGGAAAAGGACATAGGTATCCTCTTTCCGCTGGGAGTTCGGAGCATAACTGAGCTCCGCAATGAACACCGCGATGTGTGCAGATGCGGGCATGATGCTTCCGTTCGGGACCGGAGGGGAAAAAGACATTGGCACAACGACGGCAATGGTGTATAATAGAGTCCTCGATACTGCACCATTGTTTATACATCGTGGTCATGTGAAGTTCCGCCGCACGATAGAGTACGTTCATAAGACCAAGCCTTCCTGCACGCGGGGGGCTATTAAGTAGGTCACAGAATACGTTGAAGAATTCCGCTGGAATACAACCTCCTACCGTAATCGGCATCGGTAGAACATGTGCAGTATTAACCATTTTGTACCCCACATAGGCATTCCGATAAACAACACATTGCAAAGTGTCGAGGTTGCTTGGGGAGTTGTGACTGATCATCATACGGGTAAGTCTCAAAACTAGATGAAGTTAACCTCCACTGTACGGTGCGTTGACGACGTAAAGGTGATGCCAAGATATCAGAAGCGTCGAACATTGGACAGGGGTGCTAGATCTTCCGGGAGTAGCCCGCGACCAATGGAGGCGTTGATTTCGCACATTCATCACGCTTCCAGCTGCCTTCACAGTAGCTGTAATTGTGTCGAGGATCTGTGCAAGCTCCTCCCGGGAACTAACCAGCAGCAGGAGGTCATCTGCGTATGCGCGATATCGATACTCGTAACACCGTAAGGAGAGTCCTTACAACTGCGTCGACAGCAGGTCTATGAGCATCTCCAGCGCCACTGCATAAAGGTACACGAATAGGGGCAGCCTTGACAGACCGACCATTGAATCGGTATCAGACCCGCCACACGCTCATTGACCTGGTCCAACGGATGCGCGCCGCTAAGGAGCCGCCGAAGGAGACTGATGAACCAGGCAGGGAAGCCCATCCGTTGTAAGACAGAATATAGAAATACATGGCGCACACTGTCAAACATGCTGTCAAAATATATGGCTACACTCGCCACACGAAGTCTGCACGCCTCTGTCAGCGCAGTCACGTCACGACAGTCTCCAGTGGCTGTCTCGTTGTTAACGGTGCCATCTAGCGTAATTTTGTCGGTGGACAGGACACATGATAAGAGGGATTTGCAACTCGCCGCTAATAACGGCGCAAAAATCTATAAATCAGTATTTAAGAAGGTGATATGGCGGTAGTGGACCGTAGTAATGATGGATGTCGGTTTCTGAACAGGAACAATAATACCCTTGACAAAAGCTTGCGGGTCCGCAGCTACAGACGTGATCAGTTCATTATATCTCTCTGTCCATTGGGTAGATATGAGACCACAAAATGCCCGATAAAATTCAGTAGGGAGTCCGTCGACGCCTGGCGACCTGCACAGCGCACCCCTGAAGAAAGCGGCAGTGATGTCCTCACACGTGAAAGGTTCCATTAATGTAACCCCCTTCCCCCTCCTCCCACCCCCCCCTTTCAAGCGAGAGGTGGTGTGGTACTCCACGGCGATAGGATCAAAGTCCAGGACAGTCCCATCAATGGCACCATACACTCGTCGATATTGTTCGACAAAGTTATCGATTATGTCCGACTGGCGGGTGACCCTCTGCGCACGATTTCGGTGACTAAGTTTTTCTGCAGTGTCTGCGACCGTGGCAATATGATGCATTGTGGGATTCTCCCGCCACATCCCGTCAGGTCTGCGTGCACGCACCATGGCCCTCTGTAGTTTCCATCTAGCAATCGCTAGTAGCTTCGCCTTAACCACGATGAGTTCAGTTTGTGCTTCTGGGGAAGGTGGCCGGTCATCAAGGTCATGGAGGGTGCTGGAGTAGAAGTCTAGTGTTCCTGTGCCGACCACCATATTGACGTAGATGATGAATGTGTGCCGGAGTATCTGTTTTGCAGATTCCAGCTACCAGTCCTCCGTTGATGTGTAGGATCTGAGACAACGTTTGCACCTTGTCTCGGTCCGAGTGATACGTTGGTGACAATCAGGATCCTGCAGATGTTGAGTGTTGAGTTTCCATGCGCCAGACTCCTCCAAACCTCCTGGTGGGGAAGGCGCAGTGTACGCTCGTACGTGCATTGGCCAGAGAACACCAATGGCCAGCGCTCTACATCGAGCACCGCATCAACCAGCCCACAGGAGACATAAAGGTGATCTAACCGACCTGACAAATGGCTCGGAAACGTGAATCCCGGATCGTCTGTGAGTCGACCTCCCGTATGTCGCATAGGGCTGGCTCGCGAAATATGAGACGCAGCTCCTGGTACGTGGTATATTTCGGGTATTGGTCTTTCATACACAGTACGCAGTTAAAATGCCTTCGAAAGACTAAGTGATCATGTCGACCTAAGAACAATGGGGCAATCTCCTCCGCATAAAATCGTGTCCTTTCACGCCGACGCCCAGTACCAGAAGGCCCATAGACATTAATGATATGGGTGGAGTGAATCGTATACCTCATACCCCTAGCAGACGGGAGGTACATTATGTCGTCAATCAGGATACTTTCTTGTACATGCACCGTCACTCCACGGCCAACGTGAACGCCATGAGAGGGACAGAAGTCATAACTTGATATTCGCGGCAGCGCTGCTAAATGCACCTGCTATAGCAGTGCAATATCTAGTAACAAAGCTTATATAATTTCTTTCAGAAAATCGATCTAGACGGGCTCACGACATTCAATGTTGCGATACGGTATGCGTGGAGATGAGCCCGTGGAGGAATACAGGTAGCTGCAGTGAAGAGACGGGAACACCCGGCTGCAGGCGCTGCCGGAGCCTCTCGCACAGCCCAGAAGTTGACATCAGTAGGTCGCCTCCTCAACAGCGGAGATTCCCGTACAGAGTCTGCTGTTTCTTCAATATCTTCTCTACACGCCAGAGGTGACTCCGCTGCCGGCCGATAGCGCCATGTCGGCTGGTGTACTTTCTTCTTCGGTAGGAACTTCAAAGCCAGAGAAATTGCGTTTCGTCGGGGAGAGAGCCACTGACGGCTGCCGTTCCACAGACGTACTGACGTCGCCGTCGTCCACTGTCTCAGACGCTGAAAAGTTATTTTGCTCAACAGGTAGTGTATCATCCGGACAGGGAAAGAGTCCGGTTCCGACGTCGTAGGGTGCCTCCTTTTGGGTCGCTTAGGGGAGCGTTGTTTACGCAAACTTCCTTCAGTGTCCAAAGACGAGAGGGAGTTGCTCCGGTCAGGCATAAAGGCCGCCGTCAGGACAACCAGAGAGTCGACCGAGGACTGACGTTTGACATCAGCGTCGGCTACGAGCAAAGCCGTGGCAACCGCCACAATTGAAGTAGCTTCGTCAGACATCTCGTCCACATCCAGTTCAGAAAGGAGCGGAACACTGTCCATCAACTGTACACATCATAAAACGGAGTATGTGTGCGCTGATCATCTCTGATCTGACGCATCCCGGTAAGAATAGGATATGTATGGACCTGGGCCCAACGTTCTGCTTTATGATCATGAACGGTGCTGTATGACCGGAAAGCCCCTATGACGTCCTCTGAAGGTACCTCAAATGCCAGTTCGAACACATGAATAGTTCTGATGCCTCATCCCGCATGTTCGACTTTGTCACGCTTACGTTACCGTCAGCATCACAGAAACGGAGTCCCTGCTTTATCGCGCTTAAAACGCGCTCACACGCAGCCTCATCGATCATTTTAAGGTAAACGGTGTTACTGAGAGTCGAGAGGTGGATACTCAGAAATGTCGATGGAGGAATCTTTGCCTCCTCACAGAGGAGGCGTTCCACATCTAAGGCTTTCGGTCGTACAAATTCCGGGCAAAAGTTGAAACGTAAATTAGGTTTCCTCAACTTATTTACCATGCTCTCAGTGCGCGAAGCCCGCGTGCACGCCAGGTCGCAATGTAAAAAACACGAGAGATCACACGCTCCGTAGGCAGAAGTACGGTACGTACTCTCCCGACGGCCGCTAGAATCAGATTTCGAACTGAAGTACCTAGGCGCGTCTCACAACCCGAGTTCGCGTTTCGGTCTGGCACACAGTTTTAATGTACCACAAAGTTTCATGTCACCAGACCCTCCGCTGCAGAATTAATGTTTCATTCTATAAAATCGTTATTTGTTGCTGATTCAGTGGGGGCTGTCATTCAATCGTGAACTTCAAGTGCATTTTCACTCTCTTGCCGATATGTATGTCGTCAACTTTTACTGCTGGTCCACAAATTTTGATGAATGCAGGCTTAACGATTTGAGTGTTTTTATGGCCTCAGTTGCAATTTGTTTTTGAGAGAGGTAGCTATGCTGATGGGTGTTGCTAGCCTTGAGTATTTTACCGTAGGTTTGAAGATTTCCTTTTAGGAGGCCTAATTCTACACAACAGATCATATAATCCTCTTTATGCCAGGTGTCTCACATTTGAATTATTAAATCAAGTCCTTCCACGTCTATCGGTAAATCACCAACCATCCGTACTCTTTATGTTGACTGAAATCTAATGTAGTAAATGGCATCACGCTTCCTGTCTACTGGCTAACTAAAAAAATCATGTTGTCCGTCTACTTCATGATTCCGGGATTACTTTTCTCGTGGCTACCTTTAGCTCCATCAGTGTTTTCAAAACTGTATTCATCATCTTCATCGGGTTTTGTAAGTGCTTTAGATATCTCCTTCGTCTAGGTATGTCTTATTCTCCTGTCGGAATAGCTCACTCAGTCTCTCTATAGGTTGAAAAACAGTTCTCAATGTTCTTTCAAGTACCGTCGGCTTCAACTTGCCTTTTGTGTAGTAAGGCCCCTTTCTCACGAATATTTCATCGATATTTCAACTCTTTACCTCCACAATTAATCTTTCATACAATCGAATTGAAATATATGTTGACAACTACAGTGCTTTGTCACAGATGAAACAGTTGCAAGCAAACGTCTCAGTTTATACCACTGCTGACGAATAGTGCACGATCTCAAATACAGTTATAGTTATCGAAATTTATGAGGTACCGCCTATTACTAAAATAATCATCTTTGCTTGTAAGCAGAAAATTATATGCTAATGTACACATTCCGAGAAATGCATTATACGTCATATCTGATTCAACGTGAGCGCTGAATATGTGTCTAAAATTGCCTTTATCTTGTCTGAAAAGATTAATTACGTTAGCATGGTCTCTAATTAATTATTTAGAAATTCTGTTATATGTTTGGCATTAATAAAAACTATATATTGCATAATGACGTCCCATAGAAAAGTGTGATTTCAAATGATCTTCCTTACCACAATCATTGTCTATATGGTAGTTTAAATCTCGTTTAACATGAGCGCTGAATACGTGCCTCAAATTATTTCCGTCTTTCTGTAAAAGAATAATTACACTAGCACTGTCCGAAATTATTTATTTTGGAATTTTCCTGTATGTGCTGCATTGATAGATGCTTTCTATTCCATAATGATGTCGCACACGGAAGTATGCTTTGATATGATCTTGTTTATCACAAACAATGACTATTTGCTAGTTTACACGTTTCGATGGATGCATTAAGAGTCATAACTGGCTAAAAATGACCGCTGGAAACATGCCTCAAACTACGTTCGCCTTGTTTGAAAAGAATAATTACAATAGCATTCTCCCTCATTAATTGTTTCTGAATTTTTCTGTATGACTCACATTGATAGACTCTGTCTATTACATAATGACGCCCGACAGAAAAGTAAGATTTCATATGATCTTGTTTATGGCAAGCAATATCACGAAAAACAAGAATCGAAAGCGGTAGCTCCTCAAAAGGCGATATTATATCGTCATTACTTGAAAATGAGAAATACCCATTATCATTTAAGTTTTTAAACAGTTATGCTAGAAATTTATACTTACATTGCTGAAGCAGTCTGGAACAAACGTACGTACATATTCTTAAATTTGTGGCCGTTTTCATGAACGAAAACATTAATAATCACATTCGTTTTTACGCAATTGGAAGGACCGAATATAATACATCCAATTGTATTTCGAAATAGATAGCAATGTTTACAGTTGTGTGTTTCAAGCCCACTGTCATCAGTAATAGGACTGACTGAGGGTTGAAGTGCATACATTTTGAATCGCATCTCTCAACGCCCTGACAATTCTTGTGTCATTCAGCAAGAGCATTGAATACATTGTAGAAGGATTCTTGTCCCTTGCAGAAATATATATAATGAGAGCACTGCACAGACATCAGTCGGGAAGTGGAATTCGAGCAATGAACAACCAGGAGAGGAAGAAGCAAGGTGAATCTTTTCTTAATCATGTGATTAACAACTTTCCCGTGGAACTTCTTATGCTTGTCTACTCACACAGTGGACCGAGAACCAGGCTGATGGAATGCCTAAATAGAGGTCATGTATGAATCAATCAATTAAAGGCAGCGTACAAGGAATGTGACACCACTTATGCAATGCAGCCAAACAATTTGTCAGATAGCCATCAACTTAACCGCATTCTGGTTGAAAGAGCATGGCGTAGAGAGAAAACATAAGCCGCTAGGTTCGGTAAGCTACTAGTTGCTTTAATAGTGACTGGTGCAACAAAAGCTACATATAAAATGAGTGTGGGTATGAAAAAGAAGAACAAGAAGAGGAATAAGGAGAAGAAGAACGCAGAGAATGCAATGAACAGAATAATTAAAACAGTCTCAAGTAGTTTAAGGTGTCTGAACACGGGCTGTCATCTCATAAAGGCTGTGAAAATAGAAAGCAAAATTGCTTCACAAGTTGTTCCAAAGCCAAAATTTCTCTGCAGTTAGCGTATAATACCCATTCCCAAAATATGCGGTGTATTACCTCTTATTTGAATATTTTCTGCATTGTTAGCACTTGGATGATTAGCTGATGGATCGGCAAGCATTCCTAAGGCAGTTCGTGACGCAAAGGTGGGTTGCAAACAACTGGTTGAGGTGCAAAGATATAATAATACAGTGGAAGCAATAACCCTTCCTGAAGGCACATGCTTGTACTCGTACTCATGACCGTATAGGAAAAGCTGACTTGATCTGTATTTGAGGAAAGAAAATGGTCCTTAATTAGTCTTCCGACAACGGCACTCACTGCTATAGACTTATAACATTATACTAAACAGTTGGAAATATCACATTTTCGAAGCGTGTTTATGAGAGATTCTTTGCCCAAAGCGCCTAAAAGATATATGAGCACGATTGCTAACCTCCAGACGGAAAGTGAACCAGGTTCCCATAGGGTGTCGTCACAAGAAGAAAAGTGATATTGGATAGTACTTTGATAGCTTTGGCAATTTGCCACCTCCTCCGGAAATAGTCAGGTATTTCAAAAATTGTAGAATAAAGTATAACTACAACAAGTTTCAATCGCCTAAAAGACAAAGGCGTGATCATCTTTGTTTAAAGTTTCTGAACTCTTAAATTAAAAAGTACTGTCAATATAACAATGGACGTCATTGCGGATGGTCTAAGGTTTAGCCTGTCTGGGAAAAACTCTATTTTAAGTGTTGTCTTTAACGGTACTCTAAATTTATCTCATCAAGCGAGGGGTTTGCCTTAATCAACTCATTTATCTTCAATTCCTTACGCAACATTACATGGAGAAACAATAATTTCTACTACTACAATCAGATAGACGATGTGAAAATTCCTCATGGAGTTACTTTAAAACGTGGAACTTAGGAACTAGACGACATTTTTTCCATCTTGTTTAGAGAGACAGAGTCATTCAACATCAAGAATGAACCAGAAGACGATGAGGAGAAAAAGAAAAAATTAGTGTCACATTGGTTATTAATTGGAATAAAACACTCGGAACGATGTGAGATGCTGAGTAATGTACGTGTTCAAACTGACCGGGCTGATAATGTGGCTCAGTTTTAGCTTTTGAGAGAAATTTGATTAGTTTTTGAGAGAAATGTAATCTTCCAGTAAACACTAAGTACGCCAACGACCTATGCGTTCACACACGTTTTCTATGGGTTCATCCCATAATGCTGCTCCTGCACACCAGTTACATCAGTTAGGATTGCAGTACAGCCGGAAGATTCTGGAAACACCAAATCTTCTCATTTTATTTTCAGACTTAACTAGATCAATTAGGGATCAAGATGACAGTCTTAGGAATTTCGAGGGAGAAGAAACAGTTCGATTACACTTAAGGAAACCAAATTGTAGGTCATGTGTGCTGTCCGGGAAATACAACGCATACCATGCCAGTGAAAAATTATGCATATCTTATGCCAAAGGACGCACTCGCGTTGCAGAATGCTGGTTGAGAAATGAGCTAAAGCAAATTGTTGTTGATGATGGACGTTACGGTTTTTGTATCCTTATCCCTATGGTACTTGGATTCGCAGAGGGGTACAGGAAGATTGTTTTAAACGTTCGCCATGAACTCATTCTGATTCGCTGCAGAGGTGACAGTAAATGTTTTCTTTGCTTTTTTTTTCAGTATCATGTACGGCGTCTTCTTTGACTGTCAAGGATTCCTCGCCACGGACAATCGATTTTTACCAAAGGAATATGCATTTCAGACGCTGGGTGCTGTTCGAAATAGCGTGTCTGCTTCTGGTCGTTTAATTCTACCGTGGACAACGCTCTACAACAAGGAGGAAATAACTTCTTCAAAATGGATGACAAATCACCACCATCACAGTATGCGCTCAGGCCGTGTGCCATTGGCATAAAGTTTTCTGAGTATCATACATCATACCGCGTCACAGTGAAAGAAAAAAGAAAAAGAAAAAGCGCGATACTGGAGAAGCCAACTTTTCGGCAACGGTTATGGTTACCTTGTTCTAGGCCTACTGATGACCCTGAAGAAGGCCATTGGAACCGTAGCCGAAACATTTGTTCCTCCAGTATAGTTTTTTTTTTTTTACTTTTATGTAAGTATACTTGCAGTTGTTCTACATGAGTCGCCTATCTACTTAAAGGGGTTGGGGAAACTAAATTGGAGTAAAGACTTGTTGCCGGAATATGGTATATTCAGAAAAAAAAGTCGTGTCTCGATCCCTGTGCTCAAATCGAAAATGCCTTTCATCAGGCACAAAGCAATGACTGAAAAGTTAAATGCGAAATTATTGGAACAGTGGTGGCGTTGTTGTCACTTGCAAGGTTTCCCATATGACACCACTGAGAGAAATGTACATTGTTGAACCAGTGAGAGAAATGTATAGTAAAATCTTTTTATCCTGACATTGAACACTGAAACAAATGTAATGTTTCTATGACAATGAAAGAAATGTAACTTTTTTAATAAAAAATTATGTTTATAGTAATTTTTTGCTCTTTGTCTTTTTTGATTTTCCATCGTCTGACGAGAGATTGCTCTTGTTACTGTATGACGAAGTAATGATTTGAAAGCTGGAATAGATGAAAAACTGCACCGTTTAACATGCAAACTTTATCAGAGGGGAGACGTTATCACTATAGGAACTGATGATCCTTATGAATCCGAACTCGTTGATCTGGTTGCATATTCCAAATACAATACAGCTTATAAACATTTATTACCAGTAAGTGATGTATACGTCAAACGTGCATGGGATGCCCTCTAAAGACTAAAACTGACGCTGAGGTTGTAGATGCATTTAGAAAAAATTACAGGAGGCATAGGATTCCAAATCTTTTACAAACAGGCTCTAGCAACGAATCTTACAGTAGCCATTCCAAGAAGCTGATGGAAAAACGTAAGGTTAATCACCACTTACCGTTTTCCAACTTGAAAGATTCTGTTGTGGAATTATTCAATAGAACTCTTAAAGGAAAGACATCCGAACATTTCACCGTTCTGGGTTCTTTCTAATTGAGTGATGTGGTACGAGATCTGCTGAGTTAGTATAGTCACACAAAACATAGAATAATTAATATGAGGTCTGTTGAATTCAAAGATAACAGCCTTTTGTCCTCTGTGTATAACGAGTATTAGTAAACACAAGGTAGCTTTCGTGAAAGACTACATATCCCACTGGTGTCTGAGATATTCAGAATTCGAGCAATTGAAAATAGCAACCCAAGAACGCATCTGTGGCAAGATTACATGTCACGACCTATAGCAGGAAATTTCTAGAGCACAAAAGTACAAAAAAAAACAGATATCCATCCAAGTATCTAGTTATATAACATCATACGAATGAAATGAAACAAAGTTTCGTAAAATGGATTCACTCTGACAGCATTCACAATTCCATGATTGCATTGTAAGAGAGAGAGAGAGAGAGAGAGAGAGAGAGAGAGAGAGAGAGAGAGAGTAAGAGAGAACAATTATTTGTAAGGAGTATAGAATTTGGCATATAAATTCAGAGATATCAGTTGCGTATACAACGCATATCTTTGATCTATGTAGCAGTTTAACATATTAAATACAGAGATGTCAATGTATGTGTATACAATTCATATCTTTGACCTACGAATCTGTTTAAGTATTACGCCAGAGGTATTTATTTGCCTAATTTGGAAAATGACATCACTTTAACACTACGTCAGAAATGGTGTGCACGTAAACAATTTAACATGACACTAATTTTATGCCAGAAATAATGAATATCTTTGACTTTCTAGGAGGTAATAAATGCTTTTGACTTTCAAATAGAGGTTGCGTAAAATTTTTACTACCTATCTAACACATCTTGTATACACTAAACTCTGACTGATTGGAAAAATGAGAGGAAAGGGTTGTAAAACACACAGTCGGTTTACTCCACCACCTTGATGACTGGCGTTGCGCTGGGGTAAGGGACGTGACATAATGCTTACATAGTAAATACTGTAATTTGACACCAATTTTTATAATACACATTGATTGGTTGGAGATATAGAGGAGGTGTTGTGGGGTGGAAAGCACACTATTTGTCTATTCCCATCATCTTGGGCTTTTATTACCTCGTTATCATTGGTTGGAGATATGGGAAGGGGGAGTAAGGAAAACGAAAAGGAGCTTTAAACTTTCTATTAATGCAATGGAAGTATTTCTATCATATTTAATTTTTTGCCCTATAGTTGGCTGGAAATAAGGAGGGGACTGGTTTTTAATTTTTCACTATCGCATTTAGACTGTTTCCGCCATTTTGGATTTGTGATAGTGTGCTGTGTTTTGTTGAAGATGAGGACGGAACGTGGCCTCCCACTGATAAGGATGACGTCGTCAATGCAAAAGATGATGACGCCTTTGTTAACAGCAGTGATGTCACTAATGATGTCTTTGGTGAAGATGATGATATCACTAGATCAGTGACCTACGTCACAAGATGTCACATATGAACAGAATGTGCCAGGTAGTGCAATGACATAATAGCGACTGGGCTTACAGGGGGGCATTTATTGAACTATACGAAAAAAAATCCTAAATTAATTACAAACTACGGCGTTCACACATTTAATTCAACATGTGAACTTCACTACAGATATTCAGATTTAGGTTTGATACCTTCGACATACACTCCTGGAAATGGAAAAAAGAACACATTGACACCGGTGTGTCAGACCCACCATACTTGCTCCGGACACTGCGAGAGGGCTGTACAAGCAATGATCACACGCACGGCACAGCGGACACACCAGGAACCGCGGTGTTGGCCGTCGAATGGCGCTATCTGCGCAGCATTTGTGCAGCGCCGCCGTCAGTGTCAGCCAGTTTGCCGTGGCATACGGAGCTCCATCGCAGTCTTTAACACTGGTAGCATGCCGCGACAGCGTGGACGTGAACCGTATGTGCAGTTGACGGACTTTGAACGAGGGCGTATAGTGGGCATGCGGGAGGCCGGGTGGACGTACCGCCGAATTGCTCAACACGTGGGGCGTGAGGTCTCCACAGTACATCGATGTTGTCGCCAGTGGTCGGCGGAAGGTGCACGTGCCCGTCGACCTGGGACCGGACCGCAGCGACACACGGATGCACGCCAAGACCGTAGGAGCCTACGCAGTGCCGTAGGGGACCGCACCGCCACTTCCCAGCAAATTAGGGACACTGTTGCTCCTGGGGTATCGGCGAGGACCATTCGCAACCGTCTCCATGAAGCTGGGCTACGGTCCCGCACACCGTTAGGCCGTCTTCCGCTCACGCCCCAACGTCGTGCAGCCCGCCTCCAGTGGTGTCGCGACAGGCGTGAATGGAGGGACGAATGGAGACGTGTCGTCTTCAACGATGAGAGTCGCTTCTGCCTTGGTGCCAATGATGGTCGTATGCGTGTTTGGCGCCGTGCAGGTGAGCGCCACAATCAGGACTGCATACGACCGAGGCACACAGGGCCAACACCCGGCATCATGGTGTGGGGAGCGATCTCCTACACTGGCCGTACACCACTGGTGATCGTCGAGGGGACACTGAATAGTGCACGGTACATCCAAACCGTCATCGAACCCATCGTTCTACCATTCCTAGACCGGCAAGGGAACTTGCTGTTCCAACAGGACAATGAACGTCCGCATGTATCCCGTGCCACCCAACGTGCTCTAGAAGGTGTAAGTCAACTACCCTGGCCAGCAAGATCTCCGGATCTGTCCCCCATTGAGCATGTTTGGGACTGGATGAAGCGTCGTCTCACGCGGTCTGCACGCCCAGCACGAACGCTGGTTCAACTGAGGCGCCAGGTGGAAATGGCATGGCAAGCCGTTCCACAGGACTTCATCCAGCATCTCTACGATCGTCTCCATGGGAGAATAGCAGCCTGCATTGCTGCGAAAGGTGGATATACACTGTACTAGTGCCGACATTGTGCATGCTCTGTTGCCTGTGTCTATGTGCCTGTGGTTCTGTCAGTGTGATCATGTGATGTATCTGACCCCAGGAATGTGTCAATAAAGTTTCCCCTTCCTGGGACAATGAATTCACGGTGTTCTTATTTCAATTTCCAGGAGTGTATATACCATCTTTGGCGGTAATGTGACTGAGACGAATAGCGAAACTCTGCATGAACCGCTGAAAAGTCGGATCATCGATGCTGTCGATGACCTTCTGAATAGCTGTTTTCAGCTCAGCAATGGTTTTGGGGTTATTGCTGTACACCTTGTCTTTAACATAGCCCCACAAAAACGAGTCGCATTTGTTCAGATCCGGGAATATGACGGCCATTCGAGGCATAAGCCAATGGCCTCGCAGTACCCCAGAGCCAGAATGCGGTCCCAAAAGTGCTCCTCTAAGACATCAAACACTCTCCTGCTTCGATGGGGTCAAGCTCTGTCACGCATGAACCACATCTTGCCGAAATCAGGGTGCCTTTGCATATTGGGGATGAAATCATCTTCCAAAATCTTCACATATATTTCGGTAGTCACTGTGGCTGGACATTGCACGCCACACAGTGACCTGCTGAGGGTGAAGAGACTTCTCGATGGCGAAATGCGGATTCTCAGTCCCCCAAATGCGCCAGTTTTGCTTATTGACGAACCCATCCAAATGAAAGTGGCCTCCGTCGCTAAACCAAACCACACTGCGCATACTAATTCCCATCCTGCACCGCGGCCAATCGCACAGTGTGAAAGTCCTGATGCAAACCTTTCAAAAGTTATGTCGATTATATTTCATATAAATCAATAATTGTCAGCCTGTATGTGATCATTGTACTTCTTGTGTCTACCAGAGGCTGCATCCACGCGCTGTCAGCCCCTAACAGACCAGCTCAGACGAGTTGCCTGTCATAACGCGAGTAGAGTGAATCTGGTCCCGTGTCACTGGGGCCAGCTCTACTTGGGCTGGTCCATTATGCGCCGCTCTACCACGCCGTTCCGCTGGATTCGCAGGCTGTCAACAGCTAGCATAGTACAGACCAGGCTGAACTTATCAACTGAAGACGTAACGTCTGAAAATGAGTCCGTGATCATATTGTAATTTATTTTACAAGTTTGTCTTGATCAAAAAAATTTTTACTCTTCACTGTTACCGGTTCCGGCTACTGGCGTCTTCTGATCTGTTACAAACAAAACAGGATGTAACAAAGAAAGTTCAGTTTGCTGACCATAAATCTGTAAAAGGCCTGGTCATAAGAAAAATAAAAAGTATTTACACTATTAACAGCCATGTATAGCACCCATACGTACCATAAAATATTCTGTTGAAAGAATCAACGTCGAATTATGTATGTAGGTACATACTAAGTGCTGGTGCTGATCAGGAGACGTCTTGTAATTATACAAATATTTGAGGCCAGCAGCTGGCACTATAGCTGGGGCACATGAGTAATCAGTATCGCAAATTTAGTAGTTAAAATGCAGTATGAGTATTCATTAATTAAAATTACTTCACATGGCAAAATGAGCGCCTGACAATAAAACATGTACTGACATAGAATACGTGGAATTAGATCCGTACTTAGAATCCATACAGAAAGTAAAAACAGTAATAATGGGTAGCTCCTAGTTTGGTAAAGTAAAACACACAACTGTATAACGAGTTTAAAGATAAAACACATCTATAAAACGAAATCTTCCAGCACGACAGAACATCAAAGTAACCGTGTGTGTAAGGTAATTAACGAAACAGTGACTAATAATTAAAAATTAGATAGCCCATAATACATCCGGAATGGGATCTCAATAGCGCCACCTCATGGCTTCTCTGTATGACGTCCTTATTTTGTTGTGGCGAAACTTGCGGAATAAGGCCTAGCCTTCTCGTCAAGCTGCTGGGGACTCGATACTGCTCAAACTAGTAGGTTTCTGAATACTTCCAAATAAGCATTCAGATTAAACTCATTCTGTTCATTCACCAGTATTTCCAGTGGCCGTTTTCTGTGTACATAAATCTCCATTTCCACGAGTAGGTTCAGTAATTGCCCCTTTGGCGCCCTATGCAACACTTTCATATTATTTCTATGTTTCCTGCCGAATGTTTATCCCCGTCTAACGGATACAAAACTTGTCACAGTCTTAGCAGTAGATCTTATAGACACCATATTTGTTTCTTTTGTTGCCAGCTTTGTGGCGTAGCCTAGAACCAGTTGTACTTTCCGTTTGAAATATAATTTTTTCTTTTATTTATCTGAAAGCTTGTGCTATTCTGTCGTAAAATGCATCATTGTATGACACAGCAGCAGACTTCATGCCCTCTTATTCTATTGTCTCTTTCTTGTCACGTATTTATGACTTTACTTCATTATAAACGTCCACTACATCACTGTCCTTATGCCCGTTTGCCTTGGCTACTTGTCTAATCACATTTACTCTTCCACTTCGTCTTAGAGGTGATTTGGCAAGAAAAAAGGAATGAAAGTGAGATAGTGTTAATACTTTCATCCTTCCTTACCTCCTCTGCATTACCGCAGATGACGTGTCACTGAGCACATTTGTACTGTGGATGCAGTACACGTGAGGTGCCTAGTTGTTTCCACTGCCCTGTGTGGAATACATAAGTTCTTGTACACTTCACTAACCGGCTGTCTTTATGATGATGATGTCCCCAGCGCAGAAAACAGCACGCAGGTCGTGGATTCTTTTTCTTGAGGCTGAAATTAACTTCGCAAGGAACTGCTGTTACGAATAAACTATAACTCATTTGGGATGCCACTCGCGTTTTTATTGATATAGACACGAGAAACTATTCTTGATCACAACCTATTGAGTATATCTTCCCACAGTCATTATATCTGGCTAAAATAACATGAAATACATCCTGCCACAGACAACATGTCTGTCTACTGGAACCGTCAGAACTGGAGGACAAAATTACATGAATCAAATACTACTATTACAGACAACATGTCTGTACTTAGCGACGGTCGGAACTGTAGTAAATAAAACTGCATGAAACAAATACTGCTATAACAGACAACAGGTCTGTCTACTGGAACGGTCAGAACTGGAGAGCGGACTGCCTGAGACACTTCGCGCGCCAAGCCAGCAAAGCGTGGCCCGAACGACACCGAAGTGCATCGGCCATAATATCGTCAGTCTTTTGTTTTAGTAATACTTTGATTTTAATAATTTTGAAATGATTGATTGATAGCTGGCTGTTGAGGGATGTTTATTTAAAAAAAGGAAGTAATTTGGATGACAGGTTTAATTAATAATAGCAACTAAAGTTTAACGTTTTGGCGCCCTACTGCAGAACACAGCAGCCAATCACAGAGCAGCAGCATCATGCAGGCGGTCTTTCTCACGGGAATGGTACCGAATCTAACATCTGTCACCGGTACCTCATCCCACATTGCGTCATTTCTATGCTTCTTGTGTTGTGGATTGGCAAGAGAGCCAACCCACTATGAGAGGAAGCCGAAAGGCACGCGTTTTAGCTCACGCAGGCTGGCGTGAGGTCTGGAATAGGACAAGGAAGTTAGACTTTAGCAAAAAAGGACGTAGCTGTTGGAATACTTAACTTTAATCCGTAAATGGTGAACATCGCTCTTGACGGTACATGTTTTACAGCATCAATAGTAACCGGTAATGGCGCTTTGCTAGGTCGTAGCAAATGACGTAGCTGAAAGCTATGCTAACTATCGTCTCGGCAAATGAGAGCGTAATTTGTCAGTGAACCATCGCTAGCAAAGTCGGCTGTACAACTGGGGCTAGTGCTAGGAAGTCTCTCTAGACCTTCCGTGTGGCGGCGCTCGGTCTGCAATCACTGATAGTGGCGACACGCGGGTCCGACGTATACTAACTGACCGCGGCCGATTTAAAGACCTAGCAAGTGTGGTGTTTGGCGGTGACACCACATCCTGCATCTCCACTACCCTGGGAATAGCTTCCTCGAGCCTACTATGATGGCTGAATAAGCCAGAAATATTACAGTGAGTGGCAGTTTTAGCATCACGGCTCTGAAGTGTGCCCAGTTATGCTTCTTAGGGTGACTGGATTTCGCATTTATAATCATGTAAGTAGCTATCGTCTTGCTAAATATGATAATCTTACGCCTTCCATGTCTTTTAGCTAACGTAAGACCCAAAAACTTATACTTCCTTCTTCTTCACTTCCACTGTAAACTTAATTTTTTCGTGCAACCTACCCAATCTTCCCGCTGCCTCGTGTATTTCACTTTCGTCACCTTCGCACAGTAGTATGATGTCATCTATATAACGTCTGCAGTATACAATTTTTGCGCAGACGTCGGGATTTTCTTCAAAATTTTATTTCCTAGCTCGTTTACAAATATCTCCGTTAAAGTACCGAAAAACTGTTGTTCATTGAGAGTCCGTTATTTTGATAAAATTGGACTTTGGTAAACAGGTTAAATATGTCAAAAGAAGCCAATATAGCTCCAGCTGTGATTCGTACATCCTTAATAACACTCGTAAACCCATAACTATTCATGACATTGAATGTCTTCTTATACGTATATGCTGCTCTCTGTTTTTTTGTTGTATCCCCGGTTCAATTTCCAATTGGGACATGACATATTGTTAATAATCTGCCTGATCGGTCCCCCCCCCCCTTCATCTATAATTTAATTTGCCAACGAAGCACAGGAATGGACGGAATCATTATCTTTAATCTCCGTTTATATTTCTCATCTGGAAGGAAAAAGATAGAGTTTTTAATTTTGTTGTCATTTATTTGTTTTAATTTTAACGATAAATTTTTTAATCAAAAGGACGGACTCGCAGTGGGAACAAGTTTGTCGGGTACTTTAGCGGAGTTATTTGTAAATGGGCTAGAAAATAAGTTATATGAATGAAATCCTAACGTCTGCGATAAAATTGTCTATTACAGACGTTATGTAGACGACGTCATACGCCGGTACAAAGGTGACTAAAGTGAAATACACGAGTTAAATAACTGTATTAACAGCTATTGCGATTACTTTTTAAATATTAAACATTTTACTTACTTCTTTTCCATCTTTCTCGTTTACATTTGACTACCGCTTATATGTTGGTAAACAGTACACAACTCAAGACGTTTTATGGCACATTCCTATTCATCTATTATGTATCCAAAACTCCCACGTCCCAATATCTAATTCCATCGAAATTCCAGAGAAAAATAAAATAACCGTCTCGAGAACTCCATTGCGTCTGCTCTCAGCTACATTAAAGATATTCAAAAACATAAGTAATTCCCACTTGTTGCACCAGCTGTGGTTAACCTACGTTCCCACTAATTAGTCAATAATGTATCGCATTTGTATGCTCAGCAAACGTCAGTTAGTTTCTTGACCTACACAAAACACTTTCAGTTCACTTAGAGTATAATTAAAGGTAAAGGTGAAAATGATGCATTTCAGACCTTTGAAAACTAACAAAATATAAACATCTGCTTTGAATCATCTGAGTCAATCTAATAGTTTTTTTCGGACTATTTTAATGTTAAAAATAAGAGGCCATTGGTGTCGGCGAATTATGCTCGGGCTCATTATCTGTTCCTGCTGCATAAACGTTACATCCAACAGGCCATTGTCAGTATCATACTTTCATCGGGCTTAAAGATTGGATCGCAAAGAAAACTGTATACTGTGCACTCACAAAGGGAAAAAGTACTCAGATGAAATACATGGATAGGACAAAAATATGGAAACACGTGAGAAATGCCTGCTTGCATGCAGATGGAAAAGTTAGCCTATCCAGCAGGTTTTGCTACTGTATTTGACTACGAACGACACCTGCGCAATATTCTCAGTGCGTTGCAAGTGTCAGTCGATGTCAGACGAATGTTCTATGTAGTTATGAGTGCACTATGTCGCAGGTAGGTGAATTCCAATGTGGGCAAGTTCTTGGTGCTCGTATGAGGGGTGATTGCTTAACCATGACAGACCAAGTGCTCGGTGTTTCAGGAAGCACTGACAACGCGGACGAAAACGTGTGATGAGTGATAGCGACAGGTGCATTGAAGAGGATTCTGACGAAAAATGAGAGGACGAAAGCAGCAAAAGCAACTACAGAACTAAATATTGCACTAAAACGTGTTACACATGTCCGATTTTTCTAAATGCGTGCCTCTTTCCAGGATGCCATCAGCTGGTGCCATATTTGATCTCTGAAGATATTCTACGGTCATGCTACAAATTAACAGGAGTGATCTGGATCGCTACTCAATAGAATGGCTCTGCTGTTCCTTATTTTTAAGTAAGTGTAACCTGTGACCATATCCTATCTGCTCAAGGAAGCCAATACTCAAAGGAGGCAGCTACATCTACATCTACTACATCTACATACATACTCCGCAATCCATCATACGGTGCGTGGCGGAGGGCACCTCGTACCATAACTAGCATCTTCTCTCCCTGTTCCACTCCCAAACAGAACGAGGGAAAAATGACTGCCCATATGCCTCTGTACGAGCCCTAATCTCTCTTATCTTATCTTTGAGGACTTTCCGCGAAATATAGGTTGGCGGCAGTAAAATTTTACTGCAGTTAGCCTCAAATGCTGGTTCCCTAAATTTCCTCAGTAGCGATTCACGAAAAGAACGCCTCCTTTCCTCCAGAGACTCCCACCCGAGTTCCTGAAGCATTTCCATAACACTGGCGTGATGATCAAACCTGCCAGTAACAAATATAGCAGCCTCAATCCGACCTGATAGGGATCCCAAACGCTCGAGCAGTACTCAAGAATAGGTCGTATTAGTGTTTTATAAGTGGTCTCCTTTACAGATGAATCACATCTTCCCAAAATCCTACCAATGAACCGAAGACGACTATCCGCCCTCCCCACAACTGCCATTACATGCTTGTCACACTTCATATCGCTCTGGAACGTTACGCCCAAATATTTAATCGACGTGAATGTGTCAAGCGCTACACTACTAATGGAGTATCCAAACATTACGGGATTCTTTTTCCTACTCATCTGCATTAATTTACATTTATATATATTTAGAGTTAGCTGCCATTCTTTACACCAATCACAAATCCTGTCCAAGTCATCTTGTATCCTCCTACAGTCACTCAACGACGACACCTTCCCGTACACCACAGCATCATCAGCAAACAGCCGCACATTGCTATCCACCCTGTTCAAAAGATCATTTATGTAGATAGAAAACAACATCGGACCTACCACACTTCCATGGGGCACTCCAGATGATACCCTCACCTCCGATGAACACTCGCCATCGAGGACAACGTAGTGGGTTCTATTACTTAAGAAGACTTCGAGCCACTCACATATTTGGGAACCCATACCATATGCTCGTACCTTAGTTAGGAGTCTGCAGTGGGGCACCGAGTAAAACGCTTTCCGGGAGTCAAGGAATATGGCATCCGTCTGATACCCTTCATCCATGGTTCGTAAGATATCGTGTGAAAAAAGGGCGAGTTGCGTTTCTCAGAAGCGATGCTTTCTAAAGCCGTGCTGATGCATGGACAGCAACTTCTCTGTCTCAAGGAAATTCATTATATTCGAACTGAGAATATGTTCGAGAATTCTGCAACAAACCGATGTTAAGGATATTGGTCTGAAAGACAATTGTAGTTTAGTACTCCATCGACGATGAGATCATCAGAGAAAGAGTACTAGTAAATAATTCGACAAGAATGGGAAAGTATGTTGTCTGAAGTCTTTCCATTGGAACAAGACAATTGCCTTTAGTGACTTAAGAAAACCGAGGAATACAAACATTTAAGCTCCACTCCTCCTGACAGTAAGCCTGTTGTCATACATGCTGCACAACCTCCCTCAGTCATTAAGAGTGAAGTTAATTCATTCTCGAAGTTTTAGTAGAACGTAACAGGGATTCCACAGACTGAGTAAACTGGTTGAGTTTTAGCATTTTCAGCGGCTTTCCAACACCATCACCAGTGACTGTAACGTCAGTCTTCTTTTGAGCGGCACAGGTACTATTTGGTGGCAACATTTATTAATTTTCCTATGTGAAAGGACGTTTAAAGGCAAAATTCTACATCTCGGTTTTCATTTTGTAGTTTTGTACTTTGATCGTTGTCTCACCATTAATGGGCTAGAGATTAATTTATTGATTTATATGTTACTGTAACTTAATATATGACCAAAGGTTATCAAATATCTTAAGATTTTTAAGAGAAGCCTTGTGATAATACTGGGTGTTTCAGAAAGTTCACAGTGTGAGGAGACTATATCTTCTGCACACATCATGGTAGAAAATTGTGATAAATTAAAACGTACACATCTAAACTAAAAGTTTACATTGCCTACAGCTGTAACTTTGAGCTCCATGTGGTTGCTCGTAGGTGTCTCGCTGCTGTAACTGGCTAGTGAGATGGCGACAGCGTTTCAACAAAAGCCGTTTTGTGTTCTATGCTTCAGCAGGTTCAAGTAGGTCAGAACTGCGAGACGTTACTTTGATTGAGGGTCTTACACTGAAGAGATGTATGAATCTCGCATTGCACAACTGGCTTCCAAGGTTTCTGTGTTGCGCCAAAAAATGATTTACTTAGTACAGCAGGAAAAATTAAGGTACAACCCTTGGCTAAACCAACTGGCCGCATAAGTGAATTAGATCAGAACGTTATTGCATCATGGGCTACTTGCTGACACAACAAGAACTGCTCTACGACTCCAATGATTCGTGCTAACTCCAAGCAGGGCGACCAGAGGCGCCAAAGTGCTGGCACAACAGAAAGACCGGATCACCTCGACGCGGGTGACATGATTACATGACGCCAAGGTCTATATTTTGTTAGTACTTGAGTGGAAGAAACCAGTCATGTAGCAAAACAAGCACTCTCTGTTCCGGTGTAACATCAAGCGCCGGCACGTCGGGCTGGAACATAATAGCGGAGAAGGCTGTGAGACGACGTCACCGAGTAGTACGCTGACTTGGACCGCACCATGAGAGAAGCGGCTCCTATACGAACACAATATAAGCGCCACTCCATCTAACCGCGGCCGCACTAGAAGACGAGCCGTGATAAAAACGATTTAGCCATGACTTGTGATCTATATTAATTGCTGGCATGGAAATTGTATACATCGAAGGACACTGATTATTTGCATGTCGCCAATTGCTTGCGACACCTAATTGTAATAAGGCAAAGTTCAGTATTGTCAAGTTAATTTACTATAATACACTCCATTAATAAGATTTGCTTGAATTGTTGTCCAGCTATCCGAGAAAGCAGTTTCCTAGGCACCCTATATTAGACTAGTGGGCCGGATACGACACTCTCTGTGTCCATATAAATGATTCCCATTTTCAGTTATAGGCTCCTCTTTCTGTCAGGATTCATCTACAATTAAGGATCAATTATCAGGTTACTGATCAACAACTTACGTGGGTCTGCACGCATTCTCCTGTAAAGTCAGACACCGCCAATTCATGCGGTGTCCAGTATTTAGGACTAAGAGCTCTGGAACATTGGGACCTTTGGTGTCCTTAGTTCATGAATGTAGGCGCTCAGCTGCTCATCCGTGTCCTCTTACACGGGAAAACTTCCTGCTGTCAGTACTGTTCACCTGGGCAGAATCCGCTGCGCCGGCCGTTGTGGCCGATCACTTGTAGGCGCTTCAGTCTGGAACCGTGCGACCGCTACGGTCGCAGGTTCCAATTCTGACTCGGGCATGGATGTGTCTGATGCCCTAAGGTTAGTTCGGTTTAAGTCGTTCTAAGTTCTAGGTTACTGTTGACCTCAGATGTAAAGTCCCATAGTGCTCAGAGCCATTTGAAACATTTTTTAGAATCCGCTGCCGTTAGCTGCTCCTTCTGCACGTAGTCAACATCATAGTCATGCTCGACCTGGCCGCGTACTAGTGAGTTTGCTAGCGGCCGCTCACCTGCATGGGTGCTGCAGCGAGTCGTCTCTGGGTGACTAGTGGTAATCAGGTGTTACTAATGCTGACGCCGTTACCACCCTCGCTGCAACCTACATGTAGCTGCTGGTCAGCGCATGCCGCGGTCATGTACTTGAAATGCCTTTCGGGTACTGGCTATCTGGAGCGACATCACGCCTACTGGTTTGTGATGAACTATAAACATATTGCTTGTTAGTACTGTTTCACTCACACTCCATCGGGCGTCTATCTGACACTCATTCACCACACCGCAGCTCACCCTTGCGCTGGGGTGGTGGTTCACCGATATACTGACCTTACCTTAGCCATCACCACCACCCATCATAACGGCCAGCCAGCCCGATCGTTACAGGCGGACCTTGCAATATGTAATTTTTTTGTAGGTGACTGTGAAATACTATGCCTATGTACCTCTCCTTCCAATAACTTTGCATGAATTACGATGCCACATAGCACCATCTCCGAATACAGGTAGCTCCAGACACGGTCGCCAAAGTGAAGGACGGGATTTACTACCGCCTGTAGACTTATCGTGTGTTTGGTGAAGGCTACAACGAACGTCTCTGAATTGTACAGGAAACTTCTATCCCATAAGTAACTGTATAAAATATCCAGATGTTATATGTCCATATATGTAAAAAGCACACATGTATGATATCGAATTGTGGTTCTAAAACTAAAAACTTCGAAACACTAGTAGTAAGTTAACATTTAACTTCGATTCATCTTTTCATTCATGTCGAAGATACAGTTTTGTAAAATCGGATGAATATTTTGAATACACACTATACAAAGCTGAGGTAGTCTTTGACGCTTATTGCATTCTTTTTAAGCAATTTAAGATAAAAAACGGATAATTTAAATCTGTTATGCAGATTAGTAGTGAACTGAAAGGCGGGACATAGGTACTGTGAATATACAGGGTGGAGAAAAATCGTGTAACGAAATTTTATGCCTGGATAGCTGATGCCAGTAAGAACCAAAATTGCTAATGTTGTGTAGGTCGACAACGCATAAGTTTTAAACCACGGTGACTTGGTGCCAAGCGCTCCCATTGGCCGCGGGATTGCCCCGTTGCCGGATGCTCTGGACAACGCATGCATGCTTTGCCTGCCGGAGATCGCGAATCCAGCAGCACCCTCATAAATATCCTTCAGAATTTTGGTGTGTCCCTATTGGTCAATAGTGCAACAAAAGATACTACAATGAATGCATGCCGCGCAGGATTAGCCGCGCGGTCTAGGGCGCTGCAGTCGTGGACTGTGCGGCTGGTCCCGGCGGAGGTTCGAATCCTCCCTCGGGCATGGGTGTGTGTGTTTGTCCTTAGGATAATTTAGGTTAAGTAGTGTGTAAGCTTAGGGACTGATGACCTTAGCTGTTAAGTCCCATAAGATTTCACACACATTTGAACATTTTTGAACAATGAATGCATCAGTAACTGACAATGTGGCGACAAATATGGATAGGGAAAATGTGATTTATCTGTAATAGATCTCGGAATATCAGACACTCTCTGTCAAATAATAACAGTAAAATCCTGCGCCGAATCATTCCCTAAACTACAAGCCTACAAACGACATTTATCAGAAACTAAAATATAAAATTCTTCAAAAGAATTAGCAAAACGAAGCTGGCATTAAGTGTATAAGGATACCAATGTGAATATGAAATTCTCTGAATTCTCCACATTATTTAAATTTAACTTTGGAAAGACATTCCTAAAGTACGCATGTCTGTATCAACATCTCACAAAAACAGATGGATAAAGCAAGTATTAAGAAGTCCTCTCAAACACTTAAATATCTCAATTCTGTGAAGAAGAGTCGTAATGATCAAGAATTCTTAAATTTCTATCATGCATACAAAAAGATCTATAGGAAGGCGCTGATTACTGCAAAAATGTCATTTAACGACAAAACAATATATAATGCAGAGAATAAAATCAAAGCAGTCAGGGATGTCATTAAAAAGGAAACGTGGAGAGGCAAACAAATGCAGAATACCATACTTCTAAGAAAGGGGGCTAAGATAATAAATTATCCACAACACATTTTTCAAGTATTGCAGAGAAGTTACAACAAAAATTCCCCAAAACAAATATAACACCTGTGAATAACGTCGCACTACATACAATGATGTTACTTCCACCCACAGAGAATGAAGTGCATTAAACTGTTCAAAAATTGAAAAATTAAAAGTCAGTAGGCTTAGGTGAAGTACCAAAGTGTGTACTGAAACAATGAATATAGATTATACAAGGCCCATTAACAAATGTAATAAATTAATCCTTCACATTAGGGACATTTCCAGAGCACTTAAAACAGGCAAGAGTTGTACCTTTGCTTAAGAAAGGTAATGCAGAAGACATAGAAAATTACCGGCCCATTTCCCTGCTGTCACCACTCTCAAAGACAATAGAAGCAATTATGAAAGACAGATTAATGAATTACCTGAATAAATACAATTTTAAGCGAATCACAGTTTGGTTTCCGAGGAGTCAAAAATATGGAGTCAGCCATAGTAGAAGTCACAAAAGTTGTACTTGATGCTCTTGACAAAGAAGAGTGTGTCACAGGAATATTTTTGGATCTTTCTAAGGTCTTTGATACAGTCTAATACAAGATTATATTAAATAAATTAGAAGCATTAGGGATAAGAGGGGTAGCTAATGACTGGTTTCGATCATACGTAGCAGCTAGGGCCCAAAGAGTAGAGATAACACATACTTCAAATAGATCCAAACATTTCGTAAAACACTTATCAGAACCAAAATACATTAATATAGGTGTTCTGCAAGGTAGTATGTTAGGATCAGTACTATTCCTGATATACATCATCGACTTTCTCAGTAGTGTTAAGCATGGTGAAAATATTCTCTCCGATGATGACAGCAATATTATAGTCACAGAGAAAACAAGAGAACTCCTTGCAGGGAAAACAAATGAAACTCACAAGGAAGTTTACGATTAGGCAATAGGCAATAAAGTGACAGTAAACATAAAGAAAACTAATGCCATGAATTTCAGTTTGAAGAGGGAAAATGACAATGTTAAATTAAATGTAGATAGCATCTCCATAGAGTGTGTAATAAATGCTAATTTATAGGACTGAATATTGATTCTCAGTTGAAATGCTGTGAACACACAAAGGTACTTGTACACAGAATGTCATCAGCATGTTATGCCCTTAGAATCCTATCATCAGTGTGTAACATGCAGTATGTTTTAATTACTTACTGTTCATATGTACTCTCGATTCTTAGCTACGGAATTCTTTTTTGGGGAACAAATGCACAAACTATGAACACAATTTTCAAACTCCAGAAAAGAGCCATAATAATAATAACCAAAAATAGTAACCGAGCTCATTGTAAAGATCTGTTCAAAACACTGGGGTTTTAATTGCTGCGTGTGAATACATTTACCAGTCAGTTGTACACATCCAAAATAACATAGGTAATTATTGCACAAACAACTCTGTCCATGACCACAACACAAGAGCTAAACTCAACTTACATTTACCAAGAAAAAATAAACATAGAACTCAAAACAGCATTTTCTACCAAGGAATAAAACTGTGCAATAAATTACCAGAAAAGATTAAAGAAATAGCAAAAATGCACTTATTTAAAGAGGCAGTTAAAAATAACCTGTAATGAGATATATTTTATACATTGAGGGATTACTTAGATAAAACACAGTAGAGGTTTGATAAAAAACTGTTATACAAATAAATAATAATAAAGATGATTATAAAACATCCAACATTCCACATAACACTGAAAGTTAACTCTGGTGAGACTGTTTAAATGATTGAGAACGTAGACAAAATTTAGTGTATTAACAACATTTATTTTCCCAAAACAGACATTAATTATGCTAAAGAAGTTATTGATTGAATACTGAAAACAACCAACACATGGTTTAAGACTACATTGGGTGAGTCCTGTGTGGCAGAGACTGATCTGACCCTGAGCAGGCTTTGATTGATCAAATCTACTGAAGTTTCTCTACATAGGTGCAGCTGAGACCAAATGGCGTTTGAGATCTTTACGTCCTGACAATGCCTGAGCACCAGTACGTTACCTTGATTGCTTCTTGCAGCGATGTAACTCGGCTTACGAGATGTTTGCGGTGGAGGTGAGACGTGGAGGTGGCACCTGTGAATCGATTGCGGCCATGAAAGAAATGCAAAAATCTCACGGTCAAGCGATCAGGCAGACAGATCCGAATTTACTCTCTACCAGAGCCCTGAAATCACGGTAGATTTCAGTTTGTGACACAACCGTTCACTGGTCGTACCAACGACCAATTTGGCTCACTTATACAACAGAGCACACAAGGATACCAAACGTCAAGACTGGTAAACCAAAAACGAATAAGTGTGCCCTCGGCAAACGAGTAGTCCAAGACATTTGAAGTCACACTGTTGGTACTGGAAGAACTTCACCAAAGTCTTCCCAGTCTAAAGTACTCGCAAGTGAAGTCAGTCTCTGGACAGGTCCGAAGTACCAACCACACAAGCCAGGGCTTCGACCAGAAGTGCTTACTAGACCAAAGTCCTGCAACCGAATGCCTCGCACCTCTCCAGAAAAAGAATCCGTTTTCCCGCAAAATGCACGAACGACACCACCTTCATCCCATCTTGAGCCAATCATGTGACTCTAGAGGTGCTAAATCTCCCCTCCAACACGACAGCATCAATTCATGTGTCGAACCAGGGCGATAGTTAAGAAACCTGCATCTCTGGAAAAAAAAGGAACCGCCAGTTACAGACTTTTTTAAGTTTTCACGGAGGGGGAAGATGTTTTTCTCCAAAGTTGCATCGCTTCCCATGGCAACAAGCGACCAGATACAGTCTTAAAGATCTTTATCTAAATCTTCTGTGCCTTGGAGCCTGTTAGTCCTAGCTATGAGGAATAACAAAGATTCTACCTGCAAACGTTTTTCAGCCGCCGGATTTTTCTTGTACAACCGAGGAAGCTGGGAGAAGTGGTTCACTGGCCTATCTACACTATCGGCGAACACGAAAACAGGTGAATTCTTATAATGTGCGGCTATGTGCACAATGCCCGATTTGCGAGTCCACTTTGTGGATGCATCCCTTCAGACTGTTGCACCAGCCCAGGCTTCTGCTGCCACTGCAGCAGGTAGTGCGGCATTGTTCTGCTGGAGATCTGTCTCGATTAGGGGGTGCCCTGTCTGCCCTGTACGGCTGTGGACCTGTTTGGCAAGTATTACTAAGGGCTGGGCTTGCCACCAATTGCTTTCAATTCCCTCTATGCCATTTCTACGAGCTAAGAATCATAAAAATACCTCAAGCTTTTAGTGTCATACCAGGTTACATCAATGTCTGCTCAGGACGTTGGCTTTCCAGAGTCTCGCTCATGGTGCGTCAGGCTGTAGTGAAAGCTTTAATAACTTTCCGTATGCGAAAAATAGGTGATAGAGTAATTTTTCCCCTCTCAACACCATCACACAATGTTTTTCTCCTTCTTTTTTCCTTTTGTAGAAAAACTTACCCCCAAGCTATGCATAGCACAATAGTAACACCTCTTCCTCTTTCTGAGCTCAACATCTCACACAGTTTTTCAGGATAGCAAATGGGAAGTTGCGATACAGAAAATATCCCAGAGATCACCAGAGTGTGTGTGTTTGTGTGTGTAGTGAGTGAATTGTTATGAAACAATGTGTGTGTAGTGTGTGCAGTCACTCATAGAGAGATATGAGTAAACAGTGTGGCATTACATTATTTAATAAGTTATTTGTAAAAAAAAAGTATTGTATAACAGGAGTAAATCTATTGATTGTCTCCAACTACAGGTCAGTAAATGTGTGAGTATGTGAATTTGCTTATTTTAAATTGGTCTAAACTTGTAAATACTTTGACGTGGCCTATATCCTTGTAAAAAGAGATATACAGATGACTGAAGCTACTACTACTACTAATGTATCCAAGGTGGTCCACCCGCTTGGTGGTAGCGTGCCCGTCTTCCACTCTGGGGGGCTGGGGGCGAACCAGCCGGTGTCCCGACACAGTCATTGTAGTTTCATGATAAGACGTACAGAGAACAGGTGACCCTCTGACGCGACACAAGCTTGGTAACGTCGAACGGCGTTTTCCCGAATTCGTTCAAAGATTCCTGGCATTGTCCTGATGTGATTGGCATCATGATGAATGTGACCCATTAATTTCTCTTCGTTTGTAGGTGGTTCGCGCCCGGGTGGTGAACTAGAACCTTGAAGAATACCCACAGGAAAAAGTCCGGTGGCGTGAGGTCAAGTGATCGCGGGAGACATGTCCTATGAGCACCTCTGCCAATTACCAGGCCGTCGAAGAGTTCATTTAAATATCCGCGCACAGCACGAGTGTTATGTGCGGTTGCCCCATCATGCTGCAACCACATGAGTAGCCGTATGTCCAGAGAAACGTCTTCCAATAGGCCGGGTAGAGTTTCTTGCAACAAGTGAAGGTAATACACTCCTGGAAATGGAAAAAAGAACACATTGACACCGGTGTGTCAGACCCACCATACTTGCTCCGGACACTGCGAGAGGGCTGTACAAGCAATGATCACACGCACGGCACAGCGGACACACCAGGAACCGCGGTGTTGGCCGTCGAATGGCGCTAGCTGCGCAGCATTTGTGCACCGCCGCCGTCAGTGTCAGCCAGTTTGCCGTGGCATACGGAGCTCCATCGCAGTCTTTAACACTGGTAGCATGCCGCGACAGCGTGGACGTGAACCGTATGTTCAGACGTACCGCCGAATTGCTCAACACGTGGGGCCTGAGGTCTCCACAGTACATCAATGTTGTCGCCAGTGGTCGGCGGAAGGTGCACGTGCCCGTCGACCTGGGACCGGACCGCAGCAACGCACGGATGCACGCCAAGACCGTAGGATCCTACGCAGTGCCGTAGGGGACCGCACCGCCACTTCCCAGCAAATTAGGGACACTGTTGCTCCTGGGGTATCGGCGAGGACCATTCGCAACCGTCTCCATGAACTGGGCTACGGTCCCGCACACCGTTAGGCCGTCTTCCGCTCACGCCCCAACATCGTGCAGCCCACCTCCAGTGGTGTCGCTACAGGCGTGAATGGAGGGACGAATGGAGACGTGTCGTCTTCAGCGATGAGAGTCGCTTCTGCCTTGGTGCCAATGATGGTCGTATGCGTGTTTGGCGCCGTGCAGGTGAGCGCCACAATCAGGACTGCATACGACCGAGGCACACAGGGCCAACACCCGGCATCATGGTGTGGGGAGCGATCTCCTACACTGGCCGTACACCACTGGTGATCGTCGAGGGGACACTGAATAGTGCACGGTACATCCAAACCGTCGTCGAACCCATCGTTCTACCATTCCTAGACCGGCAAGGGAACTTGCTGTTCCAACAGGACAATGCACGTCCGCATGTATCCCGTGCCACCCAACGTGCTCTAGAAGGTGTAAGTCAACTATCCTGGCCAGCAAGATCTCCGGATCTGTCCCCCATTGAGCATGTTTTGGACTGGATGAAGCGTCGTCTCACGTGGTCTGCACGTCCAGCACGAACGCTGGTCCAACTGAGGCGCCAGGTGGAAATGGCATGGCAAGCCGTTCCACAGGACTACATCCAGCATCTCTACGATCGTCTCCATGGGAGAATAGCAGCCTGCATTGCTGCGAAAGGTGGATATACACTGTACTAGTGCCGACATTGTGCATGCTCTGTTGCGTGTGTCTATGTGCCTGTGGTTCTGTCAGTGTGATCATGTGATGTATCTGACCCCAGGAATGTGTCAATAAAGTTTCCCCTTCCTGGGACAATGAATTCACGGTGTTCTTATTTCAATTTCCAGGAGTATATGTCCCAGTAAGTCGGAAGTAGACGGACCAGCCCAATAAGATGGTTACCCACACTGCCTGGCACAATGATGAGCGAAAATTGTTTCCGAGTTTATCGCAGGTACGTGAGTGTGCTCCGAAGCAAAGCTTGCATGTGAATGCCTCTCACGTGAGATGGAGTCAAACAGCACGACCTATTCGACATGTGAATGTATCACGTTGGGGCAGTGACTGGGCGAGAGACGTTTGTAGGTGTGAACCGACAACCATAGCGCTGCCCGTGAACCGAAGAACGGCAACAGGGCAATCCCACGGCGAACCGCAGCGCGTGGCGCCAAGTTTCTGTAGGTTAAAAATGGTGCGTGGTAAATTTGTAAAGAGAAAATGCTGTATTTATTAATCGTTGAATAAAACAATCGTCTGAGAGAATCTTTGGCCTGTTTCAAAGTAAATCCAACAAATTTAGGCACTGATTTGTTGCTGTGGACATAACATGGGTCCACTACAACTAATCAGGAACAAAGGATAAATCAAAACATTGAGTATGAACCGATGTCCCTGCACCGGATAGTATGTAGTAGATATCATCGTCTCTAAGGATGCAAAGGGGAATTTCATTTTTCATTACATGCTAAGGGTATAACAGATAACTGACAATAGCAAGGCAAGCCTTTTCGACTAACTCAATGGAGAATAATCGAAATCGGGGCTGGAATGCAAGAGGAACAAGTTTTAATCAGGAAACTGTAAGGTGCTGTGGGAAGAACAGAACTAAGGGATTTCAATTGTGCCTTGCTGGAATATCCAAAACATTCAGCTGTCTTATCAGCCTCTGAATTACATCTCTGTCTACTTCTAAAGCTACGTTTGGAAAGTCGTGAGGAGGTTATGTCATTTCCAAATACATTCTCTGGAAACCTTCAACAATGATGCATAAAAGACGAAATCCAACAACTAAAATAAATTATATAGAATGAAATGGCATTAATATGACTATGTTAAGAAATAAATGCATTTTGCTAGCTTCTACCACATACCACAGAAAGGTAAACACACTCACAAAAGTACGATCTTTTTTCCTTTTACTTCCACACGAAATGTGGTTTCTATTACAATTACTATTTCAAACTGCGCCTTTTAATAATTTTTGTAAATATTATTATTTGAAGAACAATGTTTACAATCATTGTGTGATCACCAGTTGTTGTTCAGAAGTTTGAGCTTCATTCAGGTGAAGCCCCTAGGTCACTGGAGCCGGCAGGGCGCGGCGAGTGAGCTAACTTCATGAAACTAGAAGGAGTCGTTACCGCATGTGTGACTGAGCAGACGTGGAACATATTGTCTCAGTGTTATGCAGACACGTAGTAAAGTCCACTGAGTGATTGATACATTCATTGTTCATATAATATTGGCTCAATAGATTCAGTATCAATATTGATTCTTCGACGCTATGCAGCCTAACAGTAATCGCATGTGAGCGTTACATGGATCTAAATGTGAACGAAATCACCAGTCCCAGCTCACGGATGCCTGCAGGTCATCTCCATCCTATCAAGGCAATGTATATGCTGCTAGCAGAGCTTTTTCTAGACATGGATCTGCGCCAATATTGTATTAATACGCATTGAACAGTGACTTACGTGACAGTTCATTTACCTGTTGTTAGCATATCTTTATTACGATCCTACACCTAGTCGATAAAGTAGTCATTTGCCATCATTAAATTAGTTAACATATTTAACTTATATTCGAAATTTTCAACACTTCTCATTAACATGTTTCAACAGTTTATTTAATTTCATATTGCTAAATGTTGCGTTTTCATATGTAATATGATACTGTATTTGTGAGCGTGCGTAGAAATTTCTGCTTATCTTTTTGTGTGTCGTTGTAACGGCATTGTAACAGCATTGCTATATTTTGACACGGGAACATCTGTAAATACTATCTGGTAGATAAAGCAAATGAGAAAGCCTGGTATGGTTTTGAGTAATCGTAATTCAAGTGTAAGTTATGCAAGCCGTCACATTTAAACTTCACAGGATTGATTTCTATTCACTAACTAGCTATTTTTGTATACAAATTTCTGACATCTCACTGGTTTTAAAGCATGTTTCTCTTGAACAAATAATGAAGTTGAAAAGAGGTTGCATATGGCTTATGGAATTTGAAGCCACAATCCTTTCAGATGAAGTGAGTGAAATAACGCTGAAAACTTTTTAGTTAAAAACGCCGTGTGTCCTTTCGGATTGGCGACCACTTTTAGCTCTGTAATTTAAATTCAAACAGAGTAAGATGGTCTACAGATATTCCATGCTAATGAAATACTCTTCATCCTTGTACGTTTAACAGTACTTAAAGAGCTTTATCCGTTTCATTAGGAAAAACACAACACGGCAATTCCCATCCATAATAGGAACATCTGATTGTGAGTAGCTACCCTTAGTCAAAAGTTTCAGAAGTAAATAGGGACTCACAAGTCAGCTCAGAATTCTCTGCGTTACGCTCGTATGCTTTAAATGACAATTCTCCATTACTGATATTTGTTTCCTGGACCAATAATGCACAAATAAGTTTTGACGCACTCTTTAATTATGACTGGATCCACTCTCAGAGGCACGCTTGGCATTCAGTGGCGAAAGTTCGTGGAGAATGGCAGTTCATTCTTGGCGGAGGAGCGCAGTGAGGCAGATATCGACTTGGGCCTTCGCATTACGAAGCAGAGTAGGCTGTTCGAAACATGTGATTACCGTCGGATATGGCACAAACGAATTCGTTGTGGAAACTTCTGTGAATCGCTTGTTCATTGTGGTACGCTGTCATCACTCCCATGGAGAACATAAAGCTGTACTCGTGTAGTGGAATTAACAGAGCGAGGCCGCGGCGGAAGAGAGTAGGAAGACGACATTCCAAGCTGATGGCCAAGATATCATAATATATTCTAAAAGGCTACACAGATTCTCTTCACGAGACTGCAATGTAGCAATCTCTCCTCCTAATTTTATAATGAGAATTGTACACGTTGTTAAATGTAGTTAACGAGGCATTCTACGAACTTATGTATGCCTGCAAAATCTCTTCAAGTAATATTGTTTCCATAGTTTCATTGTTTACTTTCTATTAATGTACGTGAATTAGAGAGTGGAAGTTTTCGGTGGGGCCTGTAGTTTTGCATGTCTCCTCAATCACATAAACAAGAAGTCTACCTCTTGGCTCGAGTTGTCTCAATTTTAGTTCTAATTAATGTTCCGTTGACAAATTGTCGAATTTCTGTGTAACGATTACAGCAACTGCTTTGTACTTCGAACGACCCCCAATAACAGCCATACGACATAGAGAGATGAAATTTTAGAGGCTGATCAGTTTTGTCTTGAATCTGAGCTTTCTGTCAGTATTACACAATATCATCATACGTGGTACGACATATCTTGGCATATTTTCGAGATCTAACATTTCATGCACAGATCTTAAGTACAGGTTACATATCACTTGATTTCATCAAAAAACGGAAGAAACTGCAAAAAGGTGGGAATTTAAGGAGATGAGGACCTGGATAAACTGACTAAACCAGAGGTTGTACAGAGTTTCAGGGAGAGCATAAGGGAACAATTGACAGGAATGGGGGAAAGAAATACAGTTGAAGAAGAATGGGTAGTTTGAGGGATGAAGTGGCGAAGGCAGCAGAGGATCAAGTAGGTAAAAAGACGAGGGCTAGTAGAAATCCTTGGGTAACAGAAGAAATATTGAATTTAATTGATGAAAGGAGAAAATATAAAAATGCAGTAAATGAAGCAGGCAAAAAGGAATACAAACGTCTCAAAAATGGGATCGACAGGACGTGCAAAATGGCTAAGCAGGGATGGCTAGAGGACGAATGTAAGGATGTAGAGGCTTATCTCGCTAGGGGTAAGATAGATACTGCCTACAGGAAAATTAAAGAGACCTTTGGAGAGAAGAGAACCACTTGTATGAATATCAAGAGCTCAAATGGAAACCCATTTCTAAGCAAAGAAGGGAAAGCAGAAAGGTGGAAGGAGTATATAGAGGGTCTATACAAGGGCGATGTACTTGAGGACAATATTATGGAAATGGAAGAGGATGTAGATGAAGATGAAATGGGAAATATGATACTGCGTGAAGAGTTTGACAGAGGACTGAAAGACCTGAGTCAAAACAAAGCTCCAGGAGTAGACAACATTCCATTAGAACTACTGACAGCCTTGGGAGAGGCAGTCCTGACAAAACTCTACCATCTGGTGAGCAAGATGTATGAGACAGGTGAAATACCCTACACTTCAAGAAGAATATAATAATTCTAATCCCAAAGAAAGCAGGTGTTGACAGATGTGAAAATTACCGAACTATCAGTTTAATAAGTCACAGCTGCAAAATACTAACGCGAATTCTTTACAGACGAATGGAAAAACTAGTAGAAGCCGACCTCGGGGAAAATCAATTTGGATTCCGTAGAAATATCGGAACACGTAAGGCAATACTGACCCTACGACTTATCTTAGAAGCTAGATTATGGAAAGGCAAACCTACGTTCCTAGCATTTGTAGACTTAGAGAAAGCTTTTGACAATGTTGATTGGAATACTCTCTTTCAAATTGTGAAGGTGGCAGGGGTAAAATACAGGGAGCGAAAGGCTATTTACAATTTGTACAGAAACCAGATGGCAGTTATAAGAATCGAGGGGCACGAAAAGAAAGCAGTGGTTGGGAAGGGAGTGAGACAGGGTTGTAGGCTCTCCCCTATGCTATTGAATCTGTATATTGAGCAAGCAGTGAAGGAAACAAAAGAAAAATTTGGAGTAGGTATTAAAATCAATGGAGAAGAAATAAAAACTTTGAGGTTCGCCGATGACATTGTAATTATGTCAGGGACAGCAAAGCACTTGGAAGAGCAGTTGAACGGACTGGACAGTGTCTTGAAAGGAGAATATAAGATGAACATCAGCAAAAGCAAAACAAGGATAATGGAATGTAGTCGAATTAAATCGGGTGATGCTGAGGGAATTAGATTAGGAAATGAGAGACTTAAAGTAGTAAAGGAGTTTTGCTATTTGGGGAGCAAAATAAATGATGATGGTCGAAGTAGAGAGAATATAAAATGTAGACTGGCAATGGCAAGGAAAGCGTTTCTGAAGAAGAGAAATTTGTTAACATCAGGTATAGGTTTAAGTGTCAGGAAGTCGTTTCTGAAAGTATTTGTATGGAGTGTGGCCATGTATGGAAGTGAAACATGGACGATAAATAGTTTGGACAAGAAGAGAATAGAAGCTTTTGAAATGTGGTATACAGAAGACAGCTGAAAATTAGATGGATAGATCACATAACTAATGAGGAAGTATTGAATAGAATTGGGGAGAAGAGAAGTTTGTGGCACAACTTGACTAGAAGAAGGGATCGGCTGGTAGGACATGTTCTGAGGCATCAAGGGATCACCAGTTTAGTATTGGAGGGCAGCGTGGAGGGTAAAAATCGTAGAGGGAGACCAAGACATGAATACACTAAGTAGATTCAAAAGGATGTAGGTTGCAGTAGGTACTGGGAGATGAAGAAACTTGCACAGGATGGAGTAGCACGGAGAGCTGCATCAAACCAGTCTCAGGACTGAAAACCACAACAACAACATTCATCAAGGGCAAGAGAATAGGACATTTAACAGTTGGGTACTCCACTTTAATCAATAGGACCATATGTATGTTTTCAATAATCCCGAAATTAAAACGAGGCACATAATCAAGCAAATAAGTTACACTACACTAGGTTCCGAAAAATTTTGTCCACTTACGAAATATTGTAATTAAGACTTTTGAATTATTGGCATCGTTTTATTGCGCTATATGAAACATCATCCGTTTGATACATTGTTCTAGCCGAAATCGCTATATGTAATTAGTTAGTTAGTTCCACGTTCTGTACCTCACATTCGCAATATACGTCACATTGTACTGCGTGTCAGTCGAGGGACAGATTGCAGAGACAATGAAAAATGCGTGTGTGTCTGTGTGTGTGTGTGTGTGTGTGTGTGTGTGTTTGTGGGCGCTCGCGTGTGTGTATGTCTTCGTGCGTACTTACAAACTTACTTCTTTTAAGTGTGTAACTGATTTCCCATCTATTCAAGAATCCTTCTGTGGTAAGGAAGTGGCTATGGTATATATGGACACTGATTATCGAGACCATTATGACCACTGACCTACTATCGATGTAAACCAACGTAGCCGATAGCAGCGTCACCTGCCGAGGAATGACTGACAGTTAGACACACACACGGTGCATGTAGTATTAGTGAGCGTGCTGTCCGTGTGTAGAATGGGGAAAACACGCGATCTATCTGAGTTTGTCCAAGGGCAAACTGTAATTGCCCGGGGGCTCGACAGAAGTCTTTCGGAAACTGCACGATTTGTCGGGTGTTCGAGGAGTGCTGTGGTGAGGGCCTTCAACACGTGGCGAAACCAAGGTGAAACTATGTCATGACGTCGTAGGGTTGGGCGGCCACCCCTAACGATGGGCCTCTGCAGCTGACGACCCACGCATGTGCTAGTGTTAACACCACGACGTCGGCAATTATGACTGAAATTGGCACATGACCATCGGCACAAGACGTTGGCGCAGTGGCAAATCATTGCATTGTCTGATACCTTCATCACCATGCCGATGGGAGGGCACTAATCCGTCGTCTTTCAGAAGAACAGCTCCTTGACACCTGTATTACGGGACGGTGACAATCTGGCAGCGGCTTCTTTATGCTCTGGGGAACATTCACGTGGGCATCCATGAATCCAGTGAAGCTCGCTGAAGGCACCATGATGGTCAACGAGTATCGTACACTGGTTGCAGATCCCCCACATGACCGTCATATATCCGACGGCAGTGGCATTTTTGAACAAGACAGTGGGCCGTGCCAAAAGGTAAGGAGTGTGATGAAATGATTCGAGGAACACGATGCTGAGTTCCAGTTGATGTGCTGGCCGCCCAACTCGACAGATCTGAAATCCATCGATCAAATCTTGGATGTGATTGAACATGGCGCCAGAGCTCATTGGCTCCTTCCCCTGAATTTATGGGATTTAGATGACTTGTGTGTGCAAATGTTGCGCCAGTTCCCTCCAGCGATCTAACAAGGCCTCTTTGCTTCCTTACCACGACGCTACCCCGCCAAAGTTTGGCATATCGCTTTTTAGGTAGGTGGTCATAATGCTCTGGCTGATCAGTGTATATAGCTACAAGCTGATCACCTTCTGGCGAGTAACTTACTACTTATTTCTATGGGTTCAAATCGTTCAAATGGCTCTGAGCACAATGCGACTTAACTTCTGAAGTCATCAGTCGCCTAGAACTTAGAACTAATTAAACCTAAGTAACCTAAGGACATCACACACATCCATGCCCGAGGCAGGATTCGAACCTGCGACCGTAGCGGTCGCTCTGCTCCAGACTGTAGCTCCCAGAACCGCACGGCCACTCCGGCCGGCACTTATGTCTATTCAAGAATAATTCTGTGGTGAGGAAGTGGTTATTAAGGAGGAATTACTTTAGTCTACTTTCCGCCGGCCGGTGTGGCCAAGCGGTTCTAGGCGCTTCAGTCTGGAACCGCGCGACCGCTACGGGCGCAGGTTCGAATCCTGCCTCGGGCATGGATGTGTGTGAAGTCCTTAGGTTAGTTGGGTTTAAGTAGTTCTAAGCTCTAGGGTACTGATGACCTCAGATGTTAAGTCCCATAGTGCTCAGAGCCATTTGAGTCTACTTTCCACAACTAATTTTCAGAGGTGGTAGTGTGGACCAAAATAAGGAAAAAATCTAGTAAACAAGTGCTCTAAAAAGCATAAGCTAAAACCCATGGGAACATTTTCGGTAGGGAAGATGTATTTCACAGTATGGAAAATGAACAAGCACTCATTGCTCCTCAGGTATACATTTTAGAGACGATGTTTACTAAACATTTTTTCTGGTTTTTAACCAAACATTCGCTTCTAAGAGATGCCTATCCTGCAATGTTAGTAACAGCTGAAGCGGTACAGAGAAATTGGAACAATTTTTGCTCATAACTTTCGACTCGGTCGTTTCTGGACTTCAAATTGATAAATTTATTATTATCCATCACCCATGACAGTTTGTAACATCATCACGGAATCGTCCTGTGTAGGGAGAGAGGTATCGGGCAGGCTACAAGTTGTCTGCTATTGACTGAAAAAACCACATTTGCGTTAATCAGCAGTAGTGGCCATTATTTAATGTAATATTGTTCAACGACAACATCATTTAAGTTCAGTTGTCAGAAAAATATTGACTCTTTGCTGTGGAATAGCAGACAGACGTTGGCCGCAATTGTGTTGCTAAATAAACTTTAAGAGTTCATTAACGCCTGGATACTGAAAACAGTTTCTAAGAAGTAAGGATTTATAAAAATACTAAATAGGTAATAAGTTCACATACACTGCGAGAGGCAGAACAGCAATGTGAAAGGAAGTGTGTAAATATATCACGATATTTATGTAGTTTTGTTCATTATTGAAAGACAAAAGTATGTGCTAAGCTATTCTCTTCACACTGGAGGCTCACACACACAAGATACGTTCCAGCATATATTGTGATGTTTACGTTTTGGGAATAAGAGCAAAATACCAGATACTACTCAAAATTACTTTCGTAGAACTGAAGACAATAAGTTGCTGAGAATCAACAGCGGCACGTTCCTCTATAGAAGAAAACAATGTTTAACGAGAAAATTAACTATTGTAGTTCGTTTTTAAGTAATTAATGTTGGAATTTGTTATCTCTGAAAAGGAATGTATTTGATCTCGTGAACGGAAAACGATTCTGAAAGAGTTGCAAGTTCTGCACGACATCTGACTTCTGTGTGTATAAAAGAGAGAATCATTAGTTCTAAAAGCAGATATGTAGCAACCTAGAGGAATGTAAATATAATTCATGATCATGTGAGCTGAAATTCTTACCAATTCTTGGATTATAACACCACTCTGTTCTGCAAAGATAAAGCAAATCTATCTGTGTAAAATGACGTAGGATTAAATGTCAATAAAATTTTGTTTCCATTAAGTTCACAGTTACCCGATATAGCGCACGTCCAGTGTCGGTTCCATTTGCAGTATAATTTTGTGTATACACAAATACCGTTAAACTACCGTTCAGTAAGTATTACACAAATAAATAAACTGCTATGTCGTGGAATCATAAAGCAGTTAATGCTGACTGATATATCATAAAAATTGATGAAACTTGATGTTTCAAAAGTTAGGAGACTGACTGAACAAATATGCAACACTCTTTTGCGATGCTAAAAAGATTTTTTTTATATTAGTTCCATTGGCAAAGACCAAAACAATGACTGATGAATACTGCGCAAGCCTTTTGTAACAACTGAAAGGAAAAAATACATTAGATGATGCATCTCTCCAGGAAGATGCTTTTCCAAGAGAAAAACTGAAGGATGTGATGTAGGAAATGCTTGTACGACAGGCGTATTCATCCATGTAGTAATGTTTAAAGCAAGAGGAATCGCTTTTGTGAGAAGAGTGGATGAAACATGTATCCGACGGACATTAAGGTGTACCATAGTTTCTCCATACAGATTTGGGCAAACATCTGAATAGAGCCTTAGGATGGGACACGGTCATTTTATTTCATTATCGGTGCCCAGTCTCCAGTGGCCGCGTCGTTACTTCACAATCTCCTTCATTTTCTTTCCCTATTCACAGAATTTATCACCTTCTGACAGCTATCTATTCCCACATAAAGAAATTGTAGTGCGTCAGATTTGAGAAAGAACTCTAGCTTTTAGTAACTTATGTCGAGATTGTCAGTATGATGTCCTTTGATAAGAAAATAAATGCCGTAAAGTTAGCTAACCTAGATTTACACGACGTCATGCGAAAGAAAACGAGTTTGTTTATTCAAGAATGCTTTCTAATCTTGTTGAGAACAAAAGTTCACAAAACAGACTTATAATTAAGCAATATTGACCCTGTACTGCCCAGCGGATTCCTCAGACTTCAAGATGTAGATCCGACACATATTTCAGTCATATCACTTTTGAATGAGCTGTATTTCAAGACAATGTCGAAGGTGATGAGACATAAGAAATGAAGATCGACCAAGAGTATGGGCTACATAGCTCGAAAGAAATCTGGTTTTTGCTGCACGATAAAATACACTGATGTTGGCTAGACGATTGCACAGCTTACACGGGCCACTTTCTGTGCAATTTCGTGTCAGACTATGTATAAGACCTTCAGCTCAGTTCACTCGTATACCAAAACTCCATAAATGTGTTCCCTGCTCGCATCAAATACAAATGAGGCCGTTAATAGTGTGGCCGGTAATGTAGAAAGCTAAAATATTGTGCCGTCCAAAAAATATTGTGCGAGCGGAATATTGTTCAGTTAATGACGCTTCATAGACGGTTTCGAAAGTTAATGAAGGGCAGACTTCTCTTGAAGATGATCCACTAAAAGGATGTGACTGCAGACACCAACACTGATAAAGTACACATTATGGTGCTAAGCAATATTTCATGAAATGTCTCAAATAGCAGAAGCCAGAGTATAGATTACATGGTGGGTCTGGAGGAAAAGTACATGATTTGAGCGGTTGCATTATTGGTAATTCTCAACGTAGGAGTTCAAATGAACATATGCTCTTTTCTTAACAGTATCCAATATACAGCTGTTTGAAAATCACGGGTGTCAGTTGCATGATCTTCTTCAACAGCATTCACTTGTGAATGCAACCAAAGCGACATTAGGCTACGTAGTGTTGTCGTTACTAACCATTTCAATTAAAGAATGCATTTAGGCTTCTAAGGAAGTAGTTTCGGATAAGAGCCAAGACTATTACGTCAAATTGTTGTGCACTAAAATTATTGATCACGTGAATAACCCGGCAGCCAAGCTCATCACGAGAGGAGCCAGCCTAGCCGTTGTACAGGGGCGAATGCGATATACATGCTGTCATCTAGGCTTAACTCAAGAAGAATTTTTATTCCGTAACTGCAGATGGCTGCTGCACTCGCACCTAACTCCTGGAAGCAGGTGCAAGGAACACAAGGATACAGTATTAGACGAAAAGCCCCTCTGAAAAAGACTTCGAAGTTAAAATGTCTAAAAGAGCGTTTTTAGCAACCAAATAAACAACCCCAGTTAACTGATTTTTCCCACAGGCATAACGACAAATGACTACGCAGTAAAATGGCAAAAATTTGCCATAAACCCAGGTGCCTTGCCAAGGGTGGACATCATTTGTAGTGTGGAGTATATACCTTATCTGCAAACGCAGCGATGAAACAGGCTCAGAAACTTACCGTAACCTCACCATAGCCTGGAACAAATGGGAAATATTTCCGTGGCGATAGGATAGCTACGAAAAAAACCACAGAGATAGTTAGTCTGCAAGATAACAAAGACAATGATACGGTGCTGCTCTCTCTTCCACAATACGGACTACGAAGTACTGCGTGGCTTAGTACGCAAGAAAACAGAGGTGAATTCAACAATCAGTGTAAAATCAATCGATCTTCTCAGATAGACATTCTAAGCGAATATAGTCAAGAAACAATAATTTCTTGCGATTGATGTTTCGAGAGAAAATCGTTAAGAAACCCTAACCACGTCAGTAGTCCCATCGTAGTTGTTTGGCTTGTCAAACTGCTCAATGACAGTGTTATAGAGCGGCGAATGTATGCAAAAAAATGGTTCAAATGGCTCTGAGCACTATGGGACTCAACATCTATGGTCATCAGTCCCCTAGAACTTAGAACTACTTAAACCTAAGTAACCTAAGGACATCACACACATCCATGCCCGAGACAGGATTCGAACCTGTGACCGTAGCGGTCGCACGGTTTCAGACTGTAGCGCCCAGAACCGCACGGCCACTCCGGCCGGCTGTTAATTATTAATGGGTAGATTACAGCAGTGTTAGTTTCTTCATAATCTCGAAACGAGTCTGGTTTTCGCCTCATTTCATTAACACAATAAGGCGACGCTAATTTGTCGCCCCAAAAGAATACGTAGCTTTGTATGAACATGATCTGAGGTGATAGAAGTATTCAGCCAGTCACACGCTTTTCTGCGAGAGTGCGGTTTACAGCAGTTAAACTTCGGCTTCTTAACGCTTTTCCGTCTTTCTTGTTTCTGGTGGGTCGATTTGTTGACACCTGTAGGCCGCTGTGCTATATTCAGTCAGGTTGTTGCCATTGCTTGTAATACCGCTATATGCATTTGGTTTAAGGAAAGGCATTGTAATTTCAGAAGGTAGCACCCATCATAATATGCTTATCGTTATTCGTGATGTCGCTGTTATGTACGATGAATCATTTCATTCTTCTTTGGAACTGATCGAAACTGAAACTTAAGCCCTGTGAGCTTTTTTGAGCCCTGTGTCCTCGTAGACCGTGGTATTCACTCTTTTCATCGGAATCCCCGTTCATGGCTCCTCTCAATCGCTAGCAAGTTAGTTCGAGTCTTCGAAAGTACCTGTTTGAATCTCTTGTCAACGTGAAATATTTTTGTACCTGTCTGAATTTCGGCGTAGGCTAACAGCCCTCAGTGTGCACTTGTCTGTCCTTTAAAAGGGTACATTTTGTAACAGAGCTAATTTCTAACAAGTTTTATGCACACAAAACTGCTCACTCGACACACCCTTTATTTTCCCCGCCATGTGTTTGTGTTAAGTCGCATCATGCAGCACGTGATGTTACTACTCCTATTCCGTTTTTAACTGTGCCAATCTCCATAAGTGTTTTGCACATTCAGCAACACATTTCGTATCGTCTTTAATCATGTGACTGTCAGCAGTTACAAGCAGTTATCGAACTGGAAACTGTTGGTACGAGCACAATCATCACTCTCTAGAGATCGCCTCTTAACAAATGCTCAGTTAAAAAATTCTCTGTTTGTACTTGGAGACATTGTTATCTGTGTGAATGAGGCCTGCTCGTATATGTTATGAACAATACAAACTGCTTCCATATACACATGTCACAGACTTCCTACAAGGAAGACTCCATTTATACTAAGAGTTCGTAGCTATAAATTCTCCGTCGTTTTCTGTGGTAAATAATCATTATTACAAGTAATTATTTCTACTAATGCTTAATGAAATGCTTCCGATTGAAATTACATTGCTAAGGCTGAAAGTAGTCTGTTATGATGTGCTAACATCCATGTATCATGTTTTATGCGTCTGTTCCTCGCTAGCAATCTCTGTTGTACCATCTGCACCCACTGATCAGTTAGCTGTGTAATCGCGTCTCCACCGCTGCGCTGGCTGGTCTTAACTAAGATCATTAAAGTGAGTGATGGCTCGGCCAGGGAGACCTGAAGGCACAGTGACGGCCCGCATGGCTTGCAAGTTCGAAGGGAACAAAGCTTCCTTATGCTCATTATATTCGGTTCTTTCGAACTATTTGTGGTGTGAATTTATTTGTGTGTGTCACGATATCGCAATAAGCATTGTTGCTTTGAATTATAGTGAGAAGAAAGGAGAGTGATGTATGGACAGTGACTTGGGCTTTTGTAAAATGTGTGTGTGTGATTTCCTAAGGGACCACACTGCTGAGGTCCCTAGACTTACACACTACTTAAACTAACTTATGCTAAGAAGAACATATACACCCATGCCTAAGGGAGGACTCGAACCTCTGGCGGGCGGGAAGGGGGCGGGGGCGGGGGCGGCGCTATCCGCGACATGGCACCTCCAACCGCGCGGACACACCGAGCAGCCACAATTTTGTACAGCACTTCTCCATGCATCTGCTGTGGAAAATAAAGCAATACATTTCCGTAATTACGAACTTGGCCCCTGTATAAAAGGCTGATCTTGATTATAAGCAAGAACCAAGCAATCTGCTTACACTTGCTTTCCTTGTGAGGTGCAAGGTAGGGAAGCCTATACGATGGTGTGTTAGCTCTTGCGAAAGGGAGCTTGTGTACTGTTAAGTAATACATAATTTCAGATTCCCAGTTTACATTGTCGCTAAGTAAGTTTGCCTTTGCTGGATTTTTCTTTAAGTAAAATTGGTTAAAAATATTTTATGGTTAAACATAATTGGTGAAGAGATGGAATTTTCTTCATGGCAAATTTCTGTGAGGATCTCCATGTCCATTCAGTATGTTTGAAAAGGACTGACAACTTACAGGGTTAACTGTTGTCGTTAGATATTACAGTCACAGGCGATATTAAACCTACCTTACATTCCGCGTAAGGACGACGCAGCCGGCTGGTATGGCCGTGCGGTTCTAGGCGCTTCAGTCTGGAACCGCGAGACCGCTACGGTCGCAGGTTTGAATCCTGCCTCGGGCATGGATGTGTGTGATGTCCTTACGTTTAAGTAGTTCTAAGTTCTAGGGGAATGGTGACCTCAGATGTTAAGTCCCATAGTGCTCAGAGCCATTTGAACCATTTTTAGGACGACGCAGACAAAATGAGAGAAATCAGGGCTCGGGTGATTTCCCCTCGCTCTGTTAGCTGGTGGAACAGGAAACGAAATGACTAGTGGCGGAACAAGGTATCCCATGCCATGCACCGCACTGTTGACTTGAGGAGTGTGTATGTAAGTGTAAGGCAAACCAGTGTCTTCCCGTTAATTGATATCCTTGTGAAACGAAATGACAAAAGCGCATTGACACAAACTCTGCAAAGAAAAATTGCACACACTGATTTACTTCCACCCGCATTCAGCTGTCAGCATGCCTCGCTGCCAAAATGGTGTCTTAGCTTTTCGTTTCACAGAGCAGAAGTAACCTGGACAACAGGGCATAATTACTTGAATTCAAAGTTCAAATTAAATGAGAGTAACAACGGAAGAATGGTTCAAATGGCTCTGAGCACTATGGGACTCAACTTCTGAGGTCATCAGTCCCCTAGAACTTAGAACTACTTAAACCTAAATAACCTAAGGACATCACACACATCCATGCCTGAGGCAGGATTCGAAACTGCGACCGTAGCGGTCGCGCGGTTCCAGACTGTAGCGCCTAAAACCGCTCGGCCACTTCGTCTGGCAACGGAAGAATACGACGTGCCTTAGAGCACAGGCTGCACACAACACCTTCACGAGAAGAATATCACTAAGGGTATGCCCCTTCCGCAAGCAATACATCGGAAAAAAATATCAGATCTTATGACAACACAGCACCAAACAGATCGTTGCGGAGCACTGTCTAAGCGCTGTGTTTTGTAGGAAAACGAAGAGAAACAAATATTCCAATTCGTTCTCGGACTTTATACTTAAAGAAGCAATAAATATTCGACATCATTACCATAACCTGGCAAACGACAGCAGTTGATTCGATCTTAGTAAAAATGGGGAATCAGTGCTTGCAGGAATCGCACCGACTACCACAGCAGGTATTGTATTGGGAAAAGAATGCTGCTGAGGAAAGAAAAGGACCTGCACTGTTTGTCAGCAGTTACTTCATGTTGGCACAGGCATCCGTTGCGGTGAACTCGTGCTCAACCAACGTAATACACAGCACACCTATTAAGTACACCGATGGAAAAAATTACAACACCATAGAAGAGTTGTGCCACGCAAGCGAAAGATGCTAAAGATGCTAGGCGCTTTCCCACATCTGATGTATGATGTCTATTCAAATATCGCGCCAGTCGTATAAGAGATCCGCTTGTAGCACCATCATGACAATGCAAATCTGGTTTGTTTTAAATGAATGCTGCAGTGGTCATGAGCGTTAGTTACCTATACTATTGGACATGGTGAGTTCTTGGTAGCATTCAAGACGTCATTATCAACACCTCACTGAGTTTGAACGAGGTCTTCTTGCTACCGCACATGCCCGTGGCCACCACTGCCAGCAGTCATGTGCAGGTTATGCGGCCTTGCTGGGCCGTACTGCGGCGGCCGGAACCACGCGCCATGGTCCTGTGGGGACATGGCTCTGAGCACTAAAATGTGTGAAATCTTATAGGACTTTACTGCTAAGGTCATCAATCCCTAAGCTTACACACAACCTAAATTATACTAAGGACAAACACACACACCCATGCCCGAGGGAGGACTCGAACCTCCGCCGGGACCAGCCGCACAGTCCATGACTGCAGCGCGTTAGACCACTCGGCTGGGGACATGGCGGCGGCGGCAGTGGGACAGGTCCGTGTCCTGTCTCAGCGACCATCCCCGGTGGCGGATGTCTGCTGTCAGCGGGTCTGGGTCCACGGCTGCGCGTTTGTGGATGTCACGCCCCAGGACGATAGCGATAGTGCGTTACCATAATGAACCCCACGTGATGACTCCTATTACAGGCGGCTGCCTGCTCACGGCATCTGACAATAGTGATATTAATGACTACAGTGGCGGCGGTGCTCTGACGCCTCCTTGGCAACGACCTGAACTACGACGGTTACTATTATGACGGCAGCGATGACAGTGACGACTCCCAACTGGTGGCGGTGTTCAGTGACACCGGCTCTGCGTCACTCCAACGCCTCTCGATGATCGATGATGACGAGCTGGCTGTCGGTTCTTAAATACAGCTTTGTGCTGCTGATGTTCGCGGTTCCTCCTTCCCATTAGGTCGTTGGAATATTCTGGAACTGCTCGGCTGGTGGAACCTATACAATTACCGCCCTTGATGTTGACACCCTGTTGGGTAGCAAACTGCTTCATACCATGTTCTCCGCTGGTCAGTGACACAGTGTTCTCCTTCATGTTGCTTAACTCGGTGCTCTGCTTGGGTCATGGTACCATGCCACGGAGGTGCACGACAGAATGTAACAGATATACGACATCTCGCTCCCAACATTCCTCCATATTTTAACTAACTTAATCACTCTAATCATTCCATCCTCTACATTCCCCCTTCTATGGCAGGAATGCATCCCTATATTTTGCCTCTACATCTATTTACACTTCACTCAATTTACATGGTTTTGAACCATCTACCAATACTGGATATGTACTATACAGGGTGTTACAAAAAGGTACGGCCAAACTTTCAGGAAACGTTCCTCACACACAAATAAAGAAAAGATGTTATGTGGACATGTGTCCGGAAACGCTTAATTTCCATGTTAGAGCTCATTTTAGTTTCGTCAGTATGTACTGTACTTCCTCGATTCACCGCCATGATTTCATACGGGATACTCTACCTGTGCTGCTAGATCATGTGCCTTTACAAATACGACACAACATGTGGTTCATGCGCGATGGAGCTCCTGCACATTTCAGTCGAAGCGTTCGTACGCTTCTCAACAACAGATTCGGTGACCGATGGATTGATAGAGGCGGACCAATTCCATGGCCTCCACGCTCTCCCGACCTCAACCCTCTTGAATTTCATTTATGGGGGCATTTGAAAGCTCTTGTCTACGCAACACCGGTACCAAATGTAGAGACTCTTCGTGCTCGTATTGTCGACGGCTGTGATACAATACGCCACTCTCCAGGGCTGCATCAGCGCATCAGGGATTCCATGCGACGGAGGGTGGATGCATGTATCCTCGCTAACGGAGGACATTTTGAACGTTTCCTGTAACAAAGTGTTTGAAGTCACGCTGGTACGTTCTGTTTCTGTGTGTTTCCATTCCATGATTAATGTGATTTGAAGAGAGGTAATAAAATGAGCTCTAACATGGAAAGTAATCGTTTCCGGACACATGTCCACATTACATATTTTCTTTCTTTGTGTGTAAGGAATGTTTCCTGAAAGTTTGGCCGTACCTTTTTGTAACACCCTGTATATACACAGGGTCCGCTTTCTTTGAAACTATATATTGTGGCTTGTCACTACTAATTACACCCATGTTTTCCCTCTTATATACCAGTGGGGGTGCCATTCTGATCGGTTCGAACCAATAGGCTGACGGTTGGGAGGGGTGGAATTTGGGCAGCACTTCTCTAGAACATAAAATATATAATTTTGATCACCACAAGGAAAACACAAGCAGGTGATGTTGATGAACCCATGATTACCAATTTGGGCAGCACTTCTCTAGAACATAAAATATATAATTTTGATCACCACAAGGAAAACACAAGCAGGTGATGTTGATGAACCCATGATTACCAATTGCTGCTGCTACTGACTTCTGTAACTTTTCATGTGTTTTAAAATATGATCCATGGTAACAGAACCATGTTGGGTGGTGATCATCTGATCCAGAGAGATGAGCAGGACCTCGTTAATGGAATCGTTAAGAAAAGAAAGGTGTGTGGGGGGGGGGGGGGGGGGCAAAACCGATTGAGGTAGGTCAGGCAGATAAATTAAAGGAGTGGACCATATTGACAACTATGGTTCCAACTATCGTAGCTGGTAAGTCGAAAGTGGGTCCAGATATTCCACAGCAACTTCCATTGAGTATTAATCCCTGACGGTGCAGAAGAAACCTTTCTGTGTCATCTAACTTACCCTGCTTGTAACATATACAAATACCGACTGCCTGTTGTGCCACCAAATATAACCGATGCTGTCCTACCTGCTGGAAGTATTTCCCCTGCTCCGACAATACTTCCTTAGGGCATTCCACGACCCTCTTCTCGGGATGAATTAACGTGAACTCGCAAGACTTCGGTACTGTATGTACTAACTACGAAGGGCAGATGGTAACCTGTTCTGTGCGACAGCGTAACAACTCTTGTGACTGTCTGTTGCCACTAGTAAGATCTCCTGCACCTCTAGTCGGACGTACTTCCGCTAAGACTCCCATGTTACTGGGTACGCGTGTTCCACATAACACTCCAAACAGCAATCTCTACAAGTTTATGATAGTTGTAAGCTAACTTCCAGGTGAGTCCCTCTCTGCTGGCTCGTAACGGTAGCCAAGCAGTAGTATGTGGTCAAGTACTCCTCCATTGCCATTTTAATAAGTCCAACAGACGCTGACAAGACAGTTTTGATCCCTTTCAAACATGTCAACAATCGTTCCGGTGATAGTAGAACTGGTGCAAGGTACCCATGCGTGGCGTGTAACAGTGCTTCCTGCAACTCCGCAGTGACGATATGAGCATTCGTCAAGCTATGTGCAAGCTTGCGTAGTAATACAACAGTGATTAACTGTGCACCAGTATTATCCAAGCGATTACCAATAACACGTAAGTCCCGGCTGGTGGTTCTGGAAGATGACCTAACATGCGACATATAAGTAGCGCCCAACTCACGAAGCTGTAGAGTGTTGTTCAGCACAGCACTTTCCAAACTAGCAAGTTGGACTGCGTGCAAATTCACTGTCTCCTGGTTGGTTTCCGCATCCTTCCGAACTTCCTGTAATACCTTTTCGACGTTAGGTATGTCACCCAAATTGACTGCACCACTTTGGGATTCTACCACCTGGATCCAGTCATCCTCTTTTCCGTCTAACCCATGGAATGAACTCCGTACACTGTCGTAATTGCTCCTGTAGCTTTGCAAACTCCGATCGTAGCAGACAATACTCTCCTTGTGTACGTTTATACCCTGACTGATTACTCATGCCGTGCAATTTCCCAAAAGTTTCTCCTGTCAAACGATATACTTTGTCATCATCTGATGCTCTTTCGCTTACAGTTACTATGGGAGCAGACCGGGGACTGCAACTAGGTTCTATGATGCCATCTGCAGGCAGCTGATCTACAAACACTTCCACAATCTTGGAACTCGATACGGTCGTTTGTAGGCGGGTGCTTCAGTTCCAGTAGGAATTTTGTGCTGAATAAGCGGTGTTGCGGGTAATGGACGCGACGGATTAAATAACTGCACTTGCTCACTCGACAGTTTTTCCATTAATGCTCCATCCTGTGCATGAAGATGTGCTACGTTACTCTTTAGCTCTGACCAGTCGACAGAATCTCCTACCATTATGTTATTTGCTGTAAAATCACGATCTAGTTCGTCCTCGTCTACCAGTTCTAAATTCGCCCCCAGAGTACCCACCAACAACTTTAATTCTCCGGGGCGAATATTATCAGTACTGGCATGCACTCTTCTCGTGTCGTCTACCTCCCGAACGTGGGACGCGCTGCGTTGTATAAAACAGCTAACTACAGCTAGTATATCGTTATCCCCCAAAGGTTCAACGATGCACAACAGTTTCACTAGCAGGTCAGTACCTAAATCAGACGAGACTACCTTTCCTGTACCTTTCTGTGTGTAAGGGATATTTTACGCAGTTTAATTGGTTCCCCCCTGGACACGGGGGTGACCTTGCGACAGTGCAGGTATTCCAGCTGCAAACCTAGATGAAGCAAAGTTTCATCCGGTTCTACCGTATGCTGTTCCAGGTCAAGTACCTTCCACTAGCCACGGGTAGAACATCTGCATTCACTGCGAAGTTAACGTACCCCATTCGGAACTTCAACACTTCAGCGCTCAGTGAATTTACACGCCTCCCACCTACGCCACTTAACGCTCAGTGTGATGCACTAAACTATTTCCCCCAAATACGAGCTTACTTGCGACCAATACCTGAGAACCGGTAGCAAACAACATTTTACATGATTTATCCAGCACATAGCCGGTCAGAAAAAAGTATGCCACTGCTTTCTTATATGAGCTAACACTTACTGTGACCGTGGCACAGTGGACATTCCTACGCCGTGTAACTGCTGCCCATAATATCTACTTTGCGACTGAAACATTCGTTGTTCCTGATTTCCGTTACGGCATTGCCGATCCGACTGACCATATTTCCTTCAATACCCGCCAAGTTTCTGCATGCAATCTCATTGTACGTACCCCATTCGTCAACACAAAAACAATTTATATCCATACTATACACTGTCCGATGTTCATGTGACGTAGCCAATGTCCCAATTTCCTCTAGTGATAATGCAATATCCGTTGCTTCACTCAAATGTTTAATAAATTCTAAACGAAAGCTTCTTGACATTTCCGGTTGTATGCTCTTCGAAAATGCGTCAAGAGCCCCCTGCTCTACTTCCCGCAAAATTATCGCGTTAGCTCTTTCATCATCTGTGAGCTCATAGGTATCTACATCGATTTTATGAATACGATCAACAAAAATTTCAGTCGATTCCTTCTGTTTACGAAAAATCCTATTAAGTTTTCGCTGACAGTATCTTTCCGGGTTCTTCTTCTGATATCTTTATAGTAACCCTTCCAGAGAATCCTAAGATTAGCCTCCCTCAGATTACAAATAACATTCGCTCTAGCATATCCCGTTAAATTCAATCTAGCAACACGTTTAAATGCCCCACACTCCATCCTCCCAATTTGACGGCTGTAGGCAATTGTCAAAAAGATAAAAAAATCTTCCCCCTGTTTCCCAGTAAACGGATAACCAATGCCACAGCAATGGTATCCAGAGTTGTGGGTTGTGATATGCTTTTCCCTCTCTGCCGCTTTGATCTCATTTACTTATTTCTGTAATTTATCTACCTGATCCCTAAAATGTTCAATAACCTCACAAGGGAACCTCCCCATCGCACCCCCCTCAGATTTAGTTATAAGTTGGCACAGTGGATAGGCCTTGAAAAACTGAACACAGATAAATCGAGAAAACAGGAAGAAGTTGTGTGGAACTATGAAAAAATAAGCAAAATATCCAAACTGAGTAGTCCATGCGCAAGATAGGCAACATCCCCGTTGCTAGCGTGAGCAGCTGCGGAACGAGAGGTCCTTGGTTCAAGTCTTCCCTCGGGGGAAAAGTTTACTTTCTTCATTTTCGCAAAGTTATGATCTGTCCGTTCGTTCATTGACGTCTCTGTTCACTGTAATAAGTTTAGTGTCTGTGTTTTGCGACCGCACCGCAAAACCGTGCGATTAGTAGACGAAAGGACGTGCCTCTCCAATGGGAACCGAAAACATTTGATTGCAAGGTCATAAGTCAACCGATTCCTCCACAGGAAAACACGTCTGATATATTCTGTACGACACTGGTGACGGCATGTGCGTCACATGACAGGAATATGTCGTCGACCCACCCAACTTGTACACTTGGCGAATGGGTAAAAAGATTCTTCTACCGATGCCCGATTTAGGTTTTCTTGTAGATGTGATAATGACTCCCAAAAAAGTGATGAAGACATAAGAGTTTGTCAATATAAACTGCAACAAATGAATGCAACAGTTTCACAGTCACACAATTTTGCCCCGTGCTCTGTCAAAACATATGTTTTTAACGTTTTCAAATTTTTCCGTGTGTAGACCGTCAAATCCTGCATATGTCAAAGCAAATCTGAACATGTCCTGGAATTTTGGAGAGCGAAGTTGATTATGTGTGAGTGCCCGAACTTTGATAATTGAAACACGATCACGTAAACAATACTGCTCTGTGTACCTGTGCAGCTTCGCAAATTCATAGAATCTTTTCACAAAGTATTTCACTTGCCGAAAACCGAACACATCTAACGGTTGCACAAGAGGTGTAAAACCTGGAGGAATGATAATCACGTCTACTCCCATACTAAAATTTTACAATGCCTGATCCTTCTGTCCTGTATAGCTGTCAAGGAGTAAGGTAAAATCTTTAACCGCGTAAGGAGCAATCACACGTTCATTAAAGTCTTTCACTAGTCTTTTCTCCATTTCTCCTGAAGCACTGCAATTCACAATGACATTCGGCATTTGCGCAAGTACCCTATTCACCTGTTGCTGAACTTGCGGTCCAAATACACCATTTTTTACTTGCAAACATAAATAAAATGTAGGTAAAAGAAATACTGCTTTGTTCAGAGCATATTGTACGGTATAACTATGTGAAGTGGCATGCAGCTGGTCTACAGTACATTCCGTGTCGCCTTCTCCAACTAAAGATAACGTGCGGGTTGATTTCATTTCACAGTTAAAACCAGACTGATCTGTGTTGATAATATATGCGTCTTCATACTGTTGGAATCTGACGTTAGTTTCTGTAACAAACGTCTTGGAACACTAAAAGTTCTTCCAGTTTATTCTCGTAGTTCTTGCTTACACATTTCGTAATCTTCCTGCTCGGAATTTTGTATTTTCTTTTGATCGTGACAAGCCAATGAAATAAAGGCTTTAAGTCAAAGCCGATTTGTTCAGCGTAATGCAATCCCCAAATCTGTAGCTCTGTATCATGCACTGCACTTAATTCATTTCTGGCTTTAATAAATTGTCGGTATACATGGTTTTCTAGTTCACTCAACTTCTGTCTTCGGGTTACACCTCGTTCCACGACTTCTTTGCAATATTTAATTGTGCTTTTTTCCTCCATCCCTTAAAATTTCTTAAATTTATTTGTTACTTCACTCCATAATCTATATTTGCGTCTTTTAAATCGTTTGGACAGTAACTTGTATTGCAGCATTTCCTTCATGTAACCCAAAGAAATACCATCAGATTGAAGTCGCAGTATTTCCTCTTCATGTTCTTCGTACGGATCGTCAAAAATCTCATCATGTGGTACATAGAGCCACGCAGCAATCAGCAAGGTATCGTCATCACCACACGTACTGTTTATCAACAAATGTAGGAAATAATCATCCAAATAATCGACAATCGTTCGATCCCTTAAGGAACTTTCCGATTCCTTACAGTTCGCAAAATATTCATTGACCTTGTTATTGAAGTCGCGAGCTATATTTGCTGGATTCATATTGCCCACGGAATACATCACACGTATTTAATGCACTCTCGTCCAAAGTAGCGAACAGTCAACTGCCAGCCAGGGAGCCTCGTTAGCAGGAATACTCTCTCTTCCGTGCGCTGTAATGTACTGACGTCGTGTGTTTCGATGTTTGTTTAGGTGTAGCGTCCCCATACTACGGCGCAGTTACCTCGCATCGGACGGACGGACGGACAGATAATAATTGTCTGAAAATAAAAAATTAAACTTTTCACTCGAGGGAAAACTTGAACCAAGGACCTCTCGTTCCGCAGCTGCTCACGCTAACCACGGTACCACGGCATCCTTGATGTTGCCTATCTTGCGCATGGACTACTCAGTTTGTATATTTAGCTTATTTTTTTCATAGTTCCACACAACTTCTTCCTGTTTTCTCGATTGATCTGTGTTCAGTTTTTGAAGGCCTATCCACTGTGCCAACTTATAACTAAACCTGAGGGGGTTGCGATGGGGACGTTCCCTTCTCAGTGGCTGACAGTTCCTTCGCCATGACTGCAATTTAATGAAAAGTATAATAAAAGAATACAAAAATGAGCCAGACCAAAGAAAGGAAAAGGGGAAACCCAACAGCCTCGAAACCAAAATAACTGAAATTGACTCTTAGCTCCTTTGCTGCATGGCACACCATCAGTGTAGGTGCTCCGTACTGCTGACTACTAACTTCAAGAGGTCCGTCCTCATCAGTCTTCCTGACACCAGTGTAAACGGGCATGGGACTCCACTGCCTGTCGCCGGTTGGAACGTAGATTCTCTGCTAGATTTGAGGAAGACGATGGTGGCGGTGTGTCCACGGAGGGCCCTGATGGTAGAATAACATTTCGTGATTAACTGCAATACAGTGGTTGTTGGACCTTCTGCTCGTAACATTCTCGGCGGCCACGAAGGTGGCCAGCGGACGCTCACACTTGGGCCTGCTGCTGCGAGTGTAGCTGCGCTGGCATTACTGGAATGAGTTGCCTCGGCAGAATCGCTACGGCCTTACTGGGTCGTACCGCGGCGGCTGCAACCACGCGTCATGTTGTGATCGCGGCTGGGTTGCGTGGCAGCGGCGGTAGTGTCACTGGTCCGAGCTCCGTTTCAGCGACCATCCCCATGGGTGGCGGGCCAGGGTCCTAGGCTCCGGCCCTGGTCATGGTGTTCGTGGAGGCCGTGTCGCAGGACGATGGCGACAGGGCACCCCAAGCAGTGATTCCCATTACATGCGGCTGCTTGCTGATGGCATCCGATGACAGTGTCCGTGATGACTACAATGGACACATCACTCTGGAACCTATTAGGCGACTACCTGGATTACGACAGTGATGTCTGCGATGACAGCGACTACTCCAGACTGGCGGCGGCGCTGAATGACGCAGGCTCTTCGTCACTCCACCGCCTCACAATGGTTGATGATGACGAACTGGCTGCCAGTCCCTACGAGGAGGTTTACTATCTTTTGGTTCAAAAAATCGATTTTTTTAAATTGCATTTTTGGATGCATAAAAGTGTTTAGAATCCACCCCTGAAACGGATTTTCCGTATACGGAACGGAAATGTTTGTTATTCGCGATTGAACAAAAAAATGCACCTGCCTCCAATCGGCCTTTTTCACGCACCAGTTTTTTTCTTTCGGAGGACGAGTTATTGTACCGATGCTTGGGAGGAAACACACAAAATTCAAATGAAAGTTTGAACGCGTGTATTTGGAAGTTAACCCCCAAGCATTTGCTTTCTGGTGCCAAGACTGTGGAGATTGCGACTTTCCATGCAGTGAGCAGCTTGAGCGAAGGGTATTCAGCAATTCTAAAGACCATGGGCGTCACCCTGGGACTCTATTCGACGCAGTTCGCCAAGCACTCGGACGACCACCGGATTCAAGCGGTCAAAATCCGCTTGTCACCAGCCGTACGAACGGCTCTGGAGCAGCGCAGGATGGCCCAGATCGAGCAGAACGCCCTCTATGAGAAAGAGGAAGGACTAGTTTATGGCCCCGGAAAAATCAGATTGAACGTATGTTGCATAATATTTCATTTATAGGTAGTCAAAACTTCAAACGCGTTTTTCTAGAAATGACGTTTTTTTATCTTGCGGTATGGTAACTTCAAATCTACTGAACCGATTGGCATGATTCTTTGTTTCCGACGAAGCTAACTAAATTGTCTAGGAGTTGTACCACTCTTATTCCGATCCATCATCAATAAATATTTTTATTTGGCCGATGAATTTTAAAAATCTATGAAAAAAAACCCTATTTTTTTCAAATGGCCGTCATTTTGTTTCCTATGCTCCAAATAACTTAAGCGAGGTACAACTCCCAAAGAATCTTATATACTTCGCTAACGTCAACTCAATTTTTATTTAAGACGAGCCGGCTGACCTGTGACATACCGCACGTGGAGGTCTATATTGAAATTTTGTTTCGTTCCGACGGCACTTCCGCCTTTGCTCTTCGATATTTCCGGTCGTAAATACTCCAGTTTGTAGAGGAAATATCAATAAAGATTTTGACCAAATTTGTCATTGATATCTGTAACATATGCCGAGAAAAAATTCTCTAAGATGATGCTTTTTCCAGGCCAAAGACAGTAAACCTCCCCTCAAATATAGTTTTCTGCTGCTGATGTTGGCGGTTCTTCCTCCCCGGGAGGTAGCTGATATTTTGCGGTGTTGCTCGGCTGGCGTAAGTAACCCAATTACCTCCCTCGATGTTGACACCCTGGCGTGGGATGAGCTGCTTCGTGTCACGTCCTGCGCTACTTGGCGACACAGTTTCCTTCTTCGTGTTGCTTAACTCGGCGCTCTGCTGATCCACTTGCATCATAGTACTATACCACTGAGCTGCGCAACAGAATGTAACAAACATACGATGTCTGACTCCCAATATTCCTTCACATTTCAACTAACTTATTCGCTCTAATCATTCGACCCTCTGCACTCCGTTTTTATATAGTGAAAGACTGTAAAGAAATATCTTCACGCTCATCAACCCACATGTCTCATTGTCTGCCCTCGTTGAGATTGAACGTCTGACAACTCTATCTCCCCAGTTACAAAAGACATACTAAAAAATTTTACATTCTACATTTACCGATTGTCAGCCACATATCTAGAAAATGATTAGATTTCACGACAGCCACAAGCATTCTCATGGTTTTCATTCCTCTTCCACTAGCGGCACTTGTCTCATCGGCGCTGCCTTTTAACGGTACTTCACCGTCTCATTTCCCAGAAATTTCCCTATCTTGACTAACTAGGCTCATTAGCTGGCTATTAAGCCAGCGCAGAAAGTTCTTGAGAGACGACCTCTGAACTCTGAGAACCTTACAATGGATTTCCATATTCATCTTAGGAAATAGCACTTCAAACACTAATGGAAGCTTGTAAAGAACGTCGCTGCTGGTATTTCGATAGCAGCTTGTAGACCGGAAAGTACAGGGCTATTACAAATGATTGAAGCGATTTCATAAATTCACTGTAGCTCCATTCATTGACATATGGTCACGACACACTGCAGATACGTAGAAAAACTCATAAAGTTTTGTTCGGCTGAAGCCGCACTTCAGGTTTCTGCCGCCAGAGCGCTCGACAGCGCAATGAGACAAAGTGGCGACAGGAGCCGAGAAAGCGTATGTCGTGCTTGAAATGCACTCACATCAGTCAGTCATAACACTGCAACGACACTTCAGGACGAAGTTCAACAAAGATCCACCAACTGCTAACTCCATTTGGCGATGGTATGCGCAGTTTAAAGCTTCTGGATGCCACTGTAAGAGGAAATCAACGGGTCGGCCTGCAGTGAGCGAAGAAACGGTTGAACGCGTGAGGGCAAGTTTCACGCGTAGCCCGCGGAAGTCGACGAATAAAGCTAGTAGGGAGCTAAACGTACCACAGCCGACGGTTTGGAAAATCTTACGGAAAAGGCTAAAGCAGAAGCCTTACCGTTTACAATTGCTACAAGCCCTGACACCCGATGACAAAGTCAAACGCTTTGAATTTTCGGCGCGATTGCAACAGCTCATGGAAGAGGATGCGTTCAGTGCGAAACTTGTTTTCAGTGATGAAGCAACATTTTTTCTTAATGGTGAAGTGAACAGACACAATGTGCCAGAACCGCGAGCTCGCATCGACGATGCTTTCGAACTCATTGGTGGAGACATGCTGCGCCGAGTGTGGGAGGAACTTGATTATCAGCTTGATGTCTGCCGAATCACTAAAGGGGCACATATCGAACATTTGTGAATGCCTAAAAAAACTTTTTGAGTTTTTGTGTGTGTGTGCAAAGCATTGTGAAAATATCTCAAATAATAAAGTTATTGTGGAGCTGTGAAATCGCTTCAATCATTTGTAACAACCCTGTACAAAGAAACGCCTGCTACTCGTCAGATGACAGCAAAACCTCGTCTTAACTGCTACGGTATAGCGTAATGTAGTTAATGTATATGAAATCACTGACCAAATTATTGACCGGGTCGTAGAATGCACTGCCATGATAATCCGCCTCTACAAGATCGGGTATGATACTTTACAAAGTAATCAGAAAAATGAACACAGTTCCAATCGCAAATACATTTTATCTCAGAACTACCTTACATGACGTTTTTCTCGGAAACTTTGTGTCCCATCTTCTTTGGGTGAAATTTTTTTATAGGCAAACACATAAATATGAAAGGATGATGTATCTTATAACGCCTGAAATCGGCTGGAAAATGGAGTAAAAGAAGTCAGTTTAATATTTTCAAATGCGGACGAGGAGAAATAGTTTGTATCGCTGAAGAAAGCTCTCAAAACTGAACATAGTTTACCAAACCTTTTTTTTCATCATTTCAGAGACTTCATGAAACACTTTCCTTCTGGAAACTCGCCACGTCGCGTCACTCGACTGAAGCGAGTAGAAGTTGTTGGGTGAAGATAGCCTAACTTGAATTTCCTCAATTCTTGCGCCAACACTCCCATCCGGACAGGAGGGTTTAGGTGGCAGATTGTGAAAAGTTTCGTTAGTGGTCTTCATTTTTATGTTATTTCCTCAGTAATGACAAGGGACATTTCAAGGGCTTTAATACTAGGAGATAGCCGGCAGGTTTCCCTGGAATCAAAGTGACTTATGGAGATACAGATTAGAGTCACCCATGTACGTCACAACATGCTCATCATCGATAGGAGGTAAGCATTCACGGTAGCCGCCTCGTGTAACGTACCCAATACCATAGAAAACAGAGGAAGATTTCAGACAAGAACTGTCTTCTGCACCCGGTTTTTAATCGAAAATACTGTCTTCACAACTTTCATACTGTGTACTGATGAAACAATTTTTAAATTCAACTGTGACATAAATATGTAAATTGCTCATTAATGGCAAAGAGAAAATCTTCGCTGGTTACGTCAGCAAGTTAACCAACACCTGTTAAGTTATCTAAGTAATTTACCAGTCGAACATATCCTCAGTGGTTGAAATATGCTGAAGTTAAGCCTTCGTTTAAAACAGGAAATAAGGAAGCACCGTAAAATTTCTATATAATTTCACTTTTAGCAGAATTCTCGAACATTTTTGAGAAAGTAATATACAGTCTACTTCTTAACCATCTGACAACAAATAATACCTGGTCAAAGTCACAGTTCGTATGCTAAAGGGTTCCGATAACGAGAAGGCTATCTACACCTACAGTGAGGATGTACTCAGTTCATTAGACAGTAAGTTACAGGCTGCTGATACATTCTGTGTTAGATCAAAGACATTTGACTACGTAAGTCACAATATCCTTTTAAGTAAATTACAATATTCTCGTGTATCAGGAGATGCTGCAAAATGGTTCAAATCGTATCTATTTGACAGGAAACCAAGCACATCAATAGGAAACATGTGTTTATTAAGCTGTCATTCATCATCCAACATGAGGTGTTCCACTAGGTTCCATCTCGCGGCCCTTACTTTTTCTTATGTACATCAACGACTTTTCATCCATAAGATTACCAAATGCCGAGTTTGTTTTGTTGGTAGATGATACAAACATTGCAATAAAGAGGACGCTAAATATTCTCTAATAAGTTTGTTTACTGACATTTTCATCGATATTAACAAATGTTTCGTAGACAGTTCTTTGCCACTAAGGCCGAGCGGTTCTAGGCGCTACAGTCTGGATCCGCGCGACCGCTACGGTCGCAGGTTCGAATCCTGCCTCGGGCATGGATGTGTGTGATGTCCTTAGGTTAGTTAGGTTTAAGTAGTTCTAAGTTCTAGGCGACTGATGACCTGATAAGTTAAGTCCCATAGTGCTCAGAGCCATTTTATCACTAAACTTTTTAAAAACCCACTATATGTAGTTCTTGAGATGACAGCTTGATAATACATTCAACTGAGAGGAACATACCACAGATTTGCTGCAGCGCTTAACAAATATCTATTTGCAATGCGAATGTTATCAAACGCTGGTAGTACAACAATTAAAAGGCTGTCATACTATACTTACTTTCATTCCATAATGTCACACGGGGCCGGCCGGAGTAGCCGAGCGGTTCTAGGTGCTACAATCTGGAACCGCTACGGTCGCAAGTTCGAATCCTGCCTCGGGCATGGATGTGTGTGATGTCCTTAGGTTATTTAGGTTTAAGTAGTTCTAAGTTCTAGGGGACTGATGACCTCAGATGTTGAGTCCCATAGTGCTCAGAGCCATTTGAACCATTTTTGTCACACGGGATTATTTTTCGGGGCAGAGGGTAATACAAGAAGCCGAGCTTAAGTTTTCCGTGTTTAAAAACGTGTAATAAGAGTAACTCAAGAACTATCAGCATAGGTCTGTTTAGAAATCTAGAGACCCCAAATACTAATTTGCAATATATTAAATTCTCACTCAAATTCCTCGTTAAAGATATATCTTTTTCAAATCAAAAGCTCAGTTCATGGAATCAATACAAGGAATAGAATAATCTTCACAAAGATTTAAAGTCACTTGCTTTTCTCCAGAAGGGTTTCCATCATTCAGAAACTTGTATTTTCAAAGGCCTGCCAACAGCCACAAAATGTAGAACTAGTACTACGTTTCACTTTAAGAGGAACGTAAAGCTCTATAAGTGGCCGACTGCCTCTAATGCGCAGATGAATTTCTTAGTCGCACCAGTTGATGTGTGGTTATGTAAGTTGCTAATAAAGCGTTGATCTACCTTTGGCTTTATGGAAACAGTTATTCGGCTTGGCATTGATTGACACAGTTATCGGACGTCCTCCTCGGCGATATCGTGCCAAAGTCTATCCACTTGGGGTATTAGATCGTCAAAATCCCGTAATGCTTGAAGGGCGTTGCACATAGTGCTCCAAACGTTCTCAGTTATGGAGAAATTCGGCAACCTTACTGACCAAGGTAGGGTTTCGCAACCATGAAGACAATCAATACAAACCCTCGACATATGAAGGTAGACATTGTCTTACTGCCATGTAAGTCCATTATGGCTTGCCCTGAAGGACGACAATACGGGATGTAGAATATCGTCGACGTGTTAGTGTTCTGCAAGGGTGACACGGATGACAACCAAAGGGATCCTGCTATGAAAAGAAATGGCACCCCAGAACATCACTCCATGTTGCCGGGCCGTAAGGTGGCAGAAAGGTTGGTATCGCACCGCTGTCCGGAACGTCGCTAGAGACTGCTGCGACCTGGAATATCACTGACTAGAGTGTCTCGGTTAGAAATGAGTCCCGATGACCAGTGAAGACGTTTCTGGGGACGCCTCAGACAGCGGTGGGATACCAACCTGGCCGGCCGCTGGTGGCCTAGCGGTTCTAGGAGCTCCAATCTGGAACCACGCGATCGCTACGGTCGCAGGTTCGAATCCTGCCTCGGGCATGGATGTGTGTGATGTCCTTAGGTTAGTTAGGTTTAAGTAGTTGTAAGTTCTAGGGGACTGATGACCTCAGATGTTGAGTCCCATAGTGCTCAGAGCCATTTGAACCATTTGATACCAACCTGACTATCGTCCACCACACGGTCGGACAGCCAGGAGTGATGGTCCGAGGTATCATTTCATTTCATAGCTGGATACCTTTAGTTGTTTTCTTCGTTGATCCATTATGGATCGTGGGACGACGGCTGGCATGAACTTCTTGATGCAATAATTGGTAATTTGTGGCATCAAGAACCTTTAGTTGTCATCCGCCGCACCGTTACAAAACAGCGGTACGTCGACAATATTCTACGCCCCGTTTTGTTGCTCTTCAGGGGAAGCCATCCTGGGTTTACATTTCAGGAAGATAGTGCCCACACGCACATGGCGAGATTTTCTACTGCTTGTCTTCGTCATTGTCAAATCCTACCTTTGCCAGAAAAGTCGCCTCATCTCGCCCCAACTGAGAACGTTTGGATCATTGTGGGCATCACCCTTACCGTCTCGGGATTTTGACGATGTAACGCATCAGCTGGACAGAATTTGGAACGATGACACTCAGGAGTACACCCAACAATCAATAATTCAATGCGAAGCCGAATAACTGCTTGAATAAGAGTCAGAGGTGGACCAATGCGTTGTTGTCTTTCTCAGTTTGTGGAGCTCTTTCTATTGAACAAATCATCCACGTTTTATGAAAATTTTGTCAATTGTTTGTCTGTAGTTCCAAATCACGTGTACCGATTTTCATCCCATTCGTATAATTCCCTCGCGGTACATCGTTTTTCTGTGTGCATCAGTACCGTCCAACAACGCTAGATGATAAGAAAGACTGGATTTGCGACGCATGTTAAACGCTCCGAGATGGAGGCACTTCGATTCAAATAGGCCGGTACGACTATGCTCAGAAACAGGTGAGAGTAGAAAACGTAATCTTATCCAGCAAACAGTTGTAATTGTTAGAACTGAATATAAGATTTACTAAAAGTAAAAATTTTGACAAGCACATCTATTGTTCTACAAACTTTCTATTTATTTTGTAAAACATTGATAAATAATTAGTTCGACGAAGTGTGTTTTGATGATATCGCAAAACGGCAAATTACAGAAAAATAATTTAGAGTAAAAAATGTTGCGTTTTGACGATTTTTTCAGTGCTAATAATTTTTTCATGTTCACATCTGCAGTTCTTTTTCTACTTTTCCATGAGATTCTAGGTTGTGTAGTGTTCACCATTCTCTTCCTCTTGTCTGTTTGCCTAAAACACATTGTGCCTGAAAAAATCGGCCGCAACTTTTCCTACAAATAGTGCTTATATGGTAAGTTTGAACTACGCCGTACATACTTACTGTACGGTCACCTCAGTACCTAAAATTAAATTTGAGACACTGCGCTGCTGGTGGGAGACAAGGCGTGCCTGACGTAAATGTGTAGTGGGGCGATTTTTATAACTTCTACACTGCCCATCGACTGTACATTATTGTAACTCACAATAGGAACCTTGAGGCTGGAATCTTGACCTCATATTTAAAAACAAAAGTGATTTTCAGTAGGCATCCAAGCTTCCAACTCCATTTGTGCTCCACTCAGTTACTCACTTCCTTGAACACACATGATATTTTTCTTTTCCATAGGCTGAACTGTTTAATGGATCATCAGTGTCTGCGCACTAGAGGCACTGCTTGTTAATGCAAACTGGAGCTTTTATAGGAGTGTTAATAATGTTGTTACATTACGAAACTTGATTTCAACTACATCGCTTCACCTTATTTGCCAGGGTGGCCGAGCGGTTCTAGGCGCTTCAGTCTGGAACCGCGCGACCGCTACGGTCGCAGGTTCGAATCCTGCCTCGGGCAATGAGGTGTGTGATGTCCTTAGGTTAGTTAGGTTTAAGTAGTACTAAGTTCTAGGGGATTGATGACCTTAGAAATTAAGTCCCGTAGTGCTCAGAGCCATTTGAACCATTTTCACCTTATTTGAATCCGTAAGTTAAGGTGGACTTTAAGAAGTCTTGTGTACATATCCTTCTTCGTATCGCCATCAATGTCGCTGGCAGAAACGCGAACGTGCATCGGACAACGCTCTGTGAACTTTCAGAGTGCTTACATGTCGTGGTGTTAAGTTCCTATGGGACCAGACTGCTGAGGTCATCGGTCCTTAGGCTTACGCACGACTTAATCTAACCTTAACTAACTCACGCTAAGGACAACACACACACCCATGCCCGAGGGAGGACTCGAACCTCCGACGGGGGGAGCCGCGTGAACAGTGGCAGGGCGCCCTAGACTGCGCGGCGACCGCTCGCCGCTTTACACGCTATAAACACGGATCTGCGCTAGGTCGATATAGGGGTAACCGCGGCACGAAGCACGCCGAGTTCTGCGCATACTGCAATCTCCCGACAGAGGCTTCGTCATTGCCGCGTGACCTGCCACGGAATCAGTTCAACCAGTCACCGAATGAGGCTCAAAATGGCTCTGAGCACTATGCGACTTAACTTCTGAGGTCATCAGTCGCCTATAACTTACAACTACTTAAACCTAACTAACCTAAGGACATCACACACATCCATGCCCGAGGCAGGATTCGAACTTGCGGCCGTAGCGGACGCTCGGCTCCAGACTGTAGCGTGTAGAACCGCAAGGCCACTTCGCCCGGCCTCACCGAATAAGGTTCTATCAAATCACTTGCAGTGGATGTTTAATAATTACCTATGCAATAAGCGCCAAAGAAACTCTTCTGATGAGGCACGCGTCACCTAGCATCTCTCTCCTGTAGTACTTACTAAGCAAGTTTAAGGTCATACCTCGTAAATTGTTCTCATATGACCTTTACTCTGATGCAGTCTACTCGCCTGTCGCCTGTCACAAAGCATGTTTTATCTCTACCAACCTCTATTTCGACTTCCCGTTTGAAAGCAGATTATGCAAAGACGAGATTACTGGTGATTACTATAAACTAATCACACTCCCACTCGTGATTGTTGTTCACATAATATTTCATGAAGTTATGATATACCGATTTGAACATAGATTCTGTAGACGAAATTGTAATTTCATTCTAAATAATTAACTTCCAAGAATGTACTCGATCAAGCACAAAGACATTGTTCACTTTTTGACGCTATTTCCAAAAATTGGTAAACAGGAATTGGTGGAGTATCGTCAACTCTGTTTTTAGATTCTAAAAGCACTTAGTTTTCGACGTATTACTCTCATAGGCTGACTTATATTGTGCAGTGAGTATGCTGTGAATGGCTTCCTTATCTTTAGTACGATTCTGGAAAGTCTGTCAAATATCTATTCAACAGCTGCAACTACTTTTTAGTATAACTCAAAACTATTTACAGAAACAAATTTGTTTAACTGTGAGGATAGGTGGAAGTAAGTGGATATCAAATCAGTGTTCCAACATTTTCAGTTCCAGATCCCTCATCTTTCATATTGCCGAAGCACCTTTACCAGAAAATCCATTATCCTAGCGGAACACGATTCTTTAATCTTTGATACTTGAAGCCTTGTCAACATTACTTTTTCATTTAGTTGATCTAAGAAGCCTCCGTAGTACTCTGTACCTATTGTTTTATCCTTAATAAGATAATGAGTAGGACAACTTGATTCTGCTTCTTTGAGAAAACAGGCCATGGCCTTCTTGGCAGAAAAATTTGACATCTCCTTTTCTTTCAACTGCAGAGCTACTGGATTCGATTGCTGTTTTATTTCTATTGTAAACTAATTAACCTATGTCTCATCCCTAGAAAAATATCTGGCAACAAAATCAGTTCTACCTTTCTGAAAAGTCTACAACAATTTCAGTATTTCGTTTACTTCTTTGCCTTTGATCAGCAGGCAGCAAATAGGGCACCCATCCGGCACGAAGCTTTCTGACAGTTCACTCCCCATGTAAACATACCATAGCCTTACTTGTGCCATGACTACGGTATTTTATATAACAAATTTAAATACCATTTGCCTAATAGCATAACGTGGTTGTCATTTCTCTCCCTCTTTGTTTTCTTCTGTAGTTGTAATTTTTCGACAGCCCTCCATCTATTCACGGTTTAGAAGAAAAGGGCCCAATAATTGTAAATACCTACAAATATTATAAAACTTTTCGTGAAATGTCAACCGTCTTTTTTCTCTAATAGACGTTTTGAAATCTGTGACAGTTCCTTTAAAGGGTGTACAGGGATTAGTGACCACAAGTAACTTAACATGCAAATCTCCCAAAAATAAACGCAAAGTATAACTGTTGAAAGTATATATATAGTTTGATGGACGCTTTCCTAAGAAATAGACTCCACTCTTTCTAAAATAGCTGCGTAGTACGTAAGCAAAATCCAAAGGTAGATTCAACTGAAATAGTACTGATGGCATACCATGTATATGAATACGAAATGGAACAGGTCCACCACGGTACACAAAACAGGTCATCAAACTATTGCAAAAGGAACGAAATGAGCATGCCATATTTAAAAGAACTTAACAATTCCAAGACTGGTGATGTTTTACAGAAGCTGGTAATTACCGTTGACTTCAATTTTAGATGATCTTAATAGTTTCCACAACGAAACTCTGTCTCCAAATCTGGTAGAAAATCCGAAGAGGTTCTGGTCATATGTAAGGTATACCAGCAGCAGTACCACAAAAGGAGATTTACTAAACACGGTTTTTCGAAATTCCTTCACCGTACAAGATACAGTAAATACACTCCTGGAAATTGAAATAAGAACACCGTGAATTCATTGTCCCAGGAAGGGGAAACTTTATTGACACATTCCTGGGGTCAGATACATCACATGATCACACTGACAGAACCACAGGCACATAGACACAGGCAACAGAGCATGCACAATGTCGGCACTAGTACAGTGTACATCCACCTTTCGCAGCAATGCAGGCTGCTATTCTCCCATGGAGACGATCGTAGAGATGCTGGCTGTAGTCCTGTGGAACGGCTTGCCATGCCATTTCCACCTGGCGCCTCAGTTGGACCAGCGTTCGTGCTGGACGTGCAGACCACGTGAGACGACGCTTCATCCAGTCCCAAACATGCTCAATGGGGGACAGATCCGGAGATCTTGCTGGCCAGGGTAGTTGACTTACACCTTCTAGAGCACGTTGGGTGGCACGGGATACATGCGGACGTGCATTGTCCTGTTGGAACAGCAAGTTCCCTTGCCGGTCTAGGAATGGTAGAACGATGGGTTCGATGACGGTTTGGATGTACCGTGCACTATTCAGTGTCCCCTCGACGATCACCAGTGGTGTACGGCCAGTGTAGGAGATCGCTCCCCACACCATGATGCCGGGTGTTGGCCCTGTGTGCCTCGGTCGTATGCAGTCCTGATTGTGGCGCTCACCTGCACGGCGCCAAACACGCATACGACCATCATTGGCACCAAGGCAGAAGCGACTCTCATCGCTGAAGACGACACGTCTCCATTCGTCCCTCCATTCACGCCTGTCGCGACACCACTGGAGGCGGGCTGCACGATGTTGGGGCGTGAGCGGAAGACGGCCTAACGGTGTGCAGGACCGTAGCCCAGCTTTATGGAGACGGTTGCGAATGGTCCTCGCCGATACCCCAGGAGCAACAGTGTCCCTAATTTGCTGGGAAGTGGCGGTGCGGTCCCCTACGGCACTGCGTAGGATCCTACGGTCTTGGCGTGCATCCGTGCGTCGCTGCGGTCCGGTCCCAGGTCGACGGGCACGTGCACCTTCCGCCGACCACTGGCGACAACATCGATGTACTGTGGAGACCTCACACCCCACGTGTTGAGCAATTCGGCGGTACGTCCACCCGGCCTCCCGCATGCCCACTATACGCCCTCGCTCAAAGTCCGTCAACTGCACATACGGTTCACGTCCACGCTGTCGCGGCATGCTACCAGTGTTAAAGACTGCGATGGAGCTCCGTATGCCACGGCAAACTGGCTGACACTGACGGCGGCGGTGCACAAATGCTGCGCAGCTAGCGCCATTCGACGGCCAACACCGCGGTTCCTGGTGTGTCCGCTGTGCCGTGCGTGTGATCATTGCTTGTACAGCCCTCTCGCAGTGTCCGGAGCTAGTATGGTGGGTCTGACACACCGGTGTCAATGTGTTCTTTTTTCCATTTCCAGGATTTATTTCAAAATTCGAATTAAAAATAGCTACCAACGTGAGTAACTTAGAAGTAGATTCCCTCGGTGCAGCAAAGCATCTTACGTCACTTAATCTGCGGAAGTCTTCCAGTCCAGATTGTATACCAGTAAGGTTTCCTTTGTAGCATGCTGTTGAAAAGCTTCGTTTTAGCAGTCATATACGAACGATGGCTCAGCAGAAGAACCGTCCCTAAAAACTAGTGAGTTACGCAGGTCACATCGATACAAAAGACAGGAAATAGAAGTAACATGCCTAACTATAGACCCACTTCACTGGAAACGAATTCCAGTAGAATTCTTAAGTATATACTGTATTCGAACATTTTGAAATACCTTGAAAAAGCGATATATGGACACGTAACCAGTACCAGAAAGTATCCTTTTTTTGAAACATAACGGGCTTTTTAGTAACACGATGTAACGAATGCTATCGGCAAGGTATGTCAAGTTGGTTGCATATTTTTAGATTTCCAGATGCCGTTTGACACCGTTACTGAGCAGCGGCGTCTAATCAAATTGTATGGCTTTGGAGTACCTCTCCAATGCGCGACTGGTTTCGAGATTTTCTGCCATTTAGGTCACAGCTCGCTGTAATTGACAGAAGTCATGAAGGTAAACAGAAGCGAGTTAGTAGAAGTTTAGAGATCCTCTTCTTTTCCTAATCTGTATCTACGATTTAGGTGACAATTTCAGCTGGTCTCTTAGACTGATTACAGATAATGCTGCCATTTACCATTTAGCAAAGTTTTCATCAGCTTAAGACACTCAAGACAAAGCACAAAATGATATAGACAAATATCTGCATATTGCGAAGAGTGTAAATGTGAGGTTTTTCGGATGAGCACTAAAAAATTCTGTAAAATTTGGTTACACGATATATCGAGGAATTGTAAAAGCTGACAATTTACCTAAACACCTATGGGATTGGAATTAAAAAAAGTTAACCTGGGACCATTGAATCAGGTCTGTAGTAAACCATTTAGTGTTGTTTCAATTATAATGTTTCTGTGTTTCATCTGTTAAGTCTCACAGACGACGATATCCTAACGTGTGTTTCAACACTGGTTAAGAATTTGGGAAAATAATACGTTGGATCAACTTTCTTTAGCTTAATCCAAAGTTAGCAAACTCTTTCCTTTCTCTTCCATCCACTGAATAGTTTTGCGAAGAATGAATGATAGATCCAGTCATTTTGAAGATGCCGGTGATGGTCAGAGAGATTCATTTCAACTCAGGAGTTGTGCCAACCTTCTTTAGATTCCCACCATTGATGTTCAATAGTTTAGCTTCTTGTCCGTTCACTGTTACCCACTGTTTCCTGTATGCGATTGGCTACATTCAGGAAACGGTTCGTTTTCCCTCTTCAGCAGGTCACGGTTCCCTGGAACATAAACTGATACAACCTCGAATTATCTCGGTCAGGCTTAGGTAGTGAATTCGTGTACGGAACAAGTTTGTTTATTTTAACAGTGTAGCAGGGAGTAATTTGTTTCAAATTTCGGAATTATTTCATTAAAATCCGGACATGATGAATGAATTTGTAACTGCCCTTTGTTTCCAGACAAGATGTGATCATGTGACTTCAGCACATCCATTATTTAGCATTTACCTTTTTCTCCTGTGCTTGTTAACTAATGCACGTCATTTTACGAAGTATGAAACCAGTGAAGTAATAGATTTGGTTGTAATTTTTTGGTTTCGGTTTGGTTCATTGTGCATGAGTGATAGATTTCCTTGCATTTGTTCAAATCTTGTAAAACCGTAATGGATCCCAAGCGTTCATTAACTAAATCGCCTTCAGCGATTTCCCTGTAACGGTTGCACGTGTTCCATGTTGAGTTTATCACGGTTTCATCTGCTTCAGACTATTTCTCTACCGTTCCAGTCTCTAACAGCGGTCAGGAAAAGTCAACATTTAAATCTTTCTGTGCTAGCCGTGATATGTCTTATTTTATTATTATCATCATTGCTTCCTTTGTAGATTGAGGACAGTAAAATATTTTCACATTCAAAGGAGAAAGTTGGTGACTGAAACTTCATTAAAAGGTCTTACCGCAACGAAAAACGCCTTTGTTTTAATGATTGCCATCGAAACGTACTTATCGTATCCGTGACATTCTCTCCCCTATTTAGCGATGATACAAAACAAGCTGCCCTTATTTGAACTTCTCCGGTGTCCTCCGTCAATCCTGCCTGGTAAGGACCCCGTACAGGACAGCACTGTTCAAGCAAAGGACGAATAAGGGTAATGCGTGCAGTCTAATTAGTGGACATTTTCCCACTAAATCGTAGCTTTGGTTTTCCTTTCCAACAATATTATCAGGGCGATTTTCTATTTAATGCTGTCGTAATTGTAATTCCTAGGTATTTAGTCCGATTGACAGCCTTTAAATTTGTGTGACTTTTGGTGTAATCGAAATTTAACAGTTTTCTTCTAGAACTCATGAGGATGACCTCAAACTTTTTCTTGCAGAGAGTCAGTTCCAACATTTCGAAACATTGGGATACCGTATCTACGTCATTTTGCAGTTGGTTTGGATCTTATGATGACTTTAATAGTTAATATAATTTTGTTCTGGAACTGTTCTTTGTGTGAGAATGCAACTACGTGTTGCCAAGTCAAAGGTTCACTAATGGGGAATAGCTGCCTTCAATAGTATAAGTAATTTCGAGTAAAACGAACGCGCATATCCCCGGCGAAATTTTTGTGAGTGGGAATTTATTTAATTAAGATAGATTCTTGGGAAGAGTTTGAACTAACGATCACGCTTTGACAGCCCTCCCCCACCGCCAGATTTCTCACAGCGGTTTATGTAAGTAGCTTTCCCAACGTGAATGTTTAACGATTTATAACGCAGAATTCTTCGGTTTGTATCCTAGACCTCTTTTGAGGAGTTCCTGCTCATTCTCCTGTGAAACAACGCTATTTACTGCCTTTATGTATGTTAAGGGGCATATTTTGTTCTAATCGTTTCTTATCTGAAACTTATAATGTTTAGCTCGGCATAAATTGAGCCTTCTTGTTTCATTACTATGTTACTTAACGTAGATTTTCGAGATGTTATTTCGTTCTGCTGTATTTCTTTCTCCTTTCTTACCTCAGTGCACAATTCTGGCCTCTTTGTCACATGTCCAACACTTTCGGATATTTTATAAAGTGCAGATTCTGTCTCCTTTGTTTTTTTCCTACTTTCCATCAGCAGAGAATGTATCCTCTCCCCAAAACATTTTCTAGTGTGATTATCCAGTCTACCAGCTTCTTTTCATCCTGAATAACTCGAATGCCGGTTGCCTCTAATAAGCACCGGATGTTATCGGTCTGATCATTGACGCCGAAGTGGCGTCAAATCGGAAGACTTGCACCCGGCAAACGATCTACCCGACGGGAGGCCCTAGTCACACGACATTTACATTTTCTTTTTTACCGTACAGTTAAAACACTGCCCACAGAGGCACAGATCCTAAATCTCCACCTGTGTCTGGACAACCGTTCAAAAGCAAAGGTAGCAGTCCCCTGTTATAAGCGCGGTTCCCCTAACGCCGGAAGTTTCAAGAATTTACGTCATTCATCGGGTTAGTAGTTTCATAAGTGTGAAATAGAGTTTTTGAAAAATACATGCACAAAAATGGTTCAAATGGCCCTGAGCACTATGGGACTCAACTGCAGAGGCCATTAGTCCCCCAGAACTTAGAACTAGTTAAACCTAACTAACCTAAGGTCATCACAAACATCCATGCCCGAGGCAGGATTCGAACGTGCGACCGTAGCGGTCTTGCGGTTCCAGACTGCAGCGCCTTTAACCGCACGGCCACTTCGGCCGGCTAAAAAAAATACATGCATTGTGAAAACTAAAGATGTCAGAGAAGTGTGGTTAAATGACGATTAAAATGATATATAATAATAAGTTCTCAGTTAGCCAGTTGACCCACAGTCTTAATTAAAATGAACGATGAGAATAATATTCAGCTTTGTTAGCTCAGTTTTTGTTACGCGTCAGATCAGTTTTGTGGTAAATGATATGCTCTAAAATTTCAGCTACCATAATTTATTTGAATGTACTGAAATTATAATTATGAAGTAAACTATGAAAAATTCTTATTACTCAAGTAAAATCGATAATTACACATAGAAAACTCACGATCAGAATGTTGTTTACAATGAGAGACTACGTTTAGCAACACACAGTGCCATGCTGTTCCTGTATCAGTCTTATGTAATTCATTATGTTAAATTTTATTTAAACTTCTAATTCAATCGGCTCTCAGTGACGAATTGAATACGTAAATAAACATGCAAGTAGCTCACTCATTGCGTCTTGATAAGTGTTTTTATATACTAGGTCCACCCTTTTATAGTTAAATTATTATAACTGTTAATAAAGATATCCTGATAATTCGTTACAGATATCTTCTTGGCTGAATTATCAATTGAATATACCATTGACTTAGCAAATCTATATATCAGCTGAATCCGGCAGACGCCGAGCCGTGCGGACGCGCCAGCAGCGGTAGCAACAGCAGCAGCATTTACAAGATACACAGAAATTTAGTTTAATTTCTGGTTTTTTTTTCACGTCCTTCTGCAAAGGAATGAACTGTAGCTGTGTATTTTACTGTTTAAACTAGTGGTTAGCTAATTACTGTAAGTTTTTGTTTTTGCATGCATATCCTTGTGTAATTTTCCCTCCGTAGACCACCATGTCACACCACTAAGATTAAATCTCGTGCTGCTACATATTATATAGTTTAGACCAGGACATTCTAGTTTGCGTACTTATCTCGTGCAATACCTTTTGGGTAAGCAAAGTTTCTAGGAAGGTGTAATTTTAGATACATCCACTTCAGTAGAGAAATTTTTGTTTATGTTTAAGAGTTTGCCGTCCCAGAGGATAGTGAGAAGATGGCTTTCACATAACCGAAAGCGGTAAATAAATAAATATTATTGCGGTGTCGAGTAGTCATTCTAACTTAAGTATAGCATCAGGTCGCTGTTCTCCATAGACTGTGTTGTCTAAATTTATTTTTGTTAACGAGCCATAACTCAAATTATATTCGTGTGATGAATTCGAAACTTTTACTGTAGGGTCCAAATAATGTTATAAGTGCACTGAACAACAGTAATAAATGTTTGGTAAAAATTGTATTATTTACAAAGTTTTGAATATTGCACACTCGAAATTAAGTTTTTTTCCACATACAATCGTACAAATAAGGATCTTATCGAAGGAGGCAGCAACAAGTTTCGAACAACTCGTTAAACTTTCGTACCATTAGCGTATGTACTTTTTGAGAAAAGGCTTATTATAATGGAAAAAAAATGTGAAACAGGTTTAATGCTATTCAAAGAATTTCTTGATATTTCTGTAGGTGATAAGCTTACCTCAATTTTAAAATCCTCAGTACTGATACTCCTCACGCTCCAAGATTGTCTTCCCTCCCTTTATAACCTGTCTGTCCTGTATCTGTAGGTATCTGTAGGTAAGGCAGAGATCTGTCAACTTTCTGGAACCCACTCTCACTGATGGTGTGAAACGCTTTTGCGGTAAATACACCTGGATTTACACCAAATACTTTCAGTACTTCAGTATTGACAACACTCCCCTTATCAAAATATATAGCTACATAATAGATACCTTTTAGTAAATCAAGAATACAGAACGTCGTTTTTGAACATATACAGCAAATTACACTACTGACCATTAAAATTGCTACACCAAAAAGAAATGCAGATGACAAAAGGGTATTCATTGGACAGATATATTATACTAGAACTGACATGTTATTACATTTTCACGCAATTTGGGTGCATAGATCCTGAGAAATCAGTACGCAGAACAGCCACCTCTGGCTGTAATAATGGCGTTGATACGCCTGAGCTTCGATGGCGTGTACAGGTACAGCTGCACATGCAGCTTCAACACGATACCACAGTTGATCAGGAGTAGTGACTGGCGTATGGTGACGAGCCAGTTGCTCGGCCGCCATTGACCAGACGTTTTCAATTGGTGAGAGATCTGGAGAATGTGCTGGCCAGGGCAGCAGTCGAACATTTTCTGTATCCGGAAAGGCACGTACAGAACCTGCAACATGCGGTCGTTTATTATCCTGCAGAAATGTAGGGTTTAGCAGTGTTCGAATGAAGGGTAGAGCCACGGGTCGTAACACATCTGAAATATAACGTCGACTGTTCAAAGTGCCGTCAATGCGAACAAGAGGTGACCGAGACGTGTAACCAATGGCACCCCATACAATCACGCCGGGTGATACGCCAGTATGGCGATGACGAATACACCCTTCCAATATGCGTTCACCGCTATGTCGCCAAACACGGATGCGACCATCATGATGCTGTAAACAGAACCTGTATTCATCCGAAAAATGACGTTTTGCCATTCGTGCACCCAGCTTCGTCGTTGAGTAACACCATTCCAGGCGCTCCTGTCTGTGATGCAGCGTCAAGGTTAACCGCAGCCATAGTCTCCGAGCTGGTAGTCCATGCTGCTGCAAACGTCGTCGAACTGTTCGTGCTGATGGTTGTTGTCTTGAAAACGTCCCCATCTGTTGACTCAGGGACCGAGACGTGGCTACACGATCCGTTACTGCTAGTGATACGAGGCTGTTGGGATCCAGCACGGCGTTCCGTATTACCCTCCTGAACCCACCGATTCCATGTTCTGCTAACAGTCATTGGAGCTCGATCAACGCGAGCAGCAATGTCGCGATACGATAAACCGCAATCGTGATTGGCTACAATCCGACCTTTCTCAAAATCGGAAACGTGATGGTACGCATTTCTCCTCCTTACGCGAGGTATCACAACAACGTTTCACCTGGCAACACCTGTCACCTGCTGTTTGTGTATGAGAAATCGGTTGGAAACTTTCCTCATGTCAGCACGTTGTAAGTGTCACCACCGGCGCCAGCCTCGTGTGAATGCTCTGAAAAGCTAATAATTTGCACATCAAAGCATCTTCTTCCTGTCGGTTAAATTTCGCGTCTGTAGCACGTCATCTTCGTGGTGTACTATTTTTAATAACCAGTAGTGTAAATTACCTAGGCTTCCATTCGCGTTTAGTGCTTGGCCATGAAGACATTTTCTCAATAAATCGGTGTTTGCAAAGAAACATGGATATGGGCTCAGGTCTATTCATAACATGTTCTGGCAGTGAGTGCTTAGGTGAATCGGTTTCCTTTATTGTGTCTTTCGCGTACAGATTGTGTGTTAGTCTTCGGTCGGTGGGTAGCATGTAAAACTAAATTGGTCACACAATACTCTTCATTATCTCGACATTGTTTGTATTTTTCCTGTTAGCTCTCTCATAATATAGATGAAGAGATTTCTTAAGAGTGAGTCAGCCTTTCCGTCCTCGTTGTTATCCAACCTCAAACGATTCACATTTCTACTCCTTCATCGAGTGACGAAGCCTACCATTAATCCTTTTATGGATGTGACAACATATTCCTATTGTTGTAGTGTATGGTTTATCTCCTATTACATCTTTGTAGTAAGAAGAGTCCCCGTCTCCATTTCCCACATGTCTGACATGATGGAAGTGACTGCGAGTACAGAGCTTAAGATTTTAATACTTTAAAAGCATTTCTAATGCCGATATGAAGATAAAATTTATGCATAACATAGATTGAACTCCGTAGATTAGGAATATAATATTTTTGAAAAATCGAGTATTTTTGGACCCTCTTAAGCAAAGCAAACCATATGAATTATCTTTATTGTCCGTTGAGGAAAGTGGATCGCCATTGCTGTGAAGTTTTTTCAAGAAGTTTCAGTCACCAGCTTACTTCTACAAATGCCAAAACATTTTGTTGATTCACATCTACGTGGATATAAATGAACAGTGTGATAAAATAAGAGATATAAGAACCCGCTCAGAAGAATTCATCACGTGCTATTCGAGAATGGAGCAGTAGAGAAATCGTCTGAAACTGGTCCTGTGAACCCTTTGTCAAACGCTGAAATGTGAATTACATAGCGATCATATAGGTATAGACTGAGGAACTGTTGTATTCTCTAGCACTCAGACCAGTCATTACCAACATCCGTGTGTGATTTTTAAGAAGCTCAGTTTTGAATTTTTGATTAATAACTTTCATCGTACATTAGCTCAGAGAAAGTTAATAATCTTTTAATATCAATTGCCTTTTTATGTTAACAGTATGTACCTACAGATATCTAACTGAGACACTAAGGAAATGGTCAGTTTTGGACACAATCATGTTGTTATCGTCGCTGTTGTTTCGATCATCGTAATCTCATTCCTTCACCATCACCTGATATATTTCCACTACATTACCTGTTTTACTTTTGTTGATGTTCATCTTATTATCTCTTTCCAAATTTCAACTTATTTTCCAGCGCCTTTGGCATCTCTGACAGAATTAAAATATCATTCGCATACCCTAACATTTATGTTTCCTCTGCCTGGATTTTGATTCTCTTTCCAGTTTCTGCGTGGTTCCCTTCGTAGCTTACTAAATATGCAGAATGAATAACATCTGGGATTTGCATAATAACCTGCAGAGGATTGATGAATGGTGGAGGTTCGTTAGTTGAACCTGAACGTAAAGAACTGTAACATGTTGTGCATATATAGGAAAAGAAAGCCATTACTTTACAAGTATACTATTTATGAGAAACTGCTGGAAACAGTATCCACAGTAAAATATCTAGGAGTAACTGTCCAGAGCGGAGCGGCTTTAAGTGGAATGACCATATAGAACAAATAGTAGGAGAAACAGATGCCAGACAGATTCATAGGAAAAAACTTAAGGAGATGCCATTCATAAACGAAGGAAGTAGCTTGTAAGGTGTTTGTTCAATCAATTCTTGAATACTGTTCATCAATATAGGATCCTTACCAGATAGGACTGATAGAAGAAAGAGAAAACATCCTACGAAGAGCAGCGTGTTTCGTTACGGGATAGTTTAGTCAACGCAAGTACCTTACCAAGATGCTCAACAAACTCCATCTTCAGTCGTTCCAAGAGAGGCATTGAGGATCACTGATAAGCTTACTATTATTTCGAGAGAGCACTTTCCGGAAGAAGTTGGACAACATAATATTTCCTCCCACATACAGTTGTCATAATGACCGCGAATTGAAAATTCGAGGATTTATAGCCAATACAGAAGCTTACCGACAATCATTCTTACCATGTGCCATTCGCGATTGAAACAGAGTAGTGTGGATCAGTTAGTGGTATCAAAAGTACCCTCTTTCACAGACCATTGTTTGACTTGCAGACTATGATGAAAATGGGATGCGTTATAATCCCGAATGACTCCCTTCATGATAGGTATTATCTCTGTCATAAAACAAAGCGGTTAATGTCAAAACTAATGATAAATGTGTATATTTTGTAAATCTTTGATTGCTTTTGTATAGAGTATTTAAGTGAAAATGAAATTTGATATGTTCCATAACTTCATAGGAATGCTTTATGAAACTATAATTCTACACAATTTATATGCAAACAGTACGCTTTGATCTGGTAGGAAAAGTTTTATATGTGCAAGATTTCGTTAATGAAGAAGTGACACGTGAAAGAAGGTAGTCGATGCAGGGCGGTGTAGGAACTCTGTACTGTGATGACACATGGACGAAGACGTGTCATTTAGTCGATGATAAGAGGTGATTTCGGGGAAAGAGCAGCAGTTTTCTTTTTAATGGAAGTCACAACTTTGTATGTGGAGGATAGAATCACAGTAGTTAGCCGGAGGAAACAAAGTGAACACTCAGAGACAAGTGAATTCCGAAGTTCCTAGAACACTATCATACCAGCACTGTTGCAGTAAAAGACCAAGTTTTGAGAAGAAATATGACTTCGATATTTTCTACAAAGAAGGTGGTTCGCAAGAGAGGAAGATTACAAGAAAAGAAGATGCAAGACGCAAGATTTCATGATTATACAATTTGATAGATGACTGAAGCAAAAGTTCAGAATATTGTCAAGAAAGACAATGTACTTAAGAGAAGAACCAGTCGTCATTACAAAACGTGTGTGTACGTTGAATTCGCTGACACAGTGTACTGAACAGTTATCAGCTATATTTTGGGTTGACGAGATACTGTGAACTACAGTGGCACTGTGGACGGTTTTGCGAAAAGCGACTATTATCAGTAATTTGCTATTCGAAAAACTGAACGGAGAGCGCATACGTTACCGTTAATTTACCTGATGTGCGAACCAAGTTACACAATATCTGGAAAGTGAGTTTTGCATATAAAATTGACGTTGCACAACTAAAATATATCATTGCATGTATGTCCACTGTTGTGTACCAGACACCAATATAAGTCCACTGTCATGCACCTCAAACCACTGTAGCACGAGTTTGGCCTTGTGATACGGACAGTTATCGTACTGCAATCTACCATCGCTGTCGGGTAAGACGTCAAGTATGAAAGGATGCGGCTGCACTGCGATAAGTTTCACGTAAACCACAGCTGTCATAATACCTTGGATTACTATCATAGTTCCCATGTAGCCTCAGTGTATGTACTCCGTAGGATAACACTGTCCCTACAGGCCAGCATACATGGCACAGTGCAAGTTTCGAGTAACCATTCACCTGGGTGTCAGCATATCCTGACCCAACAGTCAACGTGGTATAACAAGAAACGTGATTCATTCGATCTGGTGACATGTTTTCTTTAATCCACGTTCCAATATCGATGATCCCGTGCCCACTGCAATCCTACAATACGATCACGTTCGGGCAGCATGAGAAAACGTACGGGTCAGCTGCTGTGGGGCCCCATTTTTAGCAATGTGCACTGAATGGTGTGCTCCCCAAAACTTGTGTACATCAGCACTGTACTCTATCGTCAGATGTAGCACACAGTACAGCTAATCCTTTTTATAAAGCGTTCTATGATGAGGAGTGTACGTCCAACGCCTAATCACCTAATTGCGATTTCCCCGGCCATTGTGAAGGTGCCACGTGAACAACTGACCAACTGCGTTGTTTCTGATGTGTTTACTCCCAACTGCTAGGCCACAGCCTTTCTGTTCGTAGGTACATGACCATATTTGTTTACACAATTTACGAGACTGAAAGATTTGTACATAAATCTGTTAGTCTGGGATGTAACAGTTCCAGACTGTCTTAGTTCTACCAAGGTCACGGTCCAATCCGACATCTGAATTTTTTGTTATGGGGGCAAATACACAACGAGAAACACAAGGTAAAAATTTTGTCTGCGAACAAACACTGCAAGGATATAAAAAATGTTGAAAATTGCCTAATTCATAGCTCACCTGGCGGCTACAGATATGTGCCGTAGCTGTACAGACATCGCATGCACAACACGGCGGGCACATAGCCTTGGTCGACAGCACATTGGTGGACAGAAAACACAGCACAATGTGGTTGTTCTTTGTAAAGCGAATTTTAGTTTCCGTTGACAATTTCTCTGACACAATTAGTCACAGAAAATTTAAGGAAGCTTTACATGAAGTACGAAATACATGACAAAATGAAGCTCACAAAAGAGTGAAGGACAAACTATTTGAAAGATTCAGAACTACTCTTGAGAGTCAGTTTAACATCACCGATAGAGATCTACAAGACTGAGTGCTCTGAATTACAGGTGAGATGAGGATAACTGATATCCAGACTTCTTCATCCTGGTTAAACAGATTCAGAAAATTATACGGAAATGAAAGTCACAGAATGGTAAAGTTTAAGTCAAAACAACGTGTAGAACAGGCAGTACCATACAGAAATTGGTAGAAGAAGTGAAGATGATATTTCTTGCTATCCCCTAAAATGGTATGTATAAAGCCATTCAGTCAGGTGTCGTGCAAGAACGGCGTGGCAACCGCAGTTTATCATTTCAAGTGAAAAAAGATAGATTTGCTTGTGCAGTAGATGAATGTCATGGCACATTTGTATTCAACAATGACAGTAATAAGTGTCATTGTTTCTGCAGATTTATATCTCTCTTGAGGAACATCAGGGCAAACTGCAACCATAAATTTAAAAAAAAGACTGTTTACTTACAAAAATCTTGTAATCAACGTAGCAATATCCGAAAAAATGGCAGAGCATAATTTTCAATGTTACATCAGAAACGTCTTATTACCATTTCCAAAAATAATTCGATGCTTTTGTTGTACTCCTAGCCTGGACATAACGACGTACCTGTCTTATGAAGGACGACTGGAAGACTGTTAATAAATGCCTGATTAGGATTCTACGTGGAACTAATACTGTGATTCAGATTCTCGATAAAAAGAATTTTCAGCGGTGTAAAAAAAACTGTCGAACAGTTTAATTTTCGACTGCTCTTAGTCATTTCAGGTTTATCAGTGGAACAGTACTGCATCGTCAGTTTGCATCACAACATTCTAAGAATTTGATCACGAATGCCTGGTATGCAGCACAATATGCAGAGCAATGCCCACAACCATTTCTTACTGCGTTCCAGTTCCGTCTAAATAAAACTAGTAATGACTGTGAAGTGCCTGAATGCATTAGTTTTTCTTTTATCAGGTGTGTATGGTGTAAGAGAAATGTTTGTTTTTATCATCCAATAGTCACTTCGGTTTTACCTGACGACTGCCAGCCGGAGTGGCCGAGCGGTTCTAGGCGCTTCAGTCTGGAACCGCGCGACTTCGACAGTCGCAGGTTCGAATCCTGCCTCGGGCATGGGTGTGTGTGATGTCCTTAGGTTAGTTAGGTTTAAGTAGGTCTAAGTTATAGGGGACTGATGACCTCAGATGTTAAGTCCCATAGTGCTCAGAGCCATTTGAACCCTTTTTTTTCCTGACAACTACAAAGAATAAACAGAGAACAATTCGATTGTTAGTCAAATAAACAACATAGCCGCGAGTTTGTTGCCTCTGTCAGTCACTTGTGTAACAACTACATCGGCCAGGATTTAGCTTTCGATATCAACTGGAAGTTCGACAAAAATTTAATGATTTGAGACGATTTTAATATGGTTAAATGTCTAAAATTACCGTGTATGCACTTTGGACTTCACGCTACTCAGATTCTCTTTCCACGGCTCCCTCTCTGTGCTTATTCGCCGATTCAGGCAATAGGCAGAAGAGCTATACCAACCACTGCTGAGGTTCTTCGAGCAGTAAATATCATTATCTTTAATGATTCTTAAAAAAATACTTCCTATGTACCTTAACAGCTAAAATTTTGACAGTACATGTCTTTTGTTGTATACTTCCTGCATGGAAAGCATCAGAGAACATTTCGACATATCGGACTGGATCATTGTAGGATACTGTGGATCAGTATCCAGTGTTCAATGACTTGCTGCTTATTACCAGAGTAATAGCATCATGTGTTCTCACCGCGATTCTTCCGAGATCTGAACGGAGCTCATTGCGTAGGGTTACATTTATTTGCAGTGAGTCGAAGGTATAAACGGTGTCTTCTGATGGCAAACATGGTGCCACTCATCGAAAGACGGTGAGCTCTGGAGGGATCGAGGCCCAGTGGCAGCCCACTGGCGAGGTATTCGAAATCTCGTGTTTTGCGGTGCTGTGCTTGGCAGCCTGTGCGCCCTGTACGTTCGACCAAGGCAACGTCGATACTGCAACGCCAAGGGTCTTTAGACATAGTGGCGAGTGAGGTGGCGCAACATTAGGGGGGATGACGGTCCAAATCCGCGTCCAGCTGAGATATGGCAGTGGTATCGGTGTCCACCGTTCACTCTCATTGCACTCCTCATTCACGATTGGACAAATTAAAAAAATTAGAGAAAAGATGAACAAGTAATAGAATATCTAGTTACATAGAATATTTTATTAGAATCAGGGTGGTGAAAACCGCAACATGGTCAGAGTACCAGATCATGAGATATTTATGTGTTAATTCAGCTGGCCGACCTTAATTCAAGAGTGCGAGAAGCGAGTGGGCGCCGTCAGTGCCGCGGAGTGGGGCGATGGTACAGAGTTTCAGGGAGAGCATAAGGGAACAATTGACAGGAATGGGGGAAAGAAATACAGTAGAAGAAGAATGGGTAGCTCTGAGGGATGAAGTAGTGAAGGCAGCAGAGGATCAAGTAGGTAAAAAGACGAGGGCTAGTAGAAATCCTTGGGTAACAGAAGAAATATTGAATTTAATTGATGAAAGGAGAAAATATAAAAACGCAGTAAACGAAGCAGAGAAAAGGGAATACAAACGTCGAAAAAATGAGATCGACAAGAAGTGCAAAATTGCTAAGCAGGGATGGCTAGAGGACAAATGTAAGGATGTAGAGGCTTATCTCACTAGGGGTAAGATAGATACTGCCTACAGGAAAATTAAAGAGATATTTGGAGAAAAGAGAGCCACTTGTATGAATATCAAGAGCTCAGATGGCAACCCAGTTCTAAGCAAAGAAGGGAAGGCAGAAAGGTGGAAGGAGTATATAGAGGGTCTATACAAGGGCGATGTACTTGAGGACAATATTATGGAAATGGAAGAGGATGTAGATGAAAATGAAATGGGAGATACGATACTGCGTGAAGCGATTGACAGAGCACTGAAAGACCTGAGTCGAAACAAGGCCCCGGGAGTAGACAACATTCCATTGGAACTACTGACGGCCTTGGGAGAGGCAGTCCTGACAAAACTCTACCATCTGGTGAACAAGATGTATGAGACAGGCGAAATACCCTTAGACTTCAAGAAGAATATAATAATTCCAATCCCAAAGAAAGCAGGTGTTGACACATGTGAAAATTACCGAACTCTCAGTTTAATAAGTCACAGCTGCAAAATACTAACGCGATTTCTTTACAGACGAATGGAAAAACTGGTAGAAGCCGACCTCGGCGAAGATCAGTTTGGATTCCGCAGAAATGTTGGAACATGTGGGGCAATACTGACCCTACGAATTATCTTAGAAAATAGATTAAGGAAAGGCAAACCTACATTTCTAGCATTTGTAGACTTAGAGTAAGCTTTTGACAATGTTGACTGGAATACTCTCTTCCAAATTCTAAAGGTGGCAGGGGTAAAATGCAGGGAGCGATAGGCTATTTACAGTTTGTACAGAAACCAGATGGCAGTTATGAGACTCGAGGGGCATGAAAGGGAAGCAGTGGTTGGGAAGGCTGTGAGACAGGGTTGCACCCTGTCCCCGATGTTATTCAATCTGTATATTGAGCAAGCAGTAAAGGAAACAAAAGAAAAATTCGGAGTAGGTATTAAAGTTCATGGAGAAGAAATAAAAACGCTGAGGTTCGCCGATGACATTTTAAATTCTGTCAGAGACATCAAAGGCCTTGGTAGAGCAGTTGAACGGACTGGACAGTGTCTTGAAAGGAGGATATAAGATGAACATCAACAAAAGCAAAACGAGGATAATGGAATATGGTCGAATTAAGTCGGGTGATGCTGAGGGAATTAGATTAGGAAATACGGCACTTAAAGTAGTAAAGGAGTTTTGCTATTTGGGGAGCAAAGTAACTGATGATGGTCGAAGTAGAGAGGATGTAAAATGTAGACTGGCAATTGCAAGGAAAGCGATTCTGAAGAAGAGTAATTTGTGAAAATCGAGGACAGATTTAAGTGTCATGAAGTCGTTTCTGAAAGTATTTGTATGGAGTGTAGCCATGTATGGAAGTGAAACATGGACGACAAATAGTTTGGACAAGAAGATTGTTTGGTTGGTTGGTTTCGGGAAGGAGACCAGACAGCGTCGTCATCGGTCTCGTCGGATTAGGGAGGGACGTCGGCCGTGCCCTTTCAGAGGAACCATCCCGGCACTTGCCTGGAGTGATTTAGGGAAATCACAGAAACCCTAAATCATGATGGCCGGACGCGGGATTGAGGACAAGAAGAGAAAAGAAGCTTTCGAAATGTGGTGCTACAGAAGAATGCTGAAGATTAGATGGGTAGATCACATAACTAATGAGGACGTATTGAACAGAATTGGGGAGGAGTTTGTGGCACAACTTGACAAGAAGAAGGGACCTATTGGTAGGACATGTTCTGAGGCATCAAAAGATCACAAATTTAGCATTGGAGGGCAGCGTGGAGGGTAAAAATCGTAGAGGGAGACCAAGAGATGAATACACTAAGTAGATTCAGAAGGATGTAGGTTGCAGTAAGTACTGGGAGATGAAGAAGCTTGCACAGGATACAGTTGCATGGAGAGCTGCATCAAACCAGTCTCAGGACTGAAGACAACAACAACATCAACAACAACAACAATGCACTCGTTTTCAACAGCGCGCCCCATGCTGTGCAAAAGATCGAAATGTGATTCCCCATTGCAGGCATTCTTTTTTCCCCCAGACAGAGCTACAGAATTTTGGGAAACATTCCAAAAACTGGAAGTCACCGAAAACCCAGACGTGTATATTGAAATCATGATAAAACGCGCGAAGATGGTTTGCGTAAGAGACGACTTCGATGTGTGCAACACGAAAGCAGTAACGGATCATGTGCTTAAAGAACAGGTAGATGGCATTTCGCCTTTCAAAAGGCCAAAAGGGTATGTGTAACCGAATGCAAGACAAAAATACTTGTTCTGTAAGTGAGGAATAGTTTTATAACTTGGAGATTCAAGAACAAAAAAGCATTCTCGAAAAGGGAAAGTGGTTGAAAGATACCAGAAGGCCGGCTCTTATCCTGAAAGGTTGTCAATACCGCAATTGCACTGGTAAAGCTATACGATAAATAAACAAATCCTGAAAAGTGCAGTATTAAAAACTGCTAAAGTAAAAGATGTAAAAGCTTTGCTACATAACATTATGGTGACAACTGGAAACAGCACGAGAAACTTAAATTTTATGCTGAAGTTTTTCAAGTTCAAGAAGTAGTACGAGTACGTAACGAAAGAGAGTAGCAGACTTTCGAGTTAACCATTGTTTGGTGCTTTTGTTCTTTTTCACGCTTAGTATTGGCAGAGATTGTTGCCGATTTCTTTAGATAAATAACTGTCAGATCACAGCCGTTTTTTTTTAATTGTACGGTTTTGTTCTATTTTTCCAATTATTTTTTCTTCATTGAGTGCATAGTGTTTCCTACAACAAATCTATAATAGAATAATTTTTCTTTCTATTATTCTTTCCTTTGGCACTTTAAAAACCTCCGTAGATTCAAATGACACTTTCAGTATTGAGATTTTGCTAAACACGTTATTTATTTAACCTTTACTATTTCTTTAACAACTTATTCTCCTATTTATTTCATTATTTATTTATTTTATTTAAAAAAATTACGAAGCTTCAATACTAGAGCGCACATCAAAGAAATATTACTACGTTTTGCAAATGAAAACGCTTGAAAAACCTGGTAAAATGGTTGTAGTGTTGCAAAACATACTGCACGGAAATTTTGTATCAAAATATCAAAAAGACGGTGAGTCTGAGATTATACTGATTTCTACACTTGATAAATAGTAGGTTCCCAGTTTTTGAAACTAGAATAGTTCGTTTATCTTGTAGAAAACATGCTGTCCACGTTTTTCGTTATTGCCCGGTTCAGCTTATGATTCGTTTAGCAGCTTTTCCAACTGGACGGTTCATGTGGGACGTCATCGAATGACAACTCGGAACCAGCATTAACAGTCTCTGTATTGACAGTTCATTAACCTGTAACCTTGCAATGTTACTCACTTAAACATTTTACCTGGACAAACTTATTTTCGAAATTTCATTATTCTGCAATAATTATGTTTTGGTGTTGTGAAATTTTTCGTCACTGTAGAAGGAATAACTGACATCGACTGGATTGAGAAAGAACTATCCTCATCAAGAAATTGAGATGAGAAGAAACGATTCCCAAATATGGCAGAGTTAGAACAAGTCAATGTGGCGCCATTGAACAGCTGCGAGCATTTCACTGCCTGCCAGCATTGATGAGACTCAACCAATGACAGACGAAATGCAGCAGCAGATGTCTTCAGAGGTAAAGCCTGATGGGCAAAACGCTTTGGTGCTATCACTAATTGAATCATTAAGCAGTTCAGATGGTTCAAATGGCTCTGAGCACCATGGGACTTAAAATATGAGGTGATCAGTCCCCTAGAACTTAGAACCACTTAAACTGAACTAACCTAAGGACATCACACACATCCATGCCCGAGGCAGGATTCGAACCTGCGACCACAGTGGTTGCGCGATTCCAGACTGAAGCGCCTAGAACCACTCGGCCACAGCGGCCGGCTCATTAAGCAGTCTCCAGACTCAATTAGGTTATTATAAATTGTGTGGGCGATGGAAAGGCGGTCGTGGTGTTGTTTATGTGGCAACTACGGAAGGGGAGAAATAGTATAGTAGTGTAGTGTTGCGGAATGGTAAAGAGTTAGAATATTGTCAAAGTTTCGTTGCCTATGACGAGAGCCAGAGGCAGTAGGTTAGCCAAGAGGTAAGCGCATTGCACATGTATTGGAATGTGTCGTCACGCAGGGGCAGTGGCCGGGTTACACACAACAGGCGAGAGAAAATTGCTTAGCACACGGGTTTGTGTTAGATGGAGACTTTTGTAGAGTGTAAAACAGGGGTATAACGTCAGCTGTACTGCATTTCATAATGTTGCGTAAGTCTGCCGTAACAACACATAACTCTGTCACAAGAATTCCTGGGGTAGTGAAAGACTTCGAATGTTACTTGAAAATAAAACCACATGTAAGGTTTGTGGTTTAGGTATATTTTGTGCATATTTTTCGCAAAGGTAACTGGTACAGGCGGAAATAAATCGAATGTTGTCACGGCTGTTGTTGAACGAGAAACTAGTAATACCTTAATCCCTTAGTTTTGGTTCTGAAAAAAGATAGGAACATTCGTGTGGTTTTAGACGCTAGAAAAATAGTGATGTAATGGAAAGAAAAACAGACAGTCTTCATCTGTATAAGTATTCCTACAGATGTTTCGTGGTGCGGAATTTTTGTCATCTATGGATGTGACATACAGATACTGCAATTTTAGCTCAGCACTGGAGTCCAGAAAGTAAACGCCATTCATTCATGGAGGCTTGTGTTGCCAGATTTGTGCGGCAACATTCGAGCTCGTATGGAAACTGTTCCCTGCTTGTAGTTAACGTGAATGATATAGCCCCTGAAGACAGAAAGTGCAGAGGCGTACAGGAATTTCCTAGTCTGAAAAGTAGCCATCAGTTCAGGGCTATGTACAGTCATTTTGTCATAAATAGAAAATTCGTTTGACTCAGGCCTTTAACCATCTAGTTGTTAATCAGTTAGTCAAATAGAACGCAGTATGGGTCTGGATGGAGGACTGTAAAGCGGCTATCCAAGAGCTCAAGTCACAGTTACATCAGAGTAAAATATTATGCCATCCAGACATCTCGAAGCATTATTTTAAGTCTTCGGATGCCTGTGTGTCCAGAATTGGGGAAGAGATCTTCCATCGGGAAGAAGATGAGCGCGATGCTCAACTCTTTACAGTACCATTTGCAAGAAGGCCATTGACTGTGGAGATGCGAATTTACCTTGTGGCTGAGATGAAGGCATTGTCTATAAAGTATGGTTATAAGAAATTTGAAGAACATTTACAATGAAAAGGAAAAGGTTGAGAAAGTGCTGAACTCGGTAGAGCTACGAGTATTGTTTATGAAAGAGGCCTGAAAGGAAGCACCACTTCGGCGAATCTGTCGTTAAATTCAGGGGGAATAAGATAATGATGATAATATGGAACATCTGAAACAGATTTTAGGGTCTCTACAACACCCGAAGGCGAAGATATATACACACCTGGAAATGGAAAAAAGAACACATTGACACCGGTGTGTCAGACCCACCATGCTTGCTCCGGACACTGCGAGAGGGCTGTACAAGCAATGATCACACGCACGGCACAGCGGACACACCAGGAACCGCGGTGTTGTCCGTCGAATGGCGCTAGCTGCGCAGCATTTGTGCACCGCCGCCGTCAGTGTCAGCCAGTTTGCCGTGGCATACGGAGCTCCATCGCAGTCTTTAACACTGGTAGCATGCCGCGAAAGCGTGGACGTCAACCGTATGTGCAGTTGACGGACTTTGAGCGAGGGCGTATAGTGGGCATGCGGGAGGCCGGGTGGACGTACCGCCGAATTGCTCAACACGTGGGGCGTGAGGTCTCCACAGTACATCGATGTTGTCGCCAGTGGTCGGCGGAAGGTGCACGTGCCCGTCGACCTGGGACCGGACCGCAGCGACGCACGGATGCACGCCAAGACCGTAGGATCCTACGCAGTGCCGTAGGGGACCGCACCGCCACTTCCCAGCAAATTAGGGACACTGTTGCTCCTGGGATATCGGCGAGGACCATTCGCAACCGTCTCCATGAAGCTGGGCTACGGTCCCGCACACCGTTAGGCCGTCTTCCGCTCACGCCCCAACATCGTGCAGCCCGCCTCCAGTGGTGTCGCGACAGGCGTGAATGGAGGGACGAATGGAGACGTGTCGTCTTCAGCGATGAGAGTCGCTTCTGCCTTGGTGCCAATGATGGTCGTATGCGTGTTTGGCGCCGTGCAGGTGAGCGCCACAATCAGGACTGCATACGACCGAGGCACACAGGGCCAACACCCGGCATCATGGTGTGGGGAGCGATCTCCTACACTGGCCGTACACCACTGGTGATCGTCGAGGGGACACTGAATAGTGCACGGTACATCCAAACCGTCATCGAACCCATCGTTCTACCATTCCTAGACCGGCAAGGGAACTTGCTGTTCCAACAGGACAATGCACGTCCGCATGTATCCCGTGCCACCCAACGTGCTCTAGAAGGTGTAAGTCAACTACCCTGGCCAGCAAGATCTCCGGATCTGTCCCCCATTGAGCATGTTTGGGACTGGATGAAGCGTCGTCTCACGCGGTCTGCACGTCCAGCACGAACGCTGGTCGAACTGAGGCGCCAGGTGGAAATGGCATGGCAAGCCGTTCCACAGGACTACATCCAGCATCTCTACGATCGTCTCCATGGGAGAATAGCAGTCTGCATTGCTGCGAAAGGTGGATATACACTGTACTAGTGCCGACATTGTGCATGCTCTGTTGCCTGTGTCTATGTGCCTGTGGTTCTGTCAGTGTGATCATGTGATGTATCTGACCCCAGGAATGTGTCAATAAAGTTTCCTCTTCCTGGGACAATGAATTCACGGTGTTCTTATTTCAATTTCCAGGAGTGTATATTATCAACCAGAAGGTATTCTTTCGGAGAAGAAAGAATTATTAGGAAGATAGAAAGTGGTGTTTCCCGAATCGGCATATCGATGCTCTGGTTCATTTAGTTCATGAGAGTTATTGCCATTATGGTGAGTGCAATTTTATCGTAAAGTTGCAAAAGCCAGTGATTTATGAAATGATGCGTGGGTGGATGTCTATGGTCAGCGTGAGAAAGTAGGTGCAGCTTCCATAACAATTCAGGAGTTATGGCAGAGCATTCAAGTGGGAGCACATAGGCTGTTAATCACTATGGATCTTTTCGGTCATTTACCTGCGTCTAGAGGGGGCTGCGTTTATATCTTTGTGGTTTCGGATGTGTTCTCTGAAGATTTGAAATTTTACCTGATAAGAAGAGCAAAGGCAAAAGACTTAACAGACAAACTAGGAAAGAATTACATCGTTCAGCTGATGAAGCCGAAGATGTTAATGCTGGGCAAGGGTCTACAGTTAACGGCAAATTAGTATGAAAAGGTGTTTGAGCTGAGCCAGGTTAGGACACATTAAGACTTCAACATACACCCCACGGGGTAATCCCAGTGACAGGAAGGTGAGGGAACTGAACAAGTTACGTAGGACTTATTATCATAGGCACAACACAAAATCGGTCAGTTTTATTTTGATATTTTAGGGAGGTACTGGAGGCGTACCATGCGAGCTAATATCTGGTACAAAAGCCACAAACATCATTGGGAAAAAAGTACCTTTCCTGATGATTGGGATTTTAACCCAAGGAATGCATCTCAAAGGGAATCAACAAGAGGAGAAGAGGGGCGATGAGAGAGTAAGGCCGAAAATTTTTCAGACAGAAGATTTAGTCTTGATAAAGACGAAGGAGAGATCGAAGGAGGAACCCAAGAATTTAAGAAATTCTAATTGGTGTATCGCGGACCATTCTTGGTGGAGAATTGACCACATATCACGTATACCACTTGGTCTGTCCGAAATCGGAAAGAGTATTTCGACTAATTAATAATCTATGATTTAGTAAGATATATTCAGTAATATATCCTTAGGAGAAGCGTAAGGGTTTCCCACTTCAGAGTCACTTCTGGGTACCTGAGCTCTGTGGAAAAATTCTTCTTTTCCGTGTTCTAGCCTCTTCCTCTCCTGATTTTTGTGTAAGTGTATAGTTTTGTAGAGAATGTTCAGAAAACAGAGAAGTTTTAGGAAGTAAGGGTTAGAGAAATGATATAAATGGCAGAAGAAAAAAATCGAAAGAACCGGTGTTTATTATAAAAGGTTGTGAAAGTAGCGAGAGAAACAGAGTATTAGACTGTAGAGCCCTACAAATGAAGTTGTGGAATACACTCTGGTGACAAACGTCACGGGATATCTCCTAATATCGTGTCGAACCTTCTTTTGCCCGGCATAGTCCAGCAACTCTGGGTAACATGGCCTCAACACGTCGTTTAAGTCCCCTGTCACTGAGCCATGCTGTCTCTGTTGCCGCTCATATTTGCGTATGTATTGCCAGTGCACGATTTTGTGCGCGAACTGACCTCTCGATTATGTCCCATAAATATTCTATTGGGCCATCTGGGTGGCCAAATCACTCACTCAAATTGTCCAGAATGTTCTCCAAACCAATCGCGCACGATTGTGCACCAGTGACATGGTGCACGGTCTTCCATAAAAATTCAGATGTGTGTGAAATCTTATGGGACTTAACTGCTAAGGTCATCAGTCCCTAAGCTTACGCACTAATTAACCTAAATTACCCTAAGGACAAACACAAACACCCATGTCCGAGGGAGGGATCGAACCCCCCCTGGGACCAGCCGCACAGTCCATGACTGCAGCGCCCCACACCGCTCGGCTAATCCCGCTCGGCCATAAAAATTCCATCGTTGTTTGGGAACAAGTAGCCAAACATAACCATTTTCAGTCGATAATCGGTTCAGTTGGACCAGGGGACCCAGTCCATTCCATGAAAAACACAGCACACATCATTATAAAGCCACCAAAAGCTTGTACAGTAACTTGTTGAAATCTTATAGGGTCCGAGTGTGGCTCAGACACTACTATCAGCTCTTACCAACTGAAATCGGGACTCATCTGACGAGGTCACAGTTTTCCAGTAGTCTAGGATACAATCGATATGGTCACAGCGCAGTAGAGACGCTGCAGGTGATGCCGCACTGTTAGCAAATGTGCTCGCGTCGGCCGTCTGCTGCCATAGCCCATTAACGCCGAATTTCGTCACACAGTCCTAACGGACATATTCGTCGTACGTCCCACATTGATTTCTGCGGTTGTTCACTGTGTGGTAATTCTATGGTAGCACTGACAACTGTACGCTAACACCGCTGCTCTCGGTCGTTAAGTTAAGGCCGTTGGCCGCTGCGTTGTCCTTGGAGAGAGAGGTAATGTCAGAAATTTGGTATTCTCGATACACTCTTGACAATGTGGACCTACGAATATGGAATTCCCTAGCGATATTCGAAACGGAATGTACCATGCGTCAAGTTCCAACTATCATACCGCGTTCAAAGTCTGTTACTTCCCATTGAGTGGTCGTGATTATGTAGGAAACCTTTTCACGTAAGTCATCCGAGTACAAATGACAGCTCCGCCAATGCACAACCCTTTTATGCCTTGCGTAAACGATACTACCGCCATCCGTGTATGTGCGTATCGCTATCACCTCAGTGTATAAGGAAAGTAACCGGATTTAAGTGAGGTAAAGACGAGATGTAATTCTGGGGAAGCCAGAATATTGGTGATAATTCTCCTAAATGTATTTTTATAAACAGTAGCTTTGGTGGTTAATTCAAAGACCCTAAACAAGTAAATAGTTAAAAATAAACGCCTCCTCCTATTGAAGTATCAGTCAGAAAGCTAGTACATTTACATCATTGAGAAACTTACGTCAAGGTGACGAGTGAGGCGTAGCACAAAAAAATAGCAAGAAGTTTTCCATAAAGCACATTACCAAGGACGAGGGACGAGGGAGGAAATTTATGAATATTCTAAAAAATAGGAAAAAATTCGTTAAGTGTTGTTGAACTATATTGCAGTATAATTTTTAGAGAGCTTCTGATGTATAAGTAGGATTTAGAACCAGAACATACCTTGCAGGTCAACATAGTAATAGCAACGCACTGTCAATAACGTGTGCTACCGATTTCATGACCACAAAAAAGTAAAAACTGCAGATTACATTTCTTGTTGTTGAGCTTTACTTTCAACATACATGTTGAACAGATATTGGGGTGTAAGTAAGGCCCTGAGCCTCAAAATATCGATACGACAGTCATTGGGGAAGTCGCATCTGATAGGTGTGGATGGTGATTTTCGACTTCAAATCTGCAGAACCACAAGGGTAAGGTAGGGCTGCTAAGTACTTAATCCACGTAGCCGTTAAACTACAGCGTCCTGGTAGAGACTGTTAACAGGTTATGCGTTGTCGTTCTGAGTTTGGACAATCTTGCTTTGCTCTTGTAGTATAAAGATGTGTTTTATGTTGTCTAACGCGAAAAAGTTTTCAAGGCAAATGCACGTATGGTAGAGAAAATTATCGAATAGGTTACATAGCCATCCAGATTTATGTTTTTCATTTTTTCCCTTAATCGCTCAAAACCAAAGCTTCGACTGTTGCTTTGTTCCTTTGGAATGACACAGCCGATCTTCTTCCTCACGCTTGAACAGTCTGAGTTTGTGCGCCATCTCTGCTGACTTCGATGTTCTCGGAACGATAAGCCATAATCTTCCTTTCTTCCTTCAATCATAGTCGTTTAAGTTGCAAGATTTCTCCATTTTCATTACTTGCCATCACTACAGTGATTCATCATTCGCTTCAGCTCCACACATACACCTTCCTTAACGAGTCACGTTCCCATAACACAAACATACAACATTTGCATAGCTGAAATTACAGTACATTTGCCAGTTCATCATATATGTCTGAAATTCCTATTTGACCATAGTTATTTAGTAGCCAGCCGGGGTGGCCGTGCGGTTCTAGGCGCTACAGTCTGGAACCGAGCCACCGCTACGGTCGCAGGTTCGAATCCTGCCTCGGGCATGGATGTGTGTGATATCCTTAGGTTAGTTAGGCTTAATTAGTTCTAAGTTCTAGGTGACTGATGACCTCAGAAATTACGTCGCATAGTGCTCAGAGCCATTTGAACCATTTATTTAGTAATTTTTATTTGTATTTGTTATTAGAGACTAGCAACTGGTTTTCTGATAAAGTGCAGTGACGTATGTAAATCTTCATGAATCAGAGTGGCTACTAATGGAAACGATATCAGTATCCCTACAGCAGATACTCAGATTAGCCTTCACATACAGAGAGAAAAACACAACAGGTGACTGTATAATATGTATAGGTTCTGGTCATTATTCACTGCTCTCTGGGTCTGCGGCGCTTTACTTTAACGCTTTTTTCTCCAGATGCCTTCTCCTCTATAGATGACTCCTTTGTAGCTACCATAATTGCCACGAGATGTCACTCCAGACACCAATTACACTGAAAAGCTAAAGAAACTGGTACACCTGCCTAATATCCTGTAGGGCCCCCGCAAGCACGCAGAAGTGCGGCAACAGAACATGGCAGGGACTCGACTAATGTCTGAAGTACTGCTGGAGAAACTGACACCATAAATTCTGCAGGGCTGTCTGTTCATAAGACCGTAAGAGTACCAGGGGCTGGAGAGTTCTTCTGAACAGCACGTAGCAAGGCATCTCAGATATTCTCAATAATTTTTATGTATGGGAAGTGCCTAAACTCAGAAGAGGGGAATGCACAATGGACATGAATTGAGGCAGGTGATCAGACAGGATGCTTACGTACGTGTCACCTGTCAGAGTTGTCTCTAGACGTATCAGGGGTTCCATATCACTCCAACTGCACACACCCCACACCATTACTGAGCCTTCACCAGCCTGAACAGTCCCCTGCTGACATGAAGGGTTAATTAATTCATGAGGTGGTCTCCATACCCGTACACGTCCATCCGCTCGATACAATTTGAAACGAGACTCGTCCGACTAGGCAATATGTTTCCAGTCATCAGCAGTATAATGCCGGTCTAGCAGTTTACTTCCAAAATGTTCGCTACGTTTCACTTGGAGCAAAGGCCATTCAGAAAACAGTAGTCGTCGAATGCTGTCTTCTGGCGGCCGATATTGAGTTAATGTGTAATGATAGGGATGCAGTTCTTAATCGTGCAACATTTCAACAACCAGTCTTTGAGAAATCTGGAACTACCTTGCAATATCTCGAGTACTTCGCCGAAATGATTGGTGAACGGTTTCAAGAATCAATTCCCCTGTTTGTGGAGTACATCTAGTCCTTGGACGACCTCTCTCCATAACTTGTGGAAGAAGATTACCGGTTTACCGAAGGCGTTGCTTCAGGCGTTGAGATACATCCTTATCGTGATGGTGCCACTGAACGTACTGTGCAGCAAATGCAGAAGCAGCAGCAGTAGCTTGGTTATCGGATGCACCCAGAACCAAAAGCATATCAACATATTCATTGTCTGTGTACGCCACTTGGAAGCTGCCCTACATGAACTCGACAGAACCTGTTACGGTTGTGCACTCCACTGTCAGTAGACACATGCAAGCAGTTTGATGGATCCCACTGTCGTGTGATAGGCTATTGTCATATGAAAACATGATATGCTTATAAATGACGAGAACCAGGGAATGGACGTGGTAAAAACATGCAACGAACCTGAGGAGGATTGGAATCATAGTGCCATGTTGGATGGGTGTTTGATGTCCGAGCAGTCTATCCAATGAACTACGACGAGTGGTTAAGTAATTCGGGATGAGACTCGTTTATCTGTACATTCCGATGCGTTGCAAGATGTGATAGTGTACGAGCTCCTGGTTTCCATACATGTGGTTTCAAAATGAACCCAATACGATTTTTATAGATAAACTTTTGTCTTGAATATGGATGATGAATCGCATTCCGACCTGCAGGTGCAGCATTTCTCCTTCACCCTGTACATTACAAACTCATCATTACTGTGAACAATGATTATATACTCAAATTTTCCTTGTAAATCTGTCTTTCTATTACTGACAACCGTATTAAAATCTCTAACAGTAATTCATGAGATTAGCCATAACAGATAGACTATTTTCTAGAGGAGCAGATACATTGAAAGATTACTGCTCATAGAATTTCTCGAAGACTGGCCGTTTCAAGGTGATGTGCGGCTCTAGGCGACAGTATTACGTTTCATTTTACAGACGCCACAAGAATAAACTAAGTGATGAGAAAGTAACGCAATAGGCAGTGGCAGGAGTTGAAAGAGAAAAATGAGGCAAAGAAGCAGGTTCCAAAACCCCCTCTGTAGATAGAGTAGTATGTCAGCTGCAGACGTTGAAACATGTAGATGTACCTGCTTTTCTTTAAAATATCTTACCCTACAGGCGATTTAAGCGATGAAACAAACGGGCGGTCCACTGACACCGCAAAAACAGATCCTTCTTATTAAATTAAGAAAATTTGAGAAATAATCTGGAATGTTGATTCTGACGTATAAAACATTCTTTCAAATAAAAGTAATTCCGAACATAATAAGTAACGTATCGAAATTTCTTTTAAAGCTGGAACGAAAGCCACATCTCACTACAGTATGAAGAAAATAAAAGTAGAAATATTTTACTTTGGCACGCTGGCGACGAGCGCGCTGCCCTAACATCTCAGTTGTGAACAGTTCGTGGAAGTTAATACGTTATTCTGCCATCAGGACACTCGCCTTGTCAGCACAGTACATTCATTGTGGATAGCCTGAAGACATTTTGAATGGAAAACTCATAGACTATATACATGAAATACCGAAGAAACACTGAATACGACACACGAGTGAAACAAATATTACATATTTGGAAAAGCATATTCATGGAGAATTTTATCACTTTTGTGACGCATTAAACGTCGACCTGCACTATTCAAGGAGTGTGCTCGAATGCTATCTACAAAGTTCTATTATATCGTGGACGCTATAAGACCAGTTCAGCAACTGAAACCAGTCAATACAGTTCCACCAACACGCTTTTTCTTTCAGAATTTCAGAAACTGCTTTTTCCGTAATTATTGTAGAAGTTTGATTAGCTATATGGACAACATTGTAAACAAAGCGCGTACCCGAGCCAACAGATGATGACTTTAAAAGAACAGAGCAATGTTTTTATGCGTCAGATGGAAATTTCTTAAATGCCATCGATCTATTGATGAGGAACACATACGCTTTAACCAACAAATAAGGTTACATGTATATTTTCGACTGGATATTAGGTGCCACTGACGCTAATCATAGGTTTGCTATGGTGAATGTAGGCTCTTACAGCAAAGATAACGATGCAGACGTGTTTGATGACTACCCACCTGAAATGCAATATAAATGGGAAGAAAAGTAACTAAAGAAGAATTTCTGCCAGGCTCCACTGTCAAATGTCCATATATTTTCTTAGGAGATGCGACATTTCCTCTGAAGGAATATTTAACGCGGCCTTTGCGAGAAGGGACAATGACTGCAGGTGACGCTAGGGAAGAATACAATCTACCGCTTATCTTGGGCAGGACTGGTGATAGAATGTTCTTTTTGTTCTACAAGGTGATACCGTGATGATGTTGAAAGTTTTCAAAGATTCTGGGTAAGGGTAAACGTATCAATTTGACCGAAGGCACTGTGGCCCGGAAATGACCCAGTCGAAGGTTGCAAGCGAAAATTGTTCTGACGCCTCTGACAGTGGATCTCCTCTACTGCAAGCTGGTTTTCCCCTACTGCAAGCTCTTTGATTTCCGTATTTTGGGAGGAGGTACTATGGAACGAAAAATAAAAAATCCTCCAGTAAACATGGGCTTCATACTGCGTACCTTCAGAATAATGACAACTTGTTCTTCTTTGCTCTGTGAAACATATCCATTCCACTAAACAAGTGCTCATAACGTTAGCAAGTGTTTAACGTAAGCAATTTAGAGCCCATTTTTACTGGAAACATTTTTCTTGTTTTGGTCCATACTACTTCCTCGTAAAATACGGAAACCAAGGAGCTTGCATTAGAAGAGGTCCACTGTCAGAAGTATCAGGGCGAGTTTCGCTTATAACTTTCCACTCGGTCGTTTCCTATGTCAGGTTTCTCACCTCAAATTGGTACAAATTTCCTTTTCCATTACCACTGAAATTTTGTAACATCATCACGGAATCACCCAGCATAAAAACTAAAATTAGAATTTTGCATTAACATATTGCAATCACTGTAGAACTTACAGCGAAAGCTCTATCATCAGTACACAACATCATCCGCGACCTAAATCAATAAAGGAGACTAAGTTTGCATTTTTCCAGGATGTATACCGAAGTATACCAAAATCAACACAAGGCAATTTATAAAAGAAATTAAGTGATTCATCACGAGGCAGATGTGCAAGTAAGGGAAGAATAAATTTATATACAAATCGTGTAAAATACGATTGCGTAATAAATGTGTTCAAAAAAGATGTTCAAGTGTGTGTGAAATCTTGTGGGACTTAACTGCTAAGGTCATCAGTCCCTTAGCTTACACACTACTTAACCTAAATTATCCTAAAGACAAACACACACACCCATGACCGAGGGAGGACTCGAACCTCCGCCGGGACCAGCCGCTCAGTCCGTGACTGCAGGGCCGTAGACCGCTCGGCTAATCCAGCGCGGCAGTAAATGTGTTATTTTTATTTATTTGTAGCTCTTATTACCAGGGCAGCTTCCTCGCATTCGTGATAAGATATTAAACGGTTATTTTAATTTTTAATTCTCGTGTCTCCATTTGACAGATTGATGCCTCCATCTATGAGGTAGGCAACGATTCAGAATTGGCACTTAATGATTTGTAGAAAATCTTGGTCGCAGTTAAATTTATTTGAGCGTTTCAATACATCATCATCGGAACATAACTGTGCTAAAAAACAGAAGGAAGAAGTGAAATAATAAATGCCGCAGAACGCTTATATTCACAACAAGAAGCCTCGAAGAACGAGCAACACAGCCACACAGCGGTGTGCACATAAGACATTGAAAACAGCATATACGGAGCAAAACGCGAAACTGACTGTACGTAGAAACTAGTAGTGACGACAAAATAACTTGCTTCTCCTGATGGCGCTAGTAGCTTATACAATAAATTACAATAAACACAGTTTTAATCTGCCAGGAAGTTTCATATCAGCGCACACTCCGCTGCAGAGTGAAAATCTCATTCTGAGAACATCCCCCAGGCTGTGGCTAAGCCATGTCTCCGTAGTATCCTTTCTTTCAGGAGTGCTAGTTCTGCAAGGTTAGCAGGAGAGCTTCTGTAAAGTTTGTAAGGTAGGAGACGAGGTATTGGCAGAAGTAAAGCTGTGAAGACGCGGCGTGAGTCGTCCTTGAGCAGCTCAGCTGGTAGGGCACTTGCCCGCGACAGGCAAAGGGCCCGAGTTCGAGTTTCGGTCCAGCACATAGTTGTAATCTGCCAGGAAGTTTCAAATTGCAATAAAAGCCGTAACCAACAGGAGATCACACATAAGTCGTCGAAAATATGCCATATAATTTAGATACCACGGAGAAGCCATGCGTGCATACTACTTTTAAAAATGTGTGTTCAGAACAAAATAACGATAAATAATGTAACAACAGAATATACAGATTTCTTGTGGAATGGTAGCAGTTACAATTTCTAAACATGGAGCAGACATCAGTAAGGTAATTTGCATGAATTTATGTTACATTCTACACTCATACTGTCATCAGTTACGAACAAGAGTAATATTTTCTCTATTTTATATTTTACACATTGTTATAATCTATTTCACTATTGACAGCAGTTCTATGTTTAGTAACTGAAGCAGATAACATTGAACATAAAATCTGTATATTTTGCTACATCTTGTAAGTTTGTCCAATACATGTAACAACAGAATATACAGATTTCTTGTGGAATGGTAGCAGTTACAATTTCTAAACATGGAGCAGACATCAGTAAGGTAATTTGCATGAATTTATGTTACATTCTACACTCATACTGTCATCAGTTACGAACAAGAGTAATATTTTCTCTATTTTATATTTTACACATTGTTATAATCTATTTCACTATTGACAGCAGTTCTATGTTTAGTAACTGAAGCAGATAACATTGAACATAAAATCTGTATATTTTGCTACATCTTGTAAGTTTGTCCAATACATACACCTGTGTTTCTTTGTAAGTATTGATGCAACAGTTGATCATTCCACACATAGTTGTTCTGTGGCATTTCATACCGTAATTCTATCTCTTCTTTTTCACACAGCTACGCTGTGATGATGACGTATTGAAACGCCCCAATAAATTAAATTGCGAGCATGACTTTTCACAATCCATGACACGAAAATTTTATTTTTCTTGTCCCACAATATACAAGGTTTTTGAATATCTCTGATCAAAGTTTCTGTCATTTTGTGTTGAAATACAAAGCGTAAACCGCGTTCACCTTACGCGAAAATATCAAGCCAACTGATCCCGTCCACTTCTCCGCATCGCCTGTCGCACGATGCTCGGCGGGTGGGTGTTGACTTAGGATAATACAACTGCTGGCGACAGTTTTAAAAACCACGTCCACTTCGTGCGAAAATATAAAATCCACTAACCGCGTCCACTTCGCCGAACCGCGCGTTGTACGATGCCTCATGCGTGTGCGCTCGCATAGGATACTACAACTGCTAGCGACAGTTTGATATTTTGGACGGTCACCGAGCTTCGACGCTCGCAACAGGTCGCCCACGTAGGACGCCGCCTGTGATATGTCACGTCCTATAGTCAAACAGTGAAGTGACGCTGCAGTAGTGGCAAATTGTTCCGAGAATTTGAGGCATGGGACAAGGGCACAATATTGTCGTCGCCCACGTACCAGCGGTCTGCGTTTGCATTTGACAGTAAAGTTGGAAGCTGATCAGTGAATTCCCAGAAATGTGGCGCCCAGCGCCAGCGCACATGAGAAGTCCTAGCCAGTACAGATATACCTGCGCACTCGACACCGTGTTTCTGAGAGAACTCTTTGTATGCAGCTTCCCACAGTTATATATATATATATATATATATACGTTTAAATAAATAAAAAAACTTAAATCCATGAAATGAAAATTGAAATTTTGTGTGTGTATCGCAGAAGTAGTCAGTACAGAAGTCACAGAGAGCGGCACAGTTATTCGACTGAGCAGCCTGTGAAAGTTTTACGCAGTTCGGAGATATCAGTTTAACAGGAATTTTCAAAACCGGAAGGAACATACCAAATGTTTTATTCTGCCGTTGCTTTAAATACACACATCAGAAAAACTTTTGCATCACCCCAGTTCCCAGAACTCCTGAAGATAGACGTTGACTGTGGATATTGTATCGCAGACACAGTCCCATTGACTGTTCAGAGATGTCACTAAACCCACCCAAACATGTAAATAACCTTGCATGAGCACCTTCTATTAGACGGAGGGGGTCCGACAACCGACCAGTTCCAGTCATTCCACCAGGAAGGAGGTACACGGCTCGTGTTGTCTGTAGTTCAACCATGCCTCGACGGTCAATACCGCCGTTAGATCGCGTCCTCATTGTTACTTTGTACCAGGAAGGGCTCTCAACAAGGGAAGTGTCCAGGCATTTCGGAGTGAACCAAAGCGATGTTCGGACATGGAGGAGGTACAGAGAGACAGAAATTGTCGATGACATGACTCGCTCAGGCCGCCCAAGGGCTACTACTGCAGTGGTTGACCGCTACCTACGGATTATGGCTCGAAGGAACCCTGACAGCAACACCATAATGTTATATAATGCTTTCCGTGCAGCCACAGGACGTCCTGTTACGACTCAAACCGTGCTCAATAGGCTGCATGATGCGCAACTTCACTCCCGACGTCCATGGCGAGGTTCATCATTGCAACCACGACACCTTGCAGCGCGGTACAGATAGTCCCCATAACATGCCGAATAGACTGCTCAGGGTTGGAACCACGTTCTCTTCACCGATGAGTGTCGCATATTCCTTCAACCAGACAATCGTCAGAGTGGAGTTTGGAGGCAACCCGGTCAGACTGAACGCCTTAGACACACTGTCCAGCGAGTGCAGAATGGTGGAGGTTCCCTGTTGTTTTGGGGTAGCATTATGTGGGGCCGAAGTACGCCGCTGGTAGTCATGAAGGGGCCGTAACAGCTGTACGACACGTGAATGCCATCCTCCGACCGATGGTGCAACCATATCGGCAGCATATTCGCGAGGCATTCGTCTTCACGGACGACAATTAGCGCCCCCATTGCGCACATCTTGTGAATGACTTCCTTCAGGATAACAAAGATGCTCGACTAGAGTGGTCAGCATGTTCTCCGGAAATGAACCATATCGAACCTGCCTGAGATAGACTGAAAACGGCTGTTTATGGACGACGTGACCCACCAACCAATCTGAGGGATCTACGCCTAATCGCCTTTGAGGAGTGGGACAGTCTGGACCAACAGTGCCTTGATGAACTTGTGGATAGAATGCCACGACGAATACAGACATGCATCAATGCAGGAGAACGTGCTACTGGATATTAGAGGTACCGGTGTGTACAGCAATCTATACCACCAACCCTCTGAAGGTCGCGCTGTATGTTGGTACAACATGCAATGTGTGGTTCTCATGAGCAACGGCAAGGACGGAGATGATATTTATGTTGATCTCTATTCCAGTTCTCTGTACAGGTTCCGGACCTCTCGGAACCGAGGTGATGCAAACTTTTTTTTGATGTGTGTAGTTGGCCTGTATTCTTGACAGCAATAATGCCGATAGAAACGAGTGAAGGTTTTTTTTTGTTGGTCGACAAAGCATTGTTGTCGGTGCAAAAAATAAACCACACCTCTCGGGCTCCCCCCGTCGGAGGTTCGATCCTCCCTCGGGCATGGGTGTGTGTGTTGTCCATAGCGTAAGTTAGTTTAAGTTAGATTAAGTAGTGTGCAAGCTTAGGGACCGATGACTTAAGCAGTTTGGTCCCATAAGATCCTATCACAAATTTACAATTTCTTACCTCTCGCGCACGTAGTCATATAAGTATATTTTTTCAGCTATCTCCTCCTCTTCATCCTGTAGTTGTCCACAACATAAACACAGCAAAAGGTAGCACGTATACCATTCACAGCTGCCAGTGATATAAAGTGACACCAGAGATTAGTAGAAAAGTCGTGCATGCGACATGAAGAATTTGCGTCCAGTCGAAACGCTCGTGCGTATCTCTGGGTGACGTTACGTTCTGGAATTATAATAGACATGTCGCAGCCGACAGTAAGAATTGTGAATAGTGATAAACAAAGAACTTTAGCAATGGGCATACTAGCTCTGACTCCGGATGAGACGAGATCTTAAGCCACAATTTAGGTAGCTTGATTCGTGTTTAACTAATTTCACTGCATGCCTGAATGTCATCTACTAAAGGTGTGACCAGAAATCCGCATACAAAACGCACAGGGATGTAAAATGTGTTCATTTACTTACTAGTATTTATACATACAAATCTGCTATCTAGAAGCTAAAGCAGACTACAGCATTATAATGTGTACAGTAACGATGAATCTACAAGGGTTGGAACTTTAATAGTGGCAACTATTTATTTGCAGCTCGTACAAAATAGATACAGGTTTCAAAGTTTTACTGACCTTCAAAGTAGTCACCACCATTGTGTATAGCCCGTTGCCAGCGATGTGGAAGTCGTAGGATACTCTTAGCAATGCCAGTTGTGTTGACAGTTCAAATGGCGCGGTCTATTGCCTGATGAATTTGTAGCAGTTCTCAGGCGAATGCCGTGAATTGCTTCCTTTAGTTGAACTCACGAGGGCTTAAGTCAGGGGAGTGCAGTATGTGGTATAGCACTTAGCAGCCCCATCAGTCAAAGAAATCAGTAACAGCTTGCACTGAACGTGCATGAGCATTGTCCTGCGAAATGATGGCGAGATCCTTCAGAAAGTGTCACCACTTCTTTCTCTATGCTGTTCATTTTTGGAACACAAGCTACCACCAGCTTAGAGGTAGAAGTGATGACACTTTCTGCAGGACCCGACCATCATTTTGCTGGACAATGTTCAACCACATACAATGCAAGCTGTTGCTGATCTGTTTGACTGATGGGATTGATAAGTGCTTTACCACATACTGCACTCCTCTGACTTAAGCCCTAGTAAGTTTAACTCGATTTCTAAACTGAAGGAAAAATTCCACGGCATTCGCTTCAGAACTGCTACAAATTCGTCGGGCAATAAACCGCGCCGCTCTAACTGTCAGTACAACTGGCACTGCTAAGAGTATCCAACGACTTCCACTTCCCTGGCAGCGGGTTATACACAATGCTGGTGACTACTTTGAAGGTCAGTAAAACTTGGAAACACGTATCCATTTTGTACGAGCTGTAAACAAATAGTTGCCACTATTAAAGTTTCAACCTTCGTATAATCACATTTAGTAACTATTTGAAAGAGATTGCAATTTTCAGCTATGATAAATGTGTTTATAACAACTTTATTCACGCTTTAACGTAGGCTTCTTCAGCTGCATAAACGTTTTCTAGTCTTCACTCACTTCCCACCTACATCTGTTCCATCATGCAAGCGATGGTACGGTTGGCACCACATAACCTGTAAGCAAAAGATCTGCTTATTTTATTGAAATTATTTTAATGGAAAGGGGGAGGAAATACAACATTCATTGTTATACTATTCAAAACAAATCTTTAAATGTTAGTTTATGTGTAATCAGATATTCCTGCCTCAATGAATAAATACTGTAAAGGAAAATTGTTAATCAATAGGAACAGAATAAACTTCTATTTGCAACTTCCCAGCCTAAACAAACTTAATCGGATCCAATAGTTGGGAAATAGAGTCCAGTTGTATATGTATACGCATAGTTCATTTCACCACATGCTACCAAGGAAACTTCAAGGAATTTATACCAGAATAATTGTGACACATGGTACATGCACCAATGAATGCCTGAGGTCGGGCGAGCCTTTGAAGTGGTTACTCGCAGGGAGCAACAAGAGCAGCATCTCAGCGACTTTCCTCCCTATCGTGTCAGTTTTCCTCCCGTGATCAGAATCTACAAGGCCTATTTCACAATCTGTCTGTCTTGAGCCTAAGGACTAATCTGATGCAGCCCTTTATGCTAGACTATCCTGCGCAAGCCTCTTCATCTCTATAAGCAGATATGAAACGAGAGAGCGAGTGCGCATTCAAATTTTTGTCACTTCATTGAGAAGTTTACATTCGTAATGTCACGTGACTCAGATCAGTGCCCTACCCATGACGTCACAATACAAGATCGCAGCAAGTCCCGCTATTTTCTCTCATTATTTTTAACATAACCATCACGACGTGACAAGCCACGTTTCCCTTCCTCTCCCGTCTCCCTTCCCCCTTCCCTCCCTGCGATTGAAGACCCAGTATTTTTGCTGCCATTAAAATGAAACAACCAATTGCATAGTAGTGTCTTAGTGGCCATTAAAATGAATCAGCTAATCATAACGATGTCTCAGAGTGACACCTGAACTGAGCTCTAAAGTATCCGAACGATCTGAAGTTTTGCGCCATGTTCAAAAGTATTTACCCACAAAATTACGTTAGCAGTATTTCCGCATCTGAACCACAGCAGCAAAGCCCACCCACCCACCTACTCCCCCCGACCCCCACAAACAAACTTTTTTTAAATGAGTCACAACCATCGCCAGGCCTGTGTAAAATGGCACCACCTCAAAAAAAGTGACCAGCTATGTTCACATTCATCAATACAAAAAAATGTTTTAATATTTCGTCGCCAGTCGCATCTGTAAATTTCATTGGAAATCATTAAGCATTCACTATGGAATTTCAGAATGAGTATTAAACAGACTCTCCATAACAACCAACTTTCACCTATGCAATGTAATCAACAAATCAAAAATATGTAGCTTGTAACACTACCGGCTCGTGACAAATTGGCAATCGCCGATAATGTTGATCTTCTGTGAAGAGTTTAGCCTGACCGTGACTGTGTCTACTGACAACAAATCGGAATATGAGTATAATTTCGTAATCGAGGAGTAAGTGTAACAGTAACAAAAGCAAAGCAAAGGAATTTTCAAATTACGTCCTATTAATACTACAGTAAACTGTAATTATATATACATTCTGTCACCAGCCTAATTAGGCAATGCTGTATCGAGTTTTATGGCGAAGCGGAAATAAACTTCAACTAAGAAAACTAACGTCACTTGATACCCTAACTAATCTCTTCTAACACAGTTCAAATGGTTCAAATGACTCTAAGCACTATGGGACTTAACATCTGAGGTCATCAGTCCCCTGGACTTAGAACTACTTAAGCCTAACTAACCTAAGGACTTCACACACATCCATGCCCGAGGCAGGATTCAAACCTGCGATCGTAGCAGCATCGCTGTTCCCGACTGAAGCGCCTAGACCCGCTCGGCCACAGCGGCCGGCCTCTTACACAGTTACTCTCAATACTATATAATAACTTGCCGTAACAAACCACACAACTGCTAACCGTTATACAGAACATAGAATGTTGAATAAATGCAGCATTACACGCTGTCTCACAATAACGCTTAGTATTGGCATTGAACAAATGCAGAAGGATATACGAACCTATTAACAAAGTTTGACTGGCAACAGGATGAACTAGTGTTCTTTTAATTAACTATCACAAATAAGATCATGATGCTGAAACAGTACTGATCAGTATGGACTTCAGAAATTTGCACATGAAGTTACTCTGTACATGTGGCCAGTGCAGTTGTTATTTATAAGAAATGTTTTGTTGCAGAATAAATGATTGTACTGATTGCTACACTTGCTCAAAAGGAGCCTTTACTTTCATTTATCACGGAAGTTAAGTAGTTTATAAGGTCCCTTAAAATGGTACGGTTTTAATTAGCATAATCAATTGTTAACTGAAGCACACAAAATTAAAAAAAGGCAGATAACATTAGTTACAACCTTAAGTATAATTAATAATGCAAAATTAGTTCAATAGCTAAGGGAACGTAGCAACTAGTCTCTCCTTGAACTCAAAATCAAACTGGATTTGTAAATGACTGCACAACTTATAAACTACTTTAAAAAAACAACATATAGAAGGTAACAAACAATTACGAGTTTGCAAAGGTGTTCAAAGTGGAATAATACTGCTGTCTTTTTATAAATTTTATTTACAGACAGTTATAAGTACTTTATATTTTTGTCATTTATTATTTTAATGCCAGCTTCTTATTTAATGAAAAGCTTTCTGTATTAACACACTTTAGGAAATTTTAAGATGAAAAATTATGTAAATCATTTACTACTGTACAGAGAACTAACCAAACTTCATACTCCACAAAGTTAGTGAAACTGCAAAATGTTTCACTGCCAATATAGTCAGTTTAATAAAAATCAGGATACTTGGAATTAATTCACTTGGGAAGGCCCTATCCAGAATGTGACGGGGACAATCACGGGCGCGCACACTTAATTTAGAGGATCCACAAAAAGTTATTATTCAGTACACAATACCTGGTCCATTGCATGTACATATTTAGAAAACAATTCTGCTGCAGGTGGTACCATTTGACGCAGATTACAGTGGCTATAAAATTGGCAGCAAGGCAACCATGGTTTTTGATGTAAGGCACGCCCTGCTATAACTCTTCTTGGCGTCGTAAATTTATACAAACAGAGCCAATAATATACCACGGTCGATATGCTACTTCACATTCCATCCGAGGCTAATTTATATGCTCGCAAGCTCTTCTACCCGCAATTTATACATCCAAATTAACCACAATACCTGACGAAGGCTGCCGTTGACCACTCAGTATCACAGTCAGAACTCGAATATGTCACTCGCCACACGAGAATCAAGCGTCTTGCGAGCCAAATCCCTTTTCCAGTCCCGATAAACTACTTCTGTAGCGGTGGGGCTTTACTACTGTTTTTACATTTAGCTTCTCTACACTATCGTACATTGTCAGCAAAGAATTTATACGAAGTAGACATAAATCTATCGAGCGTTGCTGTTACAAGCTGTTGAAGGAGTTTTACTTCAACTACTGTTCCGAAAAACTTCAAAATGCGAAATTTAGGGAACTGCAACTTTGTCACCCTGTTGCTTGCCGTCACAAACAAACGGCAGCGCTAATTATTCGGTTTATGAACCATGCTCGGTGTAAGGTGCAATAGAGCCTGAAATTAGTTATAAAAATTCGTCATCAACATAAAAAATACAATGTTTGTCTCAAATATCACACTGTGACTTATCGCACACACACTCACACACACACACACACACACACACACACACACATACACACACACACACACACAACCATTCAATTGGTGACTAAAACTGTTTTCTTGCCTAAACACACGTGGCTTAAAACTGCTATGCTAAACAGAGTATTAAAAGTCCTATGGCATATGACAACGGATATAAAGCATGCTCTCTACAAAGAGGCAATAACTAACATATGCTAACGCAGTGTAATTAACAAATTAGAAATATGTAGTTGCCAAGGTACTGCATGTTTTACTTTAAATACTATTGATCAAAACTTAAAAATAAGAAATAACATCAACTGCTGATTTATGCTCCTGGTGCTTGTTACCTCCAACAGGTAACAGGATTCATAATTCTATCTATAAACCGTTCTTGGTGTAAGTCACAAAACGGCCTCCAATTTGTTGTTTCGTCTAATGCTTGTTATGTGTCACAATGTTAACTCATCATTCAAAATGTCTGAAAAAATTTGTCATCAAAGCAAAAGTGTAAAATGTTTGCATCAGTTTTTATGATTCTATTTTACACGCGCACACAGACACACACACACACACACACACACATACACACACACACACATACACACACACACAAACACAGACACACATACACACACACACATCCGCCAAACTGGTGTCTAAAACACGATTTTGAACTCCAAAGTAAGTAGTTGAATGCTATTTTTATGCCTCGTGGTAATAAAAAATGTGATAAACCGAAATGATGTTTCAGGTCCTGTCTAGAAGGTCGATACTAACCTGACCAGGCAGAAAATACATGTTAGGTAAAATACCACGCAAAACAGGCAAACACACGGGAAAATGGACAGTCTCAATTGCCGGCAGAATATAATAAATTCCTTTCTTTATGCTTACTCTTGGTGTAAGACACAATGCACCCTCAAATTAAATATTTCCACATCTAAAGCGTTCTATAAGTTTTAAAATTGCATGTATATACGCAAAGGTTGACATTTAAATATTACTCTGAGTTATAGAACATACTATTGTCGCCTATGGGTTTTCTGCCTTGTATCTTTCACCATCACTTGGTTGGGGGGGGGGGGGGGAGGGAGGAGGGTGCTAAGCTAATATATCACTAGCAAATATATTCTATGTTATTAACAGCTAACTTTACTTTTAATTTGTATTTAAAGTGTCTAGACATATCAAACGTTAAGCACAAAACAAACTTACGACGAAGGCTGCAATATTTACTAATCAGAACTATGATTCCAGGATTCACTTATTCAATAACACCCACATGTAATTAAAATATGTGATGCAGAAACACACAAAATGGCGAGAACACAAGAATCACTTTAGAAACCAAGGAAGAAGCTCTTTACACAATTTTATTGCAATGTATCACTTAAACTGCAAATTTTGGCAGTATACAAGAACACCTTCCCCTTTGTTTATACACAACAGAACCAGAGATGGTGACAGAGATGGAACATCGCCAAAGACAATGGTACTACTGACCGTTTAGTACCTTATTTTATTTTTCGCTACTTCAAGAAAAATTCGACAATTTTCGAAGCTCTTCATCAATGGATATTAATTTATTAACACGTGAAGGAAACTAATAACTGTACTAATTCATTCCATTCACCTCCATATCTCAGTGGTCAATGTATGCAGCTTCTATTCAGAGGACCCGAGTTTGATTCATGGTACTGCCACAGACTTTTCCTTGGTGGAAGAACAGGAACGAGATCCACTCAGCTTTACGGTGCCAACTGAGAAGCTACTTGAGTGATAATTAGAGGCTCCAAGGTCAAGAGAGCTGACAAAGGCCAGGAGAATGTCGTGCAGAACCCAAGGCCCTCCATACAGCATACAATTACCCCCTAGGCAGGGGATGAGAATGCGATAGGTAAATACCTACTGAACAGTGAAGTCCACAATACAGATATTTCCTTGCTTTGTTACCACCAGTTCTTTCTGCTTATTCCAGCTGATATCTGCTGCTTGTTCACTGGAGGCAGTCTTTCCATTGTGAATATCATTCTTCTCATTGCAATCGTAACCTTCATCTACCTCATCATAAAAATCCTCTTCTTCGTCATCATCATCGTAATCATTATCATATTTTTCTTCTCCTGAAGTAGCTCCTCCTCCAGCTTTCGTAAAGCCACTATTTTCCTTGGGTTTTACATCTCTTCTAGGTCTGTCTTCTTGTCCTTTCGGATTATTTGCCCCAATCTCTGTAGCAGTTGAGATATTGGGCTGATGGGAGAACGAAGTGCATGCTTTTTCACTTGAATTTTCCACTCTGACTAAACCACCGCAGCGTACATGCCAGTCCTGTGCCATCATATTTTCTAGCTGTAGTCACTGCATGAGACGCCGATGCCGCCACGTGCTCTCGCTGTCCTTCACAGGTCCAACGCCTTTACATTCTGCAGTTGCCACAGGGACACCGCATCCATTCTGCTGCCTGCCAGTACCACAGTTTCCCTTGCTGGACCACCTTGTTCGCGCCACCATTTGTCCATACCGCCGCATTCAGTACCACAATTCTTTGCTGGGCAACCACATTCACGTGCCGCTGCCTGTACACACCAGTACCTGTTCGCGCAGCGTGATGTTAAGGCCGCCACGCCTACACGTCACTGAGTGACTACGTTACGTCCACCATGTCTGTCCCCACTGATGCCTTCCCATGCTTCAGCATTTCTCTTGTGCCCACTGCGCTGCCTTTCTAACCAGCAGTCATGTCAGAGACACAGTGCCTACACGATTTTGCCTGTCCGAGCCACAGAGTCGCTGGGTCAAGGCTACTGCCTGATGACCAGTAACCGTCACTGGTCTCATGACACCAGAAAGGCGCTGCATGTCCTGCGGACTGCATCGAACCTGCAACATCGCCGCCGCCACTACCTCTGAACTACAGCATCTTTACGGTCATCGTATACAAGGCACAGCGCATCTGGGAGGCCACTTCCAAGCCACAATATCTCCATGATGAAACCTCCAATCCGCAGCGTCTTCACATCGCCTCTAAGCGGCAGCGTCTCTGTGCTACCACCTCCAAGCTGCAGTGCCTCCACCAACGCCATCTCAGAGCTGCAGGTTCTCCAAGCCGAGCCTTGATGCAGCCTCATTTCCAAGCCATCTCTTTTGTGCTGCATCATTTCCGTTCCACCACCATTGAACCACTGCGTCTGCACACCAGGTGACAATTTCTGGCGTCACCTTCCACAGTGTATCACATAGTATCATAAGAGAGGGATTACAAGTGACCACAGAAGTTGCTTTAATTTATTTGTGTCCCTGATCACCAGTCATGGCTGACGAAATATAAATATTGTTAAGTGACTGTGGGCCACAGGGTGTTGGGATTAAGCTAAAGAAATTAGGGTGTATTTTGAAATCAGCTATCAGCAATCATGAACATGTTAACTGAATGTCGGAATAACTTTGGGAAAATGGTGGTGAAAAGTGCATGCCTCTTGAATTGAATCGTCTCCTCTGTCTGAGATATTTTACATTGAACACTAGGCACTGCTGCATATACGTTGATTATGTGCCACCATATTTTCGTGCCGTAGTCACTGCGTGATACGCCAGTGCCGCCATGTGAGAAGAAATTTGAAAAGATAGATTCAAAAACAGAAAGCACGCAATCTCGGTTAATTAGGTACACGGAGGAGATAAAGCATTAATTCGGGGGGTGAAGTGAAAGCTTGTGAGTATGGAATCAAAGACTCAAGAAAAAAAATGTTAAGCTACTGGGGAAAATAAATGCAATTTACAGAAAATAAAATTTGAATTTCGATATTATATTAGGAAATTAGACTATGAATGTAGTTGCAAATTTGGAAATTTAGAATGTATTCTTGAGTATAAAATAAATACTGCGAATTGGACCTCTGACCAATTATAAGTTAGATACATAGAGACTGAAAAGGAAACTGAAAGTAGTACCAAATGGGTAAGGGACATTACCATACTGTTAATGAGAATTAGGAACGGTAAGTACTTAAAGTGGAAGCCGTCCAGGGCGAACCTGTGGAGCAGATTTTGGCTCCAATATAAAAGTGTGAAATTTATAAAGTCAAACAGAATGAGGCCGGGAAAAAAGTAATTTGAAAGAGAAAATTAACACCATATAAGTAGGACGTGGTAATTTGATGTTGGGATATCCTGTTAGGCAGGGATTTCATAGCAGCTGACACATTAGAAGTAGAATCTATTACAGCAATACTATCCAAGTTCCCTAATCTCACATTAAATAAAGGTTGAACCTTTTCAATCGCGGCTCTCTTCAGCTCCACTTCTGATAGCAAAGCAGCCTCAATTTCTATTTTGTTGCCTTTGTCCATTATACACGTACTTTTATACAAATTTCCGCTTTAAATCTCTGCGTTCCTCTCAAACATATCACTAAATACTTCTTCAATATTCGTCTTCTTCCCACTCAGTTCCTACAAATTCTTGGCACCCTTAAATTTTAAAATTCCTGTTCTTAAGGAATTAACATTTCAAATTTCTTGTAATAAGATACTTGATGATTAAGTCTTTAGTCTCCTTCCTCCTTCCTCATTCATTCAAAACTAATGTTCTAAGCAAGAACGACGAGGTTTTTCTACTTAAAAACAAATGTCTGAACTTCTTCTTCAGAGCAACACTCATTAATATCATATTAACTATCGTAACTTACTTCTACTTCATTAATAAATTCATCACCATTACATCAAATAATAACAATAATATCATACAAATTATTTGTACATGCATGTAATTAACAAGTATTTCACCATGTACAACATAATTCCTACAAGCATTGTTATTATCCAGTGCAGTGCATGCTTCATTCTGGACATGATCCAATATGGTAATCAAACACTATCCGTCAATACTCACTCTTTCATCAACATAAAATAACTCCTTATAGTCATTTCATAGATAATTATTTGCTCCACACTTCCACATTAATATCTATTACCACTCCTGCCTTAACCACTGCCCTGTTTCAGCTACATCAGTGAATTTTACATAAGCTATATCTATATTATTTGTATTATCTTGTAACTCACCCATAACTTTCTTGTCACGTAATTGGTGTGCTCCTTGTCATTACTAGTTTCATTAAGTTTTTTTTCCTCTCTCTCATTTATTCATTCTACCATAACTATTATAACTTTCCCACATCTCTGCATTAACCGAAATTGTGTTCATGTGACATACAGCGGTTTACTTCCATTCCTTTCTATATTCACAGTTCCACCAACTGATATCCTGTCTGGTCCTATTCATTGCATTCTCACTAACCTCCCTGTCGACCTTAAGTGAGGCCTTGGCTAGTTTCCTGAGTGTCTACGTTGAAAACGTGTATCTCCTGGACCTTGTTGTCTACCCTTCTCCCTTTTATCCAGTCTTCTCTTATGAATATTCTGTCTTTTTCCTCAATAATCTCTATTTTCTCACTGCTTTGTGTTTCTCGAGTCCGTGTCTTTATTACTTAGCCCATTCCTATCATCTCTCCATCTGTTACCATTCTTTGCACTAACATTCTTATCAATACCATTTCCTATATCCGGATTCCTGCCGTTCTCTTTCTGTTCAACATACCTTTGTCTGAAACATAGAGACATATCCATATTTTCAATGAAGATGAGAAATTTTTCCACTGAAGCAATTGGAGTATTGGTTAGATCACATCGTAAGGATTCTGGCAGCCTTCTCTTTGTAGTTGAGATTTGAGTTAGCTCACCAACTGACTTATCCAAATGAATCATTAATACAGCTCCCTAACATAACCTTTATTCAAACTTTCCTTCCCACTTCTGTAGCTTGGCCCATTTAAAAGAGGTTTCGTAATTCAAAATGCACTGCCTCTCCTCAGTACATATTTATAAACATCATTTAAAATATCGTGATTTCTAAAAACTGCTCAGGATTTTAATTAGACCACGCCTGAGCTCCACTTTCTAACTTAATTTTAAAAAATTCATTTTAGCAGTCCGACACATGACAGGTGTAAAATGTTTTTAGTATGCCGCCAAGAAATCCACTGCATGATATCCGTCCTTTCCATTGAAAGGTTCTGAAACATTCTGGCTGAAAATTATGTGCAAGGGGTTAGTAAAATTGCCTGTAATTGGTGTAAAACTTAAGACAACAACTGGAGCATGCAGCAATCCAGTAAGGAGAGAAATAGTGTCAGAGTGTAAGACTTTTGGTAACTGTATTCAGACAAATTATTTTGTAGTTGCTAACATGGCAATGAACATCACTTTCGGAATAGCATATATGACTGTGACATTATAACGAAAGACGGTGTTCAGAAACTTAATGCTGGAGGTCTAAAGAAAGAGGGTAAGGTTTAGAAAGGTATGAACAGGCGGTGAAATGATGGTTCATTTAGAGGATGACTATGGTGATGAGTTATCCGGCTATGATTCGATGTAATTATAAATAAATTATGGGGTTTTTATTTTGTGTAACTGTGTTGAAGTATACTCTGTAAATATATGAACAGCTGGAATGGAAGCTATGCTTCAACATACAGCGTGGTCCATCTGAACTTTCGGATGAGATTATCTCGAAAACTATACATCGGGACATCGGGTACAAATAGTGGGTAAGACATGTTCGTAAGCTCAAAGGGGGACATCAGATGATACTACATGTGATTCCCAGCCACCGCCCCCTTGGGTGGGGTTGGGGGGGGGGGGGGGGGTGGGCTCTTTTAAATATTAAATGGAGACCCCCATTCTTTATTGCAGATTCGGATTCTTCACAAAAAAAAAAATCAAGTTTTCTCTGAAACATATTTTTTAACCATTGACAGATGGCGCTGAAATCGAGAGAAATTAAAATTGGGGAAGAACTCTGATTTATTTAAACTGATCCGAGAAGGACACATCAAATCGATACAAAATGTGCACCAATTCTTTCGTTACGCCAAATTCAGCTATTTTTGTACAAAAGTACTGCATCCTACTTTTAGCCCTACCCAGGAACAACGACATGGACGTAGTAGAATGATGTTCCCATGGGGTGCTTCATTAGTGTCCCCTTGCCTCTTACATGGGGCGCTTCATTAGCGTGAGTCCTCTTGCCTCTCACAATTTGGGGTGCTTAATTAATGAAATTAGCCACGAAGAAATTATTCAAAATTATCCCCATTTGCTTCAATGCATAAAGTCAACCATCTGTGAAAGTTGTCCACAGTTTTGAGCTGCACATCCCGTGGTATTGCTGCACACGATCTTCGAATGCGTTGCTCCATATCGTTTCTGGTTGTGGGCTGTCTTTCATAAACAATAGTTTTTAAATAACACCACAAGAAAAAATCAGCAGATGTTAGGTGATGAACGTGGAGGCCACTGAATTGGTCCGCCGCGTCCTGTCCACCGACCAAGGTACCGTAAATTTAAAACGTTCCGCACATTTTTAGCATAATGGGCAGCTGCTCCGTCCTTCTCGAACCACATTCGTTGCCTGGTTTCTAAATCAACATCTTTCATTAGCTCCAACAAATCATCGCGGAGAAATTGTAAATAAGATTCCCCAGCAATATTTCGGTCAAAAACATACGGTCATATCAAGTAACCGTTTAAAATTCCACACCAGACCATTATCGACCATTTGTGTTGATTGTCAACGGGTCTGTGCCAGTGTGGATTGACAGGATACCATTGTCGATTTAATTCGCCATTGGTTTTGAATATGGCTACATTAATGAACATAACGTATCTAAAAAAATCAATGTCACCTCTTATTATTTCCAAGGCCGATCGGCAGAAATGCACGCATATTTGTATATCTTTCATCGCTAATGCCTGTGTTAGTGTGATATGATAAGCATGATAACACAGGCGAGAACGGTAAGGGTACGAGCGTCATTTTCATTGTATTCGCGAAGACGAGGTGGATGGTGCATGTATCCATTTCGAACTTGTTGACTGCGATTTCGAATAATGTTTTCGCTTGGATGTCGTCTGTTTGGGAAACGTTCCGCATAGAATTGCGCAGCTGCAGCGTAATTGTAACGGCATTCACCTAAAATTAACATCATATCAACAATCTCTGTAGGAGGATAGTGAGCCATGTTTTGCTAAAGAATAATTTTCTTTCGTCCTTTGATGTTTACGGTTCACAATCTGAAAGTGAAGTGACGTCAGATCGTATTGCACCGACCTTTATACTGAGGCATAGTTGACAGTTTGGCAACGGTAACGCCACTGCCAGGTGAGTAATACAATTTTGAAGAGTTCACCAACGAGATTTTAATACCATTCCGCCTCCCTCCATCTTAAACTGTGTCGGGTAGGACACATTTCGTAAGAAAATAGCTTAATATGGCGGAATGAAAATATTGGTGCACATTTTGTATCTTTTTGATGTGTCCTTCTCGGATCATCCTAAATAAATCGGAGTTCTTCCCCAATTATAGTTTTTCTCGATATCTGCGCCATCTGTCAATGGTTTAAAAATGTTCCAGACAAAACTTGATTACTTTTTTTGTGGAGTATCCGAATCTGCAATAAAAAAGGGGGTTTCCATTTAAGACTTAAAAGTTGCCGCCCACCCCACCCAAGGGGCCAGGGGCTGGGTGTCACGTGTAGCATTATTTGATGTCCCCCTTTGAGCTTACGAGCTTGTCTTGCCCACTATTTGTACCCGATGTATAGTTTTCGAGATAATCTCTTCCGAAACTTCAGATGGACCACCCTGTATATACTTGAAAGAGATGTATCTACAAAACAATTTATTCAATTATGAGTTATGGTGTCTCTTCTAATAGTCGTTAGGCGCGTTCCTCTGGGGTTCAGCAGGTATTTGCTATTTAGTTTTTACAATGCGTTGTTGGAGTCAGCCCACACAAATATTGCTCATCACGTCTCTCTTCCGACGCCCACTGTCGTCAGGAATGGTTGGTTTCTTTCCTTTTACAAACAATATTACCATTTAAGTGGAATTTTATGCGAACATTTCATAGGATCGTTCTAAAGTAGCCCAAGGCGATATTCTTTTTATCGATATATATTAACAGGGACATTAAAATACGAAGAACAACCAGTACTCCAGCCGCGACAGCTCTGCCCTATCCCATACTCACTGCAACTATCACGCAACTGTACTGTCCATTCACCTCTGGAGCACTACTAATTATTCTTCGAGTTTTACTGTATCTCTTAATTCATATCGATAAAACGAATATCACACTAGGCTAATTTGGGACGCCTCTGTCTAATGGGTACGTAGAATTCCGTTTCAAAAATCATTTTGTTTGTAATTGAAAACGATTTGAGGCTCTCCGTTGATCCTGCGTGTCGTATAAAAGACGTGATGAGTTGTATTTGTTTGGGACGCCTCAAGCTACATTTCGCAAAAATGAAGCTAAAAATATCCATCTGTCCTTAGTGCTTACTGTAATGAGACAGCAATATCATAATATCTTACACTGGGAAGGAAACGAATACAGTTTTCCCTAACATCTACTGTATTGTGGAATCAGGCCTTTACTTGAAAACTTTCAAATTGCTTTTGCTTCATGGAACGAGTCACAGCTTGCCAGAAATGGTCGAGACTTGCTTAAGCCTCAAGACGATTGGACTTGCTGAAAGTTGTGAATGTGCATTATGCAATCTCCATACATGTCATGTTCCACCTTGTATGGGGCACTGCTTATCTGTAACAGAATATATAATGCTCCATTCGTCTTCTGAAAGAAGACTATTGCGCTGTTCAGCGCATGATGTATCAAACACTCTCCCCTGCATAAAGTTAGCTCATCCTAAATACAATGCACATGACGGGAGACTAGCATCCGTTCATGATTAGCTGTTAGGTGTTAACCAGCATCCACTTAAACCAGTGATTCTATTGTGATGGTAATAGAGATCAAACCAAGAGGCTTTAAAAGAAGGGAAGAAACGGACAATTCATTGGTTCAACATGATCTGTGGTTTTCCAAGTCGTTGTTTCTGGTTCTTGTGAAGGGTAAGGGTTTTGCATATACTAAGAAGTTGAACCGAGAAGTTTTGCCTCCCCATTTTTTTATGTGGAAACTATTGATTGTTTTTAAATAAAAAGCACTTTATTAGCATCCTACATCATTGTCCTTCATACCTACATATTTAGTACTCTAAATAATCGTCCCGGTGATGAACACCCCTTCTGTGATCCTTCCAGCCGGCGATATTCTCGAACTGCAGATGCAGCATAACTGTTTTCTTTTTTTTATAATAAAGCTTCACCAATAATGCCCTGAAGGGTTTTGCATATACTAAGAAGTTGAACCGAGAAGTTTTGCCTTCCCATTTTTTTATGTGGAAACTATTGATTGTTTTTAAATAAAAAGCACTTTATTAGCATCCTACATCATTGTCCTTCATACCTACATATTTAGTACTCTAAATAATCGTCCTGGTGATTAACACCCCTTCTGTGATCCTTCCAGCCGGCGATATTCTCGAACTGCAGATGCAGCATAACTGTTTTCTTTTTTTTATAATAAAGCTTCACCAATAATGCCTGCTCCTTTTGTCCAAGCTCATGTTGCACATCAAGATGTGCACTGCAACTGGTATACTGTGTGAGACTATGAATCGCGATGACTGATCACAGCACATTGTGGCCATAGTTGTAACTGCATGGTGGTGCTGTGATGCACGGAAATCGTGCACCCCATACTGTGGACATTAATACTACCAAGTTTGGCACTCATATGGTAATTGGTTTCTGTTTTATAACGTGCTAAATAGGGAAAGTGTAATTATAGCCACCCAGTATATGATACTTGAATTTAGAGTCTCGGTCGGGCACACAGTTTTAATCATCCAGGAAGTTTCATACTTGAATTTATCCAAGCTGATGGTTAAAATTACTCTACATTCTTTTCTGATGGAAAATCTACTAAAGAAATCTGTTGATAACTATGTTGTAAAATTATATGATTTTGTAACTAAAAAACAGGAAATAATATTTTATCAAGGACAGAACAATCTTTTATTTCTTCATCAGTTTTATTTAATTTAATTTCAGCTCTTTCTGATAAAATTTATATGGATGGATGGATGGATGGACATATAAGCAATAATGGTGAAATAACAAAGAATGAAAATGAACTACTTTATCCTTTACAAACATTAGAAGGCTCTTTAAAGATTATAAGGAAATAATGTGTAATGGAGATTTCACTATAATTTTTACATGGTCTTCAAGTGCTGAGGAGTTTGTTTTTAGATAGCATGATGAAAATGATGTAAGGGTCGAAATAAAGGACAAACTACCAAAAGAAATAATTGAAAAAATGGTGGTTAGACAAACTGCTGTTAAATATGAACCTGATTATATGAACTTTAGTTAGAGCAATAAATATTTTAAAATGCTAAAATGCCAGTATCTTTCTTTGATTTACAAACTACTGAACTCACTGGGTTGAATAATAAAATTGATTTTGAGTTAGATGTAACAAAATCTTGTAATTCAGCAGAGTTTGGTATGGTTTATTTTATTTTTGTTGTTCTTCAAACAAAGTGTACAGATAATCAGTTTGTTGATCCATCATTATTTGATAACGTTAAATTGTGGAATATTTATTTAAAAACGGAATGAAATTTTTCCTCAAAAGATGTGGGAGTAGACCTACCAAATACATTTTTAAAAGTTTATGATTAAGTTCACTATTTTAAAAGAGCAACACAATTAAAAGGCAATAAATATTTAAGTCCTTATAATTTTGATACACATTATGCTATGAATATGACTTAAAAAATCATAGAAACAATAAAGCTAATAGGAAATTCCTAATGGTACTTTAGTCTGTATAGTTTTCTATGGACAAAGGAATTCCAATTATGATGCTCAGCATAGAAATTGATGAAAATTTTTAATTTTTAAAATGTTTCCATTTTTTGTTATTAATATTGTATTAATATAATATTATATTAATATTATAATTATTAGAGGTCTTTAATATTTTTATCTATTTTTTAATTTAAAAGTTATCACTAACATTATAATCATCATAAATTAAATAAAATATTGTATTATTTAAATGATAATTCACATTTTTTTTTCAAGTCATAAAAAAGAGAGTTTGATTTTTCAATTTCTTTCATTATTTCTATAACTGTTTCCTTATAAATGATATATTCCCATTTGTAATTGTATTCTTCTATTGTTTTTGAATATGTCAACACCATCATTAGGTTTTTCACATTTCAAGTGTTGTATAATTAAAGTTTGTTTAAAATAAGATTTGCCAATATTGTATTAAACTTGTTTCTCTTCTGGTTTGTTTAAAATACTTTCTTCAAATTTACATTCATTTCTTACATTACTCATATTGCATTTCAGTTCTTATATATAAGGTAAAAAATTTGAAAAATTCAAATGTAAAGTTTATTAGATTTTAAAAAGATTTTAATCCATAATTCCCAAAAGATTACTAGCATAACATATCGTCGCTCCCCCCCCCCCCAACCCCCTCCCTTCTCACTCTCAACTAATGGTAGTATTTTTTGTAATTTTCTTCAATTCTGCTTGGGTACTTGCAAGGCATTTGTGGCTTTTGGTTTGTTTCAAGTACCAATACTAACCCAAGGTTTGAGCAGACAGTCACTTCAGCTACTGAAGGGACGCAGAATACGTTAAGACGTGGTAAGGCTAAGGAGAGACTGCCCTTCTGTTTATATTTTAAATTAATACCTAACTGAAATTTGAAATGCTCACCAAAATCATAAGGCTATTTTTTGCAGGTGGATCTAAGCAAGAAGATTCTCTTGACTGCCCACTAGCTTACCCTCAGTCTGTCCTGAAGTTCCGTTTACCAAATGAATTTGTAATATATGATGTAGAGATGCATGCAGCCTCGAGGTCACTGGATCACAGTGATATATCCATGCTGAAAACTTTCTTGGTTTCTCCAACTCATCAAATGCTCTTAAATCTGTTGTATGAATGTACCCAGTTCGAAAATATATCCGGAAAATCCTGAATACTCTTCTCAGTCTACCTCAGCCTACAAAGGCTATGGAAGTAGATGTTATTCTGCTCGGTGCCAGGGCATAAGGGGAGTCAGGAAAATGAATTAGTGGATGCGACAGCCTTGAAACATGTATTCTATATCATTTGTCTCAATTCACTGTCCTACTTGTTAAGGCACAGGGTAGAGTGGCAGTGGGAAGAAGAATGGCTGGGAATGACAGACCAGGAGTAACATTTGGTGAAACAGCTTATCTCCCATTTCAAATCTCCTTACGGCCACTAAGACGACAGGTAACACATCTCACTCGCCTTCAGACAGGGCACAGCCCAATGATGAATGGCCTTGTATTCCAGTGGGAAGAATCTGCAAAGTGTTGTGCTAGAGGTGTACAGATTATTAATGCCACATTTTGAAATAATGTGTTTCATATTCAAACAAGAAGACGTAGATTTGTGCAACAACTGCTGTCTCAAGTAATGTAGCAGACAATGACAGAAATGATGTACTAATTTTAAGATATTTCATATTTCTGACTTGTTACTTAAGCTATTTAACTATTATCAGGGTGGTTGTCTCATCCTCCTTATTCCTAAGATGACAACCTGTCACACACTTTCGATAAATTTGTGAACATTTTCCTTTAGTTCAGCTAGGATTTTAACAACAAAGTTTATCAGCGTTGTGTATGACGGGCTAAATAACTGTGGTTGAATATTATAACGCTACAGCCTCTCAAAAGATTATTATGAAATGTCTGATACCACCTTTTTTTATATGCATCTGTGTATTTACTGTACGATTCAGTGCTCTGTGAGGTCTTTTATATGTATCTTTATAAGTATCATTCAGTTCAATTTTATCCAAGAACCATATTATTCTTTGTAAACACATATAGAATACTCTGGAAGGACAAGTATGTTATTTTTATTGTCAACAGATGGTTGTCATTAGCAAAATTATGTAAGGATGCCGAATTATATATGAAATCGAGAAATTGAAGCAATAAATACTTAGCAACAAATAAGAAGAGGCTGTGGAAAAATAACTAACGCCTCTAATTACCATAGTTGGAATTGGTAAAGTTAGCCAACACAGAAAACGTCATTCCAATTCAAATGAAAATAACAATTATTATCCACAGATGTAATTTCATTCGTGATTCCTTTTTATGTAATTCATTGTCATTAATGACGCTTGTAAATTTTTAAATTATGCAAATAATTACCTCTTGTTAGATTCACTAGCAAAATTTACAAAACTCCTTTCGCACACTCACTAATTCGAAATTAAAATAAAATCGAAATGATATTGTAATGAGATTGTAAATTAATTTTCACACAAAAGACCGAAGATCATAATAAAAATAATACGTTATTCTACATTTTATGTTATAGTCTAAACAAATCTAACAGCAGTTAGTTTAGATAAAATTGTTTTTACACTCCTGGAAATGGAAAAAAGAACACATTGACACCGGTGTGTCAGACCCACCATACTTGCTCCGGACACTGCGAGAGGGCTGTACAAGCAATGATCACACGCACGGCACAGCGGACACACCAGGAACCGCGGTGTTGGCCGTCGAATGGCGCTAGCTGCGCAGCATTTGTGCACCGCCGCCGTCAGTGTCAGCCAGTTTGCCGTGGCATACGGAGCTCCATCGCAGTCTTTAACACTGGTAGCATGCCGCGACAGCGTGGACGTGAACCGTATGTGCAGTTGACGGACTTTGAGCGAGGGTGTATAGTGGGCATGCGGGAGGCCGGGTGGACGTACCGCCGAATTGCTCAACACGTGGGGCGTGAGGTCTCCACAGTACATCGATGTTGTCGCCAGTGGTCGGCGGAAGGTGCACGTGCCCGTCGACCTGGGACCGGACCGCAGCGACGCACGGATGCACGCCAAGACCGTAGGATCCCACGCAGTGCCGTAGGGGACCGCACCGCCACTTCCCAGCAAATTAGGGACACTGTTGCTCCTGGGGTATCGGCGAGGACCATTCGCAACCGTCTCCATGAAGCTGGGCTACGGTCCCGCACACCGTTAGGCCGTCTTCCGCTCACGCCCCAACATCGTGCAGCCCGCCTCCAGTGGTGTCGCGACAGGCGTGAATGGAGGGACGAATGGAGACGTGTCGTCTTCAGCGATGAGAGTCGCTTCTGCCTTGGTGCCAATGATGGTCGTATGCGTGTTTGGCGCCGTGCAGGTGAGCGCCACAATCAGGACTGCATACGACCGAGGCACACAGGGCCAACACCCGGCATCATGGTGTGGGGAGCGATCTCCTACACTGGCCGTACACCACTGGTGATCGTCGAGGGGACACTGAATAGTGCACGGTACATCCAAACCGTCATCGAACCCATCGTTCTACCATTCCTAGACCGGCAAGGGAACTTGCTGTTCCAACAGGACAATGCACGCCCGCATGTATCCCGTGCCACCCAACGTGCTCTAGAAGGTGTAAGTCAACTACCCTGGCCAGCAAGATCTCCGGATCTGTCCCCCATTGAGCATGTTTGGGACTGGATGAAGCGTCGTCTCACGCGGTCTGCACGTCCAGCACGAACGCTGGTCCAACTGAGGCGCCAGGTGGAAATGGCATGGCAAGCCGTTCCACAGGACTACATCTAGCATCTCTACGATCGTCTCCATGGGAGAATAGCAGCCTGCATTGCTGCGAAAGGTGGATATACACTGTACTAGTGCCGACATTGTGCATGCTCTGTTGCCTGTGTCTATGTGCCTGTGGTTCTGTCAGTGTGATCATGTGATGTATCTGACCCCAGGAATGTGTCAATAAAGTTTCCCCTTCCTGGGACAATGAATTCACGGTGTTCTTATTTCAATTTCCAGGTGTGTAAATGTAAGTTACGTTTTGTAGTAAATTAACTGTGGTGTCACCGCCAGACACCACATTTGCAAGATGGTAGCCTTTAAATCGGCCGCGGTCCGTTAGTATACGTCGGATCCGCGTGTCGCCACTATCAGTGATTGCAGACCGAGCGCCGCCACATGGCAGGTCTAGTCTAGAGAGACTCCCCAGCACTCGCCCCAGTTGTACAGCCGACTTTGCTAGCGATGGTTCACTGCCTACATACGCTCTCATTTGCAGAGACGATAGTTTAGTATAGCTTTCAGCTACGTAATTTGCTACGACCTAGCAAGGCGCCATATTCTTCAAAAATGTATTCTGAACAGATAATATTGTGAATCATGTACCGTCAAGAGCCTCGTTCATCATTTATGGATTAAAGTTAAGTATCAAACTAATTACGTCCGCTTTATGAATTCTAGTTCCTTGTCATGTTCGAGACCTCACGTCAGTATAGTCCTTCCCTCCTCACGCCAGCCTACGTGAGCTAAAACGCGTGCATTTCGTCCCCCACTAGTAAAACGGTTTTGACTCTTCTGCCAACACAACATTAACAATGATCCTATTGTTAAAAATTGTATTTAAAGCGATGCAGCGAGGATGTAGAGAGGTCAGTCTGTGAAGTCAGTGAAAGAGGTCAATCAGTCAGTGTATTTTGTTTACCTCAGGAGTCTGTGCAGTTTGGGTGTAAACTAATGTCAATAAACTATTTTGTGAAGCTTAAAACTTTCATGATGTTCTTTTCAATCATCAATGAACCAGGCAAACACAAAGTTAAGTAACGGTACAATACGTCAGACAGGGATTGTAACTGAAACTAAAATTACATTTATGTACTATTAGTTTAAGCATATTCCTTTCATATTGTTTCAGCAAGAGCGCTAATAACCTCCCTGCTCTGAATCCTAACTCAACACACACACACAAACACACACACACACACACACACACACACACACACACACACACACAGTGGCCATCTTGGTGCATATACTTAAACCCGCCTTAACATGCATAGCAGCATCTAGTCTGAAATTAAAAAAAAATCTCCTCCTATTGTTTTAAACTTTGTCTTAACCAAACAGTTGTATAAGTTTCGTTATCTTAACCTCCTACCTCAGTATTTTCATAGATGAACTGGGCTGTTCTAGAGGACGAGTCACAATATTAAAAACTGAGGATTTGTTCCCATTTTCAAACTCAACGTGAATTAGGCATTGAAACTGCTCATTGCAATGTCATAAATAGTTATGATTACACAAAACATTCATAACATAACATATACAGGAAATTTCTATACCTAACAAGGTTTTTAATGTATTGTCTGTGAGATTTATTCTTAAAGTCATTTCTGTCCCTCACTAGCAGCGACCTCTGCATTATCGGTAGCTTCTTTGGCCTCATCAACACTGGCTCATAAAATGGTCTCTATTCATATGGAATGTATGTAACTATCTTTCACACATCAGGAATCTTCCTGCCTTGTACGTGGTTTTTCCACTGTAAGCCATTCCTGTTTGAATGTGAGGCAATCGTGCACTGTTACTTTGCAGCAAGAAAATGTTTTTCAACAGACTATGAATGAACTAAGATGCGGCTAAATAACGTGTAGTTAGGAAGTTTTTACAACTGGATGTACCTGGAAAACGAAAATGTGAACATTTCCAGAGCTTAGTTTGTTTTTTGTAGAACATAGGCAACCAGTTCTTGAAATGTACGACACTTTCAGCCTTTCTACCGTGATAACTGAATCAAATCAATGAATTGTTGTTGTGTGCAAAATCAGTTTCTTCACTTGATTTTCCTTTACGTGGATCCAGAATTGCAATAACATCGAAGTAATGAGTGCCCTCTCAATGTGAAGTAAAACCTTCACAAATTGCCCAATACTAACCAATGCAAGGAGAAACCACACTAAAGTGTTATTGCGACTTTGACCTCCGCAGAGGTTACTGAAAAGGTGAAGTACTTTATTCTCAGGGTCCTTGTTGTTTATGAATGATTCATCTGGTCCTCGTTTACCTTTTTCTTGCGGATAAACATAGAAATGAGCAGAATCTGATCTGATATCGCGTATGCAGGATACGACTATATATAACCAGTTTCCTCAGATGGAACATATCATGAGATCGCCTCCGTAATGAAGATTTTCAATCAATCAGTAACAGTAAGAAGGTGTAAAGCTCATTATGAGAACATACATCAAGCAAAGTTTTCAAGCACAGTTCCTTCTCACCTACATTTAAATTTTCGATACATTTATGCTTATTATAGCAAACATCACTGTTATTGGTCTTAGTTGATATTGTTACACCTGTCCTAATACTCGTATACTTGTCACCATGAAGTCGTTTGTCTTTCTACACTTCATAACTAGCAGTATACGTTTCTGGATGACGGGTACCTATCCTGTTTCTTACTGTAATAGAGCCGATATCACTCTAAGTGATAGATGAACACACTGTAGCAATAATCTCAACACAGAACAAAAACAGGATGCCACATTAGAAACGCCAAATTAACAGGCTTTTAAAACATCTAAAATGGTTAATATATCAATAACTATTATTTATTCATTTATAACGAAGAGTATCTAAACTCGGGTGTTAGACATTAAACACAGAACTGCAGTGAAACGCGAGGTTTTACGCAACTGAACAGCAGATATGAACACCAGCTGCCAGCGCGACCACAGAGTTGAGGGCAGACTAACTCGAAAGTAGGATGTGTTCCCTTCTTCAAACTAGCGAATAGTTCCAAGTCCGATTAAGCCGGCCCATGAGTGGTTTTCGTTTGTTTTTTATAGCTCACAGTGTGCATTCATGTGATAACACACGTTTGGTGAAGAAATAGATAAATGGGCTTTTGGGTGGTTGTTTCCTTCATCAAAACACCGATTCCTTGATCGAGAGGCGGCCCTTGTCCAGTATTTGAAGGAAGGCAGGTTGTAGTTTAAGGTTCCATCGACACAGAGGTCATTAGCGTTGGAGCACTAGCTCGAGCTGTTTTCACGGACGGGAAGGAAATCGGCAGTGTACTTTGATAGAAATCATCCTGACAATTGCCTGGATCATTTTTGGGCAATTACGGGAAACCTGAATCTGGATGTTCGAAAGCGTATTTGAACTGTTGTTCTCCCGAATACGAGTCCATTATGCTCACCACAGCGACACCTCACTCGGTTCCAGTATTTGGAGGCTTTTACCGTAAAATATGCTGGACAACCTGGGAACCATTGCACATCCTGCATAACCATTACGTATCAGACCCTATGTTGTATTCATTGTGCCGTGAGAGAGCACAAAAATGCTAACTATGACCTTTATTGTCAACATCAGAATGCGCCTATTACTCTTTCACGGATGTGTGTCTAAGGTAACAGTCTTCCATTTCAAATTATGTGTATCTATGATACATTCTTCTAGCGTGTCCGAGAGATACGTCGTAAAGATGAAGAACGCTCCTGCTTTAAGACTTAAGAGACGAAATAAAAGGTCGGAGCGAGATGGTTAATCGAAGGTGGTTTTTTCATCGGTACATCCCCAGCCTTAGTCTTAACTTCCTTAGAGCATTATTGAAACGATGGTCGTATAAGGTCTTCTTCGTTAAGTCTTATCTTGCCTAAGGTCACCTCTTCTCATGTCCATTTGTTTTTTCAGTTTACATACAACTTGAAAGTGCGCAGCTCGTGGTCTTGTTGTAGCGTTCTCGGTTCCCGAGCATGGGGTCCCGGGTTTGATTCCCGGCGGGGTCAGGGATTTTTCCTGGCTTGAGATGACTGGGTGCTGTTGTGTCGTCATCATCATCATTCGGAGGAAGGCAATAGCAAACCTCTTCCACTAGGACCTTGCCTGGTACAGCTGTACGATCCTCGGAGTATGGGACCTCATCATCATCTCAACTTGAAAATGGTGTGGTGTAATCTAAACAGAAATGAGTTAACTGCTGTTATATTGATTACATGTCCAATTGACTATATAGATACGAACGTTACTTAAAATGTTTGCATGTGCCACAACTTTTACGAACAATTTTTTTCCTGAAGTGAATGCTCCAAGATACACCGGAACAGTAACGCACATAAACAATAATCATGAGAGTGTCCATCTTAACAACTTCGTATAAGGAACTGCACTAAACACAACTCGCTCACCACTGCCCTCACACCACACACTGTTGACGGCCGGAGTGGAAATTTATTATTGTTGTGATTGTTAGAGAGCCTTAAGAGACACAATAAATCATTGGATAAAAAACATTAGATACGAGAATACATGATCTTCTCATATTCCGAAACAACATAAGAATTTCAGAACTGAAATTTTTAATAACAAGAAAAATTTCTGTGTGAAATTAGAACACAGGACCCTTAAGCGATAAAAACAGGCAGTAGTATGCTGTGTAGTCAAAATCGGTGGTCAGTTTGGCCACCGTTCTTTCAAAATCTCCGACTAGTTTCTTTCTCGTATAGTTGAATGTTTCTAACGGTAACTTTTAGGTCATTTTCGAGAAACTCGTGTTATGAGAAAAGCTACTCCGGTGAATGTACGTTATCAAGCGTGTTCCGTATAGTGGAAACTAAGAGCGGGTATAACAGGGTCCTTTTGGTTATTACTTTTATTGTTGCTTGCTAATCCAAACGCAGTTCTCTTTCATGATATTTTCTTCGGCTGCGGTTCCCTTTTTCTAGCAGTAGTAGATTGTACCTTGTTAGCGGACTCCACCGTTCTGCTCGGAATTGGCGCAAACAAGTGGCTCACGAGCAGAAACTTCTTGCAGCATTGCGGAACCGCTCTGCTGCTGCTTTCATGCCATATAGCTGCTCTTTCTGAATAGAAGTATATGAATTCTTTTAGTACTAAGAGAGAGGCTGGATAAGCACACATTCTGTAATGCCAATAAGCGCTTTACAAGCATATAACGAAGTGTCTTTCAGTTTTATTGATATAATTTTAAAGTCATTATCTGTATGGGACTTTCAGTGAATGCACCCACTCACGTCATGGGAGAGTACACAGAGTAATTGTATCCACATGTAGATATCTCTAACCTTTAGGAAGGCGGGAGACACTTTTCATGATTTTATTAACGGAATAGGGCAAGTAGAAAAGCACTGTAAAATAAATAAAGGAATTCTAGAAATTCACTCAAAAATGTTCAAATGTATGTGAAATCTTATGGGACTTAACTGCTAAGGTCATCAGAGCCACGCAAACCGCTACCTATAGGCCAAGGGAGGACGTTCCACAAACATCTGCCCTACCGTAACAAACGTAAGCAAACCCTGAACTCAAGTATGGTTCTCATGTTTACCTGTGCGCTTTTAGTCCGTTAGTCTGTGCTCTGATATTGTCTGTGCTTTGATCTTGCTTCCGAAGCTATTCACACTTCCACAATGTATACGGCCGACGAAGAAATGAATAAGGCTTTCCTTTATGGCGAATTTGCCAAACTGTTGTATCGATGGACGCATTATAAAGGGTGTTACAAAAAGGTACGGCGAAACTTTCACGAAACATCCCTCACACACATATAAAGAAAAGATTATATGTGATCATGTGTCCGGAAACACTTAATTTCCATGTTAGAGCTCATTTTAATTACGGATGAGGCTTCATTCCAACGTGATCAAATTGTAAATTTTCACAATCAACTTGTGTGGGCTGACGAGAATCCGCACGCAATTGTGCAATCACGTCATCAACACAGATTTTCTGGCACGTTTGGGCAGGCATTGTTGGTGATGTCTTGATTGGGCTCCATGTTCTTCCACCTACGTTCAATGGCGCACGTTATCATGATTTCATACGGGATACTCTACCTGTGCTGCTAGAACATGTGCCTTTACAAGTACGACACAACATGTGGTTCATGCACAATGGAGCTCCTGCACATTTCAGTCGAAGTGTTCGTACGCTTCTCAGATTCGGTGACCGATGGATTGGTAGAGGCGAACCAATTCCATGGCCTCCACGCTCTCCTCACCTCAACCCTCTTGACTTTAATTTATGGGGGCATTTGAAAGCTCTTGTTTACGCAACCCGGTCCCAAATGTAGAGACTCTTCCTGCTCGTAATGTGGACGGCTGTGATACAATAAGCCATTCTCCAGGGCTGCATCAGCGCATCAGGGATTCCATGCGACGGAGGGTGGATGCATGTATCCTCGCTAACGGAGGACATGTTGAACATTTCCTGTAACAAAGTGTTTGAAGTCACGCTGGTACGTTCTGTTGCTGTGTGCTTCCATTCCATGATTAATGTGATTTGAAGAGAAGTAGTAAAATGAGATCTAACATGGAAAGTAAGCGTTTCCAGACACATGTCCACATAACATATTTTCTTTCTTTGCGTGTGAGGAATGTTTCCTGAAAGTTTGGCCTTACGTTTTTGTAACACCGTGTATACTAAAACATATCGCACCAAACGCTCACACTCTTCTAAGTATTATAAAAAAAATTTCAACACAATTTCAAATAAAATACGCCAACGATAATGATCAAAATTTGTTAAGAAATACGTCTAAAATTTTAAAAGCCACGAAGCAGATTTAATGTTGAAGTAGGATCAGCCAAAGTAATTTGCTGGGAATATTACACTGATGAGCAAAAACAATATGACCACCTGCTTAATAGCTTACTTGTACGCCTTTGGAACGAAATACATCACTGATTCTGTGTATCAGGGATCCGACAGTTTGTCGGTAGGTTAGTGGAAGTATGTGGCGCTAGATGTCTACGCACAGTTGATATAATTCGCGTAAATAACGGAACGCTTATTTGCGCAAGCCATGGTGGTGGCAGATATCGACCCAGATGGGTTTCGTAGGATTTACATCAGGCGAATTCGGTCGCCGAGACATCAAGGTGAGTTCACTATAATGTTCCTCAAACAACTGTAGCGTGGTTCTGGCTCCGAGACACGGACAATTATACTGCTGGAAGATGACATCATCGTTGGGGAAGACATCAAGCATGAAGGGATGCAGGAGATTCGTATTTCTCATCGTGTCTTCGATTACTACCACAGGTCCCATGTAAGTACAGGAGAATGTTCCCCATCGCATAATACTGCTCCCACCAGCCTGCATCCGTGGCGCGTTGCACGTTTCGAGACGCTGTTCACCTCTATGACTGTGTTTGTGAAGACGAACATCGACCTAGTGGAGAAAAACGTGATTCACCCGAACAGTCGTCACACGTTTCCATTGATCGATGGTCAAATCCGGATGGTTCCGTTCCCACTGAAATCGTAATTGATGATGTCGTTGGGTCAACATGTGAACGCGTAAGTATAGTCTACTGTGGAGGTACATGTTCAAAAATGTACTATGAACAGAGTTCTCCGAAATACTTGTGGGCGCACTAGCATTGTGCTCTTTCGGCAGAGATGCCACAGATTACTATCAATCGTACCTTACTGAGCAGATATGCCTCAGAACCCCACGTCCTGTGAAAAGTCATGGAGGTCCAACAATTTAGCGTCGAGTCGTAGTTTCACTGTCCTCTTGCCTCTTTGCGTAAATGCTCTCGACAGTAGCACGTGAACATTCGACCAGCTTCGCCGTTTCAGAGATACTCGTTCACAGACACTGCTTAATAATAATAATCGCTTTGTCAGTGTAACTTATCTCAATTGATTTCCTCATTCGCAGCCCATATCCTCGCTAGTGTAATCCCCCGTCCGTGTCAGCTCCGCTGACATACGTTTGTCACCCCGTCACGTGCACACAACGCCACCAGATGGCGTCCAACGTCGCGGTGGTCGATATTCAGAATGTTTTGGCTCACCCGTGTATATTCCGATGCATTTATTCCTTTCTGCATATCGCCCCATCAACAGCTTCATGGTCGTGAATTTCATAATCGCTTGCAGTTTTCTGAATTACACTCTGTTAAGTAATATCGTGGTCGGGTAAGTCAACAGAAAAATGTATTTGACAATTAGCTAAACCATTTCACTACATCGTTTATGAACAAAAGAAAACAGAAATTACAGTTAATAATACATCAAATCACCCACATAATAGATAATTGCTTGGAATCTCCGAGGCATGATTGAAACCATCTTTTCCACGTATGCATGTGGAAGAGACATCCGAAAGTGCCGGATTTGCGTTGACAGCTGTTTCACAGTGAATTTTTTTTTTGTAACTTCTTTATTATGTAATACCACACATTTTCAATTGGACTGGCGTCAGGCGATTGTGATGGCGTATCCAGTACCTGCAAATCTTTCTCCTTTTCCAGCCGCTGCATAGCCTGCTGCTGTGCTACGGATCATTGTCCCACTGCAATATCCAATCTTCATCTTTGTTGATGAACCTACGTTTGGCAACCGGCATGAAACATCTTACGCAAAGCGAGGCTCCATTCATGTCTCTTTATGTATCGATATCTTTTACCGTCTGTGTGTAATGCCGACCACGCTCCTAATTAGACTGTATGTCTGCGAAAACTGTTGTAGGCGCCCCGGTGGTCCCAGTCGCCTACGGTGGACTGGAAGCCGAGCGGTGACCTCTCCAGTTGTCAGGATGCTAGGAAATGACTGTGGACGCGTCAGAAACGCCAAAAAACATTATTAATTCATGACACCTTTGTTCCTGCGGAGTACAATGTGGCCGGCGTAACACAGGCTGGCTGAGCTTGGTGATATCAACGACCTTCCCCGAGTCCTCGCTGACTCGGAGTGATGACACCAGCTCTGGGCCGCACCAGTCTTGCTAGCACAGCGCCGCGTGCTGTGACGTAGTGGTGGAATGCCCTTACTTTGGCCGCGCGTGGCTGGCAGCGCTGTGCGTAGGAGGCTCCAGGTTGGAGTCCCAGCGTTGTCGGAACGAGAAGCGTTCTCGTAGTGCGGAGTGTACTCTGTCCCACCACGTCTTCTTCCCTGCTCCTCCTGGTGGCTCGTCCGTGGTGGACGGGCGGAACGGGCTGCAGTCCCCAGCGTCGTCGGCTCACGTGGTTGTGACAGTGGATGCACAGGGCCTAGGCCCCACACGATCTCGACGACGGCTCACTGACGTGGTCAGCATTGGCGGCAGGCGAGTCTGCTGCAATGTCTGCTAATCCTAGGTTGATGATTAACAGCAGCACAGCAGCAGCAGAGAGGATCAGAGCTGGCACGGTCCCCTCACGTCTGCTGCTGGATGCGCCGCCCTTACTGCAACATCTCCTTAATAAAGATTAACATGTCGATCACCGAGATGAGCGCTACGCAGCGTCCCAGTACACATCTAACTGCAAGTCTAACAGCGAGTGCCTTGTTGCTATAAAAGCTGGCGAATTTAAAGGAAGCACGAGCGACCTCCTGACGTCATTCTCGTTTGTAATGAACGCATTCGTTCCCCTTATACTGCTGACTTACCTGTCGTACTCGCCCCTCAGGTGTTCTTGTGACAGAGTTACGAGTTGTTACGGCAGACTTACGCGAAGTTATGAAATGCAGTACAGCTGACGCTATACCTCTGTCTTACACTCTACGAAAGTCTCCGTCTAACACAAACCCGCGTGCTAAGCAATTTTCTCTCGCCTGTTGTGTGGTGTGTAACCAGGCCACTGCCCCTGCGTGACGACACATACCGTTACATGTGCAATCCTCTTACCTCTTGGCTAACCTACTGCCTCTGGCTCTCAGCATAGGCAACGAAACTTTGACAATATTCCACGTTTCCAACTAGTTACTATTCCGCGACACTACACTGTAAAATGAAATGACCTTTTCCCGCAAGAGTTTGTTCAATGACGAAACATCGTTTACAAACTATGGGCAAACAGGTATTCTCAAAATGCACTAATAATTAGTTGAAAATCCACACAGGCTGAGAGAAGAGAATACAAAACGTGCTAGGCTGCTCAGTCAGAGTGTCATGAGGTCGTATCAAGAATTGCATCATTGGTGTCTGTCTCATTTATGTCACACGCATTAACAATTCCTGACCGATGCGTTGCAGCAGTTATTGGAATATTTTCCAGTGGACGTTGGACAGTCAATGTGGTACCAAAATGACGGATGTCTCTCCCATTCCGCGTAAGTAACTACATACCTTCTTTGTAGAAAATCTGGAGATCATTGTATCGGGTGTTCAGGACACGTAATGTTCGCCACGACCACCAGATGTAACACTATTTTTACTTTTACCAGTGGAAATTCAAATCAAACTGTCTACAGCGAAACACCAACGACTCCAAAAGACATGAAATGCTATGTAATAAAGGCTTCTCCTGTGATAAGGCCAGAAGAAATATAACGTGCCGTGTCGTCTGTCTGATTTCGCTTTATAACGTATATTAGTGATGAAAGTCAACATTTTGACACTTCATATTACAGATGTAATAAAAAAAGACACAAACTGCACCTGAATTACGTGGTAGCTTTCGTATTGTACAAAAGGGCCGACGATTTGGGAACGTCTTCTCCCGACCATTGGACAATTCTTTGCGATGCTGTTATCTTGTTGCTATTTGAACAATTTCAACGACGCTACATGTGTGACAGTCCTCTTAGAAGGCTCTTTCCAGTACCATAGAAAAGAGCATGTAATTCCATTAAAATATATTCTATGTCATAATTCATCAGATACAAACGTTATAAATTACTTGTGAACGTCAGAATTTTCTTACGTTAACAGCCGTAACATAGCTAGTGCCGCATTGAGTTACAATTACTCATCCTGCCGATATTTCGGGAGTCCTGTCTTAGCTGTCGTATCCTTTGCATGACGTACAAATGGAACTGCTAGTCGAGAGGGACACCCATAAATTTTAATCGAGTTTTAGTTATTATGGAGATGTTGATGCATGTACATGTAACATTTTTACAAAATCTATGTACCATTTTGGGCGCTAATAATAAATTAGCTCCATATTAACAGTTATTCAACTCTTGAAGAACTGGAACAAATTGTTACCAAATTGCTTCTCTTCTGGGCGGGGATCATTACTTCATCGGCATATGCCACCGTACCTCCAGCTGATGAACTGTGATACAGCATTCCTAGGACAGAATCCAATGTCGAATTCGAGATTTTCACAGGTAGTTCCTTAGGGTTATTTGGGAACCTTTTTCATTAATGCTGACGTAAACATGTGAGCTTTGGAGAATACTGCTTCCTCAGCTTTCTACAATGATTAAATTCTCCAATCCTGATCAGCTTTCTCCAGAGGAAGCAGCCAATCACTAGTTCAATAAAATATGGTGCAGTTGCTACAGCCAAGGTACTTTACTAAAGCAAACAATCACACTCGTAGTTTTCTGGACCACAGTGATGACACGATAATCTTGTTACATTGTACGGACGGCTCTGGCAGGCTCAATTATCAGTTAGCAATTTCTCAGTACCTTTTAAAACTCCGTTTATTACGCTATAACTTTTCATATCATTTAATTGTGCTATTTGTATTCTAGCTCCGTCCATCTACGAATAGTGTGATTGTGAATATAGGTATAGCAGAAATGTCACGCTGATGCTTAAAGTCAAAATCAATCCGCCTATGTGGCATGAAAATTCGTCTAGCAGTTTTGGAGCTTAACCGTTTCAAAGAGACATAGTGATAGACAATTTGGTTTCTGATAAGAATAAAAATCAAGACTTCTTTTTTATCATAACCCAATTTTGATTAAATAAATGCTATACGTTGCCTCAAGCTGCTCTGAAGTTTCCTGTGAAAACGATAGAAAAATTCGTCAAGTAGTTGTAAAGACTAGTGTGTTCAAACAGACTGATAGACACGGCGGTCTTAGATAAAACATTAAGTCACGATAACTTTTTCCCTCCCGTAATCCGATTTTGATGAAACAAAGCATATATGTTGCTCCAATCTATGCTCAAATTACCTTCGAAAACTGCACGAAAGTTTGTCGAGTACTTTTGGAGATAAGCGTTTTCAAACAGACAAACTTGCCGATTTTAGAGTTTTATGATTAGTATAGACTCTTTATTAAATCCTGTTCTATGTAATCTATGTTGCTCCTCGGTATTTTTAGAGATTATTGTTTCTGTAAGAGATTTTAACCATAGTCGTCTGTATTTAATTTATGGAAGATTACAGATGACCACGCAGTTAAGCGCTCTAAAACAGTAAAAAGCTTCAAATGGCTCTGAGCACTATGGGACTTAACATCTGAGGTCATCAGTCGCCTAGAACTTAGAAGTACTTAAACCTAACTCACCTAAGGACATCACACACATCCATGCCCGAGGCAGGATTCGAACCTGCGACCGTAGCGGTTACGCGGTTCCAGATTGTAGCGCCTAGAACAGCTCGGCCACTCCGGCCGGTTCCAAAACAGTAACACAGGCCTGAAAATTTATACCTTGCCAACTCCTTTTAAAGTAATTTAGGTGACCCTAACATATTTGTGATATCTTAAGTTCAGGAATGCCAAAAAGTTTTCACAGTCGAGTAATGTTTTTCACAAAGTAATGATGAAGATTGAGAAATTTCATACTAATCACGTATATTCCAAAAATCTTTGTTGAAAAACTATGCTAAAACAAGGCATTCCTAATATTTAATGAATTATGTGTTCTTCTGTAGCAATGAAAAAGCATAAAAGCATAAATCTCTTCTTTTCCCCGTCAATAACCCGTTTCCAAACTTTTCATTTGTACATTGCAAGTCACTCCTTGTGCAGCATCCAGTAATATTCAGCTACCATGCTGACGTCCCATCGGCGCTGATACCTTCGTTACATTTCTTTAATTTCTTGATGGAACCTTTCTCCCTGTTTCTTACTCACAGCATCTAGATTTCCTGGAGAATACTTGACGAGGGACATCAGGATGTGCACTTTCAACTTACTAAGGCACTCAATACTTCGAAGTTAAGCAACATGTCTTTTATGATATTCTCGTAATCAGAGTCTTTGTAGCTGTCGTGAAACTTGTTGATAACTTCTTTAAAAGGTATCCAAGCTGAACGTTGAATGTCTTTAATTTTACGTTGAAATATTTCTTCCTTGATTAGTTTTTGAATCTCAGCTCGGATCCTCATAGCGTCGCAAAGCTAGTTGTCGCATACTTGAAACTTTCATCAGCTTCTGCTTTTTGCTTTAAGAAAAAATTTCATTTTTTACCTGTGTAACCGTTGTCACCATTTATCTCATAACATTGCAACCAAATACGCGTACAGTGTGTAATAAGCAGCAAAAACAAGGACCATGATACTATTCATATTAGTTCTACATTAGTAGAAGGATCATTGGTAGTATTTTAACATTAATTCTAGGGGAATTCTACTGGTTTGTACGGAGACCTTTAGTGGAACCCAGGAATAGAGAGCAATTACAATGAGTTTCGTCCTTCAGGAAACGTCAACAGGAGTACTTTGGAGTAGAAGGAAAATGCAATGTACACTCCTGGAAATGGAAAAAAGAACACATTGACACCGGTGTGTCAGACCCACCATACTTGCTCCGGACACTGCGAGAGGGCTGTACAAGCAATGATCACACGCACGGCACAGCGGACACTCCAGGAACCGCGGTGTTGGCCGTCGAATGGCGCTAGCTGCGCAGCATTTGTGCACCGCCGCCGTCAGTGTCAGCCAGTTTGCCGTGGCATACGGAGCTCCATCGCAGTCTTTAACACTGGTAGCATGCCGCGACAGCGTGGACGTCAACCGTATGTGCAGTTGACGGACTTTGAGCGAGGGCGTATAGTGGGCATGCGGGAGACCGGGTGGACGTACCGCCGAATTGCTCAACACGTGGGGCGAGAGGTCTCCACAGTACATCGATGTTGTCGCCAGTGGTCGGCGGAAGGTGCACGTGCTCGTCGACCTGGGACCGGACCGCAGCGACGCACGGATGCACGCCAAGACCGTAGGATCCTACGCAGTGCCGTAGGGGACCGCACCGCCACTTCCCAGCAAATTAGGGACACTGTTGCTCCTGGGGTATCGGCGAGGATCATTCGCAACCGTCTCCATGAAGCTGGGCTACGGTCCCGCACACCGTTAGGCCGTCTTCCGCTCACGCCCCAACATCGTGCAGCCCGCCTCCAGTGGTGTCGCGACAGGCGTGAATGGAGGGACGAATGGAGACGTGTCGTCTTCAGCGATGAGAGTCGCTTCTGCCTTGGTGCCAATGATGGTCGTATGCGTGTTTGGCGCCGTGCAGGTGAGCGCCACAATCAGGACTGCATACGACCGAGGCACACAGGGCCAACACCCGGCATCATGGTGTGGGGAGCGATCTCCTACACTGGCCGTACACCACTGGTGATCGTCGAGGGGACACTGAATAGTGCACGGTACATCCAAACCGTCATCGAACCCATCGTTCTACCATTCCTAGACCGGCAAGGGAACTTGCTGTTCCAACAGGACAATGCACGTCCGCATGTATCCCGTGCCACCCAACGTGCTCTAGAAGGTGTAAGTCAACTACCCTGGCCAGCAAGATCTCCGGATCTGTCCCCCATTGAGCATGTTTGGGACTGGATGAAGCGTCGTCTCACGCGGTCTGCACGTCCAGCACGAACGTTGGTCCAACTGAGGCGCCAGGTGGAAATGGCATGGCAAGCCGTTCCACAGGACTACATCCAGCATCTCTACGATCGTCTCCATGGGAGAATAGCAGCCTGCATTGCTGCGAAAGGTGGATATACACTGTACTAGTGCCGACATTGTGCATGCTCTGTTGCCTGTGTCTATGTGCCTGTGGTTCAGTCAGCGTGATCATGTGATGTATCTGACCCCAGCAATGTGTCAATAAAGTTTCCCCTTCCTGGGACAATGAATTCACGGTGTTCTTATTTCAATTTCCAGGAGTGTATTAACATTACGTAACAGTCATGTAATGGAAATATCCAAACTGGGTAATGAACATAAAGTCCATTGAGGTTATATTTTAGCAAAGGAAACCGTATTGGACTTAGATGGGCTGTTGAGTAGGTATCAAATAGTAGCCTCACTCGTACAATAATTGATGGAGGTATCATGCATGACGCTAGCGACACTCTAGTGTCACTCTACGAACTATACGATAATCTTTGAACGAAGTCCTCCGTGGAATGTGTTACTGCAAGGCATGGAGAATGACAAGGGGAGGGGAGGAAAGAGAAGTGTTCACTCATGCCGGTAACTGGTGGATGACCTATCGCTTGGTAATATTATATGTGTCTTTGAATGCTTCTGAAAGTTTAGGGAAGGCATTTACTTCAGCAGCTAATTTTCTGAAGTACCAAAGCCTAAGAAAGCACTATCCTTCCAAGTAAAGTGAGTTTCTGATGTTCTCAGTTCCTCACTTAGGTTAAGAGACTCTGAATAATGATAGAAAGAGGCAATTTTGCTACCGCTCTAACAGATACTAGCAAAGAGAAACACAACAGTTTGGACGTCAGGGTATAAAATAAACATCATTTGGTACATTCCATTAATTGTCAGGCGTATTTCGATCTTCAATTTCAAATTTCATTTTCTTCTGTTTATTTTACAGCTTCACCTATCAGGAAAACAGTTGGAAAATAGAGGATTCGAAAAAATAGATCCAGATACCTTGACACCACTGCTGTATTTACTGATACAGATCTGTGAAACTTTTTAGATCTGAGAATGCTGTACAGTTATACTATTGACATCACTGTGCTCTCCACAATAGTAAAATAACCAGCAAGACTTGGGAGGTGAACAGTTTACTGGAAGATGTATTCTGAGAAAAAAATGGTTTAAATGGCTCTGAGCACTATGGGACTTAACATCTATGGTCATCAGTCCCCTAGAACTTAGAACTACTTAAACCTAACTAACCTAAGGACATCACACAACACCCAGCCATCACGAGGCAGAGAAAATCCCTGACCCCGCCGGGAATCGAACCCGGGAACCCGGGCGTGGGAAGCGAGAACGCTACCGCACGACCACGAGATGCGGGCATTCTGAGAAAACACCTATGATGTCTGATATCTGAAATCCACATAACTGGAATTCATAGACTACGCTAGCAAGACCTGTTGTTTCTTGAGAATGTGGACAATGTGCTCCAGGTAAAGTTTTTGACTTTTACTGCCACTTGCTGTAGCCCGGAATGAAGTTATGAGGTTTTGCATGTTCCACTGAGGCCAAATTCGAATGATGCCGAACCTGAAATGCTGTTGCACAATGACATACCTGTCATAGATGTAAGTTCAGTTTAAATTCAGTCATTAGTTTCCTTTCGATGGTTAAATGAAACGTCAATGTGAAATAATTCTTGGTCCGAAAACATGCCCTTCATTAATTGGCAATGTTTCATCTTGGATAAGTATTTTTTCTTTTATGGAGCCAGTGCTCTGTAGAAATGTTAAGTATTTGAAACCAACATAAATTATTTTACAAGCTTGAGGGTGATAATAATTTGGATTTGAGTCTACAAAGGAAAGTATACTACAAGGCGTGTTTTTTAAGTAAGTGCCATTTTGAAATTAAATAAATGACGTGCTAAGATATCTCAATAATTTTATTTTTATATGAAAGCCTGTACCTAAATCTACTTTTCTACATAATTTCCGACAATATAGTCACTTGTCATAATGTTGTACCAGTTTTACAATACCCTCCTCATAGAAGTCTGCCGCCTGACTTGTTAACCACTGCATCATCACTGTTTTGACTTGTGTTTCTTCAAGTACAGAAACAGATGGTAGTCAGTGGGCGCAAGATCGGGGCTGTACGGAGGATGAGCTAGAGTTTCCCATCGAAAATATGTGATGAGATCTTTGGTCTGATTCACCACATGCGGATGGGCATAATCTTGCAGCAAAACAATGCCCTTACTCAACTTTCATGGACTGTTCCTTTGATTCTGGTGTGACGTAGGCCACCCATGTTTCATCGCCCGTAACAATTTGGCTTAAGAAATCCTCACCGTCGTTGTGGTTCCGCTCATGGAAAGTCAATGTACTGTCTAAACGTTTGGTTTTGTGCACATCCGTCAACATTTTCGGTACCCAACGTGCGCACAATTTTCGGTAATTAAAGTGCTCGGTCACAATGCCACACAGAACTCTACAAGAAACATTAGGAAAGTCATCCCGCAAGGAGGAAATCGTAAAGTGTCTGTTTTCTCTCACCTTATTGTCCACTTCCTGCACCCAACTTTCATTAACGACCGAAGGACGCCCACTCCGTTGTTCATCATGCACATTTGTGCGGCCATCTTTAAATGCTCTCACCCACTTTCTTACCATTCCATTTCTCTTAATGTTTTCTCCATAAACTGCACAGATCTCACGATGAATATCGAACACTTTTAGGTCTTTAGCACTAAGAAACCTTCTAACAGCCCGTACTTCACAGTAGGCGCGACTCACGAATGTCGGAGGCATCTTAAACACTCAGTACACAACGTAAACAAGGAAGAATCAGAATGTAATGGCGTCAGTGCGTCGATTAAGGTACAAGCTTTCATGTAAAACTAAAATTATTGAGATATCTTAGCACGTCTTTTTATAATTTCCAAACGGTAACTACTTAAAAAACACGCCTCGTATACAATTACCGTCATAAATGTGAATATCGACTGGAAAAGTGAATCGAACACCACGTTGTATTCAAGCTGATGTTGTATTAATGCAGAAGCAGTAATATAAAAGGGAGAGTGACTATATCTGCACAATGCTGTAAAATAATGCTACGACTGTACACACGTGGTCCGTCATTTTCATTTGTAAACAGTGCAAACTTTATTCAGTGTAATTAATCTGCAAAATATTACTCATTAGACACTACAGAATAAACTGGAACAATGGTTTTTGAGGATGTAGTAACGTAGATTTCCTTTCATGTAATACTGATCCGTAACATGTAGAGAGATTTATGTCGACCTTTGGTTTGGAACTTTTCAAGCAGTAATGGTCCCAAAGAGTGTTTGCTGATATTTGGCGACCACCATAAACAATTTTATGGTTAGAATAAGCTACATTAAGTGACTGAACTGTGAGTACGGTAGTATATAAACCGAGGTGATAAAAGTCATGTGACAGTGATATGCACACAGATGACGATAGTATCATGCATATAAGGTATAAAAGGGAAGTGCATTGGCGAAGTTGTCATTTGTCCTCAAGTGATTCATGTGAAAAGGTTTCCGGCGTGATTATGGACGCACGGAAGGAATTAACAGACTTCGAATGCCGAGCGGTAGTTGGAGCTAGACGCATGGGACATTCTGTTTCGGAATTCATTAGGGAATTCAGTATTTCGAGATCCACAGTTTCAAGAGAGCGCCGAGAATACCAAACTTCAGGCTTTACGTCTCTCCACGGACAATGCAGTGGCCCATTGCGTTCACTTAACGAACGAGAGCAGCGGCGTTTGCGTCGAGATATCAGTGATAACAGAGAAGCAACATAGCGCCAGGCAGCCGTAGGAATCAACGTGGGACGTACGAAGAAATTATCCGTTCGCACATTGCGGTGAAATTTGGCGTTAATGGCCTATGGCAGCAGACGACCGACGTGGATGTCTTGGCTAATAGCACGACATCGCCTGGAGCACCTCTCCTGGGTTCGTGACCATATCAGTTCGACTCTAGACAACTGGTAAACCGTCACCCGGTCAGATGAGTCGCAATTTCAGTTGATAAGAACTGATGGTACGGTTACAGTGTGGCGCAGTCTCCACAAAGACATGGACCCAAGTTGTCAACAAGGCACTGTGCAAGCTCTCGGGGCCTCCAAAATGGTGTGGGCAGTGTTCACATGGAATGGGCTTGGTCCTCTGGTCCTACTGAACCGATCATTGACTGGAAATGGCTGTTCGGCTACCTGGATACAATTTGCACGCATTCATGGATTTCATGTTCCCAAATAACTGTAGAATTTTTATGGTAACGCGTCAGGCCAACTAGCTCAATTGTTCGCAGTTGGTTTGAAGAAGGTTTGAAGAACATTCTTCAAAATTCGAGCAACTGATTTGGCCACCAAGATCACTCGACATTTATGGGACATAATCGAGAGCTCAGTCCGTGCACAGAATCCTGCGCTGAGAACACTTTAACAATTGTGAACGGCTATTGTGGCAACAAAGGTCAATATTACTATGGGGACTTCTAACGACTTGTCGAGTCTATGGCAAGTCTATCTGCTGCACTACACCGGTCCGACACAACATTTCTAGGTATGTCAACACCTTTGTCACCTCAGTATAGTTCAACTGACTATAAGTGTCAAGTCTTGACATTAAAACATGCTGATGACGTAAGTTAATACAATGAAGATACATGAGTCACTTGTTATAAATCATTTATGAAGCAGTCACTCTTTTGAGAGCCCTTGGGCAAAGTGTGCGGCGCAGAAATTTACCTATCAGAAAGAAAAGATTATGAATGAATATTAAAAAAGTGTAATATTCACTGATAAAGAAACGTACTAATGAAATTTCCAGACACAACAACATCTTGTTTATCAATAGTTTCAGACATGGGCCTGCACATCACTGTCGCAACCAACATTGTGTTACAATTAAAAATTTACACTTGCGGAATGAATAATGCAACACCCTGAAGCATTGTGTTTAGTGGCACAAGGGTATAATATGTGAATACCTAACTGCTGATCATGTTGGGCACAGTGTATTGCTAGTGTGTCGCTGCTTTCATCAGTGATCTCTGGAAGATTACCACACCTGTAGACGAAGTTCTGGACGTTTGCATAATACAGACTCACGTCAAGATCGATGCATGGTGGGAGCAGCGGTGGCCGACCGAACGTCGTCCAGGGACGAAACCCCAGCTCATGCTGCACGTGCTGTGTCATCTGGGACCGTTGGGAACCGTCTGCTTGAAGCAGGATTAAGATCACATGCGCCTGAGGCCAGGCTACCACTGACACGACGACACGGTCAAACATGGCTACTCTGGCGTCGTGAAAGCGTTGACTGGACAGTGAAAATGGCGCTCTGTTGTCTGCAGCGATTAAGATAGGTCCTGAATGAGATTTTCACTCTGCAGCGGAGTGTGCGCTGATATGAAACTTCCTGGCAGATTAAAACTGTGTGCCGGACTGAGACTCGAACTCGCGACCTTTGCCCGCGAAAGGCAAAGGTCCCGAGTTCGAGTCTCGGTCCGGCACACAGTTTTAATCTGGCAGGAAGTTTCATATCAGCGCACACTCCGCTGCAGAGTGAAAATCTCGCTCTGGAAACATCCCCCAGGCTGTGGCCAAGCCATGTCTGTGCAGTATCCTTTCTTTCAGGAGTGCTAGTTCTGCAAGGTTCGCAGGAGAGCTTCTGTGAAGTTTGGAAGGGTGGAGACGAGGTACTGGCAGAAGTAAAGCTGTGAGGACGGGGCGTGAGTCGTGCTTGGGTAGCTCGGTGGTAGACCACTTGCCCGCGATAGGCAAAGGTCCCGAGTTCGAGTCTCGGTCCGGCACACAGTTTTAATCTGCCAGGAAGTTTCAAGGTAGGTCCTGATAATGTGCGTGTGGTGGATGTACACGTGTGCGGTGTCAAACTGATGACTTGTCTACTCCATAGTGCATTCGCTCACAACATACAGGTCCCATCCCAGGCTTAAAGGTGTGGGGGTATTATTAGTTTCAACCTGCGGTCAGAATTGGTGTTTCTTCGGAGCAAAGTAATCAGTGCATGCTACATTGCAAAGGGTATTATCCCCAAACCACTGCCATTTCTCCGGCAGAAAGATAACGTCCTTTTTCCGCAGGAAAACGTACGTCCATATACGACTGCACTGACGAAGCGTGATCTTAATGGTGTAAAGCTACTACCCTGACCAGCAAGATCACTAGACCTCTCGCTGACTGAACACGCATGTGTCATGCTGAAGCGAGAACCTACTCGTTCTTCGGGGCCAGTAAGAACTATTGCCAAATTGAACAAAAGGTGCAAAATGATAGGGACTGTGTATCGGAAGATGCCATTTGGCACCTTAATGACTGTGTCTGTGTGAGAACACACGGCTGCGTTGCCGCAAGCGGCGAGTACAATGTGTAATGATGTGATTGTTTGGGCACCCTTTACTCTGATATATGTGTTTCTTTTGGTCTGAATTTGTTTTCATAAACTCCTGCAATGGTGAACTTCCTGTAACCTTGCTTGTCAATAATATGAGGGCGCTGAGCATTTTTCTGGCAGTGAATTTCCATACAGTTTTGATTCCGAATAAACATTAAACTTTAAATAAATAGATCTTTCTTCGAGGTCTCTTTGTATCTACCCTCTTCCTGGGTTTGCTAATTCTAAGGATTTGTTATCGTCGTTGTTGTCGTCTTCAGTCCAAAGATGCAGCAGCTCTTCATGCTACTCTATCCTGTGCAAGCCCCTTCATCTCCGAGTAACTACTGCCACCTGCATCCCTCTGAATCTGCTTCCTGTATTGATCTCTTGGTCTCTCTCTACGAGTTACACCCCCCAAGGCTTCCCACTAGCACTAAATTGGTGATCCGTTAATGCCTCAGAATATGTCCTACCTACCGATCCCTTTTTTTAGTTAAGTTGTACCACAAATTCCACTTCTCCCCAGTACGTAATCTACCCATCTAATCTTCAGCATTCTCCTGTGGCACCACGTTTCGAAAGCTTATGTTCTCTTCTTATCTAAACTGTTTATCGTCCATGTTTCACTTGCATACATGGCTACACTCTATACAAATACTTTCAGAAAGGACTTCCTGACATTTACATCTATACTCGCTGTTAACAAATTTCTCTTCTTCAGAAACGCTTTTCTTGCCATAGCCAGTCTACATTTTGTATTCTCCCTACTTCGATCATAATCAGTTACTTTCCTTCCCACATATCAAAACTTATTTACTACTTTAAGTGTCTCATTTCCCAACCTATTTCCTCAGCACCACCTGATTTAGGTCGACAACATTCAATATCCTCGTTTTGCTTTTGATTCTGATATCCTCGTCTTGCTTTTGCTGATGTTCACCTAATATCCTCCTATCAAGACACTTTCCATTCCGTTCAACTGCTCTTCTCAGTCCTTTGCTGTCCTGCCAAAATTGCAATGTCATCGGCAAGCCTCGAAGTTCTTGTTTCTTCTCCCTGGACTTCCTGTAATGTCTACTCCAAAATTTTTATTTTGTTTCCTTTACTACTTGCTGAATATACAGATTGAATAACATCGGGTATAGGCTGCAAACCTGCCTCACTCTCTTCTCAACCACTGCTTCCCTCTCGTGACCCTGGACTCTTATAACTGCCATCTGGTTTCTGTACAACTTGTAAATATCCTTTCTCTTCCTGTATTTCACCCTTGCCACCTTTAGAATTTCAAAGAGAATATTCCACTTAAAATTGTCAAAAGCTTTCACTAAGTCTACATACAATTTTACAAATCAATATATTTTTCATCTCTCCATAGCACTGTGAATTTGTGATGGTTATTGAGGAAATATTCCCATTAGGAGCTAAACAGATAACTTTCATATAGCTACTATCGTCATCAGTGACTATTAACAATTGACTCATTCCAAAATTAGCCATACTTTTTCACTCAATATCTGTGTTTTCCGAACAGTTCAATAGGAGGCGGCCACATCACTATTTCGCTGTTAGTGCGCCAAGCTTAAACACGGTTACTGTAAAGCAAACAACGGAAACTCTCATACAAATGCTATTCTGTTTAGAATATATTTCTGTACCAATTACTCGGAAGGAAGGCCAATGAATTGCTTCCTCAGCAAATCCTGCTTAGGTGTCCATTAGAGAATATTAACACTGTCACCACTAAGACGAATTCCACGAATTGTCTTTGAGGTAGAATTAAAGCGTCTGGTGTCAGAACACTTAAATGGAAGGGCTCCACAAGCACCAATTTTGTTAAGTGAGGTGAAGATAATAACGCGGCGACCTACCTGGGCAACCAGTGGTCAGCTATCTCATCGGAAACAGAGTAATCCGCGAATTGCTGTTCATAAGGCATCAGGCACGTATAACTATGATTTATTTCCTTTTTCACGATGACAGTTATCTGAACAGTAACTTAGCTGTTCTCTCCAACAAGTATTTCTCTGATGTCCATGTTGTATCTGTTCTTGCCTACAGTTTATGTGAGAGAGAAGGGAAGAAAGGATTCTCGCCTTATACTAGTCAAGACGAAGTAAAAAGACGACAACGTTGTAAGACGGAAATATACACGATTTTCCAATTTTCCAGTTCTAATTATCTCGCCAACTAAAATTCTGAAAATGAGAACAAGCTCTAAGATATCATCAATGATGTACATTTTATCATTTACTGACACGAAGAAAATCTGCCAGTAATTCAAGATGAGCAGTTATCATCGGGCAATAAAACTATGATTAGCGTAGCAATCAAAATCATTCACGAGACATAAAAATTCCAAATATTCGAATATTAATCTTTATCTCTGTTGCCACCTTTCTCGCACTAACCACGCCTAATGATATATTATTATGTAAGAAACGAAAAATAATCAAAATGCAGAAATGACATGTTTCGTTGTACTAAACAGCTAAAAGTTTTCACATTCTGTTAAAAAGAAGTAAATATTGAACTTAGAATGCTGTCGGTTTTCAATAAAAATTTTACAAGGGTAATCCGTCTGCAAGTGATGACGGGGATAATCTACTTGCAAGTGATGACGGAGAGAATGATAGTTGGCACGAGTTATTGACTCTCTGATATTATATGTCCTTTAAATCACCATATTCAGTTTTTATCACGCCACAAGCGGCTGAGTGGATTTGCTTTCGCTCCATTACGGCGTCGAGGCTATTCGCCTCTTAGAAGGGAAGCTTTTACGGTGCCAGGGGTCATTATGTCCGCATAACACAGGATGAGTTCGCTTCGACCATGGATAAAAACAATTTACATCGGTCTCATACTCAAACTAATTTAGTTAGTCGGGGCACCCTTTATAGCTGTTTTCTGCCTTTCTGTATCCAGATCTCAGTGACAGAACATTAACCTGGCAATAAATCAAGCTAAAATATTGTTCAGTGGGAAAAGTACAGCGACTGAGAACGAAAACTCGACACCTTAAAAGAATGCCCCGACATGAATTTCTGTAAGATGCTAATTAAATCGTCATACATCAAGGGAAAGATTTCTTGAATTCCTAAAGATGTGTTCATTCCGTTGCAAAGTACTGTGGTCAGTTACACCACGGATTACTGAATTTAATTAGTCATTTCAATGTTCACTACATTCTATTCACGGTAAACTTTCCGATGTGGTACTGTCACTTGGTACGTAATGTATATGAGGACCATGACTTATAGAACTGAAATTACTTTTCACCCTTAAAAGACAATTGTAACCTATTTTCACACAGACGAACAGTGACCGAGAGCTTATGAAGCAAACAGCACTGCAATCTCGTAGCGTCATTAATAACCGAGATCAACTTTCTTTTTTGTTTACTTCCTTTTTTTTCCAAGTGGAACTGCTTAGCTGCCAGAATAGCAGATCTCGATTACAAAATTTAAATAATATAATTTTATTGTAGGTCAAACAAGAAATCAGGATGTAAAAATGTATTGATTATGGAAATTTTTGGTGCTGTTTTTGACCACCTCAGTAGCCGAGGTCGCTAACTCACGTCTGAGTCCTGGCGCTTGACTTGATGGTAAACCGGTTTGCGATCCTAGTGGTTATACCCTTGTCACTTAACAACAGACTGATGACGATAGATGTTAAGTCCCATAGGGCTCAGAGCCATTTGAAACACTTAACAACAGAGCAGAGGAAAGCAATGGGGAACCACCGCCACCACGACCTTGGATAGAACGGTGACACAGGATTCCTGCCTCTCCTTCCCTACTCTCATTCCCTGAGTACGGGACTATCTTGACTTCGACTTTTGCTGTTGGTGCAGCCGTTGAATAACCCATCACCAGGAAGTTTATGCCACTCTCCACGGACAATTGCGCTGCCGACGTAACAGGTACGTGATGACGAAATCAACCTCGGGTGAACAGCCTGGTGCAGGTGAGCATAGGACACAATATTTCGGCAATCAACCACGTTGCCATCATTAGGTGCGCTGATGTACATCAGCGCACCTGATGATGGCAACGTGGTCGATTGCCGAAATATTGTGTCCTATGCACACTCATACCAGGCTGTTCACCCGAGATTTATTTCGTCATAAAATACGCCTGGAGAAATTGAAGAATCACATCAAGTACATGATGTTCACGCTGATATCTGCGGAATCCAGTCTTATCAAGACAAGAAATACGTCGTCAGTCTTGTGTTGCTTTTCAGAGAAGCTATCTGAAATGCAGTGGAACCACTGTCAACGAAGGCCAGGTGTGCTATAAGGAATTTTTGTATTCATTTAAGGTATATAGCTTGTAGAATGTCCACATATTCGAACCGTTAGTAATGCATGCCCCTTTCCAGGAGTACAAGTCTTTTGATAAGGAGGAACTGGTCGACATCCTCTTCATTTATCGCGATCGCCACCAAATGGATCGATAGCAGAAGAACTTTGTGCACACTCTGTCCAGCTCGTCTCATCTCCGTTAATACTAGCAAAACACTTGGCGAGACTAGAAACTGTGATATTCTAAAATGTGTACGAAGAAGACCGCTACCAACGAAACGGTGGAAGTAGAGGTCCGTGCAGCTGCTTCAGTAAATCCGCATCCCATTACTCGAAAACACAAATAAAGATTGGTATCAGCCAAAGAAGCATTCTGCGTACTTTCCAGAGACATAAATATCACCCGTTCTGTACTTCTCTTCAGAAGAGCTACGTGGCACTGTTTTTCAACATCGTTTTGAGTACTGCCAGTGGTTTCTCCAGCAATACAACAAATCTGAGGAGAAAGTATTCATTTACTGATGAAACCACGTTCATAAATAATGAAAATGTAAATTTGAGAACCCTCTTTTATTGGTCATGGGAGAATCCTGAATGGCTTCCACAGGTATTCAACCAACGGCAGTGGAGTGTGCGTATGTATGGTGCCGTAATCAGAAATCACGCGACCCGTCCTTATTTCATTGATGGTGAGCTTAACGGGGCGTAGAATACAAATCTTTTGAGGACTACTTTACCCTTGTTATCAGAAAGTGTGCGTTTGAGAATTCATCAAATGATGTGGTTCCAACATGATGGATGTCCTGTCTTTTGTTCTTCAGTAGCAACGAATATATTGTACCGCTTATTTCCAATCGGGTGGGTCAGAAGAGACATTTCGACTGATAGATATCCATCAGAATCCCATGCCCTGAAGCCGTCAGACATCTACCTCTGCGGTAATGTAAGCCATTTGGTCTAAAAGTAGGTTCTACTGATGTCTTAGAGCATGAGAGACCGAATTACTGCTGGGTGTAAACTGATTACTTCAAATACACTGACAGCAATCATTTCATTAGTGATATAGCGTGTAATAAAGTGTGCAAATGGTTATGATTTTGAATATATGCTCTTTGAGAAATGGACCGACAGCAATGTGACTGCACACAGTCATGCTTTCATTGTTTTTATTCGATATCTTTGGTTTTATTTATTTCGTTCATTATTTTAATGTGTGATTGATATGGATGTGCAAATGATACAGCACATACAAAAACGGAAGAAATAATTTTATTTTCGTTTAAAATTTAAAAATTCTAACAAGTTTGTCACTATCAATCGTCCCTTTGCAAGCATCCGGTTTTCTCATGCGCATCTCACCATTTGTAGAACATTTTAGGAGATAAAAACATTCGTTATCTCATCCTAATGCCGGATGGATGACTTTCTGTGAGATAACATTTTAATTGGCACGAAACATGTATAAAAAATTGTAAAGTCTAACGCTTAAGAATGACATTGCAACTTAACTCGGCGGTGCAAGTAGGATGGAAGGGTCGCGTAAACTTCCTGGTGGGGATTCATTCAAAGGCAGTGGCAACAGGACAAAGATTCTCAAATTGAATGTATTTTTTGTCCGTCATTTCCTGTTAGGTCTGAAAATGACTTATATTACTTAATTTGTCTCAGCGATATTAACTGTACCGGTGGAAAAAAATTGTTTGCAGAACGTTTAAGACAGAAAAACCATTAATTATTGAAAGAAAGTTCCAATGAAGGAAGGTTATGTCTATATCTAGATCATTAATGATATTACCAGACCGCAACGCTGTTTGTGTCGGAAGCTCCTTGTCACTGTTAGCCAAGTTGAAAACAAATTACAGATGTAGTCAGCGGTTCAAAAATAATCTCAAATAAGAAAAGTAGTCAGATATGGGTGCATGCTGGGCACTTACATGTTTTTAATTGAGTAATAAGTTCTACTCAAGAATTCCTTTACAATATAGAAGTAGCTGTTAAGGAGAATCAGCATTACTGTGCGATTCATAACATTTCTGCTGTGTGTCAGTTATTTTACGGGTAGATTCTGGAACAGTTTCATAACTGAGTGCCGAAGCTAACACCGCTAGACGGAGGTATACATCATTTAAAACCTTGAGGGGATTGTTTACAACAAATTTTGCTGAGTGAGTTCATATATTGTGAGGCTGAGTTTAATATCTCAGATTGTTTAAACAGATGACTGTAAGCTGTACATGTGTGAATTTCCAAAATAATTCTTATTATTTTCTTCAGTGTAGTTACTACTTTTTGCCTAAGTGAGGAGTTATCATGGAAAATTATGCTATACGACAAAAGCGAATAAAAATATTTGTGACCCCATATTCGGCAGATATACGTACTCTGGGGTGACAAAAGTAGTAGAATACCACCTAATATCTTATCGGACTGCCTTTTGCCTGCCGTAATGCAGTAAGTCGACGTGCCATAGGATCAACAAGTCGCTGGAAGTCCCCGTAGACACACTGAACCATGTTGCTTTTATAGCCGTTCATAGTTGCTAAAGTGTTTCCGGTGCAGGATCTTATGCACTAACTGACATCTCTAATGTGTCCCATAACTGTTCGATTGGATTAATGTAGGGTGATCGGTGGCCAAATCATTCGCTCGCATTGTCCAGAATGTCCTTGAAACCAGCTGTGGGCCGATGACATTTTTTTGAACATAAAATCTATGAATGGCTGTAAATTATATCCAACTACACGAACTTAATCATTCCCCGTCAATGATCTGTTCAGTTGTACCAGAGGACCCAGTCCGTTAATGTAAACACAGCCTAGACCATTAGAGCCACCACCAGCTTGCATAGTGCCTTGTTGAAAACCTAGTCCATCACTTCGTAGGGTGTGCGCCACACTCGAACCCTGACATCAGCTATTACCAACTGAAAACGGGACTCATCCGACCAGGCCACGGTTTTACAGTCATCTAGTGTCCAACAGATATGATCAAGAGCACAGGAGAGTCGCTACAGGCGGTATCGTGCTGTTAGCAAAGATACTCGCGTCGGTCGTCCGCTGCCATAGCCCATTAACGCCACGTTTCGCCGCATTGTCCTAAAGGATACGTTCGTCATACGTCTCACACTGATTTCTGCAATTATTTCACGCAGTGTTGCTTGTGTGTTAGCATTGACAACTCTACGTATCGCTGCTGCTCTTGATCGTTGAATGAAGTCTGTCGATCGCTACGTTGTCTTTAGTGAGAGGTAACGACTCAAATTTTCTATTTCCGGCACACTGTTGACACTGTAGATCCCGGAATGTTGAATTTCCTAACGTTTTCCTAAATGGAATGTCTAATGCGTCTAGTTGGAACTACCATTTCGCGTTTAAAGTCTGTTAATTCCCATCGTGTGGCTATAATCACGTCGGAAAACATTTCACATGAATCACCCGAGTACAAATATCAGCTCCGCCAATGCACTGCCTTTTTATACCTTTCGTATCTGCATAAATACATATCGCAACCCCATGACTTTAGTCACCTCAGTGTATGGTATTAGTAGAGGAACCTAAATGTTTTAACTGATGTACCATGTAGCGTTTCCTGTTTTTTTAAAGAGATGGGGCACCTCCACACCCACACCGGCATGATGGCCAACACCTAAGGTCCACTGCCATCGCTACAAAAGGGTTAGTTTTCAATAGAGTGAGGTCTCGCTGGATTTGGGTACTGCGGTGTTAGCCTACGTCTGGTTTAAGGTTAACCATTAATAGGCACTATTTCCAAAGTAAATTTTCATCTATATATACGTCCAAGATTGGTACACTTTATAACCCTTTTTTTTCCTTGTTGATACTCTGCATTCGTACTAGGTAAGACATTTTTGACCAATGAAAACTGGAAAAACTGCGTTTCTCTTTCCTTGGTTTAAAACTAGACCATCTGTGCATAACAAGTTAATGATTTTATGGAAAATATAATTTAATATTGTCTCGGATATTTCCGTGGTCAGCTTGACACGACAGCTTGTATCATCTGCAACAACGATTAATTCGTCTTCCTAATTGAGATAAAATGGGTGATGGTTAGCATAGAGCAAGAACATTAATGGGCCCATGATCAAACTCTGTGGAACACCCGTTAAGTTTTCCGTCCATGAAGGTCATATGGTGTCCTTATTTCTGTAAGTCAGACATTTTAGTGTGACTTCCTTAAAAGCGTTTCATAAATTAGATCAGAACTACGTATATGCTGGACCTTGTATCCCACAAGAACTTAAGTTTTCTAAAAGAATACCGATATTTACATAACCAGATGTTACGAAAGATCGTAGCGGGAGATATTTTATCTTCTAATAGAGAGGGCTAAGAATGGCCTATTTTAATCTGAACAAAAGCTACATTGCACATATCACTCAGAATATAAAAATTTATAGGACCATAAATTTTTTGGTCTTTTGGGGGCTTGTACAACAACCTACGAGAATTTACTTCTGTGGGTCATCATATTCTTAAGTATTTCACTGTACCTCCTCTGCATTGAATGTTCTGTGTACTGTTTGGCTTACATTTCTTAACCCCTACAGCGACACGACGTCTGCTTTAAAATTCCTAGTACTGCATTTAATTATTTTTTTCAGAAATGTGTTGCCAAAAACGATAGGAACCTTATTAAGAAATAATTTAAAATTAGATCTGACATTATGTTCAATGTTAATTTCAACCCAATTAACATTCTTTAAGCTTACCTTAAAATTTTCCATTATTTTCATTACTCACACTCGTTATTTTCCTTGGGTTTCTGGACTGTATGCACGAGGATCATTCTGAACCAAACCAGAGGGTACATCGATGGTCACATAGTTCCCAAAGGCATTCTACGATTTTGCCACATTTCCAATAGATTAGCGACAGCCAGAAGATGACTGCCAAGCCAATGTAAATCTTGAGCTGGTTGGTATCGGCGAAGCACGTCTTTCGAAGACACGGTTTCTCCGGCTGCTACTACAGGACTGGGACCAGAAATATGTAGTATAGGCTAATGAGTTTTATTCGCATTTCTGTAACTATGATTTTGGTAAGGCGCAGTGACGAATTGTATCTAGCAGCACCGACTGCATGAATAAAGAGGAATGAAAATTATTTCGGCTGCTCTCCTCTTTTGTAGCAGTCGTAGGAATTTTTGTTGCATTCTAGTATTATATACTTGAAAATTGGTTTCCTTATAAATGCTTGCACTGGCATCACCTTTTATACATGATATCACAAGTGACAGGACCATATCAAACTGCTTTAGGATGTCTGCTTTTTGCAATCAAATTTCATGTGGTGCAAAGAATGTTTACTTGTAGTTTCAAATCAGAAAGTAAATCGTGCAACGGTATTTTGCACAGTGGCTGAAAAAATTCGATTCCAAATTCTGATAATATGAAAGGAGAAGCAGTTGTGAAGAGGATATGAAACAAGCCAGAAAATGTGTCAATGTGTGATTCTTACGCAGAAATGTCATTAATTCTGTAAAAACCAAAGAGAGCAAAAATATTGTCTACTTCTAATGATCACAGTGTAACTGCTGGCAATGCTTTGTCGATAATAGCGAAAAGCACCTCAAGAATGAGCTTCTCAGTTTTCAGGTAGCTTAAGACAGAGAGGAACCAAACTAGCAAGAAGGGTTTAACCGAGGTGTGTGAAACGAAATTTCTATGCAGTATCTCGCAGTTGGTGCACTTTGTTAGTAGGTTATTTCTCGGTTGTTCCACACTAACCATCCCTCTAGACTGTCACAACATTCATATGTGAATTATCTTGGTGTAATTGTTAAAACAGAAAGTTTAATATCAAGGCAGTTGTGGACAGTGGACAACGCTAATTTTAATTCCATTTCATCTTGGAGACTGTTGGAAAAGTTTCCAAGATTCTCACTGCCCAAATCAGCTTGCTACTGAGACAACTGCTCTTCGGTCTTGCTTAAATAAAAAGTCGAAGGTCACATAAAGAGGCTAAAATCGGAACCTCGATTAGGGTTGGAGACTAGACACCTCACTCTTTACATCACTGTGGGATAACTTGAAAAAGTTAAAGACTGGTAAGAAAATTTAGATGAAAGAAATTAAACATAACGAGATGAAACCTAAATCTTTTACTGAGTAAGTATTTTCGTCTTGAAATCGCCACTAAGCAAACAAAAGAAGCCAAATACGTTTTATCGAAAAAATCTTCGAGTCATTTTAAACTATCTGGTAACTCGAGGTCACAGTGGGAAGAGTCCATCACCCAGTACAGTCATCCTTCCAGTCCCGGTGCGATGTAGTCCACAACTAGCATCCTATAATTTCATCGAAACGCTCAGCAGTGGTATAGTTTCAGGAAGAGTCAAAAAGAGCGAATGAAGAAACTCACAAACTGCACGAAACGAAACATGTCAATTTTTACGGAATTTATACGGTTTACTCTTACTTTAACAAGCCTAATTACATCACAGTATTCCTGAGCGGCGCAGGACGTAGTGATTAACTTCTATAGCGTATTAGTTCCCGAAGGTCGATGTTTGGTGCCTTTAGGAATTAGGTGATCTATTTCTGGTGCAGAAAAGCTGCAAGAACTCCATGCTCCATGTATGGGCGTGGAGTTACATCATCAGTTTTCTGAAGCTACACTAATAAGCAAAACATTATGACAAGTGCCCACCGCGACGTTGGATGCCGCCTGGTGGCCTTCAGGGCATGTGAAGCGTTAAAAAAGGTACGCAAGCGGAGCAGACACTGTCGGGGAAACACAGCCGCAAAGATATTGGCAGCAAATGGAGAAATCCTTTGAGATAAGCGACTTTTACAAAGGGCGGATTATTATTACACAGGGTATGGAACAAGTATCTCTGAAAGGGCGAAGCAGGTCGAATGTTCAAGTCCTACTGTCGTGAGCATATACGGAAAGAGGTAGAAGGACAGTGGAACTACAATTAGACGCTTAATTATTGGACCTCCATGACTTTTCACAGGACGTGAGGTTCGGAGGCATATCTACTCTGTAAGGTAGGATAGATAGTGATCTGTGGTTTCTCTGCCGAAAGAGCACAATGCTGACGCACGCCCAAGGGTTTCGGAGAACTCTGTTCATAATACACTGCTGAACATGAACCTCCGCAGTAGACCATACTTACACGTTCACATGTTGACCCAACGACATCATCAATTACTATTTCAGTGGGAACGGAACCATCCAGATTTGACCGTCGACCAATGGAAACGTGTGTTGACTCTTCGGGTGAATCAAGTTTTTGCTCCACTCCATTGATGGTCGTCTCCACAAACACAGTCATCGAGGTGAACGGCGGCTTGAAAACCGCAGCGCGCCACGGACACAGGCTGTTGGGAGCAATATTATTCGATGGGAGACATTCTCCTGTTCTTGCGGGGGACATGTGGTAGTACTTGAGGACACGCTGACGGCTGTGAACCACCTGCACCCCTTCATGCTTCATGTCTTCCCAGATGGTTATGTCATCTTTCAGCAGCATAATTCTACGCGTCTCGGAGCCAGAAATACGCTACATTTGTTTGAGTAACATTATAGTGATTTGACACTGATGTCTTGGTGACCAAATCCGCCTGATGTAAATCCTACGGAACCCATCTGGGTTGATATCGAACGCCATCACGGCATACGCAAATCAGTGGCCTGATATTTACGAGAATTGCATGACCTATGAGTAGACTTTCACGAACCTACCAACCAACTGTCGGATCCCTGATACGCAGAACCAGTGACATATTTCGCTCCAAAGACGGACAAACAAGCTATTAAGCAGATGGTCACATTCTTTTTGCTCATCAGTGTACATCTTGTGACTGGTGAAAGAGGTTTACGAAGCTGAATGAGGAATGACCGTATAGTAAATTTGGCAGTCCATTTTTCTGGTTCCCTTGAGAACTGGCGATATTAAATCTCACCTATGGTTATTTTACTGTCCCATCCGCAGTCAGCATCAGACTCCATAATGAAGAACCTTGTTTTATGTTGTTCTTTCGTGACCCCAAATTGAAAAAGGATGTATTTGGTCCGACAAAGAAGGTCGAATCACTTACCTGGACTGGGTGGATGTTGTTGTTGTGGTCTTCAGTCCAAAGACTAACTTGATGCAGCTCTCCATGCCATTCTATCCTGTGCAAGCCTCTTCTTCTCCGAGTAACTACTGCAGCTTACATCCTTCTGAATGTACTTACTGTATTCATCTCTTGGTCCCCCCCCCCCCCCCCCCCCCCGCCACGCGCTTTCCACCAGTGCTAAACTGGTGATCCCCTGATGCCTCAGAATGTGTTCTATCAATCGATGGCTTCTTATAGTCGGGTTGTACCACAAATTTCTCTTTCCCCCAATTTTATTCAATACCTCCTCATTAGTTACGTGATCAAACCATCTAATCTTCAGCGTTCTTCTGTGGCACCAAATTTCAAAAGCTTAAACCGTTCATCATCCATGTTTCACTTCTATACATGTCTACACTCCATACTATTACTTTCAGAAAGGACTCCCTGACACCTAAATCTATACTCCTTGTTAAAAAATTTCTTTTCTTCAGAAACGCTTTTCTTGCCATTGGCATTTTATATCCTCTCTACTTGGACCATCATCAGTCATTTGGCTTCCCAGATAGCGAAACGCATCTACTACTTTAAGTCTTTCACTTCCTAATCTAATACCCTTGGCATCAACTGATTTAATTCGATTGCATTTCATTATCCTCGTTTTGCTTTTGTTGATGTTCATATTATATTCTTCTTTCAAGAATCATGAAAGAGGGTTGTATATGTAGAAGAAACCAGGAGACACTGGAAATTTTCAGATTAATTATGTAATGGTAAGACAGAGATTTCGAGACCAGGTTTTAAATTGTGAGACATTTCCCGGGGCTGCTGTGTACTCTGACCAAATTTATTGCTTATGAATTGCAGATTAAAACTGAAGAAACTGCAAAAAGGCGGGAATTTAAAGAGATGGGACGTGGATAAGCTGAAAGGACCATAGATTGTAGAGTTCCAGAGGGAGCATTCGCCAATGACTGTCAAGAAAGGGGGACAGCAATGCAGTAGAAGAAGAATGGGTAACTTTGAGAGACGAAATAGAATGTCAGCATAGGATGAAGTAGGTAAAATGGCGAGGGCTAGTTGAAATCGCTGGGTAACACAAGAGATATTGAATTTAATCGATGATAGGAGAAAATATAAAAATGCAGTAAATGAGGCAGGTAAAAGGAAATACAAATGTCTAAAAAATGAGATGGACAGGGAGTGCAAAATGGCTAAGCAGGACTGGCTAGAGGACGAATGTAAGGATGTAGAAGTATATATCACTAGGCAAAAGATAGATGCTGCATACAGGAAAATTAAAAAGGCCTTCAGGGAAAAGAGAATCGGCTGTGTGAATATCGAGAGCTCAGATGGTAAACCAGTCCTAAGCAAAGAAGGGAAATCAGAAAGATGGAAGAAGTGTATAGAGGGTCTGTAAAAGGGAGATGTACTTGAGGGAATTATTATGGAAATGGAAGAAAACGTAGATGAGTATGAGAAAGGAGAATTTGCAAAGCACTGGAATACTAAAGAGCCAGACATCATGAAACTCTTCCACCCAGTGAGCTATATGTACGAGGCAGGTGAAATTTCCTCAAACTCCGAGAAGAATATAGTAAGTCCAGTTCCAAAGAAAGTAGGTACTGACAGTTGTGAAAATAACCGAACCAGCAGATTAATAAGTCACGGATACAAAAAAAAAAAAAAAAAAAAAAAACACGAATCCTTTACGGAAGAATGGAAAAACTGGCAGAAGCCCACTTCGGGGCAGATCAGTTTGGATACCGGAGAGATGTAGGAACACGCGAGGCAATACTGACCCTACGACAAAAGATAGGTTAAGGAAAGATGAACCTATGTTTACAGTATTTGTAGACTTAGAGAAAGCTTTTGACAATGTTGACTCGAAGACTGTGACAATGTTGACTCGAAGACTGCGTGGATATAGATATGCATTAAATCAAACGTTTCTGGTGCTCTCATTCTGACTGGAGTTTACAAATCAAGAAACGAAGATATCAGTCAGCTTTGAAGAGTTGAGAAAGGCCGACCACTGTTCAATGAAACTACGCTACTGGCCATTAAAATTGCTACACCACGAAGATGACGCGCTACAGACACGAAATTTAACGACAGGAAGAAGATTCTGTGATATGCAAATGATTAGCTTTTCAGAGCATTCACACAAGGTTGGCGCCGGTGGCGACACCTACAACGTGCTGACATGAGGAAAGTTTCCAACCGATTTCTCATACACAAACAGCAGTTGACCGGCGTTGCCTGGTTAAACGTTGTTGTGATGCCTCGTGTAAAGAGGAGAAATGCGTACCATCACGTTTCCGACTTCAATAAAGGTCGGATTGAAGCCTATCGCGATTGCGGTTTATCGTATCGCGACATTGCTGCTCGCGTTGGTAAAGATTCAATGACTGTTAGCAGAATATGGAATCGGTGGGTTCAGGAGGGTAATACCGAACGCCGTGCTGGATCCCGACGGCCTCGTATCACTAGCAGTCGAGATGACAGGCATCTTATCCGCATGGCTGTAACGGATCGTGCAGCCACGTCTTGATCCCTGAGTCAACAGAGGGTGCCGTTTGCAAGACAACCATCTGCACGAACAGTTCGACAACGTTTGCGGCAGCGTGGACTATCAGCTTGGAGACCATGGCTGCGGTTACCCTTGACGCAGCATCACAGACAGGAGCACCCGCGATTGTGTACTCAACGACGAACCTGGGTGCACGAATGGCAAAACGTCATTTTTTCGGATGAATCCAGGTTCTGTTTACAGCATCATGATGGTCGCATACGTGTTTGGCGACATCGCGGTGAACGCACATTGGAAGCGTGTATACGTCATCGCCATACTGTCGTATCACCCGGCGTGATGGTATGGGGCGCCATTGGTTACACGTCTCGGTCACCTCTTGTACGCATTGACGGCACTTTGAACAGTGGACGTTACATTTCAGATGTGTTCGACCCGTGGCTCTACCCGTCATTCGATCCCTGCGAAACCCTACATTTCAGCAGGATAATGCACCACCGCATTTTGCAGGTCCTGTACGGGCCTTTATGGGTACAGAAAATGTTCGACTGCTGCCCTGGCTAGCACATTCTCTAGATCTCGCACGAATTGAAAACGTCTGGTCAATGGTTGCCGAGCAACTGGCTCGTCACAATACGCCAGCCTCTACTCTTGATGAACTGTGGTATCTTGTTGAAGCTGCATGGGCAGCTGTACCTGTACACGCTATCCAAGCTCTGTTTGACTCAATGCCCAGGCGTATTAAGGCCGTTATTGGGGCCAGAGGTGTTTGTTCTGGGTACTGATTTCTCAGGATCTATGCACCCAAATTGCATGAAAATGTAATCACTTGTCAGTTCTAGTATAATATGTTTGTCCAATGAGTACCAGCTTATCATCTGCATTTCTTCTTGGTGTAACAATTTTAATGGCCAGTAGTGTATATCTCGCAACCGATTCAAAGCTATTCGCAGGGTATTGCGGTTTGACAGTGCAGCAACCCGACTTGAACAAAGGACAAGTGACAAATTGGAACAAAGTGTAGGACTTTTCGAGATGTGGAAAATTACCGTTACTAATGCCTACATTCCAGGATGGTGCATGACAGCGGATGAACACTTGTTCATATTTCGATGTTGCTGTCAATTTCGACTATACATTTCATCAAAACCTGGTAGATACGGAATAAAGTTGTGGGCAATATTGGACAGTGCAATAATCTACTGGTGGAATATGAAAGTGTGTTTGGGGAAGGAGGAGGAAACGACAGTCATACGACTTGAAAAGAATGTTGTGACAAACGTCGTGATTGAACTTGAAAATTCTGGACGTAATATCAACTGTAGTAAGTTTTATAAATCTCTAGATGTAGGTCATTATTTGCTGTCGAAAGATCTGACACTTAACGGAATTATCCGAAAAGGCATGGGTGAACTGACTGCCGATATTATTACACGTAAAGATCGTGAGGTATACTCTACATTCTTTGGTTTTCAAGCAGATGTGATGATAGCATCTTATGTTCCTAAGGAAAACAAAGTTGTTACTGTCCTTAGCTCTCTTCATGGCCAATCAACGGTATCATCATTACAAGAAGAGAAGCATGAAGTTATAATTACATACAGTGCCACAAGGTATGGCGTTGATACCATGGTCTATAAGACGCAATGCTACAGTCTGAAGAGGATAACAAAGTCTTGTCCATTGGCTGTTCAATTCATTGTGATAGATGTAAGTGTAATGAATGCAAACAGTTTGGATGGTAAAAATACGAGACGTCTGATTTTCATCATCAATTTTTGAAAGCAACTAGCAGGGATAAAGAAGTCAACGAATCTATTAGTAGCACCGGATCCAGGAAGGGCAGTGAAACCACTAGCTAAGAAAAGGAGAAGGTGTGCATACCGTGTAGAGAAGAAAGATAGAAAATATCAAATTACAATTTATAAGTTCACGAGACTGATATGCTTCGAACATTCTGCTGTTGTGTGTAGCCCCTGCGAAAATTTTCCATGAGACTAAAAGCCCCCATAAAAGTATAAAATTTGTGTTTTTTCAAATAGGTAATGTTCTTTTAAAGATATGTATACCTCAAAAGTCTTTCACATCATTATTAGTCAAAGTAGTGTCAACTTATTAGGATTCAAACAACACGCGCCTGAGAGGTCCGATGGCAGCCAACGCTATACAGATTTTCTGGTAAGCAGAAGCTTGAAAGGGATAGGTCGGTGTGGTTTTCCTACAGGTTTGGGTACGCAGACTGTATTTTTAGCTGTGGAAGCACGTTACTCAGGTTGTAGGTAGGGACTTCAGAATTTAAGTTGCGCAGGTCGTCCAGCGCTAAGTTCATTGCACAGCAAGACTGCAGCATGGTCAGAATAGAGAACATTTTCCGGGTTTCCCACGGACAGAGTTCTGCCGTGGTACGGATAACAGGTGTATCGCAATGCACGACTGAAATGTCGCGGCTGCTGGAAACGTTCTCCAAAGTGGAAGTACGCAGTTCAGCTCGATTCTTGTGGCAAAATGTCCAAATTGCACACAGATTCACCGTGAAATTCTGGCGGTACGTGGACCAAATGCAACGTCGAGTCGAGCCGTAGTAAAATGTTAACAACAATTTTATCAAGGCGGAATAGACATGGATGATGCTTAAGTCCAGATCTTGCAAGATATGTTTTCGTCATTTCGGCAAACTGAAAAACGTATGGAGGGAAAAAGATATCCCAACGATGAGGATATTCTCATAGTGGTTCTCGAGTGGCTCCATAACTAAGGAGAGAAATTCTTTAGTCGATGAACTGAGCGAACGATAGAACGTTCCAACCATTCTTTACCGAGACTTGGTGACCAGCTGAAAAATAAGTTAATTTATCTGTGTCAATTTTAAGTGTAGTGCAACATTTTGTAACAGTTATTCGTGGTATTATAACAATACGAAGCTCGCATTTGGCGTTGGCATCGTACAATGGCAGGAGACACCGGTCCCTCCTTAGTCGTGCTCTGTTATATCTCAATCTTTTTTTGTTCATTTACCATGACTTAACCGTACTTTGTCAGTGTGAGCATTGCCAGAGCAGACTGCTGCCATGTTAGAGGGAAACATGGTCTTAACTCCATTATCATGAGGTGAGAATTACGGAGTCTCTTCTCGCTATTAATTCTGCCATGTCCCGAGAATATGGCATCGATGGACTCTGCAGCTGAGGCCGTGCATGCCTAGGATCGACGCTACGACCTATACGATCCACCAACCACGTACATTCTGTCGATAATCTGGGTAATGCTTCTGACTATGCTGCCCCTGGCAACGACTCACTAGAACTCCCATGGCTAGCTAGCATCTACCGTTCTCTCTCTGTATAATTTTCTCCAGAGTACACTTGAATTTGTTTCGTACACAACTCTGTTACACAACTTTCCTACACTACTTGATCTACTGACTTGTAGTCAGCCCGTTTTGACATACTGTCGGCTGCAGTAAATGAACTCCTCTGTTTCTTCAATACTTCTTTGTTGAAATAATTTCGCGTGTGTAGCAGGGCTATTTCCAGAAATAATTTGGCACTGTGGATTAGTGGCTCAGATAATTGAAAGACTGCTTTAAATTTCAATTTTTTTGAGAATATGGCCAACTCAAGCTATAAATTCCTCTATTACTACTCTGTAACTGTTAAACATGTCCTAGTTTATCCATAGAGTAAGTTTCAGGAGATACACCTGCATAACAATGAGACGCCCGATACTACCGTGGTCATAGTGACAGGAGAATTTTTCTGGTGGTAACTAACTGCCTCTCTGAGAGTAGGGAACGAAGAGATATTTACGAAAAAGTAACCTCAAGATTTTAAATTTCTATAGATAATACTTGATTAATTATTTTTAAGAAATAGGAATTAATTTTTGTCAGAAGAAGAAATAAGTCTATGAAAAATTAGTTTCCCACATTACAACGACAACAGTACGAAAGATCTTATAAAACTGTTGTCTTACATGTCCATTATAAACCAGAATTAGAAAGTTTTCTTTGTATCATTTGTACAAACCGCAGGATGCGATTCATTTATTAAACTATATCTCTGGTTTTATTAGTGTCAGAGTAGAGCCACGAAGTTCATTTTCATGGGCTCATACTGACGGCCACTTGAAGCACAGATGACTACTGAAGCTAAAACCTGTAGCTGTTAGACATCTTTGACTAAATGATCATTATTCACTTGTCGTCCCCTGAAAGACAGCAGTAGGAGGAGACCAGATACCGTATGGTACAGGCAGGTGGAGCAATATCACTATGGACAATAAGCAGCGTGTGACCTGTGACGGTTTAGGAGAATGTTTCTTTTCTGGAGTTAGAATTCTAAGCAGCGTAAATGCTGTGTAACTTGTACATTTTGGACGAACATCAATTTAAGACTCTTTAAGTTCGCAATGTTTATTAGTGCATGGATCTGGAAGATTACGCCAGGATGACAATACCTCACGTGGAAAATTATTCCCTTGTGTGAAAGTAAATGATGATTTTAAGATAATTTCATTGAACTTTTGCGCGCACACAGTTGTTCAGAACGTCGATTGATTTCACTCATGGGGGACAGACTTCAGATGTTATTTTTTGTGTGTGTTTTAGGTTCCTGGTAGCACTTCACCCATTCTTCTTTGATCGCTCGTACGACGTATATAAATGTACATACTTTTAAATAAACACGTATAAATAAACGTTAAAAAAAAGGCGTCGTGTATCATCTACCATTTAGCTACGAAACTGCAATCGCATAGAAGTAAAAAACATATCAGATAGCTGCAGAGAGTGACGGACTAGACTTCAGGGACGTAATACAGTAGTGTGTAATTGCCCCTTTAGACGGTCGTCGAGTGAGATTGACCACATATGGTCCCACCATCCAGCAGGTAGACTGTTCAACAGACAGTTCATACAAAATTTATTTTTCAGAGTGACCTACAGTGAATAACAATCTCTGGAGATAGCGAGGTACGCTGAGGTAGGAAAAAAAGAGAAATGCTTTAGATTACTGAGGAAAGTATTTTTTTTTTCAACACAAAGTAATCATGACACACAAGAATGACTACGTGTCACGTTCAACGTTCAGAGATATGTCTACGCGCTACACACAGGTATGAAAAGAATCATTTGAATTCTCTCATAAGCGTACCTGGAAAAATTATCAGCTGAGATATGTTGTTAGGGGAAAGAGAGGGGGGGGGGGGGAGAGGTCCCTTCTTACTTCGCTATTCTGATAGAAAAAATTATTAATGACTTCTGTTGATCGTATTTGCTCACCATCCTACGCCTGAAAAGATTTTCGCAGAGTCGGGAGAGGAAATTCCGAGGTTGGAGTTTGGCACGCTTCCACGTGCGGGTGCGACGCGGCTGCCAGTAATTGGCCTCTTGCGTACCTGAGCACTCCCTTGTCTCACCTTCCCTCGGCCCTCATTAAGCAGCTTAAGCTGGTTTCCTACTGCTCAACTCAAATTAAGAGAACCTAATGAGACACCTCTGAAGTCGGAGGGCTGTTTGCCATGACTACTTATTCATGCTTCCTCCGTGAAGACCGTTATGACAGTGGACTAAGGGACGCTGACAGTAACTTGATAGAGTGCGCCTCAGAAATAAATTCCATTCAAGCGTTATGGAGAGTATTATTACAGTTTAGTTGACTTGTTACACCTTGTGCTGCAGAGATATTTTACTTCTAGCACAGCGTATACATAATTTGCCTTTAATTGGGATCGATATCTAATCAGACCCTACAAAATTAAATTTAGTCGCTATTTCAGCTATTAGCATATTCTGGAGAGTAATCGCTCAGTTACCTTAATTAATTCTCTTCGCGAACCAATTAGTGGACGATATAGTGCAAGTACTTGGCATGTTCGGAAGAGCAATACATCATGCTACAACTCCTGCATCGCCTTAACGCTGAAACTGATAATTGAACTTAAACATTCAGCTGGATCGTAGCAGTAAGCCGCTAAAGGTATACACAAAATTTAAGACAGTGAAAAGAAATTTGAGCGGAAATAAGATGAAATAATTACAATATATTCACAATTTACATTCTTATATCGCTGGAACCTCACTCAAAATGGTAGTGAATTCTGCCTCTACCTAGCCACGCCTGCTGCTGTGCAAGGAACATAGGGAAAAACAGAAGCAAATCGAAATACAGTAATAGTTATCTCGTAATTATTGAAATTGAGTAGTTCACATTTCTACAGCACGACAGTAAGCGCTTTCAAATAAAATTTGTCCTGATTCAATGAGATTCTCATCAATCAGAACAACCCATTGATATTCCAGTTAATCTAAAAACACACTAATATACGAATATTAACGGTCACTGTATTAAAAATGAGAAGAATTATGAAATCAAATGCTGTACAATCGCACTGTAGAATCATGTGAAACTTAGCTCCTTTTTTTCAAAAATAGAACTACTTCATTTTTACAATGCAAATTATGGGATCTTTTACAGTATGCTTTTGATAAATGTTTTTCAACGTTTTTGAATACGCGATCCCTTTGCAAAACCGCTATAAATCTATGTCAGTGATTTAAGAGGCAACATATTTAATTCATTGATTGGCGACTCCATGGAGTGTCCCGTGCATCACGACCAGGTAATGGGTATACTTGGAAGGAGAGACAGCATTGGTAGTGTTTTTTTGTTTTATTAACCGCAAAATCGATTTTCGGTCACTTAGTGACCATCTTCAGTGCTGTAATATACAATTTAAATTGGTAGGTACTGGTGTCAACAAGCTTACAGCGATCACATAAACTGACAACTGACACTGTAATATACAATTTAAATTGGTAGGTACTGGTGTCAAGAAGCTTACAGCGATCACATAAACTGACAGTGTCAGTTGTCAGTTTATGTGATCGCTGTAAGCTTGTTGACACCAGTACCTACCAATTTAAATTGTATATTACAGCACTGAAGATGGTCACTAAGTGACCGAAAATCGATTTTGCGGTTAATAAAACAAAAAAATACGACCAATGCTGTATCTCCTTCCAAGTATATTTAATTCACTTTCTGTTGATGCTATATTGATAGAGAAATTATGGAGAAGTTTCTCAAAAAGTCTGGGCAGCCCTCCATATATGGTTCAAGTGGTAGTGGCGGAAGTGAAACAAAACAAGCTGTAAAACATCCCACTTTCTGATAATAACACTGAACACGGAGTAAACGCTATGGACGATGGCATTCAAGATGAAATACATGAAAAATCAACACGCTCTGGCAGCCACAGTTTTACCTTTCGATTTAAATGATGTGATTGAAGAGGTTAGCGAAGCTGTTAACCGTATTCAATGTAAAGCGTTGCAGACTCGACTGTTTGGAATCATTTATGAAGACATGTGTTCCTTCCAACAATATCTCCTTTTCACACAGAGGTTGGGTGGTTTTCCAAAGGGAAGTTTATTGACACGCGTTCTGCAACTAATAGCTGAATTGCTAATGTTCTTACAGGAGTCTAAATATAGATATGAAAATTGGTTTTGAGACTCAGTTTGGCCATTAAAATTTGGATGTCTTGCAGATCTTTCTAACCACCTAAATACTTTAAACAAGAACCTCCAAGGGAGAGACGAAAACATCATAACGGCCAAGGATGAAATCAAAGGATTTATCGCCAAACTCCGTTCGAAGCTACAATCTTTACAAAAGATAACGTTTGTGTTTTTCCCTTGCGTTCAGAAGATGGTCAGAGAAACTGCTGTGGACCAGTAGTTGGTAGTAAGATATCACATACTTTGAATGAACAGAGCTCGCGTAACTTGGAAGAGAAACTGTTAAGTTTCTTTCCAGACTTGTTCTTCGAAGCTGCCAACCGGCATGGATACTAAATACGCTTATAAATTTTGCCGCTGGCAGCAAGCTTGAAACAGATTTTAATTCGTAAAAGAGTGACGTCATCTGGATTAATGGAAAAGAAGAATATGCACAGCTGGCATGGGAGGCATTGAAATTATTCATTAGTGTTCACTTCAATGGTGAGTAATAAATACACTACTGGCCATTATAACTGCTACACCACGAAGATGACGTGCTACAGACGCCAAATTTAACCAACAGGAAGAAGATGCTGTGATATGCAAATGATTAGCTTTTCAGAGCATTAACACAAGGTTGGCACCGGTGGCGACACCTACAACGTGCTGACATGAGGAAAGTTTCCAACCGATTTCTCATACACAAACAGCAGTTGACCGGCGTTGCCTGGTTAAACGTTGTTGTGATGCCTCGTGTAAGAAGGAGAAATGCGTACCATCACGTTTACGACTTTGATAAAGGTCGGATTGTAGCCTATCGCGATTGCGGTTTATCGTATCGCGACATTGCTGCGCGCGTTGGCCGAGATCCAATTACTGTCAGCGGAATATGGAATCGGTAGGTTCGTAGGGTAATACGGAACGCCGTGCTGAATCCCAACGACCTCGTATCACTAGCAGTCGACATGACAGTAATCTTATCCGCATGGCTGTAACGGATCGTGCAGCCACGTCTCGATCCCTGAGTCAACAGATGGGGCCGTTTCCAAGACAACAAACATCTGCACGAACAGTTCGACGACGTTTGCAGCAGCATTGACTATCAGCTCGGAGACCACGGCTGCGGTTACCCTTGACACTGCATCACAGACAGGAACGCCTGAGATGGTGTACTCAACGACGAACCTGGGTGCACGAATGGCAAAACGTCATTTTTTCGGATGAATACAGGTTCTGTTTACAGCACCATGATGGTTGCATCCGTGTTTGGCGACATCGCGGTGAACGCACATTGGAAGCGTGTATACGTCATCGCCATACTGTCGTATCACCCGACGTGATGGTATGGGGTGCCATTGGTTACACGTCTCGGTCACCTCCTGTTCGCATTGACGGCACTTTGAACAGTGGATGTTACATTTCAGATGTGTTACGACCCGTGGCTCTATCCTTCATTCGATCCCTGCGAAACCATACATTTCAGCAGGATAATGCACGACGACATTTTGTAGGTCCTGTACGGGCATTTTTGGATACAGAAAATGTTCGACTGCTGCCATGGCCAGCACAATCTTCAGATCTCTCACCAATTGAAAACGTCTGGTCAATGGTGGCCGAGCAAGTGCCTCGTCACAATGCACCAGTCACTACTCTTGATGAACTGTGGTATCGCGTTGAAGCTGCATGGGCAGCTGTACCTGTACACCCCATCCAAGCTTTGTTTGACTCAATGACCAGGCGTATCAGAGCCGTTATTACCGCCAGAGGTGATTGTTCTGGGTACTGATTTCTCAGGATCTGTGCACCCAAATTGTGTGAAAATGTAATCACATTTCAGTTATAGTATAATATATTTGTCCAACGAATACCCGTTTATCATCTGCATTTCTTCTTGGTGTAGCAATTTTAATGGCCAGTAGTGTATATGAGGTGAAAATGTAGGTTTGAATTAGAAAAGGTGTGGTTGTATGTGTCTGGAAAACAGAGTGACGATTTGACAAGTTATCAGTAAATAAACAGCCGCAGCATTTTCATTAAAATTATTGTTGTATTTCTATTGCAGTTTAGGAACTACACCACTTGCTTATCTTTAATTGGCTAACTGTCATCCGTGGCAGATATCGTTGGCGTCGTCCTGTCAATAAAACTGTTAAGAACAGTAAAATCCTGAAAAGTGTTAAGTATAATATTAAATAATTCAAATTAGATACCTTAGTCATTAATGATTAGATGGCAGTTGTGCCGACAGAGCGATGTTCAATTACGTATAATGGCTGATTCGTTATTGTTATTGACTTTACTCTTGATGGTAAGGCTTATGCTCCGCAGGAAAGAAATGACAAAAAGGTAATAGAAAACGTGGAAGTATAAATAGCGGAATATTTACATCAGTATTATTATTATTATTATTATTATTATTATTATTATTATTACGATGAACACCTTCTGCGAGGAATGATGTGTATAACGACCAATACGCAATGTAATTTTGTAAAAGGTTGAACCACTTAATGAGCAATGTTTAGCATAACAGGTCTGTTCAGTGCGTTTTTTTTAGTCTTCAGTAACCATTTCAAAAAGCCATCTTCTGTCCTAGCTAGACATGTTCAACTTCTATAGTTGGGCAACAAGTCACTTTCTCTACTGTGACCTTCCGCCTTGTACAGTGGAAGCTCCAACAAATGACAGCGCCGGCGATGTTGCAGTATTAAGATGTACCGTTATCGACAGTCATCGCGGTGTAATTGATATCTTCTGTTCCTTCGCTTCGGCCTCCTGCAAGATGTGCAAATTCCCGGTGATGATGTTGAAAGCTCTCCTAACGTTGAAGACTCATGTTAATTCATGGCTCTCAAATCATCAGTGGTCTATACTTCCTAAGGATAAAGTCAAGCAGCATTCAGCAGAACTCTCTTTGGTGGCTCAGGAGTCCAATGGAAGAGCCAAAGGCAAAACCGACTGGTTAAAACCAATACCAGTATTTTAGTTCTGAATAATCGGTATTTTTGGTATTTCTTTGGTCTATGTTATGACACGTTCTTTTGTTGTTTACTAAAAACCGGCATATCAATTTCGTGGGAGTAGCGGCCAGAGTCCTCGCGCCTAGAGACGATACGCTGAGGTGTCAAAAGTCATGGGATAGCGATATGCACATTTACAGATCTACATCTACATCTACATTGATACCCCGCAAGCCACCCAACGGTGTGTGGCGGAGGGCACTTTACGTGCCACTGTCATTACCTCCCTTTCCTGTTCCAGTCGCGTATGGTTCGCGGGAAGAACGACTGTCTGAAAGCCTCCGTGCGCGCTCTAATCTCTCTAATTTTACATTCGTGATCTCCTCGGGAGGTATAAGTAGGGGGAAGCAATATATTCGATACCTCATCCAGAAACGCACCCTCTCGAAACCTGGCGAGCAAGCTACACTGCGATGCAGAGCGCCTCTCTTGCAGAGTCTGCCACTTGAGTTTATTAAACATCTCCGTAACGCTATCACGGTTACCAAATAACCCTGTGACGAAACGCGCCGCTCTTCTTTGGATCTTCTCTATCTCCTCCGTCAGATCGTTCTGGTACGGATCCCACACTGATGAGCAATACTCAAGTATAGGTCGAACGGGTGTTTTGTAAGCCACCTCCTTTGTTGATGGACTACATTTTCTAAGCACTCTCCCAATGAATCTCAACCTGGTACCCGCCTTACCAACAATTAATTTTATATGATCATTCCACTTCAAATCGTTCCGCACGCATACTCCCAGATATTTTACAGAAGTAACTGCTACCAGTGTTTATTCCGCTATCATATAATCATACAATAAAGGATCCTTCTTTCTATGTATTCGCAATACATTACATTTGTCTATGTTAAGGGTCAGTTGCCACTCTCTGCACCAAGTGCCTATCCGCTGCAGATCTTCCTGCATCTCGCTACAATTTTCTAATGCTGCAACTTCTCTGTATACTACAGCATCATCCGCGAAAAGCCGCATGGAACTTCCGACACTATCTACTAAGTCATTTATATATATTGTGAAAAGCAATGGTCCCATAACACTCCCCTGTGGCACGCCAGAGGTTACTTTAACATCTGTAGACGTCTCTCCATTGATGACAACATGCTGTGTTCTGTTTGCTAAAAGCTCTTCAATCCAGCCACACAGCTGGTCTGATATTCCGTAGGCTCTTACTTTGTTAATCAGGCGACAGTGCGGTACTGTATCGAACGCCTTCCGGAAGTCAAGAAAAATAGCATCTACCTGGGAGCCTGTATCTAATATTTTCTGGGTCTCATGAACAAATAAGGCGAGTTGGGTCTCACAGATGGCGGTAGTATCGCATACCGCATTATCTGAGCTGTCTTTTGTACTCAGGTGATTCACGTGAAAAGGAATCCGAAGTAATTATGGCCGCATGACGGGAATTAACAGACTTTGAAAGTGATATAGTATTTGGAGCTAGGTGCATGGGACACATCATTGGGGAAACCGTTAGGGAATTGAATATTCCGAGATCCACAGTGTGAACAGTGTGCCGAGAATTCCAAATTTAAGGCATCACCTCTCACTATGGGTGTTTACCGAGAGCAGTAGAGTTTGCATAGAGTTGTAAGTGTTAACAGACAAGCGACAGTCAGTGAAATAACCGCAGACATCAATTCAGGGCATGCAGCGAAATAATGCAGCAGACGATCGACGCTAGTGCGTTTTCAAAAAGCACAACATCGCCTGAAACGCCTCTCCAGGGCTCGTGACCATATTGGTTTTACCACAGACGACTGGAAGAAAGGGGCCTGGTCAGATGAGTCCCGATTTCAGTTCGTAACAGCTGATGGTAGGTTTAGAGTGTGGTGCAGACATCATGAACCATGGACCCAAGGCTCTGTACAAGCTGGTGGTGGCTCTGTAACGGTGTGGGCTGTGTTTACATGGAATGGACTGGGTCCTCTGCTCCAACCGATCATTCATTGGAATTGTATATGTTTGGCTACCTGGAGACGATTTGCCACCATTCATGAACATCGTGTTTCCAAACAACGATGGAATTTTTGTGGAAATCAATGTGCCATGCCAACAAACCACTGTTGTCCGCGATTCGTCTGAAGAACATTCTGAATAATTGGAGCGAATAATTTGGCCATCCATATCGCCCGACATGAATCCCATATAATATGCATGGGACATAGTGGAGAGGTAAGTTCGTGCACAAAATGTTGCACGTCAACGTTTTCGCGTTTATGTATGGGTATAGAAACAACATGGCTCCGTATATCTGCAGAGGACTTCCAACGACTGGTTGAGTCCATGCCACGGCGAGTTGCTAAACTAATCCAAGAAAAAGGAGGTATAACACGATATTAGAGGCATACCATGACTTTTTTCACCTCAATGTAGACGACAAGGTAATCTACGAAAATTATGCTTAGACATTAAATAATGTTGATTACATTGGAACTTTATATTAAAATTTTTAAATTACTCGTAGTTACAACCTGTAGCAGTTACCTAGGTTATACTTTATACGGATATCAGTATTTAATAATAATGTCCACTGCAACTATAGTGTACTGCAGACGGTAATTGTCGGTCGCCGTCTTTTATATGGAGATTTCTTCCTACACTAGCTGTGTGCTAATATTTTTACTTGCTGCATCTCCATTGAAAGTTACCGGAGCAATCCGGTGTGCAAGGTTTCACTAAATAAATGGTTAGAGGCCCTATCTCTACAGGTATAGAGCAAATACTGGGACTAAAATAGAAATGTTATTGCTAAATGTAAAGCATTTGTTAAAAGTGAACCATTTCCTAGTTGCACAGCAACAAGATACCATAATGAAAACTACACAGAGTTGTGATTTATAGCCCACCAACAGGTGCGTCTTTGCGTTGAAACGGGTGGGCGGGAACAGTAGACGCTCAGACATTGTGGCTGTTACAGTCGATATTTCATGCTGTATTAATAGCACTGGACTTGAGGGCGCCAAGGCATAGCAGCTGTACACTATAGACAACCAAACCCATACGAGGGAACGAAACGTACAGAAATAAAATTCATTGCGATAACTGTACAGTATCAGCAAGAAACTAGTGCATGGAAATTTTGCAGAAAACGCGCAAAGTTGACACCGTCTCATTAGCCTATAGACATGGCAGTAGATGGCGCCTTAGAAAAATTGTAATTACGCTAAATAAAAAAAAGGAAGAAAAAAGACGCACCATGAAGGAATTGTCCGAATGGTATTAAAAGCGGTAGATGTGATGTACATGTGCAGACAAGGAAATGTTTATAGTTTCAGAAGAAGTGGATTATTTATTCTAGAGAAAGAGCTTCTCAAAGCTAAGCCATAACGCGCTGGTCACCTTCGTGCCCTTATGCATGCAGTTATTTGCAATGACATTGTTTGATAGGATTGTTGGATGTTCTCGTGATGGATACCGTGTCAAATTCTGTTCATTTGAAGAGTTAGATCGTCAAAATCCTGAGCTCGTTCGAGGACCCTGCCCACAATGCTCCCAATGTTTTCAATGGGAAGAGATCCGGCGACCAATCAGGACTAGGCAGGTTTTTGGAATCATGAAGACAAGCAGTAGAAACCTTCGCCGTGTGCGAGAGGCATTATCTTGCTGAAATGTAAGCCTAACATGGCTTGCCATGAAGCAAAACCAAACGGGGCATAGAACTTCGTCGAAGAACCGCTGTGATGTAGTGGTGTCGCAGATGACAGCCAAAGGGGTCCTGCTATGAAATGAAATGACACTCCAGACCACTACTCGCGGTTGTGGGGCCGTATTTTGGGCGGCAGTCAGTTTGGTATCCCAGTGCCGTCAGGGCGTCTCGGCCTGGCATCTCATTGACTGGAGTAGAATTGTCTTCAGTGAAGAGCCCCATTTCAAACTGAGCCGTATCACTAGCGAAGACGTGTCTGGAGACGCCCTGGACAGCGGTGGGATACTAACCCGACTATATCTCGCAATACCCGCGACATCAGAAGTGATGGTCTTTTCATAGCACGATCCCTTTTGTTGTCATCCCAGGCTCCTTTACATCACAACGGTAAGTCTACGATATTCTACACTCCGTTTTGTTGCCCATCATGACAAGCCATCCTGGGGTTACATTTCAGCAAGATAATGCCCGCACGCACAAGGCAAGAATTTCTACTGCTTTTCTTCCTGCTTGCCAAACTCTATCTTGGCCAGCGAGGTCACCGGTTTTATCCACGGTTGAGAACGTTTATAGCCTTGTGTGTAGGGTCCACCAACCAGCTTGGGATTTTGATGATCTAACGCACCAGTTGGACAGAGTTTACCACGATATCACTCGAGAGAACATCAAACAACTCTTTTGATCAATGCCAAGCAGAATAACTGCTTGCATAAGATCAACGCAGTATTGGAAAATTTTGAAATTTGTAGTAAGTTCCTATGGCACCAAACTACTGAGGGCATCGGTCCCTAGGCTTACACACTACGTAATCTAACTTAAAGTAACTTAGGCTAAGGACAACACGCACACCCATGCCCGAGGGAGGACTCGAACCTCCGACGGGGAGGAACCACGCGAACCATGTCAAGGCGCCTTACAATATGGGCTAGCTCTATTTGTGAAGCTCTTTCTCTTGAATTGATCATCCACTTGGTCTGAAATTGTAATCATTTGTTTCTCTGTACATGTATATCACATATATCGATTTCCGCACTATTCGGAAAATTTCTTAGTGGTGCTTTTTTGTGTTAGAGTGTATATCATATATTAAGACTATCTTTAGCTCTGTGACGTTTTGTCAAAGATATTAATTGTAGCATAATTCAGAGATACGTTGTTACAATAGAGCACCATACATACAGATTAATTACTCGATTACTTTCAGGATGGCAGATCTCCCAACAACCATAGATATACTTGATCGGTGATATCCTCTTAAGTTTTCACGTTGTTTCCTTCCTGTCCAGGGTTACGCTACTGAAAATTCATCTGAAACAGTCTGCCCAAATTTAGCAGGATCCACTCGATATCGATCACTGTCAACCTAGTAGTTCTAGTGACTATATGAGTTCGAGTTCTTATAGGTAACTCATACCATAGTGTGCACCACTTTCATGATACCTATCGATTCCAAAAGAAGACGAAATGTGTTCTTGTTCATTTACAGATATTAAAAGACGGGAATTAACGAGAAATCCTTCGGCAACTCAGTCCTACTAGTCCGACGAATAGGTTGGCTTTGGATCAATCCTTCTTTAAAACTGCTCTAGAAGAATCAATGTACCAACTTACTTTGGAAGCTGCGTCATTTTCTATCGTGTTTCAAACACACTTTTCAGATTATCGCGCTGCAAACACCTTGTGCTGGCGCATCTAGAGTTCCGGTAATGTTTCAACGTTATCGATTGACAGCAGCTCACTTTTGGCGTTTGTTGTTGTGCAGACTACTTTTATAACGTAACTGCGACACTGTTACAGAACCAGAATATAGGGTGTCCGTGCTACAAGTGTACTAAAGCATCTTATTATAACGAAAGAGTTCCACATTTGATGTAGTTGGGCAAATACCCAAATGATAGAGGCACTCTCCAAGATGTGATTCTCACCATTTCATGAATTGTGGTGAGTCGCATGGCGCGGGGTACCAGTGACAGAGCACACCTATCGAGACATGTAGCCGAGCTAAGCAGTTCCGTAGATGCCTCCCTATGTCACTTTCCAGCAGGATGGTGCCCCGTCCCACTATCATGGCGAAGTTACGTTTCGGCATCAGAAGTTTCCTGAGCGTTGGATCTGAAGGGGTCCCACTGCCTACAGTACTAGAGTTCGAAATCTGTTAGATTTCAGACAACGGATCTACGCTACAGTAGAAGTCATAAGATCTGCCCCGATTATGAACATGTGACGAGAAGTAGAGTACCGTTTCATATTTGTAGAGCTAAAAATGGTACCCACACTGAACTGTACCAACATGCATAAAAAGGTTTGAGCTCCTGGAAAAATAAAGTTATTAACCTTACTAGGTACTGAAATATATCATACCTCTAGCCCGAACACCCCGTACGTAGATACACGCTCAACCACAAATAGTCATCAGGCAAAAATCATTCTGTAATGTGAAATTGAGTAGGAAATAAGTTAAATATGTGCGATAAAGTTTCAATTTCTTTAATATCATAAAACCAGTGTGTAAGATATGGTTTTCTGAAACATGCGATCACTGTAAACTTTAATCGCGGAATAAAGTCACTGATTCAGAGTAAACAACAGTAATACAATCAGTTTTCCACCCCTGTAGCTGAATGAAGTCTTCCATACTTATTTATTTGAATATTGTATGTTCGGAATTCGCTAAACCCAATAATCAACGGAGTCTCCGAACTGTATCATGATTACACAGATTAAGCTGGATAAGTCTGTTTTGATATTATCAGCTCTGTGCCTCTTTACCACCGCACTTGTACTGCGAAACCGACTCTCAGAGACCAATTCCCCAAATCTGCCTTCCTGGAAAAGTGCTGAGAGGGAGCAGAGGGATTAATTTTAACTTCTATGTTCCGTTTTCGTGGAAAAGGCTTTAATATCCCTGCCTGTAGACAATTCAGAATGTTCCCAGAAATTCATTGATAGGAAATGCGGTCGCTGCGCACGATGCGTCACAGCCATGTAAGACAGGAAACCAGGGACGAGCCTTTTACCTGTAAAATGGCCGCCCTCGCTATTGCCGCCTACTTTGTCCGACGCCTTACATTCGCGGTATGTCTGACTATAGGAGAGCTCCGCATGTTTCACTATTAACTAGGACTTCGTCTAAGGTTGTTATATATTGATGGTTAGTTTGTAATTAATGTTCAAAGTCACTGGTTGCGTTTATGCTAATTAGTTGTGCGTTAGCACTCACCTTGTCTGGTCACTTAAGATCTACATATTTTAGGGAAACCTCACACAAATTGTATCTTTATGCATTAGTGCGTCATTTATACTCTGAAGTTGAAAGTCTATATCGGGAGACAGATTAAAAAAATGGTTCAAATGGCTCTGAGCACTATGGGACTTAACACCTGAGGTCATCAGTCCCCTAGAACTTAGAACTAATTAAACCAAACTAACCTAAGGACATCACACACATCCATGCTCGAGGCAGGATTCGAACCTGCGACCGTAGTAGTCGCGCGGTTCTGGACTGAAGCACCTAGAACCGCTTGCCCACAACGGCCGGAGACAGATTAAAAATCACAACCAAATATTAATACCTGTTTGTCTTATGTCGCCTTTGTGACGTACTGTGGTATAGACTACCGGATATACTGGAAGTGAAAATTTGGTAGATAGACGGCGACAAGGAATTCTTTGTGTGTGACTTTCTTGGCTACACGTTCCTGTGATGAAACAAGTTCCCTATAAACATGACGGGAACCAGTATGACTTCTAGCATTAATTCAAACTGAAATGTAATTTAAACGGGTTCATTTGAGGGCAAAAAAACATTATGTAAATTTCCCGAACAACCTGCTCAAAATGCAGTCGGGAAGGATTTCGGACAGCGCATCGTGTTCTGAGGTGACCGTTTTTTCGCTTGATTTCAACCAGGGCCTCTTAGTTGAGCAGGGAAGGAGCAAACGTCAAACATTCTGGCTTTTTTGGCTTTATTTACTGTCACGTCCTCGAAAAAACTAAAACTAATAACGGTATGTCACTAAATAATTTATGATCCGTATAAATTAAATAAATTTCAACATATATCATAAATACAGACCTTCATCTAACTGCATAACTTTCAGATCTTTAGAAAGAAAATACACAAATGACCTGATATCTCCTACAAACCTACACATAAGAAAATCCGATTGGGAATCAGCCCACCAACTAATTTTTAATTTATTTTTATTAGATAATTTCATTCCGAACTTCCCAAGTTATATCCCCCCGACTTACATAAACAAGGCAGATCGTAAATGCTCCGAAAAAATTTCAGAGGTTGCCATGGAATATTTTTGGAGTATTTTCCTGTAAAGCACCCTTTGTCTCCGGTGGCTTGTTCATAATAATAGCGTTTCATTTGGTGTCTAAGACCGATTTATCTTTGTACCTTCACTGCATGCAAAATATCTACACAACTGTACAAATGTTAACGGTGTGCGGTGTGTATTTTCTGGAAACTAAACAACGCTATCCTGTTATGTTCCCGTAGCAGTTTCAAATCCTGCCTCGTTCATGGATGTGTGTGATGTCCTTAGGTTCGTTCGGTTTAAGTAGCTCTACGTCTAGGGGACTGAATGCCACAGATGTTAAATCCTATAGTGCTTAGAGCCATTTGAACCATTTGAAGAAGACGGATACTTCCGTGTTGGTAACTGCATATTATAGGCTATTTCGCTGTTCTGAAGGCGTTTTCACCTTAAGAAAGGTATATAGTGCGATAAATCAAATACGTAACAATCAAATTATAACCTGTATCGAGTCAGGACAGACCACGGGTCCCTTGCACTCAGACTCCTGAACTACTTCCGAAATTTTGTGGGTGAAGTTCGGTTCAAATGGTTCAAATGGCTCTGAGCACTATGGGACTTAACATCTGAGGTCGTCAGTCCCCTAGAACTTAGAACTACTTAAACCCAACCAACCTAAGGGCATCACACACATTCATGCCCGAGGCAGGATTCGAACCTACGACCGCAGCGGTCGCGCGGTTTCGGACTGAAGCGCCTAGAACCGCTCGGCCACAACGGGCGGCTGAAGTTCGGATTCCCTTTGCACACACAGACATAGTTTTATTCATCCCTACATATACAAAGGACATACACTGTTGAAGTAAAACCTTATGATCACTGTTCACCACATAACTGAATGCAACCTGGTTGCGTTGTGGGCATGGGAAGTAGGGAAGCAGAACAGAGACGAATGGGAAATCATTCTAGCGACGATTTGGGCCGCCTATAAGGAACTCCACTGATTCACGTTTCTAATACATAAGGTCCATGATTCTGTCCGGATACAGCATCGTCCAGGGAACAGCTCCTAGAAACATACACCGCGCCATGGCCGCAGGCCGGCAGGGGCAGTGCTAAGCTATGGGTGACATTAACCTGGATTTTCATGGGACAAGTGACAGTAATCAAAGTAACATGAAAACTGTGGTCCACGTGAACATTATTGAGAACCACCTGCATCCCTTCAAGTCTCATGTCTTACCCATCGGCGATGGCGTCCCGCAGTATGAAAAGTATCGTATCATATGGCCAGAATCGACCTACAGTGCTTTGAATACTGTTGTTGTTGTGGTCTTCAGTCCTGAGACTGGTTTGATGCAGCTCTCCATGCTACTCTATCCCGTGCAAGCTTCTTCATCTCCCAGTACCTACTGCAACCTACATCCTTCTGAATCTGCTTAGTGTATTCATCTCTTGGTCTCCCTCTACGATTTTTACCCTCCACGCTGCCCTCCAGTGCTAAATTTGTGATCCCTTGATGCCTCAAAACATGTCCTACCAATCGATCCCTTCTTCTAGTCAAGTTGTGCCACAAACTTCTCTTCTCCCCAATCCTATTCAATACCTCCTCATTAGTTACGTAATCCACCCACCTTATCTTCAGCATTCTTCTGTAGCACCACATTTCGAAAGCTTCTATTCTCTTCTTGTCCATACTAGTTATCGTCCATGTTTCACTTCCATACATGGCTACACTCCATACAAATACTTACAGAAACGACTTCCTGACACTTAAATCTATACTCGATGTTAACAAATTTCTCTTCTTCAGAAACGATTTCCTTGCCATTGCCAGTCTACATTTTATATCCTCTCGACTTCGACCATCATCAGTTATTTTACTCCCTAAATAGCCAAACTCCTTTACTACTTTAAGTGTCTCATTTCCTAATCTAATTCCCTCAGCATCACCCGATTTAATTTGACTACATTCCATTATCCTCGTTTTGCTTTTGTTGGTGTTCATCTTATATCCTCCTTTCAAGAAACTGTCCATTCCGTTCAACTGCTCTTCCAAGTCCTTTGCTGTCTCTGACAGAATTACAATGTCATCGGCGAACCTCAAAGTTTTTACTTCTTCTCCATGAATTTTAATACCTACTCCGAATTTTTCTTTTGTTTCCTTTACTGCTTGCTCAATATACAGATTGAATAACATCGGGGAGAGGCTACAACCCTGTCTCACTCCTTTCCTAACCACTGCTTCCCTTTCATGCCCCTCGACTCTTATAACTGCCATCTGGTTTCTGTACAAATTGTAAATAGCCTTTCGCTCCCTGTGTTTTACCCCTGCCATCTTTAGAATGTGAAAGAGAGTATTCCAGTCAACATTGTCAAAAGTTTTCTCTAAGTCTACAAATGCTAGAAACGTAGGTTTGCCTTTTGTTAATCTTTCTTCTAAGATAAGTCGTAAGGTTAGTATTGCCTCACGTGTTCCAACATTTCTACGGAATCCAAAATGATCTTCCCCGAGGTCCGCTTCTACCAGTTTTTCCATTCGTCTGTAAAGAATTCGCGTTAGTATTTTGCAGCTGTGACTTATTAAACTGATAGTTCGGTAATTTTCATATCTGGCAACACCTTTTTTCTTTGGGATTGGAATTATTATATTCTTCTTGAAGTCTGAGGGTATTTCGCCTGTCTCATACATCTTGTTCACCAGATGGTAGAGTTTTGTCAGGACTGGCTCTCCCAAGGCCGTCAGTAGTTCTAATGGAATGTTGTCTACTCCCGGGGCCTTGTTTCGACTCAGGTCTTTCAGTGCTCTGTCAAACTCTTCACACAGTATCGTATCTCCCATTTCATCTTCATCTACATCCTCTTCCATTTCCATAATATTGTCCTCAAGTACATCGCCCTTGTATAAACCCTCTATATGCTCCTTCCACCTTTCTGCCTTCCCTTCTTTGCTTAGAACTGGATTGCCATCTGAGCTCTTGATATTCATACAAGTGGTTCTCTTCTCTCCAAAGGTCTCTTTAATTTTCCTGTAAGCAGTATCTATCTTACCCCTAGTGAGACAAGCCTCTACATCCTTACATTTGTCCTCTAGCCATCCCTGCTTAGCCATTTTGCACTTCCTGTCGATCTCATTTTTGAGACGTTTTTATTCCTTTTTGCCTGCTTCATTTACTGCATTTTTATATTTTCTCCTTTCATCAATTAAATTCAATATTTCTTCTGTTACCCAAGGATTTCTATTAGCTCTCGTCTTTTTACCTACTTGATCGTCTGCTGCTTTCACTACTTCATCCCTCAGAGCTATCCATTCTTCTTCTACTGTATTTCTTTCCCCCATTCCTGTCAATTGTTCCCTTATGCTCTCCCTGAAACTCTCTACAACCTCTCGTTCTTTCAGTTTATCCAGGTCCCATCTCCTTAAATTTCCACCTTTTTGCAGTTTCTTCAGTTTCAATCTGCAGTTCATAACCAAGAGATTGTGGTCAGAATCCATATCTGCCCCTGGAAATGTCTTACAATTTAAAACCTGGTTCCTAAATCTCCGTCTTACCATTATATAATCTATCTGATACCTTTTAGTATGTCCAGGATTCTTCCAGGTATACAACCTTCTTTTATGATTCTTGAACCTAGTGTTAGCTATGATTAAGTTATGCTCTGTGCAAAATTCTACAAGGCGGCTTCCTCTTTCATTTCTTCCCCCCAATCCATATTCACCTACTATGTTTCCTTCTCTCCCTTTTCCTACTGACGAATTCCAGTCACCCATGACTATTAAATTTTCGTCTCCCTTCACTACCTGAATAATTTCTTTTATCTCGTCATACATTTCATCAATTTCTTCATCATCTGCAGAGCTAGTTGGCATATAAACTTGTACTACTGTAGTAGGCATGGGCTTTGTGTCTATCTTGGCCACAATAATGCGTTCACTATGCTGTTTGTAGTAGCTAACCCGCACTCCTATTTTTTTATTCATTATTAAACCTACTCCTGCATTACCCCTATTTAATTTTGTATTTATAACCCTGTAATCACCTGACCAAAAGTCTTGTTCCTCCTGCCACCGAACTTCACTAATTCCCACTATATCTAACTTTAACCTATCCATTTCCCTTTTTAAATTTTCTAACCTACCTGCCCGATTAAGGGATCTGACATTCCACGCTCCGATCCGTAGAACGCCAGTTTTCTTTCTCCTGATAACGACGTCCTCTTGAGTAGTCCCCGCCCGGAGATCCGAATGGGGGACTATTTTACCTCCGGAATATTTTACCCAAGAGGACGCCATCATCATTTAATCATACAGTAAAGCTGTATGTCCTCGGGAAAAATTACGGCTGTAGTTTCCCCTTGCTTTCAGCCGTTCGCAGTACCAGCACAGCAAGGCCGTATTGGTTAATGTTACAAGGCCAGATCAGTCAATCATCCAGACTGTTGCCCCTGCAACTACTGAAAAGGCTGCTGCCCCTCTTCAGGAACCACATGTTTGTCTGGCCTCTCAACAGATACCCCTCCGTTGTGGTTGCACCTACGGTACGGACGTCTGTATCGCTGAGGCACGCAAGCCTCCCCACGAACGGCAAGGTCCATGGTTCATGGGGTGGCTTACTATGACTGCAAATTCACGTAGATGTCTTCGTCAGCAAATTCGCCACACTTGAGCTCAATGGAAGACATCTGGGACACTATCGGCTGCCAGCTCTACGCCCACAAACCATCGGCCCATAGCTTACGGGAATGTCACATGTGCGTTATTATTTGGTGCCACATATCTCAAGAAAACCCATCAATGCTTGTCCAATCATTGTCATGCAAAATAGACTGAATTTGATAAATGGGGAAAAACGGCAGGATGAGATCCCTCAGAGGATAAGAAGGAAAAATAGGCCTGAAATGAGTGGTGCATATGCAACGGACTCTACATTAATTCTTGACGCCTGCACAGCACGTTGCAGTGCACGTCATGTTCTGGTGATATCAGGTTATGTGGTCGGAGTGGACCCCATGGACCTCTAAGCATGCGCCAACACGACGAAGCAGTGATCGACGCACACGTTGAAGTAAGCCGTCTTGTTACCAAACTGCATCACAGGCCGCATGAATGCATTGTTCCAGTTTCTGCACGTCCTAGATGGGTTTCGTATATGCAGTTTCTCTCAGGTGAACTCACAAGTATAAATCAAAAAGTGCTCAAGCCCGGCGACATGGTGGACCATGTGAGTGAACCACATCGGCCGATCCATCTGCGGTGTTAGTTGTTGCCTCCACACGGAAAAACAGAAATGACCTGTAGCACTGTCATGTAGTAGCCATATTACACTTCGTACCACCAAAGGCACGTCTTCCAGGAGGAGACGTAAGGAACTCGCATAGCAAGAGGAGCCGTGCCTCGCCTGTGAGCCGTTGTGGATGGATCACTGATCCCAAAAGGTTGTCTCCAATAATGTCTGGCCACACTTTGTGGTTGCACAGGTGACGATGGTGTGCAGCCACCCTACCATAGGTAGCCATCGTAGCCCACTTGTGGGTGTTGTGCATGTTGACGATATCATAGCTTCATCAGTGAATGTAATGGATGAAAGAAATCCCAGCACTGTTGTGCTAAACATGTAAGTGCTACAGATTGTGGTATTTGTGGAGAATATCACACCCTGTGTACAAGGCTTTGGAAGTCACAGACATTGATCTTGCTCGGTAATTCAATAAGCAGCAGCTAGTTTGAGGTCCTAATGTGTTTCGAGGACTGATGCTGCAGTTTACTTGTGAAGTAACTGCTGTCTCTGAAGGTAGTACATGGCTGGCTCCTGTTGTTGACTGGGGCAGTCATGCTGACTGCCAGAACACATACAGTATATATACAGCTACAGAACATTCTATTACATGATTGTTAACATTTGTGGATACTTTTAGAATGTACTCTAACCGAATATAGAAATTAAAACTGTACAGTCTAGGTGATTTTTGAACTCACGACCCTTCATGCAAGAGTTTAGCATCAAAGCACTACAGCACGGTGCTACTCAGCTTCTTCTGCCACAAGATGATAGGAATCTCTTATCGATGCACATAATTTGTACGACGGGTATGTGGGTGAAATATGCCTCCTTGCCCCATATAGGTGGTCATATGAATGTGAATGTGGTCACTCCTAAGGAAATGATGAAAACATTGTAGTTTGTTTCATAAGTTGGAAAAAATGAACACAACAGTTTCAAAATCACAGAGTTTCTCTGTGCTCTGTCAAAGCACATGTTTTTAGTTTTTGAAGAGGCGTCCCGTTTTGGAAGTTTTGACTCCCGGATTCCTTTGTTGTAACATAGTTCGACTGGTTTACTTGTTGTTTCCTTTTCTGTGAGACGTCTATGTGGTATCTCACCTGCTCTCACTGTTCGTTACATTTACTTGCGACGGAAACATATTCCTACCACATGACTTATATTCTATAACCAGTGTATAGTACGACAACTGCCAAGACTACAGAAAGAGCACAAGCATTTCAATGACCGGGCGGACAGTTCACAATGTTGTGGGAAAATAAAATTGGGAAGTGGGAGGTTTGACCATGGTTCGCCCACCTGGCAGTCCAACACCGTAACAACTTTTATTTTTTCATGCTTGAAGTAAGGAAAGTATATTTCTTTAAACAACTTTTTCCTTATTTAATTTTTATTTACTTATTTTGTTTTTGTACTTTTGGTTTGTTAGAGCCCCACTAAGCTACAGGTTGAGGAGAGGCCTGGCCCCGATGCCTCCCCCTTCCCGCCACCGTGCTGCACCCTCATACTGCTCATATTAATTTTATTTATTCATTTATTTCATTTATTATGCACATGTACACAGAGGAAACAAATTAAAATTAGCCCAACAATCAGGAAACCTGTAAACCCCGCAAGGTTATACAGGATGGTATTCGGGCATAGTCCAAGGTGTGGGCGCGTCATGTTTCATTCCGAATCGGGCGGGCACCTGCCACACCAGGATCATGCCAACTGAGCGGAGGCACGATACAAATGCTGTTAAGGTAATTGGCAAAACACGTGTGATAACGGGAACGGCGTGACACCGCTGCATGTGGAGTCTGCAAGTATTGCCAAAAATCAAGGCGCGAGTGAAGAGCGTCTTCATATACATTCGCCAAAGTCCAGCACTTTATCCAGAGAACTGCCCGAGACTTTGTTGCAGCAAAATATTTCACCGCTGGGTAAAGAAAGGAATCGGGGTTAGTAACGTGCGGCGGCACTCGTAGTAAAAACGCGACCATTTGTCAACCCAACAACCAGACATCCACAGCGGCTACACAACTGAATCGGTGATAACCATCGTCGACATTACGACAGACGATGCAGAGGGGCGAGTCCGCCAGTCCTATGACATGGAGCTACAAACTAGTTGTATACTTTCCACAGGTAGCATAATACCAAGTCTATCTGATATACGTCGGAAAGAAGCTGTGATGAATGTGCCGCCAAATCACAGTCCACCGCAACAATGTTAACTTGCGTTCTACGAAGTAATAGGTGAGAACACGCTAGAAAAGGACGCTGAAATCCTTCGCTCGCGGCAGACGCGTTCGTGGGAGTTCGGTGCGATTATAACTGAGCTCCACAATGAAGGCAGCGACGTGTGCAAACGGGGTCCCGATCCTACCGACCGGGGCTGGTGCGCAGAGTGATATTGGCACAAGAGCGGAAAGTAAATAGTGTTAAATGAGGCCTTGTCACTGCACCATTGTTTGTGCATCGCCGGCCGTTGGTGGCCGAGTGGTTCTAGGCGCTTCAGTCTGGAACCACGCGACCGCTACGGTTAGTTAGGTGTAAGTAGTTTTAAGTTCTAGGGGACTGATGACCTCAGAAGTTAAGTCCCATAGTGCTCAGAGCCATTTGAACTATCAGTCTCAGAATGGTCTGAGCATACGACTCTACCTTACAACATTTAATTTCGACAGACTGAAAATTTCCATCTATGTACATATGCTTTCTCTCTTTGTGCACACCTATCCTTTCAGGTTGAATGCCTGATACAAGTGCGAGCTTCTCCATGGTGTGATGTTTACTGAAATATTCATCACTTTTTTCATAGCTATATGTAAACCTGGAAGCTCCGTCTGTACCTACCGTCATTCAGATTTCTTGACTTATTAGTAACGAGAAACCCGTGCTGCGTGTGATTCCATCAATCTGCACATATACTTACAAAATCACTGAATGACTTGTCAGACTCTAAATGTGCCTGGTAAATGTGTTTTAGATTCAAATTGTCTTGTCTGAAAGCTATAATTAACTCTTAATTATACATCACCAACTGTTTCGGGATTCTGGACTATGTATGACTTAAATAAAATACGTCAATACATATGACGGCCACAACGGAATTATCGTAGAATTTGATCTTGGTATTCCACAGTTACATCATCAGATACGAACACTGACTTTACTTTTTCTGGTGGGGGAATTCGAATGCTTTGACTGAATATCGTGGATGTTACACCATCAAGACACTGCAGTATCTTTTGCAGCAGCTGGTACTTGGGTTGAAACAGCGTTTTTTAAAATACACAAACAAGTGACTTTTCAACCATTCCCGGCGGATGTGTTGTAAACAGTCTTCACGGGTTTGCCGCCGGATCACGTTGTGCAAATTCCACAGTATTTCCTCGGAGCAACTGTCCGACGTCTTCAGGTGGTTAAACCTTGCTGGCGGCTAGGTACGACTGACGGTTTCCGCACGTCGACGCCCCGTTTCTTGAACACGTCCGCTAAAAATGCGCAGGCGTGTAAATCGCGCATGCGCAATGACTTGCAGACAGATGGTACTATATTCAAACTCCCTCCGCAGAAAATCGCAGAGCAGCTCTCCTGCGCGTGCGCTGTACGCTGCGTCGGCCAACAGTGCGGCCAGACGTTACTCACCAACAGCCGTACTAGACCAATGTTATGACGAGCCTGTTATCGAAGAATCTCGATTTTCGCGTCATGATTTAATAGCAGCCAATGCAGGGTGATGATATTTTGTTGAATGGTTCGCTCGCTGATACTTGTTGATGGCCCAACACCGAAATCTGCTGCAATTTATTGGTTCAAATGACTCTGAGTACTATGGGACTTAACATCTATGGTCATCAGTCCCCTAGAACTTAGAACTACTTAAACCTAAGTAACCTAAGGACATCACACAACACCCAGTCATCACGAGGCAGAGAAAATCCCTGACCCCGCCGGGAATCGAACCCGGGAACCCGGGCGTGGGAAGCGAGAACGCTACCGCACGATCGCGAGCTGCGGACCTGCAATTTATTCACGGGTCATACGTGAAATGGTCGTACGGGAAAATAGGCACTTCATCGCTACCTCGGAGATGCTGTGTCCCATCGCTCGTACGCCGACTAGAAGACGACGTTCAAACTCAATTAAACATTGATAACGTGCAATTGTAGCAGCAGTTCAAATGGCTCTGAGCACTATGGGACTTAACATCTATGGTCATCAGTCCCCTAGAACTTAGAACTACTTAAACCTAACTAACCTAAGGACATCACACAACACCCAGTCATGTAGCAGCAGTAACCGGCGATATAACAACTGTGCGAAACACTTGTTGTGTTATATAGACGTTACCGACCGCAGCGCTATATTCTGTCTGTTTACATACTTCTGTATTTGAATACACAAGCCTATACAAGTTTATTTGGCACTTCAGTGTAGTTAAATAAGAAAAACAACAAATATTCGCGATTACGTCTGTTTTATTTATAGTTCAGCAATGGTGCATACGCTGCATTAAATCAAGAACAGCCACAAAAACCACTTATTCAATTTTTACAGTATTTCCCGAATAACTGTTTCCTGTATGCAGTAAATTCAGCATGTATTTCTCTGAAACTGAATGAAGTTCATTCAGCTTCTTCTTTCGATACTGTATTGATGCACTGTTCTATATCGTATGCATGCCCACTATACGTACGGAGACAGTTCACGGTGTCTTTACACACAGTTTGAACTCATGGCAGCCCACAGTTCAGTCTTTCCAGCACAAGGGATAGCACTGTCCGTAGACTGAACAAGCTTGTAACAGTGGAGTGTTGCAGACAAATGGATCGACCTCCAGATCTCACAGTGAGTGTAATGCCGTTGTAGAATAACGCTATAGAAAGTGTCAGACCCACTCAGTAAATATCCGGAGATGCAGAATACTCAGATTCATCTGTAGGTTGATGTAATGTTCTGCACGCAGTTCATCCCATTCCAGCTCCGTAAACCGCACTTCACCACTTCTCGATGCATTTTCAGTCTCTAATACAGCACGCCAGTCACTGTCCATTGATGTTTTTGCACCAATATTAAGCGCTTTGAACCACTAGCTGTTAAATTATAAGCTGAAATGAAAAACAGTAGCGCACTGGGAAGAATCGGCAGCTTCTCATCCAGCATATAATACTCTGTCCTTGCAGTAACATCAGAATGTTCTGGAAAGGTGCATATGTCGGAGACCGGTACTGATCTGCACCCTGCGGTGTAAGACTCCCAGCACAGTTCCTCTGAGAGTCAGGGACTTGCTGGGTGTCTAAATCAATGAGCGGGATGGTTAATAGCAGGTCGATTTCCTGTTCTAGCATCCTGGTCAGGTGTGTTGAAAGATCCCACGGTTCTGCTACTGCTGATGATCCTGACAAGCCAGAGGTCACTGCAAGTCCCAACTTGTCGATGATGAATGCTGCTGGTCCGGACACCCCAGAGGCCGCTGAACAAAGAAGAAGAATAAACAATAAGAATCTACTGACAATGACATATAACGCATCAAAGAAAGGGAACTTGACAAAGAAGAGAGGAGGAGGAACCGCAACATGCAGTAAAAGTAGCAACAACATGTAGTGGGTATATACTTTTACGCTTATTTTGTGATGGAGAAGCAGATGAGGATCTCGACTGCTAGCGACACTTCATGGTTCTTCTTCTTCCAGAGGCTGACTGTGAGTGGGAGCGGTGAGGTATCGCGCCCGCCTTGTATCCCCTAAATCACGATCACGTCACCGGAAATTAATTATTTATTGACTTCAGCAGTATTTTTGTATCGATTCTCGGTCAGACATTTGCCTTGGACTGAATTCTCCCGTGCGTCAGTATTCCGCAGGGGTTTTCCAGGTAAACGCTGCTTTATTTGCGGTTCTGTCCGAGCACAACGACGGCGCGTGCAGGCCTAGCAGTGGCACGCTACAGGAGGAGATAGAGAGAGAGAGAGCACGAGTTTCAACAGGAATTTCTCAGGTGTCAAGTATCAAAGGGTTACCGCTACCTGATGCGTTTGTTCGGGGATTAGTGTGACATCCGGTCCGTCAGTCGTTGGACGCCAACGTGTTGCGCGGCCGCTGACGCATGCGTCGCTTTGCGGGACCCCGAGCGACCTGCGCATGCAGTGGTGTGAGCCGACGTTCTGTGCGGGACGGCTAGCGGTGGACCGTGCATGCTTCGTTATCGACAGATTTCTAACAGAGTTATTAGGTATGATGGGTTTTCATGACGGTATTCCCTGCCCAGTCAGAATAAAAAACAGCCATTGATTAAATTGCTTCTTTTCGATGTATCTTACAAGACCTGTATTTTCCCAAACAGCAGAGAATGATAAGCAAGAGAGATTCATCCCCTGCAGTTTTTTTAAATAAACAATATACCCTCTGCTTCTTAATTGAATTTCTTGTCGTGAGATCCTTCCTCTCCAGCACAGAGCTGCCAAATCACGGATTGGGGGTGGGGGGGGGGGAAGGATGAGAGGGGGGAGGGATGGGGGACGTACCTGAGGAGAAGGGGGTACTTAATTTATCAATTTAATTAATTAGTCAATCAAATTGATAGAGCAGTAAGGTGGCTATTCGAATGACACAGGCCTGAAAGTGTACCAGTTCCAGCGAGGGCGAGGGGGAACGTTGGAGGTTTCCTGAGGGATTGGGAGGGGGAGGGGTACGGGGAGGGAATACACCTAGCAGAACAATAGGTCAAGGACCTGTCAATCAAAAGAGAACACTAGGTTTGTCCCTGAATGTAGGCAACCCGCACTTGCGTAACGCACTGAAGCAAAGTTTGCCCTACTACTATCAAGGACCAATTACAACAGTTATGGGTCAGAGAACCTCAGGAGAAGCCCGCCCAGTTAGCCGTGCAGTGTAACGCACTGCTTTCGGGGCGGGATGGCATGATGGTCCCCAGCACGAATCCGCCCAGCAGATTAGTGTGGAGGTCAGGTGTGCTGGCCAGTCTGTGGATGGTTTTTAAAGCGCTTTTCCATCTGCCTCAGCGAATGCGGGCTGGTTCCCCTTACTCCAGCTCAGTTACACTATGTCGGCGATTGCTACGCAAATCCTATCTCCACGTACGCATACACCATAATTACTCTACCATACAAGTATTGGGTTTACACTCATCTGGTGTGAGACGTTCCCGCGAACCTCACAATAACCCCGGGTACGGTGTGGGGCGGTGGTGGGGTGAGTGGACTGCTGTAGCCAGTTGTGGGGTTGTGAACCACTGAGGGCTACGGCGGGGACGAAGCCTCTCCATCGTTTCTAGGTCCCCAGTTCCATACAATACAATACCTCAGGAAAGAATACAACAGTTTCGTGACACCCTTCCAAACAAATCGGTGCACTGAATAAAATATTCTCGGGTTTCCAACGGCGTCAACTGGTTAAAACTACACGAGCTTTCGGCCAAGCACTCCTTGGCCATTGTCAAGGTTATGACAATGGCCAAGGAGTGCTTCGCCGAAAACTCGTGTAGTTTTAACCAATTGACGCGGTTGGAAACCCGAGAACATTTTATTCAATGTTATCGCCGCGAGACTCTGCTTTCATACAATTCGGTGCATGCATCCAAGCAAGAGGAAGTGCACCATCATACTCTTAAGTGGGATCATATGGCAAAATACTTTGTAAATATGACTCGATTTTGTAATCACTGAAATAACATCTCAACCCGTGAAGGTTCATTTCGGCTCTTCCTGCGTACTGGCTGGTTCACTTTGTACTAAGCAACACATACACGTACACTAATCTGTAAAACGTAAGTACAAAATAGATTAAGTAACATAATATGTTAACTACTCGGTGGAAATGAAAGAAAGTGCGGGAGCATGTTGCCAGAGGTAACTTAATTATGCACAAAATGGTCGACCTCACATGGCGTGAAGTCAGCTTGACTACAGCGCCATATAACGCTGGCCCGACAACACCGGCAGTCGAAAGATTGTCAAAAGACACTATGTCAATAAGCAAGTAGTTACGGTGCACTGTTGCGATAATTTTCATTGAAAAGTGGTCCAGATACAAGATATTGAGGACTTAAAATAGGGAAGAACTCATAGCGAAACTGGAATGAGGACGAAGTGTGGCGAGTCTAGCCCAGTAGTTTGGTATTGCTCACAACATTATAGCACGTGCGTAGATATTGTTCCGAACCACACGTACTGCTGTCCGAAGGATGGGAGGTAGTCGACAACGGCCAACTGCGTCAGTAGATGGCCGCTACGTTGTGTAACCGACAAGAAGGGTCACAGGTCAAACAGTTGATGTAATTGCAACCACATTTAACAAGATGCAAGGCACGCAAGCTACGCTCTACAGTGGCATGGTGATGATGGGGTGATCTCTTTGCCCGACGACCAGTACGTTGTGTTCCTTTGACACTCGCACATCGGCTGCATTGTTTACGATGGTGACAAGAGCTCAGGGAGTGGACCAGCGAGGAATGGGATCAAGTGTTCTTTTTGCATGAGAAGAGTATGAGTCTCAGTAAAGTACAGACGTATGACGAGAGGCTGGAATACGTAATGCACCCAGGAACAAAGCGAGACATGATCCTTTTGATGGTCCAGGTATATTTGAACAAGGCACATTTACCAGTCGACGTTATAGTAACACTGTCTTTCCCCTTGTGCATCTTATCAGAGGTGCATTCGGCTCCGCCTTCATTTCTGTAGATGACATTGCGCGACCGCTTAGAACAGCGCAAGTGAAGGAGCAATAGGAACGAGAGGATATTCAGCGAATCGACAGAACTCCCGTTCCCACGACTTAACTTTCACTCGTTGGGGATACGTACTTCAACTTGTCAAAATGCCCCAACGAACATCCAGCAGTTGTCAAAAGCGTTACTGGAGGAATGGAACGCTCTACCGCATGAACTCCTTACCAACTTTGTGGCCATTAGGGCAGCACTAATGCAGAGCATGCATTACCGCCAGTAGTGATGAAGCATCCTAATAAGGACGATGTGCCGCCTTTCGTAATGTCCAGCAGAGTATGAAATTCACGGTAACGTCAGTGAAATTATTGTCTCCGAATAAAACTGTCATATCGGTTGGTCTCATTGCAAATTTCTTTCAGTTACTCTCTCTACTATAGTGCAGCAGTTCCATCTGTGTATGGTAGAAGTTGTATCGAGTTATATTACTTGGCAGTGACACCCAATGCGAAAATTACTTTCGCCTTAAAATTTTGCACACCAGTGTAGCCTCACAGCACAAAAGCGCAGGTCGCATTGTAGATCAGTGATGGACACAGGATCGCCGATTTATCGATAATTCTCTAAAATAAAGTAAGCACTATGTATTAGTAAACGCGAACACATAGAAAAGGTAGGGAAATATCAGTACTTATCGCCCACTTCGATGCTTATAACCTCGAAGTTCAACACTAATGTCCAACAATTGCATTCCCATCGAGCACTCTTAGATTAAGAATATAAAAGTCTAAAATGTCGACATAAACGTACAGCAAGTAAAGAAGACTGTTATTGTTCTTACTGATATATACCAAACTTGGTATTTGGTATAATGTAATGGCATAATGTAATGCTGGCAGATATATTTAATAAGGTTCAAAAAATGGTTCAAATGGCTCTGAGCACTATGGGAGTTAACAGCGGAGGTCATCAGTCCCCTAGAACTTAGAACTACTTAAACCTAACTAACCGAAGGACATCACACACATCCATGCCCGACGCAGGATTGGAACCAGCGACCGTCGGGGTCGCGGGGTACCAGACTGAAGCGCCTAGAACCGCTGGGCCATTATTGCCGGCATTTAATAAGGACATGGTACTTGAAATGAGGGTGGCTCGGAGGCTCAAGTGTCAGTTTGGCGGCCGAACAGGGAGGAAGTGTGACGGCAGCACTCGGCCTCTGAGTAAACAACGACTGCCTCGCTGCTACAGAAGTCTTTTGTACCTGTCTACTTGGAATTTTATCTTGGCTTCGATTTTTCCAAATGTAGTATCGACTGGCACTTTACTAGACTGAAGGCGTTTGAGATGAAAAGATAATAATCAGAAAAAAAACAGATGGCAGAGGAATTAGTTACTGGTGTGGCCTTTCATTTGTTTGTACCTTTGTTTATATAAAATTCAATTCTTCTGACTTGCGTTGTTCAGTTGTCGAGAAGGCTAGTGATGAAATCAAGTTTAACCATTCAGATGGAACCATTAGTGAAGTTATTATTTCTCACGCTAGGCTTGGCGTATGACCTGTAAGAGTTTTCAGGTTGCCGCTCATAATCCCACCTTAACAAATAAATATTGTTCTTAAGCGTCATGGTCTGGTTATATCCAACGTTGAAAAAAAAGGGTCTGAGTTACGTTTGTTTCCGGTTTTGAATGGTATTTGATAAATTAAGACTGTGCTTTTGAGACGCATACTTTCATGTATAAGAGGCTGCGGGTATCGCACCCTTGCTTACAATGAGCAGCCGAGGACTTGAGCTCCCTGTAATCAAACTGAGTACAACCGACATGAGAGTAATAGAAGGCTTGCCCCACAGTTACCGAACAATAAGGCGTCTGTCGCATGGCCAGTAGTAAGCAAGAAAGCAAGATGTTGCCGTACACTAACGCTGCAGTTACTCGCGGTCCCACTCAATTAGTGATGCCAACAAACAATGAAAACAATAGATTCAGTCGGTTGTTGGAAAACCGTTGACTCATTCCTTTGTAGCTTTACGTATCGATTGAATTATTCATTCATTCTTTTATGTGAAACCAATCCATAGAAGGAACCGAATGGGAACAATCGAAATAATCGGTTGTGTTACGTATCGGTAGGATGATTATTCATTCATTTCTTTCGTGTGAAACCAGTCTCTGGGAGCAACCGAATGAAAGCTATTGACACAATCCGGTTGTGTGTGTACTGACTCAGTTATTCACTCTTTCGTTTCAAGTGAAACAAGTCTTTAGTCTTTTTGTCGGCTAAAGGATATATTCCTTCGTTCATTCAACTGAAACCACTGTTTGAGGCTTTAGTTAACTAAGTTATCCAGTTATTCTTCTGAGTGAAACTAGTCTGCAGTACATTCATGAGGTGAATTGAAGCAGTGGTACACATACCCCCAGAGGGTATCACTCACCTCCATATTAAAGCGTAGGTGTCTCAATGTGTACGTCATATTTAATGTAAGTAATATACATATTCATTTACTGAAAGACGAATTTTCCTTTTCATCATTTGATATAGATAAATGGATTTCTGTATATTAAATTGTTCCATATGCGATTAAAACGTAACTAATATAGCTTCGTCACGAGTACAGAGCAAGCATAAAATTTCTCTTAGAAGTACGCGAAGAAGAAAGGAAAATTGCCAAAGTTTAGTGTCTGCATTCTGTTTTACTGAAAATGTGTGATTATGTATGTATGTTAATTAAAAACTTCGCCTCTGAGATGACGCCGGCACGTTCCACATCAGCGTCCTGCTGCTGCTAAGGTCAGGGCCAGAGTGGCAGACGGCTGGAGGCGTTAGACACTCACCGCTAGCTCATGTCGCAGCACTATTGAACTCACGCACGCCAATGCGCCACTTCCACGCGGCGGCTGCGACCCTGGCTTTGGCGGCAGCACGCGGTACGGTGGCAGAGCAAAGCGCCCGCCCCCACGACAGTCGCCCCCAACCCCTCTCCAACTGAAAAGGGTGAAAAAGTTGTTGTTGTTGTGGTCTTCAGCCCTGAGACTGTTTTGATGCAGCCCTCCATGCTACTCTATCCTGTGGAGGCTTCTTCATCTCCCTGTACCTACTGCAACCTATATCCTTCTGAATCTGCTTAGTGTATTCATCTCTTGGTCTCACTCTACGATTTTTACCCTCCACATGGCCCTCCAATGCTAAATTTGTGATCCCCTGGTGCCTCAGAACATGTCCTACCAACTGATCCCATCTTCTTGTCAAGTTGTGCCACAAACTCCTCTTCTCCCCAATTCTATTCGTACCTCCTCATTAGTTATGTGATCTACCCATCTAATCTTCAGCATTCTTCTGTAGCACCACATTTCGAAAGCTTCTATTCTCTTCTTGTCCAAACTATTTATCGTCCATGTTTCAATTTCATACATGGCTACGCTCCATACAAATACTTTCAGAAACGACTTCCTGACAGATAAATTTCTTTTCTTCAGAAACGCTTTCCTTGCCATTGCCAGTTTACATTTTATATCCTCTCTACTTCGACCATCATCAGTTATTTTGCACCCCAAATAGCCAAACTCCTTTACTACTTTAAGTGTCTCATTTCCTAATCTAATTCCCTCACCATCACCCGACTTAATTCGACTACATTCCATTATCCTAGTTTTGCTTTTGTTGATGTTCATCTTACAGCCTCCTTTCAAGACACTGTCCATTCCGGTCAACTGCTCTTCCAAGTGCTTTGCTGTCTCTGAGAGAATTACAATGTTATCGGTGAACCTCATAGTTTTTATTTCTTCTCCATGGATTTTAATACCAACTCCGAATTTTTCTTTTGTTTCCATTACTGTTGGCTCAATATACAGATTGAATAACATCGGGGAGAGGCTACAACCCTGTCTCACTCCCTTCTCAACCACTGCTTCCCTTTCGTGCCCTCGACTCATATAACTGACATCTGGTTTCTGTACGAATTCTAAATAGGCTTTCGCTCCCTGTATTTTACCTCTGCCACCTTTAGAATTTGAAAGAGAGTATTCCAGCCAACATTATCAAAAGCTTTCTCAAAGTATACGAATGCTAGAAACGTAGGTTTGCCTTTCCTTAATCTTTCGTCTAAGGTAAATCGTAAGGTCAGTATTGCCTCACGTATTCCAACATTTCTACGGAATCCAAACTGTTCTTCCCCGAGGTCCGCTTCTACCAGGCTTTCTATTCGTGTGTAAAGAATTCGCGTTAGTATTTTGCAGCTGTGACTTATTGAACTGATAGTTCGGTAATTTTCACATCTGTCAACACCTGATTTCTTTGGAATTGGAAGTATTATATTCCTCTTGAAGTCTGAGGGTATTTGGCCTGTCTCATACATCTTGCTCTCCAGATGGTAGAGTTTTGTCAAGACTAGCTCTCCAAAGGCCGTCAGTAGTTCTAATGGAATGTTGTCTACTCCCGGGGCCTTGTTTCGACTCAGATCTTTCAGTGTTCTGTCAAACTCTTCACACAGTATCGTATCTCCCATTTCATCTTCATCTACATCCTCTTCCATTTCCGTAATATTGTCGTCAAGTACATCGCCCTTGTATACACCCTCTATAAAAGTAGCGAAGTGATATAAAAACTCAGAGACTGAGTGAAAACATTCCTATAACTAACGTAACCGACAGTTGTTTGTATGAGTCGGTTGTCTCACATTAAGTAAAACTACTCTAATGCTACGCTTCGGTTGTTTCATTCAGCTGGAAATCCATCAAAATGATAAAAACAATCGACTGGCCCAATCGGTTGTTGAAAACACTCGGTTGTACCGTGTCTACACTCGACTGACACCGACGGAGCAGGGGATGATTCTCTGGCGCGGGAGGATACTCGGAATAAGGCATACTTCAGCAACAAGGAAGTCAATGAGGTATCGGACATTCGCGATTCTATTCTGCGCATATCTGTTGAGAGTTCTTCTAAAGAATCACACATTGCACAGACGACACCTGACACAGAGGATGAAGATGCCTTCATTTCAGATATTTCTAAAGTGGAGGCTAACAACAAGAGAGGAAATTGGCAAGACAAGAATGAAGATCATATGGATAACAAATTAACACAAGGAGAAACAGAAAATTCGAATGGGAAGAAAAAAGTTGGTGAACAGAATGAATATCGCAATGAATTAACAAAATCGCGAGTTCGAGGCAAAGAAAGAAAGAAATAGAGCATATACCATTCCATGATAGATTGATTGGCACAGTAACTAATTTTCAGAATTATATACAGAGACTGTCTCGGTTCCAAAGTAATTTTTATTGCTACAGAGTAGCTTTGTCTCTGTATATAAAGAAATAAATGCGACTGTCAAAATAATTGCTTCACGTGAACTTCTTCTGAGAGCAAAGAACAGATCCCATCTCTGAGATCATTAACAAATTCACCAGAAAAGTCACCAAAATCTTCTTCAGCGTGATCGTCGAAGACGTCAAAAGTAATACAAAGAGCGACTGGCACACCAAGCTGCAAGAGGTTGGCCTCTGCTTTGAGGAAGATGCTAAGACTCATGCAGGGCTGCAGAAGGATGACAGAAGAATACATAACGGAAGAAGTCGACGACTGATCTGGTGGCAAAATGAGGCAGACACGTGCCCACAGCCCACACGAAGCATCTAAAACGTGCTTGATAATACAAAGCCCAGAGGTGGATGATGAAATAATGAAACTAGACTTGGTCTTCACTCTTCAGAAATACTAATTGAGTGAACGGATGATAAGGAGGACCAGGCGGCCGCAATGGAAACGGAACAGGTACCCACGAAAGAATTTTTTTATGAAATAATTGTAAAATGGCGTCTGAGAAACTACAAGAAGAAAAACTAGAAGGAACCTGAAGCTAGCTGTTACCACTAATTAATCCTGTGTTTCGCCGTCGAGTAGTGTTGCACAGTGGAACAGACATCTAAATGGAACACTCTGAACATAAATAAAATTCAGAGTGCAGAGTGCAACAATGGTAGCTGCGCTAAAAGACTTCCTATATCAGTGTGATACAGACGTCACTTTTTTACATCCAGGATTTTTATGCCTCGGGTAACAAAGAGATTTAAAATATAGCTCCTAAAAATGCGTGTGGGATTGCAATCGCTGAAGTAGGAATAGAGGTGAGAAATGTACGTCTTGTTAGGAGCAGAGAGGGAAATTAACTGTAAAATATTTAATACCACTTTTGTAAATAGTTATGCACCTTGTGGTGAATAAAGTATACCACGACTGTAAGATTTACATACATTACTAACGGTTCTCAGAGTTGCATTGACAGAAAATACGTCACTCCAAACGTAGAGAGGGAAGTAAAAGGAGTGGAGCAATACCAACTACATTCTCTCTTCACCTGCGTGTGAAATGCAGCAGTAATCTAACAAAGCAAAAGATATTTGGGTCACTCATTATAGATACTGCATATAAATCTGTTCCTAGAAAATGCCCTAGCCTTACAGATGCAAGAGGTTTCGCAGGAAGTATTAAGAATGCGAAAGATATATACAGGGTGGTCAGAAAATGTGTGAAATGCTTGTAGGGATGTTACAGGGCAGGTTGTACTGAGACATAAATGTCGGGAAAAAAATTCGATACGTTGCTCCGTTTCCGAGTTATTTAGCGTAGAATTTGGCCAATAGCGGCGTCGCGCGCTCACATTCAAGCGGCCAGCCAGGGGCGGTGTTGCACAACGAGTGCTTTGTCTCGTTAGCTGAAACTTGAATTTACGCGCCTGACGATCTGATTGGCTAACTTCAATGCTAAATAACTCGGAAACGGCACAACGTATCGAATTTTTTTCGCGACAACCATATCTCAGTACAACCCGCCCTGCAACATCCCTACAAGCGTTTCAGACATTTTCTGACCACATTGTAGATCCGGTATAAAATGGCGATCTTTGGCGGCAAAGAAGAAGTTAAGAGCGACGTTGATCACCTGCGGGAAAGACTGAGCCAGGCGGCCGATAGACACACGGAATTCCAAAATTCTTGTCTACGAGACCTATATGAGCAACCAATGTCTCAAGAGATTATTACAAAAACAAATAAAACTAAAAGGCAAATGTTAAGTAATAAGAGGACGTAGGTGGAGATTTTAAAAATGAAATCCCACACCAGCACAAGTGTGGAAGGAAAAGGTACCTCCATCTACCACTTGATACAACATGCAAAGTTCAGGAAAAGGAATTTCATTGGCGACCTGAGAACGGAAGTAAAACAATGTTATCGCAACAAAAAGATACTTTAAACGAAACCCACTGATTTTACTATCAACTATATTCTGAAAATAATAGTGATGAAAACTCAGCAAAACATTTGTTACAGTAATGTGGAATAGAACGGACTTGCCACAGTGGTAACACCGGTTCCCGTCAGATCGGGATGGTCTAGCACTTAGATGGGTGACCATCCGCTCTGCCGAGCGGGCTGCACTCAGCTCTTGTGAGGCAACCTGTGGAGATACTCGATTGAAAAGTGGTGGCTCCGGTCTCGTAAACTGACATACGGCCGGCAGAGCGTTGTGCTGACCACAAGCCCCTCCATACCCGCATCCGGTGATGCCTGTGGACTGAGGATGACACGGCGGCCGGCCGGGTACCGTTGGGCTTTCAGGGCCTGTTCGGGCTGAGTTAGAGCTGTTCTGGAGTAGAGTGGTCGTGACAGATGAGCAAAATAGAAATTTTACATCAGTAATTACTAATGAAGAGGTTTTAAATATTATTAAATCTTCGCTCTCCAAAAAGTCTCCTGACCCTGACGGTGTGTACCTAGAATTTTATACAACCTCTTGGTATATAACAGACTACATATTAACTGAAGTTCCTACGGCTTTCAAAGAGAGTGTAATAAGGCTACTTCGAAAAGAAAGGAATAAAGAAATAAAGGAGCTTAGCAAAATGAGCCTAATCACTTAAAAGAACACAGATTACAAAATAATTGCACGGATAGCTTAAGAAACCTTGAGACCCATTCTAGAAAATGTAATCTGATGCCACTAGAATTGTTTCTTATACTTAACATATTCAAGGCAGAATGCAAATACAATGACATTATCGCTATTTGGTCTACATCGCCGGCAAATGGAGGCCTTGCCTTCACAGATATTGTAAAGACGTTTCACAGAGTTCACCACCGATACCTTTTGAAAGCTTTGAAACACATAGGTTTTAATGAGAACAACTTCACCGTTTTAATGAATGTCGTAAGGGACAGATAAATAATGATGACGATTGATGGACAAATACAAACAACATTAAGGTATCAAATTTAGTCCCACAAGGAAGTCCCTTATCAGTGATATTTTACGTAGGTTCCTTGAAACCACTCTTAGAAATTTGAATCCAACTTTAGTGAATATAATAACATCTGGAATGAAAAAGAGTAGCAAATTCATACTGTGCCGATGTTGGACTCATAGTAGAGAGCAATGAAGACACTGTGAAATGTACGCTAAACTTGCTGCTGTACTGTAACGCAATGGGAGCGAAAATAAATTACATGTAAAGTTCATTTTCAAATCCGTAGGGTCTCAGTAATGTGTAGCTGCCGTGAACAACCCAGATGAAAAATCACAATATGTTAGGTTTAAACTTCTACAGTTGTCCACTAAAAAAATAGGCTACGATTGGAGATAGGTGCTCGTGTGTGTCAGACGCATCCTAATATTAAACGAAAGAATAGATCTGAACGTCAAGCAAAGAATAAAACTTATAAACTGTGCAGTTCTTTCGAAAGCTAGATATGTATATCAGGTGTTATGTGTAGCCAATAGAAGAGCGATAGCTATCATGAGCACAGATTGTAAATATGTCTATAAAGGTGTTATTTATAGATTAACAGTGAGCACAAATACCTTAAAATCAGAGAAAGGAGGCGTAGGACTGACAAACATGAGGAAAAATACGTCCCTGTTCATCAAAAGATCACAGCAACTGATTGAGACTCATCCGAACGGCATCACCGCTGCTTTATTCGAACTTCTCAAACCTGAAACAGTGCATCTGCTGGTAAATGTCAAGTTGAAACACATAAGGTATTTGTACTTACAAATAAGATACTTGAAGTATTGAAGAGCTGTCGATATATAGTCGATAGGTTTAAATCAAACGAAAACCGAAGTAAGATGGAGATAAAATACTTTACTTTGCTTTACTTTTACTTTCACGAGATCAGGCCCAATGGGTCGTGTGCAGCTACAAGTTCCCTTCTCTATTGTCTTTTATCCATCGCTGCCAGCCAGCATCCGTCAACATCTATCTCTGACAGTTGCAAGTCTTCATGGAGGCCAATCCTCCACTTCTTCCTTGGTCATCCTGTGGGGATGAAATCCAGGCTCTTTCGTGGCCAGTTGTTGTCGTCCATCGGAGCCACATGTCCAGTCCACTATAGTACCTTGCATCTTATTCCTGATTTACTGGCATTTCGATACGTCTCGTCTAGCTCATGGTTGTGTCTGATCATCCATTCACTGGTATTTGCGTCTAATACCAGACCAAAGATCTTCCAGAGCACGTTTCTCTCGAATGCGAGAAGATTATGAAAGTTCTGTCTTCGGATGCTCCACGTCTCACAGTCGTGCAGCATCATGGGCTGGGTCAGGGGTTATATTGTATGTAACCGAATCTTGTAGGAACTTGACAGACACATGGACCTAAGCAATTTTGTTAGGCCTTAGAAATAGATGAAATACCGCAATAAAAATAGGAAAAATGTAAATCATAGAATACTAATAACAGATGTTCAAGTGGCATTGGAACCGCGCGACCGCTATGGTCGCAGGTTCGAATCCTGCCTCGGGCATGGATGTGTGTGATGTCTTTAGGTTAGTTAGGTTTAATTAGTTCTAAGTTCTAGGGGACTGATGACCTCAGAAGTTAAGTCCCATAGTGCTCAGAGCCATTTGAACCAAGTTGCATGATACGTAGACATAAATAAAATAGTTAGTACCCATGAAAAATGGTTCTCAGTAGGACTTAGTACAACAACTTTACGTCCAAAATGCAAAACGCGATAAGCTCTGGGACTGCTGGTGTGGGTGAAGTATGGTGGGGACTAGGTGGGCCCGGTGGCCGCAGCGACAGCGGTGAATGCCTCAACAAAACCCCGAAGCAACATTGCGTACAGCGAAAAAATGCTATGGAACAAGGCACAGCTACAAAGACAGCATCATTAAAGTTCTGTTTGCAAAAACGAGAGCATTATGTGTGCGAAATTATTGTCTCACTCTTTTTTCGTTTTCTGTTACACACTTTTTACTAAGAACACAAGAAGAAAGTTTTCGTTCATGGCTGCGCATCAAACAATTTTTAAAAAAATATTTTGTGGGCTATTCATACGAGCCATTGTAATTTGAATTACATTTAGCTGTAAAACAATTTTTTTTTCAACAATGCAAGAAGAAAAGTTTTAGCAGCAAGAGCATTACTTCAGAAAACTTAATTATGTTTATATGAGAATGAAAATGCCGTAACACGAAGCACATTAAAATTATTTACCTTTTTCTTTATTGCTACATACTCATAAATGACACTACAAGAAGAAAAAATTTTCCTAAATTTAATAAGTCATAAAATATGAAGCTAGTCGAAGAAGTACTCTACATAAAATTACTTCTTTTGGAAAGATGTTGTTTTGTTAGGACACACAGTGAAAGGAAAGGAAGTATATTCTTTAATAAACTGAAGAGCGAAATGAATTGCTACGACAGTTGTGTACAGATTTATGGTGTGATTAATTATAGTCAGTGATGTCAGTAGTAAGGGTTACAGACCAATGCCGTACTATAGAAAATTTCACTGCAGCACACATTACTGTAAAATTAAATAATATTTAAAGTTCTCAATAGTATCACAGAAGACAGGACCCTTATTTATTGTGGGTCGTTTACCATCCGACCAAAGCACTGATTTCGATATTGGTTCTTCTATAGCCTTCATCGATCTCAATGAGAAGCATTTGGAATTCTGACTGTTGTTGATACAATATCGTAAGTAGTAGGTAGATGAGGTTCCGAGCGCAATTTTGATATAAAATGTATATGAAAATTAATTAAATGGCTTAATTTATTACCTCCACCCCCACCCTCATCCCCACCTCTTGATGACTTCATGCACTTTCCTCAGCCGACACTTGGGTCATCACCCCCTCACCATGCCTCCCCCTCCCCCATCTTCCCAATTGGTGGGAATTCCTAATTTTGGCAGGAATTTCTGGAAAGGCCCCCAAGGCTTTACCGACCTTCCATCGCAGCCCTCACATGGGAATTGGAGGGAAATTCAAAATGGCTGTGCTCTTTCTGGAACTTAAACATCAGTCCTTCTGGAAGGAAAACCCAAATGCACCCCCCCCCCCCCACCCACAATTATACCACCAGAGGTGCTTGAAATCTCCAGTAGCCAATAGGAACCCAGCATCCAATCACATAGGGGATATAAGGTGAGCGCAGCAGCTCTCAAGCCGCAGTTGTAGTCACCATAAAGTGCCAGCCGAGATCGTCCAGTGCTAAACAGCGCGGCAGCAACAGAATGTGAAGAACTCACAGAAGAGTAAGCACCCCTCGCTTAATGTTTGTATTTACTGTCGTGTGAGGAAGATGAAGTCTTTCTGCTGCTTTTGTAGCTTTTAACTATTTTTCTTCTTTGCTCATCAGTGAATGCGATGTCCTCCTGCCTGTCGGGGACGGCAGAAGCTACATTTCCCCACCGGTCGGGGCCCACACCCTGGGATCCTGTGGTCCACCTGGTCAGCTTGTTGGAGCAGGACAGTGAGCCGTTATTGTCGGTTGAAGACACCCAGTCAGCCCCTGACTCGCAGAAGTGCACCAGGGGTCCTAATCAGCATGACTCATGTTGGTACTGGACCCCATTAAAAGCACCATCGCAGAATTTTCCAATGATACTGCATGGACAAAGTGAGGATGTAGTGGATGAGAAGATAGCAATTAAGCCCTTTGCACCACTACAGCTCACTTCTGTGTAATTTAACCGCTAGTGGTTCGAAGCATTTACATATTGGTGTGGAAGCATCTGCAGACAGAGACTGGCGTGTTGTGATAGAGATTGAGAGTGCAGCTAAATGTGTTATAGTGCGCTTTACAGGGGTACAGCCGACCGGTGTGACCGTGCGGTTCTAGGCGCTTCAGTCTGGAAGCGCGTGACCGCTACGGTCGCAGGTTCGAATCCTGCCTCGGGCATGGATGTGTGTGATGTCCTTAGGTTAGTTAGGTTTAATTAGTTCTAAGTTCTAGGGGACTGATGACCACAGATGTTAAGTCCCATAGTGCTCAGAACCATTTTTTGAACAGGGGTACGTACAATGAGGTGAACTGTGTCGTGCAAAAACCTGCATCAAGCGGCAGTTTACCGCCGAATACCATCCGAGCCATCCCCCTCTAGACATTTACTTAGCTGCTCTAACTCTGTCCATTACAGCAGTATCAACATCGAAAGCATGTGGTTCTAGCCAGCAGCGGCATCTTCAACGGCCCTTTATCGCACAGCGGCGGTTGCAGAACCACAGCAGAGGCTATGAAATCTTCGGCGTCTTCTTCAACTGCAACCTCGGCAGCAACACCATGGCAGAAGAATCCAGAACGACAAAGCTAAGTACCTTCGCTTATAGCGAGTTTGTGTATGATTCGGTAGTTCAATCGTCAATAATAGACGTCGCTAATATTAAGCAGTCGGCCAGTTTGTTTGGGTCCGAGAATACTAGAGAGCCGCTTACCCCGAAGTCGGAGCGAAGAAGCGTGCTTGGCGATGAATTTAGCAGGACAAATAGTCCGAAATCAGGCAAGGGAGATGAATTTGGGGAGACATGATGTCGCAATTAATGGAAATGATACGAGGATTGGGATTCAAAATTGATTCTGTTAAAACCGATATGGGTGACGTAAATTTAAAAATTTATTTGGTTCAGTCAGAAATAGCTTCGGTTGTGAAAGACGAAGTAGGTAAAATTACTAGGGGAATCGAGGAATTGATAGACGCAAAATTAAAAACCATTCGGGATGAAATGGGCAAAGTTTATGATGACGTTGGGGTACTTGACTCTAAGGTAGATCAAGCGGAGAAAAATTTCAGTAATAAGGTGGAGATGTTAGAGCCAGATCTAGGCGGCAACGTAAGTAATCGCATGAGTAAGCAAGATGCTCTAATGGCGCAGACGACAGAGGCTATTAGCAACTTATCCGTTGGAACAGGTAAAGGGGGGAGAGAAGTAGATAAAATATAAGAATAAGCAGAATCTGGCATTAAAATTTAAAATGGTGAAGTTAAAAAGCAAATCAATGAAATAAAAAGCGAATTGATTTTTTTAGCTCCACATCAAACCTCTACAGTGATGAGTGTTCCCTCGATGAACTCGGAAACGGTCAAATGTTTTGGAGACGACGGGAAATATCACCCAGTAAATTTTCTAGCAGCATGCAGGGATGGTTTTATAAGGGGAATGTCCGACGAGACGAAGATAAAATTCGTGAAAAGACGTTTTGAAGGTGAGCCACAGTCGTGGGCAAATATAAACAGTGATACTTTCACTACCTATGAAATATCTGAAAGCAGTTTCTTGAACAAGTTCTGGAGTGAAGCGAAGCAGATGCGACTCCAGAGTGAGTTTCTGAACGGGCTAGCATTTCAATACGGGACGGGTCGATGCAAGAGTTTTGTAGACGTGAACTTGCGAAATTAATGCATGTGAAACGTCCATTGCGAGTGCTTACTGAAATTACGACGTTGAAAATACGGTTACCAGAAAATTTCCAGTGGGGTCTAGTGCACAGCCCTAGCAACTCAATAGACAAATTTTTGGACTTTGTAGAAAAATTAGAATGGGCGTGGAAATTTAAACCGCAGAGTAAGCAGACAAATAGTATTCAGAGTGAAATCATAGCTACAGTCCGAGTAACTTCTATCAAAGACATCCGGGAAGTTATCAAAGGAACACAAACAGTAGTTTTGATAAGGGAGACGGTAACAGGAACACAACCAGTGATAAATTTCAAAGGAGTAATAGGAACGGATACTTTCGTGTCAAGGACCGACACCAAGAACGTAGATTTGAGGGAGCGGCACCTGGCGAAATGTACCAGCGTGAAAGGAGATCGGGAACCAAAGTTTCGCGGCATCTCAAAAGCGGAAATGGCAAAATAAACTCGCTATGAATAGGACGCGAGTAAACGAAATGCTATGGTTGTCAATAAATCGACAGAAAGGCGTCAGAATATTGAAATGAAATTAGTAAGAGATGAGAATCGAATACGTAAATTCTCAAATCAGATCGTTCGTAAGAGGCGTAATCCTAAGATTATGAAAGATAACTATAAAATCGATGATGATGATTTATTGCTAAATGATTTGTTTTATGAATATGAGACGAAAGAGTGTGTGAATGTTAATACACTGAAAGATTCTATGTGCCAAAAGGAGGCTGAGGTGGACTTAGATGGTATAGAAAATTGTAAAGAGGTACCGGCTGTAACGATTATTGTGATGAAGGTGATGATGTTTCAAGTGGTATTGTGACGGCGAAAGTTGTTAAGGAGGTTAGTAAGGGCGGCATAGCATTATTCTCATCAGCTGTTGATGAATTTGTGTGTGTATCGATGGATACTGATGCATTATTTTTAAAGGAAGGTAGTGATGATGTTTCATACGCTGAAGTTACGAAAGTTGAAGCTGCTGGTATTGATACTTCAGAGGAAGAAATCTGTGCATATCTTTCTACTAATGGAGCTGAACCCGAAAGTCTGGCTGGAACTGCGGATCTTGAATGTTTTTTTGAGAATAAATGTGGATCTGAATTTGGTGTGCTACGGTATCTGAAATTAATGTAGCCCAAAAGCGTATAGGAGAGGAAAAGGTATTATGCTGAGTTTTAAATCAAAACACAGTGGAATTTAATGGTACTGTTGATTCTGAAATTACACGACACTGTAGCTATATTTTATGTGATGTACTGGCAGAGGATGGTGAAACTATGAACGGTTCTTATATTAGTGATTTGTCGATGGGGGTAAATGAGGTTTTACGTAGCGAGCTGTATGATGTATCAGCGGCTGTTCAAAGTGCTGTTTGTGAAAGTGTTTGTAATGACGTGGCAGGAAAAAGTAATGTTTTATTTCATGATAATGACGTTGTAGCTACTAATGTTGATAATGTTAAGGGAGAACACTGTGAGTTTGATTATAATGTAGAAAGTGATATTGGGACAGAACGGTATCTTAAGGAGGAATGTGATTTTACTGTAACTGATTGGCGATGGTAAGGTAAAACATTACGATATCGATGATCCCATTTGTGGACTCGAGAGAAGTTTAAGACAGTGAGAGGTCTAGACAGAAAAAAATAAAGTTGGCTGCAGAAAGGAAGAAACGGAATGATGGGTGGGACAAACCAATTAATTACAAAATAGGAGACAAAGCCTAGTATGTACGAAATAAAAGTCCAGTGAAGTGGATGAAGAAATAAGAAAGTTGTTTGACCTCTACTATGGGCCATGTGCAGTGGCAGAACGCCCGCACCCTAATGACTATCGACTCAAATACCTTGTATCAGAAAAACTTCTAGGATTTAGAAATGTGACAGAATTGAGATTACATTGAGAAGAGAAAAATAGGTTAAGAAATAAGTGTATTTGTGTTTAGATTATAAGATTGTTTGGAGGGGTAATTTGCAGTGTTTTATTTCACGATTAATTTTAACTTGTTTGTTGTTGTGTCACATAACGATTTATGTTTGGCACAAGGTGCATGCAATTATAAAGAGATAGTTTAGATTCATATTTGGGTGCGAGGAGGTAGGATAACTCAATTATTTCTTGAATGGTACCAAGTCAAAAATCAGTGCACAGTATGCATATACAGGGTGTTTCAAAAATTACCGGTATATTTGAAACGGCAATAAAAACTAAACGAGCAGCGACAGAAATGCACCGTTTGTTGCAATATGCTTGGGACAACAGTACATTTTCAGGCAGACAAACTTTCGAAATTACAGTAGTTACAATTTTCAACAACAGATGGCGCTGCGGTCTGGGAAACTCTATAGTACGATATTTTGCACATATGCACCATGCGTAGCAATAACATGGAGTAGTCTCTGAATGAAATTACCCGAAACCTTTGACAACGTGTCTGGCGGAATGGCTTCACATGCAGATGAGATGTACTGCTTCAGCTGTTCAATTGTTTCTGGATTCTGGCGGTACACCTGGTCTTTCAAGTGTCCCCACAGAAAGAAGTCACAGGGGTTCATGTCTGGCGAATAGGGAGGCCAATCCACGCCGCCTCCTGTATGTTTCGGATAGCCCAAAGCAACCACACGATCATCGAAATATTCATTCAGGAAATTAAAGACGTCGGCCGTGCGATGTGGCCGGGCACCATCTTGCATAAACCACGAGGTGTTCGCAGTGTCGTCTAAGGCAGTTTGTACCGCCACAAATTCACGAAGAATGTCCAGATAGCGTGATGCAGTAATCGTTTCGGATCTGAAAAATGGGCCAATGATTCCTTTGGAAGAAATGGCGGCCCAGACCAGTACTTTTTGAAGATGCAGGGACGATGGGACTGCAACATGGGGCTTTTCGGTTCCCCATATGTGCCAGTTCTGTTTATTGACGAAGCCGTCCAGGTAAAAATAAGCTTCGTCAGTAAACCAAATGCTGCCCACATGCATATCGCCGTCATCAATCCTGTGCACTATATCGTTAGCGAATGTCTCTCGTGCAGCAATGGTAGCGGCGCTGAGGGGTTGCCGCGTTTGAATTTTGTATGGATAGAGGTGTAAACCCTGGCGCATGAGACGATACGTGGACGTTGGCGTCAATTGGACCGCAGCTGCAACACGGCGAACGGAAACCCGAGGCCGCTGTTGGATCACCTGCTGCACTAGCTGCGCGTTGCCCTCTGTGGTTGCCGTACGCGGTCGCCCTACCTTTCCAGCACGTTCATCCGTCACGTTCCCAGTCCGTTGAAATTTTTAAAACAGATCCTTTATTGTATCGCTTTTCGGTCCTTTGGTTACATTAAACCTCCGTTGAAAACTTCGTCTTGTTGCAACAACACTGTTTTCTAGGCGGTGGAATTCCAACACCAGAAAAATCCTCTGTTCTAAGGAATAAACCATGTTGTCTACAGCACACTTGCACGTTGTGAACAGCACACGCTTACAGCAGAAAGACGACGTACAGAATGGCGCACCCACAGACTGTGTTGTCTTCTATATCTTTCACATCACTTGCAGCGCCATCTGTTGTTGAAAATTGTAACTACTGTAATTTCGAAAGTTTGTCTGCCTGAAAATGTACTGTTGTCCCAAGCATATTGCAACAAACGGTGTATTTCTATCGCTGCTCGTTTAGTTTTTATTGCCGTTTCAAATATACCGGTCATTTTTGAAACACCCTGTAAATTAGGTTTCTGGGGGTATAAAAGGGATTTATTAAAGTGTATGGGTTAGGCTTAAGATTTTGGATGGTTTTATGTTTGTTATAATTTCCAAATAATAATTTACGGTCACACAAATTTGGGTGCATGGAGGTCAGAGAAATTTGGAAAATGATAATTAATAATGCTTACCTAGGAAGGCACATTTATGTTTACCTACTTTTCTGAGAGTATTTTGGGGGAATAATTTATTTTTCTATGGAGGAACGATTTGTGTACGCAGTTTCACTGCACGCAATTAGACGAGGGGTGAAATTTGTTCACATTTGTTGTGCCCATGAAATCGGTTGGGAATCTGTCACGAGGTGCATGTCTGTAGTTGGACTTGAATAACGTGACAGAATCACTGAAGAATTTACGAGCATCTTGCAAACGCTGTAAATCTATTGTTTACTGTGTGGTTTCGATCTGTTTGTATCAATTCCACTGGGTTAAGTGTTCAGAGCAGATCTTGGGTGGTTTTGGAAAGTGTTTGTTTTCTGGTAACTACACCCGCTACACCCGATTCGAATTTCAACAGATTTGTTCCCGAAAAATGTTGGCGACGGAATGCAGAGCCATACAGAATTTCGGCGGGGTACTCGGCTCTGAATCTGTGGAGCGCCGCTGGAGACTTCATTGTGACGAAAATGTTTTGTGAAAGTGAGCACAGTGGCGCTGATATTTCTGCGGTATTTCTATATACAGTCGATTTTGATAAATGTATAGTTTTATTTGGCATTTAATTAATATGCCGGAATTCATAATTTATGTTAGATATGTGTTTCTTTAAATTTAAAGCATGCTGCATCAACACTACTGCAAATAATTATACTATTGATCTGGCGCATAGGGTATTTGTGTCATTGAATTATGAGTTGGTGTCTTGTAAATTTGGGTGCTACTTCATAACATATATGGCACGCCAACATGTTATGAAGTGGAGGTGTGTAAGTTAACGAGCATTTCGCTCTCATTTAAGTATATGGCCAAAAGAATCTGCCTTCAGGAACTGTGAAACGAACCCTGTCGTCCAGGACCATGTGCCACAAAGAGCGCAAATTCGCCACGAGATTGGTAAATTCACAGGCGTCTATTGTGCTTAATGAGGCCTAAGCGCTGTAGTGTGCGAGTGAGACAGACGACAACCTACGTCATACAGAAACCCCGTAGAAGCTGTTTGTGGCCAGGGAGACGTAGCAGTGTTAAATATGGTGGACCTAAGATGGGCCATAAAGGAAAACATTTATGAAAACTATTTTATGCTGTAGTAATTCAGGCAATGAAGCCATAGTAATTTTAATCATCCTTCATAAACTTTCGTGGTGATCCCAATAAAACTTGAATATTGATCACACCTATAATAGCTTAGTATTTACTGTTAAAGTGATATTAACAAGTTTTTTAACAAAGACCTGAATGCTAAAATCTGAACGCTTTGGTCGGACTTAACGAGCGACATTTAATATAGAAGCGCATCATAAAAATGACAAATGTTGTACATATCAACTCTGTAACTTTATTTGTTTGAAAGATATAGTAAATTTAAATTATCAGTCACAAATGTCTAACTTATGGCGTGTAATGTGACACGTGTGGTTCAGCCTCTAGACGAGCCAAGATATTTCGACGAAGAGGAACCGCACTTGAGTTCGAAAACCTTTGGGATGTTAGCTTGCAGTCACCATATGGCTGTTGGTGTATTTTATCTGAGTCAGACATATGGTAGAATCCCAAAACAGCTGGTGAGAGATAATGCAAAACCTAATAATAGCATTCAAACAGGCAGTCTGAATTTAAAAGACATTTACCAGCCCCTTGTAGGAACCGATATGTCGTTCAATGATTCTGTAAAGATATGTACAGATTGCTGAAATCACTCACAGTAGGGGTTTCTCATTGTTGATAGAACAAGAGAACTGAATGATGGCAGGTACAGACGGAACTTCCAGGACCCATGGAAAAAGGTGAGTACATCAATATACGGATCACTATGGATAAGTTCGCGCGCAGGCCGGGAGCTCAACCTCATAACCTCATGGTCTAGGTGTGAATAGAGAAACATTCGCCTGTACATAGACGCGAACGTTCAAAATCTCGAACCTAAAGTTGGAGGTTTGCACAATGAACTAGAGACTTATTTCTATACCATTCAGAGACTGAACAATATACTGAACGATCGGCTCAATGCAATCAAAAAGAAAGTAAACGAATTAATTGAAGGGGAAATAACTGTTACTGAGAAAGTGACGTTGGATCAGTGGGTTAACACAATTGGAAAGGAAGAAGGCGACTTAACGGAAGGGAAATCAGCGGTTTCAGGGAAGGGGCAGCAGCATAAGAGGAAAAGGAGCGGATATACAGTGTGGTCCATTGATCGTGACCGGGCCAGATATCTCACGAAATAAGTGTCAAACGAAAAAACTACAAAGAACGAAACTTGTCTAGCTTGAAGGGGGAAACCAGATGGCGCTATGGTTGGCCTGCTAGATGGCGCTGCCATAGGTCAAACGGATATCAATGCCGTTTTTTTAAATAGGAACCCCCATATTTTATTACATATTCGTGTAGTACGTAAACAAATATGAATGTTTTAGTTGGACTACGTTTTTCGCTTTGTGACAGATGGCACTGTAATAGTCACAAACATATGGCTCACAATTTTAGCCGAACAGTTGATAACAGGTAGGTTTCTTAAATTAAAATACAGAACGTAGGTACATTTGAACATTTTATTTCGGTTGTTCCAATGTGATACATTTACCTTTGTGAACTTATCATTTCTGAGAACGCATGCTGTTACAGCATGATTATCTGTAAATACCACATTAAAGCAATAAATGCTCAAAATGATGTCCGTCAATCTCAATGCATTGGGCAATACGTATAACGACATTCCTCTCAACAGCGAGTAGTTCGCCTTCCGTAATGTTCGCACATGCATTGACAATGCGTTGGCGCATGTTGTCAGGCGTTGTCGGTGGATCACGATAGCAAATACCCTTCAACTTTCTCCACAGAAAGAAATCCGAGGACGTCAGATCCGGTGAACGTGCGGTCTATGGTATAGTGCTTCGGCGACCAATCCACCTGTCATGAAATATGCTATTCAATACCGCTTCAACCGCACGCGAGCTATGTGACGGACATCCATCATGTTGGAAGTACATCGCCATTCTTTCATGCATTGAAACATCTTGTAGTAACATCGGTAGAACATGACGTAGGAAATCAGAATACATTGCACCATTTACATTGCCACTGATAAAATGGGGGCCAATTATCCTTCCTCCCATAATGCCGCACCATACATTAATGCGCCAAGGTCGCTGATGTTCCACTTGTCGCAGCCATCGTGGAATTTCCGTTGCCCAATAGTGCATATTATGCCGGTTTACGTTACCGCTGTTGGTGAATGACACTTCGTCGCTAAATAGAACACGTGCAAAAAATCTGTCATCGCCCTGTAATTTCTCTTGTGCCCAGTGGCAGAACTGTACACGAATTTCAAAGTCGTCGCCATGCAATTCCTGGTGCATAGAAATATGGTACGGGTGCAATCGATGTTGATGGAGCATTCTCAACACCGACGTTTTTGAGATTCCCAATTTTCGCGCAGTTTGTCCGCTACTGATGTGTGGATTAACCACGACAGCAGCTAAAACACCTACTTAGGTATCATCATTTGTAACAGGTCGTGGCTGACGTTTCACATGTAGCTGAACAGTTCCTGTTTCCTTAAATAACGTAACTATCCGCGCGAACGCTCCGGACACTTGGAAAATGTCGTCCAGGATACCGAGCAGCATACATATCACACGCCCGTTGGGCATTTTGATCACAATAACCATACATAAACACGATATCGACCTTTTCCGTAATTGGTAAACGGTCCACTTCAACACGGGTTGTGTATAACGAAGCAAATACCGTCCGCACTGACGGAATGCTACGTGATACTACGAATTTATACGTTAGTGACTATTACAGCGCCATCTATCACAAAGCGAAAAAAGTGGTCCAACTAAAACATTCATATCCGTTTGACCTATGGCAGCGCCATCTAGCGGGCCAACCATAGTGCCATCTGGTTTCCCCCTTCAAGATAGACGAGTTTCGTTCTTTGTAGTTTTTTCGTTTGACGCTTATTTCTTGAGATATTTGGCCCGGTCACTATCAATGGACCACCCTGCATAGAGCCTCACTCCGCACAGAAGTCCGGTTAGTACACAACGGGTGTCGACTAAGTACACACATCAAAAAAATTTTGTATCGCCTCGATTCCGAGAGTTCCAGAACCTGTGCAGAAAACTGGAATAGAGATCAACATAAATTTCAGTTCCGACCTTTTTATTTCTCATGAAAACCACACGATGTGTGTTGTACCACCATACAGAGGTGGTGACCCAGACTGCTGTACACACCGGACGCACCGGTACCTCTATTACCCAGTAGCACGTGCTCTTTTATTGAAGCATGCCTGTATTCGTCATGGCATGCTATCCACTGCCGATGTGGTAGCACTATCGGTCGGACGATGGCATTCACGTATCGTACAGCCGTTACGGCGCCTTCCATGACCACCAGCGACGTACGTCGGCCCCACATAATGCCACCCCAAAACAGCAGGTACCTCTTGCTGAACTTGCTGGACAGTGTGTCTAAGGCGTTCAACCTGACCGGCCGTCTCCAAACACGTCTCCAAGGATTGTCTGGTTGAAGGCATATGCGACACTCGGTGAAGAGAACGTGGGGCCAGTTCTGAGCGGTCCATTCGGCATTGTGTCTGCCCATCTGTACCGCCTGCATGGATTCACTGCTACAAAGACTGACCTTGTCATGGACGTCGAGAGTAAAGTTGCGCATCATGCAGCCTATTGCGCACTGTCTGAGTCGTAACATGACGTCCTGTGGCGGTACGGAAAGCATTATTCAACATGGTGGTGTTGCTGTCAGTGTCCCTCCGAACCATAATCCGTAGGTAACGGTCATCCACTATAGTAGTAACCCTTGGGCGGCCTGAGCGAGGCACGTCATCCACAGTTCCTGTCTCTCTGTATCTCCTCCATGTCCGAACAACATCGCTTTGGTTCACTCCGAAACGCCTGGACACTTCCCTTGTTGAGAGCCCTTGCAGGCACAAAGTAACAATGCGGACGCGATCGAACCGTGGTATTGACTGTCTAGGCATGGTTCAACTATAAACACGAACCGTGTACCTCCTTCCTAGTGGAATGACTGGAACTGATCGGCTGTCGGACCCCCTCCGTGTAATAAGAACTGCTCATGCATGGTTGTTTACATCTTTGGGGGTGGGGGGGTGGTTTAGTGACATCTGTGAACAGTCAAAAGTACTGTGTCTGTGATACAATATTCACAGTCAACGTCAATCTTCAGGAGTTCTGGGAACCGGGGTGATGCAAAACTTCTTTGATGTGTGTATAAAGTCATAGAGGCACGGAAGGATGTTCGAGAGAGATTACTGCTGCTGAGCTTAGGACATTTGAAGCGGGAGCAGACACTGGGAGTAATCGTTAAACCAGTTACTCAATCTCTCGATGAACTCTCAGCAAAATTCCAAAACGACGTTGATGACGCTATTGCCGGTTTCATTAAGCGTCAAAGCGACGAAAGGTTAGACAAAACATTCCTTGTCAGTGGTGAAAAACTATACATGCTGGGCATGCAGCCTATAACTATAACTAAAAACACAGTACACATGGACGATAGACAGTTTCAAAGAGCACCCGGTCTACTGAACCGAATTTCCCACAAAAACTGTAAATTATTCGCCCAAAGATCTGGAAATGTATGTTGAAATATCAATTTTAAGTTATCTACACAACCATGCAAAAAGCCTAAGCAACGTGAAATACAGATCCGTTGTAAACCTATATTGGATAGTAAAAAAGTAACAGTGGTGATGTTATTGACATTCATCATAAAGGAGTGAGCAATCGACTCCCGCAGTATATGCTGGGTGTAAATTTTAAGTTGACACACCAGAATAACTCGAAAAATAAGCTTTACACATAAAAACGTGTAGAATCCAAAGTTGATTATTTTCGAGGCGGACATCTGGTGGTGCTAAAATTAGCCCACATCCCTGGGTGTAGGGCGGGAGGCAGCTTTAAAATTTCAAATGGGAACCCCAATTTTGTATTGCAGAATCAGATTCTACATAAAAAACTACGTACATTTTGTCTTAAACATTTGTTTTGGTTCTTGGTAGTTGGCGCTGTAATTCAAGAAAATCCATGTTCTCATTTTTGCGTGGAAAATGGTTACGGATAAATAAAACATGAGTTCACTCGTTAGTAAGTAGGATGTTTGGTTAGTTAGTTAGCTAGTCAGATGATTTGTTTGATACTTAAAAGTTGTGTGGCTTCATGACCTGGAAACAAACAAAACTTCTCCGAATCTGCGGAAAAAATTAATACAGTATTTGGGTCAACATTTGTATAATTCCCTCTCTCAAAACCCACCCTATGGGGAGAAAGGGAGAGTTTTAGTTTTAGCGAATCAATATTTGCGAAGTAAATAAGTATTTTTTATTCATCCGTACCCATTTTCGCCGCAAAAATTAGAAAACCGATTTTCTTGAATTATAGCGCCAACTACCAAGAATCAAAACAAATGTTTAAGACAAAATGTACGTACTTTTTCATGTAGAATCTGACTCTGCGATAAAAAATGGGGTTCCCCATTGAAATTTTAAAGTTGTCTCCGGCCCCACCCCCCGGGGGCTGAGGTGGCGGGCTAATTTTTGCGCCCGCAGATGTCCCCTTTGAAACATTTTTTCGTGTGAAGCTTATTTTTCGATTTTTCGAGCTATTGTGGCTTTTCAATGTAAAATTTACACCCTGTATATTACGACGTCGTCAGTGACTTAATAGGTTGGCTACGACTGCTCATGGCATCACCTGTCGCTGGTAATACAGCTCATTCGAATGAAGCTGTTTCATTAATTACAGAGCTTAGAGGAAGAGGTATCATCGAATAGGCATGGAAACTACAGTTCGATAAATGCACAAACAAGCGCACAAAACATACGCTCGAAGACATGCTATAATTAAAGGTTTGGACGATGGACAGATGGATCTTGTCGACTGAGGGAATATTCACATGTGAATAACGGATGCAAATATATTTTTAATACTTATTCTAAATTTACCTGGGCATTACCCGTGAAAGTGAAAACAGGTAAGGATTGCTGCAGACGGGGACGAATCGAAGCCCAGACATTCTTCAAAAGCTCACAGCTGTGAGTTTTACGATAGATATTTCAAGACTATGGTGTAGCAGTGTGGAATACATCACTATTCGACCTTCATCCACCTGAAGGCGAATATCGTGTAACGTCTGAAGAACAGTGAAAACCCAAATGTGGATGCGATTCAATCTTAGTGGCTCCCGCAAATGGACAGAAATCCCCTCGGAAATAATTGGACATATAATCGAACAAAACATCGCACAATAAAAATGAGGCCAATCGATGTTCATGACAGTAGACCTCTAAATACAGTATACAAAGGTAAAACAATGTTGGATCCAAGCAAAGAGCCATTTAATGTAGGTGATTTTCTACGTATTTCAAAACACAAGGCCGCATTTGAGAAGTCATAAATGCCAAACCGGTCAACCGAGGTATTTACAGTTTCCAAAGTGCAGAGAACGAATCCCAAATGGTTCAAATGGCTCTGAGAACTATGGGACTTAACATCTGAGGTCATCAGCCCCCTAGAACTTAGAACTAGTTAAACCTAACTAACCTAAGGACATCACACACATCCATGTCCTCGGCAGGATTCGAAACTGCGACCGTAGAGGTCGCGCGGGTCCAGACTGAAGCGCCTAGAAGCGCTCGGCCACACCGGCCGGCTGATGAATCCCAGAACTTACCTATTAAAGGACAGGAGTGGGACTGAGACTGCAGAATGCTTTTACACAGAAGAGTTACAGAGGAGTTCGAAACCAGATGTGTATCTCGTCGAGGGAATAGAGCGTTAGGTGGGTAGCTTGATTTTTCCGCATCACAAAACAGCTGGCTCGACCCTAACGATTAGTTACATAAGAGGGTGTGCAGATCACAACCACCTCACTAGCATAACACGCGTGATAGAAGACGCTAATGCTGGTATAACTAGTGTGGACCTGGAATAAAACTTGAAAAACGGTTGGCACGCCGTGGTAAGGGGATAAATCTGCTCGACGGAGCGTGAATGGAATACAGATTCGCACACGCAGCAAATAAATATTGTCACTCCACCGATCGAATTTTAGCTGATAACGTACTGTCGACAATGAGGCCGTTAGAGACGGAGCACAAGCTCGTATCGGGGAAGGATGTGGAAGGAAATCATCTGTGCCCTTTCAAAGGAACCATCCTGGCATTTGCCTGAACTACTTAGGGAAATCACGGAAAACCTAAATGAGGATGACCAGATGCAAGCTTGAACCGTTGTCCTACCGAATGCAAGTCCAGTGTGCTAATCACAGCGCCACCTCACTCGGTCTGTTTGATGACTTTTTGGGTACAATGACTCTCTTCAATAATGCCATCAATCAATTGCTGACTGATAAACTCCTCCAATATTGGCTGCAACTGGTGAGGTAATCTGTATGGTTTATTACAACACAGGAGGTCTGTCGGCAATCAGGACTGTGTGGAATTTTTTGGATGTTGGCAGGAATGGTCCACTAACACTGAACAAATTAATTCACGAATTTTACCAATAGCTTCTCCGTGGCCAGCCCATCTTCCCCTTTCAGTTACTGAATTTTTATGCAGGTGTATTGACGGTTTGTTCATGGCAGAGTCCATACATGACCTGTCCAAATTGTTCCTGTAAAAAACAATTCCTCGGCACCAAAATTGTCTACACTAACAGGAACCGTATGTTCTCCGTCCACACCTTCTACCAGTGACTCTACCATGTGCAAGATATTATTTGGTACTTCTGTACCTGTGCCCATTTAGAGTAATTTCCCTTTGTCTTTTGGCACTTTATTATGTGATCTGAGTGCTAATGATTGAGTAGGCAGGTTCTTTTGTTCTAGCTTCTTGAGAGGAGAACCTTGCAACAGAGTAACACTGGAAGCAGTTTCTCCCTATCAGAGTAGTGTTCCACTGAGTTCAACAGTATACTGAGAAAAATTAATTATTGCATGATGTTAATTTAAGAAATCCAACCACAAAAAATTGTGCAGCACCCCTCACCCACATGGGGCAAAACTACCACATTTTCTCTGAAACGCTTTCCTTCACCGTGAAAACTAAATGTCACCAGGCCCAGTAATGCCGTATCATTATTTGTTATTCCACATAACCTGCAACATGAAGAAATTAGTCTCCTCCTTCCAAGGAGGTCCACACTCACCATAGATACGTGCGCCCCTGTGTCTGACAACAGCTTACATTCTGTATCATTTATCACATTAACTATGCAACATTCTATCTCTGCTCACGGCTTTAGCACTGAAATTTATTGGAAATGAAATCCCACTGATTTGGAGACCCCTTTGGAGTTTAACGGCCATTCACTACGTCTTGATCACTTCGTTTCTTATTCCTACTGTCTTCGTCGTGATGTCCAACGAGTCTGTACTTATGGAATTGGGGCTGGCGATATTGGTTCAGAATATTGCCTGTGCACCCACATCTACAGCATTTTATGTCTGTAGAAAAAACATCTCATTATTCCAGCATTTACATCACTGTGTCTTCCACTTCTAGCTGCGTACATACCCTGATTACGGCGGACGAATACTTTGGGTCTGCCGTTCACTCTCTTCTAGATATGTCAGGCGGAAGCCCCTTCGAAAAGCATCCCATACTCTATGCTAAGCCTCTCGCAGGATTACTCTGTCTACCTCATCACTTCCCGTTAACTGGTAAGTTTGAGCATTTAATTTTCTGATCCTATCTAAAAAAAAATCTCTGCTGATATTTCGATTTTGGGATACTCCACTGAACTGCTACATAAGGATACTAGTAGTATTTTGTTTCGATAGCAACGTAAAATCCCACCTATCAGCGGCGTTTCCAAATTCCTTGTAGTACATCACATACGTTTTCACCTCACCTACTAAGCGTAGTCTGACAATCTGTAATAGTATTTCGTCTTTCCAGATGCCTAGCCTTGCGGCTGCTTCCAAGTCTCCTATAAATACCTACAATGCTGCTCTGTCTTTCTCGAAAAATGGATAGTTAAAATAGCAACAGTTGAATCTAACAGAAGTGCGGCTACATTGGACGGAGATCTCACTTCTTTTGCTGCAGCTACTTTATTTTTCATATGTATGTATTCTGCTTGCATCCGCGCTACGTCGTCCACCAGAGATTGAATTTCCTCATAGAAGGCTGCTGCTCATGTTGCGGCGGCGGGGTTCCTTTCGCCCATTACGTGCACCTACCTGTGAACTCGTTGCAGCAGATCGCTGGTAGGAAAGTCGAGCAGAAATCTACCGGACTGTAACTCGCACCAGGCTCCATACAACGTAACTATTCCACGAAACGGGAAAAACGTCTTAATCTTGAATGAAAGGTGGAAATACTGGCAAAACTTCAGTATATTCTGAACCTCGATAATTTACGTATTAACTGCCAAACCTGTGCTATTCTTAACACATTCACGCACAAACACTTTCATTCACGTTAGCAAGTTTATGGTAATTTATTTACCGAAATCTGAACAGCTACTAAACATGGATTGTTTTAAATGAAAATGCTCGCCATACTATTAAGTTTATCGGTGTCTAATGCACTCAAGTTTTTAGTCACAGATGTGCTCAATATTGCACGCGGAATTATTGTCTTTTCTCATAAACAGAATTACTTTAAAAATCCGTAATTTCTAAAAAAAAACACACCGGAATAAATATGCCTTTACTTTAAAACACTTTTGAAACATGTAGCACAACTAAAACCAGCAAATTATAGCTTCCGTCGGAGTTTATAGTACACACGACCGTACCATTGAAAGGCTGGGCTCTGACTTCTTAGACTGCTGTAAGCATTCTCTGTCTCCAAGAGAAAAGACGCGCGAAGAATACATCGTTCTGATGGGTCAGTTTTCTTTAAGGCCAGTAGAAAAACATTATTCTCCCACGTAAGTCAGCGTTTTTCATGACTAACAAATTAACAAATAACACACTTTCTAACTGTACTTTTTCCCGAAATAAGTATTTAACATTCTGATATATTGTTTATACTTTACGTTATTAACTATTTTCATTTTTAATCGAATTAGCTTCCCTTTTACCATAAAATTACTTAACATACTATGATACATAATTCCCCGTCGTCAGCATTCACACTGTCTTGAAACTTTCTCACACTAGTTCGTACAGCGTTCATCAGTAGAACAATGATCTACATATTTACTTCAGACCACATTCACTCTACTAAAAGCATATACAAAACTATACAAACATAAATAAACAAAAAATCCTTCAAGAAATAAATATAACAATTCACGGAAACATTCTCTTCACCTGAAACTTCCTGGCAGATTAAACTGTGTGCCGGACCGAGACTCGAACTCGGGACCTTTGCCTTTCGCAGGAAAGTGCTCTCTTCACATGTTTCTTGAATGCCTCTGTGCATCGCAGACCTCTGGTGGCCAAAATTCTTAACTACATTATAGTTCTTTCTGTGTAGTCCTGTCCACTACTGTCCTCTACCAAATGAAAATAAGAACTACGTACTCGACTGAACCCGCTTCAGACCCTCTGTCACTGGGCACGCATGAGTCATTCTCCCGATACACAGGCTCTAGACAGGAGTGATATAAGGCGCCACAGCTCAATGTCTGTGATCCAGGCATTGCGAAACTTTTACCACCAGAATTATTACAAACGGATGACACACAATAACAGAAAAAGCAAAACGACTACAGGCACTTTAAAAAATCATAAAATGTTCCCAGTCTTTGGTGGAATCATTAGCCATCTTGACTCTGAACACTGCTGGGCATAACGGCCACAGTGGAGACAAATACTAGTGTTAGCAGGTGCTGACTGTGAAAAGGCATGTTGTTGTCTAACAAATAGCACTGCATGGATCTTACTGGGCTGAATTATTACCTGTGAACTGAGAGAGGTTGGCAGGTCCCTCAGCCGTCAAATCCACAGGTTCAAATTCCTCTGGCAGTCTGTTTTCAAACAATCATGTCGATGAACAAGAACAGAGTTTGGCCAAAAAACACTAAGTCCACTAATCACGAGGTGCTGGCGTTGACAATGAAAGCCTGCTTGACCACATAAATAGATCAATCCTCTCCACAGACAGCAGCTATTGGCGTCACAGTTACCACTGGTGTTACCAAAACCTTCTGCCACCAGTATGTAGGGGTCAAGTCATAAACTTTATGTTGCCAGGTGAAATAGGTTGCTCGTACGATGGAATACAGCTCTCCCTCCAGGCCATGGTTTGCACTGGTGGTGGTGGCAGGAGTACCACGGTAGTCTGCCAGCAAAGCACCGGTTAAAAAAACCTTTTATTCATAACAGTTACAAGACTGATGAGACTGATGAGGAGGTCACTGGTTTATCGTAATGTAGTCGACCATGGTTGATGAAGCATACTAGTGTCAGTGGATGTCCACCAGGAGAGTGACACATGGCACTGGCAGCTGGTGGCATCATACTGCAGTCGGTACAGCAGAAGAACACTGAACAGTGGCAGTTACTGGCGACGGACAACAGAACGCAGCCTTAGCTGCCAGTGTTCATCATAGTGGTGGCATAAAGCCCACCACAGCAAGTGGAGTCAGACCACATATTCTGACATGGCTGAAGACAAAGGTGTGCATTTTGTCAGGGCGACGGACAGCAAAAATATACACCATCACAGGACAATGGACAGCGACAGTGTGGTTAGATTGTCTGGACTCAAATCCATGACTCATTACGGAGGTGGACGTCAGTATTAGGCAGTCACCCAGTGAGTGACGTCGCGGCGCGAAGGCGCCTAGGACACTGCATTCGGACTTAGCTTAGGCAGAGGCCTGTGGCTATTGAAATTAAAGTCTGATTGTGACAGCTGGCTGTTTCATTATAATTTGCAAGCGGTCTTATTCTCGTGATCAACGGCTGGCACTGACTATGTAACTGCTCATACTGTGCCTAACTGAATACTGATGACCATTACTGAGCACTACTGAACACTACTTGGCACTATTAAGGGTCTAGATTAAATGTCATAATTATACAAGCCGGGCTGGCTAGCATTTCTCCAATGACACGACCCCTGGCTTGTAAGGCATAACAGGCCGGGTCGACAAAGCACAATCATTGGGCAGCTGTGACTTCATTCGCTTTGGTTTTTCCATCTGGTCAGCTCCTTCAAAGGTCCTGTTGATGCTGTATGGTGCCACAGCTTCGGCTTTCAGAGGCGCTGACTGGCGTCTTCTGCATCATCAGCATACTGAATAAGAGAGCTTGGGTACTAAATATGCACTGTTGTGCCATAGCACCTAGTTATTGAGCTGATAGGCACTTCTACCCTGATGACGTATTTCTGATGTATCGATGTAGGATTGTTCCGTTAAACTGGGCTACGCTGTGGTGCAACAACAGTAAGTACTTCCATTGGTTTTGGTTTAGAAATTTAAATACTCCTGATAGTTTCACAGATAGAAGGTGCACATAAAGCAGGAACTGTGCTAATACAGTACGTTATATATCTGCATACTGCGCGCATCGATACATCCATTTCTTTCAATATTTTCAGTGGCTAAGCTTGGCGAATCATTGACCTTTCCGGTCACACATCGTGAGGTACTTCTAAGCCACGTCTATGCTACCTACTTGCTGGTAGAGTCTCTCCATATCAGTAGTTTTTCTGTTAATTCCCTCTCGATTGTAAATGGCAACTTGGAGAGAAACATCGTTGCAAGTCTGCAAAACGTGACCTGACGAGAGTTGGACACCTTAGCGACCACAAAGACAAATCAGAAAGATGTTCACTTTTACAAGAATCATACCAGTAGTAGTTTTCTGGACTTCTCCACCGCTGTTACAGGCTTCCAGTAACAACTTTAATCCCCCTGAAAAAAGTAACAAAAATATTAATAAATAAATAAAGACGGCGATAAGAGCGATTATACGGACAGAATCACTTCACTAGTGGTGAACGCTGACTGTTGTGGCCGGCCGAGGTGGCCGAGCGGTTCTAGGCGCTACAGTCTGGAACCGCGCGACCGATACGGTCGCAGGTTCGAATCCTGCCTCGGGCATGGATGTGTGTGATGTCCTTAGGTTAGTTAGGTTTAAGTAGTTCTAAGTTCTAGCAACTTAACTTCTTTAAGTCCCATAGTGCTCAGAGCCATTTTTTGACTGTTGTATACATAGATACAGTGATGAACTGCGAAAGGTTCTTATGGTTTTATGGATTGCCATATTGTTGTTTTGAGGGAACATCTCAGGACAGCTACACACTGTGTCGTTACAAGCATGATTACGATAAACATTATACTAAGCTGTTACATGTGCCTTAGCTGTGACCACAGATATCGAAGTACAAAGAAAACCAAAAACAGTCAGCGTGTTGAAAAAAAGCAGGAAACATGCTCCAGTGACAAGATTTCTGCTCGCAGGAGCGTTGATCCTACTATGTCAAACCTAGAAGATAAACGACCTCTGTAGGTACTAATTTAATCACTAATAATGAACAAAATAATCCTCAGCTCTGTCATAAGTGATAATCGATGGCTTGTTTTCCTAACAAGGCCATCTTTATTTCAAAGGTGAACGGAAACAATGTCATTACCACCCGGAAAACTGGAAATTATTTTAATTTTAAGGTCATGATATTAACTCCGTTCTCCTGACCAGACCCTCTGAAATATTAAAGAACCCCATTCTCAGATTTTGCGTTCTACTACTTCAGTGCTGCGAGGTGCGGCACGCCAGCAAAACGATTTCCATTGCCCGTTCATAACTTGAGACGCAAAACTTTACTCTCAACGGGCGCCCTTTTGTAATTTAATTCCGCACTCATTACTAACTTCGTCAACAGCACCTGCAGTCACTTAACAATATAAACACGATGTATATTTCATTCTGAAGTCGTTCTTAAAGTTAGCACAATGCAAATTCATGAAGATTTGTGGTCACCAGTGACTACTTCCAAACTTATCCGGCAACAAAGTAACACATTACGCCGATGCTTCACCTGTATTTCTACGTCACCAGAGAAGGTATTCGCGTTCTTATTTGTTACATATCAGTGTCGAAATCAACATATACAGTCCGTTAGGAGTGTAAATAGATATCATTATAAAACCGCAGAAACTTTTCTTCTCCGATAGTTAATATTTTTGGGAAATATGAATTTATATATGGTCATCGAAAGCAAACAGTATAAAGACCAAAAAGAGTGGGACTTTGTATACTGCTACATTCACCTGTCTGTTATATTCTAACGACTTTGGAAAACATATTTTCACCTTGTTTTTTGAGAACGCCGAAACTCCGTAACTTCCTCGCGTTTTAACTTCAGTTTCCATTCCACTGACGATTCAAAACTACCTACTGATATCTCATCTCTCCTTAGATATTCAAATATATCTTCAATATCTTGACCTACAGGGGCTGGACAAAAATATGGAATCACCGAAAGAAATGCATGCTTCAATATCAATGCAGATGCTAGTCAACTCTGCTGGTTTGACCACGAACGACACAGCTACAATGCCATCAATACGTTGCAAGTGTCAGTCGTAGTGAGAACAGTGTTCTTTATAGTTGAGAGAGCATTATGTCGGAACTAAATGAATTCTAACGTGGGCACAGAGTTGGTTCTCGTATGGAAGGTACTTCCATAACCGAGGTAACCAAGGCGATGTTTCAATAGGCACCATATCGAAGATTTATGCCTCATACAGGGAAAGAGGAAATACGTCATCCTCTAAGTAACAACGCGGACGCAAGTGTTTGATGAACGATCGTGACTGACGGCCATCGAAGACGGTTGTGAAAAAAATAGAGAGTGAGAGATGTAAGTGTCATTGCAGAACTGTATGTCGCACTCGCGAATCCTGTCGCTACCAAAACAACACGAAGGGAGCTCCAGAAGCAGAGAGCGTGCTAGCATTCCAAAACCCCACATCAGTGATACAAATGTAAGTAAGGCGTTCGATACAGTTCCGCGCTGACGCCTGATAAACAACGTAAGAGCCTACGGAATATCAGACCAGCTGTGTGACTGGATTGAAGAGTTTTTAGCAAACGGGACACAGCATGTTGTTCTCAATGGAGAGACGTCTACAGACGTTAAACTAAACTCTGGCATACCACAGGGCAGTGTTATGCGACCATTGATATTCACAAGATATGAAAATGACCTAGTAGATAGTGTCGGAAGTTCCATGCGGCTTTTCGCGGATGATGCTGTAAAATACAGAGAAGTTGCAGCATTAGAAACTTGCAGCGAAATGTAGGAAGATCTGCAGCGGATAGGCACTTGGTGCTGGGAGTGGCAACTGACCCTTAACATAGACAAATGTAATGTATTGCGAATACGTAGAAAGAAGGATCCTTTATTGTATGATTATATGATAGCGGAACAAACACTGGTAGCAGTTACTTCTGTAAAATATCTGGGAGTATGCGTACGGATCGATTTGAAGTGGAATGATTATATAAAATTAATTGTTGGTAAGGCGGGTGCTAGGTTGAGATTCATTGGGAGAGTCCTTAGAAAATGTAGTCCATCAACAAGGAAGGTGGCTTACAAAACACTCGTTCGGTCTATACTTGAGGATTTGCTCATCAGTGTGGGGTCCGTACCAGGTCGGGTTGACGGAGGAGATAGAGAAGATCATGAACGTAAAATTAGAGAGATTCGAGCGCGCACGGAGGCTTTCCGGCAGTCGTTCTTCCCCGAACCATACGCGAGTGGAACAAGAAAGGGAGGTAATGACAGTGGCACGTAAAGTGCCCTCCGTCACACACCGTTGGGTGGCTTGCGGAGTATAAATGTAGATGTAGAAATGTAGGTGTAGATGTAAACGTGGCACCAAAGCCGTCACGCCCGGACTATAGAATTCCCTTGAAAACCATACAGGGCCAGGTTTCATCCATTCCAAGACGACTATACGCTGTTTAGAACAAAGGTATTTAACACCCAATTAGGCATGGTGAAGTGCTGGGTTTTTGGTGTATCTATATTTTGCCACCCCCTGTACTTGCTCTGTATTATCCTTGTTCATAAATGGTACCATGTTCGTTATGTGGTCTCTGATTAGATGTTGAGAAATTATTTTGGTTTTTTGTCCATAATACTCGTAATTCACCAAGTTTTGTATATTAAAATACAAAAGCATTTTTACTGTTAGTCAGCATATGTTGATAATAGTGCTAAACTTCGGTTTTCTAACCCGAGACAGAGGCCGAAGCTGCATGTGAGATCATTTTATTAGAATACAGTTTTAAAGGCGGGTATTAACTTATTATTGGGTTTTTCTATCGAGCACCAGACTCTCTCCCAGATGTAACCAAAACAGTGGACGAAAACCTCAGCTCGATACTACATATTTTCTTCAATATTACCTTCATGATAGGAGGAGACTTCCACCATCCAATAATGAATTGGGATTATTAAAGTTTTGTAAATGATGGGCGTCACAAGACACCCTGCGAAACAATACAACATACTTTCTGTGGAAACTGCTGAAAAGAGCTATTTAGGAAGACCACTCACGACGGAAATGTATTAAATGTAATGACAACAGTTAGGAAACATAGTATGAACTCTTAAGAGTGACTATAGGGCAGTTATAGAAATGGTGATTAACAAAGGTCAAACGGCAACTAAGCAAGTAGAAAAACTGCGTGAAGAAAAACTACATAGGGAACTAGCAGTTGTGTCATAACTCAAAGAGGTACATGAAGCACTTAGCCTTTGGAAGGACCAAGTAGTTCGCAGTTAGAAGAGTTGAACAATCCTTGAAAATATAGACTATTTGATCCAAAGTATTCGAGCACCCGAACACAAGTGGAACTGGCCACTAGATCTTACGTGAGACGGACCTGCAAGTATAAAAAAAAAAAGACGAGAAGCGTTACTTTGCAGTAGAGAAGCAATTATAGATGAACAGGTATGTCAAGAGAGCTCGGTGACTTCGACTGTGAACTAATCATTAAGTGTCACCTGAGTAACAAATAATTCTAGGACGTTTTATCCCTCTAAAGCTGAACTAATCGACTGATGGTGATGTGATTTTGAAGTGGTAACGAGAAGTATGAAATGAAGAGGTATATGCACTGATTTTACTGCACTATGTGCTGCGTGCAGTAGATCAAGAGTGAGGAGAACATTATTTTTGTATTAGGATGACAATGCACCCCCCACAAAGCGGCATCTGTGAGGCACTGCTACGTGGATATAAACAGTCTTGAAATGCACTTGAAGTATGAATCAGAAAACTCCTTCAGACACTAATTTTTGTATTTTATTAAATAAACGATGCATTTCGGACCGTGTGGATCCATATCAACTATAACTTATCGTAACACGCGATTTATTTTTGCCCTTGAATGAGGTGATATCCATATTCCTGTAACGAAAATGTCTGCTATTAGGTCATGCATTTCCTAAGCGGAAAATATGTGCGAAATAGTGAAAAAATGAAGTGTGTACACTTATCACATTATCCAAGGAAAGCGTTTTCAACTTTATAACGCCATCATACATTTTTTTCCTAGATCATCCATCACTCAAGAGGCACATTTGCATTCACATGTTTGTGAACACTTCACAGATATTGCACATGTTGTGATCAGAGAGGAATTTATTTGCAATGTCGGAGATCTAATTATTAAGAAATTGACTCCATTTTGATCTTCACTTTGACATAATTAGGACGATAATAACTCACTAGACATTCTTTGGTGAACTTGATACTAGCACTGGCTTTGAAAAGTTCTATGTATATACTGCTTTCAGTCCCTGGTTGGTCTACTTCAATTTAATATAATTCATATTCTGCAACTTAAAACGTGACTGTATCCAATATACTGCAAGTATGAAATAAGAATTTAATTCTCAGTCATCTGGAAAGTAAGTTTTTTTAAAGAAAACAATACTCAAAAGTAAAAAGTATATATATATATGTATATATATATATATATATATATATATATATATATATATATATATATATATATATATTAGTGAAGATATGTTGATGATACCTTGCTGCTATTTGATGGAACAAAAGAGAAGATTGAAGAACTACTAGCAGTATTCAATTCGTTCCACATAAGAATAAAATTCACAATAGAACATGATGAGATCCAAACCATAGTTCTTAAAATCAACAACCACCAACAAAAACTTAAGTTCAGCGTACACAGTGAACACACATACACAAACACATCACTGTACAACGCATTATGCCATGCCACCAAACAGAAACATCCTGCATTTAGATCCTTGCTAAGCAGAGTACACTCTCTTCATTCAGAACAAAACAGCCTCAGGAAAGACCTAGATACAAGAAAAAGCACTGTCATAAACAATGGCTACACAGCCAAAACAATTGACAATTTAGACACACATATGCACAAAACTAAGATGACAAATGGCCACACTGTGAAAGAAGAGAAAATATTTGCCAGTATCCCATATCCGGTTTTTGGAACAGTGAAATTAGGTTGGCTGATAATTTAATCAACAGAGACAATGGGTTTCCTCTTAGCAAGACGTGGAATTCTGTATTATCTCGCTTCAAAACTGAACGTTCTTCGGTGCGGCTTTGATTGCGATATATCGTTGCCAGCAGTGTTTCACTAAGAGCGGCGCCACCTCCCTGTTTTGGAAGGCAGAAACCGTGATGGGCGGCGCATGCATCGTGTACTGAACGGTGGCCTATATAGGACGTCGATTTGCAACCTGGCGTCGGTTCTCAGCGGGTCTCATCAGCAGAAGCAGCATTTTCTTGAAGATGGCAGCCACTCGGATCGCCGAAATATCGAGTCAAGTTGATTTTAGGATCCGGCAGCACACCTGAACAGACTTTCAAGACTTATTACGCCGGGAAAGCCTACGTAATCATATTCGTTGTTTAGATTTTCTCTTACAGCTGTTTGCACTTCGTTGTCTTCTACTGGATAGTCGTCAAGTAAATGTTTTTGTAGCTGCCAATTAGCGTTTGTTCCCAGTTGCTAGTGGATTCTGTTTCACTGACCTTTAACGTAGAAAGAATCACGGATGAATGTATCTCTTCCACAATGATTTTATAAGGGACGTCTCATGGGACGAAACTAAGTTGGTCCATAACGAACTGCTTCCACGACTGACGTCTCTTCTGATCTAACAGTTGACGTTCTTGGAGTTCGTAACACCTGCTCCGTTCTCCGCCACCACCTAACACTGTGGTATGAGGTCTGAAGACTGACATTTAACCACAAAAATAAAGGTTTCCTGCATTCGAGGATGTATTTGCTCATTTTGAAGTACTAAGAATAAACGCTATTCGCCACGAGAAATGTTCTAAAAAATTACTCTTTTTTTTCATATCTTCACGTCGGTCGTCAATATATGCGCAAATCATACTGTCTTTCAGTTTACACAAATCTTCTTCCATACTTTTGTCTTGCTCTCCTGACAGTCCTCCTCAGCTCCGAGAGCTCGTGGTCGATAGAGTTGTTACTTTGGGAATAGGCTTCGCTTCTCGACGTACTGGCGCGCGCACTGCCATCTCAATATGGGAGACAAGCACCTCTGCCGCATCGTCTATATTTATCGCGTCCTCCCCAATACTGCGCTAGACGTACCCAGTTTGTTTTGTTTTAATTCTAATGCTCCATCGGCTCCCCCGGCTCAGCACGTGAGTTTGTTACGTTTTTGAATTCGATTACATTGTGATCACTTTTTGTAAAGTTTTGTAGGAGTCTTCAATTCTGAATATTTGGAGAATTGTTAATTGTTGCCAAAGCTATGTCCATGTTGGACGTTGGCCCGTTCTACCAGAATATGTAGGAACATACCCAAGCTGATCTGTAACTTCTAGTGGAAATCCCATTATAAGTTCCTCTAGTGCTGCCTTTCTCTCATCTAGCACATTACTGAACGAGGGGAGGACTTTTTATTTGCATCCGTAGCGATAACTACTTTTGACCCATGCTAACTTCTTAGAATACATTGTAACTGGTGTATATAGAGATCAGTCGGGGCTCTGAACTGACAGTATATGCTAACCAGGCATACACAGGACGGATCAAGTTAAGTTCAATAAACACAATATGTCGATTAGTATACTGATGAAGGACAGTCGTCTTTATTCAAATGTTCAAATGTATGTGAAATCTTATGGGACTTAACTGCGAAGGTCATCAGTCCCTAAGCTTACACATTACTTAACCTAAATTATCCTAAGGACAAACACACACACCCATGCCCGAGGAAGGACTCGAACCTCCGCCGGGACCAGCGTCTTTATTAATTTGCTAAATGTTATAACTGCAGTCATCCCACTACCTCCATTGCACATAATTTGGGCAGTTTTAGGAAGTGCATGGATCCACCCAGCGCAATAGTTTGGTCCTTGGGTCACGAAGATGTCGATCTTCTCTTCTTTAACTAATCTCTGTGACTATTGCGGCACAGTTACCCTCCGCACAGAATTTACCTGAAGGAATATAAATTTCATTATTAGGGGGTAATAAACACGCGCGTAGCTACTTGGCCACGGTTTAGACAGATCTAACAGATTTGTCGCATACAATTTAACCGTCTTTCCGTAGATATTATCTATGACGATCTGTCTACGCCTTCTTGAATAGACTTCTAAGATTACTTTTTGGAAATCGGCTATCGTCGACGGTACGTTTCGAGCAGCTGAGTGAATACAGAGCGGGCAAGGTTATCATTCGACCGTGTGCACGCAAGGCACACAAAGGTTTACTCATTGCTCCCGTCCGAAATCCAGTTTCCTCAAGCCTGCGGTGGTGAACGTTTCGTTGAAGTGATTTCTGTGCCTTTTGATGCTCCACTACTGTAGTGCTGATACACCAGAAATGCTGCATCATGCCCACATGTACGATTTGGCTTTGCCTGTGTCATTAGGAAATACGATGCAATGTTCCTTGCATGCGTGTCTGAAGGAACAGTCACTGCGGCGACCACAGACGTTATGAAACAGTAGGAACGCATTCGCACTTGCCACTATGGACCACTATCAACTACATTATGTAATGACGACAGTGAAAATTTGTGCCGGAACGGGACTCGAACCCAGATTTCCCACTTAGCGCGAGCGGTCGCCTTACCACTTAGCTAACCAAGCACGACTCACTGCCAGACCCAAACTTCCACATATTGTCAACCCTGTGACTACATCTTTTATTCCTTCATCCATTATGTATATTCCCGCACAGGGGAGAACGATTATTTGAAAGTCGCTTGCCCGGTGACTGCTGATAAATACGATATTGCAGGGCCTGTGTTATTCATAAGTACAATGCAAGGCTGCATCGGAGATGCACGTATGTCCGAAGGAACTTTGCATCGTAATTCTGAATACCTCAGGCACTGCAATATCGTACTTGTGGTAGTTGGCATGGAGAAAGTTATTCTATTCGATATATCTCTTTACATTTGAGATAAAAATATATCTGAACAATAATTAGAAGTTGATATCAACCACATTGAAGATCAGGTTTACTGCTTCGCATCTGATAATCTTCCTGTAGTCCACCTGATTAGCTGAGTGATAATGTGTTGTGCCGTCCTCATAATCATTTCATCATCACCGACTCGCAAGTTGCCAATGTGGGATCGCCTGAAATAAGACTTGAACGTGGCACCCGAACTTCCCCAGATGGGGCCTCCAAACCATCAGTGCCACACAATCATTTCATTTCATTTCATGTTCCTGTAGTCGGCTGGGGCCCCAAGTGTCATCATTGTATTACTGTTAAGGGAGCTGCTAACTAAGCTGAAAATCCTGTGTACATTCTGACTTAGTTTCGACTGGGCCATTGGGCCTTATTCACATTTAGCGATATCAGCATGTTCAGCAACCTCACTTACAAGAATGTCTGTGTCACTCATTTATGAAATGGTACAAAACTTAAACTGGGACTCGGGCGACGGGATCAGAAGAGGGAGAACGGCCTTTGAACTGGTGTTTTCCGCTTATTTTCATGCGTGCTGTTCCTCCGTCGTTTAAGTGCCACGTTTGGTGCGGATTTGGCTCACACCAGCTCACTGAGATGGACAGAAGTTGAGAATCCAGTCTATCGCTTCTGGGATCAGGTTGTAAATGACAACCGACTTTCTCTGTGGAGGTGATGTGTGACATGTAGCTTCTCCTTCCCAATAAGTTGCTCTTTCTGCCTTCCTGTGGTGACAGCTGTCAAGCTTGGCATTGCCCGGGCGCACATTGGTATCCTGTGGCATCAAAGGGGAAAACTGCAATTCAAGTCACGGCTAAAGCGAAGGGTGCGTGGCACAGAGGGAGCTATATCTGATGGACTGAATGTATGCTCCTTCAGGAATGAGCGGCGACTATCGGGCAGCGGTGGTGCAGTACTTGTCAGTGAGGACGTGCGCACAGCTATTGCCGAATAGTCACCAGTGCCCTATGTCTTGGCCAACGTTAAATTTCCCCAACTCAAGGTGAAATCAAAGGGTGTGTGGCAAAGGGCAAGCTCAGTCACAAAGGACACGATATCTGTCTCACTCGGGTTGAGTGGTGGCTGCTGGGTGGGGGCTGTGCTGGCTGTCACTGAAAAATGGTTCACTCTCTGTATGCACGACGTAATATTTGTGATAGCTGGTGACTTCTTGGATGCAGTGTATAAGCATAAATTTTACTCATATTTGGAACGAAACACAGAGACAGTATGGCAGTGTAGCACATGGTGGAAACTGCACCAGCACTACGGAAACGATTAACCAATGCTAGAAGAAGGTATGTAAGCGACTCCGCCTTGTCAATTAAATTTACTTAGCGGTACCCGAGTGTTCATAGTGTTCAGACATGAATCATACTGTAAAGAATTGTAACGAAACATAAGGTGTCTGTGCACGTTGCGGTTTGCCGAATCGTGTCGAAAAATGGTTGCCCAAATAGACTGAATCTGGTTGTCTGTGTCCCATGGAAAAATCGTGGAAGAAAATGAGGAGGGAAGGAAACAGACCAACTTACAGAAGGTCCTTATATCGTCTGACACAATGGAGTGACTATGAGACCCATAAAAGGATCAAAAGAAAGAGAAATCCCCAAGTAAGGCCAAAAGAGATAGAGAAACTGACAGGAAAATAAGAGAAGATACCATCTGGAAAGAGAATTAGTCTCGGGGGACTCTCATACAACCATTCCACCGTCCAGACGAAGGATGTTGGGATACAAACAGAGGCTGGCAATGAGTGTAGGATATATCACCTGGGGCACACTCGCTACAAGAAAGAAGACTGATAAAGACTGAATATCGCAAGCAGGAAGTCCGCGAGCTAGAAGACCAAAAATATGAAGACCAGGAAGCAGGCAGCACAGAAGACCAAGAAGAAAAGAAGACATCTATTAGACCCGGCTTGAGTAATGAAGCTGAAACCTGGTTGGTAGGTACTCAGAGAGCGCACAGGATAAGGTTAAGATTGTAGATGGGGCTGTAAACAGTTACTATGAGTTGGATAATCAAACACTCAACTTTATTTTTCTAAGAAGAATTTACACATCGTTTTAAAAGGTCACAACTAGACAATACTGCTGAAGCCCTAGTTAAATGAAACTTAAGATGCTTTCTGGAGTGAAGGCCCAACCTGCCCCCCCCCCCCCCCACCCAAAAAAAAGAACGGCTGAATGCCGGGCTTAGAAGTCAAAAGCAATTAAAAATAGAAGGTAATTTTTTTAAAAGATCATGCAGTTGAAAACAATTAGCGGCTGAATGCCTACACTACACGTCTGAAGGACAACTACTAATACACATTAATAAAAAAGTTTTCCAACCAAGAAATTTCGTTTTAAACTTAAAATAGAACGGCCGAAAGCCTACTTAGAGAAATATTATCTTATTGGATGACTGAGGGCCACAAACAAATTTGAAACAACGGCTGAAGACATTAACAACAGGTCAGACAACCAATTTAAAATAAACCCCTTCCATCCTATAAAAAACTTTCCTTTAAAGAATACACACGGCTGACGGCCGTATTAAAAGGGATTCACGTAAATCCTAAGCTGAAGGACGCACAAACAAATCAAACAACTAATGGCTTACAAGAAATTTCAGATAGAACAAATTTTAAGAATTTTTTTTATATAAAAATAATCTTCAAAATTTTAATTTGACACGGAAGAAGGCATTTATGTAAAAATTAAAAAGAACTCAATTAATGCATGGCCGAAGGTCTTGCACAAAACTTCAAACTAAAATGAAAATCAGAATCTAAAAGTAACAGAGCTAGTGGTACTCAGAAGTGTTCCAACGGACGGCCTGAGAAGGTAGCTCAAACGTAAGGTGATGTGGGACAGGCAGCCAAGAGTTGAAGTTAAATAATCGGATGGCAGCCTAAACTAAAGACGGAGCAAGGACCGATGAATAATTTAACAGATTGCGTTCCATCCGACCAATGGCACAATGATGGAAAATATCGGCCAGGGACAAGGATTCGAACAGCACTACATCTTCATAAATTGGCGTCTAAAACAGTCAAGGGAACAATATCCACTCTAAGTAAAATGTGAACCAAACAACTTAAAAGGCTGTCGAGCTACACGCCGTGCAAACAGCATCAACACAACGAGGAAAGGCACATTGCCGGAAAACTACATTAACGACCAGGCCAGGTAACTGGGGCGTTAACGGCCACAGGGTAGAAAATACCGCCGGTGCACTTCACTGGCAAGTAACAGTCAATTTAATAATTAATCACAATATAGGAAGACGGCTGCAAGATTTCGCCGCCTCCAACACACCATACGTTGCTGCTATCCTGGAAGGCCTAGGGAGCAACAACCCACAAATGAACGAAGAGATGTCACAGTAGTTGAGTTTTCATAACAGGTTAACTGATTACTCAACTTCAGCGTCCAGGTTCGGTGGGCAACGAATTTTGTCGCTCTCGCGGCTAGCACCTCATGATCTGGCAGTGCGTGCACACTGCCAGCAGTCCCGGCCTGGCGCTCGTGCCGTGGAGACTTCCTCGCTGCACTGTCCCAACCGACTGACCACATGCAGCATGCAGACAGTATTGAAATAGCTGCTCAGTCAAAACCACGCAAGCTACACATGGTTCCACGAAAACACTTCCACAAACAAATCGAACAATGCTAAAACCAGTGACAGTGAAACAACAAGGATTAATCACAAGTCGATACACACAGAGAACCCAGAAGCGGTCAGCGACCAAATACCCGTCGTCTGATGAGGCGGCTGGCCGAACAACCAACCAAGGTCGTCCTCATTCAAGTCATGTTTGTCGGCAACGGTCAGGCGAGTCATGGCTGTCTGGACCTCAGTGCTGCTCCGTCCCGACTGAACTCCCAACACACGACGACCGGGAAATACTAGCAGTCTCCCCAAAGATAGTACGACAGTGCTGCTATTGATAAGCTGCTACTCACGGGAAGGCAAGCCAGAAACTTAGTCACACCATTAAATCGAATAAGGAAACGGCATGGCAGTACCGCAAAGACAAGATGTCAAGCAATAAACGGCTCGCACACGAGCCGCGCACGGCTCAGAAGCTTACTACCCAGCTCAAATATATACCGTCTGTGATGACTTAATAAGGCTGTCCAGACGTGAAGTAACTAGACTTCGGACAGTAGCAATGAGACGACCTGTGTGTTTTAGTCACCTCACTGAAACAGCAAACGTGCACGTCGATGGCCGACAAGAATCTATGAGAACTCAACAATTTAAACACTATGTGGAAAAAATTGTCACCGTTTGGAGATACAGCATTAGTACCATGCAAAACCACGGCTAACCATCGTAATGGCTTCAATTCCTCGGAATAATATCTTTTGGTATGCCACTCCAAGCTGAAATCAATTCTTGCTGATCACATCATTTAGAGCTACCAAATTTTGGGGCTTTTGATTCATATGTGTCACACGGTGTTTCTAATGCTCTCAGACACTTTGTATACGACTAAAAGTGGAAGGTTTAGCGGGCCAATCAGGAGGCGATAGGATGCCCCAGTTTCCATCAAACCAGGCACGTAAGCGTGTAGCCCTTTGAAAACCATAGTTGTCTTGGCTGCTGAGTGTGTCCACAGCATACTTGTCACGCATATGTAGAAGAAAGGGCAAAACTTGGTCACCGAGGAGGTAAAAATAAACATTTAGTTTTATGATCGCGGTAACGTGGATGAGTGGGTTCAAGAAATGTCACAAGAAAGACTCCAAAACAAGGCAGAACCACCTTCCATCTGAACCACACACACCTGTCACTGTAGGTATACAGCCTGGTCACAGCACCCTACCTACAATATCTTCCAATTTTCCTCCTCCTCTCTTCTTCCTAGTTACTGAGTTTTAGTTGATACTGATGGTTCTAGAGTGCCCCATAGTAATTATCCTCATTCCATCTACATCCTGACGGTGATCCTTTTCATATACCACCTGCATTACCATTACCCTATAGTATCACTTGCTGAACAAGTAATAATATTGTAATTGGAACATAAAATAATCTTAAAGGTTACAAAACTCATAAATATCATCCACCAATGTCTTTTTTAAATAAACATCATCTACCGTCCTCTATTTTACATACAACTCATAGATCTCCGCCGTCAATATCTTTCTTACAAACATCACATTTTGTAATTTTTTATGTATTTTAAAACATCTTTTCAATATATGTAACCTTTGTCTTAAGGGCTGTTTTACCAGTTACCAACCCAGCAGCTTCGTAGGGAATTGAAATAACAATAAATAAGAAAATAACCAGCTCCAGCAGTAAGTAATTTTACACCTGATTACGACAACTGTTAGAAGATGGTGTCTGACATCCACGAGGTATTTCTTCATATTTTCATCTGTTATTTTGTACTGCTGGTCCCCTGTCATCGACGTGTACTAACGTATATCCACACCGCGACTCGATGTGATTACACATTTTTTTGTGGCGGTGTTCGTAGCGACAAACACTTGGCTGTAGAAATGGCTTACGAAGTCACCGCCACACTTTTAATAGCGGGCCGACCGGTCCGCTGGAACAGTAAACAGAAAGATGAAACCCCAAACACTCTGATTAAATAAAAGTCGGTACTTATCTTTATTGATGAAGATACAGAAACATAATAGTGAACTCGGTGTCTACAGAAATCTGTCTAGTTCGAGTCGGAGCGGCTAGGTCAGCATCGGCTGACGACAAACAACAACTCTGCCGCGATGAACACACAACTGACTAGCAAGTACACACTTCTGTGGCGAGTATTCAACTGAGCGGCGAATACAGAACTGTCCTAGCGCTCGCGACTCCAGCGCTTAAGAAGCCAGAAGCCAGCGGTGGCGCGCGCAGACTTGCGGCGATTTGCTGTCTCGCTGGCGCTGCTTATGGCGTCCGGACTTTGATGCTGCCAACCTTTTGGCAGCGGGCTCGGTTGGCATTACTGCCCAGGATATAACACTCCTCCCCCCCAAATCGCCGCACCGTCGTGGAATAGTGACGTGGCGAGCGTCGACGGCGGGGGAGGGGTCTGGCCGCAGGCGTAGCAGAAGAGACCGGGGCGGAGACTATTGTCGGCGGCAGTCCCCGGTCCGCACCCCAGCATTGGCCGCGCGGGGCCTCGGGAAACACCGACTGAAAACCGAGGTCAGGGTGCACGCCTGTGACCACGGGCGCAGCTTCTGGTACTGGACGCGACGGGGCGTCGGGACCCACGAAGAGAGGCAGCGTCTCCTGACGCTGCGTCGACGGCTGCTGAGTGGGCGCCGGACAAGGCGCTGCGGTGTCAGACTCCTTGGGGGTGCCCAAGGAAAGCGGCTGCAGGACAGGCTGCACAGCCACCGCTTGAGAAGGCGGCCCGGCTGAGGGGTCGACGTCCATCAGCTCCGAAGGCGGTGGCGACTGAAGAGGGACCGCAGGCGCCGGAGCGACCACCTGGGGCGCTCCCGAATGAAGCTGCGCGGGAGGCATCAACGGGACGGGCTGTTGGCGTGGTAGCGGCGACGGCTGCTGCTGCTGCTGCTCTGGGGGCGGCAGCGAAGTCGGAAGGAGAGGCTGGAACCCGCCGCGGACCAAATCTGTGGACAAAGAACGAGCGGCAGAATCCGGGCGGCCAGCGCGGCGCAACTGGTTCTGATGCCTCCTGTGCACCCCAGTACCACCTTGAACAGTATAAAAACCGCGACCCTGGACACTTATCACGGTACCACGTTCCCAACGACGGCGACCGTGATAAACTCTGAAAAAAAACGGCGTCGTTGAGCTGAAAACGCGTGCGATGCTCAGAAGCGGCGGGTCGATCCGGGGGGTGCAACAACCGTAGTAGGGTGCGATGACGACGGCCGTGGAGAAGCTCCGCAGGCGAAGGGCCGTCGCGTGGCGTGGTCCGGTACGACGACAGGAACGTGATGAGGGCCTGCTGACGAGAGTGCGTAGCACGAAGGCGGTCCTTATGATCCTTGAATGTGCGTACAAAACGTTCCGCTGCACCATTCGATTGAGGGTGGAACGGCGGAGTAAGAACATGGCGAATGCCATTGGCAGAACAAAAACTTTCAAATTCAGCAGAGGTAAATTGTGGACCATTGTCAGACACTAAAACTTCTGGAAGACCCTCAATACAAAAAATTGAAGTCAACGCCTGTATAGTTTGTGCAGACGTTGTAGACTGCATGGGCACAACAAACGGAAAATTACTAAATGCATCTATCACGATGAGCCAACGAGAATTCCAGTATGGACCAGCGAAATCAATATGTACTCGCTGCCAGGGACCGGCAGGGCGTGCCCACTCAAAATAGCGTTGAGGCGGAGCAGCTTGGTGTTCGGCACACGTCGAACAATCTGTAGACATCTGCGTAATCTGCTTATCAATGCCGATCCATGTACAATGACGGCGGGCAAGCTGCTTGGTGCGGACCACTCCCCAATGACCTTGATGCAACAAGGCGAGGACCTTGGATTGGAGCACTTGGGGAACCACGACACGAAGCTGGTCATTTTCGGTGCGTAACAGCAAAACTCCGTGCGAAACAGACAACAGATGACGTTGCGGATAATAGCGACGAACCACAGGATCCGATATGTCCTTTGCCTTGGACGGCCAACCACGTTGAACAAAACGTTATAGTAAACTCAGATGAGGATCCGTAGCTGTCTCACGTGCCACCTGACGATAATCAATCGGAAAATCCCGGAGGGATTGATGCTCATCGGCGTCAATCTGATGGCAAGAGTCGTCAGAGGAATCGAAGACATCATCCGCAGCAATCGGCAATCTAGAAAGCGCGTCAGCGTTTGCATGCTGAGCTGTAGGGCGATACAGTATCTCATACTGGTATTGTGATAACAAAAGAGCCCAACGTTGTAGTCTCTGAGCTGTCCGCTTAGGAATTGGTTTAGACGGATGAAACAGTGACGCCAGGGGCTTGTGATCTGTTACTAAATAGAATGGTCTACCATAGAGGTAGTGATGGAATTTTGTGACACCGAACACAATAGCCAACGCTTCCTTGTCCAATTGGCTATAATTACACTGAGCTTTGTTGAGCAATTTAGATGCGAACGCAATAGGACGTTCGGTGTTACCGACTCGGTGAGACAACACAGCACCGAGGCCGAAAGAAGAGGCATCACAAGCTAACACCAGAGGCTTGTTAGGGTCGTAATGGACCAGACAACGATCATTCAATAAAGCCTCTTTAAGCTGCTGAAAGGCTGATTGGCAATCAGCTGACCACACAAACGGAACATTCTTACGGCGGAGACGATGCAACGGTGCAGCAATCTGTGATGCATTAGGTATAAACCCAATAAAATACGTCAATTTGCCAAGAACTGCTTGCAATTCATGCAGATTGCGAGGGGCGGGCAAATCACGAATAGCTGCTAAATGTGACTGGGAGGGATGAATGCCTTGAGCATTAATAACATGTCCCAGATACTCCATCTCCGTAAGGAAAAATGAACATTTATCGATGTTGCAACGTAGGCCTGCCTGAGACAACACTTTAAACAAACACTCCAAATTACGGAAATGTTCAGCAGGCGTCCGACCGGACACAACAATATCGTCTAAATAGTTGCAACACGATGGCACATTAGCCAGAAGTTGTGACAAAAAACGCTGAAAAACAGCTGGAGCTGACGCACAACCAAAAGGCAAACGCAGAAAACGGAACAACCCCAACGACGTGTTTATGACAAAATACTGTTGTGATTGCTCGTCGAGGGGCAATTGCAAATATGCTTCACGGAGATCAATTTTGGAAAAGAAACGAGCTTCCCCTAACTTATCCATCAGCTCGTCCGGCCTAGGCAAAGGAAAAGAATCAATGACAGTCTGAGGATTAACTGTCGACTTAAAATCAGCACACAAACTTAACTTGCCAGACGGTTTCTTTATAATAACTAAGGGAGAAGCCCACTGGCTCGCTGAAACGGGTTGAATAACACCGTTGTTTTGCCAACGACGAAGTTCCTCTTCTACAGGCGCCCGGAGGGCGTGAGGCACTGGACGAGCACGACAAAATCGAGGCTGAGCATTATCTTTTAACGTAATATGAGCGGCAAAGTTCGCAGCACAACCTAGTTCGTCTTTAAATATGTCACTGTATTGTTTACACAAATCCGTTATGCTGTCTTGAGGAACAACAACAGAATTAATTTGCAACACATTGTCTTGGATAGACAGGCCAAACAAGTCAAAACAGTCTAATCCGAAAATGTTTACACTGTCTGTAGCGCGGAGCACTGTGAATGAAACTGTTTTTGTATTGCCACGGAATGTGGCTGGCACGCTACATACACCTAACACAGGAATTTGTTCGCCACTATAAGTAGCCAAAGAATGTTTTGCCGCTGAAAGTTTAGGGCGGCCGATAGCCGCATACGTAGCACTATTTATGAGAGTCACAGACGCACCAGTGTCTAATTGAAAACTAAAGGTCTTATCCTGGATGCGTAGCTTCACAAATAGTTTATTACACTGTCTCTGGATCGGTGCAGTGGAGGCGGAAGACACCAAATCAGCGCGTTTAGCGCGTGTTCGCTGCTTACGACATCTCGTGGGTTGGACGGGTGGAACAACAACTCCCGCTTCACTTGCAGACTGTACATTACTTTTTACAGCGTTTGAATTACGCGTGGGTCGCATAGCAGAGGGCTGGGTGGGTCGCTTATTGCGAACAAGTTTATTACCCACACGAACCGTGGAAGAGTCTTTAAACGCGACCTTCTGGGCGGGCTGGCTTTGAAGAACATGAATATCCATGGGCTGGGCAGCACTAGAATTGTTCTTGCGTTTACGCAAACAAACAGTCTGGATGTGTCCTTTCCTTTGACAAAAGTGACAAACTGCGTTTCTCAACGGGCAACGTTCACGAGGATGAGCAAGAACACACTTAGGGCAAGACTTAACTTTATCATTTTGCACACGCGGCTGACGAATGTGTTTAACATGACGCGGCCGGCTAGTGTTTACAGTCTGACTCTGCCGGTGGGGCCGCGGGCGTGACGTAACTTGCTTAGCACAGGCAATTTGAGAAATACATGGCTGACCTAACCACACTCAGCATAGTCAAAAGTATCTTGGGCTTCAATGATGTTCATCACAGTCTCTAATGACGGGTCAGGCAACTTTAAGATAGCAGCACGAATACGAGAATCTGCAATGTTTTGCGTAATAGCGTCTCGTAACATGACATCACTGTAGGAAGCTCCACACACACAATTAAATCGGCACTGACGGGTGAGGCCCCGTAAATCTGTTAACCACTGTTTATTAGATTGATGTGGCAGTTTCTTTAATCTGAAGAACTTGAATCTGGCTGCTGCCACATGAACTCGCGACTCGAAATACTCAGCAAGCTTGTTAACAACAACGTCATAGTCTAAAGCTTCTGGCTTGCATTCCGGGAACAACTTACAAAGTAGTCGATAGATTTCCACGCCTGCAGTGGAAATTAAATAAAGCTGCCGCTCAGTACCTGTGATTTTGTAGACTGTCATGTGCGCCTGCAACTGCGCGAAATATTCTCGCCATTCTTCTCTGGATTGATCAAAAGCCCGGAACTGTGGTGCTGCCTGTGCTTGTTCCTTTTGTGTTGGAGGATTAGCCGCTTGTTTGGCGATTGCTTCCACCAGACTTTGTATTTGCTGACTCTGTAACAAGATCAACTGTTGTAACTCGGCAGACATAGTGAACACAAATTAAACCAGCCCCCAAAAGTTTATCGCTATAATTAGTATAACAAGAACAAGTTGAACCAGCCCTGCACACGAGTTCGGAAGACCTCGTCGCCAGTTTTGTGGCGGTGTTCGTAGCGACAAACACTTGGCTGTAGAAATGGCTTACGAAGTCACCGCCACACTTTTAATAGCGGGCCGACCGGTCCGCTGGAACAGTAAACAGAAAGATGAAACCCCAAACACTCTGATTAAATAAAAGTCGGTACTTATCTTTATTGATGAAGATACAGAAACATAATAGTGAACTCGGTGTCTACAGAAATCTGTCTAATTCGAGTCGGAGCGGCTAGGTCAGCATCGGCTGACGACAAACAACAACTCTGCCGCGATGAACACACAACTGACTAGCAAGTACACACTTCTGTGGCGAGTATTCAACTGAGCGGCGAATACAGAACTGTCCTAGCGCTCGCGACTCCAGCGCTTAAGAAGCCAGAAGCCAGCGGTGGCGCGCGCAGACTTGCGGCGATTTGCTGTCTCGCTGGCGCTGCTTATGGCGTCCGGACTTTGATGCTGCCAACCTTTTGGCAGCGGGCTCGGTTGGCATTACTGCCCAGGATATAACACATTTTCTAGGGGTGGAAAACTGTTATCACCACGTCCGAATTAGTGTAATTACAGAGTGACAATCACTTGAGGCTATCAATGATATTAATTAATTCTGACTATAATTTGAATTCGTGATTTTATTTATGTTGCTAAGGTGAAAAATAGACACTAAAATGACAGTAGTGAGTCTCAATGTTATTGCTGGCCATCATTGCAAATAATGCAGAAGTTTGATAATTTCACCATCATGGTGCCATGTGGTACAAGAAGAGACTGTCCTCCACAAATGAATATATCAGAGAAGCACCAGAAAAGCGGTTCTGGCGGTTAGAAGAAATTAGTGTCTGAAAACCTAACGCAATGAAGCTGCTTGCTCAAAACTGCCCAAAGGAGCAGAGTTACGTTGTCTATGAAAAATAGTGCCGTCTGTGCTGGCGATCGTAATCTTTGAAACTCAAGACTTTAATGAACCCCACAACAAGAGCTCTATGTCTCTGGAAGTCGACTTCTGCCTCCAGCAAGACGTGTTTCCGTGACTGGTACAAACAGTCTACAGCACACATGGTCCTACCGTTTAGGCGCAATGTTGAGACTGTTTCAGTGAAGGCTGGTACAAGGAGGGTCGATAATAGACCGTCAGTTAATCACAGAAACAGTTAGTGATCTTGTTACTCGCTAGTTGCGACAATTAGCCCAGTGGGAAATCCGAAGGCAACTCGTAATTACGATCTGCAGGGCGCCTTCATTAGACTACCTCTCTCGCACGCCCCTCAACTACAAGTTCAGTTTCTTAATTTTGTGTCCCCTGATCTCTGTTTTATACCATGGATTGTCTTTCCACTAGTACCTTTCTCGCATCCAGACACTTTTGGCACCTATTTCAGTACGTTTTAACCACTTCAGTCTGTGAATTCCTTGTCTTTATGAGTCAGACATTTTTAATTGAGTCTATAGTCGACTCTTGTTTAAGTAGAGTTGTGCTGTCACCTTTCATTCTTTATCTATCCACTGTGATCGTGAAGAAAGGGTCGGATGACGCCTGTAGCAGTAGAGCGACTCGATGATTCAGGACAGGAGTTATGGTTGTGGCTGTGATTTCCAAACGACACAGCTGAGAACGCGGTTTCAGCTTTTCATATCTTCAGGCCATGAGACCTTCCTTCATGCTTCTAGCGTTCTGGTGTCGTACTTCAAAGGCCATGCTAATTTCTCTGGTCTGCGACGTGTGATGAGCTCAGGTTAATATATGAGACAATTGCTTCTGTAATATTTATAGAGGAGCAGTTCTGGAGAGAGCGGCTTCTGATCGGATGCCGCTGGCCTGCATTCAAATGGAAGTGCATTGCTGTACTACTTGCATCTGTCTTACGTTACATGTTACTATTATCGACTATCAAACCTGGTCATCAATTGTTGCCTAAGGCTGTTGAATCTATCGGCGGCGGTTTCGCGACTGAGATGCCCTCTGTACATACCCGATGCGGTGACGTGTCAGATCCCAATTTCCACTTGACTTTGGATATTTAGTCTCCCATGGGCAGTCCACCTGTTGTCTGGCAGCGATCAAAAGCAGTGAAATCAAGCGTTTTGCCCACGTTGAGCTCAAACGTCACTCCAAAGGCTAATATGAAGTATGAAGATTTTCTCCTGACGTATCGAATGATTTCATTTCACATTGCGACAGGATTATTGTGTCTCCAACATAGTGGTCATCTCGTACACATGCTTGTGAATGGACATGCATGACTGAGTAGACAAAATGTACTCTTTCTTACTTCAGCATTTGAAATACAAAGATTTGGAGTTTGCAACATGGGTAAATAAGTGGTGTCCTAGCATTAGTGCTAACTGTAGATTTACTGTTTGGCGCTGCAAAACTATGCACAAATGTATGCAGCAAACCGATTCTTCCAAAAACATATTATATTACGATGGGAATTTTGGAATGTGAGATGGTAAATACTCATGTTCCTAGTGGCTGCAAAAAGTGCAGGTTATATCCGTTGTCAAGATAGTTCTTCGACCAAAAATACAAAATATAAACTTCTATCGTTCTATGTCTGTTACAGTATTTTAGAACGTGTTTTGGGTTCATGTGTTATCAACTTCCTCGAGACCAAAAATCTTCTGCATAGGTATTAACAAGAATATCCCAGACAACGATCTTACGAAAGCCCGCTCGCTCTGCTCGTCCAGGAGACCAAGAAGGTAGTAGGCTATCGGGAGACGTTCGATATAGTGCAGCACATTTGGCTCTGAGCACTACGGGATATAACTTCTGGGGTCATCAGTCCCCTACAACTTAGAACTACTTAAACCTAACTAACCTAAGGACATCACACACATCCACGCCCGAGGCAGGATTCGAACCTGCGACCGTAGCGGTCGCGCGGTTCCCGACTGTAGCACCTAGAACCGCTCGGCCACCCCGGCCGGCTGCAGCACATTTGCCCAATAAAGAAAACACTAGAGTGTGGAAATTAACAAGTTTTTTAATTGTATTAGTGAGTTCGTAGCTAATAGAACGCAGCACAGAGAGATATCTTCAGGTGTAAGAGTAACTTTGAACACATCCCTAGGAAGGGCTACAGGAAGGAATAAATAACCTAGTGGAAACGTGAGAAGCCGAATTAGGCTACACGATCGTTGAATAATCACTCGTAGAAATGAGACCAACGAAATATCTGGGAATACGCATACGGAGCTATTTAAAATGTAACGAATACGTGAAACTAATTGTAGAAAGACTGGTACTTGACCGAGTTTCGTAGTAAAAATCCTCAGGAACTGTAGTCCACCACATAGGAGATAGCGTACCAAGCATTTATTCAACTGATCCATAAATTTTGGTTATTAGTCTTGAATTCATACCAGAAGTCACACATTGTGTGCAGGGGATTGAATAATGCGTACTAAATTTACATAAGATGAAAGTAAGAGGAGCAATAACTGGAAATAGTGTGGATGTGTTGTACTAAGTACGATTAGAATTTTTGACAGCGTAATACCCTGAAATGGAGCCTCTTGATAGTACCGAACCTGTCAACATTGATGGCTTTAGCCACGGAATTAATGCAGACATTTCATGCACTAACGGACTTAGGCAGAAGTGAGATCGTCTTACAACAGGACAAGGAAATACGCTTATGACGCGAAAAATATGCGAGCTGTTTAAAACTATGTATTATATCAGAGGACAACGGAAGAGGTTACAGAAGAAGACCGCAGGAAGCAGAGGAGCTTTTTCGACTGCATCACTAAATGACAGAGGAAGTAATTAAGTCTGTCTGATATGTCCTAAAAGGTAACCCTGAAATAGTTACGGAGGGTAGAGAAGATTATCCCAGATAATCGCCTCTAATTTAGATCATGACAATATAAAGGAATGTTCATGGAAGAAAGGATGTGGTCAAAATTTGTATCAACATACCACACTCCTCAAAATTTTCTGAGAGAATCATGAGCGAACTGAGAATGCTTTGCCGGCTATACTACAGTAAACACCATGTTTTTTAGGGTGTGTTCCTTAGTGACTTCCATGAGGTGATAAACAGCTTGCATAGTTCATAGTGCAACAGGGTTCGCTCCAGTTACGGTGCTAAGGAACAAGGTAGCAGCAGTCCAAATTACGGAAATAATAACATTCCCGTAGAGGCAACACATATACATAGAGAAGTGATAGAAATGACACAAATGGCAGTGGCCAAACGAAAGGAATGGCCGGATGGGATCGTGAAGGTGTGAAATACGAAGTAGGGCAGAAGATTGTAATATAATCACGTAGGCTATTCAGCAGACAGAAGCCAGTGTGGCACAAATTCTTTCCGCTGTGGGATGGACCAATCAAGAACCGGTGCATTGTATATGCCAATTTCATGCAAGTGGAGACGATTAAAACTGGCAAATATGGAGCAAAACACCATAGTAACAACATAAAAACTTTCAGAACATTAGGGACCCACACCTATGTGGGGAGGGGGGAGGGGGGAAAGACTTTAACGTCTCATGATAGAGAAGAGAAATGAGTTAGTCAAATGGGTAGCCATCCAAGTGATGAGCGATAAATAAAGAGTCAGTAACAGGGAAAGAGAAGGGAACAACTAGATGATGCAGTGCTGCTTTGCAATTCGAAGATTAGAAGACTTAGCAAGAGAGTATGTGCACCGGATGGATGGGAGGTAATAGAATGGAATAGAAATGCACATGATTTCAGGTAGAGCCGGAACGGGTGTGACGCCTTAGAAGGAGGAGCATTGGTGTATTGAGTAGTTGGTGCGTATATGTATAAGGATAAATAGAGCAACCCACACCAAGGAACTGTGTGATTATTTACAGATGAAGAGGGAAGAAGGAATGAGTTTATTCTTTTATACACTGAAGAGCCAAAGAAACTGGTACACCTGCCTATTATCTTCCAGGGACCCCGCGAGCACGGAGAAGTGCCGAACACAACGTGGAATGGACTCGACTAATGACTGAAGTACTGCTGGAGGAAAATGACACCATGAATCCTATGGAGCTGTCCATAAATCCGTAAGAGTATTAAGGGTGGAGATCTATTCTGAACAGCATGCTGCAAGGCATCGCAGATATGCTCAATAATGTTCATGATGGGGAGTTTGGTGTCCAACGGAAAAGTTTAAATTCAGAAGAGTGTTCCTGGAGCTACTCTGTAGTAATTCTGGACGTGTAGGGTGTCGCATTGCCCTGCTGAAATTGCCCAAGTCCGTCGGAATGCACAATGGACATGAATCGATGCAGGTGATCAGACAGGATATTTACGTACGTGTCACCTGTCAGAGTCGCATTTAGCCAAGGAACATGTTTCCAGTCACCAACAGTCCAATGCCGGTGTTGACGGGCCCAGGCTAGACGTAAAGCTTTGTGTCGTGCTGTCATGAAGGCAACACGAGTGGACCTTCGGTTCCGGAAGCCCATGTCGCTGCTATTTCGTTGAATGGTTCGCACGCTGACACATGTTGATGGCCCAGCATTGATATCTGCAGCAATTTGTGGAAGGATTGCTCTTCCGTCACACTGAACGCTTCTCTTCAGTCGTGTTAGGTCTAGTTCTTGCAGGATATTTTTCCGGCCGCAGAGATGTCGGCCATTTGATGTTTTACCCGATTCCTGGTATTCACGGTACACTCGTCAAATGGTCGTACGGGAAAATCCCCACTACATCGCTACCACGTAGATGCTGTGTGCCATCGCCTGTGCGCCGACCGTAACACCATGTTCAGTCTCACTTACATCTTGATAACCTCCTATTCTAGCAGCAGTAGCGGATCTGACAACTCCTCCAGACGCTTATTGTCTTCTTTCCCGACCGCAACGCCATATCCTGCCTGTTTACATATCTCTATATTTGAATACGCATGCCTATGTCAGTTTCTTTGGCGCTTCAGTGTAGTTCATAGATGGCACAATAGTAATTTTCGAAGTTAGTGAACTAGTGTTTTGCTGATAATTTGCTGAGGGAAGTGAAAGAAGAATTGAGTCATGTGTAGTGGACATGAATGGCTGCTCAACCAAATGAAGTAAAAGTTACCTAACGATGATTTTCTTCAAGTTGAAACTATTGCTTTGTTTATTCTGTTACCTGAGGAGGATAGCCCTAAATACTTCCGTGAGGAAAAGTGGATATGATGAAGATGGAGGAAATGTATGCACTGCCCAAGAATGTATAGTTCTGGTTAGGGAATAAATTACGAAGGTAATCCCAGTAGTTCACACGACACAGAGGCAAATTCAGTTAATACCATCGCATAAGGATATGGGAAACTTTGGTGTTTTGGTTTGAATGTGTCGACAGGAATAATGACGCCAGACATGGGGCAACTCCAAGTGAGGTGCCAGGAGTGAAACCGAAATGACTTAAAGAGAGCGGATGGTAGATGAGAACCGCGTACATCATAAAACGAGACTAAGCTAGGAGATAAAGGGTAGCTGTGTCTCCTGATGGTATTCTATTGTCACATGAGTATTACAGATGTAAATTAGGGTCATAGAGAGGTAGAACAACTACTAACATTGGGAAGCACCAACATTTAAACAACGCATTGTGTATTGACATAGTGATAAGCATATATTTTTTATAAATAGAATCAGGAAATGTGTCTTGTACTAAGAAATTTTTGAATTTCCCGTAATGACGGTTCAGTAAAATGTTGTATCATGAGTACTGTGCAGATGGGAGATGTCGATGAAAACTCTTTGCGAACAGGATGGCACAGCAGACATGGGTACATGAAGAAGGCATCAGCAGCCACAGAGATGAACTTTGCGGCAGTTGAGTGCCTAATTCCTGGGTGACCAGCTACTGGATGGGTCTGGTGGGAAGCAGAACTAGGCCAGGTAGACACACTGTTGTGTAGACACCAGCCTAAGGGCAGCAGATGTGCCTGCACCATAAGCTGAAGACAGTGTCGCCCACAGGAGACCTGAGCGAGACATGCCCGTGTCGAGAGTCCAGCCAGACAAAGTATCCGCCATATTACAACAAGCACAAGCTCGTGCCAAGAGTGATAACGCTAGGCCTTGTCACGACCTATCAAGAAAACCACAAAGGAATGACTAAGACCATTCCTCTTCTTGGGATGTCCAGCCGGCCAGGCTCCAATGCGAGTAAGACTGTGCCAAGGCCTTTCATTCCATGTGTAGATTTTCTCCTCATTAGGATTACCCACATGCTTTCGGTCATGCAATGCGGCTTGAATAAGGACCCATTTTTGTGCCATTGACACCCACGGATAGCAGTTCCACATCAGGTAGCGTTATCCTGATTTGTTGAAGTCGCTTGCTCTGCTTCGAGCCTTATGATACACTTCTGCGTTTCCCCAACAGAAGATGCCCTCCCAGATATCATACAAAGGTGTCTATAAACGTACTTTGACTCTGCCCACGATTTGTCATTCAGTTGCCGCGCGGGATTAGCCGAGCGGTCTCGGCGCTGCAGTCATGGACTGTGTGGCTGGTCCCGGCGGAGGTTCGAGTCCTCCATCGGGCATGGGTGTGTGTGTTTGTCCGTAGGATAATTTAGATTCAGTAGTGTGTAAGCTTAGGGACTGATGACCTTAGTAGTTAAGTCCCATAAGATTTCACACACATTTGAACATTTTTTTTTGTCATTCAGTTGTAAATAAATATTTGCACTGGCATGGGCTGTAGGCCGACCCAGATTTGGCGATGTATAGAATGGAAGAAGTCCAGGGTCTAGACAGGCTATTACCATACAGGAAGCATAAGTGCCACCTTGTCTCCATAGGTGACGTACTTTAATTTAAGGATCAGCTGGTGGAGAACGACGAGATTTCGCCCTCCGATTTCTCCAACTGAACCTTGTGCATACGCACATTCATGTCCAGTGCCATGTGACCTTTCTCAAGAGTGTCAGTGCATACCAGGACCAACGTTTGACGATCACCAGTGTTGCACGAGTTAGGTGGAGACAAAATCCTGCCCTATAGTGAATATTGTTTGAGTTCTTTCTTCTTTTTCAGAATACTTATACCTTAAGTATTATCAAAATGCAACTTATATTTGTAACTTTATGAACATGAAACCGTAACTCATTTGTTCACATATTGATATTTTTACTTGTACTGTTTCTTGTTTCGTTTGTACATGTAACACAAACTCACATTACTGCGCCCACACAGCTTTGTTTTACATGGATAACGATAGCAAAGTTTTGAGTAAGATACTATTTGGGTGGCAATCCGCCACAAAAGCCTTTCATTTTTCAGTAGGCTGGTAATCCCCTACACCCCCACTAAAATGATCGAATGCAATCTGGGGAGTTCTGAATTTACAGAGACGTCATCTTTAGAAAAGATATTTAGAAATTAGTACAACAGTTGACATTAATTTTTGGTTTTAATGTTCCCTCATCATATTTCTTACACACATGGTTATCCTGTGTTAGCACAAATTTTTGGGTTATTTCCTTGTGTGTGCATAAATAATAATACGCCAATCATTTATTGTTGATACAGTGATAACGACAACAATACGGGCTTCCAGATTTGAAAAAGGTATTTATTATAGGATGAGTTTCTTATGTTCATCGAAGTAAATTTTTGTAAGATTTTAAATAATTTTAGATGATATACAAATTCTGAAGTGCATAATACTTATGTAGGCATGTCGAGAACATATTTCACTGACCTATATCTTGCGCCAATTGGTTGATTTATTTGACGTGGGACCACCACTGATCAAGCGGCAGATGAAGCCATATATTACCCTTGATCAGAGATAAATAGGAGTAATGTGCTAATGACGGGTAGAAGGCGAAAAAGGCTTTTAGAATCATAATGTCGAATATGGCAGTGATTGCAGAGGCAGTACTAACTATCTATGTTTGCTCTTTCTTTCTTGACGTCCTCTGGAGTTGTGTAAAACGTTGGAAATTTGTGGTTAGAAACAATGGAACCCAACTGCTGAGGTCATCGGTCCCAGTGCTTACACACTACCAAATCTAACTTACGTTAAGGTCAACACGCACACCCATGCCCGAGAGAGGACTCGAATCTCCGACGGGGGAAGCCGCGCGGACCGTGACAAGAAGCCCAAGACCGCGCGGCTAACCCGCGCGGCAGGAGGAGGTGTGAATTGCGGGCGCTGGGCCACCAGGTGTAAACAAGTATGAGACAGCGAGGACCCATCGCAGACGTCGCGCCCTTGGTATTCAAGCGGCCGTGCCTTTTCGTAGCCGTGCTGTGAATTTACAACAGGGATGCGAGGGTCCACCGCAGCTGTCTTTTCATAGCTGGACTGAGGACTCGCAACAGAGACAGAGTGCAAGAAGGGGTTTTGGGCCGCCGGATGGCCAGGTGCCGGACCTAAGTCCCTCCTCGCCGAGAGCAATGAGGTAGGACCAAATTACGGTGGTAAGAAAGTGATCCCCCTCACTGTTTCCGACAGCCCAGCCACAGCACAGAACGTCTACAGGTGGACGAGAAAAACACACCGGTGGCGTGACGGAATATAGAAAAACGCTGTTCTTGGTGTGCATGTGTATTATCAGCAAACGTAGACAACATCTTTAGTAAGCTGAACACATACACCACCTTTTGTGCCATTATTGAGGAGTTGATAACTGCGTGACTTTCCCCACCGACGCCAAAAGAGCAGAACCTATTTTTTCCTTTTGTTTTTCTACCGTGGTAAGATATCACTGGTGGGAAGAACAGGCATTTACACTGGTTGGCAGTTTGTGACGTCTGCCCTTATTTCTAGCTGTTGAGCAGAGATGGGCACTAATGCAGTCGATTGAAAGGGGAGTTGCTACGGAACCGATGGAAAGAGTAGGGGAGACTTTACAAAATTATACTATAGCAAATCGTGGTGGCAAAGGGTGTAATTGGTTACGAAAGTTGAGGCGTGCTAAAAGCTATAGCCTGGCCTGAAGGAGTGTGCTTTTAGAGTCAGATTCAAGATTTGGAATCGAGAAGGTGAGCTAGTACTTTCAGAAACTGAAACTTGAGGAGGCGAATAAGTGAGACGTACATAGAAGCAGGATCGTGTAAGCGCCACTCGCAGGTTTAGGACGTCAGAAGGGTGCACTCACGACCGGCAATGATAGAGGGCGGTTGTGAGTTACTACATCACAGTAATATTACACTGTTGCAGCAGTGTGCCAGCAATAATATGTTCGTTTGGATAAAAGCGGCGCGCTCTGGAACAATCACTCTGCCTCACTAAGTTATCTTCATTTGCAGTCAATTCATTCCAATACAGTCACTGCATATCAACCATATGGCTTTGCACTTCAGTAAATATGTTAGGTTCATGTCATAACCTGATTGATATCTCAGGACTTTGCCAGCCATAGTGACGACTGTTAATGTAAACCGTCACATGTTACTTGAGATGGGGTGATGACTAATAAATGTCCAAACTTTACTAACTTGAACGTTGTTTGTGCAATAAATTCTGCATGTTTTACACTATGACTTGCTTTCATACTTATCAAATCCCTTGTCGTATTAAAGAGTGTAGAAGACAGTATAGAAGATTCAAAGAGGACCCATTTGAGATATAGTGTTTAGGGGCCCCTTGTACCAGATACGTGATCCAAAATCCACTTAGTAACTTCACCAAATACGAGGGCTACTCGGAAAGTAGGGAACGATAGGTCGCGAAATGGAAACTGCAGTGAGAATCAAAACTCTTTTATTTGCAACGATTAGCTACACCTTCTAGCTACTCTCTACACAGTCGCCGCATGGACTTAGACATCTGTCATAGCGTTGCACCAACTTTTCAATTCCCTCGTTATAGAAGACAGCCGCCAGTGCTTTTCGACAATTTTCTATTCTGGACTGCAGCTTGTTCTCTGTGTCAAAATATAGTCTTCATAGCCAGCAGTTCATTTGAGCAGAGACGAACCTCATGGGCAGCCAATTACGGGCTGTATTGTGAGTGATGAAACACTTTCCATTGAAATGCTGCAGCAGCATCTTCATGGCCCCTGCAGAGTTCGGCCGGGAATTGTCGTGGAGAACGAACCGCACAATAGTTATGTTATGAGGATTGCATTGCTTCAGGCGAAATCTTTCGCCAGGCCCTCATACTTGGTGGGTGACGCCAATTTCTAGCCCTTTTTACGTTCTCACTGTGAGCTCAGAACTGTAAAGAGCGACATGATGCGATCGACTGACGTACTATACACAGTGCCCAATACACCTGTGCAAAGATTCATCAGATTTTCACTGTATGTTCCATTCCGCGACCGATCGTTCCTTACTTTCCAAATAACCCTCGTAGCTCTGGACCCTGAGAAGAGATCTGCTACTGATATTAGACTGGTCAGTTCAGGTAGTAGAATCACAATGTAAATGGGAGGTCTCACATGTTGGCTTTTTCATTTGATTAAAGAATTAGATATATAGCTGCCAAATATGGGTGATATTTCAACAAATATTCTTTAAAACTTCAGTCTCCGAAATAAAATAACCTGATGTACTATGCTCCTGTTTTAGTCATTGACAAGTAATAGTAGTATTTTAAATGTCCATATCTCGATGTATGAATCAAATTTATTGTAAGGTTTAGTGGACACTCAGATTAAATATTCGCACATGTACTTTGTTTTACAAAACACATGACGTTTTTCATGTGTCACAATGTTATCTAAAATGTTCGCTCAAATACGTCCACAACAGAAAAATGAAACGTCTATGTCAAGTGTTATAATGTTAAGACGTAAAGGAGTTGATGAACCCAAACGAATCTGACCAAGCCTATATCTCTACAAAAACACATGTTAGCTAAATTATTATGCTGTCAGGCAAGCACACAAGCAAATAAACAGTTGAAACTACTGTCAGCTCCTAGAAGAGTGTAAATTATGTGTAACCAACACCTAACGCCTCAGATTAAGTGCCACAACGCGATTCCCTTGTCTTAATAGTCTATAAATGCGTAATGATATTGACATTTCTATCTGACTCTATGTTATTAGTGGTACAAAGCAAAAACTTTCAAGACCTGTTGTTTTTCTGTAATACTTCACCCCACAACGCATTTTATGGCGAATGAAGATAGTACGTCACGTTCTGCAGTAGAAAAATGGAATTGGTGTAATTGCCTGAGAGAATTACGTTGTTTTGTCCTGAAATTACTTGCAATTACGTTCCACCAATGTTCTAAACAAGGGCGTCACATTTTCCAACACTTTAGCTCAAGAAACTGGATTAAAAATCATGCGTTTTGATGGGACCGGTAATTTGTTATACCACTGAACTACGTATTTTCGTAATACACAAGGAGTGCTCTATAACCCACGAAATACGAGCTGTTAGCGACACAACACTGTGAAAAACAATCATAAAAGAAGCTTACACACACACACACACACACACACACACACACACACACACACACAAACACACACACTCACACACAGGAATAAAAATTAATAACCAGAAAAATTGGAAATGTGTGGCAACATCCTATGGGATCAAACTGCAGAGGTCATCGGTCCCTAGGCTCACACACTTCTTCATCTAACTTAAACTAACTTACGCTAAGGCCAACACTTACACCCACGGCCGCGCGGCAGTTAATATCTAGAAATACAGTCTTAGAACCATGAGATTTGGAGATTTGCACCGACGTAAAATTATTTTCCACTGTACCTTGCACCAAGTGTGATTCAGAAATGCAACTATGGACTTTCAAAAGTGCTGTCAAAAATTGGTAACAACACGCAACACGAACATTAAGCAGCAGTTGATTTTATTTCGCAATTTGAAGTTTTATGGAACAATATTGAAGTGAAATTCTTCTTCGACAGTTATTAGTTGCACTGCAAAACGAACATTGGTTTTTAACTTTCGGCGAGTATGTTCTATACTCGTCCTGATATGATATGGCAAATTCGCTGATTACGTTGCAAAAGTAACACTTGTTTTTAACTATTTTTGGCGAGTATGTTCTATACTCATTCTAATAAGACATGTCGAATGCAAAAATGTTTTCAATGAAATTTACAGATGTGAGATTGAATTTCCAGATGAAACAGTACAATATTCAACAAAGATTTTTAGTGAAGTACGAAAACTGAGGAAGAGAGAGAGAGAGATAAAATACATATGTGCGCTTAGTATTTTTTGACGTGAAAACACTGTAAGCTGCACCAGTGTTGTCAAAATCTTTAAGTATTTGAACATGGCGCAAAAACTTCAAATCGCTCAGAGTCTTCCGAACGCGGCACAAAATTCAGGTCACTCGAATACCTTTGAACAAGATCGTTCTGAAACTTCTTAACATTGTGTGAATTTCAGATTGTTCAGATGGTTTTGAACATGCCACTACAATGGCCAGGAGCACAAGTAAGCTAATTCCACTATCAGGAATTTTTTAAAACTTATTTTGAATATTTCTGTTAAATTTCCTAGTAGCATAACTGAGTTAGTTCCGCCATCTAACATTTTTTAAGGTTTTTAAATTTTCTCTTAGCACTATTTCGAATATGTCAAGTTACCGTCAGTGACATCTTCGAGTAAGCGACTGCAGCGCCGACTAGCAACGGAAGATTGAGCATTGAGCAGAAACTCTGTAGCCATACTACCATGTAGACGTACATGACCTTATTAGATGTCTGGAAGTTTCTCAATTCAAGTTACGGAAACGGAGGTAACCATTACTCATTCCTGTGTGTCTCCAGTTCATCTTCTGAAGTTTATCTCATACTTTTCTAGTCCTTCCACAAAATAAACGTTTAATGTGCTATTAGTGACTGCACTCAGGTCCTTCATGATACATTTAGTGACGGAGCCATATTTATCGTTGTCAGTGCATATGGAGGTTCATCAAAACTGATATGTGACTATATCCCATATCACTCGTCAAACAAAAGACATGTAAATATGGTCTGACGGAGAAAAAAAAAACATTGACGTACAGAAAATACACCAAAGACATTTGACATACATGCATTGTAGCTTCAACTGATTATCTGTGTAAAGAGATTATGTATAGGACCGCCAAGAAACTTCTGTTGTTGTGTTCATAGGAAAATCTTCATTACGCCAAGTTTATACAGTCAGGGACGCTAAACGACCTCAGACAGTAAAAGCACGTGTATCACTCATATTTGTCACAGAGCACATTACAGAAGTATAGTGAGTTGATACGTGTACAAAAATCAATCTCTGCGTAACAACTTTGACTCGCCTTATGCAGTACATGGTGCAAAGATAGTGTTACATGTGATTCTTCAATTTCTCCAGGCATGTCTTATGACGAAATAAATCTCGGGTGAGAAATTGGAGAATCACATCACATACCTCTACGGGGAGGAGATGCATCGCCGTATGAAACGATTCGAGAAGGTGTGTCAACGAAGAAGTCAGCTATTGAGCTCGTTTGCTTTCCTTATGAGGTGCCGAGAAGAACGTGTGACACCGAATTTTGGTAAGGTAAAGCACCACATCGACTCAGCAGCAGCCCGAAAAATCCAGAAACGTGCCAGCCTAGCTTTGGTACGAGAGGGAGTTCGCTACACTCGCTGGTGTCTGGACACCACCAATAAAGAACTTATACAGCTACGTCTACAACTCGCCAACCGCTTCAGTTCCTCCACCCGCGATTGCGTTGATGGTGTCACATGGGCCATAGCGAACTGTGCCCAAAAGAAGTCCACCCAACGACAGAAATCCAAGTTCGAACGTATATCGGAGAAAAGGGCCCTCTGAAGATAGGGGGAAGACCATTATCAATGTCACGAACGTAGAATGGGATAACGACGCGATCTCGGTTCTCAAGAAAGGATTGAACTTTCCTCCGACACCTAAAGATGCACCCATCGCCGACATAATTAGTGCAGTTGAACAGACAGCGGCTCGACTCCCACCTCAGGCAGCGTAAGAGGTGCGTCGCGAAACCTGCAGGGCCATAACTAGAACTAGACCCATGAAACCAAATATTTTTTTAAAAAAAAAGAGAGGGCGTCATCCGGAAGCTAAGAGAAGATCCTTGGCCCACCAGGATTACACCATGAAGATACGTCACCTGCTAGATGACACCGCATACCACAAGATTGACACCGATCCTACCAAGAGGGTCGAAAGGAAAACTTAAGCGCTTCTCAAAGATTCCGGCTTTCCTGAAGAGGTCACAAAGTTGGACGCTTATTTTGGACCCAGGGTCACTGTTCCTCCGAGGCTGCACGGCTTACCGAAAGTCCACAAGGAACACGTCCCGTTACGTCTTACTGTCAGCAATATTGGTGTCCCGACGTATCCTCTCGCCACGTACCTCAAGGAGCTGCCCAGCCCCCACGTGGGGACATGCCCACACCATATCCGTAACTTTTCGGATTTCTTGGGACGCATCAACCATCTCATGATTACGGAATCTGACATACATGTGAGCTTCGACGTGGTTTCCCTGTTTACTAGGGTTCCGTCATCTGAATCTCTGTAACTCATCGGCCGGAAATTTGATGAAAAATCCACCGATCTGTTCAGACAACTTCTAACGTCAACATATTTTCTATTTGACGGTGACTACTACGAGCAGACTGAAGGTGTTGATACGGGGAGTAATCTCTCTCTCGTCGTCGCTAACATGTACATGAATCATTTCGAGGAAGAAGCCTTGGAGGCAGCGCAACTAAAACCGACCTGTTTCTGCAGATACATGGACGACAAGTTTGTTATTTGGCCACCTGGAAGAGACAAGCTGACGGAATTTCTCTAACATCTAAGCTCAAGACACGAGAATGTCAAGTTCACTATGGAGGTAGAATCGGATGGGATGCTCCACTTCTTCGAGGCTCTCATCAAAAGACGAGATGACGGCAGGTTGGGGCACAGCACGTATAGGAATAAAACTCACACCGATTTATAACTACACGCGGATAGCTGCCACCACCCTGCTCAGAAGAGCGGCGTGCTAAAAACTCCTGTACACAGAGCTTGCGCCATCTCTGAAGAGGACAGTCTCCTACAAGAATTGGCCCTTCTGAGGTCCGTATTTCTGAGGAACGGTTATAAGTAAAGGCAAATCCTGGATCCTCTACGTCCGACACTCGAAACACAACCGCCGGAAACTAATGAAGAACCTGAGGAAAACACGGCCATGGCATTCATTCCGTTTTGTGGGGCCTTATCGGGAAAAGTTGGACGCATTTTACTCAGATATCAAGCAAAGACCATCTTCTGCCCTTCAACTAAAGCCAGAGCACTTCTTGTCAGTGTTAAGGACGACCTTGGTTTACGTAAGCCAGGGGTTTACAAAATACCGTGTCAATGAGGTAAGTAATACATAGGTCAGACAATTCGCACCATTGAAGACCGATCATGTGAACACCAACGGCACAAGAGATTGCAACAGCCTAATAAGTCTGCAATCGCTAAGCATTGCCTGTCAGAACATCACGGCATGGATTATGACAAGACCAAGGTCCTAACACAGACTTCAAAATATTGGGACTGTATCATCAAAGAAGCTGTAAAGATCAGAGTAAGAAAACCTGAACCGAATCGTGACTGAGGCTATTCCCTTATCCAAGCTTGGGAACCAGCCATAACCCGAATTAAGGAGAAGATAGAAATATCCCAAACTGTACTGACTATATGGAGTCTTTATTGTTGTCAGAAGTAGTTAATCTCATAGTGAAATCGAAATAGATGCTTCCTGTGAGTTAGTATGGGTAGAGTTTATATTTGAGAACCGGAATAAATTTACAACTGATGCCTTTCACCGACCCCCGACTCAGCTGATACAGTTGCTGAACAGTTCAAAGAAAACTTGAGTCTCATTTCAAATAGATACCCCACACATACAATTATATTTGGTGGTGGCTTCAGTCTTCGGTATATTGGCGAAAATACATGTTTATGACGGGTGCAGGCATATAACATCGCCCGAAATCGTTCTGAATGAGTTGTCACACACTTATTTTGAACAGTTATTTCAGAAGCCCACTCGAACTATAAGTAGACGTCAAAACATAGCAACAGATAATTCTGAGCGAATAGGAAGCATCATCAAGGATAGCTGGATCTCTGACCACAAAGTTGTTGTAGTGAGACTGAGTACCTTAACTTACAAATCCACCAAAAATTAACACAAAATACATCTATTTAAAAAACTAGACAATAATTCGCTTGAGGCCTTCCTGGAAGAAATCTCAATATGTAAGCGTAGGCCAGATATGTTTTAAATTCAAAGAAATAGTATTGACTACAATTGAGAGACGTAGACCAAATAAATCAATAGGAGATTGTACTAATCCCTCGCGGTACAATAATCAAGTCGGAACAAAGTTGCAGAGGGAATGGAGGAAGCATTCCAAATTCTAAAGAAAGCAAAACCCTAGAGACTGGTGAAGTTGTACAAAAGCTTGAAATGTAGTGCGAACTTCAATGAGAGATGATTTTAATACTTTCTGCAACGAAACTCTGTCTCGAAATTTGGCATAAAATACTAACAGATTCTGGTTGTACATAAAGTACACTAGCGGAGAGACGTAATCAGTACATTCACTGTTCGATAACATTTGTGATTATGACAGTGCCTCTAAAGCAGATTTACTAAACACGGTTTTCCAAAATCCGTTCACCAAAGATATTACGAAGTAAATATTCCAGAATCTGAATAAAGAACGACTGACAACATGGGTAACTTAAAAGTAGATACTCTTGGTGTGTCAAAGCTGCTAAAATCACTTAATAAAGGCAAGGCCTTTGGCCCTGATTGAAAACTACTCAGATTCCTCTCAGAGTATGCTGATACAATAGCTCCATATTTAGCCAACATATACAACCAATCGATCGTTGAAAGATCCGTGCCTAAGGACAGGAAAGTTTCACATGTCACACAAATACCCAGGAAAGGAAATAAGGGTAATCCATTAAACAACAGACTCATATCGCTAACGTCGGTTTGCACTATGATCCTGGAACATAACAGTGTTCGAACATTATGCGTTATCTCGAAGTAAACGATTTATTGACAAACGGCAAAAACATATTCAAAAAATATTGTTAATTTTGAAATACAATTAGCTCTTTATTCTCACGGAACAATGAGTGCTGTTGACATGGGATGTCAAACTGATTCCCTATCTTTTCATTTCCAGAAAGCTTTTGACACCATACCTTACAGGCGACTTCTAATCAAATTGCGTACCTTTGGGCTATCGTCTCACTTACGCGACTAGATTCACGATTTCCTGTCAGAAAGGTCATGGTTCGCAGTAACTGACGAAAAATAATACAGTAAAACAGAAGTAACATCTGGAGTTCCCCAAGGAAGTGTTACAGGCACTCTGCTATTCCTGATCTACATAAACTACAGGCACTCTGCTATTCCTGATCTACATAAACGGTTTATTATATAATCTCAGTAGCACTTATAACGCGAGCCGCAGTTTCCTTGTAATTGAACCTTAAGTCCTGATACGAAAAAGCCACGTACAACACTATATAGAATGTTAACGTTACCCTCTGGGAGGAATTTAGAAATGTTTTGACCGTGTGTTTACCTAATGGGTAGAGGGTATCGAACAGTAATTTCGTATCTATGGCAATTAATAGAAAACTGCAGGCTTTATTTTGGAAGTAATGAAAGTAGTGAAGATCACGTGAATGAAACAACAAACGGCCGCCAGCCTAATTAGGCATAATAATTTGAAACGTTAAGTTTAAAGAAAAATGAAACAGAGTTGCTAAAGTCACTTTCAGTTTTTTTTTTAATTTTTATTTATTTATTTATTTATTTTTTTTTTTTTGAGCGCTATGGGACTTAACATCTGAGGTCATCAGTCCCCTAGAACTTAGAACTACTTAAACCTAACTAACCTAAAGACATCATACACATCCATGACCAAGGCAGGATTCGAACCTGCAACCGTAGCCTTCACGCGGTTCCAGACTGAAGCGCCTAGAACCGCACCGCCTCTAGCGGCCTGCGACTTTCAGCAATACTCCTTTCAAACAGTGCAATGAATACACACGACTACCGGACGAACTGAGTAGTGGGTAGCAGTAGTTACTATTTACACAAATCAGCAATCATAGGAAGTTAAATGATATTTCACTTATAGCAATAATTGTTACTATCTCAATCATTAACCAATTAAGCACTAAGATGTTACTCAAGACATCACGAGACTAGAATAGAGCATAACAAGAGCCCTGGTTTAACTAACTTACAAACAACACAAATGAAGTTAAATAGCACTACATCAACACTTTTTATGCACTCACTATTATAAAAATGTGTCGGATTTCTTCAGCAAGTGCAATATTCCGTTTATCATTATTATAATAGATAAGAATATAGTGGGGACCCATAAACTGAAACTGTTTTTACAAGCAAATTCTGTGACTATTTCAGAAACAAATTTAATTTTCCCAATATTGATTTATAATCCAACTTCAAACTATTTATATGTTCATACTTTAAAGCAAGTAATTTAAATATTAAGTTCTATTAACTTGAGAAAATAGTTCATAGTAATAATCAAAGCAAAATTACTTTCGTATAAGTTCAATTTGTGTGACTTTCTCACTACCTGTGAAGCAGGTAATTTAACTAGCAACATTTATACACATTGGCAATGAACTTTGGCTCATTTAATGCAAAGACAAATCAATAGTTATTCAGAAACAGGATACTCGGTCTTCTGCGCGTTTAGGATGGGACACTACATTGGTTTCATGATCAGGACAATTTTAAGGTTCATACACATGTTTATATCACTGGAATTATTATTGAAAACCACTCACACAAACATACTGGCCCATACTATGATACACATCTAAGTTCCTGAGGTAGGTGGAGCAGTGGTGCAATAATGGTGGCAAGCACGTGGCCGCTATCTGGTCTCACACTCCTGCTCTTGAATGCTCTTTATAAATTCTTCTTGGTGACGTATCATCCTCGTTTTAGAGCCACTCCATAATAACAAGGGCACCATACGACAGCCGAAACCACATCCGAGGCAATTTCAATATAAATTGGCTTTCAAATGCCTCACTTGGCACCCTCGATGTTAACCGTACAACTGCTAGCCGCTGGCTGCGTAGCGTGCTCCCCCAGTAGCCGCCCAGATCGACCGCCAAATCCACCTTTTAGAGCGCACCAGGCCACTTCCGTAGCGGAGGGGGTTCCCTACACCTTTTTTATTATACAATACAAGATCCCTAAGCATTAACCAGGTTTTACATACATATTTCTCTTTCTTAACATTCGTATTTTATAAAGTTAATTACTTTTAAACATTATTAAGTTTTTTATTTTCAGTGATAAGTACATTACAAACTTCAGCTTCCCTCTAACAATTCAAAGATCTTAAGTAGTAAAGAATAACCCCTTCATAGTCACATACACATAATTACACTGTATAAACCACTTACAATCGATATTGGTGTTACACACTCTTCAATTATTTGCAGAAGATACTGTAATTTACCGTCTTATAAAGTCATCAGATGATTAAAGCAAGCTGCAAAACAATTTAGACAAGATATCTATAGGGTGCGAGAAGCGGCAATTGACTCCAAATAATGAAAAGTGTGAAGACATCAATATTAGTACCGAAAGGAATCTGCCACATTTCGGTTACATGATTAAAGCACACAAATCAAAAGGCTGTAAATTCATGTAAATTCTTAGGGATTACAATAATGAGTAACTTAATTTGGAACGATCACATAGATAAAGTTGTGGGTAAACCAAACGAAAGGCTACCATTTATTGGGAGAACACAGAGACAGTGCAACAGGTCTACAATAGAGACTGTCTACACAACGCTTGTATTTCCTCTTCTGAAGTATTGCTGTGCGATGTGGGATTCGCGTAAGATAAGATCGACGGAAGACATGGATAAAGTGCAAAGAATGGGGCACGGAATGCCAATCATATGATACATGAATTGCGATGGCAACCATTAAAACAAAGGTGCGTTTCGTTACGGCAGGATCTTCTAATGAAATTTCAATCACCAAATTTCTCCTCCGAGTGTGAAAATATTTCGTTGGTACCAGTCTACGTAGGAAGGAATGATCGTCATAATAAAATGAGAGAAATCAGAGCTCGCACAGAAAGATTTAAGTGCTTCTTTTTTCCCACGTGCTATTCGAGAGTGGAACGGTAGAGATATAGCTTGAAAACGGTTCATTGAACCCTATGGAAGGCACTTAATAGTGAATTACTGAGTAATCATGTAGACGTAGACACATTAGTTGTGAGAATAACAGTAAGTTTCGTCTTCACGACAGCTCAGTATTAATGGCATCTCCTCTACCCTTTTACTTGAAGTAAACTTGTTGGTTTTGCGATTTTTTATACTGTATGATTTCTTGAATCTCCTTCATGAAGTCGAAGAAGAATTGAAATCAGGAATGTTCATCTCAGCTGCGATTCAGAGGGCAGTGTCTTCTTAGATCTCAATCGGTAAAGACACATTTCCTTTCAAGGAGAGCTCCACGTGGTCCATATCTAAGCGAAACTCCTCTAACGAAATGTTGTTCATGTTATTTATTCAAATTCTGGAGATTATTTAGGTTATTAAAGGTAGGTAACGGGAATTGGCCACCATGTACAGTAAATCTCTCGGACAGTTTTTCTTTCACAGTTTTGAGAATTTAATTTTGATTTGTGTTTATTACTATGTGTTTTGTACTTTTTACAGCTCACGGTCACATTTCATGACGGAAAACCGGGCTTGGTCACTGGTTAACATTAAACGTTAAACACAGTGATTAATAATTCAGTTTCATCTTTATTGTTGACGCAGTAAGGCAAATGTAAGTGATAATTACTATGGATACTGAATGAGTTGCAAATTCGAGTCAAGGGTAACTGCGGACAACTGTTCAGGAAACTATCAACGAAAACTGAAATTTGGTTTACAAATTACTATCGCGTCGAGTCGTGTTTTATGTTTATCGATGCATCGTCAACCAAAGTGTATGCACTTTGACCCTGTAATGTTGTGCATGAGCAGTCCACTACAGCTCTGGCACATCTTCATCTACACCTACATCTACATGGTTACTCTGCAATTCACACTTAAGTGCCTGGCAGAAGGTTCATCGAACCAATTTCATACTACTTCTCTCGAATGGCCCGTGGGAAAAAGGAACACCTAAATCTTTCCGTTCGAGCTTTGATTTCTCTCATTTTATTATGATGATCATTTATCCCTACGTAGGTGGGTGTCAACAAAATGTTTTCACATTCGGAAGAGAAAGTTGGTGATTGAAATTTCGTAAATAAATCTCGCCGCAAAGAAAACCGCCTTTGTTTCAGTGACTGCCACCCCAACTCTCGTATCTTATCAGTGGCACTCTCATCGCTATTGCGCGATAACACGAAACGAACTGCCCTTCTTTGCACTTTTTCGATGCCCTCCGTCAATCCTACCCGGTAAGGATCCCATACCGCACAGCAGTATTCCAGCAGAGGACGGACAAGTGTAATGTAGGCTGTTTCTTTAGTGGGTTTGTAGCATCTTATAAGTGTTCTGCCAACAAAGCGCAGTCTTTGTTTCGCCTTCCCCACAATATTACATGTGTGGTCTTTCCAATTTAAGTTGTTCGTAATTGTAGTTCCTACGTATTTAGTCGGTTTGACAGCCCTTAGATTTGTGCGATTAATCGTATACCCAAAATTTATCAGATTTCTTTTAGTACCCATGTGGATGACCTCGCACTTTTCTTTACTCAGTGCCAAATGCCACTTTCCGCACCATATAGAAATTCTCTCTAGATCATTTTGTAATTGGAATTAATCGTCTGGTAATTTTACTAGACGGTAAATTACAGCGTCATCTGCAAACAGTCTAATATCATTTATGTAAATCATTTATGTATGTAGATCATTTATGTAAATCAGGAACAGCAGAGGGCCTATGACACTACCTCGCGGAACGCCACGTATCACTTCTGTTCTACTCGATGATTTACCGTCTATCACTACTAACTGTGACCCCTCTCAGAGGAAATCACAAATCCAGTCACACAACTGAGACGACACTCCATACGCACGCAATTTGATTAATAATCGCTTGTCAGAAACGTTATCAAATGCCTTCTGCAAAACCTAGGAATATGGAATCGATCTGAGAGCCCTTGTCGACAGCACTCATTACTTCATGAGAATAAGGAGCTAGCTGTGTTGCACAAGAACGATATTTTCCGAAACAGTGTTGGTTATGTATCAATAAGTCATTTTCTTCAAGGTGATTTATAATGTTCGAGTACAGTATATGTTCCAAAATCCTACTGCAAACTGAGGTCAGTGATATGAGTCTATAATTCACTGGGTTACTCCTATTTCCTTTCTTGAATATTGGTGGGACCTGTGCTACTTTCCAGTCTTTAGGAACAGACCTTTCGTCAAGTGAGTGGTTGTATATGATTCCTAAGAAATGCGCTATTGTGTCTGCATACTCTCTAAGGAACCTGATTGGTATACCATCTGGACCGGCAGACTTTCCTTTCTTAAGTAATTTGAGTTGTTTCGCAACACCTAAGTAATCTACTTTTATGTCACTCATGCTAACAGTTGTTCTGGTTTTGAATTCTGGAACATTTAGTTCGTCTTCTTTCGTGAAGGAATTACGGAAAACTGTATTTAGTAACTCCGCTTTAGTGGCACCATCATCAGTAACATTTCCATCGTTGTCACGAAGTATTCACTGTTTTTTGCCACTGGTGTACTTTACATACGACCAGAATATCTTATTGTTATCTACCATATTTTGAGACAATGTTTCATTGTGAAATCTATTAAAATCATCTCGCATCGACGTTCGCACTAAATTTCAAGCTATGAATTTGGCAATTTTCAACAATTCTTTTAAATACACGCAGTGCGTCTTAGCTGCTAAAATTTTGAGACTGTCTTTCTTTCGGCATATTCTTTCCATATAATGATTCAGGGCATGTCTCGACATATCGGATTGAACCATTCTCTTGTAAGAGAATTATTCCTTGTCCTCTTTAGAAGTGCGCACATTAAAAATTTACTCGTTTTCGTAACAAATATGTCCATTTAGACTAGCTGTACCATATTCGATACCCACTTCCTTTACCCCAATATTATTATGAAACTGCCAATTTAATACCCATTTTAGACGAAACTCACCGCTAGTAAGAGAATACAGAAGTGAAGCACCAGAAAATAATACAAAAATAGTACCACGAAAACATCAAGAACACTAGAAGCGAAATTATCAAAAAATGCTCAAATGTGTGTGAAATCTTATGGGACTTAACTGCTAAGGTCATCAGTCCCTAAGCTTACACACTACTTAAGCTATATTATCCTAAGGACAAGCACACACACCCATGCCCGAGGGAGGACTCGAGCCGCCACCGGGACCAGCCGCACAGTACATGACTGCAGCGCCCGTGACCGCTCGGCTAATCCCGCGCTGCTGAAATTACCGGTAGACTTGAAAGTTACCTGTTACAATTGTCAGCTTGCAATATATCACCCTTCAGAGGTCTGTTAACTCGCGTGCAGTCCATGCGAAAGATATCCGAACCCATTAGACGATACTGGTATAGTATTCCCTGGCTCTGCTTTGGCGGTTTGTCTTAACTAAAGTCCTTGGGACGAATGGTGACTCAGCCAATGAAAAGTACAGTCGGCCAGAGCAGCCAGCATTGTCTGTGGTTTTGAAGGAGAACAAAGATTCCTCTTTCATTCAGGCTTCTTTTATTTTCGGTTTTTGTGTATGAGGTATCTCTTTAATCAGCGTTGTGGGTAAAATCTTCTCAGGTTTTGTTGAAAGGAAAATGCGAGTATTAGTTGAGGACCAATTGGATGAAAATCAGTGTGGGTTTAGGCCTCTTAGGGGTTGTCAGGACCAGATCTTTAGCTTACGGCAAATAATGGAGAAGTGCTGTGAGTGGAACAGGGAATTGTATCTATGCTTTATAGATCTAGAAAAGGCATATGACCGGGTTCCTAGGAGGAAGTTATTGTCTGTTCTACGAGATTATGGAATAGGAGGCAAACTTTTGCAAGCAATTAAAGGTCTTTATATGGATAGTCAGACAGCAGTTAGAGTTGACGGTAAATTGAGTTCATGGTTCAGAATAGTTTCAGGGGTAAGACAAGGCTGTAACCTGTCTCCACTGTTGTTCATATTATTTATGGATCATATGTTGAAAACAATAGACTGGCTGGGTGAGATTAAGATATGTGAACACAAAATAAGCAGTCTTGCATATGCGGATGACATAGTTGTGATGGCAGATCCGATTGAAAGTTTGCAAAGTAATATTTCAGAGCTAGATCAGAAATGTAAAGACTATGGTATGAAGATTAGCATCTCCAAAACGAAAGAAATGTCAGTGGGAAAGAAATATAAACAGATTGAGTGTCAAATAGGAGGAACAAAGTTAGAACAGGTGGACGGTTTCAGGTACTTAGGATGCATATTCTCACAGGATGGCAGCATAGTGAAAGAACTGGAAGCGAGGTGTAGCAAAGCTAATGCAGTGAGCGCTCAGCTACGATATACTCTCTTCTGCAAGAAGGAAGTCAGTACCAAGACTAAGTTATCTGTGCACCGTTCAATCTTTCGACCAACTTTGTTGTATGGGAGCGAAACCTGGGTGGATTCAGGTTACCTTATCAACAAGGTTGAGGTTACGGATATGAAAGTAGCTAGGATGATTGCAGGTACTAGTAGATGGGAACAATGGCAGGAGGGTGTCCACAATGAGGAAATCAAAGAAAAACTGGGAATGAACTCTATAGACGTAGCGGTCAGGGCGAACAGGATTAGATGGTGGGGTAATGTTACACGCATGGGAGAAGCAAGGTTACCCAAGAGGCTCATGGGTTCAGCAGTAGAGGGTAGGAGGAGTCGGGGCAGACCAAGGAGATCATGGAGGAATTTTATAAGGGGGGCTATGCTCCAGACTGAACGCTGAAAGGCAAAATCAGTCTTAAACGATGATGATGATGATATGTATGTTGTGGTGCAATAAAAACGGTGCTGTTCTGAAATACATTGAAGATAATGGAGAGTGATGTGTGACTGCAGGCTGGGTTTGAATGTGAGAGATTATAATGATAATTGCTTACGGCATTTCTCTGTGGGCGACCACCAGAAAACAAGGAGACGTTAACTGCAAATGCGTGATTGGTAAGCCACATTGATAAAAGATCTTATAGGCTGTACTGAGCCATTATGTGTAGCAAGGTGGTACTTGCGGATTCATTATTGTGGGCCAGTTCTGATTTTCTGTCTGTGTTTTCCGTTTGCTGCTGCACACTCTTTTTATTAGCTCGCTGTTTACATACTACTCTTGTTCCACCAATTTTCCATTATCAAATAAGTGTTTTATGGGTCACAATATGTTGTCTTGGAATGTCTGTTGAGGTTGTTTCTCAGTTCCTGTGCTGTTGAAGTTTGTCAGAACTTCATGTATTGTGTACATATTTTATTTGTACTTACTTTCGTTTGAAAGCACAGTCCCCTCCAGCTAAACATCCGAGAATTGGAACTTTAATAGTAGCAATTATTTATTTACAGCTAGTATAAAATAGATACGTGTTTAAAAGTTTTACTGACCTTTAAAGTAGTCAGCTGCATTGTGTATAACTCGTTGCCAGCGATGTGGAAGTCGTAGGATACTCTTAGCAGTGCCAGTTGTGTTGACAGTTCGAACGGCGCGGTCTATCGCCCGACGAATTTGTAGCAGTTCTGAAGCGAATGCAATGAAATGTTTCCTTCAGTTTAGAAATCGAGTTGAACTTAAGTCAGGGGAGAGCATCAGGTGATATAGCACTTAACAGCCCATTACTCAAACAAATCAGTAATAGCCTGCACTGTACGTGCTTGAGCATTGTCCTGCAAAATGATGGTTCAAATGTTCAAATGTGTGTGAAATCTTACGAGACTTAACTGCTAAGGTCATCAGTCCCTAAGCTTACACACTACTTAACCTAACTTATCCTAAGGACAAACACACACACCCATGCCCGAGGGAGGACTCGAACCTCCGCCGGGACCACAAAATGATGGGCAGGTCCTGCAGAAAGTGTAATCACTTTTGTCTCTGAGCTGGTCGTAGGTTGTGTTCCAAACATGAACAGCATAGAGACAGAAGTGATGACACTTTCTGTAGGACCTAACCATCATTTTGCAGGAGAATGCTCAAGCACGTACAGTGCGGGCTGTTACTGATTTGCTAGACTGATGGGGCTGCTAAGTGCTATACCACATATTGCATTCCCCTGACTTAAGCCCTGACTTAAGTTCAACTCGATTTCTAAACTGAAGGAAACACTTCACGGCATTCGCTTCAGAACTGCTACAAATTCGTCGGGCAATACACCGCGCCGCTCGAACTGTCAACACAACTGGCACTGCTAAGAGTATACGACTTGCACATCGCTGGAAATGGGTTGCAAACAATGCTGGTGACTACTTTGAAAGTCAGTAAAACTTTGAAACACGTATCTATTTTGCACGAGCTGTAAATAAATAGTAACCACTATTAAAGTTCCAACCCTCGTTTATACTGAAACATTTTGTCTAAGTGCCCTCGCCTTTCACAGTAGGGCGGGGAAATGATGAGGTTTCCTTTCTATCATGTGGCATATCGGAACTCGGCCCTGAGGAATGCGTAGTCCTGCTGATTCTGCTCCTCACCAGATGGACAGTAATTTCTGCATTAGAGATCCAGCGTGTAGGGTCTGTAGATCGTTCTCCAGCCAACCAGACGTCCTACTGGCAAACCATCGGTCCTAAGCAGAATGACATTTTCACAATGCAGTGGAATGTGCACTCATGTGAAATTTCCTGGCAGATTAAGACTGTATGGTAGACCGAGATTCTAACTCTGTATCTTTGCATTTTGCAGGCAAGTGATCTACCGACTGAACTACCCAAACACGATCGACGACACGTCCTCATAGCTTTTACTTCCGCCAGCTCAGGCTGTGGCTAAGCAATGTCTCCGTCATATCCTTTCTTCCGGGAGTGCTACTCCTGCAAGTTTCGCAGAGCTTCTGTGAAGTTTGGCAGGTAGGAGATGAAGTACTGGTGGAAATCCAGCTGTTACGAGGGGTCGTGAGTCGTGCTTGGGTAGCTCAAACTGTATACCATTTGCCCAACAACAGCAAAGGTCCCGAGTTCTACTCTCAATTCTGTACACATTTTTAATCTGCCGGGAGGTTTTATCAGTGGGTGCTTGGACTGACTTTCTGTGTATGGCAAGTCAAGAATGAAGTGCCTAAACTGTAGGATACGTTTCTAAAGCTGCATCAAGAGACACAAAGAAACGATTACTAACCGAAGTAAAAGAGGAATACCGAGGTTTACGATTCTCGAATGGAGAACTAAGGGAACAGCTGACACAAGTGATGGACCTGGTGCCAAGAACCATAGTACTTAAGAAGAGGGGTTGGTTAGATGTTGACGAGTAGCTACTGGAAACAGTGTTTGGGGTTGCCAACAACGAATACATCCGGAATTTGAACAAGACTATACAGCGGATACAATCAGTGGTGGTTGCTATCAGATCCACGGTCCAATTTTCAAACCTGAAGCAGCATGTGGTGACTACTATGAGTATAGTACGAGAATTAGCTGCTGAACTAGCACAAAGTACGCGAAATACCTTACGGTTCTTAAACCGGGACTTACATAGTAACTATTATTAAACTATATGAAAAAACTTAAGTTATTTACAAACTACGGCGTACACACACTTTATTCAGTACATAAAGGTCAGTACAGATATTCGGATTTTGGTTATGACATGTTCGATATGCCTGCCATCATTGGCGATGATGTGGCGCAGACGAACAGCGAAATTCTGCATGACGCGTTGAAGTGTCGGATCATAGATGCTGTCGATGATCTCCTGAATGGCTGTTATCAAATCAGCACTGGTTTTGGGGTTATTGCTGTACACTTTGTCTTTAATATAGCCCCACAAAAAGGAGTCGCTTGTGTTCTGATCCGGAGACTATGGCGGCCAATCGAGGCCCATGCCAGTTGCCTCTGGGTACCCCAGAGTCACAATACGGTCCCAAAAGTGCTCCTCCAGAACATCAAACACTCTGCTGCTTCGATTGGGTCGAGCTCCGTCCTGCAGGAACCACATCTTGTCGAAATCAGGGTCACTTTGGATAATGGGGATGAAATCATCTTCCTAAACCTTCACGTACCGTTCGGGTACCACCGTGTCATCAAGGAATATCGCATCGATTATTCCGTGACTGGACATTGCACACCACACAGTCACCCGTTCAGGGTGAAGGGACTTCTCGATCGTAAAATGCGGATTCTCAGTCATCCAAATGCGCCAATTTTGCTTATTGACGATCCCATAGAAATGAAAGTTGGCGTCGCTAAACCATGCGTATACTAATTCCCATCATGCCCCGGCGAATTGTGAAGTTTCAGCGTCCTAACGCAAATCGTTCCGGAGTTATGAAGCTTTTGTTTTATATAGTTTAATAATTGTCAGCCTGTGGAAACAGTGCAAAAGAATGCGTTGGAAGGAAGAAGAGTGTGGCCAGGTTGCTGCGTTCTTTAACAGACAGTCTGAATGGTGCAAGGATTACGTTAAAATAGGCAATGCACAACACCATCCGGGGACTGTTCAGTTGTTCATTGTTTCCACAACAGCAGTTTTTAACCAGACTACGTAAAGCGTGGAAGAAATTCACAGCAGAGCTTTGGTACATTATGGAACCAAAGGAAGGAAATTCGAAATTTGGCACTTTTCTAAAATGAGTCCATCTTTCAAACGAGACTGACGGTGCTATGTGCCATGTGTCAAAACAAGGGAATGCCAATACTTTCGGAGGAAACAGAGAGCTACGCTCTGACGTCGTTGGTAGACCTATGATACACCCGAGTAGGATGGGAGAGGCTAGCACAGAGACATGCGAGGTACAACTATTCCTGGGGCAAGCTGAAGCGAGTGAATGCGGACAGCAAGTGTTAACGACGCGTGCTCATTTCCATACGGTTAACACCCACTGTGTCTGCTGAGTGTGTTCACCGGAAATAGTAACTGTTCATTGTTAAGAACACGGGAATATGAACGGCATGACTAGAATGGAGCTGCAGAAGAGCGGAATACTGATAGATGTTATGGCTGGTGACATACCGGACACGACAGTTCATCTACCACGTACGGTCGCTAGTACAACCATACTAAAGTGGAGACAACCTTTGTAGTACTGGCCCGAGAACTCACTAGAAGTGTTGCCAACCCAAAACTTAACCTTTCTGAATAACACCCCAAAATCGGACAGCGCACACTCTCTCAGTGAGCTATTATCATCACAGAAAGGTAGAATTACAGCAGAGTTAATTATCTTCCATGTTCAGGAATATCACGTAGGCAGCGTCAGTTTATCATAACTACCAGGGTGACATCTTCCAGCGCTGTAATGGTTCTGATTGCGATTAGTGTAATCCGCTTCTGCTTCAAACAGAAGTCAGAACATCACCCAGATCTACCTATGCATCAAATACTCGTTGATTGGCTTAAAACTAAAGCTAAGGAATAGCAAGAGATTTCGTGTAGACTATTAGATGAACTTGTGTTTATATGGATAATTAGTGATCAAGAAATAGCTTTGAAAGAAATCAAGATGATTTATGCGACGTGTAGGACTTAGAATTTATGATTTAGAAGTCAGGGTTAACCCGAAAAATCATGTGATTCAGTTCCATGGGCATGGAGGGATAACTGAATTGAATAATGCATCAATGTTAGTGCAAAACGTGTATAACGAGACTGTTACAAAAATACGCCCAGCTCTAAAATTCAAAATAAATATTTTGAAGGGGGGGCGAGTACTATCGCAAGTGAATACCAAAAATTTGTTAAAGCTCTTTACTGGAGATTCCAGAAACCAAGCCGCGTGAGTCAGTGACCTACAGACCACCTGCTGGAGCGAAATGCTGAGTCGATCGAGATGAACGAGGAATCGATAATGACACGCTAGACCGACCGAGTGCCCAAGTCCAAGAGAGAAGCACAATGAGATCATGGCAAGAGAAAGATGCCGTTATACTGGTGACGGAGCAGATGGTCATAGGTAGGCCCATATACATCGCAACAGTAACTGTTCAGAAACTGTCGCAGCACAAAGACCGTCTGCTATAGGAAGCTATTAAGATTTGAAGTCATCAGGACAGCTACCAAACAGAGAAACTAGTACATATGAAGCAATTTCCACCTACATGACTACAAACAGGGAGCGCCAGTATAAACACTATAGATCTTAACCAGTGATCTCAGTTGGAACTGACCTGTGGCGGCGGAGGTTATGTCAGTCGAGCCTCGGCACGCCTAATCGTCTACGATCACCTATACACCCACTAACATTGCTGGAGAGACTCTGCCACTGCACGCTGCTGTGGCAACTTGAGATAATCACTGATGGGTGCAATTTTGCCATATGAGGACATGGTTGGAGACCGTGGCTGTTATTCGAAGACAAATGTTGATGGTGTTGAGACAGCAACCAGCCACAAATTTATTTTCAGTTCATTTATTCAAAAGGTACCATTACCGGTTTCGAATCATTACGATTCATCTTCAGACGGTTTCATGCTTTCATTAGAACATGTAGTGATTTTTTTACAAATTAATTGTCCTAAAAATAAATAATACGTAATTATAACCAAGCCACACATAGGGTTGCGTTACAGATTTGCATTGGATGGTACTCACGTGAAATGTCGGTTTGGAGTGATTGTTTTCATAGTTTTCGTCAAACAGATGTGAATACATTCCCACGGCATTCTTATCGTTGCACACGTAAATTTTTCTCACTGAACACTTTAGATTTGTCACATTATAGATTTCAAACATGCACCACATGTTTTGATACATACGAAGTGTTTACAAATATATGAGTGTCAAAGATACTATGATATATCGTAACATTATAATGAAGTCCCATGTTTGAAAAAAGATCGTATATTCACTTATGCAACTGAAACGCCTTTTACACTAGTACACTGATGGGGCGCAGAGACCACCATTAACCTGCTGGTTTACTGGAGGCTTGCCCAGCTGGGCCAAGAAGTTATTCGCTATCCGCCATCGTGGGTCGGAGCCACTGCTACTGCTCGTCCCGTTTGGGCAGCTGAGACTGACGCTGCTGACCTCTGTATCCTAACTGGAGACCACGGGTTGAGCTCTGCATGGCAACGAATACCTTAGGCTGGTTTGGAGGACGAGTCTCCTTGGCACACGTCTTCGATGTCAATGATAGCGTATCAGAGATCAACTTGCAGAACTGCTGTCGATTGTCGTCCAGCACCGGCTTCCCCTGCTACAACACTGAGGGGCACCGATCAACTATAACGTAACGGCTGCCATATGAAACGTCCGTGTTCAGCAGCAGTACTGCCATGTGGATACATGCTTGCTACTACTGACAGGGTCCACACAACAAGGGCCTGACTGAGGTCCCAGAGCCCTGGGAAGTCAATTCTGTTTTTCTGGACAGTATATATGTCACTGTGAATAACGTTTTCTTGGCGCTCTCGAGTGTAAACAGATCCTCACCACCGCACCCTGCTCGGCACAATCCTGAGTACTGTGAGGGTCTTGGACCAGACACCTATAGCTCTCTCTGAAGCCTTGAAAGCAAATGCTAAAAGTTTTGGGCGACACAAATCTAACTCAGGGAAAGACCCGTCTCTGCCATGAAGACAAAAGTAGAATAATGTGGCACAGTATTGTTGAAGAAGATTGTTACCACACTGATTACTTATTACGGAGAGAGCCGGTACATGTGTAAAAACCTGCTAAGGCAGACAGGTTCTTAAAGTTTAAGAACGCCCATCGTCAAGAGCTCTGTCCTTTTGTTGTCTATGCTGACTTCGAGAGGATCCTCACTCCTGTGACGCGCTATGTTTGTGATCCCTCTGCCTCGTATAGTACCTTAACGATGTGGCAGGTAAAAGAAGAGGCAGCAGGTGCAACAGGTGCCAGCAGCAACGTACACAGCAGACAATATGGTGACATTAATTGGGTACGCGCGAGATATAAATTCAAACCGGCCAGCTGACTAGCGGATCAGCAGAGGGCAACACCCGCGGCCGGATATGCAGCAACTCCACAACTGTTTTCTAATTCCGCGGAAACAAAAGCTTGAGCCAATCAAACAAGAGTGCTACTTCGCGAGATGACGATTTAGACCCCAGCTATAATGGCAGCTGGCAGTTCCAGCGCAGCCGTCGCATCGGGAAGACTTGACCAGTACGATACGCTATCACTATCAACTCCTCTACTCTTTACCGTCACCGTCAAGTAAGACTTGACCAAATGGGACGCCACTAAGTGGGGAGGCTGTGGTATTGTGCTTTGCTACGTCTCCGAAACTTGAAAAGTGACATTTAGTTTCAGTATTACAAAATTAATTCATACAGACTTTAAAAGGATGAAACCTGTGACTATTACTTTTTTAAACCCAGTTTATTTGTACATTCGTTCAGTCAAGGAAGCTTTTATTTTCTGGTTCTTCAGAAGTTAGTTACGGTGTTCACACTAAATCTGTGAAGTTATTTCTTGTGTTGCAAATAAAATTGATTAACTGTTATACCTGGTGCTCGTTTCATGTGATATAACTGAAAGAAGGGACATTTCGATGTGCGACGGCATAACACGCTGTTTCAACATTCACTCATATTTCAGTGGTTTCGGTTCAAAAATGGTTCAAATGGCTGTAAGCATTATGGAACTTAACATCTGAGGTCATCAGTCCCCTAGTCGTAGAACTACTTAAACCTAACCAACCTAAGGACATCACGACCATCCATGCCCGAAGCAGGATTCTAACCTGCGACCGTAGCAGCAGCGTGGTTCCGGACTAAAGCGCCTAGAAACGCTCGGCCACAGCGGCCGGCCGTTTCGGTTCATTTTTAAGGGATAATCCTGAGAGACGGTTGCTCTCTGAACTCGAGTGACTTGCAAGACATGTTGATGAGATTTATCGCAGCAACATTCCCATGAGCAAATGGCAGGAGAAAGATGCATTATACTAGAAAGCCGTTGACCCTCGTATTTGTTGACTAGTGTTAGACACAAAAGCAGAAACCCCGCCTAGAGACAATTGTCATCTAACGGGGAAATTCCTTAATGTAGCACACAACTCATGCATCCTGAAATACCAACTGCGTTGACTCATACCCGTTTCCTACCACAATATGAGCGAGTACGGTGCTCAATATCTTACTGAGCATTTTGATGTTTTCGGCTTGGAAAGCGACCAGGTTATTGTCATACATCTTATTCTCCAAGTGATTCACCAAAACCTCTATACCCTACATCTTACACTCCGATTTATGCATACACTTCTTCAGAAACTTCCAGAGACAAAGCATCAGGAGACATACAACTCACTAGAGCTGCACATCCTTATGCTGCAAAGCTTCATCTTGTGACAAGGAAGGGGTCTTTCCATACAAATATCTGGATTAGATGGAGTGACTCAACTAATGCTCATTGCCCATCATAGCCGCTTTCGACCAGTGAACTTAGAGCCAGCGCCGTAACAAATGCTTATTATGCGCTTGTGGTGAATGTTTTGCAGGAATTCAACATCTCTGCTTCCGTAAAGTGTGCACCTACCCGTGTATATTTTCGAGAAATTCTGGAGCATATGCATGGACACATGCTTGCTTCATCCAGCCTTATATTACACTACACCAAGACTTTGGTGGAACGTCACCCTGGAAAGGACACATCTCGGTATCAAACTATTAACCACTGTCGACATGCTGCTCTATGTCGAACGTGCGATTCGCAGGGGACTTATCCAGTATGTGCATAGGTACGCTGAGGCAAATAACACATGAATGAGTGAGAAAGTCAGTGCAGTTGACGATTTGAGCTACAACCTCTACCTACATGTAAAATAATTATATGGACACGCCATGCTACAATCTCTGCTGGTTGGAGGATTTCGATGACTGTCCAATGAGGAAACCATCCGGCTAGGTAACTTTTCGGACGTGGCTGCTGGTGCCAATAAAGAGTATGTTGTGGAGGCAGAAATGACATACCTTGATAGTTAGCATGACACGTATGGTGATATGCCACTCTGTCTGGATTGCCTAGTCTCATGGAGCAGTTCCATACCTAAGCGCATGACGACACAGAGAGTAAATGGAAGTACGTAATGCATTACAGAAACCTGCAGAAATGTCTCAGTTTGGGAAGTGAACTGGTCGAGTCACTCTGGTTGAAGCATTATACTGCATTAACGTTAAATCTGAACAGCGGGCTCTCATAAAACGTGACATTGTGAAATATTTTTTTGAAGTTAAAGTTTGGCAAGACAATGGTGAATTTCAGAAACAACCACTACATTCGCATTGTTTGCTACAAGAAGGGGCGTTCTGGCGCAAAAGTTTACATCGTGAGGCCAGATTCTATGAAGCTACTACCTTTAACGAAAGATGTGTCGCTCTGGAGACGGCTAAGGTTTCCATAGTGCTGACGACACCTATCTTTGTCAGTATGTGCGTATTAGACCTAGTCAAACTCCAATTGTACCAATTTCATTACGAATTAGCGAAAACTCATTTCACAGATCCGAAGTTTCTTTATACGGATACAGATAGTTTCATCTATTGAGTGTAGGGATGTGATCCGTATGAAGTAATAAGGTGTCATCCCGACAGATTTTACAAGTCTGCATGTGCTACAGATAATCTTTATGGTACAATAAATCAAAATAATGTTATTAGCCTGACGAAATATGACACCAATGAGTCGTTGACTTTGGAGTATGTAGCCCTCAGTTAAAAAATTATGTGTACTCCACAGATAAAGGTGCTACCCATATGATGGCGAATGGTATGCAACATGCAGCCTCAGTGGCTCTCACGGTCGACGATTACAAGGAGTGCCTGCTCAGGGCTGATGGAACCACCCTGCATATGAAGCACCAGGCAAACTTACTATCATGAAGCCATGTAGCACACACTGTATCAGGGCTGAAAGTCGAGTCGCCTCATGATAACAAACAGTACATTTGTGAGAAATAAATGAAGACCCTCCTGTACTCACACTACTCACTCAGGTGACAGAATAGATGTATTAATTCGCTGTATATAAAATGAAAAGTGCGCGTATACGTGGAAAAGTACTACGAACTCTTTGTGATGGTGTAAATACGTGTTTATATATGAACGCGTGTATGGGCTCATTGCACAGCATCTATCCACGTAAACTACATACGTGTGAGCTGTTTACACTTCTGAGTATTTTGTGTATACTACATCAGTTTCTTCACCTGATGCTAGTCATTACATTCTCTGGTTCTCAGTGTAACGTATTTACTATACAAAGTTTATCTTTTCGTTAACACCAATAAAAGATTTTTTTCTAATGATATTGTAAATATTTTTTCCATTGCAACTATGTTTGACACCTGTAAAGACTTTGATGGAGACTGAATTGAAATATAGATTTTCACGCTATTTGTCTTTATTTTTGTGAGAGGAAAAAGTATCTATGTACTACTTTCTACTTATTAATATTATTAGTGTAACACTGTACATGTGGTACGAAAAAATACTGTGAATAAAAGTAGAAAATTTGTACCATTAAGTTTTATACAGTGTAATCAAGAACAATAGTACAAAATATAATGCGAATAAATGTAGGAAATTCATTACACTATTTCCTTGTTATTATTTATGAAACCATACCATGAGACCTGAAACTCAATCACTTTGGTAGTTGTACTGCATGTAAAAATGGTAAGTCATGTGTGTAAAGTTCATAAAATAAATTGGAGGGAAAGACAATCCATTTTTTAAAATCTGATTGATGCTCTCACTATGATGTATTGGACACGAGTGAGGAGACAGTGTGATGGTTGGAGTGATACGACTGTCCTGGGTAAGTCATCATTGTACGAGGGTTGGAACTTAAATAGTGGCAACTATTTATTCACTACCGATACAAAAGAGTTACACGCTTGTACGTGTTACTGTCCTTCATAGTAGTCACCAGCGTTGTGTAGAACCCGTTGTCAGCGATGTGGAAGGCGTAGTATACCGTTAGCAGAGCCTGTTCTGTTGATAGTGCGAATGGAGCGGTCTACTGCCTGTCGAATCTCTGGAACAGTTCTGAGGCGAATGCCACGACGTGGTTCCTTCATCTTCGGAATCAAATGAAAGTCACAAGGACTTACGTTCGGGGTTCTAGGCGCTTCAGTCTGGAACCGCGTCACCGCTACAGTCGCAGGTTCGAATCCTGCCTCGGGCATGGTTATGTGTGATGTCCTTAGTATAATTAGTTCTAAGTTCTAGGGGACTGATGACCTCAGATGTTACGTCCCATAGTGGTCAGAGCCATTTGAATCATATTCCGGGGACTATGGTGGATGGTACAGTATTTCCCAGTACCATCGACCGAACAGAGCAGCCACAACTTGCGCTGTATGCGCCCCCACATTGTCATGCAAAATGATGGGTGGATTGCGCAGGAAGTGACGCTGCTTCTTTCTCAAATCTGGTCGCAGGTTATGCTCCAAAAACGAACAGTAATACTGTGCATCGACGGTCTGCCATGCAGCAACGTAAAGTAGCTGCACGTGGCGACTAACATCGATATGCTTGAAAACATTTCACTAAATTGTGTCTGAATACTACGACTACAGGTCGAGACCTACAATTTTCTAACAAGTGTGGTACTGGCGAAACTTTAGTCGCTAATCTTCATTGTTTCCTACCATCTGTTTCATTATATTACAGTGTTGATGTTTTTAATTCTTCGGCAAAAAATATATTTTTTTGGTAGAGAAACTCGAAGCAATTGGAATATTAAAGAAAATATTCGCACTCTTCCAAATGTTAAAGAAGAAGGTAGTTTTTAGTTGGTTAAGAATGGGAAAATATGAAAATGAAAGTCAAGGAGGAGACACGAGTTGGGCACTGATGGTACAAATGGCTTCGACTCCTGTTGCTGCCTTCTTAAATAATGCAGCTTACCATTAGCAGGGCAGATTGGCTATCTAATAGTCAATAGACAATCTTAATTGTTTAAATAGTTTTGAGATTGTCTGGGACCGCAAAAAGGAAAACATGAAATTCATAATCACAAAATGTGAAATTTTATTAATGAGTTAGAGGACATGTTGTTAAAACGGTAAAGAGTATTTCTAAATATTAGTGGAATGTTCCAGTTTACATTACATGCAAAAAATGAGACATTCCAGCACTGGTTTACAGTTCTTAATAGTTATCTGTAAATTGTTTTTGGATTCTACCGTTAATAGAGGAACATATAGAGTCTTGTAGCAAAACAGAAAAATATGATGCTAATCAGGAATGGAAGGTACAGATACAAATTGGTTTGTGGCCCTGCAACTGAATCTTCTGCCCGATGTGAATTTGTGTTCTGACGAAGATTTCAGGCTTGCGAACCTCTCCTCTGAGTCCATCACCTGAAACGAATTTACGATCAATCGTTTGCAACTCTCCACCCTGTGGATTGTAGCTCCCCACTTTGTGACTTCTTCAGGTGAGACTAATTCATAAAATTCTTATCTATATATACACCTCGCAAGGCACCTTACCGTGTGTGACGGAGAGTACTTGACGTACCAGTGTCACTTCAAGTCTTTCCTGTTCCAATCGCGAATAGCTCGCGGAAAGAATGATTGCCGGTAAGTCACCATGTGGGCTCGAATCTATCTGATCTTATCTTCATGGCCTTTTCGTGAGAAATACGTAAGAGGAAGCAATAAGTTGACTCTTCTAGATGCGTAGGCTATCAGAACATCAACAATAAAACCTCACCGTAATGTGCTACGCCTGTCTTGCAGCGTCTGCCGCTGGACATGTTTCATCACCTCTGTGACGCTTTCGTGCTTACTAAGTGAATCTGAAACGAAAAGCATTGGTCTTCTTTGGATCTTTTTTATTTCCTCGATCAGTCCTCTCTGGTACTGATCCCATACTGCTGTGTAATATTGAAGTATTGGTTGAAATAGTGTTTTGTAAGTTATATCCTCTCTTGATGGACTACATTTCCTGACGATTCCTAGGACGAATCTCAGTCAGACTTATGCCTTAATAGCAATTAATTTTAAGTGGTCGTTCCATTTTAAATCTCTCCGTACGCATACTCTTTGATATACATGGAAGTAACTGCTTCCATTAATTGCTATGCAACTGTGTAATCATACAAAATTAAGTCTTTCTTTTTACGTATTCTCAGTGCGTTGTTTATGGTTGGGGGTCAATTGCCACTCCCTGAACCAAGTATCGATCCTCTGCAGGTCTTCCTCATTTGATTACAATTTTCTTGCATCACCCACGAAAAGCCTAATTGAACTACTGAAGTCATCTGTTACGTTTTTTATATACATATTTGGAAACATAATGATCTTATAAAATAACCTCGGGGAAGATCAGTTTGGATTCCGTAGAAATGTTGGAACACGTGAGGCAATATTGACTCTACGACTCATCTTAGAAGCTATATTAAGGAAGGGCAAACCTACGTTTCTAGCATTTGTAGACTTAGAGAAAGCTTTTGATGATGCTGACTGGAGTACTCTCTTTCAAATTCTGAAGGTGGCAGGGGTAAAATACAGGGAGCGAAAGGCTATTTACAGTTTGTACAGAAACCAGATGGCAGTTATAAGAATCGAGGAGCATGAAAGGGAAGCAGTGGTTGGGAAGGGACTGAGACAGGGCTGTGGCCTATCCCCGATGTTATTCAATCTGTACATTGAGCAAGCAGTGAAGGAAACAAAAGAAAAATTCGGAGTAGGTATTAAAATCCATGGAGAAGAAATAAAAACCTTGAGGTTCGCCGATGACATTGTAATCCTGTCAGAGACGGCAAATGACTTGGAAGAGCAGATGAACGGAATGGATCGTGTCTTGAAAGGAGGATATTAGATGAACATCAACAAAAGCAAAACGAGGATAATGGAATGTGGTCGAATTAAATCGGGTGATGCTGAGAGTATTAGATTAGGAAATGAGACACATAAACTAGTAAAGGAGTTTTGCTATTTGGGGAGCAAAGTAACTGGTGATGGTCGAAGTAGACAGGATATAAAATGTAGACAGGCAATGGCAAGGAAAGCGTTTCTGAAGAAGAGAAATTTGTTAACATCGAGTATAGGTTTAAGTGTCAGTTTGGGCAAGAAGAGAATAGAAGCTTTTGAAATGTGGTGCTACAGAAGAATGCTGAAGATTAGATGGGTAGATCACATAACTAACGAGGAAGTATTGAATAGGATTGGGGAGAAGAGAAGTTTGCGGCACAACTTGACTAGAAGAAGGGATCGGTTGGTAGGACATGTTCTGAGGCATCAAGGGATCACCAATTTAGTATTGGAGGGCAGTGTGGAGGGTAAAAAACGTAGAGGGAGACCAAGAGATGAATACACTAAGCAGCTTCAGAAGGATGTAGGCTGCGGTAGGCACTGGGAGATGAAGAGTCTTGCACAGGATAGAGTAGCATGAAGAGCTGCATCAAAGCAGTCTCAGGACTGAATACCACAACAACAACAACATAACCCTGGCTTGCGGCCGAACTTATTCTGACGTCTGAAGACTTCTAACTGTTCAGAATGACGTGCTGTGTTGTGTTGTATAGAAACTCTTCAGTTGAATCACACAGTTGTTCTGATATTCCATACGCTTGTATTTCGTTCATTAAGTGGCAATACAAAAATGTATCGAATGCCTTCTGGAAGTCAAGAAACGCGACATCTACCTGGGCATCTATATCTACTGTCTTCTGGGTCTCGTAGACGAACAGAGGAAGCTGAGTTTTACACGATTCTTTGACGAATACTACGCCGTTTGGACTCAGAAGCATCATATCGGAATTGTGGAGGCACTTCTCTGCCCTGTAAATCCGAATATGCACGCCACGCATACATCTTTACCTCAGTAGTCGCTTCCCGCATATGGTGCACGTCTGTCCTATTACGAGGAAACCTATAATTCTCCGTCCCATAGCGGAGTCCGATAAACTTATATACGATACTGTCGCAGAATTGCCTCAGGTTTAGACCTTCCGATCTGCTCCAAACCAAAGGACCTTGATCGGTTTTGGGAACGATACTGCAAAAGATAGCTCTACTTCAACTCTATGAGCGAGACTAGCTGTCTTCACCAATTCAACCATCCGCCTGTAGGAACCGTGGTTGGTCTCTAGACACAGGTGGCAGGCGTAATTCGTGCCTACATGAACTACAATATGCAGATCCCATGCTATGCTACAGACTCCAGTGCTACGAAAGCACTTTATCAGATAGCCCAACACCACTGCAGCTCAGAGCAGCAGTCTGAAGCAAGTCGACCGTAGCTATCAAAGCTTTCAGCTGTTTAGGGACAGTGGCCAAATTCCCTTGCTTCCGTACACAACAGGCATAGTCCCTATCAATCTTCAATCAGTTACTGTCTGAACCATAGGTAATCTAACCCTGACCTGGAAGTTGAACTCGCTCATCACAAACAATCGAAAAATAGGCTAACTCTTACAACAAAAATAATTAGCACTACTAAAAGCACCTAAATAATGTGCTACGGCTCACTTCTAGCTAGAACTAAGAATACCACAAAACTAAACGATGTATACAAACTGTGTGCAAACAGTAAGCTGCTCCTGCTGCTGAACTGCACCCTGCTCTGAGGCTAGAGCTCGATCCAATACAAAACCTTTCTTATAAGAGTGTATTATTTTAATATCGTAATTTTAGAATAATATTTATATGCAAGTCCCAGTCTCATGCATTTTGTTTATGATACACGCAATACGAAATCAGACGGTGGTGTTAAACAAACACCATCCGAACAGACTTTGGAGGCCCAACGGCCACAATTTAGTAAAAATTCAGACCTAATGGAATATTGGAAATTCGATAATGGATATCATTTGACGTTGAGCAATATCAATCGGCAGCACAAACTCACTAACAATAACCAGTATATGTTGAAATACGAGTGTATGATTCAGTAATTTAACTTCTGCTTTGAATACTAAAGCTGAATTATCTTTAAGTTGAAATATCTTAATTTCGTCATATCTAGACAAATGCTCCACTTGGAGATACAGTGCTGATGGTAAATGTGTAAGGATGTTAAGTAAGTTTCAAAGGTCCTGTGGTTTGTGACTGGACGGTAACACTTTGAAAGAATCTTACAACTGAATGTGCATGAAAATGAGAAGATCTCTTACCGCTTCACTGTTCGCTTTGTGTGAAGTAATCAGTGTCAAAAATCAAGCCATGAAATTGTGTAGAAGGGAGGAAAGCAAGGGAAGTGATCGTTTAATTACGTTGAGAAGGGCGGGCGAACAGCAGAGTCGTCTCATGAGCTTTACTATGACGCAGATCCGACATCGGAGTGGCAGGCAGAATGGGGAGAGCATGCAGGGGTGTAGCTGCAGGCGACAACTGCCGCCTGCCTGCGTTCTGCTGCAGTGGAATCCATAGAAGTAAATTGGTCAGCAAGTAAGACAGTAGCGCTACTACTCCCACATCAGTTTTTTAAGTAATCACAATAAAACTTCATAACGTTTCTCTGGAACTGTGAGGACTGCTATTTGGAATTCAGTTCTGATTTTAATGGACGTAGTATGTGTTTGCACACGTGAGAGCAATCTTGGCATGAAAGGAATAGCCATGTGGTGGGATGAGGGACCTTCTTTGCACCTGGGATGCTCCTCTCGCTGCTATTCTTTATTTCGACGTCAGAGCTGTACTTACTGCATTATACACTCACCGAAATACATAACACTGATACACGTATTTCTACATAATACGAAACAGGCAGTATGTCAGTTAGTTCCATTACAGGAGTATCAGAATATTTTTGTTGTATGTTAAAATGCTGTTTATTCCTCGGTTGGACGAAAATGAAACTTTTCGAGTGGGTACTCAGACTGCGAATAATTCCGCAAATTACTGAATTTATGCCCTCTCGTTATGAGCTTGTTGTTCATGTCTGAAAATTTGTCGTTAGTTTACAGCCAGCTGGGAAATATAACAATTGAATGAATTTACATTATTTTCCTTCGTTTGCCCTTTAAACAAACGCGCTCCGGAAAGACCTAATAAATCAGAAATATTGTATTATTTTAGCCCGCAAAAATGTTTCTAGGCAAATGACTTGTCTGAGCAAATATGGGAAAGACGCTTTCTACTAAAATGTGAGCTAAAAGTAGAACTGGTTACAATAACCGAAATGATGCACGCTACTGTTTATTTTGTTCGCACCGCTGATAGTTGACAGTATTTTCAGTGACCAAAGACACATCCGTGGAAGTTTCTCATATGTGTTGAAGATCATGGGTTTCATGAAATCTCCTGTTCAAATTATTGATGAGGCTACTAGGAAATGAATCGCTGCAATATAGCAGTTTCTGGAAATCATTTATTTACAGAACAGTTTATGGCAGGATGGTCTGGTGGAGTGAATATTACAAATGCACCCAGGCACTACATTTAGTTCAAAAATGGTTCAAATGGCTCTGAGCACTATGGGACTTAACATCTATGGTCATCAGTCCCCTAGAAATTAGGACTACTTAAACCTAACTAACCTAAGGACATCACACAACACTCAGTCATCACGAGGCAGAGAAAATCCCTGACCCCGCCGGGAATCGAACCCGGGAACCCGGGCGCGGGAACGCTACTGCACGACCACGAGCTGCGGACACTACATTTAGTCATACAAGGTAACAAACCCAATTTATGTTTAAGCAAAGGACCAATGATTTATTTAGATTGAACCTCAAAGAATAAGACGAGATCTGTCCTCACAATTCCACTGCCAACAAATCCTTCCCTACCTAAAAATATATGTACGGTGTTTCACAATTCCTATTACAAGCTTCTAGGGATTGTACAAGGTACTTAGTAGATAAGGTTTTGATTAGGAACCCATTACTGTAACGTATCGTTTGGATACAAAATAAGCTTGAACAGTGGATTACTTTCACACCTCCTCCTCCACTGTACGACGGCATGAGAGCTAATGCTGATAGCCACTTTCCTCGTATTGTTGAAGAGGCGAAGGCAGTTAGGGGAGAGATGGACGTGGAGATGAGTGTTCCTCGTCTTACAGGCAGACAAAGGCAGAGGGAAAACGGCGATCATAATGATGATGCTATGACGTACTGGAAAAGAACTGTTTTTATTCCAGCACTCGACCATGTTACGACTGACATGAGAGAACGTTTTTCTGAAGTAAATATTTATCATTTAAAATTCAACATATTTCTCCCCTCACAACTACTGAAACATGACGGTAATGATCTTGCACTTAAACTGAATCAGTGCTTAACTGAACTACCGTTCTTTGAAGAAGAATCACTCTTTGTGATTAAAAAGAGAGTAATGGGAGAGATTCTTCAATACAAGGAAACGAGCATAAACGCCATTAATGCTCGTGATCCTGTTATGCAAGCGTTGTCAGTTTGTCCTAGATCTGGCTATCCTACTTTGCACACACTGTATAAAATATTTGCTTGTTTACGTGCATCTATTGCTACAGTAGAAAGATGTTTTTCAACAGTGTGGCGGCCAAAGACATGGCTCAGGTCGACAATGAAGGAGGATCGACTTAAGGCTTAGCTCTGTTGAACACTCAGCCTGACGCTGATTGTCCTATTGGCGATGTAATTAATAAATTTGCCAAGAAGAATAGGCGCATAGAATACATCATTTAAGGAAGAGAAACAAAATTGTAACTTTTTTATATCACAAGTTGGCATTGCCTTGTATATGTGTATAATCAGTTTAAATAAAACTTTCTTAAATTTTGCGTCTGACTTAACTATTTTTTATTACGGTAAAACTAAAGGTAGCTCAAGATATCTTTAGCGGCCGCTCCTTGAGCTTTTCCTGTATTCGCCAATAGACAGGAGGTGTGGTATGGTAGACCGTGCAGTTGAGAATGCTACTGAGTCCTCATGGCGTAGTGGTCAGCGCATCCGCTTAGTCTGCAGAAGACCCGGATTCGATTCATGGCCCGGCATAAATTTTCCACTTTCCCCCGTGATTTAAATCAACGGCAGGTAGTATCTTTAATTCCTCTGTGTCGTGATTCATAGCGGCAGCAGTATCTAAAATGGTGACTGTTCTTTCGGACATGTCCGAAAGGAAAGACACCACATATATAGTTGAGGAGAGCTTGTTACAGGAGAAGAAGCAGTGGTGTCAGTTGGCCAGGTTGGTTGCACGATATGCGAAAGGCATGAAATTTTGAGGTAGAGGACGCCAGTAGTTAATTATCGATGTGGAAGGTGATCTAAACAAAGTCCAAACTCTCAGGGGCTTATTGTAGTGTTTAACAATAAACAGGAGTTTAGTTGTTTAAATCCTATAGGGCGTGTGTATGATGTGCTGTACGTATCCAGGGATCCTGCGCAATGATTTGATATGTTCTTTACATAGGGTTTTTCACAATTGCTGTTACAGTCCCCTAGCGTTTCTAGAGAGGACTTAGTAGATAAAGTTCTGATGAGGGGCTCATGTGCGGGAAAGTACCGTTTGACTGTAAAATAAGTTTGATTATTGGACCGCTTTCAAATCTCCCACTTCACGGCACGCAAGAAAACTGAGAAGAATACGCTGTCGTCAGTCCTTGTTGTAATTATGATACCACAATTATTGTCTGACTACAACAAAGACAGCGAGAGAGTGGTACATTTGCAAAGCGGAGAGTTGACTGGGATGCTTCACGGACATGCCGCAGTCTCTACGTTGAAGAGGATGACCTTCGTCTCGTAGAAGAGAACCCGACGACGAGTACTTGAAACACTCCCAGTGCCACGAGCCTCTGTAGCGCACACAGGACAGAACTCATTGTCTCCACTGTGAGCGCCGAATCTAATTTTGCTTTCGTCATTTCGACGTCCAAGTCAGGGTGTTGTAAGATTTTGCTGACTGGAAATGTTATGCTCATAATGTCACTCAGTTTAAATAGAGTGATAATGAACTCACAATTAGAGAGAGCTCGAAGGAGAATATTGGCTTTGGCAGCCGTTGTCCTATCCCTCCAATACTGTATTTCTTTAACAAATTTGCAAACTGCTCCGAGAGCAGCTGCGAATTGAATAACAGCATCACGTCGCTCAACCCCTCTCGTTTGACAATATGACTGCAGCGAGTGTTTTAGGTGACTCTTCAGTGCTGCGAACCGCTTGCTAGAAGATGTGAAGAACGATACTACTTCTTCAGTAGTACCAATTGAGTTTCTCACACTTGTAACTTTGCAGCTGCGAGAGACAGTGAGGTTGAGCTCATGACTTCGACACGGTGTTACTTGTGCGTTGATAGCTTTCTTTTTTATTTTAGCCACAGCTCCTTTCAATTCTGACATATTAACTGAGCAACCATCACAGCCTATACCCACACAGTTCTCCAGTATTATCAGAGAGAGTCTTTCCATTCTCCTTAGAATCGTAGTGCATAATACCTCACCAGTAACGCTACGTTCTTCGTTTTGACTCTCTTGAGGTTCATCGCCAATGTTTCCGCTACAATCACAGTCTTTATGGATGTCAACGAAACCCAAAAATCTTTCGTTTAATTTGCCATCATCATCAATATATTTTGCAGCTAAACTCAGTTGGGCGTTGTGCGCTATGTCCGTAGTCTCATCGGAGATTATGCTGTAATAATGATTATCTTTGATTTCCTCCAGTATTCTCGATAACATCACTGTTCCACAGCATGAAATAAGTTCGTTAGCCGTTGTTTTACTTATGTAAGTGGCGTTCGCTTTAGTAGTCTCAAGGTGATATTTTAGTTGCAAGTATCCAGCATCAGTTCTAAATCTTAGAAGAGCTCTAGAGTTTCCCACGTTACTCACTATACTTTCACGATCATTTTTGTTTTCTAATAGACTTCCATCATCTCTGTGCCGCGCACAGGAATATTTTGCTTTCCATGAAATATGATTGTTTATATTATAGGTACAAGACGGTGTCTGTATTCCCTAATGCTTTCCATTCTCTGTCTTCATAACTGATTTAAGACCTCAAGGTCGCGGTTGTCTCGTGTCCCCAAAAATAATTTTGCGCCTGTTGACACTTCAACGTGGTACTTGAGCTGAGAGTGGGTCTCAAGGTCAGAATCTTTACCAGTAAGTCGTTCAAACTTTGGTAGTGGTTCAGTCGCAAGTTTTATGGCGATAATGGATTTCTTTCGTCCAACCATTTTATTATTTACAAAAATTGAACAGTTATTGCAAAGAAGTCCCTTTATAACTTGTGAGAACACCAGCCATGGATACTGTACAAAGTGATTATCGTGCACTAGTTTGAGTCCAACCGGTCCCTTCTTGTTGTGATTGGAAGTAGGAAAGAAATAACCTTTCTCATATTTCCTTGGAGCTGTGAGAAGCTTGTGTTTTATATCATCACTAATACTGTATAACGCTAATATAACCAAATAATTGCCAATATTCGTGGGATTAAAGCGATCAGTTGATGAATTTTGTTGTGGAAGTTTCTACGAAGTGCTGCGCTCTGCCTGTATATCTGGTGGTGTTTTTGCGGTTCAATGGTGGCCAGAATCTTCGGATGTTTCTACTCTTCTTTTTGTTATTACATAACGATCGATTTCATTATACTGTTACGACGTAGGTTAATTAGAAGCCAATTATTGTAGAATAAACAATTTATTCGCACTGAAAAATGCTACGCTACCACACTTAGCACTAAAACACACACGGTCAAACTCCGCGTATTTCTAATATCATTAAGCAAAACACTGACTGACGTCCTTGATAGTAGCCAATAATCGTAGTTGTTCACTTTTTGTCACTTCCAAGTTATCGCGACGATTCAAACTGACTACTTGGTAGCGATTCTGCTTCCCTTATATACGTGGCTCGGTTGTTTCGAGAGCATTCGCTGTTAGAATGTTGAAATTCAGACTTCTACGGAGTGTGAACAAATACCTATCGTGAAAGCGACAAGCCATTATGTACCTTACGACATATAAGGGCGAGTTTCCAATTATGACGTCATCAGTCAACTTATATGTGTGGAACATTTATTGTCGATACCGTTCCTTCTTAGTGCATTCGATAGAGGGCCTATGCATTTTTAGGAATCTTCTCGAAAGCCACTATTATCCGAGATGTACGCATCAGTAGTTTCCCATAGCTAACTCGTATTACAAGTTAGGTATGGAAAACTATTGTTATGGTATTAGTAAAACTACTGTTACGACTCTCGTAACAATATTTGTGCCGAGAAATTACTATGAATTATTATTATTAATACTTCTCAATCAACTGATCACTCTCAGTCTTGACTAATCTTGACACTGGCACTTGCTAAAACTGGGACTTTTTTCTTATTCATTCTTCAGTCTTAATACTTCTGCTTTTAAATGTAAACTAGCTTCCTATTCGCCGAATGGTCAGTATTTATAACGCTCTGTATAAGAAAACAATAGAATATTCGTGACTTTTCTCGAACAAATGCCAGACAGAGTAACATATCCAGATCACTAGAATGGCCGCTACTTTTCTCGTAGGAATGTGTTATCCATCTGTGTACAAGGCAGAAACCTATAAAATACGATGACGTGGACGCACGTGCTACATAAGAAAGTACAACTACTCGATAACTCGATTCAGTCGAGTCGACTGACGAAAGAAACGAACCAATAGGGTGCGAGCTGGCTGGCAGGTCGGCGCGGGTGGCAATGCGGGCGGCCCCGCAAGGAGCCACTGCTCTTGTCAGACGTAAATTCTCCATGCATCCACACAATACTGATGTAGTGCCCTTTGCCCATTGTTCCCATTACTCGCGGCATTTCGCCGGATCGTGTAAGAGTTCGAGCTTAGTGTGCATCTGTATTGAAGGGATCATTTGCCGTCCTTGTCTTAATTATATATTTAGTTTCTCTCCTTACTAATATGTCAGAAAGAAAAAGACACACTTTTTTATACTGCAGCCACTGTGAATCAAGACACAAGGGATATTAAAAACAATTTCTGCCAGTGGGCATTGATTTAAAACAAATTTGTGCCGGATCTGAGTTCGAACCCAGGTCTTCTGCTTCCGAATCTTCAGCTATTCTCGTCTTCTTTTCGCCCTGAGTTTACTCAGATATTAAACCTTCTGGGCGTAATACACATAAGACATGAAATGCACAGGTACAATGTTTGTGTATAAAATTTACGTGTTTTACGTTACATACACGGGTTGCTGAACGAAAATAAAGAAAATTCCGTTACAACCTGTCTTAAGTTTTGTGCCTAACAGTCCCGCCTTATTCATTATGGTATTCTGATGTCATTAATCACAGCAGATCTAGGGCGCACAAATGTTCAAATTTGTGTGAATCACTAAGAGACCAAACTGCTGAGGTCATCGGTCCCTAGACTTACACACTACTTAAACTAACTTGGACTAACTTTAGCTGAGAACAACACATACACCCATGCCCAAGAGAGGACTCGAACTTCCGGCGGGAGAGGGCGTGCAGAAATTTGTATTACACATAAGTGAGAATAGTGAGTTTAATCCTGAGGAGGTAAATATAAATACGCTACGTGTTAATTAGTCATCGACGTTTCTGGAGACTGTTTTAAACTATGATTGATCTAATAGACGGCGCTGGTTGCATCCTACACAACTGACCTACGGTCTACAGTTCAATCCGCTAAAGGTTGTTTTTATTTGGAACTGTAAGGCAGATTCGTACATTAAATATTTTTCTGATAAATGCGATTCCTACTATGTGTTCCATTGCAATTCATTACGGTGAAAAACAATCAGAAGAAATCATGAGAGGTAAGGGTGCTAATGATAAGGAGGAAAGCTAATAGAGAAATACGATCCTCAAACGATGAATGCAGTGAAACTAAGCTGTAGGAAACGAAGATGGTGTCACAGATAGCTGACAGTAGTTGCAACAAACTGAAATTTCACACTAGTACTTCCAAGATTTATAGCCAAATAATCAATGGGTTCTGATGTAGTCACGAGTTGACATATGTCTGCTAAGGAAACGATATCTTCTCAGTGTGGCATGTGATATGTTTTTAGGTACTTCCTCTCAAACTGTTCCATTCCATTTCAAAGATAATTAATACCTTTTGCTGAGGCTGACGAACGTGGTTCGTAAAATGAGCTTTTTGCGAGATATTTGCGAATTTGAGGTTACGAGGCATCACTGGCTTTCAGTATAAAATGTTATTCTGACTAGCCCAAATGTTGACACTTGTTCATTAAATTCACCTTAACTGCAACAGGTATAAATGTACTACTTGGAATATTCGTGCCAGACAGGGATTCGAATCCGAATTTCCCGCTTGTCGGGAGCTGTCACATTACCACACAGCACTCTCTTCTCCGCAGACCGACCCAAACTACCTCATGTTTACACACCTATCTATTTCTTCGCACAGATTATTAATTCATTTACCCACACTCGCGCATCTCGTGATTCCCATGAAGGTCCTAGAATCAAGACAACAAGACTTAGACTCTCATTGTCATTTTCGTCACAGACATGTCTTCACCTTATTGACATTGATATTTTCATGACGAAATACAGTTTCAAATCTTATGACAGTTAAACTGAATTTCAGGAATAAATATCAATATTTGAAACTGTAGTTCGTCATAAAAATATAAATCTCAAAAAATGGTTCAAATGGCTCTGAGCACTATGGGACTTAACATCTGAGGTCATCAGTCCCCTAGAACTTAGAACTACTTAAACCTAACTAACCTAAGGACGTCACACACATCCATGCCCGAGGCAGGATTCGAACCAGCGACCGTAGTGGTCGCGCGGTTCCAGACTGAAGCGCCTAGAACCACTCGGCCACCAGCGGCCGACTATAAATCTCACAAATATATTTGAAATGTAAACTTCTCGAATAACTCCCCTTATAACTGGGATCAAATTTCACCCACGCCACATTGTTGGGGGTTGAGGTACGTGTATATTGCAGTAAAGATATATTTTGCTACTAACGTAAGAAGATATCTAACACGTCAGTATGGTCCAAGGCTGGTCGGTCGAGCTCACCTGTAGCTTTTCCTCCAAGCTTGACTTTAATTACCAGTACTTATATGGATATAGTGTCTGTTCTTTCGGACATGTCAGAAAGAACAGACACCATTGATGACCTGCAGCCGTCTAGAACGAAATGAGAATTATATTAATACCTTCAGCTGCTAACGGGCGTTGATATATATCAACGAAGACAGGTGGAAATGTGTGTCCCGACCGGGGCTCGAACCCGGGATCCCCTGCTTACATGGCAGACGCCTTATCCATCTGAGCCACCGAGGGCACAGGGGATAGTGCGACTGCAGGGACTACCTCGCGCACGCCTCCCGCGAGACCCACATTCTCACCTTAAATGTCCACACACTACATTCGTAATGTCCCATCCCAACACACTCAATACTCGTGGAACATATTCTTACCAAGTCCCGTAAGAGTTCGGGGAATATGTGTGCATCCACACAGAAGATGAAGGTCATGGCTGGTGTTGCCGTAACTATATACTTATATGAATATGGTGTCTTCCACGGGTCAAGAGTGTGTTGGGTTGGGACACTACGAATGTAGTGTGTGGACATACAAGGTGAGAATCTGGGTCTCGCGGGAGGCGTGCGCGAGATAGTCCCTGCAGCCGCGCTATCCTCTGTGCCCTCGGTGCCTCAGATGGATAGAGCGTCTTCCATGTAAGCAGGAGATCCCGCGTTCGAGTCCCGGTCGTTGCACACATTTTCACCTGCCCCCGTTGATAAATATCTACGCCCGTTAGCAGCTGAAGGTATTAATTTAATTTTAATTTAATTCTCAGTAGTTTTCTTTCTGGAGACATCGCAAAAGTGAAATGTATGTTGTCTGCTGTGAGATAGTTGCAGAATAGGTGCAGAAAATTGCGTAGTCTCCTCAAGATTTACGAGCTTATCCTAGGACACTTGAAAGAATTCTAAACCCATTCACCAAACGAGTTCGGTATTGCATCCAAATGCGAGAACGACACTTAGAACACTTCCTTAACATGTGCGAGTGAAAAGTAAACTGTAGTATGTAACGCCCTCAGGCAATATTGTATTTCTTGTTAATGTAGGCCTTTACTGAACGGGAGATCAATTTGATGGAGACGTAACCGTAAATCTTAAATTATATATACATCTGTATTAACAGGGAACGTAAGACAATGGCAGCTAACATCGACACATTGGCAAATATTTTGCGAACAGATCGTTTGCAGAGCTATATTTAATGCAACTATTTGGCTTCCATTATCGCATTTTCCGCTAGTAATTATGACGTACCCTGTTTAACCAACAATCACGCATGTTACTGATGGCTGATAATCTTAAAGGTATAGAGCAAGTATGTAACGTTGTAGAGTATAACGCTACACATTTCTTTCTGCACACTGGCTTACAGCTCATCAGGAATATCTCGAATAATAATGAGAACGATACCTCTTAGCTCAAATGTTGAAGACTCTTTCCACAGAAACTAGATGTGCTTAGAGTCGCTTGGCATCTTATTAAAAGTGTCGCATGTAACACAGTAGCAGCTAAATGTAATTCGTGCCCGGTGGCTTATCTGTAAGGCGTGTGACTCGAGACCGAGAGATAGCAGAATCGAATTCTGGTCGAACCAGGGAATGTCTGAGTGCCTTTAATCTAGCCTTGAACTATCAATGGCTTTGACGAGTATGTCAAGAACTGCACGAGGTTCAGATTCCACGTTTAATAGCAGGTCATATTTTCTCGCTTGGATAATTGGGGGAGATTAGGGACACACAAGTGGGCGAGGTAATCCCTCTCCGTTCCCGAGGTCTCTAACTCACGCTTTTGCGAGGCGCTAGACTTAGAGGCTGTGGAAAACTTACACCACAGGCATTTGGCCACAAAGCGGGGGAGATGTAGTGACGTAAAATTCCTGATCATCAGTTTTGCGCCAATGTTGTCGATCGAACTCCAGACCTTTCCTCGGTGTTTCAGAAACTAAGGGTATATGATAATGTTGATGGTGATCCACCTGTCGGAAGGGGACGGTAAGCTCGGCAGCCCTCTTGGTTGTTATTCGAAAGTAGTAGACTGTGTAGCCACCAGGTTTCATCCTCTAGTTTCTCCTCGTCCATTATAACACAAATAAAACGCTACACTATACACTCTCTCATCAGACATCCACAAGATATTTATAAACACTTGACACCTCATAAATGTCAGGTGAATCCAAAGGATAGCCACCACCACGAGGACCTTCCCTAGAACGGCGATGCCGGATTCCTGCCTGTTCTCCTTTACGCTTATTTCATGAGTATGGCAGTATTTTGACTTGAAGTCGCCGAAGTGGTGTCCAGTTGAAAGACTTGCACTCGGCCATTGAGCGCCAGGAAATTATTGTCACTCAACTGTAGACTGGATCAGGAAGAACATCTCACAAAATAGCATAGAAACTCTGTAATGTTTGTGAAAAGCGCACCTTTAATGAAAAAATAGGTTGTCATTGACTTATTTTTGAACTGACTTATACGTTGTCATTGACTTATTTTTAACTGACTGATGTGTATCTTCCTTTTTTTTTTTTTTTTTGTAAAGAGCATGTGTGTTGTGAATTTATGAGAGTCCTAGTTTTCTCAAATAATTCATAGAAAATCAGACTTCACCACTAGTCGATCACTGCACGTGTAGATAAAAAAGGCGAAGGTCCGCATTCTGCCCCTAGACGGGCCAATCGGGTCGGACCGACCGCGATGTTATCCTCTGACGAACGGCGAATTTAAATTCCGCTTGGAGGCTTATGTTGTGAGCTCACTGCTCTTCCGGTCGTTGTTGGGTTTCTTGATAGCACTTGGTCTCACGTGGCTGAGTTCAGCTCGCACCAGACCTCCCACCAAGGAACACTCCGTTACAGTACCAGGAATCAGACGTTGGTCCCCCACATGACAGTCACCCATGCTCTCCATTCAGGTGGAGAGGCGAACACAACATGTTTACTAGATGTTACAATAATTCTTTTATTATATATTTACACTGTCTCTCTCTAAACTATGTATAACAAGGCAGTTAAAAAGCTATCAGTACATTGACTTAAACAGATTAAAATGTAACATAAAAGTGGTTGTTAGTAGGTATGTAACTAGGCATAAATATTTAAATGCAACAACAAAATTAAGTACTCTTAGCGTTGTTTTACACATGGTGAATTTTTCTCTTCTTCACTACTCATGTTACTAGTTTCAAACGAATAAAATTTTTTGAAAAACAACGAGTTCAATCTTTCATGAATGATTTACCTAAGACTAAAAAATAATATGTTAGATATATATTTACACCTCTATGAAAGATGCTCGAAATCCTGGACAGCAGCTGAGATGAGCAAACGCTTGTAACGCAAGGTGACCGCGTAGTGAAATCTCCCCAGATAAATATTCTGTAATACTCTTTAAAACTCTGCGATTCTGAGTTAAATACTGAACTTTTAATTCTCTGTCGGCACATTATTTGCTGTATAGTCTTTGACATAAAACATGGCCACTGGCCGGCCGCCTCACAGGCTAAGACCGTCATCTCACTTAATGTGGCCAATAGAAATTCCTTGAAGTGAATGTGGGGGAAGAACTTTCGGGCAAAATAAATCAGAAATGATATTTTTATTTCGAGTAAGATCGTTCCGGCATTAATGATTTTCAACACTCAGGGAGTCTCGAAATTGACGTATGTGATGGACAGCGCCCATTTAACCGTCGTGCGACGTTTTTACTCAACAGGCAAGCTTCAAAAGTTGGGTTTAGGAGTACTGCATATCCTAATTCAATGCAACCAAAACTAAGGGGGTGAATATTGTTGTGGCATCAGTTCGCTCATTGAGCACTCAAATGCAAGATTGTTGCCGGTGCCGAGTTTAATGCGCTAATGTTAACTTTGTATAAAGAAATTAACGGTTGAACATTAAAAATGGTGTATACACGAACAAAAGTCAGCGTGAACATAGTACTTTTCATCTAATGGCTCAAGAAGCGTGTTTTTCAATACGAAATCCTCAACAGGGATCTGTCCATCACGGCTGATATTTCTGGCCCATGGCTGAGGCACCTTTTCATCGCAATGTAAGTGAAACTGCCAACAAAAGCGCATCATGTGTAACTACTATGTGATAATGCACTCTGTAGATTTCACAAATAGAAATGACTACAGTTTATGTCTCGAAGATGTCACTGTTGAGGATCAGAATAACCAAAGTACACTGAAGTGACAAAAAACGTGGGATAGCGATATGCACATATACAGATGGCAGTAGCACTTCGTACGCAATGTGTAAACGGGCAGTGCGTGGCTGAACTGTCATTTGTACTTAGTTGATTCATCTGAAAAGTTTCCTACGTGATTATGGCCGCATTACAGTAATTAACAGACTTTGAAAAAGGAATGGTAGTTGAAACTAGATGCAAGGTACGTTCCATTTCGGAAATCGTTAGGTAACTCCGAAATCCACAGTGTCAAGAGTGCGCTGGGAATAGAAAATTTCAGGCATTACCTCTCACCATGGACAAGGTCTGTAATTAAGTATTCTGTCATTTACAGTGTCAAGTGTGTGCTGAGAATATCAAATTTCAGTTATTACCGCTGACGATCAATAATGCAGAGAACGACGGTCTTCATTTAACGATGGAGAGCAGCAAGGTTTGTGTAGAGTAGTCAGTGCTAATAGACAAGAATCACTGCGTCAAATAGCCGCAGAAATCAATGTGGGACGTACGACGAACGTATCCGTTAGGATGGCGCGGCGAAATTTGGCGTTAATGGGCTATGGGAGCAGACGACCGACGCGAATGGCTCTGCTAACAACACCATATCGCCTGCAGCACCTCTCCTGGGCTCGTGACTATATTCATGGATCACAGACGAATGGAAAACCATGGTCTGGACAGATTAGCTCCGATTTCTTTTGGTAAGAGCTGATATGAGGGTTCGATAGTGGCGCAAACCCCCTAAGCTGTGAGCCAAAGGTTCCTACAAGACACTGTGAATGCTGATGGTGGCTCCATAATGGCGTGAACTGTGCTGATGTGGAATGGATTTGGTCTCCTAGTCCAACTGAACCGATCATTGACTGTAAATGGTTATGTTCAACCTCTTGGAGAAAATTTCCAGCAATTGATGGACTTTATGTTCCCAAAGAACGATGGAATTTCTATGGGTGACAGTTTGACAAGTCATCGGGCCAAAGTTGTTCAGAATTGGTTTGAAGAACATACTGGAAAATTCGAGTAAATGATTTGGCCACTCAGATCGCCCGAAGTGTGTGCCATCGAAAATTATGGGACATAAGCGAGAGGCCAGTTCGTGTAGCAAATCCTGCACTGACAACACTTCCACGATTATGGATGGCTATAGAGGCAGCATGAGTCAATATTTCTGCAGGTTTCTTTCAACTACTTGTTGAGACCATGTCACGCCGAGCTGCTTTAATATTCCGGGCAAAAGAAGGTCCAACATCATAACAGGAGTTATCCCATAAGTTAGGTCACCTTATTGTAGATGGTACTGAATCTTCATCCCATTTCCGTAACCAGGTTTAGGGGCAACAGTGAAGTTTCTAATAATGATCTGATGAACCGACTGTAAAAGGGACTAGAGCGTAGTTACTAATAATGTTCAGATGCACTGACTGTATAATAAACATCATAAATCAATAACTGTCACAACAATTTGTGTTTATCTGTCAGAAGGGTGCTGAAAACTGAAAAACTCATTCAACAGGTGGGATTCACGTTTTTGCAGCGTCCAGTGATTATAATGTAAACTTTATGAGCAGGTCACGCCCTTTTTGATCATTACAGACGCGGGAAATATTTTTGTTGAGAACGCTATCATAGGTACTGTCCCCAACACTTGGGAACACAAACTACTAGATAGCAATACAGCACTTATTGCATAATGTGAACAACCACAAAGAGCCTGTAAGTTGCGAATAACGTGAAGTTCCACATCTGTAAGGACACTACACTGCATGAGCGAAAATGTGTGGAGAAAATAAAACATGCTAACATGAAAGGAGAAGCAACAGTCACCAAAAGGTCACACAACGAATACAGAAGGATGACAGCACAGTTTAGGATACGCCATTCTAAACCAAAACTGTGTATCAGCCTATAAATATTGAAAGCGCGACCAAAATCGCATTCTCCTGAGGGATACAAGACAACTGCTGCTGATGCTTTTTCAGTAAATGCGAAAAGTGTCCGTGCTGAAGGGCTTTTTAATTTTCAGTAGGCTTAAGGCAGAGCGAGACAAGCTGAGCGTGTAGCGAATTCTCTGTGCAACACTTCACAGTCGGTGCAGAGTTTTGTTTAATTAGTTTCTGACTGTTCCATACAAACGGTGCCTCCAGGCTTTCATAGTATCAATATGAGAATTATCGAGGTGTAATGCGACAACTGTGTGGTCCAGGTAACCCAGTAAATATCGACATTCAAATCTTACCAAGAGTTCTACGTCCAGGAATGGATATCTAGTGACTAAACGAGAAGAAGAAGAAGACGAAGAATGTGACGGTACAGATGGGTAGACTGTACTAGATTTTGTGTGGAGTAGACGTAAGATACTGATTTATGATCCCAAACTGCCATTACTAAATTTTAACAATTGTTAGGATTCACCCAAACATACACTGCACATGTCTGAAAGTTATGGCAGTGAACGCAGATTTATACCTAATTTACCAGATTCTCCCTGTGAGATTTTCTGAGTGGATATTTTGCTGTTACCCTGAAAATGAATGCTTAATTTGAAGACGAATATTCTGTGAGATGAAGATCTGATGCTTCCGTTCTTAGAGCTCTACTATTCAAAAAATTGTGAAAATATGAGACTGAAAAGCGCCTAATGAATAATAATATAGTAATAATTGCTGAGATTTGGTAAACTGTTCAGTTACTCCTTTGGACGCCACTGCATCAGTATTGTGGTCCAATAGAATTTGTTCCTTGCAACGAGTCCGCTCCACACCACTTCAGCCTCGCTATTAGCTCTACAACGTCATAGAACCCAATTCTTCCCCTTAACTCTTTGTTCGTAGTTATATCTCTCAGACTAACGCCAAGCATCGCCTTCTCTATTGCCCTTTGAAAGACGTAGAGTCTACTTGCCTTGCTTGTTGTAATTGTCGTATTTTCCATCCCCTATATTGTTACTGGCAGGATGCATGTTTCATAAACCTTCCTTTTTAAATTGTAGGGATACTTTGTTTATGGAGAATGTAACCAAGTTTCCCAAATTCCATCCTGGTGAGGGCACTTGATGGGGTGATCCTTGCTGTCTGCTTAACTTTCACATTTAGATTTTATGGCCCAGATAAATGTATTCATAGGTTAAGTTCAGAGCATGGGTTTCGACGGAGGGCGTGTTATTGGCAGTTCTCATGACTTAAGTATTTAAAGATTAATTTTGAGACCTACAACATGGGAAGCTTCTTCGTGTCCTCGGATCATTTTTTACAGTTCGTTCGTGTTACTGCTAATGACGGCTGATACGTTTCCAGTATTGATGATTTTTCCTTCCCCAGAACAGACACTGTAACACATCCTCCAGATCCGAGATGAATAAGTTAGCTGAGATTGTGTCTTCTTGTCTGATGCCTCTCCTCACTGGATGTTTTCCAGTGACCCAGTCTTATATTATTTTCACAACTAGAGTGGTATTCTTGTAAATGTAGCGGATTATGTCGTTATATTGACAACTAGTGCGGACTCGGTTGATAGTTCTTAATACAGCTCAGGTATCGATCGTGTAGTACACCTCCTGGTATTCTGTGACGGCCATGTGACGTAGGACATTATACCTCGTATATTTCTCTATCAGCGTGCGTATTGCTTGGATGCAGTCAGCAGTACTGTAACCTTTCCTGAATACCGCCTATTCGACTAGCTGGTAAAGTCAAGTATCTGCCTCAGGGGGGCCGTAATGATTTTTGTTAGTTGCTTGTAAAATCCAGACTTTTGCATTTTTCCGTGTCCCTGGTATCTCCCCGTGCTCGAGGCAACTAATTTAATAGAATTAGGTTTGCTCCTTCCTCTCTCACTCAATTTCAGGCATCTCACACGTGATTTGATCTTCCCATGTAGCCTCACAGTTCTTACATTTTTCAGAGCTGTTTCCATTTAATTTTTATCGATATGTTCCAGCTGTTCCCACCCCACATTCATAACAAATCGTCGTCAATTATCACGTTGGTTCTGGCTTGGCAGTGATTGACTGTAGAGCTTGGGATGAATGTCCTCGACTGTTCTTACAATTTTGTCTCTTTCAGCAAAAAACTTCGCCTGAGCTATTCCGAATGTTGTGGATGATAAACTTGTCATTTGAATGACTGGAACGAAGGACTCTCATTTTCACATTGATTTAAATAGTCTCGCCGATCACTAGTGTGTTTTGAGTTCACTGATTTCTTCCAATCGCCTTCTTTACGTTCCCGTGGGTGTCTCTGTATTTGAGTGCGTCTTTGTCAAAGTTTCGCCAATTCAAGTTCATTCCGTTTTTGCAGTGCTCTAAATTTATTTACTGCTGTCAGCATACTGTTGATAATTTCTATAGAGAGTTAGTTCAGTTCCATTCTTCTTCACTTTTGCTTTCTTTTTAACTCAATGTTTATTCGTCAGCTGAACTCGCTTCTTTTCGCCTTCAGTCAATTAACTGTAGTTAGGGTGTGCGTTTCCATCATACATTTGTTCTCTAGTTAACATGGATCTTACCGTCGCTATCTGTGATGAAGCGATTTATGACTGACACATCTTATCAGATTCGGTTGTTCGTAGGGAGGATGTAATCCATTTCATAGTTATATGTGATTTCAAGGCTCCCTTTTTGGATTTTTCTTGTAAAGTGTATTCTTACAGTACAAAATTTTTGTTAGTAAAACTCATCGTAATTTGGCCTGTCTATTTTTGCATAGAAATGCTAAAATTTCCATTGATGGGATGATCTTCTGCAGACTTCCCTACTTTGCTGGTAGTCGCCAAATATTGAGGAAAATGTGGTGGTTTGTGAATTTTTGTTTTGCCACGTCATAGAACGGTTCTCGCTCTTCATCGGTTGAGAAGGAAGTAGTTGCGTAATCGCGAATGATTTTTAGTCTAATTTCAACATTCAGCTCAAATATTATCTAGGTAATACTATCTGAAATGAACGTGGTCTTGGTGATAAGGCTCAGGAGAGTTACACCGCCAATATGCGAATTTACGTGCGAATTATTCTCGGACAGGATTTTTCCAGACTTGAGGACGAAACCGATTCTCCTTAGAGCCTCTTTCACTGATTCTGACTGTGTTCCAATTCATGTTCAGAAATTCGTTTTCTAAACAGCCGAGAGGTTTTTCAGGTCTCATGGTGCGATTATGAAATTCGATAGCAGAGAGAACTTTGTTTACGTTCTTCCTATTTCCTTTTTGTTTACATTGTTGTCTATTTTTATTAATAAACTGTTGTCCCTGATATCCCCCTCCCCTTATCCAGAACCCTCCGAGCCGCTATCTCTAGTTCCCTGTAATGTGTTTGTTTTTAACTTCGGCATTTTCGTTCCGGGGGAAGCTTTAGACCATATCTTCTCACGCAGTTCCATTGTGGGTTGAGAGGAGGTGGAAGGATGAATAGGAATATATAGGCATATTAGGGCATATTCGCCTCCGGATATGCAGATTGGATGAACAAACGTTAGTATAGGGCAGGGTCGCCACTCTGATACTACTCCCGCAGGGAGCGTGAGTGAGAACCACCTATTAACACAGCTGCCGCAGTGCACCTCGATAATTTTGATGTGAGTGTTATGGTAGCCTAGACGCGTTGTTTATATGAAACAATCATAAACTAATTACATAACACTGTGTACCGACTGTAAAGTGGTGCATACAAAATTAGCTCCACGCTCAGGTTGGATCTCTCAGTCTTAAGCCTACTGCAAGTTCAAAATTCCTTGAACACAGACGCTTTTTGCCTTCATTGACAAAGCATCAACAGTGACAATGTAGTAATCATTATGTGTGGATTGTTTTTGTTGTTCTTCCATTTTTAATTTACTGAATGCCAGTTTTGGATAAGGGTGGCGTATTTCACACATTACTATCAGACGTTCTGTGTTCCTTGCACAAGTGATTCTTCTTTCTTGTTAGCAAGTTTGATTTTGTCCACACATTTTCATGTACAGCAAATTCTCTTATCGTAGTATTTTATGTTCTTCGGAGTTTACAAAGTGTCTCTGAAGTTGTCCATGTTTTGCGTGTTCCAATGTTTTGAGGGTAGTACCTATGACAGCGTTTTTAACAAAAATATCAACTATGTCTATGATAATCAAAGATGTATGGCCTACTCATAATGTTTACATTTTAATCACTGGAAGCTTCACAAATGTGAATACCGTCTGGTGAATGAACTTTTCAGTTTTCAGTATGCTTGACACTAAACAAAAAACAGATTATGGTGACAGTTATTGATTTATTATGTTTATTTTGCCGTCGGTGCCTCTAATCATTATTACTAACTACGCTCTAGTCCTAAAAACTTAGTTACAGAAATAGGAGTAAGAATCACTGACATATTTTGGGCATCCCAGCCCGTAATAGCTATACCTTTGAGATGCAAGCTGTAGTCACTTCCCATTACGCTGAAGGAACTCTTCGACTGCTGTTCTTCCGGCAAGTAATATGACTGAATCTTGACAACAACATAGACTATGTTTGGCAACTCTGTGACCGACGAGGTACCTTCTTATTAGCACTGAATTATCCTGCTAAATTCATCAGATTTTTTGTGTCATTTCCAATGAATAATTTTTGTGATTCTCGCTTAAGGTGTGGTATAAGGTTATCAGTTAATGGTCTGGAGTCCAGGAACGTCGTTCCATGTGTAAATTTTAAGTAATCTCTTTGTTTTCATTATAATTTATCTGATTGTAGTGGTGAGTTGTCTTTCATTTGAATTAGCACACAGCATATTTTAAAAGCATTTCCTGTTAGTTTGTTGAACACATCAGTAAATATCAGAGCGAATTTAAACATCAACGATATATTCTATCACATTATCGAAAACAGTCTGACAGCAGTCAGGTGGTTTATCGATTCCATGAATGAGCAAACCTAATGGTTTTGAGTTAAAGATGTCGTCTAATCAAGTTTGAACTGCATTTTGGTGAAGAAAGGAATTTTCTTTGTAGTTGTTGGATAAGAAGTGAGAGAGGTATAAATTAGACAGAATAGTGTCAGAAGAATAAGTCTGTAAGGGATAATTTCCCATACAACTGGATTCTCTTGTTTGTAAATCAGCAAAATATGTTACCATGTAGTAGCTACACATGATGCAGTTCGTTAGCATCTCAGTCTTTGGCCACAAATACCAGCTGCGACGAGCACGCTCCTCAGGAGGAGTTCATATTGAAAACACACTGTTTCAGCCACCAGGCGAAATATATTATCTTCACACTAACTTTGCAGAAATATGTTTCTTTTGTGACGGCTTTGCCACTAATTTTTTCATGGGAAGTCAAGAGGAACTCATCATAAGTCGTCATTAGTAACAATATAGTATAGGACCGCTCAAAGAGCGAGCTGATGACGTTCAAGGGAATACGCAGCAAAATTCTCGCCTTATGTTTTTGTTACTTTGAAGTAAAGCATGCAGATATTCTAAAACCGACTTCTGAATATTGCCAATTGAATGTAAATGGCGCATGGCGGTTAAATGGTAGCTGTTCATCACATATGTCAATTATCGAGACTTTCTGAATGTTGAAAGTCAGTCATGACAGAAAAATTCTTCTTGGAACAGAAAAATCTTTTTCTGGCGTGTTTTGCCCGAAGTCACTCCCTCCACACACAATACAAAAGATTCGAGCTCCTCCACCGCCTTCACCTGTCTATTAAACTCAAAGCGAACAATATGTTGCAAATATTAGACATTCTCCCACTTGTTCTGATGTTGATGCAGTCGTGAGCAATTTTGCGTGATTTTATGTGGAAGTTTATGCTATTAATGTGGGTTGGTAAGTGAAGTAAATTATCTTTGAGGTTGCATCATAGGGCAACTTTAGCAGACAGCTGACTTCTTTTTTTTTTTTCCTGCACCTCCCTCCCTCTCAGCCCGTAACTTCCACCGCCATACCAGCCTTCTCTTCTTGGCTTCAGTACCCGTTGCTTAAGCTGCAATTAACTATTATGTTGTTAATGTGTTAGAAATTATTATCTGTCTCTTTTTGCTACTGTCTCATATCCAGAAGGCCATTTCTGCACAGGAAACTTCTCATCTCAGCGACGACTTCGAAGTTTCTTCTTCACGGAGATTAGCTTTCCAGTTGATTCTGCAATATCGTGGTTAATCATCTAACTCATCGATTTCCCGAGATTTATTAGCTGAATTGGCCTTCTTTTAACTCTGAGCGTGACAAACGTCGGAAGCTCCGAACTGCCGTTTTGGATGCTTCAGGTAACGATAAATATATCGCAGAACGGTAGATATTAAGGTAATCACTTCTTTTGACTAAAAGAGATGTTTCCACGTGCAAAGAAATAAAATTAAAAGTACGACGTCTTCCATCGTGAGGATAAAGTTTTCTTTGAGATTGCTTCAGCACAAAATAATGTATTCCAGACTTAGTTTTTGTTTACTTTCCAGACAAAGAAATATATCAAGAAAAAATGTACGACATACGGAAAAAACAATAATTCGTAATTGTTTTGTTCTTTAGTGTAAGTCATTTTAGATTCACTTTGTCCACCAAGTTTCACATAATTATGTAAACTAAAAATTTGAAAAGTTCTCCTTATAGTCTTTTCTCTTCAGTACTTTTATGAAGCTGAAGAGCAAGATATATTCGAAAATTACCTTTGGTTTTATGTTCTTCGGCGAGGAGGTAATTTGTTGCTTGGACTTTCAGGCAGTTTACGGCATTTCTTTTTGTGTATAGATAAGGCAAATGATCAGGATGGAAAAAATCGGCAGGCAAGATAATTGGGGAGCCTGATCGGTTTATCGTGAGTAACGTTTGCCGCATAATTTGCCAGTTATCCATCTCTTAGTGCACACTAACCCATATTATTCGATGCCTACTACCCCGCAGCTTCCACACATTGGCAAGCTCATAGATGTGTGGCTAAAAGGTTAACGTTAGTTACAACTTTCCTGTTTACTGTCTTGAACCAAGTTGTTTTGACATTTGTTTGTAGTTTACGGGTGTTGATGTTTTCCCAAATGAAATTCCACTTGTAGTGCGGGTATTTTTGTTGAGCTCCATTTTTGATTTTGTCTTCTATTAATTTCACGTATATGTCCTTAACTTTTACCGTATTCAAAGAGCGGACTCTGCTTTGGATATAACTGAGTTCGATTAAAAATTGAGTAATATGAAAAAGCCATTGGGAACGGGTCGCACATCTAAGGGTGAATTCAAGTAAATGAGAGTAATTTCGTCTAGTAAGTGGAATGTGAGACTGATTGGTGCAGTATTCCTTAGCTTGTATGTGCTACACACAAATAAAGCTTGTGACTTTCTGCCAACATCGGTGACGTATAGTCTCCCGTTTCCGGTTGAGAGCGTCAACGTGTCAAACTTGCATTTGAAAATGTTACTACGACCTACATTGTAACCCAAACCTAAGATAATTCTTGCTGTAGTTTCACGAGGCATGGGTATAGCCTGTGCCACATTGTTCACTTGAAAGGTCATGTACATATTTGCAGAGGTTGCCTTTTGTATGTAATCAAGTTTTCTCATACTGTATAATGTGACGTTGATTTGTACGCTTGTTGTGGTATACTTTTACTGTACTACTCGTGTAGTCGATACCTAGAATTACAAATGCGTGACCACACTTAGTTCTTCCGTGTTTTGAAAAGATATTCCATGTCCTAAATTCATGATGCCTGATTTAGTTTGGGTTGGTTTCGCATGTGTTCGAAGTTCGTATTTGCAGATGTCTTTTAATGCCTTCTCTACGTCAGTTTCACTAGTGCTCAGAAGACATACATCATCTTCGTATTCCTTGCAAATGATATTCTGGCCGTGTACGCATAATCCTCGAAGTTGCCGTCGCAGAATGGCTATCTGGGACTCGATGGCATTAGCAAACAAGGCTACCGACAGGACAACCTTGTCTCAACCGCACTTGTGATCGCAAGTTGTCTGGCTAGCTGACCATTAGTAATGATTTTCGATGTGCCGTTTATCAAAGACGGTGTCAAAATACTGGAGGAAATGCATTTTGGTCATTGTTTTGAGAAGGCACTGGTGGCGAACCCTATCGAAATCCTTCTCGAAATCAAGCGCCATTGTAACGCATAGAAGTCTGAGAACATCACCCGTCGCAATGATGTCCCTATATTTGCACACAGTTCGAATAGTTGATCTGTCTTTATCCACACTAGACTGATATGAGCCGCTGATCTCGTGCATTATCAGTTTTAGTCATCCAGGAGGAATGTGCACCATGTTTTTGTAGTCCCAGTTCAGGTTTTTATTGACATGCTATGTGGGCATTTCGAAACTAGCAATACAATTCTGTCTAGAAATTCCTTTGAGATTTGCCTGTCACAATTCATTAATTCATTACACACAAGGCGCAATTAAGATTTTATTTTCTCCTGGAAAACCTGGGAAGACACTGCTGGAGAGTCGTCAGATCTCAGCTGTTTGTTTTTTGGATCCTGTGCAGTTGTGGTTGCCAGATCAGCATCATCTACCTGTTCTATGGGACTCTGAGATGCCGCAATGCTAAGTCTGTCTTGAAGATTTTGTGCTCCGCAACTAACAGCACTGCCGTATGTAAAGACAGCAATTGGGCCATATCCGTTATAATTATCAGGGCTGTTATGCCGTGATCGGTTGATGAATTCGGTGTCGCTTCCCAACGTTTCGTCTCCGACTGCGGGAGACATCTTCAAGGGGGTCCGTAGCTCGATGGAAGGTCCAACACACCCACTGGCTCGCTACTGACTGCCGATAATTCCGTGTCCGCGTGCTCCCGCGCCGCGGCGTGAAGCCACGTGTTTTGAAAACGTCAGTGCGATTGGCCGCTGTCCGTCGCCGTCGATTGCCGTTGCCATCACCCAGTAGTGGACGGGTGGTACACATCTTCTTTAACACCGGCATCCATATACCGTTTAATTTCACATCCTCCTCCTTTCGGTTGAAATTGTTTGGGTGTTTAGCGATTTAGATTGACTCCCTGTAGAGCCTTTCGTAATATCCGCTTGTGGCCGCTAGTACTTGCGTGTCCTCGAAACGAATATTGTGGATCCCTGGCTGGAAAGCATGATCGTTCCGTTTCTCCTCTTCTACAATTTCCCTTGTGCTCTTCCAAACGTTTAGAAACAGTTCTTTTAGTGGTACCCACATAAACATCACCTCAGCTGCATGGGATCCTATACACTCCAGCTATTTCCAATGGTTTGCGAGCGTCCTTGGCAGGCTTAAGGTATTCCTGTATCTTCCTGGTGGGCTTGTAAATTACGGTGATATTCCGCTTCGTCAAGATCCTCCCTATTATTTCCATTACATTTTTAACTAACGGCAGGAAAACCTTAGATTTTGCAGTAGCCTGTACGTCAGCGTGATTTCTGCGTGGCTGCCTCTACGCACGTTTTATTTCGGCGGACGAATATCCGTTCTTCATTAGTGCATTGTGGAGATGTTCCATCTCATCGTCGAGCAACTCAGGTTCACAAATATTTCTGGCTCTGTCCGCTAATGTCTTGATAACACCCCGCTTCTGTTGTGGCTGGTGGTTCGAATCCGGGTGCAAATAACGGTCCGTGTACGTGGGTTTGGGGTATACTGAGTGGCGCAAACTACCATTTTCGTTTCTAAAAACAAGCACATCGAGGAAATGTAATTTGCCGTCTACCTCCTCCTCCATTGTAAACTGGATTCTCGAGTTTATACTGTTTATACGGCGACGGACAGCGGCCAATTTCACTGACGTTTTCAAAACACGTGACGTCACGCCGCGGCGTGGGAGTGCGCGGACACGGAATTTAGCGGCAGTCAGTAGCGAGCCAGTGGGTGTGTTGGACCTTCCATCGAGCTACGGACCCCCTTGAAGATGTCTCCCGCAGTCGGAGACGAAACGTTGGGAATCGACACCGAATTCATCAACCGACCACGGCATAACAGCCCGGATAATTATAATGGACATGATATTTTCGGCCGTGAAAGTCTACATTTTACTATAATTGGGCCATACACATATTTTTTAATCTTCTTCTATGATGTGAGAACAGTCCCTTCGGTAATTTTAATTTCTGTAGTTATTTTTCTGTATCATCTCATATTGTGGAGTGTTACATGATATCGACGTATCTTCACTTATAAAAGTACCCTGGTTTCTCGCACGGATTTGGAAAACTGTAACTGATTTCACCGTAGAGCCAATATTTCGGATTTTATTCTCTTGACCGAAGCGGGTTTTCAGTGAAAGATGCGTCCTGTTTGTTCAGGCCCGCAGGCACTGCAATTAAATTTCGGCTGTTTTCTTGTACCAAAAACCTTTGTGCGCAAATAGTCGATTAACGTTTTCCTTAGTCGCGGATTCGAACATTTTAGCCTCTAGGTCAAAGAAAAGTGAACTTACTTTCGCATTCCTGCCAAGTTTCGGGGAGACGCTCATGGTATTCGGCATCGTTAAAGTGTTGAACCGTTTAGCGTACAGTAGTTTGTAGACTGGTAGGTGCCCTTCCCACCGCGAGGCTGAATCCCTCAGAGTTCTATGGGGAGCAAGTGACGCAGTAAGGAAAGGTAAGCGGAAGAGAAACAAATGGGCAATCATTATAACGAATGTACAGGCCTCAAATTCGGAAATCCACTGTGAAATGGCGAAGCTGTCACCTGTCAGCATACTGCTATCGCGAGCACCTATGGAAGGGGATTGAAGGATGGTGAACTGAGGGTAGGCACTATGGTAGTGGACGACCACGTCTCATCAAATAACGTAGAGGTCGGAGGAACCGTCACTGTATAATCCAGGAAAGGCAGCGATCTGTGCCAGATATGACGACGGAGTACAATGATGGGGCAGGCGCAAATATTTTGAAGCACACCGTTCAGAGGCCGTTGTTGAACCTGGAGCTCCTCATCACACGACCCCAAGCTGTTCCTGAGTTGACCCAATGACACCGTCAGTAATTATTGCAGTGGACACAGCATCACTGAGTTTTCACTGTGGATCAATAGAAACGTGTCGCTTTTCGAATGAATCGCATTTCTTGTTACGCCAGGTCCATGGTTTGGTCCTTCCATATCGTCATCCAGGAGAATGGCTGCACGAAACAAACACCGCGCCACATATGCTGGTCGGTGGGGGAAGAATTATGCTATGGAGTATATTAAGTTGGGCTTTCATGGGATCTTTGGTGGAAATATAAGGCATTAGGACAGCAGTGAACTACTTGAACACTATAGCGGACCACCTGCATCGCTTCACTTGATGCCTTCCCCTACGGTGATGACATTTTCAAGCAGGATCATTATAGTGGATTCAAATTGAAAATGTGCCTGAGCTGTACAATCTCGAACACATATCGGGCGTCTACTTCGTGCCCGTAATCCACCATCCCGTAATTTGCGGGAATTGCTTAACCTGTGCGCAGACATCTGGTGCCACAAACTTCTGGAATCCTGTCAAGGTCTAGTAGAATCCTTGCATCTGTTTACTGTGTTTGAAAAGTGGAACAACGCGCTATTAAAAGGCGGTCATAATGTTTTGGCTCATCGGTGTAAATGCAACATGGTGAGTGAAGTTGGAGGTCATATTTCGGTAGGTATGTGCAATCTAAACGAGTGTCCGAACAATTAGTGATGAATGTAAAACCTGGCGCGTCAAGGTTTTTATACTCCCACGTGTCAGTTAAACTGAACTCTCAAATTATGTGTTCTAATTCAGGAGACAGCGTGAAATTAGGGATTTGACCTTTTGGACGTAGGGCTCAGCTAACACAGCCCGATGAAATTATATTATAATTGTGCCCACCGAAAAGGGGGATAATCTTATTTTTAAAAAACTGTGGACGGTTAAGTCGCTGGCTGCCACCAGATGGAAAACGTATGTTAACGATCTGGGTGTTCTGGATAGCACAAGCGCTTTACTATTACGTGATTTACTATTATACTCTCCTTCGCGAGCATTGCTGTCACCACTTCAGTTTCAGTTGCAGCATTAATTGCAATTTATACCCAAATATAATGTGTAGTGCGATGTCCGTTACTTCTTGAAGTAGAATAATATCAATGTCTGCCGCGTACAGAAGTCTTTCAAGCCATTTAATTTCAGTGAACTGCGTATGCTGTTTATGTTCAAAGCTGTAGTTCTGCAGGCCTGAGACGTGTCAATAACGTCGTACATTTTATATCTTCGAAATTTTTATCACCAGTAGTCGTATTAAAGCCAGTAACATATATCTGGTTCATATCCTCCCCCTGTCCGCCTGCTTAGCTGAGTGAGCGTGCTTGCCTCCCATACACGGCGCCAGGGTTCGATTTCCAAGCCGCGCGGGATTAGCCGAGCGGTCTCATGCGCTGCAGTCATGGACTGTGCGGCTGATCCCGGCGGAGGTTTGAGTCCTCCCTCGGGCAAAGGTGTGTGTGTTTGTCCTTAGGATGATTTAGGTTAAGTAGTGTGTAAGCTTAGGGACTGATGACCTTAGCAGTTAAGTCCCATATGATTTCACACACATTTGAACATTTTTTTTTTCGATTTCCGACCGGGTTGGAGATTTTTTCCGCTAGCGGACTGGGTGTTATGTTGTCTTCATCATAATTTCATTATCGTCACCCGCGCACGAGTCGCCCAGTGTGGTGTCGACTGCAATAAGACTTGGACTTGGCGGCCAAACTTCTCCGGAAGGGGCCTCCCGGCCTACAATGCTAGACGCTCTTTTCCACTTTATCCACCCCTGTTACTTAGTCTGAAAAAATTAAACTTTCATTTGGAAAGACTGGCAGTGCGTCTCTGGAAAGTAAGGAAGATTTCTTCATTTCCTCGTTCTTCTTGACCTCATCGGCCCAGTTCTTCGGAATCGAAGATCTGTCCATACCTTTCCTGGCTGCAAACGGAATCTCTACACCCTATGGAGAGCTGCACTAGTACCTCGCTTTATTTCCACAGTGGTGGGTAGTACGTGGTCTGGTACAGGCTGAGCACTACTGATAGATTTTGCTCGGCAGGTTGATGCAGGGTCTTTCGTTTCTTGTGTTTTGTAGGGGAGCGGCTTTTCGTTAAGCCTGCTGATTGTTCTGCTACGGTATCCTGCTCGGGCTCAGTGATGTACTCGTCAGCAGACGGTGCATCCGATTCCGAAATACTTCCTTGAACTGGCTGTGTTAGGGCTTGGAACGTTCCGTCAGTTGCGTTTCGGTTGGAATTACCTCCGGTGGTTCAGTGCTTCTACTGGTATACCATTATCACTTACATTGTCACTTTGAGAGGTGACCGAAATGACGGTGGTGGTTGCGAGTTCAGTGACAACAGCCATGTACGTCATCGGCATAGAGGTCATAGCCGCAGGTCTAACAACTTCGCCGGCCGACAACTGGGCCACACGCCGCTATATGCATGACCTTTTGAGCCACCCTCTGCGCACTTTCTAGGCTGCCTTTCATAGATGACAATAGCTCGGCATCACGAACGTGCTATGTTTCCGTAAGTCGGCTTTAAATTCTCTGATACCTTCCCATAAGACGATAGTATTGTATTCATTTGATCACCTGTGGCTTAAAATTGTAATTCGAAAACCCTTATAGTTTCTATACCGAACTTATTATGGGTAACATTACCTTCTGTTAGAGTGCTTGAATTTAGGTTCCTCCACCAGATTCAGCAATTTTATCACAGAGGGGGGCATTTATTAGTTGACATACACAACACTACCCACAATCGAAAAATATATAGCAAATAAATTACTCTTCAAGAGAAGATTCAATTTCGTAGGAGTTCAGTTTAACAAAGATCCAATCGAAGGTCAATTTGAATTAATGCTCTGTTTGGTTAAACCATACTTGCACCTTCTATTATTCACAAAAAATTCACATCGGAAAACTGCAATAAGCTCTCAGACTTACTGCAAGCGAGCGAGTCCGTTGCAGCTTACAGCCGGGCTTCGCACACGACCGCTGCCGAAGGCAGATTGCCACTTATACAGAACTACAGAAACTCGAGAAGAAGGCAACACTCCCTCCAGATACATACGCATCTTACAGTGCTGCCAAATCGGGCATATATCGTGACTTACACTTCCGATTGGCAGCCAGGTTTATTGATTGTCTTAAGTGAATGACACGACCTTAGTCGCTTTGGTGGCCGTTCAGTGACCAAGTTTAACGTCTAAGACAAATACGTGATTTCGAATACCATACAAAGGGGAGTCAAATGTTTCTCTAATCTATTTTATTTCTTATTTTCTAACAAACCTTTTCGGTAAATATTTGAGTTATTTTTAATTCTTTTTATTCAGGAAAAATGTTTTTACTCAGGAATAATGAAATGCAATAAATTTAAATATTATCGTTATTATTATCAGTATTATAATGATGATTATTATTACTATTATTATCATTATTATCCTTTTACTAAGAGTACTTTGATCAAGGAAAAGCACAGATTTTTCAATTTGTGTTGCGAGTTGATATTTTTCCTCCCTTTTTTACTTAAGTAATAGCAGCTGTTCAGTGAAATTTTCATTTTTCCCTGATATTGTAAGTCAGTTTTTCTTAATTTCCCTGGTTCCTGTCAAGGATTAAATCTTCCTTTGATATCTCACGCTGGCCAGTTTCATACCCTGTTTGTCCTTTTCCCACACTTCGGTGGGCAACGAAAATTCAGACAAAAATTCATTGTGTGATTTCTGTGGAGACAAGTACCAGACATGCCAAATATTTTGGAAATTGCAACACCGAGACGGTACATGTCACTGATATATGCTTTACACCATAGCTTCGTTTTATGATAATACGCCAATGATAAGATGTACAGAACTGTAAATTATCTCAGACTTCATAACATAAAGTTCACTTTTCCTCCTCAATAAGCTCGTTTTGCACTCGTATCCCTGTGGGAAAATCATGTCCTTTAAAAGTCGAAAAGTGGCTCTACAACATATCTGCTTCCCTAAGATCGATCACTCTACTGTGGCCTCAGGCACGTGCCAATATCGTGGGGCAATAGCTCTGCTGCATACAAACCATTATTTTTGCAATCATATCTTTTTGCTGATCGTGCCACTGAAACAGGAAAACAAAATTCGACAACTATAACCAGTTCTCTCTCATACCACAAAATGCCTTCACGTTAAACGTCTTTACAGCTACATCTACATGGCTACTCTAAAAATCACACTTACGTGCCTGGCAAAGGGTTCACTGAACAACCAACACAATAATTCTATATTATTCCACTCTCGAACAGCGATCAGAAAAAAGGAACACCTATATCTTTCACTGTGAACTCTGATGTACCTTATTTTATTATGAGAATCGTCTCTTCCTATGTAGGTCGGCGTCAGCAAAATATTTTAGCATTCGGCGGAGACAGTTGATGACTGATATTTCGTTACGCGAACCCGCCGCAACGAAAAGCGCCTTTGTTTTACTGATGTCCATCCCAAATCCTGTATCATGTCCGTGACTCACTCTACCCTGTTTTTCGATGATACAAAACGTGCTGCCTTTCTTTGAACTTTCTCGATGTAGTCCGTTAATCCTATCTGGTAAGGGTCCCCAATTGCCCAACAGTATTCCACAAGAGGACAACAACTGTAGTATATACAGTCTCTCTAGTAGGTCTGTTGAATGCTGTAAGTGTTCAGCCAATAAAACGTGTCTTTGGCTTGCCTTCTCACAAAATTCTCCATGTGTTTTTTGCCAATTTACGTTGTTCGTAATTGTAATTCATAGGTATTTAGTCGAACATACGGCCTTTATGTTTGACTGATTTGTCGTGTAACCGAAGTTTAACGGATTGCTTTAAGCACTCATGTGGATGACATCACACTTTTCATTACTTATGGTCAGTTAGCAATTTTCGCACCATGTAGATATCTTGTCCAAATCGTTCTGCAATTTGGTCTGACCTTCTGATGACTTTACTAGACGATAAACGACAGCATCATCTTCAAACAACATAAGACGGCTGTTCAGATTCTTCCCTAAATCGTTTACATAGATAAGGAACCGCAGAGTTCCTATAACACTTCCTTGGGGAACGCCAGAAATCACTTCCGTTGTACTCGATAACTTTCCGTCAGTTACTACGAACGGTGACCTCTCCTACAGGAAATCACAAATCCAGTCGCATAACTGAGACGATATTCTATAAGAACGCAATTTGATTAAAACCAGCTTGTGAGGTCCGGAGGACTCAATTTGAAATCCCGTATCGATCGCTATCAACACTTCAGTGATTAGTTGTGTTGCGGTTGTACATGATTGTTAAGTATGGAGCTATTGTATCAACGTCCTCTGTAAGAAACCAAATTGGTATACAACCGGGACCGGAAAACTTCCTTTTATTAAGTGATTTAAGTTGCGTCAATACTCCGAGGCTATCTACATCGAGTTACTCATGTTGGCAGTTGTTCATGATTCGAATTCTGGGATATTTTCTTCGTCTTCATGGTGAAAGAATTTCGGAAGGCTGTGTTCAGTAACTCTGCTTTAGCAGCATTGCCATCGATAATATTTCCATTGCTATCGCTCAGAGAGGGGATTGAATGTGTCTTGCCGCAAGTATTGTTTACGTATGACCAGAATCGCTTTGGATATTCTGCAGGTTTCGAGAGAAAGTTTTGTTGTAGAAACTATTATAAGCAACTCGCATTAAAGTGCGTGCTAAATTTCGAGCTTCTGTAGAATATCGCCAGCCTTGACGATTTGGTGTTCGTTTAAGTTTAGCATGTTTCTTTCATTGTTTGTGCGACAGTGTTCTAACCTGTTTTGTGTACCATGGGTGATCAGTTTCGTGATTTGTTAATTTATTTGGTATAAATCTATCAGCTGCTGTAGATATTGTTTCTTTGCATTTAAGCCACATTTGGTCTACACTTACATTGTTTATTTGGAAGAAGTGGAGATTGTCTCCCAGGAAGATGTCAGATGAATTTTTATCCAGTTTTTCGAATAGCTTTACTTTTCGTTTAGTTTTGGTGGATTTGGGAGTTACAGTATTCAGATTCACTACGACAACCCTGTGTTACAAAGCCCTTTGTCCGTTTTGATTCTCGTTGTCAGCTTAGAATTATTGGTTGCTAAAAGGTCAAGTGTGTTTTCACAACCGTCCACTCTACGAGTGAGCTCATGAATTAATTACTCGAAATAATTTTCAGAAAATGAGTTTAGCATGTTTTATGCGTATCTCCGGATGTAAACATGCATGTTCATCAACATACAGAGGGTAAACTGAAGTCACCACTAACTAATATTGTACGAGTCAGGTACGTGTTTGAAATTAGACTCAAGTTTTCTTTGAACCTTTCAGTGATTGTATCATCTGAGTTGAGAGGCCAGTAAAAGGCCCCAGTTATTGTTTTATTCCGGTTTTCAAGAATGACCTCTACCCATACTAACTCAGAATTTCAATCTTACTGCCCGACAAACTGCTTCTAATAGCAGCAAACACGCCACCGCCAATTGGGTTTAACCTATCCTTTCGGATCACCGTTAAGTTCTTGGCTAAAAATTCAGCTGAACTTATCTCCGGCTTTAGCTAACCTTCAGTGCTTTCTATTAGCACGAGGAGCTCCTGTACTTTCCTAACTGAGCTACGGCAATTTACAACTGTTTCATCGATAGTTCCCAGATCTACGTTCTTCCTGTGTTCGACCTTCATCCGTTGAAACTGAAGCCTTTTTCGTGTTTTCCCGAGACCCTCTACTCCAAAAAGCTGCCTAGTCCACACCACACAGCCACGCTTTAACTTTTATTACTTGTCAATATTTCTGTTAAGTCTCTGCTTCCCATTCAAGCTGGTACCTGCGTGAGCTTTCCGAATGTCGGTTGTATAACGAATTCTGCAACATTTACTTGCAGTTTACTCAGTACCATACATATCATTAAAATATTTCAGCCAGCAACCTGCCTGCACACACATCTTATTCACTACTCATACCGTCGACTCCCTGAGATTGGTTTTCTTATGAATCTAGCTTCACTTACAGTCTCCTCTTGTATTCAGTTTCTTAAGTCCATCCGTTTGTCGCTTTTGTACAACTGATGTCCCATTTCGTACTTATTCAATTCGAGCAATAGCCATAAAAATTCTAACATCTGAGTTACACTTGACCCTGATATGAATCTGTTATATTTTGGTTTTAGATTCTCTATCTTCACTGTTTCCTAATTAGCTCACAAGGTAGTCTTTGACAGTTCCTTTCAAACTACCAAACTCATGCCTCATTCATTCGATAAAGCCTTTCACTTGTTGTTAATGACAAATTATACCTTGGAACATAGGGTGTAAAGCACAATACTTCATTGGAAACGTGGAAATACGAGCACAGATAAACTAAAAAAACTCTTTTCTAAGAATGAAGAAAAAGCAAGAAGTAAATAAGTTCTTCAACCAACTTAAAATTACTTCGTCATTCTTTACAGTCATTTGACCGTTGATTAACAACCAGAATAAACAAAGAACCATCTCCTACAGCTGCAGTTGTGTGTTTTCCGAGTCTCGTTACGGAATTTTTTAATCAGAAGAGAACACATCTAACTTTCAAATTGAAAAACTTAAATACCCACACAAGTTTTAAAACTACAACACTACATGCATCTTGGAGGAAACACATCATATATTAAACTCGAAGAACACAATTCTTCTTTCACACACTGTGCTGTTCCTAATCGCAAAACCATTAGTCAATATTATATATGAATTACTTTACTCCCACTCTATTGAAGAACTTCCTTAATAACACTTTACCAAAAATGTCTGTACTGAACTCTGAGATAACTCTTCATATTCACGCTTGTAACAAAAACATGTGTGTGTGTTTGTGTGTGTGTGTGTTTGTGTGTGTGTTGAATATATATGTGTGTGTGTTCAACATGAGCTTTAAAACTGATGGGGTTTCCGTCGCAGTGCCTGCTCGCACTGCCGCATTCACAAATTCGTGTACTAGGTAGCGAACTTAATTTTTGTGCTTGCTGTATGGCAGTTGGTCAGTCACTTCACTCGTCAGTCCATCGACACGTGAAATTTTATTGCTGATATCTTTTTACATCAGAACGATAGTATCTGTCCCTTATCTAACGTTACAGCTGTTATTAATTAATAGTGAATGTATTTGGGTAGATCAAGTAAAGACTGAACTGGTACAGAAATGCAATGACTAAGAACAGTAATTACAGCATTAGTGGTGACCCGGATAAAATTGGAGTAGCAACTACACATACAAATGTGAGTTTCATGGAGGTCCAGGAGTGCCTTGACCAACCCTGGGTTAATGCTGCTGTGAGCCGTGTTAAGTATTAGTTGAGCATGTTACTGCTGACTGAAATGAATTCTCATATGAGTGCAGTGCCCGTAGTTACACCTTTCACAAATGCCAATCAACCGCTGGAGGACATCACGTTATATGGAAAGCCAATAAAACAGCAGCCTGTTGTAAAGACCGACGGCAGCTAATTACGCGGACCGAGTGTACTCGTCCGCGTGATAATATAACCAGCACCTTTGTGACTCTACGGCCAGTCTGCACTCAATCCACAGCGAGTTCACAGAAGCAGCGGTTGGAGTCCGCGAGAGGAAGCCAGCGACGTGCCTCGTGCGGCAGTCATCAGTGTGCGCCACCAACACCACTAAACTGTAGCTCCAGGATGCCTTTTCGCTATTCAAAGTGGTAGATGTGGACTCGTAAGAGGAACTATTACTCTTAGATTGTATTGTCAAAGTTCAGACTTCGTTATTTGAAGTTATCTGTTCCAGTAAGAGAGAAATGCGTTCAGTTATACCACAGCTCTATGTCTCGTTGAGTGTTCTACTAAATAAAGTTATGATACTTGGTTTATTTATTTGCGTATTTGCCTCCAAAATTACAGTGGCGCTATGGTATTTGAGGTGATGTGCCACGGGACAGACAGCCTCGTCACAACTGTAGTGCAGTAGCCTCACAACATCAACCTTTTCGGGTTTGTACAGAAAGATGCGCAGTACTGATCCTCTTAACCACGCACTCGCCGGTTCTTCTCTACTGCTTCAACTTTCCCTATTAATCGTGTTTTCTGTTCCAGAATTTTAATATTAAATACTTCTATTACATTTTTGTAAACATTTACTTTATTCCCTCAAATGTACCTTTCATTCAACTACACTCATGTATAATGGCCCCCTAATCCATTAATTACATTATTTTTCATCCCACCACTTTCTTACTTAAAACTGACAAAGTGATAATTACGATTACACGGACCGTGATTACTACTTGGATCTCTGACTCTACATTCCGATGCACGTCGACGGTTAGACAGTTTAACTTCGATCAGAAAACGCGATTCAGAGAACAACCCCAGAACAACATTGCTAGTCACGCTTAACATTTATCAGCCTTCACTAAAATGCAAATCTGTAAGCTGACTACAGGCCCTCTCTTCGACAGCAGAGTGTGCATTGAACCAATCGTTCCCTGCTACTTTCACCATTTATTTTGTTCCCGTGCGCTGAATTTGCTTGAAATCACTCTGCCTGTCCACATGCGAACTGATTCTTGTCGTGCGCTGCCTACTGTTACTATTCTGCCACGCTTTGCTGTATTATTTACGTGAGATTTAATTTCTGTTCTCTAGTCTGACAACACACTGAAACAAATATCGTAACATGAGCCCCTGAATGTGATTTGCTGATTTCTGATACGTAATACAACACCAAGTACACATATCCAAAGTCTGTCAATTTGAAAATAGCCTTATAAAACAACGTTCGCTCACTGTGATTTCCTGTGACTCAATGATTGTCAAGGCACGTCCATATTCCCCCACTATTCAGGACACATCACAGTTTATAACTAAAACTGACAAAGAGGAAAGTATTGTTGTGCTGCAAAATGATGTACTCAAGCCCCGAGGAAAAATTACGATAAATCCCTCGGCACTCCAAAAAGCCAGAGAAGCAGATCATGTCAGATGGCTGAGTATATTTTCGCCAGAAACGTCTGCTCATACGGTGGGTACTGCCATCGAGGTGCCAAGCCATTATCTCATGTTGTCGCCAAATAGAGACTCTGCAGGAATAATAGAACTGAGACGACGGACTGACAGAGCCGCATCGAGTGAATGACCCAGTTACTCGACATCGGAGCCACAGGTTGCGACTAAGATCGACATTCATTTTTATGAATAATCACTATCAGTTCCAGCTGAGCTACGATAAAATCAAGTACACCGTTTTAAAGATAATTTTTCCAACGTGGTAGCAGAGCAAGGGTGGGCCAAGACTGTATAAATACTCGTCAGTTTTTATCAAAGGTATCACAGTTTCCCAACTACCAGTCTCGTGGAGGGACCTATGTTAGTCCCTGAATCTACGAATCCACGAGTCTGTGAGTCTACTGCAAAAGGTTTTGCTTCAGAACATATCAGACTTTAAAATCCTCAGACACATGCCATCGTCGAGAACAGGTAAAGATGTCTAAGGATTTTATAGTCTGACATGTGGTGAAGCAAATTCTTCTGCAGTACCACTCGAAAACTGCTCAAGGGGCGCAACTGTAATAGTGAAATAAGCAGTTTCTACAGTCAACGGCGAATATTACATTATTTGAAGTGTTCCAAATGACCATGAACCCCGATCATGAAAAGTTAATCAATGTGCAATGTAGCACTATTGTATTCTGAAGTTTTTCATTACAGCAGCATCTAAATGGACTCAAATTTCGACCGTGGTCTGCCTTCACCAGAAGTTTGATACTCGTTTAGCCTGTTACAATTTACTGTGCATGTGTAAGCGTTAAGGGAGGCATTCCATATTTCACCGTCTATGCCACTCGATAGCACTTGAAATCCGGAGTAATTTAAATCTTGTCCGTCACTGTATCAATCTTTGGACGACATTAATTTTATTGTATTGTAAATTACTTAATTATGAGCAGTAAACCAAGAAGATCTCCGAAAATTTTCATCCGATCCATAAACCATTTCCACCAGAAATTCATTATTGAAATTATCTTTAAAACGGTGTACTTGATTTTATCGTAGCTCAGCTGGAACAGATAGTGATTATTCATAAAAATGAATGTCGATCTTCCGTCCCTCTCTAGACAACAGTTATACGAGGATTGTAAAGAAAGTAAGTTCCAATTGGTCGCGAAATGGAAACACTGGAAAATCCGGTAAAGCTTTGCACAGATGTGTTGGGCAGTGTCTCTAGTATGCCCGTCGATCGTGTCGCGTCGCTCTTTTCAGTTTTGAGTGAACAGTAAGCACGTAAAGATGCGTAGGGAATAGCGTCTCCCGCCAAGTATGAGGGCCTGGTTAGAGATTTCGCCTGTGTCATGCAGCCCACACAACACAACTGTCGAGCAGTTCCTTCTTCATGCCAATTCTCGGCCGCACACTGAAGGATCAATGAAGACGCCCCTGCAGCGTTTCCGATGAGAGGTGCTTCATCACCCACAATACAGTCCGTAATTGGCTCCCCCTGAGTCTCATCTCTGCTCACAAGAACCACTGGCCATGAAGACAAAATTGTTCCACAGACGACGAGTGGCAGACCAGTGCAGATAATTGGCCGAAAGCACAGGCGGCTGCTTTCTATGACGAGAATATTGGAAAGCTGATACAACACCACGACAAAACTCGACGATGGAGCAGCGACTATATGGAGAAGTAAGCGCAAGGTGTACCTAACTGTCGGAAACGAAACGTTTCTGGTTTTCACTGTGGTTTCCATTTCGCGACCGAACGGAACTTACTTTCTGGACAACCCTCGTATAATGCCCAGCGCGTTTTTTGACAATACTCGTAACGTATTTTGGAAACATTTATTCTCATTGTAATGTGTACAAATCCACGTTACGTCAGAATAGCCTCGTGGCCGTTTTTATTCTGATGATTCATTTTATCGGGAAAATTTAATGTAGTATGCTGCAATATTTCTGGCTTTAGGAACGGTAATATTCAATCCCAGTATTTCACTTCATAATGTAATAAAATTTTCTGCGATGATGAAAAGGATTGGAGTTTATTGAAAGACACTTCAGCCGATGCAGTACGAAAGGAAAGGAAAAAGTAAGACAGACAAGTTGGTGGGATGATACCACAATCCAAGCAGTTAGAAGAAAAAATGGAGCATGGAGAAAGTGGTCGAAAACTAAAATGTCGAGGACCATAAAAGATATATAGAGGAAAAGAACAAGTGCAAAGAAATAGTGGAAACAGCAAAGAAAAAGGCATGGGAAGAGCTTGCAAAAAAACTTGAAGAAGATGTGAAGAGCAATAAGAAAATTTTCTATAAAATGATGAAAAATAAAACGAAGGCTTCTGAAGTACCAGTAAAGATGGAAACAGAGGATGGTACTGTGATTAAAGATCCAGGGAATATAAAAGATGTCTGGAGGGAACATTTTAAGCAACTGTTTAACGCTGAGGAGCAAGTATACGACGAAACAACAAATACTGGAGAAACTGAGAGAAATTGGGAAGCAGAATTAAGGAAAAATTACCCAGGAAGAAATGGAAATAGCTGGGAAGAAGATGATTGGGGGGAAAGCCGAAGGACCTGATGAAGTATAAGTGGACATGATAAGAGCAGCAGGTCCATCGGGAATGCAGTGGTTGTATAGAGTAATTTCAACTGTATGCAGAAATAGTACAATACCTGACGATTGGAGAAGAGGAGACACTGTTGTCATCTTCAAAAAAGGAAATAAAAGAGTTCGTAAAAACTACAGAGGAATAACCCTTATGAGTCATACAGCCCAGATTTTTGAAAGAATTTTACTAAATCGAATAAGTGAAAAGATAGAGAAGGAGCTGAGTGAAGAAACATGGGTTTAGGAGAGGAAGAAGCACGATCGACCTGATATTTTCTATCCATCAACTGATGGAAAAAATTTGGGAGTATAACAAAAGGGCGATAATGGTTTTTATAGACATTGAAAAGGCATACGACTCAGTTAACAGGGAAAAACTCTGGGAAGAAATGAAGAAGATAGATATAGAAGATGAATACATTAATGTAGCAAAGACAATGTACAAAGGACACAATTGTAGAATTAGAACACCATTGGGGAACTCTGAATACTTCGAAATAAGACAAAGACTTAAACAAGGAAGTATTCTATCTTCTGCACTTTTTAATGTTGTGATGGAAGGAATGAATAAAGCAGTTAAAAATATAGTAAAAGAAAAAGACAAGAAGATGATTTCTGGAGATGATATGATAAGATGGGGCGATAAAGAAGCAGATGTACAGTTATAACTTGATGCGTGGAAGAAAATAATGAAAAGGTATGGATCAAAAATAAATAAAGATAAGAGTGAAGTAATGGTATTTGCAAGAGACAAAGGGATCAAGGGAAATTTTACTTTGAATGGAGAAGCCCTCAAAGTGGTAGACAGTTTCACTTATTTAGGGAGTGAAATATCTAGTGATGGAAAAGTAACCAACGAAATTAATAGGAGATTACAGAAGGGAGGCAATTTCTACCAAACAATAAAACACCTGATTTGGAATAAGGAAGTTTCAGAAAAAGCAAAACTCTTTATTATAAGAGTTATTACGTCCTTATTGTCACCTATGGAGGAGAAACATGGACAATGACAGAACGGGACTGGAGCAGACTGCAATCAGGGGAAATGAAATTTCTCAGAGCAGTCAAGGGAGAAACAAGAATGGACAGAGTAAGGAATGTAGATATTAGAAAGGACCTTAAACAAGAAAGCATGACAGAAGAAATTGGAAAAAAGGAGATTAAGATGGTACTGATTTTTCTGCTGTTTGGTTTATGTGGTCATTCCCCTTCTGGATAGTTTCTCCTAGGTATTTTGTGGTAGGTACTGTTACCAGTAATTTGTCGTCAATAGTGCAGCTGTACAGTAGTGGATCTCTTTCGCTAAATATGTTCCATATCTTACAGTTGCTCATGTTCAGCGTCAATTGCCTATTAATGAATCCTCTGCAGGTCACTCTGGAAATAAATAGAGTCTTCTGGCGTTATACTTCCTTATAGGAAACCACATCATCTACGATGAGTCTTAAAGAGTTTCCAACGCTTTCTACTAGATCATTCACATACATTGTAAACAGTGATGGTCCTCTTACACTTCAGTGGGGTACTCTGGAAATTACTCTTACATCCGTCGATTTAGTTGTGTTCAGGACGACGTGTTGAGTTCTGTCTCCAAGAGAGTCTTGAATCCTATTGCAAAGATGGTCCGATATTCGGTAAGCTCGGTAAGCTTGTCGGTGCGGGAAGGTATCGAATGCCTTCCTGAAGCCAAAGAACGTGACCCAAACCAGAGGGCCGTTGTCTACAGCGCTGTGGATCTCATGGACCAACTAAGCTTCGCAAGATCTCTATCTGCCCAAACCATATGGATTTTTATAATGGTGATTTTTTTATTTACTTAAACTGATCTGATTAGAGCCATCATTACACAGAAAGAAGTTTTCATAAGCCTAGTATCATTTTTGCATAATAGTTTCCTTAGAAATACAATTTTAATGTTACAAATAATATCAAAATAATGTTGCTGTCTATAGGGATAATGTAAGTTGGTTGGTTGGGTTGGAGACAAAAGAACCTAACTACAGGGTCATCAGTCCCTTGTAAGTGAGTAAGAAAGAAGTAGATGGAGAGAATGATGTACAAAGGAAATAAGTGCGTACGGGGAAAATGTTAATCGTTTCTGTAACTCTAGTGGATATGTCATTAACTGTCTTCTGAATCTGGAGATGATACCCAGTTCTCTAATATAATGTGGGAGGTTATTTCAGAATCAGATTCCTGCTACTGAGAACAACTTCATTAAAATGGCTGAGCGATGGAGTGGAACAGAAAGGACTTTGCTCTGACGGAAATGAGTGTTTCTGCCATGTTCAGACAAGAGCGTTAAGGTCGAGGAGAGTTATGGGGCGCAGTGTACGTTGATAAAATAGTAGATAAGACATAGGGAACGGAAATTTCTGCTCTTGTCTACGCGCAGACAGGATAGGAAATCTGAACAAAGAGCCAAACGTCGCAGATATAACAAACACAGACATTCATAACCACTTCCAGGTGTCACGAGCTCTCCTCAGAAAGACCTTGCAGGATAACGTTGCCGTAATCAATAATTGAAAATGTAAGTGTTTGTACAAGTTTCTTTTTCAGGTCGAGAGGGAAGAGCTTTCTACTGTAGGCCATGGAGAGATGTTTATTTCTTCTGCACATTTGCAATTACGTGTTTAGTCCAATTTGATTTCCATCTATTATTACTCTTAGACTCTTTTCTGTAGGAGAGAAGTGGATATTTGTCCTCCGCGCTAATGAGCCTAGAATGATCAACCAGTAGCGCTTGGGTTTTGGATGGGCTGTGGTTTAACACTATATCCTGCCACCATTTTGATAGTGCACACAGGACGTTATCGAGATTCTCCATAGCTATAATCAGATTTATGCAGTTGTACTCAGATACATCCGGAGATCATCAGCGTACATGTGATATTTGCAGCTTTCCAAAACTGATGAAATGGCTCTGAGCACTATGCGACTTAGCTTCCGAGGTCATCAGTCGCCTAGAACTTAGAACTAATTAAACCTAACTAACCTAAGGACACCACACACATCCATGCCCGAGGCAGGATTCGAACCTGCGACCGTAGCTAAAACTGATGACATATCATTAACACGCAGTGAGAAGAGTATAGGAACTAATGCCGAACCCTGGGGGATGCATGATACTAACTGCATCCACTGTGGCTTTATGGTGCAGGACATGACGCATTCCTGGCGAGACGTCAGGTATGAGCGAAACCATTGCACTGCCCTTGGCGTGAAATTGACGCTGCTAAGTTTGACAAATAATATGTCGAAATCGAGAATGCCAAATCTGTGCTAACGTCTAAGACGCACATAATGGTCGCCTGTTGAGCATCCATGACAAGATTCAGGTAGTCTGTTACCGTTATTAAGGCCGAAGCTGTGCTGCAATCTTTACAGAAACGTCACTGCTATTCACCTAGTAGACTTTTGTCGTTGGGTCGTTTGCTAGTGGTCGTGAACTGTATATTCTGAGGCCTTGGACAGGGTAAAAATAATGCAGATAGGTCGTTAATCAGAGGTTGCTGCGGCAACGTCCTTTCTTAGGTAGGGGCTTAGCTAGTTCAAAAATGGCTCTGAGTACTATGGGACTTAACTTCTGAGGTCATCAGTCGCCTAGAACTTAGAACTACTTAAACCTAACTAACCTAAGGACATCACACACATCCGTGCCCGAGGCAGGATTCGAACCTGCGACCGTAGCGGTCCCGCGGTTCCAGATTGTAGCGCCTAGAACCGCTCGGCCACTCCAGCCGGCGCTTAGCTAGTACCTCTTACTGGGCCTCAGGGAAGACATTTGCGGTTAATGGATGTTTGAAGATACCTGTTATGGTGGATAGAAGTGGGACGATGATAAGCTTCTTTTTTGAAGATAGTGCAAGTAACACGATTTAGATAGAATTTTTCTGGCTTCACTCGTTTCCTCTCATGAAGTAATTAGTGAGTATCTGCTTGGCTTGTGGTTCAGTTGTGGATAAAGGTAGTATGTAGTACCAGTTCAGTTCTTTGGTTAGAACATTTGGATCCGCTGCAGGTTTTACTTTGCCAGTACTACGTAGGTTTTTCCATTAGACAGCTCGTCTGTTTCTGTTGTCAGTTAATGTACGAGTATAAAGATAGGTCGGTAATTAGAGGGTGCTGTGACAACGTTCTTTATAGGTAGTAGCATGTCAACAAAATGATTTTCAGGTTAGGAGCGCAGTCTATAGGTCCAATATACAGCGTCAATGAGATTCATGAGCACTTTTATTTCTTCAGTTAGCCTAGGCGCTGCTTGCCATCTTACTTTTCTGGTCTTTAGGGGAGCTTGTTTGTTTCAGAGTAGAGTAAGTTTGTTAGGGCATCTATTAGGTTTTTCATTTACATTACCCAAGATCTTCCTAATCCTTGAGCAGAAACGTGTTCCATAATTTTACAGCAGATTGAAGTCAACGATATAGTTCCATAATTATGTGCATCAGTTCTAAGACAGTTCCTGAAAACGAGTACTAACTGCATTTTTTCCGAGTCACTCGATAAATTTGGTTGTTCCAGCTGTCTACAACAATCCGCTGGTAGAAGAGGGGGAAATATTGCACATTATCTTTGAAGAAGCTTATAGCCATCTCATCTGGTCCTGATGTCTTTCCAATACTAACTGACAGTAGTTAATTTTCTATTTCGCGATCGGTTGTTTCACTATTTGCCATTTCCACGTTCGTACGATGATTAAAGTGAGAGACAGTGTCACGATCCTCCGCGGTGAAAAAATCTTGAAATACCGAATTCAGTATTTCGGCTTACACTCAGTTATCTTCCGTTTCGGAGCCAGTTCAGTCACTGAGTGAATGACTAGTGGATTTCGAACTGCTTACCGATTTTTCATCAGGTCAAAACCTGTTAGGGCTTTTACTCAAATCAGATGATAATATTTTTCTTTCAATGTCATTGACCGCTTCTCTCATTGTTCTCTTTACAAAAATTTTCGCTTCGTCTAGCTTTTGTTCGTTTGCTGGGTTTTGACTTGTCCAGAACCTGTGATGTATGTCTCATTGTCTATGTAGCAGTTTTCTAACACGTCTTTTAAATCACTGTGGGTCCTTCCCATCTCTTAAGACATTGCTCGGAGCACACTTGTCTAAGGCATATTGAACAAAGTTTTAAATTTTTTTCCCCTTTGTGCTCCACATCTTCGCTCTCAGCACTGAATATTTGATGCTTACTACTCAGATACTCTGCAATTTGTTAAATCCAGTCACTCTTCATTAGCGAAAATATCTTCCTACCTTGCTTAAAGTTCCTTGTAAAGCATGTGGCGGTATTTGCCTCACAGCTATATGACCACTCGATAAATTCAGGAGTGTTTGTTGGTAGGAGGTCTAATTCGTTACTTTCAAGAGACGTTTCTGTAATTATCTGTTTGAATTAACTTTTGGAAAACACATTCAGAATAATGTCACACGAATTCCTGTGTCTGGCATCAGTTTTGATCGCATGATTCTCCCAATATAAACCTGACGCGATGAAGTCACAACGGCACGATGAGAATAATTACTAACGATATGCTGCAAGTTCTCTCTGCAGCACTCTACCACTAAAGTTTGTCTCTTAGGTTGTCTATATAAACAACTAATTAACATTTTTGGCCAAAGTTTAATGCTTAATTTCACCCAGGTTATTTTACAATCGGAATCCTTGATAACCTCGCTAGATGTTGTCGCATCATTTACCGCGATATATACGCCACCGCCATTGGCGCCTAACCTATCATTACGATCAATAATCCAATCTGAACTTAGGATTTCGTTGCCATACACTTCCGGTTCCAACCAGCTTTCTGTTCCTTATGTTTCGATTTGGTAGGATATTCGTCTCTCCTCCCAAAAGGTGGGAGAGGAGGGGTGGGGTTCTAACCTAAAACATCCTCATGTAAGCCGGCCGTTGTGGCCGGGCGGTTCTAGGCATTTCAGTCCGGAACCGCGCTGCTGCTACGGTCGCAGGTTCGAATCTTGCCTCGATCATGGATGTGTGTGATGTCCTTAGGTTGGTTAGGTTTAAGTAGTTCTAAGTCTAAGGGACTGATAACCTCAGATGTTAAGTCCCATAGTGCTCAGAGCCATTTGAACCAATCCTCATGTAAACACCCCAAGTTCTCCGCTACTCTTGTTGTTGTTTCCTGGGTTACTGCACGCCTGATCTATGAAGGGGAACGCTGCGGTTCTCCACCTGATGTCTGAGGTTGGGAAAATTCCATCCGATACCGTCTTAGAGTCGTGTAAGCCTCTGGTTTAGATCTTCTACTTTGCTCCAAATAAGACGACCGTGGTCGACCCTAGGTACGATGCTACAAATAGTCGCCGCAGCCTGCACCTAGCAAGCGGTCGATGGGAAACAGCACCAGTTCGTAGTCGGATAATCTCACTGGCTGTCACCACAGGAGAGGTAGGAAAAGATAAAAGCGAGGAAAATGACGATGAAAGACTGACGCCGCACTTCCAGGAAATTCCTTAATAGACGTTGCTGTGGGAGGACGCTCATTGTTGTTGTAAGAGCTGGTGGGATCAGTTTATTCGCATGTTTTTGTACTTCAGGAGTGGAAAATACAGGAAGAATTTGAGACAGTAGAATTTCCAAACCAAAGTACATTAAGGATATCTTTCACTATACCTTTTTGATAGTAGATAATTGTGGATCCCGGAGTGGTAGGTTATAACTCGTATTTAGATTACGACATAGAAATATTGTAGGTTATGTGGGTTGAGTAATGGGGTATTTCGCTAACATCATTGGTGAAAATCGAGCTGCGGCATCTATCCCTATGAAAACGGACATATGACGCACCCTTACCGTGGGACAAATGTCGCGATGCTTGCAACGCTAACAAGAGTCCACACGATTTTGTTTTACAGAAAAATGCCGAGAAAAACGTACTAGAATCACAGACAGGTGGAAATGGACTGCAGGAAATGTAATAAAGGCCATGAGATTAGTTGAAGAGGAAGGTAAAACTAAAAGGAAAGCAGTTTCCATAACTTAGAGTGTGAACCATCATCGTCATACTTGGGTGAAGATGCAGAAAGGAAATTAATTGCCCATGTGTGGAAATTGCAATCATATGGCTTTGTTCCTGGACAGTCAGACCTCAAGCAAATAGCTTTCAATTTAGTTTATCAGAAGAGATCGGAAAATCAATTCAATCAAGGAAAGAAACGTGCAGAGAAAAATTGGTTTCTCTAATTTTAGAACGCAACAGAGACTTCATCATCATAAAAGCGCAAGGGCTTTCTGTTGTTAGAGCGACTGGAATGAACAGGGACGAAGTCAGTTCTTACTTTGATCTACTGACGAAAACGTTGACAGAGAACGGGCTTTCGGATGAATCAGGTACATAGTATCTACAAAGAAAAAAAAAACAAAAAAAAAAAAAAACAAGACGATGGAGACAACAGATCTGCAGGATCAATTCCTGTTATGAGAGGAGAATCTTCTTACGTGAACACTGCTCTTATGTAAACACTGATATTTTAATCGATTGGTTCAAAAACCACTTTCTTCCTAGAAAGGCACCTGACCCCGCTCTGCTTCTGCTAGATGGTCATGCCTCTCAAATGAATTCTGTCACACTTTTGCGTACAGCATTTGAAAACGAAGTGTCTATAATTTCGTTGCCTGGTCATACGACACACCTTTTACAGCCACTAGACCGATCATTTATCAAATCTTAATTTAAAGAAGCTTGCCATCCATGGATTTTAGTTAATGCAAGCAAAGACAGAAGAATTACAAGGCAGTAGTTTGGACAGCTGATCTTCAAAGCATGAATTCGTGCTGATACTGGCGAGATTGATGTATCCAAATTTAGAGCTACTGAAATCATCTCGCTTGATATAGCAGTAACTCCTAACCATGCCTTTGTTTCAGACGTTAATAATACTGAGACTGAACTGTCAACTATTGAAGATGTCTCTAACGAGTTGATTCCAGATCATCCATCAATATCACTGTCTGAAACAATTTCGTTAACAGGACACCCTTCTACTTGTAAACATGGAAAAAATTTGCCCTCTGTTCAACCAGCAACACACGGCAATTGCAATGTAAATGACAACTCAGTCATCGAGAAACTCCGTCAAAATTGGTGGAAAAGGTTTCACCCGTTCGTGCCCTACCTCAAAGAAGCAAATCCAAAAGGAAGACAGTCAGCAATGACCCTAACGTGTGACGAGTTTATATCAACAAAAAGAAAGATAATCAATTATGGAAAGTAGAAAGGAAATGCCTGTACAGAAAAAAATGTAGCAGATAAAAGAAATCAAATCCCCAAAACCAGAGCAAAAAAAACAGTCCAAGAAGCGTCAGTATGAAGACCCAATTTCAGAAGGGGATAACGATGAAATTTCCTTACACAATAGTTCCTCTGATGAATTACGTTTTTAACAAAACGAATGTGTAAAGCGCCTTTAACTTTATCAAGAAACGTCGTCTGCCTCTGACTGGACTCAATGTGTAAGACATGTATTGTTTGCGCAGGTGATTTAAAAATAAACTTGAAAAACAAAAATCAAAGCGAATGTCTTTTCAGTGTCTTCGCAGCTAACCAGCTGCCGCCCCCCCCCCCCCCCCTTCTGCGACGTCTTGACTGCCATTTAATATTTTCTTGAAATTTACAAGCCATTGTATATCCTAAGAATGTTCTTTCGTTATAATATTTTTTATAATATGATAATTTCTGTAACAATATACATCGTTCAAACCACAAATCGTGATTGCATTTATTGTGATTTAAGCACTTATATATCGATAAAAATTAATTCGGAAAATGGGTGGTGTCTGTGCTGCCTGTAGCTCACCATTGGGACAGCATGCCAAATCTCTCATTTTCATTTGTTAATATATTTTCAGTTATAACTCAGATTTAATTGATAAACATAGTAACTATCCTTTCAACAGTAAGCTGTCATCCACTTACCAGTGGCGGCTGCTCAGAGAATTCAACGGAGGCCAGGCCTTCTCACATTTCTGTAGCAGAAGTAGTAAAATTAGCAGTAACAACAACTAGTTTTACGCCAAAACTATACAGGGTATTACAAAAAGGTACGGCCAAACATTCACGAAACATTCCTCACACACAAATAAAGAAAAAAATGTTACGTGGACATGTGTCCGGAAACGCATAATTTCCATGTTAGAGCTCATTTTAGTTTCGTCAGTATGTACTGTACTTCCTCGATTCACCGCCAGTTGGGCCAATTGAAGGAAGGTAATGTTGACTTCGGTGCTTGTGTTGATATGCGACTCACTGCTCTACAGTACTAGCAACAAGCACATCAGTACGTAGCATCAACAGGTTAGTGTTCATCACGTACTTGATTTTGCAGTCAGTGCAATGTTTACAAATGCGGAGTTGGCAGATACCCATTTGATGTATGGATTAGCACGGGGCAATAGCCGTGGCGCGGTACGTTTGTATCGAGACAGATTTCCAGAACGAAGGTGCCCCGACAGGAAGACGTTCCAAGCAACTGATCGGCGTCTTGGGGAGCACGGAACATTCCAGCCTATGACTCGCGACTGGGGAAGACCTAGAACGACGAGGACACCTGCAATGGACGAGGCAATTCTTCGTGCAATTGACGATAACCCTAATGTCAGCGTCAGAGAAGTTGCTGCTGTACAAGGTAACGTTGACCACGTCACTGTATGGAGAGTGCTACGGGAGAACCAGTTGTTTCCGTACCATGTACAGCGTGTGCAGGCACTATCAGCGGCTGATTGGCCTCCACGGATACACTTCTGCGAATGGTTCATCCAACAACGTGTCAATCTTCATTTCAGTGCAAATATTCTCTTTACGGATGAGGCTTCATTCCAACGTGATCAAATTGTAAATTTTCACAATCAACATGTGTGGGCTGACGAGAATCCGCACGCAATTGTGCAATCACGTCATCAACACAGATTTTCTGTGAACGTTTGGGCAGGCATTGTTGGTGATGTCTTGATTGGGCCCCATGTTCTTCCACCTACGCTGAATGGAGCACGTTATCATGATTTCATACGGGATACTCTACCTGTGCTGCTAGAACATGTGCCTTTACAAGTACGACACAATATGTGGTTCATGCACGATGGAGCTCCTGCACATTTCAGTCGAAGTGTTCGTACGCTTCTTAATAACAGATTCGGTGACCGATGGATTGGTAGAGGCGGACCCATTCCATGGCCTCCACGCTCTCCTGACCTCAACCCTCTTGACTTTCATTTATGGGGGCATTTGAAAGCTCCTGTCTACGCAACCCCGGTACCAAATGTAGAGACTCTTCGTGCTCGTATTGTGGACGGCTGTGATACAATACGCCATTCTCCAGGGCTGCATCAGCGCATCAGGGATTCCATGCGACGGAGGGTGGATGCATGTATCCTCGCTAACGGAGGACAATTTTGAACATTTCCTGTAACAAAGTGTTTGAAGTCACGCTGGTACGTTCTGTTGCTGTGTGTTTCCATTCAATGATTAATGTGATTTGAAGAGAGGTAATAAAATGAGCTCTAACATGGAAATTAAGCGTTTCCGGACACATGTCCACTTAACATATTTTCTTTCTTTGTGTGAGGAATGTTTCCTGAAAGTTTTGGCGTACCTTTTTGTAACACCCTGTATATACTTTTTTCAGTTACTGTGGAAGAAGTTATCTTGAGTTATTTCTTCTAAGCCGCCAGCAGTAGAGAGCAAATAAAAGTGAGAAACCTCAACTCCAACCTAAAGGAGACGGAGGTGCGAATCATGTTCTATATGGCGCGGAAGCCAGACATATGCCTGCCCTCCTGTGAACTCTCTGTTGCCATGGTAACCATTACGTCACTACTAGAAACAGAAGAGGGGCTGCAGGCGTTCTTAGACGTGGTGGCGTGTGCTCCCTAGCTACAGGAGGCTGCCTCTCTAGGTTTCTGTTGCGTTAGTTGGCCCATGTGCAGTGAATATGGACGAAGCCCAACTTAGTACAAGGACTGACGTAACGCTTTCGAGTGAAAAACATCGTTACTTCCTTGGAGAAGCTTCCATTTCCAAGTTGATGTGAAACTGAACGACATGAAATTTTGTAGTTATGTTGTTCTTCAGAAAGATAAGTATTCATACCATGAGCTCTGGAATACACGTGTTTACGTCTATTCCAAAACTCGCGGTATGAGTAGTACAAGTGGTTATGTGGTAGCCCAACAAAAGGAAAACTATTCAACTGGCCAGATTTCCTCTTAAGCACTGAAAAACTATACAATCCGCTGAGGGTTTCG